>NC_141691.1:149693096-152692818 GCF_964263255.1 Lissotriton vulgaris | reverse complement strand
CTCCATTCTGCTACTCAGGTATGCTCAGGGAAGCCTGCTCCTCTGTGTTTCTTCCTGCTCTCCAAACAGTTCAGTTGCTCTGCACCTGCATGGGTGTGGCCAATTCCAGAAACTGGGGAGGGGTGGTTGCATCTGATTGGTTGGTTCCTCTGTAGCTTTGTTGTGGAGTGTGGTGGGTATTCCTGATTGGTTCACAGGCTCACATGGGTATTTTTGTATTTACCAAATCGGTATTTACCCAATTGGTAAATACAGAATCGGTAAATAACGATTCGTTAATTCCCATTCCTTCCTATGGGCCAGGAGGACCATAGGAATGAATGGGTATTACCGAATCGGTATTTACCGATTTGGAAAATACAGATTCGGTAAATACTGATTACATATTCTAGTGTTACCGATTCTGTAATTTTTTCCGATTTCTTTCCTACATCCCGTTTTCCGATTCTGTAATACCGATTCGGTATGATTCGGTATTTAAGAGTCGGAAAACTGGAATTACCTACATCTGGCCCTTTGTGTCTAGATGTCCTCTCATTTTTGGGTTACGCCTAGGCAGCTCATGCATTGTCTCTAGAAGACATGCTGTATTCACCCTGTGGGCTTACAGCCCACCCATCACTTTGATTTGTTAATACACTGTTGTTCACTTGCTTCCATATCGTTAATCTTTGTTATATGTTCTCCTTCTCGTGTCTTGCTCCCTCACATGAGGAATTGGCCTGGGCAATTACCTGTATCCTTTCACTTTAGTGTATTTAGCTGTGTATGCGCACAATTCATTTCGTTGCAGAGTCCCATGTTTTAGGAAGGTTCCGTTTTCTTTTTTTGTATTGTTACTAAAGCTTGTGGGAGATGCATTCTAAGACTTTTTTTAGATGTGCTTTATTTGTTTAGCAAGGCTTTCCCGTGTTGACGGTCTTTTTGTAATTTATGTGCTTTTAAAAAATTTCTTTACTTAATTTTATTAGTAGGTTTGAGTTTGCACAACAGATCAGGACATACGGCAGCTACACATCATTCCGTCAGCTCTGTGAGTCGCTGGTGCTTCCCCTGTTGGGTCAAGGTCACAGGGAGCGAGATCAACATTTCCTTGCAGCAAGGAATATCCTTCCTCCCTGCTTTGGGTTTGCACACACTTCTCCCTCACGTCTGCCGTCCCCATCTGCCCCCATCTCCCAGTGATATATCAGTCTTATCTCCTAACGCTTCGGTTCGGCCTTACTATTGCGAACTCTTTAATTTCTTTACCCTCGCTGCTTCGCCACTTCCTCAACCCCTCACCAGACTCGACATGCCCATTTACAGTCTCCTTGCTCGTTATTGCCTCCCTTTGTTCTCTCTGGCCGTCACTCATGATCCACTCAGAGTACCCTACCTACTTCTTTTGCTCTTCCGCCTTCTTCCCATGACTACTTCCTTCTCATTAGGGTTGAGTGAAATAAAATCACAGAAAATTGAACCAGGAGAATTTTGCTTGTTTGGTTCATCTGTAGAATACTGAGTAAAAAACTAAAAGTAGAGTAATCACATAAACTGATGATTTTCCATTGTCACCCGTCCATTCTGCCTGTATTTCTGCAAAGCAGTAACTTACATTCACCACCGCACCCAACGCTCACCACCCCACCCACCTTCCCACTCACTACAACTCACCACCCTACCCACCCTCTCTCTCCCCTGCCCCACCCACCTCCCATTCACCCCACACCTGCAATCCCACCCCTACCACATTGGCAAAGCCAACAGCTCACCCAGCAGCAAGACTCGTAAGTATATTAACCTTACCCTCGCATATGCCTTTAAAGCTTCAACACCATGTGTATGTCTACCACTAAATACATTTTGTGCAAAGAGGCTGATTCTTCCCTCTTTATTTACTGCTGGAGCTTGATACAATTTAATGCCAAACACAATGCCGACATGGTCCAATAGAAGAATGCAACCTTTATTGGTATTTACAATTCTACTCACTGACTCATTACTAATTAGCAAAGATTACATTTTTAAATCTAGTGGGAAAACAGTATATCCAGTGGACATTGAATTGAAGATTCTCTACATGGCTAACAAGTCAGTATCCTATGTCAGTAACTTAATTACATTCTATCGCAATGATGTGACTTTGCACGTCTACACTTCACCTGAAACCCTCATACCCACATGCACCAACTGGCAGGAACAAAAGATCTCTGATAAAGAGCCCCATCATGGGTGCCCATCAGACATTGCATCGCCAGTCTGACAAGGAGCAAAACCCAGATGATGAAGCATGACACCTAGCTTGCTGGGTGTGTGAGGGTGTTAGTTCCGAAAGGGGAATTTCCCCTTCTCCTCTCTTGCTTGGTTCTCCTACTCCCACCCCGCCTTTTTTTGGGAACTGTGTATCCTCTTGGTTTTACATAGTTTCAGGGCTTATACACTGGACCCCGTTAAAAATAGCCCTACCCGGTTCCTCTTTTTGTTGATAGTACCGCTCCCACCCCATAGTTGGTGGAATCTGTGTGAAGTATGAAGGGTTTGGAGAAGTCAGGGGAGGTCAGCACAGGGCTGGTTGTAATGGCCCTTTTTTGCTTCCAAAAGGCGTCTACCATGTGATCAGTAGGATTATGTAAAGCCTGAGTTTTTACGTCCTTATGCAGGGTATCAGTTAAGGGGCCAGCTATTTCTGAATATTGGGGAACAAAGCTTCTGATATATCCCAGTACCCCAGAAAGGCTCTCATTTCTCTTTTTGTGGTAGAGAAAGGTGTTTCCACAATGGCTCTCACATTTTATTCTTGTAGGTCTATCACCCCATGGTCCAATATAAAGCCCAGGTACTTGACATTTCTGAATCCCACCCATGATTGATTTGAATTCACGTGAAGCCTAGCTTGTTAAAAGGCTTGGAGGATTAGCTGTAGATGTTCTAAATGGTCCTACCATGTGGGACTAAATACCACAATCTCGTCAAGATAAGCCAAAGAAAAGGACTGGTGGTCACGGAGCACCGTATTCATCAGCCGTTGGAAAGTGGCAGGTGCTCTGTGGAGACCGAATGGGAGGATCGTGAATTCATATAGCCCTTCTGGTGTAACAAAGGCTGTTTTTTGTGTCTTCCTCTTTTAGAGGATCCTGCCAATACCCTTTTGTGAGATCTAAGGTGGTTATATAGCTTGCCTCTCCTAACTTCTCGATCAACTCACCTACTCGGGATATCGGGTAGGCGTCAAAGGTAGAGATTGAATTGAGCACTCTGAAGTCCATACAGAATCGTGTGGAACCATCTGGTTGGGGACCATTACTATAGGCGACACCCATTTGCTCTTTGAGGGACAAATGAACCCCATCTCCAGCATGCTTTGGACCTCCTACCGGATAGCCTGTCTTTTGGCTGCCGGTATTAGATAGGGTCGTTGTTTTATTACCCTACCTGGGATGGTCTCTATGGCATGTTCTGTTACGGTCGTCCTTCCGGGTTTGTCTGAGAAAATAGAGGAGAAGGGAGCTAAGACAGTCCCCCCTCATTGATGACCAATTGGTCTAAAGTGTGAGAAGACGTTTGATGCAATGGTATGGAAAGATGTGCGGCTGAGGAAAAGGGACCTAACCATTTCCTTAACAAATTTATGTGGTAGGTTTGGATGTGTGAGGGTTTTATCTGCACCTGTAACTGGTATTTCCTACGGTAGCCACTATTTTATAGGGGCTTAACCATTCTGATTTGAACTTGCTGGTAGAGGAAGGTAACTGGACCAAGACCCAATTGTTAACGGCTAATCGCCTCCACCTTTTACCTTTATCATAGAAGCGCTTTTGCTTTTCTATTTTTTTCTCGAGGTGGGAACACGCCAGGTCCCACAGTTTCCCTATTCTGGAGCTCAGATTCTATGTATATTCCAAAAGTCCCTTGTCTCCTCCTCTTCTTCCTTTTCCCAGGCCTCTTTAGTCATTTCTAGTACGGACCTCGGCTGCCTTCCATATAAAATCTCAAAAGATGAGCATCCTAGGCTGCTCTGTACCTGACTAAATACAGGGCCAGTTGAAGTAGTTGGTCCCTCTCTTTCCCTTCACTGTGGAGCATCTTCTTGAGGACTGTCTTCAAGGTCCCGTTGTACTGCTCCACCGCTCCACCAGCCCATTGGTTTGGGGATGGTACCCAGATGTTATAAGGTGGTGAAAATTCAAAGTCTGGCATACTTCCTTCATAAGCTGTGAGACGAACGGTGTGCCCTGATTGGTTAATATCTCGCGGGGAAAACCCACCCTGGAGAAGAGCTCTATGAGTCCCTCAGTAATGTTGTGAGGGGTTGGGGCTTTTAGAGGAAAGTCCTCAAGGTATCGGGTCGAGTAATCAACAATTACTAGGGCGTACTGGTGTCCCTCCTGGGTTGTAGGAAGGGACCCGATAAGGTCCATACCCACGCTCTCGAACGGGGTACCTATCACTGGTAATGGTTGTAGGGGAACTGGGGGGGGGACAATAGGTGTTTTTTCTCTGGCAATATTTTTTTATGTCTCCGTAGACCCCCAGCCAATAGAAGTGCCTTAAGATGTTTTGTGAGGTCTTCTCAGCCCAATATGTCCAGCAGTGAGGTGTGAATGGGAGAAGTATAGTATCTGGCTCTAAAGGCCAGAGGGACAAGTAATTGAGGAGGTTCGTCCTTTGTTCCCTTCCAATAGAACAACCCCTTGGTGATGGTAAAGTGGGGATAGGATGTGGGAGGGTCGTCTGTGGTGTTATGAGGGTTCTGCCAGGCAGTTTGGAGGGTGGGATCGTTCACCTGAGCGAACATAAAGCTACTATCTAGGAGCCAGGGTTCTGGGGTGATGAGAGCTGGGAGTGATACATCTCTGGGGCTACTACCTCCTCCCCCCTCATTTTGACCATGACCAGTTTTGAGGAACAACCGAATGAACCCAGGGTTATCTGTTCCAATGATCAATTCTTCGGGTAGGTCCGCCAAAACTCCCACCCAGACAGCGTATGAAGACCCTTTAGCCTGGGTAAATACTATCATGGCTACGGGATAAGGCTTTACACATCTAATGTGCACCAATGCGTCTGGTGTGATATGTGTGGGTTTTACCAGGTCCCCCTGAATTATGGACTATCTACACCCATAGTCCAGGAGGGCCCTTTCTGACCTCCCATTCACCTTAACACTTACAAAGAAAGCACTCCCCAACTCTGCTGTATACATGATGGACCTTAGGATATACCCCACTTCCATGTGTTATTCTGTCGGCTTTATCCGGGGACATAAGCAGGATATGTGGCCCCAATCGCCACAGTTTAAGCATTGTGGCCCTTTATACGGGGAACATCTGGTTTTTGGCCTTGACTCATAGAGACTCTGGCGGGGGTCGGTTGTTCCTTTTTTCGTACTTTCCTTGTACAGGTTTTCAGGTTCCCATAAAGAGGTCCAGGGTTGGGCCCGCGAAAAAGTGGTGGCTATTTTGACAGCTTGTTCTATGGTTAGCTGGGTGTGTTGGCAAAGCCACCTTTGGGAGAACCTCTAAGAATTGCTCGAGATAAATGCAATTCATTATATCTTCTTTAGAGCTCTCGCTGGGTCTCAGCCATTTGTCAGCAGCGGCTTACAGGTGAAAAAACGCGGTTTGGGGATTTTCACTGGGAGCCCCTCTTTCCATTTCCAGATACTCTAGGATTATAACCTTGATTTCCGTATAGAGGTGTTCCTGGTGGCATTTGCCACCTGATAGGCCACTTGGGCTGCGCCCATTAGCAGCGAGGCCAGGAAGAAGTCAAGGGGGCGTCGGCGTCGTGGACTGTATCCCAGTTAAAGGGACCGTGCTGCAACAAATAGGAGTTCGCTACATGCGTGGTGCTTGTGTTGGCAGTCCACTCATCCTGCTGAGATGAGAGGAGGAGACCATTGGGAGCGGAAACAGTCCACCAGTCTTGCATAAGCTTGTTTCCCTCCCGGGCAGGGCAGGAATCGTGACAGATATATACTCATGCAAGGTGATATTTAAAAGAAAGCATAGCAGCTTTAAACAAATGTGCAAGAACATTACTTTCCTTTTGTTTACACATATCACAAGTCTAGTTTTTCTTAAAATGATAGGGAAAATGATAATATACGGCCTTTGCTTGAGCTTCATGTGGAGAGACTTGGTACAGACATTCCAGAAGGAGCGTGTACGTGACAAACAGTCTGCACCAAGGATGCACTAGCAATGTGATATTAGACTCTTTGCAGAACATCAACATAATAGAGACTAAGAATGGCCTTGCCTATGGGCAAGGAACCAGCTGCAAAAATACAAATACAATGAGCAGGTATGTGTGTGCACCGTTTAGGAAGCACCTAATTTTTCCAAGATGTTGACGCTAATGTACAAATTAGCAAGGAGTTGAGAGGAAGGGAACAGAGTGAATTGATTCCACCGCACATTTCATCAAAGATTGCCATTACAACCCATGTTGCCATTTTTTACATTAATTATTTGTACTGCCTTCATTTTACTCAGCATAATGCTTATATTTGTAATTACTCTTTTTCATATATCCTGCACTAAATCAAGGCATTAACCTATTAATAAAGCCTTTTACAGTTATGGCATGCATTTCTTGCGTGCTTGCATCCTTTGGGGACATGTGTCCAATAACACTAAATAAATGTACTTCTTGACTAGCTCATGCAAGATTTAATCATTGCCCAGTACATATTTTCTACAGTAATGTTGCGGGAGATGCTTTTTTCATAGAGTCCTTGTTTCTCCCATGCAAGCTGGTAAGCTGATATAAACCTGTGGCTGCCTGAGAGCCAAGGAGAATCTATTGGACTTTATTTGATAGAAGACTTGTAAAACTATATCATTATGGAAAATATTACGTTGAGCTTTTTGCTCACAAGAGAGTCCTGTCACAAGGATTGTTAGAGGTTTGCGATGGTAGTCTACAGGTGTTCCACGGTTCAGAGATCATGAGGCCAGCAGCATGTGCCACAGTCAAAGTCATTGTACAGGACTGTTTCTGCACCATCACTCTGCTTCTCCTTAATAGCCATTTCCTCTATAGGTTGAGGAGATGAAATGTCATCAGAACATCAAGTATTAATATCATTGTATTATAATATTTTAAAAATATTGGGCCCAATTCACAAAGGTAGGTTTACATATGTAAAACTACTCTTACACTTAGGTATAACTCTCCACTTTCTTGCTTTTCACTATTTCCGAGTGGTTTACATGTTGGGGTAGACTTAAGAGTTTCCTTCCATTCCTATTAGAGGTTACAAGAGCAAAGGTCTCCCTATTGCAAAATATAGGGAAATGTTTGGTATTTATTTTGATTACATTGAACTATTATAAAATAAAAAAAGTAAAATACTTCTAAAACATAATAGCAACCTAGGACTACTTACATAGGAATGTACAACACGCTAACTCCTAATATAAACTTTGTATTAAATGGTAAATTAAATTGTATTATATTGTTTACTTAATATTAATTTTAGCAAAACTTCAAAATGTTATTCACCCACCCTCATTAGGATTTTATTTTAAATTACTTTTTGAAAGCCTTGGTTATAAGTTATATATTCAATTATTTATAGTAATGTTTAGAGTTTGGAAGCAGTTAATTTAAAATGTTAGTGTATTATTACATTTTAAAAAGCATACAATATTGTCATAATTATACCTAAGTTTAAACTTAAATTTATGTGTTTTCAAATATTTATATACAAAATGTTATATTTAATATTCTTTTTTTTCAGTTCAAAATACAATATGACTCATTGGATACATAAAATTTTTAAGAACATTAAGGAACTAATTCATGAGCATCAATAAAGTACAAAATAATTGGTTAATCATTTTAACTGTAATGAAATAGGCATATGGCTACACAATATGGGATATTTGAAATTAAAGACATAACTAGAACTGTTTCTTAATGTAGCATTGAATGTTCTTGCAAGGTAGATATTAAAAATAAAAAAATGTAGGTGAAATAATGGTATATAATTCTTTAAATATATTGTATTATGAACATATTTTTAGATATGTTTACATCAATTTTCATGTATTTTTACAATACTGTATATTTTTTTAATGTTACTATTAAAAAAAAGTTGACCTTCTTGAAAATATAGCATTTTCACTTTGACTGCAATGTATTTGTAATCCCTTTTTACTTTTCATTTTATCGCATTTGTTTATTAAAAGTAAGTCATTTGCACAGTCTTTTCTTCATGCCATTGCCCAGCAGTCATCTAGAGAAGCCACTGTAGGTTTCTGGTTCACCAGATCATGTAAAGAAATACATTTACATGTATTTGGAATAAATGGGTTTGCTTTGTTTAGTTGTAGTTATTTTAGGTGTGATCAGTTTCTAAATAATGCAGCTTACTGTTTGTTAGGTCATGTTTACTGTATTAGTATGCGAGGTGAGACTTCAATAATTAATGTAAATTTTGAGATTTGTAATGAAGTCAGGGATTGCATTGACAGTATTTTTCACAAACATTGCCGTTACTTTTTGATTTATTTGTAGTTGAGAATTTCATTTGCGGAAATCAAAGATTGTCCCTTTTGCAGTTGAGTTTATTTATTTATTTATTTTAAGTAAAGTGAGTTGGAATTTTTTGATTTGCAACAGTTGTCTCAAAATGTACTGCAATGTTTCAATTAATCAAACCCTTTTCCCCCTGAATATTCAGGTTTTGGAGGTCTTGTGGGTTTCTTGTAGCATTATTTCTGGATTTCTTTTGGCTAAAAGAGTTTTTGTATTTTCCCTTTTGAAATACCTACTGCAGTAAAGGAATACCTGCGGAGGAGGAGGAAGCACCTTCTTGTTTTTCTACAGCATCAGGACTGTTATTACTTTCAATTTGTTTTGTCATAACGTTTGTCATTTTTTTAACATAATGTGTTAAAAGTATTGCATCTTTATTTTTTATATGTTAGGGTTTAATGTTTACATTTTAATAATATATATATTTTGCATACTGATTTTTATATGTTTTAGGAAGTGTGTCTTATTTTTTACCTATATAGGTATATATGTGTCCACGTAAGTATAGTGTTTAGTAGTATATGTCAGATGGACTTACGGGGTGTGGTGAGAAAATGGAGAATAATTACAGAAAAAATGCTGAAGTAAAGATAAATTGAAGGAAGAATTGCCAATGCAAAACAAACTCTCACTTAAGAGAAGGACAATTTCAATTCACAAAATTCACATTTAAATATACGAAAGAGTTACTGCTAACAAAACATGGTTAAATAAATATACTCCAATTCAGCCTTGGGGTGGTCCCTGGACAACCACCGGTACTGACCACACTTGCATAGAAATCAATGGAGGCAAGGAATAACTTTAAAAAACATGGAAGATAATTAAATGAATTGGCATATATACTTTACCAAAGTCTTACCCTATAGGTGAAGGACCTGTGAGACCAAGGGCAATTGGGATGTAGTGGTCATCTTAATTTGAAAAGCTGGTGCTGAAATGGATGGATTCATTTAGCTGAATTGCTCTATATTTCTAGATAGCATTGCTTTGGATAATAATCCATATAGCCATAGAACTTAAACTGAAATAATTGATTTCTTACATTTTCAAATGATTAATAGTTACCCCAAATCCAATAAAGATAGAAGATGCCTACCGAAAAGAGGGAACTCACTGTTCATAAACACTTTACTCAAAGTGAAAAGAAAGCTCTTGAATTTAGAATAGTCTCCAAATAGCCATATGGGGCAGATCAAAGGAGAAGGGAGTTGGTAAAAGAGCGTAAACATTATAAGAAGCTGACATGGGAGGCCAAAAGAACCACAAAAGAGCAGATCCCTTCTGCATAAAGCACGCTTCTCATCAAATGAATTAAAAAATACATATATTTTGATTGAAGTTTTAAAAAATAGCATTACGTGGACAAACAAATGAGGATACAACCATTCTCATGATCTACATGTACAAAACAATACCAATTTACAACCGCCATCCCCACTTCCCACCCCCCCCCCACAGAACTCCGACAAGGCCTGGCAGTAGCATAATGATGAAAGAGCACATCGAACTGTGGACAGACAGAACAACGGACATAAACCCAATGGCTGTCTCTTCACCCTCTCTCAAAACATTGTTTCTTCTTCTAGTACCTCCTCTAGGGAGTAGTAAAGATCCATTTATTCCAGAACTTTCAGGAGCAACCTCTGCTGGTGTATGTGAACTTCTCTGCCATCATATACATATCCATTCCTCTTTTCCACTTCTGAAAAGTGGGGCAATCCTCGATATCCAGTGGCAAGCCAAATCCTTCTTCACCACCACTAAGTCGAAGGTACAGAACAATAAGTGGGCCTGGGGCAAGTCGACATCATTGAGGATGCCCAAATTAAGGAACTTAGGGTCAAAAGGAAGAGATATCGAAAATATGGCATTAAGTTCTCTAATGATGGCCCTCCAGTAATCCTGTATGTGGGGACAACTCCAAATTGTGTGGAAAAAGAAACCCTCAACATCACTGCACCTCAGGCAATTCAGTTAAGGGGCCCTCCCCATTACCTGAAGGCGACGCCTATCATAGTAGGCTTGATTAAGGATCTTAAACTGAGCAAGCCTGAGTCATGACAAAATTGCAACCTCCCTAGGGTGCAGGAGTCCGCATTTCAATCAATATCTTCAATGTTTCCAACATAAACCATCAATTTCTCCCGCAGGCCTTTCAGGTTATCTGGCTGATTATTAATAAGAGCAGCAAAGGGAGGGTTTGGGTGGAATGAGTAATATAGAGGAGAAATTACATCTGAATAGCAAAGCGCTGCGAATTGCCCATTGTTGCTGCTCATACTTTGTATTTTATTCACTTCTAATATCTTGGCCAGGAAGTGTTCTCTATTGCTTTTAAATTGATGTTAAAATGCTTTTTTAAGAATTCCGGCTTACCTTGCCTGTTTCTGTGGGATTGTGCAGCGTTACCTGTGGCCCCCCATTCCACCGCAGTCAAGAGCGGACTGTTTGAGTGGAGGGAGGTCACAGGGAAACTTGGCACACTATTTTTTCAACCCACTTCCGGGTTGTGCCACACGCTGCCGCCATCTTTAGGCAAGGGAGGCTCTAATGTTTGCGTTCCCTTCCCAAGGCGGGCCCTTTGAAGGGAGGCTCTGGGACTCGTGCACTTGAAATTACATCTAAATAGCAAAGCGCTGCGAGCTGCCCATTGTTGCTGTTAATACATTGTATTTTATTCACTTCTAATATCTTGGCCAGGAAGTGTTCTCTATTGCTTTTAAATTGATGTTAAAGTGCTTTTAATGTTATGAAAACTCGAATGCTTTTTTAAGAATTCTGGCTTACCTTGCCTGTTTCTGTGGGATTGTGCAGCGTTACCTGTGGCCCCCCCGGTCCACCGCAGTCAAGTGCGGACTGTTTGAGTGGAGGGAGGTCACAGTGAAACGCAGCATGCTATTTTTTCAACCCACTTCCGGGTTGTGCCACACGCTGCTGCCATCTTTAGGCAAGGGACGCTCTAGTGTTTGCGTTCCCGTACCAAGGCGGGCCCTTTAAAGGGAGGTTCTGGGACTCGCGCGCTTGGAATTACATCTGAATAGCAAAGCGCTGCGAGTTGCCCATTGTTGCTGCTAATACTTTGTATTTTATTCACTTCTAATATCTTGGCCAGGAAGTGTTCTCTATTGCTTTTAAATTGATGTTAAGGTGCTTTTTTAATGTTATGAAAACCCGAATGCTTTTTTAAGAATTCCGGCTTACCTTGCCTGTTTCTGTGGGATTGTGCAGCGTTACCTGTGGCCCCCTCGGTCCACCGCAGTCAAGTGCGGACTGTTTGAGTGGAGGGAGGTCACAGGGAAACTTGGCACGCTATTTTTTCAACCCACTTCCAGGTTGTGCCACACGCTGCCGCCATCTTTAGGCAAGGGACGCTATAGTGTTTGCGTTCCCTTCCCAAGGCTGGCCCTTTAAAGGGAGGCTCTGGGACTTGCACGCTTGAAATTATATCTGAATAGCAAAGCTCTGCAAGTTGCCCATTGGGGCTGCTAATACTTTGTATTTTATTCACTTCTAATATCTTGGCCAGGAAGTGTTCTCTATTGCTTTTAAATTGATGTTAAGGTGCTTTTAATGTTATGAAAACCTGAATGCTTTTTTAAGAATTCCGGCTTACCTTGCCTGTTTCTGTAGGATTGTGCAGCGCTACCTGTGGCCCCCCCGGTCCACCGCAGTCAAGAGCGGACTGTTTGAGTGGAGGGAGGTCACAGGGAAACTCAGAACTCTATTTTTTTTAACCCACTTCCGGGTTGTGCCACACACTGCCGCCATCTTTAGGTAAGGGACGCTCTAATGTTTGCGTTCCCTTCCCAAGGCGGGCCCTTTAAAGGGAGGCTCTGGGACTCGCACGCTTGAAATTACATCTGAATAGCAAAGCTCTGCGAGTTGCCCATTGTTGCTGCTAATACTTTGTATTTTATTAACCCCTTCGATGCTCATGACGAGCTCAGCTCGTCATGCAGTACACTGGTCGTGTGCTTATGACGAGCTGAGCTCGTCATGCAGCATGGGGATCTGAATATTTCAGCACCCAGCGGGAATTTCCTTAGCAGCCAAGGTGTTAACCTCTAATATCTTGGCCAGGAAGTGTTCTCTATTGCTTTTAAATTGATGTTAAGGTGCTTTTAATGTTATGAAAACGTGAATGCTTTTTTAAGAATTCCGGCTTACCTTACCTGTTTCTGTGGATTGTGCAGCGTTACCTGTGCCCCCCCCGGTCCACCGCAGTCAAGAGCGGACTGTTTGAGTGGAGGGAGGTCACAGGGAAACTCGGCATGCTATTTTTTCAACCCACTTCCGGGTTGTGCCACACGCTGCTGCCATCCTTAGGCAAGGGACGCTCTAGTGTTTGCGTTCCCTTCCCAAGGCGGGCCCTTTAAAAGCAGCCTATGGAACTAGTGCACTTTGGGCGCGCGCAGCGGGCGAGCGCGCCGGTGGCGCGCCAAAGGCGCAGAGCCAGGCCGGGACCCGGGGCCCAAACCCCTGGCTTTTGTAATAGAGCCAGCACTAAGTTCTCTTTCATCCAGCTGCTTAATCTTCGCACTAACTCTCGATCCACGTGTGCCTGCCTCGATGTAGATTGCAATTCCCCCGCCTGCCCGGGCTGCAATTTTACATTGAAAACTCACCTTGATGAACCAGGTAAGGCTATTAACCCCTTCTATGCTGATGACGAGCCTAGGCTCGTCATGCAGCACGGTGCTCGTGTGCTGGTGACGAGCCTAGGCTCGTCATGAGCCGTGGAACGCTCACACGCGGGGCTAATTTCCCCGCTGTGCTGAGCGTTCCATTGCACGGGCGTGGTCATGACGAGCCCAGGCTCGTCACCAGCACACGAGCACCGTGCTGCATGACGAGCCTGGGCTCGTCATGAGCACAGCGGCGCCGTGCGCGGCCCCCCTCCCCCCCGCGCTGTGGGGAAATTAGCCCCGCAGCGAAGGGGTTAAGCCTGACACTACTGTCCACCAGTATGTGCAACATGCTATGAAACGTAAGTCAACCCTTTCTAATAACTTCTCTTTTTTTAATATCAATTGTCGCTCCCTCCCCAAACATCAGACAGATATTTTTGATCTCCTAGTGGACTTACAATCGGATGCCATATTCCTAACGGAGACATGGCTTGACAGTTAATCGGGCCAGATGTTGCCAAAGCTCTGCCTCCTAACTACGCTATTGTCAGGAAGGACAAAGAAGCTAGGGTGGGAGGAGGGATCGCCATTATTTTTAAAAACACGTTTTGTTGCAAACTCGACGAATTATTGATTCCTGATTGTGAAGCTGCTGTTTTTAAACTTAATTTGACTCCGCACTTTACTCTTTCTGGAATGCTGGTGTATCGCCCCACAGGCCTTGCTGGCTCATGGGCAACAAACTTTCCAGATTCTGTTACCCCTCTGCTACTTCACTCAATTTTTCAATTAAGGGTGACCTTAACCTCAATCTGGAGGATTCTAATTGTAACATTGGTAGCACTCTTGTTTCTGATTTGGCAGCCATTAATATTTTACTCCATAATAGTGGGCCCACACACAAAGCAGGTCATCTTCTTGACCAAATTTTTTCTAACTTATCTTCTTTACACTGTCTAGCAGCCGTTCCGCTGTGCTGGACTGATCACTTTTTAGTAGGATTCAGTCTTGAAATCCCCCGTTTCGCACATGCGAATAGTAACATCACTGTCAAACCTTCTAGGAACTGGAAAAAGCTGGACATCAACAAGTTTAACTCATTGCTGTCCACCAATGCTCCTATCTTCCATAATAATGTTGCCTCGGATCTGGTAGCGCTTCAAGCCTGGATTCAATCGGCCCTTGATACTTGCCTCCCTATTTCTGTCAGGAAGTTTAATAACCATCGTCCCCCCCTCCCCCTGGTTCTCCGATGAACTAAAGAAGGAGAAAACCAAATGTAAAAACTTGGAGCGCTGTTGGCGAAAGACCTATGCCTCTGAAGCCAAACTCGCCTACCTCACTAGCAAACAGACCTATCATTCCCTCTATAGGGCTGCACGTGCCAACTATGTTTCCACATCTATTACACATCTATTAGCCAATAACTGTCCTAAAATCGTATTTAACATGGTCAAGGATCTATCTGGCTTAGCTGCCACGCAACCACCTCCCAGCCTTAATGTAACACAATGCGAGGATCTTGCTCAATTCTCCGTAAATAAAGTGGAAACTATATATTCTATGCTGTCTAGCACTGCCCCTGTTTCTTCTCCCTTACCCACTGCACCCGCTGATTGCCCTGTCTTAGTGCCTGAAAACTACACTGATCAGACAAATGTGATCACCCTTGACACCTGGCCACTCTTGGACATGGTAACACTTACACAACATCTCAGTCAAATGAAATCGGGATCCCCCTGTGATTTACTGCCCATTGCGGTTTTACGTCAAATCGATCCACCCTCTCTTAATCACATTCTTCAACTGCTCAACACATCCCTGGTTATCCCACTATTAAAAAAAGGCTAACGCTGATCCTGCCCTCCCTTCTAACTTTCGTCCAATTTCACTTCTTCCTGCTCTCTCAAAGATTCTTGAGAGACACATTAATGGGCATTTGTCCAAGTTTATTGAAACAAATGGGCTTTTGCATCCCTCCCAGTCCGGCTTCAGGACCGGTTACTCTACTGAGTCCACCCTGCTTGGGGTTACAGAAGTGCTTCGACACAACATCGACGCGGGCAACACCATGGCCTTGGTACTGCTTGACCTGAGTGCAGGCTTTGATACGGTCTCCCATACTGTACTCATAAAGGCCCTCCAACTCTCTGGTGTCACCGGAGCGGCCTTGAACTGGCTTAGCTCGTTCCTTGCTGACCGCACCTTTCAGGTCTTCTCATCCACCTCCAAATCCAAGCCTCACTCCTTACCCTATGGGGTTCCCCAGGGTTCGATACTCAGCTCCCTGCTGTTCAAAATTTACATCAGGCCGCTGGCAGCTGTGGTTGAGGAATCTGGGTTGTCGCTTTTTTCATAAGCTGATGACACACCGAGATTCTCTTCTCTATCTCAGCTGAAAAAACTTTTGAGCCCTCTGCACTCAGATCTGGCCTCAGTAAAGTCATGGCTTGGATGAACGCCAACTTTTTAAAACTTAATGGCGATAAAACAGAGATCCTGATCCTGGGCAAAGATCGAGGTCTCTGGGGCCCTCACCATTGGCCGCCAGAAATGGGTATGCTCACACAACCCTCTACTCAGGTGCGCAACCCTGGTTTCATTGTTGACGATTCTCTTTCTATGAGGCAGCAGGTTACCAAGGTTGCTGCCACCTGCTTTACCATTCTGAAATGGTTAAGGAAGATGGTGTGGATGCTTCCATCCTACGCCCAGTGCACTGTGGTCCAAGCCTTGGTTACTTCTAGGCTGGACTACAGGAACATTCTCTATTTGGGTGTCAACAAAGAGGTAACACGTAAACTGCAGCGAGTACAAAACTCCGCTGCTAGGCTGCTTTGCCGAGCACCGAAAACTGCATCAACGTCCGGGCTGCTGGTAGATCTCCACTGGCTTCCAGTGGAGAAACGGGTTAAGTTCAAGGCCCTTACTTACATGTTCCGTATCAAGCATGCTAAGTCCCCCCGCTATTTGCAACATCTAGCTTGCCCCTATGTTCCCTCTCTCACTCACAGATCCTCCACCCAAGAGAAATTCCGAGTTCCGAAAGTTAGACTTTCTCGTATGGGAGCGCGCTCCTTCTCCTACCTTGGTCCCACTTTTTGGAACGCTATCCCATTGTCCCTCTGCATGCAACCTGACCTTCTTTCTTTCAGCAGATCCCTTAAAACATGGCTTTTCAGCCAATAGGTCTCTCCTTCCTCTGCTGTTCCTTGTTGGCGCTGGAAAACCCTTGGGGGTAGCTGCGCGCTGGTAAATAATTGTAAATAAAAAAATAAAAAATGAAAAATAAGATCATCTGCATACAGCAAGATCTTTTCTTCAAAGATAGACTCATTTGAGATACAGAAGCCCTGAATCTCAGGGTGGTCATGGATCCTACATGCAAGTGATTCTATGGTAGGGGTGAATACTAGGAGTGGGTAGAGGGGGCATCCCTGCGTCGTGCCTCTCCCTATCTGGAACTCAAAAGACCTCATATGATTGACTCTGACATAGGTGCCTTTGCACCATGGTTCAAGGATGCCTGCATTGTGGGGCTGATTGATTCTGTGCAGGAAGGGACACCATCCTCTGCTACCAATTTAAAGGTCCAGACCCATTAGTTCTAGACCTTTCTAGAGATACACTCGGATGGTTCTTTTTCGCAGCATAAAAGTTTAAAGGGGACAGAAGTTGTTGATAAAGCAGCCAATTAGTCAACAATTCTATTTGATGCATAATAACCCACTGACATACTTAAGGTTAGTTAGTTTATTACAAAGCCAAAAATAACTGGACATAAAGACACCTCTATACGAGGGTATAGAAATACAAAAGGAATTAGCATGAAGCCAAATCTACGCATCCAATTCAGACGGTGCAGCATGAACAAAACTATTAATTCAAGAAGTAGAATACAAGCGATCAGGAAGCATGAGTCCAAATTTCCCTGCATTGAGGGTTGATGAATGAAAATAATTAAATCTATCCCTACTCTTGCACTAAGGTGACATCCCTTATGTAAGCATTTTCAGATGGGGAAAGGAAAAGGTGTCAGTATGTGGAGTCTTCCTAAGAAACCTCTCCACCATCAGTGGGTCAAGTAACATAAATCCACTATAGCACGGAATGAGTTCATTCTAGGACGCTCTCTCTCTGAAAGCAAGAAAGAAATGGTGCACATTCCCTAGTTCCAACAATCAGTTCTCCACAGGTGGAATTCCAATAGTGCACCTCGCATCACGCTATCCACTCTGGGTACAGCCCTGAACGTACTTTTCTATGGTGTTGTTCATGCATATTCTAAACAACACTGTGCCCTTGCCTCCCAGGCCTTCTCCTGTGTGACTCCGGATGTTCTTCCTTTATCAACCCATGTCACACAATTACAACTTCTTCTCTCCTTGCTTAGCTACTAAAACAAAGACATTATTCTACCTAAAAGAACGCTCCTTCACCTTCAATACAAAACGTGAGAAAGAACAGATTCCACAGCGCACATGAAATTCAACTATTAATTTTAAAGCAAGTATTTTCTGGGATTTGCGTTTCGGGCCTACAATTTCAGATACTATAAAAATACATCATGTAAACATTACGAATTCACATAATCATTAATACATTTTCAACTACTACATATACTAAAGTATAGAAATGTAACATTAATAAACACATCCAGTATATGAGTAGCATTAACTTGACAACACAAGTTTTTCATGTTAGTGTTTTCTGCTAGTTACATCCATTTCCTAGGTTAATTCTCCATACTACTTGTTAGCCCAAAATACATAAGGTTTTTATATTAATACATTTCACAGTGCTAACACGTCATGTTCATACAGTTGCAAGATTATTTGCAGGCGTGTTCTGCACATGATTATGGCGCACCCCCACAAATGAAAAGAGATTTCCACTCCATCAAGGCCAACCACAAATGTGAGATTTCTGAGCGTATGTTTTACAGTAATGTGTACATAATCATGTCAAGCTTCATACACTTTCGGTGCTCAATTAGGGCCCAATTCCAAGTTTGGTGGTTTGTGGACAGCCAAACCTGGGTTGGCGTAGTGGTGAAGGTGCACATCAGTGGTCTGCCTGCCATATTCTGAGTTTTGCCGTCGGATAGTCATTGGACCGCCGGGGGTCCATGATTCCTCTGCAGTGGCGCAGCAGTCCTGAATATCCCAATATGCTGTCAGTGCCAGTGCAGCATCGCCAAGCATATTACGACTTTCCTCATTGCTACCTTTTTCATGGCGGTGAGCTCACCATGAAAAGGGTGGCAGTGAAGAACTAGTCGTAATTTGGCGTGCGGGCGGCGGTCAACTTTGGTAGTGTGGGAGTGGGGCGCTGGCATGGCTGCCCACTCCCACCCTGTCAAAGTCGTAATAAGGCCCTTAGTATTTGGTGGAGCATGTCACCAAACTCATGGTTTCATTGACCCATTAAAAAATTTGGGGAGCTGCTGATAATAATGCCCCATTGATGTCTCTTTTGGATTCGGTGGTACAGAACGGGCAACTTGCTGCTGCCAAACACCAGTGCAGGCATCCTTGCACCATGGTTCAAGGGTTCCTGCTTTACACCTAGGACACCTTCCTGCACAAAAATAATCCTTAGAAGTTTTCTCCTCCTAAATGTGCTGCAGAATGTAGGACACTAAGAAAGAGGAAACAACAGGATGAAATGAAGATATTTCTCCTCATTAGCCCTTTATAAGGAAGGCGTACAATGTCGATGCATCCCTAGGATTACTTGTCTTTGTAAATCTGGGAATCCATGAAAACGTATGGGTAGATGCACAGGAACACCCACGTCCACCCATGTAAGGCTTTCCGGTGCAGAGTAAAGCAAGGCAGAGACTTGCATTGCCTTGCGTTATTCCAGATTTAGTGAGCCACACAAGACCACGCTATGTGGGTTTGCATGGCTTGGCAAATGTTACTTAAGGATTGCCTTGCGAATAACAACACAACCCTTTGATACATTTTGCCCTGGGTATATTGCCTTTATGGTACAAAACGTTTAAACTGTTGCTTTAATGTTACCAACTTGTAGTTTTAAGTACTAACCAAAGCTGATTGATACTAGTAATTTCTGTCGTGTTTCAATCTGCATACGTCAACAAAAAGGGCGCAAAACTTTGGATTTAGGCCCTCATATAAAGGTTTCCTAAGGAACAGTAGCATTTTTAAGATCGGAAACCTTGATAGGTACAGGCATAATCTTTTATCCTCCTGATTACGAACTTTTTTTCATGAAAAAAATATTTTGACATACACTGTAAAAGTATTGACCTCTGCTATTTATATATGTATTCTTTTGTCTCTATTTTTGTACACTGTGTACATTGAAAGCACCTCAGTCATGTCCTCTCTTGCTAGACATTTAAGTGAAAAGATCCTACTATGTAAGCTAAATTGAAGTCGTTTCAAATGCAGGACCTTCTAAGAGCCAGGAGCAGTATTTTAATTGTATTTGAAATTCAGTGCCTTCAGACTCTATTCTACTATACTTGGAAACATAAATGATGCTGCATCATTTTATTATAAATGATATAATTTGTTGTGACTGGTGCTTGGCATGCAAGGTTGGAAGCACTCATAAATCTGGCATTGATCCACTCTGTAGTCATTCATCCTGCTGCTCTACGTAGTGGCCTCTATTGATCCATGTGTCCTTGCTGGTGCAGATAACCTATCTAATCATGCAGATGGAAATTGAGTTTTGCATTGTGTTCAATTATATCATTCTTCGTTAATTTCTCATTTTCCGATACCATATTCCAATCAAGCAGCACACTGATGTGCACAGTAGAAATGTAGCAGCATATATCTTTGCTATTCTTGGAATATTCGAATGCTTGCCACACAGAAACTAAGATAGCAAAATGCATGAAAATACACAAAGTGTGAACAAAACCCATGTTGTGCAATATATGTTTTTTCAATTAAGGTAATTGTTGCCATTTTTTCAGATTGACGTGATGATAAAAAGTAATGCTCTTCACACAGGCAAACAGATGTTGGTCAGATGCCATCTCCCCATTAATACGCCTGATCTTACCTCTTGCTACCATAGCCTGATGCAAGGTTCCAGGTTGTTAGGATATTGAAGAAAAAGTTCACAATCTTTATGTGAGCAGAAGCTGGACACACGTATTGGTGTCGTTACAACGCAGGCTATTACAACGCCTGCTGTTACAACGCGGTTTTTACATCGCATACCACTACAACGCATAGTGCTTTTAAGCGCTGGATAGTGATTTATTTAATTTACTATTCCAACTCCAGTCCCCGTGGGTAGTAGGGAAGGTGTTGGATAGTAAATTAAATATATTCCCTATCCTAGAGCGCCCCCCAGCGCAATGCGTTGTAATTGTTTGCGTTGTAATGGTTGCGTTGTAATGGTAGTGCGTTGTAATAAATGCGTTGTAAGTGATGTTTCCCGGACACACACATTGATCAAACAGAAAGAAACTCCTAGATAAAGAGGTGAGCCTTGGTTCACCTGAGGTACTTGTGCTTTAGTACCAAGGAGTTCTTAAGACTACATGTACAGATGTAATGTTTTAAAAGATTCCATAGTGCGATTCTCAGTGAAAGAAAGAGACTGTGAACATTTTATAAAAAGATTTATTACAAAAATGAAGAACAATGGTTAAGTAGTTTAAAAGTTGTAAACAAAATGAAACATAGCACCAATTAAATCCATTAGATAAAAATGGTACAATAAGTTCACTGGTGGTTAGGAAAATTTGAAAAATTGCCCTTAAGCTCTGGCCAAGACCTCTGCACTCCTAGTTCCTGATTTGCGGGGAAATAAATGTCACTGCATATTAGGGGCTTAACCATTAATCAACTGAAGCACAGCAATAAATATCAGGTAGGAGCATACTGGAAGCTCTTTCAGAACAGAGCTGCAGGTAATCAGATTAATGTTGCAGGATCATTAGCAAATGCTGATCGTCTAGATAAAAATGTGCAAAGTGAGACGATGTGCAAGGTAAGTCTGCCCATGACCATACGCAGCCTACCTTATGTTAGCATTTCCACACTGTCAATAACTCTAGATAGTTCTCCAATGTTATTGAGTTATAGAATTCTAGTTTATTCTCCAATGTTATTGAGTTGAGGGCTGCCTCCGCAAAGGCCTCCACAAAATTGGATCAGATTGGCAAATTGAAAAAAGCTTTGAGCAGCACTTGTCTGTATGGCAATCTTACAGGTCTGCCGCTTTGTCAGTGGGTTGCTTTGTCTCCACCGTCATGCAGAACCCACAAAAATGGGGAGTTTTCCTGCAAAACAGGCTAATATCACACAAAACAAGATTTTCATGGTAGAACAGATGTTTTACTGAGGTTTCTCTTCTTGAGTGTTTAGGAAAGGTCCTAGTGACGTCCTTCTTCAGAAAATAATTCTACAACTGGATACACAACTGGAGCAGATCTATTGAGTATTCCCAGTACCTATAGTTAGCCATGTATCCTTTACAGTCTATCTTTACAGTGGTTCCTTAACTCTTAAAACATCAGGCTTTCGAGGAGACTACTACATTCCATCAGGCAAAACACATTGTTCACACCACATCTCTTGATTTTGTCAGCTTCTAAGTTCATTTGGGCTGGCAAAGCAAGGGCTACCTTCATTCATTCAAAGAACATCTAGATCTCCAAGAACCTAAAGCTGCAAACCAAGATCAGGCTGTTTAACACCAACATAAAATCGGTCCTTCTGTATGGAGCAGAACCTTGGGGGACAACAGTGACCGCCGCCAGCAAAGTACAAACTTTCATCTACACCTGCCTGATGGAAATCCTCCATATCTGCTGGCCAAACACCATCAGCAACAAAGAAGTATGGCAGCAGACTTTTCAACTCTATGCACATGAGGAAATCATAAAAAACTGTGGAGCTAAAAGGTCACACATTCTGCAAGCCCATAACAAATACCACCAGCAGTCCCTCACCTAGAACCCTCATGTGGAAAGGAAAAGTCAAAGGGAAAGAAACACCTGCCAGAGAGCTGTAGCGAGCAGAGAGAGCGGAGCGGAGCAGTAGCAGTGGCAGAGTAGTAGCAGCTGAGGCTGAGGCTAGAGCTGCGAACAAGACGCATCGCATTTCGGATCACAGTCGCCATTTCAGCAGAGCCTGCCGGTCCCAAGCTGCTCGCCGCCGGTAAAGGAATGGCCTCATCTGGTGCGAGCGGCGCTAAGCCAGGGGCTGCGGGGGATCGCTGGACAAGCTGCGGGACATGGCGGTGAGGCGGCAAAGCGGCGGCGAGGCGGTGAGACGAGTTGAGGTTCATAGCACCTGCGTTTTCAGGAAGCCCCCAGCTCTGCCCCCAGCTCTGCCTCTGTGTACGGCCATATTTGGACATAATCCCCCCGCCTGCAAACACATGAGGAAGGGGGGGTGTGGGTGCATCTGATGTACCACGGATCTTACGGATATCCACATCTGACTGGGGTGCGAGTTGATTCTCACCCCACTTGTTCAAAACAATCCTCCGCTTGGCGCTTGGAGCTTGGGCTTCTGACCATTTCATTTTATTGAATCCACCAACTTATAGATCTTTCGGACTTGATGTCTGTGGCCAGCAGAGTGCAGCAGAGTGCAAAAAAAAAAACCAGTGAAAATAGTGATAAAGTCAGTAACCGAGCAAAAAGCCATCAGTAAAAACAAAAGACTTGGCAGACCAGGCTACTGATTATAGCCACAGCTGCAGCAGGCCCCCACGGGTGGGAGGTTCCCCCACTGGCTGTATTACTGTATTACTGGCAAACATCCTAAACGCATTTTAATTGTGTCAACAAGCATTTTACGAACTTTACTTTACGCATTTTAAGCACTATTATAAGCATTATTAAACCGCCCTTTCGGACAAACGCGTAACTAATGGAAATTTCCTCCTGACGCTACGTCACAGTCGCGGCAGACTATTGGCAGACTAACAGCAGACTAACTGTATGTTAAATAGCTCACACAAGGGCTCCACCTGGCTCCACCAGATACCTGGTAAAACTGACTTACAAAAGTGACTTTCAAAGCCAATAGTTACCACACCTCATACGCCACACCTCGCCAGACTTCGCAAACCACATCTCGCTATTTTCCTGACGGCAGCTATTCCTATTTAGAGGGACAGACAGGCTTGGGAGGGGGAGTGGAGGTGGAGTAGGACTTGAAGGAGAAGTGGTGGAGGTGGTACATTGGACACAGACACCAGGACACAAGGATAACAGGCTACCAGGTTTAATCTTATTAAATAGACCTGAAAGAATGAGATCTGGAAAAGTGCGGCACAACATAAGTGTAAGGTCAAAAAAAGACGAAGAAGACAGGAACCAGGGCACACAAAAGTCAAGTAGAAAAAGGAAGAGGATGGTACAACAAAGAGAGAGACTAGTGTCGGCACCTGAGCTAACAACGCCAAGTTTAAAACAAAGTAATATAGGGATCCAAAATTTTTTTTGTCTAAGGGACCCCATGACGTCAATTTACGGGCAAACGCAGGAACAAGCCCTCCAATCAAGCCCAATTACACCGGCACCAAGTGTAAAAGAGAATGTGCAGCTACAATCAAATAGTAATGGAGAAGAAAAAGGATTCACAGGACACTCCTAGTGAGAGCAGTCCAATAAACAATCCACCTGACCAGAAACAAATCTCTCGGTCTTTCGCCAAGCAAAATAGTAACATTGCCCGTGGCAATTCCATTGTCGTAATAGCCCAAATAAATAAGAACGACTCCCAATCTCATGAAAGAGATAAGGAAATAAAGACCAAGGACAAGGGCAAGGTGGAAGAAGTAACAACGAGGAATAAATTGGTGGCGGGGCAAATTGCTGCACAGGATGACTCATGGCCAACCTCCTTCTCCCTACCTGACGACATAAGCCTGGACGGACAAACAGGAATGGAAAAAAACACCCAAACATGAGAAAAACGAACCAGGGGGTAACGGAAGACTGGAATCTACACCATTGCATCCAAGTGTTAACCCCCATGAACGGGACAAAGGCCAAAACAGAACTAAAGGATGGTCAAAAAACAACTCAAACCTGGAATCTCCAATTACGATATCATCAATGAGCAGGGCAGACAAAGAATTAGATGTACAGGAAACACCGCCCAAAGAAGAAGCTAAGTCCCCATGGAGTAAAACATTATAAAACACCTTAGACCAGGCAATCAAAGCACTCCAGTCGGATAAAATGGACGTTCAGATTGACTTAATAAATCTCATAGCGGCCATATTTCAGGTATAAACACCAGGCTGGACCACATGGCAACCCTGCTTTTAGGGAGGGTTGATAAGGGATCCCGCACAGAGACTATCCAGCAAAGCTGTGTATGTGGCAAATTACTTGATAATATGTCAAACTTAGCAGTAATACTAAATGACATACTAAGGGTGGTTCAATCATCATTGGATACAAAATATAACACCAAAACTACGAGCAATACTGGGGCAATAAAATCTGACGTTGAAATTTGGAGCCATTACATAGTAAGAGATTCTACCCAAAACAGCTATGTAGAGGAAGAGATAAGCAAGTTAAGTAAAATCTGACAATGAAGCAGGTCAAACAGAGGAGGCACAACATGCAATAATCCATACTAAAGTCAAGTTAACAAAAAGACAAAGAAAGCGCGCTAGGAAAGGGAGGGCTCAACCTAAATTCCAACCTTCAACAGTTATTAATACCGATCCCATCTTTCATCATACCACTACTAAGAAAGAGAAACCAGCTTCTGAAGTAACTGTTTCAAAACATATAGACATGCCCCCGGACCAATTAGCCCAGTCAAGTGCGGTGAATGGGACCAGCCTGATTATAGAATCATCACTCCTCTCAACCTCCTCAAAATCAAAACAGACACAAGGGATTATACAACCAAATAGCCAGAAAAAGAAACAAAAAAAACCCCACGAAGTCAGGGTAAAAATAAGATTCAAGATGAGTCTGACGAAAGGGTCTTAATCCAAGAGGACTGTATGAATCAGATAGTAATGTTCCACCAGATAGACGAAACGCAAACACTCCAGGTCAAACCAGCAAACCAAGACATAAGGTACCAAAATGACCCAATCTACGCAGATACCAAACAAAATATAATAGATAAATCTAACCAAGGGCAATCCATAAAAAGAGCAGATGAAAAGGAAAACATAAGAACACCAATAAAAATTAATTCAATCAACAAGGATACCAAACAAAATATAATAGATAAATCTAACCAAAGGCAATCCATAAAAAGAGCAGATGAAAAGGAAAACACAAGAACACCAATAAAAATTAATTCAAACGAAGATGGACGAACCTGCAGTATTTATCAAGCAAACAAACAAACAACGTGTACTCATATACTACAAAATACGAACATTGATAAAAACATGGACAGGATTAATGAACCTATCACCTACTCTAAAAGAACAGACGGTTCATATGAAGAACTAATAATAAAAACTCGGAGTCAAGGGAGAAGAATAAACATATATGGTGAAACAACACAAAATACAAAATCAGAAGAAGAAAAAAAGCATAAATGAGCTCACAAACACAAGCAGAAACAAAAAATAAACTGGCATTTATACCGGAATACCAGACAACAGGGCTTCAAGACTTCCTGAATAGAGGTAATATAATGCGGCTGTTAAAAGAAATCCCGGAACTGGACGACATAGAATCCCAAGATCTTTTGTCTGTAGAATTTAAGCGTACAAAAAATACTTCAGAGGTAGAAGAGTCCTTAACCACCTGGTCATCCAAAGACATAGTTGATAGAATACTTGCAATGAGCCTGTCCTTTGAAGCCTGGGGCATAGCACTGAGGCGGGACGAACAGAAAAAATATCCATTTCCACTTTTAAAAACCTTAACCATAGGTAAAAAGAAAATGGGAGAGGGGAACACACAAAAATCATGTCTAAAAGGAGCTTGTTCAGTAACTCCACAAAAAAACATAACACAAAATATAAGGAGACATGAAAATGCAGTGGTGCAAGGAGGTGCTCAGGAACAGATTACTGATTGGTCCTGGATGGCATCGGCTTTGAGCAATAAATGTTCCTAATATATCCAGTCATTTATAAGAAGATATAACATTACATCCATGGACAATAACTGGTAATCAAAAATAATCCATTGCTGCAAACCCACGCACGATCAGCCTCTGCTCCTGGAACATTCATGGCTTTAATAGTATGTGGCATGACCACAAACCGCAAACGTCTTGGATCAACACGACTTAATACTGCTACAAGAAACCTGGGACCTGCGCCAAATCTCCATCCCGGGTTTTATCGAGTTTCACGTCCTCGCCGAAAACTCTCTAAATTTGGTCACCCTAGAGGAGGCTTATCAAAATATATTGCCCAACAATACAGATGGCATTCGGAAGAAGTAGACACTGTGGTAAACTGAATACAAGTAATAAAACTTACGGAGAAGTTGGTCTCTGGTTCAGGTACTTGCAATCTATTAGTGCTTAACGTTTATGTACACCCGGAAAAGAAAGAGAAAAATGAAAAACTGATCACACTACTAACCTTGATCAGGGCCTTGCAAAGCACTCATGAGTCGCACTCCATGATTATCTCAGGGGATTTTAATAGCAATATAACAAAAGATGACAAAATATCACAAGCTCTCGAAGAACTGGGCCTTTTTATCCTAAACAAGAAAGACAGTGGGGACAGTGGCATACCTATAACTTTTGTAAGCGGTAATCGAAAGTCAACAATAGACTTCACAATATTGAGCAACAGCCTGATATCGATGGTGAGCGCATTTTCAGTGGTGCAACGTGTGGAAAGTGGTAATTTTCCTCTAATTACTAAAATAAAAATGTTGGTCAGCAAGACGGAAAAACAAAACACCGTCATCCAGCTTACAGAAAAATTCAATCTACGTAAACTGAAATGGGGAGGTAAGGATATAAAACCAACAATGGACAAATTCAAAAAAGAACTGCTTAGTCTAACATCGGAAGAAAAAGAAAATCCGGTTAAAACGTGGGAACATCTATGTGAAGCAGTAACAAGAAATCCCCCAATCGCAAATCAAAATTCGAGAAGATTCAATACTGGGAAAAAGCCTTGGTATACAATCACCCTGAGGGAAGAAAAAAGAAAAATCGCACGAGAAGTCCGCAAGCAGATATTATTGATAAAAAATGGAATAAAATCAAAGAAAGTAAAATTGAAAGTCATGCGGAAAAGATATAAGATCATGCTAAATAGCGCAAAAACAACGTACCAAGAGGAAATGTGGACAAACTTACTAATTGCCGGGAAACACAATAACGCCAGAACATTTTGGGGTATTATCAACAAACTGACATGGGGAAATACCCTAAGACAGGAGGCAGGCATTGGAGAAAGTAAGTGGACTCAGCATGTTGAAAACATGTTTATCGACAGGATGGATGGTCAAAACTGGCCCTGTAAACCAGAGTGCAAATTATGCACTAGAAACTCCGAACATGCGGAAACTATCTTAGGAAAAGGAGATAACCCACCAGAAGAAAGTCTGAAGCAAACTTTGGGTAGAGGAAATGAGAACAAACTTGAAAACATACTGGTTAGTAAATCAGAAAAACTAGCGAACGCCGTGCCTAACACCCTAGTAACAACAGACCAGCTTAAAGCTATAATAGATCGCCTGAAAAAAGAGGGTGCAGCGGGTCCTAACGGGCTTCCAAACTCTATCTTCAAATATTCACCTGAATTCTGGGCAGAATATATAACACCATTCTTCAATTCAATTTACAATCAAATAAACTGCCAAGATCCTGGAATGGAAGTATAATACACCACATTTTCAAACAAGGTGATCACAATGAGCCGGAGAACTATAGGCTGATTTCGCTGATGGATGTTGAGGCGAAATTATACGGGTCATGCCTACTATCACTTCTTCAGGACTGGATCGATGACACGAACATAATACCAATGTTACAAACTGGTTTCAGGCCAAGGACCGGCACACTAACAAACTTGATAACCCTGGCTCTCCTGAAGGAAAAAGCTGAAAAAAGAAAGACGAGACTGTACGCTTGCTTTATAGACTCACGAGCAGCATTTGACAGAGTGAACAGAACTCGTCTATGGGAAAAACTAAGATCATGGGGTATCCCGAAGAAGCTATTGGAGGCTATTATAGGCTTGTATAGTAACACTTGGGCTCGAGTAAAATTGGGAGACGGTAGCAGCGTAACGGATGAAATTAAAACACAACAGGGCTTAAAACAAGGCTGTGTACTGGCCCCAAGTTTATTCAACCTTTATATGGCAGACATTGTCAGCCACATGGAGGTCGGGGAATGCCATCCACCCTACAAATTGAACATTCGGACATGTAGGCAAGCTGTAATTCGATGGCTAGATGGATCATGTCCTATGTTGGCCTGTAGGGGGGTCAAATATATGATGAAAGCCCAATCTCTCTTACAGAAGCTGAACATGGAATCAAACCACCAAATTGAAATATATGATAGTTATTTTTCATTTGGCAAACAGTTTCTATTATCTAATATTTCAACACGCGTTTTATGTTCTATGATGATCTAAATGCATTTTTTAATAATTTTTAATAATTTTATACAATAAAAAATTGACAGAAACACCTGGCACCAAGGTCTCGAGGCTGACTGCAAGGAAATGGGTTACACCTGGAATGTCCAGGGCCCACTGCCTGCCCTTAAAAAATGAAACTGAAAGGTTTCCTTTTTCTTTTTCAAATGCATCCCATCTTCCTTTAAGAAAAACGGGCTGCATTTTTTTAAAACTGCTTTGTTGAAAAAGCAGTCACAGACATAGTGGTCTGCTGACCCCAGCAGGCCACCATCCCTGTGAGGGCTGGGCATTCCCAATGGGGTCACAAATTGCGCTTGCATTATGAATATTAATGAGGCATGCAATTTGCGACCCCATTGTGAATCGCAAGCAGTGTCTGAGATACTATTTTGCATTGCATTTAGCGCGTCACAAATTGCGAATCGCAATTTGACACAATTTGTGACTTGCTAAATGCAAGCGTAGCACATCTGGCCCTGAATCTCTAACTGATTAACTAGTCATTTTTGGACCTTGGTCTCCCAGCCGGTGTTGAAGAAAGAACTGTAAAGCAGCTGAAAATGTTTTTTGTGAGGGCATTGTTAGAAATAGGCTGCTCCCAACTTAGGCCTAACTCGGGAATATAACACCCTCTCCTCATTCTAAAAAGCTATCTAAAAAAGCCAGCAGACAATTATAAAAACAATAAAAAATGCTTTTAAAAGCATTTAAAAGCAGGTTTGCCATCAATATATCAATTTAAAAGTCATTATATCATTTGAGATCACAAGCACTCAAAAAGCCATGGTGCCTATAAAAAAAACAAAGCTGTTTGGTTCATTTTTTATTATTATATTTGTTTTTAAAGGCAAAATTGTTCCCACAAGGAAAAGGCCAAATGTTTATGTGTTCTGAGTGGTAGATGCAACATTGATGTTGCCCACGACCGTAGATGTTCCCAGAGGCACACCTCGCTGCATGTTTATCAGGAGCGGCCCTTGCAGGTAAGAGCGGTGTGGAGCGTATGGGGGGGATTTCAACAAACGGCGATGAGGGAACAAAATATTAATTTAATTTTCCCTCATTGTCATCTGTCGAATCACCCCCAACCCAGCCCCACTGCCCCACCAATCTTACCTACATGGGCCGCTCCTGATGTTTAAGGAGCAAAGTTGATTCCATCCAGTTCCCACAGAAGCCACTGAGGGAAGCATTGTGTCCCCTCAGTCTTCTGCAGACACGTTGTTCACATCACTAGGAGCTGAAGCATCCCAGGGTGGCTCTAAGAATGCATTCATCATCAATGGAATAAGCTGGGGACAGCAATATGCATGGGCCTTAAAGGGGTCCATCAGTACTTCAATGTCCGGTGGCGCAACCAATTTGGATCCGAGGCATATATCCAGGACACATTCGTGGCTGCAAAACAGACAGATGAAGACAGGTTGTATGCAGTCCAGCCAGACTGGCCTGATTGATAATAACCAATGCTCATTTAGTTCTTGAAGTTGAGGTGTGCCAAAGCAGTGTATTATGTGCTCACAGCAGCGCAACACAAGCAGTGCTGTCTCCATTCCGAGTTGAACTGGGACGTCCACTGTGGAGCAGATAAAATAAAATCTGAATTTCTGCCACAAGTAGCAGGACAAGCGGGAGACCACCAAAAGGCTTCCCAACACAGAGTGTATGAAATATGGTATAACTCCGAAAAATCGTCTGAAAGGTGCTAACCAAACCAGAGCCGATATATTTAAAAAAGTGTACTATCCCTTTTATATCAGACATGTCAAAGATACGATGGTCCAGCTCCTCAAAATGTAGCGGGAGGTTAGTGTGGAGTAGTGACTGCATCTCAGATGAGGACCTTGTAACCTAGAGATGAAACTTCTCTTTGACCTCAGTTAAGGCCACATCCTTTTGCAAAAGCATGGCTTTTAGTTTACTTAGGGCATCAAATTTTATGTTGGAAACATTTATCATCTAGAACATGAAGAGAGTAAGGAGTTGCGTCCGTGGATGCTGGCGGCAACCGAGCGGCTGACGGTAGACGTAGGTGAGCTTCCTTACTTCACCACCAACTAATACGTTGCTATGAGTGAAGCACCTACCCCCTGCTCGATGAAGTCCCACTAGAGTATTACTCCAGTTTTTATATTGACACCCTATATTCTAGGAGTGTCTGCCCAGAGGAATATTTTTTCCTTCTGGATGACGAAGGATTTAGGCCAGGGTGCGTCTTTTAGGGGACCCACACCTCCCACTTCCTTGTTTTGGTCCTGAAGAATACCGGGGATCGCCCCTAATGGTAGAAACATGTTGACCAACACATAGCCGAGATACGTAGGCCGTAACCTCCCTACTAGTATCTCACCGACTTTTTAATTATTGTCCAGTTACTTTTTTATTAAAATCTTTACAAAGCATTAACCAGGACAATTTTAACACTTACACTTTTTTTGTTTACAACCCACACTTCACTACCTGCTCCACTGTAACCCAGATGTTGAAGCACACCCAAGTGACGCTAGGCCACTTGGGTGGGCCCCGATGATGAAGCAAGTCACCACTAGGTGGTGAGTGAGGGGTTTACTAACAAAGGAACAGTGTTTCCTCGTCTGGAAAAGCCTTCATTTCCCTCATCGGGTGATACTCCTCCATTGTTATTTTCGGAAACATTTATCACACAGCTATAGTGCTGCTTCCCTAACTTTGCGGGAAGGTGAAAACAGTACTTGTGTACAACAAGTGACTATAGAATTAACCGTCACTAGGTAAACAAGGCCCAGTTTCATTCCGCAGCAACCTTGATCACTCAGAATCAAATATCTCCGATTCGAGAGCAGCCTGATGGCAGGATGAATCACGGCAGCTGGGGAACCCTTCAGATAATAAAACAAGTTTGCCAATGGAGCATTGCATGCCCACTGGAGCGAAATGTCCTTGCAAACCAAGGACCGCTTAAAGCATCTTCACAGTCTGAGCCACTAAGAAAAACTTCTGTGTCCTATTCCTGCATCTAACCCTGAATGGTAATTTCCAATTATCATGCACATATCCTTCCCCTAGCGCTTCATATTTACCTACCTGTTGGTATTGGAGACATCATTGGAATTGAAAGGTCATGACCAGTAAGATGATGTAACCATGGATTATCCAAACAGTGGATAGTGTCTCAGCCACGGCGAAAAGTAATTGGTCGAATTGTTCAATGTGCAACATGGTATATTTTGCATTTCTATGTTATCTGCCTTTCTGTTAGATCTCATTCCGATAAACAGACCTGTACCGTTGATGTAATGCCGTGGAACGAGGCCAGAACATAATGTTTGTAACGTCCAGCTCAATATTACTATTGACTGTGTGTGACTGCCCATGTTGAAATATACAAGTAGCAAGGGGAGTTAGGCCCAAAAAGGGACGAAGTTCAGGCAGGGCCTTTATGAAATATAATCTCTGGGAAAAATGGCCCACACCTCACTGTTATTCTCGAAAAAATCTTTTACGCTAAAAGACAAACACCTTGCTTCTGTTTATCTCGGTATATTTATTTATACCCTTTTTACTTTATATAACTTGTTTTAAATCTCATACATTAGTGTGCAAAGAATGGAAAAAAACATCAATATTTCACAACATCCCAAAACATTTCATTATCCATTTAAGAACTAAAATCAAAAAAATTATGTATTAATGGTGCTCTAAAGGATAATATCCTAAACCATATAAACAATAATTGTGAATAAATATTGGCAGTAAACAACACCAATAATCTTGCAAATCTCAAATTGCACTATTCAATCCAAACAAGAAAAACATTTGTCTTTTGAATTCCTTGATTGTACAGTAATTCCCTTGAAATAATCAATAAAATTTGAGCAAGGAAAACATTTTTCTTTTGAATCCCTCGATTGTACAGTGAAAAAATTCAAATTCAATGTCTTAGCCTATTTAGCCAATATGCCAACGCTTTTCGAGTACTGGTGTTTCCTCTCAAGACTCTCATCAGGGCTGTATCATTCTTATCTGAAATAACATGGACACGCTTTCTCAAACTGCAGCTTCTTACTTATATGGTATAGATCTTGAATTGAAAGTTATTCGGCCAAAAAACGCGGCACCTCTCGATCTTTACAATCATCAAACGTTGGTCACCATTTTCTTGCAGGAAAGCAAGGTGTTTGTCTTTTAGCATAAAATATTTTTTCGAAAATAAACATTTAGGTGAAGGCCACTTTTCCCATGTTGAAATATTGACATGTCTTGCTGCATTATGTCAATTACAGAAGGTAATATGTTGCCCAGTGTATAAATTCTAGATGATAAAGTGGTCATACCATTGTCAACCATAACCAAAGCCTTTTCTAAATGAATCCTATCAATCTTGAACAATCTCTCAGCAGCTTCATGTTGAGAAATCTTCCACAGCTCGTATATTCTGTACAAAAAACACTTTTGGAGTGGATTCCGGGGGCCTAATAAAAAATACCTGAGATCCATGTCTTCAGAAAGAAGGGACAAGTGTATGCCTACAGTGGACAAGCCAATGTAGGCATAACTGTCCAACACAATATGACGTCACCACCAGTGTTCTGTTTGTACATATCACTGATCAGGCCTATTGATCCTAAACCCTCCGGTGTTACCCAGGAATCTAGATTGACTTCCATTTGTGTCCACAGGCCTAACCAACTATCCCTTCCAATTGGATTCTGATGAATTGAAAGAACCATTATGTGTCATGGTATCTAGTTCATCCCAACTGAAGTGTGAAAAGTGCTGCCAATTTTCGAAGTGTGAGCATGAGGAAATATGCAGTGTTTCAAATCCTTTATTTTTGCTATACTAAGACATGAAGTTTGTTGCACTGTATTGTTCAGGAAAATCATTTGAGGTGGTATAGGCATACTTTAAATAAGGCCTCTGTTCCCTGAATCTGTTAATATTTTGTCTCCAGACAGATTTGGTGTCTATTGTGACATTCCAAAGGTCGAAACCCAGTGTAGACAGTTGGAAAAGAAAGGAAGCAGAGTTTATCAGTTTGGTGTCCCTAAGCATATTTTTCTTTGCAGTTTGGTGTCCCTCAGCATATTTTTCTTTGCAGGTGTAGGTGAAAGCCATTAATGACATGAGACTGGGTCTGATGGATCAAAACCTGAAAAATAACCAGACTTTTGTGCCAAAGTCTTTGAACTACCTTTTGGCTGTGTTAGGCAGTGTTCCCATTGTTTGTCAGCAAAGTAAATTATACACAGTTTCAATGTCCCAATCATCAGAGAAAGTAGTAGAGGTAATGATATAATTTAAAGAGATTTTAAGCAAATAAGGAATTTTCAAAAGTTCAGTAGGACCATACACATCACATGATACCCTGTCCCATACAATTCCTTCAGGAACTGGAACTGCTGTAATGTTCACCTGAGACAGGTACCTCAGTTCATGGTGCGATGATGCATGTGGTTTAACCCCTTGAGTGCTGATGACAGAACGGTTCCGTCATCAGCATCGGTTGAGCTGTGCTGATGACGGAACCGTTCCGTCATGACTCCGCCCGCGCAAGGCGGAGTCAGCACAGGCGGGGAATACGCCCCGCACGCAAGGGGTTAAGAACCAAGTTCACAAGTTTTTACTGCGGAGCGTTCTAGGAGAAGTGTCCATTCAGAAGTAGAAAAAAGACAGTCACTATACCAATCCAAAGTACTGGGAAAAGAAATCTAATTGTAATCCAGAGGTGTATCCATGGAACAAAGAAGTAAGTCTATTTCAGCAAAAGACAGAAAGCATAAAGTTGTAGCATGAAAGGGAGAGGTGGAGTTGGTAGTTGAGGTTCATTTGGATCTGATGAAAAATCATCATAATGTATGAAGTAGCTAGACGCCGTCCGACTATTCTTGGCAACTTACCGTGTTTTGTGGAACTGGTAGATGACTCAGTCTGTGGCAGGTTTACATAGACGTCATCAATTTTTCTAATTCAAATTTGTGTACTTGTTGAATGTACAATTGTAGTTGTTTCAGCAGGGAGACATATTATTTCATTATTGTTTACAGAGTCTCTTTGTAAAGTTGAGTCTTCAGTCTTTGTTAAAGCTTTCATATGAACTTCCTGGTATGGTAGTGAAAAGAGTGTGGCGGCTACCCAGAAGACTGTGGCCTGCTGTTGAGAATCAGCCACATAGTATGGTGTGATCAGATCAATAGAGACAAACCTTTTGTCTCGGTGACTGGCAAGGGGCGGAAGAAGTACAGTTCTGGTACCCTGAAGAACTAGGGCATGTACAGGCGCTTTGCAAAATTGCCCAAATTCTTTTTTGTCCATAATTTTCTCTCTGGCAGATCCCCTATCTGCGGGACCAAGGCAAGTCTTGCTGGTACAATTTTCACTTCCCCAGTGGCTGTGCATTTTACTTGGATGTTGCTTTCTAAAGCTTGGTATTCTTTAAGGTACTGTAAAACATTCAAATGATCATTGATGCCTAATGGGCTTTCAGCTGCCTTCGTGCTGACAATATCGAGGTCGGGTACCCATATCCTTACCCCAAACAGGAGTTCATAATGTGTACAACCCCCTAGGGAATTTCTTGGTGTGTTTTTAAGTGCTCTCTGGACCCCATATAGGTGATTGGCCCAACTGCCATCCGAGCCTAATACCCATGTTGTTAAAGATTTCTTTAAGTCACTGTTCTTCCTCTGGACTACCAAATTTCCCTCAAGATGATTGAATGAGGAGTACCGCAAGGCCACACCCAAACTTCCCATGGCTTCTTTGTAAGCTCGAGAGCTAAACACCGGACCCTGGTCAGAATGTAGTGTGCCAATTGTGTATGTCCAGATAAAGACTTGCAAATCCTTTATAACAGTTGGAGCATCAGCAGAGCGCTGGGGCAAAACCCACAGAAATCTGGAATATGAATCTACTACCACCAAGTTGTACTGTTAATCCCCGTCTGAGTGTAAGAGGCTGCAGTAATCCAAATATACAAATGCAAGAGGTTTGTCTCAGATCAATAAAGGTGTTTGTGGTGGACGTGCTACGGTTGAGCCCTTCGTCTGCTGGCAGATGTAGCATTTGAGGACTAAGTCCTGGGTCGGTTTAGTAGGACCTGGCCTCCAATAGATCTGCTTCAGTAGTGAAACTGTAGCAGTAACCTCTGTGTGAGCAGAACCCAGACCATCGTGTGCAGCTAGTATTAATCTCAAAGTGCAATCAGTGTTTGGTATACTCTATCCCATACTCCTCGAGTCTGAGCACACAGGATGCTTTGTACATCTAACTTCTAGCAGTACTTGAGTTGAAAGCCTTTCAGCAGGGCTGAGCTGTTCCGTCTATCTGCGACCTTGAGCGAGTTATTGCATATGTATGAACAGAAATAGCCTGTGACAGACCTTCTTTCAGCTTTGCCACTTGTTCTCAAAGCATCTTGTGCATTACTGTGCAACGTTTGGAATCCCTAAATCCATTCGCGCCAAATAATATAAATATTAGTTGTAGGACTGTACACAGTAAAATGAAACATACACAATTAGTGTGGGCAATTCATGATCCATATTTTGTAATGCCAGTAGCAGGCTAGTGCTCCCTAGCTCACTACAGCAGTCTGTACCACTGTGAGTATCTTCTCAGTTGGGGCAAAACACATTGCAGCGTTTGTTTCCAGTCCAGGGAGGATCTGGCCTGGCAGTTCAGGCTAGACTGTTGTCATTAGGTGCAGGGCTAAGACTGATATGCATACGGTTGGGTTCAAAGTTGAATGGCATGGTGAGCAAAAAAACTATGCATTTAGGCCCAGATCTCTGTACTGGGTTGCATGTATGACATTGCTCTGCATTCTGTCCATCAACTGTTGTTTTTGCATGAGTCACCCAGGAAGAACCAGACATTAATACACATCCAGGCGGGGCACAAAGACTCGTAGGCACACAGAAATGCCTACTTCTAAAAGTGGAATTTATAAAAATGTAAATAAATCTGCTTTCACCAATAAGCATCATTTATCACTAATATTCCAAACATAACAAACATGGTCACACTACCCCTCTCAGATCAGAAATTATCACTGAAGCACATATCAGGGAAACCCATTGCATCCCTATGAGAGGACAGTCTCACAGCAGTGAGAAAACAACTAGGCTGTTTGTCACTACCAGGACATGCCACACAGTTAAGGCACATGTTCTACCTTTTACCTACACAGCACCCTGCCCATAGGGCTAGCTAGGGTCTACCTTAGGGATGATTTATACGTAGTAAAAGGGGAGTTGCAGACATGGCAACCACTTTATATGCCACGTCCAAGCCAGATGGCTCGTACCATTTGGTATTGGATTACTGCCACTTAAACCCACATTATTGTACATGGGCGGTGCAGAAAACTCACAGTTCTGCTCTTGGGGATAGTCTCATGGGTAAAAGGTTTAAAACCACACTTGACATATCCAATGGTTTTTGTGCCCACAATCTGTCCTCTCTTAGTAGTCAATGGACGGCTTTACAAGTGGTAGCAAACAGCGCCAATTCCTTCGTTTGGCTATGGGTTACAAGAATAGTCGAGACGTATTTGCCGCCCGCATTGTCTCTCTCCTGGAGAGACTCGACGCAGATGTATGTTCGTATGTGGAGGACATTTATCGGTATACACCTGTTACAACGCATTCGTTACTCCGCACTACCATTACAACGCGACTTTTACAACGCATACCATTACAACGCATTGCGCTGGGGGGCGCTCTAGGATAGGGAATAAGTATAATTTACTATCCAACACCTTCCCTAGGGTCCACGGGGACTGGAGTTAGAATAGTAAATTATACTTACCACTATCCAGCACCTCAAAGCGCTATGCGTTGTAATGGTATGCGTTGTAATGGTCGCGTTGTAACGGTAGGTAGTTGTAATAGTATGCGTTGTAACATGGTACATCCCATTTATCTCACAGACGACGAGTTATGGCCGTATCTGTGCCGTGTTGACCGCATAATTTGCCGTTTTGCGGATATAGGCTATAAATTTAACTTTGTGAAATCACACATTGCAGAGTACACAGTGTTGTTCCTGGACTATGAGTTCAACAATGAAGGTCGAGGTTTAGCTCCGCACTTCTTGGAGAAATTTGCACTTTTGCGAGCTCCCACAACACTGAAAAAGCTACAATGTTTGCTGGGTTTTTTTAATTTCGGTCGTACATACATTCCGGAATATGCCCAGCGTATCAAGCCGCTTTATGCGTTGATACAACCTACTTTTTCCAAAACGTGCTGGCTGCCAGAACATTCAATCATCAACTTGCAATCTTTGCAGGCCAATCTACTTGAATCTAAATTATTGTTGACTTGTGATAATCACACCAACCTGGTGATAAGAATCGTGCCAGGTGCGGTGGGATTCATGTACCTCACTTTTAATGAGGGTAACACAGTCCCTATCGCTTACAAGTCACACTTGTACACTTCGGCTGAGTTGCAGTTTTCCACTGTGGAAAAGGTTTTGACAGCAGTGCAAATGTTGATTCTTAAGGAACGTGCACTGTCGCAGGGAAAACGCATTTTGGTTGTTACTCTGTATCCTGCCTTAGAGGCAGTGACGAAAGCCAGTGTACCGAATTCCAAAGCATTGCACCCTCGGTCGATACAATGGTCCACGTCTTTGACATCTCCAGATGTCACATTCATTTTTGATTCCTCACTGCAGACACAAGAGTACTTGCAGTATGAATTTGTTCATACTGCTCCTCTAACTATGCGCCCACTTGAGGATTTCCGCTGTATCGTATACACTGATGGAAGTGCACAAGCAGCTGCGGTTTCAAAACATGCATATTCTTCGGCCTGCGCAATTGTGGTTGGTAGTATGGTGGATGGTAAATTCAAGTCCGATGTCGTGCATACACAGACATTAGGGGACTGTACCGCACAGTTGGCAGAACTTCGTGCTCTGATGCTCGCTTTAGAGTACACCGATCCCAGTGTGACTACTCTTATTGTGAGTGACTCTTTCTACTGTGTTCAGTCTTACATTGACAATCTTCCCTTTTGGACTAAAAATGATTATCGTGACTTCAAGGGTCGCACAATAAAACATAAAATGATCTGGGTTCGAGTGGCTGAGCTCAAATAACGACTCCCACTCGTTTTTGTAATTCATACTCTGGGTCATCAGCGTGTTGGGGTACACGCTGTCGGCAACTGTCTCGTGGACGAGGCTGCGAGGACAACAGTTGCAACATTTGCAGTGGCAGCTGTTACATAGCGCGCTTTACAAATTTGTATGATTGATTGATTGATTGGCAGCTATTGCCGCAACAGAGAAGGGAGGTAATTACCCTAAGGGTTTCCCTTCTAAATACTCTTATCACTTAAGTCCCGATAAAGTTCCTTATGTGAGAATTAACGACGTTGGCGACAGGTTGATTCCCAACGCGGACCGCAGACAGGCTTTGATTACAGCAGCCCAAGCCGGGATGGCATCGGCGCACGCTGGCGTGTCAGCTACTGTTTCTCTTCTCCAGCAACGATATTGATGGCGGGGATTGTACAAACAGACACGTGATTTTGTCCTTCAATGTGGCATTTGTCAGCAAATTAAACCTTCTCCTGCTGCACGCCCGCCCCAAACTCAGTTGTACATATCTAATAAACCACTTGCGTGTGTTTATTTAGATCACTGAGGTCCTCTGTCCTCTTATACGGTGTATAAGTACATCTTAGTAGCATTTGACTCTTGCACATGCTTTGTCTTGGTGTGGCCTCAAAGGAGCGCTGATTCTAGAACTGTCGTAAGGGATTTGCGTGTCTTTGTGTGAATTTTTGCGTGCGTGTGGTAACTTCCATTTGGACCAGGGTCCAGCATTCGCCTTTAAGGCGTATAAGGATGCCATGGCTTCATTGGGTGTCCAGGTCAAAATTTTGTCTCCATACCCGCCTGAGGGTAATAGTGTTGTGGAGCGGATGAACTGTGACTTACAGCAATCCTTGACAGCAAAAGTTTTCGGTGCCGGCAGAGACTGGCTAACGCATCTCAATAGCGTACAACGTGCACTAAACAATCTCCCAAGAAGGTCTCTGAGTGGGCGGGCCCCATACAAAATGCTCTTTGGCATCAAGATGTTTGTTCCAGACCTTTATGGTCTAGACATGGCGGCGGGAGCCGCATCTTTTGATGTAGATGAGCATTCTAATATTTTGCAGAACCTACAAAAGACTAGAGACAGTCTTGCAAAGGAACACTTGCCCTCCACATCTGAAGCTGCGGTGCAAATTCCGGTAGTCGGTTGGCTACCCATAGTTGGAGAACTGGTTCGAGAGAAGATCGACAACAAGAAAGAATTCGGCCCTTCCTATTGAGCTCCAGTTGCCGCCCTTGGCGTGCAGGGTACAAGAACAGTCATTTTACCTCCTCTTCCTGAGCAAAAGGGGTACAGGTACATTTACATTGACAATGTCAAACCACACAGGGTGGCCGATTCTCTATAGTATGACGCCTGCGGTTCTGTGTCCAGCAATGGTGCGGCACTCTGTTTTGGCCCCGGATCCTGACATCCGGTCTGATGTTGATGTTTAAATGAGTCCACTTACGAATCCTTTATTGAATCTACCTGCTGGTGATCCTCTTAATGACACTAAATATACTTAACCCACTGACTTGTCTATGCCTGATTTGGAGACCTGTGTGGCTAATCAATCCTGTTTTTCATTTGACACTTTCTCTTCCACATCCAAGTCCCCTTCAAAAGTTTCGATTTTTGCTACCTGCTTATTGCAATTTTTGTATTCATGTCCATAGGATTTGTAGTGTATTTTTCCATTTTCTTAATGGACACTACGTTCAAGAAAGAACTTCAATTAGACTGATTGATGAAACTTTGGCTCTCCACTCCTCTTCGCACATCATTAAGAGGGACCAGACATTTGTGAATATAACTGCTTGGCCCGTTTTAGATGGGATTGTATGGGATGCTGTGTAGTTCCAGATACATGGGCCCACAGAGGTTATTAATGTTCCCAATGGACTCTGTGTTTCTATGAGGGATGTGGTTAAACTAAATATTTGCTCCGATGATTGGGATGTTAAAGCTGTGGAAGCTTTATTTTCTGATTTGAACTACTATGCTGCTTTCGATGCTGAAGATTTATATTTGGAATCTGCGAATTATAGTGATTTGTACTGTTGCCAGCATTTTGGCAATCACTTTCTGCATAAGACAAATTAATTTAGAAATGTATTTAATTACACACAGTGGGAGCACTGTCCCGCACCTGTGGAAGGCAGCTCGAAAACATTTTTGAAAAAGTTTTCCTATTTTACTGATTTGATGAATCAAACCCTAATGCATTTTATTTTAAGTTGACTGAGAAGTCCTCTTCCAAGGTTAGACTTACCCACACTAAATTTCTGTATTCGAAGTCCTTTATTGACCAGTTGGCTGTTGGGGGCTATGAACTGTGGAAAGATACTATTGATCTTAAATCTGTTTGGGGTTCTAGAAGTTGGCAAGTGCAAGGCACTAAGGCTTTGCATTTTACATGTCTCATCCCAAACCATATGTTGTTTCTGAATGCTACTATTTCACAAACCACATGCTTTGGATTGGTTACTTCTCAAAAATTAAATGCTCCTTCATTTCCCAATTTGGGTGAATTTCCCCAGTGGAATATTTACACCAATACTTGCTTGAGTGACTTACAAGCCCTGTTGGGAAATTCCTCTTTTAATGCTTCCAGTATTAATCCCGAAAGCTGGTTGCTATGGCAAAAAAGTGCAGATGCCTGCCAGCGTTTTCTTGGTCTGACCCCTGGCTATACAGACGTTAGAGTTGATCCCCGCTTTCAGAATCAACATTCAGTCAAAACCTATTCTGTAGGCAAATTGTGCCAGAGTTGGCTCAGACATTCATCCTTAGTGTCTGTTAAGCTTCATTTATCCAAACTCACTGACACGGTCGACTTAAATGATTTTGTTAAAGGTTCTGCAGCAGGCAGATCGAAAAGATGGATATATGCTGCTTACAAAGAGGTTTGGAATCTGTCGCAAATTGAAGCTGCTTCTAGGCTTAGAGCTATTGATCAGGCCAATTTGGAAAAGGTGCTTGCCATTGTAGATAATAGCATTAACACCCTTTCTTCCAGAATTTACACTTTGGATAATATTGTATCGTCTGTGGTTGATATTGTGCAAGAAGAGGTTGCTGTACTGTTTCATGGGCAAAGTCAATTGTGTTCGGTTATGCAGTTTGCATGGACCCTACAAACATTGAAAAATGTCCGAGTTCCATGGGATTACATGAACACGAGTTTATTATTTCTGCCTTTCAATTTGACTGTTAAACAGCAGTTTATGTCAATAAAGGATGCCACGTTTTCACTGTTGCATATTGAAAAGTTAGAACCTTTACCTTTTTCAGTAGCAAAATCCAATTCGGCAGTTTGGCTCATCCATGGGTTGATAACTCTACCTTTTCCCCTTTTCAAATTGGAGTCCTGCATGAAACACTATGCAATCGGTAGGTTTGAGCCCCTGGGTGGTGCTTATCTTCATGAAGTCTGGAATCTCCTATTCACATACAGGTGTTTGAGGGAAGGAAAGGAAGTTCATTTGAATGGCGAAGATTGCACCACAACACCAGATCATTCATTAGTGTGCAGAAATCTTCAATTGCACGGTTTTTGTAATGTGCATGCACCGAACTTTGCCTGTGTCTAAAGGGTACTCCGGTCCCGGCCATTACACCGACATTCACATTGCTTGCAAACTGTAGTTATTTGTTATTAAATAATGAAGATTGTTGTGGGATGCGTGGTGGAATTCCTTATATCATTACGGTTTTCCAGCGTGTAGTTTGCTGTAAGAATGTCTTGTTCCCTCCTCCGCATGGCAGTCTCGATGTTTCCATCTAGCCTTCTATTCCGACCTTGAAAGCAGAGTTCAATAAGATGAGTCGAATATGAGCTCTTTTGTCCCAGAAGAAAGTCCCCCTTACATCTGCGCCTGAGACATTCGTCCTTCACGTTGCAAATACTCGTACTGAGGTAAATGCCTTGTTAAACACAGACCTGCCCCTGCATTTTGGTGCTTTGATTCACACAATCTTAAATGCCTCGTCGACCACTGGCCTGGCACATTTTTTTTAAAGTAGTATGTTCTGGCCTTGTGACCTCATTTCAAACTATATTTGGTGTGATCCCTGCAATTTTTTCTTTCAATTTGTTTGAGTGTCTTTAGCGGTTTCCCTTTGCTCCTGGCTTTAGGCGCAGGCGTACTGCTGTTAATTTGTTTACTACAAAATGGATGCACAGTCTGTGCCCCACGACGATCTGTTCCTGCTGCTCCACCTTCGTAACCGGATGCTATAATACTATGGATCACTGCCTCTGGCGACTCTGAGTGTGGCGTATGGTTTATCTTTCCGGTTCTCCTTCTTCACTTGCGTGCAGCCTGTTTTCCATTGCCTGGATTGTGGAGGCAGTTGCAATGTATGGTGCTTATACGCTGTTGGATTGAAGTACGGATTTTTTTTCTGCTTCATAAACACGTACTGAACTTGTGAATATTTTTTCTTTTAAAGTATTCATATTTTTTTTATTTTTTCACACCATGGCCGCCCGTGATTGGTTTCACTGACTTGGTTATTATAATTTGGATTATTAATACCAATTCTCAAGTTTGTCAAAATTCCTGAACTTGGTTCTGTCTCATTTGAACTCTGCGTTCTATGAAGTTTGCCCCAGTTATTGTGCGTGAGATCACTTAGTTAAAATAAATATTTTAACCTTACTGTGTCTCTTTTTTACTCCTGTTGTGGACTGGTATAAGAATATAACCAAAGGGTGTTCTCACTTTCCACTATTCCTGAGATGTTCCTAAGTCGCATGTTCTAGGTTGTCTAATCATTGGTTACTTTGCTATAGGACGAAGAGCTAAAGTGACACTGAATGCTAGCTGGTTGGGGTTTCTAGGTACTGAGGTGAGTTTCTGGTACACCACAATTCACTAATGTCCTAGGTCTCTGTGCACAGTTCTGTGCATGAGCAGAAATCCTTGCAACACCATTGTTGTTTTGCTCACCATGCCATTCCAGTTTGAACCCAGCCATATGCAAATCAGTCTTGACCCTGTGCCCAATGGCAACAGTCCAGCCCGAACTGCCAGGCCAGGTCCTCCCTGAACTGGAAACAAATTATCCTATGACCGGTTTTGGGGTTTCACCCCTCATCAGCCAGGATAGCTTGATTCCAGTGGCTTGGGTGACTCAGCTCTAGGCTGAATAGACCTTGGCTGAATTTAGAGTAGCAGGAGGAGTTTTCCTTTACACCTGAATAAGCCTGGTCTGCATTTGGTGTGGTGGGAGGATTAGCACCTGCACCTGAATAGAGTTGTGCCTGTCTTCCACAATGCTGGCTCCACCCCCTTGTGGTATGTCTGGGGCCTGGCCTAGAAATGTGTTTGAAGGTCCCCCGAGAACAAAGACATTGGGACTATAAGTATAGGGGCTGTGACCCCATGAAGAGAGGAAAAGCTGTGTAGTCTTGCCACCAGGCGCTGCTGGTGCTATACCAGAGAACTACTATGCCCGTAGGTACCACCATTTTGGACTACTTGCTTGTCGGATTAGCTAGCTGGCTGCTAGTGGCTGAAGGAACTGCCATCCTGCCAGGTGACCTTGTGTGCTTGCCTGCCCTGTTTTTTTAAGGAATGAAGCGCTGGTGAGCCCCACAGAAAAGCATGTGGTTGGCGTTTCCCTTTGTGCTGTGCTCATGCAGGAGATCAGCGCATGTGGAGCTTTGCGTGTCTCAAGATTTCCTGGCTGGCAAGTGTGGTGCCCTTTGTTTGGGGCTGCCGGGCAACTGTGGAGGAGTGCTGGTTGTGGATCGACACATCCCGAGCACTTCACTCTGCCTTCACCCCAAGTACTTGGCTCTAGAAAGGGAGTATCTGGGCCAAGCGTCTGGGGAGCGCCCGCCCTCCTGAGGAGAGTTGCAGTGCTGAGGACGCATTCCCGGGGCAACGCAAGTATGTCTGGGCTAGCCAACCCTGCCCCAGTCTCGCCTGCACACGGGAGACCCATGATGGCTCCTTGTGGCAGCACTAAAGAACCTCTGGACCCGGAATCCAGTTCCCCAGTGGGCAGGGCCCCATCACTGAAGGAGGCCCCGCGAGAGAGTGGAAAAGTGGACTGTCCTGTGCCTTACCTGCCAGCATTAGCGCCCACTCAGTGGTGAACCGACAAGCCCATGGAGTAAGGACGGCACAACTTGTTGGCATACTGCTCCCACGGTTGATTTACAGGCGGGGGACACAGTATGGTCTTCTCGTCAATGTGGGCGGTGCGAGTGCCTCCCCTCCTTGCCTTCCCGACGTGGGCACCCTCCTGGTAACTTGGGGAGCACAGTGAGAGCCTGCAAGAAGGCTCCTGCGTCATCTGCTGGGGAGGCAGAAATACTGTGTTGGTGACTGCAGCTGCTCTGCATGATGCCTGTGGTGACGCCTACCTAGTGGTCCTATTCATGGGCGGCATTGCAGGCTGAGCCCGCGACGGGGCCCCAGGTGAGGAACTTGCTGACTTGGGAAAACAGCACCAAGAGTACTGGCTTCTCAGTTAGGAGTGTGCAGATGTTGCTGTACCTGGTCTCCCTGCGAGGGGTATGGAGCATCATGTAAGAAGCTACCTTATATGTGCAGTGATGTTATAAAAAGAAGTCATGCCTAATGTTTTTATAATGTTTGCAACCTACTAGTATCTACCAGGTTGCACTTCCTTGTGATGTCATGATGATTGCCAGATTGGCAAAGTGATGTTATGATTTATGTGATGTCATGACAATGGCCCGATTAGGCCAAGTAATTTTTGTGATTGTGGACTAATGTGTTTATGAACAATACAAAGGATATTTTATATAACATTTGTGTGGAGTTCATTTTGTGGTGTGCCTAGTGTGTCACTGATGCATGTGTGTGTGTGTTGCACATACTCTTTACACATTGTCTCTGTTATAACCCTGACTGCTCTGCCAAGCTGCCAAAGGGGTGAGCATGGGTTATCGTTGGTGTGTAACTCCCTTGCCCTGACTAGAGTGGCGGGTTCTGCCTGGCTTAGGTGCATACCCTAGCCAACCAGAAACCCTAAATTTAAAGTAAGCCCTCAGCCACCCAGCTAGAGTTTGATTGCTGTATTATTCTACAAGCAGAATAGAGAATACCTTTATACGCCTTTACAGATAAAGAATTGAGTGCCTCAAAACTTAGAACAAGGAATATTTTGCTTTAATCTTGGTCAAATAGTGGCAGTTCCTTCAGACACTCAACGCTGCCAACCTCTTCCTCCCTCTTTTTCTTATGCTCAAACAGGCGTGACTTGAGGATCTGTATTGACTACTGAGCCCTTAATTAGCTCATCATGAACAATAGGTGCCATTTTCGCTGATTCTGATGATACTAGTTCAAGTGAAGGATGCTACAATAAATAACAAGTTAGAGTTGCAAGGGATGCTCCATTTAGTCATGCAAAGAAGTTGACAAATAACAGGTTTGGAATTTGTTTGCCCTGTGTCAAACAGTACTTGGTAGACAGCCATTCCTGATCTCCTGGAAGCAACACTGGAATCGGCAAACTGTAAGTATCTGCGTACAACTTGCATTGGACCTTAACCTCCATTCTCACCAGCTTGTAGAATAAAAAGACAGACTATGCTTCTTGTGTTCTAACACACCAGGGACCTTTGACGGTATACCATATCAAGCATGGGTGGTACACTCTACTGAAGAATAGGAATAATCTTAATGAGGTGTGGCTCATTATTGTATAATGCAAAGTTTTCCAGCCATAATGAAGAGGCCCTCTCAATGGAATCCTGGAATAAATGTCACTGTAAATACTGCTCAAGTGTGGTTGTACATACTATTCAAGTGTTTTGGTTGTACATACTGTCCAAATGTTTTGGTTGATAACCTCTATCAGCCCATTGTTTTGAAGAAGTTGATGTCCAGTAGGTTTTCCCAAAGTTTGCCAAATGTGGGAACTAAAATGTGAACCTCAGTCAGTAATCAATAATAATGGAATGCCATGAAGATGTGCTCATTTTCCGCAGCAAGAATGTGGCAAATTGTGGTGTATTTTGCAGACCATCCGGAGTCTAAAATGGGCCATTTTTGTTGGATGGTTTACTACCACAAAAACTGTTTTGAAACCACCTTTTATAGGTATTTATAGGTATTTCTCTAATGAATTTTAAAGAACTTATATGCTATGGACACAAATGTGCTTGTGTGTGCATAAGAAGGCCTCTCCGAGCTTGATGGGGGCTCTCGCTTGATGCACATACTGCACAAGTGGAAATGTGAATCTCCTTCAGCCATCGGAAATACCTGTGCAAAGATGTAATGTGTTTTTTCCCATTGTTGTTCAGCAAGGGAGCAGCATTGTTGCCATTGTAATGCTTGCTAATGTATTTCACAGGTGAGTAAGAATACACCCTCCCCGGAATGATAAACCATTATACAGGGTCATTTTAATCATATGGGCAGGGGATATTATGAAATTATGTTCCTAATGCTCTTGGTCCAAGAGGTCTATAGTTGTTCCTCTTATAAAGTGCTACAAAGGTCTGATGGGATATGATTCTGAGCATACTTTTTTCTCTAAATATTTATAGTATGAAAGAGCTGCATACTGTTCTCAGACCGGGTTGAAACATGATGGCAAAATCTTAGTCATTAAAGGACTGTGATGAACAAAGCTGTCCAGTGTATAAAGCTTTTCCTGACGTGTATTGCAACTGTATGTATGTGTCCAAGGAGATAGTTATATCATTCTTCAAATGCCACCTTAATGACTAAAAACTCTGGAACAGATACAGCATAGCTGACATCTGCCAAAGAGAGCTTCAGGCACAAGAATGCACAAGATGCACATGGAACACATTACGATTGTGCTGTGACAAGGAGGGAAACATCCTTTACAACGCAACTTTTACCAGGCAGTGCTTTTACATCGCAACTTTAACAACGCAAACCATTACAATGCATTGCGCTGGCAGGGCGCTCTAGGATAGGGAATAGATTTAATTTACTATCCAACACCTTCCCTACTATCCACGGGGACTGGAGTTGGAATAGTAAATTAAACTATTCACTATCCAGCACCCCTCAACACTATGCGTTGTAAAGGCATGCGTTGTAAAACTTGCGATGTAAAAGCATGCGATGTAAAAGCATGCGTTGTGATTTCATACATCCAACACTAGGGGGCAAATATAAAAGACCCTTGCTCCACTTTTGCGTCACTTTTAACATGGGAAAAGTGACACAAAAGTGGCGCAAGGGGCTTGTAAATCTGCCTCTAGGTCTGTGGTAAAGCTCATCTTAAGAGTTTGAAGGGCATGTTCTGCCTCAGGGGCCCTAAAGTGTGACTACTTTTAAGACCAGGCTAGAAGCGGTGGAACAAGTACTAGTAAAACTTGGTAAAACCCAGAATGCTCTGGATGTCCTTCAAGGTTTGTGGAGCTCCCCACTTGAGAACGGCATTGATTTTCTCTGGATTCATTATTATTACTGTTGGAGTAATTATAAATCTGAGGAATTTCATCGATGGTATATGTTTTCAGATTTGTGTGTTTTTCTGGGTGGCTCAAGAGTCTTACACCTGTTTCTACTGCACACTTTAAGCAGGTTTTAAATCACAGAAATGGAAAAAATGGACTACCACTACAAATTCAAAACTGTGTTAAAAAGTTGTTTATTTTTACCCCTGCCTGCTCCTGAAATCTAGGAAGATGGTGATCTAGCACAGCAAACCTTTTGTTGATGCAATTTTCCAAACGTAAAATATGCAGAGAAAATTAACCCCCTTAAAAATGATCTTTGTGACATTTCTATAAAAAAGGTAAGCTTATTCCTGAATTAGACTTTTGGTAACTAAAAATATGTGATGGAGATGGGCTTTGTAGAATATTCCTAAACCGAGTTCTATGAATGTGGATTTTACATTTAAATTAGGACTTTGCAGATGAGAAAGCTGCTCTCCATTGCAGTAAATGGCAGACACCTTAGAATTATCTCATTACAGAGATCTGGCATGAAATATACTTTGCACGCCTCACTTCTACAAGTATGCACCTTAGCCTTATGAGCCTCGAGACACATTTTACAGATTACCTAGTTAATGTGTTGTGGTGTGGCTCACTGGTTAGAAGCGGCAGACCCGAGAGCAGAGGACGGCCCGGGACCAGGGTTCATATTCCCGACGCGGCAGGGTCGTGGACCAGGATCAGCATAATTCTCATCTCGGTGCCTACTCTAACCAGGGATCACACTCGGCAACTCTGGGCATTAGCTTGCCTCATCTCCACAACGGCCCCCCACATACGCCGGGGATGCCTGGTTTCACCTTGGCGATACCCAGTATGGACCATCTCACAGGGAAAGCCAGGACGGGTTCCCCAGCGGTCTACTGCGCAGAGATACTCCTTCGGGAGTCGATTCTAGCCCATTACAAACCCACAATTAAATTAAATTAAATGTTAGAAATGTTTTGAAAACATCCCAGAAATATTTATTCTTGAATTCGGCTATGTTTCTGCTGCACCACGGCCGACTGCAAAAACAACAAGTGATGGACTGAATGTGGATCAATGTCACACACTCCCCCAGTCAAAAGATCTGGGCCCAAATCCATCGTTTTTTTGCACTCCACACCACCCTGGGTTAGACAATGGCGATATGCAAATCAGCTCTGACCCTGTTGCCCCATGGGAACAGTCCAGTCCGAACTACAAAAGCCATGTCCTTCCCAGAACGGAATCAAGCATCCGAGGACCGGACCGGTTTCGAGGTAACACCTCTCATCAGCCCGGCTAGCTTGACTCCAAGTGGTGTGGAGTGCCTGGGCACCACGGCCGACAGCAGTTCATTGCAACAGGGGAGCCCCAGTGCCACACTGTAAAAATCATTCATGTGAGTGATGTGAAGCCACACTGAAGCCCACAAGTGACATCGGATTTTTATGCAACTGGTGCAGCTTCTCGGTGGCCCTAATTAATTGTTAGATATGCCATTGGGACTTACTAACTTACCATGTTTTGGTGATCAGCGTACATGCACTGGGAATTGATTCACAGTCTTTCAGCAGCCAGAGTCAATATGTGTCAACTAATCTATGTCTATAAAAGCAAACATTTCAGGAGCAATATATATATAAAAAAGAAATCCTGCAAAGCTATTTGAACATGTTCTCGCCAGTGACAGACTACTCCTTCATACCGTTACCCTAAATCCTGGCCATTACTAACTGATGTATTTGGACTTTTACACTGGCAGATATCTTTCCAGAGCTAAAATAAGTCAAATAAAATTACCACCTGCCTTTCAAAAATAGCCTGATTTGTATTTTTCAGGCTTAATGCTTCAAATAGAAAATGTTGCATTTTCATCATTTAAGACACCCAAGTCTAGCCATGCCTTTTAAATGTGATTTAAGCTTGCTTTTATGAGTGACCACTACTGCAGGCTAATATTCTGAAGTGAGAGCCTTGACACCAGAGAGACCCATTTATGTACTGTGGCTAGTAAAGTCTTTCTATATAATTCCATATAAACATCAGAAGTGTACCTGGCAGTGAAATCTTTACTTTAACAGATACCGTAGCTTATACCAGCAATTGACATTTTACACCTCCCAGTAGGATTGCAGCTAAGTCGGCTCTGCACGTTATGCTTTTACTGCACCTAAGGGTTTTAGAATATTATTTCCATTTTGTTTTCTTTGTATTTTTGCTGACCATGACCCAACGTCCCTTTCATTTCTTGCTATTGTTTGTACCTACATTTATTGTTTGTTTTGCTGCTTTAGCTATACTTTCTTTTATTGATTTAGTTAACATGTTTTAGGCAACACTCTTTATTTCTCGGAAGGTGTTTGAAGGAGGTACTGACATCCTGTTTGCCTTTATTTATTTGGTATTACTTTTAGTTCCATCATTCTTGGTGAGCAATGCTTTGTACCCTATCCCCAAAGCCCAGTGGATAGGGCCTTTATAAGACAGGTGCTCAGGCTGATTGCACATTTATTTTTAAAAAACAATCTTTGCTTTTAAATTCACGTTTGCTGTGCCCACCATATCTTTGATTCACTCCTCCACAGCCGCTTGCTCTGCCTCAAACACCCCGGTACGTCACGGCAAGTGCCGATTGAACAGAGGGTGTAGACGGGGACAGACGCACTCACTTCCTGGCTGGGGGCATTTCCGGCACTTGAGCGCTCAGCGGTCTAGTCGACCGGAGTCACTAGCTTACTTAAGACAATGCCAGGGCGAACGCGCAGCGGGCGCGCCTAAGGCAAGCCCGTCTGCGCCCGTCCGCACATGGACCGTGCCCAGGTCCACAACCCCTACTCGAACCGTGACAGGCACTGCGAGGATATGTTACTCCAGTCATGAGCTACTTGCACTCAGGCCGGAATCCGCTTGTCCTCCTCGACCTAGCTAATTCGTGCCCGACTTGCCATCTATCACTAAATGTTTCACAGACCAAAATACCTACTTCGCAGCGCGTGGAGAACGCCAGGCAAGTTAATAGGACTATCAGGGCAGGACTAATTAATGCACGATCTCTTGTCAAGCACAATTTAGAGACGGCAGAGCTAGTAGAAACACAAGATCTTAGCGTACTTTTTATCATGGAATCCAGGGCGGACGAAGCCTCAGATATCGATTTATTGTTAGCAATTCCAGACGGTTACTCAATTATCAGAGCCGATAGGAAGGGGAAGCGAGGGGGGGGGTCTGGCCATAATATATAGGAATGCGCTGCGAACCAAGGGTATAAATCAGAGTAGTAGCCCAGATTGCGAAATCCTACACTTCCAAAAAATATTTCCAACAATTATACATTCAGAGGTCTTCTGATCTACAGACCTCCCAAGGCCAAAACACCCTTGACTCAATTATTGAGCCCTTTTTTAGAAAATAGCGTGAAGAATGTCGACTTTACAGTTCTAGGAGACTTTAATCTACACCTAGAGAATAGCGCAGATTACAATGTCATGCTGCTGTCAGATGCTCTCGCGAACTTAGACATGGAGCAAATATGAAGCAAAATACTCACGAGGCAGGGCACACACTTGATGGGATTTTTACTTCCAACATTCAGGCTCCGGAGATCTTACCGGTACCTTGGTCCGATCACAAGGCAATAATATTTACACTAGACGTAGGGAAAGACTCAGAGATACAGGCGCCCGGACACAAAAAAAGCACCTACCTTGACTGGTCAAAAATCAATGCTTCACAACTAAAAGAACATCTAATAGAATCTACTCCAGAGCTTGACAAAGACTGTAACACAGCCACTAACCAAATTTCGATCTGGATACACGGAGCCACGGAAATAGCAGTTCCTCACAAAAATAAATCATCTAGGAGGATAACTCCATCCCAACCGTGGTTCTCCAACGCATTAAAACTTCAGAAACAACACTGCAGAAAGCTTGAAAAAAGATGGAGGTCAGCATACGAGCAAGGACCGAAAGAGGAATACAAAACCTCATTGACCATCTATAAAAAACTAATACTGACTGAAAGAAGCAAATACTATACGGAAAAAATAGAGGAGGCAAAAAACTCCAGCAAACAACTCTTTTCCACAGTCAAAAAATTAACCAGATCAAATAGCTCTACGCCCTCTGAACTGAGTTCAGATTTTTGCAACACGCTGGGCCATTTCTTTGTAGATAAAGTTTCTGCAATTTACGAATCCTTCAAGGGATCCGAGGTGCTCACACCGCTGCAGCCCAATTTATAATAACAGGATGAGATTCCACCTCACACTCAGGACCACTCCTTTCACTTTCAGCCTCCATCTGTAGAACAGATTCTCCAGGTGGTTAGGTCAACGAAATCCAGAGGCACATCAGACCCTTGCCCACCAAAGGTGATGCACCTCTTCGCTGACCTACTGAGTGAGCAACTAGGTGTGCTTTTCTCAGAAATAATCAAATCCAGCCACTTCCCAGACCCATGGAAAACAGCTTCAGTACAACCTCTACTCAAGAAACCCAATTCAGACCCTCAAGAACCAGGAAACTATAGACCTCTTGCAAGAATTCCATTTGCTGCAAAAGTTCTTGAGAAGCTTCTGAACAGACAGCTATCTCAATTCCTCACGGAAGCAAATATATTAGATCATTCGCAATTCGGCTTCCGTGAAGGGCACAGAACAGAAACAGCTCTTTTGATGGCGACGGAGGAGCTTAGGAGTGTACTGGACGCCGGGGGGGAAGGCCGCCTTGATTTTGTTAGACCTCTCGGCGGCCTTCGACGCGGTTAACCACGACACTCTCCTCGTCCGTCTCACAGAGGCGGGAGTGCACAAGAATGCGCAGTCGCTGCTAGTATCATATTTATCCAACAGGACCTTCCCCAGGGATCATCACTAAGCCCCACACTGTTCAATCTATACGTGGCATCCCTGGCGGCTATAATTAGGAACTGCGGCTTCCTCCCAGTTTAATACGCACATGACACCACAATAGTGGTCTCAATTTCAAACAATGCGAAAGAGACAGCTACCAGATTTAAACACTGTATGGAGAAGATCACTCACTGGATGCAGACAAACTTCCTCAAATTGAACGGAGACAAGAGTGAAGTGATGCTGTTAGGCTCAGACTCACAAACATGGTCCCAAGATTGGAGGCCAGACAGCTTAGGTAACTGCTCATCACCAGTGCACAAGGTTGAAAACTTGAGTATTCTCCTGGACAATAAACTATCCTATGAAGCACAAGCTAATAAGTTGTCATCATCAATTTGTTACATCTTGAAAATGATCAGGAAACTTTTACCTTTCATTCCTCTGGCATCCTGCAAAACAGTGGTCACAATGCTGGCTTTGTCAAGATTAGATTACGGAAACGCGCTTTATGCGGGAATCCAGTCTCAGCATTTGGCAAAACTCCAGCGTCTTCGAAATGCAGCAGCACAGTTGGTGCTAGACATCCCCAGACATGAGCCAATAGCTCACAGATTGAGATCTCTGCATTGGCTCCCTATCAAAAATAGAATACAATTCAAATCCTTGTGCCTGGCCTACAAAGCCCTCCATGGGATAGGCTTGCAGTTCCTAAACACACACCTGAAAAGTTATCAGCCATCTAGGTAATTGAGATCGAGAAATCTAAATCTGATCCAGGTCCCAAGATTCAGACAGGTCAGGTGGGGGGGGGTGGGAGAAGCTTCCTGCTCTATGCAGCTAAGGCATCTAATCTGCTCCCAACCAAAATTAAAAACAGTCCATCGCTGCTCTCCTTCCGGAAGGAGATAAAGACATGGCTCTTCACCTCTGGCTAATATACCAATTGTTCAGCAGCTCGGTCCCATACTTCACTCAGCGCCAAGACGCCCATGGGCATTCGTTGCGCTTTATAAATCCTCAAATCAAATCAAATCAATCAGGTGTCGGTGCAGCTTAATATGGGGATACATGCAGTTCAACTGTGCAAAATGATGCCCCAGGTCCTATATCCAGCGAGTCTCGCTGCCAGCTGTAACTCTGACCAAAGCTCTCTCTTGCATTGTTTATGAGAGAAAAGTATAGCTTTTAAGATGGTCATTTCTAAATTTGGTTGGCGGCTTCTCTGCCAGGGAAGCAGAGTAATGTACTTAGTCACCCTTGTGGAGAAATGAGCTGGCTGGCTGCCTTGTCATAAATCAGCACCTTTGTTAGAATCATTACCTCTCCTCTATAGAAAGCTTAATATGTATATGAAAATAGTACTCAGGTCTGCTACAAGTTACTAAATTAAATGAGCCCCCAGAAACAGCCCATTCCTTGTGTTTGTATTGTATACTTAGAAAATTCCCAGGCTCTACATGTGGTATAGTCCATGCCAATGTCTAGTGTTTTAAAATAGTTGCCTTATTGTTCTGCCTGAGTTACAACAGTGTCTACCGCAAAAATGTTTTCAACTACCTCTTAATGCCCTTATAGTGTAAACAGGCACGCTATAGACAATAAATATAGGGCCTCGTTTAGGAGGTCCCTAGCAGCACTTTTGCACCACTGGAGTGTCACTTTTTTGATGCTTCAGTGGCGCAATGTGCCACAACATATTTACAAGGCTATGTAAAGCCACTTTGCGTGGCTTTTCATGGCCGTGTAAATATGAGCAACTTTCACTGCATGAAAGGGGCGTTCCATGGGCATTGCTGTGGGTGTTCCCAAGCAACACCCATGGAATCGGAAGCATTCCCGGATTTACGAGGAATCATAAACCTGGGAATGAGGTTTAACGCCACCCTAGGGATGGCGTTAAAAAGTCGCAATGAGGAGACTATGCTTATTTCTCCTTGTTCTCTTTCTTCTTTCAAATTTCAATGTGTGCTCATTCTGCAGCACACATAACATAAGGCAAACACCTCTCGTGATTGTTTTTGTGCAGGAACGTGTCCCTTCGTGCACGAAATCGATCACCACTACAACGCAGAAACATTTGCAACACGGCGCAAAGTTGCCTGCATTGGCGCATGCAGCCCACTGTGCGCCAAAGCAGGGGAAAAGGGCAGGAATGTGCCGTATCTCAGGGGTATGGCGCATTTCTGCCCTTTTCTTTTGGCGCAGGGCAGTGCAGCAGGATTCATTCATTCATTGCTGCACTGTCCCGCACCAAAACTTCGTAAATGAGGCCCAAATATTTTTAAACGTGTTTTACTATTTCCTTTTATTTTACTCACTAAAAAAAAGATTTAAAGACAGTGTATGATTGTGCAAGGAAATGAAACTACTGAAAAGAAAGGAAGTATGGGAAGTGAAAATGTAAATAAAATGTCCAAACAGAACCTCATTTAGAGGGTCTCACTACTCATACGAGCATAAATGTATTCTTTTAAACATGAGATCTGGTTGAACATTGCTGCCTGCACCTCTAAAAATATATTTCCATGCATTTGAATAGAAGAGTCTCAAATCTATTAAAATGTTACTGTTTTCAAATTACGGCTACTGAAAGATTTGATATTCTGAGGAAACAGACGTGGAAAGGACATGCTGGACTGAGGTATGGATCTCTCTTATCCCTTTAAAAATAGTTAATGCTATAAGTTAGTAAAAACATTTACTTCTCCTCACATCTTTGAAACAGTTGGACACATATCTGCATGAACTGCTCATTGCTTATTTACTGTTCTATGCTAATTGCTTTAACTTCAATAACTCTTGTTCCCACCAAAATGCCATTCGGGAGCACATCACCTTCCGCTTGAAAATAGAATTTTAACACTCTCTTTGTGCATTGCTCCATGTAAATATATATTTTTCTACAATAAAAAATTACAGAAATAAAAAAAAAACACAACAGATTCAGTACTCGAAAAAAAAAAAAAAGAAAAGAAATCTGTGGTGAAGCTACAGGTGAACCCTGGGAATTCAACTGACAGACTGCTGCTGCCTTTTCACTCAGCATGTCAGTCTTTTTTGCTCATTTTGGAAGGTATTTGTGATTTTATAGAAAACGTGTCCTTGTTTTAGCTTCTCGAGCACTAACCATAATTCACATGCACAAAGCATGAGAGGAAAAGGTTACCTCTCAAAGATGCTTCATAAAATACCAGCAAATGGCCTGCCTTTTTCAAAGCATGAAATTACCTTAGAACTCGATGCTAGCAATGCTCCGCAAATATATTATTTATATTTCAACTAAAGTCTCCCTTTCTTTAGGCTCATTTTTGTGATCATGAAACCAATGCATTTCATTTCAGTGGGAATCAATGGCAGAGATGTAACACTGAATTAAAACCCAAAAGGTTTGCAAAATGTAACCTTGCACCTAAATAGTACCATGCAAAGACACCTACTCTAACAAAATCCACCCATATTTTAAAAGTCTGATTTACAATAGCAAAGTTATCAAAAAGATAGGAAACTCCAAGGTAATAATTGAACGGGTGAAGTAGAGGCTTTGGCTACATCAAATCCGTCTTACTCCACCCTAGTCAATAACTCCATGGAGGTGGCTTCCTCGTTAGCTAATACTGTTTAATTAGACAACCTGAAAAACAAGAGGTCCTCACAAAAGTTACCCCTCCTTGACAAAATTAAGGAAATATGTACAAGTGAACAATTTTTATTTGACTATAATAAAAAACATTGAAAAAGGTTTAAATTGGAAGCTAAAAATATGAAAATTTTAAAGGAACTTGGCACAGAAATGTACTGGACTCCTGCACAATACTCTTATTATTTATGTCCTCTTCCAACATATCAGCAATCTGAAAAAAGGGATGATAACAAAGGTTATTCAAGAACTAAGTCGATATTAGAGGTGGATGGAGTTTGACTTCACGGAATTCAACTGAGTTACATCATCATCAATAAACTTTATTCAGTTTCAATTATTAAAACCATGAAAGCACACAATAAATAAAAAAAACAATAATGAATCTGATGGAGATGAAAACAGACCACACCTGGCGCAGCCGGTAAATTAAAATAACTTGTCCCATTAGAAATACAAGCAGACCATGGGCTACGTATTACATAAATCGTACATCAATAAGAACAAGACTCCATGAGCTTTGCAAGGGGTACGATTATGGGGAACAGGCTAGTTAGTCACAACTAGATTTAAGTCTTATAGCAGATTTGAAAAATTCAAGTACATAGAACGCAGTGCTGCCTGTCAACATTTGTAGATACATAAAAGCTGGGCGTACATGCATAACATTTGCTCTTTTCAAGATTGGGATTATAAAAGACTTCCTAGGGGCTTCATAAAAATTATAAAACATCATAAAATGAGTCATGTCCTGTGGAGACTGACCATCGCAGCCACAGGACAGCAGGTTTTGGCCCTTGATACAGCCTCTAGGTTGAGCAAGAAAGAGACGGAAAAGGTTAAACCGAAACATCGTGAGCAAGAATCTATCATGTGAATTTATGAATCCGAGTAGGTAAGGCTCCGCCATCTTGGTAGTTTTTAACATGATAACATGGCATACACTAGGCTTTAGGAGCTCCCTCTCTTCCCTTGCCATAACCCTCTGCTCTATGAAGCTCGCCTTTATGGGGTTCAGGTCACTCTTGGTTATCCGGTCCGGGCTAGTGAAAAGATCGCATCTCCCCACGCCCTTTAGGAGTCTTCAATATACTTCAACCATGATATTTGTGCGGCATGATCAAGGACCAGACAATCTTTTAAAATGAGTTTGTTTAATGTGGTCCCCTCACCAGCCCACATGTTAAACCATAATGAGACAGGCCGTACCTCTATCATATCAGTAATGCATTTCGATCATGCCAAGCACCTCATGTATTGTGAACAAAGGGGTGCCTTGAGGGACCGAAAGGGGCCGTCTCAAGAACTTATTTTCCACAATTTGAAGGTAGTCTGTGTTAGTATATCCCCAGATTACACTGCCATATAATACCTTAGAGAGACACTTGGTGCTATATAGATTTAACAGTGCTCCCACAGGTCTTTTCCTCAGACTAGTTGTAAAATTAAATATGGCTGCGATCTCTCTGGAGAGAACGTTTCTCTTGCTGTTAGTTGGGGCCTCCTATTCACTTTCTCGTCCAATATGACTCCTAGATAAAAGAAAGCACTTGTTCTTGGGACAGTAGTTGACGCTATCATAAAGGTATATGGCCTATGCAGGTGGGATCCTGCATAGGCCATATGCCATACCATTTGCATGATGTAAGATTTAGAGTTATTAACCATAAGGTCCTGCTCCCTCATGAACTGATCAAAGGAGTTAATTAACGTTCGTAGCCCCCCTTCTGACTTGGCCATCCAGACTGCATCATCTACGTACAGCAGGACGGGAAGACTGCGCCGTCCAATCTGCGGAAAATCTGCGCTTGGTTGTAGGAGGGTCTTCTCTAGACCATTGATGAAAAGGAATGGTGCCAGGTGAAACCCTGTCTTACCCCTCTCCTGGTAGGCAACAAGTGTGAGGCCTTCATGCTTCCAGAGTAACGCACAGCTGCCCTGGTATCTAGATGAAGATCCAGCAGGAAAAGTACTATTTCCTTATCAGCCCCCAAGTGGAGAAGGGCCTGGCACAGCCTGCTTCTATTTACGCAATTGAATACAGAAGAGAGGTCCATGAAGGCCAAGAAAACAGTACCAGAGCGGGCAACCACTGACTTGTTCACTATCAGGAAGAGGTTCAGAAATTGCTTTGTAGTTGAGCAACCATACTGAAACCCGTATTGAGTGTCTGACAAAATGATGTTCTCTGCAGCCCAGGTGGATAGTCTATCCAACAGGATCCTTATAACCACCTTGACCACAGAGTCCAACAGGGAAATGGGCATATAGCAGTGTGGACTCTCTCTATTCCCTTTTTTAAAAACAGGAACAATGGTGGAAGTGGCCCATATGTCCAGACAACCAGCCCTGAGAGCCACATTAATAACAGCGGTAAGCACTGGGGCCCAGAACTCCATGTTGGACATGTAAAGGCGGAATGCCGTTCGGACCAGGGGCGTTGTTGCACGTCAAGCCCGATATTCCCCGCCTCACCTCGTTCTCCGAGACTGTTAGCAAAGACCTTTCATATGCTTCTGCAGTCGCTGAGATCTGGGTCATGCTACCCCCAAACATACCCTCATAATGACTGACCCAGTCTTCCTCTGTAATGTGCGCATCTAGAGCACTAGCAGTCTCTACTCCCAGGATTGGGCTGTTGATGATGCCCCAGTACTTAGTGCTGTTCCTAATGGTACTAGGCTCCATTAGTTTCCCCCAGTCCTCCTCCTTCAAGGGTTCTTTACATTTTTTAAGGTCCGTTTTAAATTGTATTCTACAGGTTCTGAATAGACCTCTGTCTCTTGGGATGGGGTGCAAGGCCGCCTTGAGGGACCTAGCCGCACAATAACATGTTATATCAAACCATCTTGGGGCCCTGACTCGTTGGTTGTTCAGGGCAGGGATCGTCAGAAGAACAGTAATGGAGCAGGAAATGGATTCAAAAGCTTTAACGACTTGTGCATCCGGATGCCACTGGGCCACCAGACAAATCTGGATTTCCTCTTGACACTTGGCTAAAAAGGACTCGTGAAAAGTGCTGGGGGTAATCTGTGCCCATTTAAGCCTCCTGCCCCTGTCTGTGGGCTGTAGGGCACCTCCATACCTACCCCCCTTCTTAAGACCTAGAACAAGCCATCTGGTTTAAAGGCACAGAGGGGTATGGTTGCTGTAAATATTTGCAATGATTGTGAAATAGAGGGGTGGAGACAAGGATAAAGTCAATAAACAAGTTTTTACCATGACCTTTGAAGGTTGGTGTGAGAGTGCTCTGTGTGGGGTCCAGCTTATCCATTGCAGATTGTAGATCAAAATCACATAGAAGAGCATTAAGAGGAGAGAGATGGCAAGGAGGAGGAGGGCATATGGTGTTGCTTCAGGGGGTAAGTGTATGTGATTTGGGCCTACACGCTGTCTACCCAGATAGTCTGGAGCTGGGATAAACCCCTCTCGTCCAGCAGTTTCCCTCTGTGCGAACATATTACCACCTTGGTTTTCCACACTCCTTGATCTCTTCCCTTGAAGGGGGGAGCAGGAACGGCCTGGGATTAGGGGGAGTAGGTTGGGTAGCGCTCTTGCACGGAAGAATACTAACAGCAGCTACTGGACCAGCCTCCCCCGAGATATGTTGACCCTGGGCTGTGTTTACGCCTTGGCCTGGGGGTACCATTTGTGCGGCACCAGCTATATTAATAGCCCTGTTGTCCTGTTTAGACCAAAAGGAAAGTTCTTTCTTGATTCTAGTGAGGCGTTGCTTGATGGGTTCCAGTTTGGTATCCAGTCCTTCCAGAAGTGTCCCCTCCTGGAAATAATGTCAGGGGGCTACTGTTACTGCTTCAGGGTAAGTAACCAACTGCCTAAGTCCCAACAGAATGATGGGTGCTGGATAGGCCTTAATGGCAGGGCCGGACTGGCTACGGGGCGTTTTGGAATGCTGCTGGGCTGGGGGCTGATTTCACTGCGGTGAGGGCTGATTTTTTGATGGGGACCTGCGTGTGCTGAACGAAATTCGTGTTGCTTTGTTTATTTGAAATCACACGCAGGTCTCCATCAACAAAATCAGCCTCCACCGCAGTGAAATCAGACCCCAGCTCGGCAGCATTCTAAAAAGCCTGTTAGTCAGTCTGGCCCTGCTTATTGGATCCCCTCCTGGATTTCGTTGCTGTTGCTCTGACCAGGTGAGGGTGGCATGGTTACGATCAGACCCCGCTGATCCGCAGAACTTGGCATGGGGACCTGACCAGGTACTAGGGTGTTAGAGCGGGTGCATAGATGGTGTACTGGAGAGCGGGAAAGGCACCTAGCTACCATATTGATTTCCCTATCAAGGGCCTCTGCTGCTCTCTTCAGGAAACAATCTATGGTTGACGTTGCAGGGGCCAATTGGGATGTTGTGGTAGTCTTCCGCTTCCCCATGAGGCCATACTAAATATGGGAACCTTCCCTGATGTTTAGGGCTTAGTATAATAATGAAATAATGTGATAGGACTGGGTTGAAACAAGATTCAAAGAGACCGAACCCACAGTAATCAACGAGCAGCCCCCTTCCTTTCTTGTTTCTGCACACAGTCCACACAATCCACTGCAGGCAAACACCCCCCTTGGCTTACCTTAATTCCTTAGTTCTAAGAGTCCAGATTCAGATCCGCGCCAGAATCCCAAGTGTGTCCCAGGCTCTGTCCCCCGCTGGAGCTGCCGTAAACCAAGAGAGGTGGCCCAGCCCAGCTTCTTCCTGGCTCTGACAGGCGCAGACGGGCCCGCCCTTGGCCTGGGCTTTGCCCGGGCACGCCTCCGCTGCGGGAGTCTCTGGGGTTTTTTGTGCACCTCCAGGGGCAAAACAACAGGCACGTTGGCGGCTCACGGGCGCGTAGTGTGCCAGGATGTGAAGACCCCCGGTATTCCGCTCTCCCGCCCTGGGGTAGTTCCTGGGGCTTTTTGTGCATGGCATAAAACAACAGGCGCGTTGGTGGCTCACGTGGTGCCGGGATGTGAAGCCCCCCATAGTCCGCTCTACTACATAACAACTCTGCAAGATTCAGTGGAGTTTTGCCACTGGGCAGAACTAGGCATGCCACGCTTCTCAGGCTGTGATTTAGTGCTGAGTGTGTTCGGTGCGAAAAAATCACCACAAACGGCACTACGCTGCAAGCCATAGGGCGCAGCTACTCGGATTGATTTTGCTGCTACTCAAGAAGATTTTTGCAGCCTTCTGATTGCGAATGGTTGTTGATTAAATAAATGTGGAAGTATACACATATCAGATTCGTTTTTACATAAGGCACCAAATAAAATGGATAAACACAGAACGCATGTGCAAAAAATAAATATAGATACATACAGATGAAAATGTTAAAAAATAAATAAATACAGGAAACCTACCCAGAAATAGGTGAATTCTAAAACAAAATCAAAAAGCAAAATGGATTGTCTCTCAACATGAGCAATTATTACAAGGCAGGTCCTATGGACAAGAAAAACAAAAGAAAGTAAATTCAATGGTTTATTACTTTGACTACAACTGGACAGGTTGATTGGGGCGAATTAGACCAAGAAAGAACCACGAGTCCTTCCACAGGCCTCAGTACTGTTTAATTCAAAGTCTCAGAAGTTCAAAATTGAAACATTTTCAATATTAATTATTTACAACAATATCATTGTTGCTACTCCATTTATCTTTAACAGTTAACAACCATTGACACAGCCAATATGCCTGGCTGGTTTTTTAAGTCTATGTCAGTTGTTGTGCTATAAAGTGAGATACAGTAACAGAAAGCTCAGAGAAATACAGGTAGAGTTGCACACTAAGAGATTCACAGAAATGTAGAATACATGTTTAAGACACGCACTTAAATACATAGGCCACGGCCCTTTCAGAGTCCAACTTATTTTTATCTCACTTAACGCCCCATTTGCAGGCATGATAGGAGCAGGCGCGCAATGCCCATTGGGCTCAAATGGCTTCAGCCCCCCCCCGTCGTGTGTGTTAGCCCGAGCTGAGACAGCTTCCCGGGCTGGCGACCATCTTATTGCAGCCGCACCCGAGTACTTCACAGATCTTTAAAAGACCATTTACTTGTTATCTTGGCTTATTTGTGTGTATTTTCACCCCTTCTTAGAGCCGCTGCATATCCACTCTACCTATTGCTGGGAAACATCCCCCCGCCCGAAATATGGGTCTAGTTGCTCCTCTGGATAAGAGCATGGAGTGCCAGAAACAGACATTAAACATTGTCACAGAAGCCTGTTCAATTACCCCCAGGTCCCTCCTGTCCTCGTCCCCTTCGTACTGAATAGTGAGATTAACCAGCTCAACGACAGAAAAAAGAAAAACAGGGATGCTGGTACGCCCCTCCCTCTCCCTATAGGGAGTATATAAGGGTACAGTACCCAGCATGCCTCCTGTTCTTTTTTCTGTCTTACAATGTTTTTCTGTTTGGATCCAGGAGCTGGTTGGCTTCTGGAGCTTACCTGCTGCTTGGCTTCGGGTGAGGCTGGTCTTACGTGTTTCCCCTCCTGCCGGGCTCGAGGGGTCTCCTGGGGCATGTCCTGGCGATTCCTGTTTCCTGATGTTCTGGATTCCTACAGCTGGGTGTGTCCGGGCCGCGTCTCCGTTCTGCTTGGCTTTTCGAGACGCGCCCGAACTTTGGAGGTGCTCCAGTGGTGCGGCAGCCCCTGTGTGGCTGGGGCGCTTCCTTCCGGCGCGCGCCTGACTTCCTTTGTTTGGGGAAGGAAGTCAGGCTTTTGGATGGTCGGCTGCCGGCGATTCCGATGCTGTGTTGCCGGTCGTTCGCATGAGTACCACATAGCGGTTTTTGGAGCCTTTTAAAAGTGTTGTTTGTTTCTTTTTTCCCCTGCATTCGTTCTTGGCTGTGGCTGGGTGCATGGTGCTTGTTCAGGGCTCGTGCTGTTTGCTGTCTGCTGCCTGGGTCCCTCGTTGACAGGCTTGCTTGCTGGCTTTCCTGGTTTTGCCTTGCTGGGGGTGTTTGTCTGCCTCTGGTTCCCTGCTGTTCTCTGCCATGGGGAAGCATGCTGATAAGCGCAGGCATCTTGCGGTGGCCTCATCTTCTTCGGATTCCTCCTCCTCTTCTCCTTCGCCTAGACATTCACGGCGTCGTTCCAGGGGTGGTGATGCCAAGTTGAAGGCCCTGATTAAGGAGACTTTGTTGGAGATGGGGGTCCCAGGTCCAAGGGATCCAAGGCCAAGTCCAAGTCGCGGTCCAGAGGTGTTACGCCTCCATCTTCTTCTTCTTCCTCTGGTTCGGGGGAGGATATTTTGGACGCTGATTTGATTAAAGGCAAATATATCCATAAGGATATGTTGCTGGACTTGTTGAGCCATGTTAAGGCGAATATGGGGTTCCCTGCGGATGATGTCCCTGGTACTTCTGGGGGTTCCTTGCTTCGCCAGTTCCAGTACCCTGCGCCAGTGGTTCTGCCTGTTCATCCATGTGTTTAGGAGGTTTTGGATCGGGAATGAAAGGATCCGGATCGCATCCTGCTTCCTCGCTTCATGGCCAAGCTGTATCCTCTTCAGGATATGGCTACAGATTTACCAGACTCTGTTCCTGTGGATTCTTTTGTGGCGAGTCTGGTGGGGCGCACCTCTTTGGCCGAGGAGGCTGTTGTGCGTGATCCTGTTGATAAGAGGGTGGACGAGTCCCTTCGTAAGGTGTATTCCGGTTCCCATCTGTCGCTGGGGCCTGGCATTTACGGGACTTATGTGGCTCAGTCTTTTCTTTCGGACATGAAGACTTTGTATGGTTCCATGGATATTGCCACGGACTGTTCTGACATTCTGGCTCACATTCAGCATCAGGTGGAGTTTCTATTGGACGTTTCCTTCGATGTGGTGCGTGCCTCTGCTCTGTCCGGGGGTGCTTGCATTGCTGCTCGTAGGAATGTGGTCCTCAAGGACTGGAAGACCGATTCGGCCCAGAAGTCCGCTGCCCTTCGTTTGCCCTTTCAGGGTTCCATGTTGTTTGGGGCAGAGTTGGAGGGCAAGCTTCATCGGCTTTTCAAGGAGAAGAAACATTCCTCCTCTTTCAAGCTGCCCTCGGCAGCTCCTGCTTTTTCTAAGCCGAAGCCTTTCTTTCGGCCCTCTTCTCACAGGCAGTTTTCCAGGGGTCGTAGTCCTTTTCAGCCTGGTCAGGGTCGGGACAAGAAGGCGAGGTCCCCTCCTGCGAAGCCTCGTTCCTGACTATCTGGGGTCCGAGGTCGGATCCTTGGTAGGAGGTCGGCTTCGGTTGTTTCTTTCGGCCTGGATGTCCTCCTGTTCAGACTTATGGGTCCTGGACGTGATCCGTTTGGGGTACCTGGTGGAGTTCTCAAGCCCGCCTCCGGACTCGGGGGTCCGTCTGACTCCTTGGCCGTCCTGCCAGTCCAAACGTGCGGAACTGTCTCTGGGGGTTCAGTCTCTGTTGGACAAGGGGGCTGTTCAAGTAGTTCCTCCGGGGGAGCTGGGTCGGGGGTTTTACTCCATCATTTTTCTGGTGCCCAAGGTGACTGGGGGGTTTCGCCTTGTTCTAGATCTCAAGGCCCTGAACAAGTTTATGATGTGGATTCCATTCAAGATGGAGACTCTTCAGCGGGTGATTCCCCTGGTTCTCCAGGGTCATTTCATGTGCTCCCTGGACCTCCAGGATGCCTATTTTCACGTGCCTGTGCATCCTCTCTCCCATCCCTTCCTGCGCTTTTGGCTTCTGAGGGTGCATTACCAGTTCATGGTTCTTCTCTTCGGCCTCAGGTCGGCTCCAAGGATGTTTACCAAGGTGGTGGCTCCCTTGGTGGTTTTCTTGCACCTCCAGGGGATGATGGTTTATTCTTATCTAGACGATTGGCTCCTGCATGCTCTTTCCGTGGCTCAGTTTTTGTTGGATCAGAGGTTGGTGTGTGCGGCCTTGCGGAACCATGGGTTCCTGTTGAATCTCCCCAAATGCCAGCTTCTGCCGTCTCAGGACGTACAGTTCATAGGGGCGCGTTTCCGCACGGATTTGAATCTGGTCTTCCTGCCAGTGGCTCGTGCTGTGACCCTGTGTTCCTTGGCACATCGGTTTCTGGTGGGTCGGTCAGTCTTTGGTTGCGCCTTCTGGGTCTGATGGCGGCCACAGTGCTCACGGTGCCTTGGGTGCGTTTCCATCTTTGTCCTCTGTGGTCCTACCTTCTGGCTCGGTGGGATCCCTTGTCGGGGGACTTGTCCCTTTGGGTTCCTGTGTCCTTGTCGATCCTTCCTGCCCTGCGTTGGTGGTCTCTGTCATCCAATCTGGACAAGGGCTTGCCTCTGCAGGCTCCGCCTCCGGTGGTCCTCACGACGGATGCCAGCGCTCTGGGCTGGGGGGCGACTTTGGGGTCGGAGTGCCTTCAGGGTCGTTGGTCCCTCCTGGAGGGTCGTCAGTCTTCGAACTGGCGGGGGTTGTCTGCTGTGTGTCGGGCTGTCCGGGGGTTTCGGCTCCTTCTGATGGACCAGCATATGTTGGTTCGGTCGGACAACTCGGTGACAGTGGCCTACTTGAATCACCAGGGCGGTATCCGTTCTTGGTCCCTGAACGCGGTGGTGTCCCCCTTGTGTTGCTGGGCGGAGTGCCTGAGAAGACTGTTGGAAAACTCTTGAGGCGGAAGCCGGGAGCAACGTGTGTTTGTTTAATTATTAAACAGTTCGTTTCGATTTTTAAACTGTGTATTTTTAAATAGATTCCTGCACTTGCACTTTAGGGCACTTACACTCCCTGTCCTTCTTTCACGACCTGCTCCCCCCGTGCAGCCGATTGGGCGCTGTTCACCGGGATTGGCAGGGGATCCGCCATCTTGGGGGTAGCCAAGGGTTGGCGCTGCAGCTCTCACCAGACCGGCTTCACAAACCCAATATATAAGTCGCGCTTTGTGGCTCGCGCGCATTACTGAGAAGACTGCTGGAAAACTCCTGAGGCAGAAGCCAGGGGCAACGTGTGTTCGTTTAATTTTTAAACAGTTTGTTTCAATTTTTAAACTGTGTATTTTTAAATAGATTTCTGCACTTGCACTTTTGGGCACTTACCCTCCCTGTCCTCCTTTCACGACCTGCTCCCCCAGTGCAGCCGATTGGGCGCTGTTCACCGGGATTGGCAGGGGATCCGCCATCTTGGGGGTAGCCCAGTGTTGGTGCTGCAGCTCTTACCACACCGGCTTCACAAACCCAGTATATAAGTCGTGCTCTGTGGCTCGCGCGCATTATTGAGAAGACTGCTGGAAAACTCCTGAGGCGGAAGCCGGGAGCAACGTGTGTTTGTTTAATTTTTAAACAGTTTGTTTCAATTTTTAAACTGTGTATTTTTAAATAGATTTCTGCACTTGCACTTTTGGGCACTTACCCTCCCTGTCCTCCTTTCACGACCTGCTCCCCCCGTGCAGCCGATTGGGCGCTGTTCACCGGGATTGGCAGGGGATCCGCCATCTTGGGAGTAGCCCAGGGTTGGCGCTGCAGCTCTCACCACACCGGCTCCTAGTAGCATAAAATGTGCATCTCCCAACGGCCGCGGAGCGGACGTGCACAGCGGGCGTGCCAAAGGCAAGCCCTTCTGCGCCCGTCCGCGCCAGGCCGGGGCCAGGGGCCTTCTCCTCTGCTTCTCCGTTGACTTATTCATCAGAATGCCTGTCGAACAACGCCGTGCCGCTGGCCCCCTTTGTCCCTCTATTGTAAGACATCTTACACATTTAGGCATTTTTCCTCCCCTAGCAGACTCGCCCAATAGATCTGCAAAACCCACTTCTGCCTCAGTTGAAACCCAACAATTAACTATCTTCTATCTTAATACTAGATCTCTAGTAAAACATCAACTGGATATTTTTCTCATACTTGCTTGTCAAAAGCCAGACCTTCTCCTTCTTACGGAGACATGGCTTAACATCGACTCATCCCCAGATATATTGGCAGCACTCCCTGACAGCTATTACATTCTACGGGTAGATCGGGATCCAGGCAAAACGAGTGGGGGAGTTGCTGCCATCATTAGTAAACATCTTGCTTTCTCCAAATTAACATCTCTCGACCTCCCCGCAGTCGACAACATGGTTATTAGACTCGATTCCAGGGTGAATCCGCTTATCTGTGTTTTACTATACAGGCCTCCTCGGAGCATGCCCACATTCCCATTTTCTCTGTGTGATCAGCTGGCTACATTAGTCACTAACCACACTAAGATTCTACTCATCGGTGATTTTAACTACTGGCTCAACGGTGTATATGGCGGCCCTTTGGCAAGTGAGCTCATGGATCTCCTTACTGTGCTCAACTTTCGCCATCATATGAATACTGCGACTCACACTAAAGGGCATACACTGGACCAGATCTGGAGTTCCAGTCTTAGTATTTCACCCCCTATTATCTCTCTATGTATAGGGTCTGACCATTTTATGGTCCAATTTCATATCTCCGTTCCTAAACCCACAGTAAATCCAGACACCAGAGAAGGCTTCATTAGGAAGTGGGGCTCTCTGGACACGCCAGCTTTTCTGGGAAACTTGAAGAACTCAGTCCCGGCGTGTAATTCTGATCTTAACCAATCTGCAGCTAATATTTCTGAATGGCTCACTAAAGCAAGCGACATACACACCCATTTGAAAAAACTGAGGACTCTGCGCCAATCCGACGCTCATAAATGGTTTTCTCCAGACCTTAGGGCAAAAAAACTAATTGTTCGTCAAAAAGAACGCGAGTGGAGAAGGAATTATGACTCTCTCAGAAAGACCGAATATGTAGCTGCCCGTTCCGCCTACATGAAGGCCATTTTGCTAGCAAAATAAGAATTTTTCTCTAATGCAATTGAAATGTCCAATAACAAATCTAACATTTTTTCAATCGTTGATAAGCTATCGAATCCTACTAGAACTCAGCCCAAACTTATAATTACTCAAGAATTCTGCAACACCCTCAACCAGTACTTTCTGGATAAAATTACACTTATTAAGTCCAGTATTCCAGTCACTTCCCTTGCACTCCCTGATCTCACTCCCACTCCCACTTGATGGTTTCCCCCTCCTGGACATTCCGTCCTTGTCTGCTCTTACGGGGAGAATTAAATCGGGTTCCCCAAGATATTGCTGCCCTCCTCACGTCCTAAAAAATGTAATTACTGCCTCTCCTCTTCCCATACTGGGTCTCCTTAATTCCTCTCTGATTCAAGGTGTAGTACCCAAATTATTTAAGGAGGCAGTGGTAATGCCCCTGCAAAAAAAATCAGGCATGGAACCCACTATTTTATCAAACTACAGACCAATTTCTCTGCTGCCATACTTGGCCAAAGTATTGGAAGCCCACGTAACATCCCACCTGTCCAGCTTTATTGAACAGTTCGACATTTTGGACTCTGCACAAGCCGGATTTCATCCGGCGCACTCAACTGAAGCGGTCATCACTGCAGTCTTAGACTCCTTACGCCACAATGCAGACTCGGGCACTCCTCAGGCCCTGGTCCTACTCGACTTGTCGGCTGCGTTTGACACGGTCGACCATGATATTCTGCTCGACCGTGTCAGACTAGCCGGCATCTGCGGCATTGCACATGACTGGATTAGGTCCTTTCTTTGTGACCGCTCACAAGCAGTCGGCCTACCACCTTTTTCATCCTCTAAACTTTACACCACTTGTGGGGTCCCTCAGTGTTCTTCCTTATCACCCAACCTGTTTAACATTTATATGTTTCCCCTGCTTCACTCCCTAAAAACTTTTAAAGTCACTACTTTTAATTACGCAGATGATCAGCAACATACTTTTACTATTGATGGCTCACCAGAATCTGTCCATCAATTTCAGTCCACCCTGCTTTTTATATGCCAGTGAATGGACAGTAACCAACTGAAATTGAACCCCGAGAAGACAGAGCTGGTTCTTTTTGGCAAAAGTAAGCTCTTTTGGGGACCACATTATTGGACTCCCAATCTGGGCCTTCCCCCCAACCCTTCCAGCTCTATCAAAAGCTTAGGGGTTCTCATTGATGAAGAACTATCACTGAAATCTCAAGTTAATTCAGTGGTATCATCGTGTTTCTTCCAACTTCGAAAAATAAAGAAGATCCGCCGGATGCTCACTCAGTCCGCATTGACCCAAGTTGTGATGGCCCTGGTGTTGTCACATCTAGACTACGCTAACGCCATATACCTGGGTCTACCGGCTGCTCTCAGTAAACACCTTCGGATGGCTCAAAATCAGGCAGCCAGACTTATTTATCGCCTCCCACGTTGGCAATCCGCAAGACCACTGTTGAAGCAACTTCATTGGCTTCCTATTACACAGCGCATACTCTTCAAAGCTGCCTGCATGACGTTCAAGTCCCTCCATGCACGCAGCACCAAATTCATTCAAGAACTCCTGCCCAAGTATACTCCTCTGCGCAACCTTCGGTCTGCATCACAAATTCTCTTGACTGTCCCTCGTTATAAATTACAACGTAAGGGAGGACGTAGGTTTGCAACTCTTGCCCCTAAACTGTGGAACTCCCTCTCCTTGGAAATTCGCTCCTGTGTCACTATTCTCCAGTTTAGGCGACTTCTCAAGACATGGCTGTTCGTCCATGCATTGGCTTAGTTCTTCTTCAGCCTTTGAGTGGTAGTTTTCCAGAGTACATCGGTTAGCGCCATGAAACCCTTGGGTGAACGCGCGCTGTACAAATTCTTGATAAGATAAGATAAGATAAGTGCCATCTTCGGTCCCTGGTGGCTGTAAATGTCCGGAGGGGTGGACAATTGGGTGGCGGATGCCCTCAGTCATTTTTTTCCTGCCTCCCTGGAGTTGGCCTTGACTCCGGTGGCCTTTCATCAGGTGTGCGTGAGGTTTGGTCTTCCCTTTCTGGACCTCTTTGCATCCCGGCTCAATGCGCAGCTTCCCCGGTTCTTCTCCCGGATTCCTCAGGAGGGGTCTTGGGGGGTGGATGCCCTGTCCCTTCCTTGGCCTTCCCGCCTGCTTTATGCCTTTCCTCCTCTGGTTCTGATATCTCGCTTTCTGTCTCGGCTGCCGATGGAGGATCGGGAGGTGGTGGTGGTGGTGCCTTTCTGGCCCAGCAGGTCTTGGATTCCCACTCTGATGCTGTTGGCTGTTCAGGGTCCGTGGTTCTTCCCCTTCCCTCCATCTCCGTTGCGGTCCTCTACGATGTTGCCCCTGCGCCGGCTTCAGCTGTCGGTTTGACGGTTGAGAGGCTGGGGTGGCGGAATAGGGGCCTGCCGGAGCATTTAGCCTTGGCTATTCAGCGGTCTTGGAAACCCTCTACCCTTCAGTCCTATGGTAGACATTGGAGTAACTTTGAGCATTGGTGTCATGGCCTGGCCTTGTCTCCCTTGGTTTGTCCTTTACCGGATGTTCTTCAGTTCCTTTGGGATGGGTTCGAGAAGCGTTTGTCTGTCTCTACTCTCCGGGCTCAGTGGGCTGCTATCAGGGCTTTTCGGGCTGATTGGGGGAACCTGCCTGATGTCGATGGTTTGGTTTCCCGTTTGTTGCGCAGTTTTGCGAACTCCCGCCCTGTGGTGCGTCCTTCTTTTCCTCTCTGGGATCTTCCCTTGGTTTTGAGAGTTTTGGTTGCTGCCCCCTTTGAGCCTTTGGAGGAGGTTGATATGAAGTTTGTCACCCTGAAGGTTGTTTTTTGGTGGCTATCCTTTCAGCTTGTCGCCTGGGGGTCTAGGTGCTTTGATGGCTCGGGAGCTTTTTTTTGTCCTTCTCTGCTGATGGGGTGGTGCTTCATCTGAATTCCTCCTTCGTTCCGAAGGTTTCCTCTCAATTTCCTCGCTCTCAGGAGCTGGTACTGCCAACTTTGGATTCAGCTCAGGTGGACGAGGACGACCTTCCTTGGTCCTTATTGGATGTTTGCCGGGCCTTGCGGGTCTATGTTGATCGGACCCGTGCCTTTCGGCTTTCTGACTCCCTGTTTGTTTCTTTTGGTGTTGTCTCCAGGGGTTGCCGTGCTTCTTCTTCCATTGGGCGTTGGTTGAAGCAGGTTATTGTTCTGGCCTATTCTCTTTCTGGTTCTCCTCCCCCGGCTGGGGTGCAGGGGCGTTTTACTATGAATGAATGAATAGGAATTTGTATTGCGCAACTTTACCAGAAGGCGTCAAGGCGCAGAAGATGGCAAAAACAGCTGAGTAGGTAAGTAAACACAAATGGAAGGTTACAGGTAGGCCTCTGCAAAGAGCCAGGTTTTTAGACCTTTGCGGAATAGGTCTAAGGACGCAAGGCCCTTAAGTTCTACAGGGAGCAGGTTCCAGAGTTTCGGGCCAGGGAGGAGAAAGCCTTCCCTCCCCATCTGGCCCTGGCTGTTCGAGGAACAGACAAAAGATTTTTACTGGCAGAGCGTAGGGCCCTGCCCGGGGTGTACAGAGACACAAGGGACCTAATGTCCTCTGCACCAGATCCGTGGAGAGCACGGAAGACAAGAACTAGCACCTTAAAGTTAATCCTGGGCTGCACAGGAAGCCAATGAAGGTTCTTTCTGATAAGGGATCCAGAGGACCGTCTTGGTGCATCGACAACAAACCTTGCTGCTGCATTCTGGATGACTTGCAAGTGGTGGACCAGTCTCTTGCTAATGCCCAGGTATAAGGCATTACAATAATCCTGACGGGAAGATGTGAGTGCCACAGAGACTTGTTTACGTGCTTCCGGGGAGAGAAAATGAGTAAGTTTCTTCAGAATCCTTAGGACACCACAACAAGTAGAGACAGTCCTATTGACTTGCTTGTTAAAGGAGAGTGTGGGGTCGAGGATAACACCCAGATTGCGAACAGCTAGAGAGGGCATGGGGCAAGTTCCAAGGGCACTAGGCCACCAATCGACCGACCAGACCTCTTGTTTGCCTCCAAAGATGAGGACCTCAGTCTTTTCCCCATTTAATTTGAGGAAGTTAGGGGTCATCCAACCTGCCACTACTTCCATACAGGTCTTGAAATTTGGGGCCGTGTTCTCCACAGGTTGCGAGAGGGAGACCATAATCTGGGTGTCGTCAGCGTACAACAGGACTTCCAAACCAAAGGATCTTACAAGCCTAGCAAGTGGGGTCACATATATGTTAAAAAGGGTAGGGCTCAAAGATGAGCCCTGAGGGACCCCACATTACAAATGCATGACTGAGGAGAGGAAGTCGTCCAGTTTAACCCTTTGTTCCCGCTGACTAAGAAAAGATGTCAAAAGGCTCAGGGCGGGTCCATCCAATCCCATCTCACTGAGACGGGTGGTCAGAATCGTGGGAGACAGAGTGTCAAAGGCGGCTGTAAGGTCGAGCAGGATCAGAAGAGTCGTCTGACTAGGGGGGTGGCTGCTTCCTGGGCGGAGGTTCGTGGTGTGTCCCTTTCGGAGATTTGTCGGGCCGCCACTTGGGCTTCAGCTAATACCTTTGTTAGGCATTATCGTATCCAGAATGTTCTGGGTGATGACACTAACTTTGGTTTGGGGGTTCTTAGAGCTGTGTGTTACTGATTCCCCTTGTTTCCTTCTACTGTGCTGTTGTTTGCAGTAAATTGCTGGATTTGCTGTACAGTTGTGTCCTGGTGGTTTGTTGTTTGATGATGGCCGGTTGCTGCTTGGGTATTCTCACTATTCAGTATGAAGGGGACGAGGACAGGAGGGACCTGGGGGTAATGTCCTATTGCTTACAGGTAATCTTCATTACTCCGGGTCCCGTTGTCCTCGTCCCCTTTGTACCATCCCTCCCTCCCTCCCGGGCTTTCCGGCCCTCATCTTGGGCTTGGAGGTTCAGGAGGCATGCTGGGTACTGTACCCTTATATACTCCCTATAGGGAGAGGGAGGGGCGTACCAGCATCCCTGCTTTTCTTTTTTCTGTCGTTGAGCTGGTTAATCTCACTATTCAGTACGAAGGGGACGAGGACAACGGGACCCGGAGTAATGAAGATTACCGGTAAGTAATATGATATTACTTCTCCTTTCGCTGCCTTTATGACCCCTGGGACCTGGTACAGAAGGGTTGGGACCGGACTGGAAGCCAATTCTCAGCCCTGGCAAATGTGTTCAAACCAGCCCACACTGCAGGGGGCAGCAAGCAGATTAGAACACGGGCCACTGTTGGATCATCATGGTAGTCAATCCTGGGCTGAAAGCAGTCTTGAGGGACAGAATACCCAGGCCAGCACTGTCAAGGAGATTGCTAGGGGGGTAGCAAGGGCAAATCAGGAGTAAAAGTTGCTACCCTTGGCCACCCTTAATTGGCGTACATGTCCACAGTTTCACACTAGGGGCTTTAGTTAACATTCCATTAATTATTATTGTGAATTCTGTTTCATGTGCTGCAGAGGGAGGTTTTAAGGCATGGGCAAATTGGGCAATTGCCCAGGGCCCCCACCTTCCAAGGAAGGGGCTCGCTGGGAAATTGAACTTTCTCTGCAACTCACCTCTGCGTATTTCTCCATCTTAGCCTTTAAAATATAATTCTATATTGTTAGGCAACAGAGGGCTGGAGTTAGCAAAAAATGCATAATACAATTCAAAGTTGTTGCAAACAGGGACCCCTTAAAATATTTCTTACCTCAGGCCCCCAAAATCTTTACTAAGACACTGGCCCTGCAGTTAATGTGCGGTCAGAGTTGAAAACCTTTTAGCACACACAGGGTTACTCTGGAAACGATTTGTCATTATCAGAATGGCCTCGAGAGCTCGCCTTTTTACCTCATTATGGATCTTAATTAAATTGAGCTCAGATTGAAGGAAATAATGAAATGAGGCTGAGGGGGCTTCTGAGGGGCATTAGTCCAGCCCTGTTTGCTGCCGAGCTGATTGCACATCAGAGTGATAGTGCAGGGCCTCATTACGAGTCAAAGGAAGATCAATGGGCGCGCGCCGATCACGAGCCCTGCGAGAACGCGGAGCGGTGACGTCTGCATGGGAACATGATTTGTGGGTCGGTGCTACACGTGTATTTACGGTGATCAATAGTCACACGGTTACTGCTCCCTCCACCCCCCACCCCTCCATCCATCTTAGGTAAGGTCGGTGTTTGGAGCCGAAGCTATTTCAAAGCTTTATTCCTTGTCATGTGGGTACACGAGCGTGAAGAGGAAAAGGATGCGTGCTGTTAGTGGCACGGTGTATATCTGTTACCTGTTATCAAGGAGATAATCCACGCACAAAGGGAACCATTTCACAATGTTGACATATTTCCAGTTTAATTGCAGGCTTGCCATCCAAGCAGACCAATTAATTTTGCATCAAACTGTACATTCCTGTTTTATGCAATTGGTACTCGCGCAGAGTCACTCATCAAATATACCAAGTGGATGTCAAATTAAGAGAGCGTGAAAAACAGCACATTTCTAAATGTGTGGGCAATGAAAACGGCTTTTAATCCTGTAGAGGTGACAATGTAACCGTTTTTCAACCGAAGCCTGTGTAATAGTATAACTGCAAGGTATCTTTATAAAAGCATGTTTCACCATTACCCCAATCGGGTGGTGTAAAAATACCTGATGGAACAATCAAATCATATCCCAAGGACGGCATTGCAATGCAATCAACCTGACGCCAGGGGCGACTGCGGGACAGATGAAGAGAAACAGGCAATCCTGTGGTGGAGGCTGCGGCCACATTACTAGCACGGGACTACCGTGACATTGGCCATTAACGAAATGTTTCACTTATAACAAAGCCACCAGCGAGCATTGACACAGGTCAAAAGCCTCTACTAAGCAGGAAATCCAAACCTTCCATCCTGACGAGCACAGAATAAACACCAATCACATGGAAGAAGAAGATGACATTGATGGATTGCAAAGTGTGACTGTCCCTGGAGGGAGGGGGGCGCTGTCATGATCTGCAGCCCACGCGAACATGGGCAACTTGAGCGGGCAAAGAAATGTGGGGGCATATCAGCAGCAGACAGCGATATATATCGCAAAGCAAGGTAAGTGCTTTTACATTTATCGCCGTCTATCGCTAGAATTTATTGCCCAGTTAGCGCGTTATCAACAAAGCGCTACTCCAGTGCGATAATAGTCCAGCGATATCCAGGGACATGGGCCAACATCGCAGAATTGTGGTCGTATCACCATAATCCACCTCCCATGTTAGGTCTGGCTTAGTCAAGAATTTAACAGACGTTAAATTCCTGCGTTAAGGCATAGTTAACGCAATGATTATTATCGCTAAGGCTCTTTGCTGATATCGCAAAGCTGCCTTAGCGATAATTTCCCATGTAGTTTTCCCAGACACGCCTACTTTGCATCTCATTAGCGATGTTTATCGCTGAGATGCCAGGCATTGGGAATTCGCAGCTAACATGCGCTAATGCATGTTAGTGCTGCCTTGTTGATAGGGCGTAAAAATTATCGCTGCTTTAGCGGCAAAAAGTGCAGCTAAAGCAGCGATAATGCCCTTGATGATATGCCCCTTGAAGCTCTAAACTTCTGTGATAATCAATTGTTTAGAAGCAGGGGAGGTCAGTGGTTAGTTTTAAGTGAGGGCGCCCCTCGGTTCGAGACTTTATGTCTGCATTGCTTACACTATGCGAAACAGACAAGTAGAGTCAAAGAAACGACGTGTCCCAGAGCACCATGGGACTCTCACAAGGCTTTCCATGGTGGTGGTTATCTTGCATTCACGGAGTATAAGTTCCTTGTGTTTCAAATCATTCCCAATAGCCTATGTTCATTGGCCACCATCGTACACTCACACACTCACCATCATATGCCAACACACACACACCACCATACGGCTAAGCAATCACCAGTCGATGCACCCACAGCAATCTAGAACAACAAAAAAAACATGCTGCACACTCTACATCAGATAGCTGCATATCTACCATAATATAAACAAACTTCTGCCATAAAAAGCTAACAAAGTTGCTAACACACAGTAACACACTCATCATCATACGGCCACACAGCCACTGTCAAATATCACTACAAAATATACATGCCGTTTAAATCTGTTTTGTAGTTTTTGAAACAAACATAAGGTGGCAAAGAATACTAGTAAACTGATGAAACAAATTAGCACATCAATGACATCACCAGTCACGTCACTGCTGATGTCATATATGATGTCATTAAGGGCTTTCAGGTTTTGCAATGACACCATAACATCACTTCAACTCAGTATTTGGCAGGGGCTTTCTTAGGTGTTAAGATGGAAAGTAAGCATGTTTGCAATACATAATCAACGCCTTACTTTTAAATGTTTTTCAGTGAATCCACATATGTTAATGCTCAAAAAGGTTTGATTCTCCCTTCACAATATTCACATTCTGTTTGGAGAGAAATAGTATAATAATAATATCAGATTCAAAGGAGCATAAAGACAGAGGGCTCGAGTTTGGAATCTGCATGGCCATTTTGCTGTCACATTTCAATATCTCAAGCCAGGAAAATTAATGGAATCCCTACAATCAAGTCTGAAATGACCCCACACCCAACTTACAACAATCAAGCCGGACTTACAAAGAACCGCGACAAAAAGGAGAGGATTAAGGCGCATATTATCAAGAACAGGCGATAAAACTGCCGCTAAAGCGGCGATAATGGGCTTGATAATAGGCCCTTGTGAATTCACATAGCAGCCCAGGTTCTGGTGTTAACCCCTTAGATCGTTTTAACACACACAACCTTGCAATTACTGCATAGGAACGTGTCTGATTTGCATATCAGTCTACCTGTGACCTCATTAGTCTTCTGCAATGAGAACATGACGTCACTACTGTAGTAGCTTATACTGTTGAGATATGACCAGACCGCGCTTACTACCAAAGCCACAGACAATTTAAAGGGCAGGCCATTGAGCAGAATTACGAGTGCTGTTCAACACATAGCAAGAAGGTAGCGTTCCAGCTTCCTTTCTTTCACAATTTTCCCTTGTAAATGTACTTTTATCAGGCAGCATGGAGACATTTATCCTGCTCGTGGTCACTGTGGAATGCAGCAATATATCTGCAGGTTACCACACACATTTTGACCCACAGACGGTTTTTAAAGTAATTAAACTAAACCGCTTTGGGATGATACAAATTACTATGCTTATGTTTTATTGTTCAAACACCACCTTTATTCTGTGTCACTGCAACGAAATAATGCTTTTCATAAGGAGGAGGAGACCAATAATGTACATGGGAGTTGCAGTGAGAGGTGTCAAGTGCGTTGCAACGGATTAACAAGAATAAAATAGTCTTTAGTGTTTTTATAAGGGAAACTATTCGGCAATCCGTGACCTAATAAAAAGATAAGGAGATAAGGTCCTGTCTCGTCATTTGTATTAATTGCATCGGCTCGTAAATGTAATTGGTTAAATGGAGAAAATGTAGCCTAGACCAATATTGTATATAAATATCTCTCTGAAAGGGTAGATTTCTTTGAGCATGCCTCTGAAAATTGGAACATACCTAATCAGTTTAAATACCCATGAGACATTTAAGAAACAGACAAAATAAAAGCTGCGATTCAAACATTAATACCTTTCAGTACCTCATGTGCTTGTGGTTACAATTCGAGAAAAGTATACATTACTTTATTGCTTTCTTGTTGAGAATTCTACAGAGGAGGTATGTTCCTTCAAAGCTAAAGGTCTTTTTTGCATAAAGAATACGTTTTTCAAGGGAACACACCGAGGACATCCAGGCTTAAGATTTATGAGCTCCTCTAAATGGAAAAACATATTGATAAGACAGCAATAGTACTAAAGCCAGAGCAGGCACTAAATGTTCTACTAAAATAAATGGCAGGGTGAGTTATGGATGGTACTTATAACTACCCAGTGAATATCATTGTGCTTCCCTTTGTCAGTTTCTCTCACTTTTTCTTTCACTCGATCCTCCTCAACTGTCCCACACACACACAACACACATCCAGCTTTATTTCAGTAGTATAATTAGACAAGCATTTACAATGCAATGGTCTCTGCATTATTAAAGGTAAAGCTATTGGCATTGCTCATTACTTTTTTTTTTTTAAATCATAAATAAATGGCATTGTCCTTTACATTGCCAATAGCTTAATCGTTAAATAAATGGCATTGTCATTTACAATGCCAATAGCTTAATCGCTCGCATATGCATGACCTATTGCATTTACACCCACACAGAGCCACACACACAAAGCCACCCACACACAAATACAGAGCCACCCACACAGTCACACATAGCCACCTACACAGACAGAGCCACCCACACATAGAGCCACCTACAAAAAAAGCTATCCACACAGAGCCTCCCTCACACAGACAGAGCCACCCACACATAGAGCCACCTACAAAAAAAGCTATCCACACAGAGCCACACACACAGAGCCACGCACGCACACACACACACACAGAGCCACACAAACACACACACACACACACACACCCACACAGACAGAGCCACACACACACACAGACAGAGACACCCAAACGCACACACACACACACACAGACAGAGCCACTCTAAGAACTGGGCATCAGTTAAAAATACAAGTCAAAGCTCTTTGTGATTTTAAAGTGTCTGTGGAATTTTATTTTCGAGACTAAAACCAAAAATAAAAATTGAATTGAAACACGCCTTTTAAAATGACTGTGCACATTAAAAAAAACACTTTGCTTCCATGCTAGTGCTGGCATAAGTTTGTTTATTGTGCCCTGTGTTAGCTATCCTGTGCCTAGTTGGTGAGCAAAACATTGGAGGAAGGGAGAGATGAGCTACGAGAGGTTCATTGACGAAGGAATTTAGGTAGAAACTTGTCATCCCTGGTGCCAACAGAGTGGGAGCTTAAGGGAACAAGACCTATACAAAGTAATGAAGCCGAAACCAGACCGGAGTAGGCAGATGGTGAGAAAAGAGGCATGTCTAACTATGTATAATAACCTAGTCTCGATAAAAAGCAACATATTAATCTGGCAAGCTCCCTTCAATACTGCTTAAAATGACCCTTGCACGAAGAGCCCACTTTGACCCTGGGAAGAAGCGGTGCTGACGGGAGGGGTCCAGAGTCTTCCATGATGCTCGCCTTCGGTTTCCATCCAGGTGAGAACCATGGTGTCAGGACAGACAGGGGTGCACTGTGAAGATCCAGCCATTACTTTTCAAAGTCTACAAAGTGCAAAGGTCGGATGCTACTAGGTACCTTGGCATATCTGGGGGGTCCCCTCAAACGGTGTGGCCCATGTAATTAAGGGTGTGGTTTAAAAACACAAAACCTAAAAATCTGTGCTAAGCATAGTGTGCCGTCCGACTTGTATTTTGCTGTTTCTGTTATTGCATCCAGAGGGTGGGTGGTGGGGGTCCCTCAAACGGCCGTGGCCAATTTAAATAAGGGTGTGGCTTAAAAACACAAAAGCTAAAAATCTGTGCTAAACATAGTGTGCCATCCGACAGGTATTTTGCTGTTTCTGCCAGTGCATCCAGAGGGTGGGTGGTGGGGGTCTCTCAAACGACTGTGGCTAAATTAATTAAGGGTGGGCTTAAAAACACACAAGCTAAAAATCTGTGCTAAGCATTGTGTGCCGTCCGACACGTATTTTGCTGTTTCTGTCATTGCATCCAGATATAGGATACAACAAGTCAGGACTATTGGCTTTGTCAATGGTTGTTAGTTGCATAAGATAAATAAGCAGCAACTATAGCTTGTATACAATATTGAAAACGCTTCCACTTAAAGCTTTCAGGAAGAGAAGAGAAATCCAGAGAGAAAATGACTCTTTAAAGGATTTCCCTTCTCCTACAACGCTAACGTGGCATGACGTAACCTCTCCACTAGTGAGAAGTGAGAAGTGTGAGCACGGGCGCATGGATGTGCCTTCTACCACTGCTGTATGGGCCAGGGCACAAAACAGAGCCCGATAGAGACCTGTTTTGAGGCCCTCTTTAAAAAACTGCCGGTGCTCAGCACCGGTGGGACCCGGCCCACTTAAAGTCCTGTTCCTACCAATTCACTGTCAGCAGACAGTGCCTTTTGTTTTTTTCTTTGTTAACTGTTATTATTCACCGGTTTGTGATGAGAAAGTAGCCCAGCTCGGGTTGCAGTAGCGGAGCGGGGCAGGTTTTGTGGCTGACGGGCCGGGCTGGCCACATTACCTGCCTGCAGCGCTTTGACACTTTACAAATAAATGGTTTTCAGCCCACACTCGTGTCTACACCATTTGGCTTTGCATTTGGTTGGTTGCTTACTCCCGCAGTGTCACCACACACCGCGAGGACCCTCGGGGCTTCAGGGAGCGTGGTGATGGGGTCATATCTGAGACTAAGACATTATTTACTGCCACAGGTCATGGCCAGCATGGATTGCAGCTAAACCCCATATCCGGTCTTAAGAAGCCAAGAGGCAGACCTGTGGCTACTGCACGGTGTCATGGTAAGGGCATGGGCCAGACTGCATAAATTGTGCACCGACATTTGTGCCAAGATCCGAAAAAAATTATTTTTTAACCGGTGGAGGTTTAACTACCTCGTGTAAGCAGCGGAGTAAATTGCCTTCGCACAACTCCTGCTGTAGAGTGAGGAGCCCATCATCCGGTTGACTTGTGCGTCCTGCCGTCGCCCCGCTGATGCTCGCGGTTTTTGTCCCTCTGAACGGCAGCATGCGGCACCGTTCGAGAGGTCGGCCCAGAAGTCAAAGGACGGGCCCGACTCTGCAGAATGCCCTGAAGCGTAACCCTCTGTTATTCGGAGCCCCGCCACCTGTACAAATGGGCAGAAGTCGCTTCATACGGAGGGGGAACAAAACATACAATCCAAGGCCGCAGCACTTCCACAACCTGGCAACACAATTTACCCTCTTACATTGGCACTTTTACAAGTTACACATTACCATTCCTTACTGATGCTAAAATATATATGTATATATATTTTCCCGTGTGCGATTCGATAGTAAACTAGGATGTAATTTTTCTTGTGAAGCATAAGTCTAGTGCCTTGGTGTATATACCGCATGTGACAAAAACCAATGAAATGCAGAAAAAAAATTAAATGGGTGATATCTTATAAAAACAAGAGACAAGTATGCTGCCTTCCGTGAAGCCAGCCAGGAAGAGAGCAGTCATCGGCGCTGGCGGAGACGCTGGCGCCGTGAGCGTGCGCGTGACCAAAGCTGCGCGTGGCCAGCTCTTGTCACTCCCTCTCCCATTCAGAATGCTGGGCGCGTGCCCAGCTCTTGTCTCCCTTTGTCGGCTGAAACGATTGCTATAGTTCTCTGCCGAGAACGCGCTTCGCGCGTCTCTAAGCCAAGACCTAAAAAGGATACGTTCTAAAGTTTTAGAGTTCAAAGTTCATGGTGGCTCTCAGGGAATTATCTGTTCACAATCAAGGTGGTTTGGTGAACCTTCGGTGAAGCTAAGCATACCAAATTTACAAAAAAGTGGCAAATTAATTTCTCAAGCAAAATTTCTCACCAGATCCAACAGCCACCCTACCCCCACTACTACTACCTTACACAGTCAGGCACTCTTCTCCTAGCTATGGACCTTTACATGTTTGAGCAATAATTTGCTAAGTCTAATTGGTGAATTATTGATCACATTGTTATTCTTGGTGGCTATGACATGGCTGGGTGGAGGTGCTGCACCCTTAAAAAACATTAGCAAACATTGGGATCTATGTGGTCCTGGGCCAAGTAGCCAAGTGTGCCCATTCAGGATAATTGGCACATATTGCACACACCTATTCAGTGCTTTAACATACAGCACGCATCACTCAGTTGGATTTTCATTTAGAAAATGTGGGCAGTTAGCCCAATGATAACATGCTGATGAAACATTATTTTAGGGAGGTAAAATCACAAGATATCTTTTCCATGAAAATATCATGTTTCCATGAAAATAATTCATTTTAAAAGACAGCTCGACAAAGAGGTAAGAAGGAAAAATTATAAATGGGGCTGATATACAAGATGGGGAAGGGGAAATAGTAAAGGGGTGTAAGAAATTGGGTTGGTGGTTGAAGGGGGTAAGTCCCTACTCAAGCAGAAACTACAATCCTTGTCAGGGTTAAGTCACCAGCCAACTCTAACTTACCTTGTGCTCAATCCCCTGGTAGATTGGCACAGACCAGTCAGGCTTAAATTAGTGGTAATGTATAAAGAATTTTTGTAAAAAATTCAAACAGTAACACAGTGGAAACACACCACAAATGGATACCACACAAGATGCAGAAAAATAGATTAATCTTTAATAAATAAAACAAGACAAAAATGACAAAAATCCAATCCCTCGATCCAGAGATATGCAATTTTGAAGATTTCAGTGAAAATAGCGCCAAAGTGCACATAGCTCCAACTTTGAATATCTGGTTGCGCCAAACTGGGACAAGGTCACAAGTTCAGGCCGACCGCAATGGAGAGTGGACCTAATACAGGGGCTCTGTTGGGCCAGCTGAACAAGAGTACCTTAAATCCATGACGGGCTATGAAACTGCGATCTGAGGGCCTGAGTCATCAGTGAGGATCCCATCAATGAGGGTTTGCGATGCTTGGGATGCACAGTCCAGCATTGGGGATGTGTTGTGCAGTTGAGGAGATTAGTAGGTTTTGAGGAGCTATGAAACTGCTATGTGAGAACATGTGTAGAGATTTGCGATGTGAGGGTCCTGCATCAGGGAAGCTTCACACATTGGCAGTTTCAATGCGGGCTGCTAGGTAGATGCGGAGTCCTTGTGCTGAGAGAACCTCACAGCAGAGGCAATGCATTAGTTCTGCTTGGAATTGCACTGCCAGCAGTGGAAATGCATTTGTTCTGCTGGGTCCATAGATGGTCTGGCAGAGCACCTTCAGGCCCACTTCCAAGGGTCGAGGACTGGGTGGCACCACTTGGCAGTGCAGGACAGAAAGCAGAGCCCAGGTGCTGGGTTTAAAGTTGTTGGAGCTTTCTGTCCCTGAAGGTCTGGTCAGTAGGCCAGCCAATTAGCCACTCTGGGGTCCTGGCTTCACCCAAGTAAAAGAAAAGAAGGTCAGCAGAGAAGGCAGCAGTCCTTCAGGGCAGCAATCCAGCAGAGAGATAATCCTTTCAGCAACACAGCATTGCATTCGGCTAACGAACATAAGTGGAAATGGGGTCTGCATAATCGCTCAGTATAACGACATAGTTAAATGCGTCTTTTTGATGTCTCACCATTGTAACGGAAGCGAGTGATTTGAGCTATTGGTTCATGGGGGTTGGATAGCGAAGGACACTCATAAGGGAAGATTGCAAGTTCACGTATTGATATGCGTGAAGTTCGGATAAGAATGTTTTTAATCTTTACTTGTTTATGGGCAAAATTAGTATGCATATATCAGACCTAAAGCATTATTTTATATTACTGTTTTCTAGACTCCCCTGACGAAGGGCAATGAAATGCCCGAAATGCATTGGGTTTTGAATAAACAACTGCTGCTTTGAACCATCTGTTGTACAGAAATCGTATTTGCGAAAAGAAGAGGCCTGGATGGGCACCCGCTTGTGCAAGAAGTTTTTCTGCTACAAATTGTTGAAATGTGGACATGTCAAAGGAGAGGAAAATAATTATTAGCGATTTGGTCAAGATTGAAGTAAATGTTAAAAAATTGGATTAACGAAAGATAAACGAATGGAATTAGTATCCACAAACACGCAGTGCAGCTAGGGAGTGGAGGGTTAGCCATACCCTCCCCACATGCTTGAACTTTGTAAAAGTGGCATTTTCAAGACTGTAACTTCAAATCCAACTTTACCATGAAAGAGGGTGTTTCATTACAATGCCAAAGACACCAAATATGATCTGGTCATGTTTTCTCATTTGGAAGTTACAGCTGATTAAATGTAATAAGGTAACTCCAATGTTAGCCTATGGAAGAGGCAGGCCTTGCAATAGTGAAAAACAATGTAAGTGTATTTCACTACCAGGACATGTAAAACATAACAGTACATGTCCAACTTTATGAAATACATAGCACCCTCCCCTCTGGTCTGTCCAGGGCCTACCCTAGGTGTTAAGTGTATGCATTAGGAAAGAAGGTTTGGGCATGGCAAGAGGTGTATTTTGCCAAGTCAAAAGGACAGTTTAAAACTTCACACACAGGCTACAATGGCAGACCTGAGTGGGTAGCACAATCAGTGCTGCAGGCCCACTGGCCGCAGGCACTTTACAGGCCTTAGGCATATGCAGTACTAATTTACTAGGGACTTACAAGTGAATTAAATATGCCAATTGGGGATAAGCCAATGTTACCATGTTTTAAGGAGTGAGCACCTGCACCTTGGCACTGGCTGGCAATGGTAAAGTGCAGAGAGTCCTAAGGCCAGTACAAACAAGATCGGCAAAAATAGGAGGTGTGAAGGCTAAACGTTTGGGGAAGACCAGCCCAAGCCTGACAGGTTTAACAAGGGTTTACTAATAAATCAGAGTAAAGTGGGAGTGGGAGTTAGCGGTCTGAAATAAAATGGTTGTAAGGTGGGAAGGATAGTACAATATTTGAAAATATTTACTGCAGTGGTAGTAGGAGTAAGACATTTGTAAAGAAAGAAAAAGAAGCAAAGGAGGAATACTAGTAAAGGGTATGTAGAGAAAAGGGAATGGAAAAAATGAGTTTATTAAAAAAAACTAAACTTGGAGGGGAAGTAGGGGTTTGAAGAAAGGTAGTAAAGCGGGTAGGGAAGTAGGTGGTTTGTAAAATGGGAATAAAAGGAGGGGGGAGTCAGGTATTTAAACAATGAAGTAAAAGGGGAGTAAGAGTGTGTGTAAAAAAAGAAGTTAGGCAGGGACTGAGGGATACGAAGAGAAGGAAAGTAAAGGTTTTCAAATAGGAATAAAGTGGGGGTAACAGTTTTGCTCAACGAGGAGTAAAGGTGTAGGGGGGTATGGGAGTTTGAATTAAGAAATAAAGCAGGAGTGAGAGTAAGGGGCTGCAAAACAGAAGAACTGTTGGCAGCAAAGTAAGATATTTAATAGAAGGGATTAAAGTGGAAGTGAGAGTAAGGGGGTTTGTAAACAATGAGAGAAAAGTGGTAAGGGGAGAAATGGGTTTGAAAAAGTGCCAGTGCTAGGGAAAATGCAGGGGTGCGTCATATTTTTGTAAATACGGCGCATCCCTCCATTGTAGCTCTGAATCTTTAAGTAAATATGCCCCCTAGTCTTCAGGTGCACAATTGAAACATTTTGAAAAAAGGAAATAAAGGGGGAGTGGGAGTAAGAGGTTTATAAATAAGGGATTAAAGCGAGCAAGGCCATGTAAAATAGGAAACAAATCAGGAGGAGTAAAAGGTTTGTTAAAAAAGCAAGAGTAAATTGGTAATAGAGAGCAAAGGATTTGTAAAAACAAAAAACTGAAGAAAAGTGGGAGGCGAATCTCACAAGGGGCAATAGTGAAAAGGGTGTTGCCAAAAAATAAATGGGAGAGACTTATGAGGAGGTACCTCCTTATGAGCCATAAAACAAAATTCAAACATGAAGAAACCGCAATTTCTTCAAGAAGGAATTTGGTCAACAATGGTTTGACAAAATACATGTGTCACAACCATTTTCTTAATGTTTAATTGTCATTAAATTACATACAACCCTTGTACTGAAATTGTGCACCTTAAGACCTAGAGGGCATATTTTTAAATGTCGGAACGAGGTGTTACGCCAAATTTGACAATGTACCGCTGTGACATTTTTTAAATGCAGGAATGCTCCGTATTTACAAAAACATGGCACACCCCTGAATTTTCCCTATCGCTGGCGCTATAAAAGCTGCCTAGTGCCAGTGCTGACATCCTTGTGCCATGTTGCACGGGTGTCTGCGCTGCAGGGGCAATTGTTTCTGTGCATGAAGGGACACCTTCTTGAACATAAACAATCTATAATGGCGATTTGCTCTTTCTATGTGGTTTGCAGAATGCAGCACACATAGACAGCAAAAAATGAGGAGAAATTAAACATCTCCTCGTATCACCATTCAAAGACCAGGTATTACCTGGCCTTAGTTTTTAGCGCTGCCCAAGCCTTGTAAATCTGGGACAATGTAAAAAAGCAATGGGTGGTGCAGTGGAACGCCCACAGCAGCACCCATTGCCCACCCCTTTGCCACAGTTGACTGCTGCAGAAAGGGGCATTTTTGCAAAGCGGTGTTAAGCCATGTTAAGTGGCTTAGCGCCACCTTGTAAATAATATGCGAAACAGCACTACGCTACTGGAGTGTCACAGAAAGTGATGCTCCAGTGGCCAAAGGGGCTTTAAATATGCCCTGGGTGTAATTTACTGTTTGAATGGTGCACTTGCATTTAAACATAGGGTTTGTTACATTTTTGGCCCTGGGCCAACACAAACTTCAAGAAAGGGGACAAAAGTTGACAAATTCGAATGGTAATCAATGACAGGTTCATTATTTGTGGCACCGGTTGGCTTGAAATAAAAACAACAAAATAGCACTTCATTAAGCATAATAAAACTTATCAAATAGTCTGACAAATATGCTTTAGACATAAATTAAATTAATTGATCTGATATATTTTCACAGTAATTGCTAGACCTGTCAGCCTTGGGGTGGTCTTTCCTCAAACTTTCCGCCTTCTTCAATTCAGTTTTGCTGAATTTGTTTGTTTTGGCTATGGACACCGTTCACTTTACAACTGCTAGTGTTTATGCTCACGCCCTAAACCATTGTACAATTGGCTTACACTCATTCAGCCTAGTTACTTTACTTATAGGTCCCTAGTAAAGTGGTACAGCATATACCCATGGGCCAGTAACTTATTTGCTAATAGTGGGCCTTCATCACTTATTCTGCCACCCACTTAGGAAGCCATTTAAAACATTTCTCAGGTCTGCCATTGCAGCCTGAGTGCCGTTTCAAACTGCCAATTCATCTTGGCAAAATGAAATCTTTCTACCAGAGCCTAAAACTCCCTATTTAATTCAAATAAGTCACCCTTAGAGTAGGCCCTAAACAGTCCATAGGGTAGGGTGCATTGTATTTAAAAAGTTTAACATGTACTTTTAGTTTTTTTTATGTCCTGGTGCTTAAAAAAACAGAAATTCGTTTTTCACTACTGTGAGGCTACCACTCCCATTGGATAACATTGGATTTCCTTATTATATTTAATAAGTGATAGTTTGTTTGGGAACAGATGAGGTATCATGGTTGGTGTCTTAAGAATTGTAATTTAAAACATTCTTTAATGGCAAATTGGGAAGTTAAGTGACAAATCTGAAAATGACACATTTAGAAAGATGCCATTTTCTTGTCCTAACCATTTGATGCCTGCAGCCTGTCTCCTGAGTCAAATGTATAGATGTAGTTAGCAGTTGGTTTTGTTTATTCCTCAAAGACAGTAAAACAAAGAGGCACTATATGTTTTCAGGATGGACCATCCTGGCAGGATGGTAGGGGCATAGCTGTGCACAGCCAATTTTACATTTCAGACAAGACTGCCTCAGCAAACCCACAAAGGACTTCACACTAGCATTTTGTCACTCTACATAACCTGGGACCAGGGAAGGAAGGAAGGACATTCCAGAACCATCTGGAGGGTTGCAGGACATGTATTCCACTTCAAAGCTGGCACCAGGTATAAAAATAGGACCCTGCCTTGTGCCCACATAGGACTGCCCTGATTCTTGATACCTGCTTTTCTGCTGGAACCCAGGACAAGCAGAGTGACTCCAAGGGCTAGTTCCTGGCCTCCTGTTAAGGGCTTCAGGGACACAAAAAGCTCCAACAACTTTCAAAGTGCACTTTGATCCAGCTTGAAGTGAACCCTAACCCTCCAAGTGGTGAGCCCTAGTTCTGGACCCTTGGAGGTGAAGCTAAAGGTGCCCACCCAGCCAAAATTCAAACCTTGGGACTCTGAGAACCAAGAGAAGACTTGGACCTACTTACATACCAATGCTCCAGAAGTGCATCTCCAGTGAGCATGACTTTGTGGTAGCTCCCACTGTGTTCTTCTCCATAGCAGAAAATCCTGTACAGTGGTTCCTTTCTATCCATGGGCGAATTTTGCAAATTCGCAATTCGCGAATTTGCGAATTCGCGATCTGCAAAATCCACGGATTTGCGGATTTTGCGGATTGTGTGGGTAAAGGCCGGGCGGTAAAACAGTGCACATCGCTAGTGTGAGGGGCAGGGCCAAACGGGCGAGGCTTATATGCGAGTTCACATGCCTCTTGTGTGCATAAAAGGACAGGCACGGATCAGAGAAGCTCGTGGTCACAGGAACTGCACAGGGATTGAGCTCGTGAAAGTCAATAATGCAAAGGCCTCCATCAAGCATCAAAGCTAATTTTCGACGATAGATATGGGGAGAACGCACACCTACCCAGCCTCGACAAAACACACATTTTGGGGGGGGGCTGATTAACTTTGGCATCACACCAAAGAGCGCCGGGGTCCCTCGAGTGAGCTGTCCATCAAGTGGGTAAAGGGCGCGAAGACGATGCGCACCACTAGTGTGTGGGGAGGGGCCAAACGGACGGGGCTTATATGCGAGTTCACATGCCTCTTGTGTGCATAAAAGGACAGGCACGGATCAGAGAAGCTCGTGGTCACAGGAACTGCACAGGGATTGAGCTTGTGAAAGTCAATTATGCAAAGGCCTCCATCAAGCATCAAAGCTAATTTTCGACGATAGATATGGGGAGAACGCACACCTACCCAGCCTCGACAAAACACACATTTTGGGGGGGGGCTGATTAACTTTGGCATCACACCAAAGAGCGCCGGGGTCCCTCGAGTGAGCTGTCCATCAAGGGGGTAAAGGGCGCGAAGACGGTGCACACCACTAGTGTGTGGGGAGGGGCCAAACGGACGGGGCTTATATGCGAGTTCACATGCCTCTTGTGTACATAAAAGGACAGGCACCGATCAGAGAAGCTCGTGGTCACAGGAACTGCACAGGGATTGAGCTCGTGAAAGTCAATAATGCAAAGGCCTCCATCAAGCACCAAAGCTAATTTTCGACGATAGATATGGGGAGAACGCACACCTGCCCAGCCTCAACAAAACTCACATTTTGGGGGGGGGGGGCTGATTAACTTTGCCATCACACCGAAGAGCGCATGGGTCCCTTGAGTGAGCTGCTGCCAGTGCCCATCATTCTGTAACAGGAAGCACTAATAGATAAAATAAAGCACCTGCTTTATTTTATCTATTAGTGCTTCCTGATGAAGCTAATTTAGTAACTATTTTAGGATGGCGCTGGCAGCTTGCCGGCGCCGACCTAAAATAGTTACAAGTTCAACAGGCTTGAACTTTTGCCCCCCAAATCCGCCGCTCGCGGATTTCCAGTAAATTTGCAGGAGTTCGCGGATTGCGGATTTACCGAAAATCCGCGAAATCCGCGAGCGGAACGGATTTTGTGCTCACCCTTATTCCTCTCTCGAAGGGCATCTGGTCAGCAGGAGCCCACATTGGATGCAGCCTGCAGCTTTCTCCCACTATACTAGTTTCAACAATGGCTCCGTCGGGTACGACCACAATTGCTTTAAATCACATATTTATCTTTAACTCAGTCGATAAGAACAAAGCAAAAATTATGAATGAAAAATGATTCAATGATTAAAATGTCGTACTGACCCTTTCAGTGTTTGGTATTTGCACTTCTTGGCCTAATAGAGGCGGCATAATAAGTAGAAACGTTATGTCTACATCTGAGTTAAAGATAAATACGTGATTTAAAGCAATTGTGGTCATACCCGACGGAGCCATTGTTGAAACTATTATTGTATTGCCCAGGTTCTGAGGGATACTAGGTTACCCCATAAGGAATTCTCTTCTCCCACTATACATCGTAGACTTCCAAAAAAGAGACTAACTGCCAGATTCATCAAAGACCCGTTTTGCGAGTCTGTAATAGCGATTCATAAGGAATCGCTATTACAGACTCGCAAAACGGGATTCATGTAGGAATCGCAAAATAAATTGCGATTCCTACACATTCCTTATTTACGATTAGCAAATTGCTAATCGCAAATAAGGAATAACTCCCCATTCATTCCTGTGGGCCCATAGGAATGAATGGGGAGTTATTCCTTATTTGCGATTAGCAATTTGCTAATCACAAATAAGGATGTGATTTCAAGGGTGCTAGGGGTGTCCAAAGGACACCCTGTAGCACCCCTGAAAGGTAATCTACATTGGTGTTGCACACACACATGTCCAAAGGACATGTGTGTGTGCAACATGCAACTTAGAAAAATGCTTTTAAAAGCATTTTTCTAAGTTTTCGCTATTTACCACGAGGTTTGACCTCGTGGTAAATAGCGGCCCGAAATTGCGATTTTGCCATTTAAAAATGAATGATGAATTGCATTTAAGGAATCTCAAATAGAGATTCCTTAAATGTAATTCCTCGCAAATTAGCGAATTCGCTAATACCGATTTTTGCATTTGGGATGATGAATCCCAAATGCAATATTTGCGCTCGCAAAGGGCCAGATTCTGAGAATCTGGCCCTTTGCGAGCGCAATTCAGCTTCATGAATCTGGCCGTAAGTCCAAATGAAGAAATCATCCTGCAGCTTCATCCAGTGACCCCTGACAGCAACACCTTTTCCTCGGACACTGTTGACTGCCTTTCCCTACTGAGCTTAAATCAGAAATATTTATTCGAAATTTCTTCTAAGTAAGCTGTGATCAATCCCAATCGACTTCTTGCATCCGATCCATGATCCATCGGGGTTTATCATCACTTTTGACTTTAACCTAGACTCGGGCATCTAGATATCCACTGTTGCCGCTCTGATCTTTTAGGTGATAGATTGCACTAAAACGTTAAAAATACATAACTCTGGTTCTACTGATTGGATTTTTGTCATTTGGGTGTCAAATAATTTAGTGAAATTTACGCAAATTAGTGTGGAATTTTTATTGTGTTTTCACTTTATTACTTTTTCAGTGCTGCATAAATACTTTATACATTGCCTCTAAGTTAAGCCAGCTGCTTTTATGCCAAGCTACCACAGATTTAAGCATAGCTTAATTCAGTGACTTTTGCAGTTCACCCTGACAAGGATCGTTGCTGTTGCTTGAGAAGGGCTCACATCCCCCTTAACCAACAACCCAATTTCTCAGAATAATTTTTTGCTGAAACAGTACTATTCCATTGTCTTAGTGCAAACTTTTTACATAACATCTATTTTATTATTTACATACTTTACATTTTACATTTTATTGACCAATTAGCAATTGTAATGGATTGAACAACTTACAATACATTTAAGAGAGTATGACATGCAAGAAGTCAGACTTTCCAATCAACAAAGGCATGGTTCAACCTATTGCAACATAGTGCCATCTACCAATCATCAGAATGTGACCTGGGGTGGTTGGGTTTCTGGCAACAAGATCAGAAAAGGAGTTAAGTGTGCCCCCAGAGTAAAGATTTCTAATGGGATGCCCACCATTTGTTAACAACTTACAGAAAGGAGACATAAAAGAGAGTTGCCTACCAAATATAAGAGGAAGATTCTGCTTTAGTTACCACAGATCTCTTCTATGGCTGGTGGGTGTTCCCCCAACTGTAAAGAAATAAAGTAGTGTTGGCCCCCAACACATTTACTTGGGTAGGAACTCACTGCTGTCACTTACAGTGCATTGTGAGATGTTGCAATTGGTTTGGTTCTGCTGTAGCCATAAAATGATAAAAGCTTATTATTAACTCTTAAGTGGAATTTGTTATACTTGGAGGAGTTGCAGGGTATAGTGAACGTTCTTCACAGGAAAAGAGGAAGGGGCGATCTGAATTATATTCCCCAGTCTCACTCTACTTATGCTGCTACTTAATCTGCTCTGCGGTCTGCCCTGGTCTATCTTTTGTACGCAGGGCAAAAAAGTAGTAGACCTCCCTCTGGGGACAGTTGCAGCCAGCATTTTGGAGCTGTTAGTGGGCCAGCGTTCCAGTGGCTGGTAGTTGTCGGAGGGACCTAGTTAAGCAGTATGGAAGCATCGATGCACCAAAGGCAAGCCTGTCTGTGCACCGGTCCAGGCCCCATCAAAACAGTCACCAGAACCCCTGCATCTTTAGGACCAATATTCGGGATAAGGCAGACCTATACAGGTGAGGAAATATTGGAAGGAGTGGGGAATATGATAGAGATACAACTAAACATGTGTTAAACTTTCTCCTCTTTACTTGGTGGGTTAATTTCCTGCAACTCTTGTGGATTCTATTGTGGGGAGCAGATACCTGACACTGCTGAGAGAGAAGGGAACGTTGGAAAGGATGTACTAGAAAGCATTGAGTTGAGGGAGAAACCCCTGTAAGAGTCAGGAAATAAATTTGCTGCCAAATGTAATGACGATGGACTGGAAATTAGAGGCCTTTATTGTGTTGCCTGATCTATTCCGAAGCACGCAATAGAGCTAAGGGATTGGGTGTCCTACCAGGATCCCGACACTTGTTTCATCACTGAAACTTGGGTAAATGCCCTGGCCATGCCCTGTATCCCCATTAGCTTTCCTGAAAAATATAAGGTGGTCAGATTGGATAGAGAAAATAGAGTGGGAGGGTGGCTCCACATATTCTAGAGTCTGAGAATTTTTTTACTGTTGGGGGATTTTAACTATTATGGAGAGGATACATCAGAAAATGAGATGAACCAATTGTGGGTGCACCTGGAAATAGCACACTGCAACAGGAGGTGGAGGCCCCAACACATTTAGCGGGCCACACCCTACATTAACTTTTACCAACTCCACAGCTCTGAAAATTGACAGCGCCATGCCTTTAGGATGGACTGAGCAGTAGTCCATTGACTTTATTACCGACCCACACTATGGGTGGTCAGAAAATATTGAGCATACGCTTGGTTAGACTGTGGGAGGTTAATTTAATAAACGTTCAGTCTAGTCTCCAACTACCACAGTCTCTAGCTTTCCTGACTCCCTTATCAAGGCATTATCAAGACTTTCAACTTAGTAGTACCTCCTACAGTCTGTAAGATCAGGCAGGCTAAACAACAAGCAGCCTGCTATATGCAGTAGCTTAGACATGAATAAAACGCACGGTAAAAGACTGGAAAGGAGGTGGCACAGGACAAAATCCTCTGTGGATAGAGGGAAATATAAAACAGCTCTCACAAATTACCATTGTTAGAATAGGGAGGTGAGCATAAGTGATCTTATTTTGAGAAATCAGGCAACTCAGCGAGGGGATTACTCGAAGTTTTGAATGAATTCTTTAAGCCAGAGGCCTGTAGGCTGACAATACTTGCCTCTCAAGAACTATTTGAGTCGCTCGCAGGATACTTTGAGGACAAGATTGGTGAAATATAGAACAAATTTCCGTCTCAAGCAGAAAGGTCAGATAAAATAATAAACTTTAAGGTACCGCCTCCAAATACTCTGAGCCATCTGGGAAGGTTTGATGTTATCACCCAGGAACAGATGGTATATACTCTGGTGAAGGTAAAATCTGGTTCACCAGAAGACCCTTACCGCATGCATATACTGTCACCCTTGCCGATATCACACATTACAAATTTATTTAACCTATCTTTGGAAATGACCAAGATGACAAATACCTGGAAGTCGAATTTTTTTTCCCCAGTTTAAAAAAAGCTAATGCTGACCCATCCAACTACGCTAACTGTATAAGGAAAGTGGCTGATTGGATGAATTTTCAGTTGCTTCCAACTCAATAGAGGGAAGATGGAAATCCTCCTGTATGGGAAGGTGCAGGAATTGTGGCAGAGGACTCGTGGCCGGAAAATCTTGGTTAAATGGGATTGGTGAAAAAGTATTTTTTTATGGGTTGACAATAAGCTCGCAATGAAGGAACAGGTAACTTCCACTTGCAGTACCTGTTTAAGCAACTTACGACTCCTCAGAAGAATTTTCCCTTTGCTCTCAATTATTTCCAGGAAAATGATCGTCCAGGCACCCATAACAAGGTGCCTGGACTCCTTATAAACCCACAGTAAAAGCCCTGTATTGGCTAACCACAAGGAAGTGCAATCTGTTTAAACTTATGTGTTCTACATACAGGGCATTATCTGGGAATGGCCCTGCATTACTTCGCACAAGGCTCCGATGGTACCTTCTGGGTAGAAACTTGAGGTCTGTGGACAAGGAACTACTAGCCCCACTATTCATACATATTACCCGATTTAGAGGGCATAGGTTTTCTTATGAAGCCCCCTTTCATTGGCCACCTCTTCAAATTCTCTCCTGCCAGATATTTTGAAGGTTTCAAAAACTACTGAAAACCTAGCTCTTTTAAGTAACATCTGCTGGTTTCCCCAGAGACTGCTTTGACAGCACCTGGATACTCCTCTGGAGTGATAAGTGTTCTTTAAAAGCATAGACCCTTGCAAGGAAATTATTGGATTCTTTCTTAGAGAATAGAGGACCCCCCTTTCGTGCACCAATGAATTACCATTAGGGTTTCCTCAGGGCATCAACCCTTAGCCCCATACTGTTTATCATCTAACTCACTCCACTGGCATTCCTGGAGGAGTCTTTTGGTGCCAAAAAGATTTTCTTATGTGGACAACAAACAGATTTTCTCCTCCATCAATAAAGGAGTAGATATCGCCCCGTCTCAATCCACCCTTGCCTAGCTACTGCCTTCTACTGGATGTGCCTTAACCAACTGAAGTGCAATGCGAATAAGACCAAAGTTCTCTTCTTTGGCCACAACTCACCTTCAGGTTGGCAGGCCTTTTGGCTTGATGGCGCTCCCCTTTCAGGCCCACAATCTGATGTGATCAAATACCTAGGGGTCAAGTTTGACAACCTGTTGTCCTATTACCACCAAATCAAAACCGTAGACGGGACCTGTTTTGGGCTGCTTCGCACATTAAAAACATTTCATTATTTCCTATCCCCTCCTGCCAGGAAATCTCACATTCAAGCTCTCACCATGTCTAGCTGGATTACACAAACACTTATACCTAGGCCTCCCCGACTATTTAATCAATAGGCTACAGGTGGTACAGAATGCAGCAGCTCGTTTGCTCCTCAAGCATCCATTGAGAACTGTGATCCTCTCTCATTTTCATTCTTTGCACTGGCTCCTGGTGAGGAAACTTATTTTGTTCAAAGCACTTTTACTCACCCATAGAGACCTACACGGTGTGTTACCGCTACAACGCATCTTTTACAACGTAATGCTGTTACAACGCAGCTATTACATCGTAAATACCATTACAATGCATGCCATTACAACGCATGGCATTACATAGCAGATGGTATTACAACGCATACCATTACATCGTAAGTATTGGTAAGTATTTACTTTTTTTTAAAATTTTATTTAATATGTTATTATTGATTTAATTATTATTAATTATAAAAAAATATTTATTTCGTTTTTAAATATTATAAATTAAATATATTAATTTAAGTATTTTTTAAAATAAGTATGAGTATAGGAGTATATGTTTTGGGGTACTGATGTATATGTTTTGGGGTGTTTGGGTATTTTTAGGTTTTAGGGCACTGTTTGGGTTTTGGGGTACAGGGGTGTTTTTAGGTTTTAGGGCAGGGTTTGGGTTTTGGGGTACAGGGGTGTTTTTAGGTTTTAGGGTAGGGTTTGGGTTTTGGGGTACAGGGGTGTTTTTAGGTTTTAGGGTAGGGTTTGGGTTTTGGGGTACAGGGGTGTTTTTAGGTTTTAGGGCAGGGTTTGGGTTTTGGGGTACAGGGGTGTTTTTAGGTTTTAGGGCAGGGTTTGGGTTTTGGGGTACAGGGGTGTTTTTAGGTTTTAGGGCAGTGTTTGGGTTTTGGGGTACAGGGGTGTTTTTAGGTTTTAGGGCAGGGTTTGGGTTTTGGGGTACAGGGGTGTTTTTAGGTTTTAGGGTAGGGTTTGGGGGTACAGGGGTGTTTTTAGGTTTTAGGGTAGGGTTTGGGTTTTGGGGTACAGGGGTGTTTTTAGGTTTTAGGGCAGGGTTTGGGTTTTGGGGTACAGGGGTGTTTTTAGGTTTTAGGGCAGGGTTTGGGTTTTGGGGTACAGGGGTGTTTTTAGGTTTTAGGGCAGGGTTTGGGTTTTGGGGTACAGGGGTGTTTTTAGGTTTTAGGGCAGGGTTTGGGTTTTGGGGTACAGGGGTGTTTTTAGGTTTTAGGGAAGGTTTTGGGTTTTGGGGTACAGGGGTGTTTTTAGGTTTTAGGGCAGGGTTTGGGTTTTGGGGTACAGGGGTATTACGACTTTATATAAATTAAATTTATTAAATTAAATGTTTAATTAATTAAATTCTTTTTATTTTATTAAATATAATTATATTATGTATTATTTATAACTTAATTAAATTATAATTATATTTATTGTAATTAATTGCATTATATTATTTTCTATTTATAATTTTTTTATATATCATTAATTGTATTATTTAAAATATATTAAATTAATATATTATTAATTTAATTATATTAATAAACGATTATAATTAAATTATATTATTTAAAAATGTTTAATTTATTAAATTCTTTTAATTTTATTAAATATAATTATATTATGTATTATTTATAATTAATTAAATTATAATTATATTTATTGTAATTAATTACATTATATTATTTTCTATTTATAAATTTTTTATATATCATTAATTATATTATTTTAAATTACTATAATTAAATTAATTACTGTTTTAAAAATGTTATATTATTTTTATTATTTTAAATTAATTTAATTAACTTTATTACATTTTTTAAAAAAAAGATATACTTACCTATACTTACGATGTAATGCCATGCGTTGTAAAAGTATCTGCTATGTAATGCCATGCGTTGTAATGGCATGCATTGTAATGGTATTTGCGATGTAAAAATCGCGTTGTAACGGAACGCGTTGTAATACATCGCGTTGTACTGACACCAATCCGACCTACACCTTCAGGGTCCCTGATATCCGATGTCCAGAATTCTTGTTTAGCTCCCAGCTTGGAAACTGCATTCCTCTAACAGGGCGTTTGCCAAAGTACCCAGGATTAACCTCTCCAGAGCAGATGATCGCTCCTTCTCATATTTGGGCCCCTATGCCTGGAACAAACTCCCCCTAGGCCTTCGCCCAGCTGAAACTGAACAAATCTTCAAAAAGAGGTTGAAAACATGGCTCTTTTTCCAAAGCTAAACAATTTGACCTAAAAGCCTCAGCACCAAGACACTCCACTGAGTAGCTGTGCGATTTATAAATCTCAATTAATCATCATCATCACAGATAATGTAATATAACATCCTCTTAAAAAGCTATGGATGATTAACAGAGTAATCATCTCTACTGGTTTGAAGGCAGGATTATTCTGTACCTATGGTTTTAACCTGTCGAATGAAATTTGTGAAATGAGAAGTGCAACAGGCAACCACAAGCAATATTACTAAACAAGGCAGCACACATAACACACCTACCTGAGTGAAGTACTTCCATTCCAGATTTGCTGTATTCAAATATACCAAGCGAGGCGCTGCAAGTGATGATGCAAATGATCTGTTGGACTACTCAAGAGAGACTCTTACTAGTAGCAGGAACCCATGTTTATGTTATGCGCAGTTATATTGTAAGAGTGAAGTTGAATAATGTGATATATTTATGCAACCAGGAAAAGTATAGTACAGGTTAAGCTACTTGTCTGTGGTTGATATCAATGGTTGGCTGAGAACATCAAAGAGGCTGGTATATGCCACTAAACAATCATGCTATCCTGCAGAATCAAGTCTAGCATTGCTTTGCCCAGCTATCAAACCCTGGCCTTCCATTCAAATACTCCTAGATCCACGGATATAGTTGGGCCACATACTTACAATACCCTTGCTGCTGAAATACGGTGTCCAATGCTGGAGCAGTGGGGACATGTATGAAATAGATGCATATAAATAGTCTGTTGACACACTAGCATCTCGAGGATCTAGCAGCTCCTATGTGCACAGTTTTTAGATTGGGTAAATATTGACATTGCAGAGCACACATTGATTTGAATACACATTAAATATTACATCCATTGAGGGTGGAACTCTCAAAGTTTTCGCCCTCTGAGGAGAAGCTGATACTTTCCATGGAGTACTCTCCATCGCTTGTAGGATTCTCTAATATTTTAGCTTTCGTTGAGGATTACTTTGAAGGCACGAGGTTCTGAAGGGACACATATTGAACATACTGTATATAGAGATACAGATAATTTCCTAATTCAATTCTTGCCCTGGGGAAGTCTGTCGGTGATGACCCAATGACAAAACACGTGTTGGCTACATTTATCTTCTGGCTGTGATTGTACCTATCAAGTGTTATGAATTACCATTGGATGTATTTCTACCGAAAGAAGGAAGTGGACACCTGGAATTAAAAGAAGAATTTTTCAACAATTATACGTTTACAAACTCTTGAACATTATTGCTTTTGCTCAGGATAAAGACCTTTTGTTACTCTCAAAGATTGTATCATGGCATGCTCGTGTGGCACTTATGGCTAACTCTTGAAGCCCGGATGTAAGACAGGACTACTCCACATTTAATTCTGTAAGTGATGGGTAAGCCAAGAGTACTACAACAGTAAGTTGCACCTACTCATAGCTAAATCTATTTAACTGGGGTTAAATATTTCTGACTAAAGGGTGATAGGATTTTTTTTTTTTCTGTGATTCAGCAACTGCATCTGTCGTTCCAACGTGACCGAAGTGATACAAAGTATAATAGCATCAAACCGAAGGAAACAAAGCTACTTGAAACCTATCACAGGGAACTGTTTGGGCAACATTTTCACTTGATTAAGCGTAATAACTTTGTAGCCAATACAACTGCTGATGCAAAAAACGACATGATTGCATTTGTGCCTCTAATATGTTTTCTCATTATGCTTTGGGCATAGTTTTAATACTGAGACATGCTGTAAATGAACTGAATACAGTCAGTCTGATGAAAATCAGATGCCTCAATGTCTCTGTAAATCAAAAAATAAATATTGAAAAGATTTTTCCTCAGTAAACCTCTTACCCTTTTTGCCTAGTCATTACCCTGGTACAGAAAAGAATGAAGGGTTATACTTTTTCATGATCAGTTCAGAGTTTGGAACTCCATCTTGTCATGTGCATATTTGTGTTGAAAACCACACAAACTAAGAAATGTGTAGACAGAAATCTTAGTTTCCAGCTGAGGCTCCCATTAAGGGTGGGTCAATACATTCTGATATGTGTGGTACTCCTTGTACCATACATATCGTAATTGTTAGTTTTGTCATAAATATTTGAAAGTCTAACATGTCAATATTTATCAGGGGGAAAATGCAAAGTATTTACCGGCACATGCAGATTTTGGTGCGGTAACAAAATCTGAATGTAATTTCCCAAAAACCTGTGATATGTTATAATTATTGCCCCGATAAATAGCAAATACCTCATTTTATTGGATACAATTATTACTGCACACAGTAGTGACCAACGTATAGTGAGGACTTAGTGGAAGAGGTGCGGCCACGGCCAGGGTGCCTGACTCCCGCCTATGGGTTTCACGGTTCGATCCCCGGCGCCTGCGGCAGGTTAGCCCAGCACCATGTGACTCTGGGCAATAGCCCGCTTAATCTTCATTAAGGCCCCCAGCGCTGGGATACCACTTCGGAGGTTGCGGTGCGCTTTACAAATACTGGTATTTCATTTAGTGCTGAAGTACAGTTTCAAGGCCTGCTCCAGCGCGACACTACAGGGTCAACTGGAATTAATACAATCATGAGGACGCCTGAATGTGGCCTACTCTAGATCTTCAACTCGGTAGGTATTTGGTAACATCCACTTCTCAAAACGAACAAAAACCTGCAACTTTTTGGCTACGAAGGTTATGGTGTCCACGTTGACCATAGAGGGCTCATTTGGAATTGTTCAGCTCCTGCATTTTCCATGACTCATTCATTTCCTTGCTTTTTCTGTTGTAATGTGCTATGGGTAACATGTAGGGACGTCTGGACTCTATGATAATGACAGCTTCTTTTTAAGTTTCCAGGCGTCGCGTGATATACTAAATATCTACTTAGACGTGTCATCATGGCTGGTCTCTGAAAGATGTACTGCTCTACAGCAAAACCTTGAGTTCCAGGGCTTCAGCTTTTACACTGCCCCCTAAAAAGTTTAGGAGGTGAGGTACTGGTGGCTACCTTTGTCTCCAATAAATTGTTTTTTCTTCAGTTCAACTTTCTGGTGCCAAATGGTGGAATTTGGCATTGACTCCAGGGTGTACACATACTGTCTGGTATCATCAGATAACTGAGTAGGAACCTTTTGGTATGGGAAAAGCGTGCTCCACCATCAGCTCAAACACAGTCTCTTTGGTCTTGTTGCTAACTCTCAAGTTTAAAAAGCTTTATTAAGAAACAATGTATAAAAATTAGTAAATAGAAATATATTTATCAATATAACTGACGAATAGGATGAACTAGAAAATCATAAATGTGAAATTTGTAGACATTGCTAGTAATGTAATACAGGAATAAAAGTATATATAATAAAAAAGATCTAGGTGTTACGCAATACAGAACAAGCTAATTTTGGGGTGATTTTATACTAATGGAGGGAAAGAAGAAGGGAGGGGAGGAAATAATGCTGGTTGAAGAATATGTACCATAATGAAAGGTTCAGTCAAGATACAATACAAAGGCATCACATATAAATTAATAACAATAAAATATAAGCATATAAATAAGAATAAAGATATGTTATGAGAAAGAGGACAAAAGGATCAAAAAAGACTTAAGGAGGATTAAAGGTAGCAGGATTTGAAGATGAATCAATGGCAAAACAATCACTAACTGTGGTTCAATATGATGTGAGGGATTGCCACGTAAGATCTCTATTATGTAAGTCAAGGGAGGACATTTTGTATGCTCTGTCTAGCCGATGATGATAAAAAGGGCTTTAGTCGAAATCTTTGATGTGTCTTTCCAATTAGTAGTGATTTGTTGATATAAAATAGCAACTAAAAGGTCAAGCAATTTTTGTTATAATGACTGAGGTGGCATTGTTTATATAAAGAGTCCAGAAAAATCAAGATAAAATTCTACGGCGTTGTGTTTTAAGAATTACAATTTATTTGTCTCCAAACATCAAGCCAAAAACGAACAGTATTGGGCCAGAAGAATAACATATGTTTGAGTAAGCTTTGTAAAATAGAACACGACCAACAAGGGCCTTTGGAATTTCCGCCAAATTTGGAACTAGACAGTGGGGTAAAGCAAGGTCTATTATAAATAAAAAAGTAAGAGTAGCAGTTTGAAATGTTTTGTGAAGTTTGAGCCATAACCTGTTCCAAAGGGAAGTAGGCCACGAGTATCCTAGGTCTGCCTCCCATATTAGTTCAATACAGGTTTTATGTCTAGAGGGAGGTGCGGCTAGTAGAGATTTATAAAGAAGAGATGATTTTGGTATTGTAGATAAATGATGGAGAAATGAATGATCCAAAGGAGCAGTAGAATATTCTTTAGGTAGTTTGATAAAAATATTTAATAGAATGCTGATTGGGAGGGAGAATTTGAATTGAAAAGATAAAAGACAATTACATTTGTGCTGAAAGTTAGGAAAGGAGATAGGTTTATTATTAAGAAACAAGTCTCCAACACAAACTATGCTTCTAATCCTCCATGTTGTCCAAAAGAGATGTTGATTATGAACTCAATAGGGAAAGGCATCCACTAACTTGGAGTACTTGCAACCAGGCCTTTCATTCGTTGTCAGCAGAGTATCTTTGCATGGCTACATCAGATCAGGAATGAAGCAGCTGAGGCACAAGGGGGCTGCCATGCTATATGCCAATTTGAGAGTTTTTTGAAGGGATGACAGGGTCAGATGGTGCTTCCCCTGTTCACGGTGCATGTACTGCAGGGCTGAAGTCAGTGGTATTTATGGATGGGCAGAGCCCCCTCTTTTTTTAGAGCAGGTACAATTGAAACAGTTCCCTTTAGGCCAAGGGAGCAGGATCCAAGTCTCTTGACTCACTGTGTGACCTACCATAAAAGTTGTTGCAGGTATTTTAACTCCCATTATAAACCCACCACCCTCGCCCTATTCCTGCCCACAGTGGTCAGTGCCCTCTGCTCCCAACATAGCTCTAGGATGGTGGCTCTTGCACCATAACCGTATTTTACCTCATCTTCTAGGTGGCTCAAGGGTAACCCATTTGTATCCAGGCACAGATGCATCGGCAGAGGGGTTCCATCACTTACACGTGAACAGTCTCCCTTTCAAATAAGCAGGTGAAATGTGCTCTTTTAGTTAATACCAAACTCCCTTGTGAGTCTGGATGGAGGGTGGACATGTCTACTGCAGTCATAGGGAGCTTGTGTAATCCAGCGCATTGAGTGTATTCGATTATCACAAACATCAAGATGTCGGGAGTGACCCAGTGCAGTCAAACTATAAATGTGACCGTGTGTAATGTGACACATTAATGTCAAAGCCTCCAGCACATCAATACACTTTTTGGAATTTTGATGAGATTTTGTTGTAGTTTACATGATGTTGTTTTTTGATTTATAATTAAAACATTTCCAGGGCTCAGCTCAAGCACGGGCTCTAAGATCCGAGCCAGACCCTCGGCTCTCCCCGGTAATGTATGGCTTCACCTCACCTCCCTCTAGTGATGGATAGATGGAAAGTGGAAGCCTGAAAAAGTGAAAGAATAAAATAATCGAGACAGAGGTGTGGAAGGGTGCAAGAACTAGGGAAGGTCGGTTCAATCGTGCCATCAGGATTTGTTTGTATTTTCATTTCATGGATAGCTCTGTGGCCATTACACTCTGCCTGGTGTATATTGCTAATGTATTGAATGACACTCACATGCATCTTTCTTCTAGGCAAGCTTTATTGAACTTGCCACTTTGTGCTCGCAGACTCTGCCCTTTGCGTTTAACACATAAACACTTACAGCCTTATTCATGAAGGCTAAATCGGCTCGCAAAGGGCCGGATTCTGAGAATCCGGCCCTTTGCGAGTGCGATTTTTGCTTTTGGGATTCAGCATCCCAAAAGCAAAAATCGCTAATTGCGATGTCGCAAATGTGCGAGGAAATGACATTTAAGGAATCTCTATTTGAGATTCCTTAAATGCTATTCAACATCCTATTTCAATTTGCGATTTCGCTATTTCTAGGCGCAATTTACCGCGAGGTCAGACCTTGCGGTAAATTGCGAAAACTCAGAAAAATGCATTTAAATGCATTTTTCTGAGTTGCATGGTACACACACACATGTCCTTTGGACATGTGTGTGTGCAACACCTGTGTCACAGATCATTTGAGGGGTGCTACAGGGTGTCCTGTGGACACCCCTGGCACCCTTCAAATCGCAATCTTATTTGCGATTAGCTAATTGCTAATCGCAAATAAGGAATACTCCCCATTCATTCCTATGGGCCTTTTGGCCCATAGGAATGAATGGCGAGTTATTCCTTATTTGCGATTAGCAATTTGCTAATCGCAAATAAGGAATCAGTAGGAATCGCATTTTATTATGCGATTCCTACATGATTACCGTTTTGCGAGTCCTTAATAGCGAATCGCTATGATTCGCTATTAGGGGCTCGCAAAACGGCCCCTTCTTGAATAAGGCTGAAAATGGCTCTGCGGTTAAAGCATTGCTGGTGCAGTTCCAACGAAGGCAGAGGTGCGTTTGCCTGTGTCCTCGCCCGTGTACAGAATATAAGTTATAACAAAACTGAGGATGCAAAACCCAGTGGAAAAAAAACTTCATAATATAACGCTGTCACTGAAATCACCCAAATGTAATTATGCTAACGGTAAACAAGAGCTGAGCAGTCAGCGTTCAGTGTACTTTCAGATGTGTCTGTGTCTTTTAACTGTAAATGAAAGCTAATTGGTACAATATTCGAAACATATACAGATCAACTGGTAACTTACTAAGGGACAGCCTCATGAGGTTTCTCACCTAAGGAAAGACTAAACCTAATACCTAATAAATTAACCACTAACCTTGGTTTTCGTCGTAGCGTGCTAGCACTTAAGGGGTAGTAAAAGCTTTCTAAATGCAAACACAACATTTTCCATAAACTGTAGAAAATGCGTCTGAATTAACATTTTGGGCCATATGCATCAAAAAGTCATTTCTCAAATAGCGATGTTTTGCTAATTGCTATTAGAGAATCGCAAAATGCTATGTATGTAGGACTTGCAATACATTTTGAGAATCCTTCATATTCCTTAACTGCAAATCTAAAATTGCGATTCGCAATTAAGGAATACCTCCCCATTCATTCCTTTGGGTCTTGAGGCCCATAGGAATGAATGGGAAGACATTCTCAATTTGCGATTAGTAATTAGCGAATCACAAATTGAGAATGCAATTTCAAGGGTGCAGGGGTGTCGAAAGGACACCCTGTTGCACCCCTGAAATAAGCATGGGTGCACATGTGGCGCACATACATGCCCTAAGGGCATGTACGTGCTTCACATAGCACTTTGAAAAATGCAAAAAAGTGCATATTTCAAAGAAATCGCAAATTACCACCAACTTGAAGTTGGTGGTAATTTGCGATTCCTTAAGGCCAATTTTTTGGTGCTTCTTGCATTGCATTTAAGGAATAATTTGTGATTCCTTAAATGCAATCTCAAAATAAGGAATCACAAATTTGGCGCTTCCTTATTTTGCACGCAGATTTGCCTCATACATACCATTTGGAAAAATTGCGATCGCAAACATTTGCGAATGCAATTCTGCTTGATACATATGGCCCTTTGTTCATTAACAATATCTGTTTCATTTGATCCCATTTGGGACGTGCCTATTATATAAGCTGTTGGCTGACCTTTGAAAGGCCAAGCTGGGGAATGCCCTGTCTCCGCTCCTAGGGGGGCTGTGTGTGGGAGGGTGTGCTCACAGCAGTGCAGCTGAGACTGTCTGCTCTGCTCGGCTCTCCCTGTTGTCAGAGCACTTTTAATAGCCGCAGCGCTGGCTCGAGCAATCAGGCTGCATGAATTGAAGTTGAAGGGGTCTCCAGCTCAAGAAGGTGCACAGCAGCCACAATGCACTCTTCGGTGCTTCAGTTTTGTTGTTGCAGGGTTATATAGCGCGAACTCGACCCGAAGGTATTGGAGCGCTTTACATGAGCACCGGTTACGTTACACAAGGACACATTCATTTTTTTAAAACATTTTTTAATTTATGTTTCTTTGCTTTTGGTTGGCGATTAAGTGATTTGCCCAGTATCACAGGATGTGGACGGGACCCTCAGGATCGAACCTTGGTTTCCAGCACCAAAGTCGGAAGTCTAGCCGACAGACAACATCCTCTCCCCTTCTTGTTGTCCTGTGTGTCTTTATGACTTTGCTCCAGAGTCCGCCGTAACTGTGGTCCCTGCTCTCTTGACAGCTGCCCCCACCCCTTTGCCTGTCAAGTGCCTGAACTCCTGGTAAAGGATGACTGGGCACTGCCAGCAGTCAGGGCCGAACTGGGAACAGAAACCAGCCCTGGCAAACTCCTCAGCTGCGCCCCCCCCCCCACCCCCCGGGGTGAGGGGGAGTGCAGCCAAGCAGTTTGCGAGGTCCGATTTTGGCCAATTTTGTTACCGGGGGCATATATTGCCGGCCCCAAAAACAAAAACGGCCTGCAGGAGCCCAAAACCGGCCCCCACCCTAGCGGTCTACCCGGGAAACGCCCGGTGCCTGCTATGGCCAGTCTGGCCCTGCCAGCAATGTCTGAGTGTGGGGGCAAAGAATGCGGGGGTCAGGGTGAGCGCAAGGTCTGCTGCAGCACGGGGCTGGTGTGTGTGGGTCAGTCCAGGATAGGCAGGATGGAGACCATAGGGCTTTGCATGTGTGAAGAGGATGATGCTGTGTTCCGATACAATGGAATGTCCCACCAGAGTGTCTGCATGATACATCTTCACAGCTGGGTGGCTTACAGTACACTCCAGCCACCATAGAATTTGCAAACTACACGACAAAGAATGCAAGCTGGGTGAGTGAGCAAAATGGGATGCAGGTGCTTGACGATTTAAGCAATTGTCAGATTAACCTTGTACTGTCCCAGCTCCATGCCTACCCAGAATCCCCCTTAATCCACCCGCTCATGGAACTCGCTGAACTCCTCGGAATCTCTGGGAGTTTGTTGGTAACTCCGACGAATTCCGCGGAGTTAAACTCCACGAGCCAGGTGTACTTCTGGGTCAGTAAGAGGGGTTTCCTGGAGAAGGACTAATTCAGGTTTATATTTTAACAGGTGGAAATAATTCCTTTTCTCTTAATTGAGATGATTTAAACCTTCAACATTCCAAGTTATAACTCTGAATGTGAACAATCATGCAATATGAGGTAAGAAACTGACCAACAACAGGTGCAAATTAACAGGTACATATAATAAGCAGGAAAGATAGAGGTAAATGTAGAAACGGGGAGGAGGCGATAGGGGAAGATACAATAACAGAAAAAAAAAGGGAAAGGAGAAAGGAAAAGAATGGAGAGAAGTAGAGATAGTAGACAGGATAATCTATAAATGTGGTGACTGAGATATATATATATGTGGGTAATTCAGAATCAAGGTTGGGGTGGTTATGGCACATCATGACGATGACAGAAATGGGGCACCATGCAACACACGAGGCCAGAAATATTATTGATGAGATGATGACATAGGACAAAACAAGAGGGGACATACCTGAAATGAGAAGAATAAAATGGTTAGAAGAAGGGAGAAAGCAGAGTAAATAAAACAAGAGTACAACACTTCAAGTAGAGACACCAGCAGTCTCCCTGGAAGCCGATGAATTTGCTTGTAGACATTTCCTCCGTTTTGAATGGTTATTAAAAGAGTACGATTGTTCCACATAGGTGGCTTTAAAAGTACAAGGATGGAGTAATCCATTGCGTGCACCTAAGGTTCGCATTGCCGGACAAAGAGAATTCATTTTCTTCTGGCTCTCTGCTGTTCATTTAGTGACAGCCTGCATGAAGAAAAGTTTTGAATCAGACCAGAGTAATTGTTTTTTACATTTGGCTGCTTGTAAGACTTTGAGGAGATCAGTATATTCCAGGAATGAAATGATAATTCCTCTGGGTTTGAGGGAAGAATTAGGTCTAGAAGATCAACATCCAAGTCTATGGTCCCCCTGAATATTGAGGACCGCAGACTTGATCAAATTCAAAAGTTGTGGCCAAAAGGTAGTGAAGAAAGCGACAGGATCCCTGCCCTCAACCGCCTCTAAAATGATTACATCAGTTTCTGTTCTCCCAATCTTCAGCATGCATTTGAAGAGACTACATTTCTTTCTGCATAGAAGGTATTTTCAAGGTTTCATCGTGAAGGTCACTGTTACGTTCAGCTTCTGTAATACCTAAATCCATACTGGACCATCGCATGCATTCTGGTATTGGTTTCCTCTACAAAAGGACGAAGAGCACGTATTTCTTCTAGCATAATCACCTTAGAGATAGATGAGGAGCTTTTATCAGGAAATGGCGGGTCATGCTTAAGCCTTTTTCGATTAGCCAACTGGTTGTGATTTTATTGTAGGAGTGAGTTTAGGTATGGATGAAGGCATGACGTCATTGGAGGAATGGGCAGCCATCTGAGCAAAAGAAAATTCATAGTTCAATTTGTCTTTCGCGTTTTCCCCATATAAATAACCAAATATAGAGCAAAAAAACAGTAGTTTGGCGTGAAAAAGAAATATTTAAGGTTAAATATTGTATGCCACCAAGAGTCAATATATTAGGTATTTAAAAGCAGGCGATCCAAAATGTAAGTGAGTCACAAAGGAGGAAGGTTGAAGAAAAAGATAAAAGTCTTCTGAGTGCCACAGCATAAGCTCAGTAAATAAAATGGTATTTTTTGTGAGAGGGAGTGCATATTCAGTACCTTTGATGCTTGGGGTGTGATTAAATTAAGCGACTGTTATAATAAAATGGCCACCGCGTCTGTGAGAGAAAGACATGGCAGTGAAACCATCAAACGCTGCGACCAGGCGAGAAGATGGGGAAAGTCCAGAATGGGCTGGAATCCACTGCAGCACCATGAAAGACACTTCCCTCGCTTCTGATAAAGAGGGAACACAGGATGTGCAAAAGGCCTGATGTAAATGCCACCGACATGGCGCAGACCTCTGTTAGCCCGCTGCCATACCCTTCAGCATGCAACTCACGCTCCCTTGTTGCTAGCTCTGATTAAGAAGTTCATGATCTGAATCTCCCTCGATAAAGTTTCACTTTGCCAAGGACCATTGAAGATGAAAAATAAAGTGCAAATTGATCAACCTCTAATTTCTGTTTGCGTGGGGTTCACAAATATGTGGGTGTGCAAATTGTCATTAATTTCAAGTTGCCATCTTGTAATGAGGAATAACGCCCCAATAGTGCACTCTAGTCGACATTTCAATGTGATCTAACAGCCCATGCTTTATTTGTTCCTTTGATTAGTGCCAAGTTTCAAAATCTTCAGGTTGAGAGCAAACACCCGTGATCTGTACACACATAGTAGTCAAAACTTTGCCTCAACCATCAGTTTGCCCCTCAGACGAAATAACTAGCCCTGTCGTGATTGAGGCCTACAGAAGTTTTACTGCAGACACTTTATGTTACTATTGCAGAACCAGAACGGACAGTGAGGTTCTGGCTTAATGTGATGGATTGGTGGCTTGGTGATCTAATGCCTCCTAGTTGTCAAGGTGTGGTATTTTCAAGACAGACATACATACACAAAGGGTGTGGCTCTAGATGTCACGCAAAAGAATGTCCTGTCTAGTTTTGACTAAGCTATTTAAGAACTTGCTCCCACTGAGGGCTACTTTATCAGTGCTATTCGTCTCTAATCTTATTTTCCCAGAGCTATGTAAGGATCCAAAACCTAATAACAGCACCACATATTGGATATTGTGGTATTTCATGAGGGCTAGAATCCATAAACCTGTGGGAGAGGGTATCACTTAAGAGAGACATTTGGATACCTGTGACACTGTAAAGAGAACAGAGTTAATTGTCTGTTAATACGACATGAGGTATGAGGAGTGATGTTTTGCAGAAGGGCAGGCTTGAAGTATGCAAGACATTTGTAAGAGAGGAAAGCTATGGTTTTGAGAGGTATGACTTAAACATAAATGCATGTATGATTTTTCAGTGACAATGCTCTCTGCTGATGTCTGCTGTGATCAACGGTTCAAGCTTTTGAAGCCCGGCAAACACTGTTCAGGCTTACTTTACTTCAAAGTTGGTAAATTGAGCACCATTATTTTGGGTACTAGTAACACCTAATATCTATAGTGGGGGGCGTGGCCTCGACAGCCACCAAGGTGCCCGCATCCTTGTGAGGCTCTGGCACAGTCAGTCCATCATCGTCGAGAACCACTGCTGAAATAATGCGCGGCTCGATCCAGAACTTGTGTGGGAACCTTGAGGGCCCCTGAGACCCGGACTGAAGTGACGAAGGCGATCCCACAGGGACAGAGCTGGCATTAACACGGAGGGGGGGAGCACACCGCCAGCACAGCCACGAGGCCCCTTGGCAATGGGGTTGTGGGCGAGCCTGATGCCGGGACCGTAGGGTCTCGCTGGTGGAAGGGCCTACAGCCCTGCCTCCTCCCATCACCTCCATTGTAATGCCCGGAGAAGACTTCCCCCGGCAAGGGGTGGGGGGCGGGAGCGGGAAGCATGCTCAATCTGGGGGACGACGGGTCGCGCCTGGCAGGAAAGGCAGGCCTGTGAGATACCAGACTTGCGGCCTGGGCATCACAAACCCAGGTAAGGGCCGATCTCCCCCCTTACAATCTGCAACACGCTGAGGGCCCCAGCAACCAGATGGTGTCACCACCCCACTGCGTGTGAGGAGTGGTGGTGTGGCAAGTGAGAGACCAGGCCCCCAGCACACACAAGGTCTATGGTGCTGATTGCCCCACTCCCTTCTCCCCCACACCTAATGAATACGTTGCATAGGAGGGGTGCATTCCCCCCCGAACCCATTGCCCAGCGAGGAGCCCTGAGCAGCGAATGAAGATTCGCACAGGCCCAGGAAGCACCACATACTCGATGTATGTAATTGCGGCCTAGGAGTAATCACAACCCATAGGAGGAAGCTGACTCCAACCACCGGTGAACCCTACCCCCACCTGTCAATTCTTATCCAGGGGCGACAGATTTACCAGTATGGGGCACACTGACCCCATACAATGGCGGCTCACGTTTGACCACACCAAATTTGCGGAAAACCCTGGACCCATTTGTGAGAAGTTGGCCCGATATGCAACGTTCGCTATTCTAGCGACCGCTATGTATCGTTCCAATGACCCTTATGGTGTTTGGTTGTAAGTCAACCTATAGACCAGCTATCCTAGTAGCGTGGATACGAGCAGTCTAAGGCTAAAGACTCGAGAGGGCGCGTTAAGCCAGCTGTTTACCACACATGTACCCCTTGAACACCCAGTGAAAGGACACCACACAAGTGTTATGAAAATAAACAGGATATTTATTAAGATTCACAACAGCCCTGGACTCTTTATGAGGACAGGGTACTAAGCACAAACCAAATCTCTTAGGAAAATACTTCAAGTTGGCAAGGAAGTGGACCACTGGGGGGACGAATGGTGGCCTCCGGAGCTGGGATCAGCGCCGGCCCCTGTCCTGGAACTCAGGAATCTGGGAGTATGGCTTGACCACACGCTTAGCTTTGTGACTCACACGAAGAGAGTGGCGGCCTGCTGTTTCGGAGTATTACGCGGGCTAAGACCCCTGCTGCGATTCTTTGATGCTCCTACCAGACAGCTGGTCATTCAAGCAATGATCATCTCGCGGCTGGACTACGCCAGCTCACTCCTTTTAGGAGCGAACCAAGCCGAGATCCTTCGCTTACAGCGAGTCCAGAACGCGGCGGCTAGGGCGGTGGTTGGTCTGCCTCGAACTTGTCCCACCTCTAACACTCTGCGGTCCCTGCACTGGCTCCCGATAAGCAAGCGTATTCAATTCAAGGCTCTTTGCCTGGTTTTTAAAATCCTGAGAGAGTTGGCGCCCGGGATACTCAACACACTGATCTCTCCCTACGTTCCCACCCGCTCATTACGATCCCTTGGACAGTCCTTGGTGGTTGTCCCCCGTTTTAGACTCAGTCGGATGGGAGGTCGCTCCTTCCGCGTAAAAGCTGCAACCCTCTGGAATGCGCTCCCCTTGGAAATCCGCCTCTCGAATGACTTACTATCTTTTCGTAGGGCTTTGAAAACCCTCCTGTTTTAAATGTTCCTTGCTTTTAATGCTCTGTTTTCGTTACTGGTCCATGTGTTGTGTTGTGTCTACCTTTCCCTGCGCCAGGACGCTCCTTCGCTGGAGCAGCTGTGCGCATTAAAATGCTAATAACATAACATAACATAACAAGTGCACAATTAAAACAAGTGTCCGAGGACACGGAAAGTTTAAGGTCTCGGGCGGACCCGATAAGGCAAGTCGGAAGCGAGGGACTCGGGACCCTAGAGTAAAGAGGCTATGCAGGCACCGAGATGCCGAGTTACCTAGCCACGAGGGCTGCGGCTGCACAAGTCTTACAGGCGTCGGGGTCTTCGCTGACGAGCCAGGAGCCGGAAGAAAAGGAGTTGCTGGCCGGCGACCAGTGATGAATAGTTCGTAGAGATCCAAGCCTGGATCAGAGATTGTTGATACCTGAAAGCAGAGGGGACCAAGTTCGTACTACTAGCCAGTAGTCAGAGGGTACCAGGATGGCACCGGTTGGCCGTCACCTCGACCAGGTGAGTGGGCGACGCTAGGCTCTGCAGTCTCACGGACCAGGAGGCGTTGTCGGCGACCACGGCGGAGGTGCGAGCTGTCCCACGAAGGATGATGCTGTCGGCGTCGCTGGGCCCAGGAGGGGCAACAAGCCTTGGCAGATCTCAGGGCCACGTGGTGGGCCTAAGATGGCGTCGTGAGTGGACCAGGAGGGTCCGGGGTGCTTCTCGCAAAGATGGAAGCAAGGGCCAGTCTGGAGCAACCAGACCAGCAGTGTTGATTGTCGGATGTCGTCACAGAAGGGCACAAGCCAGCGGCTAGTGACCAGACAATGTGCTGAGCAGCGAGCAGAAGGGCCCCACGCAGATCGTGGAGATGCTGGGAGACTGCACTTCGGTGCTGGAGCGGCTCAGGGTCGGGGCTTCTCGGACCCCAGAGCACTCACCAGGGAATCGCTTCGATGGTCGTGCTGGTTAAGAGCGTGCAGGTTCTGATGATGGCCGGTCCCTCGAGGTCTCGTCGCACCCACAGATCACAGCTGAGCTGATGACGTGGGTAGAGGTCAGAGGTGCCAGGGAAGCCGGTTCTCGTCGAGCTGGGCCGTCGGATTCCTTGAGGAAGGACTTACAGCAAACCGCAGAGTTCTTAGATGGTGCCCGCTGATGCAGGGTGACTACTCCTTAGTCACAAGGGAGAAATCTTGAGAAGAGTCTTGAGTGTCCTTTCGTAGAAAGTAGTTCTTGATTCAAAGATGATCTAATTTGGAAGGGTCCCCGCTCCGGCCTTTATTCCAAAGAAAGGGGTGGGTACATGACTAGGTCCTGCCCTAAGGGTGGGACCAGGAAGGGAGGTGGTTACACCCCTCTCCCCTGCCGGACTTTCCCCAGGCCAGGGCTGGTGCCCCTGGGACTGGTTCTGACCGGCAGATGCGTAGTGAGCACCGGGGTGCCACTCCGCAGTCACCTTCTCGCAAAAGCCCTACCTACCCAGAACACACAAACCCTGTCTGGGACGGTGTGAACACCGCCCTCGACAGGAAACCCTTTGTCCAAGCTCTCCTCGCTGGAAGGACTCCCAGCAGCAGGAGGTCAGACTCGTGTCTGTGGTGGCAGCATCCATTTTGTGGAGCTGAGGCTTTAGTTAACTTTAACCGGGGTTCACAGTTACGTACATGTCGTGTCCCTCTAGAAGGGCGGAATGCTAACCTCGTCGCCAGAGTTGGTGAGAGGGCAGCATCCCGATTCGTATGACACCTTACTCGACATGTCTTGATAACGCGACACCGAAGTTACCGATGTGGTACGCGTTATCAGGGAACAGCCATTGGGTCTTGATTCCGCAAGCTGCAACCGGGCTCGGCTCGGGCCAGAGCCTAGTTCACACGAGCCCATGCACTCTGCCTTCAGGATTGTCAAGGCCTGCCATAGGAGTGACTGATAGGAACTCGAGTGTCCATTGTATGGTTAGATATAGGGCTACTATATCTACAGCAAAGTGTGATTACACAACTTCGCCCCAGCTGTCATGCAGCCAGTTGTGTCAAATTTAGGAGGCCAGCCAGGGGTGGCATAATACATGCTGCAGCCCCTGGCGGCCCTGGGTACACCTATGCCCTGAGTTACAGGGTCTGATAAGGTGGCCCAGTACCAATTGGTAAATGCACCTAGGGTACATATCGTAATTTAGAAAGAGAACAGCCAGGCTGTGGGTCTGATTAGCAGGCCCACAGCCAGAGAAAGTCGTAAACCAGTGAAACAAAAGCGAAAAATCTGGGTGATCATAGGATTGCAGACCCTACTCTCCTACACCATTCAGACGCAGGGGATTCCGCAGGGAGAGGCCAGGACAACATACTGACCAGCAATATAGAGACCCTGATGGTAGAACTAAAGGACGGGTTTAGTGCGATGGATGGCTGCTTCGACACACTTGCAAGCTGCACCAACAGAATGGGGAAGAAGATCGACCAGCAGGGGGCACGGCTTGGTGAGGCAGAAAGAGGGTCTCGGACTTAGAAGACACCTCCACTGCTACACAAAAAAAGCTGGAAAAGGTCAAATGCCAACTGAAACAAGTCGCAGTGAAGAATGAGGACCTAGAAGCAAGGTCTTGCCGAAACAATATACACATATCCAGAAATGTGGAAACTGCAAATAAGGGTCACCCCGAATTCTTCATAAAACAACTATTGACTGACCTACTTGACCTCTCCAACTATTCAGCGACCTTCGCGGTTGAACGACCGCACAGATCCTTAGGCCCGAGTCCCCCTGAGGGCTCGTCTCCCAGTTACATCATCGCATGCCCCCTCAACTACAGGGACAGAGACAGTACAAACAGAATGGCTGGGGAAAAAGGACCATTGCGATATCAAGGGTCTGACATCTCGATTTTCCCTGATTTTACACCTGTGGAATAGGAGGCCAGGCAGATATTTAATGATGTTAAGAGCACGCTCCTCAAAATGGGCATTAAATACACCATGTTATACCCGGCACGTCTTTGGATTGAACACAAATGACGTCCCAGAATTTTAGAAACCCCTGTGGACCCGGTTGCCTTCTGCAAGGGGATACATGCGGGGTCCCCCACACATACCCCACCTTCACATACAGATCAAGAAATGAAAGATCAAAATCGCTCATTCCTGGGCACACAAGACAAATCATGAAACTGCTACATTCCGCTAATGCTTTTCCAGTGCAACACGTAAGGCACAAAAACTGGCACATGTGTGCTTCCTTAAATATGTGGTTGGTTAACAACACAGACACTTATCTTATTGTAACGAGCTGCCATGGCAGATGCACCGTCACGCCCCTGTGGCATACGCAAAAGGTTCCATAACGGGAATTTATTTGTTTATCTTAATTTGTTTTCACAGAATTCTGGGGATTCGCTGGATGAAATTTAATCTGTTATGGGAGGGGGAAGGGGTAATTAGTAATTATTTCAACTAGTTATTGAAAAGAATAGTCCGAATTGTCTTGTGTTACTGCATATGATACTGACCACATGCTCCCACAATGTTAATTACACTCGGGCCCAACAAACACCCGTAGTACTGCCACCTTTGACATGCCTGGGACAGTAGAAATATCCTTTATATCGTGAAGTATTCACAGAATTAACAACCCATGGAAAGGGAACACAGGTACTCTCATATTTAAATAGACACAATGTAAAGATTGCCCTGCGACCGGAAACACATCTCCATATATATATATCGAACACTCCTTCGCAAAGCAGTGGGGAGCACACAGGTATTTCTCCTGCTTCAGCTCATACTCCAGGGGTACGTGGATATTAATACATACAACAGTGCCATTCAGAGGTATCAAATAGGTATGGGCCCCTTAGCGACATGGAATAGGTATCAGGGCAGCCATATGGCCTAAAAGTAGTCTCCTGGACTATAAATGGGTTAGGAAATCAAATAAAACCTGAACAGTTAAAAGAACTTGCAGAAAATAATGTGATCCTTTGTATCCAGGAGACCTGGCTATGTGGCGAGCCACCTATAGTGAACACATCTAACATGGGCTTCGATTGGAATTTATAGAGCATATTATCAAGGCCATTATCTCCGCTTTATCGGCAGTTTCCTGCCGATAAAAGCGGCGATAATGTATCGCCTGTCCTTGATAATATGCCCCTGTATACTTTAATGTTGAGCACATTAGATAACGACTTGGAAGCTCAAAATCATAAATGGGATAATAGACTGATATTCAGGTATGCAAATCTTCATGCCCAACATTTTAAGACTATCTTTAATTTATATTACACCCCAGCCAAATTGTCTAAGTGGGGCTGTGTAAATGGGGGTAAGTGTTTTCGTTGTGGGACTGAAGCTGCTGACATTGTACATGTCTTCTACTCATATAGGCACTTAACCATGCTCATTGGACATGTAGAGAAATTTTTGGCTGAGATTTTGGGTGTACCTATACTATTATCTGCTACTCAGGTTTTGTTGGGGGTTGAAAGGGGATCGACAGTTGATATCCTACCCATGCAATCTGTATATTTGATTTTTCTCGCCACTGCCGTTGCAAGGCTTTGTATTGCATCAATGTGGTTACAAAAGGACCCCAGATCGTTTTTGACTGTTATCTCTATTGAAAGTTTGAACGATAGCTGGTTGCATTTTCACCCTTTAGGAATTGCTAATGATTATGTTCTTGTTTTGGTTTTATTGTGAGATATCATTTAATATAGGTCGATTCATACAGCATAACATGCCACGAGTCAGTATGCTAGGAAAGTTGTACATTGCCAGGCCATATGCACCGTACATTTTTGTTGGGCCGCTGCAGACACATGGCCACTTAGCACTTTGTAAGGACTGTGTCTTCACTTAAAATTGGTACATGGCATGCTTTCACCATCACGCAGGTATCAGATATATTCATACCTAAAACGGCATCACATACAAATAGCTCTTCTGCGAGAGACTCACCTGGCCAAAACAGAATTCCAACGCTTGCACCGCCACTGGTGTGGCTAATTGTATGTCACGGGGTATTCAGCTTTTGCACGAGGCACGCTGATATGGGTGCGGCTAGGGTCCCACTTAAAATCACACAGTCATTGGTGTACACGGAGGTCAGGTATGTTGTAGTTAAGGGCACAATGGATGGCCAGCAGGTTGTAGTGATAAGGGGTGATTGCCTCTGTGCACAGGCGGGTATGCGGAGAGATTGGGAGGCTGAACTCACACACCTTGAAAATGAACTGCTCCGAAAGAAGGGAGAGGCGCTTGGGGGCAATGCCAGGTGTTTAGTGCAAGATAGAGAGGAACACTCCAGATTTCTAGACCGCCTCTGCAATTTGAACTATGCAGTACACTCAGCGGGCACCCACCATATGGGGGACAAGCCGGGCAAGTTGCTGTTGTGGCTGATACAGCAGGATGCAGTCCCTGGCCCATAACATCCATACAGACCACACATGGTGTCACGGTACATATACACAGTGACATACACCACGCTTTTGTGAACACTATTCCACGATGTACAGATCTTGTTTACTAGCCACAGATGCAGTCATACCGGAATTTATTTCCGCCCTAACGCTACCGCAACTGCCAGAGCACCAAAGAGGAACTAGGTGCTCCTCTGCTGCCGGAGGAAATAAGGGATGGTATTTTCTCCCTCTTGAATGGAAGTCTCCGGGTTTGGACGGACTACCGGCTGAATTTTACAAAGCTTATTCAGACATATTAATACCGGAATTGTTGCTGGTATATACAGCGGCTCTAGATGACTCCGCGCTCACACCCATGCAAAATGAGGCAACGTTGATCTCCCTCTTAAAGCTGGGCAGATACCCTGAGCTCCTGGGCTCTACCGTCCACTGTCTCTGTTGAATAGAGACTATAAAATACTTGCCACCACCCTAGCTAAACTAGTAATAGCCCCGTTTGTACCGACTCTGGTACATAATGATCAAAACGGAATTGTTCCAACCAGGAGTACCTCTCTTAATATATGTAGACTATTTAGAATCCAGAAGTACGCAGCAAAAAACTGGCCACGGTCTGGTTGTCTAGGGCTGGACCTAGAGAAGGCCTTTGATTAGTTGGAGTGGCCCTATCTTGCAGCGGTCCTGCATAGGTACGACTAGGAGACAGGTATTTGCAGTTGGTGCAACTGCTGTATCAGCGCCCCACAGTACGGGTTCTCACGGGTAGACTCATTTCTGATACAATCAGGGTTAGACGAGGAACCAGGCAGGGAGGCCCTTTGTCCCCGTTGCTCTTTTCCCTTGCAATGGAGCCTTTAGCGGCTCTCCTCCAAGAGAGTGGCACAGACTGGGGCGTCCCCTTAAATGATGGACTCCACATGGTGTTCCTATATGCAGACGACCTGCTGCTGTACATAAGAGACCTGCATGCTGTGCCGCCGGCCATATCCGCACTGTTCCATAGCTTCGAGGAAGTGTCAGGCCTCAAGGTAAACTGAGTTAAATAAGGCGCCTACTCTTTCCGCGAGGACGTGGCCGTGGCAGATATAATTATCAACGGACTGCGCTTGCTTGGTACCCAATCACTTTCAGATACCTGGGCACATATATCTACAGGTCCCAGGCAGACATATTGGAGGGTAACTTAGTGCGCATCATTTCCTTCGTAAGGGCGCAGATGCAATTCTGGAAGACTCTACCGCTCAATGTGAGGAGTCCTATTACCTTAACCAAAATGATGGTACTGCCTAGACTATTGTATTATTTTGCAAACCTCCCTGTATATGTTCCTGTATGACTATTTCTGGAGCAGGAGGGATTAACCCAAGGCCTAATCTGGAATGCAGGGCGATCCAGGATAGCACTGCAGAAATTGTATGTGCCACCGGAATGCGGAGGCTTGACAGTCCCTCATTTGGAACTATTTTACTTAGCTGAACAACTACAATGAGTTGCAAAGTGGCTGAGTGGCAGGAACCTGATGGACATGGCGACAGAGACATCTACATGGACGCAGACTCAGATCCATAGCTTGTTTTACCCACTGGCGAAACTTCCCCGAACAACGCAGATACATATTGAATTAGCTCATAAATGTTACAGGAGGAGCCTTCAACTCACAAAAGACACGGTCCCTTTTGCCCCAATACTGCCACTTATTGGGATACCCAGAGGCAGAGACTCTATAAAAGACGTAGCACTGATGTCCTGGACCAAAGCAGGAGTGGAGACGCTAGGAGACCTATACGCAGACGGTGCCCTTCTGCCTGTCGCGACCCTGACGGCAGGTGGCCCAGTTCCTTCTATATGCAGCCATCATACGGATGCTGACGCTAGCCTGGAAAAATTTAACAAATGAACCATCGACACATCAGTTATTGCAGTATTTGCAAGTAATGGGGGAGGGGTCGCATGTGAACCACTGGCTAGTACAAGCCCTGCTTATCCATGTATTAAAACCACTACAGAGACTCCGCGCATGTTGGGCTGAGGACAGTGGCTGACCCTGGACTGATAAGGAATTGGAACGTGTCCTAGCCAGCGCCACACACATACCACACAATTCACGTTTTTAAGCTTATACAAACATATCTATTGCATAGATTGTATCTCTCACAAGATAAGATTAATAAATATTTTAACATCAACACCTCCGAATGCCTGAGATGCCCGAGATGCTGACCTACTGCATATGCTGTGGTCTTGCCCCCTGCTTCTATCCTACTGGAGAACGATAACAGAAACACTTACGAACTGCACTAATACTGAGGTGCCTATCACATGGGAGCGCTGTATCCTGGGATTTTTCAAATGAACTAAAGCCAACAAAGTAAGTTCTAGATTTCGTGACCTAGGCTTAATAACCGCAAAACGACTGATAACTAAAAGATGGAAGCACAAGGACCCTCCAGAGGTACTCCACTGGATAAAATACCAAGAGGTCTGGGCACAGGCGGAGAGAAATATCCTTCATAGGGAAGAAACAGCAGGGTTGCAAAAGTATCCCATCGCAAAATCCTAGGATGATGTCCTCAAAGCCCTTACACACTCTAATGCCATATTGCGCGCACCCCCACGCAACAAGCAGGGGATGATACCTGACATGTCTCTTGGGTGAAGCAGATACGCTGCAATCAGAGGAAGCCTCAGGCACAGCTGTCTGGTTAGGCAATGACCTCACATTCCTTAATAACAACTCATAGACATGACTTCTGCCACAAGATACCCTGGTGCCCATGCAACCGCACATAACACAGGAACAGCAGCCCGCATTCACTATGAACACACACGCCTAGGACTAGCCTAGACTAAACCCGAACAACACTTTACATACTGGCTACATATCTCCTTAAGTGTTTGATATCTCCTTCCTTTTGATTTTCTTTGTTTTCATTAGTTGTGATTCAAATCCAAAACTGTGTGTGGTAAAGGCTGGTCAGACAGTTACCGGCTCAGGGTATCGAATAGTGAAACACAACTGACTGCCACTGCACCAGGAGTCACAGCTCTGCATTTAGTTACGCTGCAGCATGGAGTGATGACTATCCTTAAGTATCATTAGTGTCCAGAGCTTAGAAACTCGACAACACATAACGCTATATGCATTGATGTTAAATAAAAAAGCCAACTTAGGGGATCATTAGGATCATGGGCGGATCGCCACCTCCCGCATGGTGGTGGCGATCTGCCCGTGATCCGACCCCGCCCGCCACCCATTTCCCCCCGGCCATATGGCGGGGGGGACGGCGGTGGACGGAAACAGCGTCCGCCGCTTTTCCACCCGAGTTGACCGGAAAAGGGTTTAATATGGTGGTGGTGTCTGTTAGACACCGCCAGCCATATTACCACATGTGTGGTAACATGCCTTTCCAGGGTGGCATTGCCGCCACAGAAAGGCACGCAGGAGTAGACTGCCAGGGCCTGTTGCGGGCCCCTAGGGACTCTCGGGGGTGCACATGGGGAGTACCTATGGTACCCCCCTGCAGTTCCTTGAACAACATGGCAGGCACCACGCTGTGCCTGCCATGTTGTGCATGGTAGTGCACAACATGCCTTCCTGGCATTGTGGCAGGCGGTGCTGTGTGCACCGCCCACCACAATGACAGGAATGCAGGATGCGCCCGCCACTGTGGCAAGCACATCCTAACTGCGGACAAAGTTCGCCTGCCATTCTAATGACGCCCATAATGTCTTAGACACCAGGAAGCCGTGCTTTACGATGTCATTACAGTTTTGCAAAGGTTTAAATGTGCACTGTATGTTAATGTTGAAAATGACACATGTACACAACAATGGTGACCCTGTGTTTCTCAGAGAACCTGTGTAAAGAACAGAAGACACAGTATTTCCCATGGAAACAATTCTAAGATCGCTAGGGATTGAGGTCAGCAATGCAAATCTGTCTGTCAGCTCCAGGCCATCCCTTGCATGGAAGGCATAGTTGAGTGGCACTTGAAGGGTCGACGCTGCTCCTCTGATAGTGATTTTGGTTGAGACTTTGGGGCAAAGCCTGAGACACTGGGAGAATGCCTCCTAAGACATTGTGAGATATCATTGAGTCTATGCAGGAGCTGTGGTTGAACGCCACACCCTAAACCAGTTGCCACAGTGCACAGTAAAATGCTATGTGCAATGGGCTCCATTGATCTGGGAAATGGGTGGGGAGCTTGGAGACAGGCTTCACATCCTGAATCTGCTGTGCGTGGTGGGAGAGTGTGTGTTGCAGGGACAGGGTGCTCACTGGACATGGCCTTTGGTTGTGCACTGTGGCAACTGTTTACATGCCTCCTGAGCTAGCTGCGAGCAGTCTTGGGTCAAGTGCACAACGCCCTCTACCCATCTCTATGAATCCACTGTGCACAGACTTTGGTTATACACAGTGGAATCTGGGCACAGGGTGTGTCCATCAGCCAGGTTATGAAACCTGGATCAGCAAAACCCACTTGGCAGTGGAATTGTGGATTTAGTTTACTTTATAATGTAATTCTGAAGTTTCATATTGGATCTGTTCACACAAAATGTTGCCAATGATAGTCAACACTTCACAGTTCTATGGGACGTACAGTTGTGTTTTTTGTTAACATTTTATGGTCAGGCTTTAATTTTTCGTGCCCCCAATGCCTGCAACCTTCCTGGCTTCTGGTACTTTTCTCTAATTTCGCTACGTTCTCTTGCACATAATTGTTTCTGCTTCTTTGGATCCACAGATGTATCCTCAAATTTGGTGAATAAGAAAACGGAGTCCAACTATATCCACATGCCGTTTAAGCGAATCAGCAGATTCTGTGGCAACATCTATATTTAAGATCTTTGAGCACATTCGTCAAACAGACACTCATGTGATGGGTGGGCAGAGGGACAGGTGCTCTCCTCAATCATGGAAAAAAATTATGTTTTCTCTGCTGTACCTGTGGACCTACTCGCCAGATTTCTAGATCATTCGGAGACCCAATAACACAGAATAAATAATGTTGAAGGTGGTCTAAGGGGACAAGGCGGAAAAGGGGGACAATCCCTAACCCCAGGAAGGGTTTGAGGGGCTCGAAATAATTGGTGTATTTCAGTGCTTTCATGGTTTTGCCTCAGAAACACTAGTGTTTGTCGATACAATTTCTACCATGTAAATCATGTAAGAAAACTTCTTGAAATCTGATGTTGCGCCCTTCAGTATGGAGGAGAGCATGCGCATTTAACACATTATCCCTCAAGGGGAGTTCAACACTACGTACTGATATTTACTCTGTGCACAACAAGCACCAAAGATTGAGGAGCAAGGCCAGACAGGCCATTTATTAGGTCTAGCAACCACCGAACTGATCGTGAAGCGATCGTCGCTGCGAGGCCTATTGTGATCAGTTCTGCTTACAAGGAGCTAAGGGAGACAAGAGATGTGCATGCGCCGCCTGCCGTAATCGGATCAGGTCACACGCGCGTTCACTATCTCCTGTCTCCCCTACCTCGTACAGCACACAGAGACACACGCACACGCGCACACGCACAAACACAGACACTCGCGCACATACACCCTCTCCCCCCGTCATCGGGCTCATTTTACACATGCACGCATACATACACACGCATACACCCACACACGCATACACACACACACGCACACACAGACACACTCGCACACACACGCGCGCACACATCCCCCCCCTCACACCCCATTCACCGGGTTCTTTTTCGGTAGCCTTTACACTAGATCATGTTAAGTCGTCACCTTAATCTGGGAGGCTTGGGTCTGTAGCTCACTGCTGTTTGAATGTTTCCTAGTGGAAGGACATGAACCGACTCGAACATCAAAAAGCGCCCAGTAGCGCAGAACTCTTCTCAGAGTAACACCGCCCGCCATGGCTTTCTCCAGTGGACAAGGATAGAAGGAAACAGATGACGGACAACGTATCTCCCATGGCTATCCCAAGACACTATACCACGCATGTCTAAAAAAAAAAAGACTTCGAACGGCAGCCATGTTGCGTGAGGGTACAACATACACTTAATGCGGCTAATCGTGCTCAGCCTTATCTTTAAGATCCCTGCTCACTTAGCACGCTGTGGATACGTCACAACGCAGAAGGCTAGGTTGTCAAGCATGAAAGTGGGCTAAGTATCTGACAGCTCCCATCCTAAAGCCAGGCAAAACTGGCGTTCCATGCACGACGATGGCGACAAAGTGTTTTACGACATGTTGTAAAATGAATGTAAAAGCAAAACGGACGCCATGGAAACGGGACTCGACTCGCTGTCGCGGGACGGTTGGGGGAGCGGCCTGCTCACCTGTTGCCAGCCGGGTCAAAGTTGCGGAAGTCGCGTAGCCATCTGTGGAGAAGGGGCGGCTTTGCCCGATCTCAGTTCGGGCCAAGCAAGTCAGTGACTGTGTCAGGAAGGCGCCTAAGGGACGTGCTCATCGTCTTAAGCCCAACACCTCTGCAAACTCCACCCAGTTTCCCCAAGAGCTGGACAGGTAAGTGACAGAACCGCCACAGGGCATTCAGCAATGTGAAAGGGCAGGGAGATGAATAGAGTCCCTTGTGAGTGGGCTGAGTGGGCACGTATGAATTGAATTAGGCAAGTAACAGGCCACGGCACAGCGAGGTTCATCGAAGGCACCAACATAGATATAAGGAGGTTTCCCGACTCGTACATCTAAACTGCTCTAAAAGTATATTTCGTTTGCATGTATGGGTATGTCATTTATTCAAGGAAGTTACTAAAGCACAAGCTGAAAAATATTTGTTTACGAAGTATGTGCAGAAGTGCAACAGTGGCATTATATTTAACAATGGAGTCCTAGTGACCAGGTTTTTTTTTTTTTTTTTAATGATTGTCTCCGACTGCCCCATTATCATAGGATATTCGGACTTCCAGGTGAATAGCGACGGTTACTCGAGTTATAAAGAAATCATTTGCCTAGTGATTAGGATTACAAGACCTAGCTTTGGCGAGACGGTCCCATTTCTGGATGTTTTCTACCTCCTCCATGTGTCTTTCTTGACACATTGATTGCACACTTTAGACGTGGCAAAACTTGATTATAATATATCAATCTTCGATCCTCAATCCAGTTATCAAACTGTACGATTTTAGGCTATTAGAATTGGAAATACCATTGCCTGGTATTTATTTTTTAAAACCCCAAAAATAAAGAGTAGGCATTGTCATTTACAATGACAATAGCTCGAAATCATGCAAATGCGAGACCTATTGCATTGCAAATGCTTGTTCTCCTGGGTATTATTAACCTGGTGGGCTGGAGCCCTTAAATGCCGGTTTTAAGGGCGGGACATCGCTTTTCATGCCTGGTCCAGCCCCCGGGGTTAACTGCAGCAGGGAGGTTTCAAGAGGCGGGATGGGCTGAGAGGGGGAAGGTAGAGAGAAAGTGATCAGTGATGAAGAAGAGAGCGAGGACAGAAGGAGATAGAGAGAGAATGGATGGATGGATGAAAAGAGCAATTGTTCCGGGAGATTAATGGAGCGGGAAAACGAAGGAAGCAGGGATGGTTGGAGTATTTCTTTAACCCCTTTGATGCTCATGACGAGCTCAGCTCGTCATGAGGTACACCTCTCGTGTGCGCATGACGAGCTGAGCTCGTCATGAAAAAGAGGATTCAATAACTTTCAGCACAGGAGGGGAATCAGCTTAGCACCCAAGGTGATAAGGTCCGCTTTTGGATCCCCAGTCCAGCCTGCTACAAAACACTTGGACCCAGATTCTGAACACTGTCACTCAACACAGCATGGCTCCTAAGAGGATGCACTGCGTTGCGTGACTAGGAGCGAGCAGTAGAGTGGCATATATTCCCAGAGAAATGGCACTCTCCTCCCCATCTCCCTAGTGTTGGTGCTGATTTCAGCTACTGTTTGCTAGGGTGAGTGCCTGAGTCTAGCATAGGTTTTGTAGAGGAAGGGTACCCTTCCTGTACAAAATATTATCCCTAGACATGTCCAAAAGAATTTCCTACTTTGTATGTGTGCTGCACAGTGCCATATGCCTGCAAAGTCGGAAAGGAGAGCAAAATGTAAACATTTCTCTGTTTAACTCCTGCTTTTCAGATGTGTTCATTTTTAGAGCTAAATCCTTTCCACTAATGTTAGTGAATCAGGTTTAGTGTCAAAAAGAAAGGCTGATTGCATGGGAATGCCCTTGTACCACACATGTAAAAACACCTTAACTCAAAGTAATTCAAAACAGCGTTTTGCGCTGCTTTATGTTACTTTTCTGTACAAACCAGCGCAAATATTTGTTTGTGTTGGTTTGTGCATCCCAAAACGGGTTTGGCATCAGGTTAGAGTTAAAAAGGTAACGCTATCCCAGCGCTCAAACTTTCAGAATCTGGGCCTTGGAATGAAGCCTATGAATGCCAATTATACCCATAAAAGAATGTTGCTATACAATGCTACTCACAGTGTAAGTGGTGGAATACAAAGTATGCTGTTGCAATGTGAATATAGCCCGTAGAGATGTTGACTGGATTTAGTCCACTTCAAATGTGGTGGTTTAGCGCAAGTACCAGACTCTAGTTTATCTTCAAGGTTAGCAACTCAGCAGAAATATCTAAGCTCCTTGCTTAACCCAGCTCCAAGTAACATTCTCTAGAACACAGCAGGGTGCCAGCCTAAAACTGGGTATGTGATGGCATGACATGAGAAGGGCTTGACTAGGGACAGGTAGCACAAGGGCACAGGACACAACAGAAACCTTACTGATCTTGATGTTATACAAAGAATACCCTTATTGAGACTGGTGACATGCAGAGAGCCTCGGTGCAGTCTCCACTGCCACACAAGGATGACTCTTATAGAGATTATTGTGGAGATGACAAATGATCTACTTCAGCACAGAGTGTTAGTAGTGAGGAAGCTAAAGAAAAGCAAGGTTTTAACCCGAAGGCCTAGGGCCAGATGTATCAACATTGCAGTTAAAGATTGCCTGTATGACGCACAAAGCCCTTCATTTTAAGACCCCCTTTTATCTGGCTCAAAAACTGAAAGTATCAGGGGGCTGCAGAGCATCACAAAGTGCAAGTACAATGCTCCCGAAACCGCAGATTTTCCACAAAAAGAGATAGAGTGGCAGGGCCTTCTCTGGCATGCTCCAAAGATTTGGAACTCTCTTCCTCCAGGAATACGTACGATCTCCTTCAATGCTCCCTTGAAAAAGGAAGTGAAAATAATCCTAATGCTCAAGTTCCTGACTAAATAGACCTTTGCTACTAGATTCTATTACTGCACTCTATTCGCTCATCTTGATTGACTTGTGACATGGTTTATATCTGGGAACAACATCGTTAACATGCATTATACATACATATGTTTGAATGTTCCTCACCCATTACTATACCCTTTTGTGATGAGTTCTGATACCTACAGGAGTCCTGCACGTGTCTTGCATAATTATGTAATGATTATTTTGCCTCCCAATACTGTATCCCTCTTACTCAAAATGTTGAAGCGCTCTGATACCCATAAGGGTCATGTTTGCGCTATACAACACTTTATAAATAAATAAATAAAAATGTTGCAATTCAATCTTAGCACATTTTACTGATTCTCTATTATAGAATCGCAAAACGCAATGCATGTAGGTTTCGCAAAAGAAATAGCAATTCCTACATATTCCTTAATAGTGTATTGCAAATTTCAATTTGCTATTAAGGAAGGCCTTATTTAAGGAATGCCTTCCCATTCATTCCTATGGGCCTTCCAAATTGGTAATCACAAAATGCGAATGCAATTTCAAGGTTGATAGGGGGGCAAAAGCCACCCTGATGCACCCCCAAAAATGTCATGTGTTCACAGGTGGCACACACACACGCCCTAAGGGCCTGTGTATGTGCCACATGGCACTTAGAAAACTGAAATTTTGTGCATTTTTCTAAGGATTTGCAAATTACCACCAACTTGAAGTTTGTGGTAATTTGCTATTCCTTAATGCAAAGTCGCATTCTGAGAATGCTTCTTGCATTGCATTTATAGAATCGCAAAATGTGATTCTCTAACTGCATTTGCAAAATAGGTAATCGCAAAAATTGCAATTACCTTTTTTGCAAATGGCTTTTGGGATGATACATTCCAAAAGGCTTTTTACCATTCACAAACGGACCGATTCTGAAAATCGGCCCGTTTGCGACCGGTAAAAGCCTTGATACATCTGGCCCCTAAGTTTTGGAGATTTGGCGTAGGGCAGCGCAGCAAGTCAGCTTGCCGTGCTGCCCTACGCCAGAGTGAAAGGGCAGAAGTGCACCATATTTACGCAATACAGTTCTTCTTGTCCTTTCTGCCTTCGCCCGCAACTTTCAGCAGCCCAACGCCAATGCAGGCACCCCTGCACCATAGTGCAAGAGTGCCTGCATTGTAGGCAGGATTTTTTTTGTGCAGGAAGGAGCAGTTTTCTGCACACAACCATGCTAAGAGGCGTTTTCCTTTTCTATGTGTGCTGCAGAAGGTGAAATACATGGAAAGAGGAAAACACAAGGAGAAATAAAGTTATTTCACCTTGTTATCGAAAAGTAACGCTCTGGTGGAACAAGGGGCTCGTGGATATGCCCCTTCATATTCTACAAAGCAGATTGTTCTTAATATTTATTGCCAAGCACCCCAAAAATAGCAATAGCTGCAAAAAAATAGCATTATTATTAATATTATTATTACCATTATTAAGAAAAAGAAAAGAAGGAGGAGGATGTGGAGCACATGAGAAGAAAATTGAATACACATTTGTTGAGAATAATAAGTATGAAGAAAACCTAATAATATTAATATTGCTACTTGTAGCACTGCTTCTTCTCTCACTACTACTTCTTATACTAATGATAAGCCTTATGATTATAATAAGAAGAAGAAGATGAAAAGATTGTGGTCATAAAAGATGAAGCGTAATAAGAAGACGTAAAGGAGGAGAAAAATAAAATGCTAATTTGGGCACGAATGATAAAGTAAGAAGTGAACGAATAATGAAATATTAATTATTATAATAATAATATTGATGATAATAATAATAGGAAGAAGATGCAGAAGAGGAAGAAGGAAAAGAGCAGAACAATAGAATACGCATGTGGGTTTGAATAATAAAGTAAGAAGTAAACGAATAATAATAATAGAAGAAGGCAAAGTAGAGGAAGAAGGAAAGGAAAAGAGAAATAGAATGCAAATTTCGTTTAGAATAATAACTAGGAAGAAAACTAATAATGTTAATACAGCTGCTAGTATCAGTTCTTCCCCTCTTACAACTCCTTTATAATACTAATGGGAACTCTAATAATGACAATAATAAAAATGATGCTGATAATAATAATTATAATGATCAGCACCTGTGAACTGTAAAGGTGCAACCCTCAATATGACACCAACTAAAAGAATTACTCCAGCAGCCTTTATATCAGATATAAACACAAAATGACAGGGAACGCCTCACACACAGCCATTGTCAGTGACCTCAGTTGTTAGGGGTCAAACATCAAACTGCAGATTTTTGCAGCAGTTTTATGTTTTTCAGCACCTGACAGCAGTGCTTATGTCCTGTCCTTTAATTTCTCAGTTCCCCTAACAACTATAAATCTGTAAAGAAGACAGAACGTCTTGGCCGACTGACAGGCACTCAATGTGAGCAGCGGAATGAACGAGAAATCACTTCACGTGGGGATAAAAGACTCGAGCTGTCAATCAACATAAACAGCCGAGCAGCTACGCTAGCTCCTGCACTTGCGACCAAGGGAAAAGCTGTCTAAGTAATGAGGCTTCGGTAACTGTTGTTCATAAAAGGGAAAAGGAAGACTTTTGAAAGGGAAACCCCTTTGGGGCTCGTAACTCTGATTCACAACCAAATTGCAACCGCATCACGCATACGTTTCAGTCTGGCCTCCAACTGCTGCTAGGATTACTCACAAACCTTTCAGAGAAAATGTGGCTCAAATGCGCATTGTGCACATTGAGAGTTACAATATGTGTGAATCAGTAAAGACGTTTGGTTGTGCACCTACATAGCCTGCACACAGGCCCCTTGTTCAGGGCCAAGGGCGATCATAAGTTAAATATTGGAAGGCAATTCCTTGCATAGCCTGGAAACAAAATCAAGTGACCTTAACAAATGTATCTTCCTCACTGTTAATGAGGTCGAGTCTTCAAACGTGTACATCTTGAGTAGGAGGGACTTCGTATATGGTGGCCTGATCAGACCAGTTCAGGCAAGCTCTGAACCGCCACAATACTCAACAACAATTGGAAGTTCACAGAACTTTAGACGCTTGGCAGCAGTATAAAAATAACAGCCCGCTTCACAAAATGAAAGCTCCAAAAGTAGATCATTGGATCCTCTAAGATTATTAAGGAGGCAAGGAAGGCATCACAACAAGGAAGCAATCTTCCAGCGCAGCATCGAGCAGCGTGGCATTCCTTCAGCAGCACAGAAGCAGTCCTTCTTCCTGGCGGAGTATCTACAGGTCCAGAAGTATACGGAAGTGGTAAGGTCCGAAGTTCAGTTCTTATACCCTGAGGGGCCTTTGAAGTGGGTGGGGGGCTTCAAAGAAGGGCTTTGAAGTGCACATAGGTCCTCCCTTTCTGCCCTGTCTCGAGGGTTGCTACAGGGGGTTATGCAATTCTTTGTGTGGGGACAGGACACAGCATTTATCAGGTGTAAGTGTGAGGCTATGTCCAGCGCCTCCCTCCCATCCTGCCCATGATGGCCCAACAGGATCTGAATGGCCCTTCAGATCACACCGGAGTTCTCTTTGTGTGTGGCTGTCTAGAGGGAATGCACAAAGTCCAGAAATGTATTGGAGACAGGCTGCAGGTATAGAAGGCTAAGAGCAGAAAATGACATCCTTCTAAAAGTGCCATTTTAAAAATTATAATGATAAATTCGACTTTACCATTAAAGCGGACTTATCATTACAAATCCATAGGCACAAAGCATGGGAGCTGGACCTGCTGCCAATTCGAAATTGCAACTTATTAGATGTAATATGAAATACCCAATGTTAACATAAGGGAGGGGTAGGCCTCACAGTAGTGAAAATCGATTTTGGGAGTTTTTCACTACAAGGACATGTAAAGCACATGTCCTAAGTGTTTATTTACATAGCGCCCTGCCCTATGGACTACATGGGACCTAACTTAGTGGTGACTTATATGTAATAAAAGTAACCCCCGGTGGGTAACTACGCTCCGCCAGCTGAGCATGCGTAGTTTTGCCTACTCACCGTTTCGCTGCGAACGCGTATTTCAGGCAAAACTACGACTCCATGGTGGAGCATAGTTAGCTGGCCCCTTCACCCTCCCAAAGTTAATAAAAATAATTAAAAAGGCACTTACCTGCCACGTCTCCCTCGGCTGCCTCCTCCTCCCAATGGCTGCTCTCTCCTGCTACACAGAGAACTCATGTGGTGTGCAGCGCCTCATACCTGGGTAGGAACTGGTCTGCTGTAAAATACTGGCGAGTTTCGGGAGAGTAAAGCGAGGTCCCGTCATGTGAACATGGCGGACGCCTACTGAAGTGAACTGCGGGCATTGGTAAGCCGAGAGTGTCGGGCCGCTTGGTGCCCTGCGCCACGGGGTGCTCAGGCAGTAAGGATCTCCCCCGAGTGTGTGGCTGTGTAGACTCGGCGGCTGCGGAATTCTTCCGACTCACTTCCCAGGGGCGTGTCTCAAGGCCGCAGTTGGAGAGGCCATGGCAGAAGGGCCTTGTGTTGCTATACTGTGGAGCTTTAGGAAGAGGGAATTATCCGCATTTTGGAGCTGCTGTGAAGGCCGGAGGACAAGCTGCTGTGCCGAGGAGACCGCCTGAAGCTGTGCTATGTGACTAACGACGTGACGGAGATGCAAGGCCCTCTCCAGCGGTCCCTGTTGAGCCTGGCAGCAGTGGTCTTGGCATTGCTGGAATGACACGAGATGAGGAGGTGCGTTGGTGGGGTAGGTGCGGGCTAGGGCCATGTTGCATGTCCTCCTGTGCTCTGCCAGCCCCCCTTCCTCAGGATACTAAAACCTATTGGCCCTTCCTTCCGGGCCTGGCTCGGAGAATACCTGGAGACTGCCCATTGAACCTATGGACCAGTGGCCACATATGTTGTGATCCCCTGCCCTGGCCAGGAACTGACAACATTTGGTTATCAATTCGGCAGAGATCACGCATAGACGAAGTCAAGGAGGCTTTAATCGCCCCTACAGAATGCACGTTTTTATCAAGTTCAATCTCAGCGTCCATTTCTTGTTATCCCTGCATGTTCACCGGACTGCCATTTATCCTCGCATTCATCCGCATGTAGACCGACCCACAAACACATTAGTGCACGTTTGCCACAATTATATTTCTGCAAGACCGTCACTTATCCCCACATTTATTTGAATGCGCTCGAGTGACAAACATATCAGATTGCTTGTCCCTGCTACTAATCGTCATACATCCAGCTTTCAGTTAGAAGCAGAACGGATTAGAGTCTTCTTACAACGAATGTGTTGTTCTAAATTCTTGATCATATCTTTGAAGTGCTACACATCATAGCAACATTTTGTGATAAAGTTATACACTTGAACGACGATTATCTTATGACCGAGAGAGTGCTCCACTTCTTTGGATTTCAGAAATTGTAATGTTTGATGGTTATTTCCTGACGAAGACACTGCCTGTGTCGAAACTCGCGTCGAAGATACCATCCTTATATGTACCTAATTGTTGATTTTGTAATGAATTTTAAATGCACCAATGAAAGTCAGTAACTGCTGTTTTTAAATGTCAATTCCATTTGTTGAAATAATTAAAATGGTTAATATTTTTATAACTTTTGCTTGAACTCTTTCTTCACATTGCTGTTGTCACATATTGCCTGGTATTGTTAATTTTCCTTGTATGTTCACCAATGCAGGCAACAGATATTGGGAAACACTCATGGTAATAGAAATGGGACTGGGTAAAGGAATCACAATGTTCAATACTTGAAACAAAATCATGGTAAATGAGTCAATATGGTGAATGGAAGCTGCGAAATATCCAAAAACGATAAGAATGAATTAATATATTACACTCCTGTGGTCCTTAGTGTGAGTTACCCATCACACATAGTCATTTGCCTTAGATGCCCTGTGAGCATGCTGTGTGGCAGTAGGGTTGTGGCGCCTACTATTGCAATGGCTGTCGCCCTAACAATGAAACACTGACACAATGGATACTGGAACCCAAGATTAAAGCGAATGAAGTTGAGGTTTGCAATAGTTGCACTGCATCCTGTAAGAAGATGCATTGTCCTTCACTGGTTGCTTAACATGGATCCATCCTTTCAGAGTTAATTGTTTATGAAGAAGTGTATTATTCTAAAAGTGCATTATTAACGATGTGCAGAATATTAATCTACACTTAAATTCACATGTATATATCTACAAGATGTTATTACCTTTGAAAAGATTTTGATATGGCCTGTTTAGGTGCATTTTCCTAGCTTATGCTATCTAGGACTCAGCTAGGCCTTGACACTGTATTGTTTGAAATGAATGTCGCAATCAATGTTTATTATTTCTGCAGCAAGTAGTCAAACAAGACATGTTTGTTTATTTCTGATTGACACTGTTCTTGAAGAAGATTCTCTACCATGGGCTCACTAATATAACCTTTCTCCAAGGTTCTTCCGCCTCCGCAATGTATTACATTAATTCTCAATGGTTCCGTGCTGTTGTGTGACTAGAGTGTTCTGACACCTCTGGAGGAAATTAGCTCAGAGGGAGGCTGAATCAATATTCATCTGGTGGAATAGCGCTTAGATGGTAATTCTGTATGATGCTCTCAAATCTAGTGTTCTGATTTGTTGAAAATGTATAACCTTTTCTCACACATTTCCTAACATTTCAGAACTTTTCCTATATGAACCCTCTTTTAAGGGGTGACTTCTAAGACCTTTCCTATGCTACTACGAATGCTGTCTAATTTCTAATTGATTTTGGTCTTCATTTGGGACTATTATTCTATTACTCTGTATTTTCCTATTACTGAGAGCCTTCATGGAAATGACTTTATGCATCTGTACTTTACAATTTCTGTATAGAACCTTTACAATTTTCATTACAATCTCTATAAATTTCAAATTCTGCCTTAGAACTCACTTATTGAGTCAGTTTCTTCTTACTTAACTCGATTTTTGATGTGCAGATTTTGTATATTGTCTCTGGAAAACCTTGCCTCATGAAATTGAGGTTTAGCACCATCCCGATCCACCAATCCATGGGTGTGTCATTGAGTTGTCTTTTGAGGTGTAATATTTTAGGGTTACACCGTGCCCATATGGGATTTGAAAGAATGGCCGTTAATGAAAGGACTCCAAATAGCAAAAGAGCAAACAAATGTTAATGTTCTTGAAGATTTGCAAGACTGGAGCGAGATGTCTAGTATGTATGTTATTCTATATTCTCAAGGAGACAAGCACCTCATGTGAACGAATTTGTGGTCAACTTAGTTAAGCATGGGCGAATTTTGCGAATTCGCGCTTCCCGAATTTGCGAATTCGCAATCCGCAAAATCCGCAAACTCTCGCGAATTTGCGGATTTTTAATTTTTTTGTGTTCGCAAGGGTTTCTGCCAGTTCGCAAGGGTTTTGTACCAGTTCGCAATTGCGAACTTACTTGTCGGCTCGCAATGGCCGCGACTATGTTGTTTCTACGTCTGGTTCATCATCACAGGTTCACAGCACCCTCTGTTTCACCATTGCCACCCTCTGGTACATCACTGCCACCCTCTGGTTCATCACTGTAGATTATGGGGTGAAAAGCAAGCCCACCTGCCCTGCTTCAACTGACATGAATTAATTTGGTGTTGATTAATGTGTCACTGAATTTAAACTTCCAGTCTGGCACCTGCTTCCTTATCTGTAATTTGCTTTCAGTTGCAGTGCAGTTTTTTTACACAGGACCTTTGTGGCCTACTTGAGCTAGTCTATAAGCCTGCTGTGAGGGCCAGAGCAGGGTCATAGAATAGTTGCAAGTAGGCAACTGAACTCTGGAGGGGCCCCTCAGGAAGCACTACAGGGAATGGTTACTAATGATGAGTTTGAACTTTTGCACCTGCTGAGTGGTTTCAGTTTTGCAAAACTTGTTTTTCTGCAATTTCGCGGGATTTGCGGGGCGCAAATTTGCCCGAGATCGAATTCGGAAGCGGTGAATTTGTGCGAATATGCGATTTGTTTTTTGCGGCGTGTTAGTTCGCAAGGTTTTGTGCGTTTTAGCGAGCCGCTTGTAGCGCAACGGCGCGAAGTTACCCTCACAGTCGTTCAAGGGCGAGGCCATCTTCTTTGCATGACGTATTTTCGTTTCCGGGCGCGATGTGTAATCTCGCAAAGTGTGTGGCTCGCTAGTACAAGTTTGCGTGTGATGGCGAGGAAAATCTTGCGCGAACTTACCCACGCGGTCGTGAACGGGCGCGGCCATCCTGTTTCTCATTCATTGCTATGGTTCTGGGCATGCTTTCTGTATCCTCTCTGAATCTCTGCCATCCTTTGCTTGTTTGAAGTTTTTTTTAATCTATTTTACTTATTATCTATCCCTCTATTTTTCTAGCTCTATATTTTTGTGTTTTCTGCTACTTTTGGTTAATTTTAAACTACTTTTTTAAACTCTTCTCTTTTCTTCTTCCCTATTCTATTTCTTCTTTATTATTTACCTTCCTTTCAGCCCAGACCATGGTAAAGGGAGCCGGGAAGCATCCTGAAAAGGGGAAGATTCCCGCACCCCGTGCCCGGCTCCCGTGCGGGCGTTTGAGGGGGGAGCAGGTCACAGCCGGGAGATCTTCAGCACGGAGGAGGTGGCCGCACTAGTTTTTTATGTTCAGCGCCGCCTCCCCAGGACCATCATGGCAGGCGGCAAGATCGCTAGCGAGTACGGGATAAGGGAGCGCCAGAAGCGGTGGGAGAAGGTGTGCCGGGCCATGTACCAACACTCTCGGGTCCGGCGCACCTACAACCAGGCCACCCACCGTTGGACAGATCTCCTGAACGCGACTTGATCGACCTGCTCGGCCTTGAGATCCACGGGCTTGGTGAGTAGTAGTAGCTATATCTTCACTACTCTGTTTTCTCCTGCTCTGTGTGTTATTATATTGCAAATTTTAGTTTTTTACCAAGAGCAATAATGCTGCTGATTACATTGTAGGTAAATTATATTTCAAAATCTTCTGTGCATTTCAGGTGCACTGCTCTCCTTCTCAGTAGCGTTGCTACTATGCTTATTTGTTTTCGATTTTGTGTTCATTTCATTGGCCTGAGAAATTATGTATGAGTGTAGTTTAAAGAACTGCGTAATGCTAGACACTAAGGGTCAGATTTTTAATTACCGGCGCATCCCTGCAAAGTGGCAGGGATGCGCCAGTAATTGTGCTCCAGGCCACCACCACCCATGGGGCGCCGTATTTACAATACATTGAGTATAGTGAGCTACCCGTAAACCTTTGGGGGCTGGGTGAAAAGTAATCAAATGCAACAATTGTACAGCCTGCTCCACCACTATGACAGTTAAATCATGTGAAATCAACGGTGTCAAATTTACAGCCAAAAATTTTTCTAACTGTTACACCACTACTGTGATTTACTGTATTCAGTGCCCGTGCCAATTGCACTACATTGGAAAAACTATCCAACCTGTCAAAAAAAGAATTTTACAGCACCAATCACGCATCAGGTGCAAAAAAGAGAACGCACCACTTGTGGAACACTACTTGCGCTTTGGCCATAAAGAGACAGACATGACATGGTGGGTGCTCGAGGTCATTAAACCAAACAGAAGACACAACAATATGGATAGAGTACTGTCCCTACGAGAAGGCAAATTGATATGCATTACTGACACTGTTAACAAAGGATTAAATTCATCCACAGAATGGCAGGCATTGGCATGTCTAACCTAATGAGTTCAGTTGGATTTACATCATTTAGACTGTAAATGCTACTTGCAACTGTCTTTACCATTGTAAAAGAAACTGCTTCTAACATTTAGAAACGTTTAGCTGTATAGTATATAATGTCTGTCGCTATATATAATAATGTTGAACCAATCCCACCTAACACCATGAACTGGTGCACCATTTCCAATTAGTGATCAGTTGGTGGTACGCAAATGTGGTATCTGTATTATCTATGTATTGTATGATATGATGTTACAAACTTTTTTTTTAAACTAACCCACTGTCGCCAATTCATTTATTGATGAGTTACGTTATATCCACCTACATCACGATACACTCACTCAATCTATGTCAGAACTGCGGTGAGTCCATACCGCTATACATTTTTAAACTTAAGGTCTACTAAGTTTAGAATTTTTGACTTTGTCTCTTTATCTAGTTAGGTTAGTGTGAACATTTTTACTTAGGTTAGAACCTTAAGCCACTACAAGATGGCGCTTCAAAATTAGTCCTATTTCGATCTCCAAACACCCGTGAGGTTAAATAGACGAAAGCTTCACTTGCAGCGGTTCATCTGCTGAATGACGGTAGAGATTTCCCGCGACTTGAACTCACTGAAGCCCAACAGGTAAACGCTGATGTTAGATCAGAACGACTGATTGATCCCTCACTACCCCGTTACTCTGGGTATGGATCGTTACTTAACTATTTTCAAATCCTCATTTTTTAGATCGTTCATTACTAGACGATCGTGCAAGCACAACCGAACTTTCCTTGATGTGCGCTAGGATTAAAGAGAGCAACCTTTCTCTTCCTTCTCACTTCTTTGAAGGTAACTATAGAAGTTAGCGTAATTTAGATAACTGTGTCAATATCATAGAGGTGAATTTTAATAGACTCCTCGCCTCTCTTCCTATAGTGCACAGATTAAAACTCCACGCAATACTTGAGTCCCTGCCAAAGAATTCGACAGGTGGCCACTGTTCCAAGGTACTTTTTGATGTTAGTAAAACCAAGGCTATACGCTAGCTTATTTGTTCAAATCACTTAGAATTTTTCTAATATTTACAGACTGAATAATCATCACTGAAGCCGTCAAAATCTAAAAAGTAAAGATACCGGCAGTGATTCTCGCCCTTGGGTATGTCTCTATACAAATTAGCGCAGGTTGTCTATGTGCTGCTGTCAAATTCACAAAAATAGAGACCATTGATATCAAATGTATGTCCGATAAATATTGATTCTTTGCATTCCCTGATTTGGTTACTGTAAGAAATGCTACTATATTGTTGAACTATATGAATTTTGTGTTTCATTTGCTAAATCTTGTCTCAATGTTTTTTGTAATAATGTAGTAAATTCATTGTTCTTGTCTGTCTGGTGTGTATAATGCAATAATAACTGATGGACTTAGTCCTTTTTAACTGTACTGAAATTGTTTTATTCTATTTTTCATTAGGGAGTTACAATATTTAGTTTCATTTGTCCTGATGATGGTCTCTCTGAGTTGCCCATAGAGACCGAAACGTCGACTTCTGCTTTATCCGAAAGAAAATATTCCCACTTCTGGTTTTTGGATAAGCTTGTCACAGGCTATACAGAGCGTTTGATTAATTTTCTAACACTTGTCTTGTATCCCTGTGTTGTACATTTTGGTTTATTGTATTTTTCCCTGAAAATTTAAACTTTGATAAAATCTATTTTTTTGCATATACACATGTCTACTTGTTTCTATGTCAATATTTGTCTTAATGTAAGTACTGTTATGTCTAGGTAGTCTGAGTTCTTCGGATCTGATTTATTGAAATTAATCTAACCCAGGATAATTAAGTTACCTGCACCTAATTCATCTATACAATCTAAGCTAATTTTGAAAACAAACTCCTTTGGAGTATTTACAATACGGCGCACCATGGGCCCAAAACGTCACCGAAGCGTTACGCATCTGTGCCGTAAAGGCGGCGCATTGCTGGAGTTGCGTCGCAACGATGGCGCAGCTCCAGCAATGCTCTGGGGTGCCCTATCTCCCCAATGCTGCGTCAAGCCGTACGTCTGCTTCAAGCAGGCGCAGGGTTTGAGTCACGCATCATTGTCCTAAAAGTGACTGATTGAAATCTTGTAGATTTCCCTCAGCCACTTTTAGGATGCGTTCCTGCGCAGGAACACCCTCCCTTGCACCGGAACGCCCCCTGATGGCGCAGGGCTTTACAACGTGATGCATCTCCCATATGCGTCACGTTGTTAATATGCGCCACACCATGGCGCCTCTTTTGATCTGCCGCTGCGTCACAAAAGTCACGCAACAATGGAGCAAAAGAGCTGCAAGGAGCTTGTAAATCTGCCCCTACAGACTCAAGTCCAGTCCTTCCTTTGTACACCTGGCAATAAGAAGAAATAGTGGTGGTGGATTGATAGTTTGAGTACTGTAATGACTGGTTAATGTAGTAGGAAACTTTTTAGTGTTGTCGTTGATCTGCAATCACGATGGACTCTGTCTGTCACTTCGCGTGCTGCGGACTGCTGCCTGCCAGTCCTAGGCGAACCTTTTTAGTAGTTTGTTTAGTGAGTTACATAACTTTCCAAGTCGACGGTCCGCAAATCAAGCAATACTAATATTGTAGTAGACCACATGAGATAGGTCAATATATCCCGTGGAATAGTTGTCTATTTGCTATTTCGCCAAAATATTTTGTTATTGTTCTTTTGAAATGTTTGATTTGGTTGACAAATATCATCCATGTTTTCTGGTCTTTCTTTCATTCTTTCATGTTGTACATCAGCTCCCCCCAGGGGCAAGAGGGCATTGGAGGAGGCTGCGGCTGCTGCTGAACAAGGCCAGGATCGGACAGGCGAGGGCTCCTTTGCTGGCCCCGGTAAGTTAATTTTAATATAGAGTACCTATTTTTTCCTAGCGTTCCTCATTCGATTTTTTTTAAATCGTCTTTGATCTTCTTGTAGACTGTATCTAAATTCTTATCCTGCCTCGACTATGACTCCCTGTGGTAGTACTAGATTATTATTATTAGTCTGTCTGTGTAGCTAACTAAGATTGTACATTTGGATAAAAGGTGTAAAACGAAACTCCCATTCTAGTCAGCAATAGCTCTATGCACTGAGTGCTGTCCTCTGGGATTGTCCATAATGTCTTTTCAAGTCTTCTAAATGTTTATGCTTTGACATTTACCAACAATAAAAAAAGGTGAATGACCACCAAGAAAGAATAAGATACTACTTTACTTTTGGTTTGGATAGTAGGACAATCCATACTACTACTGTTGCAGGGACAAATCTGCACAAACAGAACTATGGACACTAAATAGTGCATTGTTTATCAATTATAATAGGTGCAGGTAGACTTTACACATACCTCAGTGATATCAGACTTTTGAAGAACCCCCAATCTCCTTACTGACTAGATAGTGTGGCAGAGTCATTTAGCTCCCGAATTCATCGATGATTGATCCCCAATGATGATTATCCAACGCAGGACAAGAGTACTGAGTCAGAGTCCAGAAGTGTCAGAGGCACGGACTCATGCTTGCAAATTGCAAAACCTTTTGCTCATTCACTCATGACCAAAAACCACAGAGTCTATTTAAGTTTTAAAGCTTTATTAAAAGTAAAAATATTTATTAAAATCAAGCTTGTCATAACACATAAACGGTTGATTAAAAATGGAAAAGTGCTTATAGTGATTTTTTATTTCACACATTTATTGTGGGCGAGCAGAGCCCTCACCTGGTTTGAACTTTCATTTTTCTTTTTGGTGCTGAATCATTGGTCCCTTTGTCCTAGTTATGATGATTTGTTCTTAGAAGTGAAGCTTCTGTCTGTTATGAGAAAAATGGTGCGTGTTAAAAAGCAAGCATTCATCAGTTGTGCCAAAAAGTGCAGCAAGACAACACCCTTCCCTGGAAAAATGGACATTTTTACTTTAGAGTAGACAGTCACAAATTATTAGATTGGTTTCTGTATTCACATTTCTTCATTCCTAGACAAAATACTAGTGAGTGGTGTATGTCTATGACATCTAACATTCTTAAATGTACTTTGTAGGTGGAACATGAGGTGCTGAGCCCAGCGCGGAAGTGGAGGAAGAAAGCTCTGGGGAGGAGGCGGTGCAAGTGCCGGACCAAACTGCTGTGCGGGTTGCCATGGTAGTGGCGGGCAGTGGTAAGCTCTTATATTCCTTACTTATTGAGATTGCAGACTGAATAGTGTGCTGCTCCCCGTGAGAAAACGTAAGGTTTGTCCAGATGAGAGACATGAAGAAGAATGATTGACATTTAGGGGCCTATTATGATGGCGGACGGACCTGAGTCCGTCCGCCACCATAGAGTAGGAGGGACCGTCCGCAGGGGCAGCGACGGTCCCTCCGTGGTAATTAGGATGTGACCGCCACCCTGGCGGTCACATCCTGTATATTTATAATTGCGGCCGGTGCTGCTTGAAGCAGCACCCGCCGCAATGATAAAAATGTAAGTTGTGCATTTGCATGCACAAAGCGGCAGGCACCGCGTGGTGCCTGCCGCTTTGTGCAGGCAAATGCAGGGGGGTGCAGAAGGTACCCCCCATGTGCACCCCCCACCCCCCTTCACCTCTGGGGGCCCGCAACGGGCCCCCAAACAAAAATCTGTATGCCTTTGCACGGCGGAAATACCGCCATGTAAAGGCATGTTCCTCCAGACATCCTAATATGGCTGGCGGTGTCTGATAGACACCGGCAGGCATGTTAGTGCTTTTCCACCACGGACGGGAGGCGACCGCGGCGGAAAACCTGCAGACTGAAAAACGATCCCCCAGCCATCCTAATCTGGCGGGGGGTCTTTTTAAGTCTGCTGCTGATTTCCCGCATCCTCCAGGCCGGTGGTGGATTCCGCCGGCCTGGAGGATGCGGGAAATCCGCAATCCTAATCTGCCCCATAGTTTGAATGGATGGATGCCTGGATCATGGTACTATCTGACTCTTAGATAGCATATGTGTATCTAGAGAGAGTAGACGGTCACTGGATGAACTAAGTGTTACTTTAAAGAGCATGTAACACCGTACCCGCACGTCCGTCCCAGTGTAGGAAAGGCAAGGAAAAGAAGTTGTAATTTTGGACGAATACTACCAAGTAGCAGTAGTTTGTATTGCAAGCACAGCATATATCCGGCTATTACGATGGCCACTCACTACCTCTGTTAACAAGTTTAGTAGAACTCGGTCATTCATGTGTGGATGTATCACTGTTCACTCAATAAAAAGCAAAGCACCTAAAGTCATCCCATATGTAAGCAAATACATACCATGTGCAGTGATAGATAATCAGATTATTTATCTTCTTCATTTTCCTTTTCTAGTATTCATTGGCACTGTAGGGTGAAAGTTAAATTAATTAAGCAGTAGCCCTTGTAACAGAGTATTCTCAGTGCCACCCGTAATATAAAAGTAAGAGCATCACCACCTGCATGTACTGGACTGGTACAGTAACGCAAGTCTGTCTCACTCATCATGGTGGGCTTCTGTTATTCTCGGGTGCAAGTTGACTGCGCTGGCATTATGTCGGCTTGCAGAAGTTAACGTACCAATTTTGCTAAACAAGAGAGAAGAAGAAGAATAAGACTGGTGTACTGTCATAGTCGACTCTAATGGAGTGAGTCCATAGTGCTCGTAGAATTGATTCCTTAAACTCCCACTAATGTTAGAGCAAGGGTGAAGAAGTGGGAGGTTAGATAGATACTGGCCACAATAGTTATGTACTGCACTTGCAAGTTGCTAGTTCTACTGGGACACAACTTTCTGCTGAATCATTTTGTGTTAATCTTAAAGAGCATTGGTTACAGACTATGTCTTTCTTTCTTCATATAGATGCTCCTTCCAAACCAACCCGGAAGGAGCTGGCTCGACGGCCCCGGCAACGGAGGCTGAAGGCCACTGTCGCTGAATATCGGCGGCTGGTGGCCGCGGAGGAGGGGGACACGCAGTCTACAACAACATCTACCGGCACAGCTGCATCCTCCTCCGTGCTCCCTGGGTTACCCAGTCAGCGCAGCAGGTCTCCAGCGGTACAGAGCCGGGCTACCGCAGCCACCCGCCACCGCCGAGCAGCAAAGAAATCAGCTGCCCCCCACAGCAGTTGCAAAAGACGGATGCACCGCCTTTCCCTGAGGGTGTCCTACCTCGAGCAGGAGCTCCTCAACACCAAAACTCTGCTCAAGACCCTCCGCAAGGAGCATTCCGACCTGGCCCGGAAAGTCAACAGCAGCAGCCAGCAGTAGGACTGTCCCTTGCCCCTTTTTTAAAGACTTCTGGGGGGTGGGAATTGGGAGTTGGGTTTTTTGGACCTTTCATGGACATTCGTTGGGGTTAGGGAGTGGGGGTGGGTTGGGTCTTGCAGGAGATTATTTTTGTTAGGGATATAAATATACTTTAAACTTTATCTTAGCATACGTGTTTTTTTACTGATTTTGAGGCTGGTGGGTGGGGGTTTAACAGTAACTTTGTTTTCCTGAAACTTAAGTGGCATCTTGATTCAAGTTGTGTAATTAATTGCCCAAATGTTTTCAAAACTAAGTGCCTCTCACAGAGTAAGTGAATTCAATAGTCCTAGGACTTTACTAGTACTAGCGTCAGTCTCTCGTCTCTCCTAATACTCCATTATACTTCCTCCCCCCAAACGCTTATCTTACCTTTAATTTGTGTTTGGAAATAGGGCTAGGCACAGGGCTGGCTGCACGGCAAATGGCGATTAAGGTTGGCAATCCTGGGCGGATGAAATGTCATCATTGCGTTGGTACTAGTGGTGTTACACAGTGGCAGTTGCAGCATCTGAAAAAAAAGAAAATGAAACCTTATTTTTTCTTACTGTAGCATTAGAACGGTACGATAGAGAATATAGCAGGTGACAGTACACTAGAACAGTGCCACAATGTAGTCTAACAAATGGTAAAGTATTGAAAGTATAACTAGTACTTGCGTTGAATTTCTTTGACATTGGCTACTACTACAAGAAATAGTACCGAAGGTGAAGGACACAGCAGCGTAATAATTTGCCCCGTCTAGGAGGAGGATGTTCTTGATGACCAATCAAGTTGATGGCGCACATGAAAATCTGCTTTCATTTGCCAATAGGGACTGAGTGTCAAGCTGAGTAAGAATAGGATATATCCTCGGATTCCTTCACCAGCCTGTTGCTATGACCTTATCCTCCCCAGCAAGTGTGTGGAATTATTGCTGTCATTTAGTCACACATCAATCAAAACCACACAGCCCGGGGGAAGAGGGTTAGGGTTTGGAAAATGGATGGGAATGGGGGATTTTGGTAAAGTTTTGTTGAGAGAAGAAAAAAAAGCACAGCATGGACAAACAATAATTGAAGATAAAGAAATCTTTGGGTACAAAGCTAACCATAAATCTTTTAAGTGACATAGGACTACTGCATGCATGGTTACTGAAAAGTAAGTAGTACTTCCGACAACCGTGAATGAAAGAATGCGACAGTACAGGGCTGCAGCGTTTTCACTTGCCTATCTCTGCACTCAGAGAAACACTTCTTACATTAAATTAGGTTTAAAAAATAGCAGAAGTAAAACCTATAGAATGGCTGTAGGGATGAATTTAGAAGCAGAGATCAAAGAAATGCAGAGTCACACTCATAGAAGTTCACAGCAATAACATTACTTAAAAGATAATTAGAAAAGAACGGATACTGTATCTGTATGTTGTTGTAGTTGTCCTATTGAATTTGGTAAGTTGCATGCATCAAACCATTCCTCTTATTAGCGGGACTCCTCCATTCCAGCTGACGCTCCGTCCATCAATGTTGGTGACCAGAAGACACCCTGTCCACTGCCTGCCTGGCGGATGCTGAATTGCGGCCCGCTAATGTGAAGCCTGACTTCATCCCATTGCACAGACTGAAATCGGGCCTGTAATTATTGATGGAAAAACAGGAAGTGATATTAGAACACCACTGACAAATAAATATAAGGTATGTACGCTGTGTAGTGCAAAAAGTCACACTTTGAGTTTCCTAATAGACAATACAATATTTTTGAAACTGTGTACTCTGTCTGAGTCTCATTTTGAAGGATAAATAAGTATGGGCAAATTAATTTAGCGGATCTTTCCCCTCAAGCTAGGTGTACTGTAAACTGTGTTTTAGAACAAAATTAGACCTTCCCAGCAGTGCTCCCAGACCCTTACTAAAGCCAGTCGCAAAACTGTAGAAGACCCACAATCAGATCTCAAAAAACGAGGCCTAGTAGAAAACTGGTGACAAAACGTACTTTGAAAGTAAAAGTAGGGCCAAATCCCCCCTTACCCACCGTGGATTGTATTCAAACCACTTGCAAGCAAGCAAAAGTATCCATACCCAGCATCGCTCCAAGACTCGCAAACCCCCCCACAAACAGCCCCCACCCAAACACATGCAATACAAATACTGCTAACCCTAACGAGCCCTAAGTTAAGAATAGTGGCAAACGCTTTCTTTAACTATGCCAAAACCCCCCTTTCCCACCATGGATTTTCTTCAAATCACTTGCAACCAAAATTACACATTCCCACGAGTGCTCAAAGACCCCAGAACTCAGTTGCAAAAATCTAGAACACCCCGAAACACATGCAATCCTGCTGCTAGTGCTAACCCTAATGAACCCTAAGTTACAAAAAGTGCCAAAAGACTTTTCCGCATAGATTTTCTCCAAACCACTTTTATCCGGTATTAGACCTTCCCAGCAATGCCCCAAGACCCGCCAACCCAGCCGCAAAAAAGCACAACACCCCCAAACAGCCAAAAAGCAAAAATGGAAAATATCATACAATATTTTTCGTCCTTCTTTCAATTCTGTCCAAATGCGCTGTGCAGCTGGGCCATAACTCCTGTTTTCCACCATGGATTTCCTGAAAAGCAAATGCAATCAAAATTAGACTGTGCCAGCAGTGCTCCCAGACCCCAAAACCCACCCACAAACACCGGAACCCCCCAAAGAGCACCTCAAAGACAAGCAAGTCAGCAAAAACGCATACAAAAATTCGCCTCCAATTTGGTCCAAACCACTTTTATCCGGTATTAGAACTTCCCAGCAATGGCCCCAGAGCCGTCAACCCAGGCGAAAACAAGTAGAAGACCCCCAAACAGCCAAAAAGCAAAACTTCAAAAATGGGGACTTTGTCATTTTCAGGTCAATTTCTAAAATCACTCCGCGCACGCTCTGCAGCTAGGCCCTAACTCCCCTCTGCCACCATGGATTTGCTTCAAACCTCTTGCAATCAAAAGTATCCATACCCAGCAGTGCTCCCAGACCCCGAAACCCACCCACAAACACCAGGAAGCCCCCCAAACAGGCCCCCGAAAACGCTAAATTGAGCGAAATGTCAGAAAAAGCAAAAACTTTTTCCTCATGGATTTGGTCCAAACCACTTTTATCCGGTATTAGACCTTCCCAGCAATGGCCACAGAGCCGTCAACCCAGGTGAAAACAAGTAGAAGACCCCCAAATAGCCAAAAAGCAAAAGTACAAAAATGGGGACTTAGTCATTTTCAGGGCAATTTCCAAAATCACTCCGCGCGCGCTCTGCAGCTAGGCCCTAACTCCCCTCTGCCACCATGGATTTGCTTCAAACCTCTTGCAATCAAAAGTATCCATACCCAGCAGTGCTCCCAGACCCCGAAACCCACCCGCAAACACCAGGAAGCCCCCCAAACAGGCCCCCAAAAACATGACAGTGAGCAAAAAGGCAAAAACGTTTTCAAGTCTGATTTTGTCCAAACCACTTTTATCCGGTATTAGACCTTCCCAGCAATAATAATAATAATATTAAAACCACTTTTAGAGCGCCTGGTTACACACAAGACAGTGTGTCCCCGCGCTTAGAAATGCTACTGCTCCCTGAAGAGGCCGAGGTCCGGGACAGGTCTGGATCCTAGGCTACAAAGAGACAATTATTAGCTTGGGAAAAGGTAAGTTTTTAATTTTAGTCTGAATCTCATTTCGGAGGGCTCCATGCGCAAGTCAAGAGGGAGATTGTTCCAATGCTTACTCACTAGAAAGCGAAAGGAGCTACCTCCCATCCTAGTCTTGCGCACGCGAGGAAGCTGAAACAACATCGCTCCGGCAGATCTGAGGTTCCGGGTGGGGCGATGGATAGTGAGAAGGTTTCGCAGGTAATCTGGACCTATTCCCTGGGCAATGCGATGGGCAAAGCAGAGTGCTTTAAACTTGATGCGCTCCTCAATAGGGAGCCAGTGAAGTTTCCGTAATGCCGTTTTTCCAGATGCCCTGCATGGAAGGTTGAGTACCAGGCGGGCGGCAGCATTTTGGACGCACTGCAATTGGTGTATGCCTTTTCTGCTTAGGCCTAGGAATAGAGCGTTGCCGTAGTCCACATGTGGAGTGACTAGGGCTTGAATAAGTGTTTTCCTGGCACTGATGGGGAGCAGGTCGAGGACTTTACGGAGTGTTTTTAATATTCCGAAACATTTTCCCGTAATTTTGCTGATCTGTTGCTTGAAAGAAAACTCCGCATCCAGCAAGATTCCTAGATTTCTAACGGAGTCCGCCGGGAGGGGGGTCGCACCTAATTCTGTTGGCCACCAGGCCTGCGACCAGGCAGAGGGGGACTTTCCAACCACCAACAGTTCTGTTTTATCGCCATTAAGGCGTAGGCCTTTGTTGTTCATCCACCCTGCCACAGACAGCATGCAGTTGGAAAAGTTAGTGGCATCCTCTGCCTGATTGTGGGTAAGTTTAATTATTAGTTGGGTATCGTCAGCATATGTGACGATATCCACACCAAAGGCTTCCACAATATGGGCTAGGGGCTCCATATAAAGATTAAACAGCGTAGGGCTCAGACTTGAGCCCTGTGGAACCCCATGTCTCAGCTTGCGAAGAGACGATTTGTGAGGAGGGCAGTGTACCTGAAAACTCCTGTTTTCTAGAAAGGATTCTATCCATTCCAGGGCTGATCCTTCTAATCCCAAGTCTGAGAGGCGAGACAGCAGCGTCGAGTGCAGCACGGTGTCAAAAGCTGCACTGAGATCTAATAAAACCAACGCTGCCGTCTGCCCCTCATCTACAAGTTGTCCCAGACATTCTGTGGAGAAGAGAACTGCAGACTCTGTAGAGTGACCTGCTCTAAACCCTGACTGTATGGAATGGAGAAGAGAGTTCTCCTCAACGAATTTCATGAGTTGACTGTTCACTACCTTCTCCAAAACTTTCCCACAGAAGGGGAGGAGAGAGATAGGGCGGAGATTTTGTAGCTGGGAGATATGTATATTGGCTTTTTTTTTCAGGGGGTATAACCTGTGCCGTTTTCCATACGTCAGGCATGTGGCACTCCTGAAAAGATAAGGTGATCAGGTGTTCAATCTGCTCAATCATACAATCAAAGACTCCCTTACAGCGATTGGGAGAGATCACATCAAGGGGAGAGCCGGACTGGATGCCGTTTACGATGGTAAGCAGGTCTAGCCTCTCAGGAACTATAAAGCATGTCAGATGGGACTTGGTAGCAGAATCACTTCTCACTACCGAGTATTTAGTCGGCATGCTATCTGTAAAGGTGGCGTGTATTAAATCCACTTTTTTTACGAAAAAATCTGCGATGTCATCACATAGTTCATTAGAGTATGTATCTTGGGCCTCAAGTCTGGTTGGGACCGTGAGCTCTTTATAAATCGAGAAGAGTTCCTTGGTAGGATTTTTAGCAGATTCAATGCGTTCTTTAAAATGAGCGCCTTTGGCTGCTCTTACGAGTTTGTGATATATTTTTAATTCTCTTTTATAGTTCAGCTTATCCTCTGGATTATAATTTTTCCTCCAGCCACGTTCAGTAGTTTTACATTTGGCTTTAGCTTCTTTAAGTTCTTTGGAGAACCAGGGAGCAGTTTTAGTTTTCCTGGCGGGGGGCTTGAGTGTCCATGGTGCTACTGTGTCCAGAGCCCTAGACATCCATTTTTCGTAATCAGCCCATGCCTTAAGCAGGGTGTCGCTGGGAAGAGGGGATTCTTTAAGTAGGGCGGATCTAAAGTTTTCCTGCGTGAACTTCTTCCAGTCTCTACGTTTCTGAGGCCTAAGTTTGGTCACACTGCAATCCTGGGGGCCAATTTCAACTTCGAATGGAATGACGAAATGATCTGACCATATAATTTGCCATGGTGTGGCAATTTTAATACCTTCCCAGTTAGCAAAAATGGGGTCTAAAAGGTGGCCCAGTTGATGCGACGGGGATGTAGATTGTAGTTTGAGCGACCGGGATTTCAGAGCATCCACCACAGCCTGTGCCTCCTTAGGATCTTCAAAGTGGAGATTGAGGTCTCCTAAAATGAGAAATTTCTTATACCGAAGTGCATGCTGAGTTATCAGCTCTGTCAGTTGATTGCAGAACCGTGAAGTCTTGCCTGGAGGCCGGTATAAGAGGAGTCCATTAATAACATTTTTTGGGTTGGCTTTTATCGTAAAAAAACCACCTTCACTATTGGGCAACGTAGCCTTCTCTAAGGTACAATATAGGTCGCTTTTGTAGATCATTGCCAATCCCCTACCTTTCTGCATTTCTCTGTCAATTCTGAGCAGGCTGTATCCTGCGGGGACAGCTTCCAGAGTTTCGGGAGTTGATGCTTCATCTAACCATGTCTCTGTTTGGAAGAGTACATCGAGATCTTCCTCTAGCACCAAGTCATGTATCTCTAATTTGTGCTTTTTGAGGGATCTACAATTTAATAATGTCAGCTTCATATTTATCAGCATCAACTCATCGTTCCCCCTCCCACCAGTGGAAAAACGGCAGGTCGCACAATGTGGCATTGGAGAGTCCATTAACATGGTATGGCGGAAGCTATCTTCAACATTGGAGCGGAGGGCAAGTAGGTCACTTGTAGTATACCTAATTTGTATTTTATTATTTCTATCATTGAAGATAAAAGGGGCAGGGGTACTGGCCCCGTTCCCCGGTCGGCCGCGGACGGGCTCAGACGGGCTTGCCTTTGGCGCGCCGCCGGCGCGCCCGCTGCGCGGACGGGAAGGCGTAATTTTTTTATCCAGTGGGAGGCGGGTGGGAAGCGTCCAACTACTGGACCGCTACCCTATTCCTTACCCCAAGATGGCGTCCCTCCTAGCCTACCGGCGCCAGCACCTAAATCGGCTGCACCGGTCAGGAAATGGCATCGAGGGGCCTCGGAGCAAAGTAATTCTTACCCCAAGACCCGCCAACCCACCCGCAAAAAATCACAACACCCCCAAACAGGCAAAAAGCAAAAATGGAAAATCTCATACTTACAATATTTTTCGGCCTTCTGACCAAACGCGCTGTGCAGCTAGTGCATGACTCCACTTTTCCACCATGGATGTCCTAGAAAACAAATGCAATCAACATTAGACTGTGCCAGCAGTGCTCCCAGACCCCGAAACACACCCACAAACACCAGGAAGCCCCCCAAACAGGCCCCAGAAAACATGATAGTGAGCAAAAAGGCAAAAACTTTTTCAAGTCTGATTTTGTCCAAACCACTTTTATCTGGTATTAGACCTTCCCAGCAATGCCCCAAGACCCGCCAACTCACCCTCAAAGAAGTAGAACACCCCCACAAGTGCAGAGTCTTTCTTCATTGGGCGTAATCCAGCCCTCTGCTTTGCGGGAAATAGGAGTCTGGAGGAGGAGGATAGAGGAGCATGTTCTTGTGAACTTGTGAACCTGTGGAATGCAGACTGCGGCACCTTCAAATCAATAGGCAAATAACTGAAGACAGTTCTGCTGATGGACTTGTTTTTGTGATTAGGTGATTAAAGTTTTTATTTATATTGACTGTGCAAAACAAAGAAAGACAGACACACAGGAATAAAAGTGAATAAGGACAAAAAAGAAAGTTATTCATTCATTGGCTCATTTTCAGGGCTCGGTATCAGGGAATAAGAGTTTGTCCTCTTACTCTGCGAATTCAGGCGGGAGTAAGTCACCTAACAGAGAAGAAATTCCCTCATCTAAGTTGCTGTCCTCCTCGTCTTCTTCTGGCATGTATTCTCGTACTTTGTAATCTGGTGGTATGAGGTGCTGATTCATCTTGATCATTGTTAACCTCCCCACATTTTTGGGCGAGAGGCGGGTCCTTTTGCAAGTTACAATGCCACCAGCAGCACTGAAAACACATTCAGAAGACACGCTTGCGAGTGGGCAAAACAAGTAGTTTATAGCCAGGTTGAAGATCTCTGGCCACAATTTTTTTTCTCCATGCCAATACGCCAATGGATCATCATGAACATAGACCTCTGTTGAGTCATTCAGATAGTCCTGCACCATTGACTCAAGGTTCTCCATGGTTCCTCCACTTTGCTTACTTTTTGCTGGGACCTTTTGAGAAGCAAACCCAAGCTGAGTTAGCCAATCCTCTTCTTCACCCAATGTTACTGTTGTGTCTGGTGCAGATGATGCGGTTGCCGGTGTCTTCAACGGCTGAGAGGTCACTTCTGCCACAGCCACAGGTGCAGAAGTGGATTCTTTTGACTGGGGATGGCCTGCTGATGCTGATGTACTGCCTTTTCCTTCAATGTTCTGCCGTTCTCTTTCAAACCTCATGGCTGACACAGCTAGCCAATGTTTGTACATTAAAACATGTGCGTCACAGCTAAAGCTATCGACCTGTACTTCACTGAGAATACGGGCTCGGTATCGTCGGCCGTGTCCCTCTGGGAGGCCTTCAAAACTGTCCTGAGAGGAGAAGTCTTCTCCTTGATAGCCGAGGCGCGCAGGCGCAGGGATGAGGAAATGGTGCGGTTGGAGTCGGAAATTGAGGGCCTGGACTCTCAATTGGAATTAGACCCGACACCCGCATTGCTGCACGCTCTCTCCCTAAAGCAGTCGGAGTATCGAGCCACTACCACTGACGCAGCCAAAGCGATGGGCAGGGAACAGCAAGGGAGGATCTATGACGTGGGTGATAAGACGGGCAAGCTCCTTGCCTGGTTGGATAGGAGGGAGATGGCTTCCTGTGTGGTGCCTGAGGTTCTGGGAGATGACGGGGTGGTTGTTACTGACCCCAGTGCTATTGTCTCGGCTTTTGCCGACTACTTTGAGATGGTTTATACCTCGGTCTCCACCTTGACTGAGTCGGACTCGGCCTCTTTTCTGGAGGGAGTTGAGCTCCCTTGCCTGTCGGACACCGAGCGTGATGACATGGACAGGGACATTACGGCTGATGAGGTGGCGCTTGCGATACGATCCCTGCGTTCTGGCAAGGCTCCCGGTCCCAATGGTCTTCCGGTGGAACTCTATAAGATTAAGGCCGACACCGTCGCAGTGCCCCTGCGGCGCATGTTTTTGGAGGCCCGGGAGGCCGGTGAACTCCCGCTGGACCAGCGTTTGGCCACCATTGTGGTCATTTATAAGGAAGGGAAGCCCAGGGACCTTTGTAGATCGTACCGCCCGATCTCCCTGCTGAATGCCGAACCCAAGATTTTGGCTAAGCTACTGGCTAACCGTTTGGTGGGTCTGATCGCCGACTTGGTCCATCCGGACCAGTCGGGCTTTATACCTCACCGCAACACTGCTCTTAATCTTCGGAGGCTTCACGCTGTCATGGCGCGGGTGCACAAACTCTGCGAGCCAACTGTCCTGGCTTCACTGGACGCGACAATGGCGTTTGATTCCCTCGAATGGAATTACCTATGGGCGGTGTTGTCTAAGTTTGGATTTGGCCCAGACTTCATTACTTGGGTCAGGCTCCTCTATGCCTCTCCGTTGGCCAATGTAACGGTCAACGGCCGGATGTCGGCCTCCTTTGCCTTGCGTAGGGGTACTAGACAGGGATGTCCGCTGTCGCCGCTCCTTTTTGCTCTGGCGCTCGAGCCACTCGCTGCCTGGATACGCACCCACCCTGACATTTGTGGGATCAAGTGGTCACCGGGCTTTGAGGATCGAGTCTCGTTGTACGCGGACGATATCCTGCTTTATCTTACACCCCCCTGTCGGTCCTTGATTGTGGCGTTTGACGTGTTGAGCACTTTTGGTGGGTTTTCGGGCCTAGTCATTAACTGGTCGAAGTCCTATCTCTATGTGCTTAGCGGAGACACCCCACGTCTTCCTAGGGGCTGCGCAATACAGGTCTCGCAGCAGGGATTTAGGTACCTGGGTATCTATATATCAACGGATGCCCGGGCACGATACACCAACAGCTTGCTTCCCCCTCTTGCGCGCCTTAGGCACGATGTGGAGGGATGGAAAAGGCTGCCGCTGTCCCTGTTGGGCCTTGCGGCATTGTTCAAGATGATGTCCCTGCCGAGGTTCTTATATGCGCTCCAGAACACGCAGGACCCTGTCCCTTCCAAATACTTCAAGGACGTTGAAGGTCTGCAGCGGACCCTTTTGTGGGAGGGTAGACCGTGTATCGCTGTGGTTAAACTGACTATTCCATGGTACGATGGCGGTATTGCTTTGCCTGACATCCGCCGGTACTATTGGGCCTCCCAATTGGCTGCTCTTAATCACGGCTTTTATGGACCGGCGGAGAGTCCGGGATATGCCATGGACCGTTGGCTCCTGAATGATGGGATGTACTACAGAGCGTGGTACTCTAGATCTCTGGATGGCAAACTGACTGGTCCCACTAAGACCGCTGTGCATATATGGAGGGCCATTACGAAAGCATTGGGGTGGAAGGGTAGACTTATTATGGCCACTCCCCTCTATGACTCCGACTTGCTGGGTAGGTTGTGGCACTCAAAGGGGTTTGATCGGTGGGACCTCATTGGCATTTCCAAGGTGGCTGATGTGATGGCCAGGGGGGAAATTAAGTCTTTTGAGGCTCTGCAGACTGAATTCCAGCTGGGTGCCACAGAGTACTTTAGATACGCACAACAGCGACATGCCCTTACGTCTGCCCTGCCTGTTGGTGAGAAGGTCCCCGAGTCGTCCCCGCTGGAAGATAGGGTCCTGGACGGCCATATGCCTGACAGTGCCATTTCCCTAACCTATAAAAAACTGATAAATGTTCGGACTGAATTGTTGTTGCATGTGAGAGATCAGTGGGTGCGTGATGGGATTGAGTTGGATGATGAAGATTGGCAATGTGCGGTGTCTTCCCCCAAAGAAGTAGCAATTTCGGCTAGGCTGCGCCTAGTCCAATTGAAGATACTCCACAGAGTTTATGTAACTGGCCCCAGGCTGATTCACATGGGGCTCTCCGTGGATGGTCTTTGTAGGCGAGGATGTGGTGCACTGGCCACCTTCATGCATACCATCTGGGAATGCCAGGTCATTGCTTCCTATTGGGAACGGTTGCATGTGGTTATGCGTGAGGTGACTGGAGTGGATTTGACTGCGGAAGCTCGACGCTGCTTGTTGAACATGTGGGGTCCGACTGATTACACTAATGCTCAAACCCGCTGGGTCACGTTAGGGTACATGGTGGCCAATCAAGACATTGCTCAAAAATGGGGTGCCCCGGCTCCCCCCACCGTGGGACTGTGGAAAACCAATATGGACTGGTGCATGCTCCGTGAGAAAACTGTGTACATAGCTAGGGGTAAGCCTAAAAGGTGGGGGGTTGTTTGGGGTGCGTGGAATGCATACAGGGGTGATATTTGTATGCCCCCGATACAGATCCGCTGGAGGTTCGTCTTTCTCCCTAGCCCTTTCTTCCGCCCAACTTTTTCACCTAAACGTAATCCTGGTTCCTTTCCCCCCCCCACACCTGTAAGCCTTTTCGATATGATTAATGCAGAGTGCTGGAAGGTCCCACTCGCCCCTTGGATTCGTGCATTGCCGCTCCTATGTTATACCTTGCCACCTCCCTTTTATTTTTTCTTAATTGTTTCTCTTATTGTTATCTTAGGTTCTTATTTATATTATAAAATTAAACCTGATTTGCTCCTTGAATTGTTTTGTGCGCACCTTTTCTCCGCTCTTTATATTGCTGCCTAGCCTCAAGGATGTAAGGCTGAATAGCTGTGTGCTTTGAATTTTCAATAAAGGTTTCCCCCCCCCCCAAAAAAAAAAAAACATGTGCGTCACCAAAAAGCAAAGAATGCTCTGCCTACCAGCGCCTTTTTGTAGCGTTGATCCAGAATAGTCACACAAATGTAATGCTGTTCTGAGTGGATCATTTGAAGACGTTCATTGCCAAGTAGGCGCTGTAATAATTTCTCCGCCAAAACAAAAGCTTCTTGCTTTTCTTCATCTTTTTCAAACATAGAAGACACCGCCTTCAGTTGGTGCTCTAGCATGCACAACAATGGGATAGCTTTTCCCAAATTACAGTCCTCCCTGCTGACTGCACGCCCGAAGACCTCAAAAGGACGAAGCATGTCTGTCAGGCTTTTAACTAGCTCCCATTGCGCCGCATCTAGCCTCAGGTCCTTCATAGCTGTACCTAGTGTTAAGAAATACTGATCGAGTACCGTAAACTGCTCATACAGACACTCAAGCATGTTGAAGGTTGAGTTCCAACGTGTTGGCACCTCCTGGATGAGTGCTTTCACTGGCATTCAACGTTCATGTAGCAGGCCCCTCAGATGCTTCCGGGCCTTAAAAGAATGGCTGAAATGGTTGCACATTCTTCGGCAGGTGGTCACTAACTCGCACACTGGACTTTCTTCACTCAAGAATTTTTTAACAACCAGGTTTATACAGTGCGCCAAACACGGCACTCTGAAATATTTACCCAGCTCCATGGCCTTAACTACATTGGCGCCATTATCCGTGGAAACATAACCAATCTGGCGTTTTTTGGGGGACAGCCAGCGAAAGACCTTTGTGTTAAACTCCTTCAAAATGTTTTCTCCTGTATGACTTGTCTGCATGCCAAACATGGCTAGTGTTGCATGTTTCCGAGCAGCTTTAAAAACGTTGTCCGGGTCAACACCTGCCCTTAGCTTTGCTGTAACTCCTGAAAAAGAGACCCAGTGTGCAGTGATGCACATGTAATCAGTGCCTGCACCACTGGTCCACATGTCTGTTGTCAGATGTATAGTGTGAACAGCACTCTTCTGCAAAGCTGCCCCAATCACCTCCAGCACATCTTCATGTAGTGCTGGAACCGCAACTCTGGCAAAATAGATCCGGCTAGGAACCTTCCATTTAGGGCTGAGCGTTGCCACTAATTCTAGAAAACCAACCCCTTCCACAAAAGAAAAAGGGAGAAGGTCCAGAGTTAGCATTTTAGCCAGCTTAGTGTCATACAGACAAGCCAGTGGGTGGTTGCAATCAAATGGCGCTTCTGAAAACAACATGCTTCTAATGGTGGGCTGGACCATGATTTTACGGGATGATGATGATGACTTTTCCGACCCAGTTACGCTCGGTGATGATGAACTTTTTCGCATTGGTGTCTCACTCTCTCCCACACTCTTAGTGTGGCTCACAGGGGGTGTGCTGCTGACAGGGGTACTGGGTGTAAGTGAAGTGTTTGACGCTTCTTCCTCCTCGTCATCATCAGATGATGAAACATCAACGTATACAGTTTGTTGACTTCCAATTCGGGCTTCCTTGATCTCCTTTAGGTGCGCATGCCAAAGTGTGCTGTCTCTCAAGATGACCTCTCTGGCCTCCGGAACCATAGTTGGTATCAAACTTACCACGACTAACTGCAAGCTTACAAATGCTACAAATGGCTATGTTTTCCCTTTTTGGGCAAACACTAAAGAAGTCCCAAACTGCGGATCTGAAATGTCTGTGGGGGGCGGAGGAGGCGATACTGGTGGTCATGCTGCTAATGCCAGATGAAGTGGAGGATGTGTGTTGCCGAACTTTACTATGTTGTGCACTTGTACCACCACTAATTGAGGTCGAGGTGGATGGAGGTCCCTTCTGGCGAGAAAGAAATATGGAAGAGGTAGGTGGTGGTGTACTAGTTAACTCCAATGATGGTGTTCCCATTGCCTCCTCGTCGACAACATCACGCTCAGCAGCTTTTCGGGCTAGGGTCAAAATGTCTGTTTTCTGCATGCCCGCTGAGGCTGGAGTGGCGTGTATGATGATTGCGTCGTCGTCGTGAGAGTCTTCATCAGCAGGAGTAGTAGACGCCACTTCTTCTTCAGCACCACACTCCATAAGTACAAGAGTTTCGGGGACCTTCCTTTTACGCTTAGCTACCTTTGTCAGATCATGGTGTGCCTCACTCTCAGACGGCAGCGGTGGTTCCCAAGTTTGATCCATATCATCAGAAGGAGGTGGGCTTGGTGGTTCTCTTGAGTCTTGTGCACCTAAAAGCAATGGAAGACAGAGGAACATCAGTTATACACCCCAAAAAGTCGAGAAACACATAAAAATCAGCACAATCCCATGCCATCCATGCCCTCAATGATGTTTAAATTCAAGACACCCCACAGAAAGACTAGGCCCATGCACCACTCACTAGCCCTGGGCAAAAGGCTCCAACAGCAGCCAAAGAAATCGAAAAACACACAAAAACCAGCACAATCCCATGCCAATTCCAATTCCAAAAATTCTTTATTTCGGCCACATGGGCCATAAAAGATGCAATAAAATACAATACATATATTAAAAAGACAGTATTTACATATACAAATTTCCTGCTGAACCCACATGGAATAAAAGCTGCAAGATAGTACCAGTTCAGGGGACAGTTTCTTTCTTATTATCCATGCTGCCATTAAGAATTTTGAAACAGCAAAGACAATGTGGCCCAGAGTGTTAGTTTTCATGACCCTGTAGGCCTGCAGGTATTTCCTGAAGCCCAGGTTCCGACACAACGGTGCTATCCAACGCTTCCTGGGACTCTGATAAGCATGGCAAACAAACATTATGTGTAGGTCGTCTTCATCCAGGGCTTTACAACATGGGCAAAGTTTGTCACCCCCTGAGGACCATTTGCTGGTAAATACTTTGGTAGGGAGTGTACCAAACCTCCATTGGAGGAACAATTTCCTTGCCAGGAGAGGGAAAATAAAATCCATGAAGGGTTCAAAAGCATAAGAATTTTTGGATTCCATAAAACGTCCCGTCAGGGTGCCGCTGTTGTGAGCATTGTCCATATCAACAAGGTTTTTATTTTTATACAGCTGTGCAAGAGATTTGCGCGTGATCCTTTGACAGCCCTGGGCTGGGTCATCCCATAAGTCTGGCAAGTTCAAGCTGAACAGTTCCGCCTTGATAAAAGCCAACCAGGGAATTTTGCTGTTGGCATTCAGCCTCATTACATGCATAAGGTCTTGTCTATAGTGATGCAGTTCCTCGGTGGTCCATATCCGATGCCAGAACTTCACAGGTTTCGACAGGAGGTCTTCAGCAATAGAGGGAAGGCCCAAGTCAAGTCGTAAAGGGAGGAGTGGCGTGCCTTGCGGGAGAGCAAATAAGCGTCTCAGGAAACTGTTTTCCACACCTGCCAGAGCCTTCCCTGCTTTGTGTCCCCACAGCTCACTGCCATACATGGCTGCTGCCTTCGCTTGGGACCTGTATGTTTCCAAGGCCGGGCTTACAGGCTTAAAGGTGGACTTGTTAGCCACCTTCAGGAGTGCACCCGAAAGCTGGGAAAGTTTCAGCCTGGATCTCGCTATCTGGCAGTCCCAGGCTAGGTTTTCTTGGAGTGTTACCCCTAAGTATATAAAGGTTGAAACCCTCTCAAGACTAACATCCCCCAGTTTAGGATTTGGTCTGGCCTTGGCGGGAGGGTTAAAGATCATAAACTTAGTTTTCTCCGTGTTCACCTCCAGCCCATGTTGGTGACAGAAAAGGCCAAAACCATCCACAATCCTCTGGATCCCCATGGGGGATTTGGAAAGCAGGAGGGTATCATCAGCAAACATTATTGCCGGAACCCTCCTGCCTGCCAAAAACGGAGCATCATTGTCCTTAACAGTGTCAAGATGTTGGATGACACTGTTAATGAAAAGACAGAACAGGGTCGGCGCCAGGACACAGCCCTGTCTGACTCCTCGGCGGACCGGGAATTTGCCCGAGAGCTTGCCATCCCTCCCACACCTCACTTGTGCATAGTTGTTCTCATGCAACCTGGTGATAATACTAAGAAGGTGGGGGGGTACTCCTAGCTTCTTCAAAACCTCCCATAGTTTTCCTCTAGGGACTAGGTCAAAGGCTGACCTCAGATCCACGAAGACCATGTACAGCCTTCCTCCCTCTAACGTGACCGTCTTCCAATAAAGGAGAAGGAGGCGGAAGATCTGGTCCATGGTCGACGTGTTCTTTCTGAAGCCAGCCTGGAGGGGGCTCATGATGTCATTGTCCTCCACCCAGTCCAGGAGATGGTTAAGGATGAGGCGCGCAAAAAGCTTTTGGGGTACGTCTATTAGGCTAATAGGCCTGTAGTTGGCGGGGAGCAGAGTGGAACCTTTCTTATGGATCGGAACAATCTCTGCCCCCAGCCAAGACCCGGGGATTTCCATGCCTCCTAGAATGGCATTGAAAAGGATAAGGAGGTATGGGCCCCAGATGTCCGGGTGGTGCCTAAAGAGATCCCCGGGTAGCCTATCCAGACCTGGCGCCTTCCCCCACGATAGATGCTCTAGGGCCGCCTCCACTTCCCCCAGGGATAGTTCCATGCGAGAATCATGGGAGCCTACAGGCGCCAAGAAGGATGTATCAGGGCAGGAGTTAGTGTCTTGATAAAGTACCCCAAAGTGGGCCTCCCACACCACGGGGGCGATGTTGGGTTCAATTGCTTTATTAAGATCCCCTATCCCATTGTTAACAAGGGCCCAAAATTTCCGGGAATCCCTGACTTTAAGGGCTTGATGAAGGTCCTGCCAATGGTTCCAGTCCCACTCGGACCTAGCAGTCGCCATCACAGCTTTGTAATGCTTCCTAAGGTCACGTACCTTGGCCTTATTTGACCCTTCTTTTATTGCAGCAATAAGCTCCGATTTTGCTGTCCTACAGGAAGAGGTATACCAGGTGGGAACATGGGACCTTTTCTTTCTGGTTGGCACCTCCGGGTGAAATAACTCGGCCAAGTCCCTCACTAGGTCCTGGTGTATACTGCCCAGTTTCTCATTATATTCTGGGGTACATGGTTCATTTAGAAGTGCATCCACCTCCATGAACCTGGGGAGTGCCAACTCATAAAGCTTGCTGATGGCCGCTTCTGAGCTCACAAGCTTCCCCCACTTAACCCGGCGCCTATTGGTTGTAAGGAGCAATTCCCCCGTGTCTGCTCCTTCACTTCCTACAGATATGCCCTCTGGGGGCAGGGGCCACTGGATGTTTAAACAAAGGGCATTGTGGTCACTATCAGACCTCTCTATTACCCTAAAGTCGAGGACTTTTGGCCAGAGCGTAATATGTAGCATGATATAATCTAGCCTCGACTCATGGCCCCTTCTGTTGAAAGTACACACTGAGGGGGTATCGGAAGGAGTGCGACCATTACAAGCCCTCAGTGCGTAGTTCAGGGTGAGGGACATGAGTTGTATTGCTAGCGGTGACCAGGCTTTGGGGTGGGGGGAAGACGAGGGCGGGACCCCCCAGTAGTCGTCCTCGGCCGTGAGGGCACCCTCTAGTAGACCTTCCAGGGGTTCAAAGTGGCAATTGAAGTCTCCTCCAAGCACCACCTTGTAGTCTCCCGGAAGTTGACCCAAAAAGGAGGATAGCTCGTTTAGGGTCGGTGATTCATTTGGGGCGGCAACTGGGCGCGAGTAGACATTCACAATAGCCCACGGTGGTTTACCAGGCCATGTGAGCCGGACACACTGAATGTCCTGCGAGAACGTATGCACCTGTTCTGCCTGGCACCCAGTGTGGCTCGCAATCCAGATTGCCAGGCCACCTGACGGCCTCCCCTTCCCACTCCATTTGGCAGGGATTTCAAATATTTCAAACCCTCTCCTGGATTGCGTGCCCCTCGCCCATGTTTCCTGCAAAAGGAGGATGTCGCTACTACCTACTAGCTGATCCCACTCCGGTGTGCCTTCCTTATTTGCAATTCCTGCCACATTCCAGGAGAGGATTCTCAGCCCCGGATCTGATGGTAGGGTACCCTGACCTACAGTAGGATGTTGCACAACGGCTATAGGTGGGTAAGTGTCTGAGGAAGCAGAACTGGCAACCGCGGTGGCGGATGGCCCAACCAATTCCGCCGCCCCAGGTTGCACAGTATGGACTGACCCGGTGTTTAGTAGGGGCCCCATTACACCCAAACTGTCATCCATATTAGTCGTTCGATCTTTAACGGTATCCTGCGGGCCATGTTCAGTTATAGGGGCTGTACTCAATCCCCCCCGACTTTGCACCTCAACCAGCATCTTCCCAGGGCTAAAAGAAATCTCCCCTATTTGTGGTCAGTCGACCTGATCTAAGCAGGAGAACCTGTTATGATGGATAAAATTGGCCTGGCCAGGTGGTAAGTAATGCCTTGGTCTATAACGTGAGCCATCTACAGCAAAGCCTACTCTAGTCCACTCCTTCTCCCTCCCTCCCTCCGTGCTGCTAGCACTAGGGTAGAAGTGTGATAGAGGTACTAATTCAATATTGGACTTGTCAGGCCTTGCGAGCCAGTTACAAATGTAGTTGGCGACATGTGGGCTTTTGAAACTTATAATAATACAATCCCCTGCCCTATTCTTTGGGGTAAGGCCAATCCAGGGGATCCTCCTAACCATCAAAACATCACCTTTCAGGTTTGGTGGCAGCGGCCTATTAATACTAAGCCAACTTATAACCTTATTTCGTAATGAGTCTTGAGGCTCCCTTGTGTCGCCAGTAAGCTCAGGTACTCCCACCATGATTGCCGTAAATGGGACTGCTTCTGGGGGCAGATTAACCACCATGCGCTTATCAAGGGGGGAGTGGTACCACCAGTGGTACCATTGGTAGGGATCACTGCCACCCCCGGATGTGGCGCAGGAGGTTGCTTCGATCTCCTAGGGGCCGGGACAGGAGGCCCAGGCGCTGGAGGTGGCACGGGTGCGTCTGGGAAGCAGGCGCAACAATTGTGCTCTGTAGAGCCGTATGAGGGACCTGAGACGGTGCAGAGGGCAACGGTCTATTCCCAGGACAGACCTGGGCAGCCACAGAAGCATCTGCAGCTGACCCAGGGCTCTTCCTTGTATGTAAATTTTCCAAGGCCTTAAGTCTGCTCTCTATAGCGTCCAATTTGGCTGAGATGGGGGTTAACAATTCCTTAATGGTTACTGTGAGAGAATTGATTATTGCATCAGTACTGTTAGAGTTTGCCCCACCAAAGATGAATGGGCCCGAGGTCAGTGAGAGGGCCGCTGCTGCTGGAGAGCCCGAGTGGTCTGACCTAGACCCTGACAGGATAAGCTCAGGGGAGGCCGAAATGTCTGTACTGATATCCTGGTTTGGCTCAACTATATCAACCTTGGCCCTTTTTGCCTTCTTTAATTTCCTGGATCTTTTCCTTTTTGGGGGTTGGACCATTCCACTGCCTGCAGGCTCTGTGAGCAGGGTGGCCTGCCCCGCTTCCTGCAGGTCTGTGCCCATGTTATCCGGTATGGCAGAATGGTCAGAAATCTCAGATGGACGGGAGGAGTTCCTATCCCTCTGCGTTACGGGAGTTCTCAACTGCTGAAGGACTGACTCAATGGTCTGATCAATGCTGTCCATTAGAGACATATGAGTGGCGTCCAGTGGAATGAGTGTGCTAACATCTGTAGAGGAGGTATCCCCTTGCTCCAGAAACACGCTTTCGGGACCCATCTCAAGGAGCGTTTCTGTGACCGAAAGGGATTTACTGGCTTGGATACTTGCCTTTGGGAAGAATTTATCCAATGTACTTAAGCCTTGTTGAGCAGACTTACTCCGTGAGGTTCTGGTCGCCATTGTGGGGTAGGTGTAGAGAGGCTGGGGGGCAGAGGGCGTCAGAGAGGTGGCCCGGTCCGGTCTCTGCCGGCCTCTAACGGCCTAGAACGGCCCGCTCTTTGCCCGGTCTTCGCCCCGGGGACCGCCCCGCGCGCGTCCCGCGATGCGCGTACCTAGAAGCGCCTAAGTACGTCAAGCGGGTGTGTCACTGGGAGGGGGCGCGGCGCGGCGGGAAGAGGAACCAGCTGGCGATGTAACTAGGGATGCTGGACCTCGCAGTCCCGCTCGCCGCGCCTCTCACCTCCTCTGCGGCCGGTTCCACCAGGGAGAAGAAATTGATGAATGCCCCAAGCAGCGCGTTGGCTCCCAGCTACTCCTGTAGCGAGCGTGAGCCCCAGGTAACACTTGCAGTCTCGAGCGGCACCCCATGCCCTCAATTATGTTTAAATTCAAGACACCCCACAGAAAGACTAAGCCCATGCACCACTCACTAGCCCTGGGCAAAAGGCTCCAACAGCAGCCAAAGAAATCGAAAAACACACAAAAACCAGCACAATCCCATGCCATCCATGCCCTCAATGATGTTTAAAATCAAGACACCCCACAGAAAGACTAGGCCCATGCACCACTCACTAGCCCTGGGCAAAAGGCCCCAACAGCAGCCAAAGAAATCGAAAAACACACAAAAATCAGCACCATCCCATGCCATCCATGCCCTCAATAATGTTTAAATTCAAGACATCCCACAGAAAGACTAGGCTCATGCACCACTCACTACCCATGGGCATAATGGATGAAAGCTAGGCAAATGGGTGTAGGCCTGAGAACACTGCATGCATTCAAAATAGCCCCTTGCCCCCCAGCACATGGCCTGCCTGTACCAGCACTCAAAATGGCCCCCACCAACATGGCCAGTCCCCATCAACACCCAAAAAAATCGAAAAACACACAAAAATCAGCACAATCCCATGCCATCCGTGCCCTCCATGATGTTTACATTAAAGAGACCCCACAGAAAGACTCAGTCCATGCACCACTCACTAGCCCTGGGCAAAAGGCCCAACCAGCAGCCAAAAAAATCGAAAAACACACAAAAATCAGCACAATCCCATGCCATCCATGCCCTCAATGATGTTTAAATTCAAGACACCCAACAGAAAGATTAGGCCCATGCACCACTCACTAGCCCTGGGCAAAAGGCCCCAACAGCAGCCAAAGAAATAAAAAAACACACAAAAATCAGCACAATCCCATGCCATCCATGCCCTCAATGATGTTTAAATTCAAGACACCCAACAGAAACACTAGGCCCATGCATCACTCACTAGCCCTGGGCAAAAGGCCCCAACAGCAGCCAAAGAAATCTAAAAACACACAAAAATGAGCACAATCCCATGCCATCCATGCCCTCAATGATGTTTATATTCAAGACACCCCACAGAAAGACTAGGCTCATGCACCACTCACTAGCCCTGGGCAAAAGGCCCCAACAGCAGCCAAAGAAATTGAAAAACACACAAAAATCAGCACAATCCCATGTCATCCATGTCCTCAATGATATGTAAATTCAAGACACCCCACAGAAAGACTAGGCCCATGCACCACTCACTACCCCTGGGCATAAAGGATGGAAGCTAGGCAAAATGGGTGCAGGCCTGAGAACACTGCCTGCCTTCACAATGGCCCCTTGCCCTCAGCACATGGCCAAGGCCTGTCTGTACCAGCACTTAAAATGGCCCCCACCCACATGGCCAGTCCCCAACAGCAGCCAAAAAAATCGTAAAACACACAAAAATCTGCACAATCCAATGCCATCCATGCCCTCCATGATGTTTACATTAAAGAGACCCCACAGAAAGACTCAGTCCATGCACCACTCACTACCCCTGGGCAAAAGGCCCCACCAGCAGCCAAAAAAATCGAAAACTACACAAAAATCAGCACACTCCCATGCCATCCATGCCCTCAATGATGTTTAAATTCAATAAATCCAACAGAAAGACTAGGCCCATGCACCACTCAATAGCCCTGGGCAAAAGGCCCCACCAGCAGCCAAAAAAATCGAAAAACACACAAAAATCAGCACAATCCCATGCCATCCATGCCCTCAATGATGTTTAAATTTAAGACACCCAACAGAAAGACTAGGCCCATGCACCACTCACTAGCCCTGGGCAAAAGGCCCCAACAGCAGCCAAACAAATCGAAAAACACACAAAAATCAGCACAATCCCATGCCATCCATGCCCTCAATGATGTTTAAAATCAAGACACCCCACAGAAAGACTAGGCCCATGCACCACTCACTACCCCTGGGCATAATGGATGAAAGCTAGGCAAAATGGGTGCAGGCCTGAGAATACTGCCTGCATTCAAAATGGCCCCTTGCCCCCAGCACATGGCCTGCCTGTACCAGCACTCAAAATGGCCCCCACCCACATGGCCAGTCCCCATCAATACCCCAAAAAATCGAAAAACACACAAAAATCAGCACAATCCCATGCCATCCATGCCCTCCATGATGTTTACATTAAAGAGACCTCACAAAAAGACTCAGTCCATGCACCACTCACTACCCCTGGGCAAAAGGCCCCAACAACAGCCCAAAAATCAAACATTCCAAAATTGTAGTTGCAGCAACTGTAATGCCCCAAACAAACTTACTTGTGAAATTTCTAATCCAAAAGTGATCCAAAGAAAGTCAAAAAGGCCTCAAATCCAAATATCCAGCAGCATCCACAAAAAGTAATCCATCCAGGTCAAGGTCCAAATGAAAGTGACCAGCACATGAAGAAAGCACTGGGAGGAGCCTGCTGGACAGGAACAGGAAGTTGGAGACTGTGGGGCAAAATGGACTCCTTGCAAAAAAAGTGCAGGCAAATGTCAACCTGAGGAGTTATTCTGATAAAAATCCTCATTTTCTCAAGGTTTATGCTGCTTGCTGGTGGATTTCTTGTGCAGAATTGCAAATTTTGTAATTTCGCGAGTGCGAGATTGTTGCTGCCCGCCGCATCTACGCGTTCGCAATTGCGAACTCCCGCGATACGTGATCACGGCGTACTCGCGTTGACAAACTCTCGCTGTGCAAGGTGGCAAGCCGCAATGACGTAATCACGGTCGCCAAACTCCCGCGGGATCCCGCAGCAAGATCCAAAATGGCGCAGCACTCGCAAAATATCGAGAAAAACAACTCGGCAAATGCTGAATGACGGTAAGTGAACGCCGCGCGCCGCAATATTGTATCACCAAGCAAAAAAATCCGCTGAGTGCGAATTTGTGGATTTTCGGCAAAGTCGCGAGAGTTTGCAGATTGCGAATTTACCGAAAATCCGCAAATTCCGTGAGCGGAACAGATTTTACGCCCATGCTTACTCACTAGCCCTTGCCCTCCCTCCAAACTGCACCATAAAAACACTGGAATATTTCATGAGTGCCATTTTAGTGTGATTTTTCAGCGCCTATGGCCTTTTAGCAAATTTAAGTGAACATTAGACTGCAAAGTGCACTCTTTGACCGCTTTCTGTCAACAATATCTCAGGGGAGCCAATCCCACATCTGAGACTGCTTTAAGGAAGGTGAGCTTGCTTGCTTTCCTCGCTTGCTGCAATGTGGTTCTAGGCCCTGTCCTTGCAGGCAGAGGGGTAGATTGGAGGAAACCATGGGGTGGGTGGTGTTAATGTGGTAAGCAGACAGCACCAGTTGGGGGAAGATGGCCCCCAAAAAACAAACTTTCCGGGCACAAGCACATATGTTTTTTTACATAAATCGATCACTAATTCGAGGTCTCCCTATAACTTGCAGATCACAACTTCCAGGGCAGAGTCTTTTGTTTACCAGGAAAGTAGTTAAATGTAACAAATGGCCTTAATACTGTTCCGAAATAGCAACATCATGGTAGCAACTGCTACAAAAGATTTTGTTGTTCTGTAAATTAGCTGCATTTGTGTGCAGAAAGCATTTCTTCAGACAGTCCTCAGAAAATCGCTAATCACAATCAATCTGGCACAATTACTGCAGCTAAATCCCTCTTTTCGCACAGTGCTATCTGTCAATGCCAGCTCCAAGCTGCAGTTATCCTCTCAGCTGGAGAATACGCCACGTGACTCATCGCAGCCATTCAGGAGGGATCTGCTTTTATGCCATGCCATTGTTGTACTAGAAATGCATTGATTGGTAGGACTATCTATTGTGCTCATGTTTTTTGTTATTTTTTTATGTGGAGTCTGTTTTCCATACATACTCTGGAGATTCTTCTTACTGCGTTGCCTCTTAGTGTTTTGCATTGGTTTTGTTAAAATTGTGTCTTTTCTTTGACTGATTTTACGTGCATCACCAACCGGTAATCTCGTGTACCATACCCTCTGCTTCCTGCATGAACCGTGCTTAAGCCCTGAGTGATGTCACTATTTGCATGCTTTCTTTGAAACGTGTCTCTTATGCAGATGCAACTATGAACCACACATAGAATCATGTCTAGTCGCCCACGATTAGATAAATAGCCAACTGAACTTTACAGTGATGAATGCCAATTGATGCAAATAGTAATAGGAAAATAAATTAGCCAGACGTGATTTATGTCTGGATGATCAGCAAAACGCATTGCCATCTCTTTCTTCCTCCCCATCAGAATCCGGAGAGATGGTGATTCGTCTCTCCAAGGAGGCAGGAGTAGTGAGCGCGCTAGCACGGCACGTCACGTGGCTACGTGACGTGCGTTGACGTAGAGGCGAGGCAGGCGGAGCGCGGCATTCAGAGCGCGAGCAGGCTGGGCGCAGGACATGCTTTGCGCTCCTTGTATGTATGTACCTGAATAAAGAGGTTGGCACCACCTTCCGACTCCGAGAGTTATTGGGGGAAGAAAGAGTATCGTTACAGTGGCGACGAGGGTGGGATACCGACCCACGACCCCCACCACGCAGACTACGAGAAGCACGGCGGAACGGAGCGGTGGCGCAGGAGAAACGAGGAAGGCCCGAGGGTACGCACAGCGACCCCATCCTCATAGAGCACGGCAAGGAGCGCAACGCAACCATCAGCAAAGAGAACAGAGCACCGAGAGCACAAATAGCGACGATCGAAGAATCCTGAACAACCGAGGTAGGAAGCCAGCCACGGTCACGGCCTACCGGGATACGAACTGGCTACTCCACCCGAACAGGAAAGGGCTGAAAGGAACAGCCCTCCACCCTTGCTCAAGAAGGAAGAGCGAAACGGTGCACCAGGTAGCCCGAGAAGCCTGGAAGGTACGTTACCCGCAGCCCGGGCGGAGAAGATGAATGCACAAGCGGGCTACGCGATAGCGCCAGTCCAGTTCCTTCCCCGACCAGGAGAACCGCTCATGAAATGGGAGGACTGGAAGGAATACATAGACAATTTCATAGAAGTGATGGAAGACGAGAGCGAGGAAAAGTTTAAGCCGCCGAGAAAGAAACGCATCCTGTTGCTGAATCTGGGCCCAGAAGGCCTAAGGATATACAAAAGCTTGGTACCGAAGAAGAGAGAGACAGAGGATGACGATGTGTATGCCCATGCGCTGGAAGACCTAGAAGAACACTTCAAACCCTCAGTGTGCGTCTCAGTAGACAGGTTCAACTTCCAGCAAAGGAAGCAACTACCCGGGGAAACGGTGGAAGAGTATATGGCGGCGTTGAAGAAACTGGCGGTATCGTGCAAATATGCCAACTGGGAAAGCGAATTCATAAAAGACCAAGTGGTGATGCACACCACGTGCACGAGCGTGCAGGACAAGCTATGGGCCGCAGGGGACACCTCTCTCAAGGACGTGTTGGTGATAGTAAAAAGGGCCGAACTGGCACGAAGGTGTGCAGCGGCTACGAAGAAAGAGGTCGTGCCCAGTGGGACGGTGAACAAAGTAGACGAGGAAGAACACCATAAGGATAATCAGGCACGGAAACAGCCGGAAAAGGGTCCCGACAAATGGCGGAACAGCCCAGGCAACCCTGGCAAACAGGCCGGAAGTAACAAACGGCCTTGCTACAGATGCGGCAGTTGGACGCACGAGGCGCACGACCGGAAGTGCCCCGCGCTTCGCGCCAAATGCACGTTCTGCGGAATAATCGGCCATTTTGAAAAGGCGTGCAGGAAGAAGGCAGCCAAGAACGCAGTGAAGTACGTGGCCCAGGCATCGGAGGAGCCAGAAGAAGCAGCAGAGGAAGAGGTGATCACAGTCCTCTGCGTCTACGACGAAATATTAAGCATAAACGACCGGGGCCGTGGCACCGGCGGAGGAAGAACGATGAAACCCGTCATGGAAATGAGGATCGGAGGCGTCGAAGTCCAGGTGGTGGCAGACACAGGGTCGCCGTACACCATCATCCCCCGGAGCGTGTGGGAAGAGAAGTTTGCTCCGCGACTGGGCCCCGCGCTGGACAAGCTGGACATACGTCCCGTTACCTACAATGGTGATCGAATCCCCATGGCCGGGTGCAGGAGATTGAACTTCGAGTTCAGGGGCAGAGAGGCCAGGTGCAAACTGTATGTATCCGAGAAAGGTCCCTCCGTCCTAGGATGGCTCGATCAAGGAGACCTGGGCATCAAGCTGGACCCGGGAGGCAAGGAACAGATATTGTTGACGGAGCCGGAGGAAGCGCTGGACACGAATAAATGGAGGAAGAAGTTCCCAACGGTTTTTGGTGGCTCAGTGGGCAAACTCGACAGGTTTGCACACAAGATCGTACTCAAAAAAGGAGCTGTACCGGTGGCACACAAGGTGAGAAACATCCCGCTAGCAGTAAGGGACGATGTGAAGGAAGAACTACAACAGCTGGAGAAAAGAGGGATTATCGAACCGATAGCCTGTGCTGAATGGCTATCGCCGTTGGTGGTGGTGAAGAAACCAAACGGGAAAGTCCGTTTATGCGTGGACCTACGCGAATTGAACAAAAACATAGTGGTGGAGAAGTTTCCCCTCCCCCGGATAGAGGAGATGCTGGCCAGCACAAGGGGTATTCAGTGGTACTCCACCATAGACTTGACGTCAGCGTATCACCAGATAGCGCTACACCCAGAGAGCCGCAGCTTAACATCCTTCATAACTCCCTTCGGATGCTATCGATTCCGCCGCATGCCGTTTGGACTAGCCTCGGCGGCTGCAGTATTTCAAAAGCTCATGCATCAGCTGTTTCAAGACCTCAAGGGAGTGCAATACTTCCAGGACGATATATTGGTGATGGGCCTGGACAGGATGGACCACGACAGGAAGCTGGAAGCGGTATTGGGCATCCTGGAAGGGAAGGGCCTCACAGCAGAATGGGCCAAATGCCGGATAGGGATGGAGAAGGTAACGTACTTGGGCCACGAAATCAGTGCTCAAGGAGTGACTCCCAAGAGTGAAAATGTAAAGGCGATCTGTGACGCACCATCACCAGCCACAAAAGAGGAAGTCAGGTCATTCCTGGGAATGGCGGAATACTATGGGAAATTCATTGAGCATTTCGCCTCGAAAACTCACCACATGAGGCTGTCAACCCGAGAGAACAGTGAGTTCTGTTGGTCAGAGGAAGCGCAACGGGAATTCGAAATAATAAAGAGAGAGGTGGCAGGGGCAATCCCACTGCAAGGGTTCGACCCCCAAGGAAGCACCATACTAACCACAGATGCAAGTGATAAAGGACTGGGGGCAGTCCTCATGCAAGACCGAGGTCAAGGGAGAGTCGAAACCATATGCTTTGCATCCCGCACCCTGAATGACACTGAAAAGAGATATAGTGTGATTGAAAAAGAAATGTTGGCGGTGGTGTGGGCCATGTCCCGGTTCCGACAGTTCCTGTGGGGCACAAGGTTCCGGTTGAGGACCGATCACAAGCCCCTGCTCAAAGTGCTCACATCTAGTGGACATGCGGAAGCAACACCGAGGATCTCGAAAATGTCGCTCAAACTAATGGAGTTTCGCTATGATGTGGAACACATTCCAGGGAACAGGAACAAAGTAGCGGACTACCTGAGTAGGGCGGCAGCGATGGAGCCCAGTACAGAATGCCCCGAGGGGGGGGAAGAGTGGGTCGCACTCACCGAGGACCTCGAAGTATCTATCAGCAAACAGGAATGGAGAACGGCATATGAAGGAGACCAGAATCTGGAGAAAGTGAAGGACTATATTGTGAGAGGCTGGCCGGACAAATGCAAGTTAGAGCGTGGCCTTGTCCCATACTTCGAGGTGAGAGAGGAACTATCTATGGATGACCAGGGAACGTTTCTATACAGAGGGGAAAGAGTCATACCCCCGTCAACGATGATAACCAGATTGATGGACATGTTACATGAAGGCCACCTGGGAGTGGGAAAGCTGAAACTAAGGGCCAAGCAGAATTATTGGTGGCCAGGAATGGACATTAAAGCGGAAAGACATGTGAGAGAGTGCCTGAGGTGCCAAGGCGCGGACAAAACGCTTAAACCATTGCGCCCTGCCCTGGGAAAGATTGATCCTCCACAAAACCCGTGGGAGGAACTGTCGATTGACATTTTAGGGCCAGTGCTGAATGCACAGGGTATACAGAAATACATTTGTGTAATGGTAGATCGTTATTCGAAATGGCCGGAAGTAAAGATCGAAGAAACAATGGACACTGAGAAAATAGTGAGCTTCATGGCGGAGACCTTCGTGAGAGAGGGCATCCCTAAGTGTGTCCTCAGTGACAATGGGCCCCAATTCCGCTCTGACAGATGGAACCAATTTATGCAAAGAAATGGAATAGCGTCTAAACACACATCCATATATCACCCGGCAGGGAATGGATTGGTGGAGCGCTTCAATAGAGTGGTGATGGGCTCGATACAAGCGGCTATTGCAGACAACAAAGACTGGGAAGCGGAAATATGGCACATGGTGTGGGCGTATCGGATAACTCCTACGAACACTGGCTATAGCCCTTTCCAGATCTTAAGGGGCCGGGAGCCGTTCACCCAAGACAACAGGATATGGAAGGACAGAGTTATCAAGAGTGAGTGGTCACCGGCAGTGGTGCAAGCCAATCTGAAGAAGGCACAAGCAGTGTATACCAAACACTATGATGCGAGGAGAAATGTAAGAGACACTGCCCTCGAAAAGGGGGAATGGGTGAGAGTAAGACTGCCTACTCTACAGAAAAAAGGGGAAAGTAAGTACAGCAGGCCCCTGAGAGTTGTGGAAATCAAGGGCCGGGCGGCCTTGCTGAGCGATGGAAACGTGTGGTCACAGGATCGCATGGCCAGGTGCAATAAAATACTCAACTGGAGAAGCAGAGACGACCGGGAAGAGAGTGAGAGCAACAGTGACCACTCCAGTGACTATGGAGGTGAAGGCCCGGACTTAGGAGAAAGTAGTAACGAAGATCAAGAGGCCAGTGCAGAGTGTCAGCCGGAGGAAGACAGCAGTCGGAGTGTGCCTGGCGCGGCTGCGCCAGAGAGTGGACAGAGTGAAGAAGCAACGACTGCCAGTTCCCCGGTAAGACTGACGAGAAGGGGCAGGGCGGTGGTCCCACCAGTGAGGTTCAGAGACTATGATATGAGTCAGGACTTGTTCACATAACTCTTTGGAAAAAAGGGAGATATGTAGTGAGCGCGCTAGCACGGCACGTCACGTGGCTACGTGACGTGCGTTGACGTAGAGGCGCGGCAGGCGGAGCGCGGCATTCAGAGCGCGAGCAGGCTGGGCGCAGGACATGCTTTGCGCTCCTTGTATGTATGTACCTGAATAAAGAGGTTGGCACCACCTTCCGACTCCGAGAGTTATTGGGGGAAGAAAGAGTATCGTTACAGCAGGCAACAACATTGTCTCTTAAATATACTATAAGCACATTTTTAAAACATACATTTATCCTATAACTACATTACGAACCCACCCCCTGTACCTTCTCTGTTATGGAAGCGTTACATGTCTTATTGCAGGCATTTCTTTGCCTTATTCCCTTAACTATGCCCCTTTCTTTAAAAAGAAATTAGCTACTCTTGGGTAGACCCCTTTAGGCTAGAACCCTTTTTAGGTCTCTAGTCTGCACAGATAACTGTAATTGTCTAAGACATCTATTGTTACTTTAACATATGCAATCAACAAAAAAGGAGCAACTCCAAAAAAGATTACAGCTTACTGAAATGAACTATTTACTTTAACACATACACAGAGATGACATTTGGACTGCTCATGATTTGAATCAACAGCTTTCTTTTCTATCTCAGCTCCGTGCTGCTGAATCAATGGCTTTCTCCTCTACTTTTGTGTTTGAAAACTAGAGAATTTGTTCTCAATGTGTTTTGGATGGAAGAGATGTATCCTTCCACTGCTGATATTAGGGAGAACTATGGGGCATATTTCCAAGGGCCAATATTGCCTCCTTAGCGGACTTTTTTCCGCTAAAGCGGCGATAATTTTATTGCCCTATTACCTAGCTGTCGCTAACACCAGGTAGCGACAGCTAGTAGGAGATAGCGATCATCTTGGGACCCACTTTGCATGTCAGCGATATTTATCGCTAATGACATGCAAAGTGGGCGTGCCAAGATGTTAGCGACTGGAAACAGTCTCTAATATCGCTATCTCCAATTATCAACAAAGCCTTACTTTTGGAAATATTCGCGCTAAGCGCGAATATCTCCAAAAGCTAACGCCTGCCCAGAGCAGTTCTTAGCCATGTTATCCAATGGAAGGTGGATAAAATGGCTAAGAGCATTGTCACAATAATGCATGAATATCGCTGATATTTCAGCGATATTTATGCATTTTGCAGGATTTTTACCGCTTTTGAGATAAACCTTGATAATATCAAGGTATCTCAGCGGTAAAAATCGTTGGAGCGCGGCGATATTATTTTAGCCGCTAACTCTGCATAGCGATAATTATCGCTATTGCTTGGTAATATGCCCCTATTTTCCCTTCTGCATGTTAGAATTTTAACATTCCTTGCAAGTGCATGGCCCTTTCTCTTTCCGCTTGGTGGTGTTTTTTTTTCTTCCTGGTAGCCTTGCTCTTGCCCTTCACTCTTTCTTTTGTCTCTCCGGTTGCTACACACCTACCTTTCTGGAAATGCTGGCTTTCTTGCCCTCCTAACCCTCAACTCTACCCAGGCATGTTCTTCCCTGTTTGCTTTACCCACTCCATGGTCACTCACTCATCGTTTGCTCACTTCCCACCCGTTTACGATCACTCACGTCCCACCTTGGTGTCTCCTTAGGGCCCCGGTCATTCTCTTGCTTTCCCCTGCCACAACTCCAGAGCTTTCATTGGTCAGTATCTCTCTCCCAGGTCTCACTCACACCACTGCATTCTGCTACCTTGCTCATTCCACAAAACATGAATACAGCATTTACTTATGAAAACCTAATACCGTAATTTTTTATATACAAGTGACTATTATTACCTAGCAGTATCAAGGAGCTTTGTACAAAAACATGCTGGCCAGTACTCTCAGACTCAATAATTTATTATTTATTTATTTATTAAGTAGTTTGTAGAGCGCACAGCTACCTCCAACGGAGGTGTCCCGGCGCTGAAGATATACCCTCTCAACGGGTCAGTGGGATGATGCTGGGTTTGAATAATTTAGACAAGGGAGAAAAGCCAGGTCTTGAGTTTTTTTCGGAATAGAGGCTCCGACGTCAAGAATCTGAGTTCTATGGGAAGTTGGTTCCACAGTTTGGAGGTGGTCACTGCAAAGCCTCTTCCTCCCGTGCGGGCCAGGCGAAAGCGGGGGCAGATCATAAGGCGGAGATGGTTGGATCTGAGGTTACGGGAGGCTTGTGAGTGTTTAATTCTGTGGCGCAAATAGAGAGGGCCTCGATCATTCATCGCTCTGAAGGCCAGAATTAAGGCTTTGAATTGGATGCGGCGTCTTACTGGGAGCCAGTGAAGTTTGATCAGACGGGGGGAGATAGAGTGGCGGAAGGGGATGTTGCAGATCAGCCTGGCCGCTGCGTTCTTGACTCTCTGAAGTTGGTTTATGAGATACGCCGGGGCACCTACATATAGACTATTTGCATAGTCCAAGTGGGCTGTGATGAGAGAGTGGACCACTGTTTTACGTGAGTCTATTGGCAGGTATGGGATGATTTTTTTTATCATGCGTAGCTTTCCAAAGCACGCTGAGGTAACTTTATTAATTTGCGTCTTACAGGAGAGGGCAGTGTCAAATTGGAAGCCCAGGTTACGGGCTGTTTGAACTGGATCCGGGGGAGGGTTTAGTTCAATCGGCCACCATAGGTGGAGGGTATGGGTGATTTTTGATTAAAAAATAGGACCTCAGTCTTGTCCGTATTAAGCTTTAAGTTGTTAGCCGACATCCAAGAGGCACTATTCATCATGTATTGGCGAAAGTTATGAAATGATTTTTCGGAGTGGTCTTTGAAGGAGAACACCAGTTGGGTGTCGTCGGGGTAAAAGGTTGCTTTGACGCCCCAAGCTTCAATCACTTTTGCCAGGGTTTTAAATATACATTGAATAAAAGCGGGCTGAGAGCAGAACCTTGCGGAACGCCCCAGATCAGTGGATTCTTGGTGGAAAGGAAAGAGCCCAGCATCACCTGTTGGAATCTGTTAGTGGGGAAAGATTTGATCCAGGTGAGGGGAGTTCCGCTTATACCGACCTCTTGCAGACGAGACAGTAGTATGTCATGGAAGATGGTGTTGAATGCTGCGGATATGTCGAGGAGAACCAACATGGCCTCCTCACCCCTATCCGTGCATTCTCAAATCAACTCAGATACCTCAAGAAGAGCTGACTCTATACTAAAATCCGGTCTGAATCCAGATTGACAATCATGAAGCAGAGAGTTGGATTCAAGGTAATGGGATAGTTGCTCTTGGACTGCTTTTTCAAGCACCTTAGCGGGCTTGGGCAGGAGTGAAATTGGCCTGTAATTGCTTAGGCAGGAGGGGTCTATGCCAGTTTTTTTCTGGATCGGGATAAGCATGGCGTGTTTCCAGGCGGAAGGGACCATACCTGAGAGAAGGGAAGAGTTCCCTATTTCAAGGAGGGGGTCAATAATTAGTGGGGCAATTTTGTTCATGATAGATGCCGGGGCTGGATCTAGAGGAGAGCCAGATTTACATTTCACTAGTAGGTTCAGGGCATGCTCCTTAGTAAGAGGGTTGAACACGGTGAATTCATGCTTACTGATGATGACAGGTTCCTTGGTAGTAATGGTGGCGTTCTGAAGAATGGTTTCCGCAATGTTGGATATTTTCTTTTCGAAGAAGTCTTATAGATTTTCACTCAGTGCTTGGGAAGGGGGGACTGAGGTGGACATAGCACTGGGTTTGGTAAAATCTTTAACGATATTAAAAAGGGCTTTGGAAGAGTTTTTTGCATTTGCAATGGAGTCCGCGAAATGGGTGCTCATGGAGTTGCGTTTAAGTTTATGAAACTCTTTGAGGGTTTGTCTGTAGAGCGCTTTGACTTCTGGGTCATAGGCCTGCCGCCACTTTCGTTCTATCTTTTTACATTTACTCTATGATCTCTTAGTTCCTGAGTGAACCAGGGAGCTGACGGTTTTTGTCTGCGGGAGGTGAGGGTTTGTAACGGAGCTAGTTTCTCAATAGCAGTTGTAAGATCATTGCTAAATGTGTGAACCGCTTCATTTAGAATCTCAGGAAACGGGTTTAAGTTGTTATGATAATGTTGTTCTAAGTTAGAACATGATATCTTGTGCCATTTCCTGCCTTGTGTTCTGATGGCAGACTCTTTTTTGACATTTTGAGTTGAGGATACCTCAAATGGGATTAGAAAATGGTCTGACCATGTCAGAGGCAGACTTTGAAGGGTTTTTAATTTTTCGTGGTTTGAAAAGATAAGGTCAAGGGTGTGTCCTGCTGTATGAGTGGGGCCCTTAACTTTTTGTATCAAATTTAGGTTTTCCATTGATTCTAAGAAATGGGAGGCGCGGTTGCAGCTGCTTATATCAACGTGTAGGTTGAAATCTCCCATTACCACAAAGTGGGGATGTTTGATAGAGAGATCTGCGGTGATTGCCAGCAATTCAAAGATGGCAGATTGGGGGGAGTTCGGGGGATTGTATATCAAAATCCCAGAGGCAATGGCTGTTGTAGAGTCCGTGATCGAGAAGTAAAGTGCTTCAATGGGCTTTATATTCGCAATTTTCCTGGAAGTGATGTTCAGGTGGTTCTTTAGAATTATTGCGATTCCTCCATCTGTTTTGGAGCCTTCGTGGCATAGGCCGGTGAAGCGGTAGCCGGTGGGTACGGCAAGAGATATGTCAGGGTTAGAGGAGTCTTTAATCCAGGTCTCAGTTAGAAATAAAGCGTCCCAGGAGGTGGAAGATAGTAGTAACAAGATGTCATTCACGTGACAGGGTAAGGAGCGACAGTTCACCAATCCCATAGAGTAACTTTTGATGGGAGAGGGACGACTAGTTGTGAAGGCCTGGGGGCAAGTCCCATAGGCGCGCAGAGTGAATTGGCAGTTATGACATTTATATAGAGGTGGGTTAGGAAGAGGGAGATTGCATATGGTGGCGGGGGTGCAAGATTTCTTACCAATGTCCAGAAGCTGTGACCTGGTCCATGTGAGTCTCTGCGCGGGTTGAGGATTAACAGCATGGCTGGCCCTAGGCACGGAGCTGGCACGGACGGGCGCAGACGGGCTTGCCTTAGGCGCGCCTTCGGCGCGCAAACGTCGCGCCCGCTGCGCGTACGAAAGATACGCATAATTTATGGGGAGTAGGCGTCGGGAGAGAGGGGCGTGGCCTCGGAAAAGGGCCGTGGCCCTAGGGTGCGCCAGGAATGGAGGCAAGATTTGTTTGTTTGAGTTCCCTCTGCAGCGCTAAGATCCGCTGCGTAGCTGTGGGCAAGAGACTGGGAATCAGGATGGTGAGTTTTTAAATCAACACACAATTCAATCGTGACTCTCAGTTAGTTAAAAGCAAGACATTTCACTCGTGACTTTCAAATTAGGTTTAAAAATGCAAGTGCTCGCTAAGTAAGGCTCCCGGCTTCCGCCTCAGGAGATGTAATCTTCTGACAGACGCTGGGCTTTCGCGTCTTTTGTAGTCAGGGGGTGTGACCTCGGAAAAGGGGCGTGGCCCTAGGGTGCGCCGGGAATGGCGGCAAGGTTTGTTTGTTTGAGTTCCTTCTGCAGCGCTAAGATCCGCTGCGTAGCTGTGAGCAAGAGACTGGGAATCAGAACGGTACGTTTTTAAATCAACACACAATTCAATCGTGACTCTCAGTTAGTTAAAAGCAAGACATTTCACTCGTGACTTTTAAATTAGGTTTAAAAATGCAAGTGCTTGCTAAGTAAGGCTCCCGGCTTCCGCCTCAGGAGATGTAATAATGACTTTCAACATCACCTAGGACTGGAATATTTATTTAGGCAATGTTAAAATCAGAAACAATCATTAAACTTGCAAAAGTGCTAAGGGGATATCCAATTTTAATGGCTGAATCCACACCTTCTCTGGGATCTGCCTGGTCCAAATAAGTGCATTGTCAATACGTTCAGCTATAGTTCCTTTCAATTTTCAACAAATGGATATTTTCAAGAGCATCTTGTCTGTTCTTAATTCTCTGGTATACTGCAATTGGAGGGGTTCGTGGAAGCCCATGGAAAACTGGTGTCTGACTGAAGAGACTTCTAGTAACAGCTTAAGAATTTGCAGGCAGGTACAGCATGCATTTGTGTCTGACTAAGGAGACCTCTAGTAAAAGCTAAAGGTACTGCAGCTTTCATTGGGAAAGTGCCCATTGAAGCTTTTCAAGGGCATGCAAACATGCTCTTTAGAAATAACCAGCCCTATTTGTTTTGCCAATGCTTGTTTTTAGTTGAATGGTGATTGTCCTCTATATGTGCAATTTCATGTGTTAGAAGGCTGTGGTCAGAATTCTCTCAGGTGGAGGCCTACATGGATCATGGTTGTCTGTTACACGCAATAGGGCTTAATAGGGGTAGAGTATAGCGGTGCCCTAGAGCTGGCTAAAGCCTGGGCTTGTAATTGACCCATCCACAAAGATCAGGGTCTCTATCATGAACTTTTGCTGTGTGGAATGGGTCCATGCATTTGACTTTGCTGAAATTGGGCAGTATAAAGTGTATCAATTTTGAGGCCCTGCTAGAAACCCTTTCAAACCTTTGCCTCACCCAACCTACACTGCCAGACACCTATTGGATCCGATTTGCTCCTTAATCGACAACATCACAGTTGACAAGCGAGAAAATCTTTCCTCTGGCCCTCACTAGTTTCAACATATCCTCCCCGCAGTGGTGGACCTGGCCCTTTTTTCAGGGTTAGCCCCAAACTTTTTGACCCCCTCCTGTAATTTTTCCGACCTGTTTTGTGGATTTTAGGACTCTGGGCACTTTACCAGTACTATTCGGTGCTAAAGTGCATGTGCTCTCTCCTTTAAAATTTGGTATGATTGTCTTACACCTGTTTGGCACATTTAATTTACCTGTAAATCCCTTGTGCAGTGGTATCCAGGGCGGGACAGTGGCAGTGTCTCCCGACCCCGCTTGGTGCCAGGTAAAATACTCCACAGAGCGGAACTATCGTATAAGCTGTCATAGCTTGTGGTATTTTTAGATTGATTGCAAATTTTAAAAATACACTTCACTTGCGCCGCATGTCACTTGATGTATGATTTTAAAACGCACGCTGTGTTAAAATTGAGATACGAATTTAAACACTCACCCTCTGTGCACATACAAGTTACCCCAAAACTGTAAGGGGATCCAGGGGCTCATTCCCGGTCTGTGCTCAGTGGTCAAGCCTGCCCGCCCTGGTCCGACTCGGTATCCAATACCGTTGAGCGGAGGGCGGGGCAGGTGAGAGACAGACACGCCCAGCAACCCCGAGGCAGTCGAGCGGTTAGCGCTCTAGTACCTATTTCGAAGGACTATTTAGGCGGGAGGAAGCCTGGGCTCATTGCGGTAAGGGCAGGACAGTGGCAGTGTCTCCCGACCCCGCTTGGTGCCAGGTAAAATACTCCACAGAGCGGAACTATCGTACAAGCTGTCATAGCTTGTGGTATTTTTAGATTGATTGCGAATTTTAAAAATACACTTCACTTGCGCCGCATGTCACTTGATGTATGATTTTAAAACGCACGCTGTGTTAAAATTGAGATACGAATTTAAACACTTACCCTCTGTGCACATACAAGTTACCCCAGAACTGTAAGGGGATCTAGGGGCTCATTGGTCAAGCCTGCCCGCCCTGGTCCGACTCGGTATCCAATACCGTTGAGCAGAGGGCGGGGCAGGTGAGAGACAGACACGCCCAGCAACCCCGAGGCAGTCGAGCGGTTAGCGCTCTAGTACCTATTTCGAAGGATTATTTAGCCAGTCGTCAGCCCAAGCGCGCAGCGGTTGCGCGCAGAGGGGCGCCTTCGACAGCGCCAAAGACCAGCCTAAGACCTGCCCGTCTGCGCCCGTCCGCGACAGGACGGGACCAGGGGCCATGGAGGTCTCAAAATATACCCCGCAGGAAGCGCTCACTAATAGGATTACCTACTCTGCACAGGTAATTAGGGATCTCCAGACATCTGATTGTCAAAAAGATACTAACAACATCGTGGAGGGTCCTTTCGCATGCTTACATTGCAAAACCCAGTTCTCTACTCAATTGAAGGGAAAATGTTTTGAGAGACATGTTATAGCCCATACACCCTCTCCCAAAGCCTTGGATATTACTTCAAATATTTCCAAAGTTACTGGCCTAAAAAACATCCTTTGCAACATACGGTCACTACCTAAACATACTTCTGAAATATGGGACCTCATTTCTACAAATGACCCTGATTTCTGTTTCATTACTGAAACATGGCTCAAACCTCATTCCACCCCCTCCATTACTCTGGCCATTCCAATAGGATATAAAATAATCAGGCTAGATAGACCTAAGAAAATAGGTGTCGGAGTTGCAATTGTACATAAAAATAACATCAACTGCTCCGTTTTGGTAGAACTTAGAACCCCCGAGATTGAACTATTGATCTTCAAAACAGCTCATTCCCCAAACCAAACCAGATTGGGTGCTCTTGTGTACCGTCCTTCGGGACCGAGCACGAACTTTGCTAATACACTACTTGAGAACCTAGCACCATATGTTCACAATGATAAAGATTTCCTGTTAATAGGAGACTTTAACATACATAGTGAACAAAAAGACTGCAAAGAAGCTCAATTACTCCTAAATGATCTCTCACTGCTAGGTCTCACTCAACGCAATGTGGGCCCAACACACGTGGCAGGACACACCATAGACCTTATAATTACCAATTTTCCCAGTGTTACATGTCTACCTCCTGCACAAGTCAGCTGGACTGACCATTTTATCATCGAGTTTTACACCCCCCATCCTGTCACCACCATCCATGAACCGACTAACATTCCTAAAGTACGGCGGCAATGGCACAAAGTAAATGAGACCACTTTCTTAAGAAAATTTGTTCAACCCTTTTCTACGACTCCTAAGGATATTGATAACGCAGTTGAAATATTTACAAGAGCTACCAAAACAGCCATAGATGAGATAGCTCCCTTAAAACAATTTAGACCTCGACCAGCCAAAAAGCAAGAAATCTGGTTCTCCGAAGAGCTCAGGACTCTAAAGCAAATAGCTAGAAAATTAGAAAAGAAATGGAGGACCTCTCATCTTGTAACTGACAGGAGACATTACTGGGACGCATTAACGACCTACCATAAAGCAATCAGAACTGCGTGGAAAGCCCATATTACCTCCCTCATTACGGCTGCAGACAATTCCCCTAGGGTTTTATACCAGGTCTTACAGTCTTTTACTAATCCTGCAGCATGTGAAAGCCCTGACATTTCTTCACAAATACTTTGTGACAAAATATCTCAATTCTTTTCAAATAAAATAGATATCATCTATGAAAAAATAGTCAACTCCAACAATACGTTGACTACCAACGCAGCTTCCATCTTCCATGATTCAGAGTTCAACAACGGCTCTCACACCCTAGATATTTTTCCCCCTATCACTCCTAAAGATGCGTCTCTAATCACTAAGCAGATTAAAAGCGGAAGTCCTGATGACACCATCCCAGCAAGACTTATGCCCACCCTGTTGGAAATTCTATGCCCTACTTTTGAAAAACTTGTCAACCTATCCCTGAGTACAGGCTCTGTTCCCAAACAATGGAAACAGGCCTTAGTTAGGCCTATTAGGAAGAACACCGCTATTCCCTGGACCGATCTAGCAAACCTCAGACCAATCTCTCTGTTACCGTTTTTAGGAAAGCTCACAGAGAAATATGTCAATCGACACCTATCCAGCTGCATTGAGATAGCTGGCGGCCTAGACTACTCTCAATCTGGTTTTAGGCCGAAACACAGTACAGAGTCCACCCACTTGTCTGTTACTGACGACCTGCATATGTTCCAGGACAAAGGCTACTCTGTAATTCTTGTGTTATTAGATCTGTCGGCAGCGTTCGACACCGTGTCACGCAACATCCTTATTGACCGGTTGTCGAACGTAGGGATTAAGAACAAGGCCCTTGCATGGCTAAGGAATTTTCTTACCGATCGCACCCAGACTGTCACCATGGGTGAATATCGATCAACGGAGGTAGAGATTACAAAAGGGGTGCCACAGGGCTCTTGTCTGAGCCCAACACTCTTTAACATCTACGTGGCACCCCTGGCAAGAGTGATGCGCATATTTGGTTTCATCCCTGTGTCATATGCGGATGACACGCAGCTCCTCTTTCCCTTTCAAAATCTCACCGCTGAAATAAGAAACTCCTTCTCTGCTGGCATGAAAGCCGTCGCACAGTGGATGTCCACCAACTATCTACAGTGCAATGTCAACAAGACGGAAGTAATGCTGTTCGGAGATGCCAAATTACTGTGGACCCCAGATTGGTGGCCATCTGATCTTGGTACTGTCCCAGACCCCAAACAGGTCGTCAAAAACCTAGGGATCCGCTTTGACCACGAACTTTCACTTAAGCAGCATAGTAACCTTGTAGCTGGCTCATGCTTTCACACCATTAGCATGATGCGAAGAATCTTTCCCCTGTTACCAGATTCTTTCAGAAAAACCCTCGTGCAGGCCCTCATCTTGAGTCGTATTGACTATTGTAACGGATTGCTCCTCTCCGCAAATGAAGGAGTGCTGGACAGACTCCAGGTGGTCCAAAATACGGCAGCTCGCCTTGTCCTAAATGCCCCTCCCAGAACAGCATCAAAACCTCTCCTCGACAAATTACATTGGCTGAGTATTCGACAAAGGCCAAATTTAAAATATGCTGCATTATTCACAAATGCCTAAATGGACATGGCCCGACCTACCTGGAACAGAAATTCACTCCCTACATTCCCTCCAGATCACTAAGATCTAGCAAAAATCTTTTGTTGGCAGTACCTCGTGTCAAAAAAACCAGGCACGGAGGGAAAGCACTATCTGTTGCAGGACCCACACTGTGGAACAAACTTCCTCTGACCCTCAAACTATGCACAGAACACCTAAAATTTAGAAAACAACTGAAAACTCTGCTTTTTACTAATAAGATCTAGTTCCAAGCCTTTTCATCTGCTCATCTGTTGTAATCTTATCCGGTACCAAAGCGCAGAGATACTCCAGTTGGAGTCGATTCCAGCGCTACATAAACTCATAAATAAATAAATACATATCCCACATAACCAGGGCGCTGCTTGAACCGCCCACAGAAGTAGCCTGTCAAATCTGTCTCAGCCTGCCACTGCAGGGCCTGCGTCTGCAGTTTACTGCCACAGTAACTTGCCATTTAAAGTTACTTGCTAAAGCCCAAAAATTCCCATTTATTACATATAGGTCACTTCTAAGGTAGGCCCTAGGTAGCCCTATGGGCAGAGTTCTATGTAGATAAAAGGTTAGGACATGTGCTTTTATTGTGTGGCATGTCCTGGTAGTGACAAAGAACCAATTTGGTTTCTCACTGCATTGAGTGCTGCTCCTCTCATGAGTTTGCATTGGGAATTGCCTGATTTGTTTTTTTAGGGGTAATTTCTGATCTGGAAGAAGTATCGTTGCCATGTTTGGTATGTTTGGAATAGTGGTGATGAATTCTGTTTATTGGTGTGTAGAGTTTTCATTACTAAGGTAGAAATGTCACTTTTAGAAAGAGGTCATTTTGCTATGCTTATGAGTTTTATGCTGTGCAACCTGACTCCAATTCACATCTAGGGTGAAGCGACAGCTGGGCTTTTGCATACTTTGCAGACAGCCACAACACAGGAAGAGCTGGGGTGGGACAGGAGAAATGTCTTTGTTCATCTGCATACTGATAGCCTTCCTGGGGCTGGGGGAGACGGAGGTGAGGCGCACTTACATTTGGAATGGCTAGACCCTGCGCTTACAGCAAGGGCATGTTTACCCCCTACTGATGACTGGTGACAGGGCTGGTATTGAATGGGGGTGTTGTCCACTTCAAAAATTATTTTAAAGTTACCTTCACATCAAAGACATTTTGAACATAAAGAAAGGGGCTCTAGCCCCATAATTGTATACACTGCGTGCGATTTGTGACCAGACACTGCTGGTTCTAAATACTTCACCAGAGGAATGCTGTGTTGCAAGTAAGACCACCACTTGGACTTTGCTCTGTTGTACTGACCTGCTTGACTCCTTAGCTGCTAGAGAGACTGCCACTTTACTGGGGAAAGCAGTGTGCAGGCCTGCTCCCTGCTTGTGCCCCCAAGTGTTCTCCAAGGAGTGCTAGTTTATGCCTCTTTTCCCTGCCATTAGCGCATGGAGAGCGCTTCATTTGGGATTTGATCTTGTCTGTAAGAGAAGTATGTGGCGAGCACTTTATTCTTTGGTTCTTGTCCCTGAAATTCAGCGTGCTGAGCACTTCAACCTTTGCTGTCTGCTGTTATCAGGGTCTTGAAGCTTAGTGCGTGGTGAGTGCTGCATTCTGCACTTCCAGGGATAAGTGTGCCCCTCGTGATTGGTACTGCATCAACACTATAAGGCTCGGTTCTATCGTTTGGTGTGAGCACTCACTTTTCACTACTTGGGTTCCCCGTGACACCTCTCCATTGGTAGAGAGCTGCCACGAACGCAAGGGAGATCCCAGAATAAGAGGGGTGGGGGGTGCGAGAGTGAAGCAGACGAGCGCTGCCAATGTCGGATGATGGGCGTCGCCTGAAGGACCAACCAAGGACACACAGCCACCTACAGGAAGTTTGACACCGCTTCTGTGGCCCTGGACCATGTTCTAGGTGTCAGGAGCCACTGGGGTTTCCGCAGCTGCACCTGGGGATTGGTGGCAGCTGCCCTTGTCTTCCCAGCCCTGGGGGCCTGACCAGAGTCCCCAGTACTTGCTGCACTGGAAACGGCAGTTGCATCGCATGTCCATGGGCAGCTGCGTTTTTAATTATTTTGTACACAGGGGCCTTGAAAGGTCTTCCTGCTGACGTGGATAGTGTGTGCCTACCTACCTATTCTTGTTTCCTACCTGTGGGGGCACTCATTGGTGATAATTGTGGGGAGTGTCCTCGACGGAGGACCCCCATGTTGTTGATCGAGGTTCTGGTGCTTATGGAAGTTACCAGATAACCATAGTAGGTGCGCAGGAGATCCTGTACCCAGCAGTTGGCCTGAATGACCTAACTTTATGTAATAGACACACAGGAGTTTCTGCGCATGATGTGGTTATCATATACATGATGAGCCATGCTTGTTCATTCATGGAGGTTACTACTGCATTTGGCAAAGTGATTTATGATTTATGTCATGGTAGGTCTATGTGTTATATAAAAAACATGAGATATCTTTATATAACATTGTGTGGAGTCTCTTTTGTGATGTATTTATTGTGTCACTGGTGTGTGTGTGTGGTGTGCAAACGCTTTACTCATTGCCTCTGGGATAAGTCTGGCTGCTCTGGCCAAGCTACTAAGGGGATGAGCAGGGGTTATCTTGGGTGCATAACTTAGCCAACCAGAAACCCCAATTCTAACATGCAGCATCAAAGACCTTCACCTCCACCACTGGAACCGCCTGTTGCAGATAGAAGAGCATTACAGAAGAAGAACGTGCTTCCACTCTCTCCATGGATTGGCCATAGCCCACCGCAACTTGTTGAAAGCCATCAGGATCCTCAACAGCTAGAACTTTGTATGTGCCGACTTGTACCGACACCCTGGCTACCCTCAAGTGCAACCCAGTGGTAAGCGTCTAACTATAGCCCAGTTGGTCCTCCGAGGAACTCAGGTTGACAAAATGCTAGTGCAAGCAACTGGAGCACAAATATAGAACAAGTCAAGACACCACAAATACGACTCTACCACCATGCACTGCTTAGATCTCACATCTTACATCACTCATGACGTATTCTATGATATAATTTATGATAGCACTCATGACATCTCAAATTACATCATTGATGACATCATTCAAGCTTCTTTTGTACACTTTGCTCTATAAACTCGTATAGCATTAGAGCTCTGAAAGTAAGTACAAAATAGTTCAGAGATGTCATGAGTGACATCATGGGTGATGTTACTGACCATATCATGGGTGATTTAATGTGTGAGCTATAAGCAGTGCATTGCAGGGGCGTAAATTATAGTTAGCTCAGGTAACTATAACTGCTAAATTTCACTGGTTTTGTACCTGTTAATATGTTCTTTTTTAATTCTATTCTCTAACTATAACGTCCCTGTGGTCTGGATTTTTTCGGTGATTTTTTAAGGTTTCTTTAATGTTATTTCCTAACTATAACGTCCCTTTAACCTTTTTGTGTGAATTTCCAAGGTGTTTTTTTTTAATGTATTTCCTAACTGTAAACTATAACCTTTGAGAGTGGATATGTGAGTGGCTGTATATGTCAGTCAATGGGTCTGTGAGTGGCTGCATCGGTCTTTGAGTGGATATTTGAGTGGTTGTATTGATATGCAAGTGGGCAAATGAGTGGCAGTGTGGGAGTGTGAGCAGTTGCCTGAGTGTGTGAGTGGGTGTTTGAATAGCTGTATGGGTATATGAGTTGGTGCATGAGTGTCTGATTGGGTCTGTGAGGGTTTGCGAGTTCCTCCATGAGTTTGTGATTCTGTCTGTGAGAGCATGAGTGTCTGAGTGGATCTGAGAGTGGGTTTGCAAGTGCCTCCATGAGTGTGTGATTCCGTCTCTGAGTGCATGCGTGTCTTAGTGGGTTTGTGAGTGAGTGCATCAGTCTCTGAGTGGGTCTATTAGTGAGTATATGAGTCTCAGAGTGAGTCTGTGAGTGAGTGTATGTGTCTCTGAGTGGGTCTGTGAGTGAGTGCATGGGTGTCTGAGTGGGTCTGTGAGGGAGTGTCAGAGGGTCTGAGTGGGTTTGCAAGTGCCTCCATGAGTGTGTGATTCCGTCTCTGAGAGCATGAGTGACTTAGTGGGTTTGTGAGTGAGTGCATCAGTCTCTGAGTGGGTCTATGAGTCAGTATATGAGTCTCAGAGTGAGTCTGTGAGTGAGTGCATGTGTCTCTGAGTGGGTCTGTGAGTGGTTGCATGAGTCTTTGAATGGGTGTCTGAGTGGGTGCATGAGTCTCTGATTGGGTCTATGAGTGGGTACATGAGTGTCTGGGTGGGTGTGTGAGTGGGTGTGTGAGTCTCTCAATCAGTCTGTGAGTGGATGTGTGCATGTCTGAGTGCCCTCTGTTTTACCATCTACTGCTGTTTTACCCTCTTCTGCTCATTTTTCTGCCCTCTGTTTTGCTTTTTCTGCTAGTTTTTCTGCCTCTGTTTTTCCTTCTTCTGTAACTGTAGGTTCGCCATGCGACCCCTCTACTTGGGCCGATTTTGGCTATGAGGACCCCATCCCCAGGGCCCGGACATGTCTCCCTGGGTGCCCTGGGGATGGGGACCCATGCCAGCTCCCACCAAGGTAAAGCTAACTGCTATGTCCCAGGGTGGGTGCCCGGGACATAAAGGGAGCCGGCCCTCGGGGATGTTGGTCCCCAGGGTTTAATTATCTCTAGGGGGGACTGTACACCCCCCTCCTTTACTTTGCATGGACCATCCCCAGGGAGGTTGGTGGTCGCCGGGGCTGAATATGGCCCGGGAGGGTGGCCCCTTCTCACTTTAACCCCTTCCATGCTCATGACGAGCTCAGCTCATCATGCAGTACAGTGTTCCTGTGCTCATGACGAGCTGAGCTCGTCATGACCACACCCATTTTCATGGAGGTGGTAGTCCCCGAGCCCAGGGGTCTGCATGTCTCCCCAACAAATATTTTAATTTAGCCCCAGGGAAGTGGTGGTCCCTGGGGCTCTTAGAGCTTGAGTAGGTAGGAGGGGCAGGTGACCCTCATCCACCCTATATAACACTCTGTCAGCACCAGGGAGGTGGCAGTCCCCAGGCCCAAGTTTGGCCATGGAGAGGGTGCACTCATGCGCAAAGTGTCTTTCCTAGTGCCCACTCAGTCACAACCTAGTACTTCACTCCTTTATTCTTTCCTAACTTCTGTCCCAGCCTACCAAAAAAATAAAAAAAAATGTATACTTGGCATATGCCACATTTTTGGGGCCAAGTGATTTATGTATATATATGTTACATGGCTTCCATTACTGATTTCACCTGTTCAAATTTTTCCCTTTCGTCATTCGTCAACTACATTGACTGACTAAGCCAAAGCTTAGCACATGATAATCAGTGACACCCTACTATTCTATATTAAAACATCTACCTACCCATATACCTCTAACTTACCCTGCAGTATTCATTGAAAATAATTTGTGGTGGAAGGCGAAGCCAGAGAGTAAAGTGGGAATAAGTGCCTGATTTAGAGTTTGGTTGATGGGATACTCCGTGGCGAACATGCCAAATAAAATCTATATACCTTTCCTTTCCTTGTACTGCAGTGCATCATTTTCCCACTGTTAGACCTGTCATCTTTTAGCGTGTTTCCCCTGTCTTTTTGCTTTCTGACCTCCCGGTTTTCACTCTGTTTTTGCTGGTTTAGTGTCTCTGCGCACTTTCTCACTGCTGTTCACTGTTAAAGTGCAAGTGCTTCAATTGTAAATTCCATTATGGATTGGTGTTTCCATGATTGGCATATTTAATTTACTAGTAAGTCCCTAGTAAAGTGCACAGAGGGTGCCAGGGCCTGTAAATCAAATGCTGCGAGTGTGCCTGCAGCACTGCTTGTGCCTCCCACACAAGCAGCCTTGTAAAGGGTTCTCAGACCTGCCACTGCAGTGTCTGCGAGCAATTTGTAACTGCCTTGTTGACCTGGCAAGTGCACCCACTTGCCAGGCCCTATTTTCCCTTTTCATACATGTAAGTCACCCCTAAGGTAGGCTACAGGTACCCCTGTGGGAAGGGTGCTGTGTATAGTAATGGTAGGTCATGTACCGGCGTGTGTACCATGTCCTGGTAGTGAATTACCGGGTATTTCATTTTTCACTATGGAAAGGCTATCTGTCTGATAAGGATAGAATGGGAGTTTACTTACAACATCTTATAAGCATATCTTCTTATTGGGACAGGATAGAGAAACAGTTTTAGTATGCCTGAACTCATAAAAATGCATCTTTTAGTAAAGATGATTTTTATGTTCTGTGTTTAGGTAATAGGTATTTTCTTGCTTAAGCCATCCTCTGCTGGATTTGTGGATTGACTGTCTGGCTTTGGAGTGACAGGGGGTGGGAATGTGCATTATCTTTAGACAACCACTGGGGGGGTTGAGGTGTGTCCGAACTTTCCTGGATAAGTCAGGGCTAAGCTGAATAGAACTGGGCCACATTTAGAGGAGTGGGAGGAGATTTTCTTGCACCTGATTGGGCCTGGTCTGCTTTGGACAATGCTGTCTCCACCTCCTGCCAGTAAGCCGGGCCAGAGAGGACAGAACTGGTTTGGGCTGGGCACACACGCTCTCTGTACAAAACAACGAAAAGAAATGCATTATAAATATTGGTGCCCAAACCTTAGAATTTTAGAACTCATTGGAATCAAGGAACCTGCCAAGGAGAAGTGCTGGAAGAACTGCCAGGAGGAGTAGTGCTGGATTGGCCTGCAGTTGCTGCTCCTGCCTTGGGTAGTGAAAGGACTGGACTGAACTTTCTCATCTTTTTGCTGAGTATCTCCAAGGGCTTGTACTAGAGCTTACATCCTGTTCGGAAGTCTCAAGGACCACAAAGACTTCACCGACCTCTGGGACTGGGTACCGTATCTGAAACCCTGGTTTCAGTTGCCACAGAGGGGGAAAAGCAACCGACTTTGTCACTGACTCCGTCACTGGCTCTGTGTCCTGAAGGCACCGCAGAGGGCACTGCCGAATCTCGCACCTCAACTCTGGTCTTACTGATGACGATGACAGCTGCAGCCACCACTGAGCCGCTGCTTGCACCATGACCTGTGGGCACCGCACTCCGCACCACCTTGCTTCACTTTGCCGCCCTGGTCTCACTGATGCCGTCGCTGCCCGTTGACTTCAGCACCCGTGACCGCACCGTGGCTTGGTGGGCACCACTCATAAGTCTCGTGCCACACTGCAGCCCGGAGCGACCAACACAAGCTCCATGCAGCCGGCTCTGTCGCCTGCACCATGATCTGTCAGCAACGCAATGAACACCGCCTTCACTATGCACCGCAGCTCTGGTCTTACCGACGCTGCTGGCCGAGCGTCGCTGAGCCACTGCCCACACCGCGAGTTGAGGTCAGCCCACGCCGCACCACTACACCTCACCTCGCAAAAGCGATGGTTGCCCTGACTGGTTCGCACCATAGTGATATTCCTCAACGAAAAGGTACTGTTTACAGGTCTGCTGACACCACGACTAACGCAGTGGGGCGGAACTGGGTCAGATGGAGCTACTGAATTTTAAGGTTATCCTTGCAAAGTGTATATTTTTTAGTACTTGTAAGGACATGATATGCTGAGCATGGAATGTATTGAGGTCACTGCTGACCTAGTGATAGAAGCTTGGAATTTAAATGTGATGTACATAAGGAGAGTATTGAATCCTTACACTAACGAGGAGGATGGGAATTGTGCAAGAGAAAGTGGCTTTTTTCTGACCTCTAGCCAACGGGTTGGTTGAAAGAATAAACCGATTGGTGATGGACAACATACAACTGTCCTTTGCTAACCATCTTCCATGGAAGACGGAATTGAGGAGGATGATTTGGGTACATAGGAAAACTCCTCATTCTGTGACTGGTGTTTATCCTTTTGTATCCTTGAAAGGAAGGAAACCAGGGGTGAAAGAGTGTCCTGTGTGGCTTTAGGGAGTTAAAGCAGAACTTGAGGTTGATCGAAAGGAAATTCATAGGAATGCCCTAAGGTCGCGAATGAAAAACATATATTATAATGAGAAGAAAGATGTGAAGCGGTGTTGTGTAAAATCAGGAGATTAGGTTCTTAGGATAAGGGGATTTGTTTGTAAGGGTGAAAGCAAGTATTCTGCTCCATGCAGGGTAATGGAGGTCAAACGAGGTTTGGTGGTTCTGGACAATGGGGTCACAAGGAGTATGGGTGATGTATGTAAGATTCAAAGACAGTGTACTTACATTTATCATTGTTTTTTTGTAGATATATTTGATCAAAAATCTAGTATTCTGTTTAGTATGTTACTTTTGGGTTTTGTTCAAATATTGTAAGGGGGAAGATATCTAAAAGGGCCTTGGACACTCTACACTGGCTTCCTGTCAGGAAGAGAATTGTGTTTAAGGCCCTTTGTACATGCCACTGTATCACCCAAGGCATCGGTCCTATGTACCTGCAGAGTCTTATTACCATCTACAGGCTCGCACGGTCCCTTAGATCTAGTGGGACTGGCCTGTTGCTTGTCCCTAAAGTCAAGAGGGCCAGGATGGGTGGTAGATCTTTCCGGCTCTTGGCGGGCCAAGAGCATGGTAATGTAATGAGGTTACTGCTGACCTAGTGATAGAAGCTTAGAATTTAAATGTGATGCAGAAGGTGAGCATTGCTCAGCTGAGGATGCTGGTATCAGATGCTGTTAATGAATAAATATCATTTGGAACTACCTAAGGAGAGTTCTTGAATCCTTACAGTACTTTATATTGGAATTGTATCATTTTGGTCTTGTTTTGAATATATAAAGTATTGGATATTTTTCTAAACTGGTGTGGTGCCCATTTGTAGTGTTTTCACTGCATTACTGTTGGTTATGTGTAAATGTTTCACACACTGCCTCTGATATAAGCCTGACTGCTCTTGCCAAGCTACCAAGGGGGTGAGCAGGGGTTATTTCAGTAGTGTATCCCCCCTTATCTGGACTAGGAAGAACGATCCCTACTTGGTTAAAGGTGCAAACCATTGCCAACTAGAGACCCCCATTTCTAACACCCACTTTCTACTTACGGCAGATAGGATTTTTGTATTTATACGTGGCATATGTGATGTAGTATTGTAATTATTCATCTGCCTCTTTGCAGTCAGGATAGAATTGAAAGGCAGTTGGAGAAGAGCAGGGGCATTTGAATGAAATTAACACAATAAATTGTCCATTAAAGCTGTCCCAGCTGCAGACTGCAGAGAGTAGCAAAGCACCCGACACGCTAGCATGCCTCCATTAATTTAGCACAACAAGAATACTTGTGCTGCATAGTGCAAAATGCCTTACTCATTAATGGGAGGTAATTTATTTTTCTTTTGCCACACAAAGTGTCTGTTTAGTTTTTTTCACTAGGAAATCATTTAAAAGACAAAAATACTTAATTTTAATTTGGTGGTATCCTGGTTCATTTCCTTGCAGCCAGTCAATGCTTTTATGTGAGGCATGTGGGGGACAATTTGCCTCTGTGACTAATCACATCAAAAATTCAAAATGCCCTAGGGGACCGGCATTGTACTGCTGCTGTGCTACTATATAAACACGTGTTTGCACAGAGCATTTTTCACAAATATTTTTTTTTTGCTTTATCTAGTCCTGCTGGCTCACCATTTCGGCAGGAGAGGTATGCGCCACTGCCTTGGGGCCTAGTTCCTCAAGCCAGCCGCCAGCGCTTACATCCCTGCCACAACATTGACAGTGCCGCTGGCTGCTGGATTCCTCTCAATCCATCACTGGTACCCCCTACCCAGACCACTTCGAGTGCCGCATGTCTTGCAAGTTGGTGCAGCCTTTCCAGGAGGTGGCAAGCCTTTGCCGGGAGTTGGGAAGCCTTCACACCCACATAGATCATGTCCTCTGATGCCCTTTTTTATTTGTTTGCTCTGGTGGGAGGGACTTTCCTTGTGGGTGGAGAGCTTGGGATTTGGGAGGGGAATGGAACATTGGACTTTTCTTTGAACATTTTGGACATTGATTGGGTACAGGGTGATATTGGTTTGGCAAGAGGGTAGGCCTGTTGTGGGTGGAGGACGTGGTTTTTATATTGTTAAGAAATATTTAAGGGAAATTCTTCTTTTACTATATGCTGAAATAATTTCTTGTGTTTTACTTTGTACTGCTGTCTTTTATCACAGCCTGTGTTTTTTAATCCGCTTATTAAAGTATATACTAGTTAGTTATACCCTGTCCTACTACTACTCTCTGTAACTGTATTGGCCACTAGGGGATAGGTTCCATTGCCTATTCCTATATTGCCTACAACAACCTATATAAACAACATCTTAGTCTTCAGCAGAAGTTAGTTACTAACTAAAGTAGTTCACTTCACTCCATTGTTCTCTTACCTGAATAGATGAAGCAATGGCTGCTATCTCTCTCAATTCCCCACAGTTTTACTACAGGGTTTCTCAAAGTGCTTTCTTAATGATAGTGGTAGTAGAAGCAGCATTACACTCTAACCGGGAAACCTCACATCTGAGGTTCCTCTCCCACCTAGGTGAACTCCAACTGTAGGATTATTCAGAAGGATTATCCATCACAGGCAACTAGATTGAAAGAAAACAATTAGTGGGTTACATTTACATAAGACCTTTACAAAGACTAAGACCAGACTACCACCATGACACAAAGACCTGATATTATAATAAAAACAATAGTAACTTCTTCTGAGCAACGTGGAGCTAGAATTTAATTAAAACTAAACTTGCGGAATCCTCAAGCCAGGAGAAGTGGACTCATCACTCAACATGATGATCTTGACGAATGATGTAGTAGATCTGAATTATGGATCCCTTTTATGGTTGGTTGGGTAGGTAAGTGGGCCTAGTGTGAGCTATTACTCTCACAATAGAAGATCCAGCAGTCAGTTAGTATTGCTTTCACCACATCCACCCCACCAAGTGTGTAATCCCTTTATGGTGTAAATTAAGTCACACTTCAATAAATCACGCAGCCCGGGGTAGTGGGTTAAGGGTTTGAGGAATAGATGGGAAAGGGAAGTTGGGGAAAAGTGTGACAAAAACAGACACTCCAAACAACAATATTCATCAGAGTGATGAGCAGTACATCATCATCACCAAATCTGTTGTGGAAGGAAATTAAGAAATGACAGTTCATTTAAATGCATTGCGAACAGTCCTTCAGCCCCAGAGACAAAAGTTTATATCTAAATGTTCTGTCATCTGAGTTTGAAATATACAAATTATGGAGGAGTAAACCCATGGAGTTCTAAAAATTATGATTGCTAACAGAAAAATGATACTGTAAATGTTAAATCGGTCAGTGGATCTGCATTCTTCTTGGAATATCCGTCTTGGGTGCCTGGTTGGACTTCTCTGGCAAGGTAAGCAGGAGTGTTATGGAGCTTTTGCCTTTCATGCAGGAGAAGAGAAGGCCTGTCAAACAGAAACGATATTGTAGAGGCAAGGAGTAGGACAGAAGGTAAGCTTCGGGATGAGTGTACCAATACTCAGAGGCAGATCAAGAGCGTAGGATGCTGCAAACATTCACTGTGACTCGTGAAATTAACTGAGAAGTAAGAGCCATTTTACAACCCATTAGGGACAAGTAGCTGCATGTACCGGGCTGATTAATCTCACAACAGTCATCATAATATTTAGCCAAGTGCCTGTATCATATAATGATATCTCCAGTTAAAACAGGCCCCGATGGCCACAGCCATATAATGGAGGAGTTTCACATTTCAGCAAGCACAGCGTTTCCCAAATCAACACACCTCTCTCCAGTCCACAGAACTGAATAAGCCTCTTAGAGTCATCATCATATTGGTTTCCCTTTTAAGTCGATAACTTCTTTCTTCTGGCTGTTGAGGTAGTCCCGCCCTGAGTTATTTCATCCTCCTAAATCCGAGTAAGGAATCTGTCCGACTCCGTCCCGACCCAAATGAGAGCGATAGACCTGTAGCACACTGCTGTTTATGAACAAAAAGACAAAAATAATTTGAGTATTGTGTAGATTGTGTTTGTTAACTGAACTGACTGGTCTGATCTCTAAAGAACCACAAAAAAGGAGTGGAACCTGCAAGTAAATCTCTCTAAGTATGAAAGGGCCAATCACCGTCAGGAAAAATCATGATAACCCATCAGGCCACAAACATTGCAAATCATCACAATTACGTTTATAAATTATTTGAACACCCTCCTTCATTGTCTTCCCCCACATGAATAATCAACCATCACTCACAATCACTCTGTAATATATCACTTATTGGTGCAATAGTTTCCTGTTCCAATCCAAGAACTGTGGTACACAATTGTATCTCCACTTTGATGCAAGCAACACATTGGCCGTCTTGTAAACCAAATGATCTTTACTGAGGTAGCATAGGGGATGAAAAAAGATAGGCATTGTTCGGAGGCAGGCAGTGTCTCCAATGTCATTGAAGGGAATGGGAAGGCTTATTCACTGCACACTTGTCCAACTCCAATCCGGCCATGCATGTGCCTAAAAATGGTGGGACTGCATAAGTCAGACACAAACAATTTATAATGTTACTGTACCTATATCCATTTTTGGGGGGGCAAAACAGTTTGACACACTATAGTTTTAAAGTTCTATGGTGGCCTACTCAGTCATGGAAGTAGAGATTGTCCTCAAATGCAGGTGGTTCATCCAGAAGTTGGTCAGCTAACACACTTGAGTCTGAAATATCGCCCTCATTCTCCTCCTGTGGTATTTCAGGAACAGTGCAATTGTGTGGTATTTGGTGATATTTGGTGATATTTGGTGGGGTATTTCTAGAGCGCGACGTTCGCTCTGGAGGGAGCATCTTGGCGCTAGGAAACCTGTGTGAACCAGTCCAATAGGATTAGATGGAAGCTTTGGAATAATCGTCCGGGAGATTAAAGATCCATGTCTTTAGGAGCTTTCGAAAGGATTTTTCCTGGGTTTGTTGTCTGAGGGTTTTGGGCAGTTTGTTCCACGCTTTAGTTGCCAGGAAACTGAGGGTCTTCTCACCCTTCGTTTTCAGATTGTATTTAGGTAGAAGGATGAGGTTATCATTGGTTGAACGAAGGTGACGGCTGGTCACGTAGTGGGGATAGCGCTTGTTGAGGTATTTAGGGCCAGTATTGTTGTAGGCACGAAAGGCTGTGATCAGGATTTTGAAGAGAATCCTTTTATGGAGTGGGAGCCAGTGAAGTGAACGAAGCGCTGCAGAGATGGAGGATCTGCGGGGTAGACCCAGAACAAGACGGGCGGCTGTATGAAGTACGCTCTGCAGTTTTTGGGTGGTGCTCTTTTTGACTCCTGCGAGCAAGCCGTTGCAGTAATCCAGTCGCGAGATTATAAGTGCGACTGTCACCGTCTTTCTAGCATCGATGGGGAGAAAGTCAAAGAACTTTCTCAGGGATCTGATTGTTCCGAAGCATTTGCCTGCGACGGTTCTGGCATGCTGATCAAAGGAGAGATCGGAGTCAAAGGTAACGCCGAGATTCCTAGCAGACGAAACTGTCTGGGGGGGGGGCGACGGAATTGTCCGGCCACCAAAGTGCTGGACAGAAGGAGATATTTGTGCCAATCGGGAGGATCTCCGTTTTACTTGAGTTGCACTTCAAGTGGTTATTGTCCATCCATCGAAATACTTCAGTCAGGCAGTGTTTGAGGTTAAGTTCGGCTTTGGTGGATGATTCATCCAATGGCACGATGAGTTGTGTGTCATCGGCGTACGAGGTGACAGGTATGCCGAATGATTCTATCAGATTGAGGAGTGGAATGAGGTAAACGTTAAACAGGAGAGGACTGAGGATGGATCCCTGTGGTACACCTGAAGGGACAAGTTTATCTTTGGAGTGAAATGGACCTAAGGTGACAGTTTGGGAACGGTCGGAGAGGAAAGACGTAATCCAGGATAGGGCGGAATCAGAGATGCCAATGTTCCTGAGTCTACCGATGAGGATGGTGTGGGAGATGGTATCAAACGCCGCCGTTAGGTCGAGAAGGATTAGGATGGATTTTTTTCTCTGATCTTGTAGGATTTTTATAGTGTTGGACAGTTCAATGAGAGCAGTTTCAGTCGAGTGCTTGGGGCGGAATCTGGATTGTTGGGGATGAAGAAGATTATTCTCATCTAGGTAGCATTTCAGCTCTTTATGGACTAGCTGTTCCGTGATTTTTCCCAAAGCAGGGAGCAGCGAAATTGGGCAGAGGTTGGTGAGATCCGTCGGTGGTTTATTTGCCTTCTTCATAAGAGGTTTGACGATTCCTTTTTTCCAGCAGGTCGGAACTATGCCAGAGCTAAGCGAGGAGTTGATTAAGTTGTTAATGAGTGGATTAACCTCGTCGATTAATTGGTGTAGTATTTTGGGGGGACAAGGATCGGATGGGGCACCCGATTTGCAGGCCAGGATGGCTTTTTTCGACTCCTCAAGAGTGACAGGGGTGAAGTGACTTAGCGTACAGCTTTGGGGGGTCAGTGGGGGGAGTACTGGGGGGGTGACAGGGGGGGGAAAGTTGATTTGGATTGAGGCAATTTTTTCCTCGAAATAATCAGAAATTTGATCACAGAATTTCTGAGAGGGAGGGATTTCAGGCAGGAGTGCCTTAGGTTGCGTGAAAGATTTGACTATCGCAAACAGCACCTTTTGTTTTTGGCCTGCGTTTTTTATGGCGTTGACATAGTAGTTTTTTTTTCCAGTTTGATTTCTGAAAGGTAGTTTTTTCTTGTAGCGATATAGGAGGTACGATTAGTGGCTTCGTATGTCTTCCGCCATTTTCTTTCTGCCTTTTTACATAGCAAATGCGCATTTGCAAGTTCAGGTGTAAACCAGGGGGCATTGATTTTAGTTTTGCCCCGAGAGGTGCGGGGACATGAGGGCGGAATTCTGGATTTAATTTCTTGAGCGATCCAGTTGTGAAAGAGATCGGTGTCGGTATCGACGTTACCGGAGAGGATAGGGGCTTGAGTTTGCATTGAAGGATTAAGAGTGAAGTTATCCTGAACCTTTTTCCAATTGATGTGATTGCCGGGGAGAAAAACAGGTTTGTCGCGGTTCGGTAGGTTTTCATTCAGGATATGAAATGGGATAAAGGAGTGATCGGACCAGATCTGGGGCAGGGGCGTTAGTGTAATCAAGGAGGGGGAATTCGTGCAGACTCCATCAAGAGTATGACCCAGGGAGTGAGTGGGTAGGGTGACGAGTTGTTTAAAATTGAACATATCAAGTGTTTGTACGAAATTGATGGTACGAGTATCTGTTTTCGATTCTAGGTGGAGGTTAAAATCACCAAGGAGGGAGAAGAATGGGTATCTGAGTGAAAGCTGTCCTAAAGAATCGTGCAGTGAGTCGAGGAACTCAGATGCATTGCCGGGTGGGCGGTAGATAAGTCCGCCTGAAAATGAAGTGTGCTCGTTCAATTTAATAGAGAAGCCTAGTCCTTCTATCTTTTTTAGAGGCTCTAGACTGAAGGTGTGGCAAGGAAAGGTGTCTTTAAGGATGAATGCAACACCTCCGCCTCGGCCCTTGGCTCTATCTTCCCTGAAGAGTGAGTAGCCCTGGGGAAGAGCAACAGCTATATCAGGGTTGCAGTCAGCTGTTAGCCATGTCTCAGTAATCATGAGGCAGTCGAGGTCGAACTCCAAGATAAGGTCGTGTATATCTTGGTTGTGCCTGCACATGGAACGTGCGTTGATCAGGCCACCTTTGAAGGAGAGCGGAGGGGTCTGAGGTGAATTGGCTGCTGGAGCAGTTGTGTGGAGCCCAGTGGACCAATGACAAAATTTGCAACTGACTGGGCCTGAAAGCACGGCTGGGTCGAGTATACCTGGGCACTGCTTAGTGACCTGTAGTTGTAAGAGGTCGCTAGGTTGGTAGGAGATGTGGGAGGAAGAATGGGCAGAGTTTCCTGCGCCTGTCGCGGTCTTGTCGCGGACGGGCGCAGACGGGCTTGCCTTAGGCGCGCCTTCGGCGCGCAAACGGCGCTCCCGCTGCGCTCGTCCGCTGCGCGTCTTGTATAGGCACATTTATAGGAGACCAAGGGGTGTGTGACCTCAGAAAGGGGCGGAGTCAGCGTGCACGCCGGTGGTGGTGGCGGCGGCAGGCTAGAAGAGCCAGGAAGGGCGCGAAGCAGCTATTTCCATCAGCTGTGCGCGAGCGCTGAGTGAGTGGTATGCAGAGTTGGTTCATTTTGATGATGGTTAATCTCTCCACGCTTTGAGGCAAGAGGCTGGTTTTTCTCACAATGACAACGGCACCAGCTGCACTGAACACATGATCAGCAGCAACACTGGCTACTGGACAAGCTAGATATTTTATTGCAAGCCTACTGAGCTCTAGCCATTGGCGTTTCTTTCTATACCAATAGAATAATGGGGGTTGATCCACATAGATATCTTTTAGGTTATTTAGATAGTCCTGGAAAACCCTCTGAATTGTCATTGGTGCTTCCACTCAACTCTTTTTGCCTCTGCCTCTGCACTGGACTTAAGCCCTGCCACTTGAAACTAAGCCAATGCAGATGTTGGGTCAAATTCTTCTTTTCCTGTTGTTGTTGTAGTTGCTGGTGTTCTTGTTGCTGGTGTTGGTTGCTGGGAGGCAACAGCACTGCCCTCTCTGGAACTTGAAAGCTGCACCCCAACACTTCTGCCCAGGGCTGTAGTTTCAAGTTATTAATCTTCCAGGTCAATTGCCTGATCCTCAATCAACGTCTTGTATAGCGAAATATCCACTTCTCAAAAAGGAATGAAATTGGCAAGTATTTCTTTCCAACACTGATCAAGTATTGTGGCATACATGTACTCATTGGACAGCCCAATGTCCCATTGCAGCCTTGGATTAACAGCCAAGTGAAGGATTGAACTCACAACCAAGCCATGCGCATCTCTGTTGCTGTTCACACCAGTAAACCTTTGCAAACCTTTTTTTAACTGGTCCTGTAGCATATGCAGCAACGGGATAACTTGTCTCATAGTACTGTTCACCTTCCTGTGTGAAAACCTCAAAAGAAAGTTGTAGCTGTGTCAGGCATTTAACTAGGACCCATCTGTACATCTCCATGGTCATGCTTTTCTCAGTTGCATCCCCTCCTCTTTGAATGACAAAGTCATTGATCAGTTTGTACTGCTGAAAGAGATGTTGCAACATGTCATAGGTCGAGTTCCAAAGTGTTGGCACCTCCTGTATGAGGTCTTTAACTCTATTAGCACGCCAAATGATCCTCAACTGCTTCCAGACTTTAAAAGAATTCCATAATGAGTGCAAATGTCTTTTTTTTTAGAAAGTCTTATACAATCAGGTTGATTCAATGCGCCAAATACAGGACTCTGAAATAGCCATCATCTGCCATGGCCTTAACTATATTACTGTCATTGTCTGTGGCAACAAATCCAATTCGGAGTCCTCTCAGTCACAGCAACTTGAACACCTTGCTTTTAAAGTCTTTCAAGATGTTTGCAGCTGTATGGGATTTGTCCATGGTGAACATTGCTATTGTTCCTTGCCACAGAATGCCCTTAAAAGTTTCTTCAGTGCTGAGACCTGTAATTAGCTGTTGCATAACCACACACAGAAGAGGTCCAGTGTGCAGTGATACACATGTAATCTGTTGTTTGACAACTGGTCCACATGTCTGTCCTCAGGTGGATAGTGTTAAAAGCACTCCGCTTCAAAGCTTGTCCAACCAATTGCAGCAACTCTGGTAAAATAGGTCTGGCTGGGATCCTTCTATTTTGGGCAGATGGCCACCTCAAATTCTAAAACTTTCACTCCTTCCACAACAGAAAAAGGAAGGCGGTCCAGCACTAACATTCTAGCCAGATTCCCATTGTACAAACGTGCTGTTGGATGGTTACATTCATAGGGCCCCTCCTCCTAAAACATGCCTGTAAAAGTGGCTTATATATTTTTTCTTTTGTGGTACCACTAATGCAGGGGATGTCTGGAGACAACTAGGAGGTGGTAGACTGAATATGCTTCTTTGGGCAATCACTGTATACTGTCCATCCATCTGACTCTTGTGCCATTTGGAGGTTGATGAGGTGGGTGATACTGATTTACTGCCAGGGGCAGGGCTACTTTGCATAAAGAAGTCACCCTCTTGTTCGTTATCACCATCCCCTCCAACCATGATCACAGCTGATTTCCCTCTCTCATCACCACCTGCATCCATTTGATTAAGGTGCGCCTCATACTGGATTGCGTGGTCTTTTCATATCGGTCATTTGGCCTCTGGTACCATAGTGTGAACCATGCCTACCCCTCGACGAACACTCATGTGGCAAATGGAGCATATTGTAATGTTATCTTCCTGCTTGATAAACGTAAAGCGGTCCCAAGCCAGGGAGGAGAACTTTTTCAATGAGCCAGTTTTGCCACGGCAAGGCCAGAAGAACTGGCGGTAGGTGGGTATGTTGGCGATTGCCTCTGTGTAGTGCGTACTTCGACTGAGGCAGTGGTGGATGTAGGTCTCAGTGGGGGCTCTACAAATAGGGAAGCTGGTGGTGGTGGTACTAGTGCCACATCTTTCAGAGCAGGGTGAATAGGAGGAGTAATGTCAGTTTCCTCTGAGCTGGCCTCCATGACAATGACTGGCTCGTCCTCCTCATACCCTTCCATAATTGTAAGCTTTCAGGAACTGTCCTTTTCCCTTGTCTCTCCTGGCGTGTCTCAGACTCGGCGAGGTCCAGGGGGGCTTTTAGAAGATGGTGGAATACTCTTCCTTTTTCTTGTTGTAGATTTGGAGCCAATGATTCAAGAAGAGTAACAACATCTTGCTGAGTATGGAACCTAAACCTCCTGTTCTGTTTCTACTGTTGCAAGGTCTACTATTGCTGGCCTGTAGCTCCTTTTGTCCACCTTGACCAGTTTCCTGCGATGATTGGATTCTAGTTTACGGCTGAGACAAGTATAAATTAGACTCACTACTCGTTGCCATGATTGCAGTGGCTGCCTTGCTGAGAGACAATGCCGTAGGCTTAGGTGGAAGTGGTGCCGTTAATATGGGAGTGCTGCTACCAGCTTGCTACCCAAACGAAGGTGAGGCAGGCACACCAAGTTTCCTGAAAAAGGTTTGGGACGGCACACCAGTGGTGGCAACCTGCTTCTTCTTCTCCTCCACACTGGCCACTTTATTGGCAGCACCTTTCTTTGGGGCCAGCTTGATGCTCTGCCAGATGGTGGTGGTACTTAACTGCACAAACAGATGAAACTGGAGGACTCATGGTTTATTGTTACATTGCTTTGTTCTAGCCTTCTGTCTGTGGGTGATGTCTCCTGTGCACCTAAAAGCAAACAAACAAGGAATACATTTAGGGAAGCATGGCATTTTTGCAGTTTGAATTATTCATAATAGACAGACAAAATTTTTTAGTGTGGGCACTAATTATCCTAAGTAATTAATAAGTATAGTGTAGCCTTTACAAAGTCAAACCACGCCACCATTACATAATACTTAATTTGCAATTAGGATAACAGCATACAGATGTAACTGTTTGCTTTATGTGCATCTAAGGGAGAAACCTGTGGCAGCCAGGGAGGTACAGGGGAAAATTTAATAATCCTTAAAAAATGAATGCTGGTGTGCACTGTGTACCTATAGCAGGCAGGGGCTCCAGTGGAAAATGTAATAATCCTTAAAAAAGTAATGCTGGTGTGCAGCAGGCACCTAATGGCAGATCTGGGGTGGATGGAGGGAACATTTTAATAAAATAATTTACAATTAAAAAAAACCTTTTAAAAATTAAATCATTAATATTAAAAACAAATATACCTGTAAATCAATATAAAAAATGAATTGATAGTTGACAAGGGGACTATGGAAACTCATTGAGAGGCAATGAGGTGCAGGGGAAAACTGCATAAAATATAAAACACTGTTCATATATACATATACTACAGATCTTCAAGCATATTAAACTGATATCAGGGAAAGGTTAAAAAAGGCATAGCCCTCTCCAATCAATTTCTCTAGAAAATGCCTTTGAAAACTGGAAAAAAATGAATTCACACAGTGGCTGGCTACGCAAAATGGCAGCCGGCCACATGGTCAACCAACAACAACAAGCAAGGAGGCATGGTCACTACAAAGAGCACATGCATGCCGATGGCAAAAGCACGCTGGCTGGCTACTCAAAATGGCCATCTGCAACATGGTCAAACAGCAACAGCAAGCAAGGAGGCATGGCCTTAAGAAAGATCACCTGCGGGCCTATGGCAAAAGCAAGGCACACTGGCTGGCTATAACAAATGGCCTCTGGCTACATGATCAAACAACAACAGCAAACAAAGAGGCATTTCCACATTAAAGAGCAAATACAGGCCTATGACAAAGGCAAATCACACTGGTTGGCTACACAAAATAACCACATGGTCAAACAAAAACAGCAAGCAAAGAGGCATGGTCAAAACAAAGAACACATGCAGGCCAATGGCAAAGCAAAGCACACTAGCTGGCTTCACAAAATGGCCACCGACTGCATGGTCAAATTACAACAGCAAGCAAGGAGGCATGGCCAAAACAAAGAACACATGCAGGACTATGGCTAAAGCACAATATGGCCAGCAGCCACAGGGTCAATCAACAGCAGCAAACAAGGAGTCATTGCAACAACAAAGAAAACATGCAGGCCTATTAACACACACACAGACTTTGGCTAGAAAAAGGAGGCATACTAACACTGACGAAAACACCCCCATTAATTCAGCAATACCAAAAAGCTTAAATTAAGTGAGCGAGAAGCATGTTACAACAATCCACATCCTCCAAGGCATCAAATATTATCCCACCAAAATACACTTTTTGCAGACAAAACGTGAAAAACAAACAAAATGTTTAAGGCACATTTTTAAAGTAATCCAATGCAAAACAAGATATACCATAGAAACAGTTGTTTCATGTACCCAAGGGTAGTATTGGGCCTACTGGCTGGATGACCCATGGGCAGACTAGACATAATAAAAAATAAATGAATAATGCAAACGTAACAGACGTGTTGAAAATGTACTGAACTGTGCAACCTTTTTCCCTTACAAAAGATAAAAAATGAAATGCAAAAAAATACCTAGGCCCCTGCTGAAAGTCCCGCCCACCCACCACATTAAAATGTAAAAATGTAATAAAAGTACTGTTGCATGCCCTCCATCAAACATACAACCCCCTCATACAAATGTTTTTGAACTTACTTGTGATATCACAAAAACAAAGTCCTTAAATCCAATAGTATATATGCAGCAGGCAAAAAGAGTGGTCCTTCACCTCAAAATCTAAATAAAAAGTGACCAGGCAGGAGATGGACAAAACACTGATCGCTGAAAAGGTAGAGGCAGTTGGAGTCTCTGGGGCACTTCCTCCTTGTTAAAAAAAAAAAGTAAAATAACATGCTTCTCTCACTAAAAAAAAAAGAATTGCTTGAACAGTCTGTTGAAGTAGAATGTTAACTGAAAAACATATTTTGGATTACATTTAGCTGCTTCTCGAATATAGAATCTGCTCAAGATGCAGCTGCTGCTTCTCGTGCTCGCCAGCGACACGCAAATGGCTCCACAAGTCTCTGTGGTACCCGAGAGCTCTGTTAGCAGCCGGCAAATCTCATTGTGTTTGCCAGCGCTTCGCCAAAACAAGTCTTGCGCATGCCAATGGAAAAATATTTCCACCATGCTCCAAATGGCCAAATTTAGAGGTACTCCACGTTACATGTGTAGAATGAAGTTCCTGAATTCCACCAAACCCACAAGCGGAATTGTATTTCCACCCATGCCTACAACTTTACTTCATTCTTACTTTAATTTAGATTGGGGAAATTTCTTTATGGAACATTCTTACTGCATTATCTCTATTTTGACAAAATATTTTTACTAATATTGTAATAAACCTTGTTTTGAAATATTGATTAATGGAATTATTTGAATTTGTACCAACAATGGCTGAAATCCATTACCTTCCGAATAAAATAATTTGAACCTAATAGAATTATTAATAAAACCCTTTAGCTAACACAGATTCTATTCACTGACTTTACAAATGTCAAAAGAATTGCTGATGCTGGTTGATGTAAAAGATTGCTCCTTTTAAACACTCTTTGTCGACGAACAAAGCTTCATACGACCAGTGGCGGGGTTTAATAAATGATTATACCTGAAGATCATGATATAAAAATCGCCACACCGTCAATGCTATATAACTTTTTATGAGATATTGTGAAAGCATGTAGTTACAATCAGATTTGCTGTTCAGCACAGCTCTTTTATACTCGAATAATATGGGTGAGACCAACAAAAACAGCCAATCAGAAATTGAGATGACGTGACAAAAACACGTCATCTCATGCAAGCACTGTTCATCGTTTGTTAACCTACAATACTCATGTTGGATTTGATGTGATGCTGCGGGGGGAGTCGCAGCCCTTCATGTGCAGCCAGGAGTAACAGAATGTAAGATCTGAGCTGAAGGTCTATCAAGAAACTCTGATGGAAAACATGATGGCAGAGTGTGAAAAGTCTACAAGTTAATTGCACAAAACATAAGTAACAGTCTGATACTGACTGGCTCATTTCTTTGATGATATCAATCACAGTTATTTTCACAGGCTGCAAGCACGTAACATTCAGTGAAGAGTCAGTCTGTGAACAAAATGATAAACTGTTTCATGCTCAGTGAAGAAAATCGTATTTTTAACATAATAATGTTCTCAGTACTGGCAACAGGCTCAATAGATTTTTTGTGTTACATAGTATTTTAAGAGCCACATCTATCAAATAAGCATTGTCGCGATTACCAAATAGCGATTTTTGCTGAAGCGCTATTTAGTAATCGCAAAGAGTTATGTATGTAAGGAATCAACAAAGAATTAGCCATTCCTTCATATTACCTAATAGCAATTCAGCAAATAGCGAATCGCTATTAGGCAATATTACTCCATTCTTTCCTTTGGGCGGTAGGTCCATAGACGCAAATGATTTTGCATTCGCTGCTTTGCGATTACCTAATTGGTAATCTAAAATTAGGTAATCCAAAACCAAGGGTGCCCGGGGGCTAAAGGCCCCACTGAAGTACCCCCAAAAAAATAAATGTGCACATGTAAAGTGCACACATACTTGTACGCTGTATGGCACTTTGGAAAATGCAATTTTGTGCATTTTCTAAGTTTTCAAATGGTTACCATCGACTTGAAGTCGATGGCAATTGCATTTTCCTAAATGCACAGTTTGCATTTGGCAACTGCTTCATACATGTGGTAAGGAATCGCAATTTGAGATTCCCTAGTTGTAGTGGCAATTTTTGCGATTACCAAAAATTATGACTGCAACGCCTTTCATGCATCATGAAAGGCTATTTTTCATTCACAAATGTCCGATTTTACCGAATCGCAATGTTTGTGAATGCAAAAACTTTCATACATGTGGCCCTAAGTGAGTGCCTCATTGCCACTTGTGGATGGTTTATTAGATTAGGTTGTGTGCCAACACCTTCATTATATGCCATTTAGAATGGCCATGTGTGCGTTATAACCTCCCTAATTTGGTGTTATTTATGTATACTCAGAGGAAGTAGTGGTTGCACACGGAGGGTAAGACTGGGATTAGCAGTGTTGTCATTTTTCTTCCTATTGTCACACTTGCAGGGTATGGTGGCCTTAATTAAGGCATGCACTTTTGCATGTAGGGGTAATCGAGAAAAATATTTCTCATTGTTTGTGTTTTTTCCATCTGTTGTTGTGTGTTCTCTATTGACATGGGTATTTTGGTTTTTTTTTCAGTCACTGTTTTGTAAATGTGTGCATTCGTCTAACTATTTACTGTGTTTCACTGTTTCTGGCATGCTCCTGCATTTTTTTCCTTCCATAAGGATTCATTCCTGCAAGGTGTGAGCACATTGTTCTGTCTTGGGTGTTGTTGAGAGCATTGTGGTATTGAGTCTATCTTAATTTTTGGGGAAACTTTTAGGAAAGATTCCCATTTTAAGAAATTGTTCAATGTTTTGCCCATACACTAATAGTTGTGTTTTACCAGCAGTAGCCCTCGGTTGCCATTTGCCATGCCTTCACTACTTTACACTACAGTGTCTGTGTGTGAAGTGCCACAGTAAAGTTTCAGAGCAAATATTCTCCAGCCATCCTACACACTAGCCTTGTCTTTTTTTTTAAAGTTATTTTTATTAAATTGAAAACAGACATCGGAGAGACATTGTACAGTTATAAATGTTTGAGTTATCATGAGCAGCAAGTCAGCCAAGCAAAACAGACCATAAGTGCCCCCCCTTCCCCCTTTACCAAAAAATAGAACCCTTCATACATGACCTCTCCCATCTCAATACTCATCATCAGATTCCTCATCAGAGCTTTCGTCATCAGATTCAGGTATTGGGTCACAGATATCTCCCCTGTAAGTGTTCCAGGCAATCCATATTTTAGTCCATTTTCGGGGGCATTTGCGATTAATATACACAGTTCTTTCAGTGATCATGGTAGTGTCCATATCCCTACACCAAGCCTCCAATGAGGGCAATTCCGGTGATCCCCACCTCTGCGCCACATTACGTTTAGCCACCATGATGCCGAGCGTCGCCCACAGTTGCCCACACCTCGTTAAGTCGTTGGGTTCCCAAACATTGAGGAGGTCTCTGCGGGGCTCAGGCAGTATGGAAACGTTTAGCATCTGTGACACTGTACGGAGGATCTTGCGCCAGTAGTCAGTTATTATGGGACAGTCCCAGATCGTATGAAAAAAGGAGCCCTCACCCCCACATCCCCTTAGGCAAAATGGATGTTGTGCGCTGCCTATTTTGTGTAGCGTGCGCCGAGTGAGATATGTGCGGTGGAGGACTAAGCTGGACAAGCCTCAATCGGGTCGGGATTCCCACCTCTCTAGGTGATGCTAACGCCATTTACCATTCCGTCTCGTCCATTGCGCCAATCTCAGCCGCCCATTTTCCCTTCAAGGCTGCTGTGGGGTCCCATTGGTTATTAATCAACTCACGGTACGTGAACGAAATGGCACGTTTTGGCATATAATCCGTTAGTAATCTGTCTTCCAAGGGAGAGGATTCAGGTATGTCGGTGTTCTGCGGAAGTACTGTGAGGAGTGCATGTCTGATTTGTATGTAACGGAATGTCTCCGTAGGTGCCAGATCGTATTGCCTTTGCAGATGATCAAAAGGAATGACCGTGCTCTTGTCCCATAAGTCGCCTACCTGGGAGATTCCTATGTTGTCCCATTGTGCAAAGCCTTTAGTGTTCCTAAGTGACCGAAGCTGTTTCGTGTCCCAGAGTGGTGTGAGTCTTGTGATGGTTCCCTTCCATCCTAAGTGTGCCTAGCCTTGTCATTTTAATGCAGCACAATTATGAGCATGACCAAATAATTATGAATATTAATTTACTTTAAAGTTTTTTATACACAGAGTTTCTATAGATTTGAGAGACATTTTAACCTTTTTATTGACATTTAGATCCACTGTAATAATAATGTTAATACTGCTAATGCTAATAATAATAATTATAAATATAACTTTTTTTTAAAAACAGTTCATACTGCATCCCTGCCATTTCTAATTACTCTAGATAGTAAGTATTTCTATCAAATGATTGACCTTTGCCACGTTGCTATGGGATAAATCGGTTGTTAACGGCCCTGGACCCAAGTTATACTGGCTTTAACAATCAGCATAGCCTGAGACAGAAGATCTATAGTGCTACATTGCACCCACCGAGGGGAGAATGTTTAAATTGAAAAAGAAGAAAGCTTGATCTATTTCTCACATTCAAGATTGCCCCCACAGAGAACAGAGAATGTGAACCTCTGACAAGGTTCCCAAAGTCAAATAGTTGTGTTAATAGTAGAGCTCTGTCGAAGTTAACCATCACACACTTGGTTGGTTGGCTCCGAGCGGCTTCTTCGAACAGCAACACTAATGGATCTTTCAGTGCTGAACTACTCTTCCTTCTGCCACCCAGCACTCACGAAGTGGCCATCAGGCAGCATGAACCATCAACAAGAACACACAATGATAATAGTATTAGTACTACTAAACCTACTTCTACTACTACTACTACTAGTACTACCACTACCACTATTATTAATATTAATAGCAATAGCAATAGTAATAAAACTCATAATCATAATCAGAACTATGGAATGTTTACAGATCCCTTGAGACAATGGAGCAGGATCTGCAGTGGCTATAAACCTTGGTATACGCCCACTGCAGTGGCTTGCCCTATCTCTTGAATTTCCAAAATATGTGGAGTACAGTGGAAAGAGAGAGACAGAGGCTGTAGGCGAAGGCATGCATCAAGCATTCCCCTACCCCTCCACTCATGCTTCACAGTGACACTGAATCCCTGGAAAAGAGATGGAAGGACTTTCCTCAGCTTCTTGGCCCCCCTTGGCCCTGTCAAAGGAAGAAACACAATTTGCCATAAGTGAGGGAGAATCAGGGGCTGCGCTTAGCCTCCTTTCACAGCTCATTCGGTCCCTGTTTGATATTTGTCAGTAGGTGCCCTGACAGTGTTTGTGGCAGCAACTGCTAAACATACACAGCAGGAGCTGTTAAAGGCTAAGGGATTTCAGATCTGTGGGGGGATCGGAACTCCAGAATGCTTTTCTTTTTAATGAGGACATTCCACCCATAGAGGGATATACTAGCCATTAGAGTCCGGCTCTCTTGTTATAGACCTTCACCTTCAGCTCAGGCTTATTACGCTGGTGTGGGCTTTAATGGCTGATGATGATAATGGTGGTTAATATTATAATTGTTGATAATAATTAGCAGTGATGCCATCAATGATGTAATTTGAGATGTTATCAGTGAGGTCATGAGTGATGTCACTGAACATGTCATGAGTGATGAAATATGTGAAGTCATAAGCAGTGGATGGCGGGGCACAAGTTATAATTAGCTCAATAAAGTGCAACTGCTTAATTTGTTTTTTAGTTTACAATGGTATTTTTAACTGACATTCTCACCTAACTATAACATCACGTTCTCCTTTGCTTTTTCAGTGAATTACTAAGGTTTAAAAAAAAAAGTAAAATAAGATAATATTGCCATACCTAAATATAACATTATTTTAAACTTTTTTCAGTGAATTGCTATTGTTTTTTAAACATAAAGTAAGATCTTATTACCATTCTTAACTATAATGTTACTCAGGGTTTTGTTTCATTCAATGAATTTCTAGGTTTTTATTACACAAATTATAAACTTACTACCATATCTACCTATGATGTCACTAGCCTGTGCCAGACAATCCTGGCACCCAACCCTACCTGTGCTGGCCAACCCCTACGCCCTGGCCACCACCATGCAGGGCCGGCCAATGAGAGCACTCATCACAACATAAGGAGGTGCATTATACATAGTGCATGTCTACTCTTTCTCAGGGGATCATCAATATATAAATGGCAGGCCTACTGGCTTTGTCACCACATCAATATACAAACAAGCCTAATGACTTTGTCAAGGGGTCAGCACATCAATATAGAAGACAAGCCTAATGACTTTGTAAAGGGGTCAGTCATCACACTAATATATACGGAAAGCTTATTGGCTTTGTCAAGGGGTCAGTGCTTCAATAAACAAGATAATCTTATTGGTGTTGTCAAGGAGTTACCCCATCATTACATGACAACAAACCTATTGACTTGATCAATAATATTAAATGTGACTCAGGTCACGTAATACAGCCATATTACCAACTATAAGGGGTCCCTGCAATCCTCAGTTGAAGAGCAAAAGCTCAAGCTATACTAGTGCTTACAAATACTATAAACGTTTCCTGGAATCATGCTGCATACACCCCAGGAAAAATCTGGTTACTTTTAATAAAAGATTTGTGGAGACTACTGCGCTTCCTGCAGCCCCCCATAACATTTTTACAACACATTGGAGGTGCCCCCACTCAGACTGGGTGTATGAAAGTCATCCATTTTGCCTTGACCACCCCCATTTGTTTTAGCAATGCTGATGGTCACTGCTTTTGAAAGTGTCCTGGGCTCTGCTAACCAGGGTCAGGGCCAGTGCTCTGTCCTCTAATGCTATATAGTATTTGGTATAATTGTATTTGGCCAAGACAACCTACCTGTAAGTCCCAAGTATAAGGTAGAATAAGGGGGTTGAACCCATGCGGTCGCGGGGACCTGGGGACTGTCTAATGAAATGGCTGTAATGCACTGTTACAACTTAGATAGTTGACACCCCCCTTTTTTAATATTTTTTCAGATAGGATTGCCCCACCCTAATCCCCTCCTGTATATGTCCTGATGAAGACCCCGCCAAAGGACTTAACATAGCCTACAGATAGGGGTCGAAACGTCAACGGCCTTCTCTTTGGACTTCCGGCACATGCCCTTAACAGTTCCAATTTGATTGTGTGACCGTTTAATGTCATTTTTTAACAGTTCATCAATGGATGCCTTGATTTTCGGCTTGTGTATCTGAATTGTTATGATTTTGTTGGAACCACTTGTACTTATCACATGATTTCTTGACTGTGCCTATCCTTCCTGACTTTACACTCCCTCGAGCACTACCCCCTTCCCCTCCTCCTTTCTATTCCCTGTTTGGGGCTATATAATTTTTGAATGTGAAGTAATCTCATAGTTGGTGTTGATAATAAATGACAATACCTCCAAACTCTTTGTATCCCCGTTTATTAGTTTTCAAATATTGTTAGTGTGTGTCGCACACAACACGTCTCTCTTGCGGGGACCCCCTTTTTACATGTACCAAGTATACGGTAGGGCATGTAGTTTTAGGTACCCCAGTGGAATTAATGCACTTACATGTGCACTGCTGTGGTGTCTAGTGTCATTTCAAAGCCAGGCCTGCCTTTCAGCATGGTTTTCAAATACAACTATGTCCAAATTCTACTTTGGAATTAGAATTACTTACAAAATCCAAACCTACATTTATATCACTTATAAGTTACCCATTAGGTCTGCCTCAGTCACCCATAAGGCCTACCCTAGGTGCCCCAAGGGTATGGTGCATTGTTATATAAAGCAGCGGCAATACAAAATATGTTTTATGTGCCCCGGTAGGTAAAAACAGCCAATGTCATTTTTACCTACACGCTGCTAGCCCTAGAGACTAATATGGGAAGGCTTTAATAACATTAATAAAGTCGATCTGTGCATGGGAGCCAGCTAGACAATTCATTCTAAGTATCAAAATGGTGGTCACAATAAATCCAGTAATTGGCCATGGTCAGATTTACTATAACTATTACAGGAAAGTAATTTTAGAATGTTCTATCCTGATGTTACCTTAAAGCATCCCAGTAGTGGCCTCTTCTGATTGGTGAGCCTTTGATAGCCTGAGCCTAGCTACTCCTTGAGTAGATTTGAAGTGGCCTGGGGATAAAACAATACAACCATTTGGTGGGAGGAGAGTTGCTTCCTGAAGAAGCCAAGGTGAGGAGGGGGCAGGGGAGATCAGCAGAGCTTCAAAGGCGGCAGAACAGATACCACAGAACCCAGGCCAGCCCCCACTTCATTCATCCCCATCCAGATGGGAGCTCATCAAATTGGAATAGGAGAGGGACTGGAAGGAGAGTGTATTGATTTGTTCGCCAATTGTTTGTGTTGCAGTATACAGACATACACACCAAGGAGAGAGTGTCTCCGTTCTGATTTTTGTGCGTTCTGGGTCAAAGATATGCCACACTTCACAGAAAATGGTAATAACTATGGAAGAGCTGCAGGAGTTCCTCAGAACACTGTATGGAACAAAAGAAGAAGAAGGACTGCCCTGTTGGACCCTTGGACTGCACCACAGAAGGCTTGCACTTAAAAGGACTGCACCTGCTGTACTCCCAAGGCTCCACAAAAAAGGACTGTGCCTTACTCAAAGGAAAAGGAGTGAGATCCCTGATCAGCAACAAGTACTAAAGAGTTGGAAAATTCGCCTGCAAGCCCAAATAAAGGATAACCCCAGCTGACCAATTGCAACTGGATTTTTCCTAGACTGTGAGGGTGCATTGTTGAAAATTGAATCCTAGCCCCCAAGAACCCTTGGTCTGAGCTAGTGGACACTTATTTTACCAAGAAACAACACAATCTAGAAAGAAAGAAACGTTCTGCAAAGTTTTGCAGAAAAGTTCAAGGAAGAGACAGGCTCGACATTGAGAGTCAAGCCACCGATGTCAACTCATTAATCAGCCTGACCGCGCTGGCTTGTCCCGTTGAAAGCTCTAGAGCTCACAGGACAGAGACTCGCTGAAGCACTGCGTTGCAGCAGGTCACCCTTGTTAAATCAGACCGAGAAGCCCAAGGACCTGTCGGCGAGCCAGTTGACAAGAAAAAAGCTCCAAGAAAAAGACTGAGGGCCTGATTTAGATCTTGGTAGATGGGATACTCTGTCACAACAAGGAATAATTTATTGAGACTTGATTGTGGTATTATTACAAGTTTACATTATTACAAGTTAAAGGTGAATACCCCACCTACTATTAATCTACTTTTCCCCACTAGCACACCAAAAAGCATGACAGAATAGGCATATCAGCGTCACAGTCCCACAGCTTGCCATTCTTTTGGGGGCTATGAGTGGAGCCCCAAGGCCCCCGCTGGATCCCCGGCCTGACCCTATCTCAGTGTACAGGTGAGAGCGGTCAACACATTTTTTGGGCTATTTTGTTGTGGGTGCCCTGGTACCACCTGAGGCACCCAGAACCTTATTTAAAAAAAAAAAAGTAAAACAGTGGTAGATCAGGGTGCTCAATTCTGCGCTGCCAAGCAAGCTCCTCGTCTACCAGCATAGCTAGTTCTGGTGTGGGAGCTATCAGTTCACTTCTCCTTGCCGACTCAACTCCATGCATACAGGGTGCTGTGGTGTGCATCCCACTCCCCTGGACATAAGCTAAAATCTTATTACCTTCTCTGTCTAGAACTTTACTTTAATGTGTGGGCTTCTTCAGTGAATTTCTGAGTTTTTTTTTAAGCAAAGTCAAATTTTATTACCATACTTACTTATAACATCACATTCATCTTTGCTTTTTTCAGTGACTATCCTGGATCTTTTGCTCATATTCACCCAACTCCCTCACTGAGCATAGCTTTAGGCCATGCTCAGGATAACGTTAGCCATAGGGCCCAACACCCCAAATGCTACCAACCACAAGCCATACATGGTAGAAGGCCTTGTGTGGCTGGGGTTGCTAAAGGTCCTGGCCTGAAGCCAGGACCTGCACCCAACTCCCTGCAGGTCGACAAATCCTGCAGAGCATCGCCCTGTGTAGGGTGGAGATAACCACAGGGCAAGACCCTGAGGCCAATCATTACCTGCAGGTGGCTGAACCTCATCATGCACAGCCTTCAGCCATGCACAGCGTGACGTTGGGTGTAGGACCTTGCATGCTGAAACACCATGTGCCTCAAAACTCTGGTGAACATCCAACCCCATGCAGGAGGTCAACCACCCATGGACACATATCCTACACTTTTCTATACTTTTTTCGTTTTTTTTGTGTGATACTGCAGTACTTCCACAGTACTGCAGTTGTAGTGCTAACCATTGTATCACAAGACCACCAAACAGCTCTGTGTCCGCGCTGGGTCCAGCAGGAAAACTGCAGGAACCGTGGCACAAATTCTTTTTATTTTTAGCAGAGGAGTGCGGGGGGCTGAAAGACCATAGGAGAATACTGGAAAAAAGGACCTCTAGGCCATTTAGAATGATTAATTTGGAGTACTGTGGGAGTACCACAGGACTCCCACAAAACCAACCATCCAGATCACTATCATTGACATGACAGCTTCTTGAAAACAGCTGAATGAATGTACACCATTGTGAGTAAAGATCGCACTTTCAGCAAGAATTTTTTACTGTAAACACTGGCATATGTGTGGATATATGTGTTTTAGACTTTATGGAAAAGGCAAGATTGTCGCAGTTAATATCATCGCAACTTCCACTGTCTACGAGAAGACAGAAAATAGTGTTTGAAGACGATTGTTCTGGGAACTCACTACAAAAATATGAGCTTGAAAAGTACAATAATAAAGCTATACTGTTAAATATGCTGCAGATAATGTCTATATATGTGTTTTACACTGTGTACAAACCACTTGCTCTTCGCGATTACCGCCGTCAACGCAATGACGTCAGTAGTCACAAATATAATTTTCCCATATTGAGCACAGGAAGGAAAGTTAAAACAATATCTTACAAAATATTTAGACAAACTTTATTTTAAAAAATGTACTTAATTGTATTTTTCATTATGTGAAATACATTTACTGATCACCGATTGTCCACAGTAAATGCAAAAATTGTTTAAAAAAAACAGTAATTAATGTACTTTCTGATAAACACATTAGAAAACAAAAATGAGTGGTATATAATATAAATACAATACACAATATCCAATTATAGAAAGAAAATACGAAAATCTTAGAGGTTAACTTAAAAAAATGAACATTGCAACTCAAAAATAGAATTCTAAAAAGCTTAGAAACTGAAAAAAACAACGGTTACAGGGATGTTGTAGTTAAGAACTAGCATTTAAAAAACCTTAGAAATTCACTGAAAAAAACAAAGGTTACCGGGGCATTATATTTTGGAAATATAATTTTAAAAAATGTTTCAAGATTCACTGAAAAAAACAAAGATTAGGGGGACATTATAGTTAGGCTGACATTTTACTCGTACAAAACCTGAGAAATTCAGCTGTTATACTTAGCTGAGCTAGCTATAACTCATGCCCCAGCAATGTACTGCTTATGGCCTCACAAATTACATCACTCATGACATGGTCAGTGACATCACTGATGACATCCCTGATGACATCCCAAATGACATCACTGATGACATCATCCACATAATCTCTGACGCACCCACTCGCACCCCCATGTAACCTTTCATACACCCACTTCCACACTACTGTTCTCGAACCCATTCACACACCCATACCAGTACTTACATACCCACTCACGGATTCATAGTTCTACATTTACATGCACTCAGTCGCCCATACAGCCACTCGTACACCAACTCACTCACTAATACAGCCAATGATATATCTACTCACATAGCCACTCACACACTGGCAGTCACTCATAGAGCTACTCACACACCTATTCTGTCACCTATAGAGTCAATCATATAGCCATTTACTCACCTATACAGTTATACACACACCCACTGACTTATTCATACAGAAACTAACACATACTCACTCACTCACACAGCCCCTCACACACACACACGCACTAACCCATAAAGCCAACATCACAATCCCTCACTGTTACAAAGTCATCCTGTGCCCTGGGCACCCCCCAAGATTTTGATGTCTGGTACTGGTGGTAACTGGCTCTGACTGATCCTGGGCTCTGCCTAACCAGGTCCAGGGCCAGTGCTATGCTGAAAGAGACACTTAGAATACAGTGAAAGCGCCTACACATACTAGGGTACACTATGACCCCTGTGATTGGCATGATCTACCATATAAGGCCCAAGTACATAAGAGGGCAGGGCGATTACAACTACCTCTAAGTCCCTAGTATATAATAGGGCATGGCGGCATGGCAGTTTAAAGGCCAGCAGCTCTTTCTGTCCTTGCATGTGTGCACTGCTGAAGCCTGACATCAGTTTAAAAGTAGCCCTGTGTTGCAGGACTGCTTTAAAAAATTGTAAATTGTGCCCAAACTCGACTTTGGTGTTTGGGGCACTTACAAATGGAAAACCTATAATGTTTGGGCATATTAGGTACCCACAGTGTCTCCCCTAGGCATCCCAGAGGTGGGGGTGGGGGGGTCAGGTATTGATATAGAGGAACCTTATGAAATGAGTTTTAATATGCCCTGGATGAAGTGAAATTGGATAGTTTAGTCCCCACGTTGATAGTCAAGTCAGATGATTTTATTGAGCCCACATATCACCCGGAGGGCTCATGCCTCTGATGTAAACTCCAAGTGTCTGGTGGTCAGATGTATGGTCATTATAGATACTCATATAGCCAGGTTTTTAATTCCCTGCGGAATGGCTTATGATCAGCGATGGATAGGAGATGTGATGGACGCTTATTCCAGAAAGCAGGTGCAAGGAAAGAGAAAGATCTACCACCATCCCTGGTGGTGCAGATTCAGCGAGGGGTAAGAAGACATTTGTTATGTGACCTAAGCATCCTGCTCAGTTGAAACCAGCTAAGTTTTATGGCGAAGTAGTTTTGTCCATTACCGTACATGTTTTTGTGAACCAGACAGAGTATTTTGAAGCGGATTCGCTTCCTAATAGGGAGCCTGTTAAGAGTCTTCAGACTGGGTACTGATGGAGCTCTCGATGGGAGTTTTTTATTTTTTTAAACACTTTATTTTTCGATCATTTAAACATTGTTTACAGATCATCACAAACAAGCGTCGTTCAAATACAGAACCTCACACCTGATAGTTCAACAGCAGTTGTAATTGTGGCAGCATTAGTAACATAGTCTCCTGTTTCACTTATCCCAAAATATAGAAATTGCGCTCGGCCCATCTCCACAACCCCTGCTGCTTAGCTCGTATCACCACATCTCGCTCAACAGTACACCTCAAACCCCGCATGAGTACCCCATACCGAACACTGGACCATTCCGGCTACGTTATATAACATACACCCGTTCATCCCACTCCCTCTGGTACAATGCCGTTCTCCACCTGTCTGCCCGTAGCCTGCTTAGTAGCTGCTACATAGTCCCTAAATCGTTTTAATCTTGTGTAGCGCTTCGGTGCTATTTTTACTTTTAAACAACTGGGGGGGTGAATTTGTGTGCTGATTTTAACACTTGGTCTGCACCTGAATCCCCTTGGTACCCACCTGATATGTCCCCGGTCCGTCACGGCGATTCTGTGCCGCTTGAACGGAGGGATGCGACTCCTCCCCCTTGCTGCGTCACTTCCTGGACTCCCTACATAAGGATATGGTAACTCGACCGCTCAGCGGGCGAGCGCAGCGGGCGCACCGACGGCAAGCCCGTCTGCGCCCGTCCGCGGCCGGCCGGGGACAGGGGCCACAACCCCTGGACAAAATGGGGCAGTAATACGGTGGAGCGCGCAACAACTCTGCGCCCTTTGTCCCAACACCGCTAAGGACTGCTTTCATAGCCTGAAGGTTGAAGAGGATAGGAGCTGCAAAGAGTGCCAGTGTAATTGGCACATTAGAGATGCACAGAAGGCTGAGGATATTAGGCTCTTATGTGTGTTACTGAATACCAGATCCATGCGTGAGCATAAGCTGGACATATATGATCTGCTCACTGATATGAAGTTAGATCTCCTATTCCTCACCGAAACGTGGCTTGATTCCAACTCAGAGCCAGATGTAGTTGCTTCCCTCCCAGCAGGATATACCATAGTGAGGCTGGATAGAGCCTCGGGTAGAGGTGGTGGGATAGCGATAATATCTAAGCTACCGCTATGCTGTCAACTCGAACCGCTCACTACTGCTGACAGTGAGACAGGAGCCTTTTCTATTAAGGTTAATGCAGGTAATACGGTGAAGGGCTTCCTGGTCTATCGCTTTCCGGGGCCATTCACTCACTTTACTACCAGCTTGATAGAAGGTATAACGGTAGCGGCCCTATGTAGGGATACGTTTTTGCTATTAGGTGACCTTAACATTCATTTGGATGACTCATTGGATAAGGGAGCCACTGACTTCTGCCAGGAACTACACTCTCTCCAACTCCACAATAGATCTCAGGCCCCTACCCATCAAAAGGGCCATCTATTGGACCCTATTTTTGCCAACTGGGATGAAATTGAAGTAAATACCCTTATACCAATTCCCTGGTCCGATCACTTTTTAGTGCCTTTTGTTATAAGTGTCCCGGCAGGTAACTCCCAAGAGCGAGGTAATCCGAAATACCCTAGTCGTAAATGGGCTGCTTTTTCTAAAGACAAGTTTGATACTGCGTTGGTTAAAGGTGGCAGACCGGGAGGTCAGGATGCTGATTCCGCATCCGAAAGACTGGAAGGTCGCATTAATGATGCCTTGGACGACATAGCTCTCCTGTGTCTCAAGAATTCCTGTAGCAGACCCCAGAAATCCGCCCCCTGGTTCAGCGATGAGCTTCGCCGAGCTAAGGCGGAGTGTAAACAACTTGAAAGGCAGTGGAGGGTTGCCTATCTTGATCAAGCTAAACAGGAGTATAGAGCTAAACGTAGAGATTATCATAGCTTAATCAGGCGTTCCAAAGCTACGTATTTCTCAGGTAGAATAGGGGAAGCTGAAAACTCCACGAAGGAGCTATTTAAGATTTATAAAGAAATCTCTCTCTGTGGTTCACCTGTTGACCCGTCTAGTATCTCAGAAGAATCATGTGACCGCATTGCAGCTTTTTTTTCAGAAAAAGTGGCCACCATCTACTCCGCTTTCTCAGAAACAGAAGGGGATCGGATTTTAGAGAGATTGAACAGGATGTTGTGGTGAAAATAGTCTGGAGAACTTTTTCACTCCACCCCCTGGCGGCCTACGGCAGATATGCTGCTCCATCAAGTCAGGATCCCCTCGCGACCCGGCCTCGCCGAAACTGCTCGCGGGGAGTATTGAGATCCTTGAGCTCTATATTAGGGATGTTCTGGATCTATCATTCAAGACCCATACTGTACCTGAAAGATGGAAGCAAGCAGCTTTGCCCTATTTCACTCCTTCCCTATCTGGCCAAAGTGGCGGAAAAGGTGGCCAATCTTCAGCTGATGGCTTATGTGGAGGAGGCCAATCTGCTCCATCCAACTCAGTTTGGCTTCCGCTCACGGCACTCCACTGAGTCAGCGCTCCTTATGGCCACCAAGACCATCAGGCAAGGGGTAGATGAGGGGCAGACGATGGCCCTCATTCTACTCAACCTAAGCGCAGCGTTCGACACTGTAGCACATTTCACCTTTCTACAGTGTCTGAACAAGGGCGGAGTTACAGGGGCAGCGCTGAAATGGATCCAATCCTTTCTGTCCAATAGGGGCTTTCAGGTTAGACAGGCGGGATATTACTCTCTTATGTTCAATTTGGACCAAGGGGTATCACAGGGTTCTGCCCTGAGCCCCACCCTGTTTAATCTGTATGTGTCCCCCATAGCCAATATTGTGGAAAGCCATGGCCATGTCATATGCCGATGACACACAGCTGGTTTACTCGCTGTCACGGGCGCCCGATGTTGCGGCATCCAGCTTCAGTGCCTGCATGATGGAGCTTGCCTCCTGGATGTCTAACAACTGCCTGAAGCTGAATGGTGGCAAAACTGAGGTGCTCGTGGTGGGGGGTGGTCCGGATGTGTGGTCCTCGGCATGGTGGCCAGCATGCCTAGGCACCACTCCTGTGCCCTGTCAGCAGGCCAAAAACCTTGGGGTGATGTTTGACTTTGACCTATCATTCACTCCCCAGATTGGTCGAGTTGTTGGGGTGTGCTTTGTAATCCTTAAGAGCCTGCGGAAGATTTTGGACCTGCTCCCCGTTGGTGCTAGGCGGACGCTGGTGCACGCCCTTGTGACCTCGCGACTAGATTACGCCAACCTCCTCTATCTGGGGGCCACGGTCAAAAGTCTTAATCGCCTCCAGGTGCTACAGAACGCCACAGCCCGACTGGTGCTGAGGCTCCCGAGAAGATCGGCCTCGAAAGCTGTAGCACATTTCACCTTGCTACAGTGTCTGAACAAGGGCGGAGTTACAGGGGCAGCGCTGAAATGGATCCAATCCTTTCTGTCCAATAGGGGCTTTCAGGTTAGACAGGGGGAATATTACTCTCTTATGTTCAATTTGGACCAAGGGGTATCACAGGGTTCTGCCCTGAGCCCCACCCTGTTTAATCTGTATGTGTCCCCGTAGCCAATATTGTGGAAAGCCATGGCATACAATTAGTGTCATATGCCGATGACACACAGCTGGTTAACTCGCTGTCACGGGCGCCCGATGTTGCGGCATCCAGCTTCAGTGCCTGCATGCTGGAGCTTGCCTCCTGGATGTCTAACAACTGCCTGAAGCTGAATGGTGGCAAAACTGAGGTGCTCATGGTGGGGGGTGGTCCGGATGTGTGGTCCTCGGCATGGTGGCCAGCATGCCTAGGCACCACTCCTGTGCCCTGTCAGCAGGCCAAAAACCTTGGGATGATGTTTGACTCTGACCTATCATTCACTCCCCAGATTGGTCGAGTTGTTGGGGTGTGCTTTGTAATCCTTAAGAGCCTGCGGAAGATTTTGGACCTGCTCCCCGTTGGTGCTAGGCGGACGCTGGTGCACGCCCTTGTGACCTTGCGACTAGATTACGCCAACCTCCTCTATCTGGGGGCCACGGTCAAAAGTCTTAATCGCCTCCAGGTGCTACAGAACGCCGCAGCCCGACTGGTGCTGAGGCTCCCGAGAAGATTGGCCTCGAAAGCTGCCTTGGAGGCTCTCCACTGGCTCCCAGTTAGAGAAAGTATCACTTTTAGGCGTTATGCACGTTTCATCGCATCATCGGGGGAAAGGCGCCCAGTCCCTTACTGAGCCTGATCACACCGTACAGACCCAAGCGGATGCTTAGATCCACTGTTACTGGCTTGGTAGCTAACCCCAAAATTAACAAAGCACGCATGGGGGGCAGATCCTTCAGGCACCTTGCAGCCAAGAGTTGGAACACGCTTCCGTTAGAGCTGCGTCTGGAACCCTCTGAGGCTAAGTTCCGAAGAGCTCTCAAAACCCACTTGTTCCGGTCAATACTTGTGTAACTGAATCCAGTCAGGCCTCCACATTTTTCTCTCACCCTAGCGCGGGGACACGCCGGTGCGCGTAACCAGGCGCTTTACAAACTTCCATAATAATAATAATAATAAATGGACCCTATATGTCTCTAGGGCGAGATGTTAATGGCATCAAACTGGCATAGGCTTTGGCATTATGCAATATGCAAGACTTTGTAACCAGTCCTGCAATTTGGGAGCAGTTTTCCAGCCCCAATGTATGGCAACCTCTCTTTTGGCCAGAGGTAGTCCTAATGCAGCCAATCTCCTGACTTTTTTGGGGATCTGTACTGTGTATCCTAACAGTGCAATCTCTGGGTCGGGATTTAGAGGGAGGCTGACCTTTTCCCCAGGGTAACGTGTACGCCCGTCCAGTAAGCCTGTAATCGGGGGCAAGAACAATCTAAGTGTTTGAAATCGGTATGTGTTGTGGCGCATTTTAAACAAGTATGGGACCTAGTAACATCTATCCTGTCTGGCTCGGCAGGGGTAAAGTAGGCGTGGCGAAGAAACTTAAAGTGAAGCAGTTTAAGCCTACTGTTAAGGGAAATTTCTTTAGTGGCCTCGCAGCACTTTGCCCATTGGGCTTCAACTATTGGCCCCCCTAATATCTGCCTCCCAGGCTTGTCAATGTTTTGTGTCGCATATTGGTTTCAGTGTAGCGCTAGCTTTGTCCATTTTGGAAATTAGTCGAGCCCCATCTGGATTCTCTATCACTGATGCAAGTGGAGGAAATGAGTCCAACTCGATTGGAAATGTGAGGAATGCGGCCCGCAGAGCTGATCTTACACGGGTCATGATGAAGCGTGTCATGAAACTACCACTTGCCAACCTGGCGTCTCCGTCAAGAGTGAAAACATGCCCAGTACATGTGCGCTGTACCAGGCCCTCACCTGTGATTGAGAACCATTGAGCGTTAGGCAGGAGAAGAGAGGATGAGTATAGGTGTGTAGCGCCGGCGAGTTTCCTCAATTTTCCCCACTCCCCGGAGGTGGTAGTATCCATCTGAATGTCACTTCTGTCACGAGGGAACCCTCCGGGAAGTACCGTGGATAGTTTTTCCAGGAGAACAAGGTTTGCTTCTGGTCGTAGAAACGGTATACGTGCATCTGGGTGCTACCAGGCGTTTGCATATCAACATTGTGCCACTAAATAATTCAATTGAAAGTCTGGGACATTATACCCCCCTCTGTCATAAGGTAATGTTAGGATTGACCAGCGAATGCGTGGTTGTCTCCCTCCCCATACCAACTGGACCATGTGCGAACGTAGTTTGTGTATACAATCGTCAGTGAGGGAAATTGGAATGTAATTAAAGCAGTGGACCTTCTGAGTAAACCATTCCCGGTACCACTAGCTTTATTTTAATTCACTCCTCCACGTCTACCCTCTATCCTGGCCCCATACCCGCACTTCATCCATACGGCTGTTGGAAAAAGATCTCTGCCAAAGAGCCCCTCTAAGAGGTGTTGCCCGTTGGGTATTGCACCGCCGACCCAACGAGGAGCAGGCCCAAATGATGAAGCATGACACCTGAAAGGGTGTGTGAGGGCATTAAATCCAACAAAATGGATTCCCAGGGTTACCTTTTAGTCACCCTGCCATAATCATTCGCATTACAGACTGTCCTATCCCCTCTTTCCCTTAGGAACAGCACGGCAATTTTTGCAAATACATATCCTTTTGGGCACGCTGTAGCTGGATCTTCTACTTGTAATCAAGTAGTAATAGCCCATTACTCCTCCTTTTTAATACCATTGAAAAGATATAAACATTTGTGGAGGACTACCCTTTTCAGAATTGCCATCCGACCCGCTAATGACAATGGTAACCTCAGCCATTTACCGTTCTGTTCCTCTAGTTTGTGAATGGCCTGGCCGTAATTTGAACAAATAATGTGAGTGGTCTTGCGGTGGATGAGAATCCTGAGATATTTTACCGAGTCAAGGCACCATTCGAGGGGGAATTCACAATCCCATTGTGTCGTGCTCGTAGTTAATGGAAATATGATGGACTTATGCCAGTTTATACCCAGCCCTGAGAAACTACCAAAGCGGATGATTTCCCTTATAAGGGGTGCAAGATTAATCTGTGGCAACTGTACATATAGGATGGTGTCATCGGCATAAAGGGAAACCAGGAGTGGACCAGTGTTGAGCTGGAGCCCTCGGTGCATGTGACGTTCCTGAAAATGCCTAATCAGTGGGTCCATTGCTAATATATAAAGAGGAGTGGAGACAAGGGACAACCTTGCTGAGTCCCTCGGGATAGCTGAAAGGGTCTGGAAAGGGTGCCATTCAAACGGACTCGCGCCACAGGGCTGTTGTACAATAGGGCCAACGTGGCGATGAAACCAAAGGGCAGGCCCATGCGTCTCATCACTCGTTGGAAGGTTTAGTACAAGTCTAGCAGCAGTATTTTGCAAAACTTGAAGCTTAGAATAGAGCTCCTCATTTAAAGAGGCCAACAGTGTATTTCCATAGTCTATATGACTTATGATTAGTCTGTAGGTGGTTGGTATGCATCCAGTTGTTGATATGGGTCATGCAGTTTTTGAAATTGATCCTTGTGTCAGTGCGATCAGGGCCTAGGGTGATCAATACCTGCATATGACACCACGTCAAAACCGTAGGACCTGATCACTTTGGCCAGGAGAGTCACGTACAGGTTGAAGAGCATGAGACTTAAAATGGAGCTTTGTGGAACTCCTATTATTACAGTCGGACTACAAGAGGCCAGGGTGCCCATTTGTATGGCGGTGGTTCGGTCAGTTAAGGGATTTCTGAACCAGTATAAGGCCACACTCCTGACACCCATCTTCCAGAGCCGTTGTTCTAGAATGCTATGGGATATGGTGTCGAAGGCAGCTGACAGATCTAATTGGACGAGCATGGCTGACTGCCCGTTGTCCAAAGCAAGTTTAATGTTGTCTACAACCTCCACTAACAAGGTTTTAGGGCTGTGGCTAGCCTTGAACCCAGACTGTGATGGATCCAACAGTCTATGACTCTCCAGATGGGTGGTAAGCTGCTTGTTGACCAGGGACTCAAGTACCTTTCCAAAGTAAGGAAGCAGAGAAATTGGGCGGTAATTGCTAGGTACCTTGGGGTCAGCAGAAGCTTTTTTTTAGAATTGGCTTAACCCGTGCTTCTTTACATCTAACAGGAATTGCTGCTTGCGCTAATGACATATTAAATAAACCTGTAAGGTTACTGATGAGCAAGGGGGCAGTAGTTAAAAACGAAACGGGGTGAAACCGGGTCTACTGGAGAACACGATTTGATCTTTACCAGGGCGGTTGAAACTTCATCTGGGGTAAGTGCAATGAACTCCTGTAAAAGTGGGAAGGTGGAGTTGAGGTTAATGTCAGGTTTGTTATCGGGATTTTTGATGTCATGGGTTAGAAAGGGATTATGAATTGTATTGATATTTTCTTCAAAGAAAGTTGACAGCGTTTCTACCCATTCTTGCGAACATGGGTTACAGGGCCGCCCGGGAAGAGGAGTAGTAAATTCCTTTAATATTTTATAAAGCTCATTGTTGGAATTGGCAGCTTTGTTAATCCTGTTAATAAGGTACAATTTTCTGGCATGTTTGATATTATCTAAGTAGCCTCGATGGATATGTTTATACTTTTGTCGATCTTCACTAGTCTTAGTTTTTCTCCATTTAAGCTTAGCATTCCTACTAGAAAGGTTTTCAATTTTCAGTGATTCTGTGAACCAGGGTGAGTCCCTAGGCTTGAGCTTGACCACTGACAGAGGGGACTAGATGTTCAAGGCCCATGAGATTGCGTCCTCAAAGGCTGTTGCTGCATGGTCGATGTTCTCGCTGCATTAGAGACGGGGGTTAAAGTGGGCCGAAAATATAGTGCTGCACAAAATAGACTATGGAGCTAGGAACACTGTGGAGGGAGGATCTGCAATATTTTTACATATTCAGAACCCCTAAAGTCTCCCCTCGGTGTTCCAGGGGTAGGGGTCATGTAGATATAGGCAGAGTACTTATAAAATATGTTTTTATAAGATTTGGTACTGGAAAAATGGCCCAAGTAATTTTTCCCATTGCAAATCCCTTGTCACACAGGTTGACATGGCAAGAAGTTATTAACTATTAAATCCCACTAGGAAAATGATAAAATAGCATTCAAATGCTTCCCAGAATGGTTTTGATAAATCCAACAATATGATATTGTTGAATTTCTCCTAAAATGTACAGACAATAAGTTATAAGACTTTCTTGTCTGTAAGCCCAGATGCAGCCTTTCAGTGGTCTGTCCTGATGGGTCAGAGTTAAGTGGATTAGCTAGGCTACTTTGAAAACGTAAGGAGGGCAGTGTTCTGTTAAAAAGGAATGCCAGAGCAGGGGGAGATGTCGTTAACAATGGTCTTCAATGGAAGGGGAAGACACCAGTGTCATTTACAACGCTCTTCTTTTGCACCCAGCCAGATGCTAGGCTTAGGGAAGGAATGAGCAGATGCAAGGGGGAGAGACTTTGGAAATTAGCCATCCTAGGGTTGTGTTTAGCCAGCTCTTCTCTTCTGGCCAGAAAATCAGCCATGATGAATTTGAAAGAATTGGTGCACTCTGGGACAAAATAGTGCCAAACTTTGAAGGATGTGCTCATACCCTTGGGTGTTACCCTGCCGCCCCTTTGGACAGGAGTGCCCTCCTGCTTAACCCAGAGAACCTGAAATGAGTATCTGAGAGGGGCAGAGCCTCTCAGATCTGCTGCTTGAAACCTAAGAGGCAAAGAAGGACTGTCATCTAGAACTACAGCGCTTTGGACTACCTTGCTGTAAAAGGACTGAATAGTTGACTCCTGCAAGCTACAGGTTAACAGAGCTCACCTGGATCATCACCATCAACAATCCTTAGCTGGGGGCAATACCAGTGGATTTGTAAGGGTTTTGTCCAAGTGGATTGTGGGGACTGAAGACCTCAACTTTCAAGGAGCATCTTGGAGCTTCCAGACCTTTGAAGTAAGTTTGAGACACTTTGGGATCCTTTGTCATTTTAAAGATACAAATATTTCCTATTTTTATAAACTAGTGTGGGATTTTTATTGTGCATTGTGTCTTAATTATTTACTGAATTGGTATTTTTAAACAAGCTACCAAGGGTTGACCATGGGAATAATTTTCTAAGACCTATTCTGAGCCCTAGACTCTGTTAGTGGCCTTATTGCCAATGGCAGATATAAATTTGCCCCCACTAATAATCCACTTTCCAACACTCACTCACACAAACAGTCGCTGATATACTCCAACACTCTCCTATACTGCCTTTCACATATCCACTTACTCACCCATACACCACTGACACATCCATTCACTCACTGATACAGCTATAGACACACTCAGTCACTAATACAGCCCTTCTCTTTTACATGAACTAACCCATACACCCACTGACTCTTCCATACAGGCAGTCATACACCCTCTCACCCACCCACACAGACACTCATACAGGTACTCAGACAACCAGTCAATCACCCATACACCCACACATGTACCCACATACTTATTTATTTTATTTATTTATTTGCAGAGTTTTATATAGCGCTGGCTAGACCCGGCGATATCAGAGTGCTTGACATGAACATCAGTTTTGCATAATTACTTTAGTTACGGTAACATAGTAAAACATAAAAAGACAAGTCCCCACAGAGGATGGAAGGTAATGGGAGGGGGTAGAGTCAGGGGGCTGGGAAGCAGATCAGATCTGGCAGATGGGCAATGGAAGAAAGTACCTTATGGGCCCCAAAAAGATCAGAGTTGATGAGCCCACAAACCGGTAAGGGTCACGTAGTCAACATCCAGTGCCAGATTCACCCTCTGCGTTTGTTCACCTTTGCAATGTAGCGGGACCATAGAAGAAGAGAAATAAGGGTGCCTCGCAGTGGCCATTCATGACTGAAGGGGTGAAGGCATTCCAAAGGGGGTCAGCAAGAAGCAATGGACAGGCAGGCCAAGGCATGGAGCAGCGGCAGTCAGCAATCGAGGAATCGGTCAAAGCAGTCCAGATGGCAAACCCAACTCACCATCCCATACATTCACTTCAACACCAACTGACAAACAGATGTTCAGACAACCTAGTCAGTTACCCATACATTCCCTGAGACACTTATCACTCACTTATACAGTCAGTCACACACCTACTGATTCATCAGTACAGGCACTCATACACCCACTGATTCATCAAAACACCTTGGTATATATAGTTAACACTCATAAACATTTTATTTATTTTTATTTATTTAGGGTTTTGTAAAGCGAGTAGTAACCCGTAAGCATCCCAGCGCTAAGATCAGGACAGTCAAGAGGGTGACGTAAGGGAGGAGATCAGGGGAACAGGTGAGTTTTCAGAAGTTTTCTGAACCGGAGGTAGTCTGGTTCCATCCCAAGATTACGGGGAGGGCGTTCCACAGGCGGGCTGCGTTCACAGAAAAACGCCGTCCGCCAGTGCGTGCCCTCTTCACTCTGAAAGTGGTGATAAGGTGTTCGTGGTCAGAGCGAAGGGATCTTGTGGCTTTATAGGGCCTGATGAATTTCTTGAGGATGGGGGGGCCTTTATCCTGCAAGAGTTTGTGGGACAGGCAGAGGGCCTTAAATTTGACTCGCTCTCTCACTGGGAGCCAGTGAAGAGACTTCAGGGCTGGTTTGGCCGAGGATCTGACCGGACTGTTGGTAAGAATCCGGGCTGCGGCGTTCTGGATCCTTTGTAGTTTGTTGAGGGTTGCTTCGGGGGCACCCAGTTAGATGGCATTGCTATAGTCCAGCCTTGAAAGGATGAGGCCTTGGATGAGCAATTTCTGGGAGACAGGAGAGAGCAGGGGCAGAATTTTCCTGATGGATTTAAGGAGCCCGAAGCAAGTCCCAGCGATTTTCTTGGCTTGGGTCTTGAAGGACAGGTCTTTTTCTATCCAGATTCCCAGGCTCTTGATCTCGGTTTTGGGGACTGGAGGTTCACCCAGACAGGGGGGCCAGATGTTAGGGGGAAGGGAGAGCCCCTTTTGGCCAAGGAGTAGGATATCTGTCTTTGATCCGTTGAGTTTCAACAACGAACAGTTCATCCATCCCTGAATTTCTGATAGACAGCTATGGAGGTTAGATGGTTCCTGGTTGGGATGTGATAGAGACACCACTAATTGAGTGTCATCAGCATAGCTGATTATTTTCACTCCAAACGGGATGACCACCTCCTCCAGTAGGGACATGTAGACATTAAATAATGTCGGACTTAATGACGAGCCCTGGGGCACTCCACACTGGAGGGGGGTTGCGGGGGAGCGGGTGTCGTTCTCCCAGACCTGGAAGGAGCGATGGTCTAGGAATGATGCGAACCAGGCCAGGGCAGTGCCATCCACACCGATGTTTTTGAGTCGCTGGATTAAGACCCAGTGATTAACAGTGTCGAAGGCCGCACTGAGGTCCAGGAGGATCACTGCCACTGATCCTCCTGCGTCCAAAATGACTCTGGCCTCCTCCACTGCCGCAAGCAGGGCGATGTCCGTGCCCTGACCTGGGCGGAATCCGCTTTGCGAGTTTCTGAGCAAGTTGTTGGACTCTAGAAACTGAGAAAGCTTTTTGTTTACTAGCTTTTCAGTGATTTTACTGATTCCAGGGAGGAGGGAGATTGGCCTATAGTTGGCCATGTCCAGGGGGTCAAGTGAAGGTTTTTTAAGGAGCGCCTTGACAACGGCTGCTTTCCAGCTGGGGGGGACTGTTCCCTGGAGCAGTGATGAATTGATGAGGTCAGTTAGAGGAGGGGCGATCGTGGGGGCCACATTTTTTAGAATGCGTAAGGGCACCGGATCGCTAGGGGAGCCACTTTTGATTGTAGCTAGCGTCATTAGAACCTCTTCAATAGTTACCGGGCCGAGGGAGTTTAGGTGGGTGGTGGTTGGGTCCGAATTAGTGCAGCCCTCATCAATGAGACTGAGGTCGACAGGAGGTAGGGAGGCGAGAATTTTCTGAATTTTCTCGTCAAAGAATTTGGCCAAATTGAGGCATTTCTCTTCAGAGGTGTTGGCGTCTGGAAGTTTCTCTGGTCGCGGCTCTGGGACTTTGAGTAATTCTTTTAAAATGATAAAGGTTTCCCTGGCAGAGCAGGAAGAGTTTTTTATCCTTTCATCAAAGAATGTGCTTTTGGTATTGCGAAGGGCGAGTTTGTAGTTTTTTAAGGAGGTGCGGAAAGCAGCTTTTTTTCCTATGGATTTATCCCTTCGCCATAAGCGCTCTGTTCTTTTGCACTCCTTACGTAAAAGATTAAGATCAGGAGTGTACCAGGGAGCCGGGTTCACTCTTTTGACTCGTTTTAAGGTGGTAGTTTTAGGGAGGAGATCGTCCAGTGAGTGGGTGAGCCAGGTGTTGAACTGACTGTCCGCAGTGACTGAGTCAGAGGCCGGAGGGGGAGGAGTGACCCTGAGTGTGGCGGCCCATTCTTCTGGCGAAAGTTTGTGCCAACGTCGATCGGTAACACAGGTTTTAGACGGAAGGGTAGGTGGGACAAAGAGATGCCAGTGAATGGGTATCAGGAAATGGTCTGTCCATGGTAGGGGAAGGGGAGTGTGGGTTTTGAGGTCAGGGATATTGGTGAAAATGGGGTCCAGGAGGTGTCCTTTGTCATGGGTGGGCTCGGAGTTCACTAGTCGAATGCCATAGGACATGAGGTCAAGGAGAAGTTAGGAAGCAGTTATATCCTTGGGGTCTAGTAGGTGGAGGTTCAAGTCCCCCAGGATTAGAAAGTTGGGAGTAGTAGTTGCCATCTGGGTGACTGTGTCAGCAAGAGCGCTAGGGAATTTGGCTGGGGCTCCCGGCGGGCGGTATATCAGTAGACCAGAAAGGGAGGTTGCAGGGGATATCTGTAAGGCAAAGTGGCAACTTTTGCAGTCATCTATATTACCGTTGTTGGTTCTGCAGGAGAATTGCTCTCTGTAGATTATTGCCAGGCCACCTCCTCTGCCGAGGGGTCTATTCTGAGAGTGCATTTGGTAGCCAGGTGGTAGAGCGTTGACAATGTCAGAGTCAGAGCAGGGGGTGAGCCACGTTTCCGTGAGGAACAGAATGTCGATTGCATGGTCATGTACCAGGAGGTTGATTTTGTGGGAGTGTTTGGGAAGGGACCTGCAGTTAAGAAGGCCGAGCTGTAGGCCGTGGCATTCTGCGCCGGTAGGAGCCGGATTGCAGAGGTCACAGTTAATAAAGGGTTTTTCTCCTGAATAGGTGTAGTTACACTTAGAGTTTTTTCGAGGTGTTAAGTGCAAGGAGCCTGTCTCTGGGGTAGGTAAGTCGACCAGCAGGAGAATTGGGCATAGTGACTGGGCCTGGGGCCGGCTGGGCCCGGACGGGCCCAGACGGGCTTGCCTTAGGCGCCCCCGCTGCGCCCGTCCGCTGCGCGTACGTGGAAAGCACATTACTCATAGGCGGTGTTAGGGGCGTGGCCTAGTGCGAGTGGGCGTGGCCTGAGGTCAGGCTGGGTAATGGCGGCAAATGTAAATAACCGGTCACCCGCGGCAGCGTTTACATCGGCTGCGCGGGGTCAGAGAATGAAAAGAGATGCCCAGGGGAGCACAAGACGAGGAAGGATTAAGGTACTTTTAAAATATCAATTTGCACAAAGTTAAAACAGCAGCGTTCTGTTACACAAACAAACAAAGCTCCCGGCTGTGCCTCAGGAGTGTCGCAATCTACTGGCGGGCTCGTATTCAGTCCGTTTAAGTAGGCGAAGTGGGCGTGGCCTAGTGCGAGTGGGCGTGGCCTGAGGTCAGGCTGGGTAATGGCGGCAAATGTAATTAACCGGTCACCCGCGGCAGCGTTTACCTCGGCTGCGCGGGGTCAGAGATTGAAAAGAGATGCCCAGGGGAGCACAAGACGAGGAAGGATTAAGGTACTTTTAAAATATCAATTTGCACAATGTTAAAAAAGCAGCGTTCTGTTACACAAACAAACAAAGCTCCCGGCTGTGCCTCAGGATTGTCGCAATCTACTGGCGGGCTCGTATTCAGTCCGTTTAAGTAGGCGAAGTGGGCGTGGCCTAGTGCAAGTGGGCGTGGCTTGAGGTCAGGCTGGATAATGGCGGCAAATGTAAATAACCGGTCACCCGCGGCAGCGTTTACCTCGGCTGCCCGGGGTCAGAGAATGAAAAGAGATGCCCAGGGGAGCACAAGACGAGGAAGGATTAAGGTACTTTTAAAATATCAATTTGCACAAAGTTAAAACAGCAGCGTTCTGTTACACAAACAAACAAAGCTCCCGGCTGTGTCTCAGGAGTGTCGCAATCTACTGGCGGGCTCGTATTCAGTCCGTTTAAGTAGGCGAAGTGGGCGTGGCCTAGTGCGAGTGGGCATGGCCTGAGGTCAGGCTGGGTAATGGCGGCAAATGTAAATAACCGGTCACCCGCGGCAGCGTTTACCTCGGCTGCGCGGGGTCAGAGAATGAAAAGAGATGCCCAGGGGAGCACAAGACGAGGAAGGATTAAGGTACTTTTAAAATATCAATTTGCACAAAGTTAAAACAGCAGCGTTCTGTTAAACAAACAAACAAAGCTCCCGGCTGTGCCTCAGGAGTGTCGCAATCTACTGGCGGGCTCGTATTCAGTCCGTTTAAGTAGGCGAAGTGGGAGTGGCCTAGTGCGAGTGGGCGTGGCTTGAGGTCAGGCTGGGTAATGGCGGCAAATGTAAATAACCGGTCACCCGCGGCAGCGTTTACCTCGGCTGCGCGGGGTCAGAAAATGAAAAGAGATGCCCAGGGGAGCACAAGACGAGGAAGGATTAAGGTACTTTTAAAATATCAATTTGCACAAAGTTAAAACAGCAGCGTTCTGTTACACAAACAAACAAAGCTCCCGGCTGTGCCTCAGTGCCTTAAAAACACTCACAGTCATTCGATGATGTCATCACCGCACCCAAACCCGCCCTGCGCCCGCCTCGACAGAACTGGAGTAAGGTCACAGAGGAACACCTGAACTCCACCCTCCTCCAAATCCCCCCCAGGGCCACCACCGACACCAATGCTGCAGCCAGAGAATTCCACTCCTGGGTCTCCTGTTGTGCCGACAAGCTGGCACCTCTCCAACAGAATGCCAAACAACGCCTACCTAAGGCTGCCTGGTTCACCACCGAACTCCAAGAAGCCAGACGCACCTGCAGACATCTTGAAAATGCCTGGCGGAACCTTAAGAACACAGAAGCACATTAAACCACAAGATCACCATGAAGGACTACCATCAGCGCATAAGGGACACCAAAAGAAAATTCATCAGTGAGAAAGTCAAGACTAACACATCCAACACGAAGGAACTGTTCAACGTCATTCGGCAGTTTGCTAAACCCTCTTGCGAAGCCACCGACATCGCACCCTCCCAGGAGCTTCGCAACAAACTCAGCTCCTACTTCCACCTGAAGATCAAGGCCCTCTACGACAATTTCAGAGAGCAAACAGAAGACAGCACCACACTACCCACCACCACTGAGAAGCCAACCATCACCACCGGGGACACTGCATCCGTCGAGCTCACCTCCTCAACCATGAAGAAAACACACTCTGGAGCCCCAACGGACCCTTGCCCCCGCACATCTTCCACAGAGCTGCCACCGCCATCGCTCCCAAACTAGGTCATGCTATCAACTCCTCCCTTGCATCCGGCACCTGCCCCGATGACTGGAAATGCACTGAGGTGAAAACCCTCCTCAAGAAACCAACGTCCGACCCCACTGACCTGAAGACCTACCGGCCTATTTCTCTCCTCCCTTTTGCATCCAAAGTCACTAAAAGGCTTGTGAACGCCCAACTGACCACCTTCATTGATGAAAACTGCATCCTGGACACCTCCCAGTCCGGCTTCCGCAGCAACCACAGCACCGAGACCACCCTCCTGGCCGCCACCGACGACATCCGCATGCTGCACGACCAGGACCACACCGCAGCCCTCATTCTCTTAGACCTCTCTGCAGCAATTGACAAGGTCTCACACCGCACACTAGCCCCCATGCTCCACAACACGGGAATGCAAGGGTCCGTCCTCGACTGGATCCACTCCTTCCTCTCGGACAGAATCCAGAGGGTCAGACTTCCTCTTTCCTCTCTGACCCCACTGACATCATCTGCAGAGTGCCCCAAGGATCTTCACTAAGCCCTGCACTCTTCAACATCTACATGGCCCCCATCGCCGACATTGACAGACAGCATGGGCTCAGCAGCATATCTTATGCTAACGACACCCAGCTCATCCTATCCCTCACCAAGATCCCAGAAAACACCAGACTCAGCTTCAAGGAAGGAATGGGAAACGTGACATCCTGGATGAAGGACAGCTGCCTGAAGCTCAACTCCAAGAAGACCAAGGTCCTCATCCTCGGACCCTGCCCCTCCGCCTGGGACAACACCTAGTGGCCCCCCGCACCCTACCTACCCTGACAGACCACGCTCGGAACCTGGGCATAATCCTCAACTCCTCCCTCTCCATGAACCGCCAAATCAATGCTGTCTCCTCCGCTAGTTTTAACTGTCTCCGGATCCTCCGAAAGACTTTCAAATGGACCCCCCCCCCGACTGTAGAAAGACCGTCACCCACGCACTCATCACCAGCAGACTTGACTATGGCAATGCCCTCTACGCCAGAATCAACAAAACCCTTCTACGCAAGCTCTAAACCATCCAAAACACTGCCGCCAGGCTGATCCGGGGAACACCGTGCCACGAACATATGACCCAACACCTGCGAAACCTCCACTGGCTCCTCATTGAGAAGAGGGTCACCTACAAACTCCTCACCCACGCCAACAAATCACTCAATAACATCAGACCCAAATACCTCAACGACCGAGTATGGTTCCACGCACCCAAGAGGAACCTCCGCTCCACTGACCTAGCCCTGGCAGAAGTCCCCCACATCCACAGAAGAAGAGCGGGCGGGAGGGCCTTCTCCTACACCGCAGCCATAACATGGAATGCACTCCCTATAAGCATCAGACGCTCTCCAACCTTGCACACGTTCAGGAGGGACCTCAAGACATGGCTCTTCGATTGACCAGAGCAGCCTCTCCCCCCCCCTCCCCCAAGCGCCTTGAGACCCTTGCGGGTGAGTAGCGCGCTTTACAAACCACTGATTGATTGATTAATCAGTCATGTCATCAGTCATGTCATTTAAGATGTCATCAGTGATGTCACTGACCATGTCATAAGTGATGTAATATGTAATATGTAATAAGAAATGCATTGCGGGGACGTGAGTCATAGTTTTAAAAAAAAATACTTTATTCATAATTTTCCAACAATGAAACAAAAGAACTTGAGCAGTCATTTACAGAATCCTTCAAGACAGTACTCATCAACATATTCTTAAGTTCACGCATGAGAGTCCCAGGCGCCCATTACAGGCCATTGTACTTTTACACCTCCCATGGCATAGCAGCGCAATCAGTGACATAATACAAAGAACCTCAGGGCTGACACAGGCATCTCACACAATGTTATCCCCATCAGACCCACTAGACTGATCACCGCCTGATTCCACTGATGACAACAGTTCTCTACTCAATTCTCTCCAACTTGCTATGTCCTCATCCAGCTTTTCGTCCCTTCAACATGCCTTGATATGCAACGCCTCAGCCAAAGTCCACTCAGCTACATCCCTTAACCAGTTCGCAAAAGAGGATGTTCTCACACCCATCCAACAGATGGCTACCCTCCTTTTAGCCAGCACCAGTGCCAGTAGTACCAGCTTATTTGCAATTTTTCTTTTCTTGCTTCGCAGCACTAACCCCAGGAGGCAGTGCCTAGGCGACACCTCCAGCACAATTCCCACCCGTCTGCGGATTTGCACTAATACATCAATCCAGTACTGGTGAACTTCTGGGCAATCCCACTCCAGATGCATGAAACCCGAATATACACCATGACCTCTAGGACACTCATGCGATCGGGAGGCATCTACGCAATGGAGCCTCGCCTGAGTCATGTATACCCGGTGCAAAAAATTATAGTGCAGTAACTTCAACCGGGCATTGCAGGGCACCGTACATGTTAGCCCACAAGCACTTCCCCACTCCTTTTCCTGTATCGGCTCCTGCAAAACTATATTTCACGTGTCCCACGCCTTAAGGGCCAAGGAGCCAGAGTCAGCCCTCATAGCCTTATATAACAATGACACCAACTTGTGCCCACCTCCACAAGGTAGCAATATATCTAGGGTTTCTGTGGTCCGGGGCATGGCCGGGTACATTGGCCACATCAACTTGGCCACTTTCATCAGACCAGCATATTGTAGATATTGCCCCGGACCCAAGCTAAATCCCTCACACGCCTGCTCAAACGTGATATAGGTGTCATTAACATACAAATCTGCCATCACCATACAGCCACCCTCCTGCCATGCATGAAAAGACATGTTGTCCACCAATTTGCGCACCGTAACTAACTGCCAGATGGACAGTGCCGGGTGAAATGGAGCCCGTTCCAGTACTCGTTCAACAACTTTCTGCCACATCCAGGGTGTTTACTTAACCACATACGGCAGCTCGGCACTTGCTCCAGCACCTTCCAGCAGGGTAGATCCTTCACCAACACTCGTCGAGCTAGCAGGTGCTTTTCCCAGCAAACTCCTTCATCTAGCCACTGAATAGCATGCTGCAGATGCGCCGCATAGTAATACAGATCAAATCTAGGAACCCCAAGTACACCCTCCTCATACCGCTATTGGAGCACACGCAGCGCAACCCAATAACGCTTTCCTGCCCAAAGCAGAGTTACCAGGAGAGAATTCAGTTGCCAAAATCCCTTCACAGGAATCGGGCATAGCGCATTCTGCCGAGCATAAAATGGCCTCTTGGCAACATCACCATTTTTGCCACCGCTATTCTGCCCATTAAGAACAGCGGCAGCGTATTCCAGAATTCCATGGAGCACCTCATTGACTCAACCACCTTATTTATATTCAGCTGATGCAGCCTAGTATCCCCGTGAGCCACCTGTACCCCAAGGCATCTGAAATGGTCTGTCTCCCATCTCAGTTCCAGTCCAGGCAGTTCTCCAGCCTCTCTCTCTCTCATCCCGAATAAGTTGCAAACCCATCCATTAACCCCAACAATTACGGTATGGCTTCACACGGAGACGTAACATAAAACAACGCATCAAAGGCGTAGAGAGCAATGAGATGCGAACTGAGCCCAATCTGAATGCCCCAGTGGCCCAATTCCTGCCTTGCCCAGACTGCCATAGGCTCTATAGCCAGAGCAAACAGTAGCGGCGACAGGGGACAACCCTGCTGCAGGCTCCACCTCAGTGACCATTGCGCCAACCTAGTATTACCCATTCGTACACACACCACAGAATCCATGTACAGTATTTTGACCCATCTGCAAAATTTCATTCCTAACTCCAGCTGGCCAAGGATTTCAAATAAATACCCCCAGTCCACCATATCAAATTTCTTTTCGAGGTCAACAGACACCAGAGCCACCTCATCATCTGCCCCCTTTGTCTCATGCTGTACGTGCGCCAGCCGCCGCACGCTCATGGGCGCACTACGGCTCGGGATAAAACGGCACTTATCTCCTCGTGGTCTAGTTCGGCCGTATGCGGCCCCAGGGGGTTAGCCAGTACTTTACATAATATTTTTTTATCTGAATTGATCATCGTCAGCGGTCGGTATGACGCCGGGTCCTGTGAATTGCTGCCTGGCTTTGGAATCAAGCAGATTTCCCCCTCAAGCATTGTGGGGGACAATATTCTGCTATCAAAGGACTCAATTAAAGTCTGTAACAAAGGTCTCATCAATACCGCCGAGTGTACTTGATAATATTCAATGGGTAACCCATCCCCACCCGATGCCTTGTCCCTAGGTATGTCCCCTATCGCTTCCCTCAATTCCTCTTCAGTAATGCGCTCATCAAGTTCTGTCCTAACGTCCTTAGTCACTGCCTTAATAGAAGGCCCTCCAAAATGGCTTACATACATCTGCATTAACCCGTGGGTCTCCCTTATAGACAGACTGCAAGTGGTGCCGGAAAACTTCCAGCATTACTGCTCGGTCATAGACCAGCTCGCCTGACCAGGCTCTAACACAAGTAAACTGAGGGGGGGGGCTGCTCTCTGCGCAATAACCAGGCCAATAAACAACCTGCTTTGTCTCCTTCTGCATGGAGCTGCTGACAATATTTTGTAAGAATGTACTGATCCAGTCTGTCCCAAGTGTTGGCAACCTGCTCACATATTTGTTGCTCTTGGTCCTGGATGTCATCTTGACCCTGTGGTCCTGACTGTGGATTGGCCAACTCTTTCTCCCTATCCTGTAGTTCAGACTGCAGCTGCCTCCCAACGCCATACATCAGTCCCACTGCCGCCCCCCTGACCATCGCCTTCATCACATCCCATTTGTGGGCTCTAGTACCTGCAGTGCCCCAATAAAGGGTCATATATTCCGTCAAGGCATTTGATATTGCCTCTTTCCCTACCGGGTTCTCCAAAATATCAGCAGAGAGCCACCACCCGGGGGGACCCTACTCCCTTGCTATCCACTGTACTGTGCAGCACACCGGTGCGTGATCAGACAAAAAAACACGCCAAATGTGTGTTCTCTGCCACCATAAATGCTGGGTGCTCGGTTGCTAATACCCTATCAAGGTGACTATGTGTATTGTGAGTAGGAGTAAAACAGGTTAACATCCTCAGAGTCGGGTGATGCTCCCTGCAAACATCCTGGAGACCCAGGTCACCCATTAATTTCTGCAGGTGCTTAGTCATATGTGATTTAGTGGCCTTTCTGGGAGGGTATCTATCCAGGTCTGGGTTAATTACACAATTAAAATCTCCTAACCAGAACAAAGGGGCATCCAGATCTGCAGTAATCAGATCCAGCAATGCTGCAAAAAAGTTTGGGTAAGCAACATTGGGGGCATATGTATTCAGTATACTTATTTCTTTACCATCTAGTTTGCCCCGCAACAACACATAGCGGCCCTCAACATCCGCTTCGGCATACTGCTGTGTGAATGGGACCCCAGGTGCCACCCAAACCAATGCCCCCCTAGCATAGGTAGAATATGACAAGTGAATACTTGTCCCCTCCACATTTTAGCCAATCACACGCTCCAGCATCATTCAAATGTGTCTCTTGCAAGCAGGTCACCATTACCTTATGCTGCTTAAGGAATTATAGGACCCTGTGACGCTTTGCGCAAGTGTCTAAACCCCTAACATTCCAGCTAAGAAACTTTACCACCGCTGCCATAGCCATAGATCTGTACTACCTGTTCCCTCACGTGCCAGGGCTCAACAACCTTCTGCAGCGACATGCTCTTTTGTAAAACACAACATAATGCCACACAATAAAAACTGAACCAGCAACACCTCCTCCATCCTCCACCCACAGACAATGCTTGACAATCATCACAGATGATTTTGTCCACCCCTCGCTCCTGCCAGGACGTGCACAGCATCCAACCAAGCCCAACAGAGTCAATGAAAAGAAAAAGGAAAAGTGTTGCATCCCCACTCCGCCCACCCTATAGTAAACAAAAACAAAGGATACGGTGGTCCCACTGACATATTATGATCCTCCAGCGTCATATGCAATTAAGCCAACTATCCCCCATCTCCCGGGTCCCGCTCAGTCTACCAGTACCACAATTACACCCCCCCCCCACCACCATCACAGCCCTGCATCATCAAGCCATCCCATGCAGCATTCCCACACTCCAATAAAACTGTTCTGAACAGCAAGCAACACCAGAGCCCAGCAGACCACAGTTAGTCACTCTCGCTGCCACCTTCAGGGAGATCCCCAACAAAGTCTCAGGTACAACGTCCATTGTTGGTGGCAACATTTGGTCCTGCGCATCCTGTCCAGTGGCTGTGGCTCCCGGCAGATCAGGATCCGCAGTTCTCGCCAGAAGGGGGTCATACTGCAGCGTCCCATCTTTGCCCAACTTTATCCGTCTCTGCGATGTCTCTAGGGCATTTTGGGGTTCCACACAATTCTGTTGGCACCGGCAACATCCGTCCGGCCTAGTTCCTCATTGTCTCTTCTGGCCCTGTGCTTCTCCAGGTGGCAGGCCACCACCACATACTCCAGCCATTCCCAGACATCCTCCGGGGAGTCAAGGAATTATGCTTTGCCCCCGAGATCACCTTCAGTTTGGCAGGATACAATAGCATATATTGCAAGTTTAAGTCACGCAGCTTGCCCTTCACCCCCAAGAAGGATTTGCGAAGGTCTTGGACTTGCTTTGTATAATCAGGGTAAATAGACACTTTGTTGTTGTCGTATTGAAGATCTTTATGCTCCCTAGCCACCTTCAAGATGCAGTCTCTATCCCTGTAGATTAGAATGTTGGCTCTGATTGCTCAATACTGCACCCCTAGGGAGGGGAGGGACGAGAGCCCTATGCACCCTCTCAGCCACATCTGACAGTTCCTCAGGGCACAGGTAAGTACGAATCCAGGGTTCCAGGAACTGCACGGGCGTCCCCAGTTCCACTCTTTCAGGAATGCCATGCGTCTCGCCGTTCCCTCCGCCTCTCCAGGGACCTCGTAACCACAGACATCTGTGCCACCTGCTGCTTGAGAGTGACCACCTCACCTTTCAGGTCAGCTATATCCCCCTCGGCACTCAAAACTTTATCTGCTACTTTACGGAGGTCTGTGCATAGTAGGTTCACATCCACATAGAAAGTGTCTATTCTGTCATCCAGCGCTTTTCTGGGACCCTGTATGGCAGCCATGAGTTCCACCCTGGTGGGCTCCAGGCTCCCACCCCCAAGTCCCGGTCCCCACTCTGGTCTGTCTGGTCAGGTGCTGGGGGGTGCCTGTGGATGGTGTACTGCGTAATTGTATTGGGGAGAGCTGTCTTCTGGGTCTTGTCTTTTTCCATTGTGATCCCCGGCGTGTACTCCTGTCACACTCACCAGTGCGCTATTTATGCAGCAGAAGACTCTGGGCAAAGATACACTGGGCGACTGATGTGCCACTCAGGGGCTCCCACTTCACACATAAAGTCCATAGCTCAGCAATGCAGAGCCTGCCGCTTCCCTATCCCAAGGCTGCAGACGAGGGTCAACTCCAAGCTGAACAGGCAAGACTACTCAATTAGTAGCAACGTTCAGCAGAACCACTGGTGGACAGCATGTAGTTGCCACTGGTGTACGCATGTCCAGGAGACATCTAACCAAATAATCAGTATGGGCCACTACCCAGCATGCCCAGCTCCACCACACAGTTCAGGGGGGGACCTGCTATAATACCTGGCAGCCCTGCACACTCATTAAGAGCACCCCAGCAGTCTCAGCAGGCCAGCTCAGGTAGCCATTCCTTTTAAATTTCCACTGGTGCCCCTAGTTCCAACTGCTGAAAGCCAGGGGAGGGCGGGGGGCCCTGCCAATGGACCCTCCACCCCCAATGCGCCTCTCCATGTCGCGGGCTCCCAGCGCTGTGTCCACGACCCTAACGGAGGGGAAGGGAGTGGGGTTGGGAGCAACGGACGCGGGCAAGACCCACACTGCACAACCAGGCCCAGCGCGGACCGCTCCCCCTGCCAGGCCCTGGTCGCATGAGCCACACCCGCCCCAGGCCACTCGCCCGCACTGAGCAGTCAGCTGTGCAGCCGCAATCTACTCCCAGGCACCGACGAAAAAGCAGCGCATCCCGGGAGCTCCAGCCGCCACACGTCGGATCTGCATAGGGCCGCCTCGACAACAGAAGACACGGAGGGCAGCACTCTTTCCTGTCCTGACTCGCCGCTCCGTCGTAGCCCAAGCCAGGCAGTCAACCGCCTATGCGGCCAGCTTACGTAAAGGCAGAGCAGAGTTTATTTTTCTATTTGCCCCCTTTTCTTCAAGGCCAGGCCCTGGCCACAGTAAAGCATCCAGTACAGGCCCGATCGGCCCTACACACCCTCTCTTTGCGGTGTGATCACCATCCGCAGCCTGCCCAGGTTCGAGCAGTCAGACCCAGTGGAGGTCAGAAGTCGTTTCCCACTCCGATAGTCCGCTTTTCAGCGGGCCTCCAGGAGAAATTCAGGATTTGTAGGCAGAGGGACGGGGAGCTGTGAAGGCTCACGTCCTGTTGGCCATGCTGCTTGGCGACATCCTGACGTGAGTTATAGTTAGTCCAGCTAACTATAACCGCTGAATTTATCTGGTTTTGTAATGTCAGCCTAACTATAACGTCCCTGCAACCTTTGTTATATATATGGGTGTGCAAGGCAGCAGGTGTGTACCCTGCTCACTATTCAAAAAATAGCAAACCATTGGTCATTAAAAATGCTTTGACACTGACACACACACACACACACACACATATATAGGCATATTATATTTAGGTGGAATAAGACATGACCTAACAACAAGAAACCCAAACCCACTAAAATCAACTACTGTATTTAGTAAATTAACTTTAAATTGGTTACCCAACATGCACTGCTCATCACCTTAGGGTCAGTCCCTTCAGGCAGGCACTGTGCCAGCCCCTAGCTTCCACCCTCATGCTTATGCATATGCCTTTGGTTGTATCTGCACAGGATACGTCATTCAGCCAGGCTCTGCACACATCCTTCTGCAAAAACCTAACCCTCATTCTCGTCCTTTTTTTAAGTGATGTAATATCTAAAGCAGTGCTTGATGGGTATGCAAATTGCAGTTAGTTGGGTAAACTGTTACTAGTGTATTTCAGCAGCTTTTATGTTTTTTATTATTAGCTTGTGTGTCATTGCAACACCTAACTATAACATCACTTTAATCTCTGTTTTTGCAGTCGATTTCTGTTTTTTTTTTAAATCTTATTCTAAATAAGCCCAACATCCAACTCTTTGCATGCAGTCAATCCCCACTGCACACGGCCTTTATGCTCCCACAAGAATACTGGAATACCTATGGCCCAAATATATATTTTTATTAATTTTAATTTCCTGGTGGGTTCTTCTTTGCCTCCTCCCCCCGCCAAGTCCCTGGGAAACATGTTGTCCCTATATTGTCCTTCAAGTGCCTTTTTATTAAAAAATCTCAGGAAATGGAGATCGGATTCCGAATTCTGTAATGAACACTGTAACATTTTGCTGGGGTGTTGGAGCTGGCCAATCAAATAGCGAAATGCAGATCCTGAGGACTGCAGTACCTTATTGGCTGATGTCAGAAAAGTCCCCCTCAGCCAATGACATTTCCCAATTCTTTTTGTTTTTTGTAATGTGGGAATCCCACTGGAGTCCAACGTTACATAAGGGTCTAGTTATCACTAACTTTTCTAGGAGGTTAACCTCATCATGACCACCCTGAGCACCTTTTTAGATGAACATTTCTTGAAAACTATGGAACAAATTTACAGCAAATAATGAAAGCACACATGCAAAGTAAAGTTCTAGTTTTTTGCCAGATTTGATGTAATTTGGTTGAGCTTGAAAGCTCAGCGTAAAAATTTCAATGAAGGAGACAGATTGAGTGAACTTTATTTTTCGATTATTTTGTGCAGATTTCTAAAACGCCACAAAAGTTAAAAAAACTAGAAATGCCTTTCCAATTGAAAGTCAGATCTAAGCTTATCTGCACTGACGCTCCCAGTGGAAGATATAGGTTGTCTGTGTTTGTGTGTGTATATTTGTGCGTGTGTGTATGTATACATACATATATCTTTTGGACCCGCTCAACACACAGCTTGTTGAGATAATCAGCAACCATTGCCACCAATTAAGCCAGTGATCACTCATCAATGTCAAATAGTGGTCACCAGTGGTAACAGCTGCTACCTTTGGCTACTACTCTGGCACCCCAGGAACTGCTTGCACTACCCCTGGCCTCAGGGGCTAACAAGACAGCCATAGGACCAGAAAGTAAACACACCTGTTTAAATTCTAAAGATCCCATCCTCTTTCCCTCTTCTAACCCACCTTCCAACCCGCATCAACAAGCAATAGGATATTGCGGGGTTTAGGGTGGGGCAGTGTATTAACCCTATGATGTCCCTTCTCCCGCCACTCACATTGTGTTGAAATTAAAGGCTGTGGTACCACTACCATTTGTACACCTTTGTCCACAGCCATTTATTTGCACAAAATACCACAGGAGTATGACTAGTGGGAGTAATCGCTCAGTTTTTCAGTGTTCCACATCAAGTGGGGTTCGAAGAGTTAAGAATTGCTAAGCACAAGTGTGGCATTTACCTTGAAAATAATATTTCCTCTATCCACATCCTATCAGTGACTTGTTGTAGATAAATGCTTCCCAACGGAGGCCTGTCTTATCATGGACATTTTAAACTTCTCCGAACTCCTGGAACTTCTTCTTGAAGTTCATCTTGAAGGTCCAAAGGGTCCAAAACACAATCCAAAGGTGTGGAAGCTTTAAGATGGTCCTTGAAAGTTTGGAACCACAATTCCCACAACGCACCTGGCCAAAACCCTTAAAAGTCCACTGGATGCACTTCAGGTAGGGTACTCTTGGTGAAGTTGATGCAGGTGAGCTCTGTTAATGTATAGCTTGCACAGAGTCCACTATGTATTCCTCTTGAAGCAAGGTACATCTAAAGGGTTGCAGTTCCAAATACTTCAGTAGGCGCAGTCAGTCAGAATTTAGGGCCTGATGGTACAAATCAAGTTTCCAGCTTGGGAATCCTTCTTCTTCTCTTAGTTTCAAGAAGCAGAGCTGGAAGGCTCATCTCCTCTCACATATTTATTCAGTGTTCTCTGGGGTCAAGCAGGAAAGTACTCTTGTTCATTGAGGTGCAAGGCAACACCCTACAGCATGACCACCAAAGTTTGTCATAATCTTCTCCCAAAAAGCTATATTCCTCAAAAATTCAGTATTACTGAAATCTCAGCAGAGCAAGAACTAGTTATACCAACCTCAAGTATAGCTTATTTCCATAACTCTCCTACCCTTACCATCTACGAACTCCTGTCCCAAGCCTGCCATCTGGCTATGTCGGACGCGCTGGTGTGTAGATGGACCTGGCACTCCCTGCATGTCCTATTCCCCCTTTGAAGCTCAATGCTTTTCGAAACCTCCCTCTGGCTCTGGCATTCATGTCTAGCAGAGCTCTCTCTACCAGATAGCCTCTCCCTGGGTGACCCACTTATCACTTTATCGAAGCAGCCTGCCTAATCCTGTTAAGTCTGACAAATCAGAGAAGAGCACAAGACGGTTGAATTTTGGCTTACAAACAGTCTTATAACCTATCTTCTGTATACTTTAGGGTAATTTTCACAATGGCATATTGTTGGAATTTATCAATACCATTCTCCTAAGTCCTTGCACTGTATTTTAATTTAATTCCTAGCAATATTTGTGCATTCATAAACTATTGCCATGTTATCCTATGGGGCTCGGCAACTGCAATGAGGAAACAACAATGTGCAATTTCTCCATCATCAGAGCATACTAACTCCACAGAACTCCTAGCACCAAAGTCGATTTTGGGGATCACTTCACTGCAATGGGGAAAGTGAAATGTAATATGTCTCTATCCCCAGGGCATATCAAACATCTTTTATTAGAGTCCTCCCTATAATTGCATGTGTCCCAACCCTTGTGACACATAGGGAAGACTCTGGGGGTATCTAAAATGCAAAATATTGTAGTTTATCACTTTTTAATGCACATACAACCACAATCAAGTTTGGGCACAATATACATTTAAAATCAGTGCGGCCACACAGGGCTGCTTTTAAAATGACCTCAGGCAAGTGCAGAAAGGACTTCTGGACCTCTAAGATGCCATGCCCATTATAAACTAGGGACTTATAGGTAGTTTTAATCTCCCCTGCACTGTTATCTACTAGGGGCTTATAGGGTAGGTCATGCCAATTATAAGTGTACCCTAATATAGACTGTACCCTCCTGTGTGTGTGTGTTTTCACTGTGTTGCCTACATAGCATTGTCCCTGGGCCTGATTAGACAGAGCCCAGGGACAGTCGGAGCCAGTTGCCACCAGTACTAGTCAGCAAAAAATGGGGGTGCACAGGGCAAACAGGATGACTTGGCAATACCTTCTTTCTTGCCTTTTTTATTTCCTGCCTTTTTTCCTTCTGGCTTTCTTTCTTTCTCTAGGTCTTCCTTTTTTCAGTCTTTCTTTCTTGCCTGCCATCCATCCAGCCTTCCATCCTTCCTTCCTTAATTTCTTTGTTTCCATCTTTCTTTCCTTCATGATCTCTTTCTCAAAGGTAAACGGTGGCAGTCAATGCCTGACCAACTTGATGTTTTAGGTCTGTATTAGCCAAGAATTTTTCATTTTGTTACAGACCTATTGCATTATGTATTAATACTTTTTTTTAAGTTCAAGAAAATTTTATTTGATAATAATAAGAGAGAAAACCAGGTGTCAAAACAAAGTACAATGTGATGTCAAATTAAAGATTCTGAGCAGAATAATACAGTCATACAAATGCAAGCATTATAATAAAAGAAATCTGGGTACAAGATGAGAGAAAAGGAAAAGGCAAAAGAGAAAATACATTAAGCATAAAATATGAAAAGCATGAGAACAATGGAAAGAATTAAAAAAAAAAAAATGGTACAATGGAGGATAAGTGGAATGTATCGAGCGATTAAGGAGGTTTAGGGACTTCCTGTTGTGGGGGCGGAGGGTGAAACAAGCGTTTGCTACAAGAGTCCAGATAAAGTGTGACGGGAGTCCATAGGTCCATGCGTTTAGTAGCCATACATACCGGGAAAACATGAGCAGTATCGAGTCTATGGTTATGGCATACATTAAACCACCATGCCTTGAAGGAAATTTTGGAGAAGTCTTTCCAGTTGACCGTTATTTGTTGGAAGGCAGCGGCAAGTAATAGGTCAACAATCTGGGGTTTGAGATCAACGTCATCCCAGCAAGAGGAGAGGCTACCCATAAAAATATGCGCGTGAGAGAAAGGGATAGAAGTGTGGAAGATTGAATTAATTTGAGCCCAAACCTGTAACCAAAAACTACGAACATGAGTGCATAAAAATAACATATGAAATAAATTGGCTTGTGGTGACGAACAAGACCAACATGTGTGAGGGGTATTGGGAAAGCGTTTGTGAAGGTCAGAGGGTGTGAAAAGGAGTCTATTGTAAATAAAAAACAAAGTCTGAGTGAGGGTTGCTGCTCTGGAAGATTTGCGAAGTTTGGTCCATATTTTATCCCAGAAGGAAATCGACCAAGAAACAGACAAATCATGTTCCCAAGACTCTTCCACTTTAGATTTAGGTCTTGGAGTCTCACCAGCGTGAAGGAATTTGTAAATAGCAGCAGCTTTTGGTGTATTGCGTAAGAAGGAATGTAGTGTGGAAGTGGAAGTGGATGAAGCAGGAGGGGAGCAGGGCTGAGAAAGGCCATTGTATTTCGTCAGGACTGTGTTTTTAAGCAAGTGGTATTTGCGTGCAAAGGAAGTGGGTAAATCATAGAGGGAGCGAAGGGTGTCAAAAGATAAGAAAGAGGAGTGAGAAAAAAGTTGGGAGATCCACTTCAGACCTCGAGTATGCCAAGTTTTCCAAAAAAAGGGTCTGTCACGGATGAGTAAGGACGTGTTATGCCATATGGGGGAGGAAAGGAAGTCAGCAATGGTAGTAGGAGGTAAGTGAGTGGAAGAAAGGAGTAATTTAGTGGTAAATTTATGAATCGGAGTTGAGATAGAGGTGGGTTTGCGAGAGAAGGAGAGGTATTCAGCAAAGGAGAAGGGAGAAAGAAGGAGGCGTTCAAATTTGGCCCATAAAGGACATGGGGTGTCAGGGTCTTGTAGCCAAAAAGAAGCTTGCCTCAATTGGAACGCCTTGTGGTAAGCTGGGAAGTCAGGAAAGTTAGCCCCACCTTCTGATTTGGGACGAATCAGACGCGCTAGAGACATTCGTGACTTCTTTTTATTCCAAAGAAAGGACATTAGAATAGAGTTGATCTTTTTGAAAAATTTGGAGGGGACCGGGACCGGAATATTGGAGAGGGTGTAAAGAACAATGGGAGACAACATCATCTTAATAGTGTCAAGGCGACCCCACCAGGATAGGTAAAGGGGGTGCCACTTGGATGTGAGATCAGTTAATTTTTGAATGCATTTGGACATGCACAAGGAAACAGTGTCTGGGATGGTAGGGGTAATGTGCATTCCAAGGTACTTGATATTGGAGGGTTTCCACGTGAAATTAGAGGCGGCAAAATCGGGTTTGAATGTAAATTTAGTTAAGGGGAGGATCTCACATTTATCATTATTGAGTTTATAGCCAGATATTTGGGAATAGGCGTGGACTTCAGTGAGAAAGGCGGGAATTGAAACAGAGGGGTTGGAGACAAATAACAGAATGTCATCCGCATAGGCGGCTAGTTTGATGTGGGAGTCTGACAGTTGGAAACCCTGGATGGAGGGGTTTTGACGGAGCTTGGAGAGGAAGGGTTCTAAGGCCAAATTAAAGAGAAAAGGGGATAAAGGGCAGCCTTGACGAACACCTCTTTTTAAATCAAAAAAAGAAGATATTTGACCATTGGCACAAACCGCTGCACGTGGGTTAGAGTAAAGTAGCGAGATTAAGGATATAAAAACAGGACCGAAACCAAACCAACGGAGAGTGTGAAATAGATAGGTCCATTCAACCCTATCAAACGCCTTTTCAGCATCCAGGGCAATGGCCGCAAGGGGATGGGGTAAAAGGCGAGATTTGGAGAGAATATTGAAGAGGAGCCTGGTGTTATCTGTGATAAAGCGACCTTTGACAAAGCCCGACTGTTCCTCTCCCAAAAGATCTGGAAGAAGGAGATCAAGGCGTGCCGCAAGAGACTTTGCAAATATTTTATAGTCAATATTGACCAAAGATATTGGCCTGTAATTTTTGCAATGTTGAGGATCCTTCCCCTCCTTGGGTATGAGGCAAATATGAGCGTCTGAAAAAGAGCCCGAAGAGGAACCCAAGGAAAGGAAGGTGCCAATAAGGGAATGGAGTCTGGGGATGAGAAGCTTTGAAAAGTGGAGAAAAAATTCTACTGTGAAGCCGTCCGGTCCAGGGGCCTTGTCTTTTTGGAGGGTTTGAAGCGCTTTGAGTAATTCTTGTTGGGATATATCAAGTTCTAAGTGAGAGAGGTCAAGTGGAAAGTGAGATGGTTTTTGAATGGAGGAGAAAAATGTGTCTAAAGAGTGGGAAGAAGGCTGAGTTTCAGAGGAGTATAATGTCTTGTAGAAGGTAGAGAATTCAGTGAGGATGTCTGCGTCTGTGTGTTTGAGATTTGAATTGGCGTCGTAGATTGATTCAATGTTTAATTTATTGTGTTTCACCTTGAGATAATTGGCTAAGATCTTGCCCGCCTTATTCTTGCCTCCATAGAACTTGGCACTAGATTTCAGTAAGTACAAGGATGCATCATCTGTAGATTTTTTGTTAAATTTCATCTTAGCATTAACTAGGGCAGTTAGAGTTTGCTGTGAGCGGGAAGTAAAATAAGAATGCTCCAATTTCTTAATGTCCAGAAGGATAGCCTTAGTAAAATCGCGAGCAGCCCTACGTTTCTTAGCAACAAAGCCAATGATGAAATCTCTTGCCGCCGCCTTAAAGGAATCCCAAATAGTGTGTTTGGGGACAGGGGAATCATCATTGAGGGAGAAAAATTCATGGGAGAAGGAAGTGAAGGAGGTAGTAAATTTAGGGTCTAGGAGGAGAGAATTGTTGAAACGCCAGCGTTTAGGGCCTATTGATTTCGGTAAGATGTCCAATTGAACTAATGTGGGGGCATGGTCAGAAAGTAAAATTGGACCAATTTCCGCATGAGTGAGAGTTTGGGCAATGTTGTGGGTAACAAAAATGTAATCAATTCGAGATTGGGAATGGTGGCATGGGGAATAGAAAGTAAATTCCTGAAGTACTGGGTTACATAAACGCCAAGCATCAGTGAGTTTGTTTTGGGAGATAGCTTGAGAGAAAGATTTATGAGATTTGTTAGGGGTGAAGTGTGCTTTGGAGTTCCTATCTAGAAAGGGATCTAGGGGCTGATTGCAATCTCCTGCCAATATAAAATTATCATCATTGAATCTGGTGATATGCTGGGAGAATGAGTGCCAAAAAGTGGGATCACCAGTGGTAGGGGCATAAACATTTAGGAGAGAAATTGGAACATTCTTGATAGAGAGCTTGGCATATATCCATCGACCTTCAGCATCTGATTCCTGAGCAAGCAGGGAATGAGAAAGAGCTTTGTGACACAAAATAGCAACACCATTACGTTTGCCATCCCCAGGAGAATAATAAACATCACCCACCCAGCTTCTCTTCAATTTGACAGATTCTTCAGCAGATAAATGGGTTTCTTGTAAAAAAGCAATGTCCACATTCAAACGTGAAAGATGAGATAAAATTCTTTGTCGCTTGATAGGGGAGTTAACGCCCTTAACATTCCATGTGATTACCTTCAGAGACATATCATATCAGAGAGGAAGAAAGCAAAGACAGAAAAGGAGGTATAAAGGAGACCCAGAAGATTAAAAAAGTCAAGGAGAATAAGAAAATCGATGGAAGTCAATACAGTACAATAATTAGTAAAGGAATGAAGAAAGAGGAAATAGGGTGAGGAAGAGGAAGATAGAAGTGATCGATGTGGAAGGGATGAGAAGGTAGTCCAAGAAGTAGTGAGAAAGATAGGAAGAAGATGGTAGTGGAAGAGTGTTCGGAAGATAATAGAGAGAGACACCTGTGAAACAAAGGAAATTGAGGAACTTAAGAGTGAAAAAGAGAGAAGAAGGAAAGTAAACAACCGGGAAGAAAGGGAAAACATACTTAGGAAGGGTAGAGATGGGGAGGGTTGATCACCAGGGGGAAGATACATGAGAAAATGGATGAGGGGGGAGCCCCGGGCAAAGGAAGCAAGCGTCCAATGCAAGCGGAACAACAGGTCAGGGGAAAGACGCCATACGTATTGTAAAACCTGCAAGGAAAAGGGAGGAAAACAATAATGAGTGAGACGAATGAAAGAAGATAAGAACAAAGTAGTAATAAATGACAAGAAGTTGTGTAAGGAAATTGTAATGAACAAAACTGACTAACGAACAGGGATACAAGAAAAAATGATGTAGAGTGAGAGGGGGAACAAGAAAACCTGTAACATCGGAAAACGTGGGATAAACAAACAGTAATACATTCAACAGTGCATGATAAACATGCAGACTGACTGAAACTTCAGTGCTGCGTCATGCAGGAATCAAGGCGGGAAAGCTGATGAGGAGCTGGAAAAGTCCATATCAGAGGCTTGGGTAGCGTTCAAAAAGCTTCGAAGGCGAACAGGATCCTCATATGTCGTAGTTTTGTTGTTGTAGGTCACTCTGAATAGGCAGGGGTGGAAAAGGCCATATCTGGCTCCAATGGCACGAAGTTCTGGTCGCATATCCAAAAAGGCTTTGCGGCGGCTGGCTGTGGCCCTGGCGTAGTCCTGCGCAAAGAAGAGGTTGGAACCTGACCGTTGAAGACGAGGTGATGCACGGGCCGCTGAGATGACTTTGAGCAGGTCAGTATATTCTAAAAAGTACATGATGACACCTCTTGGCCGTTAAGAGGGGGAAGGAGTAGAAGGTAGGCGACCTAGCCTATGTGCCCGCTGGATGTTAAGCGTTGTACCTTCAGGCAAATGAAGAAGCTTGGGTAGAAATGATTTGAAAAAGGCAATGGGGTCAGTCCCTTCACAATTCTCCGCCAGGCCGTAGAGTCGGAGGTTATTGCGCCTGTTTCGGTTCTCCAATTCTTCGACTTGTTTTTGGAGAGAGGAGATCTGAGACTGCATGTGTGACACCTTTGAGGAGGACTCTTGAAGAGACGTGAGAGAATGTTCTACATTAGTCACTCTAGCATCCATCTGGGACCAGTTATCCGTAAGAACCTGCAGTTTCAAATTGGTCTCTTCCATATATGGCTTGAGGGCACGGATCTCTTCTAATAGCAACTCCATGGAGACAGCCGATGTGGACCCAGACGGTGATGGAGGGTCTTTTTTTAGGCGTTTCGTGGTCACTTTCCCTGGAGGTTGGGTAGGCCGTTCTGTATTAGACTGTGACATCTGGATGGCAAGCGCTTGGGAGGCCTCGAAGTGCGCCAGTGCTGAGAAGACTTTCGAGTTCTTAATAAAAACACGGCGTGGAGGCTTGAGAGTGCGAGGGGTTGTCCTTCTTTCCATACAAAAAAGATATGGTTGGGAAGGAAGAAAATCCAGTCGTAATCAGTGCGTGCCTGTGGGCGTCTCAGAAATTGGTCAAAAACTCTTGAGTGAGGTAAGGAATACAAGCTCCAAAAAATAAATAGAGAAATGGAGGATAGGCTGTCAATTGTGAGATCAGGAGTGCCAAAGAGTTAGAAGATGTTCAATGCAGCCTTCATGCATTTAACTGGAGGGGTTGACCCATAAATGAGTAGAGCAAGAAATCAACATGAAGATAAAATGCTGATACTTGGCACAGTATGAAGCAAAATAAACTCTTTAGACGAGATGCAATATTTAATAAAGCTGCGCACATAAAGGTGGATGTGCCAGCATATTGTATAGGAGCGCCACCAATTGTAATGAAGAAATGCAGGGAAGCGTAATAAATTACTGCGCTTATATTGAAGAATATATTGCAGCTGCGCCTACATGCAGATTGTGTGGGGAAGGCTGTAGTACACAAAATGGCCGCCGATGAGGTGATGTAGCAAAATGCAAAGAAAAACGCATTAAAAGGCAGCGTTCCTCAAAGAAATGCAGCGTTGTTGCTAACCTGTGGATAATGGCTCACCAGGAGCAGTTGGCGTGAGGCGAGGCTCCTTGTGTGACAGGCATGTCCTGCAGGCGGATGCTCCGTAGCGGGCGTTGCGAAGATTCAAAATGGCGGTCGCGACTATGAAAGAACCGCGTCCGCCGAGAAATTGAAAAAAGCGGACGTTCCGCCGCTTCGTTACTGCTGCATTTGGAAGCCCGGTGCTGTCCCTGATGTCCGGGTGAGGAATGCGACGTTTGCAGGCGTCAAGAGTTGGGAGAAAGTGGCGAAGTCCCTCGCCGACCTGGAGCGCTCACATGAGAGCCGCCGTCCTCGCCGGGCGCAAGCCACGCCCCCCATGTATTAATACTTAACACCTTGGCTGCTATGACTTTTCCCCCCCGGTGCTGGATCCTTTGTTTTCCCATTGTTCATGACGAGCTCAGCTCGTCATAAGCACAGCTCCAGTGTGCCTCATGACCGAAGGGGTTAAAATATTTTAAAACACTGAAAACTTAGCATTGTTCTTCTGCACAATGTACTTTGATATTTAATCTGATGTGGAGTTAGAGGAGAACATGCATATTTATGGAATTCAGTTGGTTAGTACTCCCCTGGATTTGACAGCCATCAGCGCATGCGTGTGGATGTGTGCGTGTCCATTTCTTTTGCGTGTAGATTAGAAAATATGCATGCACCTAGTAAGAGTCTGCAAAAATGTTCATGCTGCTGGCGTAATTCCCCACATTCTGGACATAAAGATGTATGAATATTTTATCCATCTTTTATCCTTTGGCAAAATTGATCTCATAATACATTTTTTTGCTGAAATGTTCCCAGCAAGAACTGGGCGTTACTTTTCATAAATTAAGTGGAAAACCTCAATATTTTGTTTGTCTACGAAATATCCACTTACTGTATTTTTCCACAAACCAAACAATCGCAAGTGTCTTTCAATCTCTAAATCACAACTTTATTTGGAGTTGTTCAAATCTTTGCAATTTTCCTTCTTTAAAAAACTCATCTCATTTATAAAAAGGAGGTATGTGGATATTTCATGAAACTTGCAGAGGTTTTCAGTCACTAGCCCGCATCACTGCTCAGCCACTGAGAAATGCAGTGATCTAAATGTGATGAGTTTAAGGACCAGATGTACAACCATTTTGTTTTGCAGGTCGCAAATTGCGACTCGCAAAACGGAATGTACTAATGTGTTAAACACATTTAGCAATTTCCCATGGGGTTGCAAATGACCTGCCTCCTCAATATTCATGAGGCAGGTCACAATTTGTGACCCATTCAGTGCCATAATGTGAATGGCTTACAATCACGGGGATGTTGGCCTGTTGGGGAGAGCAGACCACCATGTCTGTGTTTCCTTTTTACATAATCGATTTACAAAAGGGGGAGCTTGTTTCCTTCCTAGTGTAAGAATTGGCTTTTGTAGTTTGGTTTGCCCTGTTCCCATCATGCACTGGGACAGGAACAGACTAATTTGCATACAGCCAGGTTCTGAAACTGGGATGGTGCAGTGAGCTAAAAAACGGTGTTGGATCTAGCCCTGATCTCTTGACTGGGTGAGAGCTTTCTGCTTAATTCAGAGACTCTGTCCCTCACCACCCCTTGTTGTAAATATTTTTGTCCACCCTAAGCGTGGAAGGGTATTCTCAGATGTGAGACCCTTGCTCATTGCACCATCAGGATTCAAGCAAACCGGGCCGAAGACGGCTGTAATGCCAGAAACCGGTCCCCGGGAGCTTGTTTCCTTCCTAGTGTAAGAATTGGCTTTTGTAGTTTGGTTTGCCCTGTTCCCATCATGCACTGGGACAGGAACAGACTAATTTGCATACAGCCAGGTTCTGAAACTGGGATGGTGCAGTGAGCTAAAAAACGGTGTTGGATCTAGCCCTGATCTCTTGACTGGGTGAGAGCTTTCTGCTTAATTCAGAGACTCTGTCCCTCACCACCCCTTGTTGTAAATCCTTTTTACATAAAGCAAATTTGTTTTTGAAATGAAGCCCGTTTTGCTTAAAGGAAAATGAGATGCATTGAAAAGAAAAATATGAAAAATGTTCTTTTCATTTTTTAAGGGCAGGCAGTGGTCTGTGGGACCACTGACTCCTCCTAAAAAAACATTTTCGCATACATTCACAAATGGGAAGGAATCCCCTGTGGACACCTTCCCGTTTGTGACAGGCTTCCCACCAGCCGCGGCCCGTGGAGGGAGTTTTGGTGGGGCAGGAAGAAGGGGCGGGTGAGGGGCAGGGTGGGTGGCGCTAAAAACCCGAATATGGATAATTGGAGATAAGTAAACATTTTAATAAATAAAACGAATTTCGTAGCGCGCCCTGCATCGCAAAATTAAACATTTTAATAAATAAAACGAATTTGGTAGCGCGCCCTGCATCGCAAAATGCGATGCAGGGCACGCTACGAAATTCGTTTTATTTATTAAAATGTTTACGCCAAAAAAAGTGGCTTAGTGCTGCCTGCTGAATATCACGCAGGCTTCTGCGCCACGGAACGTCACAAAAAGTGACATTCCGATGGCGCAAGGGGCAACATAAATGAGGACGGAAGCCTTTACATAAAACATGTTGCTCCTTTTATAATTTCTTGAAGCGTGCAGAGGCAAGTGATGACGTTTCCTATACTGCTATGTTATACCAGAAGCAAACAAGGAAGACATGCATATGCTGAGTAGTGAATATGGTCCAGTTACATACACTTAATTGCAGGAAATAGAAAGCCGTTTCTGACGGCCCCGCGCGCCTTATTTTCTCCCCCTGTGTTTCATTACAGGGATGGTTTCAGAACTCATGTTCAACAGAAGGGCATATGGGAGACCATTTGGACGAGCTGCCAAGCATACACTCTGGGAGTTATTCGCAGCAGATGTATTCTCTTTAAGGGGACCCGGGCCAATCTTCTGGTCCAATTATTCCTGAATAGATGGCTGCTGAATTGCAGGCTGCAGGGAAATAATCAGCATTTTGTACTTATAGCCTGGAATCAGAGAGTGATAAAACAATCTGAACTCTAATAGAAAACATTCTAAAATTGTCCTTCTGCAGCACCTGTGATGGAATGCCCCTCTCCCAGCACGGTGTGTGTCTGCCTCCTAACTCATGGCTACTTTCATACAGGGTATGATTAGTTATTTCTCTTTGCTTCTTCGGTTAGTTGTGCCATGTCCAATAATGTGTTCTATCTCAGTGCAGGGCACCAAGATGAGCAAATGCAACGGAGGAAAGTATTTATTCAACCCTTTTTAGAAAAACCAACATAGAGAAATCATTTTCAAGATGAATGGTATGTACCATTTGATTGAAGCCAATTGCTAACATTTCTTTTCGTAAAGTCCCGGTTTCTTGCTTTTTTAAGTTGTAGATTGTCTTTCATCTTGAAAATGTTCACTCAAACAGCTTATGTGAAATGGACTCTCTGAACTGCTATTCTAAGAATTTCTTTTCCAATAAAATCACAGACAGCTATTTCTTTTGCCACTGCAAGCATCGTACAATTTGTGGAACGCACCAGTTTTTTCTCTCTTTCCGTAGATATGCATGACTGTAAATGACTATTTCCATGACCCTTCCTGCCACTCATGGTTTTGAGTATCCCTGTACCCTTAGGGGTAGATTTACTAATTTTTCACACAAGGCAGGGCAGCTTTCAAAGTTGCTCGGATGAGTTGCATTAAAGGCAGACAGCAGAAATGGACCATATCAAGTAATATACAGCCTGATTCATCAATGGGAGGTTTTGCGAGTCTGAAATAGCGAATCATAAGGAATCGCTATTCCAGACTCGCAAAACAGTATTCATGTAGGAATAGCAAAATTTTTTGTGATTCCTACAGATTCCTTATTTGCGATTAGCAAATTGCTAATCGCAAATAAGGAATTACTCCCCATTCATTCCTATGGGCCAAAAGGCCCATAGGAATGGATGGGGAGTATTCCTTATTTGCGATTAGCAATTAGCTAATCGCAAATAAGATAGCGATTTAAAGGGTGCCAGGGGTGTCCAGAGGACACCCTGTAGCACCCCTTAAATGCTAATTTAAACAGGTGTTGCGCACACACATGTCCAAAGGACATGTGTTTGTGCAACATGCAACTTAGAAAAATGCTTTTAAAAGCATTTTTCTGAGTTTTCGCTATTTGCCACGAGGTTTGACCTCGTGGTAAATAGCGGCCCGAAATTGCGATTTCGCGATTTGAAAATGGATGATGAATTACATTTAAGGAATCTCAAATAGAGATTCCTTAAATGTAATTCCTCGCAAATTTGCGAATTCGCTATTACCGATTTTTGCATTTGGGATGATGAATCCCAAATGCAAAAATCGCACTCGCAAAGGGCCGGATTCTCAGAATCTAGCCCTTTGCGAGCGCATTTACCTTTAATGAATCAGGCTGATAGTCACAGGTGTGGATGTGGTATAAGTTGGGACCACCTGTAGGAATGTAATTCCTGTAGAATTAAAAATGGAGATGCCACTGGGTGAACACTTGATATTTTAAAAATCCTGTCTGGACCAAATAGCAGGACAATAATAGCTTCAAGAGTAACAGACATGACAATAATATTATGATGATGCCTGTGTTCTTAATTTACAAAAAAAATATGTTCCTAGAGAAATTATTTCTACTCTATTTCAACATTTGTTGGTCACAAGTTTGAAATATGTAAAGCAGGTAAGGAACAACAGGCGTATTGCTATTACAGATTTTTTTAGTTTTAAAACATACAGTATGAAACATCATATACAAATGGCAAGAAAAACATATTATATAGAGCAAAAATCATCAGAACACTGACACCACCTACATGATCACATCAATAATTACTGAATAAGTCAAATCCCAGGATCATTGGGAAGCGTTAAATCCTCTTAATCATGCAGGTTGATAAATGCTCAGTCCCATGTAGTTTTATCCAAGTTCCAACAATGATGTGGACTGATGAGTGATGTTATAACTGTAGATATAGAGGAGGAACCGTCAACGTTTTGGACACTTACGGCCACATAGTCCGCAAGACCAACATCAGGACTCAATGCTGTGAATGCTCAAAAAGGACAACACCTACATGCACTAACAAAACTAAAAACGCATCAATATGAATGACAACATGTGACATTATGCCCTAGGTGACCTGCCAGGGGAACATCATGAGAAAACGCCCTAGATGACCTGACAGGGGAACATTATGAGCCAGCTCCAGTTGAAGACCCTGTAGCACTGGGGGGGCATCAACACACAGGTCACACCAGGCTCAGCAATCTTAGGCTCACTATACAGGAGACCATTCTCCCAGTAAATCAGTTGATCACCTGGGTGTCGCCTGCTGCCTAGGTCTTGGTCTGCCATCGTCTTGCATCCACCGACTACATCCTACTCGGAGATCTCAATTTCCACCTGGACAACCCCAGTGACCAGAACACGGCCTCCCTCCTGGATAATGTCGCCAATATCGGACTCAAGCAGCTAGTCACTGGACTGACCCACACAGCCGGACACATGCTCATCCCTGTCTTCTCCGCCAATAGAAACATCAGCTACTGCCACATTGCTGAACTCTCCTGGACCGACCATCACTGCGTATGCCTTGCCTTCAACATGCCCAACGCACGACACCATTGCCTACCCAGCCACAGTTGGACCACTGAAGAACTCCTTGTCAGCTCCCAAAGCACAACCACTTGGTCAACGCCCTCGAACGCCAAAACCACAGCACGGAAACTCCACCAATGGATCTCCAACGGTGCTGAAACCCTGGCACCCCTCAAGAGAAGACCAGTCAAACAACGATCCAAGGTGGCCATCTGGTTCACACAAGCTCTCCATGAGTTCAGACATACCTATAGATGTCTCGAGGAAAAATGGAGGAGCAACAAAATTCGAGTCACTCACACAACCTTCAAGTCCGCCGTCAACACACAACACCTCCTCGTCAAAACCACTAAGATAACAGCCATCAAAGACGGAATCAACGGCAATGCACACAACAGCTAAGAACTCTTCACCATCATCAAGGAGTTCTTCAGGCCTAACAGCAAAATCTCATACATCCCCCCACTCAAGACCTCTGCAACAAACTCAGTACTTTCTTCCACCACAAGATGAGGAAGATCTATGACTGCTTCGACACCCCAGACTCGGCCGACAAACCCGGCATCATTGCTGACAACCAAGCCACCCCTCAACAGACCGTACTCTGCTGGACCCCGCTCACCACAGAGGACACGCTCAAGACCATAAGGAGCATCCACTCAGGGGCCCAATGGACCTGTACCTGTACAACATCTTCCACAGAGGGGCCACCCCCATTGCCCCTCAGCTCCGCCGTACCATCAACTGCTCCATCAAAACTGGACATTTCCCGACAACTGGAAACATGCAGAGATCTACACCCCGCTGAAGAAGACAACCTCAGACCCGAAAGACCCCAAGAACTTCAGACCGATATCTCCCCTCCCCTTCCCAGCCAAGGTTATAGCGAAGGCCGTCAACACCCAACTCTCCGAGGTCATTGAAGCGAACCATGTCCTAGACATCTCCCAATATGCCTTCTGAAGCAACCACAGCACAGTGACTGCACTCCTTGCCACCACAGATGACATTGGCTCCCTCCTCGACTGGGCCAAGACAGAAGCCCTCATCCTACTAGACCTCTCAGCCACCTTCGACACTGTCTCCCACCACACCCTAAATACCAGACTCCACAACGCCGGCATCCACAGCAGGGCTCTGGACTGGATCCTCTCCTTCCTCACTGGCCTGACCCAGAGAGTCAAACTACCACCTTTCCTCTCAAAACCTATTGAGATCAGCTGTGGAGTCCTCCAAGGCTCCCCAACACCGTCTCAACATCGTCTCCTACGCCGACGACACCCATCAGATCCTCTCCCTCACTAATGAACCCTTAAACACCAGAACCAGCTTCCACAGTGGAATGAAGACGTCGCAACATGGATGAAAGACTGCTGCCTCATACTCAACTCAGACAAGTCTGAAGTTCTCATCCTGGGACGACTCCTGGTGGCCAGCTGCTGTGGGTGCTCCCCCTCCCTGGCAGACCACGCACACAAACTTGGCATCATGCTGGACACTTTGCTCACAATGGATCACCAAATAAACACAGTTTCCAATGCCTGCTTCCACATGCTCCGCCTGATCCGAAAGTCACCAACGCACTCATCACAAGCAGGCTCAACTATCGAAATTCACTGCACACCACAAGCAGACTCAACTATCAGAACTCACTGTACACCGGCATCACCCAGAGATTTGGTAACTACGCATTTCATTGAAAACACAAAATTCATGCAATAATGGAGTTAGCTACTGCACCCACACCCCTTTGATAAAATATCTTTACCTTTATGTGCTTAAAAGCATATGACCAATTCACAAAAGTTTACTTGAAAAACAGCAATTGGCAATGAGAGAGGTGATGATTTTGGGATCATCCCTAACCTAGTGGGTGGGCAAGCAGATGCCTTGAACACAAAGAGCATATCATGCTGAACAATTCGGTGGTGGTCCCATCCTCTTACTGCTTGCTGTATTTTCATTTTCGCTTTTGTGAGATGACTATATGCATTTTTGCATGCAATGATAGTTATTTGTTGTTTCATCAATAGTATGTGAGGTTTTGTTTTACTAAAGGGGATGAGATGTAATGGAGTTGCGGAGTGGAGTTTTTGTTCAATTCCACAGAATTCCTTGTAGTGCTACTATGCCAACGACACCCACCCTTACAATAAACTTCAGTACGTCCAAAACTTGGCTGCCAGACTGGTCCTTGAAATCCCCCACCGCAGCCACATCATGCAACACCTCTGACAACTCCACTGGCTTCCAGACAACAAGAGAGTCACTTTCAAGCTCCTCACTCATGCCTACAAATCCTTACACAATGAAGGACCAGCGTACCTGAACCACCACCTCACTTACCATTTACCTGCCAGACAATTCCGATCCTCCTAACTCACCCTTGCCTCCATCCTCAGGATCAACAAGACCAGAACCGCAGGTAGGTTGTTCTCCTACCTTGCTGCCAAGACATGGAACTCCTTGCCCCTGAACCTCAGGCAATCAGCATCATTGACCATTTTCAGGAATAACCTCAAGACCTGGCTCTTCGAATGATCCTCCACCCAGTCCACCCAGCATCCCCCCAACACCACCAGCGCCATGAGACCCTCACAGGTGAGTAGTCACACTTTACAAGGCTTTGATTGATTGATTGATTGATTGATTGATTGATTGATTGATAATCCTCTCAAAGTTGACCTATTTATTTGATATTAAACCTCCGTCCTTCTCGAATATTACTGCTTCAAAGATTCAGAGATTACATGGGCAAATTAGGGAAATAAGCCTATTTGGAAAAAACTCAGCAGGAACGCTTGAGAAAGGTGACTTGATCCTCCTGGATGTGTGGATGTACAATATTGCCTTTACATTTAAAAACTGAAGAATGCTGTTGTACAAACTGGATGATTCATGAAGACAAAGGGTATTTTTAGATTTAGTTTGTACCTGGGACTCAAATGGTTTTCTGCTTAAGTTTGGAGAACCAAGATATTTTAAAAAGGCATATCTCAAAGTTCTCCTAGCAGCTTTAGAAGTTTGTTATGTTGGGGATAGATTACTATGCAACATACTCACCTATCTGTTATTCCCTAGCCACTCCAGCCTTCCTACAAAATAAGGGTAGCCTTTAATAAGAGAGACAGGCCTGGCATATTGGGGCCATCTGCATAACCAGTCACAACCAAAAGCAAGGGAGGAAATGTCTGAGGTTACCAAAGGGTCTATCTCTAGATTCTAGTTTCTTCAATTAACATTGTGTTGGAGTATAAAAAAAGGTTTATTAGGTGACGAGTGGAAATTTGAAGAGCAAATGCAGGATCAAGCACCTCTAAAGAAGGAGGTATATGGTCCCGGGAGCTAACAAAGGCAGAGGATAAGATGGTGCTGCAGTCCTGGAAAGGACACTTGCCAATGCCTGCTCTAGATTCATTCCAAGTGTCTTTAAATCTTTTTCATTTCACTTTCAGACCCACTGCTTTAAAAAAGAATAATATGTATGCTCTTCAGAGAATTTACATGACCCTGAAGCATTTTAGTTAATTGTCAAAAAGCAGAGTTTCAAGCTGTAAAAGATGTGGTGAGATGAGTGCCAACAATGTCCACATGTTTATGTTTTACCCAATGCTTGATGACTTTTGGTAGGAAGTAAGTGGCAGGGTATCAGAAATCTTGGCACTGACGATTAAGGTAAGCTTTTACCTGATTTTCTTTCCAATTGATGTTAAAGCCTCTTCATCTCTCCCCCGCCTAAGGTAAAACATTTTTTTCTTTTGATCCTGTTGGCAAGGGGAGAGTTATTTAGGAAAGGAATACAGCCTCACCCTCAATCAGGAAGGGAATAGCTTAAGTCACTAAATGAGATGAGCAGGTTGAAGTAAGGCCCTCATTCACCAGTCAAAATTCGAGAGATGTGGTCACCTTTTTCATCATGGCGAGACAAAGCTTAGGATCTGGTATATTCCTTATTGAGTCCTATGATTAAAATAAGATCGGCTGGAAGGGAATGGCCTTGAAGTCATTTTAGGCCAAAAATGTCAGCAGAGTCTGTAAGATGGTCGCTGGATCCCTTTGTCCTGCTACTTCATGTTAGAACCACCTGCTGGAAAATGAGGGCCAAAAATACCGAATATATATTATTAAACTTGAAATAATAAAATGTTATTGTTGGAAATGGCCATTTTTGCAGGGTTATCTCCAAACTTTTTTTTTCTACTTCCTTTATTTTTCCTGACCTTGGTTGATGGCAATAGGACTCTGGGCACTTTACCACTGCTGATCAGTGCTGAAGTGCATTTGCTCTCTGTATAAATTATTATTGTGATTGGTTATCCATGATGGAATATTTGTGTTACCAGGAAGTCCCTAGTAAAGTGCACTGAGATTGCCAGGGCTGGTGATTCAAATGCTACTAGTGTGCCTGCAGCACTAATTGTGCCACCCACATGAGTAGCCCTAAATGGTGTCTCAGGTCTGCCACTGCAGTGCCTCTGGGCAGTTGCTAACTGACATGCTGCCCTGGCCAGTGTCCACACGGCCAGGCCTAACCCTTCCCTTTCTGTACACATTGGACACCCCCTATAGAAGGCCCTAGGTACCCCCTGGCCAGGGTGCAGTGTATATGAAAGGTAGAGCATGTACTGGTGTGTGTGACATGCTCTGGTAGTGACTTACAGCCATTTTCGTTTTTCATTATTGAGAGGGCTATCTTGCCCTTAGGCTATAATGGGGAATGCTGTGTATAGTGGTTACCTGCATATCTTCCCATTAGAGCAAGATTGGACATACAACTCTGGTATCCCTGAACTCAGAATTTAATAACACATGTTTTAGGAAAGATGTTTTTTAAATCCTGTGTTTGAAAACAGCACTTTTAGAAAGTGGATGTTTTCTTGTCTGGCCTTTCTGTGTGCCTTGGCCTGTTTGTAAATTGACTGTCTGGTTTGTGAGTGGCAGGGGCTGTGTGGCTCCCAGAGGGTGAGTGGGCCATCCCTGGGCTGAATAGCTCCATCTGCATCTAGAGTGGTGGGAGGGGATAGCACCTGGGCCTGGATAGGGCTGTGCCTGCCTTTCACAATGCTGGCTCCTCCTCCTGCTGGGCGCTGCCGACCCTGCCCGTCTCTCTGAAAGGAAAGGATAAGTCAGAAAAACAAAGTGCTCAAGGAACACTCAGAACTGGTTCATACCGGGCTCAGAACTCTCCTGCACAAAGGGAACAAAGACTTTTTGGGGTATAAGTACAGGACCCCAGACTACAGAAAATTAGATTATCCTTGAATCAAGAAGGAACCTCTGCCAAGGAGAACGCTGGAAGATTGAAGAGGAAGGACGTGTGTACTTGTGGGGTGACCTTCAGTTGCTTTACTGTCAAGGAGAGGGGAAGGACTTTGCTTTGTGCTGTATCCCTTTGCTTGAAGAGATTTCCAAGGGCCTGAGAAGAGCTGGTTCCCTGTTAAGAAGTCCTAGGAACAAAAGGACTTCACCCCCAGCTTCCCCTTTGAACTCTACTGAAAGAGTTCTGTCCTTCCTGGAGTGCTTGGTCCAGTTGTGATGCCCCTGGAAGTTGTACCTGTTGTTTGGGAAGCTTTACAAGGAGAAAGTAAGACAATCTGCAAATGTTCACGCAACGCTTGCTTGTGGAGCGGATCCCCAACAGTGCGAGGAAATTTCTGCCGCCGCGAAGATCGAGATCGTCATTGCTCCTTTTGCCGCTGCAAGAGCTGATGCATCCTTCACTTGCGGAATGCATCGACCCAGTGCGGGAAGATTCCTGTGGCTGTGAGGATCGTCTCAGAGCCTGTCGTCGCTGGGTGAGATCGCCGCACCCCTTGCTTGAGGGCTGCATCACGTCGCTGCGAACATCGTTGCAGAGCCACCGCATTGAGGGGCTGCGAGAGGAGAAGATCGACGCTGCGCTGCGGATCGCTGCCGTACCTGAGATTGTCGCCGTCCCGAAGATCATCGCATCGTGCATTTGCAAGACGCTTCCTACCGAATTTGCGCACCGGAATTCATACAAGGTATGGCCTCCCTCCCCATACATACCGGATTCGTCGCAACACGGCTGCTGCATCCAGCGGGGCTGTCACATTGCCTCCACAGGGTTGCAGGAGTGACGCCTCACTTTTTTTTCAACGCTGCAGCTTCCATTCGGAACTTATGTCGCATCTAAAGGTACTTTTGGCTAAACGTGATGCAACTGTGAAGTATTTTGACGCAGACCGTAGAACTCTTTTAAAATCATATTCTTGAACTGTATATGTTGGATTTTTGTCATTTTGGTCTTGTGTGGTTTAGATTAAATAACATCATTTTTCTAAACTGGTGTGAGTCCATTTGTGGTGTTTTCACTGTGTTACTGTGAGTGTTAGTACAAATACTTTACACATTGCCCTTGATAAGCCTGTCTGCTCGTGCCAAGCTACCATGGGGGTGAACAGGGGTTATCTAAAGAGTGTATCCCCCTCACCCTGACTAGAAGCAAGGGTCCCATTTTGGACATTGTTACCTGCCACTGCTAACTAGAGACCCCGAGATCTAACAGTTATTATGTATTAGCATATTAAATTCAATTTGTATTAAATAATTAAAAAATATATCACTTTCATTTAAACAGTATTTAAAAAATACTCTCCCCCACTATTTTCTTTTTATTTACATTTTTAAACATTCCTGAAAGTTATGTAGTTTAAGTTAATTTTTTAGATTTATTATAAAAAAAATGTAAACATTTAAAAAATAATTAATCACTATAATGCTTAAACATATATTACCTACTGGCGGTCACCAATAGGTAGTTACAGTTAGGACCTAGTTTCTATAGGAAAAGCATTTTTGTTTTGCCTGTAACATTGGCGCCGTTTGATGAATATTCAGGAAATGTTCGAAACAAATACGATGCTCACCTCAGCTGCTATCTTGAAAGGTTTTGGGTGATCCGTCAACCGGAGGCGGAGAACCAGGGGGTGCTTAAAAGCACATTTTCCCCATGTTAATTCCCATAAGACCTTTAGACATGGCTGCAGCCCGAACTGACAGGGGAATTTGACAGGAAGGTAGATGTTGATTCAGGGTTGTGCCTCTTTGTGATTTGGTGTAAATCTGTTCAGTAGTTGTGGAGAAATGTAAAGAAATTCTCAGTTGTATATATTGGGATGCAGAGGATCCATGACCTCTTCTGCTCTCGTGCTGAGATCTGATTGGCTGCCAACACTTCAAACCAGGAAGTGTTGGCAGCCATCTTGTGACTCTGTAGAACCGAGTCACAGAAAAAAGATTTGAAAATAAGAAAAAGGGGGAGGGTAGAAACACCCTGACCCCCTAGGCCTCTCCCCATGGTGCTGTACATGCTACTCCTGCCAAAACATTCAGAAAAATTAAACATGGTCTCCTGTGGTTAATTTCTAATCTTTCTCCCAGGTGGGCCAAGTCCCGGGGGCATGTGTAAATATGTAGGAGTAGCCCCCTCCTTAAATACCTAAAGCCCCAGGGACCGCCACCTTCCTGTGGCAAGTTTCATTATATATGCACCCTTGAGGCAACCCCCATGCCCTGGGGACGCCACCTCCCTAGGACAAACTAAACAATTTGATGATGAGGGGGCCTGTGTGGCCCCCTTCAAACCTTGGGACTTCCACCTCCCTGGCGCTAAATGAAATATTATTGTGCGGGGGGACTCCAGCCAACCTACACAGCCCCAGAGAACACCATCTCCCCAGGGCAACTCTCTAAAATTAAATACAGGGGCCGTGCTGCCCCAACAGCCCCAGGTACCACCACTCCCTGGGGCTTAATTAATATTGGAGGGGGGGGGGGTAGCATGGCCCTCCTCATGGAGCCGTAGATGGCCCTGGGGAATGCCACCCCCCTGGGCCAGCTCCTGCAATGTCCCGGGGTACTGACCCCCGGGACATTGCTATTTGCAGGAGCACTATTGAGGGGGCAGTGTATATGTTAGAGGAAGGTGGAAGGTGGGTGTGTGGCTCCCTTTTTCAAGTCTCCGAGAGGGCCCGGGGACCCTATCCCATGGGGCCCCCTTTTTATTATAGGGGAGTAGTCCACACAGTCCTCCTCCCCAAGCCTCAAAAGGCTCCAAGGCCCACATCCCTGGGGCTGACAATTTAATAAATAGAAGGGGGTGCATGCCCCCTCATCCTGAGCCAGCAGAGGCCCCGGGTCGTCCGGGGTTTTAAATAAAGCAGAGGGCGCAGTGCAGACCTTGGGAGGGGCCCCCACGGACCGCTTCCCCTTGCCAGGAGAGGCCCCAGGCACAGCTTTTCCAGTGCAATATTTTTTATATGGGAAAGGGGGTCTGTGCCGTACAATGGCCCCAGGGACCCCATGCGCTGGGGCTGACTCAGTGACAGTGTCCTGGGGTCCCCAACCCTCCGGTCACCATGTAATTCCATACCATAGGCATGGGCTTTGAAAATGCATCAGTTCTCCCACCGGGTGGGGGCGCAAAGCTGCACCCACTTTGTGGGACCACAAAACATTTACCTGCCCACACTTTCAGGCAGGGAAATGCATTCAATTGCTTGCATCCCATAGAAGCAAAATAAAACTGTTTCCATGGGGTTGGAGCAATGCCAGCTTCCCCCTGCACCCATGATGGGTGCAATTGCGAATGCCAGTGGAGTGCAGGGGCTCTGGGCCTCTCCCTGCAACTTCCAAAGAGGAATGCGCTGTGTTGTGCCCCGGATGGGCACTGGGGCACCCCATTAAAATAAACAAAAACATTTAGGCTCCTGCAGGGAACCGGTGGGGTTGCAGGGGACCTGGAGCTCTCCCGTGCTCCCCAAGAAGTATAATGGGGTGGGGTACCCGAGGTGGGCACTGGAGCACCCTGTGATTAAATTGAAATGTCAGCTTCCATGCAGACCCATGAAATGGGGCTGCTTGCGGGGAAACAGTGGGGAATCATGGCCTGGAGTGACCCAGGTCGGCACTGGGCACACCTTAACTTAAAAAAAAACAGGTTCCTGCTCTACCCCATAGGGCTGCTGGCAAGGACCTAGCGGGGTCTCTGGGGCTCCCTCCGCATCCTCCTATAAAAATAAACAGTGGGTGTCCTGTGGGTCTGGAACACCCGGAATAATAAAAAATTAAAAAGTAAACAATAAATGATAAATGATAAAGAGCAGCCACAGCTGCTCATTTATTATTCTTTTCTCCTTCAACGAGTGCCCCATAATTCTCTGGGAGGGCTATTTAGATACATTTTGTCTTTGGTGATGACCAGAGAAGGGGCAGAGACATAACCATTTTCTTGTTTTGTGGGGATGCTGTAGGTAGTTCTGCAGCCCCACAACAACACTAGAAAACAAACTGTAGGTCTCCTGGGTCATTGTGACCAAGACCCCAGGATAACGTACTACATTTTTTTGAAGCAGTTCAGAGGCTGGAGCTTTTGCTGTACAGCTGAGACTGCAATTCATCCTAAGAGCTGGTAGGATTGTTGCGTTCTATATGGCCTACAGATGTATACTATAAAATGCAAGGCCTTTATATTGTTGTTTTTATGATTACATTTTTTGCGGTGTGGATTATTAAAATGTAGACTCAGAGACATCATTGTTTTCATTTTTTAAAAAAGAAAAAACAATATGTCTTCATGACTATTTATTTTTAAAGTTTTTGCCCCAAAATGTAATAATGAAAACGATAACACCCAATTTAATATAAAACAGTAGCTTGCTTTGACAACTCCTGCCAAGCTAAAGTAAATACTTCAGTTCCATGGGGAAGGAGATGTTAAAGTGCTCCCCCTTCTGGAAGCTGAGGTTTAATTTCTTTCCCTGCCCCCAGACATGTGGGCAGGGAAAGACATGCAACAGATTGCTCTTGCACACAGGAAGCAGCATTTTCAGCAGCTCCCTTCGTGCGAAAACAATGGCAGCTCCCACAAGAGGCAGGGAGCCGGCTGGGAGTGCATGGGCCTTGATGCTCCACTGCGGTCCTTGGCAAGATAAAGGTGAGTAACAAGCAGAAAGAGGCAAAATAAAGGTCAGCAACAAGCAGAAAGAGGCTAAATAAGGGTGAGAAACGAGTAGAAAGAGGCAGAATAAAGGTCTGACGAGTAGCAAGAGTAAAAAAAAGGTGACAAACATGCAGAAAGAGGCAAAATAATGGTAACAAACTAGCAGAAAGAGGCAAAATAAAGGTCAGAAACGAGCAGACAGAGGCAGAATAAAGTTCATCAACAAGTAGAAAGAGGCAGGATAAAGGACAGAAACTAGCAGAAACGAGCAGAAAGAAGGTCAGAAACAAGCAGCAAGTGGCAGAATAAAGGTCAGAAATGAGCAGAAAGACCCATGCACCCATTCACAAACTCAGTGAAACACCCATGCACTCACTCACATACCCACTGAGACACTCATGCACTTACTCACACACTCACTCTCAAACGTTACAGATTACAGTTAGAAAATAAAATTTTAAAAAACCTTTGAAATTCAGTGAAAAAACCCAAAGGTTACAGGGATGTTACAGTTAGGAAATATAATTAAAAATACCTTAGAAATTTACTGAAAAAAACAAAGGTTACAGGGTCCTTATAGTTAGGCTTAAACTCAGTGGTACAAAACAATTGAAATCAGCAGTTCTAGTTATCTGCACTAACTTCAACTTACACACCCGCAATGCAGTACTTATGCCCTTAGATATTGCATCACTCATGACATAGTTAGAGACATCACTCATGACATCCCGAATGAGTACCTGTTACTTTTTGGTTTGTTCTTTGAATTTCTATGGTAAAGATATATAATATAGATGTATATGGGCTTCACTTACCTTATTATACTTACCATGTGTGGTAAACTCATATTTTTAGCTAACTTTATTTAGGGTCCAGTGTTTATGTATGTGATCTGTGAAAATGAAAAAGTTGTGAAAACGCATTGATAATGAATGATAAAACAAGTACTTATCGATTCAGCTTCATTTCCAATATGCTTCACCTCCTCAAACAGTGATGTTGTTTTCATAAAAAACATAAGGGCCAATTGCCTTTAACTCCCTAATTGCTGGTATGCCTTCTTTATGTCTTTATGTGGTAGCCAGCTTAGATGTTTCAGGACATAGCCGCATTGTCAAATGATGCTTCAGTAGAGCAGCTGCCACACATAAGAGCCTCTGTGCAAACCAGAAATTAAAATGCCTGCAAAACCAATTACAGTCCTCTTGGAGAAGTGGTCTCCTAACAGTGGTTAAATGAAACAGTTCTTGAAAACCCGGCCAATACATCCTGCTTACTCTTCAATTTAGCTGTAACTAAGGCTCCCTGTAGCACTTCTGTGCAGTGCCCTTGTGAGTGCACTTGGTGAGATTGGGTACGCACTAAGGGACCGATTCTTAAAAATATTTATGAGGACGGAAATGAGACCTACCAAAGTAGTACATATCTCTGTGAATTGTCCCGTATCCATCAAAGTCCCTATTAAAAAAATCGCAAAGACAGCACAGGCCTTTCTAGTTGTATCAATATATATGAATATTCCCTAAATATTATTTTTTTTAGTTCTTTAGAGGTTGACTCAGAAAGGCATAAAAGAATTTGCAAAAGACTACTACAGGAGTTACAGGAGCATTATTGCACTTGATATATTTATATATTCACTGAAAATAACAAAGGTTAAAGGGTCGTTATCATTAGATGTAATGTCAGTTAAAACATGCCATTTTAAACTAACACAACCACTGAAATTCACCAATTATAGTTTCTTGAGATGATGTATTTTAGGGATTTTGTTCATTTAAAATGACATTTTCACCTGACTATAATGTCCTTTTTAAAGTAAAGTAGGTCATAATTACAATTCTTAACTGTAAAGTCATTTTAACCTTTGAATTTTTCAGTGAATTTCTAGGTTGGCCTTCAAATGTAAATAATATTTTATTATCAAATGCAAAGCCAACACCCATGCCGTCTGCAGTCAGGCCTCGTGAGAGAAAGCAAGCCCCCCCCATAAAGCATGACCTCCAGCTTTGCCCATGCACAGCGTGGAGTAAGGGGTAGGCCAAGCACTGTGGCTAGTGGTGTGTGTTGATGAATTTATTTCAAACATCATTTAGGTCATGGATGGCATTGGATTGAATTGCAAAATATGTTTTTTGGGGGGTATTTCTGCTTTTGGGTGTGTGTTAAATAAATGCCTTTGTTGTGTGCGGTGTGATGTGTACCTTGCAGACCTTGTTTAGCCCTGTGGATTTTCGTTTTTGCATTTTATTGCATTAAAAGGCAAAGCAGTGTGGTTTAGCATGCATCCTTTGCCTGGCTATGATAGGCCTTTTGTCAGTACATTGTTTTCCAGGCCTCCTGCTTGTTGGTTGTGATTCATGAGTATCCATGCAGTTGGTGGCCATTTCTAGTGGGAGTTATTGGTGTGCTGCTTTTGCCTACGCTTCTTGTTGTTGTCGGCCTTGCCCTGAGGCTGGTGGCCATTTTGAAGACAGGCAATGTGCTTTCTGCAATAGGCCTGCATTGTCTGTCTTCAGTTTCTTGAAGTTGTGTGGGCCTGGCCATGTGGCTTGCGGCCATTTTGAAGCCTGGTAGTGTGCTTTTGCCATAGGCCTGCAAGCTTGTGGCCTAGTTTGTCAACAGGCCTTTCATCCAGTAAGCTCAGAGGTAGTCACAGGAAACAACTGTTTCTGTGTGTTCTGTTGAATGCAAACATCATTTAGGACATGGATGGCATTGGATTGAATTGCAAAATGTGTTTTTTGGGGGTATTTCTGTTTTTGGGTGTGTAATAAATAAATGCCTTTGTGGTGTGTGGTGTGTTGTTGTGTACCTTGCAGACCTTGTTTAGGCCAGTGGATTTTAGTTTTTGCATTTTATTGCATTAAAAGGCAAAGCAGTGTGGTTTAGCATGCATCCTTTGCCTGGCTATTATAGGCCTTTTGTCAGTACATTGTTTTCCAGGCTTGCTGCTTGTGATTTGTGAGTGTCCATGTGACTGGTGGCCATTTCTGGTGGGAGTTATCAGTGGGCTGCTTTTGCCATATAGGCCTGCATGGTTTACCCCTTGGCTTACTGCTTCCATCCATCCCCTTTGCCAGCAGCCACTCCCTGAATGATGTGATGAGCAAATAATCTAATGCCAAACAGGGTCCACTTCCATTACATTTGCATTTTTGTTGCTGTTCTTCTCTTTTCCTATCCTTCCTGAGAGTGTAGTGTACACAGTATACCATGAAAGCCCTTGTTGACAAAGTCTCACAAATGGCTACACTATATCTTTTATTTATTTGTTTGTACTAGTAGTAATTGAACCACAACAAATGCAACATTTCACTGATGTTCTTTGCCTGGCTTCTTTGCTTGTAGGTGCACAAAAAGATAGAGCAGGAGGTGTCATCATCATCATCACCTGTTGTACTGCCAGACAGAAGTCCTGCTGCGCATCACATCCACGTGTGACCACACAGACATCTCTACAACTTGTAGACCTGCAACCTGCTGACATATGAAGAAGATGGGCCTAAAGAAAGGTAACAGGTCCTCCAGTACCAAGAAAGTTGTCAGTGAGAGGAAGGAACAGAAAAAGGAAGTTGCACTCACCAAGACAGGTATGCCTCCCCATGTGTTTTTTGGGGAAAAAAATATTACGCCTGCAGCAGCGTTGTCCAGGGATCAAGCTGGGAGCAGCACCTCCGCATCAGCGGGCCAGCCCCACCAACCTAGGCCCAAGCCCATGAGTGTCGCACAGGTAGCCAGTCAACTAACGAGAAGCGATGTTGAAATGTCATTATCGCAGAGTAGTACACAATCAACGCAGGCCTAAACTCAGCAGATAAGTGGGCAGCAGCAGGCGCAGCAGCAGCCGCAAGAACAGCAGCAGCCGCAAGAACAGCAGCAGCTGCAAGTACAGCAGCAGCTGCAAGAACAGCCGCAGCCGCAAGAACAGCAGCAAAACAGCCACAACCACAGCCCAATATAGTAGTTGTTCCTCCTGAAGTAGGGGCATTGCAGGAAATCGAGCTTCCTGCAGACGAAGTGGAGCAAGCCACTGTTTCAGAAGATCCATTGTCTTCCAGCCCCCCAGCAAGGGAAAGGAGGGTTAGTCCATCATCCTCTTCTTCAAGCCTTGCTTCTGATTATTGAGATGCCACTTGGAAGCCACCAGCTCAGTCTGAAAGTGATGCACGCCACAAGATAAGGCTAGTGAAAAGGAAGGTTCTAGAAAGCCTCAGTGTTATGGAGGTAGATGTAAAGAGAGGGATGACGATGATGACGAGCCAGACATCACGAACATCACTCCCGGCCCAAAGGAGATGGACACCAACATTATTACCCTATCCAAAATGGCTGCAAGGGATGTAGCAAAGATACCACCAACACAGGTAACACCGCCACGACTTCCAGCTTCCATATTTCATTTGCAAAGGCCCGGCAGGGACCTACATCCAGCCCAACCACCACCTCAGTAGATAGTGGTAGTGTAGCACAGAGTCACATTCCAAGCCCACCCTCCAGTTCATCTGGTATTGAAAGTGGCACATCCAGCAGCACCAGAAAGTTCTCCTCCCCAGTTTGGGACTTCTTTTTGGTTAGAAGTAAGGAGGAGAACATAGTTATATGCTCAATTATTGACATACTGTTAGGCAGGGTAAGCTTGGTACAAACTATGGTTCCGGAGGCCAAAGAAGTAATCTCAAAATACACCACAATATCCAGTGAGATGCTCACCTACTTCGCTTAGAAAAAAATAAAACTCAACCAATTGCTGTTGTTGGGGATGAAGAATTGAGGGAAGATATGATTGCGGTGGAAGTTGAAAAGAGGGAGACATTTCTCGCCCTGTCCCCAGCAGTGTAGTGGTACTGCCCACATCCTTAGCAACATCTCAGTGGCACCACAGTAAGAGCCATACTCAGAGTCAGACTGAGACACCAAGGCGACCGAGTACTGCAATGAAAAAAAGTGCATTGTTGAGCCTAACTGGGTTCAAGAAAATAGCTGCATCACAAAGGAAAATAATCCAGCCTACCATTGAGATCATGCTTAGGTGGGAGGGGCAGTACCAATGCAACCACCCAATGCTACAGTTGTACAATGTGAAGCTGGCTAAAATGTTAGTGTTGCACCTCCTCCCTTTTTCATTTTTGGAAGGGGTGGGTTTCCTTGAATATGTGTCAGCCATCTGCCTTAAATGGAAGGTTCCTAGCCGGTCCTATTTCGCCAGAGTTGCTGTTCCAGCACTACTTCACGATGTGCTGGAATTGGTTGGACAAGCTTTGCAGCAGAGTGCTGTTCACAATATCCACCTGACAACAGACATGTGGACCAGTTGCCAAGCCACTGTTTACATGTGCATCTCTGCACACTGGGTCTCTTTTGTGGGGGTTAGAGACAAGCTATCGGAAGTAGGTGCTGTTGAGACAGCTGAGATTTTTAATGCTACTCGGAAACATGCAACTGTAGTAATGTTCGCCATGGAGAAATCTCATACTGCTGTAAACATTTTGGAAAAGTTTCACAGCAAGGTCTTTGAATGGCTGCGCCCAAGAGGGCTTAAGATTGGTTTTGTTTCCACAGATAACGGCAGTAATGTACTTAAGGCCATGGTGCTTGGTTCCTATTTCAGGGTCCCGTGTTTGGCGCACTGCATTAACATTATAGTTCAAGACTTTCTGAAAAAAGAAGCCATAGTCAGCAACTTACTGACCACCTGCCGAAGAATATGCATGCATTTCAGCCATTCTTTTAAAGCTTGGAAGCAATAGAGGATAATTCATCGTGACTACAGAATGCCAGTCAAAGCACTCATCCAGGAGGTGGCAACACATTATAACTCAACTTATTACATACTTGACCGTCTGCTTGAGCAGCACAGACCAATCAATGAATATATCATGCAAAGACGGGATGCTACTGTGAAATGCATGACCTTTCAGATGGACCAATTGTGCCTAGTTAAATGCCTAACTGAGATGTTTCTTCCTTTCGAGGTCTTCAGACGTGAAGTCAGCAAGGAGGACCGTACTATGGGCCAAGCTATCCCATTGTTGCACATGCTAGAGCAATAGCTGAAGGAGGTATCTGGAGCATACAAAGGTGTAGAGGAAAAAGAAGATGCATATGAGTTGGTGGAGAGCTTATCCTGTCATTTAGCTGACAATACAAGGGTGCAAAATAAGATTTTGTCACTAGAACATTACATTTGTGCCACAATTCTGGATCCACGGTCCATATCGGCACTGAAAAGTAAGACATTAATTCCATTTTCAGAAGTGGATGTTGCCCGGTACAAAACTTGAATAGCTGAGGCAGCCAGTAAGTTGGAAAATGAACGGCTGGTAATTAACACCTTGGGTGCTAAGGGGTTTTCCCCTCCGGTGCTGAAAATCCAGATCTGCATTGTTCATGACAAGGTCAACTCGTCATAAGCACAGCCCAGGTAAAACCCATGACGAGTTGACCTTGTCATGAGCACTGAAAAGGTTAAAAGCCTGCTACATAAACCCACAAGTACTGCAGCAGGGCATCCGGCGTCAAGTCCAACTTCGGAGACTGAGGGCAGTGCGTTAATCTCAGAACACTCACCAACACTTTCAACAACAGCAAGAACCGGATCATCAGCCCCAGTAAAATCATTAAAGGATTGGTATTTACAGCAAGGGCTTGCTAGGTCCAGTGCTGATGCAAAGACAAAAGAGGCCGAAGAAAGTTGAGCGGATGGTCCAGTCCTATCTGGATGGCCCAACAGAGGTGTACATTGATCAAAACCCATTGTTTTATTGGTATGGGAAAAGGGGCTAATGGCCACTGCTCAGCAGGCTGGCGATAAATTATCTGGCTTGCCCTGTTGTAATTGTCTCTTCTGAACGTGTTTTCAGTGCTGCTGGTACTATAGCCACTATGCCCCAATATGGAATTCTCCAGGTCATCCGGAGTGCCTACAAGACGTTCTTGCAATCCCGATAAGGGTAGAAGGGATACGTAGATGGGGCCAGTAACTGGAAGGCACTCAATTAATATCCTGGCAGGACTTTCAAGAGATCTTAGAAGGGGCAGTTTCTCGCTTTAAATATTGCCAGCTAGTAGGCTGGGTTAAAACTTTGAGTCAGGCGGGAAGTCAAAAGAAACTTTATGAGCCTAAAATAGCTTTACGTCTGGGTCTCCAGAAAGAGGTTTTGGTATGGTACTGGTCAATCGTACATTCTCTAGAAGACCCCGCTACATGGCACACGGAGACTGATCTCAAAACATTAGGGCAAGTTTCTACATCGCTATTATGGTACTACAGGAAATCCGCGCCTTTAAAGAAAATCCTTTCTTCACGACTCACAAGGCTTAGTGGACACCACGAAGGCTGGCAATGATGGGCCAACAATCGGTGAAATATTGTCAGAAGTGCGGTGAACCCAATGTGGACAAAGCACACATGTTCTGGCGGTGTCCCTCCATCCAGCCATTCTGGCAGAAAGTGGGTAAAGTTCTGTCAGAGTTGGTGTGCCAGGAATTAAAGGTGAGTCTCCCACTGGTTGTATGAGGGGTGATTCCGGAGGAAGAATCCCTTGTTAACATCCCCAAATCAATAAAAGCTCTTTTATTTGTTTTAATTTTCTTAGCTCGAAGAGAACTTTGTACTAAGTGGATTCTACCTAATCCTCCTTTAGAATACGAATGGTTAAATTCAATTTATAGAATTGCAAAAATGGACAGAGCAACACAATCTAATAAGAGAACGAAACACTGGAGTATTTGGGATAATTGGGTCGAATATCACTGTCTATCTTAATATCTTAAATCTCTTTTCCCCCCATTTTTAGGAGTCTCCTTTTTTACCAATTTGGTTTCCAGTCACTACTTAACACCTCTCTTAATCCCTTCTAATCTGATCCAGGCACCCCGTTAGACACGGAATGAATGTTAATTTTGACGCACATACTTACGTACAGTTTCAATTGTTACTATCCTTTATTTCAATCTTTTTTCCTTTTTGTGTGCATTACCAATCCAATGATTAAGCATCAGTAATTACAGGATAATCTCATACAGCGAGGCTTATCACCAAGACGGATTGGTGACACTAGCCTGAGAATTAAACAAAATCCTGTAAATTTAAAAGGAGGAAAGAGTAAAGCCTATATAGAAGAGAACCCCATGATGGCTACCATCTCCTACCAAGCGGAGAGTGCGGGTATTTTCTTGGTGGGAAAGTGAGGAAATATACAGCTATCTCTTCTTTCTCCACTTTTATACTGATCAAACATATGAAGATACAAAAAAAACATTTTTTTTAAAAAAAGGGTGCAAAATAAGATTTTGTCACAAGAACATTACATTTGTGCCACAATTCCGGATCCACAGTCCGTATTGGCACTGAAAAGTAAGACATTCATTTCTTTTTCAGGAATGGATGTTGCCCAGTACAAAACTTGGATAGCTGAGGCAGCCAGTAAGTTGGAAAATGAACGGCTGGTAATTAAAAGCCTTCTATATAAACCCACAACATGTACTGCAGCTGGGCATCCGGCGTCAATTACAACTTCAGAGTCTGAGGGCAGTGCGTTTGGCTCAGTACACTCACCAACACTATCAACAACAGCAAGAACCGGATCATCAGCCCCAGTAAAATTGTTAAAGGATTGGTATTTACAGCAAGGGCGTGCTAGGTCCAGTGCTGATGCAAAGACAAAAGAGGCCGAACAAAGTTGAGCGGATGGTCCAGGCCTATCTGGATGGCCCAACAGAGGTGTACATTGATCAAAACCCATTGCTTTATTGGTAGGGGAAAAGGGGCCAATGGCCACTGCTCAACAGACTGGCGATAAACTATCTGGTTTGCTCTGTTGCAAGTGTCTCTTCTGAACGTGTTTTCAGTGCTGCTGGTTCTATTGTAACAGTGAGAAGGACCAGGTAACCATGATCAAAATGAATCAGCACTTTAAACCATCGAATTACACAATACATAAATCAACGCAGAAAGATGAGGACAGCGGCTCAGGTGATGGAAGTAGCGTGTTAGAGTATGATTACCTACTTTTGGTTGAACCCACAGAATTTGAAGATGAGCTATACTTCCCTGACTACTAGACTTCCACTTCCTACAGTCTTTGTCCCTTATTTACTTTTATTTGTGTGTCTGTATTTCTGGTTGGAAACTTCGAATCACAACAAATACATCACCATCGTCTTCTAGTCTTTTATTGCCACATATGAGTTCCAGCTTTCTGCATTTCAGTCCATTCCTCCAAGTCCTGCCCCTCCATCCTCCTGACTCACTCTAAATCTATTGCCCTCAAGCCAGATGATTAGCATTATAGAAGAAAAAAGAAAATCTTGCCTCGTTGAGTCCCTCCAAAAGAAGTGGAACATGATGATGACTACTATAGCTATCCTCCTTTCCAAGCCGAGAGAGACTGCCCATTAACTGAAGATGAGAAGGAACAGGTAATGAATGATGACATGCATTGCACTCTGACTGAGTGATTTGTGTTATTATTGTTTGTGGTGCATGAAGTTAATGTATTGTGTACTATTATCTAATCTACACACTAAAAGTAACTCAAGGCAATGTTTGTTTCCCTTCTTGTTTTTCAATAACAAATTTGTACTTCTACTGCAGGACGATCCATTGCATTTTGAATATGGAAAGGGGACTCAATCTGTACAATGCACACTGAGTTGGACAACACCATGATGATGACCACAGTGACATAATATCTTCGCAGTCACTCAGTAGGATCCAAGATGATTGAATATCTCAGGGTGTTTCATGAGTGGCATAAAAGGTAAACAAGTCAACAACAACCACTGTAGATCTACATGTCTGTGTAGTGGTGGAGTCAAGTGTGGTGGTATGACTGAGAGCGGTGCATTGATTTAGTCACTTAATTTGTAATAAGCTATGTTGCTGTATATCATGTGCTTTGTCTGCCTCCGTCCAAAAAAAAGTACGCTAAATGGAGGATGGGTCATGGCAGGTGCTGTCGGCCTGCTCTGTCCTGTTATTGTTCGAGGTTAATGCTGGAAACAGACTAGAATAGACATGATGTATTGATGCCACCTCTGAAAGTGTTCTTGTTGTACTCCACCGTAATTAATGCATTTTTTTTTCTTCTTGATTTTTCAATATACCTTTTGTTTTTCCTTCTACAATTACAGGCCGGCCCTTACCCTGTGCTATACTGGGAAGAACCATTAGGGGAAGATACCAATTAATCTACATCTACCAGGCAGGCAGTGGTATCACCCAAGATTGATGGCCGGAGCGTCCATGGAAGGGAGGACCAAGAGGAATGCCAAAATGCAACTCCCCATTTTGACCAAGATAACATACAGTAACAGGATCAACTTTCATCATCTTTCAAATAATTTAATTCATTTCGTATCTTCAATCATTACTACTGTGTGTTGTTGTTATTAGTATGTTTGCTCTCAGCTTATAATTCAATTCAACCCTACAGCTATTTTTGAATTTTCTCTGCTATCTTTAATAGTAAGCCAGGCCGGTACAACAGAACAGAAACTGTATGTAATTTAGGTCTCTCGGAGGGCAGACAGACAAGGCAGATTGCATAATATACTGCTACCCTGTACTGTCTAATTGTCTAGTAGTAGTTAGTTAGTACTTCATTAACCATCAAGTTATCATCATCATGCATGCATTTCCATTTCCTCTCTTAACAGATTTATGGATATGGTCATCTGCCAAGATTGTTTTTTCTTTTGTTGTTGTCCATGGATACTGTTTTTCTTTGTCAAACCTTTCCCCAAACCCCCCTTCCCAACCATTCATCAAACCCTAAACCCTCTTCCTCCGGGCTGTGTGATTTATTGAGGTGTGGCTAAGTTAAATGGACACCAATAATTTATCACACACTTGCTGCGGTGGATGTGGCAAAAGCAACACTAATTCAATTTCAAGGCAGGGTGAGGATCTTCTTCTGCTTGCCGACCATTGAGCAGTATATTCGCGAGTAAATTTTTTTACCAAAGGAACCTAATCCATCAGCATTTGTTGTCATCCTCCTACACAGCACTAACAGTTACGCTTGTGTCGAATGCACTGTAGGTCTAGTCTAGAGTTTGTAACTCTATGTACTAGGCTATCCCCGCCACCATTATGTTTATTGTATTTTTGCATATTATTGTTTGGCAGTTAGTTCTGTATTTGAATTTGAATTTAAAAATATTTATTGAGCGCTCGTACACCAGGCGGTTTCATGGCGCTATTGAGGAGAAAGAATGATTCCTGAGTGAAAGGGAGGATTTAGATTTTAAAGGCCTGCGAAAACAAATGGGTTTTTAGGATGCTGCGGAACTCTAAGTAAGATGATGTTGATCTCATTTGGAGAGCTAGAGAGTTCCAAAATTGCGGCGCCAGAGCGGAGAACTTAGAGCCTAGTGTTCTATCTTCTTGAACCTGGGCACCACCAAAAGGGACAAAGAAGAAGAACGCAATTGTCTGCTGGGGATATATTGTACGATTTTGGTCCTAATGAAAGAAGGCGCTGTTCCTGGGAGGGCCTGGAACGTCATACATCCCATTTTAAAAAGGGCCCTTTCTCTAATAGGGAGCCAATGGAGGGATCTTAAGAGGGGAGTGGTGTGATGTGATTTGGGTAAGCCATGTACCAGTCGGGCGGCTGGTTCTGCACCAATTGAAGCCGTCGGATGGATTATGCAGGGGCGCCATTGTACAGGACATTCCCATAATCTAGATGAGAGAGGACCATAGCCATCATGATCAGTTTGAGGGCTGAGAGAGAAAAAAAACGTGAGACCTTCCGGATAGTACGCAAGGTGAAAAAACAAGAAGAAACCACCGTGCTGATCTGGGAGTGTATAGTGAGTTGATGGTTAAGAGTGATCTCCAAGGTCTTAACAGAGGAAGAAGGGGAAGGGGAAGGACCAAGAGAGGGGGGCCAGAAAGAAGGAGACCAGGGGTTAAGTTTACCGCCAGTGAGAAGAAGCTCGGTCTTGTCAGGGTTGAGCTTGAGATGGTTAAAGCTCATCCAATCCCTGACAAAGACCATCACTGATTGGAAATTAAAAATAGAGTCAGGGGAATCAGAGAGGTTAAAAATAAGCTGGAGGTCATCGGCGTAATTAAACACTGTGACCTCCATCCCCTGCAGTGCAAAGATGAGCGGGAAGATATATAAATTAAAAAGAAGGGGGAGAGAGAAGATCCCTGGGGGACGCTACATTGAACTTTGTGAGCCTGGGAGGAAAAGTTCGCCAGATTGACTGCCTGTGAGCGATCGCTCAAGAATGATCTTAACCAGGCTAAGGCCGAACCTCCGATGCCTGCCGCCTCGACACGGGAGAGAAGATGGTATGGTCCACCATGTCGAAGGCGGCCGACAAATTAAGCAGAACCAATGCCTGGGGGAGATTTGTGTCCTGCCCCTCCCTAAGTGTGTCTAAGACAGATACAACCACTTTTTCAGTGGAATGGAGAGGGCGGAACCCGGCTTGGCAAGGTGCAAGATAACCGCTGTCCTCGATGAAAGACCTGAGGACTTTAGTGACGTGGCGTTCTAGGACTTTGGCTAGATAGGGAAGAAGAGAAATCGGCCGAAAATTTGCAAGCGCTGTAGGATCTGCGCCTGGTTTTTTTAGGATAGGGATAATGGTGGCAGCTTTGTGACAGGTGGGGACGGTACCTGACTTGAGGATCTCATTAAGGAAAGTGAGGGGAGGGGAAGGGCAGGTTAGGAAGATGTCTCGCAGGATATGGGCCGGGCAGGGGTCAGAAGGGGATCCCCACTTGACGCAAGAAAGCAGAGGGAGGAACATTTCTTTAGACAACGGCGCTAAATGGTCAAGGTGATAGGTGTTGGGTGGGGGATCATGGTTTAGAAATGCTGGGGAGGGAGGGGTAATGTTGACCTTGATGTCTGAAATTTTATTGATGAAAAAGTTATTCAGCGAGTCGCACAAGAGCTGGGAGGGTGCCGGCTTGGATGTGGTCCTGTCCGAGGAGGCCAGTTCAAATACTGTTGCGAAAATTTCCCTGGGTTGGTTCTCGGCCCGGAGGATCTTATTCGAAAAATAGGAGGTTTTGGCGTCTAGGATGGCTTTTTTGTACTCTGCCTGGATGGAGGAGTACAGTAGTTTAGAGGCAGTGCATTAGGTGCGTCTCCAAGCACGTTCGGCGCGGCGGACAGCCAGTTTTTTTTCCTTAAGTACTGGGCTGAACCATTTGTTGACGTCGTGGGCACGTCTTACCTTGATGCGTTTCAAGGGGGCCAGTTGGTCACAGGCGTTAGTCAGCCATGTATTCAGAGTTTCGGCCTGAAGTAATGTGGTAAGTCCCTCCGAGGGTGGTCTAGATGCTAGTAGGGAGGAGCAGAGTGCCGGAATATCAGCTTTGCCCCAGTTGCGAGTCCAGATGTTCTTGGGCAGGGGGGGTTTTGTGGTCAGACTAAGATCCAATGAGAAGGAAATCAGGTGGTGGTCGGACCACAGACAAGGGGTAACAATAGGGGCGTGGATAGAGATGTTGAGGGACCAAACTTGGTCCAAAGTATGACCCTGAATGTGGGTTGGGGTGTGAATGTGAGATATGAAATTTAGGCTAAGAAGTGATTCCGTAAAGTCTCTGGAGGGGGCATCTTCAGCCGGATCCGATGGCCAAAAGTTGAAGTCTCCAAGTACCAGGACCGCTGAGTTGTTCACGGCTAATGTGGCAAGCAAGTCCTGGAAGGCTGGAAGGAAATGTGGCATATTATTGGGAGGGCGATACATCAGAACACATGTGATAGGTGTCTGAAAGGAATTAGAACGTGCGACTAGATAGTCCATCGCTGGGATGGGAGAATGGGGTAATAATTGAAAGTGTAAATCGGAGCGAATAATCAGAGCCACTCCCCCACCTGCTTTGCCGGGAGGTCGATTAGCCCAGAGCGCATAGTCAGAGGAAGGCAAGGCCGCAAGCAAGTTAGGCAGAGAGTCCTGGCAGAACCAGGTTTCCGTGAGGAACAGTAATTTAGGTTTCTGAGTGTCCAGAAAGATAAACAGATCAAGGTGGTGTTTTACTGCTGACCGAGTGTTCAATAGGAAAGCAGAGATGATCGGTGTATCGCTTGTTTGAGGGGTAGGAGAGTCAGTGCCGGCGGAAGGTCGAACTAATGAGGGTATGTTAGATGGTAAGGAGGGGAGGGGGAAAGGACTTGAGATCCCGACCTCTATGATATGGTCCAGTACTGCTTGCTTCAAGTCCCAAGGGCCTTGGTAGGCGCACAGCGTTTCGGGGGTATAAGAAACCAAATGGGCAGAGTGCTGTGCCCCTGGCCCCGTCTGGCCATGGACGGGCGCAGACGGGCTTGCCTTAGGCGCGCCTTAGGTACGGTACTTCGTTCTACTACTCCTTTAACAGTATCTCTCAGGCGACTGACTGTCTCATTTTCTTTTTTTGCAAATGCTACTGCCAGTGTCTACTACTACTACCACCACAACCATGGCATATTGGTAAAGAAAACCATCATCGCCATGCAGCCAGGGCTTTGGAGGAGGCTGCAGCTGCTCCCGCCTCCTCCTCCTCCTTCTCCTTCTCCGCCAGAACCACCAGCTGCTGGTATTGCCTTTGTATGGCCTCCAGCTTCCGGGGCCGGGCCTTGGCTGCCAACTCCTTCCTGTCCGGTTTACCTTTGGAAGGAGTAGCTATATCAAGAAGAAATAATTTCTAAAATATACTCTTAGCAAAGCAGTAAGTCAAATTAATTCTACGCAAAGTGGCACGGTAGCACTAGCAAGCACAGTACATAACATTTGTGGTGTGTATCTATCCTCCCACTTCCTCGGCCTCTAACCTTTGTGGGAGTTTCAGGCATATAACCACCCATGCATCTGATTTCTATCAGCCACCTATGCATGCATGCATCCCACGTATCCTTCTCTGCCAGTCATGAATAATAAATCTCACCCGTCCTTCTTCCTTCCACCCTTCTTTCCCTTTTTGTTCAACCCATTCATCAAGGTCATCTGATCTGACTTTTATTCTTCTCCATAACACTTTCACAACTAAGTTGAAGTCCGATAGAAGAGGCCATTGGTTACAATACTCAACACTCCCGCTGCTAATCCTTTTACTAATGCTAAATAAAGGGTGTCTTCTGCAACCGTTCACAACAACTTCTTACTTAATAAGTCTCAACAGCAGAGGATACAGTACACCCTTGCAGTGGGTGTAATGTCAATAAGTAAGGATTAGGAATGTAAATGTAAATGTATGAAGCTTATATAGCGCATGACTTACCCTGGGGCATCTCCGCGCTTGCTTAGGGAACCCGTCCTGGTATTCCCCTGTGAGATAACCCTGGCAGGGTATCCACAAGGTGAAAGCCAGGCATCCCACCGCGAGGGGCCAATGTGGAGATTAAGCAAGCTATTGCCCAGAGTCGCAGAGTGTGAACCCGTGAGTCGAGAAGGCACCGGAGCGAGAATTAACGAGTCCGTGGAATTATTGAGCCCAAGACCCGCCGAGGCAGGGAATTGAACCCTGGTCCAGGGCCGAACTCAAGCTCCAGGTCTGCCGTCTCTAACCCCTGAGCCACACTCCTCCATTCCTTACCAACGCCCACCACTGCTGCTGGCTCGCCCCCTGCAGCTCCACCTGCAACTACCACATCTACTCATCCCCTAGCCTTCGTTGCTGGCCCCCGGCACTGGTGGTCGGTAGTACGCCTAGAAAAAACATTACACATTTTTTAGATGCCATATACACCACCCCCTAATTTTTCACTAGCAAGATTGAAAAAAAAGTGAATACATACATATACAACATACATCACTAGTGCAAATTAGGTAGTAGATTAGACACTAGTAGTGTTATATGGTCCCTCGGGCCATTCTAGTCTTTGCTTAGTTAGCCCGAGCCATGCAACCCTTTTAGCTTTGTGTCTTTTATTTTTGCGCATGTTACCTCGCAGCTTGTTGCGTAAGACTCCTTTGAGCCCACATGAGCTCATACTGCATTTTTCTCATAACACAGGAAGATTCCCTTCTACAAACCAGTGCTATGCAGAGCTAATGATGTAACCAGTACTAGGTTCTTCTAAGGTGAGGGGTCCCCAGAATTCGCTCAGAGATATTCATTTACAATTTTATATAAACTATATTCCTACCAAGGAGAGGGTGGTTCTTCCTCCACTGTTTAGTTATCATGATTTCGCCTTTTGTCTCCTATGGACGTGTAGTTGTTGTAAGTGTAACTAAGTGTAACAATGTTTAATCTTATGAATTTTGCTATTGGTGCTGCATTATAGAACAACGTACAGAGCTTGTCAGTTGAAAATAAACCTTTTGAACTTACATAGACTTGGTGGTATTTGGTGTAGACTTACTTGAGTGAGTGAGCGAAAGGTGTGCATTGCGTCCATGACTGAAAGGTTGGGAGTATTATGTTCTGGGTTGTCTACTCATTGGGTATATTAGGCGGGGAAGCTAACAGTAATGAGACACTATAACTAGTCGGTCAGGGGATTGTGGTGGGTTCTGATTGAGGTGTGAGGAAGGTCCAACCTCCCATCACTAACGTCCTATTTTCTTGTTCAAAGTTCTTTATGTGCAGAATCCCTACTACAGTAGTAGTATGTCCTATCCTATCAAAAACAGTAAAATATGGTTGGGAAATTTGTTGGTGGGAATTGTCAAAAAGCCTCAAGATTAAGAAGACTAAAGTAATAGAAGAGGACCACCCACAGGACTGGACAGAATGGCTAGAGCTATTGATGAATCTGAGTTCTATTTAAAACTTTTTAAATAGAGAGTGGCCAACTGGGCAAGCTTAGCTACAGAAAGATTAATAGTAGTAGTACAGAGAGTCATAGCAGAGGCAGTTAGAGGCAGGGATAACAAGAATTTAGAAACAGATAGAAGAATTGGTAAAAAAAGCATTAGGAAACGGAAACAATAGTTCGGAAAAAATAAGGTGCAGGAAAAGTTAGTGAATAACAATTATTAATATTAACAACAGGAATACTTACTGTGGCCAGCAGTAGAGCCCTTGATAGAGGAACAGTTCTGGTCCTGGTCCTGCTCCTGTCCCTGGTGTACTCCAGCTGCTCCTGCAGACTCCGACTCCGTCTTCTTCCCCTGGATGCTGATCATGAAAGATATAAAAAGAAAGACACAAACATTGATGATTGGTGTGAAACAAATAAAATATTTTTAAAAATGGTCAAAAAAACATTTATGGAGACAACAATTGCAATAAAATTGACCTATCTAATCTGGTCGACTAGTAGTATCAGGGGATTCACGGACCGACTAGTTATTATTTATCAACACTAATCCAGTGTTCCTTTTTGATTCCAGAATACTAACTAAGCCTAAGTACCCCCTGACCGAGCCCACCTTTCCAGACGGGCCAATTATTCACTAAGTCCGCATTTCCATTTATTTTAGTCCTCAAAAATGCATAGATGGAGGACACATGCCTACATTTTTGCATACACCAAATTGTTGGTTGGTTGCTGCTGATGTTCTGCTGGTACTAAGCCTATTATTGCTCACTAAACAAACTACAAAAGGTTCTACTAAGGAGTGGGGTAAGCAGCACTCAGAAGCACGTGACGTAACAGAGGGTGCGTCACACAGACCACTAAAAAATTACCAACTCATACTAATAAGTAACTAAACCTATCAATCCACCACTATTTCTTAGTGACAGAAGGACAAAGGAAGGACTAGAGTTTCTCTACCATTAGCTAACTTAAGTTCTGTAAAAGAAACTCTTACATAATCACACTAAGCGAGCGCAAAGTTGCAAACAAGTAACATTAGTAGCGCCGATCACCTGTGTCATAACAATCATAGAAGATTTTTAAACGTAATTTACCTGAAATGTAAGCAGGAGCTTTCTTTTTAAAAAAAAATTTTATTAAAACATTTTATTAGCTTTGACAGAAAAATGCAGTTATCAGCAAATGTTCATATTCAACATACATATACATTGTTTTTCTTCAATATGAACGTATCAGTACAGTTCATGGTTCACTGTATCCGGTATGGATATATGTGGCTTAGGTATACACATTCGATGAGGGACGACCACCTGGTTGTCTTACATATTGAGCATGTAAAAGTTTCTAAGACAGTAGTTATATACTAAAGCTGTATTCCTTCCTTATGTCCCTCCGTAGCTCCGTCCCGAAATTTACACATTTAGCACTCATTCCTTGCAATTTTATGGGCTAGCTTCAGAGTCAGATATCGCATGTGGTGGCTCACAAATATTTCCTCTATATTCATTCCACTTCCCCCATATTCGGGTCCATTTTTTGGGACACCCTCTATGAGTATACACCGCCTTTTCCGCCACCATTGCTGCATCCATGTCGTACTCCCATTGCGTTCGCGTGGGTATTATTCCCGACCCCCAATTCTTAGCGATGTTTCGCTTTGGGATCGCCATCCCATGTGTCGCCCAAGTTTGTAAGCCTCGATTCAAGTCTGTAGGTTTCCAGATATTCAATAGACAACACCCGGGGTCTGGCTGAATTTTCCACTATGCTTGCCTCAGTAATCTCAGTCATTACTTGTTCCCAGTATGTTTGTATCTTGGGACATTCCCATATGATATGGTAATACGTTCCCATGATTCCGCATCCTCTGAGGCAGTACGGATCCAGTGTGCGGCCCGGCTTATGCAATAGTGTGCGGGAGTAGTATATGCGATGTAGTACTTTGAGTTGCATTAATTTTAGTCGGGATGGGATTGATGTCTCTCGTGGAGAAGCTAGCGCCTCTAGCCAATCAGAATCCTCTATGTCTCCTAATTCTACCTCCCACTTGCGACGGAGGACCACCGTGGGATCCGGGAGATTATTTACGAGCTTACAATATGTTTAGGATATTGCTTTCTTCCCCAAGTAGTCAGTGAGAAGCCTGTCCTCAAGGGGGATGATTCAGCTAGTGCCGTGCCTGGTGGGATCTTTGAATGGAGGGGTTTTGTCCTACAGGTCCTGGCTGGACAAGATACGTTAGTAAAGAAGAAATGGTGCCAGGGCTCGAGTTTAACTAACCAGAGCTAGTTTATTCAGCTGGTGTGTGCCTTCTTTGCATTATTTCGAGAAGGTATGCATTTGTCATTTTTCATACATTTCAAAGCAAATTTACTTGTTCAAGCAATCTACAGAGGGTGAAAAATTCCCTTTTACTGGGGATACAAATGAAAACATTTCATACATTTGGAGTCAATATGTACAAACAAAAATGAATGAAGGAAAATCATAAACAGTTACACTTTCATTTTTTTCATGAAACAGGCATTGAATCATATGCACCAAAATTCATTTAGGTATATTAGTTTTATGATTGCATTGCCCTATGCTGTTGTGTGCCTCTTTTAAACAGCCAAATAGCCGACGCGTTTCCAAACCCTTCTTTTAATCTATTGGGTTCTTCCTCAGGTCCTGCTCCCGTCCAGGATATTGGACCACCGGTGCGTCAACTGGTTATGGGTGCGCCGGACACCAGAGCAGCGAAACACTGCCCGGCGCACCTTTCCCTAATGCTGCTGATGCTCCCAGAGCCCGTACCCGGACTCAGGCTTGCCGGCTGCTGGCAGGGTTAAGGGGAGGTGGCGCTGCACAAAACAACTAGTGCAGCCACCTCTGCCTCACTGAATTAGGCCCATGCATGCACCCCGTATTGGCGTCGCCTTTCGCAAGGAAGGCGGTCGCGCCCCTCTGCCATGGTTCTGGGTAGGCGAGGGGGCGGAAAAGAAAAGGTAGGAATGAAAAATGTATGTAAAAGAAATGAAAAACCAGGGAATAGAAAAAGAGTGAAAAAGTAGTGAAAAATACACAAAAAGTAGAAAAAAACTCAAAATATAGAATCAGGAAAATAGAGAGGTAGATAATAAATAAAAAAGATCAAAAAAGTTTCCAGAAACAAAGGATTGAAAGGAAAGAGGGAGGACTGATAAACAGGCCCAGAACCATAGCAATAGAGTGAAAAACAAGATGGCCGCGCCCATTGTGACCACATGGGCAAGTTTGCGTGATATTTCCCCCTGAGTATGCAAAAAGAAATGCGAACACGTAATATGCGTTCCCCAACAGGAAATACTTATCGCGAACAGGCTGGAGCATGCAATACACGACCCAGAACAGGAAATAAGCAGCGCGAGCGGGCGCGAGCATGCAATAAACTACCCGGAAACATCGCGAGCGGGCGGGACAAGTGAAAAACAAGATGGCCACGCCCATTAGCGACCGCGTGGGCAAGTTAGCGATATATTTTCCCACGAGCACGCAAAAACACATTGCGACCAAGCGAGACAAGCATCTCCACGTCTTCGGTGAGATTCCGCCTGCTCGCGGAGATTTGTTACAATTTCGCAGAGATTTGCGTAACGCGACTACGCAAATTCCGCATACCCCTAATGCAGACAGTGAACACATTGATGAGTTCTCATGTGAAAACAATCATTGAAAGATTGCAAAAATAAAGATGTGTAGTAACATGTACAAAAGAAGCAGGCAAGCTGCAATGTGCTCATGCTAACTGAATGAAAAATGGCAATGTCCCTATGGGCCCGTGACACTCTCTCCTTGGCCAGAGCGTTAGCCATATGCAAAGACAACAATCAGAGGAAAGCAGAGGCAAAGCATAATACTTAGAGTCCAATTGGGGCAGGCATGACACTCCCCCCCCCAAAAAAAAATATATATATATATATATATATATATATATATATATATATATATATATATATATATATATATATATTTGGGAGAATCAAAACCATTTTGCCAATTGAGTGCTCAAAAACCCATTACTTTATAATTAGTCTTCGAAGACAAAAATGTTGCGTGAAAAGCGGAATGCCATGAACTCCAGAATGTTGTCTGTTCCTTCCATTGTAAAAAGGTATGCCATTCAGTTGAGTAGATTGAACAAGCACACATGCTCCTCATATCCAGAGGTTGTTGAGAGCGTTTGCGTCAACTTCGATGAAACTCTGACCTATGAGGCCCTGCACACAGGCACAGGTACACAAGTCTGCCATTGGTCAAAGCAAAGGATCGCACAATAGGCACATTCCTGGTCATGGGCCTTCAACAGACCCAATAACAGATCATAATCCAGGGCAGAGTGTGTGTGGTTTCATGCAGGCCGTGAACTGAAAAAGTAAGATGGGCAGTGAAAAAACTCCATGTATTAACCACACAGCTGAATCAGTCTCGGCTACAGAAAATTGTAACCGTTCTATTTGTTCAGTATGTAACAATGTGTATGTTGCGTCTTTCATGGACATTAATTTCTGTTTATCAATCAATTTAAAAGGGAAAAACAGTGCAGAAACATTCAAATACTCCCATGGCACTTTTCTATTTTTGAGTGTTTGCCAGGTCCAAGCAAACTGCATTACAGAACGTAACTGATTTTGACCATGATACAAAACAGACACCTCATGTTGAACAATCTCAGTGACAGATGATACAATATTATCCAAAGTATCTATACGGGAAGACAGTGTCTTAATGCTGTTATTTACCACTTCAAGGACTTTTTCTACCATTGCGTGGTCAATTTGGCGGAGAACTGGGCCGGACTGGGAACCAGAACCGGCCCTGGCAAAGTGCTCGGCCGGCCCCCCTCGCCCCTCCGGGAGGAGAGGGGAGGGGGGAGAGGTGCGACCGCGCTCTGTGACAGGGCCGGGTTTCGGCCGTTTTTGTTACAGGGCCGTTTTTGCAGCATAACGGCCCTGTAACAAAAACGGCCCCAGGGGCCCAAAACCAGCCCCCAACCATGCGGCCCACCGGGGGATTGCCCGGTGCCCTCAACGGCCAGTCCGGGCGCAGCTTCGATCTGCAACAGTTTCCAAAACTCACTATAATCTGAATGTATAAAATGTTTTGTGCAAGGGGACTTTGGACCTAAAAAAACAAATCAGCTAAATTGATGTCACCTGACAGAAGAGAAAGGTGTTGTTTCACAGACGACAGTGTGGAATGTTCCAACCATTGCTGACATATTTACCCACAGATATGCGGTAACTGTATGGGAGTGGGAGAACAAGGATCAGGTTTGCTTTGTGTAAAACCCTTTGTAGGCTTCAGAAAAGGTAACAGGCATGCCTTAGAGCTTATTGGCCACACTAATCATCCCAAGGGGTTAATATTAGAAGAGTTAAGTGTGCCATTTTGAAACATGACAGCCAAATTGTCAATTGTGTAATTGGTGTGTGTTCGCCATGTATCATATGAAGCCAATAATGGAATGGAGGAAATATTTAAATTTTTGGCGGTGGCTAAACGAAAACAAGTAGTCTGTTATACTGTGTCATTTAAAAATAAGATTTGACACTGTATCAGACATGCATGATGCATAGCTACAGTGCCTTTTGTTTGCCAATCTTTAGTACCCAAATGGATTTTAAATCAATTATTTCCTTCCAATGCTCATAACCCTTTATGGAGAACTCATCCCTGAAGGATATGGAGTAAACTAATTTAGTATGTGTCAACATAAACTTAGTTTGGGATGGCATCTTTAGTTTATAAAAATAGGACTGTGGGTCTGAAAGATTGTAACCAGAAAAATATATACATTTACTCTGTTGAGCCTTTGAACTCGCCTGTAAAGGTGCCGGGCAATGCTCCCACTGTGTATAATAAAAAAAACAGTCTCAGAGTGTAGTTCTATGTAAAAAATGAGGGCCATAATGTTGATAACAGAATAAATCAGCATAATTTGCAGAATTCAAATACAAGTCTTCAGTGTCGAAAGCAGCATAATATTTAAAATCAGAGAACAATGAATGAACGGCATGAACATCACAGTCATCAGAGTATATGTCCGACAAAACCACATCTCCTAAGGAAATGTGGAAAACATCTGAATGTTTAAAATTTCGTTCGGGCCATGGATATCATATGAAACTTTATCCCAAACAACGCCATCAGCAACAGGGAATGCCGAAATATTGACAAGGGCTTGGTCTCTTTGACAACATGTGATGACATATGAGGGGCCAGAACTCCATCAACAAAGTTCACAGCAGAGAGTTCAGGTAAATAATGGCCATTAATCAAGAGGAAAAACACAGTCAGGTACCCAATTCACATGAAAAGGAACACCATCGTCAGCACCATCCAGATGTTTGTCCATGAGGGACTAGGCAAGTTGTCTTGAACCAGGAGATGAAAAGACTGGTACGTGTAGGGGGCTCTGCCACAGAATATGTTGAGGAAGATGTGTCAGAAGAAAAACTAGTACGTACATATAATAACCACTAGAACCCAGCTGGAACAACGGGGATGTGAAGCATTGGATGTTTCAGATATGGTACTTTCAGGCATTTCAATTATGACCTAAGCTGGAGGAGAAACATACTCAATATCCGCAGATGTGGATGTAGAGGGAAACACAGTTAATAAATCAATGGAAGTTTCCATCTGCTTCTCCATGTGTTGGGGAGTAGTCAATGAAACATCCAAGCATGGAATGCTTATAGGCATACTATTCAGTATCGGCCATATGGTGTAGCTTGACATGTTCTATTGAAATGTAACAATTCTCCCTCCAGGCAAAGGAGGCAGGATCACAGTACGAGTGCCTTGCACAGTAGGATGGACCAAATTCTGTTTTGTACTCCACTTTTTCTCGTACCAGATCTCCAACTTTAGGAAGCCAACCAGAAACAGGAATCAGCACTGCTGGCTCCACGGATGAGGGCAACTGGGCTTTAGCTTGTGAATCATGAGCTGTACACAGCACAATGATTATCTACGTCTAAGGTTGTGGCAGCCACCACAATGTCTAGACCATCAAGGTTTGACACAAACATCTTTATGCCAAAGAGCATTTCGAATGGGGTCCGACCACCCAGAGATTTTCTAGGGAGATTATTTGGAGCATGTTGGACTCTATTGAGATGAGTCAGCCAACCCCTGCCAGTACCTAATAATCTCACTATCAAAGATTGCTTTAAGTCACAATTCATCCGTTTCACCAAAGAATTGCCCTCAGGCTGTTATGGAGATGAAAATTGCAACTGCACCCCAGAGACTTCATTGCCTCCCGGTAAGCCTTGAAGGCAAACGCATGACCTTGGTCAGCATGGAAGATGCCACAAGCAAATGTCCTGACAAAGACATGCAAATATTTAATGACAGTGCGAGCGTCCGAACTACGTTGTGGCCAAACCCAAAGGAATCTAGTGCATAAATCCACTGCAACCAAGATGTGTTTAAATGCAGTGTCAGATGTCAAAGGACCGCAGTGATCAAAATAAACGCAGCCAAATGGCTGTTTGGACATGTAAAGCTGAGTGTGGGGTTGACGTGCAACAGTAGAAGGCTTAATTTTTGACAAATGTCACAAGAAAGTACATATTACATGCTCTCCACATCACTGGAGTCAAGCTATCCTGGCTGAAGACGGCTGATAGCCAGAAACCGGTCCTAGGATGCTTTATTCCGGTCCAGGAAATACATGGCTTGGCAGTTCGGGCTGGACTGTTCCCATGAGGCACAGGGTCAAGGCTGATTTGCATATTGTCATGTCTGAACTGGGGTGGTGTGGAGTGCAAATAAACGATGGATTTAGGCCCAGATCTTTGTACTGGGGTGAATGTATGACGTTGTTCTGCATTCTGTCCATCAACTGTTGTTTTTGCATTTGTCACCCCGAGTGGGATGGGTATGCTCAGACATGAGTCCCATGCTCTCCACACCACTGGAGTCTAGCTATCCTGGCTGAAGATGGCTGATAGCCAGAAACCGGTCCTAGGATGTTTGATTCCGGACCAGAAAAGACATGGCTTGGCAGTTCGGGCTGGACTGTTCCCAGGAGGCACAGGGTCAAGGCTGATTTGCATATGGCCATGTCTGAACTGGGGTGGTGTGGAGTGCAAAAAAAACGATGGATTTAGGACCAGATCTCTGTACTGGGGTGAATGATTGACATTGTTCTGCATTCTGTCCATCAACTGTTGTTTTTGCATTTGTCACCGCGAGTGGGATGGGTATGCTCAGACGTGAGTCCCATGCTCTCCCCACCACTGGAGTCAAGCTATCCTGGCTGAAGACGGCTGATAGCCAGAAACCGGTCCTAGGATGCTTTATTCTGGTCCAGGAAATACATGGCTTGGCAGTTCGGGCTGGACTGTTCCCATGAGGCACAGGGTCAAGGCTGATTTGCATATGGCCATGTCTGAACTGGGGTGGTGTGGATTGCAAGGAAACAATGGATCTAGACCCAGATCTCTGTACTGGGGTGAATGTATGACATTGTTCTGCATTCTGTCCATCAACTGTTGTTTTTGCATTTGTCACTCCGAGTGGGATGGGTATGCTCAGACGTGAGTCCCATGTTCTCCACACCACTGGAGTCAAGCTATCCTGGCTGAAGACGGCGGATAGCCAGAGACCGGTCCTAGGATGCTTGATTCCGGTCCAGGAAAGACATGGCTTGGCAGTTTGGGCTGGACTGTTCCCATGAGGCACAGGGTCAAGGCTGATTTGCATATGGCCATGTATGAACTGGGGTGGTGTGGAGTGCAAAAAAACGATGGATTTAGGCACAGATCTCTGTACTGGGGTGAATGTATGACATTGTTCTGCATTCTGTCCATCAACTGTTGTTATTGCATTCGTCACCCCGATTGGGATGGGTATGCTCAGAAGTGAGTCCCATGCTCTCCACACCACTGGAGTCAAGCTATCCTGGCTGAAGACGGCTGATAGCCAGAAACCGGTCCTAGGATGCTTGATTCCGGTCCAGGAAAGACATGGCTTGGCAGTTCGGGCTGGACTGTTCCCATGAGGCACAGGGTCAAGGCTGATTTGCATATGGCCATGTATGAACTGGGGTGGTGTGGAGTGCAAAAAAACAATGGATTTAGGCTCAGATCTCTGTACGGGGGTGAATGTATGACATTGTTCTGCATTCTGTCCATCAACTGTTGTTTTTGCATTTGTCACCCCGAGTGGGATGGGTATGCTCAGTCCTGAGTTCCATGCACTCCACACCACTGGAGTCAAGCTATCCTGGCAGAAGACGGCTGATAGCCAGAAACCGGTCCTAGGATGCTTGATTCCGGTCCAGGAAAGACATGGCTTGGCAGTTCGGGCTGGACTGTTCCCATGAGGCACAGGGTCAAGGCCTATTTGCATATGGTCATGTCTGAACTGGGGTGGTGTGGAGTGCAAGAAAACTATGGATTTAGGCCCAGATCTCTGTACTGGGGTGAATGTATGACATTGTTCTGCATTCTGTCCATCAACTGTGGTTTTTGCATTTGTCACCCCGAGTTGGATGGGTATGCTCAGACCTGAGTCCCATGCTCTCCACACCACTAGAGTAAGCTATCCTGGCTGAAGACGGCTGATAGCCAGAAACCGGTCCTAGAATGCTTGATTCCGGTCCAGGAAAGACATGGCTTGGCAGTTCGGGCTGGACTGTTCCCATGAGGCACAGGGTCAAGGCTGATTTGCATATGGCCATGTCTGAACTGGGGTGGTGTGGAGTGCAAGAAAACGATGGATTTAGGCCCAGATCTCTGTACTGAGGTGAATGTATGACATTGTTCTGCATTCTGTCCATCAACTGTTGTTTTTGCATTTGTCACCCTGAGTGGGATGGGTATGCTCAGACATGAGTCCCATGCTCTCCACACCACTGGAGTCAACTATCCTGGCTGACGACGGCTGATAGAAAGAAACCGGTCCTAGGATGCTTGATTCCGGTCCAGGAAAGACATGGCTTGGCAGTTCGGGCTGGACTGTTCCCAGGAGGCACAGGGTCAAGGCTGATTTGCATATGGCCATGTCTGAACTGTGGTGGTGTGGAGTGCAAAAAATGATGGATTTAGGCCCAGATCTCTGTACTGGGGTGAATGATTGACATTGTTCTGCATTCTGTCCATCAACTGTTGTTTTTGCATTTGTCACCCCGAGTGGGATGGGTATGCTCAGACGTGAGTCCCATGCTCTCCACACCACTGGAGTCAAGCTATCCTGGCTGAAGACGGCTGATGGCCAGAAACCGGTCCTATGATGCTTGATTCCGGTCCAGGGAAGACATGACTTGGCAGTTCGGGCTGGACTGTTCCCATGAGGCACAGGGTCAATGCTGATTTGCATATGGCCATGTCTGAACTGGGGTGGTGTGGAGTGCAAAAAAACGATGGATTTAGGCCCAGATCTCTGTACTGGGGTGAATGTATGACATTGTTCTGCATTCTGTCCATCAACTGTTGTTTTAACATGTGTGAGTGGCAAGCACTCCTTAAGAGAACTAAAGCACATAGCTCTGCCAATTGATCCGTGCAATCACCTAGAGAGTGTAAGTATACCAAAGAGGATTTAAAATCTCCATCAACAATCTTCCCTGTCACAATTGCGCAGGCAGCTAAATAAGCATACTTGGAACCAATGGCCGGCTTTACAGATCCATCCGTGTAAATGATGCATTTGTACTTATCAAGTGGAAGGAATGATAAAGGAGGAAGATGAACATTTTCATACTGTAAAAACTCCTGCATCTGTATAAAGGATCAAAGATAAAGTTGACATCAGCGACATCAAAGAACATTGCCCATTTTATCCAACATGGATGTAAGGCTTTGGAATTTGGGACACTAGCCTTCATGACTGCTTCTAAAGCAGGTACCGGCAAAACCATGAAAATGCATTTTCCCTGAGCCATTTATTTAAGAATCACCATTTGGACAGCTGGCAGGTGTCTTAATTTTAGAGCAGCCACGAACATCATATCTACGTTCAGAAGTGTCAGGTGGAGATGAACCTGCACGAGAACCAGGCTTCTGTTGTTGCTGCAGATGATTTTTATTTCAAGACGTTTTTGGAAAGACTGGACATCCCTCCTTTTCAGGAGGGACTTTGTTCTGTACCTGAGTGAAAAGTCTTACTCTCAAAGTATTATGACCCAATGATGTATACACATCCGCAATAATAATAGGCAACTGCTGCTGTCTGTCAACATCTGCCACAGCTGAGAGGCGTTGACGCACTTGTAAGCTAACTGCCTCATCTTTGACCTTAGCCAGAAACATATGGAGAAAATAGGGAACATGCCCACTAATCTCATCCATAATTCCAGGGCTGAACCAGCCTTTGTTCATCTTGAACCTTCTTCAGAAAGCTCGGTAGAACGCTCATGAAGGTGGTGCCAAAGCACAGTGTGTACACTGCAACAAACACTGTCCACCAGGTTGTACAATCAGCCAAAGCAGGAACAATACTACTCGGTAAACTCATTGTCAGGATCCTGTGTTTCTTAACAGCTGTAGTATGCGGAAAAACCACCTCAAGTTGGTAAATCATCTCTATTTTGAGGATGTTTGCCCATAAAATTTTTTATCATAATAGGACTAATGACAAGACCACCTCCATATTCATGTGGCTGAGGAGCATCTCTATCCGGAGCCACTTGAATATTATGTGGCATAAATTGTATGACACTTCAATTTATATGAATTAATGATGTATGCTACTGATGTAGCTCTGCAAGTGTAATAATAAGATAATTTGGATGCAGAGTAAAACCAGCCAAAACAGGTCAAGTGTCCTTATCGACCAATAAAGGGCTTAAACGGACCACTGAAACAGGATGAGGAAGGGCGCCATCAAACAAGATGGTATGCTCCCAGGCCATTAACAGAACTTCAAGTAATGCATAAGGGCGATAATTCAGCATATATTCATGAAAGAAATGAGCATTCCCATCTACTGCGGTAAATGTAACCCAAGAGTAAAAAACGTTGAAGCCACATCCGCCTTGACAACAAAGATAAAATCATCCCCTGCATAAGGGACTCCACGTTGAGTCAAGAATGCTGTAACCGCCTCGCAGTTAGGTGCTACGATAGCGATTGCCATATTAAAAATGAAAAAGAAAAATACAGTAGAGGGGTAGTGCAAAACCAGAACTGAAAGAGAAACAAAACCAATTCCAAGCTTGAAAAAACTATAATGCACAAATATAGGAGGTTAAGCCTTCACACCACAGACATCTCTTGATACTGGTGTGATGGGATTGTGGACAAGCTCGGGGAACAGTACCAGACAAAACGTTGGTGGCACCATTTTGAAGGGATTCTGCACAAATACAAAACTATGTGCAGAAATATCAGACCTTGGTGTATAGGAACTGGTTCTTCCTACCACCTTAGTATCCACAAACCCAGGAACGACTAGCTATAGTGTCTCACTTGCTCTCCTTCTCACTCACAGAGAAACAAATGATTAGACACCCCAGAACACAACACTCCCAGATCTCTCATGAATTGTGGTAACAAGACACACCCTTTCGTTAACACTCTTGTACTTGTCCACAATAGGATCTGACAGAGACATGAAAGTTTAAAATATGTATTTTAACTAACGTGCCCTAACATGCAGTATATGTGCCACAACAAGCAGGAAAATGCATAGTACAAACATAGTCAGCATAGCAGCTAGTCCATATGTCATGAAAGGAGATGTTATTATAGAAAGACAATGAAGAAAATACTACAGTGCCTAACCTCCCTCCACTTGCTAAAAAGAAGTATTAATATATAATAGAATATCTCTGGGCTTAGTCAGCATAGCCCATACCTTAGCCTACAGATGGTAGATCTACATCAGAGGTGCTGTGTAGCTCTTCTCTCTGGAAAGGTCCCTCTCCAAGTGTGTGCTACCTATTCCTGTATTCTAATAAATCCCAAGTACCTGTGTCCCAACAACAGCTGCATTGGTATATTTTGTCTAAGGGCTAAGGTCTGGCCAGAACAAAATACCAAGGGACATTGATGTTCAACCTTGCACATTATGTTCAGTCAAAATGAAACATGCAGAGAGTGAACACAGCAATGAGTTCTCGTGTGAAAGCAGTCATTGAGAAATTGGAAAAATAAAGACGTGTAGTAACGTGCGCAAAAGCAGCATGCAAGCTGCAACGTGCTCATGCTAACTGAATGAAAAACGGCGATGTCACATGACAAAAGTACTCCGGCATACATTAAGAAATAGACTTATATGAACCCCATTAATGTGTGAAGATTAAACAGGGCTACAAAAATCATGGAGAGCTTTTATCCAGCTGTCACAAAACAAGGGGGCTCTCCAACACCTCAAAAGGAAAGGGTATCCACAGAGCTGAATACCTGTTCACTTTTGGTCTGGTACTGATCCCCAAGGCCCCTGAGCAGTGCTTGAGCTTGTCCACAATCCCATCACACCGGTATCCGAAGACGTCTGTGGTGTGCGGGCTTAACCTCCTATATTTGTGTATTATCGTTTTTTCAAGCTTGGAATGTAAAAGGTTTTGTTTCAAAACCGGTTTTGCACTACTGTTTTATTCTTTTTTGTTTTTAATATGGCAATCGCAGTTACAGCATTCTTGACTCAACATGTAGTCCCTAATGCGGAGTATGATTTTATCGTTTTCAAGGTTTTTTACTCTTGGGTTACATTTCCCAGAGTAGATGGGAATGATAATTTCTTTCATGAATATATGCTGAACTATCGCCCTTATGCGTTACTTGAAGTTCCGTTAATGGCCTGGGAGCATACCATCTGGTTTAATGGCGCCCATCCTCACCCTGTTCACAATGTACAAACATAACAAATGTACCCCTTAGCCAGTGCAGCACAGATGTTCCTTCAGCTGAACCGAGGTCTTGTGCTCCCTCACAGGAAGATGGAAGATGGAAGGTATAGCTAGCAGTATAGGGCAGTGTGCAGTCTTTGTTCTCTGTAGGCACCATGATGTACGGTGCCACCAAGCTATGCAGGAAATACCTCCTATTGTAACCTTGAAGTTGACTTGCTCTCACAGACTTTACGCTTTACTCCTTTATCACTCACCTTGGAGTTTGCCAGCTCCAACCAAGCCCAGGCAAGTAAATATAAAATACAACAAACTCCTTCAGGGGTTTACGTTTGATGTTGCATGTAAAACACAATTTCAAAATGGACTAGTTGCACAATTCTAAAACATAGTTCCTGTCATGTGAAAAATACCTTCACTCCTACCCAGTGCTTAATGTATTAGAAAAGCACAAACAACATATGTGCCGGTTACCAAAATATTTCTTTGTAAATTGGTACCTTCAATATCCACCGCCAGTACTGACAAGGTGACTATCAGACTTATAGTGCGGAAGTACGCAAAATAAATGTGTGAAATGTGCTGTAAAGGGAGCCTTAATATAATTGTTGTGGTGCTTGTTCACGTCTCTCATAATGCCATTTTGTCTTTCACACCATTTTCTATTTTTTCCCATCTCAATCACACTCTCCTCTCATTACTTTCTCCTCTTTTACCTTTCTGCCCATATTTTCCCACACAAACTCATGTCTCTTTCGCTACTATCTGCCTTTTTTCTCTTCAATCTCTTCTCTAAATCCCTTCCCTCTCACTGACATTTTCCCTTCTATCTTCTCCTCACTCCTTTTCAGAAACAGGCCATATGCTAGACTTACTTGAATGAGAGGCGCGAGACACTCCCACCGAACATTAGCTGGTTTCAGTTTCTCAGTCTCAGTTATAGAAAATGCTGATTGAGTTGCACTCTGCCTTGGAACTTGCTCACCTCTATCTATGAGAGGCTTCTTGCCCTCTTGCTCGCCTCTTGCTCACCTCTATCTCTGTTTGCAATGGAGCTCAGTTTCATACTTGCAAGAGCTTAGCTCTGTCTGTCCAGCTCCTCAGTGCTTTATATGTGGGAACTCGGCTCCAGCTCAGTGAAAGCATACACATGTGCATGCTCAGCCTTTTCTGTTGAACCTGTTCAGGGGTTTAGCATTATGTATGCGGGGACTTGGCTGCACTTGATCAGGAACTCAGATCAATCTGCAAAGAACAGCTCTACAAGATGATGAAGTATGTTTGTGGCAGAGTCCCATTGTCTCTGTGTGTGCAGGAAATCATTTCCATCCATGCAAGAAGTCGTTTATACCTTCTAGGTGTTCACTCTATAACCAGAGTGTGAGACCTGGGGTCACCAGCTCTCAAGGGGGTAGCATGGCGCAAGTAGCAAGGCAGCCAGGGGCTTGTGTGTAAAGCAGCTACTTAACGCACACATCCAATGTAAGACACAGTGGCGCAATAATGGAGACCACACCAGTAGTTGTATTTGAAAGAATCAAGATCTTTTATATAGGCTTTCAAATAGAGCATTGCATTATTAACTCTTCAGAATTTCATTGAGACATTTCATGAATCGCATTCAGGATACATTTCCCATAAATGGGTAAACATTTCATTACAATCATAACCAGCTCATTTAGCACTGAAACACTAGTTGTCCCCGCCTGTCGTATCAACCTTTCTGACAGGCAACGGGGTAACTGTAGTAACCTGGAGGATCCTACAAGAAGCGACTATAGTAATGCGTTTAAATATCACATCAAACCTCTCATGGATGCTTTGTCCTCAAGGTACTAAAACATATCGGCAAGTACTTATCAGTCTAACAAGGAACTCCAAAGAACACAACCTTTAGTGATTTGTGACAAGCTTTTCTTCTTGTGAATTCCGGTTGGCTTGCAACTAGATCAGATCATCAGAATACTAAGGAAGCCCACCTCTGCAAGAAAATTCAGTACATTGAATTGAATCTCCCTCTCATTTCAGGCTTGTACATACGGTGCACCATGAACATTTCAGCTTGTAAATATGGTACACTAGAAACGTTTCAGGCTTGTAAATATGGTAGAGGAGAACGTGTTTAACCCTCCAACCTTCAAACTCAGGAGGCACATTCAGAAAGGGGCCAACTGGGCCCAGTCTCAGTCCACCCCGGGGGAGGGGCGACCTCGGGCCACACTCGGCCTACCGCCCTCCTCCCCGGGGGTTACCTGGTACCTTCAGCCCTCCGGGGCCCTTGCGTCAGCTGAAGTCGGCGGGAGAAGCTTCCGCCGGCTGGGGGGACCTCTCGCCGCCTGGCCCGGTGCTCAGGGGATGCAGGCACCAGCGCTGGGGCAAGGCGGTTCCGTGATGCGGGGTAAACGGGAGGGGGCTCTCAGGCTCCACGGCCCCCCTCCGCGACGTTCCCGTGCTTCCCCGATTGAAACAGAGACACGGGGACGGCAGCCAATTGCTGGGCGGCTCAGGCAGGAGCGCGGCCGATGTCGCAGCTCGCGTCCCCCGTCACGTGATGAGGGGAGGCTGGCTTCGGGCCTAGCGCGGCCTGGTGAACTCGGTGCAGCGGTGAGTTGGCCTGGGAAATTAGCTCTTCTGGCCACAGCACGATGACAGCGGGCAGCGCTTCACAGGGTCAATTACTTCGCAGCAATTCACAGAGTCAAATACTTCACAGCACTTTACAGGGGCAATTACTTCACAGCGCTTCGCAGGGTCAAGTACTTCACAGCGCGTGGCAGAGTCAATTACTTCACAGCGCTTGACAAGGGCAATTACTTCACAGCGCTTGGCAGAGTCAATTACTTCACAGTGCTTGACAAGGGCAATTACTTCACAGTGCTTGACAAGGGCAATTACTTCACAGCGCTTGGCAGAGTCAATTACTTCACAGCGCTTGGCAAGGGCAATTACTTCACAGCGCTTGGCAGAGTCAATTACTTCACAACGCTTGGCCCACAGTACGGTCAGGGACATACAGGATGGCCCAATTGTAGGCAAGGGATGCGCAGGGCAGCACAGTCCAGTACCTGGTCCCAGAAAGCAGTCTTCTTGGCGCTTGGATGGCTCTGCGCCTTTGGTTGCTCGTTTCTTAAAGTTACTGGGGGGGGGGGGGGGTGATGAGTTGAAGGCCGGAAGAATTTCTCTTCAGTCACTGCAGATGGTCTCTGGGGTTCCCTACCACTGGGCCAGATCAGGGGGGCTAGCTTAGGACACCTCACCCAGCTTAAGAGGCAGCACCTAAATCCTGTCACTCCCAGTAGCATAGGTTCCTCACTAGGCCCTCCCGCCTAAACCCATGTGTGGGTTCCCCAGGTCAGTGATGCCCCAACTGACTAGAAAGTTTCCCTCCCTTTCTTTATATAGTGTCAGTTGGCAGTTGGCAGTGGCAGTTGGTGCCTCCCCTATTTTGGAAGGTTCCAGGAGCTTCCCTCATTCTATCTATGGGCAGGCTGGTATGGCAACATTGTTTAAGGGTTCCAGCCAGCTCCTGGCTACTAGAGTGCGCCTAATCAGACCACGCGGCAGTAGCAGGGGTCAGTGGCAGCCATGTTGGGGGTAGAACACCTGTACCTAACATTGCTTTTAATAATACACAGGGCATTACAACTTCGCAGGGCCTATACAATTACATTATAAAGGGGGGACATCCTGAATTACGGGAAGCAAAAAGCAAAAGATTTCAGTGAAAAGGGCCAAGTCCAACACAGAGGAACAACCAATTTCAGTTTTTGGCATTCTTTCATTAGTAAAACAGGTACCTCACCCTTTGATTGGTGCTTTGAGCTGCAATCGTTTGGACACATGGGGGCATATTATCAAGGGATTTATCTCTGCTTTTTTGGCTTTAAAAGCCAAGAAAGCGGAGACAAAATGATCTCCCTATCAGCAACAGGGTGCTAACACGCAAATTCGCATGTTAGCACCCTTTTTCTCTACGCTTCCGCTTGCATCTCTAATGAGATACAAAGGGGGCGTTCCAGAGAAAAATAATAAGAGAAATGTTGTTAAGCGACATTTCTCCTATTATCAAGGATATCGCTAACCCTGTTAGTGATAAAAAAAGCAGCGCTAACCGCGGTTAGCGCTGCTTTTTTTGCACCTGGTATTTTCCTGACTTAGCCATGATATACTATGAAAGGTGGATCTCATGGCTAAGTTTGTGAGCCCCTATCATCAAGCTAACGGCAAACTTCGAGAGATTATCGTTGGTTTTCCAGGGATAATCTCTCATTTGGCAAGTAGCGCAAGGATTTTTATCACTTCTGAGATAAGCGTTGCTAATAGCACGCTATCTCAGTGATAAAAATCCACGCTACCCGGCGATAAATATCCTTGCGCTAAGTGCGCTTAGCGATGATTATCGCTGGGGCTTGATAATATGGCCCACAATGCTTTACTCCTCGGTTACACCTATTACCTCCTTTTTACCTTGTTTTCTTGTCCTCGCTCAACAGCAAAGCCTCTTCCTCCCCAAGTAGGCTTTGTATGAATGTCTTTTTGATGTAAAATGTATTTTGCGCATGCGCGGGCACCCGCGCATGCGCATTTGTCTGGAAGAAGTCGGCGCGACACCAGGAAGAGGGACCCCAGGACGCCGCACCTCAGGTAATTCCTTTTTAATTCGTTTTACAATGTTTAACATTATTTTGGGCATTTAGAAGAGAGCGGGAGGGAGGTGGGTGGCAGGCAACTTCGCTCCGCCATGGCCTGTGCGTAGTGTTGCCTACTACGCCTACTTTGCGAATCACGAAGTAGGCAACACTACACACACTCCGTGGACGGAGCGGAGCACTGCGCCCACTCTTAGTAAAAATAGTGTAGTATGGTTTAGGGCCTCCTTTTTGCGTGCATGTTATGTTGGCATGGCTTATTAGAAGTTTAAACGCCATTTTACCTTTTGCTGCTTTTTGCACACAACACTGCATAGTTGTTTTTGCAAGTTAGCTCTCACAAATGTCTGTACATGAGAAAAGGTTTGTTTTTCGACATATCTACACATACATAGTGTCCCCAGTCTGTACAGTGAGTGCTGAGCAGTCAAGGTTATCATAACCTGTGAGCCTGTTTATCGGCATGTCAGTGTAACACATTTTAGACACAACATTTTGGCAGCTGCGAGTAATGCCAGATTCTGGCGCTTTTATCATAGCACACTTGCCATAATTTCACAGACGTGGAAAATTCCAGGGATGCAGAGAGCCTTGCTGATCCAGATGTAATTTACTCTTACTGAGCGGAAAGGTAATGGGGTCCCCCAAAAGAAGCTCAAGAGACCTTCTTTAGTTTATAATACATAGTTCCTATATAGGGAGGGTGTTTAAACTAGGCGCTATATCACCTGTTTGCACTATCATTGTAATATGATTCCTCCTTTTGTATTTTATGAAGTTGTAACCATGCTGACCATATTATTTTTAATCATATATCTGCTTATGTTGACTATAATACAGCGCATGAGATCACGTCATTAAAATAAATATTTTAACCTTACCATGTCTCTTTTATACTCCTGTTGTGGACTGGTATGAGAATATAGCAAAAGAGTGTTCTCAATTCCCACCATTCCTGAGATGGTCCTAAGTTGCATGTTCTAGGTTGTCTAATCATTGGTTACTATGCTCTAGGACGAAAAGCTAATGTGACACTGAATGCTAGCTGGTTGGGGTTTCTAGGTACTGAGGTGAATTTCTGGTACACCACAATTTACTAATGTCCCAGGTCTCTGTGCACAGTTCTGTGTATGAGCAGAAATCCTTGCAACAATAGCTCAATTAAGGCATTCAGTCTGAAACTACTACTAAGGCCTGAAGGTTGAGATCTAAGGGGTAGATGTACGAAGAATAGTAATAGCGATCACCAAATCGCTATATGGTAATCACTTTCATTAATGTAGAAAGGGGTTATTTAGCCCCTATTCCTAAAATAGCAATTCATAGTGAGTCGCAAATAGACCTAGCTCATGAATATTAATGAGATACTTCGCAATTTTTGACCCACTACAATTCGCTACCATCATCGAATCAGCAGACCACTATCTATGTGATAGCTTTTAAATAAAGCGTTTTTTTTAAGGCAGCCCATTTTCCTTAGAGGAAAACATACTGTGTTTAAAAAAAGAAAAAAAGAAAATATTTCAGTTTCATTTTTTAAGAGTAGGCCCTTTACTACTGCCTGCTCTTAAAACAATCAATTCTACCATTCTCAAAGTGGAAGGAGTCCCTTGGGGACTATTTCCTATTTGCAAATGTGTTACCCCCAACTTTGAGTTGGCGGTAAAGTGCGAATGTTTTGTGACCGCATTTTGGTCAAAAAAACATTCATACATACCAATGCGAATTGGTTTTTGGAAGGGATTACCAAATCACAATTTGACCTTAGAACATCTGAAAAGGCATTTTTGTGTTCGCAAGCGGCCCCATTCCACAAATCGGGCTGTTTTGCAAACGCCTAAATTTCTATTCTGTCTCTTTGAGCAATGATTATCTATCTAACTTGAAATAGCATTTTCAGAATGGCAGGGTCTGCCTAGCCTTTTTATGGTGGTGGTACTGCCATGGAAAGGCTGGTGGAGGCTGGATTTGGGGGCCCGTTGCGGGCCCCCTCAGTGTTGAGGGAGCCAGTTGTGCACTGGGGGGTACCCATGGTACCCCCTACATTTCCATGCACAAGGTGGCAGGCGTCACTTGGTGTCTCCAAAAGAGGGGGGTTTCCTTTCTGTGGTTATTTTATAATGTTTGTACAATCAATCAGACCAATAGAGTAAGACCACTATTGCGGGACAAGTTTTACAGTATCCTCAAAAACACATAACTTTAGACCAAAAGATGTATCAAAAATTGTCACATTTATTTAAAAAGAAGAAAAAACAAGCATTGGTATTCAAAGATTCAGACAGTTTCATGTAAACAGCAAAATACATACATATACTTATTCTTCCTAATATTACAGTATAAAATATTTTTAAAAAAACAGTTGTCGACGCGTTTCGGTGCTTGTTCGGATCGAACACCTTCCTCAGGACTTATGGTTAAAAACTTCATAAATCTAAAAGAAACATATGTGGCATAGAATTAATACAAGACACTTGAGGATTTTTTAAAAAAACACTTTTGTCTCACTGAAAACAGGGTCATAACTACTAGTGGTCAGAGAATCTTACTTTTAAAGCATTTTCAATTTGCTATACCAGTCTTGATCCTGGAGTGAAATATTCCTTTAGTTTATATGTTCACCTCTGCTTGACCATCTGGAGGATCTAAAATAACAGTGGTATTTGGTTTTACACAAAGTTCTAGCTTCGATACATGTGTTGTTTGTTATTTGATTGCATGCACCAATGCTTACTTGATAATGATGTGCAGAATTTAAACTATTAGATGGAGACTTCTCCGCGCGCCTTCTTTTTATATATATAGGTCGCCTCGAAGTATTCTGGAACCTTCTTACAAGTTGATTCCAATTTTTGGTTGGTTTGGGCGAACGTTTCACCTGTTGGCAAAATGCAATGAGTGGGATCAATTGCCGTATCTCATTTGTACTCTGTTATTTGTGCTAGTAGTCACACAACTCAACTAAAGTAAATTTATGTAATTTCTCTAAGGAGAGCCTTACTATCCTTGCCTTGTGACCTCAGAATGGGTGGCCACCATTTGATGTGCATTCTGATGTGCATTTTAATTTAACCATCGTAGGCACTACAGTTGGCTTGTGGTAGAATAACATCATCAGTACAAATGAGATACGGCAATTGATCCCACTCATTGCATTTTGCCAACAGGTGAAACGTTCGCCCAAACCAACCAAAAATTGGAATCAACTTGTAAGAAGGTTCCAGAATACTTCGAGGCGACCTATATATATAAAAAGAAGGCGCGCGGAGAAGTCTCCATCTAATAGTTTAAATTCTGCACATCATTATCAAGTAAGCATTGGTGCATGCAATCAAATAACAAACAACGCATGTATCGAAGCTAGAACTTTGTGTAAAACCAAATACCACTGTTATTTTAGATCCTCCAGATGGTCAAGCAGAGGTGAACATATAAACTAAAGGAATATTTCACTCCAGGATCAAGACTGGTATAGCAAATTGAAAATGCTTTAAAAGTAAGATTCTCTGACCACTAGTAGTTATGACCCTGTTTTCAGTGAGACAAAAGTGTTTTTTAAAAAAATCCTCAAGTGTCTTGTATTAATTCTATGCCACATATGTTTCTTTTAGATTTATGAAGTTTTTAACCATAAGTCCTGAGGAAGGTGTTCGATCCGAACAAGCACCGAAACGCGTTGACAACTGTTTTTTTAAAAATATTTTATACTGTAATATTAGGAAGAATAAGTATATGTATGTATTTTGCTGTTTACATGAAACTGTCTGAATCTTTGAATACCAATGCTTGTTTTTTCTTCTTTTTAAATAAATGTGACAATTTTTGATACATCTTTTGGTCTAAAGTTATGTGTTTTTGAGGATACTGTAAAACTTGTCCCGCAATAGTGGTCTTACTCTATTGGTCTGATTGATTGTACAAACATTATAAAATAACCACAGAAAGGAAACCCCCCTCTTTTGGTGTCACTATTTCCCAGTCCTTTCTGGGTTGATTCGGGAAAACTCTCACCTGTTTTTCGCGTCACTTGGTGTCTGCCACGTTGTGCAGGGAAATGCACAACATGGCCATTTAACATTGTGACAGGTGCTGCAGCACCTGTCACAATGTTGAATTGGTGGATGCGACTGCGGCGGTAGTGGTTGCATCGGCATGCAGCACCACCGCCGAACAGGCGGAGGTCCCAATCCCGCTATGATGGCTGGCAGACTCAAGTCCGCCCACATCATAATCAGCCCCAAAGTGCGCTTGACTGCTTAGCTGGCCGTCTTGGCCCAGCCAAACAGTCATGTGGAATTTGCAAATTCGAAGTGCTCCCACATCTTTGTCGGTCGTAGCATGCCCCATCCCTCAGCGGCGCGGGAAGAACCCGATGATGAAGCATGCCACCAAGGAACATTTTGGAGGGTGAGGGTTATTTTAGAACAAATATTGTTTTTCCTACTCAGGAAACCCAATAGTTTTCCTTTTTTTAAGTCACTTTAGCACAAACTTTGGAAGGACAGTATTGTTTTCAAATAATAGTGGACTTTCTTTGTCTTTTCATACCTTGTGGAGGAGGCTGAGCCCACGACTTTTTGCACCTCTTCACTGCCTCTTTTGTTTTTTGGTTACCATTTGTATATTACCCAGGCTGTAATGGACAACCTAGTAGGGAAGGTGCACAGGCTACCTGTCCCCATCAGAGTGCCTATCCACGGAGCTCAGACCATTGCAGTGTTGTGCTTTGATTGGGAGAGCCAATCATAACGCTGCATTGCAGCGTTGTGATTGGCTATGGGGAGCCTGAGTGCTTCCTGGTTCCAGGACAGTGGAGGAGATATGCTGCGGGTTACTAGAGGTAAGTGGTTTAAAAAATATATATTTTCCAAAATCTCCTGTAATTGTTTTACACTTCACATATTGAGCTCCTTGTGTTCTCATTACAGTTGAATAGATTTTCTTTATAACTACTGCACATGAAAACGTAGCATGGCATGAACCAAACATGCAGGTCCTCTGAGGAAACCTTGAAAACTATAAAGAGGTTATCAAGTACCATAATGCAATAGCATAGATGGCAGATGGTCGAAGAAAGATGACACCCTGGAGCATGGTATAAGAAGACAGTTTTTAATAGAACCCACCCACCATTTTCATTGCCTTTTAACCAGAGCACAAGCTCACAAGGCCAACACCACTTCCTTCCTGATGAACAAAAGAGTTTGAAGAGGGGACTGTGAACTCGCAGTGCCATATGCATTAATAGCATGGTAAAAAAGAATTAAATGGTTATTAAAATCAATAACTCAAAGCGTTACAGCAATTTGTTTTGGAATTTGCATGTTTTGTGTGCGCCTGCACGCACAGTTTCTAGGCACTGGGGAGAAATGACCTGAAGCACCAAGGCCAGAGTCTGGTGCTCTAGATAGGGCTTTGAAATTCATCTAGTTTCATACTCCAGAGCCAGTGAAGGAGAAATGTACTTACCTGCATCTTTATCCCAGTATAAGCATTCCATAGAGGTAAAGTCATGCAGTCTGAGATGTGCCTGAGAGTTGCATGCTGAACAGTCGAATGTGAGCGATGTGTGGCCCAATGTGGAATAAAATCTAGCATAAGTATGAGTACCTAAAGAAATTGAGCACTTGCTAGTGTAATGTACGCGGAATATTGAAAAATGTCCTGTCATTTCCATCAGGAAATACTATAAACTTGACTTCAACTACCTAATTCACTGGCATAGAAGCTGGGAGAAAGACTGTGCACTGGAACCTAAGAAAACATTTTCCACAAGAACCCACCCACTCTCACGACCTTATAACTGGAGCACTTGCTATGATGGCCAACACCTATTCCTTGCTGACGAAGCTGACCCCAGCGGCAATATATGTGTGTGCGTGCATGGGTATGAGTGTGTGTGTGTACCCGTGCGTGCATTCGTGAATCTGTGTATGTGGGGGGTGTGAGTGTGTGTGCCCATGTGTGCATGCATGCATGTGTGTGTGCCCGGGTGGGTGTGTGGGTGTGTGACTGTGTGTGTGTGTGCTTGTGCATGCATGTTTGTGTGTTTGACAATCTAGTGGGGTCGATAAAAAGGCATGGTGATCTTAGGGAGATGAAATTGTAGCATACAATCATGTTTCATTGCACATACACTTTTTTCATTACCTTTTGAAACTGTGGGGGATATTCTCAAGAACGAGTGATAATTACAGCAATAGTAGCTTAACGCAACTCTTCATATCGCAGTCTATCGTGTGAAAATAACGCCGTATTAACTAAGTATTCACAACACGGCGGCGGCCGCCATCTTTGAGCGGACTCGCGCGCCTAGGGCTCACTGGAGAGTCTATTTAAAGTCGCTCCCTACGCGCAGCGGGACGCGCAGGTGGACGCCCTCGCTTAGCCTGAGTCGTGCCGGAGTCCTGCCCGTCTGCGCCCGTCAGCGTCCCGGAGGCGGCGGGGCGGCGGAGGATTCTGGTCAGGTGTGGCTAAGGATGATCTACTATTCCTCGGCGACTCTTCACGCCATGCGCTCGACATCTAGCTTGTGTCGCTCCGTATTCCCTGGTCGACACAAGGGGAAACGTCGCTGCCCGGCATGCGGCTGGACGCCCACTGGGGCACAGTGCTGCGTCCTTAGGACACCCGAGGCTCATGTGAAACATCTTTGTCTGCTGCTCAACACTAGCTCGGTAGGAAGGCATGCCCTGCACATTTACGATCTTCTTGTCAGGGATAATCCGTTATGCCTGCTCCTGACGGAAACCTGGTTGGGAGAGGCGTTGAATCCTGATATTTTTACTGCGATCCCCCCAACCTATAATATTTTCTGCCAAGACAGAGTTAAGGGAAGGGGGGGAGGAGTCGCTGTGGTGGTGAGGAAGAACGTTTCCTGCTCAGTTCTTCCCGTGAATTCCATCGAGGGCTCTGAATCCCTTGCCTTTATGCTTAGACTGTCTCCTGGTCAAGCGCTTAAGGGACTGCTGGTCTATAGGCCTCCCGGCCCGGTGGGCTCCTTTTGGGAGGACCTACAGACAGCTATCTCGGAGTTGGCGCTGTCTGCACAGCATTGCCTGCTGGCAGGCGATTTTAACTTTCATCTTGATGTCTTGGACGATCTGGATGGGACCAAACTCCTGGATATCACATCTCCGCTTGGCCTGGTACCGTTTATGCTAGGGCCTACACATGAGAAAGGGCACACCCTCGACCAAGTGTTCTCTTCTGTCCCAATTGTTGACATCGATACACGGCCGGTGCTCTGGTCGGATCACAGGCTGATTGGATTCTCCGTGCTGGAGACCGGGCGGTCTGACACTTGTGCCCCCACTGTGCCCAGATCGGCCTCGAGAGCTCTGCACAGAGTGACGCCTGCTATGTTGGAGCAGGCGCTTGCGGAACATCCGTGTTCCCTCTCCGGGGACCCGGAAAGAGACACTGAGGCCCTGCAGCGATGGCTGACTGAGAGGTTAGATGATCTTGCCCCAAAGGTAACCCCCCGGTCCACCGCGATACGGCAATCTGCGCCCTGGTTCACGGAGGCGCTGCGTGTGGCACGCAGTCAATGTAAGGTTGCTGAGCGGGCCTGGCGCCTCCAATATAATGCGGAGGCTAAACTCGCCTATAGGTCAGCGGTTAAGGCCTATCACCGAGATATTCTTGGTGCCAAGCGGGACTATCTAGCCAGGAGGATTGAGGCATCGGCGAACTCCTGCAAGGAGATCTTCACGATAGTGAAGGAGTTCACGTCCCCTACCTCCTATTCACCCCCGCCTGTATCATCTGATGCATGGGCGTGTGATCTTGCCACTTTTTTCACTAACAAGATTAAGGCAATTCAGGTCTCCTTCTCGGAGAGCTTGATGGAGGATTGCTGTGGTCCTGGGGCAGGACTTGGTACATCGTCCGTGCCCACGGCAGTACTGGCTGACTTTCCACCTGTCTCCAGTGACATGTCCCGGACTCTGTTGGCCAGTCTTAAATCTGGCTCACCACTTGACCCCTGCCCCGCCAAATTTTTGGCGGGGATGGCGGCAGTGGTGGATCCTTTGATCAACCCGATCCTCAACGCTTCCTTGAGGGGGGGGATCGTCTCACGCACCTGGAAAAGGGCGATGGTGATCCCCCTCCTGAAAAAGCCTGGTCTTGATGCCGAGGTTTTGGCCAATTACAGGCCAATTTCACTTCTCCCGGCTCTGGCGAAGATCACGGAGAAACATGTCCATGGCGTCTTGTCGAGCTTTCTTGAATCTAACAATTTGCTCCATCCATCCCAATCCGGTTTCCGTCCGAATTTTAGTACGGAAACGGCGTTGGTGGAGGTCTCCGAGATTATCAGGGAGACCTTGGATGTGGGTGGCAAGGCCATGTTAGTCATGTTGGACCTGTCGGCGGCCTTCGACACCGTCCCCCATGAGGCGCTTCTCGCCAGGCTTTATGACATCGGCCTGAGGGGGACGGTGTTCAGATGGTTTACATCTTTTCTGGAGGGCCGCCGCCAGACGGTCTGGGTTTCCCAGAGCTCCGCCGAGATGCCGCCACTGGGAGTCGGGGTTCCACAGGGATCTGTGTTGAGCCCGACATTGTTCAACATCTTCATGTCCCCTTTGGCGGCTGCGGTGGAGGCCTACGGAGCCCAGATCGTGTCCTACGCCGATGACACGCAACTCCTCTTCACTTGTGGCAAAGATCAGCCATTTGATGGGGAGAGAATTCGGGACTGTCTGGACATGGTCTTCGGCTGGTTCCAGCGTAATAGTCTGAAGGCCAACTCCAGCAAGTCGGAGGTTTTATTTTTCGGCTGTGCTACCGATCCCGAATGGCGGCAGTGGTGGCCGGCTGCTATGTGCCCCCCGGCACAATCCTCCCTGGTTGCCAAGAACCTCGGTGTCAAGCTTGATAACAAGCTCTCTTTGAGAGCGCACGTTCTTGGCCTGTCTGGCACCTGTTTCGGCATTCTGAAAATGCTCCGCAAGTTTCTTCCTTTATTATCTGCGGAGCACAGACGGATTACGGTGCAGGCGCTTATCGGATCCAGGCTAGATTATGCCAATGCCCTCTTCCTAGGCCTACCGGACTATCTGGTCCAGCGTTTGCAGGTGGCACAGAATTCTGCAGCCCGTGCAATTTTTGGTCTGCATAGACGAGCCCGGGCTTCCGGACTGCTACAGACGCTCCATTGGCTGCCGATCCGGAAGCGGATCATGTTCAAATCCCTGACGCTGGTGCACAAAGCTCTGTTCGGCTCAGGCGCGGGATATTTGCAGAAGAGATTGGCCTTCAATCGCCCTGCCCGCTCTCTGCGCTCTGAATCCCTTTTTACTGCTATGGTTCCACGTGTGAGGAAGGCCCGCCTGGGGGGGCGTTCTTTCAGCCTTAAGGCCTCCCAGTTATGGAACTCGCTTCCATTGGCACTTCGCAGCACTCCCAATTTGCTTCAATTCAGAAAGAATCTGAAGACTTGGCTTTTTAATCTTTCTGTTTAGGTGGGCTTTCTTTTTCTTTCTTCTGGGATTCATTCGTCTTGTTATGTTGTTCTACATTGTAGCGGACTGTGGAAAGCGCCGGGACACTCTTCTAGAGTAGCCGAGCGCTATACAAACGCATTTTAACATAACATAACATAACATAACAACACGGCGGTACCATGCGATAGGCCCACGACAACGCATCAAATGTCTGCGATAAAGCCAATGTGTCGCCGCAAAAATTGCGAAACACTTACTCAAAAAAAGTTGCGAAGAGGCCAATCGCAATACAAAAAGCAGCGAAAACCAGTGACAGGTATGCAAATCCCACGCCTCGTGCGGGAAAATGCACTATAAAAGCTACTAAAAGAACACACCAAAAACAATTCCAAGTGTCTAGCACCATGGGTGCACTCAGACTGCGTGCAGAGATCAACGCAAACCCCGCAAGCCCCACAGACCACCAGCAAGGAACTACGGGGTCGGGGAAGGCCAAGGAGAAGAGCGGGAGGAAGACAGGCTGCAGTCCGCAGTAAAACCGGATCAGCGTCACGTAGGTGACAGAACAATACCATCAACTGACCCACAATTAGACTAACATGAATGCAGTCGGAGTGGGGGCGTGGCTTGGGCGCCGATGGCGATGGTCGCCTGAGAGCTCGGCTCCGGGACTGAGCCCGGAATTATCCTGTAAATCGGAGGCTGCGGGGCACCCCAGACCCCGCATTCTGCTGAGCGGACCGACGGAGACCTGCCGGGGCCCCTGGTGGGGCTCGGACGAGGGTTGATCCGGAGTGGAACCGAAGTTTGCGGAGTTGCGGAGTGCGACCCAACATGGCGCCCGGACTTCTTTGTTCCCCTGGTCGGACCCATTGACTCGGTGGAGCGTCGCGAGCAGCGACTTGCGCCCGGCTTTGCCATCCCCGGCTGCTCTGTGCACTAGATATCAATTGGATCGGACTTTTTACAACGAGTCTGCACTCAGCTGGGTGACTGGGCGGATGCCCACGGTATAGGGGACCCGGGGAGCGGACGCTCTGTGATCCAGGCGGTGGCCCAACTCACGACACCGCACCTAGCTACGTTTTCCTGGCCAGTCCACCTCCATGGGAGGCGCGACACTTTGGCGCCACAAGTCGTCCGGTGGAGTTGGTGGCCCTCACCCCGGGTCTCTAGCGGCTGAGCGGGCCTGCCCGACTCGGCGGCGGTTGTCTCCGCCCCCTCATCGGTGCCCTCGGACGCCGTGGCGGTGGCGTGAGCCGAAGCGGAGAAGTCTCCACAGGCCCTGGAGAAGGAGGTCTCCCATACTTGATTTGAAGCCCAGTTACCGGGAGGGTCGTGGTCGGCATCTGCACCCGGAGACGCCTACTCAGGGACCTTCACGGAGTGCCCCCGGTGACATGGGGAAACCTAGAGGAGCCAAGGGGACTGCCCCGACTGCCTCGGACTCGGAAGCCCAGGACAAAGAGGTACATGGGGACCCAAAGAGTTCTGGTGGCGCACCGATGCAACAACAGTTCGACCGCGTCCTGGAGGCGATAGCGACCACGAGATCGGCCCTCCAACAGGACATTGCCCAGGTGGCGACGAGCCTAGGCCTCCTCAGAGCGGACCACGGTAAACTGTCGGACCGGGTCAAGGAAGTGGAGAGCTCGGTGAAAACCTTGGAGCCGGCGCAGCGGACCTTGGCTGCAACGATGAAGGATGCCTTATCCCGAATTGCGACCCTGGAGCAGAGGGCGGAGGATGCGGAAGGCCGCAACAGAAGGAACAACATCCGTGTAGTGGGCCTCCCGGAAAAGATCGAGGATGGCGACATGGTGACATACTTGGAGACCTGGCTCCGTGACACGGTAGCCCCGGAGGGGCTATCCTCCTTCTACACTCTGGAGCGTGCCCACAGAGTCCCGGCGCGGCCACCGCAACTTGGACGCGCCCCGAGACCGGTGGTGGCGCGGTTATTGCACTTTCGGGACAGGGACTTAATCCTTAATGCCGCCAGACATAATGGTCCATTCAAAGTGGCGAACAGTCAGGTGAACATCTTCCCGGATTACACCTACGAGACTCAACGCAAGCGGTTCTCCTTCCTGGCGGTCAAGCGCGAGCTCAGGAGCGAGGGCATCCAGTACTCGCTCCTCTATCCTGCAAGGCTCCGCATCATTGTCGATGACAAAACTCAGTTCTTCGACACCCCGGAGGATGTCTGTGCCTGGCTCGAGCTTTACAGGACAGGGAAAGATGGCTTCGGCTCCTCGTCCCAACAGGCGGATGAGCCGGAACAGAGACGGCGATCCAGGAGGATCAGGAATCGCCGCGGCCGCACGGAAGGGCCCTCGACTGCAGAGACGTCGTCGGAGCGGAGGGGAGTGTTGGAAGTATTGTCGGAGTTGTCTGGTGCACGAGACGGAGCCATTGAGGAGGTAGACAACCCGGGTGATGAGGAGGCACCATCGGAATCGGAGGACTCAGTGACTGACAGTGCCCATACACCGGTGATCACACCGAAATCGGTGGAGGACCTTTTGGATGGACAGGGGTAACGGGGTGTGCTGCCTTATTTTGGGTGGGGGCCCGGCAGGGGGGAGGCGGTTGCCGTCCATTGCTGCTGACAAAGAGGGTGGGAGGGGTGGGGTGCCCCTGTTTCTGCCCCGAGGGATTTTTGTTACTGGTTAGGGCTTGTTTTAGTCCTGGTGGCCTGAGCGTCGAGGGCCCACTGCCTCCGCCCGGCCCGCACCTGGCCCTTAAGGCCTTCCTACGGTGGCGACCGTAGGAGTAGTAGGGGTTATTGGGTTGAGGGAAGGCGAGGTTTGGATGGGATCTGGATGGCGCAGTTTGGGTCCTGTTCTGGGGTGGGTGGGTGAGAGTTCGGTTTGTTCTTGGGTTGTTTGGTTTTGGTTGGGGAAAATGGCTGCCATCAGTGCTGGGAAGGATGATATCTTTTCTCTGCGGGAGCCCGGACGGGGAGACTGTGCGAGAACAATATGGGACAATGGCTGATGTTGCTAACTTGAAATGTGTTACTTGGAACGTAAGGGGGCTTCATACTATGTCCAGGCGCCACAAGGTCCACGCTTATTTAGTGCGTAGGGGAGTGCAAATGGCGCTGCTGCAGGAAACTCATCTGACCAGGGCGGAAGGGGCGGCGCTACAGCGTAGATGGAGGGGGCAGGTCTTTTCCACGTCGTACTCCGCGTATGCCAGAGGGGCGCTGATATGGATCAGAGCGGGGGTCCCCTTCCAAGTCACGAGAACAGTGATAGATCCAGAGGGACGTTACGTGGCCATCTCGGGCACTCTAGGAGGGAGGGACTTGAATGTTTGCTGTGTGTACGCTCCTAATGTGGACCAGACTGCCTTCCTCTCCAGGTTATCGGGCTCGTTGGCCCACTTTTTCTCCGGGCCCCTTCTGCTTGGGGGAGACTTCAACTCCGTAGTGGACGTGGATATTGACCGCTCCCATCCACCACTTCCCGATTCTCCGGTTCGTCGCACGGCTAAGGGTCGTCAGGATTGGCAGACCCGATGGGGTTTGACGGACATCTGGAGGGCGCATCACCCCGCTTCTAGGGATTATTCATACTTCTCGGGCCTGCATGAGTTGCATGTCCGACTGGATGCCTTTCTTGGGTCGCCCGAACTGGTTTCGGCAGCGGTCCGATCTGAGTACTTGTCCAGAACCATTTCAGACCATAACCCACTCCTGCTGGACCTTCGCTGGTTCCCCGGGGCGCCGGCGGTGCCCACCTGGAAGCTGCGACCCGAGATTCTTGAGGACAGTGTTTTTAGAGCGGACCTGGGAGACAAGGTATTGGAATATTTTGCGTCCAACGGCGGCACCGCGAGTACACGAGCGTTAGAATGGGACGCTTTTAAGGTAGTGATGAGGGGTTACTGTATTTCTAAGAAAGTGGGTATGAGGCGCGTTATCCTGGCTGACTTAGATGCAGCGGACCAGCAACTCCGCGAGCTTGAAATTCGCCGCCCTGGACACCCGGAATTGCAGGTACGAACGGCGGAGGCGAGGGAAAAGGTAGCGGCAGAGGTCGAACGGCTTCGCTGTTTTGATTATAAAGCCTATACGGTCCGATCCATCGCAGAGGGGGACAGATCGAGCGCGCTGCTGGCATGGTTGGCCAACCCTACGCGCCAGTCCCAATTGACGACAAGCATGCGTGAGGCAGACGGCACCGAGGTACACACCCAGCCGGAGATTCTTAGTTGCTTCCGGCATTATTATGAACGTTTGTACCGCAGTCGCTCCGCACGAGACCCTGCCCGGCTCGATAATTATCTACGTCCACTGGAGCTCCGCGTAGTGGAGCAAGAAGTGGCGAAGGCCCTGGGGTCCGACATTGAATTGGGGGAGATCCGCGGGGCCATTAAACGGATGGCGAGAAACAAGACCCCGGGCCTGGATGGCCTACCCGTGGAGTTTTATGCAGCTTACGCTGATCTCCTAGCCCCTCGATTGTTGGTGGTCTACAGGGAGGCGAAGAGGCTGGGGCGACTCCCGAGCTCGATGTGTGAGGCGCTGGTGGTTCCTCTCCTCAAACCAGGTCGAGACTCGTCCGACCCGGGGTCTTACCGCCCCCTATCAATGTTGACGGTGGACTATAAAATACTGAGCAGCATCTTGGCCTCGAGACTGCTGGGACACATGAGTTCCCTAGTGCATGAAGACCAAGCTGGTTTCATCCCACGGCGAAACACGACTATGAATATTCGCAGGCTGTTCCGTTTGCTGGGGGAACCATTTGTGGATGCCCCGTCCCCGGTCGTCTTGTCGGTGGACCTAGAGAAGGCTTTTGATAGCCTGGAGTGGGACTACCTCTGTACGGTGCTGCGGAGATTCGGCCTCGGGGAGGGCTTTGTCAGGTGGACCGCGGTTCTCTATGCCTCTGCATCAGCCAGGGTCCGGGCGGGTCCACTGATTTCCTCACAGTATCCGGTAGAACGAGGCACGCGGCAAGGGTGTTCACTGTCCCCACTTCTCTTTGCGCTAGCGGTGGAGCCACTCGCGCTGCACCTTCGGTCGGGAGCCCACTACACGGGCTTGTGGACGCCTGCGGGCCCGCATTATGTTTCGCTGTATGCGGACGACCTGTTGCTCTTCCTAGAGGACCCGCTCGACGCTTTACGTGGAGCGGCGGTGGCGCTCACAGAGTTTGGGGAGGTTTCGGGCCTCCGAGTGAACTGGTCCAAGACCTGTCTCTTTCCGGTACGCAAAGGTGCTCCCGCCCCTACCCTAACTAGGGAGATTCGATGGGAACCCGACTGCTTTAAGTACCTTGGGGTGTTCGTCTATCACGACCAACCCGACCTCCTGGATGGGAACATTGCCCGCAGCATCCGAGCACTTCGAGGCTGCATGGACTTTTGGGCCACGCTGCCGCTTTCGGTGGCGGGACGGATCGCCCTGCTTAAAATGGTGGCGCTTCCCCGGCTATTATATTACTTTCGGACTCTACCGATCTGGGTTCCACCGGCCACGTTTCGACTGTTACGCTCTATGGTGGTCGGATTCCTCTGGGGGTCGGGCCGCCGGCGGGTAGCCCTCAAAACCCTGATGAGGCCGAAAGACGAGGGGGGGCTCGCGGTGCCGGACTTTGAAAAGTATTATCTGGCGGCGCAGCTCCAGACCTTCACCCAGGAGATCGCCAGGGAATTCCGGGGCCCGGAAGACAGGAGGGGAACGGGCATGGCCAGGCATGTTCTCTCCTTTATAGTGCTGCGACAACGTTTGGCCCTGCGGGATTTGTCGATGGAGGAGCGGACTGTCCGCCTGTGTTGGAATCGGGCTCACGCCCGAGGCCAACTGAGAACACCATATGCACCTGAAATACCGTTGGGGATGCTGACGGCCCTCCCCCATGGAGGGGATTGGTCACGTTTGGCGGCCTGGGAGGATGCCGGCTTACAGCTGGTTGGGGATCTGTACGAGGACGGAGCACTCTTGTCCTTCCAGGATCTTATCGACTGTTTCGAGATCCCCCGTGGTGATTTTCTGCTGCACTCGGCCATTGTCCGAGCAATCCAGGCACACTGGAAGAGCGGGCAGGAGGAACCCCCCTTATCTCAGGTGTGCCAGTACGTGATGATGTCTGCGGGCACGGTGAAGGCGGTCACTTGCCTTTACGGCAGGTTGATTAACGAAGGGTTGGCTCCCCTTACCACTCTGAGAAACCGCTGGGAGGGGGACATTGGCAGGGAGATCCCGGAGACGACCTGGGCCCAGTTGGTGAGACGAGCCTGGAAGGGCACACGTAACGCCCGTTTCCAGCTGGTCCACTATTACGTTCTCCACAGAGCGTACCTGACCCCAGTGAAAATTAGGCGGTATTTTGCCACGAATTTGGCGGAATGCCCTAGGTGCCCAGCTCAGGAAGCGGACCTCCTACATATGCTATGGGCCTGTCCGGGATTGTCATCTTACTGGCAGGAAGTAGAGAAGACCCTGGAGGAGGTGACGGGGAGATCCTTATCATTTGATGCGGCGGTTGGGCTCCTACACTGGTTCCCCCATACCCCCAGGAATAAAATTTCTAGTAAATTTATCGACCTAGGGCTCCTCCTTGCTAAACGAGAGGTGACCAGGAACTGGAAGGCACGAGTTGGTCCGACAGGCAGCAGGTGGCACAGTGAGCTTTTGAAGTGGGCGGCGGGGGAGAGCGCGCTGAGATATCAACTAGCTTGGAGGCAGCGTAATGAGAAGGCGCAGGAGGCCGCGTTGGAGTGGGAAATGTTAGTGCAGGCCCTCAGGGATTATTGTGCCCCCAGCGACTCTGAAGATGAAGAAGCGACTCGCCCTGAGTCCCGGTAAACGTTTGCACTGTTAGTCCTATTGCTTTCCCCGTGGGTCCCATGGCAGATCCTGTGGCGGTAGCTCCCAGGCGCTGGTGGCGGGGGTGGGTGGGGTTTCTTTTGGTTAGTAGTATTTTGAGGGTGGGGGTTTTCTTTTGGATTTATAGGCTTGTTTGGAAAAGCAGATGACGGACAGTGGATCATCCGGACCAGCTCAAGCATCCTGCTGAGCCCCCATTGCATCTCGCCGCCCGACCCCAGGGTTGTGGGCCGGATGGCTGTGTACGAAACTTACGGTGGGGGGCCAGAGGGTTTTACTATGTTGATATTGCTTATGATACAATGCTGGTCGATATTGTAACGATTTACTAATTCCTGCAATAAAAATATATTTAAAAAAAAAAAAAAAATGAATGCAGTCGGAGTGTCGAGGCGGTCAATGGAGGAGGCCAAGAGGCCCTGGCATAATGTGAAAAGCCAAACCAAGCACAAACCCACTGCCAACAGGAAGGCAGCAATAGCGACAGGAGGTGGGAGTCCAGCATCACAGGAGGAGCTGAAGGAAATGGTGGCCACAGTCATCAGTGTGGAGATGGTGCAAGGAATGGTGAGTATCGACACAGCCTGAGAGGACCTGACACAACATCAACAGGGTGAGTAAAAACCAGGCACTGGGGCTATGGGGAGATGGGCACAATGGCACATATGAGCAACAATGTGTAGCACACTGCACACCCACAATGACCCTGGATCATGTCCCTGATCCCCATGGCACACTGCAGCGCACACATAGCAATTACAGCACATCCACATTGATGACAATGTGGTACAATGTGCAACCCCAACACAGCAGAACAGAGGACACATCTGGCTCTGCACATGTGCAGAAACAGGCCAACTACATCTAACAGAGCAGGAACTGTGAGATGGAAATAAACGCGTAGGACCTCACATCCGTCATGTAGTCAAAATGTCCACCGTCGTGCATCAAAATCCAGCACCTCCCAAACAGTCACAATGTACATTGTCATACAGTCTGCATGTAAACAAGAACAATGCTCCAACATACATGTCAACACAATGTCAACATGCATCTCCCCTTTACATTGCAGAGGGACAAAAAACACTTCCAGCAGAGCAGACAACTCATTAGAGATGTTGGAGAGGATCACCACACCTTCGACATGAACGCAGCCCATGGACCTCCCAGGCAACCCACCACCAGGACCAGTGCAGCCAAGCTACATAGAGAAGAACCCGCCCCTGAACAGACCACACAGCAGGAAGCACCCGGCAGCACAGCTGGCGCCCAACACTTCACCGAGCCACACATGGCATCCCAATGCCAGGTGTCAGAATACCAAAAGGAGGTGGCCGAACAGGTGCGGGTGGGGTCAGATCACATGGAAGCCGAACTACATCACATACATGGGTGTCTAAGTCCCCTTAGAGACCACCTGCACCCCACAAAGGAGACCAACCCAACATTGCGACAGAGACACATGCATTTGCACATTTCCTGGACTGATCCACGCCCAGAGCCCTGGAATTACCATTCAGACACCCAAGCTGGACCTCCATATGATGGCCCAGTCCACTACTATTATGTATTGAGTCGATGACAACAAAGCTACATGTCCAAGGTCGTACCCTCTGCTAGCGGGAGCATGGTGGTTGCGTCCACTGTACACAGCACAATGTAATGTTGTAGGGCCCGGGCCCTCATGTATACAGTATGACCACACGGACACACGCATTTAGTTTGTGGGACTGGCTATGGGCACGTCCGCCCGGCCCTTTATTGGCAGGGCCACATGTACAGTGACGCCTGTGCCGGGTGTGTGTGGGGTGAGTGCAAGCCAGTCCTCATGGAGTGGTAGGTGCTGGCAACAAATAGAACAGCAAACACAATTAAAAGGGAAACGGAAAACACCATCATTACAGATACAACTGCAGAGCATCATGGTGGTAGCCGGTGCAAGTACAGAGGTCACCCAATGAGCAAACAGAAGTGTCCGTGAGTTGCAGTGCACTGAGGTTGGGGCACTAGAGCTTAGCGCACTCATGTGAAGAAAATGTCTAGGATTGTGTCCCTTTGGTATATTCCTGATGCAGATGCAGTGGGGTGTGTTACACCTGCATCATCTTCCTCATCATCATCCCAGGTCTCCCACACTGCCTGAGGTGACATTGCTGTGTAACCTCTCCACAGCACAAAACTCTACCAGAAATGGGCGATGATTCGTGGTGCACTGAGTTAGTGGCACCTGGAGTGCTGAGCAGGGTATCAGGCATATGATGGCATCCACAACAGGTGTGAGCAACTCTGATAGTCTGTCAGTAAGACACTTTCGACCCTGGCAGTTGGCTTTTGGAGGTGGTCCCATTGGTGGAGGTGGCGTGTGCCTCCTGTGGTGATGCAATGTTCGGGCCGGTCAGGACTCAATTTGCTGTGTGAGCCCTGGTGGACCGCAGTTGAGGCTGGAGGCAACGGACAGCGCAGGGCCAAATACACATGGCATTGATGTCTCAGAGACCATACAATATCTCAGAAGACAGGGTCCCTGACATGAGCTGCACAGAGTTAGTGACCCAGGATGCACTGCAGCCCACACAGGCACACCGACAAGGGACGGTGACTTGCAGTGCACTGAGGTAGAGCCTTGCGGACTGAGTGGGTCCTCGTCGATGTCCGAGGGGAATGTGGCAGAAGTTTGCGGGGGACAGTGGAGGGTGTCCTCCAGGGCATAATGCAGAGGGCAGAAGCCATCCGGAAGTGGCAAATTGAGGAGTGGAATGCTACTGCCTCGGTATTACCACTAAGTCGGTATCAGCTCCATGAGGATGAAGACTACCCCCAGTCCATAGACTCAGACATCACCAAAGTTCAACCAAAGAGTGTCCATGAATGTCGGGGAAGAGATTTAGTGGCATCGGGGCTGAGAGGGGATGCTGTCTGCGATTTATTTATTTATTTATTTATGGGCTTATATAGCGCTATGAATAAACTCCCAAGGGAGTATCTCCGCGCGCGCGATGAGGCCGGTACAATGATATGAACTCTGCCATTGCTAAATCAAGACTCAGTTCCAAATGTGTGACCTACTCGAGCGCACTGCGGCGCGAGGGCAGTAGTCCGCGTGGGCCCACACACATGTGTGATTGGACAGTTATGCACAGACTTGATGGCACCACATCGAAGGGAGTATAGTGACTAAATATGGGCGTAAAATCCGTTTCGCGGATTTTTGGCGATTTCGCGATCCGCGAATCACGCGAATTTGCCCAAAAATCGGCAAATTCGCAAGCTATGAATTATTTTGCTTGGTCGCGCTTGAAAAATACGATATCGCGCGCACGGTGTTGACTTACCGTGATTCTGAGTCCACCGAGTTGTTTTTCTCCCGGTTTGCGTGTGCTGCGCCATTTTCGATCTTGCTGCGTGATTGCGCGAGAGTTTTTCTAACGCAATTACGTTATCGCGGCTTGCCATCTTGCACAGCGAGAGTTTGACAATGCGAGTACGTCATAAAGGACCGTGATCACGCATTGTGGGAGTAAACAATGCTGAACAAGTAGATGCGGCGCGCAGCTGACTTCCGGCGGGAGATTTGAACAGCTCGCGTTCCCGAAATTGCAAAAATTGCAATTCTGCACAAGAAATCCACGGCAGGAAGCATAAACCTTGTGAAAATGATGAATTTGATCAGAATAACTCCTCAGATTGACTTTTGGCTGCACTTTTTGGTGCAGGAGTCAATTTTTGGGGTGGGGTGGGAGGAAGGAAGTGCCCCAGAGTCTCCAACTTTCTGTTCCTGTCCAGCAGGCTCCTCCCAGTGCTTTGTCCATGTCCTGGTCACTTTTGATTTGGAGCTGGAAGGATTAATTTTTGTGGCTGCTGCTGGATATTTGTATTTGAGGACTTTTTGGACTTTGGAGTTTGGATCACTTTTGGACTTGAGATTTTACAAGTAAGTTGGTGTTGTTTGTTTGGGGCATTGCAGTTGAGGCAACTACAGTTCGAAAACTTTTTTCACAACTTTAACAAAATATATATTGTGGGTAGCCACAGTATCCAGTAGGCCCAGAGTTAGTCATGGGTGCATGATACAACTGTTTCTGTGATTTTTTTTACTTAATTCTCATTTATGTCATGGAATTTTAGCTCACTGTTATATGTTGATTTTTTTTAATTTTGGGGTGCCTGTAAAGCCTCACTAGCTAGTAGGCCCAGGTGTAGTGAGTGGTGCATGGACCTAGTCTTTCTATGGGGTGTCTTGAATTTTAACATCATTGAGGGCATTGAGAGCATTGGATTGTGGTGATTTTTGTGTGTTTTTCGACTTTTTGGGGTGGTGTTTGGGCCTGGCCATGTGGGTGGGGGCCATTTTGAGGCCTGGGGCAGGCAGGGCCTGGCCATGTGGTGGGGGTCAAGGGGCCATTTTGAAGCCAGGCAGTGTGCTGAGGCCTGCACCCAGTTTGCCTTGCTTTCAATCATTATGCCCAGGGGTACTCAGTGGTGCATGGGCCTAGTCTTTCTGTGGGGTGTCTTGAATTTAAACATCATTGAGGGCATGGATGGCATTGGATTGTGGTGATTTGTGAGTGTTTTTTTACTTTTTGGGGTGGTGTTGGGGCCTGGCCATGTGGGTGGGGGCCATTTTGAGGCCTGGGACAGGCAGGGCCTGGCCATGTGGTGGGGGTCAAGGGGCCATTTTGAAGCCAGGCAGTGTGCTCAGGCCTGCACCCAGTTTGCCTTGCTTTCAACCATTATGCCCAGGGGTACTCAGTCGTGCATGGGCATAGTCTTTCTGTGGGGTGTCTTGAATTTAAACATCATTGAGGGCATGGATGGCATTGGATTGTGGAGATTTTTGAGTGTTTTTTAACTTTTTGGGGTGGTGTTGGGGCCTGGCCATGTGGGTGGGGGCCATTTTGAGGCCTGGGACAGGCAGGGCCTGGCCATGTGGTGGGGGTCAAGGGGCCATTTTGAAGCCAGGCAGTGTGCTCAGGCCTGCACCCAGTTTGCCTTGCTTTCAACCATTATGCCCAGGGGTACTCAGTGGTGCATGTGCCTATTCTTTCTGTGGGGTGTCTTGAATTTAAACATCATTGAGGGCATGGGTGGCATTGGATTGTGGTGATTCTGTGGTGTTTTTTGACTTTTTGGGGCGTTGTTGGTGCCTGGCCATGTGGGTGGGGGCCATTTTGAGGCCTGGGACAAGCAGGGCCTGGCCACGTGGTGGGGGTCAAGGGGCCATTTTGAAGCCAGGCAGTGTACTCAGGCCTGCACCCAGTTTGCCTTGCTTTCAACCATTATGCCCAGGGGTACTCAGTGGTGCATGGGCCTAGTCTTTCTGGGGGGTGTCTTGAATTTAAACATTATTGAGGGCATGGCTGGCATTGGATTGTGGTGATTTTTGTGTGTTTTTTGTCTTTTTGGGGTGTATAACTGATGTTCCTCTGGCTTCCATTGCTTTTAGGTGCACAAGAGAACCAACAGTGCCAGGAAGAAGTCCTGCTGCGGTGTGTGCAGCACAACGTCACGTGACGTCACGTGTGGCCACAGACAAGACAACTCTGCAACTTGTGCAACTGCGGCCTGCTGTTCTGACATCTGAAGAAGATGGCCCCAAAGAAAGGTGGCCGTAGCGCCTCAGCAAAAAAAGTTGCCAGTGCCACTGCCAGTAAGAAGGAGCAGAAGAAGCAAGTGGCACCACCTACCAAGGAGACTGGTGTGCCCACCGACACCTTTTTTGGGAAAAAAACTACGCCTGCAGCAGCAGCGGTGTCCGCCGAGGACCAAGCTGGAAGCAGCACCTCCGCTTCATTGGGCTCAGTGCCACCACGCCAAGTCAGATCCAAGAACAAGAGTGCTGCTGCGGCAGCCACTTTGGTTGTTCAATCACCATCGACCAGTGATCTTGGCTCATCACAAGAAAGTACCATCCAATCAACGCCGGGTGTAACTCAGCTGACGAGTGTTCAACAACCACAGCCGCAACGACAACCACAGGTGCAACTAGTACAAGCGCAAGTACACGGGCAAGGAGAGGCGCAAGGAGAGGCGCAAGGACAGGTGCATGGAGAGGTGCAACTAGAGGTTCATGGAGCGGCACAACTGCCTACAACGCTTGATCCTCCAGAAGTAGGGGCACATCAGAAAATTGATATTCAAGCGTTATCATCCGAGGAAGCCACTCCTCCTGAGGATGATCCATTGTCTTCCAGATCCCCAGCAAGAAAAAGGTCAAGGAGGGCTACTACTACTACAAATTCTTCTTCAATCCCCCTTCATTCTGATGACCTTGATCTTGATTGGAAGCCACAAATGCAGTCTGAGAGTGAGGCACGCCATGAGCCGACAAAGGTAGCTAAGCCTAAAAGGAAGGTTCCCGCAAGGCTTCGACTTATGTGTGAGGACGACGAACAAGAAGTGGTGTCTTCTGCTGCTGATGAACAGTCTCACAATGACCCAGTCATCACAGTCGTCACTCCAGCCCCGGCGGGCATGCAGCAGACAGACATTTTGACCCTATCCCGAATGGCTGATGAGCGGGATGTGGGCGGCGTGGCACTGGTACCACTACCAACGCAGTTAACTACAACACCAACACGGCCTACAGCTTCCATCTTTTTTAGTCAGAAGGGCCGGCAGGGACCTCCATCCAGCTCAACCTCAAGTAGTGGTGTTCTAAGTGAACAACAGAAACTAATTCAGCCACGCCCATCCACCACTTCATCTGGCATTGAAAGTCAAAGTAGCACCTCCACCACCAGCAGACATCACCAGTCCCCAGTTTGGGACTTCTTTACTGTTAGCGCAAAAGCGGAAAACATGGTCGTTTGTTTGATTTGTAAAGTACCCGTTAGTCGAGGTAAGCTTGGTACCAACTATGGTACCGGAGGCCAGAGAGGTCATCTCAAACAACACCACCCTATCCAGTGGTATTCGCACCTAAGTAAGATCGAGGAGGCCCAACAAAGTAGAACTGATCCAAATATATCCATTCACATTGCATCTGATGCTGACCAGGGGCTGATTGTGCAGGGGGAAAGTCAAGTATCGAGCGACATTTTTTCCCACCCTCTACCCCTGCAATTTGTATGAGGCACACTAAGAGTCTGGGGCAGACACCAATGCAAAAAAGTCCGTCAATGAGCCTAACTGGTTTGAAGTCTGCATCATCATCATCATCATCATCATCACGTAAAATGGTCCAGCCCACCATTAGAAGCATGTTTTGGTTGGAGGCGCCATTTGAATGCAACCACCCAACGGTACGTCTGTATAACGCAAAGCTGGCTAAAATGCTAGCGCTGGACCTTCTCCCTTTTTCTTTTGTGGAAGGGGTGGGGTTTCTAGAATTAGTGGCAACAGTCTGCCCTAAATGGAAGGTTCCTAGCCGGTCCTATTTTGCCAGAGTTGCGGTTCCAGCACTACATCAAGATGTGCTGGAGGTGATTGGGGCAGCTTTGCAGAAGAGTGCTGTTCACACTATCCACTTGACAACAGACATGTGGACCAGTTGCCAAGGCCTTGATTACATGTGCATCACTACACTGGGTCTCTTTTGCAGGGGTTAGAGACAAGTCAAGTGGAGTTGTTGACCTGGACACACTTTTTCAAGCTACTCGGAAACATGCAACATTAGCCATGTTTGCCATGGAGAAATCTCATACTGCAAAAAACATTTTGGAGGAGTTTAACAGTAAGGCCTCTGAATGGCTGCATCCAAGAAATCACATAGTTGGTTATGTTTCCACAGATAATAGCAGTAATATAGTTAAGGCCATGCAGCAAGGTGACTATTTTAGAGTGCCGTGTTTGGCGCACAGTATTAACATCGTGGTTCAACATTTCTTGAAAAATGAAAACACAGTCAAGTAGATACTGACCACCTGCCGAAGAATCTGCACACATTTCAGCCATTCTTTTAAGGCCCGGAAGGAGCTGAGGAGCTTTCAACATGAACGTAAAGTGCCAGTCTTTTTTTTATTTTATTTTTTTATTGTTGACCGTTCAATTATTTAAAATCATTACAGTAAGAAATAGAATAAATAACAAGAAAGTAAAAAAATGTTTAAAAAAACGTTAAAAAAAAGTTTAAAATTGGGTCCTTTCCCCCATTTCTCCCCTCCCCTGCTGCCCCCCACCTCCGCCAAACTGCGAGTCTTTCAAGTCCTGTTTCCGTCAGTCATATCCTGTATTACAAAGTACCTTTTTGCCATCAGCTCCGGAAACTTGATTTTTGCTTCTGCATTGGGTCAATCAGGCTGGCTCCTCAATGCCCTTAGGTTGTTACTGAAGCTCGTTGTTTGTCTGTTTAATGCCTCTATATTGGGCCTACTTGTGGTAAAGCACTTGCGCCTTAGGCCAGTCTAATCTGATGGCTAAATTATGCCGCTCTGGTGAGAGACTGGGTTTTGGTTTCCGAGAAGCACCAATCTGATGCCTCCCTGCATGTTCTGATGCCAAGATTTCTAAAAATGGGGCGAAGCATCCTTTGTCGCTCACTGGTTAATTTGGGGCAGCAACATAATAAGTGGAGCCAGGATTCCTTTTGGTAATTGCAAAGGCGGCAAGAGATGGCACCATCTTCTCGTGCCCATTCTGGATTGAGGTCCGCTGTTCTTAGGGCCACTAGTCTCATAAAAAGGATTTTCCGATGGGCCTGGGCCCCTAGTGCTTCACTTAGGTATGGTTGGGCTTTTCCCATGATATAAGATTCATTCAGTGCCTTAGTGAGGGTGTTCTGGTGAAGAGCGTTTAGATCCAGTTCAAACGAAATAGAGCGTACCTGCCGTCTCATGATGTTTGACCAGGTTTTGTGCGGGATATCTGTTAGGTGCAGACTTTGGCGTTCAATGTTAAGGAACTCTATTGCTGTGCTCAGCTTGATGTGCCAGGGATAATCCTTTTCTTTAAAGATTGTTGCCAGATGATGATTTAAAGAGTCATGGGGTGCTTTCAGGACTCTGATATTGTATTTGATTAGGTCCCCCTGAAGTGCCAGTTACGGTCTGCTGAGCCCTAATTCTAGCCGTAGCCTGATGTTTCTTGCATACCTGGGTGTTTGCAGCACGATTTTGTGGGCCTTGGCTTGCGTTGCTGATATGAGTTTGTCTATATCTCCCGGGAATGCCAGGTGCCCATAGTTAATGGCCGGGATTAATTAAGCCTTGAGGACCTTCAGCATGGGCTCCGCTCTGGGGCTGGTTAAACGTTGACTAAGTCGTCTCATAGATAAGACTACACTCTTGGTTTTGGCAGTTAGATGTTTTGCTTGAGTTGCCGATGTTGCCCTCTTGTGCAGCCAAACACCAAGATAATTATAAGCTGTGGTAGTGTCAATTTGGAGATCTCCCAAAGTCCAACGCAATTGTTTTTTGTGAGGATATCTTCCGAATACCATTATCTTTGTTTTACTCTGGTTGACGGTCAAGTGATTTTCCTTGTTATACTTCCCCAGCTCTTTTAGTGCTCTTTGGAGGCCCACTCTTGTGTGGTCCATCACTACAGTGTCGTCTGCGTACTGAAGAATTGCCAGTCTCGCCGTTCCCACTTTGGGTGGAACTAGACTTGCCTCTTTCAAGGCTCCCCCCATATCTGCTGTATAAAGATTGAATAGTAGGGGGGCTAAGACACAGCCCTGCTTCAGACCGTTGTTGGTTTGCACTCTTGCAGGTAACGCTGTGGGGCTTAACTTGACTTGTACCCAGGTCCCCTCATAAAGGGATATAATGGCTCTCAGTAGCTTTGGTGGAACTCCCCAGCCTGACAGTTTTCCCCAAAGTTTGCCCCTGTCCACTCTGTCAAAAGCTGTGCTGTAATCAATAAAGCAGCAAAACAGTGGCAAGTGCCTGTCTTTTACAGTTCGTTTTGAGAGGTAGGACAGGGTCATGATGTTGTCAATGGTTGTACTATTAGCCCTGAAGCCGGTCTGATAGAATGGTAGTATTTTGTTGTTGTTGGCCCAATGCTCTAATTCTTTCAATAGTAATTTGGCATAGACTTTGGCTTCAACGACCAGCAGGGCCACTAACCTATAGATGGCGGGGTTGGAGTGGTCACCTTTCTTATGGATGGGAAAAAGAATTGAGCCTTTTCATGTTTGTGGTATTAATGCCGTTGAGTATGCATAATTGTAAACAGGGGTGAGAATTGAGGTAAAAAATTATTGAGCTGTTTTAAATACCAAGGCTGGTATGCTGTTTGGGCCTGGAGCCCCATCATTCCTCATATTCTTTATCTCCCTTGTTATTTCAACTTCTGTGAAGCCTTCGCCCCCGGGCGTCGTTCTTCCTGCTTCATCTGTATACTCTGGGGGAGTATCTATATCAATCTTTATTTCCCAGATGTTCTTAGGAGGTGCTTGCTCTGAAGTTGGTATTTCTTTGTTATAAAGCCCCTTACATACACTTCCCATTCGTTGCTTCCAATATTGTTCACCTTGCCTCTGGGTTGAGAGCTCAGGTTGTTTATGTACCTCCATAGTTTGGCGTTGTTCTTCTCCTTTAGCAGGGTGAATACTGTAAGCCATTTTTGTTCCGTTTCTTTCCACTTTTGTTCACCTACTTCCCTCCTGTAGGCGGCTCTCAGTGTATTTACGGTGGCCCCCTCTCCCAGTGAGCCTTTGCTTTTCCGTTTTCTTAGTGCCTTCTTTAGTGCACCTTTGCATTGTCTCATGCTTCTTGGTATCTTTTGGTTATTAGAGAAAGGGGCCTTGCGGGAAGGTCTTTTTTTGCCTTGTTCTTTACCCATCTTCTGCCACAGGTCATCCATTAGTACTTCCCAGTGCCCAAGAATGTCTTGGTTAGTCTCCCACGGTCCTCTGGCTTCCTGCGTTACTGCCCACTCCTGTATTTCCCCTCAAGTTTTATTGTCCATTTTATTCTTTTGATGGCTCTGTAGTTTCTCCTATCAATCTCTGATTATATTGAATATGGCACATAAAGGCCTATGGTCGCTTTCTCTTGTATCGTCGACCTGAAAGTCTTTCAACTTGGCAGCCAATTTCTCGTTGGTTAAAATATAGTCGATTGTAGATATGTTTCGAAATGATGGTTTAGGGCACCACGAGGGCGAGCGTAATTTCATCATGAGGTGAGTTGATTTGAGTTTAGCATTTTTGATGAGGCAGAGCAGCGGGCCCGCCTTGTGCCCTTTCTTTGGTAAGCTGGAAGCTCCTTCCAGACTTCTCAGATTGAAATCTCCTTTAACGATTAAGTGGTAATGTTCATATTTAGGTATTATGTCTTCCAGCGTGTTGGTGAATGATTCGATGCTGACAGCGGTCGTTGCAGGGTTGATGTAGCAGTTTATGAGCAGCAAGTTGAGTGGTCGGTGGCCTTCACTTAAACCGATGATTGTCATTGCTTGCAGATCTGGGGAATTTACTCTTATTTCTGTTGTTCTAAGTTTATGCGCATGGCTTATAAAGATGGAAAGACCCCCAGATGGGCGTCCAAAGATGGTTTTTTTTGCATTTTGCCGATGTTCATGGAAGCCTTCTCAGGGCGTTGATATCATTGACCAGGTTTCTTGGCAGCATATTATATCCCCTTTAGCGAGGTATTCCTGTACTTTCTTGTTCCCTGCTTTTTTGTTTAACCCTGCTATGTTATATGATATGAGGGTTAGTTCATGAGGGGAGTCAGGATTTTGCCCTCTGTGTTGCTCTGCCCGCACCAACTTTTCCCTTCCGAAAAAAAGTGCCAGTCAAAGGGCTCATCCAGGAGGTGGCAACACGTTGGAACTCAACCTTTTACATGCTTGAGCGTCTGTCTGAGCAGTGCATGGTAATCAATGAGTATGTCTTTCGACTAGGTTCTACTATGAAAGACATGAGGTTAGAGTTGGAGGAATGGAAGCTAGATAAAAGCCTGACAGACATGCTTCGTCCTTTTGAGGTCTTCACGTGTGAAGTCAGCAGGGAGGACTGTTCTTTGGGCAAAGCTATCCCATTGTTGGTCATGCTGGAGCACCAACTGAAGGTGGTGTCTTCAACGTTCAGAGATGCTGGTGAAAAGCAAGACGCATATCAGTTGGCGGAGAGGTCATTAAGCCGCCTAGTTGCCAATGAAAGGCTTAAAAACATATATACAGAACAACATTACATTTTTGCCACTATTCTGGATCCACGGTACAAAAAGGCAGTGGCCAGCAAAGCATTCATTCCTTTTGATGAAGCAGATGTTTCAAAGTACAAACATTGCTAGCTGGGTCAGCCACTCGGTTAAAAAAATATCAGCAGAAAATTCAAGGAGCCGGCAGGAGTCCAACTGAATCAGCAGGCAATCCGGCGTCAAGTTCCACTTCTGAATCTATGGGCGAAGGGAGTCACTTTCCCTCACAGCCGTTAACGACACCAGCAGCAACCGTATCATCATCCGCACCTGCACCAGGCCTGGCCATAATATTGTCGGAAGCGGATTGGCTAACTCATCAAGAGTTTGCTCGTTCCAGTGTTGCAAAGGCCAGAGATGGTACGCAAAGTAGAGCAACCGTGGAGAACCTTGAGTCGATGGTGCAGGCCTATCTGGATGACCCAACAGAGGTCTTTGTTAATAAGAACCCATTGCTGTATTGGTACAGGAAAATGGCTCTATAGCCACTGATCACCAGCCTGGCTCTAAATTATTTGTCTTGCCCACTCGCAAGCGTGTCTTCTGAACGTGTTTTCAGTGCTGCTGGTGCCATTGTAACTTCAAAAAGGACCCGCCTCTCGGCCAAAAATGTGGAGAGGTTAACACTGATCAAGATGAATCATCACTTGATACCACCAGATTACAAAGTACGTGAATGCACGCAGGAAGAAGAGGACACCGACTTAGGTGACGGAAGTTCTTCTCTGTTACCTGACCTACTCCATCTAAATTCATGGAGTTTGAGGATGAACTCTACTTCCCTGACACCGAGCCCTGAAAATGACTTCCTTTTTTTCGTCCTTATTCACTTTTATTCCTGTGTGTCTTTTTCTTTATTTTGCAACTTTTACCACAACAAAACTCAAATCACCTAATCACAACAAGTCCATCAGCAGAACTGTCTTTATCTTATATTACTTATTGATTTGAAGGTGCCGCAGTCTACATTCCTGAGGTTCACAAGTTCACAACTCAATCATGCTCCTCTATACTCCTCCTCCAGACTCCCCCTATCCATTTCCCTCAAGGCAGATGGATAGATTACGACGAGTCCCCTCAAGTGGTACTGAAATTACTGACTGATTAAATGCTTGTTGATTGCTGACAGACTTACTTCTGATATTGACAGGAGAGGCTGCCCTGTGGGCCCTCACTTTCCGAAGAAGATGCGGACAAAAAGTAGAACAGGTAATGAATAATTGAGAAGATGGCATGCAGTGGACAGCAATGGCTATCTGGCTCAGATGAAACCAATTGCTGTTTGTTTTTTGTGCATGAAATGATGAATCATATGTCTTGTCTTAGTTATTATTTAATCTTTTACACAGTAATTGTAACTCATGCCAACTACTCTGCTTTTTTTACCGTGTTTAATTCAAATTGTACTTCAAATTCAGGGGCTACTATGTTGCATTTCACAATATGCAAAATGTCCTTGGAGCGGACTCACTTTCCAATATACCATGATGATTGATTAAATAATATATCTTTTTTCTTTACAGTCACTCACTGGGATGGATGGATCATCAGCGTCGGTTGGGTTTACGGAACAACAATGGCCAATTCGTGAGTGGCAAACAGGTAAACCAGTCTACAACAACTACTACAGCAGAACTACATGTCTGTCTATTCGTGGCATGTAGTGGTCGAGGACGAGGCAGTGTACTGTTGTTGTTATTCCAGGCAGAGTCCACTCCAGACAGCACTTCATGTCAAATTGGGGCTATGTGGCTTGCTGCATACAATTAGATATGTTTTGTCTGTCTGACAAAGAGCCTAGGTATGCTACATCAGGTTGCTTCACTCAGTGGTGCCTGCCTTGACCGTCTGCATGGCACTGCCTCAAGCTTGGGCAAAACATCCGTTATGTTTGCAAAATATGCTGTTTTTCTGTATTTCGCAAATCTCACGGAATTACCGAAAAATCGCAAATTCTTGAGCGGAACGGATTTTTGGCCCATGCTTGCGGCAGGGGCATGCAGATAGTCAAGGCAGGCACCACTAAGTGAAGCATTCTCCTGATGTAGCATATCTAGGCTCTTTGACACAGACAAAGCGTATCTAGGGTTTAGGGTTCGGTGCAATTTACTAGGGTTTTTGGGTTTAAGTTGGTATGGTTCACGCCATCTAAGGCTCGGGGCCCGATGCAGGCTCATTCATAATGATGTTGGCAAGGTTTTAGGGGGGTTTGGTGTTCTTTGGTCCAGAATTGGCAGAATTTTGGCCTTTTTGGGTGTTTTGCGGGCGCGTGTGTTTGGGTGAAAACTAGTTGCTAGAAGAGGGCAACCCAATATTCCCCAAGGAACTGGGTAATTAATATACATAGAAAAATTGTGCCTTGAGGTATTATTTTATCTTATTCAATCTTTTTAACATGTCATATCTATGTACCATGACTCCAAGAAACATCAGAAAACGTGGTATTTCAATTCAGAAGTTTTATATCATATCTGAAACCAATGTATTCATTTAGGTACTTCACAAGTAAGGCAACACAAAGACACTACTACATTCAGTGAATTTCCCGTAGTGTGTTACACCGTTGGTATAATATGTACAAACAATATATACATATAGAATGCTACTGAAAGTTCAGTCAGCTCAGTCCATCACTTTCTTTTTTTATCAATCCTGTTGTTGGTGATTCTTAACCCAAAACGGTGCCTGGGCGTCGACGTTTCGGTCTCTACTGTATAAATCACACCAAGACCATCATCAGGACTACTGTTGCACAAAACATCTACAAAGAAATATATACAATATATACAATCAGTCTCATTATATCCACATTCCAATGTCCAATATGCTTAATCGTCTGCTAACATTAAACCATCACCTCACCCGGTGTGACAAACCACTACCTGGCTTAATACTCACTGAAAACGTATATCCTCTCAAGAATATTCTCTCTGAAGTACTTAAGTTCCACTGTGGTTAACCACTCTTGTAAATTAATCCAACTTTCGCCCTAAAACCGGTGCAATAAGAACATGAAACAACCAATCAATAAGGCCATATGCCACATCCATTCCACTTATACGGCATCCACCTCGACTCTCGGCTTACCTTGATTAAATCTAAGAGCGTGCGTGTAAACGCGAGTCCTAAATTCGACTCCGTGTGCAAGAGGTATTACCTAAAAGACACAAGCAAGGAGGGCTACCATCACACTTCTGTCTCCTTTACTCTAAGCATCTTCAGTTAGCCGAAAGGCAGCTAGAAGATAGCGTTGGTACTTACTCGTATGTACCGCCATGGACGGGACCCATCCTCGTCACTTTCACTCCGCGTCTGTTCCTAAACTCGCAAACCAGGAAGACATTCTTTCCGTGAAGTGCACGCATGCGCATACGCTCGAAAAATGCTCGAAACTGTAGTGGCCATCTTGGAAGGGGCAAATATGACCTACTGTATCCTACGTTTTTACATGTATGTAGTGTTCCATCACCACACCAAAACTAAAACAACAATTATTAAAAACATATAGGGAGTTCTCTCAGCTATATTTCATAAACATACCGATCACAAGCTAATAGGCAAGCGTTCCTCACCTAAAAGGACCACTGTTGCACACTCTTGTACAAAACACTGAAATGTGTTATATCACGTACTTGAGCTATACAACTGAAGCTCAGATAGTTGCAAGATTGTGCCATTCCACAAACTGATTCAGTCCATACTCCACTGTTCTACTCATCCATATCCATTTGTTCTCTTTTAATGTCAACAGACGATCCACATTGGTCCTTCTTTTTGAACCTTTTACCACTTCCAGTACAAACCACTTCATGTCTTTGGGACCATGTGACTTCTCAATGTAATGTTCTACTAATGGTGCCGTTAACACCTTACACCTAATTCTCGATTGGTGTTGTGATATTCTCTTCCTGATCTCCTGTGTGGTCTTACCAATATACATCAGGCTACACGGGCATTCTATACAGTAACTGACATTCTTTGTCTAACAATTTGAATGATGTTGCAGCATTACTTGTTTGCCATTTAGAGTACAGGATTTTATCCTGGCCGTGGTATCACAGACAGCACATTGTCCACACGGGTAATGTCCCACAATGGGGGCCAAACCCCATTGGTTCTGGATAGTGTTCACACATGGTTCCCTGTATGTTTTAACCAAGTGATCCCGTAAATTCCTGCCTCTCTTAAAAGTAAAGCGGGGAAAACTCAATTGTGGTTCCACTTTCTGTATTAGATGCCAGTTCTTGGATATAATTCTTTTGATCTGGCTAGACTCTGTCCCAAAGGTAGTAACACAGGCTATTATGTTATCAGCCTTCTCTTTAGTTCTATTTTCAGTCAATAATGCTCCACGGTCATAATACCAAGCCCGCTTAAGGGCCCGTTTCACCATTCTGTGTGGATATTCTCTGGCACTTAATTTCAATTGGAGGATTTTAGCCTCCCTGAAATAATCCTCTTTGCGTGTACAATTTCGTTTAATTCTTAAAAATTGGCCAAAGGGGAGATTATCCCTTAAATTCCTGGGGTGATGACTAGAGTATTTTAAAAGCGTGTTGCGAGATGTGGGCTTTGTGTACAGATTAACCACTAGACTACCGTTGTCATTGATTAATTGTAAATCAAGAAAATGTATCCGTTCATTGCTATACTCAATAGTAAATTGTAAGTTGCTATTTTGTTCATTGAGCCAAGCATGGAATGATAATAGGTGATCCTCAGAGCCTTCCCAAATCAAACACACATCGTCAATATACCTCAGATACCGTTTGATATAGGTTGCAAAGGGATTATTATTGTGGATAATTTTATCCTCAAAATCTGCCACATATAGGTTCGCTATGTCCGGGGCAAAAATAGCCCCCATCGCCACTCCTTTCCGTTGGCCAAAGAAGTCATCCTTAAATAAGAAATAATTACGCTCTAGGGCTATTTTGGCACATTTAATGACAAATTCCACCGGTACCTGTGTGGGACATGTCTGGGTTTCTAACACTTTCTCAAGAACTTTTAAAGCCTCATTCTGGGGGATATTAGAGTATAGACTCTCAATATCCATGGTAACTAGGATATTCTTGTCCGGATCAAATGGCATGCCTTCCAGGGCATTAATCACGCTGATACTATCTTTAGTGTAAGATTTAGTCAGTGGCACAAAGGGCTTTATAAAGTGTTCTACATACTCCGCCAAAGGTTGCAAAATTGACCCACACCCTGCCACAATGGGTCTTCCTGGAGGGTGTGTAGAGTTCTTATGTATTTTGGGGAGTATGTAGAATGCCGGAATAGTAAACTCCTTCTTGTTTAGGTATTCAAATTCTTTCTGGCTTAGCCACATTCCTTCCAGGCCCTCTTTGCTAGTAGCAAGTATTTCCTTCCTTATCATTTCTGTAGGGTCTCCTCTCAGTCTGGTGTAATGTAGGTCATTATTTAGTTGGCGTAAAGCCTCCCTCTCATAATCAGCCTTATCTTGTACTATTATACTGCCCCCTTTGTCAGCGGGTTTAATATAGATATCCTCACGTTTAGACAATGCCTGTAGCGTCTCATGTTGTTCCGTACTGAAGTTATACTTTACAAACCTTCTCTTATTGTTAAAGAGTTGGTCCAGCTCAACCAGAACTGTGTTTTCAAACGTTAGTAACTCTTTAGGCATAAGGTTGTTCGAGGGGTAAAACGTTGAAGGACACCGTAGACCCGTCACATTCATGGAATCATTAATAGTCAGAGATTTGCTGAAAAAATGTTTCAAGCGTAATGTACGGAAAAACCTATGTATTTCCATCTGTGTTGTAAAGTGGTCATTCCTATTGGTGGGCACATATGACAAACCATGGCTCAAAAGATCTAATTCTTGTCTCGTAAGTTCATGACTAGAGAGATTAAAGATGGGTACCACCTCCAGCATAGGGTTCTCAACCTCATCTGCTATTGTATCCATCTCTCTCACCACTCGTAATAATTGTTCCGGGTTTGTCGGAACCCCGGGGTGTATTGATTCCTGTACTGACCCCTGCGTCCTCCCCGTGCTCGTCCTCGTGGTGGTGTCTGGCCCCTCCCTAAAAAACGGCCTCGACCTTGTCCTCTATTGTAACCTTGGTTAGAGCCCCCTGCTCGGTTAGTGCTGTCGTCTGAATTTGATGAAGCTGTATCAGAAAATGTTATTTGTTTAGGAGCCCAATGAGTCTGACCTTGTTGAAAGAACTCTTTCTTGAGGTAGGGATAAGTACGTTCTTTTGAATAGTACTTTAGATCTTTTTGTAATTTCTCTGTTTTTCTTAGAATGTTATTTTTTAGGAAATCAGCTATCTGTAGCTCTAATTTCTTTAGGAACTCCTCAGCGTCAGTAACGGTTTGATCTTCCCTGACTTGTTTTTCCAAATCTGCTATTTCTTGTTTAAGTTTTTCAATGTGCTTTTGCGCAGTTTCAATTCCCAGCACCATCCAACTGCGCGAGCACTTGTTGGATACAAAACTAAAACCCACTTTAAAGTCCTCGTCTTCCGTAAATATTGCCGGGATATTCCGTACTTGTAACCCCACCGGAATGATATTATTATTCAAGCAGTCTGTGAGAAATTTTGCGTGTAACTCTGTTCTAATTAGTTTCTTCCGCAGCCTTTCTAGATTATTGCGAATTGTAGTCTGTTGTATGCTATGTGTGCTTGTGGTATTCTGAGGTCCCAGTAGGGATGGTCCGCTCGCTACTTTAGCAATGTATTCATCGCTATAAGTGAGAGTCTCCTGTTCTGACATTTACAATTTTAAATATTCAAGTGTCATATACAAAACACAGTGAAATACAATATTAATTGTTGCAGTAATATAAAAATATTTACAAAATTTTTTACAAATTTTTTTTTAACATACACATAATTAAAGAAACAAATGCAAGCAGAAAAACCAAAATATTTGATACAACCACTTTCAAAGAAGGGCCCTTGCAGAACTTGTCTGCGCCAATATAGTTGCTAGAAGAGGGCAAAATTTTGTAAATATTTTTATATTACTGCAACAATTAATATTGTATTTCACTGTGTTTTGTATATGACACTTGAATATTTAAAATTGTAAATGTCAGAACAGGAGACTCTCACTTATAGCGATGAATACATTGCTAAAGTAGCGAGCGGACCATCCCTACTGGGACCTCAGAATACCACAAGCACACATAGCATACAACAGACTACAATTCGCAACAATCTAGAAAGGCTGCGGAAGAAACTAATTAGAACAGAGTTACACACAAAATTTCTCACAGACTGCTTGAATAATAATATCATTCCGGTGGGGTTACAAGTACGGAATATCCCGGCAATATTTACGGAAGACGAGGACTTTAAAGTGGGTTTTAGTTTTGTATCCAACAAGTGCTCGCGCAGTTGGATGGTGCTGGGAATTGAAACTGCGCAAAAGCACATTGAAAAACTTAAACAAGAAATAGCAGATTTGGAAAAACAAGTCAGGGAAGATCAAACCGTTACTGACGCTGAGGAGTTCCTAAAGAAATTAGAGCTACAGATAGCTGATTTCCTAAAAAATAACATTCTAAGAAAAACAGAGAAATTACAAAAAGATCTAAAGTACTATTCAAAAGAACGTACTTATCCCTACCGCAAGAAAGAGTTCTTTCAACAAGGTCAGACTCATTGGGCTCCTAAACAAATAACATTTTCTGATACAGCTTCATCAAATTCAGACGACAGCACTAACCGAGCAGGGGGCTCTAACCAAGGTTACAATAGAGGACAAGGTCGAGGCCGTTTTTTAGGGAGGGGCCAGACACCACCACGAGGACGAGCACGGGGAGGACGCAGGGGTCAGTACAGGAATCAATACACCCCGGGGTTCCGACAAACCCGGAACAATTATTACGAGTGGTGAGAGAGATGGATACAATAGCAGATGAGGTTGAGAACCCTATGCTGGAGGTGGTACCCATCTTTAATCTCTCTAGTCATGAACTTACGAGACAAGAATTAGATCTTTTGAGCCATGGTTTGTCATATGTGCCCACCAATAGGAATGACCACTTTACAACACAGATGGAAATACATAGGTTTTTCCGTACATTACGCTTGAAACATTTTTTCAGCAAATCTCTGACTATTAATGATTCCATGAATGTGACGGGTCTACGGTGTCCTTCAACGTTTTACCCCTCGAACAACCTTATGCCTAAAGAGTTACTAACGTTTGAAAACACAGTTCTGGTTGAGCTGGACCAACTCTTTAACAATAAGAGAAGGTTTGTAAAGTATAACTTCAGTAGGGAACAACATGAGACGCTACAGGCATTGTCTAAACGTGAGGATATCTATATTAAACCCGCTGACAAAGGGGGCAGTATAATAGTACAAGATAAGGCTGATTATGAGAGGGAGGCTTTACGCCAACTAAATAATGACCTACATTACACCAGACTGAGAGGAGACCCTACAGAAATGATAAGGAAGGAAATACTTGCTACTAGCAAAGAGGGCCTGGAAGGAATGTGGCTAAGCCAGAAAGAATTTGAATACCTAAACAAGAAGGAGTTTACTATTCCGGCATTCTACATACTCCCCAAAATACATAAGAACTCTACACACCCTCCAGGAAGACCCATTGTGGCAGGGTGTGGGTCAATTTTGCAACCTTTGGCGGAGTATGTAGAACACTTTATAAAGCCCTTTGTGCCACTGACTAAATCTTACACTAAAGATAGTATCAGCGTGATTAATGCCCTGGAAGGCATGCCATTTGATCCGGACAAGAATATCCTAGTTACCATGGATATTGAGAGTCTATACTCTAATATCCCCCAGAATGAGGCTTTAAAAGTTCTTGAGAAAGTGTTAGAAACCCAGACACGTCCCACACAGGTACCGGTGGAATTTGTCATTAAATGTGCCAAAATAGCCCTAGAGCGTAATTATTTCTTATTTAAGGATGACTTCTTTGGCCAACGGAAAGGAGTGGCGATGGGGGCTATTTTTGCCCCGGACATAGCGAACCTATATGTGGCAGATTTTGAGGATAAAATTATCCACAATAATAATCCCTTTGCAACCTATATCAAACGGTATCTGAGGTATATTGACGATGTGTGTTTGATTTGGGAAGGCTCTGAGGATCACCTATTATCATTCCATGCTTGGCTCAATGAACAAAATAGCAACTTACAATTTACTATTGAGTATAGCAATGAACGGATACATTTTCTTGATTTACAATTAATCAGTGACAACGGTAGTCTAGTGGTTAATCTGTACACAAAGCCCACATCTCGCAACACGCTTTTAAAATACTCTAGTCATCACCCCAGGAATTTAAGGGATAATCTCCCCTTTGGCCAATTTTTAAGAATTAAACGAAATTGTACACGCAAAGAGGATTATTTCAGGGAGGCTAAAATCCTCCAATTGAAATTAAGTGCCAGAGAATATCCACACAGAATGGTGAAACGGGCCCTTAAGCGGGCTTGGTATTATGACCGTGGAGCATTATTGACTGAAAATAGAACTAAAGAGAAGGCTGATAACATAATAGCCTGTGTTACTACCTTTGGGACAGAGTCTAGCCAGATCAAAAGAATTATATCCAAGAACTGGCATCTAATACAGAAAGTGGAACCACAATTGAGTTTTCCCCGCTTTACTTTTAAGAGAGGCAGGAATTTACGGGATCACTTGGTTAAAACATACAGGGAACCATGTGTGAACACTATCCAGAACCAATGGGGTTTGGCCCCCATTGTGGGACATTACCCGTGTGGACAATGTGCTGTCTGTGATACTACGGCCAGGATAAAATCCTGTACTCTAAATGGCAAACAAGTAATGCTGCAACATCATTCAAATTGTATGACAAAGAATGTCATTTACTGTATAGAATGCCCGTGTAGCCTGATGTATATTGGTAAGACCACACAGGAGATCAGGAAGAGAATATCACAACACCAATCGAGAATTAGGTGTAAGGTGTTAACGGCACCATTAGTAGAACATTACATTGAGAAGTCACATGGTCCCAAAGACATGAAGTGGTTTGTACTGGAAGTGGTAAAAGGTTCAAAAAGAAGGACCAATGTGGATCGTCTGTTGACATTAAAAGAGAACAAATGGATATGGATGAGTAGAACAGTGGAGTATGGACTGAATCAGTTTGTGGAATGGCACAATCTTGCAACTATCTGAGCTTCAGTTGTATAGCTCAAGTACGTGATATAACACATTTCAGTGTTTTGTACAAGAGTGTGCAACAGTGGTCCTTTTAGGTGAGGAACGCTTGCCTATTAGCTTGTGATCGGTATGTTTATGAAATATAGCTGAGAGAACTCCCTATATGTTTTTAATAATTGTTGTTTTAGTTTTGGTGTGGTGATGGAACACTACATACATGTAAAAACGTAGGATACAGTAGGTCATATTTGCCCCTTCCAAGATGGCCACTACAGTTTCGAGCATTTTTCGAGCGTATGCGCATGCGTGCACTTCACGGAAAGAATGTCTTCCTGGTTTGCGAGTTTAGGAACAGACGCGGAGTGAAAGTGACGAGGATGGGTCCCGTCCATGGCGGTACATACGAGTAAGTACCAACGCTATCTTCTAGCTGCCTTTCGGCTAACTGAAGATGCTTAGAGTAAAGGAGACAGAAGTGTGATGGTAGCCCTCCTTGCTTGTGTCTTTTAGGTAATACCTCTTGCACACGGAGTCGAATTTAGGACTCGCGTTTACACGCACGCTCTTAGATTTAATCAAGGTAAGCCGAGAGTCGAGGTGGATGCCGTATAAGTGGAATGGATGTGGCATATGGCCTTATTGATTGGTTGTTTCATGTTCTTATTGCACCGGTTTTAGGGCGAAAGTTGGATTAATTTACAAGAGTGGTTAACCACAGTGGAACTTAAGTACTTCAGAGAGAATATTCTTGAGAGGATATACGTTTTCAGTGAGTATTAAGCCAGGTAGTGGTTTGTCACACCGGGTGAGGTGATGGTTTAATGTTAGCAGACGATTAAGCATATTGGACATTGGAATGTGGATATAATGAGACTGATTGTATATATTGTATATATTTCTTTGTAGATGTTTTGTGCAACAGTAGTCCTGATGATGGTCTTGGTGTGATTTATACAGTAGAGACCGAAACGTCGACGCCCAGGCACCGTTTTGGGTTAAGAATCACCAACAACAGGATTGATAAAAAAAGAAAGTGATGGACTGAGCTGACTGTACTTTCAGTAGCATTCTATATGTATATATTGTTTGTACATATTATACCAACGGTGTAACACACTACGGGAAATTCACTGAATGTAGTAGTGTCTTTGTGTTGCCTTACTTGTGAAGTACCTAAATGAATACATTGGTTTCAGATATGATATAAAACTTCTGAATTGAAATACCACGTTTTCTGATGTTTCTTGGAGTCATGGTACATAGATATGACATGTTAAAAAGATTGAATAAGATAAAATAATACCTCAAGGCACAATTTTTCTATGTATATTAATTACCCAGTTCCTTGGGGAATATTGGGTTGCCCTCTTCTAGCAACTATATTGGCGCAGACAAGTTCTGCAAGGGCCCTTCTTTGAAAGTGGTTGTATAAAATATTTTGGTTTTTCTGCTTGCATTTGTTTCTTTAATTATGTGTATGTTAAAAAAAAATTTGTAAAAAATTGTGTAAATATTTTTATATTACTGCAACAATTAATATTGTATTTCACTGTGTTTTGTATATGACACTTGAATATTTAAAATTGTAAATGTCAGAACAGGAGACTCTCACTTATAGCGATGAATACATTGCTAAAGTAGCGAGCGGACCATCCCTACTGGGACCTCAGAATACCACAAGCACACATAGCATACAACAGACTACAATTCGCAACAATCTAGAAAGGCTGCGGAAGAAACTAATTAGAACAGAGTTACACGCAAAATTTCTCACAGACTGCTTGAATAATAATATCATTCCGGTGGGGTTACAAGTACGGAATATCCCGGCAATATTTACGGAAGACGAGGACTTTAAAGTGGGTTTTAGTTTTGTATCCAACAAGTGCTCGCGCAGTTGGATGGTGCTGGGAATTGAAACTGCGCAAAAGCACATTGAAAAACTTAAACAAGAAATAGCAGATTTGGAAAAACAAGTCAGGGAAGATCAAACCGTTACTGACGCTGAGGAGTTCCTAAAGAAATTAGAGCTACAGATAGCTGATTTCCTAAAAAATAACATTCTAAGAAAAACAGAGAAATTACAAAAAGATCTAAAGTACTATTCAAAAGAACGTACTTATCCCTACCTCAAGAAAGAGTTCTTTCAACAAGGTCAGACTCATTGGGCTCCTAAACAAATAACATTTTCTGATACAGCTTCATCAAATTCAGACGACAGCACTAACCGAGCAGGGGGCTCTAACCAAGGTTACAATAGAGGACAAGGTCGAGGCCGTTTTTTAGGGAGGGGCCAGACACCACCACGAGGACGAGCACGGGGAGGACGCAGGGGTCAGTACAGGAATCAATACACCCCGGGGTTCCGACAAACCCGGAACAATTATTACGAGTGGTGAGAGAGATGGATACAATAGCAGATGAGGTTGAGAACCCTATGCTGGAGGTGGTACCCATCTTTAATCTCTCTAGTCATGAACTTACGAGACAAGAATTAGATCTTTTGAGCCATGGTTTGTCATATGTGCCCACCAATAGGAATGACCACTTTACAACACAGATGGAAATACATAGGTTTTTCCGTACATTACGCTTGAAACATTTTTTTAACAAATCTCTGACTATTAATGATTCCATGAATGTGACGGGTCTACGGTGTCCTTCAACGTTTTACCCCTCGAACAACCTTATGCCTAAAGAGTTACTAACGTTTGAAAACACAGTTCTGGTTGAGCTGGACCAACTCTTTAACAATAAGAGAAGGTTTGTAAAGTATAACTTCAGTAGGGAACAACATGAGACGCTACAGGCATTGTCTAAACGTGAGGATATCTATATTAAACCCGCTGACAAAGGGGGCAGTATAATAGTACAAGATAAGGCTGATTATGAGAGGGAGGCTTTACGCCAACTAAATAATGACCTACATTACACCAGACTGAGAGGAGACCCTACAGAAATGATAAGGAAGGAAATACTTGCTACTAGCAAAGAGGGCCTGGAAGGAATGTGGCTAAGCCAGAAAGAATTTGAATACCTAAACAAGAAGGAGTTTACTATTCCGGCATTCTACATACTCCCCAAAATACATAAGAACTCTACACACCCTCCAGGAAGACCCATTGTGGCAGGGTGTGGGTCAATTTTGCAACCTTTGGCGGAGTATGTAGAACACTTTATAAAGCCCTTTGTGCCACTGACTAAATCTTACACTAAAGATAGTATCAGCGTGATTAATGCCCTGGAAGGCATGCCATTTGATCCGGACAAGAATATCCTAGGTACCATGGATATTGAGAGTCTATACTCTAATATCCCCCAGAATGAGGCTTTAAAAGTTCTTGAGAAAGTGTTAGAAACCCAGACACGTCCCACACAGGTACCAGTGGAATTTGTCATTAAATGTGCCAAAATAGCCCTAGAGCGTAATTATTTCTTATTTAAGGATGACTTCTTTGGCCAACGGAAAGGAGTGGCGAGGGGGCTATTTTTGCCCCGGACATAGCGAACCTATATGTGGCAGATTTTGAGGATAAAATTATCCACAATAATAATCCCTTTGCAACCTATATCAAACGGTATCTGAGGTATATTGACGATGTGTGCTTGATTTGGGAAGGCTCTGAGGATCACCTATTATCATTCCATGCTTGGCTCAATGAACAAAATAGCAACTTACAATTTACTATTGAGTATAGCAATGAACGGATACATTTTCTTGATTTACAATTAATCAATGACAACGGTAGTCTAGTGGTTAATCTGTACACAAAGCCCACATCTCGCAACACGCTTTTAAAATACTCTAGTCATCACCCCAGGAATTTAAGGGATAATCTCCCCTTTGGCCAATTTTTAAGAATTAAACGAAATTGTACACGCAAAGAGGATTATTTCAGGGAGGCTAAAATCCTCCAATTGAAATTAAGTGCCAGAGAATATCCACACAGAATGGTGAAACGGGCCCTTAAGCGGGCTTGGTATTATGACCGTGGAGCATTATTGACTGAAAATAGAACTAAAGAGAAGGCTGATAACATAATAGCCTGTGTTACTACCTTTGGGACAGAGTCTAGCCAGATCAAAAGAATTATATCCAAGAACTGGCATCTAATACAGAAAGTGGAACCACAATTGAGTTTTCCCCGCTTTACTTTTAAGAGAGGCAGGAATTTACGGGATCACTTGGTTAAAACATACAGGGAACCATGTGTGAACACTATCCAGAACCAATGGGGTTTGGCCCCCATTGTGGGACATTACCCGTGTGGACAATGTGCTGTCTGTGATACCACGGCCAGGATAAAATCCTCTACTCTAAATGGCAAACAAGTAATGCTGCAACATCATTCAAATTGTATGACAAAGAATGTCATTTACTGTATAGAATGCCCGTGTAGCCTGATGTATATTGGTAAGACCACACAGGAGATCAGGAAGAGAATATCACAACACCAATCGAGAATTAGGTGTAAGGTGTTAACGGCACCATTAGTAGAACATTACATTGAGAAGTCACATGGTCCCAAAGACATGAAGTGGTTTGTACTGGAAGTGGTAAAAGGTTCAAAAAGAAGGACCAATGTGGATCGTCTGTTGACATTAAAAGAGAACAAATGGATATGGATGAGTAGAACAGTGGAGTATGGACTGAATCAGTTTGTGGAATGGCACAATCTTGCAACTATCTGAGCTTCAGTTGTATAGCTCAAGTACGTGATATAACACATTTCAGTGTTTTGTACAAGAGTGTGCAACAGTGGTCCTTTTAGGTGAGGAACGCTTGCCTATTAGCTTGTGATCGGTATGTTTATGAAATATAGCTGAGAGAACTCCCTATATGTTTTTAATAATTGTTGTTTTAGTTTTGGTGTGGTGATGGAACACTACATACATGTAAAAACGTAGGATACAGTAGGTCATATTTGCCCCTTCCAAGATGGCCACTACAGTTTCGAGCATTTTTCGAGCGTATGCGCATGCGTGCACTTCACGGAAAGAATGTCTTCCTGGTTTGCGAGTTTAGGAACAGACGCGGAGTGAAAGTGACGAGGATGGGTCCCGTCCATGGCGGTACATACGAGTAAGTACCAACGCTATCTTCTAGCTGCCTTTCGGCTAACTGAAGATGCTTAGAGTAAAGGAGACAGAAGTGTGATGGTAGCCCTCCTTGCTTGTGTCTTTTAGGTAATACCTCTTGCACACGGAGTCGAATTTAGGACTCGCGTTTACACGCACGCTCTTAGATTTAATCAAGGTAAGCCGAGAGTCGAGGTGGATGCCGTATAAGTGGAATGGATGTGGCATATGGCCTTATTGATTGGTTGTTTCATGTTCTTATTGCACCGGTTTTAGGGCGAAAGTTGGATTAATTTACAAGAGTGGTTAACCACAGTGGAACTTAAGTACTTCAGAGAGAATATTCTTGAGAGGATATACGTTTTCAGTGAGTATTAAGCCAGGTAGTGGTTTTTCACACCGGGTGAGGTGATGGTTTAATGTTAGCAGACGATTAAGCATATTGGACATTGGAATGTGGATATAATGAGACTGATTGTATATATTGTATATATTTCTTTGTAGATGTTTTGTGCAACAGTAGTCCTGATGATGGTCTTGGTGTGATTTATACAGTAGAGACCGAAACGTCGACGCCCAGGCACCGTTTTGGGTTAAGAATCACCAACAACAGGATTGATAAAAAAAGAAAGTGATGGACTGAGCTGACTGTACTTTCAGTAGCATTCTATATGTATATATTGTTTGTACATATTATACCAACGGTGTAACACACTACGGGAAATTCACTGAATGTAGTAGTGTCTTTGTGTTGCCTTACTTGTGAAGTACCTAAATGAATACATTGGTTTCAGATATGATATAAAACTTCTGAATTGAAATACCACGTTTTCTGATGTTTCTTGGAGTCATGGTACATAGATATGACATGTTAAAAAGATTGAATAAGATAAAATAATACCTCAAGGCACAATTTTTCTATGGGTGAAAACTAGTCGTAGACCTTCTTCTTTTTCTTCTTCTTCAAAGAGCACAGTGGTTCGATTTTATTCTGCCTTGCTGAGATTCTTGAGAATCGCTGGAACAAGTGACTGTCCAGGTAAGTTTCAAGAGGATCGAAGTAGTGGAAAACAACAATGTTGTGTGAACAGCGCAATTTGCCATGTTTTGAATATACCATTATTGCATGTTTTTGGGGGGCTGTTTGGGGTGTTCTAGATTTGTGGGGGTGGGTCGGGGGGGCTGGGAGCACTGCTGGGATAGACTAATTTTGATTGCGAGTGGTTTGAAGAAAATCCATGGTGGAAAAGGGGGGTTTGGGACCAGTTGCAGACAGCGTTTTGGCACAATTTAAACTGAGGCCTAGCAGTATTGCGTGTTTTTGGGGGGCTGTTTGGGGGTGTTCTAGATCTGTGGGGGAGACTCTGTAGGTCTGGCAGCACTGCTGGGATAGCATTATTTTGATTGCAAGTGATTTGAAGAAAATCCATGGTGGGAAAGAGGAGTTAGGGCCTAGCTGCAGAGCGCGTTTGGACCGATGTTGACTGGTTGGCTGAAAATTTTCTAAGTTTGCGTTTTTGCATTTTTGTTTTTTGCCTGTTTGGGGGTGTTCTGCTTTATTGCGGGTGGCTGCAGGGGTCTGGGGGCATAGCTGGGAAGGTCTAATATCGGAATCAAGTGTTTTGGACCAAATCCATAGTGACAAAGTTTTTCCGTTTTTGCTCACTTGCCTCTTTTTGGGGTGCTGTTTGGGGTGCTTCTAGGTTATTGGGGGTGGGTTTTGGGGTCTGGGAGCACTGCTGGCACAGTCTAATTTTGATTGCATTTGTTTTTCAGAAAATCCATGGTGGAATAGGAGATTTAGGGCCTAGCTGCAGAGCGCATTTGGACTGAATTGAAGGTAGGCCCATTTTTGCTTTTTGCCTGTTTGGGGGTGTTCTGCTTTTTTGCGGGTGTTTTGGAGAAAATACATAGTGAAAAAGTTTTTCACTTTTCAGAGTTTTCGCTTACTTTCGTGTTTTCGGGGACCTGCTGGGGGGGTTCCTGGTGTTTATGGGGGGGGGGGGAATTGGGGTGTCTTGGATCAATGCTGGGCATGGATAGTTTTGATTGCAAGTGGTTTGAAGAAAATCCATGGTGGCAAAGGGGAGTTAGGGCCTAGCTGCAGAGTGCGCATAGAGCGATTTGGGAATGAGGCCTAATTATTCTGTGTCACTTTTTCCGGTTTTGCTTTTTGGCGGTTTGGCGGTGTTAAACTTGTTTTCGCCTGGGTTGACGGGTCTGGGGGCATTGCTGGGAAGGTCTAATACCGGATAAAAGTGTTTTGGAGATAATCCATGGTGAAAAAGTTTTTCACTTTTCAGAGATTTCGCTCCTTTCGTGTTTTCGGGGGCCTGCTTGGGGGGGTTCCTGGTGTTTGGGGGGGGTTGGGTGGTCTTGGAGCAACGCTGGGTATGGATAGTTTTGATTGCAAGTGCTTTGAAGAAAATCCATGGTGGCAAAGGAGAGTTAGGGCCTAGCTGCAGAGCGCGCATGGAGTGATGTGGGAATGAGGCCTAAATTATTCTGTCTCACTTTTTCCGGTTTTGATTTTTGGCTGTTTGGGGATGTTAAACTTGTTTTTGCCTGGGTTGACGGGTCTGGGGTCATTGCTGGGAAGGTCTAATACCGGATAAAAGTGTTTTGGAGAAAATCCATGGTGAAAAAGTTTTTCACTTTGCAGAGTTTTCGCTCACTTTCGTATTTTCGGGGGCCTGCTTGGGGGGGGGTTCCTGGTCTTTGGGGGGGCTTGGGGGTCTTGGAGCAACGCTGGGTATGGATAGTTTTGATTGCAAGTGGTTTGAAGAAAATCCTTGGTGGCAAAGGGGAGTTAGGGCCGAGCCGCAGAGCACGAATGGAGTGATTTGAGAATGAGGCCTAATTATTCTGTGTCTCTTTTTCCGGTTTTGCTTTTTGGCTGTTTGGGGGTGTTAAACTTGTTTTCGCCTGGGTTGACGGGGGTGGGGGCATTGCTGGGAAGGTCTAATAGCAGATAAAAGTGTTTTGGAGAAAATCCATGGTGAAAAGGTTTTCCACTTTTCAGCATTTTTGCTCACTTTCGTGTTTTCGAGGGGCTGCTTGGGGGGTCCTGGTGTTTGAGAGGGGTTTGGGGGTCTTGGAGCAATGCTGAGCATGCCTAGTTTTAGCTGCAAGTGGTTTGAAGAAAATCCATGGTGGGAAAGGGGCGATTTGGCCTGGTTGAAGAAAGCGTTTGACACTATTCTTAACTTAGAGCGCGTTAGGGTTAGCAGTATTGCATGTGTTTGGGGGTGTTCGAGATTTTGGCAACTGGGTTCTGGGGTCTACTCTTGGAGCACTTGTCGAGAAATGTCTAATTTTGGTTGCAAGTGGTTTGAAGAAAATCCATGGTGGAAAAGGGGGGATTTGGGCCTACTTTACTTTCAAAGTACTTTTTGTCACCATTTTCCACTAGGCCTCAGACAGGTAGCAGTATCGCACATTTTTTGGGGTCTGATTGGGGGTCTTCTACATTTTTGCAACTGGGTTTAAGGGTCTGGGAGCACTGCTGGGAAGGTCTAATTTTGTTCTAAAATCGCATTTTACAGTACACCTAGCTTGAGGGGAAAGATCCTTAAAATTCGCCCATACTTATTTATCCTTCAGAAGGAGACTCAGAGTACGCCCTTTCAAAACTATTGTACTGTCGATTCTGAAACTGAAAGTGTGACTTTTTGCACTACACAGCATACGTACCTTATATTTCTTTCTCAGTGGTGTTTTAATATCACTTCCTGTTTTTCCATCAACATTTACAGGGCGGCTTTCACCCTGTGCAATGGGAAAAAGGATGAAGTCAGGCTTCACAGTAGCGACCCGCAATTCAGCATCCGCCAGGCAGGCAGTGGACAGGGTGTCTTCTGGTCACCAACATTGATCGACGGAGCGTCAGATGGAATGGAGGAGTACCGCAAATAAGAGGAATGGCTGGATGCATGCAACTTCCCAAATTCAACAGGACAACTACAACAACATATAGTAACAGTATCCATTCATTTCTACTTATCTTTTAAGTAATGTTATTGCTGTGAACCTTTATGAGTGTGATTCTGCATTTCTTTGCTCTCTGCTTCTAAATTGATCCCTCCAGCCATTGTATAGGTTTTACTTTGCTATTTTTCAAACTAATTTAATGTACGAAGTGTTTCTCTGAGTGCAGACATAGGCAAGTGAAAACGCATAATTACTGCAGCCCTGTACTGTCACATTCTTTCATTCATAGTTAGTACGCTGTAGAAAGTACTACTTACTTTTCAGTAACCTATCCATGTAGCAAGCAACTTGATGCATGCTGCAGTAGTGCATGCACTTCCTTTATATCACTTAAAAAATGTATGGATAGCTTCGTATCTAAAGATTTGCTTATCTTCATTTGTTGTTTGTCCATGCCGTGCTTTTTTTTCTTCTCTCAACAAAACTTTCCCAAAAAACCCCATTCCCATCCTATTTCCAATCCCTTACCCTCTTCCGCCGGGCTGTGTGGTTTTCATTGATGTGTGAGTAAATGACAGCAATAATTCAACACACTTGCTGGGGAGGATAAGGTCATAGCAACAGAAAATTAATTACATTTCAAGGCTGGTGAAGAAATCTGAGGATATATTCTTACTCAGCTTGACACAGACCCATGACTACTGGCAAATCCAAGCAGATTTTCATGGGCGCCATCAACTGGATTGATCCTCAAGAACATCCTCCTCCTACACGTAGCAAATGATTACGCTGCTGTGTCCTTCACCTTCAGTACTATTTCTTGTAGTAGTAGCCAATGTCAAATTCAAGGCAAGTAGTAGTTATACTTTTAATACTTTAGCATTTGTAAGGCTACATTATGGCACTGTTCAAGTGTACTGTCAGGTGCTATAGTATCTATTGTACCGTTCTAATGCTCCGCTCAGGCCAATCAAGGTTTCATTTTCTTTTTTTTCATATGCTGCAACTGCCACTGTGTACCACCACTAGTACCACTGCAATGATGTCATTTCATCCGCCCAGGATTGCCAACCTTAATCGCCATTTGCCATGCAGCCAGCCCTGTGCCTAGCCCTATTTTCAAACACAAATTACAGGTAAGATAAGCGTTTGGGGGAGGAAGAATAATGGAGTAGTAGGAGAGACGAGAGACTGACGGTAGTACTAGTAAAGTCCTAGGACAATTGAATTCACTAACCCTGTGAGAGGCACTTAGTTTTGTAAACATTTGGGCAATTACTTACACAATTTGAATCAAGAAGTCACTTAAGTTTCAGGAAAACAAACTTACAGTTAAACCCCCCCCAGCCTCAACTGCAGTAAAAACACGTATTCTATGTTTAAGTTGAATGTAATAATTATTTATATCCCTAACAAAACTAAACTATCCCGCAAGACCCGACCCACCCCCAAGCCCAAAGATTGTCCGTGAAATAAAAAGTCCCCAAAGTCCAAAAAACCCAACTCCCAATTCCCACCCCCCAAAAGTCTTTAAAAAAGGGGCAAGGGACAGTCTCTCCTCCTGTAATGCCGCCGGCGGTGTACTTTTTTGGCCAGGTGGTCAGGCTCCTTGCAGAGGTTCTTGAGCAGGATTTTCATTTTCTTCTGCTCCTGCTCAAGGTAGGACACCCTAAGGGTTAGGCGGTGCACGCGTGCCTTTGAAGTGCTGTGGGGGGCAGCTGAGTTTTTTGGCTGCTGTCACGGTTTGCGGCGCTTGCCCCTCCCTGCCATCCCCGCTAACGCACACAGAATTGCCGGGACACTCACTTCCGGGCGGATTGTAAGTCCCGGTCTAGTCCTGGGCAGCTGACCTCGGGTTACTGAAGCACTTCCGGGGGAAATGCTTAAACATCGCGTTTCCCGCCGGCTCAGTACTTCGAATCGTTCCTGATTCTCCTGAGACGCGGCTAAATACGCTGAAGTGCTGTTTTCTAGCTGGTCTACGCCGCGCTGGAGCGCTTGTTTATCAGCTGCTCTACGCCGCGCTGGAGCGCTGTTTATTGTTTGTTCTCGCCGTGCAGGAGCGCTTGTTTTCATAAAGACTACAGCGCGCTGGAGCGCTATTCAAAGTTGTACAGTTTCTACCAATTAACCCTTGCCGCGCAGGAGCGCTGTACTGGGGTTAAGGGTCTTTACTTTTGGATTTGGTCATCTCAGACATTGGTTTCCCCATCGCGCAGGAGCGCTGCTTGGGGAAATAGCTCCGCTGAGCAGGAGCATTATACATTGCTTGTTTTATTTTCAAGGGATGCCACAGGTTTTGTGACTGAGTTCTACTCCATGCCACACGCGCAGAAGCGCTTTGCCTTCTGGTTTGATATTTGTTTCTTTGTACCTCGCACAGGAGCGCTTTCCTTTGGTATTAGCTTAGGTACATCGCACAGGAGCGCCTCACCTTAGCAGGAGCTGAATTGATGTCTGGGTACAGCAGTTGACAGAAGTTCTGGTGAGTTCTCGGAGGGAAACTAATTGTGTGTGTGTTCTGAGGGGTTGGGTTGAAAGAGGGAAGGGTGGTTCCTTTCTGATCTTGTTCTTTTCTGGTTTCTAGCTGGCACTGAGATACCCCGCAATCTCCACTCCCATACTAGCCTCTTCATCCTGGCTCCCTTCCCTGCGTCCATCTCATCCCTGCTGGGTGTTGAATTCCATGAGGGTCAGGTGGGTACAGGGACGGGTGCTCTTGTCGTCTCTGCGGAATCGCTTCACAAGCAGAGGTAAGTCTTGTGGGGCACCTGACAGCTGCTTGGCGGTGGTGGGTGGCTGCGGTACCACGGCTCCGTACCGCTGGAGGCTTGCGCTGACTGGCTGACCCAGGGAGCGTGGAGGAGGATGCAGCCGTCCCTTTGGATGTTGTGGAGGTCGACTGCGTGTCCTCCTTCTCCTGGGCCACCAGCCGCCGATATTCAGCGACAGTCGCCTCCAGCTTCCGTTGCCGGGCCCGTATAGCCAGCTCCTTCCATGACAGTTTTGAAGGAGCATCTATATGAAGAAAGAAAGACATAGTCTGTACCCAATGCTCTTTAAGATTAACACAAAATAATTCAGCAGAAAGTTGTGTCACAGTAGAACTAGCAACTTGCAAGCACAGTACATAACATTTGTGGCCTGTATCTATCTAACCTCCCACTTCTTCAGCCTTGTTCTAATGTTAGTGGGAGTTTCAGGAATCAATTCTACGAGCAATATGGACTCACTACATTAGAGTCGACTATGACAGTACACCAGTCTTATTCTTCTTCTTCTCTCTTGTTTAGCAAAATTGGTATGTAAACTTCTGGAAGCCGGCATAATGCCAGCGCTGTCAACTTGCACCCAAGAAAAACAGACGCACGCCATGATGACACAGGCTTGCGTTACTGTACCAGTCCAGTACATGCAGTAGTGAAGCTCTTACTTTTCTATTACGGGTGGCAGTGAGAATACTCTGTTACAAGGGCTACTGCTTAATTAATCTAACTTTCACCCTACTAGAAAAGGAAAATGGAGAAGATAAATAATATGATTATCTATCCCTTCACAGGATATGTATTTGCGTACATATGGGATGACTTTAGGTGCTTTGCTTTTTATTGAGTGAACACTGATAGGCCACACATGAATGACAGAGTTGTACTAAAATTATTAACAGAGGTAGTGAGTGGCCCCCGTAATCGCCGGATATATGCTGTGCTTGCAATACAAACTACTGCTACTATTCATGGTAGCATTCGGAAAAATTACAACTTCTTTTCCTTGTCTTTCCTACACTGGAATGGACGTGCGGGTGCGGTGTTACATGCTCTTCAAAGTAACACTTAGTTCATCCAGTGACCGTCTACTCTCTCTACATACACATATGCTATCTATGAGTCAGATAGTACCATGATCCAGGCATCCATCCATTCAAAGTAAAAGTCATTCATTCTTCTTAATGTCTCAACTGGACAAACCTTACTTTTTCTCACGGGAAAACACCATTTTCATTTTATTTTGGAAACCGCAAGCCATGCATTCGTGCTTGACTTGCATTTGAATTTCACCCAAAGGATATATTGGGCACACATACAGTTTCTGTTTCCCCCACCCGGGCAGTCCTCTTCCCTTTCTCCTTCCACCCATCCTTGCTTCATCCTTCAACCGGCCATGCATTATATTCCCATCCACCTCGGGCAGCAATCAAACACGTATCATTCTTTGCCAGTCATCATTACTTTTAACTCGCTCGTCGTTCCACACTTACTTACACCCTTCTTTCCCTTTTTGTTCATCCCATCCATCAAGTTCATCTCTGATCTGACTCGAAAAAACGTTCACAGCTGAGTTGAAGTCAATTTAGAGGAGGCTACTACCTGGTTGATAAAAACGTAGTTCTAAATTTGTAAGTAAGCATGAGCGAATTTTGCGGATCTCGCGTTCGCGAATTTTGCGGATTTGCGGATTCGCAATCCGCAAAATCCGCGAATTCCCGCGAATTTGCGGATTTTTTTTTTTTTGTGTTCGCCCGTGTTTCTGCCAGTTCGCGAGGGTTTTGTACACTTTCGCAAATTGCGAACTTACCTGTCGGGTCGCAAGTTTCGCGAACTTGTTGTTTCTACGTGTCCAGCCTGTTTGGGACACTCTTCTTCATCACTGCCACTCTCTGTCACCACTGCCACTCTCTGACTACTCATGCCACCCTCTGGCCCACCCATGCCACCCTCTGTTTCATCACCACACCCTCTGGTTGTCCAGTGTACATTATTTTCGGCAAAGCAAAGCACACCTTCCCTGCCTCAAGTGACCTGAATTAATTTGGGGCTGATTAATGTGTCACAGAATATTTTTTTAGCTGGCACCTGCTTCCTTAGTGCGCCCTGATTAGTGATCTTTTGCACTTGCTAAGTGCTTTCATTGTTGCAAAATTAGTTACAACACCTGCCCTGCCCCAACTGACAATAATGAATTAGGGGCTGATTAATGGATTTTAACTTCCAGCCTGGCTCCTGCTTGTCTCCCTTAGCTGTAATTCAGGACCTTTGTGGCATATGTGTAACTATTCTGAGGTTCAGAGCAGGGTCACATAATAGTTTCAACTGGCAACTGAACTCTGGAGGGGCCCCTCAGGAAGCACTACAGGAAATGGCTACTAATGATGAGCCTGAACTTTTGAACCTGGTAAGTAGTTACTTTCAGTTTTGCTAAGATCGTATTTCTGCAATTTTGCACTTATTCGCGGGGCGCGAACTCACGCGAACTCACGCGAACAGTGCGAGCAGTGCGAGCAAAATCCGCTGCTCGCGGATTTGCGGATTTTGCGGGAGATTCGCGAATCTCGCGGATTGCGGATTTCCCGAAAATCCGCAAAATCCGCGAGCGGAACGGATTTTCCGCCCATGCCTATTTGTAAGTCTTCTTAACAATATAGTTTACTTGTACTGTACAACATATACACCCGTGCAGAGTGCACACTCTGCAGTCTGCAATCTCAATAAGTAAGGAATATAATAGCTTTCCACTGTCCGCCACTACCGTGGCATCCCCCACAGCAGTTTCTGCTGACTGTTGCACCGCCTCCGCCCCAGGAGTGCCCACCTCCGCGCTGTCCCCGGCACCGGTGGATGGTTGTGCCGATGTTCCGCCTAGAAAATACATTTCAGATTCTTAAATGCCATATACACCACTCCCTAGTATTTTGTCTAGGAATGAAAAAGTGACACTACGACTACACAAACAAATTTAATAATTTGTGACTGTCTAGTCAAAACTAAAAATTGCCTTTTTTTCAGGGAAGGGTGTTGTCTTGCTACACTTTTTGGCACAACTGATGAATGCTTGCTTTTTAACACGCACCACTTTTCTCATAACAGACAGAAGCTTCCCTTCTAAGAACAAGAGCAAGATCAGATCATCATCACTAGGACGGAGTCAGCAACGATTCAGAACCACAAAGAAGATTTGAAGTTCAAACCAGGTGAGGGCTCGCCCACAATTAATGTGTGAAATCACTTAAGCACTTTTCCATTTTCAATCCACCGCTCTGTGGTTTTTGGTCATGAGTGAGTGAGAGAAAGGGTTTGCAATTTGCAAGCATGAGTCCGTGGCTCTGACAGTTCTGGACTCTGACTCCGTAGTCTTATGTCCTGGGTTGGATAATTATCCTTGGGGATTAATCATCGATGAATTAGGGAGCTAAATGACTCTGCCACACTAGCTAGTCAGTAAGGAGATTGGGGGTTCAAATTCTGTTATGACTGAGGTATGTGTAAAGTCTAACTGCGCCTATTATAATTGATAAACAATGCACTATTTAGTGTCCATAGTTCTGTTTGCACAGAATTGTTCCTGCAACAATAGTAGTATGGATTGTCCTCCTATTCAATCAAAAAGGTGCAAGGGAGGGCGTTCCTGCACAGGAACGCATTCTAAAAGTGGCTGAGTGAAATCTACAAGATTTCACTCAGTCACTTTCAGGCCAATGCTGCGTCACTCAAAACCCTGCGCCTGCTTGAAGCAGACGTACGGCTTGACGCAGCATTGGGGAGATTGGGCACCCCAGAGCATTGCTGGAGCTGCGTCATGGTTGTGATGCAACTCCAGCAATGCGTTGTCTTCAAGGCACAGATGCGGCGCACCATGGGTGGTGGAGGCGTGGCACACAATTACTGTTGCATCCCTGCTAATTTGCAGGGATGCGCCAGTAATTGTAAATCTGCCCCTTAGTGTCTAGCATTACACAGTTCTGTAAAGTACTCTCATACATAATTACTCAGGCCAATGAAATGAGCACAAAATCGAAAACAAATAAGCATAGTAGCACCGCCACTGAGCAGGAGAGCAGTGCACCTGAAATGCAATCACAGAAGATTTTGAAACATGATTTACCTACAACATAATCCGCAGCATTATTGCTCTTCGGAAAAAACAAAAATTTGCTATATGATAACACATAGAGCAGAAGAAAACAGAGTAGTGATTAAATAGCTACTACTAAGTATGGACGGAAAATCCATTCGGCTCACGGATTTTGCGGATTTTCGGTAAAGTCGCAATCCGCGAACTCTCGCGAATTTACCGAAAATCCGCAAATTCGCTCGCAGCGGATTTTTTTTGCTTGGTGATACAATATTGCGGCGTGCGGCGTTCACTTACCGTCATTCAGCGTTTGCTGAGTTGTTTTTCTCTATATTTTGCAAGTGCTGCGCCATTTCGGATCTTGCTGCGGGATCCCGCGGAAGTTTGGCGACGCATCGCGAGAGTTCGCAATTGCGAACATGTAGATGCGGCGGGCAGCAACAATCTTGCACTCGCAAAATTACAAAATTTGCAATTCTGCACAAGAAATCCACCAGCAAGCAGCATAAACCTTCTGAAAATGATGATTTTTATCAGAATAACTCCTCAGGTTGACATTTGCCTGCACTTTTTTGGATTTGAGGCCTTTTTGACTTTCTTTGGATCACTTTTAGATTAGAAATCAACTTTCACAAGTAAGTTTGTTTGGGGCATTACAGTTGCTGCTCTGCAGAAAAACGAGTTTTGCAAAACTGAAAGCACTCAGCAGGTGCAAAAGTTCACTCATCATTAGTAACCATTCCCTGTAGTGCTTCCTGGGGGGCCCCTCCAGAGTTCAGTTGCCTACGTTTGTTTGGGGCATTACAGTTGCTGTTCTGCAGAAAAACGAGTTTTGCAAAACTGAAAGCACTCAGCAGGTGCAAAAGTTCAAACTCATCATTAGTAACCATTCCCTGTAGTGCTTCCTGAGGGGCCCCTCCAGAGTTCAGTTGCCTACTTGCAACTATTCTATGACCCTGCTCTGACCCTCACAGCAGGCTCATAGAATAGCTACTAGTAGGCCACAAAGGTCCTGGGGAAAAAAAAATTCACTGCAACCGAAAGCAAATTAAGATAAGGAAGCAGGTGCCAGACAGGAACTTTAAATTCAGTGACACATTAATCAACCCCAAATTAATTCATGTCAGTTGAAGCAGGGCAGGTGTGCTTGCTTTTCCCCTCCATAATCTACAGTGATGAATCAGAGGGTGGCAGTGATGTAGCAGAGGGTGGCATGGGTGAATCAGAGGGTGGCAGTGGTGAAACAGAGGGTGCTGTGAACCTGTGATGATGAACCAGACGTAGAAACAACAAAGTTGCGACCGTTGTGAGCCGACAAGTAAGTTCGCAATTGCGAACTGGTACAAAACCCTCGCAAACTGGCAGAAACCCTTGCGAACATAAAAAAAATCTGCAAATTCGCGAGAATTCGTGGATTTTGCGGCTTGCGAGTTCGCAAATACGCAAATTCGCCCATGCTTAGCTACTTCTACTCACCAAGCCCGGGGATCTCGACGCCTAGCAGGTCGAGCAGGTCGTGTTCACGATCGAGGAGGTCGGACCACCGGTGCATGGCCTGGTTGTAGGTGCGCCGGACCCGAGAGTGTTTATACATGTTCCGGCACACCTTCTCCCACAGCTTCCGACGCTCCTGGAGCCCGTACCCGCTAGCGATCCTGCCGTCTGCCGTAATGGTCTTGGGGAGGCGGCGCTGCACATAATAAACCAGTGCGGCCACCTCCTCCGTGCTGAAGATCTCCGGGCTGTGACTTGATCCCCCCTCAATGGCCCGCATGGGAGCCGGATACGGGGTGCGGGACCCTTCCCCTTCTCCTTCCCGGCTCCCTTTGCCATGGTCCTGGACAGGAATTGAAATAATAAATAGGAAAGAGAATAGGGAAAAAGTAAATAAAGGAAGAAGTAAAAAAAGTAGTTTTAAAGTAACCAAAAGTAGAAGAAAACACAAAATATAGATCTAGAAAAATAGAGGGATAGATAATAAGTAAAAAAGATTAAAAAAAACTTCAAACAAACAAAGGATGGAAAAGATTGAAGCTGGATAGAAAAAGCATGCCCAGAATCATAGTAATGAATGAAAAACAAGATGGCCGGGTCCATTGAGGACCGCGTGGGTAAGTTTGCGCGATATTTCCCCCGCGAGTACGCAAAAACACACGCGAACTCGTAATACCGCGCCGCACACAACGCGAGATTGCCAATACCGCCCGGAAATGGAAATACGCAACACGCACAAGATGGCCATACCCATGTAGGACCGCATGGGTAACCACGCGAACACACAAAAAAAATCCACAAATTTGCACGAATTCGCGTATTTTGCGGATCGCGAATTCGCTTTCGCGCGAATTTGTGGACCGCGAATTCGCACATTTCGCCCATGCTTAATAGTGACATAAAATTAGCCATAGATAATGTTCTCTGCCATAGTGTAATCAAGACTCAGTTCCAAATGTGTGACCTACTAGTCCGCTGTGGAAGCCGGTGAAGTACATCAACGAGAGTTCTGCTGCCCTTGCTCGAGGAGGCTGTGATGGTCTGAGGAGGCTGCCAAGGTTGCAGGCATTGGACTTGGAGCTTGCACTGGCACGTGGTGTGCCCTGTTCGACACGCGCCAGTGTCGTGAGGTGAGCATTGAGGCCTGGGTGCGCGTGGGCGGGCAAGACTGGTTCGGGGACCAACGGCGCGGGGAGCAGCAGGCGCACAGGATCGCAGGCAACACCGCTCATGGCGATGGCATCAGCCTCGTGGCGGGGTGAGATGGCCGCCATGGCAGAGACGTTGGTCATTCCAGAAGAGAACCACGCCCAGAGCTATGTGCTTTTTATTCACACCCCTACTCTGATCTTGCGTACGCCAAGCCAGCTCACTAGGCACACACTTACAGGGTGGGATGTAACAAGCTACATTTCCACGATCTTCTCCACTGGCTGGGGTGACATGGTTGTATCCACTGTCCACTCCACACACAAGCGGTGCATGTCGACATGGATATGTGCGTGGTCTGCATACTGCAGTCTGTCCAGCACATCCACGCCACACTTGGCATGGTGTACATTCTCATTCATGGGTCACTTGCCTCCTTTGCACATGCCTGGGCCCCATCTCTCCCCGCAATCTGCTATTGTGTGGCTGAGGTGCCATGCCATTGATGGCTTATGTACATGGCTGGCCCTGGTTCCCATAGTGAGTTGTGCTGTCGTGTCTGGTGGGTGGGCATGTTGTTTGGCATGTTGTATGTGAGTTTGTCAGGTGTACATTCCCAGTGTTGTGATTTGCATGATTGTGGTGTCGAGGTGTGTGGTGTGTTCATTTGGTACTTTTAACAACAATGGAGGAGTACCCCCTAGGGAGGAAAATACAGAGAAGTATTCCTTCTGTATCTGGAGCGCGAGGCTCAAGTTAGCACTATGTGCCCCAACCCTTTACCGGACAGTGCTTGTCCTTGAAGAAGACCCCTCACTCACCAACCTGGTTGGTGACATGCTTCATCATCGGGGTCCCACCCCATAGGCCGAGTGCCCATAGGGTGTGCTGCGACACCTGATTACTGTGGAGCGGGTTTCTTGTTTTTTTATATGTGCAGAAAGTTACAGTGATACGTGTATTAAAAAGGGCCAAGACTACTCACTCCAAGACTTTATTCTTGAGTGCTTGAACCCTGCTAAAATCAATGTGGCACCTATGCCTATTTAGGAAGGCTTTGGTGTCTCGAGAAGTGTGATAAATTAAAAATAGCATAGTGTGCTATGTGATTTAGTTAAAAGTAGGTCTACATGTTTCAACCATATGGAAAAATTATTTAGTTTTCGTCAGGACCGTGAGGTTTGAGCGGGGTGGTCCGCACACGCTAAGGTGCGTCCAGCCCTCGTTCAAATAAAGACCACAAATTATGGTCTGGTGTAAAAATGTGTCTTTTCCTGGTTCAGGAGAAAACCTGTAAGAAAAAATGTATAGGGTTGGGTTTACATGCTGGGGAAGACAAAACAAGGGTACACACTTAACAAATAATGTGCTTGGTGGGTTCTCCAAAGTAAGGTGGCAGGAGAACACCTTATGTATCAGGTCGTACCCGTGGTCTATCAGCAGTGATAGACAGCAGTGCTCAGGTGGTAATTACCGGAGCGTGGATGTGCTTAAATATAGAAACAACCCAGCATCTTGTTAATATGTTATTTTGCTGGGGATAGTGAGAGGGAGGAGAAGGTGTGGGAGAGTGATCGCCACTGCAACGCGGCGTCAAGCACGCCCAGGCACTACTGGAAGTGATCGGCAGCTAAGCGATTGTGCCGCAGTTAAGCGGGTTGCTTTGTTATCAAAATGAAGAAAAAGTGAAATTTTGCTCTGCTTACACTTGAAGCGGTAACTATCGCTTCATGGGCATCGGGTTATCCAAGACGGCAAGTATCCGTCACCTACAAAGTTTGAAAAATAAAAATGAAGGGCGAACATATAGTTAATATACCGCCTGTTTTCGATGCATCTCGTGCAGGACCGGCGTGTTTTGCCGTATGATATGCATCATGCATCTGTCTCAAAAAAGCACTTACTTGCGGCTTCTGCTCATCTTGAGTACAAACCTACTTGGTTGCTACTCGCGAATGCCCCGTGGAGTGTTCCGTTGGATCAGCGACGCCGAGAAGTAAACTCTGCGTTACTTCCTGGATGGGCGTGGCGCTGGTCTGGGGCTCTCGGTGGGCCAATCGGAACGGGGCACAGGAGCGGTGCCCGCTGGAGTTCTGATCACGCGGAATCTGGTGTAGCGGTTGCTACAGCTACGGCGTTAGTGAATCGACGGGGCTTTTAAAGGAACCGCGTCTAATGAAAAGACGAGGCTCTTGAAGGAACCGGGTCTAGTCATTCAGTTAAAGAAAAGGAAAACCTTTTGAACCAAAAACGGGAGAAGGAACCGAACTGTTAGTAAAAGGACAAGGGGTCAACACAATTGCTGATAGTGGACAAATTAAACGTCCAGGTTTGGGCATGGACATCAAAATAAAGTGACCACTGTTAGACCTTCTTTCACAGAACAGGTTTAGTAAGGGAAGTTATCCCATCGCTGTGTTCCATGGAATATTGTCATTTAGGCCAGTTTTATGCGTTGAAAGTCTATAAACCCACCTTTGTTCCTTTTCAAAAAGGCGTTGGTTCATATTGGCTCCTGGTTTGATTTGCTCAATTATGGTCCATTGTATTTCGTCAGGATTATGCCCTACCGACAAGTAATGTTCGGTAAGTTTTGTATTGGCCTTTTTGCACCTAATAGTGCTCCTGTGCTCTCCAATACGTGTTTTTATCTTTCTGCTGGTCATCCCCACATAGTGTAGGTTGCAGGGACATGTCAACCTGTACACGACGTTCTCGCTGTTACAGTTCGTATGTCCTCTGATCGTCCAGGTTTTGTTGGGTTCCAGTTGTAGGGTCTTGGTGTTGTGAGTGAAAGGGCATATGCTACAGCTACCACATTTATAGTGGCCTGTCACTTTTGGTAACCCCCATGTATTGAGAACTGTCTCATTTTCTACCACGTTTATTCTGGGTCTGGTGTTCACCACTGCATCTCTGATACTCCGTGCCCTTCTGTATGAGAACAGTGGTTTTTCCCATCTCAGGTTGCCGGTGTTGAGGATGCTCCAATGTTTCCCTATTATCTTTGTTACCTCGTTGGAGATGGTATTATACGTGGTGACACATGTTAGGGGGGTTTCCTCCACGGTCTTCGTTGGGTCCTCCAAAAGAGCAGCTCTATGTTGATTTCGGGCTCGTTTCTGACTTTTGTGTAAGATCTTATCGGGGTATGCCCGGTTTTTTAATCTGACAGTAAGATCTTGGGCCTGCTGTTTGTAGTCTTCAAGCTCACTGCAGTTTCTGCGGAGCCGTAGATATTGTCCATACGGTAAATTCTCCCGCAGTGGTCTCGGGTGGAAGCTTTCAAACCGAAGTAGGTTGTTTTTAGCGGTGGGTTTATAGTGAGTGACCGTTGACAGCTTCCCGTTAGTTTTTGTTATGGTAAGATCCAAAAAGACCAAAGAATTAAGGTCCTTCACATAAGTGAACTTCAAATGGTCGTCCAGTGTGTTGATCCAGTTGAAGAAGGATAATAGGGTGTCTTCAGTGCCTTTCCAAATGGTGAGCACGTCGTCTATATACCTTCTCCAAAGTAAGATATTGGAACTATAGGGGTTTCATTTAGTACTTGCCAACATGCACAGCATTTGCATAGGTGCCATCCTGGTAGCGCAGGTTAATGATGGACTGGTTGAAGATGTAGGAATCCTGCACACTGCCTGGGTGGTTGGCGTTGACGTCGGTGGAGATTTCCCGGTGGTCCACTATTGCCTGCACATTGATGGAATACATGTGATTTCTGTTGCAATTATTTTGTGCAGTGTAGCCAGGGGGCAGTCAATTGCCCCCAACACATGCAGGAAGCAAGCTATGGTGTAGATGCCTTGTTTGGTCTCCAGCTGTTCCTGCGCAGTGTGGGGGAAGTATAGATAATGGGGTACCAAGGTGATGATGTCATCCACAACCGTTGTGAAGAACTTGGATTGGGCTGGCTGTGAGACTCCTTCGACTCTGGCAGTTGTTGGTTGGAAGGTACCAGAGGCCAACACGTGCAGCACGGCCAGCAGCTTTGTCTGAGGCGGGATGTTGGTTGTCCGCTGTGTTGGTACCGTCAGCCTGTGGGCAATGGTGGTCCGGATGTGGAGGATGGTTGTCCCTTTGAGTATGTAGTGGGCAATGAAATTCTCTGGTGTTGGGTCTGTGAGGTTGGTGCGTTATCAGGCGGTCGCTATCTTTGTCTGCGCTGCCTCAGTGTTGGTTCGGGGGGGGGTGGCAGGGATCCGGGGCATGGGGAGGGCTTGAGGGTGGTGGCGGCGGATGTTGTGGCCCTCTTGGGTGTCCGGCCTGCATGATCAGTGGCTCAATGGCATCTGTCATCTGTTGCCCTTCAGGTGTGGCTCTGGGCTGGGCTCCCTTTTCTGATGTAGGCTGTCGTCCGACTTTACACCAGGTCAGAGCAGGTGTTGATTTCCTGCTGCTAACTCGCCTTATCACATGTTTTGTGGTCTTATCGCCTATCTGGCTGGTCGTTGAGAATGTTGTGGAGTGGTGCGGTTTTTTGCACTGGAACACCTACTCTGCATCTCATTAGCGATAGTTGCCGGGATCATCTGTGGCGATGTTTTTTGCGGCTGCTATCGTAGGTAAACTGGTGATATGGGCTGTTAGCACCTGCTTGTGAATGGGGAGATAGAATTATCATGACTTTGGCTGCGATAAAGTGCTGATAGCTCAGTGATAGCTCCTTGAGAATATGCCAATATGTATATATATATCTGTCTGTTTCCTTTTGCGGGTAACGCTTTGCAGAGATCCACTCCCACAGCTATTCCACAAACCGTCCCCCAGCATTACTTACCTAGGAGCCACTGTTGCATCCTGGGTATTGGAGTCCTTTGATTGCCTCGGACCCTTAACACTAACACCTGTGATACTTAGGCTGAGGGGCGGAGCTGTCATTCTCACCTATCCGGTGCGGAGGGGTGCACTTTAAACTGCAGAGCGGTAGGACTCCCGTTTTCACCACCGCAGGCGCTGAAGAGGCCACACCGGCCGAAATGCATACGCCATCAAATTGGGAATAAATTGTTTTGCCTTACCCCGCTGAGGTTCCTGCCTTTCTTTCACAAGAGGGACTGCTTTTTTCATATGTCACGCGTTTTTCCAGAGGCGCGTTTCAGGAGCCCCCCCAACATAAGTGGCCTGGAGATTCTGGAGTCTGCTTCGGCATTGCGTGTTTCCACATGTTCCTGTTTTCTCCAGACCCGCCGGCGGTCCGAGTTGCTGCAGCGATACAGCGAGACATTGTTGTCAGCCAGGGCGGGTTGTATGCACCTCCCGCTCACGCTACACTTGTGCTTGGACTAAAGGTTTTGGAGGTCCTGGGGACCCGAGGCAAGACTGTCTGTTTCCTTTTGCGGGTAACGCTTTGCAGAGATCCACTCCCACAGCTATTCCACAAACCGTCCCCCAGCATTACTTACCTAGGAGCCACTGTTGCATCCTGGGCATTGGAGTCCTTTGATTGCCTCGGACCCTTAACACTAACACCTGTGATACTTAGGCTGAGGGGCGGAGCTGTCATTCTCACCTATCCGGTGCGCAGGGGTGCACTTTAAACTGCAGAGCGGTAGGACTCCCGTTTTCACCACCGCAGGCGCTGAAGAGGCCACACCGGCCGAAATGCATACGCCATCAAATTGGGAATAAATTGTTTTGCCTTACCCCGCTGAGGTTCCTGCCTTTCTTTCACAAGAGGGACTGCTTTTTTCATATGTCACGCGTTTTTCCAGAGGCGCGTTTCAGGAGCCCCCCCAACATAAGTGGCCTGGAGATTCTGGAGTCTGCTTCGGCATTGCGTGTTTCCACATGTTCCTGTTTTCTCCAGACCCGCCGGCGGTCCGAGTTGCTGCAGCGATACAGCGAGACATTGTTCTCAGCCAGGGCGGGTTGTATGCACCTCCCGCTCACGCTACACTTGTGCTTGGACTAAAGGTTTTGGAGGTCCTGGGGACCCGAGGCAAGACTGTCTGTTTCCTTTTGCGGGTAACGCTTTGCAGAGATCCACTCCCACAGCTATTCCACAAACCGTCCCCCAGCATTACTTACCTAGGAGCCACTGTTGCATCCTGGGCATTGGAGTCCTTTGATTGCCTCGGACCCTTAACACTAACACCTGTGATACTTAGGCTGAGGGGCGGAGCTGTCATTCTCACCTATCCGGTGCGGAGGGGTGCACTTTAAACTGCAGAGCGGTAGGACTCCCGTTTTCACCACCGCAGGCGCTGAAGAGGCCACACCGGCCGAAATGCATACGCCATCAAATTGGGAATAAATTGTTTTGCCTTACCCCGCTGAGGTTCCTGCCTTTCTTTCACAAGAGGGACTGCTTTTTTCATATGTCACGCGTTTTTCCAGAGGCGCGTTTCAGGAGCCCCCCCAACATAAGTGGCCTGGAGATTCTGGAGTCTGCTTCGGCATTGCGTGTTTCCACATGTTCCTGTTTTCTCCAGACCCGCCGGCGGTCCGAGTTGCTGCAGCGATACAGCGAGACATTGTTCTCAGCCAGGGCGGGTTGTATGCACCTCCCGCTCACGCTACACTTGTGCTTGGACTAAAGGTTTTGGAGGTCCTGGGGACCCGAGGCAAGACTGTCTGTTTCCTTTTGCGGGTAACGCTTTGCAGAGATCCACTCCCACAGCTATTCCACAAACCGTCCCCCAGCATTACTTACCTAGGAGCCACTGTTGCATCCTGGGCATTGGAGTCCTTTGATTGCCTCGGACCCTTAACACTAACACCTGTGATACTTAGGCTGAGGGGCGGAGCTGTCATTCTCACCTATCCGGTGCGGAGGGGTGCACTTTAAACTGCAGAGCGGTAGGACTCCCGTTTTCACCACCGCAGGCGCTGAAGAGGCCACACCGGCCGAAATGCATACGCCATCAAATTGGGAATAAATTGTTTTGCCTTACCCCGCTGAGGTTCCTGCCTTTCTTTCACAAGAGGGACTGCTTTTTTCATATATATATATATATATATTCACTGAAAAAAACATAGGTTTCACACCAGTTATAGTTAGGAATTAGCATTTAAAAAACCTATGAAATTCACTGAAAAAACCATAGGTTTCATACCAGTTATAGTTAGGAATTAGCATTTAAAAAACCTATTAAATTCACTGAAAAAACCATAGGTTTCACACCAGTTATAGTTAGCTGGTAATTTTACTGACATAAAACCAGTGAAATTCCCACGTTATAGTTAGTTGGACTCACTATAACTTGCGTGTGTAATGCACTGCTGATGACATCACATATTACATCACTCATGACATGGTCAGTGACATCACTCATTTTGTTCCTTTGCAAATTAAATGTTTGAAGTGTTAACACTTTATTCCAATCAAGATGACTTCAGGTGTGCCATACTTTTGTCATAAGTAAGACTGTTACCGCTCTAGTTGTTCTTTAGAACACTCTGGGACATTCTGTCATTGGGCTATAGTTGGGCTATATCTGGCTGATATTTGGGCTACATTTGTTTTTTTTGTCTCTGGTGGCCATCTTTGGGCTACATTGGGCTACATTGGGTTACATTGGGCTACATTTGGGCTCTAACATATATATAGCCCAATGTAGCCCAATATATATTTTTTCAAAGTTAATTTTCGTAAAAACCACTGGAGCATATATCTTGAGACATAGCAAAGGCACATCGGGGTACCAGTCCCTACAATTTTGCCAAGTTTGGTGGAAATCCATTCAGCCGTTCGGGCTAAAAGTGAGTTTGACCGCCCTATGGAAATTAACATGGAGAAAACACGTTTTGGGACCCCCCTTTTATCTCAGCCCCCGCTTGACGAATCCCCCCCACATTTACAGGGAAGGAGCGGAGCGGGCCGCAAACTTTGAGAAATTCGCGAAGATTTGTCCACAGGCGCCGAAGTTATTCCCAATAGAATGTTGCGGATTTCCTATGGAAAGTAGATCCTAACTATAACTACCTACTGGCGACCTCCAGTAGGTAATATATATATATATATATATATATATATATATATATATATATATATATATATATATATATATATATATATATATATATATATATATATATATATATATATATATATATGTTATAGTTAGGAATTAGCATTTGAAAAACCAATGAAATTCACTGAAAAAACCATAGGTTTCACACCAGTTATAGTTAGGAATTAGCATTTAAAAAACCTATTAAATTCACAAAAAAAACCATAGGTTTCACATCAGTTATAGTTAGCTGGAAATTTTACTGACATAAAACCAATGAAATTCCACGTTATAGTTAGTTGGACTCACTATAACTTGCGCGCCTGCAATGCACTGCTGATGACGTCACATATTACATCACTCATGACATGGTCAGTGACATCACTCATGACATCACTGATGACACCATCCAATGAATGTGTGTCTTTATGAAAAATAAATATGTTTTATATTTGTATTTGTAAAGGACGATGGAAGAGTAAATGGTTAAATAAGTGTGTAAATGGATGTTTTTTTTAAAAGAATTGATTGGTTAACTGCCGTATTAAGTGTATCTTAATGAATACATATATTAACGAGTAATTTTTATATTTTAAAATATATGTATCAGTGTTTCACTTTGTGTATAAGTGGCTGCATGGGTTGGTGACTGACTCACTGTTTGTATGTTTTTTGAAGACAGCATATGTGCAGGACTGTATGGGTGGATGAGTGTGTATATGTGTGTGTTAGTGAGTGAATGCCTGTCTCTCTAGTGTCTTTATGAGTAACTACATATGTTTTAATCTTGTATATATGAGCATTGATGTATATAAGTCAGTATATGTGAGAGTGAGAGATTGAAAGAGTTCCTTTTTAAATAAGTATGTGTTTCTATAAGTGATTGTTTAAGAGAGTAAGTATGTGTAAGTTTCCTTAGAAGTAATGTGCTAATGTATGTATAGCTGTATATGCAAATAAATGGATGTTCAATAGTTTATTTGCATGTGTGAGTATGTGTGTGAGTAACGTTTGTAAGACTGTCGGTGTGTAACAGGATGTATATGTGTTTCACTATATATGATGAGTGAGAATATGTATGAGTGACTATATAAAACTGTTGGTGTATGAGTGGATGTGTATATAGATGGTGGAATTACTGAATTGGTTTTTGTAACTGGTATGGGTATCTCCATTTTTTTTGAAAATGTTAGTTTCTATTGTTTGAATATGTGTTTCAATGGTTACATTACACTGAAAGGAGGTCTATCAGTCTGCCACAAGGATGGTGTCATCAGTGATGTCATGAGTGATGTCACTGACCATGTCATGAGTGATGTAATATGTGACGTCATCAGCAGTGCATTTCAGGCGCGCAAGTTATAGTGAGTCCAACTAACTATAAAGTGGAATTTCATTGGTTTTATGTCAGTAAAATTTCCAGCTAACTATAACTGATGTGAAACCTATGTTTTTTTTAGTGAATTTAATAGGTTTTTTAAATGCTAATTCCTAACTATAACTGGTGTGAAACCTATGGTTTTTTCAGTTGTTCCAGCACAACGATATCCTTTGACTGTTCAAACTGCCCTGAATGCCTGACTCGTTTCGAAGTGTCCCCACTTCTCTTCAGAGGCTTTGGCAGTTATGAAGGAGCGCTTGAGGCACTACACCCCTTCTTGCTTAGATGCACGCCCTAGATGGGACTTTTGGGACTTGTAGCGCCTCACGTCGCGCTAATGTTCAGTTGGTCACTTTTCAAGCCCACAGATGGGCCTCGCTGTGTGGAATGCATGCAGAATCCATACGCTGCTGTCCCATGTTCTCGGCCCGTAGTCAAGACCGCATGGCCCCCGGTTCTTTCAGGGTGGTGCTCCTTCCACGGCATTGGCCGCCGCGTAAATATTCCAGCTCCGAGGTACCCAACGTACAAAGGAGCACCCGGACCTCAGCTGCAAACAAGGAGCCTTGAATGGTAAGCACGCCTCCAGCACAACGATATTCTTTGACTGTTCAAACTGCCCTGGGTGCCTGACGCGTTTCGAAGTGTCCCCACTTCTCTTCAGAGGCTTTGGCAGTTATGAAGGAGCGCTTGAGGCACCACACCCCTTCTTGCTTAGATGCACGCACTATATGGGACTTATGGGGCTTGTAGTGCCTCACGTCGCGCTAATGTTCAGTTGGTCACTTTTCAAGCCCACAGATGGGCCTCGCTGTGTGGAATGCGTGCAGAATCTATATGCTGCTGTCCCATGTTCTTGGCCCGTAGTCTAGACCGCATGGCCCCCGGTTCTTTCAGGGTGGTGCTTTTTCTGCGGCATGGTCTGCCGTGTAAATATTCCAGCTCCGAGGTACCCAACGTACAAAGAAGCACCCGGACCTCAGCTGCACACAAGGAGCCTTGAATGGTAAGCACGCCTCCAGCACAACGATATCCTTTGACTGTTCAAACAGCCCTGGATGCCTGACGCATTTCGAAGTGTCCCCACTTCTCTTCAGAGGCTTTGGCAGTTATGAAGGAGCGCTTGAGGCACCACACCCCTTCTTGCTTAGATGCTTGCCCTAGATGGGACTTATGGGACTTGTGGAGCCTCACGTCGCGCTAATGTTCCGTTGGTCACTTTTCAAGCCCACAGATGAGCCTCGCTGTGTGGAATGCGTGCAGAATCCATACGCTGCTGTCCCATGTTCTCGGCCCGTAGTCAAGACTGCATGGCCCCCGGTTCTTTCAGGGTGGTGCTCCTTCCACAGCATGGGCCGCCGCGTAAATATTCCAGCTCCGAGGTACCCAACGTACAAAGGAGCACCCGGACCTCAGCTGCACACAAGGAGCCTTGAATGGTAAGCACGCCTCCAGCACAACGATATTCTTTGACTGTTCAAACTGCCCTGGATGCCTGACGCGTTTCGAAGTGTCCCCACTTCTCTTCAAAGGCTTTGGCAGTTATGAAGGAGCGCTTGAGGCGCCACACCCCTTCTTGCTTAGATGCACGCCCTAGATGGGACTTATGGGACTTGTAGTGCCTCACGTTGCGCTAATGTTCAGTTGGTAACTTTTCAAGCCCACAGATGGGCCTCGCTGTGTGGAATGCATGCAGAATCCATACGCTGCTGTCCCATGTTCTCAGCCCGTAGTCAAGACCGCATGGCCCCCGGTTCTTTCTGGGTGGTGCTCCTTCCACGGCATAGGCCGCCGCGTAAATATTCCAGCTCCGAGGTACCCAACGTACAAAGGAGCACCTGGACCTCAGCTGCACACAAGGAGCCTTGAATGGTAAGCACGCCTCCAGCACAACGATATTCTTTGACTGTTCAAACTGCCCTGGATGCCTGACGCGTTTCGAAGTGTCCCCACTTCTCTTCAAAGGCTTTGGCAGTTATGAAGGAGCGCTTGAGGCGCCACACCCCTTCTTGCTTAGATGCACGCCCTAGATGGAACTTATGAGACTTGTAGTGCCTCAGGTCACACTAATGTTCAGTTGGTAACTTTTCAAGCCCACAGATGGGCCTCACTGTGTGAAATGCGTGCAGAATCCATACGCTGCTGTCCCATGTTCTCGGCCCGTAGTCAAGACCGCATGGCCCCCGGTTCTTTCAGGGTGGTGCTCCTTCCGCGGCATGGGCCGCCATGTAAATATTCCAGCTCTGAGGTACCCAACGTACAAAGGAGCACCCGGACCTCAGCTGCACACAAGGAGCCTTGAATGGTAAGCACACCTCCAGCACAACGATATCCTTTGACTGTTCAAACTGCCCTGAATGCCTGACGCGTTTCGAAGTGTCCCCACTTCTCTTCAGAGGCTTTGGCAGTTATGAAGGAGCGCTTGAGGCACTACACCCCTTCTTGCTTAGATGCACACCATAGATGGGACTTTTGGGACTTGTAGCGCCTCACGTCTCGCTAATGTTCAGTTGGTCACTTTTCAAGCCCACAGATGGCCCTCGCTGTGTGGAATGCGTGCAGAATCCATACGTTGCTGTCCCATGTTCTGAGCCTGTAGTCAAGACCGCATGGCTCCTGGTTCTTTCAGGGTGGTGCTCCTTCTGCGGCATGGGCCGCCGCGTAAATATTCCAGCTTCGAGGTACCCAACGTAAAAAGGAGCTCCCGGATCTCAGCTGCACACAAGGAGCCTTGAATGGTAAGCACGCCTCCAGCACAACGATATCCTTTGACTGTTCAAACTGCCCTGGATGCCTGACGCGTTTCGAAGTGTCCCCACTTCTCTTCCGAGGCTTTGGCAGTTATGAAGGAGCGCTTGAGGCACCACACCCCTTCTTGCTTAGATGCACGCCCTATATGGGACTTATGGGACTTGTAGTGCCTCACGTCGCGCTAATGTTCAGTTGGGTCACTTTTCAAGCCCACAGATGGGCCTCGCTCTGTGGAATGCATGCAGAATCCATACGCTGCTGTCCCATGTTCTCGGCCCGTAGTCAAGACCGCATGGCCCCCAGTTCTTTCAGGGTGGTGCTCCTTCCACGGCATGGGCCGCCGCGTAAATATTCCAGCTCCGAGGTACCCAACGTACAAAGGAGCACCCGGACCTCAACTGCAAACAAGGAGCCTTGAATGGTAAGCACGCCTCCAGCACAACAATATTCTTTGACTGTTCAAACTGCCCTGGGTGCCTGACGCGTTTCGAAGTGTCCCCACTTCTCTTCAGAGGCTTTGGCAGTTATGAAGGAGCGCTTGAGGCACCACACCCCTTCTTGCTTAGATGCACGCCCTATATGGGACTTATGGGACTTGTAGTGCCTCACGTCGCTCTAATGTTCAGTTGGTCACTTTTCAAGCCCACAGATGGGCCTCGCTGTGTGGAATGCGTGCAGAATCTATACGCTGCTGTCCCATGTTCTCGGCCCGTAGTCTAGACCGCATGGCCCCCGGTTCCTTCAGGGTGGTGCTTTTTCTGCGGCATGGGCCGCCGTGTAAATATTCCAGCTCCGAGGTACCCAACGTACAAAGAAGCACCCGGACCTCAGCTGCACACAAGGAGCCTTGAATGGTAAGCACGCCTCCAGCACAACGATATCCTTTGACTGTTCAAACTGCCCTGGATGCCTGATGCGTTTCGAAGTGTCCCCACTTCTCTTCAGAGGCTTTGGCAGTTATGAAGGAGCACTTGAGGCACCACACCCCTTCTTGCTTAGATGCACGCCCTAGATGGGACTTATGGGACTTGTAGTGCCTCACGTCGCGCTAATGTTCCATTGGTCACTTTTCAAGCCCACAGATGAGCCTCGCTGTGTGGAATGCGTGCAGAATCCATACGCTGCTGTCCCATGTTCTCGGCCCGTAGTCAAGACCGCATGGCCCCCGGTTCTTTCAGGGTGGTGCTCCTTCCGCGGCATGGGCCGCCGCGTAAATATTCCAGCTCCGAGGTACCCATCGTACAAAGGAGCACCCGGACCTCAGCTGCACACAAGGAGCCTTGAATAGTAAGCACGCCTCCAGCACAACGATATCCTTTGACTGTTCAAACTGCCCTGGATGCCTGACGCGTTTCAAAGTGTCCCCACTTCTCTTTAGAGGCTTTGGCAGTTATGAAGGAGCGCTTGAGGCACCACACCCCTGTTTGATAGCATGCTGAATAAACATGCGTGAAAGGATACTGTCTGCAAGCCTTTCATTCTGCCATCAAGATAGAAAGTTGTCAATGGGTGAGGACCTCACATGCAGATTGCTTTTCTTTTGGAAGTATCATGGTCTGACTCAGATCGCGAGTGCCCCACTGCGGAAGAGCAGGTCCCTGGTGCTATTAACTTGAAGCGCTGAGGGAAACGTTGTGTTACCAGTTGGTGGAAATTGGACTTCGGAAAGATGAGCAAGAGTCACCTAAATGCAGACCCACTATGAGATTAACAGTGCTTTTTGTGTGACAGCACGCAATGTGAAATTATATCGTACAGACTACAACTATAAGAATGCAAAGCGAGTGCAAGCCGAGAGGGGCGTGTATTTAACAAAGGCGCTGGTGGGCATTTGAATTGTTGCTGCCTCGTGAAATCTGCCGACACCAGTGATAAAGGGCAATGCTGCCCGAAACATGTTTGATGGCATGCTGAATAAATATGCGTGAAAGCATACTGTGTGTAAGCCTTTTATTCTGCCAACAAGATAGAAAGTTGTCAACGGGTGAGGCCCTCACATGCAGAGTGCTTTTCTTTTGGATATATATATATATATGGGTTTTTTCAGTGAATATATATATATATTGAACCCATTCCATAGTCTCTCATGCAGGCAGAAACAGTAAAATTTCCAGCTAACTATAACTGGTGTGAAACCTATGGTTTTTTAAGTGAATTTCTTAGGTTTTTTAAATGCTAATTCCTAACTATAACTGGTGTGAAACCTATGTTTTTTTCAGTGAATTTCTTAGGTTTTTTAAATGCTAATTCCTAACTATAACGTGTGTGAAACCTATGGTTTTTTCAGTGAATTTCATAGGTTTTTTAAATACTAATTCCTAACTTTATATAGGGCCTCATACCTATGTGATTTTTAGGGAATTTTGAAGGTTATTTATTAGCAAATGTCTATAGCTAAGAAAGGTATTTTTTTCTAAAAATGAATCCTATATTGTATATTAATGTAATACTTTTTTTTTAAAGTATATATATATTTTTTTTATGTTTCACCCTGGTGCGCTCCCGATGCGCGTACCGGTGAGCGCCCCGGTGCGCGTACCGGGGCGCGTCCCGTCAGCGGACCAAAAAAAAAATAAGAAAAAAAAAATAATGAAGGAGTGAGCATGAGGAATGGGGACAGAGAGAGTGGTGTAAAGAGAAAGAGAGCTAGAGGGAGAAACACAGAGGGACTGTGTAATAGATAGTAAAACAGAGAAAAGGTATAAGGGGAAGTAACTGAGAAAAGGAAAATGAATAAGGGAGCAAAAGAAGAGAAGAAAGAGGAAGAAGACTAAAGCAGAGGTTCTGGGAGAATGTGAATGGGTGATGAAAGTAAAAGGAAGGAGAGTAAAGGATGGAGAATGACGGGTAGTGACGGAACCAAAGAAAAGGAACAGCGGTGACGGAGGGAAAGAAAAGAGCAGTGAGTGTAAGTAAAGAGGGGTGAAAGAGGGTGGATAAAAGTGAATAAGGGTAAGACATGGGGAGTGACAGAGAGAAAGAACAGAGAGACTAAAGGAAGGAGTGACAGAAAGGGACTAAGGGAACCTGAAAAAAAAGGTAAGTGAGGGAGTGTGGGTGAGCAGGGGCACTGAAAGAAGTTGAATGAGGTAGGACAGTAAGGAAAAGAGAAGTAAACATAGAGGATAAGAATAAGGCACTTTGACTGGGGTTGGTCTGGAAATGCTTTTAAAGGACACCTTTGATCAATTGATGACACTTTTTCCACAAACTGCCTTGGTATATTCCAATATATACCAAAGACAGAAATGGAACTGGTCCAACCAATTTTGTCCACAATTTGAGAAAGCAGGGAAACATGTGAATAAATCTGTTTCTGCCTGCATGAGAGACTATGGAATGGGTTCAATATACAACAATAACTTGTGTTACAACATGCAAGACATCTACAGAGGAGATGGTGTGCACTTCTCAGATGAGGGGAATAGAATATTCCTCCTGAATTTAAGACTGTGCATTGTAGGTACTTAAATCAGCCACAGAACCCAAAAGCTCTTTTCAGGGCTACCCTACCTCTGATCACTCATAATGATTTTCTTTTTCTAACTTTTTTCACTATTTTTCACCAAAGTACGCACACCGGTACGCTCCCCAGTACGCTTCCCGTTGCGCATACCGGGCGCCCCGCCCGCGAAAAATTAAAAAATGTTTTTTTGGAGGGACATAAATGGGCCTCCTAAACCCCCTCAGTTAACCTAGAGTGTCAGGAAGTGTCTACCGTGCCCCCTTCTACCCGTTCCCAACGTTGTTTGTCCTCCATCTTGTGTCTCAATTCGACCGAAACACAAAATGGCGGACTCCCGTAGCGCTCCCGGTACGCGTACCGGGGCGCGCACCGGTAAGCGCTCCCTAAAAAAATGTGGGAAAGTAATTTTCTTAAAAACCACTGGAAACACTTACACCAAATATAGAATAGGCCCTACTACATAGCAGTCCCTACCATTTACCCAAATTTGGTGGAATTCCATTAAGCCATTTGGGCTGCAGCCCTGTCTAAATATCCTGAGGTAAATTACATGACAAAAACACATATGAAACTGTTTGAATTTTCAACCAATTAAATTGTTACTTACATTTTGTACTTTTATGTGCTGACATTTGATTGGTTAAGTACATGAATATATATGAAAAATGAGAGCCTGCTAATAGAGACTGTTGCTTACTTGCCATCGGGTGCTTCTTTTGCCGTTCTCAACCCACGCCTCACGGCCCCCGCTCCGCGGGCGCCGTTCGAGGGCTTATCATCAGCGGATTGCCTGAGCCTAAGAGGTAATCGACGAGGGAACTGCAGAGTGTCAGGGACTGCGAGGACCAGCGGGCGCTGCGGAAACAAACTCGCCTCAGCTGGCCCTCTTCCCGCCCCCTCCCGCCGGACTTAAAAGTGGAGGTTTGATTCTATCTGGTGTGCCTGCTAATAGAGACTGTTGCTTACTTGCCATCGGGTGCTTCTTTTGCCGTTCTCAACCCACGCCTCACGGCCCCCGCTCCGCGGGCGCCGTTCGAGGGCTTGTCATCAGCGGATTGCCTGAGCCTAAGAGGTAATCGACGAGGGAACTGCAGAGTGTCAGGGACTGCGAGGACCAGCGGGCGCTGCGGAAACAAACTCGCCTCAGCTGGCCCTCTTCCCGCCCCCTCCCGCCAGACTTAAAAGTGGAGGTTTGATTCTATCTGGTGTGCCTGCTAATAGAGACTGTTGCTTACTTGCCATCGGGTGCTTCTTTTGCCGTTCTCAACCCACGCCTCACGGCCCCCGCTCCGCGGGCGCCGTTTGAGGGCTTGTCATCAGCGGATTGCCTGAGCCTAAGAGGTAATCGACGAGGGAACTGCAGAGTGTCAGGGACTGCGAGGACCAGCGGGCGCTGCGGAAACAAACTCGCCTCAGCTGGCCCTCTTCCCGCCCCCTCCCGCCGGACTTAAAAGTGGAGGTTTGATTCTATCTGGTGTGCCTGCTAATAGAGACTGTTGCTTACTTGCCATCGGGTGCTTCTTTTGCCGTTCTCAACCCACGCCTCACGGCCCCCGCTCCGCGGGCGCCGTTCGAGGGCTTGTCATCAGCGGATTGCCTGAGCCTAAGAGGTAATCGACGAGGGAACTGCAGAGTGTCAGGGACTGCGAGGACCAGCGGGCGCTGCGGAAACAAACTCGCCTCAGCTGGCCCTCTTCCCGCCCCCTCCCGCCGGACTTAAAAGTGGAGGTTTGATTCTATCTGGTGTGCCTGCTAATAGAGACTGTTGCTTACTTGCCATCGGGTGCTTCTTTTGCCGTTCTCAACCCACGCCTCACGGCCCCCGCTCCGCGGGCGCCGTTCGAGGGCTTGTCATCAGCGGATTGCCTGAGCCTAAGAGGGAATCGACGAGGGAACTGCAGAGTGTCAGGGACTGCGAGGACCAGCGGGCGCTGCGGAAACAAACTCGCCTCAGCTGGCCCTCTTCCCGCCCCCTCCCGCCGGACTTAAAAGTGGAGGTTTGATTCTATCTGGTGTGCCTGCTAATAGAGACTGTTGCTTACTTGCCATTGGGTGCTTCTTTTGCCGTTCTCAACCCACGCCTCACGGCCCCCGCTCCGCGGGCGCCGTTCGAGGGCTTGTCATCAGCGGATTGCCTGAGCCTAAGAGGGAATCGACGAGGGAACTGCAGAGTGTCAGGGACTGCGAGGACCAGCGGGCGCTGCGGAAACAAACTCGCCTCAGCTGGCCCTCTTCCCGCCCCCTTGCAGTATAATAAGGCAGTCAAAGACGCGCTAGCGGGACGCGCGCGGGGCAAAGCGCGGAGCTAAGCCCGGGCAAAGGGCGGGCCGTCTGTGGCCGTCCGGGGACGATCGAGGACGGGACGGGCCAACCCAATAACATCTACACCCAAAAAACATATTGTGACCATCGCAGAGACAAAACATCGAAGAAAGGTAACAATTTCCCTTTTTCCCTCTCTTGCGATATAAGTGGCACGAGACTTCTCACTAATGGGTCTAAAAAAAAAACGCTCGCGAACAATCTTCATGAAACGAATGGGAACCGAGGAAGCTGTTAGAAAATCCACTGATAAAGGAATAAAAGCTGGCCGTAACACCCTGACCCCAGCAATCAGTGAATTCTTCTCGTCTTTACCAGCAAAAAAGAAACCGAAAAAAACAATGTCTGCCACTGAAAATAAAATATCTGGGAGTCCGGACGATCGATCATGTTTATCGGAATCCCCCCATCTGTCTCATAATGTCAGCGATATCGTGTTTACCAACAAGTCTACTTATACAATAAAAGAACAACAACTTGAAAACTCCAACTCTAGTGCGGTGAAATCATCAACGCCTATAAAAGAACACGAGAGTTTACACAAAACAGAAGACTTGAGTATTTTTAATTTTACATCAGAACAAAAAAGCTTGAACTCCAATTTACTCTTGATAAAGGGCAATGGGAGCCCACAAACATTAAAGGACTTAAGTATATTCAACCAAAAAGTAGGAGAAAATAGTCTAGAGCTAAAGTCAACAAACACAGACACAAAAAAACTTTCTATACATGAACAAGATTCCTTTTTGGATCCCTTTTTAATAGAAAATAATAATCTTGAAAAATCTTCTATTCCTCTATCCAAGGCTATCTTCTCATTACAAGAAATTCTCGAATCAGTTCTCTCCTTTTTAGGAAACATCCTTGAAAATTCTGATCAAACTTTGGATGTCCAAATTGGTATTCTGAAGTTTCTAGTAGAAGAGAAAAGGAAAAAGGAGTCCTCAAAAAACATAGAAGGAAAACTAGAGGATACCAATTTACGAAAAGAAAACGATTACAAACAAAGTAACTGTCACTCTTCTACTCAGACATCAGATGATGATCTTAAATCAACTGACAAAAGGAAAAAAGGAATCTTTTAATGAATCCACTCTATACTCCTTAAAACGATTGTTTAGAGAAAACCCCCCAAAAAAGCAAAAACAATTCCCGATTTTCAACAAAAAAACGAGAAAGGAAAGATTCTTCAAAGACTCTGTAAAAGAAATCGAGGAATCACATGCAGAAATTAAATCTGAAATATCTTCAGGAGAAACAACACCAAACCTTACTAAGGATGTTATGCTAAAAGGAAAAAACAAAAGGAAGAAAAAACCTTTGAGAAGGATTCAAAAAAAGCAAGCCCGCAAATTGAAATTTCAAAAAATTAAAATACCACAAAAAGATCTACAGGAGGAAAATGACGAGAAAAGTACGCCATGTAGGAGTAAAAAAGGAGAATCCCCCAAAGGAACAAGTATTGATAGAAAGAAAGCCTTGAACCCTAAGGCGGATGTATATCTCCCATTAAACACAGTTATAACGACAAGATATGAAAATGCTGATAAAACTATTTTTGAGAAGGAAAATGACTGCAGGATTGACACACAATCAAACGTACTTCAATTTGAAGAACTATTTCCCACTGACAATATCCCTCTTAACAGAAGCAGGATCCTTCACCTTTTACAAAATATAAAGACTCTTCAATTTATGACAAGCAGTGACATCGATCTAGTATCATTCCCAAAGCGAGGTCAGAGCAAAATCGCAATAGTCTCGTTCTGGTCTCCAGTAATACCAAGTATTATTCTGAAGGAAAAAGAGATAATATATCGATTCGGTTATGATGTCATTGTGAAAGCTGAGCTCAAAGGAAATAAAAACTACCCAACTTTCAATAACAATACGCAACTTTTTTCTACACTGCATTTGAATGAGGGACAAAGATCCTCGGGGACTTTAAGAGATCCAGAGGGTATCCAAATTAGAGATATAGAACAGGGAGAAGAGATTCTGAAAATCCGAGTAAAAAAAGGGGAAAGGGAAGTGTGGCATATGGAATCGAAGGCAAAAAATTCTGCTGAAAATAAAATGGAGAATTCATGGACCTGGCTACCAGGGATGTTAAATTATAACAAAGGTTCTAATCAACTAAAGTACCCTGTTTAACCAAGGTCTAAAGGTCACAACGTGGAATATCGCTGGTAGAACAATGAAAAAAATGAAGGAAGTCCTCAGTAATCAGCCCAACATATTGACCCTACAAGAAACCTGGGCAACTGAGCCCTTTTTACAAAAAGGTTACTATGTGTATAACATATGTGCAAAAGCCTCTAACCGGGGCCATGCCAAAGGGGGATTGGCTATTTTAATGAGAGAGGATCATTTGTGGGCACAAGAGATAGTGGAAACCAATAGTGAGAATGTGCAATGTATTAAACTGTCTCTGAAAGCCTACAATTTGACCCCAATTAGAATAATGTTGCTTTTCAATGTATACGCCCCTCCAGGAAAAAAGCACGACACCGTATATGACGATACCCTGCAAATTATTATACAAATAATAGAAGCCCATATGTTTCCACCCTATATAATTATGGGTGATTTCAACGGGAAAATTTCCAATACAGAAATAAAAAAGTGGGGAAAAATTTTGGAAGAGGAAAGCCTGGAACCTTTAATCCCTCAATTCCCCAGTGATATTCGATCTAACAAAAGAGGGAAAACACTGTTAACAGTACTGCTTTCCATAAATGGAACAATTCTTAATGGGAATGTGGAAGGCGATATCCCGGCATCGTATACAAGACAGGGAAACGGGAGACCATCTATAATAGATTATATCATCTGTGGCAAAGACCAGTTTGAAACCATGTCCCATCTCTGCTCCAATTTCACTATAGATAGCGATCATGCCGTCATGCAACTTAGAACCAGTTGGTCGGTTCCGTCCGCAGAAGAAGGTCTGATGACCCTCGATAGAAAGGAAACTCTGGTAAACAGTGATCAGAGACGTATCTTTTGGAATCCATCCTCTTTGAGTAAAATGACAAATCTGGTCGAGCATCAACATTTCTTAAGGAATCAATATTCTAAAGATCCTATAGAAAATTTTGAGACCATGCTCATTGAACTTAAGGAGGCATTAACTGAAATGAATTCTCAAAAAATTAATACTAACCCAAAAAGAAAAAATAACAACAAAACAGGGAACTCATTGATAAAGAAAACCCTAAACAAATTGATACGTGCTCAATACTTATACCCCTCACCTACTAAAAAGAAGGAAATAAACAAATTGAAAAATCAATTAAGAAGAAAAAAAACAAGTGAGAGAAAAACCCTTCAAGATCGTAACTGGGTTGAATTACAAATTGCTGCCAAAGAACCAAACCAGAGAACCTATTGGTCCATAATAGCCAAAATATCGGGGACAAAAAAGAAATTACAAGCAGTACCTGTTCCTCCGAAAGAGTGGGAAATCTACTTGGCAGAACTTTACAAAAAAAATGTGGACAAATTACAAGCAAACTGTCCAGATAAAGTAAAGGAAAATGTTAAGGAAAAAGTAATCCCGAAAACAACAACTATAATGGTAGAAACACACATCCGGAGGGCAAGAAGTACAGGAGCCTTTGGACCCGATCAAATTCCTATAAAGGCCCTGCAGACAAATTCTAAGGAATGGAGCCTTTTACTAACCCCACTTTTTAACTATATTTTTTCCACTGGTCAAGTACCCAAGTCATGGCAAGGGAGTACTATTATCCCTATTCACAAAAAAGGTTGCAAAACGGTAGCAGGAAATTATCGCCAAATAGCGCTGATGGACGCTACCGGGAAAATCTTCGCAGCAGAGGTACTATTGCAATTAAAAAACTGGGCCTTCTCGATGGGTTTGATACCCATGTTCCAGGCAGGCTTCAGACCCAAACATTCTGTTACGAATAACATTGCAATTATTCAGTTTTTTCTGGACAAATATGTCACACGAAGAAAACAGACGGTCTACATGGCTTTTATAGATTACTCGACCGCATTCGATCGTGTGGATCGTCCTACATTGTGGAAAAAATTGAGGAGTTTGGGAATCAATGAACATTTGCTACAGGTAATAATAAACCTCCATACAACTACATGGTGTCGAGTCCAAATGGGGGGCGAAAAAGGATTAACGAAAGTAATATATACTGAAAATGGCCTTAAACAGGGTTGTCTACTAGCTCCCATGTTGTTTTCGTTATACCTAAATGATCTGCCAAATCAATTACAAAAGGGCTTAAGCCTGCCCCCAAAAATTAACCAACAAAGAGTTCATTTGTTGCTTTATGCGGACGATATAGTCTTGTTCGATCTCACACCATTTGGTCTGCAAAAATCTCTAGATATTCTGTTCAAATATTCAAATGACAATTTTTTAATCCCGAACGTAAGAAAAACCAAAGTTGTAGCCTTTTCTGGGAGGAAGAAAAGTGCCAAATATAATTGGAGGCTAGGAGATGAAAAGGTCGATGAAGAAAAAGAATATATTTACCTTGGCAGGATTCTTTCCAAGAATCTAACAAATACAAAGCATATTGAGAAGCTAACGAAAAAATCTGATTTACACGCAGGAGCACTTTCAAGACTATATAATGCCACGGGGAGCAGACATTTTTCCTCATTAATAAAAATATACAAAGTGAAAATACCTGCAGTCCTGTCATATGCCACAGAATATATTCCCATTCAACAATGGGGCTTCATGGACCGTCAAGAGGGAAAAATCTTGAAAAAAATTATGAAGGTCCCAATTGCAACACCAGTTCAGGTTCTACGGCTGGAATTCGGAATTACCAGTGCTTTTGCCACTGCTGTGGCAAACATAATTAGATGGGCCTACAATCTCCTTCATGCAACGGAGGGTACTCTTAGATTTCTGTTACAAAAAGAGACTTTTGGCACAGATGTAGTTAAGCAAACTTTCTTAGTGAACATGTCTGCGGCGTTCCAAATGGCTGAAATTTCTACAGATATCTTGCAGACTTGGTCCGTGTCACAACTAAAACTCTTTCTCAAATGTTTTACTCCTAGGTTGAGTTATGATTTGGACTATGCTCACAGCTATAGGCTAAAAATATTCAAGCCATTTACTACACTTATAGAGTATAAACATATACAGCCTTATATTTCTTTTTGTCTTTCTCATAATGCAAGGAGGCTAATTTTCATGTGTCGAACTGGGATTTTACCTGTACAATCTTATAAAGCAAAATGGTCACCTGGAGAACTCTCCCATCTATGTTTGTTATGTCAAGGGGGTGAGCAGACTGTGGAGCACTTACTGTTCATTTGCCCCAACTCTAAAGTAGTAGCAGCTCGCGCTCACTATATTACACCGATATACAGATCCTGCAGGCTAACAAAGGAAAAAGAAATATTAACAGCGGGCATAAATCCTCCGAACGAATTTGTATGCTATAATTTGTACAAATTTTTTAAATCCATGTTAGCTTTATATTAATTTGTGATGTACTTATCTTTTGTTAATTCTTTTCTCATTTTTTGTTATATTTGTGGTCCTCGGTTGAGTACCTACACAAATAAAATCTTTTTGACTTTGACTTTGACTTTGAAAAATGAGAGGGAAACACAGCCATTTTGACTAGTACTACCTGAGATACATTTGAAAAGGATTTTCAGTAAAAACTTCAACTGCTTTCACAATGGTAAGTTGTTAATTTGGAAGGGGAACTATGTTGTGCACTTTAAGTTAATTTGGGAAAACGTTTTCTGATAGTTATATACTGTCCCCCTGTAATAGTTATAGATTGAGATAGGCTTCTCTGTTATAGTTATGGATTGAGTTAGGCTTCTCTGGTATAATTATGAATTTACTTAGGCTTCATCACATGCACTTTTTAATAATTCTACTTCCTGCCTGAAACCATACACTGCCCAAAGATAACTTCACTGTTAAAAACTCAAACGTACCTGTCTGAACTTAAACCCAACAGTGCCCTAACTCTACTTATATAGTTATTTTTTATGCAATTTACAGCAAGAAAATGGAAGGAAAACAAGACAAAATTAATATTTCTTTCGAAGTTGTTGTTGAAAACAATCCTGAGGAAGATATGGATGACTTGGACTTTATGGATCAGTCTCTGGACCAACAATTACTTGACAGTGTTGAAACAATAGAATCATTGAATCAAAATGAGGACATTCCAGATGATCTAATGTTAGAAGTTCTTTTAAATTTTGAAAAATCACAACAATAAATTTATATTTAATAATTAAAAAGTGTTTGAGACATTATTCATTATTATATGTAATTCATGAAATAGTACCAAAATGATTATAATATAAAGTGAGACATATAGTATACTGTGCAATTTTTTCGTGTTGCGCAATAAGTTTGCTCATAGTTACTTCCTTTCTCCTACTATATTATCTCCAATGTGTATTTGACATCTCTTTTTCATCATAAGGGAACAGGATAGATTGCCCATGATCCCCTAGGACTTCTCAGGGATTGCTTAAAATATCTGTTTCTGTTTTCCTGACACACTATGGTATGAATTCCATATACCACAATAACTTCTATAACAACATGCAAGATATCTACAGAGGAGACGGTGTACATTAAATTTAAGACTCTGCATTGGTACCTACATGTAGGTACTCAAATAAAATTAAAAAAACAACAAAAAGAACATTTTTTTTTCAAACAGCTACTTTTTTTAAAAACTGTCATTCTTTTCCCCCATGGTACGCTCACCGGTGCGCTCACCGGTGCGCGTACCGGGCGCTCCCCCCGCGAAAATCGATTTTTTTTTTGTGGGGCCCTTTTATGGCCCCACATCAAACCTAGGGGGTCAGGGGAGGTCTACCCTGCCCCCTTATGGTCATTTCCCCCTTTGTTTTTGCCACCTCTTGTGTCTCGATCCTACCGAGACACAAGATGGCGGCCGCTCCGGACTGTTTCGAATGTTTACAGACACCCGTGAGCTAATCAGCTTTCCGTGCGCAAGTAGCGTAGCGCGGCCGGTGCGCGTACCGGGGCACGTTCCGGGACGCGCCTATAGATATATATATTTTTTTGAACCTAAATTACTCAAAATCCACAGGAGCACATATCTTGAGACATAGCAAAGGCACATCTGGCTACCAGTCCCTACAATTTTGCCAAGTTTGGTGAAAATCCATTCAGCCGTTCGGGCTAAAAGTGAGTTCGACCGCCCTATGGAAATTAACATGGGGAAAACACGTTTTGGGACCCCCCTTTTATCTCGGCCCCCGCTTGACGAATCCCCCCCACATTTTCAGGGAAGGAGCGGGCCACGAACTTTGAGAAATTCGCGAAGATTCGTCCACCGGCGCCAAAGTTATTCCCAATAGAATGGTGCGGATTTCCTATGGAAAGTAGATCCTAACTAGAACTGCCTACTGGCGACCGCCAGTAGGTAATATATATATATCAACACTCGAAGCCAGGAAGTGTTGGCGGCCATCTTGTGCCTCGCTTGAACCGAGTCACAAGAAAACAGTAAAGCAAAGTTGAGAAATAAGGGAAGAGGGTAGGCTAGAAACATTCTGACCTCTAGGCTTGCTCAGGGGGTCGTACATGGATGTTTAGGCTCTATTTTCTATTTTTTATTTTTTAAAGGAAAATCGAGGCGTACACGTATGGAAATACGTACAATTACGAGCAAGAGCTGCATGCTGATTGGTTGTCAATACTCCAAAACAGGAAATGTTAGCAGCCATCCAGTTTGTCACGAGAGCCGAGTCACAAGAAAACAGTAAAACAAAGTTGAGAAATAAGGAAAGGGGGCAGGGTAGAAACATTCTGACCCTATAGTCTTGGTCAGGGGGGTGGTACATGGATCTTTAGGCTCAATTTTTATTCAAAAAAAATGGCGGGGTACTCGCGCAGTGCTTGTACACAGTGGAAAAGGTAAAAAAAACTAGAAGTCTGTTATGTTTATTAGGTCTGGGGGGGCAAATTACGGAGGCACTTTTTAGAGCTACATTTCTATGACAGTATGTAAAACTTACAGTTTTTTTTTGCTGCATCAGTTGTACTCTCTACGCATGCACAGCCTTGTTTGCAAGTCCCCTTTTTTTTTCTTTTTCTTCAAGTTCGCCAAGCAAACCTCTCCTGATTTTAGGTATTAAATTTGCTGCTTTCTTTTCCTGGGTCATGTGTGTTATCCTGTGCTATACTTTTGTAATATATTAATAAACATATTGTATGTTTATTTATTTGAAAAGTAGTGTCGAGGTGCCAAACGTTGATTACATACTTCGTCCAACCACCATACCTGTTACTTTCATTTTACCCTGCGCATATTTTCTCTGTGATCGATGAGATCTCGTGCCACAGATACCACGGTGTTTGTCCTTGGCCTCCCATCTTATCAGACTTGGTCACACGTATACCTAGAAACTAATTTGAAGGACTTAAGGCACAGGCATTGCAACACGTGTTGGTCAACAAAAAAACATTATTAAGATTATGCATTTATCATGTGTGTTAAATGCATACTAGTTGTAAAAGCATGTGTGGAAAAGCGATATGCGTGCTAATGGTTTTGTGGTGATGATCACGCGTGCTTATAAACCGGGTCTGGGCGTGGTGGAGTCTAGGGTAGCAGGCGGAGGGGCACGCAGCTGCACTCATACAATATAGAAGTAATATAGGATTTTTAAAACTTAAAAAAAAATGATTCCATAATTATCCTAGATTAAGTCTTCTGTTTGTATGTTCATTAAATACATGAATATATGTTTTTAAACAATTAAAAACATTTGTGTCTTTTTTGTACGGGCGCCGTACATGACGTCACATGGAAGCTTTTATGTGACGCTTAACCTCGAAGCGTATTCGTAGCGTATGCTGAGAATGATTAGCAGTACAAACTATGGTGCAATCATTCTCTCACTATCAAATCAGAGCACAGTGAGCACTATGAGAATGGTTAGAAGTGGTCACTCATTGGAGATCCAATTCATGTGTGTGGCTTATCCACAGTATCATAACATTATTTTTTAACCTGGTTAAGTTTGAGGTTTGCATGAAATACTGTGCTATAGGCAGATATGGATGTTTAGGGAGCGGCTATTTCCATTAAGCTTGGTTATTATCATTTACATATAGGTGTCTGAGGGAGGGAAAAGAAGTCTATGTGAATGGCGAGGATTGCACACAGTACCAGATCACTCCTATTTGTAGACACATAGAATTGCATGGCTCTTGTATACAAGATGCGCCTAATTTGGACTGAGTTTTGAAAGGTAGTCCGACACCTGCTATCATAACTACATTCAGTTTACTGGAAACGGGAGTTATTTACTTTGAAATAATGGAGATTGTTGTGCAATGTTAGCAGGCATTGCTTACATGATTACTGTAACTGAGCGTGTGGTTTTATAAGAAAAAAGTTGTGTTACCTCCTCTGAATGGGAAGCTGGATGTTTCCATATGGCTGTCGATTTCGACCTTGAAAGCAGAGTCAACAAAATGAGTCGTATAAGAGCGCTATTGTCTCAAAAAGGTCACTCTTATATCTGGTACAGAAACGTTTGTCTTTTATGTAGCAAACACCCGCACAGAAGTGCATGATTTATTAAATACAGACGTGCTCTTGAATTTTGGGGAGTAAATTTAGAGTATCTTTAATGTGTCCTTGACTACGGGGATACCTTACTTTTTTAAAGATAGAAGCAGTGGCCTTGTGACTTCTGTAGAAAGTTTATTTGGTGTCTTTTTGGGATTTATTCATTTGATTTTTTCCAGCATCTTTGGTGGATTGAGCTTAATACTCACTTTAGTTGCTGTTGTGCTTTTATTAATTTGTTTACATGAACATGGATGCACATCCTGCAGCAGACGATAATGTGTCCCGGCTGTTGCTGCTCCGCAACCGAATGCTTAGTTATTATGGAGCGCTGCCTTTGGAGACATTGAGTGCAGCTTATAGATTATCGTTTCGATTTTCCTTTTTCACATGCGTTCAACCTGTGTTCCATTGTCTGAGCTGTGATTTAGACTGGTCCCTGGATTTGTGTCTCTGCAGTACGGTGTCTCCCAACGCAGATTATGACCAGCTGATGAGCCCCTTACTGGTTCATGACGTGCTCGGTTCTGGCGGGGAGATGATGGCCTTAGCAGCGACACATGGAATAATGGGATGTTGGAATGTTTTTGCAGCGGCGCTTGAGTTCTTGGCACGCAGTTACATTGAAGATGACCCGAGTTTTCCTCCGATGGTGATAGAGGCTCCGGTTGTTGAGTAACATGTATGTTCATTCCCACTATTGAATTGGATGGCTGAAATGTTTTCAGATGAGAACAATGACTTCCTCTTGGAGGCTATTGCTACATACTGTGCGTACACGCTGTTGGATTAAGACTCTTTGATTTTTCTACGTATTCTTTATTATTTAGTTACTGTTTTCTATCAAAGAGCGAATAACTTTTTTTTGGAAATGTGAACTTGACTCTGCTTTTTAGGCTTGGACTCTGCGTTCCTAATTTGCCCATGTTTATATCACGTGCTTTGATCAAGAAAGGGTGCTGTGGGGCTGAGCGTTCCACTCACACCCTGTTAAGTTAGCATGGGTTTATTAGAAGCTTATACACTATTTTTGCTTTCCTGCTCTGCTTTGCACACGACACGTACTTGTGATATTGTTTAGAGAAGGCTGAGTATTTTACTTTATATGAGAATAATTTGGTATGCTAGATATGTAAACTGCCTCGCTAGTTTTGTGTGTATAGTGAGAGCATGGAACATCAAGGTTATCTTGAATACTGTGTCTGTTATTCAGAATGATCCTCGCACGTTCGAGCCATAATACATATGGAGCTGTGGCCACCTCAGATACTTGAGCGTGTCATAATCCATTGTTATGTTATGTTACTTTGGTTTGTATAGGGCCATCTCACCTACAGGTCTCTAGGCGCTCTAGACCAAAGGAACTACATCATAACGTAGGGAAGGTGAAATGTAGGTATATTTTAAATTTGTTTACCTTTAGCATTATAGGATGCTTTTTCCGTTTGTATTTCATAGAATAGTAACAATGCTGACAACCTTGTTTCTGATAATATGTTTGGTTGTATTTTCTCAGGTAGTGTGCATGAGATTATGGCGTTAGAAATAAATATTTCAAAGTTGCACGTGTCTTTATTTACATCTTGTTTTTGACTGGTGTAAGAGTATATTGAAAGAGTGTTTTTGTTATCCACATTACTTCATGTAATCTAAGACGCATGTTCTGGGTTGACTAGTCATTGGTGTTCTTGCTCTAGGGCGAAGAACCAATGAGTCACTGATTGCTAGTTTGGTAGGGGGTTTGTGTAGTAAGGTGGGTTTTGGTACAACGTAATTCATTGAGGTCCTAAGTTTTTATGCACAGTTCTGTGTATGAGCAGAATTCCTGGAACAGTGGTTACAACAAAAAGGCTCGATAAAGGGCTTGCACTTTGAATATGAATATAAAAAAGAAGAATAGTTGATAATCACAGCTAAGGAATGCAGCAATTAGATGTGTGTATGTGTGGATGATGTGTAGATTGAGTGGAAGATGAAAAACGTGAACAATAAGAAAGGTTGGAGAGACGCAAACTACCCACTGCATTGTCAGTGAAGTGGATCTTTGGATTTCCAGGTCATTACACAGATAGGGTGTTGGATTCCGCAGTGGGAGCAAGAGAAACTAGTACAACAACTAAGGAAGAAAGCTAGTGCATAAATTACACACAGTTGGGCAGATTTACAAGGTTGTGGGAAAGATGATGCAAAAGTGGCGCAAGAAGCATGTAAACCTGCCGGAGTGTGTGGTAGAAAAGACGCAAGAAAGGACAGAAGTGTGCAAATTACCCACTGCTATTCAGGGGTAGTAGTTACCAAGAAGGCAGAATAAAGGGCCCGCACTTTGAATTTGAATTAAAGAAGAATAATTGATAAGCTTAGGCAAGAATGGTAGCAAATAGGTGTGTGTATTTGTGGTTGTTGTGTTGATTGAGCGGACGATGACTAAGGTGAAAAATTAGAGAGGTTGCAGAGATGGAAACTTTCCATTTCTTTGTAAAGGAAGTGGGTGTTTAGTTTTCCAGTGCATATATATATTCACTGAAAAAACCATAAGTTTCAGGCACGTTATAGTTAGGAATTAGCATTTAAAAAACCTTAGAAATTCACTGAAAAAACTATAGGTTTCAGCCACGTTATAGTTAGGAATTAGCGTTTAGAAAACCTTAGAAATTCACTTAAAAAACCATAGGTTTCACCCATGTTATAGTAAGCTGGACATTTCTCTCATACAAAACCATTGAAATTCCCCCGTTATAGTTAGTTTAGCTAACTATAACTCGCGCGCCCGCAATGCACTGCTGATGACGTCACATATTACATCACTCATGACATGGTCAGTGACATCACTCATCACATCACTGATGATATCTCAAATGAAATCACTGATGACCACATTTCTTATCTATGACAGGCCTGTGAAACGCTCCGATTCACAGTGCACTGCTGATGCACTTAAGAGTGCGCGTTCAGTAGTGTCTGAACTCGAGTTTCCCTAATTTATTTTTTCTTGCAATATTATATAGCGCGAACTCGACAACATGGCATGAGCACAATTTACATTACAGAAGAACACATTCATTTGTGGTAGGCACGGGGAGACAAAGCGATTTGCCTGGAATCACAGGATGTTGAGCTGATGTCAAGATTCGAACGCAGCTCCCCAGCTCTAAAGTTCGCAATTCTAGAACTTGTGGCGGGAGGTGTGTCTAAACGTGTTTACCTTTTAAATGTATATGGTGGGTGTCTACATAGCCTATGTCCTTCTGCTGCAACTGCCCTTTCCAACGCTGTATTGGGTGTTGTGATTGGTGCTGTGGTTCCTGAGATTACCCGCCTCAAAGGTTTGGGCTCTCTCTTTATTATATTAGTATGGATATATATATATATATATATATATTTCTTTTTTTATTGTGGTTTTAATGCTGGTTCTATGCTTTTCTCCTACCACAACCATGTGTATTCATTATTATTATTGTTTGTGTAGTACAACATTGTAACATTTGAAGTTGTGCTCTCTACACAGTGCTCTAACATCTCTGAAGTAGGGGCTATGCTTTATAAAACTGCTAACAAATGAGAAATAAACAAAGTCTTTCATCCATGAATCACGCAGAAAAGCGTGTAATTAGAGAGATAAGCAAGGTTCCAAAATGTGCCCACTTAGCGTGACCTAAAACTACATTTTTACTATTATTTCTAAAATTCAATGTATTATGGATTAGTATATTGAAGCATTTTTGAGCGAATAAATTAGCTTCCTAAAACCTTCCAATAGTATTATTCTTAACATGCATGACTAGCAAATGTGATAGATTCTTAGTTCTGTAGAAATATGATTCGGTCTTGTTATTTTAATTATCTTGTCGTCTGACTATTCCAATACTGCATTCCAATAACGATTTCAATTATGCACTTGGGTTCACTTTTTCTCAAGATTCAGGAGTGCTCTTAATAGTTGAAATTAAACCACTTCACACCATATGATGTTAGACATTTTATGTTAATGAACAGATCAAATATTTAAAAGCATCACATATCCTGTATAATCAGATGTACTGTAGATGTACTGTAGGTAGATGTGAGTTAAGGCTTCAAATTAGAGGATGAATTAAAAAAGTGCTAATATGAATTAGCTTGTTTAACACTTATACATTCATTCTTATCAACTGGAAGCCCTTGCAGTTTCTCTTGCATAGCGCATGCTGGTCATGCTAACCCCAGTGGTGTAACGAAACTTGAGGGGACCCCCCTGCAAACTACATGGAGGGGACCCCCCTCCCATCCTCTGTGCCCGTCTAGAGCTCTCAGGCCAGCAACCCCCCATACTGCAGGGGATAAGTAACACTGGATGGTGGAGTTAAAGGTTAGGCTTAGTCTGCCAGCAGGCTATCATAGGTGGTGGTCCATTCATTTCAGGGTCCCTGCCATCAGTAGGCCAGGGAAGGTTGCCCAATTTTAGGTGGGTTTCCTGATGCAGACTCCTGTCATGATATACAATATCGGGCCCACTCATCGTTCAGTTTTGACTAAAGTGCATCCACTGCTCCTTCTCGTTTCCATTTTAAAACATTAGACAAAGCGGCAATGCAGTATTTCAAAAGCAGATGTAACTACAAAGAGCACATTTTGATAATACATTTTTATTAGTAGACAATAGCAATCTTAAGCGGCATTGCATCGCTTAATAGACACTGTGCCCCCAATTCCATCACAGTCTCTCTCTCTCAATGAGTCAGTCTCTCTCTCCCCGTCAGTCAGTCTCTCTATCTCTGTCATTCAGTCTCACTCAGTCAGTCAGTCGGTCAGTCAGTCAGTCTGGCAGTCTCTCTCTCTGTGTCAGTCTGTCGGTCATTCGGTCTCTCGTCCTCTGTCAGTCCCTCTATCTCTCAGTCAGTCAGTCAGTCTCTCTCAGTCAGTCAGTCTCTCTCTCTCTCTGTCAGTTTCTCAGCCAGTCAGTCTCTCCGTCAGTCAGTATTCAGACTCTGAGTCAGTCAGTCTCTACTCTCTCTCCACTCTATCTATCTCTCTCTCTCTCCATTCTCTCTCTCAACTCTGTCCACTCTATCTCCACTGTCTCTCCCTCCACTGTCTCTCCCTCCACTCTCTCACTTTCTCCACTCTCTCTCCACTCTCTCCCCACTCTCTCTCTATCCACTGTCTCTCTCTGCACTGCCTCTCACTCACTCCATTCTCTCTCTCTACTCTCCCTTCTCCCTCTCTACTCTCTCTCCACTCTCTCTACTCTCTCTCCACTCTCTCTACTCTCTCTCCACTCTCTCCACTCTCTCTCCACTCTCTCTCCACTCTCTCGCCACTCTCTCTCCACTGGCTCTCTACACTGGCTCTCTCTCCACTGTCTCTCACTCTCTCTACTCTCTCTCCACTCTCTCTCTCCCTTTTCTCTCTCTACTCTCCTTTCTCTCTCTACTCTCTCTCCACTGTCTCTACTCTCTCTCCACTCTCTCTACTCTCTCACTCTCCACTCTCTCTCTCCTCTCTCCTCTCTCCAATCTCTCTTTCTCTCTACTCTCTCTCTACTCTCTCTCTCTCCACTCTCCACTCTCTTTCTCCACTCTCTCTCTCTCTCCACACTCTCTCTCTCCACTCTCTCTTTCTCCACTGTCTCTCTCTCCGCCCTCTCCACTCTCCCTCTCTCCACTCTCTCTCTCCACTCTCTCCACTCTCTCCTCTCTCTCCACTCTCTCCACTCTCTCCTCTCTCTCCTCTCTCTCCTCTCTCTCTCTCCACTCTCTCTTTCTCTCTCTCCACTCTCTCTCTCCACTCTCTCTACTCTCTCTCTCTCCACTCTCTCTCCTCTCTCCACTCTCTCTTTCTCTCTACTCTCTCTCAACTCTCTCTCTCTCCACTCTTCACTCTCTTTCTCCACTCTCTCTCTCTCTCTCCACACTCTCTCTCCACTCTCTCTTTCTCCACTGTCTCTCTCTCCGCCCTCTCCACTCTCTCTCTCTCCACTCTCTCCACTCTCTCCTCTCTCTCCACTCTCTCCACTCTCTCCTCTCTCTCCTCTCTCTCTTTCCACTCTCTCCACTCTCTCTCTCCACACTCTCTCTCCACTCTCTCTTCACTGTCTCTCTATCTTCGCTGTCTCTCTCTACTCTCTCTCCTCTCTCTCCACTCTCTCTCTCCACTCTCTCTCTCCACCCTCTCTCGCCACTCTATCTCTCTACTCTCTCTCTCTCTACTCTCGCTACTCTCTCCCTACTGTCCCTCCACTCTCTCTCCACCCTCTCTCTCCAATGTCTCTCTACTCTCTCTCCACTCCCTCTCCACTCTCTCTTGCCACTCTCTCTCTCCACGCTCTCTTTCCACTTTCTCTCTATCCACTGTCTCTCTCCACTTTCTCTCTCCACTGTCTCTCTCCACTCTCTCCACTCTCTCCACTCACTCTCTACTTTCTCTACTCTATCTCTACTCCCTCGACTCTCTCTCTACTCTCTCTCTCTCTCTCTCCACTCGCTCTCTCTCTCCACTCCCTCTCTCTCTCTCTCCACTCTCTCTCTCTACTCTCTCTCTCTACTCTCTCTCTCTCTCTCTCTCCCCACTATCTCTCGCCACTCTCTTTCCACTCTCTCTCCACTTTCTCTCTTGCTCCACTCTCTCTCTTGCTCCACTCTCTCTCTTGCTCCGCTCTCTCTCTTGCTCCACTCTCTCTCTTGCTCCACTCTCTCTCACTCCACTCTCTCTCACTCCACTCTCTCTCTCTCACTCCACTCTCTCTCTCACTCCACTCTCTCTCTCACTCCACTCTCTCTCACAAAGTAGTGTCCGTTGCCATTGGTGTCCTCAGAAAGGTTTCCAGGGGGGGCACATTTTTTACTTCATCACCATCCCCCTTGCACTCTTCTACCCTCTGCTTTGCACCCTTCTCGCCCTCTTCCTTGCACCCTTCTCCCCTCCCCCTTGCACTCTTCTCCCCCTCCGCCTTGCACCCTTTTCTACCTTGCACCATTCTCCCCTCTGCCTTGCACCCTTCTCCCCTCTGCTTTGCACACCTCTCCCCTCTGCCTTGCACCCTTCTCCCCTCTGCCTTGCACCCTACTCCCCTATGCCTTGCACCCTTCTCCCCTATGCCTTGCACCCTTCTCCCCTCTGCCTTGCACCCTTCTCCCCCTCCGCCTTGCACCCTTCTCCCCGCCGCATTGCACCCTTCTCTCCATCTGCCTTGCACCCTTCTCCCCCTCCGCCTTGCACCCTCCTCCTCCTCTCTGCCTTTCACCCTTCTCCTCACTGCCTTGCACCCTTCTCCTCTCTACCTTGCACCCTTCTCCCCTGTACCTTGCACCCTTCTCCCCTCTGCCTTGCACCCTTCTCCTCTCTACCTTGCACCCTTCTCCTCTCTGCCTTGCACCCTTCTCCCCTCTGCCTTGCATCCCTCTCCCCTCTGCCTTGCACCCTTCTCCTCTCTACCTTGCACCCTTCTCCCCTCTGCCTTGCACCCATCTCCTCTCCACCTTGCACCCTTCTCCTCTCTACCTTGCACCCTTCTCCCCTCTGCCTTGCACCCATCTCCTCTCCGCCTTGCACCCATCTCCTCTCCGCCTTGCACCCTTCTCCTCTCTGCCTTGCACCCATCTCCTCTCTGCCTTGCACCCTTCTCCTCTCTACCTTGCACCCTTCTCCCCTATGCCTTGCACCCTTTTGGCACCCCCTTTTACCCGACCTGCGGACGCCCACATGATGTTTCTAAAAAGAGTGCTTACCTGAGGGCACCATTTTGCTGCCTCGTCCCTTCTCATATGAGCTTTGCCCTGGGAAAGGCTCTCTCTGGGGGCCCACACTCCCGCCCTTGTCAGGGTCCCGAGCAGTGCTCTGTGCTGCCTCCTGCTCTCTCTCTGGGGCCCCCACCCCCGTCATTGTCAGGGTCCCGAGCAGTGCTCTGTGCTGCCTCCTCTCTCTCTGGGGCCCCCAGCCCCCGTCCTTGTCAGGGTCTCGATCAGTGCTCTGTGCTGCCTCCTGCTCTCTGGGGCTCCCACCCCATCCTCTTTCTGGGCCTGGCACCTCTGACTAAAGAGAAACAATGTATGTTGATACTTTGTTTCTCTTCAGTCCGAGGGAGGGGGCGAGGGGCTCAGAGCAGACTGCAGACAGTCTGCACCTGCTTTGGAGGGAGAGAGGCTTGCTTAAGCGCAAGCCTTTCTCACAGCTCTCACTAATTCATTTAGTGAAGAGAGTGGGGCCCCCCGCACCGAGGGACCTGCGGGGGCATTTGTTACGCCCCTGGCTAACCCTGCTGACTAACCTTTTAGCCTACTTCGGCTGCTTTTTATTCTGGTGCTCTAAAAAGAAGCCGACCTCATGATATGTACTCTTCTCTTTTCATTTGTAAGCCATAACACAGCAGGACGAAGGAAGTAGCTGCCACAATCGCTCACGCTGCACCTCCAAACTGTAAACCAATCTCCACTTTCCATGATCTATTTCCTCATGGAACGTGCTTCAGAGCCTGACATTCCACAGCAGCAGCTTAAGACACTTACATATACAAGAACAATACCTAACAAACCCCCCATGAAAGCATTTAGGTAACAAAATTCATTAAAAAATGAGCTTACAATATTTTACCTATTACGTAAAATCATGACATTTTCCCCCACAAGTTATTCTTCCTTTGAGAGACTCGCACCACTGACCACCACCCTTTGTTTCTTTACTTTAATTCCTCCACCCCCCATACTCCTTTCCTCCAAATGGTTCCATCCTTTCTCCTCCACATCCTCCATTTTTTATCAACACCTAGCATACAATGAGCTATAGAACTTTTATCCTTATTTCACCATTTTCCATCATTCAATTAACCAACACTCTTCTTCACCTCCATCACTCTTTGGGAGCAGAATATTTAGACTTCCCCTTAGGTAAGATTCTTGATATCTTAGCCCTTACATAATCAACAACTGACATACTGAAACCCCTTACTACATTGCCAACATATTGAGCTTGCAATCTCTTGTTATTCACAACCTGCAATTTAGTTCGAGAAATGGAAAACTCTTCCATCCAAATTCTCAATATTTTGGACGAAGGAACATCTGAAATACAATGATCTATAGAAGCTTTATCCTTTTTCACCATTTTCCATCATTCAATTTAACAATACTCTTCTCCACCTCCATCACTCTTTTGGGAGCAGAACATTTAGACTTCCTCTTAGGTAAGATTCTTGATATCTTAACCATTACATAATCACAAGTTGACATCTTCTCTCCCCTTACCACCTTGTCAACACATTGACCTTGAGCTTTCTATGTCTTTTTATTAACATCCTGCAATTTAGCTCTAGAAATGGAAAACTCTTCTGTCCAACATCTCAATATTTAGGGCAAAGGAACACTGCCCCTAAGCCAAAGGAAAGGTGACACACCAGTGTCAGCATTAGGAGTCGTCCTCACTGTCCAAAGACGTTTCCTTAGCTCCAGAACACTATTCAAGTTACTAGCCTTTTTGTCTTTGATGACCTTTTAAACCTCCAAACTAGGCCATTGCTCCTTGGATGGTACAACAAGGTTCAAGGATGGTTCATACCCAGATGAGTAAAACATTCAACAAATTGAGAGGATGTCAACTGATTCCCATTGTCACTTAAAACGTCATCTGGAATCCCTTCTGTAGAAAAAATAAACTTCAAATACTCAATTATCTTTTTGCCACTAGCTGTTTTTCAAATTTGACTTCTTGTCACTGAATAAAATGATCCATGAGAACACAATCATACTCTTGAACACCCCCAGAAACAACCACAGGGCCCATAACGTCCATAGCCAACTTGCTCCAAGTCTTGTTGGAAATGGGAATTACCTTAACAGGATTAGGAAACTTGTGATTTGTTACTGACAGCACAACATATGCAATCACGCGAAATATGCTCAATGCTCTTGTCCATTTCTGGCTACCAAACATTTTCTCTAATTCTTCTTTTTATCACATGCATTCCTAAATGCCCCTTATGAGCTAGAGACAGGACTTTGTTTCTCAGTTCAAAAGGTATAACCAATACATCTGAACGGAAAAATAATATGAACAAATATGGATGTCTCTTCAAACATATGATTGTACTCAAACCCCCCACAAAGCTTCCAATGAGGCCAACCTTGAAGAAAACCACCCCTTGTCCTCACCAATTCTTTACCTTAATGCAGTCACTTGTTCATCCTGCGACATAGCACCTTCGGAGAAACACTCCACTTTGCACACATACACCAAATATCTAAGCAACAGTCATTACCCATTTGTTGAGCTCCAGAAAAATGTGAAAGACAATCAGCCTGCAGATTTATGGCCCCAGGAACATATGTCACTTGTTAATCATACTTGTGTAATCTACATTGACATCAGGCAGTTATTGGAGTGGCTCTAAATTAAGCATGGGCGAATTTTGCGAATCTCGCGTTCGCGAATTTTGCGGATTTGCGAACTCGCAATCCGCAAAATCCACGAATTCTCGCGAATTTGCGGATTTTTTTTTTTGGTGTTTGCGCGGGTTTCTTCCAGTTCGCGAGGGTTTTGTACAATTTCGCAAATTGCGAACTTACCTGTCGGGTCGCAAGTTTCGCGAACTTGTTGTTTCTACGTGTCCAGCCTGTTTGGGACACTCTGCTTCATCACTGCCACTCTCTGTCACCACTGCCACTCTCTGACTACTCATGCCACCCTCTGGCCCACCCATGCCACCCTCTGTTTCATCACAGCACCCTCTGGTTGTCCAGGCAGTGTACATTATTGTGGCAACGCAAGCACACCTTCCCTGCCTCAAGTGACCTGAATTCATTTGGGGCTGATTAATGTGTCACAGAATATTTTTTTAGCTGGCACCTGCTTCCTTAGTGCTTCCTGATTAGTGATCTTTTGCACTTGCTAAGTGCTTTCATTGTTGCAAAATTAGTTACAACACCTGCCCTGCCCCAACTGACAATAATGAATTAGGGGCTGATTAATGGATTTAAACTTCCAGCCTGGCTCCTGCTTGTCTCCCTTAGCTGTAATTCAGGACCTTTGTGGCATATGTGTAACTATTCTGAGGTTCAGAGCAGGGTCACATAATAGTTGCAACTGGCAACTGAACTCTGGAGGGGCCCCTCAGGAAGCACTACACGAAATGGCTACTAATGATGAGCCTGAACTTTTGAACCTGGTAAGTAGTTTCAGTTTTGCTAAGATCGTATTTCTGCAATTTTGCACTTATTCGCGGGGCGCGAAGTTGTACTGGGAAGCCGCGAACTCACGCGAACAGTGCGAGCAGTGCGAGCAAAATCCGCTGCTCGCGGATTTGCGGATTTTGCGGGAGATTCGCGAATCTCGCGGATTGCGAATTTACCGAAAATCCGCAAAATCCGCGAGCGAAACGGATTTTCCGCCCATGCTTACTCTAAATACCCCCTTGGTGATGACAAGATCTATAAGAGGTTTCTGATCAACCTGCACAGTAAAAAAAAGGACCACATAGATATGGTTTAAGGTGGTTGATGCCCCACCAACACACCAGGAGTTTTCTTTCCACCTCAGAATAATTAGATTTAGCCCTTCTTAATCTCGTAGGGAAAAAGGCAACGACTTCTCCCCATCACGCTTTTTTCAAGCAACACCACTCCCACATCTCTCTGACTGGCATCCATCATAACAATATTCTCGTCATGGTTACCGAAAGCGTTAAGGGTAATAGTATAAGCTATTTCCTTTTTCACCAAACCAAATTCCTGTCCACATGAATCAATGCACACACATATTTCATTCTTTTTCAAACATTTCCTCAGGTTAAATGTTTTTTTCAGCACACTTGGGAATGAGTCTGGTGTACAATTCCAACATCCCCATAAAGGATCCTCATTGATGTTTGTTCTCAAGAGGAGCAAACTCTTCAATAGCTTAACAAGACTGCATTTGAGCTCAACACCATTGGCCTACAATTTGTATCCTAGATAATCATTACTCAAAGTGACAAATTTACATTTCTCAGCATTAAGCGTGAGCCCTCTTTCCATTAAAATAGATAGAAATGATGCATACTTCTGTCATGTTGTAGTCCATAATTAACGCATCGTCGTGGAAGGCAGTTACTCCAATAATTCCCCTGAAAAAACGTTCTACTACCCTCTGAAACACAGATGAGGCTATAGCTAAGCCGAAAGGCATGGATTTAAATTGATTAGCCCCTTCAGGTGTAATGAAGGAAGTGAGTTGTCTAGAATCATGCTGCCAATTATTGTGCTGAAAAGCTGAGATGATAACCAATACAATAAAAACCTTTCCTTCCTTCAAAGTTGTCAACATTTTCATAATATTTGGTAGAGGATGCCTGTATACCTAAATCTGAGAATTGGAATTGTGCAAACGTACACGCAGGCACACCAAACAACTGGCTTTCAATGGAATCAGGGATAACCAGTCAGAACTTTCTATTGGTTCTATAATATTATGTGCACAAACATATTCTTTTATTAATACACCTCGCTCTGGATTTTTAGGATCTAACAATATCTCAAGATTTCTTTGATTGAGCTGACACAGCAAACATGAATCATTCTTGGCCACATACACCACACCACTCATCATGCTATCCTTGAATTTAAGATTAGCCTCAAACTCTCCCACTACCTCAATAGATTGTGTCTCCATAACCTTGAAGACAAATTAATGGATTTCTGAGAGAGTACCTGCCAAATGATCCTTCCAAAATGTTCTCACTAGTAACTGGGGATTGAGGATCTGGCATAACTTTAAGTCCTATACCATCAATCTCTAATAATCCAAAAAGACATTTAATCATGTCGATTGACAAGCCCAATACTGCTTCTTTTTAACATTTGCTAAAGATGCTGCATTAGAAATGCACACACTATCTATAGTTAAAATGTCATTTTCATCACTAGATGTTTTGTCATTATCACTCAATTTGCATGTGTCTCTTTAGCGAGTGGATCTGCACACCCTTCCAAAACCCTTTTCACTGCACTTAGCTTATATGTGATCAGTGGCAGAACAGGATTCAGAATTGCCTAAATGTGAAGAACTCCCACACCTATTACACTTCCTCCCAGGCTTTTTTTCTCTATTTTCCTTAACTTGGATTTTACTGCTAATTCACTGTGTGTGTGCATTGTCCACAACAAGCATTTGTTTAATAAAAGTGGTTTTGCGGGGCGTGGCTTGGACGCCGGGAAGAATGGCAGTGTAATTCTGTCCTCCTCCAGGCAGCTACGACTTTCTAAATGCAGAGGGCTGCACTCCGACCCCATTTCCTGATCTAAGAAGGAATTCGGTTGTTGGAACATCATCCCTAGCTATCCTGCAAATCTGAACCGAATCTGGTCTCGGAAAGCTGAGGAAAAGACCTTTTCGTCCCGACCGCCGGAGAGTGCGGAGCGGGACGGAACCCGACGCCGGCTGAAACTACGCGGCTTCCCGGGACACCTGGTTCGCTTCGCCGCAGATAGAGGCAGAACCTACACAGTGCTGAGGATGGCTTCAAGAATTTACACTCAGCGACAAGAACTGCATCAAAGCCGTGAGTAATGAGAATACTTCTCACACAAGCATTTATCGGCTAAGTAAGGGGAAGAAGATAACGGCGCGAATAAATGCTCGTTTAAAATGGCGGACTGATCGCGCTCCCGACATTTCACCCAAGGCACAAGCGCCCCCGCTCCTGCGATCCGTGCTACTGATGCAAGGCTGATGAGGCCAACTATACACAAGTAACGCTCCCTGTTGTGCGCAATCATCGTGTAGCTGGTGGGAAGGCGGTCGACTATGGAAAACGCATAATAACCCGACCACTGCATTTTTTACCAACCATCGGTGGAATAACGCAAGTAACTCTCAGCGTGGGGATGATCTAAGGACATTATTGGCCACAAAGTTCTTTGAGGGAAGAAACTTATGTACACACTGACTGGGAGCCTTACGGTGTCTTTAAACAGTGCGCAGCAGGCAAAGAAACGGGTCACACGGCGCACAAAATGGCGGCAGCTTTTGCTTTGCCTACATGAATGTCTGCGTATCCCGACTGGTTGTAACGCGCAATGACACAGCCTCGCAATCTTATCACAGATTCTAATACAGATTTGAACATATGCATTTCAACAAATCTTTGAATTGATTCTTTCCATGCCAGTGTTCCGAGCATACAGGGAAGACTAACAATCCCTTAAATGAAGCGCAAATCGCTACCTACAACTTCCCGCCAGGTTTGACTGCAACTCTGCGCGCTGTAGGCATTACGGAAACAAGCCTAAATACTTAGTGGCGCGCTAGGCGTAAAGTACTTTCGGACCTGGCTATCCACAAGAGATATAAAGGGCATTAGTCACCCCCTGTCATCTACCTTCAGAATGGGGGACAAAGAGAATGGGAAAACCTCCAAACGTTTGAAGTTGGATCCGCCGGCAACAGTCTCACCTTTTAAAGGGAAAAAGGAATTTGCTGACGCAATAGCGACTACCTTGAATAGACTAGAAGAAGTTAGAGACCTGGCCAAATCCACAAAAGAGGAGGTAGTTGCGGTCATACAAGATATCAGAGATATTAACTCGAGGCGGGCAGAATCTGAAAACAGGATAAGCAAACTGGAAGATTCCGAGAATAGGACCTGTGGAGCCACTAAGAACCTCAACTTGTGCTCTGATCATCTTTTGAGGAAAGTTGCGGAGTTGGAGGACAGAATTAGGAGAGGGAACCTAAGAATTTTTGCCATGCCAGAAAAATCAGACGAATCCCATGGCTCATGCATAACATTCCTCGAACAATGGTTTGGACAGGCCACGAATCTAACCTTCACCCAGCCACTAGAGTTTGACAGGGCGCATAGAGTTTCGGGAAGAAAAACAAATGACCAAAAAGGCCCGAGAGCGATAGTATGCAAGCCACTGAGGTTTCAACATGTTGAACAGATATTTACATTTGTCCGCAAACATAACCACGTGTTATGGAAGGGTCACAAAATTTACATCTCACAGGACTTCAGTAAACAGACTATGGATATCAGGAAAGCTTTTCTTGCACTGAGACCACAGCTAAAATCGCTTGGCCGTCTGTATGGTTTTATCGGACCAGCCAAATTTAAAGTAACAATTCAAGGTGTCTCCCATGTGTTTTCTGACCCACAAAAACTACGACGCCTACTAATCAACCAAGGAGATGGCAATATGGAAGTTTCCCCCCTGGAACTGGTAGGCGCAACCGCCTCCGGTTTCATGTGAACATTTGATATCGAACCCTGTATAAATCCAACACAACTTGGGTTCTGTTCTCTGATGTCTCATTGTCCAACTACCTGTGATCTAAGCATAGACCCCACTGTCGGGTGTTTCCGCTCTGTGTTATGTTCTATGTGCTATGTTGCCATGGTTCTAGTCACTACTCAATGATTCTAATTCAAGCCGAGGTATTATAATCGCCAGAAATGGATATCAGATGTTGCTGGTCTACTGGCATGTTCATGATTCACTTGTTTTGTTTTATGACTCATTTGGGCAATTCATTAGTTGTTATTGCCGTTGCCTCAACTCCACCATTACAGTCACTATAGAGGCTATTGAAGAGATCACTGTTATAGTATTATTAAGTCTCATTGCCTACGTATATGTTGCATTTATGTTCTGAAATGCATTTGCAGCTCTTACGCCAGATAGTTTTGAGTATGCTGCTTGGAGGAGACCTCGCGGTCGTTCCCGAGTCGCCATGTTCTTTTTCTACAATTGGGGTGGGAGGGGAGGGTTGTGGAAGAGGGTGGTTGGTGGAAGGAGGTTGGAGGGGGTGAGGGGGGATTGCTTTTGCATATTTTGTTCTGTTTTGTCTTATATTTTCTACTTTGCATACTATTTTGCATCCGAATGTGTTCCTAGAAACCACTTTTGCTCTTACCTACACTAACATCATTTCCTGCGTCCTATTGCACCCATTGTGCCTGTGTTCTATTGTAATAGCTTATAGTGCTATAGCTCTAAACAGTACATCGAAATGCTATGTATATGACACATGATGGCTCCCACTGTCGACACTCCCATAGGGACAACGACCATAGACAACCTTAAAATACTCTCACTGAATGTGAAGGGATTGAACCAACCGATTAAACGGCAGAAAATACTAGATTACCTCCGTAGGCAAAAGGGAGACATAGCTAAGTTACAAGAAACAAAACTAGAGGCGAAACACTTCTATACCCTACGAAACAAGTTCTTTACTGAAGTGGTGGGTTTGGAAGCAATAACTAAGAAGAACGGGTGGTAATGTTGATAGCAAGGAAGGCCAATGTAGAAGTGGTTTCCTCCTCCGTGGATACGAAAGGCAGATGGGTTTCGGCAAAATTGATCAAGGATGACACAGAATTTTACATTACAACGATATATGCCCCCAACACACACTAACCATCTTTCTGGTCAGAACTCAAAAAACAGATAGACACTACTCCGGACTCAGCGGTCCATATACTAGCAGGTGATTTCAACCTTCCGTTTGACCCTGCCTTAGATAGGGACTCTAGGTGCACCTTCCGCCCAAGCAAGGCCCATAAGGCATTCACTAAGCTATGCAGCATATTTAACATGATAGACACATGGCGTATACAGAACCCCGATGGCAGAGACTACTCATTCTACTCCCCCACACATGACTCATTTTTACGAATCGATTATTTATTCCTAACTAGGAACGCCGTAGCTAGAATAGAAGACACAAACATTGAACCAAGACTCGTCTCTGACCCCTCATGCATCTCACTGACTTTATCAAACATTAAACCGACACTCCGTCAGTCATTATGGCGCCTCAACGACACCATCCTAAATGATGAGAAGCACAGAGAGACCATAGAAAGCGCCATTAAGGAGTATTTAACAATTAATAAAAAAGGTGACACCACTGACTCGATCCGATGGGAAGCTCTGAAGACTACTATAAGGGGTCTCATCATAAAAATAACGTCTGCGATAAATCAAAACCATAACGCCGCCCTCTTGAAACTAGAAAAAGACATTTCGAGACTCCAAAATGACTATCTGGAAAATAGAAATGCGGAATCGCTAAATAGCTTGACTAACCAGAAGTATGCCTATAACAAACTAGTAAGTGAAAAAGCAGGAGTCTGGCTGGACAGAAGGAAATGTTTTAAAATATGCGAGTCGAATAAGGCAGGGAAAGGGCTAGCAGCCTACCTTAAATTTAAAATTAAAAAAAACACGATCAACTCCCTGCTAGATGACAAAGGTACCCCCAATTCGGACCCCATTAAAATTGCGGATTTGTTCAAAGACTTCTATGAGAAGTTATATGCCAAGAATAATAATGTGAGGAAGGAAAGAGTGGAGGACTACCTCTCTAAGGGGGTCATTATGTAAATGTAAATGTATAGGCATTTATATAGCGCACTACTTACCCGGAGGGTCCCAAGGTGCTTCGACCGCTGCGAAACCCTTCCTGGCTTCCCTGAGAGATGGTCCCTTGATGGGTATCTCCAGGGTGAGACCAGGCATCCCCGGCGGTCTGGTGGGGCCGTTAGTGAAGATGAGGCAAGCTAATGCCCAGAGTTGCCGAGTGTGATCGCTGATCAGAGTGGGCACCGAGGCGAGAGAATTATCGAGTCCGCTGACCCTGGTCCAGAAACCTGCCGCGCCGGGAATCGAACCCTGGTCCCGGGCCGTCCTCTGCTCTCGGGTCTGCCGCCTCTAGCCAGTGAGCCACACTACTTCACCGGATTTTCCGCATCCTCGGGGCCGGCGGAAGCCACCGCCGGCCCCGAGGATGCGGAAAATCCGCAGCGGACTGACCAAAGACCCACCGCCAGATTAGGATGGCTGGTGGGTCCTGGTTTCCGTCCGCAGCTTTTCCGCCGCGGTCGGATTACAACCGCGGCGGAAAAGCTCTAATATGGTGACGGTGTCTTCCAGACACCGTCCACCATATTAGGATGGCCAGTAAAGTATGCTTTTCCGCTGCGGGTTTTCCGCCGCGGAAAAGCATACGGAACTTCACTGCGGGGGCCCATTGCGGGCCCCCTAGGTGAAGGGGGGTGGGGGGTGCACATGGGGGGTACCTATGGTACCCCCCTGCATTTGCATGCAGAAAGCGGCAGGCACCGCGCGGTGCCTGCCTCTTTCTGCATACAAATGCAATGTGTGCATTTTTAACATTGCCGCGGGTGCAGCTTGAAGCTGCACCCGCGGCATTGTTAAAAATAGAGGATGTGACCGCCAGGGTGGCGGTCACATCCTAATTGCACAGGAGGGAACTCCGCATGCCATGCGGAGGTTCCCTCCTGCTCTGGGGTCGCGAACGGACGCAAGTTCGTCCGCAATCCTAATCGACCCCTAAGTGTGAGCTACCTACCCTTACCCCCTCAGAACAAGAATCATTAAACAAACCGATATCAGAGACGGAGGTCAGATGTGCGATCAAGTCACTTAAATGTGGGAAGGCCCCTGGCCCAGACAGCTTTTCGACAAAATTTTATAAAAGTTTCTCACAAACGCTCACATCCCCAATTTTGAATATGTTTCATGAGATTAGCGAAACCGGCGAGGTAAAGGGAACACTGGCTGAAGCGGTTATTGCCGTAATACCAAAAGAAGGGAAAGACTCTAAGCTCTCTAAAAACTATAGACCCATCTCGTTAATAAACTTAGACTGTAAGCTCTTGGCTTCAATCTTAGCACAACGTATCCAGAAAGTCCTGCCGTCCCTAATCCATCCCTCACAAGCTGGCTTCCTAAAAAATAGATTGTCAAGTGACAATGCTAGAATCCTAGCCCACGTAATCGAAAAGGCAAAGTTCCTATCCACGCCCACTACTGCGATAACACTTGACGCAGAAAAAGCATTTGACAAAGTGGATTGGACATATTTGGAAGCAGTGCTGCACAAATTTAAGCTGGGTCCTCTTTTTACTAAAATGGTAATGTCGCTATATGCCTGTCCTACTGCAAGAATGAGGGCTGGTGGAGCTTTCTCCTCGCCTTTCAAACTAGAACAAAGCACTAAACAAGGATGCCCCTTATCTCCATCCTTATTCCTCTTAGCAATCAAACCCTTCCTGTATCAAATTCGAGACAATGTCAACATCCCAGGAATAAACGAACAAGTGGACAAGTGCACAACCTCCAGTTTTTAGAAAAAAATGTTTTTAATGTTTTTTGTGAGTTATTTTAGATAGGTTTAAGGTTGCTCCCTTGGGTACGTTTTCCGTCCAGTGAAACGTAACATTAAGTCATAGCTGTGTGTTTCCAAAAGATATTTGGTCACAAATCCCAAAAGGGGCACTCCTTGTAAGTGATCACAATAAAGGCTTCTTATTTAAACTTGTTGAATTTTATTCATTCAGAAGGAAAACATTCATTTTCTTCACTCAATTCTTATTTCATTTTAGTTATTTCAAGAGTATCATGAAATTATATTGATTTTTAGCATATTCCAACCTCCAATGCATTTCAAGCAGATTGTCTGCTCTTCATCAGGGAGTGCATTCTAAAAAAGATACAATGCAACCAATAAATTTAAGTTCAACACCAAAGTATACATTTTATAAGTACATAAATGCGATTATCAACACACAGTAATACTCAACACTTATATGATCTCAATATGACTAATAGGCCAGATCAACCTTATAACCCAAGTGAAAACGTGCTGTGGAAAAATACTGTGACTAGTCAGCTGATCACGTAATCAGATTGACGAGATTGAAGTTAGTCTGAAAAAAGTAATAGGAATCGCGTGTCAGACAATGGGTAGTGCTGACATTTAAGAAAAGTGCTCGACTCGCGCTTCGAGAAAAACCAAAGCGCTTCAGAAAAACATCGTAACGTTTTCAGGACTTCTTACCTGAAATAAGATGAAAACGCGGGTTCAGATGAACGTCCGGTACACCGTGGGCGGTGATGTTAGTCACGATCGGGTGCCGATTTTAAACGCGAGTGTTAGAGTAAATAGTAAACATAGTGAGATGGACTGGTGTAAACAGTCACGTGATCGAGAACAAAAGTGTGGCGGCCATCTTAAGGTGGTAAAATATCAGCGTGCAAAGTTACAAATCTGCCAATATGTACAATAACATATAATGAAAATCAAAGTAGGGCATCACATGTTCAGAAGATAAAGAGCAATATAAGCAATATTCAGAGAATATTATAGATAACAAACAAATTCAGTCCGTTCATTTAAACCATTCAGTTTTAGAGCCTGTAAGTGATAAATCCAGTAATTCTCTCTGCGCAATAGTTCCTTGTTATTATCTTTTCCCTCAGTTTTTTCAACAATTTCCAGTATGAGGAACCTCAGTTGCGCAATGTTGTGTTTGAATTCAAGGAAGTGGGTAGCCACAGTAGATTTTGCATTCTTTGTCCTAATATTGGATTTATGTTCATTAATGCGCAAACAAATTTTGCGTTCAGTTTTCCCTACATAGATTTTTCCGCAAGGACATTTTAAAAGGTAAATTACATTGTTAGTTTCACAAGTGGCGGATACTCTTAGTTTGATTTCCTGACCCCGCATGGGGTGATGAATAACATTTCCACGAATGATGTTATGACAGTTTTGACAGTTCAAGCAAGGCATAGTTCCTGTGTACGTCTTTTTACTTGGTTCTTTTCTCTTAATGATTTCTCCTAGGTTTCTGTTCCTAGTGTAAGCAAATAGTGGAGGTTCAGTGAATGAGTTTTTAAAATCAGGTTCCATAGTTAGCATTGGCCAGTATTTGTTGATGATTTTCTTAAATGTCTGACTTGACGTTGTGAACTTCGTAACTACCACCATCCTGGTGGTTTCCTTTTCTTTGCTTTTGGTTAGAGTTTCATTCCGTGTGATTTGTTGACATTTTAGGGACGATTTAGCAATGACAGTTGCAGGATATCCTCTTTTACTGAATCTTTCAGACATCTCTTTAATTCTTTGTCCTTAAGAAGCCTTTATTGTGATCACTTACAAGGAGTGCCCCTTTTGGGATTTGTGACCAAATATCTTTTAGAAACACACAGCTATAACATCCCAGGAATCCCATTTAACAATTGCATCATAAAACTCACAACCTACGCTGATGATGTTTTAGTTTTAAGTGAACAGGCTGATAAAGCAATACCTGCCCTATTGTCCACAATCGAGGAATTCTCTGACGTGTCTGGCTATTCCTTAAATAAGGACAAAACTGAGGTTAACCTACTAAACAATATGAGTGATAAAAACATTTTAGGCGACTCAGGACTTACCTGGCAGCCGAAGAGCTTCAAGTACCTAGGCCTAGAGTTTGAGAAGGATCTAATTATGACACTGAAAATCAACGAAGAACTACTTCTGAAGAAAGTACACAAACTCTTGGAGGGATGGTCTCCCAAATTCCTATCGTGGTGGGGAAGAGCGGAGACATTAAAGATGATGGTCACCCCCTTAATTAACTACTTGGCAAGCATGCTCCCTATGACTTTCTCAGAGGACTTTCTACAAAAAATATATAAGTTACTTAGTAATTTCCTGTGGAAAGGGAAGAAACCCATGATATCTATGAAAAAATTACAACTTCCAAAAATAAAAGGTGGCCTGGGCCTACCCAATTTCAGGAACTATCAAACCGCTTTTCTGTGCTAACAAGGGGCTTGTTGATTTACTGAGGGTTCCTGCTATACACCACTGTGGATCAATATAGAGAAGTCCATCATAGGCCAAGCTCCTCTCCCAGCGATACTCACCATGGACCTGTCACACCTTACACACTTTAGGTACATTATACTCAACACCAGGAGAGCTCTTCTCAGACTAGACCAAACCCATAACTCTGGCCTACAGATGAAGAAGACGGCTTCCTCATCCCTGTGGGGCAACCCTCTCATCAAGATCAATGGTACGTCACCCTCTTGGGAACATTGGTCAGTTAAAGGCATCAACATAGTCTCGGATCTTTACGATGGGCACATGCCAATCCCGTTCTCCTCGATCCAGACTAAACATTACCTCCAGGCAATTGACTTTTATGCATTTCTAAAGCTGAAGTCAGCCTTGTCCACACGCTCGTTCACATTTTCAGACCCCTGGTTAAAATCAGCACTCCCTCGCCTACAGTCCACAGGTCACTTTGTCTCGAAAGTATACAAACTGCTCTCACCGGCATTAGGCAAATCACTGAGAAGCAACAAGCTTAAGTGGGAAGAAGAACCTAACACTACGGACATAGATATTAGCTGGGATAGGATCCACGCTTCAGCTCTCACACACAAGGTGTCACCGATCCTTTCACAAACCAAGTACATGCTACTTAACAGGGTATTCTGGACCCCCCAAAAATTATTTAAGCTTAAACTGAGAGACACCCCCACATGTTGGAATTGCTCCCTCGCTGATGGTGATCTGCCACACATGCTTTTCCTATGTCCTATGCTACACAAATATTGGTCTAACGTCTTTGACTACATTGAGCACATATTTCAGATTAAACCAAAGAGGGAATTTATTTACATAATTTTGGGTGCCATTGATCCGATGTTATCGAGAGATCGCGATCGCCAACTCCTTGATCTACTACTTACTCTAGCGTGCAAAGTTGTCCTCTGCCATTGGAAGACTGCCTCAAAGGTCTCTTTCGTTACTTGGAAGGAGTGGCTGTCATGTATAAGAGGATAGATAACTCTGCTCTACACTCTGCCCCATGGCAAGTCACTAACAAAAAACTCTGGTCCGCTCTTGATGCCTCCTCCTTCTCTTTTGATCCACCGTAAACTGTCCAATGCTCATTAAACCACTATAGAATTCCCGTCACGTAGTTACCCAGAGGTAAGAAACCAATGAGAACGCTACTATTACATTACCCTATTATCAAGGTGCTGGATATTAGGTGTTGAGCTCCCTTGTGGTTTCACAAGCTGTAACATAAGAACAAGATACATGGAACACAACATATGTTTACTCATTGTATATTTTAATACCGCTTATCACTTTAGACCACATCAACTCGCATTACGGTGTTATATGCTGACGTATTGCAGAACTCTGGTTTTGATCTAAGACCCTCTCCTAATGTATATACTGTAGTATAATACCAATTTGCATGTAAGTACCATCCTCATGACTCGCCGCCTATCCTTCAAGAGCTGTGTGGTTCTGGATCGATATCTGTATTGACTTATTTTTACTTTATCTGACTCAACAATGTAAGAACCATGATTATGTGTATTATTGTTTTGTATTTACTTTCTTTTAATTTCTTGTCTAATAAAAATGATTTGAACAAAAAAAAAGTGGTTTTGCTTTCAGATCTAGTGTCAATTTCTATAGCTTTCTCCAAAGTAAAATTAGGTGCAGATGACAAGGCTTCCTAATGTGTAAATGAATATCACTCTAAAGCAACCAGATAAGAATTAAAAGCTTTCTACCACTGTTCCCAGTTGGATTTAGGATAAGGATGGTTCACACCCAGATGGATAAAACATTTAACAAATTGAGAGGATGTCAACTGATTCCCATTGTCAGTTAAAACTTCATCTGGAATCATTTCCGTAGCAAAAATAACTTCAAAGACTCAATTATCTTTTTGCCACTAGCTGTTTTTTCAAATTTGACTTCGGGTTACTGAATAAAATAATCCATGAGAACACAATAATACTCTTGAACACCCCCAGAAACAACCACAGGGCCCATAACGTCCATAGCCAACTTGCTCCAAGTCTTGTTGGAAATAGGAATAACCTTAACAGGACTAGGAAACTTGTGATTTGTTACTGACAGCACAAAATATGCTATCAGGCACAAAATGCTCAATGCGCTTGCCCATTTCTGGCTACTAAACATTTTCTCTCATTCTTCTTTTCATTACATGCATCCCTAAATGCCCTTCGTGAGCCAGAGACAGTACTTTGTTTCTCAGTTCAAAAGGTATAACCAATACATCTGAACGAAAAATAATATTAATAATTATGGATGTCTCTTCAAACACATGATTGTACTCAAACCCCCGCAAAGCTAACAACGAGGCCACCCTTGAAGAAAATCCCCTTACGCTCGCCGATTCTTTATCTTAATTCAGTCACTCATTCATCCTGCAACAAAGCGCCCTCCACTGTGCACATATACACCAAATCATCTAAGCTACAGTCATTACCCATTGGTTGAGCTCCAGAAAAATGTGAAAGACAATCAGCCTGCAGATTTATGGCTCCTGGAACATATGTCACTTGTTAATCATACTTGTGTAATCTACATTGACATCAGGCAGCTATTGGAGTGGCTCGAAATACCCCCTTGGTGGTGAAAATATCTATAAGAGGTTTCATGATCAACCTGCATAGTAAAAAGAAGGACCACAAAGATATGTTTAAGGTGGTTGATGCCACACCAACACATCAGGAGTTTTCTTTCCTTCCACCTCAGAATAATTAGATTTAGCCCCTCTTAATCTCGTAGAGCCAAAGGCAACAACTTCTCCCCACAGGCCCATCCTGTGCTCTAGGATGAATAGGAGGTTGTCGTGATTAACAGTGTCAAACGCAGAGGAAAGGTCAAGGAGGCTAAGGAGGCACGATTCATTTTGATCAAGCATTTTTAAAATGTCGTCCATAATATGATTGAGTTCTGATTCAGTGCTATGCCCACTAAGAAAGCCAGATTGATGTTGGTCCAGGAGATGGAAATTCTCGATGTGAGCACAGAGTTGCGATTGGACACATTTTTCTAGGAATTTGGCAAGGGTGGGGATGTTAGAGACAGGGTGGAAGTTGTTGAGGTCTGCGTTGTCTGAAGTAGGTTATTTTTATATGGGTGTTACTTGAGCTGCTTTTAGGCCCCTTGGGATCGTGCCGTGTGATAGAGACGCGTTGAAAATCTTTGTCCAGATGGGGGAAACAACATCCTTGATTTCTTTGAAGATGGAAGGTGGTAACCGGTCGCTGAAGTGGGTAGAAGAGTTGATACTCTGAAGAACCTTTTTAATGTCTCTTTCACTGAGGGGGGTAACCGTGTCCCAGGAGGCGTTATTCTTGATGCCCAGGCTCATCGGTTCGATCTTGTCCGTTAGGGCTGGACAGGGAGTAGACCCATTGGATAGCAATAGAGCCCACTTGGTATCCAGTTCAATATTGATTAGTCTTGCTTTTTCAGTAAAGAAAGCAGCAAGATCATCACATGAGGGGGGCTAACTTCAGAGTCAGGGCGGTATGGTGCTTCCACCGATTGTTGTTTAACCAGTTCAAAAAGTTTCTTGGGGCGGTTTGCGGCTTTATTAATGTGGGATCTGAAATAGTCCAAATTAGCTCTCTTGATCTGCTTGTTATAGGAGCTCCTGACTGATCTAAGGATTTTTAGCTGGTCTGCTGATGGTTTGGATCTCCAGGATCGTTCAATAGCGCTAAGGTTGCGACAATACGAGTTTAAGTTGCAGTTGAACCATGGTATGGATGTTTTTGTTCATATGTTACTAAATTAAGTTTTTATAAGTCAGAAGTATGTGTAGAAGTAGTGTGTTGGTAAAAATAATATTAGTATTATTAATATTAGTCAAGTCAAGTCAAGTCAAATCAGCTTTATTCGATTAATTAAAATCATAAAAGCAATCACATAACATTTTACATAAAAGCCGACAGTTCATATATAAAAAGAGTCAATTCAAATTCATCGATGTACTATAAAAAATGATTAAAATATTAAAAAGACACCTCATACAGATGGATAAAAGATTAATTAAAATGAGATCATGCCTCGAGATTGTCCATCAGCCGACCTTTTTGCCTTGTTACGAATAGCAGCAATCAGAAAACTTGCAACCCCAAAAATCACCTTAACACTACCCAGCAGTTGTAAGTACAGTAGTGCGGGACGCACTTTTGAGAACCCCGCCTCTCTCAGTAATGGTAGTAAAAACTGTTTTCTGATGTTAGAAAAATGGTCACAAAACATAATAAAATGCATTAGCGATTGGTCTGAAAAATTGGCACAGCTGCAAGGAATAGATTGATCAGATTTTCCCCATACTGGATAGTTGCCAAGAGAGAACTGTATAATATTAAATCTGAATCTAACCAGCAAGTGTCGATGGAACGGGATGGTAACAATCCATAGATAAGGTTCAATTTCTGGAGTGGTCAGGAGCATATAATTTGCTCTGACATTGGGTTTTAGGACCTCCACTGCTTCCCGTTCTTGCATGGCTAGTCCCAGAAAGCTCTCCTTAATCCAGTTAACATCACCCTTATGTATCAGATTTGGTGAGGTGTATAGATCCAGCCAGCCCAATCTACATAGCGTGTTCTTAATGTATACTAACCAGGGGATTTTATTTACTCTGTCTAAAGCCATACAATCATTAAGGATGGTGTGATTAAGAGTAATTTCATTGTTCAACCATGGTTTGGCCCAGCAGATTAATGGGGCTATTTGTATCTTATCGGAAATGTATCCAGGTCCTAACTCTGAGTGTAATGAGAATACTGGGGTTGATTGGGGGACTGCTAAAAGAGATCCTAAAAATGTATTCTCTATGGTCTGCAATTTACTTTGTGGTAGAATGCCCCATAGTGATGCGCCATATAATGCTACTGAAAGACATTTAGAGTTATAAACTGTTAGAAGAGCCTCAGTGGGACGGGATCCCAAACGTTTGGCAAAGCTCATTAGCGCTGCGGAGGATCTAGTAACAGCTATACCTTTCGCTTGAAGTTGGGGGCCCAGGTACACTTTTAGAAGAGAATTTGAAAGAGTTAATATATCTAACCAATAGAAATGTGTTTCACAATTTGAAATAATGTAGAAAGCAATTCGATTTGTTACTTAGAATTATTTGTGTGCAGAAAGAGAGGGAAAGTTTGCCATTACAGATTTTACGTTGTTGAGAGTGGTGCATTACATTTAATGTGTGCAAAAGAAAATCTTTTATGAGTTTCTGATATTGCATATTCTGCAATACTATTTGAATAGGGAGTTACAAATGTGTAACGTGTTTTATATTATGTAGTAGTGCTTCACTGTTTGTAGTGATATTTTTAGATTTGAAAATCATTCTTTTCAAAGTTTTAAACTTATTAGAGAAGTGTGATGTTTGAAATATGTTATGAAATGTACAGATGTGTATTGTAGTTTGTTTTATTGTACTGAAATTGATATTGAAATAGTTTGTGCATACTAATATGAGTACTTCACGGCAGAGGTTTTGAAACGTTAATAGATTACATCCTGATATCTAGCAACAAAGCCATGCACATAAAATCATTTGAAGTGGACAGCAATGCACTCAGCGATCACTTCCCACTTAGACTAACGTTTCAAGAACCAGATCTTCAAAAGAAAACAGAAAAGGTTCATTCAGGTTTGCTACACCAAGAAGTACTAACATTGAACAGAATAAACGGGTATACCATCAGATGGGGCAATCTAGACCAAGAACTCATCAGTGCGAAAATAATTAAAACATGTATTAACGAAATTGACAAATGCCTAGATCCTTCTACAAATTCAACAGAGATTATGAGTAGCTATTACGCAATAGCGAATGCAATAAGCAAAGAATTAACCAGACCCATTAAACAAAACATTACCTCAAGAAACGGGTGGTTTAATACAAAATGCACAAAAGCTTACTCAAACTTAAAGAAAGCCTTAACAAAAAAACTAAGAAACAGAGCAGAGGTAACCGAACTAAGGAAATCCTACACACAGGCAATCAAACAAAGGAAAAAGGAGTTACAAGCAAAGCTTTGGACCCAACTCCTAAAAAGTAGTACCCTAAAAGACAGTGCAGCCTTCTGGGAAACAGTCAAAACCCCTTTTTTAACTGACAATAACGTTGGCCCCTCTCTGGATGTCGCCATAACTGCAGAAGACTGGATACAACACTTCTCAGGAGTTTTTGGAGAGGTTAAATCTAATGATCCAACTTTTCAAGATCCTCTACCGCCGGTGCAATACCCGATAGAGATTCATTTTACACTTAAAGAAACAACTAATGCCATAAAATCTGCCAAAATTGGTAAAGCATCAGGACTAGATTCTATTCCTATGGATCTCTATAAAATTCTACCTGAATTATGGTCTCCTCTCCTAACCAAAGTGTTAAATGCAGCAAAAGATACTGGCCTTCCTGACTCCTGGTCAACTTCGATCCTGGTCCCTATCTTTAAAAAGGGCAACAGAGACAGTCCCACCTGTTATCGCCCCATATCTCTCCTAGACTCGGTCGGAAAGATGCTAGGGCGTATACTTCTTAATCGACTCCAGGAGTGGTCAAAAGAGCAAGGGGTACTCTCAGACCTTCAATATGGGTTCAGGGCTGGCCTGAGCACCGTGGATCAAGTCTTGAACCTAACACTGCTTGCTGGAAAATATGTAACAGCGAAAAAATCTTGCCTACATATGGTGTATGTCGATCTTACAGCAGCCTTCGGCTGCGTGGTACATTCGAAGCTTTGGACAATAATGCTACAAATGGGGATAGAACCATCTATAGTAGATATCCTCCGTGAACTATACACTGGTGCCACGGGAAAGGTCAGATTTGGAATAGCAGGACAACTAACCAACAGCTTCCCTATTCAGAAGGGGGTCAGACAAGGGTGCGTGCTGGCCCCCTTCCTATTTACACCCTACACGAACGGTCTAGAGGCTGCAATGCTAAAGGGCGTTAAAGATCTCCCGGAAGCCGGTCGTCGGCAGATACCAGCGTTATTATACGCCGACGAAGCGGTAATTCTGGCACGAACATCAGTCCAGCTTCACAGGGCCTTAAACAACTATTGTACCTTCATGACCAGTCTAAATCTAAAAGTGAACATAAGGAAAACTTACGTAATGCATGCCGGCAACAGAGGGAAAAAAGAGAAGAAAATCTATGTGGATAACCTGCCCCTTGAAAGAGTCAACACATATCCTTATCTCGGCATAAATATTGATGAGGCGTTTAACTGGAGAGAAGCAATCAATTCCAGAAAGTTAGCCCTCATAAGAACAGCCGGTGCCTTAAAAGCATTCTCACTTCGTTTGGGAAAAAGACCACCAAACGAAATGATCAAGATATATAACGCAAAATCTATTAGTACAGCCACCTTTGGAGCAGGAGTCTGGGGTACAACGAATGTAGAACAACTTCAAAAAGTCTAAAACTCCTTCCTAAAGTTTCTACTGGCTGTTCCTAACAGCACTACCACAATTGGCTGTCACCTTGAACTCGGAGTACATTATATATCAGACATCATTAAGATTCAGCCTATCATGCTATGGCGTAGAATATGGGCCACGGATGAATGCCACCTCACAAGAACAATAATAGAGGACTGCATGAAATTAGACCATATGAAAAAGATAAAATGGCTGGATTATGTAAAATCATTTTTCACCGACATTGGCTTCCCGAGATTCTTTGACGACCCACCGTCCGTAACAGACATATCAAAAAAAGACTAAAAAACACTTTGTCTGTCGCATTTATCGGAACTCCGGATGTTGTGCGAAATAGGTAAGCCTTCAGTTCAACAATGCCTATTGATACAGTTGGTCCCAACCATCCAACCTTACCTGCAGTATGATTTGTCGCAATTCGAAAAGCTTCTTCTTACTCGTTTCAGGCTCAATTTATATCATTTTATGGTTTTATTTCCCACGCAGAACGTATGGACTCAAAACATATCGGCGTGTCCTTGTGACTCTAGGTCCCCACAGTCTACAATTCACGTTCTTTTCTTTTGCAAATTCTACACGCCACTACGCAGGAGGTGGATATTACCACTACTAAAAGTCATGAACATCCGTAGATGTCGCCCTGCCCACCTGGCACTGCAACTTTTGGAAAATTTCTTGATGACAAAATCTGTGGCACAATATTTAAAACTATGCATTAGGCACCGTACGAACCTGTAATGATATGTAATAGTTTTCTATCAAACAAGAATCATGAAAACATTTTTATAATTATTTTGTAATGAACAAAGAATGTTTTTTTAATATTTATTGTGTTTTTATGTACTTTTATGGTTTTCACATATGGAACCCGAATAAAGATATTTTGAACTTTGAACTTTGACTACTTGATGGATTAGTGATTATGGTAGTTTGCATTAGTCTGTGGAAAGTACAGTCGAAGTATGCCACATAATCTCTTTCAAATGGGTAGTGCAGTCTGTCAAGTTTTGAGGTCTGCATAGTTATGTCTCTACTTGCACATGTAATATCATACATGTCATGCATATGAAGATGTTAGACATATAAAACACAGGTATACATCTATTTGTATGTTCCTTTAATATATGATACCACTAGCAAAAGGTACAGACACATGCATGCATCCATTCAGGAATATGGTGTGACTTACAACAGAGACATGTGAAGGGTTGCTGGTTCATATTTGGCTAGGCCCAACACCCTAAGTAGTTGCAGAATGGTGAAGCTGCAGCAGAAAAGTGAGGTTTAAGACATGTTGGCAGAGGGATGAGTGATTAGGTTATTTTGCATGAGTCTGTGGAAAGGTACATTTGAAACATGCCTCATAATTTCAGGTGTTTACTTTAAAGTGCAGTCTGTGAAGTGTTATGGTCTGCATGGTTTTGCAAAAACAACAGTTGATGGACAGAATGCAGAACAATGTCATACATTCACCCCAGTACAGAGATCTGGGCCTAAATTGGCAGTTCGGACTGGACTGTTCCCATGAGGCACAGGGTCAAGACTAATTTGCATATGGCCATGTCTGAACTGGTGTGGTATGGTGAGCAAAATAACGATGGATTAAACCCAGATCTGTGACTGGGGGTGAATGTTTTGCCATTGTGCAACATTCCGTCCATCAATTGTTTTTGCATTTGTCACCCCGAGAGGGACGGGTATTATCAGACGTGAGTCCCATGCTCTCCATGCCACTGGAATCAAGCTATCCTGGCTGATGACGGCTGAAAGCCAGAAACCGGTCCTAGGATGCTTGATTCCGGTCCAGGGAAGACATGGCTTGGCAGTTTGGGCTGGACTGTTCCATGAGGCACAGGGTCAAGACTGATTTGCATATTATGGCCATGTCTGAACTGGGGTGGTGTGGTGAGCAAAATAACAATGGATTAAACCCAGATCTGTGACTGGGGGTGAATGTTTTGCCATTGTGCAACATTCCGTCCATCAATTGTTGTTTTTCCATTTGTCACCCCGCGTGGGACGGGTATGCTCAGATGTGAGTCCTGTGCTCTCCATGCCACTGGAATCAAGCTATCTTGGCTGATGATGGCTGATGGCCATGTCTGAACTGGGGTGGTGGGGTTTCCCATAAGGAAAGTGACGTTCAAAACTTATGGAAGCAGTCAAATCCTGGTCTCCCCTGAATATGATTCCCTTGAAGTTATTAATGCGAGGGAAGGAAGCCATTGTACTGGTTCTTAACAAACTGTTGAGGATATCCTTCAGTTCAGGGCATGTTCTTAGCAATTGGAAACATGCTATTGTGGTACCATTGGTAAACAAACCATCACTAGACCCAGCACTCCCAGAAAATCTTACACCTGTATCTTCGCTTCCTTATTTTGCAAAAATTGCTGAGAAACATCTTGATGTCCAATTGACTACCTTTTTGGAAGAAAAACAGGTTCTCCATGAAACCCAATCTGGGTTCAGGGCGCTTCACGGCACAAAATCGGCCCTACTCCTGGCTTCTAAGGTTCTAAAAATAGCAGCTGATGTGGGAAGGACGACAGATTTATTTTATTAGAACTGAGTGCGGCATTTGATACGGTCTCCCACGGCCTCCTATTGAAACATGAAACATCTGTGGGAGGCCGGTGTCACAGGCGGCACATGGAAATGGATCAAGCCCTTCTTGCAGAATAGATCCTTCCAGGTCCTACAATGCCCTTCTAAGTCCAAGGGGTTTCGCTGTCTCAATGGGTACCACTGGGCTTGTCCCTCAGCCCAACTTTATTTAATGTGTACATACGCCCTTTGGCAGACATTGTGCTGAAACATGGGGTGAAACTGGTGTTCATACGCTGCTGACAATAAGTTGATTGTCACATTGGAGCAAAAGGATGCAGAAGCTGCACCTAATTTTAAAACCTGCCTGAGTGGCCTTGTGAGCTGGTGAAGTCAAGCTGCTTGCATTTAAATGCTGGAAACACAGAGGTAATGGTGATTGCCAAAGAGCCCTCCATATGCTCACACTTGTGGTGGCTGGAGGAATTGGGCCCAACACCGACTCCCAAAGTTAAGGTTAAAAATCTGGGAGTCTGGTTTGACAACACCTTATTGTTTGCAGATCAGATATCAGATGTGGCTAGAGCATGCTTTGGCACTCTAAGATTGCTGCACAAAATCTTAGATATACTGCCATTAGATGTTAAAAAGATCATTGTGTAAGCCCTTGTCACGTCTTGTCTGGACTACTGCGTTTGATCAAGGTGGTGGCAGCGCCTTTCGATACCGCTTGGGAAAGGCGAGCAGACTGCGAGTGATTCTCTTCTGCTCACCCACTCTGCGCAGTATTGTTTTATTAGCCCTTTTAAAATAACTTCTTTTTAAAATCCAAATTGATTTAATAATTGCGTTGTTGCTGTTTATTAACTGTAAGGTTTTTCAAATAACCTGTGTGCTCCTTCCCGGTCTCCCTGTGCCCCGTTCCACCGCGGCTTGCCTGTGCCGATTGCTGTGGAGGGCCAGGTCGGGCGCCATCTTTGGTGAGTCCCGGACCCCTACTGGACTAGAGTTAGTGGTCCAGCTCGGGGAGCGGCTTGGGCCTCAAATAGGATTGGAATCTGCGGCCCAGTGCGTTTGATCAAGGTGGTGGCAGCGCCTTGCGATATCGCTTGGGAAAGGCAAGCAGACTGCGAGTGATTCTCTTCTGCTCACCCACTCTGCGCAGTATTGTTTTATTAGCCCTTTTAAAATAACTTCTTTTTAAACACCCAATTGATTTAATAATTGCGTTGTTGCTGTTTATTAACTGTAAGGTTTTTCAAATAACCTTTGTGCTCCTTCCCGGTCTCCCTGTGCCCCGTTCCACCGCGGCTTGCCTGTGCCGATTGCTGTGGAGGGCCAGGTCGGGCGCCATCTTTGGTGAGTCCCGGACCCCTACTGGACTCGAGTTAGTGGTCCAGCTCGGGGAGCGGCTTGGGCCTCAAATAGGATTGGAATCTGCGGCCCAGTGCGTTTGATCAAGGTGGTGGCAGCGCCTTGCGATATCGCTTGGGAAAGGCAAGCAGACTGCGAGTGATTCTCTTCTGCTCACCCACTCTGCGCAGTATTGTTTTATTAGCCCTTTTAAAATAACGTCTTTTTAAACACCCAATTGATTTAATAATTGCGTTGTTGCTGTTTATTAACTGTAAGGTTTTTTAAATAACCTGTGTGCTGCTTCCCGGTCTCCCTGTGCCCTGTTCCACCGCGGCTTGCCTGTGCCGATTGCTGTGGAGGGCCAGGTCGGGCGCAATCTTTGGTGAGTCCCGGACCCCTACTGGACTCGAGTTAGCGGTCCAGCTCGGGGAGGGGCTTGGGCCTCAAATAGAAATGCCACATAGAACGCGCAGCGGGCGCGCCATCTGCACGCCGAAGGATCGCCAAAGGAGGGACCGTCTGTGCCCGTCTGTGCCTCGGACGGGCCCAGGGCCAGCCACTCTGCCCCCCTTTCCCATGGTCAATCTTGGCCCAACAGGATCATATACTCTTGTGATGATCTTTTGGGGTTGATTTTGCCCGCCGGAGGAGGTAGCTGCTTGCGGGCGGGTCGGGACTGCATTATGGTCGAGTGTCCGAGTTGTGGTTTCCTCCCTCAGCCGTCCTTACCCCCACGCTCGGCTGGTGGTATAGGCCACACAACAATCAGGGCCGGGTTAATTAATGCCAGATCCGTGGTGAAACATGTAGCTGATATTTTTGATTTACTGGCGGATGGCCAGCTTGAGCTCCTTTTTATCACGGAGACGTGGCTCACTGACTCGTGTGCCCTGATTGTTGAACTTGCTGTCCCCAGAGGTTTTAAGATCGCTAGAGCTGATAGGCCCTTAGGCAGAGGGGGGGGATTAGCTGTAATTTTTAAGGAAGGGTGGCACTTCGCCTCTGAGCAATCAGCTGCAGGGGTGGATGGTGAAGCTCTCCATTTTTCCCTTACTATTAGCCCCCACTTCACTTTGGGGGGGTCACTGATCTACAGGCCTCCAGGCTACGCCAGCCACTTTATTGATACTTTGGAGGAGTGCATAGTGCCACGGGCCCTGAGCTTTCCAAATTTTCTTTTGATCGGTGACTTCAACATCCATGTAGATGCTACTGACTCTTCTGATGTGCGCCGACTGGGGGAAGTTTTTGATTTGGCACAGCTCAAACAATGGGTGATTTCTCCGACTCACGTAAGAGGTCATCTCTTAGATCTAGTGTGCTCTAACTTTCCCATCAAGGCGTTAAGCTTAGAAAAGGTAACGTGGTCGCATCATGATCTCGTTAGATTTTCATGGGAGGTGGAAAACGTAGGTAGATCTGCCCTCGCACTGCCCGTTAGCCACCCCCAGAAGATCAACTTGGCTGCGTTCGGCCAGGAGCTATCTAAAACTCGCCCGAAGCTTACTCCTGAGATGGACAAGGCGGTTAGTGATTTTAACGGGTGGGTACTGCAGGCAGCTAATGCGTCTACTAAACATGCTACTGTGTCTAGATTCCGGCACATCCCTTCTCAACCCTGGTTCTCTCCTGAGCTGAGGAAGCTGAAACTGGGCTGTAAAAAGCTGGAGCGAGCTTGGAGGCGTGGATACAGCTCAGACGCAAAGGCCGCCTTGCGCTCAGCCCAAAAAAACTACTATGCCGTTATTAAAATAGCCAAAGGGAACTACTATGCAGGGAGAATTGCTAAAGCGGAAAATAACAGTAGAGAAATCTTCTCTATTGTCAAAAGTTTCATATCTGAAACTACCATACTTCCGTCCTCCGCGCAATGTTGCGAGGATTTGTCCAACTTCTTCATAAATAAAATACCTAAAATTCAGCAGAACTTGCTTTCCGCGCTACCGGCGCATAGTTCAGAGGATGGCCTTCCTATCTTGCCATGCCATTGTGAAACTCAGCAGTTCATAAATTTTTCGCTGGTTGCGGAGTGTGATGTCCTGCCTCTCCTTCAGTCCCTTAAATCGGGCTCCCCCTCCGACCCCTGCCCTGCCCGGGTACTTTCGGAAGTGGCTAGTATTGTCTGCAGTGATGTCACCCAGATAGTGAATCTTTCACTATCTTCAGCAGAGGAGCAGAGGTCCCCGTAAAGTGGAAGCAGGCAAAGCTTTTACCGCTTCTGAAGAAACCAGGGCTGGATGCTATCATTCCCGGAAATTATCGTCCCATTTCCCTTTTGCCAGCACTGGCTAAAATATGCGGGAAAGTGGTCTTTCGCCAATTGGAGAGCTTTGTGGAGACCTCCAATGCCCTGCATCCAACCCAGTCAGGCTTTAGGGCGGCCTACAGCACGGAGACGGCTCTGGTAGAGATGCGGGGAGTCGATTCGGGAGTGTCTGGACGGGGGCGGCAGAGCGGTCCTGATTTTGTTGGACCTCTCTGCCGCGTTCGATACCGTCCCCTACGAGCTCCTCCTCGCCACGCTATCCGCAATTGGCATCGGCGGCAATGTCCTGGCCTGGCTGTCCTCATTTCTTTCAGACAGGACACAACAGGTCTGGATGCCACACTATGCCTCAGAGCCTAAACCACTTCTCACCGGGGTCCCACAGGGATCCACCCTTAGTCCCCTATTGTTCAATATCTACATCACCCCCCTGGTTTATCTAGTGGAACAGTACAGGGCTAAGATTATAGGGTATGCTGATGACACGCAGCTGCTCTTTACTTGGCCAGACGATCATCTGAACACCACAACGGTCCAGTTATGCCTGTCTTCAGTTTTTCGCTGGTTAACTCTGGCTCAGCTAAAATGCAACGAGGATAAATCGGAGGTCCTCTTCTATGGCTCCTTCGCCCTGAACTTCGAAAATTCGCTGTGGCCCCCGAATATTCCTAGTCCTAAAGTGATGGGTGGCCCTGCTAAAAAATCTGGGTATATGGTTTGGGGAGGATTGAAGATTTGAGGACCACATAAAGAAATTATCCGGGACATGCTTTGCTACTCTAAGAATGCTACGAAGATTTTTTCCATTGCTTCCTAGAGAAGCTAGGGAGACTGTCGCTCGAGCACTCATTCTAGCGAGGCTGGATTACGCGAACGCCCTGTTTAGTGGCATTCCCGCTTACCTGGTTAAGCGTCTACTGGTTATCCAGAATGCCACCGTTCGTCTCCTTTTTAATGTTCCGAGATGGAAGAGTGTTCGCTCTCATATGTCTAGCCTTCATTGGCTGCCAGTGCCTCGCTTTAAGAGATCCAGGACTGGCGGCCGCTCTTTCAGAGTTCTTGCCGCCAAGCTATGGAATTCCCTTCCTGCCCACATATGTGCTATCGATGGGCTCTTCTCTTTCAGGAAGGCCGTCAAAACCTTTCTTTTCTCCCTAGCTCCTTAGTTCTGTTGTGTTGTGTTTCTGTTTCACTACCTGTCCGGCTCTCTGTTCTGTTCTAGCGCCAGGACGCCCCTTTCCTGGGGCATCTGTGCGCTCAATAAATCTGGATAACATAACATAACATAACATATCCTTTTCAAATCCCTAGTGCTCTCATTTAGAGCCACCCATGACCAAGGACCTGCCTATCTGAAGAAGAGATTTACTCTCTATGCTCCCCCAAGAGCTCTTAGATCGTCCTCTTTGTTTAAAATGACCCTTCCTCGCTTTAAGCGAACCAGACTAGGAGGCCAGTCCATTGCAGTAGTGGCAGCCCGAGCCTGGAATGCCCTTCCCCTTCACTTGCGCTCTACTCAGTGTGTAGCCCAGTTCAAGAGAAATCTAAAAACCCATCTTTTTAGGAGTGTGACATAAGCTGATTCTTGTTTGTTTCTCCTCTGCTCTTTCCCATCGCGCCAGGATACTCCCAAGTAACAGAGCGCGTTATAAAATGATTTATACATATACATATACATAATGTAATGTCCTCTATTTCAGGGTCACAGGAAATCATTTGAACATCTTACAGAAGGTCCAAAATGCAGTGATATTCAATATTCCTAGGCGGGCGCCGGTGCGGGCAGCCCTGAGGGAACTATACTGGCTTCCAGTACAGACCAGAATCACCTTTAAGGCTTTGTGCCTCTGCCACAGGATTGTCCACGAGAAAGGGCCGAGCTACTTGCGCCCACTACACTGTATATAGACCCACCTGGAGCCTGAGTTCTATGGGCATGGCAAAGCTGGTAATACCTAAGGTCCGTAAGGCACGATCATGAGGTAGATCCTTTTGTTTTCTTGCGGCTAAGGCCTGGAATAACCTCCCTATGGAATTGAGGGCCCACCCATCTGAAACAATATTTTGTAAATAATTGAAGACCTGGTTCTTTCAAGCATCCCCTGGGGACTGGTGTTAGCTTCTGCCTACAGGGCTTCTTGCTTTAGGATCAGTGGGCTTGTGTGGGCTAAGGGCTCAGTGGTATTGGTCTGTGATGTCCTAGCGCGGGGACACTCTGTTGGAGTAACTAGGCACTTTATAAGCTTAATAATAATAATAATATTAATAATGCTTATATTGTATAAATTATTCAGCAAACTTCCTGAATACGGCATGTGGCAGAAGCCGTGTGTGCAGGTAAAACAGTATTTCCAAAGTGGTGTCAGTTGACGACATGGCACGACCTCAGCCCGACGTGGAGCAGCCCAACATTTAGTGCTACAGGAAAAAACATACAGCCATGGAAGAGCCTGCACCGTTTGAAGGTAATAAACATTCCTTACAAGTCAAGCAACAGAATCATACTATTTAACCTCCTTTACCCTAGTTCGAGTTCAATTTGGCTTACAAATTCCCCTGGGGAATAAGAATAGCCCTTAAGTCAATTTGGTTTCACAAATTCCCCTGGGATATAGGAGTAGCCCTTGTATTCTGCAAGAATAACTGAAATATGAAAATGTGATTTGAGCATAGTTTCGATTAAATTTACGTAACAGATGATGGATGATTTGGAAGAGTATTTGCAACATGCAAAGCAATTACTTTGTTAGTGGAGGCAGGCTACAATTGAATTTCAGGAACTTTAAAATGTAGAGGCCATATGAGGTGCTTGACGTACCCCAAGGCTTGGATGGAATACATTTGATCCTGTTTTGTTACTGTTAGAGCAGTCGTCAAATTAAAAGACAATTATGTGAGCAGTAATTATCCTAAACACCTCTTATAATTTCCTTTAATCTCAGCTTAGAATGAGTAATTATTGCTTATTTCCAGTCAGTCTCCCTTCACTGAAAATGTATACCAATGTGTGTGAAGATCTCTGCACATGTGGCAGAGATAGATGTCTGTACAGAAAATAGAGGGGAGGTGGAGATGTCTGGTCTGAAGTTTGTGAATTGCATTTTGCAATTAGTAACTACTACTGAAGTACTCATTTATATACTCCATAATTCAGTTTGTGAATTGAGATCCATTTGATGGTTATTGCAGACTTGTGCTCTGACCAAGGATTTATTCTTTTGAAAACATTACAATACACTTTAAAATTACAATCGTTTCTTTGTGGTAGTACCCCACTTTAGAGGTGTGTTAACATTTGTAAGCCTGTGAGCTCTTCTCATCCTGTAGTTCTCTTGCCAAGAGTGTCCTGGTAGAGAATGGAGCACTCACAACATCCTAAGGAAATGTGGCCAGCCTTCTGTATTTTTTCTCTCACCCTAATTCAATTTACATTCATAGATGCAGTTAGACTTCAGCTTCTATTAGCAGTCTGCTGAAAATAGGCCATTATCACATTAGTGACTCACCGCGATAATGAGCCCCGATACATTGCAAAGGCCACTGTTACAGTACTTGCTATTTTGCCTATCTCCTCATCTTGCAGAAATATTAACTTGCTAATTATACTGTGTGTGCGACTTGCACGATGTTTTGAGATTAATTAATTAGGCTAAACCATAGTCCTACATTAGCGATGTTTAGGGCTTTTATTTCAATTCCAGTCTGATGAACATCCCTGATTTTAATATGTTTGGGGCAGTGCCACTCTTAATTACAATACAGAGTTTCTGCAGAACATGGTGGTTGCTGGAAAAAAAAAATCATGGAGCATTTTTGTAATTTATAAATGCATTCTGGAAATTGACACAACATTAACGGGCTAAACGTGATAGACTAATTTTACACCGAGACAATTATGATAAGTAAATATATATAAGTGTGTGTTTGTGTGTATGTGCAGGTGTGTATGTGTGTATGTGAATTTGCTATTCAATTGAGTGAATTTAAACAGCTAACTTTAATTTCCTTGCCAATGTCTTAGGCCCTCATTACGATGGCGGTCGGTTGTACCTCCAACCGCCATAATTTCCGGCAGGTGACTGTACGACAATGTGTCGGCAGTCCCACCTGCCCAATTAGGAAAGGAGTGCCGTGCACATGGTCGTTAAATGTTTTTTTCCTCCTTCAGCTTGTGCCGAGACCCAGGAAAAGGGCCACAGTACAAGCCGCAGTAGAAAAGGGCATTTTGTATACATCCATGCACCGTGAGCCAGGCACCAAGCAGGACCCACAGGAGTAGGGAGCCCTGTGGAAATGTGGCTCACTGGTTAGAAGCGGCAGACCCTGAAGCAGAAGTCGGCCCGGGGCCAGGGTTCAATTCTCGACGCGGCAGGGCCTTGGGTCAATGTCCGCGGACTCGATAATTCTCGGCTAGGTGCCTACGCTAACCATGGGTCCAACTCTGCAACTCTGGGCAATAGCTTGCTTAATCTCCACAACGGCCCTAGCAGCGCCGGGGATGCCTGGCTTCACTTTGGGGGTGCCCTCTCACAGGGAAAGCCAGGACGGGTTCCCCAGTGGTATACAGCGCCAGGACGCCACGTAACGAGGTAACAGTGCGCTTTACAAGTATACATACATTACAAAGTCTGTTTCTGGCTGTCTATTGCCGGCAGTGAGACCGCCATGAACAGGCAGTTGCAAAGGGATATTGTAATCCCTATGGCGGTGCCTGCAAAGGCACTGCCGCCATTTTGGGGTTAGGAATCTGACCAGTGTCTTGACGGTATCTTTGATCCTGTCGGAGGTGGCGGTCCTACCACCCAACCTCTGCACTCCGACCGGCTGCATTGTAATGCAACTGTCGGACCGATGTTCTGGATGGGGGTGTAGCGATTGTGGTGCCCGGGGGTCGAGGGATGGTACTACTATCAAGATCCCGAAGATGGTATGCGTGTGGGGACGTTTGTAGAAGAGGCAGAGTGAACTACAGTGACCAGCATTCCAAGGGGCAAGCAGGAAGAGCCATGAGACCTAAGGCATATTAGCCCCTCCCCTTCTCATGGACGGTGCTTGTCAATTTTTGTTTGTTGAGAGGATCGGAGTGGCGGAAGGTGTTCCCCGCCGGATTCCAGCGAGAAGCTAGAAGATTCCTGGATTTGAGAAGCCGTGCTTACCCAGCGTTTGGAACTGTCAGCGCTTTTCTGATAAGTACTCAAAAAAACGGAAACGGGCTCGTTTTCGTTTTCTGCCTTGTTGTTTAAAAGTCCCTAGCTAGTTAGATTAGGGCACTCTTGGGACGATTGCTTGTTCTTGCAACTCATATTAGGCAGCGTTCTGCCTGAAGACGCGCTGCGCTAATATTCCTTGTACTGTCTCTCCAGAGAGGGTTTCTGGGAGATGTAGTCTCAGAACTGTTTATTGTTTTGTTTGTTTTGTTCACGGACAGTTCTTGCCACACAGAGAAAGAGACATTATTCCACGGACGTTTTCTTGTGGGTTCCCTGAAGCAATCTTGTGGCTGACACTGAGAGCGGTTTGTGCCATTTTAAACAACCGCTATTTTTCTATTTCCTTTTTTTTTGACTACCTCAGGCCACAGTTTCTGAACTCATTACAGAACGAGTCATAGTCCTTGCAGGCTTGCTGTGGTGTCCTCTATTCACTGCCAGGGATTTGTATGATTCCGGTGAGTGGTGTGCCTACAAATTGCTTCATATACTGTCCGAGACACCTGAAGTGTAGTGTTGACTGTGTTCCTTACTTTTCCCTAATCAGGTGGGTCCTCTCCTGCTGTCCTAAGCATCTTGGTGACCAGACTCCCGGGGGATCCCAAGGAATCATCGCTACCCATTTTTTATTTTATCCACTTCCCCTTTCCCGGCTAGGTACGTGTGCGCACAGTGTGTTTCGCTTCCACTGTGGGTTCCGTGTCTGGTGGGGTAAGGAGAGCTTAGCATCCGAAGTCGTTTCTGCCGGACACCCTGAGCTAAGGTTAGTGGCGTGTGTGAGCCTGCGCTGCTGCCAATCCATGACAGATTGACAAGCCCAAGTTGACACACCGGCCCGAACGATGAATGTTGAGGCAGTCTTGGCCTCCCTGGTGGAAGGCATGGCCGCCTTACAACAGGAAGTAGCCACTTCCAGAGCTGAAAATCAAACCCTGTATAAAGAAGTGGGCACCTTAAGAAGGGAAGTCGCAGGACTAGTCCAGAAAGGAACAGGAGGGAGTCCTTATATTAAACCTGCTACCTTACCTCCCCCTGGCGCAAAAAAACCTATAGAAGCGGAAGGGGGTGGGTTCTCTGTTCCCCCTCAATTAGCCACCTCTAGTGCCTCCTCGGCTGAAGCCGCTCATACCGTTCATGTGGTGCAGACCGTAGGCGTTCCTTTAGCTTCCCCTGAACGCTTTTACGGAGACCCCCGTAAGTTTGAAACATTCCTGAATCAATGTAGGTTACATTTTTTATGTAAGCCCGGGGTATTTCAGGACGATTCTGCTAAGACAGCTTTTATGATGTCTTATATGGGGGGTAATGCTGCTAGCTGGAACATCCCTTTGCTGGAGAAGAACGACCCAGTGCTGCACGATTTTTCTGCTTTTTGTGTTGAGTTGCGCAAACTTTTTGATCGCAAATCTCACATGTTGACCCTGGATAGGGAACTACTCACCATACGTCAAGGTTCGCAGGACTTGCTGACTTATATCACCTCATTCAACAGGTTGGTGGTAGAGACCGATTGGCCCCCTGCAAAACGCATCTCGTTATTTTATCAAGGCCTTCGTGGTGAATTAAAAGACGTCCTTGCACAAGTGGTACAGTTACCCGACACCTGTGAAGAATTCATTGACTTGACTGTCCAGTTGGACCACAGGCTCCTAGAGAGAAGAGGGGATAGATCACGAGGAGACAATCGCCCTTTCTACCCTCGCTTCAGAGGTCCGATAGAAGAACGTTCCAAACCCTCCGAAGGTCCTGAACCCATGCAAATCGGTGGTATCCGTGGACCGCTGACACAGGAAGAAAAAGAGAAAAGGCGTCGTTTGAAGCAATGTCTCTATTGCGGAAAAGGGGGTCACTTCATTAAGGACTGTAGAGCCCGGAACACCGTTCCAGCCAGAAACCCCGTCCCAAGGTTACAAGCTCTAGTACAGTCCGATCAACCGACGGAAAACTGAAGAACCCAAACCAGGAAGAGGTCTCTGTCTTGGGTTGTTTGCCGCAAATGATCTCCCCATGTCTTGCAAACACATTGCATCCTGCCGTGGCGCATATGAACCTTCAAATCATTCTATGGGTCACCCCACAGAAATCATTGAATATAGATGCCTTAGTAGATTCAGGAGCCACCGGGAACTATATTGATCAGGAGTTTGCCATGAAGATCGGAATTGCATGTGAGAAAAAAGAAAAACCGGAGTTGGTGAAAGCTGTGGATGGAACTGTTTTATCATCGGGTCGAGTGGCCTACCACACCTGTCCCATGCTGATGCACATTGGAAACAATCATCAGGAATACATCCAGTTTGATCTCATTGATGCCCCCCAGTTTCGGCTCATCCTGGGAATGCCCTGGTTAACTCTACATGATCCAAAGGTCTGTTGGGCCGCACGCACTATCACCTTGTCATCCGATTACTGTCAGGAACATTGTACTCAGGTTTCTTCGGTTCCCTGCACTACCGAACTCTCGTCTTCTCTTTGTCTGGCGGCTGCATGTCCTCTTGAGCGATACTGTTGTGCCACGATACTTCCCTTGGAGTATCAGTCGTTCTCCCCTGTGTTTGACAAACAACAGGCTACCCAATTGCCGCCACACAGGGTATACGACTGCAGAATCGATCTCGTACCAGGAGCAGATATTCCATGTAGCAGGGTCTATGCCATGACCGAGAAGGAGACAGAATATCTGAAAACATACATTGAAGAGAACTTAGCATCGGGATTCATCAGGCACTCATCATCTCCTGCCTCATCCCCTATGTTTTTTATTCCAAAGAAGGATTGCGCAGAATTGAGGCCCTGTATCGACTACCGAGCCATTAACCGTGTGACCATCAAAAACCGGTACCCTCTCCCCTTGATACCTGTGCTCATGGACCAACTCAAAGGAGCCAGATACTTTACCAAACTCGATCTGCGTGGAGCCTATCATCTGGTGCGTGTCAAAAAAGGGGATGAGTGGAAGACAGCATTTCGAACGAAGCTGGGCCTGTTTGAATATAGGGTAATGCCCTTTGGGCTGTGCAATGCCCCCGCCGCATTTCAGTTTTTCATGGACGAGGTTCTGCGGGGTTGTCTAGAAACCTATTGCATAGTCTACATCGATGACATCCTGGTGTATTCCTCCACTCTTTCCGAACATGTCATGCATGTGAAGTCTGTGCTAGACCGGTTACAACGTAACTCTCTCTACGCCAAGTTGGAGAAATGCTTGTTCCACGTCCAGGAAGTGTCCTTCCTTGGGTACATCATCAACGAGAAAGGCTTTCAAATGGACTTGAGTAAAGTGGAGGCGATACTCAATTGGACTACACCCAAAACCGTGAAAGCTGTACAAAGCTTTCTCGGTTTCGCAAACTACTATCGTAGATTCATCAAGGATTTCTCCAGGATCATACATCCGATTTCTTGTTTGTTAAGGAAGAATACGCCTTTTGTGTGGAGTAAAGATGCGGACGCGTCTTTTCAATACCTGAAGAAGCAGTTTACTCAAGCTCCTATTCTTCGTCACCCTGACTCACAACTACCATTTATACTGGAAACCGACGCATCTCAATATGCTGTGGGGGGAGTGCTTTCCCAAAGACACCCTAGTACGGGCCAAGTACACCCTGTTGCCTTCTTCTCTAAAAAGCTCACGCCATGTGAGGTGAACTATGCCATAACAGACAAAGAACTTTTAGCTATAAAAAGGGCATGTGAGGAATGGCGTCATTATCTACTAGGCGCAGTACATACAGTTGAGATCTATACTGATCACCGGAATTTGTTATTTTTGAAAACAGCTAAGGCCCTCACTCCCCGACAGTTACGGTGGTCTCTGTTTTTCTCTGACTATAACTTCATTATCAAATACAAACCCGGACCCCAAAATGGGAAGGCAGATGCGCTGTCACGTCTGGAGGATGGAGAACTGAGAAAGACCGAAGACATAGAAACACCTTTGATCCTTCAGGAAACAACTGCAAGCGTGGGATCTGTAGCTCTCCTGTCGTCAAACAACTTTCTTGAGGACGTGAAAATAGCCCTTGCAGATATGAACGTACTTGAATGGATACAAGAGGATCCAGAGCATCGCACGGAAAAGGATGATCTCGCCTACCAGGATGCTGCGCTGTTTATCCCCACCGATGCCCTAAGACAACGAGTTTTGGCCTGGTCTCATGATTCGGTTCTGGGGGGTCACATGGGAATGTACAAAACTATTGCTATCGTGGAGCGTTCCTTCTGGTGGCCTCAGCTAAGAGAGGAAGTCTGGTCTTATGTGAGGAACTGTGCCATCTGTACGCAAGGAAAAGCTGTGCATGCTCGACCGGTGGGACTACTGAGACCCTTGCCCATACCTCCCCAGCCTTGGCACACTCTCTCCATGGATTTTATTGTTGAGATGCCCCCTTGTGATGGAATGACAGTGATATTAGTTGTCGTCGATCACTTGACGAAGATGGGCCATTTCATACCTCTGGAGGATGTCCCCACATCTACTGAATTAGCAAAAGTGTTTCTTCAACATATAGTCCGGGCCCATGGTCTTCCTTGTGTATTGATCACCGACAGGGGTTCTCAGTTCACTTCTCAATTCTGGAAGGCGTTATGCACCACCTTGAACATTGATGCCCGCCTATCCTCCAGCTACCACCCTCAGACGGATGGAAAGACGGAGCGCCTGAACCAGACCCTGGAGCAATATCTTCGTTGTTTCTCTCTGAGGAATGATATGGACTGGACTGTGTTACTTTGGATGGCCGAATTCGCATACAACAATGCCGTGCACTCAACACTGGGTTGTTCGCCTTTTTTTTGTCTCCATGGGTACCATCCACACATCCTTCCCTTTGAGTGGCCTGTCCATTCCCCTGTTCCTAGCATCCACGAACACCACGCCCATCTGAGAGCGGTGTTGTTGGATGCACGAAACAGCCTGGCCGATGCCCAGTCCGCGCAGAAACGCTTCGCTGACAGGAAAAGGAGGGTCGAACCGACATATGGGGTAGGAGACAAGGTGTGGCTCTCCACCAAGAATCTCCACATTAAAGGGCATACCAAACTGACACCCAAATACGTGGGCCCCTATAGTATAGTTGAAGTGATCAACCCTGTTGCTGTGAAACTCCTGCTCCCGGTGGGTTGGAAGATTCATCCTGTGTTCCATGTCTCCCTCCTGGTTCCCTGCCCTCCCAGTATGAGGCTCCCGGTAGCTCTGCTTCCTATTGATGTGGATGGTCAGGAGGAATTTGAGGTGCAGTCCATCCTAGATTCCCGTATGGTGAGGGGCAGGATCCAGTACTTGGTGGAGTGGAAAGGTTACGGCCCGGAAGATCGGTCTTGGGAACCCTTAGGGAATCTGCACTGTCCGGAACTAGTTGACCGGTTCCATGCCCTGCATCCGGGCAAGCCTGGTCGACCGCCGAGTCGGCAGTCCTCGAGAGGGGGTTCTGTAGCGATTGTGGTGCCCGGGGGTCGAGGGATGGTACTACTATCAAGATCCCGAAGATGGTATGCGTGTGGGGACGTTTGTAGAAGAGGCAGAGTGAACTACAGTGACCAGCATTCCAAGGGGCAAGCAGGAAGAGCCATGAGACCTAAGGCATATTAGCCCCTCCCCTTCTCATGGACGGTGCTTGTCAATTTTTGTTTGTTGAGAGGATCGGAGTGGCGGAAGGTGTTCCCCGCCGGATTCCAGCGAGAAGCTAGAAGATTCCTGGATTTGAGAAGCCGTGCTTACCCAGCGTTTGGAACTGTCAGCGCTTTTCTGATAAGTACTCAAAAAAACGGAAACGGGCTCGTTTTCGTTTTCTGCCTTGTTGTTTAAAAGTCCCTAGCTAGTTAGATTAGGGCACTCTTGGGACGATTGCTTGTTCTTGCAACTCATATTAGGCAGCGTTCTGCCTGAAGACGCGCTGCGCTAATATTCCTTGTACTGTCTCTCCAGAGAGGGTTTCTGGGAGATGTAGTCTCAGAACTGTTTATTGTTTTGTTTGTTTTGTTCACGGACAGTTCTTGCCACACAGAGAAAGAGACATTATTCCACGGACGTTTTCTTGTGGGTTCCCTGAAGCAATCTTGTGGCTGACACTGAGAGCGGTTTGTGCCATTTTAAACAACCGCTATTTTTCTATTTCCTTTTTTTTTGACTACCTCAGGCCACAGTTTCTGAACTCATTACAGAACGAGTCATAGTCCTTGCAGGCTTGCTGTGGTGTCCTCTATTCACTGCCAGGGTTTTGTATGATTCTGGTGAGTGGTGTGCCTACAAATTGCTTCATATACTGTCCGAGACACCTGAAGTGTAGTGTTGACTGTGTTCCTTACTTTTCCCTAATCAGGTGGGTCCTCTCCTGCTGTCCTAAGCATCTTGGTGACCAGACTCCCGGGGGATCCCAAGGAATCATCGCTACCCATTTTTTATTTTATCCACTTCCCCTTTCCCCGCTAGGTACGTGTGCGCACAGTGTGTTTCGCTTCCACTGTGGGTTCCGTGTCTGGTGGGGTAAGGAGAGCTTAGCATCCGAAGTCGTTTCTGCCGGACACCCTGAGCTAAGGTTAGTGGCGTGTGTGAGCCTGCGCTGCTGCCAATCCATGACAGGGGGTGGATCGCCGTCGGTGGGGATCCGCCCACCATCATAATGAGGGCCTCAGTGTTTAATGGAAGATGTATTAAATTATAAGACTGGGGGTCTATTAGAATAGCGGGCGGATTGCCACTGCCCGTATGGCGGTTCCGATCTGCTCGCCATTCCTCACCGCCCGCCTACCATTTCCCCTGCCATATTACGGTGGCGGGGTACCCTGGCGGATGGAAAGACCGAGCGCTGGTTTTCTGCCCGTCGACAAGTCGACCGGGTGGAAAAGGGGCTCAATATGGTGGCGGTGTCTGCAAAATACCGCCATCCATATTAAAATACAGGCTGAGATGTGCCTTTCCGTGGTGGAAAGGCATGAGGTTCCTGCATGTGGGGGCCCGTTGCGGGCACCGGAGTGTTGGTGGGGTGTGCACATGGGGGTACCAATGGCACACCCTTACATTGGCGTGGACAAGGTGGCAGGCACCGCGCGGCGCCTGTCACCTTGTGCATGCCAATGCACAAGGTGCATCCACAGCATTGTGGCGGGCGGTGCTGTGCGAACCGCCCGCCACATGTTGTGGATGGCGGATGCCACCACCACTGTGGCGGTGGCATCCTAATTTTCTGTGTGGGACCACCGCACCACTGGCGGCCGGTCCGAGCACAAATGTCAATCAAAGCACATATATATTAATATATTTAGAAAAAGGTCAATCCTGGCAACAGCACACCAATCCCAGTATGCAACAGCTCAGGGGCTACTTCTTAGGATGCTTGGTTTGCCCATCATTCTCTGAAAGAGGTCCCAGGAGAGCAATGATCTCTGCCAGACCTCCCCCTGTTGAGCATCATGGTCCACCTTGTCAGAAAAGTGCCAGCTCAACTCACCTCTGCAGTGTAGTAATAAAGCATGTGTGGGTGGTCTATTGCATTGCCGACCACAGACACTTCAAGTCTTCGCAGAGTTATAGTCAGCTGGGACAGTGACCCTGGCAGGTTGCCACTCCTGGCATCTACAATGTTTACCTGTTGTTAGGTCTGACCTTTTGGTTTTATTAAAACTGTATGCATAATATCATTTCTTACAGGGGCTTTCGTCCAAGGTCTGCTATTGTGTTATTCACATTTTTATTCTGCATGCTACATCATACAGCCTGGGCAATGAGTCAGGCACTTGGGCTAACTTCAACGAGAGTGACAGCATTCTTCTGTTTCACAAGCAGTTCATCCACACACAAATTAGTTCCCTTGAAGACTATAGATTACTAAGGCAATATATGCTTCTTGAGACCATAGAATATTTTTGCATTTGGACACTTTTTTTAATTTAGGACTGAAGAGGCCTTGCTGCTTCTTAGACAATAAAGTATTGCAAACACCATAAAAACACGAAACTAAATGAGGGCTTACAAAGTCAAATAACTTGACATCCTATTCAGAACCTATTAGCTTTGACAGTGCTTTCTTTATAGTGCTCCATACCCAATTCCTGATGTTTCTGAGCTCTATAGTTAACAGAAGTGGGCCACAGTATGCGCTTACAGGATCCAAACTTACAGGCTTCAGATCACTGCATTTGTTATCAAAGAGCATTCCACTTACTGAGCCCCCCGGGTCGGGTAGCAGGAAAATGTGGTTTACTGTTGGGCCTTTTTGTTCCACTGGCTTGTATATTAGAATATCGACTACAAAAATATTTCAGCCAAAATATTAATGGCCACAATGAATTGGTTGTAAGAATATATAGGTAATTATAGATTTACTACTCTTATCTCCACATGTATGTACCTTAATGATACATAGGCATGAAGCTAATCCCAGCAAACTTACACTTCCCCATATGTACTTAGCTTGTTGATAATTTGGTCTTCATTATTTTTCCAACAATAACTTTGCAGCCCAATCTGGAGCTCTTGGTACTCTGGTACCATACTATGCCAATGAGATACATTGTTAAGAGGGGTGTTCTTAGGCATGTGTTTTATTTACAGTGAGTTCACCCCAGGCAGATGGCGTTCTTGGGAATAGGAACTTTGGGGTCCATTGGGAAGTCGGGCGGTGGCACCACTGCAGTGCTGGTGGGACGGAAAAACACCTTTTTCCGCCCGCGAGCAGCGGGAATCACGTCCACCATATTAGCAAAGCAAAACATAGGTAATTTCCCATCCACCGCTGAGCGACCTGCACCGCCATCAAAGTGCGCCCGCCACTGCGGCGGTGGGCGCCAATGGAGACTCTCCGCCATGCGGAATGACGTCCGCCCCGCTCCACAAATTAGGATGGCCCAAACAGGCAGACGCACCGCAGCGGAGACACCGCCCAACCAGGGACGGCGGAAACTCGACAGTGGAGCGCGATAGCAGAGACCCGGTCCTCTCCACCTGGTCACGACCGCCATGGACCCAGCTCTACATGTCTTTCCAGTGCTGTACCTGCTACAGCACTATGATGAAATGAGCCATCCGCAGACGACGACGCAGGTACGCAACTACACAAATGCAACACACAACACACAGGCTGACACAGGGTGCAGTTCTACCACAGACACCCTGCTGGGGGTAACAACACATCCACAAGGGCACCCACACATGACCCACTTGCCACCAAGTCACCCCACTGCATGCTGGACACACATCAACCGTGAACTAGCAGCAACGTCCCGGTCCCGGTCACGTCACCGCAGCGGTCAACACATGCGCACAATGCAGAAGGCAGGGCCACTCCAAGGCATGGCAAGGGCACAAAGACCACAGGGACACACCACCCCCAACCACATATCAACACACCCCATCAAGTCACAGGCCAGGTGCCCATCCTGTGCACCCCCATGCGCAGCAACAAGCTACAAGCACAGTAACAAGCAAGCCCAATCCACAGCCTACACCACACAACAAACACACAGGGAGACAGCCACTGCAGGAGTGGTGTAATGACTGAGGTACCGGTTCTGATTGGCTTGGTTATGACCATTGCCCACCACCATCTCATGATATGATGTAGTTTTGACTCTTATTCCACCTATTTGCTGAGCTTACTGATTCCAGCCCTGCCAAAAGAATGTCATGGTTGACAGTGTCGAATGCAGTGGACAGGTCTAGCAACACTAGAGTTGCTAATTTACCCCTGTCTGCCCGCATTTGCAGATTGTCCAAGATGGTCACCAAGGCTGTCTCCGTTCCGTGACCCGGTCTAAACCCAAATTGCTCCTCAGCCAGTTTATTATTTGTCTCCAGAAAAAGAGACAGTGCCCAACTGACCAGACATTCCACAATCTCAGTCAGATAGAGTAAGAGGGAGATGGGCCTGTAGTTCTTATAACATCCAGGATCTAGTGTGGGTTTTTTTCAGAAGTGGCGTTGTTAGAAACGGGGTTCCTGGCTGGCCAGGGCTCACGCCAAAGTCAGTCAGAGACCACCACTCCTAATTCAGGGCAAGGGAGTTACACGCCAAGATAACCCCTGCTCACCCTCTAGGTAACGTGGCGCGAGTAGCAAGGCTAAACTTGGAGTCAGTATGAGTTAAGTATTTGGGCACGCACCCCAGCAACAACACCCAAGGCCCACCACAAAGGAAACTCCACACAAGGTTATATAAAAAATAGCCTTTGTATTATAGTAAAAACACATTAGATAACACACAAACTTTACAATGTGCCAACAGGCACGGGCAGAATTTACAAGGGATTATGTACAGGACAGGGCCACATGGACCACTGTCAGGGGTAGGCACTTGTTAGAAATAATACTTGTAGGTATACACTTAGCACATAAACATATAATGATTAGCACCAAAATAGTACATGTAGCACACAACCAGTAATCACTGGTAAAGAGTAAATACCTCCTACGCAACCCTAAACACTGTAGGAAAATCACGTAGGGAACTAGGACCTTATCATCAGGACCTAAGGAAGGAATACCATCGCCTAAGCAGGTCACTTTTAGCAAAGGGAAGGAAACCTAAACAATCACCTAAGCAGGTAATAACATAAACAATCCTCTAAGCAGGTCACTCTTAGCAAAGGGGATAAAACATAAAATACCTAAGCAGGTCACTTTTAGCAAAGGTAATGGGACATAAACAATCCTCTAAGCAGGTCACTTTTAGCAAAGGGGATAAAACATAAAATACCTAAGCAGGTCACTTTTAGCACAGGTAATGGGACATAAACAATCCTCTAAGCAGGTCACTTTTAGCAAAGGGGATAAAACATAAAATACCTAAGCAGGTCACTTTTAGCAAAGGTAATGGGACATAAACAATTGCACATGAGGCATTAAACACATTCAGAGGTGCAGGATAGAACATTTGCGCAAGAATCACATTAGCAAGTAACTTACAATGTGCAGGGTGCATGTAGCACAACACTAGAACTTGTCCCTCAGGCCAACTGGCCTCGCAAGGGGCTGAATGCCCTGAGTCTCAATGTCAGGGGTTCTGCGCAGGTAGCACAAACCACAAGCCTAAACGTAGCAGTTGCCCACAAAGTGCTGGGCAACTGGTGAAGGGAAAGTTAGGGCAACGTTGGAGCCTCGTGGGCTCAAGAGGACAGGTGACTGGCACCTAAGAGCTTCAGCGCTCTAAACACATATGGGCGCTTAAGAACCTTTCTGGGGCTCTAAAACAAATATGGCACGCAGGAGCCTCTCTCAGGGCTCGAGGAACAAGGGTGCCGGCAATCGAGCCTCTCCGGGCTCGCAAAGTAAGGGAATGCCCTCTGAGCCCCTTGTGGCTCTACATCAACTGTGGGCGTTGTGGGAGTCCCTCACGGGGGACTCGAAAACGGGGATGCCCGGAGCCTCTCAGGCTCGTAGATTCAACTTGCCCCCAGGAGCCTCGGGACTCCTAACATAGAGATGCGGGCGTTGTTGGAGCGGCCCTCTGCCAACCGGGGCCGCTCTAAATAGACCAAAGACCCTGTCCCCGCACTCACCGGTTCCTCGCGGGTGCTGCGGGGGCAGGAGCACTGCTGGCTCACCTCTTCGGCAGCGCGGGGCTCCTCTTCACACGGGGAGCCTCGAGGACACGGCAGGCTGCTTCCTGCTTCTCGGCTCCTCCCCCGGTGACGCGGCGGGAGGCTCGGCCGGCTGGGCCAATCCCAGCGCGGCCTGGCGATGACGTCAGCGCCTGCTTCCTCTCAGCCCGGTGCTGCGGCGGTGATACACGGGGCAATGCCGGGTGGGCACCGGCTTTTAAATAATCAAATAAAACGGGGCAATGCCGGGTGGGCACCGGCTTGGAAATAAAATATAAAGCGAGGTGGGCACTCGCTCAATCGAAAAACGGCAAATCTGGGTCCAATGCCGGGTGGGCACCGGCTGCACAAAGAGTGCTCCCCAGCGCTCAGGGACAAAGTAAAGCGCTCTCAAGCGCCAAGAGAAGCGCGCTCAGCGCTAAAAGGAAAATAAAGCGCTCTCAAGCGCCAAGAGCAAAGGTAAAGCGCTCCCCAGTGCTAGAGGACAGAATCCAGCTCCCACAGCGCTAGGGGTCCAAAGCAAAGCTCCAGCAGGGTCTGGAGGCAGGCAGGGGGGCAAGGCAGGGCCAGAGCCAGCACACTGGGTCTCCAGGCAGGGAGACAAGCCAAGTGGCGGTCCTTCTGGCCCAAGCAGCAGCAGCAGCCCCCTCTGGCAAGGATCCAAAACAGAACCAAATTGTATGGGGACACAGCCCCTTCTTATACAGTAAATTCCCTTTGTCTCATGGTGCAGGGTGGGGGAAAACCAGTCGCAGCTGGTTTTGAAGTACCCTTGATAGCTCAACCACCCATTTCATTCACTGGCAGGGCTAGGGATAGCAGTCGCACTACAAGGGGTGGAGCCAGCATTGTGTGGGGGAAAGTCCAGGCCCATCAGGGACCAGGTGCACTCCTCCCAAGCCATCAACATGCTAATCTCACACTCACTACCGGGCAGACCCATCCAGCCTTCCTGGAGCCAGGCTCACCAGCCAGCTCCAGCCAATCACACGGCAGGCATATTTTACATTAATATGCCAAGTCCTAGAAGTGGCATTTCTACACATGACACACACATGCCACATACACCATTGCGAAGCATTCATTCTCCCGAGCTCGCACATACCAAATTCGAGTCTGCACTCCCCACGCATCAGGAACTACCAGGGACACAGACATTCCCCATGCATTCCTATGGGAGAGCAGGCCAGCCTAACTACATGCACGCACTTTACTCTGGGACACAGGGAAAAAGTGCGCACAGACCAGACAATCATCCATACAGATCACAGATCTAAAGCAAAAAGATTGGGGTGAACCTGCCTTAAGGGCCAAGTCCAACAGGCGTGATAATGGCCTGCTTCCAACTGGACGGTACCATTCCATTGTTGAGCGATTGGCAACACAGTTGATGCAGAATGGGGAACAGCTCTGACCCAAGTTCATTCATTATCTTGTGGGGGATGGGGTCCAAGGGCGACCCTGAAGACATTCTCAGGGCCGTTCGGCTGAACTCCTCTTTTGAGGGTATCGGAAAGATATCCATGATGACCTTAGGGACAACCGAGCAGGTGTCCTTGTCCCAGTTATCACAGGCTTCACCTTTTATCAGGTCTGGCAGCCTAGGTGGGGTCACATCTTTCAGACCTTCCATAATCGCGTTGATTTTTTCTTGGAAGAAGAGATTTAAACCATCGCAGAGCTCCTGCGTAGGTTTGATTTTACTGTTAATAGAGTCAGGGTGGGTCAAATCTCACAATCCTAAAGATATCCCAAGATTTATTGGCACTTCTGAGGATGGTAGAAGCAAAATATTCTGCTTTTGCAGTGACTATTTCACTTTTATATTTTATTAGAGTGAGTCTCCAGCTGGCTTTATCTCTTTTGCCAAAGTTCTTCCTCCACGGTCTTTCAGCCATTTTTCAGGTCAGTTTCCGATTCCTAAGATTTTCTGTATACCAGGGGGATGAGGGACTCCGTCTTTTTCTAATGTCTTTTAACGGAGCAAGTTGGTCGATCTTTCTGGTAAGCTGCTCACGGAGAGCTGTGTAGTTTTCTGTGACTTGCTTCTCATGGTTAACCAGGGATTCTAGATCGAACAGAGGGCCAATTTTTGCCTTTCTCAGTATTCCTTTCAGTTGGAAAGGAATGCAGCCGGGTTGTGGCAAGGGGGCTGGTGACAGTGAACACTGCACTTGAAGTGATATAAAATATTCAGACTGCCAATACTGGTGCATGTGATGTGGCGGACAGTGAGGGGACGAATAGTTGCTGTTAGAACTGGCTATTTCTGGTAGACTAAGGCTGACGCCAAAGCCAGGCAGAAACCACCATTCTAGTCAGGGCAAGGAAGTCACACGCCAAGATAACCCCTGCTCACCCCCTTGGTAGCTTGGCACAAGCAGTAAGGCTAAACTCGGAGGCAATGTGTAAAGCATTTGCGCCAGCGCACAACAGCAACAACATACTAGGCACACCACAAAAAGGAACTCCACACAAGGTTATATTAAAATAACTTTTGTATTGTAAACACATATCAGATAAAAATCACACATGTACATTGTGCCAACTGGCACGGGCAATATTCACATGGGATTATTTACAAGACAGGGCCACATGGGCCACTGTCAGAATCAGATATAGCACTTTTAGAATAAGGAATAATAAACATAAAATGGTAATCAAAAAGATCACAACCAGTATCCACTGGTAACAGGAACCAGGACCTTACTAGGACCACCTGTACTAAAAAGAACAACCACCTAAGAATAAAATACATTTAGGGGTATACACAAGAACACATTACCCATGATGCATGAAACACATTCAGAGGAGTAATAAAGAGAAACACATGATGCCTAAAACATTCAGAGGTGTTAAGAATAAAGCACATGATGAAATAAAATACATTCAGGGGTGCAGCACAAGAAGACACATGATGCCTAAAACATTCAGAGGTGCCGCGCATGGAAAGAAAGACACATGATGCCTAAAAACATTCAGAGGTGCCAGAACAACACAATAGCACAAAAACACCCAGTAGGCAATTACTATTAAAAACATAGAAATCACATTGCGCATAACTTACATAAGCCACCACCTGTGGCAGTCCCTAGGCCAACTGGCCTTGTTGGGGCTCAGGTGCCCTGAGTCTCAATGTCAGAGTGCACTGCCATGCAGCGCCATTCTCAAGAAAAGAAAGCCTAAACGTACCAGCTGGCACTAAGTGCTGCGCAGCAGTGAAGGCCTGGCACCACTGTGCCCTCTCTGTCCCACACAGGGACTCTCTCCTGAAATTGCGCCTAAACGGTGCAGCTGCCCACTAATTGCTGGGCTGCTGAGAAATCAAATCTGTGGCATGGGCTCTCAGTAGCCCTTGAACATCCACTGCGCCACACGGAGTCACACAGGCTGTGAAAACATGGCCCCTCGAGCCTCGCTGGGCTCGTAAATACCACTGCCCTCAAGAGCCTCACTGGGCTCTAAATAACGATGTGGGCCCTGAGCCTCTCATGGCTCTACACACGTTGGGGCGACCCACTGCCAACCGGGGCCGCCCTTGAAGCCCTCATGGCTTGACTCACGTTGGGGCGACCCACTGCCAACTGGGGCCGCCCTTGAAGCCCTCATGGCTTCCCTCTGACACGGAGCGCGAGCTCGCGCTACTGGGTGGGGGGGGCGGACACCGACAATATGTCCCGGCACCCCTCCCTTTCTCCTGCCCCACTCACCGGTCGGTCAGACGATCGCCGGTTCTCCTCCTCGGGGCTCTCCTTCCAGTCGGGGAGCCTCGCGGTGGGGGCAGGCACGGGCAATGTGCCTCGCTCCCCCCCCTGCTCGTCTCGGCAGGCCGCTCCTCTCACTGCAGGGCTCCCTCCGCTCACGGGAGCCCTGCAGACCAGCCGCCATCACTCTTCCTCCTTCCCCGGGCCGGCCTCGACCAGCCAATCCCGTCGCGGCTCCAAAGACGAGCCTCCTCTCTTCCTCCAATCACGGCACAACAAGGGCCATGACGCTGCGCCGCACTGGCCTATCCCGTCGTGGCGTTGGTGAGGGGGCTCGGCTCTCTCAGCCAATGAGAGCGCGGCAGCTCCGATTTTCGGCGCTGCAGCCTCCGCTTTCGGCAACTTTTAGGGATATTCCTGGCCCCGGGCAGCGGCGGTGAGGTGAGGGCACATGAGGGGTGGGCTCCCTCTCCAATTTAAATATGCAGCGAGGTAGGCACTCGCTCGAACAGCGATCTGGGGGCCAATGCCGGGTGAGCTCCGGCTGTGAACAGACAGTGCTCCCAGGCGCTAGGTCAGAATTCCAGCGCTCCCAGCGCTAGGACAGACAGAAAGCGCTCCCAGCGCTATAAGTGAAAATAGAGCGCTCCCGGCGCTTCAAGCAGGATAAAGCGCTTCCCCAGTGCTAGGGCCACAGAAAAGGCCCATAAATCCAGCCAAGTCCTTCAGGGGTCCAGGACTTCAGTAGTCCAGGACATAAGGTGGAGCACAGCAGCTCCCAGAGAAGGAAAGTCCATCAGGAGTCCAGGGGCTGGGCAGGGCTCAGGGATTCCCCTGAGCCCCAGCAGCAGCATGCCCCTGGCAGATTCAAGTTAGAAACAAGAACATTTTGGAAGGGGACACAGACCCTTCTTATACACAGAAAAGTCTTTAAAGTCTTTGTGTAGGCAGTGTGAGAACCAGCTAGAACTGGTTATAGGGAAGTCCTGTCAGTATCAGGGACAGAGGTGACAGTCGCCCAGCGGGAGGTGGAGCCAGCTTTGTAGTCAGGCAGGCACAGCCCTTCACTATCAGGTGCCATCTCCTCCCACTTCCCTGGCAGCAGATGCTGCCTTTCATCCATGGGCTGACTCAGACAACCTCCTGGGCTCTCCAGCCCCTGTCACCCTCAAACTAGACAGTCAATCCACAAGCAGGCCCAGGCACTCCTGACCCAGGCTCACCAGCCATTCACACGCCAGTCACAAATTACACAAATATGCCAACCTCTAAAAGTGGCACTTCTAGACTAGACACACTCATGCCGCATATACCATTTCGCAGCATTCAGTCTCACGAGTTCTCTCATACCAAACTCGCCCCTGCACTCCCCACACATAAGGAACTACCATGGGCATACATATTCCCCATTCATTCCTATGGGAGGGCAGGTCACTCACCACACATAAACAGAGAGCTCAAGCACTTTACACTGTACCACAGAGAAAAAGTGCGCAGAGGCCTAAATTCACTACCACCAGGTTCCAGAAACAGGCTCGGAAAAAGCAAAACGTCTCGGGGTGAACCTGCCTAAAGGGCCGGGTCCAACACAACCCCCTTCCAGCCAAAACGCAGGGTAGACCAATCACTCCACTGATGGGCTTCCTTGCTTTGGGCGACAAAACACAGACACGGTCCCGCACAGCAGGGACACCTTCCGGTTCTACGCCACTCTGAACTCACCTGGTTACCTCCAAACAATAACTCTCTGTCACAACTAGGATACCCCACTGGTACTCTCTAGTCATCCACAGCCAAGACCATCCAAATATCACAGGTCCTAACCAATCCACAGAGCGGGGGGCAATAACCCCTGGCACACAATAGCCATTCTCCACTCTTCCTCAGTGTAGCTACCACTACCACTGATCCTTCACCTAGGGACCATACCCTCAGGCTGACCAGAGGTCACGGGCAAGAATGCCCCACCCTACCTCTACTTCTGGGTTTCTGCACCCTCACAGAAAAGCACTTGACCAGAACACAATTCTCCTACCAGATCAGGACCTCACTCCATCACTGGTCTACCACCTGGAAACTATTTCACTTCTGAGGTACAAAGCACACAGCACAGTTCCTCTTCAAGCAGGTGGGGGGACACAGCACACAGCAAAGTCCCCTTTCCTCTACCTTAGTGGAAGCAACAAACTGCAGGTGAGCCCCAGAACACACAGCAAGGGCAGCCCCCTCAGTCTCTTCAGCTGATCCACTTTGGCGGAGATTCCTCTTGACCTAGAAGTTTCCTAATCTCCCAACCTAAGATCTAAACCCTCAGGTTGCACCGGGGTCAGAAGTAAGGACACCGTCCCTCTGCACCCCCTTCCAGTATGTCTCAGGCTAGACAGAGCACACGCCAGCTGCGTATCAGCGACACACTCTCCTCCAGTACTCCCTATCACAGGGTAATTCTCAGTATGTCCCAGGCTAGACAGAGCACACGCCAGCGGCGTATCAGTGACACACTTTCCTTCAGTACTCCTTCCAGGTCAGGCCACAACCCCAACCTGGCTTTCCCCCCTCCTCGGGGAACGACCTCCAGAGGCCCCACAAATGGTCAAGCACTCTAGACGGTCAAATGCTCCGCGAGCCAGGACTTTTGCACCCTCCACATAGGAGCGGTACTGCCCAACACTAGGACCACCAGAGTTCTGGTTACAGACACTCCCCGTCCTCTAGACACAGGAAGATCCTCCTCAAATGACCTATGTACAGCTTAGCCCCCTGACCTGGTGCTCCCTTAGGGAACCCGCCAGGCCCTGAGATAGGGTTTCAGGCCAACGTGGGACACACCGTCCCACACTCACGCCGCCTCCACTGAGACAGGACGTGAGCCCCTACACCCTACCATACTACTGGGACCTAGCTGGGTTACACAGTAACCTCTTCTTCTACACAGGATCATCAGATACTCAAGCCACTCCTTTTGGAACCACTCCCTAATGCCTCTGCAAGACATCTAGCACACCGCCAGACATCCACCTTCTTGTCCAGTGCCTCTGCAGGACCTCCTGCACACCACCAGAGGTACACCTCATGTGCAAGCTCCTTTAAAAAAACTCACACCAACTCCTCCAATTCAACACACCGCTCATCCACACACTCCCCCTCCAGACTGGTGAGACAGTTCCTTACTGCCTCTGACTCACAACCTGTACCCCTCTTACTGAGCACCAGGCACCATACTCTGGGAACTGGGAATGGGACTTCACATGTACTGGACACATTTAAGCTGCCACCACTGGATCCTACCATACTGGGGAATCCAGACACACACACTACACTCAGGGGATAACCACTCTCCCAAGCTATTCATTTCTCCTCCACACTCCCTCTCTTCCATCTACCCACACAGGAACAGGAACAGGGATTGGGCACTGGACCCAGCAAGGGATTCCTAATCTATGGGAACCTCCCCCTCTACTGGCGTCCCGCCCTGTCACTTTCTCTCATCTGCCACTAAACATAAAGCGCAGAAACACATTTGAAAATGACACTTTGTGGAAAAACAAAAATCCAAAACAATAATCCCAAACATGTGACTATCTGAAAAGAATTGCAGAGTTTTGTAATGTAGCCAGTTGTCGCTGTGGCACTGCGCAAACACAAGTCCAAATCCGCACCGCTGACCAACAATGTTAGAACTGGCTATTTCTGGTAGGCTAAGGCTGACGCCAAAGACAGGCAGAAACCACCATTCTAGTCAGGGCAAGGAAGTCACACGCCAAGATAACCCCTGCTCACCCCCTTGGTAGCGTGGCACAAGCAGTAAGGCTAAACTCGGAGGCAATGTGTAAAGCATTTGCGCCAGCGCACAACAGCAACAACATACTAGGCACACCACAAAAAGGAACTCCACACAAGGTTATATTAAAATAACTTTTGTATTGTAAACACATATCAGATAAAAATCACACATGTACATTGTGCCAACTGGCACGGGCAATATTCACATGGGATTATTTACAAGACAGGGCCACATGGGCCACTGTCAGAATCAGATATAGCACTTTTAGAATAAGGAATAATAAACATAAAATGGTAATCAAAAATATCACAACCAGTATCCACTGGTAACAGGAACCAGGACCTTACTAGGACCACCTGTACTAAAAAGAACAACCACCTAAGAATAAAATACATTTAGGGGTATACACAAGAACACATTACCCATGATGCATGAAACACATTCAGAGGAGTAATAAAGAGAAACACATGATGCCTAAAACATTCAGAGGTGTTAAGAATAAAGCACATGATGCAATAAAATATATTCAGGGGTGCAGCGCAAGAAGACACATGATGCCTAAAACATTCAGAGGTGCAGCGCATGGAAAGAAAGACACATGATGCCTAAAAACATTTGGAGGTGCCAGAACAACACAATAGCGCAAAAACACCCAGTAGGCAATTACTATTAAAAACATAGAAATCACATTGCGCATAACTTACATAAGCCACCACCTGTGGCAGTCCCTAGGCCAACTGGCCTTGTTGGGGCTCAGGCGCCCTGAGTCTCAATGTCAGAGTGCACTGCCATGCAGCGCCATTCTCAAGAAAAGAAAGCCTAAACGTAGCAGCTGGCACTAAGTGCTGCGCAGCAGTGAAGGCCTGGCACCACTGTGCTCTCTCTGTCCCACACAGGGACTCTCTCCTGAAATTGCGCCTAAACAGTGCAGCTGCCCACTAATTGCTGGGCAGCTGAGAAGTCAAATCTGTGGCATCGGCTCTCAGTAGCCCTTGAACATCAACTGCGCCACACGGAGCCACACAGGCTCTGAAAACATGGCCCCTCGAGCCTCGCTGAGCTCGTAAATACCACTGCCCTCAAGAGCCTCACTGGGCTCTAAATAACGATGTGGGCCCTGAGCCTCTCATGGCTCTACACACATTGGGGTGACCCACTGCCAACCGGGGCCGCCCTTGAAGCCCTCATGGCTTGACTCACGTTGGGGCGACCCACTGCCAGTGCTATGAGTGAAAATAGAGCGCTCCCAGCGCTACAAGCAGGATAAAGCGCTTCCCCAGTGCTAGGGCCACAGAAAAGGCCCATAAATCCAGCCACGTCCTTCAGGGGTCCAGGACTTCAGTAGTCCAGGACATAAGGTGGAGCACAGCAGTACCCAGAGAAGGAAAGTCCATCAGGAGTCCAGGGGCTGGGCAGGGCTCAGGGATTCCCCTGAGCCCCAGCAGCATGCCCCTGGCAGATTCAAGTTAGAAACAAGAACATTTTGGAAGGGGACACAGCCCCTTCTTATACAGAGAAAAGTCTTTGAAGTCTTTGTGTAGGCAGTGTGAGAACCAGCTAGAACTGGTTATATGGAAGTCCTGTCAGTATCAGGGACAGAGGTGACAGAGGTGACAGTCGCCCAGCGGGAGGTGGAGCCAGCTTTGTAGTCAGGCAGGCACAGCCCTTCACTATCAGGTGCCATCTCCTCCCACTTCCCTGGCAGTAGATGCTGCCTTTCATCCATGGGCTGACTCAGACAACCTCCTGGGCTCTCCAGCCCCTGTCACCCCCAAACCAGACAGTCAATCCACAAGCAGGCCCAGGCACTCCTGACCCAGGCTCACCAGCCAATCACACGCCAGTCACAAATTACACAAATATGCCAACCTCTAAAAGTGGCACTTCTAGACTAGACACACTCATGCCGCATATACCATTTCGCAGCATTCAGTCTCATGAGCTCTCTCATACCAAACTCGCCCCTGCACTCCCCACACATAAGGAACTACCATGGGCATACATATTCCCCATTCATTCCTATGGGAGGGCAGGTCACTCACCACACATACACAGAGAGCTCAAGCACTTTACACTGTACCCCAGAGAAAAAGTGCGCAGAGGCCTAAAATCACTACCACCAGGTTCCAGAAACAGGCTAGGAAAAAGCAAAAAGTCTCGGGGTGAACCTGCCTAAAGGGCCGGGTCCAACAGCTGCAGTAGTGAAACACCCACTGTTACAGAGTCCAGGAGGCACAGCGGATGCCAAAGTGGTGGCACAGGACAGATTGCCAGTGAGGACAGTGTGCACCGAGGAAGCAGCAATGTTGTGCAGGGCAGACGTCAGCATCCACGGGATTCACTCCCACGAGACCTCGATTTATCCAGGTCCAGCAAACGACACGATCAGCCCGATCGCCTAGACGAGCCAGAGGCATGACCTCGGCGCTCACGTGCCCCATACAAATCAGTCCAGGAAGACCCAAGTTCGCACCCCCACCCCGTGGATCCTAAAAATCTTCGATCCACACAAATCACTCCAGCAAGACGCCTCCCACGCTTGCCTCTCCCCAGGGACCATTCGGAGCGGATACCTTTTCACCACTACTCAGCACCACTACTAAAGACAACCATATCCTGATAACGATCCCAAACAATTGAGGATCGAAACGCTGTCGACTCTACAGCACATTAATTGGCGCATTCTCTACTGTGGCTGTATGATACTTCCACTTCTGTTCACATTGCGCCGTTCATGCTTTCCACCTTACAATCAATCAATCAATCAATCATGACATTTGTATAGCGCCCTACTCACCCGGAAGGGTCTGAAGGCGCAGGGGGGAGAGGGGTCCGTTACTGCTCGAAAAGCCAGGTCTTGAGTTGCTTCCTGAAGGAGAGATGGTCCTGGGTAAGCCGAAGGTGGATGGGGAGGGAGTTCCATGTCTTGGCTGCCAGGTAGGAGAAGGGGCTTCCTCCGGCGGTGGCTCTTCCTGGTTTCGGTGGGGATCCATCAGAAGATCTTTCCGAGCATGCGCAGGGTGTTGAAGCACAATGATGAGACGGCGTTGACTTGTCTGGTCATCGGGAGGGAGGAGTCCAGGATGAAGCCCAGGTTTCGTGCGTGGTCCGTTGGCTTGGGAGTGGTGCCCAGGGACGGGGGTCACCAGGAGTCATCCCAAGCGGAGGGCGATGACCCCAGGATGAGGACTTCCGTCTTGTCTGTGTTCAGTTTCAGGCGGCTGTTCTTCATCCACTCGGTGAGGTCTTTCATCCCTTTGTGTAGGCTGGTTCTGGCAGTGGCTGGGTCGTTGGTGAGGGAGAGGATCAGCTGGGTGTCGTCGGCATAGGAGATGATGTTGAGGTTGTGTTGGCGTGCGATGTCTGCGAGGGGGTACATGTAGACCTTACCATTTGCGTCGCCACTGTTCACTTGTACACTTTTTGAGCACCAAGTATATTCTCGGTTGTCATTTGATTTGTCTAAATACAGTGCTGCTTCAACTGTATAATTATGACCCTGTATAATATTTCCTTTCTAAATACTTTATGAATAACAACACAAGACCAACGGAATAATTGTCTCCTTTATTTCTGTTTGTGTAATGCTTTTTGCATACATATGTAACTGCCTACCGAATATTACCTGTTGGGATATTGTTATTTGTTTTTCCACTATTCTAGTGGGCCCCTTGCATCAGTCTAATCGACCCTTATTGATGGTGGTTGTAAAGTCAACCTTATAGACAAGCTATCCTAGTGGTAGCATGGACCAGCAGTCTTAGGCTAAGACTTCAGAGAGCTTGTGAAACAAACTGTTTTACCAATTATAATCCGTTGAATACCAAATGAAAGGACACCACACAAGGTATATATCAAATATATATGTATTTATTCTAAACACAACCCCTCTGCACTCTTTATGAGGTCAGAGGTAAAAGTACATCACAAGTTACTCAATTAGCATACAATAAGTTGCACAAATACAGTTATGCCCTAGGGGCCTCACAAACCATATAATAAAGAAGTGGTATAAGAACCACTCGAGAGTTAGACAGCAGGCCTAGGGCCTGTAGAATCGCTGGGACTACACTACACAACCAAAGGTTAAGAAGTAGGAGGCCCACGGGAGACGTATGCAGTGTCTAAACACAGTCGCGAGTTATTATTGACTTATAATGGGAAAAAAAAAGAAATTACAAAGTTACTGTAATAGGACACTTCCGGATGGACTACAATAAAACCCCTTTAGACTAAGACACTTTGAGAGTCAAGACCCATGGGAGCACCGGAGTACTCATGTTACCTCACCCAGGGAAGCCGGGTGCATAGGTGCCTTTTGGTGTCGGGTTTCGTCGTCGTTTTCTATGGAGAGCTGCAAAGAAGTGCTGCAAGCGACCAGAGGAAAAGTGTCTGTGTGGATATAAGGGTGGTTCGACGATGTGAAGAACCTGAAAGCAGATGGGACAGAGTCTGGGTCACTAGGCAGTGACCAGGAAGGAACCAGGCGATGTTGCATGCTTGAAGGTGAAGAAGGTGAGCTTGTCTCTTCAGCCACGAGATCCAGGAGGCATCGACGATGACCAGGTGATGGATTCAAACTTTCCACAAAGGATCTAGTTGACTGCCGTGTCGGTATCTGGATTGAACCCAACAAACCTAGGCAAACTCAACCCACGCAGGATGTCAAGATTGGCTCTGTTGCAGACCAGCAAGATCTATGGCATTTCTCCTTTGAAGGGAAGCTGGAGTAAGTCTGGAGCAACCAGGAAAGCAGATTAGTTTGAAAGAAAAGTCTTCAGGGGGCTCGCTAGCCAATGGGCAAAGAACCGGGAAGACGCATCAAGCTGAAATGCAAGTGCGGGCCCAACGCGGCACTGATGGAGTGTGGAGGGCTGAGCTTCAGTGCAAATAGCGCTCGGGTCTTGGGACTTCTCGTACCCCAATGCACAACTGCGAGGGTACCTCAGTAGTTGAGCTGTTAGCAAAATACAGGATGTCCAGGGAATCCGGTCCCATGTCTCTTGTGTCTGCCACGGTTCTCAGCTTTGCTGTGGATGTGGGTCGGAGTTGGAGAAGTCTGAGAGTCCAGTTGATGTGTCCCTGAGACTTCGGGTTCCAGCGGGAGCATCGACAAAGCAGACCAGCAAGTTACTGGTGGTGCCTGTTTGCACAGGGTGGTCACTCCTTGACCACAAGGGAGATGTCTTCCATCTTCTAGTCTGAATAGAATGTCGAAGATCCAAGGGTTCTGTATCAAAGTTTCTTTCCAGGATAATCTAAAGCCCTGGGGACACAGCTCATATTCTTATACTAAGCTAAGGGGCTGGATTACCTGCCTAGGTCCCTCCTATGGGTGGACCTGAGAAGGGGGTGGTTCCACCCTTTCCCTTTGTCCAGTTTCATGCCAGAGCTGAGGCTGGAGTGCCCCAGCAACTGGTTTGAACCGGGCTATGCATGGAGCACCTTGTGTGCCCCAGGCATTGTCTCAAAAATCATCTGCTGATGCAGCCCTCCCTGTCCCAATACACATCTGCCTGTCTGGGGAGGTGCTGGCACCTCCCTGGACAGGAAACCTATTGTCCAGGCCTCCCCTGCCGGAGTTTCTTCCGGCAGCAGTAGGTCAGACTTGTGTCTGTGGCAGCAGCATCCATGTTGTGATGATGGGGCTCTGTTTAACTTTAACCGGGTAAAGCAGTAACATACATGTCTTTTCCCTCTAGAAGGGTGGAATGCTACCCCCGCTGCCAGAATTGGCGGGGGGGTAGTATTCCAAAGTGTTTGACACCTTACACAACATGTTTTGATAAAGCCAAACTAAAGTTAGCATTAACCGCGAGGATTATAATGCACTTAAGAGTATATGGTATGGCTATATCATAGGACAGCTATACGTAGATGGTTCTGAAAGCTGCAGAGGGGCTCAGATCATGCTAGGGCACCCTCTCACATAAAACCAAGCACTATGCCTCCAGGATTGTCAAGGCCTCCCTCAGGAGTGACTTATAGGTGCACATGTGTCTATATGTATAGGTAGATATAGACATACTATATCTAAGTAAGGGGTGATTACACCACCTTACCCAAGCTGAGTCATCAGCCTGTGGTGTCAGTTTAGAGGGCCAGCCAGGGGTGGCATAATACATGCTGCAGCCCCTGGTAGGCCTTGGATGCACCTATGCCCTAGGTACCTATGGTACACAATACAGGGGCTCACAAAGGTGACCCAATACCCTATCTGGTATGTACCTAAAGTACAGGGTATCAATTTAGAGAGAGAACAGCTAGACTGTGGGTCTGATTAGCAGGCCCCCAGTCACACTAAGGTCGAAAAACCAGAAAATCACAGCAAAAAGTGGGGGTGACCATAGGAAGCAGACCCTACTCTCCTACACAGGCGATAAGGCGCGTTAGCAGCAGGGATTTAACACCTGCCTTTTACTGGTGTAAAGCAGGATGACTACCTGCAGTATGAAAGGGAGCCCAGCCCAGAGCCACATCTGAAGACCAACACATGTCCTGGAGCACTGACCATGCAGCTCAGAGAACCAGGAGGGTGACAACACCCCATACCCCCAGACCACACCCTCCCCAACTACCACAGAGGCAGCGCAGAACAGGAGAGCTGACGTTCCGAAAATGGCATGGTGCCTCAGCCACACAATAGCAGAATGTGGGGAGAGTTGGGAACCAAGTATGTGCGAAGGAGGCAAGTGACCCATCAATGAGAATGTACACAATAGCAAGTATGGCAGTGATTTGCTGGACAGACTTCAGAATGCAGTAAACAGACATATCCATGTGGACATATACTGGTGGTGTTTGTAGTGTTGTGGACAGTGGATGCAACCATGTTACCTCAGGCACTGGGGAAGACCTCGGTCATGTAGCTGTGTCGTGCCCCCCTGTAAGCGTAAGCGGAGTGGGCTGGTCCGGCGTACCTCAGTCCAGCATAGGAGTGTGAATAAATAGGCCGGGCCCTGGGAGTGGTTCACTTGCGGGATGGCCAACGCATCTGCCAGGGGAGCGGGCCTCACCCTGCCATGAGGCCGCCGCCGTGACTGCCGGCGTCCTAGACACAGGCTCCCAGCGAACCCAGCGGCACAGCACCCCCGAGTTATGTCTGTGCTGACTTCTGTCTTTGACCTACACTGCGCTCAGCAGGGCTCACAATTCAAATCGAGTTGCGATTGCATATGACGCAGTCCAGTAGACAAAAGACATTGCTCCCAGTGCGGCCCGCCCGAATGACGCATCATTGCTGGCTGAGCACCCCCCTAGCGCTTCAGGTGCCACTAACTCTGTGCACCATATGTCAACTCCACATGGCTGTGGGCCCCTGCTGACCTCTGCCTCCGGCCTACATTGCGGTCAGGAGGGCTCCCACACATCCAATCAATTCCTGACCTTCACGGATGACACATCATCGCTGGCTGCGCACCCCCTGAGCGCCACTGGTGCCACTAACTCTGTGCACCACTACCCATGGACACTTTATGATTGAGTTACGTACTGCGGACGCAACAATCTCACCTCAGGTAGTGTGGAAGACCTTGGACGATGATGATGAATATGAGGCAGGTGTAACACACCCCACTGCCGTTGCAGCAGGAATATCCCAAAGGGACACAATCATTGACAATTTCCTCACATGAGCACGCTCAACTCTGTTGCCCCTACCTCAGTGCACCACAAGTCATGGGCCCTTCTTACTGAATATTGGGTGACCTCTGTACTTGATCCGGCTACCTCCATGATGCTTCACAGTTGTTTGTGTTATGTTGGTGTTTTCTGTTTCCGCTGTAATAGTTAACACTGTTCAAGTTGTTGCCAGCACTAAACACTCCCTGAGGGCTGGCTCACACTCATCACACACCCATCCAGCACAGGCATCACTGTATATGTGATCCTGGTATCAAAAGGGGCCGGGCGCACGTGCCATAGGCATTTCCACTATCTATCCAAGATTGTCTGTGTAGTCATTATGTATGAATGATGGCCCCGGTCCCTACCATATTACATTGTGCTGTGGACAGCGATCGCAACCAGGTCACCTCAGGCAGTGGCTAAGAGCTTGGACATGTAGCTAAGTCGTCCCCCTGTAAGCAACAATGTTGCAATGCAGCATGCACCCTTAGGGCGGGCTCGCACAAACTGAGTAGGGAAAGAGCGCAAGACCGCTTGGGGTCCAGATTCATAACTGCCAAGTGTTGTGTGTATCTGTATTGCTGCGGCATGAGCCAAATGTCTAGCCACATTAGCAGCACCAGTTCCGCCAAGCATGTACTCTACATCTGTGTCCACCCTATCCTTACCATAGGCCTACACTCATGTGGCCCACCACCTTCAATGGCCAACATCACAGAGTCGTTGTCAGTCTTGTGGACATGCACAGACAGGCATGACAATACTGTGCCGTAGGAGTGCAAGTGATGCAATCGCCTAGTGCACATAAGTAAATGGGTTTGGGGGGGAGGAGCAGCTGTGAGGCAACGTAACAGATAGTGATGCCGCTCATATGCCACATGCAAGACATGTCAAACATGACTCCTGAAGTCGCACACATCCCAAACCCCAACCCCAACAAGCCACATTACATTTCCTGAATGCAAGTAGATGACAAACTAACATTAGGGATGAAAGCTCCTTTGTTTCCACTATCAGGCGGGAGCACATCTGCACCTCCGACCTCAGAATTGCATGTGCCTGGCAACCCCTGACAGATACCATAGCAGCTGATGAAGACTCCCACACTATGCACAGCCTGACGAAAGAATAATGTATTAACACCCCACAGACAGAAGTCCTTGCTCAAAGTTATCTTGCATGGAATGGCCTTCACACTTACTCCTACACCATCCCAGGCGTACAACCGGTGCACACTAAACAACTCATTGATCCGAGCTGTGGCATTTCATCCACAGAACTGGCACAGGTCAGAACAGTGCCGCTTCGACCAGAGCCACTAACGCAATGGCAGAACATCCTAGACACATGCACAAACCCTGTCACGTGGAACTGTACCGTGCGCGTATGCTGCATTTACTGGGGGCACTGCCATTGGCAGTGATGCGGATCAGTAACTGGCAAAGCTTCCGCCTTGCCATCATCACCTGTGTTCAGCCTGTGTTACATTGTCGATCGTGCATATTCGAGTGGTGCATGGATGTCTGCCTATCCAACAGGACGGTAGCTGAACTGGATTTTGACATGTGTGCGTGTGCCCCCTCTTGGCCCACGACCAGGAGTGTCACCGTGAGACCCGTTTATGGGATACCTTGATACTTGGAGAAGTGTGGCTCAATGGTTAAAGTATAACAAAGAACAACGGTTCCTGTGGTATGATATTTGTATAAGTAGTTCAAATATTTGCTTAATAGCAATTTAACATGACACAGAAAGGTAGATGTCGAAAAGAGGTGCAAGGACAAGTTACAATCAGTCTCAGTAATGTTTATATTTCAAAACATACGTTGTTCAATTATACAATCAATAGATAGTTTGTCACAAAAACATGTGAAAAGCACAACACAAACTTTACGGGTGCACAGTGTCCCAAGTGTATACATATGAAACCAAAGAAAAATGTTTTAGACAACACACAAATAAACATACAATTAGCGGTTTCTTATAGGATAACTAATTAAAGGAAAGTGACCTAAATATTGATAGAAAGTTTTCACTAGTGACTATATCTAGTCATAGACACTGTATTGTAGGTTCAATTCCTTATAGCGTCGACGGCGTTTCAACCCTTGAGAATATGGGTCTCATCAGGACAGGACAAATGGGGACATCTACAATTAAAACGGAGTGAGAGATAAGTATGGGAAGTGACAAATTCATAATTTAATCAATGTATATTGGGGATCAGTGTACCTGTTTCGAGACTTGTAATCACCCATGCGTGGTAGAAAGGATAAAATTGACTTACAGGTAGCCCAGCCGGGTACTGTTGTCATGTGTAGGACAAAAATTAGGGGTTAGCGTCAAGGAAACAAGGTAGTACTCATTCATTTACATTTTGTGTGAATGATTGTAAATAACACACACTACTCACCACTGTCGTGGTCAGCGATTCTGGGTAATGAATTCCGCTCTTCAGAGAGTCTTATTTAATTGTGGTAGGTTACAGGACAATGCCTGGAAAAATGCAAAAGCACCCAATGGTGCTCGAATCGGCAGCAAGGTACTGGGTTCTTGTTTCCTGCAGGACGATGCCTGGTGAGGAAAACGAACGTCGTGTGAGTAACACGATGTGCTCAGTGACAAGGATACGGTTGGCAAAAGATCAAGGGAGAGGTGTCTTACCTGAAAAGGTCTGCAACAGCTCGATGGCGTCTCCGTGAATCGGTAGTGCGGAGGCTGACTGCACTTCCGGGTTTAGACGCTTCCAGACCTGACGGGGAGAGTAACGAAAACTCGATCCGCCGAAAGGTCTTGTAATGGAATGTCGAGTTAGTTGAAGGGATGTATGGGCTAATACAACGTTCGTGTAAAAGCCCTTGGACAAAGCTAAAGTAGCTGTGAGGCATATTTATGGAATAGCGTTCGGGGACAGTATACTGGCTAATACTCCCTTATATGTAGTATAGCATTCTTATGTTCAGAATATTACATTATTTTATATACAATCCAGTAGACAATTATAGTTTCACATATGACAATTCACAATGAATATAGAACACAAAATGACTTCTCATTACTGATATACAAAGTGCAATTATGTACATAAGAGCAGGTAATGTAAGACCCAATAAAGAAATTATATCAAAGCTGCAATGGAAAAGACAGCCTGAGTAGTCTATACAGAGAGACAGGCCATAGTGATATATTCACAAGAAAAACGGGGAGCAATGTCTACAGCTTAGTTTCTGATACTGGACACATATCCTCGCCATTCATCAGCTGAATTCAAACCATGATTAATGGAGTCAATTCTTTCAATCCAGTGACATTCCCTGCGCTGTAAGATTTGTGCGATATCTCCTCCTCTGTCAGGCATGGTTATGGTATCAATCACTTGCCATTTGATTTGATCTGCAGTGTGATTGTGATCTTTGAAATGTGTAACTAGTGGTGCTGTCAAAACTAGTTTCCTGATACGGCTTCTATGTTGGCCTACCCTTGCTTTAATTGGCTGTTGTGTCTGACCAACATAGGGAAGGCCACACGGACACCATATACAATACACGACATTGCGCGTGTTACAATTTGAGAATGTTCCCAATGTGTGTGTTATATCGCCATGTTGGAACGTAGTGGTTTTGGACGTGAAGGGACATACCACACAGCTGCCACATGGGTAATGTCCAACCACCGGTGGTAAACGCCATGCTGTCTCTAATGAAGCTGATGCTGCTTTTATTTTTTCATTAGAGGAGTTTACTAAGTGATCCTTTAGATTCCTTGCTCTTTTATAGGCAAAGAGAGGAACCTCCAATGATGTATCAATGCCCCTTAGAATGTGCCAATTTTTTGTTATTAAACTGCGAATTTTGTTGGTATGTATACCAAAGGTAGTTACGCAAACAATTTTCTGCATATCTTTTTTTGGTCGTTTCAATAGAAGTTCTTCTCGTGGACAGTACCACGCACGTTTTAATGATCTCTTTACCAACTTGTTGGGATATCCTCTGTTCAATAACTTCAATTTGAGGATTTCTGCTTCTCTTTTATAGTCATCCCTTCGGGCACAGTTGCGACGGATGCGCAAAAACTGCCCGAAGGGAAGGCCGTCTCTTAGGGCTCTGGGGTGATGACTTTTGTACGATAGTCATCACCCCAGAGCCCTAAGAGACGGCCTTCCCTTCGGGCAGTTTTTGCGCATCCGTCGCAACTGTGCCCGAAGGGATGACTATAAAAGAGAAGCAGAAATCCTCAAATTGAAGTTATTGAACAGAGGATATCCCAACAAGTTGGTAAAGAGATCATTAAAACGTGCGTGGTACTGTCCACGAGAAGAACTTCTATTGAAACGACCAAAAAAAGATATGCAGAAAATTGTTTGCGTAACTACCTTTGGTATACATACCAACAAAATTCGCAGTTTAATAACAAAAAATTGGCACATTCTAAGGGGCATTGATACATCATTGGAGGTTCCTCTCTTTGCCTATAAAAGAGCAAGGAATCTAAAGGATCACTTAGTAAACTCCTCTAATGAAAAAATAAAAGCAGCATCAGCTTCATTAGAGACAGCATGGCGTTTACCACCGGTGGTTGGACATTACCCATGTGGCAGCTGTGTGGTATGTCCCTTCACGTCCAAAACCACTACGTTCCAACATGGCGATATAACACACACATTGGGAACATTCTCAAATTGTAACACGCGCAATGTCGTGTATTGTATATGGTGTCCGTGTGGCCTTCCCTATGTTGGTCAGACACAACAGCCAATTAAAGCAAGGGTAGGCCAACATAGAAGCCGTATCAGGAAACTAGTTTTGACAGCACCACTAGTTACACATTTCAAAGATCACAATCACACTGCAGATCAAATCAAATGGCAAGTGATTGATACCATAACCATGCCTGACAGAGGAGGAGATATCGCACAAATCTTACAGCGCAGGGAATGTCACTGGATTGAAAGAATTGACTCCATTAATCATGGTTTGAATTCAGCTGATGAATGGCGAGGATATGTGTCCAGTATCAGAAACTAAGCTGTAGACATTGCTCCCCGTTTTTCTTGTGAATATATCACTATGGCCTGTCTCTCTGTATAGACTACTCAGGCTGTCTTTTCCATTGCAGCTTTGATATAATTTCTTTATTGGGTCTTACATTACCTGCTCTTATGTACATAATTGCACTTTGTATATCAGTAATGAGAAGTCATTTTGTGTTCTATATTCATTGTGAATTGTCATATGTGAAACTATAATTGTCTACTGGATTGTATATAAAATAATGTAATATTCTGAACATAAGAATGCTATACTACATATAAGGGAGTATTAGCCAGTATACTGTCCCCGAACGCTATTCCATAAATATGCCTCACAGCTACTTTAGCTTTGTCCAAGGGCTTTTACACGAACGTTGTATTAGCCCATACATCCCTTCAACTAACTCGACATTCCATTACAAGACCTTTCGGCGGATCGAGTTTTCGTTACTCTCCCCGTCAGGTCTGGAAGCGTCTAAACCCGGAAGTGCAGTCAGCCTCCGCACTACCGATTCACGGAGACGCCATCGAGCTGTTGCAGACCTTTTCAGGTAAGACACCTCTCCCTTGATCTTTTGCCAACCGTATCCTTGTCACTGAGCACATCGTGTTACTCACACGACGTTCGTTTTCCTCACCAGGCATCGTCCTGCAGGAAACAAGAACCCAGTACCTTGCTGCCGATTCGAGCACCATTGGGTGCTTTTGCATTTTTCCAGGCATTGTCCTGTAACCTACCACAATTAAATAAGACTCTCTGAAGAGCGGAATTCATTACCCAGAATCGCTGACCACGACAGTGGTGAGTAGTGTGTGTTATTTACAATCATTCACACAAAATGTAAATGAATGAGTACTACCTTGTTTCCTTGACGCTAACCCCTAATTTTTGTCCTACACATGACAACAGTACCCGGCTGGGCTACCTGTAAGTCAATTTTATCCTTTCTACCACGCATGGGTGATTACAAGTCTCGAAACAGGTACACTGATCCCCAATATACATTGATTAAATTATGAATTTGTCACTTCCCATACTTATCTCTCACTCCGTTTTAATTGTAGATGTCCCCATTTGTCCTGTCCTGATGAGACCCATATTCTCAAGGGTTGAAACGCCGTCGACGCTATAAGGAATTGAACCTACAATACAGTGTCTATGACTAGATATAGTCACTAGTGAAAACTTTCTATCAATATTTAGGTCACTTTCCTTTAATTAGTTATCCTATAAGAAACCGCTAATTGTATGTTTATTTGTGTGTTGTCTAAAACATTTTTCTTTGGTTTCATATGTATACACTTGGGACACTGTGCACCCGTAAAGTTTGTGTTGTGCTTTTCACATGTTTTTGTGACAAACTATCTATTGATTGTATAATTGAACAACGTATGTTTTGAAATATAAACATTACTGAGACTGATTGTAACTTGTCCTTGCACCTCTTTTCGACATCTACCTTTCTGTGTCATGTTAAATTGCTATTAAGCAAATATTTGAACTACTTATACAAATATCATACCACAGGAACCGTTGTTCTTTGTTATAATATGACGCCCTGGTTCCGTTGTGAGTAGGGTTTCCCTTGTTCTTCCCTGAGACTCAATGGTTAAAGTGGCAGACCCTGATGCAGAGGTCTGGCCCGGGACCAGGGTTCAATTCCCCGCCTCGGCGGGTCTTGGGCTCAAAATTCCACGGACCTGATAATTCTCGCCTCAGTGCCTATTCTAATCATGGGTCCCACTCTGCAACTCTGGGCAATAGCTTGCTTAATCTCCACAACGGCCCCCACAACGCTAAGGATGCCTGGCCTTCACCTTGGGGGTGCCCAGGAGTGGACGCCTCACAGGGAAAGTCAGGATGGGTTCCACAGCGGTATTCGTACAAGTGCCTTGAGACCCTTGCGAATGAGTAGTGCGCTATACAAGTATCAATTTACATTTACATTTACATACTTGGCATACATGCTGGCAGCTGGACCTGGGAGAGTGCACAAATCCTCATGTGCAGTGACCACATTGAACCGCTACCCTATTGGGCTGTAGTGCAAATTGGTGACAGGGAGTGGACGCAGCACATCTGTCCGTACCTGATAATGGATGGACTCGCCGTCCTATTTGATGAAGTCGACAACGACCTCATGTTGGAAATATTAGCCTACGAAGCTGCAATCGCTTTCATGGATGATTAACTACGGACCTGCAGCCACAACAGATTGGAACACATTGCACATGTCCCGACACCTTGTTGCATCTTTGAGATCTGGTTACATATCCCACGACAACAGTGGACATGGCCGCATTCGCCTGGCCTCCGAATACATGAGGGGAAAACAACACGGCTTAACAAACACCTGTGAAAGGTGAGGAACTCCCCAGGAGTGGACAACGGCGCTTGGCAACGTTCCTCATTCGGACATACTGCTGCATTGGTCTGCATGCTGTGGCACTTATCTTGCCCGTACTGACACGCATATGCTAATAAAGTCTACGCACCTTCATTTGTATTCAACAGTGAAGAGTGTTGATTTGAATGACAATGTGTGTCTCGATGTGTGTGTCAATGCCTATCTGGGTCGCGGCCATACATGCGCATTGATAGCATTACCCAGGGAGTACCTTTTTGTGGAATCACTGTCCCTACATTCATCCATGCTTGCATTCTTGATTGATCATGGCCTTTGACACATCTGTGTGAATTGGAATGTTTTATTCACATGCAGTGGAGTGTTGATGCTGGACCAGTACAGGGCATGCAAACCCCACTTTACATTGTTGGCCCGTGGAGGGCCAGCCAGAGTACTTTCGGGATTGACAAGTTCATAGGGACTGGAAGACTACAGTCTGCAGTGTGATTGCTGTGTCATTGGTAACCAAACCAAATATGGCAGTCCTTGTCAAGGTCCAAGGTGAGTGTCGCTCATTGTATAGGGGGACAGTGGGAGGTGTTATTCCAGGGCATGATGCAGAGGGCAGAGATGAATGCTACCACTTTATTCTTACCACAAAGCTAGATTCATCATCATCTTCGTCCTCTGATGTATCAGTTTCCTCACATACGGGTGGTGGTGTTTTGTCAGCATCACTGTGTGGCAGTGACACATCAGGGGCCAGAGGTGGAATGTCTGCCGCACTGTGTGGCACTGACACTTCAGGGGGAGGAGATGTGGATGTAGTAGGAGCACCGGCATCCATCCACGCCAGGCCTTGTGGTGGCAATGCCATGGCGTGGATCTGCAGGGCATGGAAGATCACAGCTGTATCTCGCTGGTGTGCAGCTGTGGTAAACATTCTTTCTGCCTGCATCCGCTCCATGTTCTCCATGATCCTCCGCAATCCTCCGCATATGTCCCAACTCCCGGGTGACATCGCTAGAGCCACTCCGACTAGACAGTTGTTCTTGGCACAGAGTCATGACTCCAGTGGTCAGCCAGGTCAGCTTGTTGTAGAGCAAGGAACAGACAGTGGATGTAGAGCAAGGAGCGGACAGTGGGTGGCTGTTAGGGACTGTGAGTGGTCCCTGATGGGACTTAGACTCCCACGTATGGCATCTAGTTTGGCTGCCATGAGGTCCAAACCCACCACAACTGGCCAGAAATCTCCTCCTGGCACCCTAACACACGGCGTTGGAAGGCCATGTGTTGGTCAAGGGGGTCCTGAGAGACAGCTGTGATGGTAGGTGCTTACTGCTGTGTGGTCTGTGCAGGGGGTGGGGTCCCACGGATGCAGCTGTGCTGCCCTGCTCCTGGAGGTGGGGTGCCAGAGGTGTCCCTGAGCTGTTGAGTTACGTCGGTGTAGATGTTGGGGCGGTCCTCTTCATCATTAGTGCTGTGTTGTTGGGTCTGCTCTGCAGGAGGTGTTGACTCTCCCTATGCAATGTGAAGGGGAAATGCAGATTGACATTGTGTTTACATGAATGTTCGCTCATAGTGCAAGTTTACTGTCAGACTGCATCAATCAATCAATCAATCAATCAGTGACACTTATAAAGCGCGCTACATACCCGTAGGGTCTCAAGGCGCTGGGGGGGGGGGGGGGGGGGGGGGGGTGCCGCTACTGCTCGAACAGCCAGGTCTTCAGCTTCTTCCTGAAGGAGAGGTGGTCTTGGGTCAGGCGCAGGTCGGTTGGGAGGGAGTTCCAGGTCCTGGCGGCCAAGTAGGAGAAGGACCTTCCTCCTGTAGTCGCTCTTCGGATGCGGGGGACGGCGGCGAGGGCGTGGTTGGCTGATCGGAGGTGGCGTTTGGGAGCGTAGAAGTTGACTCAGCTGTTGAGGTAGCTCGGGCCTTGGTCGTGTAGGGCTTTGTGTGCGTGGGTGAGGAGGCGGAAGGTTATTCTTTTGTTGACGGGGAGCCAGTGAAGGTCTCTCAGATGTCCGGAGATGTGGCTGGTTCGTGGGATGTCGAGGAAGAGTCTGGCTGAGGCGTTCTGGATCCGCTGGAGTCTCTTCTGGAGCTTGGCGGTGGTACCGGCGTAGAGGGCGTTGCCGTAGTCCAGTCGGCTGGTGACGAGGGCCTGGGTGACGGTCTTCCTGGTCTCGGTGGGGATCCACCAGAAGATCTTCCGTAGCATGCGTAGGATGTTGAAGCACGCCGAGGAGACGTTGTTGACCTGCCTGGTCATGGAGAGGGAGGAGTCCAGGATGAAGCCCAGGTTGCGTGCATGGTCTGTCGGTTTGGGTGCGGTGCCCAGGGCGGGAGGCCACCAGGAGTCGTCCCAGGTGGAGGGTGAGGAGCCCAGGATGAGGACCTCTGTCTTGTCCGAGTTCAGTTTCAGGCGGCTGGTCGTCATCCACTCGGCTACCTCTTTCATCCCTTCGTGCAGGTTGGCTCTGGCGGCGGCGGGGTCGTTGGTCAGGGAGAGGATCAGCTGGGTGTCGTCGGCGTAGGAGATTATGCTGAGGTTGTGTTTGCGTACGATGGCCGCGAGGGGGCTCATGTAGACGTTGAAGAGGGTGGGGCTCAGAGATGATCCTTGGGGGACGCCGCAGATGACTTCGGAGGCCTCTGACTTGTACGGTGGTAGGCGGACTCTCTGTGTTCTTCCGTCGAGGAAGGAGTTGATCTTGTTTCTAACTGCATGGCAATGTACATTGTGACTGTTTATGAGGAGACGCCTATTTGAAGCGGGACACTTGGCATTTCTACACCATCAGAGATGTGAGGTTGTACTTGTACATTGTCATCTCACAGTTTCCTGCTATGCCAAATGCGAATGGCCATTTTCTACTCCCAAGCGGCAGCAGTTGTGTCCTCTGTTTTGTTGTGAAAGTGCATGTAACGGCGAGCGCGGTCCCGACGAAGCCCTCGGCGCAGCCCCAGAGACGAAAGCACCCGCCCGGAAAGGAGAAGAGTGAGAAGCCGTTCACCTAGAAGGCCCGCTTAGAGAAGGACCTGTACGGATTTTCTGTTAACTCAAAAAAAAACGCATATCACAAAAACCCGTCTCCTGCCCTTCCCTGCTCAACCCGCTACAGTGCTGCAGTTTGTACCACATTGTTGTCAATGTTAGGGTGCTCTGCATCTTATGTATGTGTGTTGCATTGTGGGTGAGATGCCCCTTCGGATCTGATTTGGCTGGCCCTGATTCCCCTGAGCCCCAGCAGCAGCATGCCCCTGGCAGATTCAAGTTAGAAACAAGAACATTTTGGAAGGGGACACAGCCCCTTCTTATACAGAGAAAAGTCTTTGAAGTCTTTGTGTAGGCAGTGTGAGAACCAGCTAGAACTGGTTATATGGAAGTCCTGTCAGTATCAGGGACAGAGGTGACAGTCGCCCAGCGGGAGGTGGAGCCAGCTTTGTAGTCAGGCAGGCACAGCCCTTCACTATCAGGTGCCATCTCCTCCCACTTCCCTGGCAGCAGATGCTGCCTTTCATCCATGGGCTGACTCAGACAACCTCCTGGGCTCTCCAGCCCCTGTCAACCTCAAACCAGACAGTCAATCCACAAGAAGGCCCAGGCACTCCTGACCCAGGCTCACCAGCCAATCACACGCCAGTCACAAATTACACAAATATGCCAACCTCTAAAAGTGGCACTTCTAGACTAGACACATTCATGCCGCATATACCATTTTGCAGCATTCAGTCTCACGAGTTCTCTCATACCAAACTCGCCCCTGCACTCCCCACACATAAGGAACTACCATGGGCATACATATTCCCCATTCATTCCTATGGGAGGGCAGGTCACTCACCACACATACACAGAGAGCTCAAGCACTTTACACTGTACCACAGAGGAAAAGTGCGCAGAGGCCTAAAATCACTACCACCAGGTTCCAGAAACAGGCTAGGAAAAAGCAAAAAGTCTCGGGGTGAACCTGCCTAAAGGGCCGGGTCCAACAGCTGCAGTAGTGAAACGCCCACTGTTACAGAGTCCAGGAGGCACAGCGGATGCCAAAGTGGTGGCACAGGACAGATTGCCAGTGAGGACAGTGTGCACCGAGGAAGCAGCAATGTTGTGCAGGGCAGACGTCAGCACCCACGGGATTCACTCCCACGAGACCTCGATTTATCCAGGTCCAGCAAACGACACGATCAGCCCGATCGCCAAAACGAGCCAGAGGCATGACCTCGGCGCTCACGTCTGCCCCATACAAATCAGTCCAGGAAGACTCAAGTTCGCACCCCCACCCCGTGGATCCTAAAAATCTTCGATCCACACAAATCACTCCAGCAAGACGCCTCCCACGCTTGCCTCTCCCCAGGGACCATTCGGAGCGGATACCTTTTCACCACTACTCAGCACCATTACTAAAGACAACCATATCCTGATAACGATCCCAAACAATTGAGGATCGAAACGCTGTCGACTCTACAGCACATTAATTGGCGCATTCTCTACTGTGGCTGTTGCTTAATCGAGAATTGAACACATAAGTCACTTGATTTGTTCCCTTCACCCAGCCACCCACTGTATGATACTTACACTTATGTTCACATTGCGCCGTTCATGCTTTCCACCTTACAATCAATCAATCAATCAATCAATCAATCATGACATTTGTATAGCGCCCTACTCACCCGGAAGGGTCTCAAGGCGCTGGGGGCAGAGGGGTCCGTTACTGCTCGAAAAGCCAGGTCTTGCGGTGCTTCCTGAAGGAGAGATGGTCCTGGGTAAGCCGAAGGTGGATGGGGAGGGAGTTCCATGTCTTGGCTGCCAGGTAGGAGAAGGGGCTTCCTCCGGCGGTGGCTCTTCCTGGTTTCGGTGGGGATCCATCAGAAGATCTTTCCGAGCATGCGCAGGGTGTTGAAGCACGATGATGAGACGGCGTTGACTTGTCTGGTCATCGAGAGGGAGGAGTCCAGGATGAAGCCCAGGTTTCGTGCGTGGTCCGTTGGCTTGGGAGTGGTGCCCAGGGAAGGGGGTCACCAGGAGTCATCCCAAGCGGAGGGCGATGACCCCAGGATGAGGACTTCCGTCTTGTCTGTGTTCAGTTTCAGGCGGCTGTTCTTCATCCACTCGGCGACGTCTTTCATCCCTTTGTGTAGGCTGGTTCTGGCGGTGGCTGGGTCGTTGGTGAGGGAGAGGATCAGCTGGGTGTCGTCGGCGTCGGCGTTGTGTTGGCGTGCGATATCTGCGAGGGGGTACATGTAGACCTTACCACTTGCGTCGCCACTGTTCACTTGTACACTTTTTGAGCACCAAGTATATTCTCGGTTGTCATATGATTTGTCTAAATACAGTGCTGCTTCAACTGTATAATTATGACCCTGTATAATATTTCCTTTCTAAATACTTTATGAATAACAACACAAGACCAACAGAATAATTGTCTCCTTTATTTCTGTTTGTGTAATGCTTTTTGCATACATATGTAACTGCCTACCGAATATTACCTGTTGGGATATTGTTATTTGTTTTTCCACTATTCTAGTGGGCCCCTTGCATCAGTCTAATCGACCCTTATTGATGGTGGCTGTAAAGTCAACCTTATAGACAAGCTATCCTAGTGGTAGCATGGACCAGCAGTCTTAGGCTAAGACTTCAGAGAGCTTGTGAAACAAACTGTTTTACCAATCATAATCCGTTGAATACCAAATGAAAGGACACCACACAAGGTATATATCAAATGTATAAGTATTTATTCTAAACACAACCCCTCTTCACTCTTTATGAGGTCAGAGGTAAAAGTACATCACAAGTTACTCAATTAGCATACAATAAGTTGCACAAATACAGTTATGCCCTAGGGGCCTCACAAACCATATAATAAAGAAGTGGTATAAGAACCACTCGAGAGTTAGACAGCAGGCCTAGGGCCTGTAGAATCGCTGGGACTACACTACACAACCAAAGGTTAAGAAGTAGGAGGCCCACGGGAGACGCATGCAGTGTCTAAACACAGTCGCGAGTTACTATTGACTTATAATGGGAAACAAAGAAGTTACAAAGTTACTGTAATAGGACACTTCCGGATGGACTACAATAAAACCCCTTTAGACTAGGACACTTTGAGAGTCAAGACCCATGGGAGCACCGGAGTACTCGTGTTACCTCACCTAGGGAAGCCGGGTGCATAGGTGCCTTTTGGTGTCGGGTTTCGTCGTCGTTTTCTATGGAGAGCTGCAAAGAAGGGCTGCAAGCGACCAGAGGAAAAGTGTCTGTGTGGATATAAGGGTGGTTCGACGATGTGAAGAACCTGAAAGCAGAGGGGACAGAGTCTGGGTCACTAGCCAGTGACCAGGAAGGAACCAGGCGATGCTGCGTGCTTGAAGGTGAAGAAGGTGAGCTTGTCTCTTCAGCCACGAGATCCAGGAGGCATCGACGATGACCAGGTGATGGACTCAAACTTTTCACAAAGGATCTAGTTGACTGCCGTGTCGGTATCTGGATTGAACCCAACAAGCCTAGGCAAACTCAACCCACGCAGGATGTCAAGATTGGCTCTGTTGCAGACCAGCAAGATCTATGGCGTTTCTCCTTTGAAGGGAAGCTGGAGTAAGTCTGAAGCAACCAGGAAAGCAGATTAGTTTGAAAGAAAAGTCTTCAGGGGGCTCGCTAGCCAATGGGCAAAGAACCGGGAAGACGCATCAAGCTGAAATGCAAGTGCGGGCCCAACGCGTCACTGATGGAGTGTGGAGGGCTGAGCTTCAGTGCAAATAGCGCTCGGGTCTTGGGACTTCTCGTACCCCAATGCACAACTGCGAGGGTACCTCAGTAGTTGAGCTGTTAGCAAAATACAGGATGTCCAGGGTATCCGGTCCCATGTCTCTTGTGTCTGCCACGGTTCTCGGCTTTGCTGTGGATGTGGGTCAGAGTCAGAGAAGTCTGAGAGTCCAGTTGATGTGTCCCTGAGACTTCGGGTTCCAGCGGGAGCATCGACAAAGCAGACCAGCAAGTTACTGGTGGTGCCTGTTTGCACAGGGTGGTCACTCCTTGACCACAAGGGAGATGTCTTCCATCTTCTAGTCTGAATAGAATGTCGAAGATCCAAGGGTTCTGTATCAAAGTTTCTTTCCAGGTAATCTAAAGCCCTGGGGACACAGCTCATATTCTTATACTAAGCTAAGGGGCTGGATTACCTGCCTAGGTCCCTCCCTTGCTCGGGTGAGGTGGGAGGCGAGGCCAGTGACATCACCGCCACACCCCCGAGTCCCGCCCCTACTTAGGAGGGCTGATTGGAATCTACCCTTGGCATTCGCAGGCTGACGACCCTGTGGCAGGGGGTCTCCGCCTGTAGCTAAGGAGGTTAGCAGCAGCATTCATAACTCGGAAAGACATTGTAGGATCATTTTATCTGCACTTCGCCGCATTAAGCGCAGAGGAGCGCTTTTTAATTCTGGAACTATCTCGTGATCCTAGTCTCTCCCCCGGACTCCAGGACACCTACCTGATCACTCCTCCTGAGTGCACCGGCGCTCGGCTGAGCGTTGATCGCTTCAGCGGGCTCTCAGCGGCAGGGGCCGCCATCTTGGGCCGGGTTGCTCGGGTGAGGTGGGAGGCGAGGCCAGTAACATCACCGCCACACCCCCGAGTCCCGCCCCTACTTAAACGGTCCATATGTGTCAGCGCAGCGGACGAGCGCAGCGGGCGCGACGAAGGCGCGCCGGAGTTGCGCCTGAGTTAAGCCCGTCTGCGCCCGTCCGCGGCCGACCGGGACCCGGGCCCACCCCCCCTGGCCATTTTTTGAGGTATTCCTCTTCTGATCTATTATCATTACAACCTAGCTCCCCCTCAGGAATAGCCCTCCCTTCACTCCCCTCGCACACCTGCTCACGTATTCAAACACTGGGGCTCTCCCACCTTCCCCTACTGGCCGATGATATTCAGTCTACTCCACCATTGCCGAATGAACCTCGATCGGCTCCTTTATCAATACATAACATGAGATGCTACTACCTCAACACAAGGTCCCTAATAAAGAACCAGGTCAACATCTTTCTTTTCCTGACGGAAGAAAAACCAGATCTTCTGTTGTTGACCGAAACGTGGACCAATCCTCATTCCTTGCCGGACATTCTGGCATCACTTCCCTCAGACTACTATATTCTGACTGCCAACCGTGCACAAGGGAAGGCTGGAGGTGGGGTAGCAGCAATCATTTTGAAATCTTTTCATTTCCGGGAATTACCTTCTCTCACTCTCCCCAACACCGAAAACTTGGTAATCACACTAGACTCAGAGAGTGGGGCTCTTACTTTAATTCTGCTATACTGCCCTCCCCAATACATGACCAATTATCCAGTACTTTTGGCAGAACAACTGGCCTCCCATGTAATAAAGTACTCTAAAACTGTCCTAGTGGGGGATTTAAATTATTGGTTTGATAGAACAGACACAGACACCCAAGCTGGAGAACTGAGGGATCTGCTTACAGATCTAAACCTGGTCCAACACATTCACTTTCCCACTCACCAGAAGGGTCACAGCCTGGACCAAATTTGGACATATAACTTACCACCATTCTCTCCTATTATAAGCCCTTGTATTTGGTCAGACCATTATCTCATCCAGTTCCCGCTAGAAATTCAAGGGCAGCACAAGGCCAAACCTCCTATGGGAAAAGAGTTCCGTAAATGGAAATCCATGGACCGCTCTGGGTTCATGGACACGTTGAACAACACCCTTCCCCCATTAGGTGAAGACCTGGAGGTTGATGAGAGGGCACTGTCCTCCTGGCTCCTCCACGCAGCAGATCTGTTCGCCCCCTCTGTATACTTATCTAACATTAGAGGCAATGATGCCCACAAATGGTTCACCCAGGAACTTAGAGCACTTAAATTAGGGGTACGACAGAAAGAAAGACAGTGGAGAGCCACCTACTCCTCACAGGATAGGGAAACTTTCTGCGTCACTAGGAAAAAATATCAAAAAATTTTAAGTCAACACAAACTCAACTACTTTTCCACAAAAATTCTATCTTCATCTAACAAGTCCAAAGACATTTTTAATATAGTCAATGAACTCTGTGACAACGACAGGACAGCCCCTTCAATAGCTCCTACGCAGAAGCTATGTGATTCCCTGAATAACTTTTTCAGAGAAAAAATTGTCACTATTAAATCGAGCATTGCCAGTTCCCCAACGTCACTTCCTTTGGATGACGTCTTTTATAATCCCTCTGTACTAGATGCCTTCCCGGCCATCGATGGTAAAACTTTTTCTTCACTTTTGACGAGGGTAAAGTCCGGATCCCCTAATGACATCTGCCCCCCTCACATCTTCTCGGAAATCGGTCAGACTATCCCTCAGGGTATCCTACCCCTACTAAACAAATCACTGACCCAGGGCAGGGTACCTACTGGCTTTAAACACGCCCTGCTAATCCCTCTAATAAAAAAACCAGGTCTGGACCCCCGGGACTCATCAAATTATCGTCCCATATCCCTGTTGCCGTTCTTATCCAAGATATTGGAGGCTCACGTCTCCAATTGTCTTTCCAACTTTGTGGAAACCACTGGGTTTCTGGAGCCAAATCAAGCTGGGTTCCGTCCAGGCCATTCGACCGAGACGGTAACCCTGGCAGTCCAGAATACACTTCGGTGTAACGCAGACAGGGACGTCCACCAGGCACTGGTGCTCCTTGACCTGTCTGCTGCATTCGACACGGTCGACCACACTATTTTGGTCGGCCGTGTCGGGCAGGCAGGCCTCAGAGGTACTGCCCTGAGCTGGGTGGAATCATTTTTGTCTGACCGAACTCAAGCAGTGAGACTGGGCACCTTCACAGCCCCTAGAATTAAGAACGACTGTGGTGTCCCTCAGGGCTCCTCCCTGTCTCCCCTTTTATTTAATTTATACTTGCGTCCCCTCTTGTACTCCTTGAGGAAATTCAAAGTGTGGATCTTTAACTACGCAGATGATCTGCAATTGATTTTCCCCCTAGGCTCGCCGGACGCTGTCACTGAGTTTAGGGAGGTCATGGCTCATATCCAGAGATGGATGGGCCTTAACCACCTAAAACTTAACCCAGGCAAGACTGAACTGATCTTGCCTGGGAAGAGCGAACTCAGCTGGGGACCTCAATTTTGGCCTCCGGAGATGGGAAATCCCCCCTCCAAATCCCGCACGGTCAAGAGCCTTGGAGTCACCTTTAGTGAAGACCTCTCCTTGAAAAGTCAGGTAGGGTCAGTTGTTTCCGCATGCTTCTTTCAGCTGCGCAAGATCAGAAAGATTGCCCATTTCCTAACCCATTCTGCCCTGATACAGGTGACCATCGCCCTTGTGCTGTCTAGGCTGGACTACTCAAATAGTTTATATTTGGGCCTTCCAGCCGGGCAGCTCAAGAGGCTGCAGCTGGTTCAAAATCAGGCGGCCAGGCTGATCTGTGGGCTTCCTAAATGGCAGTCCATCAGGCCAGGCCTGGCAGATCTGCATTGGCTGCCGGTAGCCCAGAGGGCGGCTTTTAAAACTGGCTGCATTATCTTTAGGGCATTACAAGGCAAGGGCCCCAAATTTATCATCAACTTGCTTGCCAGATACGTCCCCTCTCGCAACCTCCGTTCTGGTCACAAAAGCTTGCTCACGGTGCCGGTTGTTAGGAAACAACGTCAGGGCGGCAGCTCCTTCCATTTTCTTGCTGCCTCCCTCTGGAACTCCTTGCCAGCTTCTTTAAGGTCACACGAGGATATTCTAGCCTTTAGACTAGCCTTTAAGACCTGGCTTTTTAGGGAAGCCTATCCTTAGATGTTCTAAGTTGTCCTCCTGTTGTTGTGTTGTGCTTCTGAAAACTTCCTACAGCGCCATGAAGCCTACGGGCGTACGTGCGCTTTATAAGTTAAATTTAACATAACATAACATAACATGGGTGGACCTGAGAAGGGGGTGGTTCCACCCTTTCCCTCTGTCCAGTTTCATGCCAGAGCTGAGGCTGGAGTGCCCCAGCAACTGGTTTGAACCGGGCTATGCATGGATCACCTTGTGTGCCCCAGGCATTGTCTCAAAAATCATCTGCTGATGCAGCCCTCCCTGTCCCAATACAATTCAATTCAAAAGTGCTTTATTCGAGTATTTACTCATAAAAGCAGACAAACAAACACATAATAAAATACAATTAAATTACAAAGTCAGACATGACTTTAAGCACAATACACATTAAAAAGGGATTTAAAATAACATTACATCTAGTTATTTACCATCAAGGTGCAAAGTTCATATAATAAAAGTCTTATTTAAAAGCAATCCTATTTCTCAGTTAAAAAATTAATATAAATTTTTTTTTCGTCAGATAGACACCTGGCATGGGAACAGAGAATAGATAAACTAGCAGTCTCTGATCAACTAGGCAGAGAGTAGTCACCCTACTAGCAATCTCTGCCTAGTTACCCACGCCCACCCCAAGTACTTAGCAGTCGCTATAATAATCCAATTTAAGGTGGTAGTTTTAACAATGCGTAGAGCTACCATGCTGCTTTTAGTACCCAAATTTCTACACATGGGGGCCAACCAAACACGTCTGGGAACAGAATATACATGACAAACAAACAAGAAGTGACCCAGCGTCTCTTTACCTTCCCCACAAACTGGACAGGTAGCTGGACCTCCATTTCTCCAATCAGATGTTAAATTACCAAGAGGTAGAGAGCCAGCCCTCATTTGAAAAAACAGTTTCCTGTCCATAGGTTTGGTTATAATATCCCAATAGATTTCAAACATTGGAAACAGTTTAGCTTCAAGGAAGGCAGTCGTCATAGACCCATTATTATTGTTAAGGAGACTCTTATTTTCAACCTGTTCCCAATAAAGGTTTTTTATAAACAACTTAGATGGGAAGGATGACCCGGTTGGATCAGACCACAATTCGCTTAACCCTAGTTCACTTAATGCTGTTCTTAATGATCTAAACCATTTGATTTTATGAAATCGATCTGCTTTGATCACATCAGCAAATCCTTCTGCATATTGTGACAACTCGGGAGTGGTCCAAATTCTACGCCAATATAATATTGGTCGAAGTTTGCACATAGCCGAGATTTCCTTCCTACCAAGGTCATATCTGAGTGGCAAGAGGGGACTGCTCTGTGGGGTGCCAGTTAGTTTTCGGAGGAAGCTGTTCTCTGACCTCTGTAGCTCCTGGAGGTTTTCTTGCCCCCACAGCTCTGCCCCATACAGTGCAGACCCTATTGCTTTAGCCTCATATATGATTAATGGCGGTTTGATTGGTTTAGTTAAGGATTTCATGTGCTCCTTAATGATGGTACCAGCCATTTGTTTATGTCTTAAAATTGCCAGATTTAAGTGGTGGTTCCATCTGTTGTCATTTGAGATATGTATCCCCAGATAAGTAAAAGAATTCACTACTTCAAGGCAGCGCCCACTCATGGTTATTTTGGATTTGAAATTCCTACAAGGATTAAAAACCATGAGTTTTGTTTTAGCTGCGTTTACCTCCAAGCCATGGTCACTACAAAATTTGTCAAAAATTACCAATGCCTTTTGCAGACCGCTAGGGGATTTTGATAAAATTAAGGTGTCGTCTGCGAACATTAAAATAGGAACTTTTGCACCAGCGAGTGAGGGAGCATCTACAGGCTCAGCTTGCATAAGGGGAACAATTCCGTTTATAAAAAGAGTAAACAGTGTCGGTGCCATTGAACAACCCTGTCGAACCCCACGCTCGACAGGGAAGTCAATAGTATCATTGCCGTAGCCACCCCATTGAATCTTAGCATAAGTGCCCTCATGCAGTCTCATGATCAAAGTTAAAATAGTCATCGGGACCCCCAGAGCTGCTAACACCTCCCACAATTTTGCCCTCGGCACCAGGTCGAATGCAGCCCGTAGATCAACAAAAGCTGCGTAAAGACTGCATCCGCCCAGAACCATTGTCCGCCATTGAATCAGTTGGAAGCGGAAGACCTGGTCCACAGTGCTAGTTGCTCTGCGAAACCCAGCCTGAAATGGGGATAGGACGTTCTGCTCCTCAGCCCAATCAAGCAGATTATTAATGATTACACGTCCTACCACTTTTTGGACCGTGTCTATTAGGCTGATTGGGCGGTAATTACAGGGTTGGGCACGATCCCCCTTTTTATACACTGGGATAATAACAGCACCCCGCCAGGATACCGGGATTTCAGCGCCCCTGGCTATATGGTTTAATAAAAGGCAGATGTACTTGCTCCACCTATCGGTGTCATCTAAGAAGACATCCGCCGGACCTCCGTCATTACCCGGGGCACGGCCCCTATGCACAGATTTCAGGGCAGTCAGGACCTCGCTTAGCATAAAAATATCTTCATCTGCGAACAGATATATTAGGCTAGAGTTGCTAACAGGCTGATCTCTGGAAGAGTACTGCTCGCTGAAAAATTTGACCCAAGCATCATGAGGGACATTATTGTTGGGAGGCTCTGGAGATCTATCATGGCCCCATTTGACAATATGCCAAAATTGTCTAGAATTTTTACTTTCACTAGCACATCTCAGTTTCTGCCAGTGGTCTTCGTCCCAGTCTCTTTTTGCCCTGGCAATACAGTTTTTATAGTGCTTCCTAGCAGACCGAATCTCACTCAATTTATTGCTTTTGATTGCAGCTCCTAATTTAAATCTTGCTACCCTGCAATCTTTATTGTACCACTTTCCTGGTTTAAATGGACAAGCCCTATTATTTCGTGCGGGTTTTAGGAAGAAGTTTTTGACTTCATTAAAGAGAGTCGTATGAACTATGTTGACATCTTCATGTCCTTGTACATAAGCAGTAATATTTTCCAGGGCCAGAATGGCCTTGTCTGCCGCTTCTCCTATCTTTTCCAGGGCTTGCTGGTCAGTCTTAACACCAGACCATCTTAACCTACGCATGTTATTGGATGGCGTAATCGTTGGGGGCACAAGTGGGTCACAGGGGTTTGGAGTAATTACGTTAGGTGTCCACCAATTGTGTGAGACGCATAGCGGGTCGTGGTCGCTTTCTATCCTGGCTGTAACTACCATGTCACTGAGAGATGACCATATCGATATACTACAGATGACGTAGTCAATGCGACTTTTACTTCGCCCGTTATTAAACGTCATGGCGGGAACACGGTCTGATTGGGTTCGGCCGTTCAGGGCTCGTAGCCCATGCTCCAAGCACATAGCGTTTAGACCTAGGATGTCAGCCGTCCACCGAGTTATCGGGGGGGACTCTAGTGTGGGAATATCCCAAAGCTTATCTTCCTCCGATCCCAGAGGAGAATCACCAGTGATGAGAGGTTCGAATGTCCGATTCAAATCACCTGCAATTAGAATGTTTTTTCCAGCAGATTGTGTCTCAAGAAGCGTAAAAAGGCACATAAGAACCTCAGATCTACCTTTGCTGCCACCTCTAGCATAGATATTATAAATATCCATGGAGATGGGTAAATCACTGGTCAATCTGATAAGCTGGATATCTTTTTGGTCAAGTTCCACACATTTTACAGCAATTTTTAAAGACTGCCTAACCCATATGGTAAGGCCCCCCCATCGGCCGCCCTTTAGGGCCCTTAATAGCAGGAACATGAAAATTTACATACCCCAATGCAAAAGTAGGCTCACACGCCCAAGTCTCTTGAAAAATACAGAGGTCATAATTGTTAATAAATTCAAGCCAATCAGCGCTGTCCATTTTGGAAGATATTCCGGCCACATTCCATGACAAAAGATTCCCTGAAATAGGTGTCGTAAGCGTACCGGGGTTTGTAATATGCTTGTTTGACGTCCTACCCCCAGTAGCCTGGTTTGTGGTTATAGCATTAGATAGCCCCGGTAGATCGGCAGTCAGAAGCCCCAAAGGGCTAGTTGTTGTTAGATTACAGGCTAAATCAGGTGTACTTTTGGTATAAGGAAGCGCGGTAACAGAATTACAGGTGGATGGTTGTCAATCGCAATCGCTTAAGTTAGACAATGCAGAAAAACGATTTTCCAACCCCAAACCCCAGTCCACTGAAGCGACATCCTTTCTCCCCTTCTTAGTTACAATGTTCCATTTGGTTCTTAAAATGCTTGAGTTTGGTCCGCTTCCCTTTCTAGGATAGAAGAAGTCCAAAGTCAATGGAACGATTGAAGTTGTTCGCCTTTGTGGTGGTAAAATATTTGGTAAGATGTTAGGCAAGACCCCAGGGTCAGAGAAATGGAGGACGACACACTCCCCTTTAAATTTTTTCACCCTGTCCCCGATCCACTGTACCCTTCTTGCTTTGACGAGCTCTTCAGAGAGTTGCTGCTTTCCCCAGGGAGTAATTACCATGTTGGTGGTTAACCATGATAAGGATTTGTTTCTTAGAGAAGATGTTGTTTCCCGCTCACCTTGAGCCAAGGGAGGAACATTGGCAAGGACAAGTACCAATGGGGATGCTTCAACCACAAGCTCGAAAGTCCCTTTTTCAGTAAATGGGTCTTCAACAGCAGGAGCGGGGATCGAGGTAATATGGGAATCACCAGGTAGAGTACTATTACTTGCCATTAGGGGGTTTGATACAGGGGCAGGGATGAGACCACTAATAGCTGTAGTTACTGATTTGTTTAAAGATTCCTCTATCTTTGCAGAGACATTTTCCGGTAGTTTCCCTATCTCACCCATAGTTTTTTGTAGTAGACCTTCCAGTCGGTTAACCTCAGAGGTTAACTTGTCTATTTTGCTAACCAGGGGTTTGACCACACCTTTGATTTTTGTGTCCATCAGAGCCAGTAGTTTATTAAATTGGGCATTTGAAAGTGTAACATACGCCTCATTAGTCAGGTCATGCTCCTCTTCCTCAGAGTGTTTCCTCGGAGGGTTTGCTACTTTATTCTTAGCTGACCTGAGACATTCCCGTTTACCCAGGACGGGTGCTGGAGGGGAGGTAGAATGATCTTGACTAATAATTATATCAGACAGTACCTCATTGACGCTAAGGTCTTCAGTTCCAGCAACGGTACCACTGGGCTGTATAGTGATAGTATCCGGAAACAAGTCAGGTGTAGCACTATTAGTGCTATTGTTGATTAGAAGGCCAAAGGGATCGTCTGCCTCAATGTCAATAAAGGGAGATTGGGTAGATGAATCTATTCCCAAAGATGCTCTTCTATCGTTGTTAATTTTTTCAACTACTTGTACCAGATAGTTCTCAATAGAGTTGCTAGGAGTGGTTAACTTTTTAGGAGGCATAATACACTTTATACACAGCTGTAGTTAGAATAACTTACGTAGCAGTCTGCAGAGATGTGTTGTTATACAGGGGCGTCAGTCCCAGATTAGCAAGCCAAGAGACCAGGCCCAACCCAACCTTGGCCAACCTCGGACGGCCTCAGACGGCCCGCCCTTTGCCCGGTCTTCGCCCGGCGTCCCGCGAGACGGGGGTGATGCGCTATTTCAGCGCCTTCAGGCGCGCTGGTGACGCGGCGTGCGCCGCTTGGCCTTCTGGGAAATGTAGTTCCCTCGACCGCGCTCCTCTCGGCCACCTCGTACTCCCAGATGTCAGTGGAGTCGGGCAACGCGAGGCGGGAGGCGGGAGGGCAAAGCAGCAGTAGATGAAGGTTTCTGCAGGTCTCCTACTCGTCTGGCCAGCAACAGCAACAGCGTTTCGCCAGTAAAGGTTCCCCCCCTCGACCGGGGTGATGCGCTATTTCAGCGCCTTCAGGCGCGCTGGTGACGCGGCGTGCGCCGCTTGGCCTTCTGGGAAATGTAGTTCCCTCGACCGCGCTCCTCTCGGCCACCTCGTACTCCCAGATGTCAGTGGAGTCGGGCAACGCGAGGCGGGAGGCGGGAGGGCAAAGCAGCAGTAGATGAAGGTTTCTGCAGGTCTCCTACTCGTCTGGCCAGCAACAGCAACAGCGTTTCGCCAGTAAAGGTTCCCCCCCTCGACCGGGGTGATGCGCTATTTCAGCGCCTTCAGGCGCGCTGGTGACGCGGCGTGCGCCGCTTGGCCTTCTGGGAAATGTAGTTCCCTCGACCGCGCTCCTCTCGGCCACCTCGTACTCCCAGATGTCAGTGGAGTCGGGCAACGCGAGGCGGGAGGCGGGAGGGCAAAGCAGCAGTAGATGAAGGTTTCTGCAGGTCTCCTACTCGTCTGGCCAGCAACAGCAACAGCGTTTCGCCAGTAAAGGTACACATCTGCCTGTCTGGGGAGGTGCTGGCACCTCCCTGGACAGGAAACCTATTGTCCAGGCCTATTGTCCAGGCCTCCCCTGCCGGAGTTTCTTCCGGCAGCAGGAGGTCAGACTTGTGTCTGTGGCAGCAGCATCCATGTTGTGATGCTGGGGCTCTGTTTAACTTTAACCGGGTAAAGCAGTAACATACATGTCTTTTCCCTCTAGAAGGGTGGAATGCTACCCCCGCTGCCAGAATTGGTGGGGGAGGGTAGTATTCCAAAGTGTTTGACACCTTACACAACATGTTTTGATAAAGCCAAACTAAAGTTAGCATTAACCGCGAGGATTATAATGCACTTAAGAGTATATGGTATGGCTATATCATAGGACAGCTATAAGTAGATGGTTCTGAAAGCTGCAGAGGGGCTCAGATCATGCTAGGGCACCCTCTCACATAAAACCAAGCACTATGCCTCCAGGATTGTCGAGGCCTCCCATAGGAGTGACTTATAGGTGCATATGTGTCTATATGTATAGGTAGATATAGACATACTATATCTAAGTAAGGGGTGATTACACCACCTTACCCAAGCTGAGTCATCAGCCTGTGGTGTCAGTTTAGAGGGCCAGCCAGGGGTGGCATAATACATGCTGCAGCCCCTGGTAGGCCTTGGATGCACCTATGCCCTAGGTACCTATGGTACACTATACAGGGGCTCACAAAGGTGACCCAATACCCTATCTGGTATGTACCTAAAGTACAGGGTATCAATTTAGAGAGAGAACAGCTAGACTGTGGGTCTGATTAGCAGGCCCACAGTCACACTAAGGTCGAAAAACCAGAAAATCACAGCAAAAAGTGGGGGTGACCATAGGAAGCAGACCCTACTCTCCTACACAGGCGATAAGGCGCGTTAGCAGCAGGGATTTAACACCTGCCTTTTACTGGTGTAAAGCAGGATGACTACCTGCAGTATGAAAGGGAGCCCAGCCCAGAGCCACATCTGAAGACCAACACATGTCCAGGAGCACTGACCATGCAGCTCAGAGAACCAGGAGGGTGACAACACCCCATACCCCCAGACCACACCCTCCCCAACTACCACAGAGGCAGCGCAGAACAGGAGAGCTGACGTTCCGAAAATGGCATGGTGCCTCAGCCACACAATAGCAGAATGTGGGGAGAGTTGGGAACCAAGTATGTGCGAAGGAGGCAAGTGACCCATCAATGAGAATGTACACAATAGCAAGTATGGCAGTGATTTGCTGGACAGACTTCAGAATGCAGTAAACAGACCAGTGCTTAATTTGTGCCGGGGCTTGCCGGTGCTTAGCACCGGCACTTAATTATTAGGGCCGGGTCTACAGTATAGTGAAGTCACGCAAGCACTGCATGTGCCAGTAATTGATAATTAGCACTGCCACTGGCACAGAGAGCGTGTGGTGTGCTGCTGTAAACGTCCGTACGTAAGTGCTGCTTTCACTTTACCGACATGTCAAGAACTTCAGTCACTGAATGGTGACCTTGACGTGACTGGTGCAGTGACTGACTCGTCCCCGAATCAGTTTCGGTTCTTCAGCCAGGGCCAGGCTCAGCAAATCTGCGGGGGTTGTGGCTGTGCGCGGCAAGCAGCGTGCGCAGATTTTTTCACATTGCTGCGCGCGCATTCGCTGCTTTGCCTCACCCCACCCCAGCATACACGCATGCCTCAGGCTCACCACCACCGTCCGATTCACCGTGGCCAGCCGCCGTTCCAAGTAGCAGGACCTGTCCTGGACGAACTGCGTTTGCCGCATTAAGGTCAGTCAGTGCAGTGGACTCAGTGAAGGGTACATAGAGTTAAGTGCCACCACGTGAAGCATGGCCCTGGGGTAGTAGTCCAGCTGCGGCGGGCGGGGCGGCCTAATCATAATGTGTTAACTTAAAAATAAAGCTGGCGCTGCGCAGGTCAGGTCAGGCAGGTTCTGGCAGGCGCCATGATTATGTTTTTTTTTAATACTTTATTGATGCCGTAGTTACTGCCTCTGATCATGATGAGTGGCTGCCAGCCCGCCGCCCTTAAGTTTGATAATGTCTGACTCATGTTACGCAGTTGAGGCAGCGGGCCGGCCCAAGCTGCCTGGATGATGGATTCAGTGTCGGTTCCGCAAATCTGCGGGGGTTGCATTCGGAATCGTGGCCATTGACCATTCATCTTCAGGGGGTGAAGTGGCAGACAGGGCCTGGCAGCAGGGGCCAGTACTGAGCAGGCTTCATCTGTTAAAAAAAAATAAAGCTGCGCAGCAGCCTAAGTAAGGCTGCAGGCTCAGTCTGCACTAGCACCGCAGTGAATCTGAGTCAGTTTGGCAGTATATTCTTATTTTAAAAGCTGCTGCTGCCGAGTTCCTGGGCTCCAGTAATATTCAGGCATAAATTAAAATTTCAAGATAAGAGAACTCTGGTGATAAATCGTCTTCCTGGAGAGAGACAGGAGTTTTGTCTGGGGAAGTTGTGACTGCTTGAAAGGAAGTACAGCGTTATTATATACCTACCTGCTGCAAAGAACGTTTACCACCAGATCAAAAAGTGCATATAATGTAAAATAGGTCAGTGTGTGTTACTGCTTCTGTCAGAGAGATAATTTTTGTTATTTGCAGTTTGTAAGTTAAAATCCTATCAGAGAACAGCAAGCTATTAATATGTCTGTCATCAAAGACCTGCATGCAAACAGCAATTTATATATTAGAGCTATATGTTTTTTGGCCCAATCTTTCGTTATCCTAATCTTGCAAAAAGGGTTAATTTGGGTAGAAAATAAATCAATTCTTATTGAAGAGAACCCGGCCAATGCTGTTATGTTTTAAATTATGAATTTGCGCTTTTCCAGACGTCAAACTCTTAAAATAAATTGCCTACAAGACAATCATGGATGACATGTAACTCCTTTACCTTGTAGTCCTCTCTGATGTAACATTCCATTTATACTGATTTACACACGTAGTATTGTATCTATGCAATGTGTGAATGATGCAAAGTGCTCTGACACCTTACATTGGTATGAGAGGCGCTATAAAATTAAATTAATTGATGACAGTGGTTATGGAGACTTGAAGCCAAGGGCAGTGTTAAAGGGTGGTACTGAGGGATTGTGTGCGAGGGGTGGTCATTGGGGGGCGCCAAAATGCACTTTTGAATTAATCATTTTCAAAATGTTCACAGGAAGGGGAACCTCCTATCAAAACCTTCCTATAAGGAAGGCTCCCTTGCTGAAATTCAGATATATTACATCTGACTTTTAACAGTGCCAGTTGAAGATGTGGGTGAAGCTAATATAGTAAGTGGGCGGAGCCAGTGGAGGAAGTGGGTGGAGCCAGAGAAAAGTAGGTGTGGCCTATGGCAAACATTTCAGCACCTGCACTTCATATTTTACAAATTAAGCACTGAAACAGACATATCCATGTGGACATATACTGGTGGTGTTTGTAGTGTTGTGGACAGTGGACGCAACCATGTTACCTCAGGCACTGGGGAAGACCTCGGTCATGTAGCTGTGTCGTGCCCCCCTGTAAGCGTAAGTGGAGTGGGCTGGTCCGGTTTACCTCAGTCCATCATAGGAGTGTGAATAAATAGGCCGGGCCCTGGGAGTGGTTCACTTGCGGGATGGCCAACGCATCTGCCAGGGGAGCAGGCCTCACCCTGCCATGAGGCCGCCGCCGTGACTGCCGGCCTCCTAGACACAGGCTCCCAGCGAACCCAGCGGCACAGCACCGCCGAGTTATGTCTGTGCTGACTTCTGTCTTTGACCTACACTGCGCTCAGCAGGGCTCACAATTCAAATCGAGTTGCGATTGCATATGACGCAGTCCAGTAGACAAAAGACATTGCTCCCAGTGCGGCCCACCCGAATGACGCATCATTGCTGGCTGAGCACCCCCCTAGCGCTTCAGGTGCCACTAACTCTGTGCACCATATGTCAACTCCACATGGCTGTGGGCCCCTGCTGACCTCTGCCTCCGGCCTACATTGCGGTCAGCAGGGCTCCCACACATCCAATCAATTCCTGACCTTCACGGATGACACATCATCGCTGGCTGCACACCCCCTGAGCACCACTGGTGCCACTAACTCTGTGCACCACTACCCATGGACACTTTATGATTGAGTTACGTACTGTGGATGCAACAATCTCACCTCAGGTAGTGTGGAAGACCTTGGACGATGATGATGAATATGAGGCAGGTGTAACACACCCCACTGCAGTTGCAGCAGGAATATCCCAAAGGGACACAATCATTGACAATTTCCTCACATGAGCACGCTCAACTCTGTTGCCCCTACCTCAGTGCACCACAAGTCATGGGCCCTTCTTACTGAATTTTGGGTGTTTTCTGTTTCCGCTGTAATAGTGAACACTGTTCAAGTTGTTGCCAGCACTAAACACTCCCTGAGGGCTGGCTCACACTCATCACACACCCATCCAGCACAGGCATCACTGTATATGTGATCCTGGTATAAAAAGGGGCCGGGCGCACGTGCCATAGGCATTTCCACTATCTATCCAAGATTGTCTGTGTAGTCATTATGTATGAATGATGGCCCCGGTCCCTACCATATTACATTGTGCTGTGGACAGCGATCGCAACCATGTCACCTCAGGCAGTGGCTAAGAGCTTGGACATGTAGCTAAGTCGTCCCCCTGTAAGCAACAATGTTGCAATGTAGCATGCACCCTTAGGGCGGGCTCGCACAAACTGAGTAGGGAAAGAGCGCAAGACCGCTTGGGGTCCAGATTCATAACTGCCAAGTGTTGTGTGTATCTGTATTGCCGCGGCATGAGCCAAATGTCTAGCCACATTTGCAGCACCAGTTCCGTCTAGCATGTACTCTACATCTGAGTCCACCCTATCCTTACCATAGGCCTACACTCATGTGGCCCACCACCTTCAACGGCCAACATCACAGAGTCGTTGTCAGTCTTGTGGACATGCACAGACAGGCATGACAATACTGTGCCGTAGGAGTGCAAGTGATGCAATCGCCTAGTGCACATAAGTAAATGGGTTTGGGGGGGGGAGGAGCAGCTGTGAGGCAACGTAACAGATAGTGATGCCGCTCATATGCCACATGCAAGACATGTCAAACATGACTCCTGAAGTCGCACACATCCCAAACCCCAACCCAAACAAGCCACATTACATTTCCTGAATGCAAGTAGATGACAAACTAACATTAGGGATGAAAGCTCCTTTGTTTCCACTATCAGGCGGGAGCACATCTGCACCTCCGACCTCAGAATTGCATGTGCCTGACACCCCCTGACAGATACCATAGCAGCTGATGAAGACTCCCACACTATGCACAGCCTGACGAAAGAATAATGTATTAACACCCCACAGACAGAAGTCCTTGCTCAAAGTTATCTTGCATGGAATGGCCTTCACACTTACTCCTACACCATCCCAGGCGTACAACCGGTGCACACTAAACAACTCATTGATCCGAGCTGTGGCATTTCATCCACAGAACTGGCACAGGTCAGAACAGTGTCGCTTCGACCAGAGCCACTAACGCAATGGCAGAACATCCTAGACACATGCACAAACCCTGTCACGTGGAACTGTACCGTGCGCGTATGCTGCATTTACTAGGGGCACTGCCATTGGCAGTGATGCGGATCAGTAACTGGCAAAGCTTCCGCCTTGCCATCATCACCTTTGTTCAGCCTGTGTTACATTGTCGATCGTGCATATTCGAGTGGTGCATGGATGTCTGCCTATCCAACAGGACGGTAGCTGAACTGGATTTTGACATGTGTGCGTGTGCCCCCTCTTGGCCCACGACCAGGAGTGTCACCGTGAGACCCGTTTATGGGATACCTTGATACTTGGAGAAGTGTGGCTCAATGGTTAAAGTGGCAGACCCTGATGCAGAGGTCTGGCCCGGGACCAGGGTTCAATTCCCTGCCTCGGCGGGTCTTGGGCTCAAAATTCCACGGACCTGATAATTCTCGCCTCGGTGCCTATTCTATTCATGGATCCCACTCTGCAACTCTGGGCAATAGCTTGCTTAATCTCCACAACGGCCCCCACAACGCTAAGGATGCCTGGCCTTCACCTTGGGGGTGCCTAGGAGTGGACGCCTCACAGGGAAAGTCAGGATGGGTTCCACAGCGGTATTCGTACAAGCGCCTTGAGACCCTTGCGAATGAGTAGTGCGCTATACAAGTATCAATTTACATTTACATTTACATACTTGGCATACATGCTGGCAGCTGGACCTGGGAGAGTGCACAAATCCTCATGTGCAGTGACCACATTGAACCGCTACCCTATTGGGCTGTAGTGCAAATTGGTGACAGGGAGTGGAAGCAGCACATCTGTCCGTACCTGATAATGGATCGACTCGCCGTCCTATTTGATGAAGTCGACAACGACCTCATGTTGGAAATATTAGCCTACGAAGCTGCAATCGCTTTCATGGATGAGTAACTACGGACCTGCAGCCACAACAGATTGGAACACATTGCACATGTCCCGACACCTTGTTGCATCTTTGAGATCTGGTTACATATCCCACGACAACAGTGGACATGGCCGCATTCGCCTGGCCTCCGAATACATGAGGGGAAAACAACGCGGCTTAACAAACACCTGTGAAAGGTGAGGAACTCCCCAGGAGTGGACAGCGGCGCTTGGCAACGTTCCTCATTCGGACATACTGCTGCATTGGTCTGCATGCTGTGGCACTTATCTTGCCCGTACTGACACGCATATGCTAATAAAGTCTACGCACCTTCATTTGTATTCAACAGTGAAGAGTGTTGATTTGAATGACAATGTGTGTCTCGATGTGTGTGTCAATGCCTATCTGGGTCGCGGCCATACATGCGCATTTATAGCATTACCCAGGGAGTACCTTTTTGTGGAATCACTGTCCCTACATTTATCCATGCTTGCATTCTTGATTGATCATGGCCTTTGACACATCTGTGTGAATTGGAATGTTTTATTCACATGCAGTGGAGTGTTGATGCTGGACCAGTACAGGGCATGCAAACCCCACTTTACATTGTTGGCCCGTGGAGGGCCAGCCAGAGTACTTTCGGGATTGACAAGTTCATAGGGACTGGAAGACTACAGTCTGCAGTGTGATTGCTGTGTCATTGGTAACCAAACCAAATATGGCAGTCCTTGTCAAGGTCCAAGGTGAGTGTCGCTCATTGTATAGGGGGACAGTGGGAGGTGTTATTCCAGGGCATGATGCAGAGGGCAGAGATGAATGCTACCACTTTATTCTTACCACAAAGCTAGATTCATCATCATCTTCGTCCTCTGATGTATCAGTTTCCTCACATGCGGGTGGTGGTGTTTTGTCAGCATCACTGTGTGGCAGTGACACATCAGGGGCCAGAGGTGGAATGTCTGCCGCACTGTGTGGCACTGACACTTCAGGGGGAGGAGATGTGGATGTAGTAGGAGCACCGGCATCCATCCACGCCAGGCCTTGTGGTGGCAATGCCATGGCGTAGATCTGCAGGGCATGGAAGATCACAGCTGTATCTCGCTGGTGTGCAGCCGTGGTAAACATTCTTTCCGCCTGCATCCGCTCCATGTTCTCCATGATCCTCCGCAATCCTCCGCATATGTCCCAACTCCCGGGTGACATCGCTAGAGCCACTCCGACTAGACAGTTGTTCTTGGCACAGAGTCATGACTCCAGTGGTCAGCCAGGTCAGCTTGTTGTAGAGCAAGGAACGGACAGTGGATGTAGAGCAAGGAGCGGACAGTGGGTGGCTGTTAGGGACTGTGAGTGGTCCCTGATGGGACTTAGACTCCCACGTATGGCATCTAGTTTGGCTGCCATGAGGTCCAAACCCACCACAACTGGCCAGAAATCTCCTCCTGGCACCCTAACACACGGCGTTGGAAGGCCATGTGTTGGTCAAGGGGGTCCTGAGAGACAGCTGTGATGGTAGGTGCTTACTGCTGTGTGGTCTGTGCAGGGGGTGGGGTCCCACGGATGCAGCTGTGCCACCCTGCTCCTGGAGGTGGGATGCCAGAGGTGTCCCTGAGCTGTTGAGTTACGTCGGTGTAGATGTTGGGGCGGTCCTCTTCATCATTAGTGCTGTGTTGTTGGGTCTGCTCTGCAGGAGGTGTTGACTCTCCCTATGCAATGTGAAGGGGAAATGCAGATTGACATTGTGTTTACATGAATGTTCGCTCATAGTGCAAGTTTACTGTCAGACTGCATGGCAATGTACATTGTGACTGTTTATGAGGAGACGCCTATTTGAAGCGGGACACTTGGCATTTCTACACCATCAGAGATGTGAGGTTGTACTTGTACATTGTCATCTCAGAGTTTCCTGCTATGCCAAATGGGAATGGCCATTTTATACTCACAAGCAGCAGCAGTTGTGTCCTCTGTTCTGTTGTGAAAGTGCTTGTAACGGCGAGCGCGGTCCCGATGAAGCCCTCGGCGCAGCCCGAGAGATGACAGCACCCGCCCGGAAAGGAGAAGAGTGAGAAGCCGTTACCCTAGAAGGCCCCCTTGGAGAAGGACCTGTACGGATTTTCTGTTAACTCAAATAAAACCGCATATCACAAAAACCCGTCTCCTGCCCTTCCCTGCTCAACCCGCTACAGTGCTGCAGTTTGTACCACATTGTTTTCAATGTTAGGGTGCTCTGCATCTTATGTATGTGTGTTGCATTGTGGGTGAGATGCCCCTTCGGATCTGATTTGGCTGGCCCTTATCCCTTTCAGGCGGTGTGCTTTTCACTTCTTTGCTTATACAGTGCTGAGATGTTGCAGACTTGCGTAAATTGGGCTCTTAGTCAGAGTTGTCACTCTTGGGCATAGTTTGTCTGCAGATGTGCTATACTTATTTGTGCATGTGTGCCATTGTGCCCATCTCCCCCCATCCCCCCAGTCCCTGGTCGTTACTCACCCTGTTGTAGTTGGCTCAGGTCATGTTGTTCAGTGTCTGGTGCCCCAACTCCTGCCACTGTCTCCCCAGTGATGGTCCCAGGCTGGTCCTCCGTGGGACTTTTGGGGTTCTGGTTGTCCTCTGTACTTGCTCCGGCTACCTCCATGGTGCTTCGCAGTTGTTTGGGTCTTGTTTGTTTTTTGGGTTGCCGCTTTTATCGTGATTTTGGCCACCTGATTTGTGGGACTTGCAGGCTGGCACTGCTTTTTGCTGGATTTTTTATCTCAGCTGTGCCCATTGCAAGTTTTTTCACGTTGGGTTTGTATTTTTATCGCCGTCTAGGGACTTTTATCGCGAACATTTGATGCAGTATCGGGATACTATTGCATGTTACCGCAGTGTTGAGAATACAACGTTGACACAGAGTTATTTTCCAGCTATAGATGGCGATATGAAACATTGCGTTAACCTATTTTGGCGATGTCTATCGCACGTTCTTTAGAATATCCCCCTCAATTTAAAGGTTTTCTGCTTTTGTGAAATTTTTGCATAACATTGAGAAGCAGCGATAAGGTGTTAGAATGCTAAAAACGTGGTAACCATGTAAGGAATGCTTGTCTTGTTTTCTCTGGCCATGTACTATATTGCTGCATTTAATTTAACATTCTAGGTGGTTACGTTACCATTCATATTTTATACACTATACATGGATTTTTGAAATAAACATTTTAAATTGTTATCCCCTGGCTCTTGGTGAGTCTGTTATTCATTTGCGAAAGAGGGTTTGGAATTCTGATGTGTCCTTGAACTCATCTAGAGGAACTAATTGTGACCAGAAAACACTGCACAGCATTGCTTAGTGGGTGTGTACTGGTCGCAGTTTATCTGAATTTCACATTTGTGCTGGTGCATTGACCTAACCCCTGGCACCAAGGGTTTAGAAATCTGAGCTTTGCTGCTTTGGGGGTACCCCAAATCATGATAATTGGCACCCAACGCGGGACATGCATGGAATATCTGAGCTTTTACCAATTGCAATGACGCAAGCAGCTAAAAACCTATCCCTTCAAGCATACCCTCCAGGTTTAATGTAATTATTATTTATATATTTGTGGTACTTATATAGCACTGACCTAGCAACAGTGCAGCTGACCTGTACAAGTAACATGTTAGAGAATAACATGTGACAGGCTGAGAACAGTGCTATGAAAGTAGGATTTATTTATTGAAGAGTTGTGTTTTAATTTCTGTATGGAAATTCATCAGATCTAGACTCATGGCCTGATTAGAGTTTGATGAACAAGGTACTCTGTCGCAAATGCAACAGGGTACTCTGTCCGCCAGACCTTCAGTCCACTCGCCTTCCTTAGATAGAAACAAACCTGAACATTTCGGTCAACAGAGCCCCTTTAGCTCAGTCTTTGGAAAACTGCCTCCGAAGGTCCAACGGACAATACACCAGGAGCCCTATTTAGGTTCGAAATATGGTGTGATGTTGTCCTATCTGTCACTGCAACTGAAAAACCTGGACTTGAAAGGCAGAAAAAAATTATGATCCCCACACTTCCAGGGTGGCGGATCATAAATTATTTGTTTTAATGAGAATGTTTATGTATATTGAAAGAATCCACCATGACAGTGGTTTCTTTAAATGTATAGAGATGAAAGCTGGGCTGGTGGCCATCTCTAAATTTGACAGTCAGAAGTCTGCCAGGGTGGCAGACATAATGTCCTTTACCATCCTGATGGATGTATTCCATCGACAGAGCCAATGGGCGTACAGTCAAAACAAAACTTAAGGTGCCCCATCTCTTAGTTACATTTGCACAGTGGCGTAACCAACCTTGAGGGGGCCCCCCTCAACCTCAATCTAGAGCTCCCTAGCAGAAGTGCAGTGCTGACGGGGCCCCCTGGAGGGTGAGGGCCCCCCCACACCGCGGGGGCTGCAGGGGCCTGTGTTATGCCTCTGCATTTGCACTGGCCTACCATGTCCTCCAAATGCTTAAACAGGTCCCTAGTCTGGAGTCAGTAATAGAGTTCCATTATGTTGGAGTAAGTCATGAAAAGGCTTCATATTTTTCCTGTTCGGATTTCGTAATTTCTAGAATTGTTCTGTTTGTCTTCTTTTTTGTTCCATTGTCCACCTGTGAAGTGCAATTTATATCTCACATAGGAGGATAAGTCATTGTGGATTAATTTGTGGTTTATGCATGTGATCTTGAAGTCAATCCTCACTTCAAGGGGGAGCAACAGAAGTCGTTTCTCAACTGGGGTGATGCGGTCGGACATTTTAGTGCCTACAGTGGGCCTGGCAGTAGCATGAACACCCTGCTGGGGGACCACAACTTCTACCTCAACAATCAACTGGACCCCAACACCACATCCCTCCTCGACAACCTCCACAACATCGGACTCCGCCAAATCATGACCGATCCATGCACTCTGCAGGACACACCCTCGACCCCCTCTTCACAACAGGAAACTCCATCACCTTCAGCCATACCACCAAACTCCCATGGACTGACCACAGATGCGTCCACTTCACCTTCAAAACACCCACCATCCACAGACACCAGCACCTGCTCCCACAAAGAAACTGGTCCAGCTCACCTCCTTGCTCAGCAACTTCACCCCAAACAGCACGGAAAATGACAACCCCAAAACCGCAGCTTGAACCCTGCACAGATTGATCACCGACAGCACCAACACCATAGCTCCCCTCAAGGACAACAACAACAACCACGCCAAGAAAGCCAGATGGTTTACCACCGAACTTCAAGAGTCCAGATGCACTTGCCGTCGCCTTGAAAAGACCTGGAGGAACACCAAATCCACAGAAGCACACTACAAATTCAGAGCCGCCACCAACACCCAGCACCAACTCATCAGAAAAACAAGAAAAAAAGCGATTGGCGACGGGATCTCCACACACGCACACAACAGCAAATAACTCTTCAACATCATCAAGGAGTTCACCCAAGCCCTCAGCAAGTCGACTGGCATTCCTCCCTCACAACACCTCTGTGACAAACTTAGCATCTTCTTCGACCACAAAATCAAGAGCAACTATGGCAATTTCAACGAAGACAACCAACACACGGAGCCCCCACCTACCACCCGACACCCGGAAGCCAGTAATCGACAACAGGACAGCCCTCTCCACCGAAGACACATTGAAGAGGATGAAGTCAATCCACTCCGGGGAGCCCACGGACCCCTGCCCCGCCACATCTTCAACAGAGCCGCCAACACCATCGCACCCATACTCCACCACACCATCAACGACTCCCTGGCAATCGCCTTGTTCCCAGATGACTGGAAACACGCAGAGGTCAACCCCCTCCTACAGAAACCCTCGGCTGACCCCACCGACCTCAAAAACTACAGACCCATCTCTCTGTTCCCTTTCCCTGCAAAAGTCATCGAGAAGGCCATCAACAGCCAACTCGCCACATTCATTGAAGAACACAACATCCTTGACTCTTCCCAATCCGGCTTCAGGAAAACCTACAGTAAGGAAACCGCCCTCCTTGCCGCAACAGACGACATCCGCACCCTACTGGACAAAGGGTAAACAGTAGCCCTCATCCTCCTCAACCTCTCAGCAGCGTTCGACACAGTTTCCCACCGCACCCTAATATGCAGGCTCAATGATGCAGGGATCCAGGAGGCCCTCGATTAGGTCTGCCCCTTTCTCACTGGCAGAACGCAGAAGGTCAGACTCCCCCTTTCTCTCGGACCCCACACCAACAACCTGCGGAGTCCCTCAGGGGTCCTCCCTCAGCCCTACGCTCTTCAACATCTACATGGCTCCAATCGCCCCCATCGTCAGACTCAACATTGTGCCATACGCGGACGACAACCAACTCATCCTCTCCCTATCCAACAAACATAACACCGCCAGACACAACTTTCGTGAAGGCATGGAAGCCATCACCAATTGGATGAAAAACACCTGCCTACAACTAAACACCAACAAGACAAAAGTAATAATCATGGGCCCAAACCCCGCCGAATGGAACAACACCTGGTGACCCTCCACCCTTGGAGACTCGCCCACACCCACGAACCACGCACGCAACCTGGGAATCATACGGGACTCCGATCAACTCTGTCTCGTCCTCCTGCTTCCACATCCTCCGCTTCCCACGGAAGACATTCAAATGGATCCCCCTCGAACGCACTCTATGCCAGAATAAACAAAAACCTCACCCGCAAGCTACAATACATCCAGAACGCCGCCGCAAGACTGATCCTCAACCTGCCAAGACACTACCACATGTCCCTGCACCTGCGTACACTACACTGGCTCCCTATCAAGGCAAGAATCACTTTCAAGATGCTCACCCACGCACACCAGGCCCTCCACAACACCGGACCAGCATACCTGAACAACCGGCTCAAATTCCACGCACCCCAATGGACCCTACGATCAGCCCAGTTCTCCTACGTCGTGGTCCCACGCACCAGGAAAACCTGATCGGAGGCCGTTCCAAAGCCTGGAACGCCATTCCACTACACCTCAGACATCTTCTCAAAACACCTCAAAACCTGGCTCTTCGATGGACCCCCTCCCTGATGGACCGGAAGCTGCACACCCCTCCAGAGCCTTGAGACCCCTACGGGTGAGTAGAGCACTTAACAAATGCTTGATTGATTGATTGATTGATGAACTGCAGCACTGAGAGCAGCTGTTAGAGTATTTCTGAGGTACTGCATTGTCTTTCTAGAGTCTCAGTGAGAAATGGAGGTCTTTGGTTTCCTGATCAGATTTAGTTGATAGAAGACAGATTTTGTTACTATGTTGATGTGATCTTTCAGACTGAGAATCTGACCCATGTTGAAGCTGAGAGATTTCACTTGATGGATCAAAAAATTAAAATGCCTAGGAGGTGTAACGAGCCAAGCCATCTCTATGTAAAGTTGGAGAGTCATTTGAGAAGAGAAGAACAAATCACATTTTGTTCAGATTCATTTTTAGAGAGAGTGAATTTGATTAGTTTATTTAAAAATAATTTAAAGTTATTTATACTAGAGGGGTCTGGGGCCTTGTATTGTCAGCTTATTGGTGAATATACATAGATCTGGCTTGGAGTATTGAGGTAATGTCTTAGAATATTAAGGTAATACGTTCCGTAGACAAGTTGAATAGGTAGGGTAAGAGGATGGAACTCGCAGTACTCCAAATCTTACTGGCTGAATATCTGATTCAAAAGATTATAATTTCATAGGAGAACGATTCATTTTACTCCTATTCTAATATTCTGGATAGGCAGAAACAATAATGTATTTTATTTATATTTTTATGTATTTGTTTAATTTATGTCATGCATTTATTTTATTTTATGTTATGTTATGTTATGTTATGTTACTGCACCACCCCAGGAAGAGTCAGCATGCACTCGCTCTTCCTCAGATAGTGTTTCCGCTAGTCTCCCCTTGAACCAATTCATCAGCTTCGCCTCCACACCTCCATCGATCATAAGGAAGCATTCTGTCAATCCTAGGCACTCCCCATTGTTCTTTCCATTATACTACTCCCACACTGCATAGCGCTCAATTGCTTTGTCGCTTCGCTCACTCTATTGGAATCTCATACAGACAATCATGCCATTTCCTGGTGAACAGTCTTCAGTTTATAGGATGGTGATTTGAAAAAGAGGGGGTTGGATACCCTCAAGGAAGTCATGAAATTATGTGGTTTAGCATGAAACGTTCTCTGGTTGCTCTATGCTGATTTAAACAACTCAGAACTGTGAAGACATTCATGGTCTGACCTAGGAAAGGAGATGCGATTAATTTCTATACATAAAATACCAAGGCTCCAAAACCAAGGAGTTGTTGGTGAAATGATGCTTTTTTTGTTGATACAAATGATTCAGAGGGGAGGTTAATAATTACTTTGAATGGGTGTGGAAAGAATTGGGTGCATGTGTTTTAGTTTCACCACGGAAGAGACAGGGATTGCAAATTCCTGTATCACAATAGTTCCTGTGACTGTGAGCTGGTGAAGTTACCTTAAAGGGGGTTTCAATGCAATCATTGCTCCTGTTTATAGGCAGTGCTGTGTTTAGTTTCACTCTGTGATATATTTGGAGCAATGAACTTCGGCACCGTCGACACCGTCTCCCACTGCACACTCACCGCCAGACTCCACGATGCTTTCATACAGAGAACTGCCCTCGACTGGCTCCGCTCTTTCCACACTGGCAGATCCCAAAGAATCAGGCATATACACCTTTCCTCTCTGAACCCACAGAGATCAACTGCAGAGTACCCCAAGGATCATCGCTCAGCCCTACGCTCTTCAACATCTACATTGCCCTCTCACCGTTATCGTCAGACAGCACAAACTCAGCATAGTATCCTACACCGACGACACCCAGCTCATCCTCTCCCTCACCAAGGACCCCATCACCACCAAACTCAGCTTCCAGGAAGGGATGAAGGACGTTGCATCCTGGATGAGCAGCAGCTGCCTGAAGCTTAACTTGGAGAAGACAGAAGTCCTCGTCCTCGAACCCTCCCCGTCTGCATGGGACTACACCTGGTGGCCCATCGCCCTCGGCAGCACTCCCAACCCCATGGACCACGGCTGGATCCTCGGCATCATACTCGACTCCTGCCTTTCCATGACCTGACAGATCTACGCAGTCACCTTCACCTGTTTCAACACCCTCTGCATCCTTCGCAAGACCTTCAAATGGATCCCCCAAATCAAGAAAGACCGTCACCCTCGCACTCATAACCAGCTGGCTGGACTACGGAAACGCCTTCTACGCCAGGATCACCAAATCTCTACTCCGCAAACTCCAGCCTATACAGAACACCGCAGCCAGACTCGTCCTTGGCATCCCTTGACACGAACACATCACCTAACACCTTGAGACCTCCACTGGCTCCCCGTCGAGAAGAGAGTAACTTTCAAGATACTCACCCATGCCTACAAATGCCTCCACAACACTAGACACCAATATCTCAATGCAAAGAATCTCCTTCCACATACCCAAGAGAAACCTCCGATCTGCCGCCCTCCCCCTCGCTAAAGCCCTGCGCATCCGCAGAGAAACAGCGGGTGGAAGAGCCTTCTCCTACATCACAGCTAAGACCTGGAACAAGGTCCCGATTGACATCAGATGCGCCCCTACTCTGCACAGCTTCAGGAAGACCCTCAAGACCTGGCTCTTTGACTGACCCGAGCTGCTCCCCACAAACCCTCCAGCACCTTGAGAGCCTCACGGGTGAGTAGCACACTTCACGATTTCCCCATCGATTGATTAATTGATTGAGTGAATTCATACCAAGGCCAATTAGATGCATCCACATGTTGGACATACTGGCCCTTCTCCTCCCCAGAGTCTCCTGTTTGTCATTAGTTCTTTTTGAACTTGTGTTTAAATGAAAATCACCACTATTTGTCTTTTTAAGCCGCATATATTTTGAGAGGAACCAAAGAAGTTTGTTAAACCACAGTAGACAAGCTGTTCATCAAAATACACATCCGGAATATTTAATTCTACAGTAGCCAGTTCTCTGGGGGTCAAACTAGGAAAGAAAAAATAGTCATCATAATTCTAACAATGAACTGTACTGCAGTTGTACGAACTGATCCTCAATTAAAGGCTATTAAATGCATTTTCTCGCTGTGTTTTTTCAGCATTTATGAATGTTTTGGATGTTTTTTCCAAATGTATCCACAATTGTTTTTGCCAAACGTATTCACAATTAAGTATGTATTCATAGAGTAAACCTTGTAGTAGTACATTTGCATGCACTGCAATATAACATTTGAAGTTAGAAGGACCTGATGTCACCTTTTTAATTTTTTGTATTGTTTGCATCATATTTATCCAGTGCTAATTTTAGTGCTGTGTTAGATTTTTAATGTATTTCTAATGTATTCAGCCCATAGCTAGGGACTGGCAAAATTACAGGACATTACTTGGGCACACTTCACGAACATTTGTGGAAAAACTGCTAAGTCTATGACATTCAGATAGTTTTCACAGCAGGAAAAATACCCCTCAAAATAGGGTTTTCTGCACATTAAATGTCTGAAATGTTGATAATTGCACAGAAAAAAACATGCATATGATACTGTATGAAAGAATCGTTGTATACAAATGCTTTGCATTAGAATTATTAGAATTATTCCTTGATGATACATTTTTAAAAACTTGCGAGTTAATGAATTTTGCTCAAAGCGATCGACACACACACACGCGCGCACACACACACACACACACACACACATTCTTCTCATAACACATGATAGTTTGACACTCCTGGAAATCAGTTTTCCCAGCGATGTTCCACCTTCTAGTAAATTATGTTTCCAGTGGTGTTTGCCTAGATTATATTTCGATACAAGCATCATTTGCTATATGAGTCATTCTGTGTGAAATATGTAATGCCATTTTCATTTCCTATCAAAATATGCGAAGGTAATGTTGTCCCACGGCGCTCGCTCATGGAGATGTGTTGGTCTCACCGAGCTTCACTGAATTGGTTGAAATATGCTTGAATGTTTGTGGATGCTTTTCGTATGAGATATATTGATTATTACTTTTCAAATATTAAGTACAATTTATCTGGATATTTCTCTCTACCATTAAATCCATGTATTATAAGGATCTGTGCACATCTCCTTTTTACATCTATTTATTGAATTCTATTAAGGCTATATTATTTCTCATCCAGGTCCAGAAGAAATGTTCTTTTTGCAGAGAAACTTTTCTGAGCAGCACGAACCAGGAGATCATGCCTACCGAGGTTGTGCTTTTCTCGGATAGCCTCAGCACATTGTCCAAGTCTTCGAGAGGTCAAAAAATGCCAAACCAACTTCTTCCTGGTGCTGGAAATCTTCCTAAATCTAAAGCTCCCAGACTGTAATGGAAGGCTCCGAAGAGATGAAATCACAGATGGCAGTGGAAGAATAGCACTGCCTCTAACAAGCGTGGCAGTAGCAAGTAATTTGTGATAATTTGATTTCATTATGCCTTAATTAATGTTCTGCATCTTAAAAAGATGTGTTGCCTTTCCTCCAGCATATTTCTTTGGGTAACTGTTGTCCTGTGTTAGTGGTTTATGCATCATGTTGTGTCTCTCACTGTGAGATGATTGCCTTTCCATAGCTGGTTCGGAGGGCTTCTTCTTACAAATGTCCTTTCAAGGCTGCTGCAGACATAGCCTTTGAGTGGTAATACTCTTCACAACAAGGTAGTCTCCAGCCTGGAGCACCCACAACAGAGGTTTAAGCCATTGTCTAAAATCAGCCCAACTGGAAGTGTGATTAATGAAGACAAAATGCCTCACTTAAGGGGCCCCTTACACCTTGTACAGTAGAATCCGAGTCTCACTCCTCCCCACGTTCATCTACCAACAAGCAGTATTCCTGGAAGTATAAGCAGCAGTCCTTTGCTAACAATGTCTTCATGGGATTCCAGTTCCTGGATTTAAGCCTCCAGCCACAGGAATGAAGGCAACACACTTCCCCTGTCTGGGGAAACTGTACTCATTCTCCATTTTGACCCATGTCAAACCATAGGTATCCAATATAGAACTCACTTTGCTTTACAATTGATTCTCTGGGCCAACCTTGAGAAGACATTCTCTCCAGCATTTGCAGAATCTGCTTTAAAAGTTTACACCCAGCCATTACTTAAAGATTTCAGTCCTTGAACTAATCAGCTTTTCATGCTGGAATGGTGTACTAGTGGTAGCCTAGCACTGCACAGAATGTTGCACTCATTTCCTGAGCCTATGAAGAGTACCAAATATAGAACTATCTTCACATGCAAATATTGTTGCTTCTGTCTAGAGTCTTGCCTCTTATTAGAAATGGAGGTTTGTAGTAGGCAATGGTTTGCACCTTTGTCCAAGAAGGGATTCTTCTTCCTAGTCAGGGTAAGGGGATACACTTGTAAAATAGCCCCTGCTCATCCCCTTGGTAGCTTGGTACGTGCAGACAGGCTTATCTCAGAAGCAGTATATGAAGCATTTGTGCACACATACATTAGTACAGTAAAAACACTACAAATGGACACCAAACCAGTTTAGAAAAATAAGTAATCTTCATCTAAACCAAACAAGACCAAATCGACAAACATCCACAATACATAGATTATGGTATCCTCAAAAATGGGTTATTCACACAAATAAAGCTTGTAGCAACAAATAACTCCACCTGGCGCTATTGCAATGCCCTGACAGATAAAAATCACAAAGTGCTGCACCGACTGCGAGCTGCACGGCGTCGGGCTCGGAGTCACGTGGACTCCACCAAACAGTACCTTGGCAAATGATGAAAACAAAGACGGTGCATGGTGTCGGGTAGGTGATGCATCATTGGCACTGTGCGCATAAGTTCCTTACTTTGCCAGGGAGATGACATTGCGGTGGTGTCGAGGTGTTGAGGCATCAGTTCCTTACGACGATGCGGGTAGATGGATTCGGGAGGTCACCCACGTCAGGTATCGTCTCTGTGATGTTGAAGCGGTGCGTCGTAAGCATCACGAGCAGTGCCCTCAGCTCCAGTGCATGTGTAGAAACAACAGGAGTAAACCCATAGACCACGTCGGAATGGGTGTGAAGTTAGAACAATAACATTTCCCAACAGGTTTCAATTTAAGACAGTTATGTAATGTATGCAGTCTGCATTACAAAAACAGGAGACAAGGAGGCAAGGAGGCTCATATGATTTAAAAGTTTGTTATTCACCAAAGTAAAGGAGGGGTGTTACACATGCTAATACAGTTAGGCAGCACTGTACAGAGGAAATCATGTGACAACCCGAGGGCACTTGGTGAGTGAAGAATATATACACTTGGTGGAAAGTGAAGACGCAAGTGCTAAAGGTGAACAGCGTGAACGCGCGAAGTGACAAGAAAATAATACAGTGATGGCTCCGCAGGGTTAAGTTAAATTCACTTAAATCGTGGAATAAACAGTTTTACAGGAGCACAAAACGTAAATGAGCGCCCTAAAATTGCGCTGTGATGTCGACGGCGTTTCGATCCCCGTGAGCCGGGATCGTCATCAGGACAGGGTTGTCGATGTCAGGCAGTGCTGGGGGGAAAAAGGAAAGAATCAGGGGAGGGAAGGGGAAGGAAAAGGGCGCAGGCGGAGAAGAGACGCACTATAAAGGGACAAGTCCGTGGGGGGCGGGTGGGGTGTGTGGTATAGGGGGGGTTGGGTGCACAGCGCAAGTGAGTGGTCACGATCGGCACGTGAACGGGTCATGCGTCAACAGACCGAGGGGGGCCAGGTGACGGGTGAGTAAGCGGATCACCGGCGCACTTATAAAACCGGTACTATCAATGGTGGAAAGAAGTGGGCAGGCGTGCGGTGGTAAGTACCTGGCTCAATAGTGAGGCACATAAGGAAAGGTAATGGTAACCACCGAGTACATAAGGTACTACGTGTGTGAGTGATCTTAAGGGGATCGTGAAGGCTACTTGGGCACAAGGTGAATTAGATAGCATCGTAAGTGCGCGGTAGCGTGAGGGAGTGGAAGGCAACTTAGGGTTGCTTCGGTATAAGTGAACTTAAGCGCAGCGTGAGATAAAAGGTGAGGGCGTACTGGCTCACGTGGTGTGGATTCCTTGAGTCGCTGGACGCCCTGGTATCATCTAAGAATTTGGCGTCTACGAGGGAAACAGGGTTGTTAATTATCGGAGGGGTGAGAAGGTACCATACGGGCTCAGTAGATAAAAAACAATTACCTGAAGGAGGAGCGCACAGTCAATGGCTTTGAGGATTGGGCCAAGCCTGCTGGGGGAAAAAAAGAAGGCAGGGGGCCGTTTAGGGTATAGAAGGAAAACGGTAGACATAGCTGTGCAGCTACGATCAATACCAGTGCGCGCCGGTATGAGCCGAGTAGCGCGTTCAGACTGATGTGCATACCTGAATTGATCAAGGCGGCCGAGGGCGTATAGGGCTCTGGATCTGTGGGCAGCTCGCGGTTATTGCCAGGTTCCGTAGAACCCGGAAGGGTTCGGACAAAGTAAATAACCTAGGATAGGCTGCTGGAGACAGGGGGGGGCGTGGTGGGGAGGGGCGGGGGCGGGGTAGAGACGTGTCATAGTGTTACCGTGGTAACTGAATAAACCAGGAAGAGCTGGTGTGGAAAAACGTCATGAAGGACAGCTCCGGTGCAGGCAGCAGATCGGTGACGGCTTCAGAGTCTATACGGTGTGGTGGCAGCAGGCGTCGGGGCTGCAGTGCAAGTCGAGGCAGTCCATCGTGTACTTCAGGAACGGTGCCCAAGGCTTCGGTGCAGGTCATCGCGTCACTCAATGGTGTCAGTGTTGCTATTTTCTGCTGTGGCAGCAGAAACTGCAGTTCCAGGTGTGGGAAGACAGAGAGGATGAAGTCTCTGTGTCCTGAGACTTCAGAACAAGAGGTAAGTGCTACACCAAGCCCTTGGACACCTTCTTCAAGTAGGATACACAGCACACAGCAAAGTCTTTGTTCACTACTGGCAGAAACAGCCACTGCTGGACAACCCCAGACAGCACACAGCAAAGGGGCAGTACTTCTTCAGTTTTCTCAGCTCTTTTCCTTGGCGGAGGTTTCTCTCAAGTCCAAAAGTATTCTAAAGTTCTGGGGTCTGGGCCCCAATATTTATACTCAATTTCTATTTGTTCTCTTGTGGCAGAAAGGCTCTGTGCTCAGTCAAAACCAGGTTTGTCCTCTCTGGTCCAGCTTCCTAGCAGGGGGTGGAGACATCATTGTGTAAGGCAGACCAGGCCCATTTTGGTGGAAGGAAATCTCCTCCCCCTATTCTAAATGCAGCCCAAGTCTATTTAGATCAGCCCTGACTCATCCAGGAAAGGCAGGACACATCTCAACCCCCTCAGTGGCTGTCTACAGTGAATGCACATCCCCAGCCCCTGTCACTCCAAAGCCTGACAGTCAATCCACAAACCAGCCAAGGCACACAGGATGGCTAAGTAAGAAAATACCCACTTTCTAAAAGTGATATTTTCAAACACACAATATAAAAATCATCTTTACAAAAAGATGCATTTTTATATTCTGAGTTCAGGCATACTAAACTCCTTCTTTCTACCTTGTCAGAATGGGAAGTTATACTTATAAGATGTTATAAATAAACTCCCATTCTATCCTATGGGACAGGTAGCCTTTCAATAGTGAAAAACGAAACACACTGTATTCCACTATCAAGACATGTCACACACAAAGTACATGTCCTACCTTTCACATACACTGCACCCTGCCCACAGGGGTACCTTGGTGCTACCTTAGGAGTGACTCGCATGTAATAAAAGGGAAAATTAGGACCTGGCAAGTGGGTGCACTTGCCAGGTCGGCATGGCAGTACCAAGCTGCACACAGACACTAAAGTGGCAGGTCTGAGATACAATTACCAGCTACTCAAATGGGTGGCACAGCCAGTGCTGCAGGCCCACTAGCAGCATTTGACTCAGAGGCCCTCGGTACATAGGGTGCATGGTACTAGGGACTTATTAGTAAATCAAGTAAGCCAATCATGGAAACACCAGTCCATAATAATAATTTACACAGAGAGCAAATGCACTTTAGCACTGATTAGCAGTGATAAAGTGCCCAGAGTCCAAACCAACAGAACCAGGTTAAAAACAGGAGGTCAAAATGCAAACATTCTGGGGATAAACCGGCTGAAAAAGCCAGATCCCACACCTCTATAATCATATGATCCTGCAAAAAAACTGTGGTAGCCCTAAATCCTAGCTGGGAAAAAAGTCCCAAGAGACCTTTACCCCACTGTGAGATGACAGGTTGTAGGTTTATGGCTCCCATGTGATGCAAACATTATCTCAGGTAGATTAGTCAGGAAACTTTGTCCACCTTTGTGCAGATATTGGTTTTGCAAAGTTTTAGTGAAATACTGAAAGTGTATGAGGTGTGGAATAAGCATATGGAACTATTGGGGAAATAAGAAGGATAGGGTGAAGCCATGTACAGCTACTGAACCGATACATTTGCTGGGCTGTTTTTTGGTATGTGTTTACTGTGGTCAATACTTCTAATAAGAAGATATTTAGGTCTTGTTGGAGGCATCTTTGTCTGTCAAGTTGAACTGATGTCATACCAAATAAAAGAGAGCAATGTGTAGTATAGAGAGAGGAGCATTGGTCCCACCCCTTTTCTGATCACCCTATTTGCAATAACACATTTTTTAGCAGTTCAGTTAATCCACCAAGGAACTGTTGTGTGGCATGAAGTGTCCATGCACTGCAATGGAGGCCCATTGTTATAAATTATACTGGTTTCCACTGCCCAGAAAACCCACAGCTGGTGTTGCAAGCCATAGCCCTGTATATAGAATTGGAAATGGTCTGAGAGTAGGAGAACTACTGAAAATCAGGGCAGATGCCTAGAGCTCTAAATCTCCAAAAAGCTCAAAGAGGAATCCTATTTGCTGAAGAAACTATTCCTTGCCTTTTCCATTTATATCCACTCTCTCATGCTTTACTACCAACTCTGCCACCCCTTTTGTTCTCCTTCCATGAGTTCTGATGTTCCTTCTACTTCTGACAACACACTTCTCACATAGAGGTTTGAGGTGACCGAAACTCCCCAGCCCCCCTCAGCCAACCAAACCAAGAACCAGGGTTGGGTTTCAGGAGACAATGCTCTACTACAGGGACCACATGACAGAAAACTCAATTGATGGATGCATTTGAGTCTGTTTCCTGCTCTTCCCTATCTGTCAAAAGAAATTAATCAATTTAGTGTATTAGCAGGAGGGGAGCTATCATTGGTGCATTGATTCCCGGACCCACTGAGTACCATTAAGGAGGACTTATCCTACCACTCCATGAGCAACCAACCAGTCCCCGCTGTGCACTGCTCTCTGCAAAATGTTCAAAGTAACTGTGGCTCCACCAAAAAATGCAAAGGCCTGCAAATATAAATTTGAATCCACAAACCCCACAATAATAATTAGGGTGTTTTTGGTACTTTGGAAGAACTATCTTCCCTTCGGGTGACCTCTTTTTTTCCTCGGTCACAGGACACTCCCCCCTTGCTAACCCCATTAAGCCCACTATGTTCTTTTAAACGCAGGTTCTCCTGTGCAGGTTCTCCTGTGTTGAATATGATGCTGCAGCGAGAATTGTAGGTTGCTGTCAGTCAGACAGATAGCCTGTATCCTCAAATGCTCTGAGGATCCGTGAACAATTTGCACAACTTTGAACGATTTGCAGAGAGCAGTGCAAAGCACCCTCCACGCACTCAACACCGGACGTCCACACTCCTGCTTCCAGGCCAGCCCGAAGCACACCCACGGATCCTTCTCCTGCTGGAACTGCAGCTACACCAGCATCCAACCTGTCAACCCACCGACCCGGAAAGAACCCAACTAACTCAGCTGCATCCTTCTTAACACCCGCTCTGCCCGCAAACACGCCGTTGAACTTTGGGACCTACTCGACTCTACCTTCCCAGACGTCGCCTTCCTGACGGAGACCTGGATAAACCCCTCTTCTGCACCCCACATTGCCATAGCCATCCTGGAAGGCCACAAGATCACCCGCAGGGACTGCACCAACGGAGTAGGAGGAGGAATTGTAATCGTCCACAAGAACACCCTCAGAATCTCAACCAACACCGACAACACACTCAACACTGCCGAACATCTGCACTTCCAGATCCACACTGACCCCAACACCACCCACAGAGGAACCCTCATCTACAGACCCCCCAGACCCCAGCCACAGTTTAGCGACTCCATCACCGACTTCATCAGCTCTCACATCCTCGCCTCCATGGACTACATACTCCTCGGGGACCTGAACTTCCACCTTGAGAACAACAACAACACCAACTCCACCAACCTGATCGCCAACCTCGCCAACCTCAGACTCAGACAACGTCACAACACCCACCCACTCTGCAGGCCACACGCTCGACCCCATCTTCTCCGCTAGCCTCGTCTCCTTCAACCACACCACCGAACTCCACTGGACCGACCACCGCAGCATCCACTTCACCTTCCAGAAACCCACCACGCACCACTGCTCCCAACAGATGCCCCACCAGTGCTGGAGCAAAGTCACAGAAGACCAGCTAACCGCCACCCTCGCCCAGAGCCCACCCCCCGAGCCCACCGACGCCGACACCTCCGACCTCAGACAGTGGATCGACGACTGTGCCAACACCCTCGCCCCGTTCAAGAAGCCCTCCAACAGTCACACCAGCAAGAAAGCCAGCTGGTTCAATGAAGACCTCTAGGCCTCCAAGCAATCCTGCTGTAAAATGGAGAAGAACTGGCTCCGTGAATGAACACCAGACAGCTTCGCAGCCACAAGAACGCCACCCGTAGACACCATCACCTCATCAGATCAGCCAAAAGGGCCTCCTTCAAAGACCGCCTAGAAAACAACGCACACAACAGCAAAGAGCTCTTCAACATCGTGAAGGATCTCTCCAACCCCAGCTCCAACACCAACGACATCCCACCATTCCAAGACCTGTGCAACTCGCTGGCCACCTTCTTCCATCGCAAGATCGCCGACATCCACGACAGCTTCAACAACATGACCGCCCCGACAACCACTGAAACCCCATGCCCCCACGACCACCATCCGCACCAACCGCCTGCTCTCATGGACAATATTAACAACAACGACACCATCAAGATCATGAAAACCATTCAGCCTGGATCTCCGTCAGACCCTTGCCCACATCTTCAACAAAGCCAGCACCGCCATCGCACCCCATCTCCGGAAAGCCATCAACATCTCCTTCCAACAGCAACCTTCCCGGAGAGCTGGAAGCACGCCAAGATCAATGCCTTACTCAAGAAACCCAAGGCGGACCCCAAGGACCTAACATCGGAATTCAAGGAAAAGCATTGGACTGGATCATCTCGATGGAAGAACCCAGAGAGTCCGCCTCCCCCCTTTTAAGTCAGAGGCCACCGAAGTCATCTGCGGCATCCCGCAAGGATCATCACTCAGCCCCACCCTCTTCAACGTCTACATGAGCCCCCTCGCAACCATCGCACGTGAACACAACCTCAACATCATCTCCTACGCTGATGACACTCAGCTGATCCTCTCACTCACCAAAGACCCAATCACCGCCAAAACCAACCTACATGAAGGGATGAAAGAAGTAGCCGAGTGGATGAAGCACAGCTGTCTGAAACTGAACTCGGGCAAAACAGAAGTCCTCATCTTAGGTGCATCCCCTTCCGCCTGGGATGACTCTTGGTGGCCAACGGCCCTAGGAAAATCCCCCATACCGACGGACCACGTACGGAACCTGGGCATCATCCTGGACTCCTCACTCTCGATGACCAGACAAGTCAACGCTGTCTCATCATCATGCTTCAACATCCTACGCATGCTCAAAAAATCATTTCGCTGGATCCCCACCGAAACAAGAAAAATGGTCACCCACGCACTGGTTACAAGCCGTCTGGAATACGGAAACACCCTTTTCGCCGGTACCACCGCAAAACTGCAAAAAAAACTCCAACGCATCCAAAATGCTTCAGCCAGACTCATACTAGACATCCCCCGCACAGACCACATTTCCGTTCACCTGAAAGACCTTCACTGGCTCCCCGTCAACAAGAGGATAACGCTCCGTCTCCTCACCCACGCACACAAAGCCCTATACGAACTTGGACCTGATTGTCTCAACACACGCCTTTCCTTTTACACCCCCACCCGCCAGCTGCGTTCGTCCAACCAAGCCCTCGCCGCTGTTCCGCGCATCCACAAAGCCACCATGGGGGGAAGATCCTTCTCCTACTTAGCGGCCAAAACCTGGAATTCCCTTCCCATCCACCTCCGCCTTACTCAAAACCACCTAGCCTTCAGAAAACAGCTTAAAACCTGGATATTCGATAAGTAAACCTCCCCCCCTTCCTCAAGCGCCTTGAGACCCTCTGGGTATGTAGTGCGCTATATAAATTCTGACTTGACTTGACTTGACTTGCTAGCCAATGGAGAAACCGCGGCCCTCAACCTCTTGGACCTGTCAGCCGCCTTCGACACGGTCTGGCACCGCACACTACGAACACGCCTACACGATGCCGGGATCTAAGAGAAGGCCCTGGACTGGACCACCTCCTTCCTCTCTGGCAGAACACAGAGCGTCCGCCTCCCCCCTTCTGCTCCAAATCCACCAAGATCATCTGTGGCTTACCCCAGGGCTCATCCCTCAGCCCAACGCTGTTCAACATCTATTCTACATGGCACCACTCGCCCATGTCGCCCGACTGCACAACCTCAACATCATCTCCTACGCCGACGACACCCAGCTGATCCTCTTCCTCACTAAGGACCCCCACACATGACCAAGCAAGTCAACGCCATTTCGTCCTCCTGCTTCGGCGCGTTGCGGCGAGTCTAGGTGGTGGCAGCATCTGTGCTTTACGCTTGTGTTCAGGGGCAGCCTGCTGGCGGATGTGATCTGATTTTATTATTCTCCTAGTGCACTGACGAATTCTCGCTCATTACTTGTTTTTATTATTTTCTTAGGCACTTCACACTATTGCCTATTTTTTTTTTAAAAGCCTCATTAGTTGCATTCTTACCTTTCTGTGTTAAAGGTGGTTTCCCCTGCCCCGGTCCACCACAGCTTTCTGTGCCGCTTGAGTGGAGGGCAGGGCGCCATCTTGGGGTGAGTCCCGGATCCCCGCGGGGCCGTAGGCAGCGGTCTAGCTCAGGGAGGGGTTTGTCTATAAACTGCTAATGCCTGCACGGACGCGCCAAAGGCAGGCCTGTCTGCGCCCGTCCACGCCCCGGATGCGACCAGCGCCAGCCACTCTGGTCTGGGTGTGCCCGATTTCGTTAGTCGCAGGCGGTTTTTTACCCGCGAGGAACTGTTTTCGTTTAAAGGCTCCAGTTGTAGTGGAGGTAAGCAGTGGGCTGTCCTCCACTGCCTTTCTAGATCATGTCCTCTCTGTAAATTCTGTTTCCGGACCAGCTTGTTAAACCCTCCTATTGTAGTCTCCAGTGCGTCCAGGGTACAGGCTGCACTTATTAATGCGCGCTCCATGGCCAAACATGCTTCTGACATTTATGAGCTTCTGTTGGATGCCAAATTAGATATTCTCTTTATTAAGGAGACTTTGCTTAGTGAGTCCTGTGCTCTGGTAGTGGAGCTCACCATTCCCAGGGGCTATAAAATTGCCCGTGGCGACCGTAGAACCGGGAGAGGAGGGGGAATAGCAGTGGTGTTCAGGGACTCGTGGTCCTTTTCCAGTGAAGTCCCGGGTGATTGGGTGGAGGGGGAAGCTCTGGATTTTACTTTCATTCTCTCCCCTCACTTTACACTGGGTGGAAAGCTGGTTTATCATCCGCCCAGTTCCCCGGGAGCCTTTTTGAAAGCGCTTGATGACATCATCATCCCGCGCTCCCTGCGCTATACTAAGTTTTTACTTTTGGGGGATTTTAACAACCATTTGGATACCCCAGATGCACATGATTCGAGGGCTCTCTTGGATTCTCCCAACTTGGCCCAGCTGACTCAATGGTTCAAAGCGCCATCACATTCTGGTGGCCATCTTATTGACCTGGTGTGCACTAATTTTGCCATGAATGTAGGAGATCCAGAACCCGTTACTTGGTCTGACTCTGACCACTACTTGATCAGGTTTTCTTGAGCTTTGGGTAGGTCCTCTCAAAGTCATATCTCGCCTCCCGCCCTGCTCCCTGGGAAGATTAATCTTCCTGCTTTTTCGGAAGCTTTACATCAGTTACGTCCGGTTCCTGCCTCTGATCTCGAAGGGGCGATCAATAGTTTTGATAGTTGGATAAGTCAGGGGGTTAGCGTCTGCACCAAATCAGTTCGTTGTAGCAAACAGCGCTCTCCTCCTTCGCAACCTTAGTTTTCTAATGCTCTTAAGGAACTGAAATTGGGGTGCAAAAAGCTGGAGAGCTGCTGACGTCAGAAGTACTGCTCTTCCGCCAAAGCAACCCTTCGAATAGCTCAAAGGGAGTATTATGCGGCCATTAGAAAAACCAAATGTGACTACTTTGCGGGGAGGATTGCGATGGCTAGCAATAACAGCAAGGAGATCTTTGCTATCGTCAGGAGCTGTCTCTCGCCGAGCGCGGAGCAAAAGACTCTCCCTGTCTCCCAACAATGGTGTGAGGAGCTGTCCACCTTTTTTGTCGACAAGATATTAGGCATTCAGGATAGTGTGGGTTCTCATTCCAGGGTATTGGATTCCCCCCTCCCCCCTCAGTGGTGTCTCCCCCTATACCCAGTGTTTCTATCCCTCGGTTCACTTCATTCTCGCCTGTTGCCTAGTCAGACATTTTGGCCATTCTTAGATCTCTGAAGTCGGGCTCACCCACTGATCCATGTCCGGCTCGTGTACTTGCTGGGGTGGCCGAGGAGGTTTGTCCCGAAGTAATGGCGATTGTCAATCTTTCCCTTCAGACCGCCACGGTTCCCGTGAGATGGAAACAGACCAAACTGTTAACCCTGCTCAAGAAACCTTTGCTGGACCCTTTGGTGCCAGCTAATTATCGGCCCATCTCTCTCCTACCAGCCTTAGCCAAAGTCTGCGAGAAGGTTGTTTTTCGGCAGCTTGAGACTTTTGTCGAATCCTCTGGAGCTTTGCATCCAGCCCAGTCCAGGTTTAGAACTGCCTATGGCACGGAGACCGCTTTGGTAGAGATGTCGGAGGTGATCAGGGAGTGCCTGGACAGGGGCGGCAGGGCGGCCCTGATTTTACTTAACCTTTCTGCCGCCTTCGATACAGTGCCTCACCAGATGCTTCTTGCCCGGCTCTCCTCCATTGGCATTACGGGCCTGGCTTGGGAGTGGATTAAATCTTTTTTGGATGCTCGCATGCAGCAGGTCTGCATGGCTCCCTGTCTAACCTCTGTCAGGAAACTCGCTACGGGGGTGCCACAGGGTTCTACTCTGAGCCCTCTGCTTTTCAATGTTTATTTGACTCCTTTGATTTATCTGGCAGGGGAGCTTGGGGCAAAATTTATAGCATATGCGGACGACACCCAGTTGTTATTCACCTGGAGGGGCTGGGATCTGGACATCAACATCGCCCAGATGTGCCTAGCATCCGTATTTCGCTGGCTTGCCCATGCCTCTCTGAAGTGCAATGAGGACAAATCGGAGGTCCTCTTGTACGGCCAGTTCCCTCGGTCCTTTAGACAATCTCTGTGGCCCCCTGATTTCCCGTTCCCTAACTCTGTGGGAGCCCCAGCAAAGAACTGAGGGGTATGGTTTAGTAAGGATCTTCGGTTCGCTGACCATGTTAAAAAACTGACTGGTGTCTGTTTTGGCACCCTTAAGGCACTTAGAAAGTTTTTTCCTCTGCTCCCTAGAGAGGCCAAAGAGATGGTAGCCCGTGCTCTGATTCTCTCCCGTCTTTATTATGCCAATGCTCTGTTCATTGGCATTCCCGGCTATTTGCTGAAAAAATGGCAAACCATACAGCACGCCGTAGCTAGACTCCTTTTTAACATCTCTAGGAGATCTAGTGTCCGACAGCATTTGCTGGATCTGCACTGGCTGATCGTGACCCAGCGAGTACAATTCAAAGCTCTCACCCTCGCGCACAGGCCCTTCATGGATTCGGTCCTTTGTACCTCAGGAGGCGCTTCGCCCTGTATGTTCCTAATCGATCTCTGCGGTCTGCCTCTTTATGCCGGATGGTAAGGCCACGTTTCTGCAGAGCTCCCTTGGGAGGCCAGTCTCTTTCTGTTAAAACAGCAGTGGCTTGGAATTTGCTTCCTGCGGATCTTCAGCTTACTCAACATTTTCAACTTTTTAAAAAATGCTTAAAGACACACCTATTCAGTCAGCTCCCTTAATTGGTTTCTATCTGCTCCGCCTCAGTTCACTTCCGTGCCAGGACACCCTAGAGTATTAGTGCGCGATACAAGCTTTCTATAACATAACACCCTCTGCATGCTCCGCAAGATCTACAAGTGGATCCCCACTGAGACAAGAAGAACGGTCACCCAAGCCTTTGTCAGCAGCAGGTTGGACTACTGAAACGCTCTCTATGCAGGAGCTTCGGCCAAACTCCTAAGGCGGCTTTAACGCATCCAGAATGCTCCTGCACGCCTGATCCTCGACATCCCTCGCCGCAGCCGCATCACACCCCACCTGAGAGACCTGCACTGGCTCCCCATCAACAAGAGGATGATCTTCAAGCTCCTCACCCACGCACACAAGGCACTCCACAACACCGGACCAGCGTACCTCAACAGCCGTCTCAGCTTCTACACCCCCCCCCACCAGCTCCACTCCACCGACCTCACCCTCGCCACAGTCCCCCGCATCCAAAGAGCGACCTCTGGCAGCAGATCATTCTCCCACCTCGCCGCCAAGACCTGGAACAGTCTCCCTCCCCATCCACCTACGGCAGACCCAAGACCTGCTGTCCTTCAGAAGACTCCTCAAGACCAGGCTCTTCGAACAGTAGCAGCACTCCCCACCCCCCAGCGCCTTGAGACCCTCACTGGTATGTAGTGCGCTTTACAAATGCTATGATTGTTTGATTGATTGATTGATTGATTGATTGATTGATTGAACCTAACACGAGACAAAGGGAAAAATACTCCCTTTTCCAATAGTATTTTTTTAAACTTGAAATGTATGATACTTGGACAACTTGAGGATCCGATCGCCAAGAAATGGGTGGCAATGGCTTGGAAGGCCAGCATGGGAACACGAATAGAAAGCTGGAAAAGGGACCTCATGATGAATTGACTGAGGAAGAGGCGAGGGCACTCCTCAGGGAAGAAGCAAGGGGGATGCGTAAGAAGCCAATAGCAGACCAATTTAGAGCGCTATTAAAGGACTGGAAAAGCCTAGACCTAGAAAATGAAAAGACAGATGGAGAGAGAACATAGAGACACCAGCCAGAATAGAGGAGAGGGAGACAGCAGGTAATAAAACTCAAACTGGAGGAGACATATAGTATTTGGTATGCCACAAACATGACCCTACACGGCTGCCACTGGGACTCCACAGTAGAAGCCGAGCATCCAGCATGAACCTTCACACGCACCCAGGCCCCTCACTAAATAGATTATCAACGAAGAGCCCTTATGCGGAAATAGGATAAGCACAGGTTGTAAGTTACAATGTTCTTAGTTAAGTTTACAAAAGGCTTCCATTCACTTTTGGGACTCATGATCATGAGCACACGATAAGCGCGAAGTGAGGAACCACGGTGTTGGACAATAACGGGGACAACAACTCCCGGGATAGCAGATCTATAATATAGAAAATATATAAGATTAAGAAAGCTGAACTAAAATGAAGCAAAGTATCGAATCACTACTGTGAATAAATGATTAAGAATGTGTATGCAAAAGCTCCCTAAAATGTCGAGATTGTTAAACATGTATCCTGTCAACTGTTGATAATAAATTTGGAAATGGCAATAAACAAATGCTAAAAAAAAGAAAGTTAAACGAAAGTCTCTGCCATTCTCCAGTATTAGGGGTGTCTTTCATAGATTCACATGCTTGAATATTCCCCGTCGTCGAAGTGGGAGTCCCACGGTACATAAAATAGCAAATAATGCTAATATATATATATATATGTAATAACATAATACATTATAAAACAGATATAATATACACTGAAAAACCTCAACAATGGTTCCTACATAGGAATGCATTAGAGAGAGAAAACTCATTTGCAACATATCAGTGTCATTATGTTAGTCCAAACTGCAGCCAATCAGGCTCAAGCACCCTCTAGAACCTTCTCCTCAGAAGCTCAAGCCCTCAGATTTTCTACCGCACTTCGTGTGAACGGAGTCTCCCTGAGCTCTGCTCAGTTTTCTTCATTCTACTCTTCTACTCAGTGTTTTCTCAAGATGTCAAGTAAGAAGTCTTTGTTTAGATCTTGCTCTTCCTGTGGGAAACTGCGTTTGTTTGAGAAGGACCCCCACCAAAAGTGTATATACTGCTTATATCCAGAACACAAGGTGGCTGACTGCAAGTTCTGTAGAACTTTCCCTGCTAAGACCCTCAGAGACAGGGAGGGTAGTCTTCTTTTATGGTTGAAGCGCCTTCAGGACAAAGACGCAGTTTTGTCAGACGCAGAAAGTTTCCAGTCAGGTCCTTCAACTGCTGCTTCCAAGCGTGGCAGTGTTCAGGAGTTACCATCTCCTTTTCTGAAGAAGAAAACGCTGGCCTTAACTGTAGCTCCAGTAAAACCTACTGCTACTATGACTTCTGTGTCTACGCCCACGAGACCTGGCTCTCAGGCGTCTTTTCCAGCCTCTATAAGTGTTGTTACACTTATGACAGCGCGGTTGTCGACGGGCTCGTCGACGACCATTCCATCGACGAGATTGGCTGCTGTGGCTTCGTCGACGACTACTGTGACGACGACGTTGGCTTCGTCGTCGTCGACGATTCCTATTATATCATCGACGAAGAAGCTTCCGTCGAGGAAGAAGTCATCGTCGACGATCCCGTCGACGTCGAAGATCCCGTCGACGTCGAAGATCCCGTCGACGACAAAGATCCCGTCGACGTCGAAGATCCCGTCGACGGCGAAGACCCCGTCGACCAGCTCGTCGACGACGGCTTCGTCGACGGCGAAGATACCATCCAAGGTTCCGACGACGACGGTTCAGTCGACGAAAACTCCGTCGACGGCTGTGTCAAAGCATTCGTCGTCGACGAATACATCCAAAACATCACCGTCTCCGACGACTGTTTCTAAATCATCGTCGTCGACGACTGCTCCAGTTCAAATATCTACGTCGACGGCTGCGTCGACAACAGCTTTACCTTTACCTTCAGGTACACAGCAAGAGGACGCAGCATCCACTTCAGGATCACTGTCCTTCGCCAATATGCCCTTAGTGCCTTTGGACATTTCAGCCCCTACCGTCATTACGGAGTCTTCTGTCAGCAATATTCAGGACTCTGCTCTCCAATTGCCAACTCCTACTCTTCAGCCACCTTCTCCATTGTTGGTAACAGACCATGAAACGGAATCCGTTGCAGACGACAATGTTTATGGTGATGCTCAAAGTCCATCGGATTTGATTATCAAGTGTCAGGACACTAATTCTGAAGAGGACGAGGATGAGGAAGAGGTTGAAGACCAACAGGAGGAACAATATGTGCAGGTTCCTATGGCGACTTTTCCGGTATCGCTATTTTCCAACCTCCAACATATGTTGGATGATTACAATAAGAGATTTCCTCCTACGCCCCAGGGTACCCCGGGACATGCTACCTCTGAGACCACAGGGCCTTTTCAACCTCAGCAAACTCCTCCGAGGCAGGCTGCTCCATCAGAAGAGCCACGTCCAGCTATCCCCACTAATTCACAACGAGATGTGGAGGATGAGTCAGAGCCGGAAAGAGAGGAAGGAGAAGTTCCTCAGGATACAGATGATGAACAGGATCCGGATATGGCAGAATTCGATGACTATCGAACACAGACGCCCTCGCCACAACAGGGCGATTCCAGTGATTCACCTCCGGTTGACATCGCTAGCTTCCATAAATTGATGGATAAGGCGGCAGACCGCTTCAAATTGCCTAGAGTGCAGCAAGAGAAAGACTGCTTTCTCTATGACTTTAAAAACCAGCCTTATTAGCAGGTCCACACCATACCAATTATCGAGTTTGTTTGAAAGGAGGGAATGAAAATCATGCAGGCTCCTAACTCCTTGCCTGCTCAAATAACTCGATTGGAAAAGAAATATAAGGCCCCAGCGGGCTCCCCTGCTTGTTTGCTCTCGCATCCTAAGCCAGATTCCGTGGTGACTCAGGCAGCACAGCGTCGGGCGCGTAACCCTGCAGCTCCTATCACTTCCCCTCCTGATAGAGAGGGTCGACGTTTGGATGCAATTGGGAAAAAAAATTCATCCATGGCATCTACTTCAGCCCGTGCCGCTAATGCTTTGGCCATTTTAGGTCATTTCGACCGACAAATGTGGTCAGACATTTCTGCGCTGGTTGCGTTAATTCCGGAAACATCCAGAGCGGAAGCACACCAGATCCTTCAAGATGGGCAAAGGGCTTCAGAAGAAATAATTGACTGTGCTGTGGACGTTGCGGATACTGCTTTCCATATCCTTGCCAGTGCTGCGGCGCTCCAGTGCCAGGGTTGGCTGAAATCCACGTCGTTCCGACAAGAGATCCAGTCAAAGATACTTGACATGCCGTATGACGGAGAGTCGCTGTTCGGTTCTCACATCGATGAGTCGTTGGAATCGATAAAGAAAGATACCGACACGGCAAAGTTGCTTGGTTCCTTGCAGTTCAAGAAACAGCCTTTTCGTGGAGCGCGTGGATGAGGCACCTCGTCTGGTTTTTCCCGAGGAGGACAGTCCCAGTACCGCCAGTACAATCAAGGGAACCAGCGTTACTCCAACCAACAATCTTCTCGTCAGCAGCAGTCCAAGCCCTATAGAGGAAAGTCTAACTATAGAGGCTCCAACAACAACAACAAACGGGAATGACTTTCCAATTCAGCAGAGAGTTGGAGGGCGAATCTCGCAGTTTTACTCCCAGTGGTCTTTGATAATATCAGACCAATGGGTTTTAGACATTGTGCGCAAGGGTCATGCCTTGGAGTTCACAGAGATTCCTCCACATTCTCCGCCTTCAGGCCCGCCACCTCCCCATCTAGAGGAACTACAACATCAGGTTCTTCTTCTACTAGAAAAGGGTGCAGTCGAAGTGGTTCCTGTATCTCAGCGAGGGAAAGGTTTCTACTCAAGGTTTTTCCTCATTCTCAAAAAGACGGGGGAGTGGCGACCCATTATGGACTTGAGAGCTCTCAATCTGTTCCTCAAACAACAATCTTTCTGCATGCTGACGTTATCGGAAGTCTTACGACTTCTCTGCAGCGGAGATTTCTTAACGACAATAGACCTGCAAGACGCCTATTTTCATGTGCCAATTATCCATCGACATCGGCAATACTTGAGGTTCAAGGTGGGTCATGTTCACTATCAGTTCAGAGTCCTACCTTTTGGCCTACGATCAGCACCTCGTGTCTTCACGAAGGTTCTGGCTCCGGTCATGGCTCATCTGCATCTTCAGGGAGTTCAGATCTTTCCTTACCTGGACGATTGTCTTCTAAAATCCCAATCCTCGCAACAGCTGGCTCACGACACACGTTTATGCCAACACCTGTTCAAGGCTCTAGGGTTAACCATCAATGTGGAAAAGTCACACTTCACACCGCTGCGAAGAAGAAACTTCCTCGGAGCAATCCTAAACACAAACCTATCAAAAGCCTTCATCTCCATCGAACGACATCAGAAGATAATTCGTCTGGTCTCAATCATCAGGTCAAAGCAGTCAGTTTCTGTGCGAATGTTAAAATCGTTTCTGGGGATGGCATCATCTTGTATCGCACTGATCCCAAATTGCAGGTTACGTACCCGTCCTATACAGGAGGAATTGGACCTGCAATGGCGTCAAGTGTCGGGGTCGTTCAACGATCAGGTGATGGTCACACCCCGCATGAAGACCAGTTTGCTCTGGTGGGAACAACCAGCCAATCTAGACTAAGGGATTTGTTTCCTAGCCCAGTCTCCGGATCTGACGTTGACCACGGATGCGTCCATGGAGGCCTGGGGCGCTCATCTCCTAGACCTTTCCATCAAGGGCAAATGGACGGCGACACAACGAACCTGGCATATCAATCGGCTGGAGTTGATGGCAATCTTCCTAGCGCTCAAATCATTCTTGCCCGTAGTGCAAGGGGAGTTGGTGCTGGTTCAAACAGACAACACCACCAGCATGCACTACATGAACAAACAGGGCGGCACAAGATCTCAGCCACTGTCTCGTCTAGCTCAAAGGATTTGGGATTGAGCACTTCGTCACCAAATTTCTTTGACGGCAGTCCATCTGCCGGGGGTATCCAACATCCTTGCAGATTCCCTGAGCAGGTCCGCGTCATTCACTCACGAGTGGGAGTTGCATCAACCGACTCTAGACCTAGTGTTCCGCCGTTGGGGTCGTCCCAGGATAGACCTTTTTGCAACCCCAGTGAATCGGAAGTGCCAATCTTTCGCAAGTTGGCATCCTCATCCAGAGTCCAGCGGAAATGCCCTACTCATAGATTGGAGCGGACTGTTTGCTTATGCATTTCCACCGATCCGGTTGGTGCCGAGGACGTTGTAGAAGATGCGCAAGCAACCCTGCCGCTTGATACTGATCGCTCAGCGTTGGCCCAGACAGGCTTGGTTTTCGGAACTACTTCTGCTGTCACAATGCACACCCATTCATCTGCATTCACGTCCAGACCTCCTGACGATGGACGACGGTCAAATTTGCCATCCAGAACCATCCACGCTTTAATTATCGGCATGGAACCTGAGTACGTTGAATTTGCCACCTTAAGTATGCCCCAAGAATGCAGAGACATTCTAGCGTCTGCTAGAGCTCCATCAACCATCAAGACATATAAGCTAAAGTGGAAGCGTTTCTGTCATTGGTGCGCTGCATCCAATATCCACCCAATTGACTCAACTCCGGAACAGCTTTTGCCTTTCTTTCTGAGCCTCGCTCAGTCTGGTCTCTCTCATGCCACCTTGAGAGTTTTTCTGGCGGCTATCTCACGCTACCGGCATGATGGCTCAACGTCTCTCTGTTCATCCAGAATCATCCGACAGTTCTTTAAAGGACTTTTCAGGAAGTTTCCTCCGATAAGGCGCCCTCCTCCGGCATGGCACCTCAACGTGGTATTGTCACAGCTTATGAAGCCTCCATTTGAACCGATTCACAGAGCACACATCAAGTATCTTACCTGGAAGGTTGCTTTACTTTTGGCTTTAACATCGTCTCGTCGTGTAAGTGACCTTCACGCTTTCACGATCAAGCCTCCGTATTTACAGTTTAAGCCCTATGGAGTGTCACTTCGTACCAATCCTTCTTTTTTGCCGAAAGTACCTACTGACTTCCATTTGAACGAACCTGTCTTCTTAAAAACTTTTTTCCCGGATCCAAAATCTCCGGCAGAACAACGACTACATTCTTTAGACATCAAGCGTTGTCTGAAATTCTACATTTCAAGGACCACCCCTTTCTGTAAATCCGATCAACTGTTTGTAGCATATGGACAGATGCGGAAGGGGCATTCAGTGACTAAACAGACAGTTGCAAGATGGCTCTCAACAGCCATATCCTTTTGTCACCAGCAAGCTGGCAGGCCTTTACAACGTCCAGTGAAGGCACATTCAGCGAGAGCGATGGCGTCTTCCACCGCTTTGTTTGCTGGGGTGCCTCTACACCAGATTTGTCGGGCAGCGACATGGTCCAGCAGGCACACCTTTACCAGACATTACTGTTTGGAAGCTATCAACGAAGCGGATACCGCAGTGGGGCAAGCAGTGCTTCGTCATCTTTTTAAATAAGGTGAGCCTCTGTTCCCTCCTCCTTTTCCTTTGAGATTGCTATATGCTTTTAAGCCATATGTTGTTGTTTTCAAGTTTTTACGAATTCTTGCAATCTCAGCTTCTAGGAGGTTACTGCTATCTATTCTATTCAAGCATGTGAATCTATGAAAGACACCCCTAATACTGGAGAAGAACAATTGTTACTTACCTGTAAACAGGTGGTTCTCCAGTATTGGTGTCTTTCATAGATTCACATGCGACCCTCCCTCCTCCCCTCAGAGGCTCTTTTCTCCTCATACGCTCTTATTACTTGTGCTACGAAAATCTGAGGGCTTGATCTTCTGAGGAGAAGGTTCTAGAGGGTGCTTGAGCCTGATTGGCTGCAGTTTGGACTAACATAATGACACTGATATGTTGCAAATGAGTTTTCTCTCTCTAATGCATTCCTATGTAGGAACCATTGTTGAGGTTTTTCAGTGTATATTATATCTGTTTTATTATGTATTATGCTATTACATATTTATATATATATTAGCATTATTTGCTATTTTATGTACCGTGGGACTCCCACTTCGACGACGGGGGAATATTCAAGCATGTGAATCTATGAAAGACACCAATACTGGAGAACCACCTGTTTACAGGTAAGTAACAATTGTTCTTACTCCTTCTAATGTATGTTCCTCAAAAAGTACTGAACATATTTCCATCAAACTGAGCTTTGAGGTTCTAGTTTAATCCAAAATTTGGTGTGATTCTAGTCAGCATTTTATCATGGAGAGCAATGATTTCGATTGAAATTAACATTAAGAATGCAAATAATCCATTCCCTCCCCTTCAAGATACATAAAAGAAGGAAACAAACAAACAAACAAACAAAAGCAAACAAATAAATAAATAAACAAGTGAACAAACAAAAACAAGCAGAAACAAACAAATAAACAAACAAAAACAGAAAGAAAGGGTAGTATATGAGAAAGAAAAAAGAGAAAAAAAGAAAGAAAACTAGGGATGGGTGGAACATCAGGAATTTATATGCAGCCTCGGAGGAATTAGAAAAAGGAACACTCAACATAAAACAATATAAATGTAAAATTATTACAAAGATACAATGGCTTTCAATAGTGCTATCCTCATTTACGGTCGGTGAGGGTATAAATGAACAAAACAGGCAATTTGTTTTTATACAGAATATCTAGTGAACAATGTCTGACTCTCAAAATTTCTGTAACCTGGATTAGACATTTTATCAAATCTAATGTTGATTGAGCTTTTCTTAATTTTCACCATTTCAATTAAACTGCACTGCTGCTACAAATGCTGCAGCCTCAGATTTGGCAGAAGCTCTTGTAACAATGTAACATACTGTTTATCAATATGAATTTATGTAATAAAAGATTTCCTTGTTGTAATTGACTGTTTTGTATTCTGAAATACTAATTTACCACTTCTTGGCAAGCGAATCCTCCTTTAGCCAATACATTGAAGTAATATACAATTTCTTCTGAAATTATTTGTTCTGAAGTGAAGGAGAAAGAGAAAATGTTCTAGCATTTCTATTTTACTATGATGAGGCATGAAATACAGTTACTGATATTTAGGGCCCGATGTAGGTGGCCAATACCGGTCGGAAACGGCCGAATTCGGCCGTTTCCGACTGGTATTTGGCCTTTTGAGATGTAGGGGACCTTTTTTTCTCCGATTCGGTATTTTACTGATTCGGTAAAATTACCGAATCGGAAAAATACCGAATCGGTAAGTTTACCGATTTTAAAAAATCGGGATGTAGGTGGGACTACTTTCAGTCCCACAGGCCCTTCAGATTCGGTATTTTAACACCCAATCCAATTGGGTGTTAAAATACCGAATCCAGGTGTGCATGCACATGTGTGCATGCACACCTATGCCATGTGACAGACAGACACGCCCTTAGGGCATGTCTGTGTGCCACATGGCACACAAGCCAGTATTGGGGGTGCTAGAGGGTGTCAAAGTGACACCCCCTGCACCCTTGTAGAAATCGGTAATTACCGAATCGGTAAATACCGATTCGGTAATGCACATTGATTCCTATGGGCTTCAAGGCCCATAGGAATCAATGGGGGATACCGATTCGGTATTTACAGAATCGGTAAATACCGAATCTTACAGATTCGATATTTACCGATTCTGAAATACCCACATCTCCCCCCCTCCAATTTACCACTTCTTAAATACTGAATCGGTATGATTCGGTATTTAAGAAGTGGTAAATTGGAGTTTACCTACATCGGGCCCTTAGACACTTAATTATCCTCACTTTGCACCTCTTACAGCTTAGAACCTGATTAGTGGTTGTTGGTCCTGGCCCTCTCTGCAGGGTCACCCCCAAACGTTTTGCCTTCGTCCTCCTTTTTTTTTTTTTTTTTGGTTTTATTGACCTTAGGACTCCATGCACTTTACTACTGCTAATAAGTGCAAAAGTGGTTGTGTTCTCTCCCTAAAACATGGTTCAAATGGCATCTATCCAATTGGCGTATTTAATTTACAAATAAGTACCTTGTAGAGTAATATACCTTATACCGAGGACCTGTAAATTAAATGCTACCAGTGGGCCTGCAGAACATATTGTGCCACTCATTTAAGTTTCACCCTAAAACATATCCGAGGCCTACCATTGCAGCCTGAAGGCAGTGTTGCACTGTCATGTCGACTTGGCATTTAAGTCCCCTTGCTAAGCCTTAAACTCCCCTTTTTATTACATATAAGTTAGTGCTTAATTTTCAAAAAATTAAGTATCAGGACTCTTGCAAAGCAGCTTGTACCACACATTGCCCTTGCCATGCTGCCAATGATGGTAACAACACAAGGGTGACAATTCAGACTATATCAGGCCCCCAAAGCTTTATGAGTAGCTTGGGCGGGAGGTAATATTCATTTTTAATGTATATTGAGTTAATAATTAACTGTTGTTGTGATCATCTCTAAATTAGACAGACAGTGCCACCTGTGATAGTCTATCACAGGCCCGGTGCTGACAACTAGGTGCCGAGGACAGGACACCACCTGCACTGATATAAGTCACCCCTAAGGTAGCCCTAAGTAGCCTATAAAGCAGGGTGCTGTGTAGTTAAATGATTGTTATCAATGTTCTCTCCGAGCACTCAGGTTGTAGTTAAATGATTGGTGTAGGTAGCTGGCTCTTTATGTGGTATACAAAAAAGAGGTATACTATGCAAAGTGTCCAGGTATTCTCCTTCTCATGGACAGAGGCTTCCTCTAGCAAACCGAAGGTGCTCTTTTAGAGGGTACTGTAGTCAATCAGCCTTAGGCTTATCAGAGAGGAGTGTTAGACATCTGCAAATCCACACACTAGTCAATATGTGATGCACACAACTCAATATGGAGATTTAAACCAATTTATTTAAAAAAACACATATCTATAGATAACTTTAGGTACCAAGATCATCACAGTCAGGTAAGTGCTTTTTAAAATATCAGGTTTGACGAAAACAGGCTTTTGATACTTTAAATCGTAATTGAAGCACTTCACGGGAATGTTAACCTGGGAAGAAAACATACGCTGCATACAGTGACTTAAAAATGACTTACGAGACCAAGGCAGTACCCACACGTCACCTCGAGAGGCACAGAAGTGTCTGGGTGCAGAGTTGTGTTTTTCCGCATCAGGTGATTTGGATACTTATTTTACTTTATTTATTTACTAGCAGCCCGTCCCGACGTTGTCCGGGTATGAATTGCTGCCGGCCAGTAGTATATTGTTTTGTAGGATTTCGTTTTGATAGCATTTCTTATCTGTGACAGGCCTGTGAAACGCTCCGATTCACAGTGCACTGCTGATGCACTTAAGAGTGCGCGTTCAGTAGTGTGTGAACTCGAGTTTCCCTACTTTATTTTTCCTTCCAATATTATATAGCGCAAACTCGACAACATGGCATGAGCACAATTTACATTACAGAAGAACACATTCATTTGTGGTAGGCACGGGGAGACAAAGCGATTTGCCTGGAATCACAGGATGTTGAGCTGATGCCGAGATTCGAACGTAGCTCCCCAGCTCTAAAGTTCGCAATTCTAGAACTTGTGGCGGGAGGTGTGTCTAAAAGTGTATGTCGGTGCTGGCCATCAATTAGAGAGACCTGTGCATTTTTCAAATGGGTGGTGAAAAAATATGAGTATGTTGCTGGAGATGTGGGCCGTCGTGCCACCAATGTGCTTACTGGGGGAGGGTAAACACCCATTATTCCGCAACTTTCTTTCCGCATACCATCACTCCGCATACTTTCATTACGAAAGTACCATGACTCCGCAATGCCATTATAGCGCATGGCATTACATTTTATATGCTTTTACCACGCATACATTTACAACGAAATTCGTTGTAAATGGATGAATGGTAAAAGCATGTTTTTTTTAATGTTTGGATAAGGTAAGTATGGGTATATGTTTTGGGGTACTGAGGTATATGTTTTGGGGTGTTTGGGTATTTTAAGGGTTCAGATATAGTTTTGGGTTATGGGGTACAAGGGTAGTTTTAGGGTTTAGGGATAGGTATGAGTTTTGGGGTACAGGGGTATTTTTAGGGTTCAGGGCTAGGTTTGGGTTTTGGGGTATAGGGGTATTTTTAGGGTTTAGTGGTAGGTTTGGGTTTTGGGGTGCAAGGGTATTTTAAGGGTTCAGGGCAAGGTTTGGGTTTTGGGGTACAGGGGTATTTTTAGGGTTCAGGGCTAGGTTTGGGTTTTAGGGTACAGGGGTATTTTAGGGTTCAGGGGTAGGTTTGGGTTTTGGGGTACAGGGTTAGTTTTATGGTCAGGCTAGGTTTGGGTTTTTGGGGTACAGGGGTATTTTAAGGGTTCAGGGCTAGGTTTGGGTTTGGGGGTACAGGGGTATTTTAGGGTTCAGGGGTAGGTTTGGGTTTTGGGGTACAGGGGTATTTCTAGGGTTCAGGGCTAGGTTTGGGTTTTGGGGTACAGGGGTATTTTTAGGGTTCAGGGGTAGGTTTGGGTTTTAGGTACAGGGGTATTTATAGGGTTCAGGGCTAGGTTTGGGTTTTGGGGTACAGGGGTATTTTTAGGGTTTAAGGATCGGTTTGGGTTTTGGGGACAGGGTATATTTATAGGGTTAAGATGGGTTACTGTTTAAGGGTGTTGGGGTATTTTAAGGAGTATGGGTGGGTTATGATTATGGGGTGCAGGGGAATTTAAAGGGAGCAGGGTGGACACCCGGAGCTGGAATGTACAGAACCTGGGAAAAAAAAATATTGGGCACAACGCTCGCTGTTTTTTTCCGTAATCCTGCGCCCCGCACACGCCCCCAGCACACGCCTACAGCACACAATATGAGACATGGAATGAAGGGCGGAACGTACCACACGCCCCCAGCGTTTGTCACGCCCCCAGCACACGCCCACAGCACAACCCAGACACGCCCACAAGGGACTACTTTGCTGGCACGGTTCTTTTACCTTTTAAATGTATATGGTGGGCGTCTGCATAGCCTATGTCCTTCTGCTGCAACTGCCCTTTCCAATGCTGTATTGGGTGTTGTGATTGGTGCTGTGGTTCCTGAGATTACCCGCCTCAAAGGTTTGGGCTCTCTCTTTATTATATTAGTATGGATAACATTTATTAAGCGCACTGTTACCCGTATGTGTCCTGGCGCTGTATGACCCTTCCTAGGAACAAAATCAGAGTCAGTCTAATGCGTAAACAGCCAGGTCTTTAAGGCCTTCCAAAAAGCCAAAAGATTCGACATGGCTGCTTCTGACGGCCAACGGCCGTCGCGTGCACTACCTTTGTACTGCTGCGTGCTTGCGTTGGCCGTTGCGGCCCCACCCGCTCAATAGAATGTTCCGCACTGGCGCGGAACATTCGGAGCAGTTAAGGGGCTAAATCGTAATTGAAGCACTTCAGTGTGATGTTGAACTATGAAGAAAAAACATGTATTACATTCTGGCACTTAACAGTGACTTAAAGGACCAGACTTCTGGGCTTACGGTGGGTATGGGACAGGTTCCAAAGCAGCAACAACATTTTTCTTCAGGAAGCACTGTGTAGGCCGCTGCAGAGGTGCCTTACAGGGTCTGGTTCCCCTATTGAAGTTAATGGAGATCGGCCCATTGGAAAAAAGTCTGCAAACTTGGACTGGGGAATCAGTTAGGCTGAACTAACCAGGGGGGGCTCAACTCTTGTGAGGCTTGGGGATGTAGGGACACTTTTGGTCCTCTTCTCCAGGGGCCAGAGGAGACGTGTGCAGAGGGGTCTTTAGGTGTTGTGTTTCACCACGGGGAGCGTTCGAGATAGACGGGGCCAGCAAACAGAGGCGGCAAGCAGCGTTGGGAAGTCCACAGTGGGCAAGTCAAAGGTAGTCTCTGTCTCTAGCTAGCCAGGGGACCACACTGGCAGCGTTGGCCCCCTTTGACTCTGGCTAGGACGCGCAGGTGTAGTGGTGCTTTGCGGCATCTGGATTGTGGGGTTGTGGGGTTCCTTAGGCTCACAGTCTTCTTAGGGGTGCCTGCAGGATGCAGGGAGGCAGCTCTGCTACTCCATGGGAGTCCCTAGTTCTTTATTGCAGGCCTGCACAGCAACATCAGAACGAGACGACTTTTGACGCACTCTAGGTCTCATTTCAATGTCATCTGAAAGGCTCCAAATGTCATTCAATTTGACAAACCCGTGTCAGAAGCCATGTTTCCTACCGACTCGGAAACATTCCCGACCAAGCGATTACGATACAAGGTAGACGGTCGGTCATTCCGAATCAGTTCCAACCGGTATTCGGACAGTCTGATTCAGTCATGGCCGAATCATATAGCTCTGTGGCCTGCGTTTCCACACTAGCAATTACGATGCTAGATTCCGACAGCCTTTCGGACTCTGTCTGTCTGACATGGATCGGCTATCGGAAACTGACTTTGGGGGCCCGTAGCAGGGCCCGCTTCATCATTTGGCCTCTGATTGGTGCCCGTGGGGGTACCCATGGGTCCCCTCTTTCCAATCAAGCACAGAGTGGCAGGCACCAAAATGTACATGTCACAGGGTGCATGGTTTTCCGCAACCACCCCTTTTTTCGATGGAAGCCTGTGTTATCAGGAACACAGTCGGAACACAGGCACCCATTGAAGTCATTGGGAGTCTGACCGAACAGTGTTTCGAAGCATCATAATCAGTCGGTCGAACTCCCCGAAGCCAAGTCGGTCGGAAACGCTTCCGACAACGAGTTGGTCGGAAGGTTTTTTGACCGACATCGTAATGAGGCCCTCTGTCAGGAGCAGCGGACAGGCCTGTGGGGTTGGCACTGCGTTAGCTGCTTCTTCTGCAGTTCTTGCTTTTGCGGCTCTTTGACCATTATTATTCTTTTGGTCAGCATGATCTGATTCTCTGGTGCCAGGGGCTCCCCTAAATACTGATTTTAGGGTTGTTAGGGGAGTGCAGGGTAGTAGACAATGGGCTACCTATCCTTGGAGTCACTACACACCCTATGTGGCCACTTCCCGGGGGAGGTGGTCATAACTCTGTCCAGAATTCCTGATTTTTCCATCACCAAGATGGATAACTTTGAAAACTCACCTCCACAGTCCACCTTAGGGTTTGCACTAGCTTGAAGATGAACGCGCCTTTCAGACTAGATAATGTTTCCACCTAACCACGTGCCAAATAGATCTGGACATAGGGTGTTGGCTTTTCCTCCTGTTAGACAACCCAGACTCACATACCAAAGGTGTTAGGTCCTTTGAAGCTCCCCTGTCTTGGAATGCTAATCTGCAGGTCAAAACACCACTTGACCAAGCCAGCTCAGTTAATTGCCCCCTGAGAGTAAAGGCCCTAACCCTTGGGGGTCAGCAACTTGTCACTGATACCAGGCTGGCAAAAAACAGTCAGCACACCAGTAGCAGGCATTAGGAACGGGTGAGACCTTATACTAAGGACTTTCAGAGGGTTCTAAAGGCATTGCCAATTGGGTAATCAGTTGCACAGTTTTTGGAACAAGATCTGGCACTGTGGACGTGGTTAGCAGAAACCCAGGGTACTCCCAATTAAAATCAAATCAAATACCAGGCAAAAAGTGTGGGATTACCATGTCACAAAAGGCTCTTTCCTACATTAAGTCCTGTACTTTTAAGTTTTACGTGTCCTAGTAGTGAAAAACTTCCACATTTGTTTTTCACTACTATGAGGCCTACCCCTTCCATAAGATACCTTTAGGGTTCCTTATTACATTTATTACATTGTAATTCCTAATTGGGAGGAGGTAGCTACATCATGTTTGGTACCTATGGAATTGTATTGATAAAACTCTCTCTAATGGTAAAGTTGTATGTTTTACTACAGTTTTGAAAAGGCCGCTTTTATAAAGTTGTCATTTTCCTGCCCTTGGCCTTTTTATGCCTGCAGACTGCCTTGGGTCACATGACTGGGTGTAGCTGACAGTTACACTTTGTGAATTCCTTTCAGACAGTCGCAGAATAGTGGGTTTAGTTGACCCTCAATGGGCCATCATCTGGCAGGATAGGGTCAAGGAGCTGAGAACTGCCCAACTTGCACCTAGATAGACTGTGTCCTCTCTCCTCACAATATACCTAATGACCCTGTATTGTCACTGGAGTCAGCTTGGAGTCAGCTTGGAGTCAGGAAATTCCCAAAACATTAAAGACCCTTTCTAAAAAGCTTCTCCTACCTTCCAGGAGAAGGGCACCCGGGTAAAAAATTAGGAATTTCAGACCCACTTTTAAGTTCACTAGTGGACCTGCAGAAGGACTCTATGAAGACTGCCAGCTGCTGCAACCTGCTTTGCGCTCTGCCATATTGCTGCTGTACCTGGAACATCTTCTTTGCTGCCTGAAGAGTGCCTCTAATCCTGAGCGTTGACAGGAATCCTGGGATACCCTTTGTAACCTCACTGCCCTTTGGCTGTTAATAACAGGTTGTTTCCTAGTAGAGCCACCATAAAGAAATACTTTTTCTTAAATACTAAGGAGGAAACTTCTGAAAGAGAATCTTTTTCCAGACCTAACTTCATTTTGGTTAATTCTGGGTTCATCATGGATTGAACGGATGATATACATACCACCTATTGTGTATATAACTCATGGTAGGTAGGTAGATTAGTGATGACCTCAATTGATGTACATTTTATGTGTTGTATATTTGTGTAAGTTTATGTATCAATGTTTTTGTTTTGTGCTGTTTTCTTAGTGAATGATAAATATCATGTGATACTTCTATGTGCATTAATATACCTTGATAATACATATGAGCAGTTCAACAAAGACGTATGGTGTAAGGTGATTTAAGGGATGGCCTGCAATTACGCTGTTTGCAAATCTATTGTTTTTGGTTTACATTGTGAAGAGATATTCCAAGTTATTCTGATGCCCTATATAGATTTTGTGGTGTTGAACCCTCAGGGGTCAGACTGGCTGTTGAGCTCCTTATCTTCACCTGCATGTTGGACTACTAGAAGTAACTCCAAGGGGTAGTTGGCTGGCCTCCTGTTTAGAGCCCCAAGGATCCCACCATCTTGAACCTGCACCTAGACATAACCTGAGTGAATAATGAACCCCCAAGAGGTCTCCATCCACTCCTGGACCCCTGGTTGTGGTGCTAAAGGTGTCCAGATGGCAATTTTCTAAAACTGAGGACTTAGACAGAATTTGGCTAAAAAGTGGTCTGAAAACAAGAGGAGACTGGAACCAACCTGCTCCTCTATCCACCCATGGTGCATCGCCAGTTAAATTGACATTACAGCTTCTCCTACACATTCTTCTCTGCAGCAGCAAATCCATTTCAGTGGTTCTTCGCCAAAGGGGTGTCTGACTTTGTGGAACTGTCTTCGGCTACAGCCTTCTGATTCATTCCATTGGAGTTTTTGAACTTCCATTTTGACGACGAAGTCCAAAGGTAAAAATCTTCACCGCAACTTTGTCAGACGATAACACTCCCTCCTCGGGCACTCCTCCAGCTTTGCCCCACTGAACTTCTACCTTCTCATACTTTTCCTTCAAAACATTCTAAGTAGTCAGGTAGGAGCTGACCCGGTACAATCCACTTCCTGTATCTGAACCATGCTCAATCACGGTCACCCTCAACTTTCAACTTTGACCCAGTCTAGCGCAACCAGATGTCCATGGTTGGTGCGTTGATCTTTTAGGCACTAGATTTCACTTAAAAGTTAAACAATTCATAATTTTGGTTCTGTGGATTGGATTTTTGTTGTTTGGTGTCAAATAATGTATTAAAATATACTCTATTTTTCTAAATAGGTTGGGGATTTTTCTTGTGTTGTGTTTTCACTTCATTACTGTGTGTGTGCTGCTTAGCTTACACATTGCCTCTAAGTTAAGCCTGACTACTTTTTTTGTCAAGCTAACCAGAGTTTAGAACAAGTTAATTTAGTGATTTTTGTGTTTCACCTTGCAAAGGATTGTGGTTGTTGCTTGACCAGGGCTCACACCCCAGTCAACCAACAACCCAATTTCTCACAGTGGTTTATTTCAAGAACAATACCAAGAGCCATGAAAAAAGGGGGAAATGCCTGATCCGTTAATACCACTACTTGAAGCATTTTAGTTCTACAATTTTTAGAAACTCTGCATTGACATTTCTTCTACCAGTCAATACTACGCCCTTTATCTCTAGCAAAATAGTGCCAGAAATATCTCTCACGTGGAATGGTGACGTTTCACTCCAGGGCCTGTATTACTGATAGGGTGCACTGTTCCTGTTTGTGCAACAGCACATCTTTAAACAAGTGCACCAGCGCAAACAGGGATGGTGCACCCAATTACAATGAATGCATTGCTCCGAAGGCAGCTGAGCACTTGTGCTGCCAGTGGGGCAGCACATTCTGTGAAATACAGAGTGGCTACTTCAAAGTTGCTTCATGTTTCGCTCTGCAGGCTTAAACTTACCTGTACTTTGAAGAGGGCTATGATATTCCCCTGTTGGGAGGTGCAGTGAGTGACTGCACCGACCATCAGGGGGATTTGTGGAGGGCGGTCAATGGGACCCACTTTCCTCTTTCCAGAGAGTTGCCATCCTTCGGGCCGAAATGGGGCTACCGGACATTTTTGCTTTATGACACGGTGGAGGCTGGTTTCACTACAATTTCTGCTTTCAGCACTTGTATAAGCAATGCAAAAAATGGTTTTAATAATTTTAAAGTGCAATGTAAAGACATCCTTTTTGCATTGTTTATTTACAAGTGATGGAAGCAGGGGCATGACTTGATGATTTCCAGCAATGAAAATGGCTGCCACGGGAAACTACGTTTACAACGCAGGCATTACAACGTAATGCCATTTCAACTAATTCTTTACAACCCAGGTACCACTACAACACATGCCAATTCAACGCAGGAACAGTTACGGTGCAAGCATTACAACGCAATTATGGTTGAGGTAATGGGTATATCTTGCTAAAATTTTAGTTTGTTAATTTTGTAGTGGTTTAAAATTTTTAATTAATTTAGGTTAAAAAAATATATATTATGTATGGGTTTGTAACATAATCTTATAGACATGGAATCAGAGATATTAGGGGGATATGGGTGTGGAAGTTGGAAGTGTATCAATACTTAAGCATTCATTTTAAAACTTGAGTATTGATGTATTAAGATCATATTTTATCATTTGAAATTAGCAAAATGAATTAAATATTACAGTAAATGGTTTGGTAACATCGCCCTACGGGATATGAGGGATTTAGGGGTTATGGGTGGGAAAGTGTATTAATACTCAAGGATTAATTTTAATACCTGAGCATTAATTGTCTAGTGGTTTAAAATTTTATATTAATTTAGGTTTAAAAAAATATATTATGTATGAGTGTGTAACATGATCTTATAGACATGGAATCAGAGATATTTGGGGGATATGGGTGTGGAAGTTGGAAGTGTATCAATACTTAAGTATTCATTTTAAAACTTGAGTGTTAATTTATTAAGATCATATTTTATCATTTTTAAGTAGCAAAATAAATTAAATAGTATAGTAAATTGTTTTGTAACATAGCCCTACGGGATATGAGGGATTTAGGGGTTATGAATGGGAAAGTGTATAAATACTCAAGGATTAATTTTAATATCTGAGCATTAATTTTCGTACCGGAAAAAGTATTATGGTTTTGTTACATAACTCTATAGGCATGGGGTGAAAGGGATTTAGGGGTAATAGGTGGGAAAGTGATTTAATACCTAGGTATATATTTTAATAATTGTATATTTTGTGAAAATAATTAATATATATTGTGCAAGATTATGTCATTTAGGGGCCGGTTATGATGACTATGGGACCACCACCGACAACCCTTCGGTTATGGTTCACCACCATCGGAACCATGATTTCCGTCCGCCATATTATTATGGCAGGCGGATAGGTGGCCATAGGTGGGATAGACCGACTTCCATGCATCCGACGGGCTCCTTGAGCCCGCCGGTACGTCGGAGGGGAACTATATCCCTACAATGGCACCGCCGTAGGGATTATGATGTCCCTTTCCATCCACCTTTTCATGGCGGTTAACCTGCCATGAAAAGGCGGCAGAAAGAGACTTTAGGGGCCCGTAGCGGGTCCCCTGGCCCTAAGCTGTGGGTTTTGGGGGGCACCCTACATATCCCTGCACCATGTGACAGGCACCACATGGTACCTGCCACGTAGTGCAGGGATATGTCAGGTGTCCCCATTTTGCATTGCGGCGGGTGCTGCAGTAACTGCTGCAATTCAAAAGATAGGCATTTGGACCGTCATGGTGGCAGTCGCATTATAATACCTATGTCGGGACCGCCGACAGCCTATAGGGTGGTCCGGTTTTCCGATAGGGTGGCGGGCGGACGTCTTAATCAGCCCCTTAATTATTTAGGCATGGGTTGTGAGGAAAAAAGGGGTTATGGGTGGGGAAGTGTATAAATAAGCTGCTATTAATTTTAATACCTGAGTATTCATTTTATAAAAAATGTATTTAAATATGTTTTATTTTTTTTTAAATCCAAAAAATACAAATAAAGGGTTAGTAACACAATCCTTTTGGCATGAGATTTAAGGGATGTAGGGGTTATGGGCGGGGATGTGTATTAATACTCAGGTATTATTTTCACCACCTGAATATTAATTAAACAACAGAATATGTTAAAATTTAAAAATAGTTTTTATGAAGAAAATACTAGGTATGGTATTGCAACATAATCCTTTAGGCATTGAGGGGTTATGGGTGGGGGGTATATTAATACTCAAGTATTAAATTTAACACCTGATAATTAATTTACTTAAAAATAATACTTTATAATGTGAAGTGTAAAAAATTGAAAAAATATTTAAACACAAAAATATAATTTAGAACACATTTCATAAAATAAAATAAAAAATTGGCACTATTGACTTTTTTCAAATTTGAATTTTGTTTAATTAATATTTCAAAACAAATAATAGAATTTAATGATAGTTTAAATAAGAAATACGTTTTTAAAAATTCAATAAACAGTTTTTTATTAAAAGATATAAATGTATAATTTAAAAAAAGGGTATCATTTTGAAATTTGTTAAAAAAATGTAAACATTAAAAATATCTTTTCCCACGCTTTTATATTGTTTTCAATGGTAAGAATTGTCCTTTTTTCATTTTTACTATTTTACTTGATGTACCCGGTTGAACGTCTGTTTCTACAATAGGTGGAGCATCGCGGTCAACATCGGATGCAAGGGAGAGCTGCGGTCAGGTAAGAACTTTTAATAATTTATATGTAGATTTGAAGGTGGGTAAATTAATTGTAAGGAGAGTGGAGGGAAGTAGTTATATGGTGGTGAGTGTAAATCACAATGTTAGGTATGTTTTAACCCATTTTTCATCCTATGCAGGTAGCTGTTTTAGGAAGACGTCAGGAGGTTTGCGGTTATTGCAAGTTAAGTTTAAAAAAGTATGTCTTGAAAAAAAGTGGTATAGTTTTCTAAACTCATTCGTAATAAAAAGTTTTGCCTTTTTTTGCGACATGTTTATGTAGTAATGCTCTGTGTTTTTTCGTAATAGCAGCCACTTGTCTAATGGACGGAAAAGGGTTTGTGGGATGGGATGCAGGCCTTACACAAGGGCGAAGAAGGATTTTTTTGGGGGGGGACTTATTTTTTTAATGGATTAATGCATTTTGGAACTTTGGAAAAGAAGATGGACTTCAAATTTGAACGTGGATCGAAGTATGAATTTATTTTGCATTTTTTGGGTTCAAATTATCTTTTATGTTGTTTGCTCTAAATTTTGATTTGAGATTGCGATTTTTACTTCAAAACACAGCTTTTTATTCCAGCAAATATGATCTTGGTACTGGTGTTTACGCAAGCCTGTGTTTTCTTTTTTCAAGCTATTTGCATATTTATGGATTTATGGCCAAGGAACTTGGATTTTGGAGTACAGAAGATTTTGGCAACAAGATGAATTGAAACATCAAAAAAAATGAAGAATGAAGACATCTGCAGGTAGTATTTCCGACATTGAAAAAACAATTTTAGAAAATGCCTATTTAATTGTTTAAATAAAAACAGGCAAGTAAGTTAGAAGAAGGGGTTAGTCTGCATTAGAAATGTAGAATGCTTGCAATATTTTCCAGATAGGCAGAAGCTACTAACTAAATTGATGCATTTGTACCAATAGTCGTTCTGACATTTCTTTACTTTTTTGGGATATAGGCAGGTTCAGACTACCTGTTAAAGATTGAGCTATTCACATTTCTTGGTTCCTTTGCTCCTTCTTCAAGGTTTCCAAAAAATGATAGAACTTTAGGTGGGTTTTACCAATAGATTTGTTGAAGGAGTTGTACTATCCCTTAATGGCATTTTTAGTCTTTGTGCCACTCTCTAAACAGGTCATGTAACAGGTCCATCGGTCGATTGGGAACCTTGGTTTCCTCCTACGACCCGGCCTGCTTAGATGGCCAATCCATGTGTCTTCAAATTAATGCAGTAAGGGACCCAATTTCTTGTTGATTCGTACTAAGTAGTCAGATTCAGTAGTTGATGTGTAGTATTCATTTACACAGTTGGGTGGCACAAAGCACAAGGCTGTTAGTTTCTTCAGTTGATATTGTAGTTCACTGTCTGATATATAAACTTCATCTAAGGATTTTTTTGTATTTTCTGCCAATATGCATCTGAAAAGTGAAATAACATACTTGAATTTGGGTTTGTGGGTATAATTAGTAATGGTATTAATCATAGATAGTTCAAAATCAATAATCAGTTTTCTCGTACTTTTGTTATTAGTTTTAGTTTTTATCACTGACAAAAATTCAGTGCCAGTTGAAGTTTGTTTATCAGACAGTAAACTGTACACTAAAGGAACAGTGGTGTTGTTAATGTTGGCATGAATAGTGTATATTTGGCTGAAGGGATTGGGGTCGATTTAAACATACAATCTATCATCCAAATATCACTATTCTCTTTAGCAAGGTTACAGTGGTGCTAAAAATGAGAATTCGCTTTAGAGGGTTTTTATTGTCATGTAAAATGAATGTTTTGTTAGTAAAGGTTATTGTTAATTCCTCTGTTATGTTGATATCTGAATAGGTTTGTGGTGTAACACGTTGAGGGTTACTTGCCTGTTTTTGTCTGTGTATAATACAACGTAGATTAGGAATAGTAGGCATAGAATTAGCTACATGCTCAGGTATGTTCTGGGAAACCTCCCTCAAAACTGAGCCACAGGGTTCATTAGAGCTAGATGCAAGGTTTTTTATTTGTTCAATATTTTGTCGAACTTCAATCTCCACTGCAAAGGCAGCGTGGTTATGTTCGGTTGTGTTTTTCAACATTGTCACCAAGGGTAACCACTCTGCCTGTGCAATGGCATGCATACAACTGCACACATCTCCAATGACACCTGGGCTCAGTTAACCTCTCCTTACAATAAACGTAGCCACCGTAACTCAGCAGTCTATTTCCCCTGCTTGATTTTAAATTGTTGGCTTGATTTTTTGCTGCCATTCTTTTCTGTATTTAGAAAAATAAAAAAGAGAAAACATTGTTTTAGTGATTTCATATATGAAACTTTAAAAAAAATCTTCTGCAATTGAAATAAGGTTTTTGATTAATAACTTTACAGCCTATTTTTCTGTTATAACAAGGGTTGAATTTCTTAGGCTTTTATGGATTTGAATTGTTTGTTTCATTGATAACTGTGATAAAAAAAGGTACTTTTGTAGAGAGTTGGCTTTATGATATATGTTACATTAAACAGGGTTCTGAAGGTTTGGTTTGTCTTTTCGGATGTTTGGACAATTTGTTCCTTTTGATTGGTTTTGTGCTCCGGCTTGTTGGGTTCTAAAAGAAAGAGAAAAAAAATGTTTTCATGTTTGGATCTAAAAATTTACTTTTGAAATTAGCCTGCAAAAAAAAATATTTTGACATTATTGATTTGAAAAATTACATTTCTTATTGTTTAGCAAGTTCTTATTTTTTTAGGCAATGCTATGTTTGCATAAAAATGTATTTTCGCTTGAAACCTGCAAGAAGAAAGTTAGTATTTTTGTTAACAGTTTTTTTGTTCAGTTTTACCTTGTATGGTTTGCCTCGTTGTGTGATCATCAACCTATGATGGTGTTGATTTGGTTGTTATTTAGGATGTGTTCCTACACACTGGTGGTGTGATATGAGTTGAACTGTAGAGAAATGTAAACAAGGAATAACTGTGTATTATTCATTGCTCTTGTTTTTCTGTGGATGGATGGTTTGCTTTACATCTGATAAAAGGAAAATGCTTTTCTTTTCTGTGATTATTTCTAACATACTCCATTAATTCAGATACATGTTTTTATTATACATAGTGAGATTGGTTTAGGAGTGATTTTACATGCCATTTTCTTTTGGTGCCATTTTTAATACTGTATGGACTTAACAGGGTCTTGTATCCAATTATTCCTGTTGAAGTATTTCAATGATTTGGAACTCTTGGTATCGGTTGTAGTATGCTGTGGTGTGTATTTTGAAGCCTCGATTTCCTTGCAAAACAATTGTAGATCTGCAAAAGAACAGAAAATGTGAGTAGGAATAGTAATTTTGCCACCACTAGCATCCAGAAGCTTCTGTGAGGCAAACACCTGTCAGAGTAGGAGTAGTAAATTTGCCCCGCCACTATCCAGCACCTTCCCTGAGGCAAACACCTGTCGGAGTAGGAATAGTAAATTTGCCCCCACCACCATAAAGCACCTTCCCTAAGGCAAACACCTTTTGGAGTAGGAATAGCAAATTGGCCCCCACCACCATCCTGCACCTTCTCTGTGGCAAACACCTTTTGGAGTAGGAATGGTAAATTGGCCCCTACCACCATCCAGCACATTCCCTGAGGCAAACACCTGTCGGAGTAGGAATTGTGAATTGGCCCCCACCACCATCCAGCACCTTCCCTGAAGCAAACACCTGTCGGAGTAGGAATAGTAAATTTGCCCCAATCACCATCAAGCACCTTCCCTGAGGCAAACGCCTGTCAGAGTAGGAATAGTAAATTTGCCCCCACCACCATAAAGAACCTTCCCTGAGGCATACACCTGCCGAGTAGGAATAGCAAATTACCCCCACCACCATCCTGCACCTTCCCTGCGGCAAACACCTGTCGAAGTAGGAATAGTAAATTTCCCTCTACCGCCATCCAGCACATTCCCTGAGGCAAACACCTGTCGGAGTCGGAATAGTAAATTGGCCCCCACCACCATCCAGCACCTTCCCTGAAGCAAACATCACTTGTCAGAGTAGGAATAGTAGATTTGCCTCAATCACCATCAAGCACCTTCCCTGAGGCAACAACTGTCAGAGTAGGAATAGTAAATTGGCCCCCACCACCATCCCGCACCTTCCCTGAAGCAAACACCTGTTAGAGTAGGAGCAGTAAATTGGCCCCCACCACCATCTAGCACCTTCCCTGAGGTACACACCTGTCGGAGTAGGAATAGTAAATTTGCCCGACCACCATCCGGCACCTTCCCTGAGCCAAACACTTGTTGGCTCAATTTATACGTTTTTGTGTGCTGAATGGTAAAACAAATATGCTTTTGATTGTATTTTAATTGTAGAAATTAAATCTGACAGAAACTATATTTCATATGTAATGTTTAGAAAGAAGTTTTTTTCTTGTTTGCTTAGAATGGCAGCCATTTTGTTACGTGATTTAATCCAGAGTTATTAGTTGTAATAGAGAAAAGACAGTTGAAAAATTGCTTTTGCAGTACAACTGCCTCGTTTTGTATTAAAATTGAATTCTTATAATGTACTGTTACTGTATTTTTCCCCCAAAAAAATGTAGGCAGCTGATACCTTTTTTTTACAGTTCATTATATTTGCGTTGTAATAGTATGCGTTGTAATGGCATACGTTGATATGGAGTGCGTTCTAGTGGTACTTACATTGTTAGTCCATGGAACTGTATTCAATGTAAAATCATGTGTTGTAGTGGTTTCTGCATTGTAATGACCGCCTTGTAGAAGCATGCATTGTAATGGTATGCATTGTAATGTCATACAACCGACTGCCACTTACAAGGAATTCAGCCCCTGCCCTATCATAAAACAAAAATGTCCATTTACCCCAGTATGGACAAGGGCTCCCTGACAGTGCACCATCTTTGAGTGGGGCACCGTCAGTGTGCCTCCTAAGGGCATGTGGCCTCTGCACTGGCTTCACAAATACAGTAAATAAAAGGGCCAAACAAGGGATTGATATAGAATCTGGAATATTTATGTCCTATAGTGACATCTCAATTTAATTGGCTATACTTAGTAAAGAAAAATCATTTTAGAGAGAAATGTAATAAATCGGATAGACAGGTTCATATGCTTTTCAACGTTGTATTGGAATCAAACAAGTAGGGATTGAAGGGTTTCAAAATAATTGATAGCACATGGTACATTGGCAATGTATAGTACAGTACATCTAGAATCTTAGAGGCTTATTTATGAGATGTTGGCGTAGGGCAGAGCAGCAAGACCTGCCCTGCCCTACACCAAAGTGAAAGGGCATGAATGCACTGCATTTAAGGCATGCAGTGAATTTCTGTCCGTTCTACCTGTGCTGACGCCGTTTCGGCAGCCTAGCACCAACAGAGGCACCCTTGCACCATGGTGAAAAGGTGTCTCCTTTGCATGCTGAATTGTTTTGGTGCAAGATGGGACACCTTCCTGCACAGAAATGATACTAAGAGGTGTGTTCCTCTTTCTATATGTTCTGCAGAAATCAGCACACATGGAAAGAGGATAAAACCAGGAGAAATAAGTATATTTCTCCTTGTTACGCCTCACCTCGGGAGGCATACAGATTTTGCACTTCCCCATATTTACATCATTTTGTAAATCTGGGGCAGCATCAAATTCCAGGAGTGTTGATTGGAAAAACCCACTGCAACACCTCCTGGGAGCAGCTTAAGGCGAAGCAGTGATTTGCCCTGCTTTGCCTTACTCATGATTTATGAGGCCACTCTAAGCTCTGCAGCGTGGCTTTGTGCGGCTTCATAAATCAAAATGAGAGCCCTGTGTCACACATGTACCACTTTACGTGGTGCAAAAGTGGCACAGCACTCTCATAGGTAGGCCCCTTAGAGCTTTATAACACATGACAATGTACTCATAGCCCAATTTTTCAGCACCACCAGAGCATGTGCGTCTTAGAATTCAACAAAACTTGTTAGGGCGATGGCAGCCCATCTTTCTTTTGGACAGTTCACATTACCCCAACAAGTCTTATATAGCCATATAGACCTGCCCTAGCGGGCTATAATGGCCATTAAAGGCCTGGTCCAGCATTAAAGGCCCAAGCCGATGGCGAGGGCCTTTGACAAGGAAGCCTGAGCTGAAGGTGGGGACCTTTAACAAGAGAGCAGGCCTTTAATGAGGGTATAGCCTACCTATTGTGGGCTATAAGGCTGTTAGAACACTCCGCCACTAGAGGGCAGAATATCCTAACAAATAAAACAAAGGCTGCAGTGAGCCCGATGGGATTGGAATGTTAAAGCTCCTGGCTTTTTTCAGCCATTGGAAGCCCGTAGCTTCTTCATTGTCTTCAATGCAATGGAGCTTCCAACATTCTAATGTTCAAATTTGAATTCTAAGACGAACATTCTCTGGTTGTATCCCTTCAGTACCAACCGGAACCACTTAAATGTTTGTGGGGGAATGCAGACTTAGATGTTTCACCTCTTTTGTTTTCATTCTACCTGTTCATTGGTCTTTTTTGTTTGACCAATGTGTTCCTAATCCGTTCCTCCTGAAGCGTCATGAAAGCAAAACAGTCCCCACTCCCTCCTTCACCCCTGGGTTTATATATGGCTAGGTTTGTAGTGGACATTGGAGGAAACAACTGTAGTAGAATGCAGCCCTGTTGTAGGCACTTACGGTTCCTGAATGACCGTCCTGAACACTCTAGTTACACTGGCGGCTGGCATCTATTGAGGGGGGAGCAGTTAAATGGGTGGCAGCGCGCGTGGGCAAAGAAAATTTAATAAGAAAGAAAAACACTTACCAGATCCTGATGGACGATGTCCTCCTCACTCCGACCTCTTCTGCTGGGACTGCGGTACAGGCCCCAGCAAACACCCTCAACCAGTCCTGGCCTGCGCACATGCTGTTAACCAGCATGGAATCAGTGCCTTGATTAGTGGGAGCGGCCGCTCTCAGCTCTCCCGAGGGCCCTAGATGCACTTGCTCTCAACCCAGCTGTCCTAAGGCAATTGGGTTGAGCAATTTAAAGTGCACATGTCGGGCTGGCCGTCGCAAGATGGCGGCCAAAAAGACATGCGCACTTTGAACAAGTGCAAAGGCAGCCGTCTGCCCACCACACCTCCCTGCTGTCACTCAGCACGCCCTGCCCCGCCCTGACACTTGTTTCAGGATTTGATGATAAAAATATAATGGTAAGAGGGAATTGCCATTATATGTTTCGTCGCTGAGGCTTTGGGGGGCACTTAAGTGGGCGACACTCGCTCCTCCATATCAATGGAGGGGCCGCCCCGTCTAGTTAATGGTCTTAAGGGGTACGGAACACTGTCACCCCTTTGTTAATCGGCTGTGCATTGCTTTAAGGAGTTCATTAGTTATGATGTTACATCTGTACTTGGCCCACATGGCTCTTTGATATGTTCTGTTTTCCTGCGTCTTTAATGCAAATTGTGTATGGGCCGAGGAAATGAGCAGAAATATGAAACCAAATATAAAAATAAAAAATGTTAATATAGAATGGTGTTAAAAAAAAAAGAAAAGTGAGAGTAGATAGAGCTGGAGATCTATGCCAGCACGTTTCCCTCTTCCATTGTGTATAGGCTTCTGAATGTGAAAGGAGGCAGAAGAGTTAAAGTTTAGGTAGAAATGGAAAGTGCAAAAGGGATGAAGAATCCACCTAAGAGCAGATGTACAGTGAACAGGCAGCATAGAGGTTTGGACTCCGATGTTAACACCAACGTGGAGTGGAGTTTACAGAGGCAGAAGAATAAAAATCCAGGGAAATTCTGAAACAATCGCAGTTCCAAATTCTGGGAATACAGATAGGAATGTTTTTAGATTTTTGTATAGAGTGATGAAGAGTCTCACCATTTTTTCTGTCTGGAAAAGGCCTTGGGGCCCATCGGGAGACGGGGATGGGAAAGACCGACCAAAGACAATATAAGGTGTGATAAAGGCCGCTTTATTGGGAAACAGGTGCATTTTAACGATACCACATCCTTGGCCTTTGCCGTACAAAACTAGGCCTAACTAAATATGCACATACCTGACCAAACCCCCCACTCCCACCCCTAAAACATTGCCCCCGCAAACAAATAAGCATAAACCAACTCTCCAAACACCTGCCTCAACTGTTTAAACTCTTGCCATCTGTACACTCCCTCCACCTCTGTCCAGGAACCTCATTCCTCCTATCCTATCCCCACCCCCTTAACTAGGAAAAAGCGCCACCCCAACAAACATTACCAGCACCTGCCCTCAGCGACATCAGATCTCAGCCACCTAACCACAAAAAAGGCACCTGCTCCCAACAAAACCCCTCCAGAATTCCCCCCCCCCCCCAGAACCGGGAAACTCCAATCCCCGCAACCACTCGCAACGAAACCTCTTAGGGAGGGCGGGAGGGACAACAACTTCCCTGCCTAACTCGGCTGCTGGGTCACTGTCCCTAAAATGGTGCACAGTGACCCAAAATGGCTGTATTTATCTAACCCCAGCCCAAAGAGAGCCCAAACCAGCCTAATGCCGCCCAAGGAGCCCAACCAGCCCAAACTCGCCTTCCTGTCCCCGTACTATCTCTTTCCCCCCCCCCCTTCCTCCCGTGGCCCCAAACCTCCCCGGGGGGGCGAGCCTCCCTCCGGTCAGCCACCCCCGCAAAGCCCCATTGTGAGGTAGAGACCTTGTCAGTCAATAAGCTAGATTGTGAATTTTGATCTATTTAAAAGGGTATTCTACCTTTACTTTGCGGCCTCTACTACGATTTACTGTTTCTACGTATTTTTTACTTTGCAGATACTACTACTTTGCATGCTTTTACTACGGATGCTACTAGTACGCTAATACCGCTACTTCGCAAATAGGTTACTGCGCAAATACCATTACCACAATGAATGTAAGTTTTAAAAAAAATACTTCAGTATTGTTAGAATATTAAAATGCGCAAAAAAACGTTTATTATAAAGGTTTCCCCACGGTTTTACCATTGTTTCTATGGACACAAATACCGTAACTTCGCAGGCTATCCTCGTCGTCGTTTTCATTTGAAGGCGCTTCCGATTCCAAATAACACCATGCGACTCTGACGAAGGAGGCAGGAGAAGTGGAAGGTGAACCAGTAGGCGAGAGTGAAACATGCAACACAGCCATCGGTTTAGGCACATAGCGACAGCCATAGCCCAAAAATATAATATCACAGGTGCATACTGAGGCAAAAAAAAGGTATGAAAACTTCTTTTTGACAAGCCAGTGGTCACGGAACATTGATGAGCGACGTAATAAAAAACGCATCGTTTTATCCGCCAGCAAACACCCTTCTGACAATGCACTCCAAGGAAGCACAGAAATAAGTGAAAGTAAACAGAAGTAATCCTTTTGTGTCTTTTAAGGGGAGCTTAAATTTACTGGCTCAAGATGGGCCACCGCCACGTAGACGCTGCATAATGTGTCTAGACAACATTTTGTCTTAGGTGAGATTAGATCAAACGCCCTTCATAGAGCAGCTTTAAGAATAATTCAATTTTCCGTTATCAGTGACGAAATCGAATTTACATATTCCACGGGTGGCGCTGATAAAGCTAATGGTGATTAATGTGCTCCGATGCACAGATTCCTGTAGACTGATTGATAAATGTCACTCGTTTTCATTGCGTTGCTAAAAGTCAAGAAAAACCACTGAGTGATTTATGCAGCTAAATGTTTGGGGTCAGCTGAAGCTACACTTTGTGTTTCGGATTCAAAATCAAAGGGAAGGGGTCACAGCAGTGTGGAAATAGAGGAATAATAATATAATACCCGATTTTTAAAAGTATTCCCCTACCCAAAACCCCTATCACGAAATAAAACATATGCATACTAATGTTAAGCGAAGTAAAAGCATATTTTTGCGTTTCAATGAACTTGCGAAGTAAAAGCGTGCGCAATGAAAACATGCGTAGTAATGGTAAGTGCGAAGTAAAAACATCGCACTAAAAACATACGCACTAATGGTATGTAAAGTAACGTCATATATTCATTTAAAAGTGATATAGGATACTTTAGAGATGTTACAAAAGGTGTTATGGAGATATATGATCAGGTGAGCATAGAAATGATGACTGGTTATATAAAGGTGTTGAGAGCACTAAGGCAACCATTTTTCCATCAGGAAGTAATTGAAATAATCTAGTCTGGAGACAATCAAGGATTCTCCTTTGGAGAAAAATCCTCCTGAATTACTAATAAAATGAGATATTTAACAGTTACCACATCAGACAAGATGGTGTTGGTGGCAGCCATATGCAAAGATAACCAGCAGTGACCACTTTAGTGTGTCAAGCTCAGCTGCTAGCAGTATTGTATTATAAAACCGCTCTGTCAGTCCGGAATGCCGAAACATGGGTAATGCATAACAGCCATAGCTACAATGCTCCTGTGCCAAGTTAATAATATTAGTAATAAATCCTCACAGCAGTGTTTGATTTTTCTCACTCAAATGTCACCTTAAATTGATTTTAGAAACTCATCCATTTTCCTCCACACATCAGCTTATGAGTTCTGAAAATACACACATTTTCCTATCAAATACATGCTGTTCAATTTAGGTATGCAAACATTAATTCATTCAAGCACAAGCTTCTAATTTAGTTTACTAGGCTGCACACAGTAGCACTACCAGTAGCTCATGAGCTACTCATCAGAGAAGCCCTGGATAAGGTTAGAGAGGCTCATAAAAAGATTGATTAAAGCAAAGCAGCTTTACTATGAGAGGGAAGATAAGACAGATAGATTGCATGCCCACAAGAGATGCACCCACAGACTGCAGCGTCAAATGCAGTCAGTGGTAGACCCTAATGGGACTCCCCGTACGTCAGATCGAGAGATCCTAGAGACATTTACACACTACTACAAGGCACTTTATAGCAATGGGTGGAGTTCATCTGAGGAACAAGATAGCAATTTGTTGGCGCACTCTCTACCATTCTTGCACCCCGAGGGGAGGAACTAGACAGCGTAAAACCAGAGGAAGAAATCCTCCTTACTATCAAAGCCCTACCCCGAAATATGTCCCTTTGGCCTGATGGGTTCCCAAACTCCTTTTACAAAGCTTTGGCTGGGACATGGATCTTTTAACAGGACAGACACCCGCAACAGTGTAACTCATATAACATATAAATCAAGCTTCTGAACACTCTTTGCAAAAACTATTGCGTGCCGTCTAGGAGAGGTCTGGACATGCTTAGTATCCTCATACCAAACTGGCTTTATAAGAAATAGGCAAACAGGGGAAAATATTCGTGGCTGACTGGACGACAATCACAGACACAGAGGTACTTCTCATATCCATTGGCCATCAAGCATACTTTTGACCGGATGGATATGGTCATTACTCAGAAAGACACTGATAAGATGTCTTTGGATCCCCAGATGATGGTGGTTGCTGGGGGCCACGCTACAGCCAAGATGATTGCAGTGCAGCAGGGTTTCTGACTGAGACCGGAGGGAATTCGATACAGTGGGGTGATGATCCACCTTCAGTAGAAGGTATATTTTCTAGCAACATCACACTGCTTACAGATACATTTGTTAAAGATCTATGCAGATGGGCAGGCTCGAGAACACCTGGGTGAGCTGGTAAAAATTAATTTCTTACCCCAACTCCTTTATTTTTTTATGCTCCCTACCAGGTCAAAATGCCCCGAAAATCTAAAATAGGAGAATGCGGGCCTTCATCTGCACTGAAGGCACTACATGGGTCACCAGGGTATTGCTGATGAGAAAGCGAGATGATGGAGGGAAGGGTGCCTAATATTGAGTGCTTTTACTTGCGGCACAGATTTCCCGCGCATTGGTGGTGGGGAACCCAGATTTTCTGCTGGGAATAGTGGATAAACACCCTCAATCATGGAGTGGGGGAGAGACATTTTGCTTGGACAGTTATATTCAAGGCATTTGCCCAAAACAAGAGACCTTTTATTCATTTGTCAATGGGCCTAGAGCATCAGCACCAACTGACACAGGTGTTCCAATCCACTGTCCACAACACTCTTATTGCAGCATAACACATGGTAGAAGCACCAGCAGGGTGCTTACAATCTATACCATAAAATAAGCAATAGAGGAGCCCACAGAAATACAAAACACAGAACACCACATAACCTCTGCCCCAGCATCCCAGTTCACAGAATGTCTGAATAGTGACCTTGAACCCCTAAGAAGACAGGGGTCACCATTCAAGGATGTGGCTCGTTGTGACCTCGGAGACAGCATGCAGTGGGTCTGTGGCACCCCTGTCTGCCACCATCTCACAGAGTCTTCAGACAGCACAAGCAATTTTGACAGCTCACACTTTTCCAACATCACCCGCAGGTAGGTGCTAATTATGTCACACTTTGCGCCTAGAAACTTTCCACAAATTATGTGTGCATTACATTACGAATCACAAGCAGGGAGGTGGAGCTAAGTGCTGTCCCAGATGCCACTCCTCCTGGACAGCCTTGGCACCAGTCTGAGATGTGCCCAATGCCACTGATCGCTCCTACAATCACAAAGGCTTGGGATGGAGGCCTGCTTCAGATGCATCCGTGCAGTGGCATAATGCAAAATGATGCCGTCCTCCCCTGCAAAATGTTATGAAGGGCAGGCAGCTCACAGATCGCACATTTCTTCATTAGTCTTGGGCTCAATGGTCCCGCCTTGAGGGCTTGCCTCATCCCTATGCCCCAGGGGCCTGCATTACGCCTCTGCCATGGAAATGAGGACTGGGTACCTTTTGCTGGGATTTTGTTTGCCTGTGAAGTTACATGAACAGTGTTGCTTTTCTTTGTGTTTTTCTTTTTGCTTGGGAAAGCAGCGTGGCTTTCCTGAGTGTTTAAATGTTTCTTATACGATGCCACACTGCACGCATTCTGTCAGGCATGCAATGGCATGTCTTATGGGCTGACGGGCCCCCTGCAAAACAAGGAACCATGGGGGCCCATCCGCACCGCGGAGGCTGTGAGGAGCCTCCTTTTTGCCCCTGGCTCTACTGGTCTCAAGTAAAACTTGTCAAAATTATTTGCATTTGACCAATCTGCTGTTTTAAGAATCTGAGGTGGCGAACCACCTGTCCAAAAAAACTTACTAGCCATCGCGCCTCTTGAAGAATGGGCAACAAACCTGCAAAGATCCACACCTGCTTTGCTCATAACCATACGATTCCATCTGCATGTTAATTAGAAAATCACCATTCTCTGTATATCTTATTCTATGTTTCCAGTCAAAGCCACTGTTTTGTTTGCAGCCCACATCTGTGGCACATCTGCCATCACCCAGGTTTGTGTGATTTAAAACAGTCCTGTACAAAATGTACTAGATGCAGCAGCCTGGTATGTGTATGTGCCTTTACATGCGTGGTAGTTTGATGTTTGTCCATGGTGACGTTGGGCAAGGCTGGAAACTTCTACCGACTTTTAAATAGACAAAGTAAAACTCGTCCCATCCTCTGCACTCTCTGCAAGGCATGATTTCCTGCTGCAGGAAAACATGTGGCTCTTGAGCCACCATGTGGGGGTGTGGGCATGTCCAGCTTTAGGGCAGTGAGACAGGTGCTGCCGCCAAGGTACTGACCTTGTGGGGTGGGGAGGGGGTTGCTGTGTTTATCAATAACCTATGAATAAAAAGCACCTGTTGCAGAGTTCCAAGTTCCTTGTGCATTCAGCTTTAAAGCAGCAATAAAAATCTCAAGATAACTCTTGTTAATATGTCCCGGCTAGAGAGAGATCGGAGTTTTGTCTAGTGGCAGTTTTGACTCACCAAAAAGTAGCGCAGAGGGTTAATGTACCTGTTACAAAGAACAGATCTGCATTCTATGTGGATAACTGAGTGGATTAGTAGAGCCAACCTTTAGGTTGTTTAAAACAAATTAAACGTATGTGAGAAAGGGGCTATGGTGAGATATGGGGCGCTTTTGCTGGGTGGTAGTGAGGGAATCCGTGGAGGAGGCCATGGGGAGGGAGGGCCACAAAAAAGATTGTGGCACCGGGCGCCACCGGCGCTAAAGCCGGCCCTGGGTGTGGGATGTGGGGAAGTGAAAGCAGACAGCGTGACGGATGGCTAAAACGCTGGGCTTCCACCCAGGCCACACATCGGAGGAGGAGCGGGAGAGTGCTCCGAAAAGGACATGGGGGCGTGATTTAAGGTGAGGGAATGTTGACCCGGGTCTGCAGCAGGTGAACGGAAGGTGTCTGAGATGTGTCATTTTTTTTCCATCTGCAAATCATGCTGTCCGTCGAGGCAGCGAGACTGTTTTCATCGCTTCCAGGAAAGGGGCACTGACCCTTCTTTAAAAAAAAAAAAAATCTTCACTAGCTCTTCACTCTGTAAAGCATGAAAACTTAAAAAAAAAAAAAAAACACGCCATGCTGCGAACTGCTCAACTTCAAACGCCGGCCCGAGATTATAACAAGTTGTACTAACCTTACCTTGGCCATGGATTGACAGAACAAAAAAATGACATGGGGCCTACCAAGCCATTTTTTCCAGGGCTGATTATCTTAGCGGTGCTCTAATGACAATATGCTGCCTGATGATTGAACACGTTTCCATAATGCAATGAGTCTCGCGCCGGCCCCTGCCCATAACCCTGGCAGGCACTGTGCCATCAGCGCTGCGCCTATCATACATCACAGAGCTGCTCATGAATATTCAGCAGGCACCGCCAGCCAGTAGGAATGTTTCTCTTGCATGAGATTAAAGCTCCTCGGGGAATGCTTTGTGAGGCAGTAAATATTTGATTGGTTAAAATTCGACTTCGCTTCTTCGTGTCTTGCCATTAATGTAAGCACGATCAACAAATGGAAAGTGATCAAAACAAAACTCCTTATTAGAAATATAGGGGAAGGCTGTTGAGGAATATTATAATAAATGCGCAAGGCGGGCTGAAAGCCGACAAGATTCCTCAGTGAGTTAGGCGCTGAGGATGGTTATCTGTTGTGTGAAAAGTAAACCCAGTCCTATCTCAGCCTGTCATCCTTCAAAGGCTGGTAAACTGAGTGGAATTAAATTAAGTAATGGCAGCATCTGCTATTGGCCATGTACACGAACTGCAATTTGCACGGTTTTAAGAATATCTAAAAATATATTATTGTTTTTAATATTATTTGCTATTGTCATATTTATTTGAGTTTTATATAGCGCTACCAGCGCTTAATTTGAGCCGGTTAATTGTCAACACCGGCACCTTTGGCCTTCTGCCACATGAGGGTGGCGCTGTTTATTTTATTTACAGATGAGCAGAACATCAATTGTTTATAATTTCAATATACATAAAAAATGGCTGATACCTGCATTCCAAGACATTCTTATAGGTTTAGGGGTCTGGAATAGTCTGAATTGTCACACTTGTAGAACTGTGATGGTTGGAAGTTGTGTTGGTGCTGTCATTGGCATCGCTGGGAGGGGCATTGGGCAGTGCAAGCTGCAGTGCCCTGCTGACAGGGCCCTAGCTCTTATTTTTTTTTACAAATTAAGCACTGGCGCTAACTATCGTTGTTGTTATCTTTGTTGTTGTTGTTGTCACTTTTATTGCTGTTGTTATCGTTGTTATGGTTGTTGTTGTGGTAGTTGTTATCGTTGTTGTTATCATAGTTCTTGTTATTAATGATTTTTTTCGATCATATTTCGTGAAATGTATAATTTTAAAATGTGTAGTCATTACAATATTGATCAGTTGTAATAAATAGTATGGTGATGTGATTTTGTATCAATCTGTTTTTTTTTTTAATACTGTGATATCATTGCTTAAAAGACAACCCAAAACAAGTAGCCTGTTCTCAGGAAGTAATCTCAGTGACAGTTTAGGGAATTTCTTCAAAAACACATTTCGAAAGCAGTTGAATTATTTACTGGTAATCGTCTTTACCTCGATTCTCCTTTCATCGCTAAAGCACTTTTTCCTTTATCCCGTTCAGCATTCCTCACAGAAGGTGACCCTGCAACCCACCTGCGCTTTTGAGGGGGATTCAAGATATTCTTGCAGGTGGGTGTAGTGAGTGACTGAACCCACCTGCAAGGGGATGTTCCTCCTTCCAGAGAGCTGCTGTCATGGGGCGCACTGACGGTGCTCACCTTTTAGGGGGTGCACTGTCATTGTGCACCTTGACAGCCTCTTTACCTCCGCACCCACATATAAAATACAGCGAGGGCACAGATGCAAAGGGATTCCCTCATTTGCATGGGGTACACTCCCCTGGTGATAGTGCTGGCGCTATATGTACGCCAGCGCTATCGGCATTGCAGAAAGGGTTGCACAAGCGTATACGGCCTTTTCTGTAATACCAAAGTTCCCTGGTGGGCGCAATGCAGATGTCAATGCCCGTTGCACCCCTGGGGCACTTTCTATAATACAGCCCCAGGTGCCACATTACAGAAGTGCACCGAGGGGGCAACAGGCGTTTACACCCTCTTTGCGCACCCCGGGGCACTTTAGCATTACAGAAGGGTCTGCAGATGCTTGTTCGTCCTCCTCTGTAGTACCGATAGCTCTGGCGCACATAACGCACCAGTGCTATCATCAGAGTGTGTTCCCTCATTTGTATGAGGGCATGGCCCCATGGTATCGAGGAAATCCCTTTGCCTCTCAGTCCACTCCATATTATAAACGCGCATTCATCCTAATACAACTCATTTTACTTGTTTGCACTGGGCTTACCTTTTAAAAGTTGCCCCCGACTATTGAAATGAGATTCTCCACAAAGTAGACCATAAATTAAGATTTATTCAAGCAGCACAGCAACACAACTGAACTGTAGGAGGGTCCATTGAAACTGAACCTCCCAGGCTCACAGCACCAAACAGTTCCAGAATGGAAATAGAACCAGGACTGAAAATACACAAATATGCATAGCAATATGGGTGCATGCTGAGGTAATGGCGCATGCTGCATAGCATGTGAGGATGTTACACACCTCCCTTATATAAATAAAAAAAACAACAGATGCAAACAATATATGAACAAAATGTAGAAACTATAGGGGAGAGAAGAAAAAGAACTGAAAAATAAGAAATTAGCTTACAATATCGAGCATCCTTCTGGGAAGTTGTCTAACACAACTGGACCTTTTGACTCGCGAGGCAACCGTACCCTCATTCCCATTCATCTCTTCTGTGCAGTACCGGTGGCCATACTATCGTCACTGCTACGAACAGGATTATTCACTCTTACCAATGAATTTCCTGTCTTGTCATCTTCATTATTGGGAATACCGCTTCCATCAGTACATCTTGCTGCACGCCTAACATTCCACAATCTGCCATCTTGGGTGATGACACTGTTGGAGAAAACTTTAATAATTTTCATGGCCTTACCAAATCTTCCTGAATATTTCTTGACGAAGCCTGGCCTTAGTATCCTTACCCAGTCCCCCACCTTGAAACCATGTTTTTGTTTTTCCACTCATCATCAAACCACACTTGGTCTTGTTTTGTTTTGATCTTACCTTCTCTGCAGTTCTCTCAACTACACTCTCACTGCCTTTTCCCCCTTTGCACTTCTCCTTGAACCATCATGCACACAATTTTGTGTTTTGGAACATATCCCACTCCCAGCGAAGCGGGACAGGGCTGAAAGGACCGGTAGGTAACGGGCAGGTCGCTGGCTGTATGCGTGGAAGCCGAGGAGTGAGTGGATGACATCCACTACTTCCACAGCTTCGAATCCTCCTCCCCCATGAGTTATCAGTGTTAAGGCTGACCCTTGCCCAAAACTCCTCATCGTAGCTCAGCCATTCATAGCCCCCAAAATGCATCTGGACCTTGTGAATAACGTCCATATGATTCAACACTGCAATAGCCCTATCCAAATGACGCTCACAATATATGCTAGCGTAAATCAAAAGGCAGAGGTCCAATTCTCCATATTTATTGGAATCCTCAGCCTACGAGTCAGCACCCACTCCTCTTCCTTGGATCCTTCTTTTGCTTGAATTTCCCCGTGGAGGAGCTTGAACACATCGACATGCTCGTATTTCCAGATCCTATTCTTGGTTTTCTCTGACAAATGAGACGCCTGTGGCATCACCAACCCCATGTAAGGAAGTCTCTTTTTATGTTTGTCTTCCTCTGCTCCCTCTTTATTGTCCTTCCACCCTTGTCATCCTTATCGTCCATTTGGACCCCCATACCTACCACCTGTTTTCCGCTGCCCGTCCGAGCTAGCTCCGAGGGCACAGCTGCATCCATCGGTGCAGCCCTCGATTCATCCACCACTCCATCCCCGACATCCACCGACTTACAAGACCTACCCCCACCCCTAGCATCCTCAATGTCCCATGCTACCCACCAATTACCTTTACCTGCTGATGAAGTTCCTCCAGTGGCCTTAGCCATCTGCCATCCTCCACTGTTCCGGGGCGTCTTAGTATTGGCACTCCCTTTGTTAGCCGACACCTGCAACGCACCAATGTCGCCTTTTATCCTCTCCTTCCTCTCAGGCCTTCCAACCAGCACATCCTCCTCATCACGCAACTCCCTCTCCTCCCATTCATCACTCTCCTCATCATATTTACAGAGCCAATTCATTATCATCCAGAGTCAACTCTGAAGCAGGCACTCGCTCCACTCCTCTCAGACTCTGCACTGGCACACCAGGTTCCGACAGACTGGGCTCCAGCTGGACTCCTTATGCATGCACCCTTGATGGAGGGTAGGCCACCAAGGAACCCCCTGCTGCTTTGGGCCAGCGTCCAGGGGCCCTGGTGCGTCCGGCTGGCATCTCCAACTGTCTCCCAGCCTCAAATGCTGGGCTTGTATTTCTGTGACTGTCCCCCACCAGACTCCTCCAACCCAGGGTGGTCCCACACACCACCAGGCCCTTGACCCACATGAGCTCGCCCACCACGAGCCCAATGGTCCCAAACCCACTGACCTTTCTGTCTGGGACCCAACTTCATGTGCATCTCAACCTGCGCACAAGCCCTGGTTGACATCGTCCACCAAGGGGAGGGCTGCTGCCCTCTCACTGGCCTCACACAACCTGGCCCATCGTTCTTCTGTTTCTTGTACTAGGAGGTGCCATTCTCTAATGCGCCCCTCCAAATGAACACCCTGCCACTTGCTGTGCTGTTCAAACTTGTGGGTCCCGGGTCCCGGGTCCCTCAATGCCCCAAGGGCAACTGTGTCTACCTGCTGGTCAGATGAGAAACCCCAATGTTTCACCTCCCTGAGCCCTGCAACAGCCAACTTGGACTTCTTGAGGGTGTGGCCTGAAGGCCTAGCCCCACGGTGAACTGAATTCCCAGGGGGGGCCTTGATGATAAATCAAAGGGCCCAGCCCCCCCTGCATGCACATCGATCTGGCCCACACCGCCAGGGGGGACGCGCTTCCGCTCAACCTCCAATGAAACAGGCCCGCCACGCTATCAGCTTCACCTGCTCCTGTGGTGGAGAGATAGCCAGGAGGCTCCACCCCCTGCCCCCACAGTTGGTAATGACCGGGGCGCGCTTTGTGCTCCTGCCATGCCCTGTCCCAGGTTTCTTGGCGGTAGCGGCTCTGACATGCAATCCGCTACCGCCACAGCAACTCCACTCGCCACAGCATTTCCGCCCGACGCGGATCGCGTCAGACATCACAAGACAACCCAGGCTCTGGTTTTCATAGCTATTTGTGACATTTCATGGGAACAAATCCTTGAGAAATTTGACCCTTATCGTTTTACAGAGGCCACTCCTGATGCCAGATGTATGTCTGGCAGGCAGTGCTTGAGAGATACAGTGCACCAACAGTATATATGACAGTTATGGCTTATGTGTATTTCCCTGTGTGACTATGTAGTGCTTAATTTGAAAAAGAAATAAAAAGTGCATGAGCTCAGTGGTTTTTCAGGAGCCTGCCTGTGCTCCTGAATGCTATAGTTGCTTAATACCAAGCCCCCCTAGTCTTTATTCTACCTTATGCCTCCTTCTTCCACCACCCAATACTTCCTGTCTCTTTATCTCACTCTTGCCGGTCTTTTTTATCCTTTCTCTTTTGCTGTTATGCTATTGTTTTCCTTTTTCCTTGTTTGCCTTTCTCTCATGGGTCAAAGTCTAATGATGAAAATTAAGTCTTAGTCACCAAATTTAGTGTGTGCGTGCCTCACCCACACCAGTAAGCACTATATGAAGCCTGATGCTTGAGCTCAGAGGAAAAAATGTGTCAGCTGCCCAATGAAAAAGAAAGTGAGATAACTTTTCAGCTCATTTCTTCCAACATAGAGAAATATTCTGTTTACTTTCTTAGCCATCTCCACCAATCATTTTCAATGTTTCTCATAAATTCGTTGTGTCTTTTGTCATTCTGGAGGCTGACTTCTCTAGGGGACGTTCCATTTCAGGCAATGTCATGCAACTTCTGACACAGGGACTTGGTTTCCCTTTGTGCCGAGGCACTAATTCATCCCTGTGACAGAAGGTTAAGGCTAGCTGACACCAACCTCCCCGGGCATTTTTTGTTCTGAGAAACCATTTTTATACATTTTTTGTAAATGCTGCCAAGATCTGTCATGCCAGCTATACTTCCTGCTGAAAGTTTCAATCGATTCTTGAAATGAGGTTCTACCTTGATATGCTTGTAATAAGAACAGAAGTGGCATATGATTCGCATAATTCTTTTTCAAGTATCTGTAGGAACCTACGCTTGGTACTGCATGTGTAAGATTGATTGTTGCTGTCTTAGCTCAACAACAAATGAAAGATGATTGTGGAACGTTGTGATGCTTTTATTGGAAGGACAAGTATAGAGCAAAGAATACTGCAGTTCAGATGGAAATAGTTTGTAAGCTACAGAACAATTTACAATTATCCCAATTCAACTACATTATATACTTTTTTCCAACTACATTATACACTTGTGGAGAAGTGTGGCTCAATGGTTAGAGCGGCAGACCCTGATGCAGAGGGTGGGCCTTGGGCTCAAAATTCCACGGACCTGATAATTCTCGCCTCAGTGCCTATTCCAATCATGGAGTCCGGGCAATAACTTGCTTAATCTCCACAACGGCCCCCCACAACGCTAAGGATGCCTGGCCTCCACCTTGTGGGTGCCCAGGAGTGGACGCCTCACAGGGAAAGCCAGGATGGGTTCCACAGTGGTATTCGTACAAGCGCCTTGAGACCCTTGGGGGTGAGTAGTGCGCTATACAAGTATCAATTTACTTGTGACGGAGACTCTGTCTGCAATCGTAAAGATATTACTCGTAAAATATTTTTGTGAATAGGAAAAAATCGAAAACATACACAGAGGTGTAAGTTTACCTTTGTGAATCAGGTTCACTCTCAAGTCAGTGTGCCAAATTCATAATGCAAGGCTCAAGTCTTGTTATTCTCCTCTTACTAATCAATTTCAGTGGTATTATCCCATTGGAGATCTCAACTCTAGAGACAGATTCTTACTTTGGTTTCCCAAGTTTCACTTAAACACCATAGGTGGACAAGTTTCCTCAGTGGCTGCGGCCACATTGTAAAACCGACTGCTATTTCAGAAATGTAGTCCCGACAATCTGATCAGATTTTGCAAACAGCTGAAATCTTGTACACTTCTCTTAATTCCTGCATTTACTTTTTTTGTAGCAAGCAATAAACCTGTAGCAGATGCAGGGCCGGCCTTAGGCATGTGCAAGCTGTGCACCTGCACAGGGCCGCCAAACCCCAGGGGCCGCCACGCCAACATATATCCTTAATATAATAATCTTCTGAGGATGGATACATACTTGTGTGGCGGCCCCAGTGGCAGGGATTTGGTGGCCTCCGGCTCTGTTCCACTTCCAAACACCCTGGCCCCCTTCTTGAGCTCCGGGGGGCTCGGCCCCGCCTGGACCCCTCTTCCTGGGGCCCCTACCTGCGCTCCCTGCCCAGGGCCGCCATGAGCCTAGAGCCGCCCCTGGCAGATGGTTCTACAATATTTTTGTGTTTTAGCGCCAAGATCCTACATGCCATTAGACCTGATTCAGACAGGAGACTCACGATCTTGAAAGCAAAAAATGCCTTTATTCGGCTGCCTCCCACACGAAATTGCCCTTGTCAATAGAAGTCAGGGGTAAATACATACTCCGGAATATGTTCTTAAACTTCCAATTTTCTCTTCTAAAATGTTGGTATGTGTACAAGATCCACCTAGTGTGTAAATGCATACTGTCTACAAAACACCAAAATGAAACCCCCAAAATAATAATAAAATAATGCTTAATATTGCACATAGAATGTTGGTTTAATATTTATATAGGTCAAACGTCTTCGTTTTGCAAGAGGCGCAAAGAAAACTGAAATTGCATGCAAAGCAAATAATACCCACAGTCTTACACATACGTCTAAATAGAAATGAAAAACCATGGCATAATGTTAAGATCAAAACACCGAACATACAATTAACAAGTGTCTTTCACAACTGTGACCACAAGAGGGGACACTCCTCCGAGTCCTGGGAAGCCAGTTTGTGGGGTCTTAAGCAGGGGGGGAGTGAGTGCTGTGCCTGCAACTGATTATGGGCCACAGGACATTGCCAAAGAACGAAGGGGTACCCCGGAAGGCATTCCGGCTCAAGAAGGGCCATTATTTAGTACTCGGATTGGCTGCAGTTTGCAATCAGCGGAGGTGGCTGCATCACCTATCGCTCCGGCTACTATTAATGGCCCGCAAGACCCTGACCCCCCCATAGCCACCGCACCATTTCCCATTGGAGGGCCAGGATCACCACCACAAGGTCCAGGGTTGAGAATTCTCTCCTGGAATGTGGCAGGGATCGCAAATAAGGAAGGCACACCGGAGTGGGATCTCCTGTTAAGCGTTAGCGATATCCTCCTTTTTCAGGAGACATGGGCGAGGGAACCACAAACTAGAACAGGGTTCGAAATTTTTGAAATCCCAGCAAAAATGGAGCGGGAGGGGGAGGCCGTCGGGAGGCCTGGCAATCTGGATAGCGAGTCACATTGGGTGCCAGGCGGAAAAGATGCACACGTTTTCGCAGGACATTCAGTGCGTGTTGCTTACATGGCCTGGCAAAACATCTTGGGCCATTGTTAACGTTTACTCGCGTCCAGTAGCCGCGCCAAACGAATCCCCTACCTTAAATGAGCTGTCCTCCTTCCTAGGCCAATTGTCAGGTGACCATAAGATAGTGCTGGGAGGGGACTTTAATTGTCACTTCGAACCCCTAGAAGGGCTAAAGGAGGGTGCCCTCACTGCCGAGGATGATTACTGGGGGGTTCCACCCTCGTCTTCGCCCCACCCTAAAGCCTGGTCCCCACTAGCAGTGCAACTCATGTCCCTTACCTTGAACTTTGCACTGAGGGCATGTAATGATCGTACCCCTTCTGATACCCCCTCAGTGTGTACTTTCAACAGAAAGGGCCATGAGTCAAGGCTGGATTATATAATGTTAGATATCACATTGTGGCCAAAAGTCCTTGACTTTAGGGTGCTACCAAGGTCGGATAGCGACCACAATGCTCTCCGTTTAGAGATCCAGCATCCTCTGCCCCCAGCAGGCTCGCCCACTAATCCCGGCGGAGAGGATCAGGGGGATATGCTCCTCACCACAAACAGGCGTCGGGTTAAATGGGCAAAGGTTCTGAGCACAGAAGATGCCATTAATAAGCTTTACGGCCTGGCACTTCCCAGATTCAATGAGTTGGATGCGCTTATAAATGAACCAAGATCCCTGGACTATAACGAGAAATTAGCCAGCATTCACCAGGAACTAGTAAGGGTTCTTGGAGAGGTGTTCCATCCGGTGGTACCAATCCGAAGGAAAAAGACTCGTGCCCCCACTTGGTACACCTCCTCCTGTAGGGCAATCAAATCTAAGCTAATTGCCACAATCAAGGAGGGGTCAAATAAGGGTAAGGTTCGAGACCTTAGGAGGGAGTACAAAGCAGCAATGGCCAACGCAAGGGCAGAGTGGGACTGGAATCACTGGCATGACCTGTCTGAAGCCCTAAAAGCTAGAGATTCTAGGAAATTCTGGGCCTTGATCAATAATGGGACGGGGGAACTTAAAACAGCAATCGAACCTAACATCGCCCCTTTGCTGTGGGAGGCCCACTTCGGGGCACTTTATCAAGACACTTCTCTATGGCCAGACGGAGTGGTGGCAGTGCCCACAAGCACCTCGGACACGGCCCTGGAATTCTCTCTAGGGGAAGTGGTGACTGCTCTGGAGCGCTTAGCGCTGGGGAAGGCGCCGGGGCTGGATAAGCTACCGGGGGATCTCTTTAGGCATCACCCAGACATCTGGGGTCCGTACCTCCTTATTCTCTTTAATGCCATCTTAGGAGGTATGGCGGTCCCCGGCTCTTGGCTGGGGGCAGAGATTGTACCAATTCACAAGAAGGGGTCTCCTCTGCTCCCGGCCAACTACAGGCCGATTAGCCTGATAGATGTACCCCAAAAGCTCTTTGCGCGCCTCATTCTCAACCATTTGCTGGATTGGGTGGAGGACAACGACATTATGAGCCCCCTGCAGGCTGGCTTCAGGAAGAACACATCGACCATGGATCAGATTTTCCGCCTCGTCCTCCAATTACTGGAAGACGGTGACGTTAGAGGGGGGAAGGCTGTACATGGTCTTCGTGGATCTGAGGTCAGCCTTTGACCTAGTCCCGCGTAGGAAATTGTGGGAGGTTTTGGGAAAGTTAGGAGTACCCCCTCAACTACTCAGCATCATAACCAGGCTGCATGAGAACAACTATGCACAGGTGAGGTGTGGGAGGGATGGTAAGCTTTCGTCCAGGTTTCCAGTCCGCCGAGGAGTCAGGCAGGGCTGTGTCCTGGCACCGACCCTGTTTTGTCTTTTCATTAATAGCGTTATATCACACCTAGATAACGTTAAGGACAATGATGCCCCACTTTTGGCAGGCAGGAGGGTTCCGGCAATCATGTTTGCTGATGATACCCTCCTGCTTTCGAAATTCCCCATGGGGATCCAGAGGATCGTGAACGGATTTGGTCTTTTCTGTCGCCAACACGGGTTGGAGGTGAACACAGAAAAGACCAAGTTCATGATTTTCAATCCTCCTAACAAAGCCAGACCCAACCCCACCTTGGAAACCGTTAGCCTCGAGAGGGTTTCTACCTTCATATATCTGGGGGTAACACTCCAGGAAAACCTCTCATGGGACTGCCAGATAGCCAGATCAAGGGTTAAACTATCCCAGCTATCGAGTGCTATCTTGAAGGTGGCAAATACTTCCACTTTCAAGCCGTTAAGCCCGGCCCTTGAAACATATAGGACTCAAGCTAAGGCAGCAGCCATGTACGGCAGTGAGTTATGGGGGTACAAAGCAGGGAAAGATTTGGCAGGAGTAGAAAACAGCTTTTTAAGGCGCCTACTTGGTCTCCCGCAAGGCACGCCACTTTTGCCACTAAGACTAGACATGGGTCTTGCCTCCATTGCTGAAGAGCTTGTGTCAAAGCCAGTGAAGTTCTGGCACCGGCTTTGGTCCACTGACGAACTACACCATTACAGACAGGACCTAATTCATGTCATGAGCCTGAATCGCAACAGCAAAATCCCCTGGCTCGCTTCCGTAAAGAACGAACTGCTCAGTATGAACTTGTCAGAACTATGGGACGATCCTACTCGAGGTTGCCAAAGGATTTCACGCAAAGCCTTGACCCAATTGTATAAGGACAAGAGCCTGGCACTTATGGTAAATGCTCACAATAGCGGCACCCTCACTGCGCGTTTTATGGAATCCAAAAATTCCTATGTTTTTTAACCTTTTATGGATTTTATTTTTCCTGTACTGGCGAGGAAATTGTTTGTGCAATGGAGGTTTGGCACACTCCCGACTAAAACCTTTACTTGTAAATGGACTAAGGGGGGTGATAAATTGTGCCCATGCTGCAACACCCATGAGGAAGATGACTTACATATCATGTTTGTATGTCCTGCCTAGACCCAGGAAATATTGGATAGCACCGCTCTGTAGAAACCTGGGGGCATATTATCAAGGACAGGCGATACATTATCGCCGCTTTTATCGGCAGGAAACTGCCGATAGAGCGGCGATAATGGCCTTGATAATATGCTCTATGAATTCCAATCGAAGGCCATGTTAGATGTGAACACATCTAACATGGCCTAACATGGGCTTCGATTGGAATTCATAGAGCATATTATCAAGGCCATTATCGCCGCTCTATCGGCAGTTTCCTGCCGATAAAAGCGGCGATAATGTATTGCCTGTCCTTGATAATATGCCCCCTGGGGTTCAGGAAGTGCTTACAGGTATACAGAGTTATGAAAACTAGTACCCTGGGCCAGGTTGTGTTTGCCATATCCAAATTTCTAATGGCAGCATGGACAATCAGAAAGAAAATAGCCCTCTGAACCATGGTACTGTCTTGCATCCTCTATTCCTCGCTGGTCGAGAAGAGACTCTCTATATTATTAACATTGCATTTTAATGTATGTACTGTATTTTATTGCATCTTTTATGGTCTATATGGCCGAAATAAAGAATTTTTGGATTGGATTGGTTTAACCTAAATCCAATATCAATATTAACCTGCAAATAAACCTATATGTATAGTTCCCTAATTAATTACACATCTAAGGTCTTGGTACATGCACGTCTTTTCTCCAAACACCTACTGTGGCTAAACAATATCGAAACATGCAGAGCTACAATTGCACGGTTCAGCTTGCTCTTGTTTCAAGTTTTTAATATTCATTTTTGGCTACTCAGATGTTTCATGCCCAGAAAGTTAAAAAATACTGTTTAGCACTTAAAACGTTAATTACATGTAAAGGAATATACAGAGGGCATTAGTTTTGGAAAAGAACACCACAAATCAGAAGAAGAGGCAAATGTGAAAATACGGAACGTATGTAAGGACCACAAAGAATGCTAGGAAAATTGTAAAGATTTACCCAAGCAACATTACAGGAATCAGAACAGTCCACAAAATAACCCTAAAGAGAGTGTGGGCGAAAGAGTTATCTTCATATTTCTGTGTTTTTGAAAGCCAGAAAAGATTTTCGGGGAATCAATCCAAGATAAGTTTGGAAGCCTTTCTGCACAGCTCTATTCTTATCCCTAAAAATAGGGTCATTGTGATTTTCCACCGCCTTCGATAACGCAGGCATTAGCTGACTCTCAGGTGTATATGTGAACTCTTCTCCATATCTTGAGTTCATCTTTGCCACCTGGTCTTTTCTTTCAGCCAGGATAAGATTTTATCCAGTATCACTTCCCAGGGGTCATCATTTGGGACTCTCTGTTGCTTTGTGATCATGATGCTTCGAGTGTCTTTGAACTAAACCATTAGTTTTGTCTTTGATAGTGATGTGACATTTTTCAAGATGACAATATGTCAAGAATTGATACTTTTGTATGCTAGAAAAAAGAGACCATCACATTTAGGGGTCTAGTCTCTTCTGGAACACCCTGAGAATGTTTGTGGTCCTTTAAGCAGTATAGCACGTGGCGAATGGTGATATTTGAAAGTGGTGGGGAGTAAAAGTTGGGTATGACTTTTATGTGGCGAGCGAGCTGGATGGACAAACATGGGTCAAGTTAAATGAAACAAGTGGGAAAAGGTGCATGGCTTAAACATGTAAACTAAATGTCTGTGAATCCAATAGTGTGCCACTCAACCAGCATTTCGGTTTCTCTCTTAGCTTTCTGTTATTGCATCCCGATATATCGCACAGCAATTAACATATACCTAAGACTTGCCAGGACTATTGCTTTGTCAGTGGTTGTTAGCTGTTTAAGATAAATGAGTAACACGTATTATTGAGGCCTGTAGAAGGACTATTGGTCTTCAGTTATGTGCGCTTTCTGTTAGACATCTATGCCTTTTTTCCTCCACATCTCTTTCATCTGCATATCTTAAACCTCATCTCTTTCCTCGTCAGCACCATCTTTTCACTCTCTTCTGAATGAACTTCTTCACACCTCCTTCATTTTAACACCCCCAAACGTACACTGGACTCACTCACATGTAAGCACTTTATTTTCTTTTACTTTTGCCTTGTCAATATTTTGACAACTGTACCTACTTCACACATAGTTACAAGAATTTCAATTGCAACTGGAATATGAGCCATTGCTCTGTGTACTCTACAGAGAGGCCAACCCACTGACAGCCACTGTGAGAAACTCACACTGCCTTCAGCATCAGAACCAGAGCTCTTAATCGCTACCCAGTGGAGTAACATTACCCCTCGCAAGCCCGTGGTGTGGACGTGCACGGGTGGCAGCCCCCTGGCCTGAAAACTCCAGACTGGGTCTGGAGCGTGGTGGGGGAGCTCCAAGCACTTTCCAGGGGGGGGACCCCTCAAATGTTTATTACGTCACTGTTGCTGGCCATCAAAAACACTTGTTACGAGTCAGTGCAAAGAGTACACTATACAGAAGTAATAAGATGTACAAAAAAACACAGAAACACAACATGGTGCAAAAAGCTAACACTCTTAGGGAATGCAAGATTAAGTAAATCATGTGAAACAGAAACAGGAACTAAATGCTGACGTGCATCATCTTAAAGTTTTTAACATTCATTGTTGGCAAATCATTCAGTGCTTTTGGCATGAATGTTAAGGGCATGAATACAGGGCCCAAAAGGGACTCATTTCAACATTTCAATACATTTTTAAATGCCATATAACAGAGTCAGATCCTCCACATTATGCATTCACAACAGTGTCTGTCTTTAAAATCAAAACATGTCCAGAGTGGAGATAAAAAATTCTAGAACCATTGTGACGATATATCTAATTAAATCAGGTCCTTAAAAAAGCACGAAATATGCATGCCATACACTTAGCAGACATACTCATAGCAGTTAATGGTTTTTTACATTTGTCTAGTATTCCACAAATCAGGATCTTATATGCTTATATTTCTCCCTTTGCTTTTGACTCACTTGAAAGCTGAGGATCTTTGGATCGACTTCGCCAGGGAGCAAAAGCCCTGAAGAGCATTATGTTTTACTTTCCCGGGGAACAAATGCAACAGCTCCATTTGTAAATACATACTTAGGGCTTCCGCTCACATGACTTTCACCGGTAATTTCAAACAGAGGTTCACTGTTTCAGACAGGATCAGCGTTGTCCAGAGCTTCATACCAGCATGTCTGAGGGTACAGTAATTGCTGTTTGGTAGTTTCTCGTGTTTTAGTCCTCCAGATGGGGTGGGTTTCTAAATGTTGCTTTATTCGCTTTATTCTCCTTTGATAGTGATCCTATTATTATCGTCCTGGTCTAAGACGGGTTCTTTTTGCCTCTTTCTATGATGCTTTTTCATCACACCATCTATGGCAAGGTTTCCTTTATTTTCATGACAAACTAGGCTCACTTCCTGAGATGATGACAAAGCTTGTGGGAGAAATGATGGAGGTGGTCAAGGAGAAATCTCAAAGAAATATAGGTTGGGAGCATCAAGAAGTCGAAGCAAAAAGCAAAAACGGAAACCTGGCGGATCAAGGAGATGGCATACGTGCGGCGGTGCCATGTGAGGTTGGGAGTTTGCAAAAACTTAATTTAACGCATGGTGCCATTGATGGTAATGGCCGGAGTACATCAACCAAGGGCATGACCCTTGAGGATTTATCTGTCCCCTTAGCTGAACCCAGCAAATATGGCAGGTAAAAGCTTGCAGCAGACATGGGGCCAGATGTAGTTAGAAAGATTTTTGTGAGTTCCTAATAGCGATTTTCACCAAATCGCAATTAATAACTCGCAAACCTCGATGTAGCTAAATAATCGCAAATAATTTGAGATTCCTTAAAAAACGCAATTAACAAAACCGAATCGCAAATACAGATTCTGTATTTGCGAATTCACAATTTTACAAAATCGCAAATGAGCGAATCTGCGATTCAGGTGCTTTCTGATGACATCATAGACAGGAAGTGGCCACACCCATGCAGTTACAGAGTGCCTGAGGCTGTGGGAGAGGCAGAGAGCAGGAGGACACACCCTGGAGCTGCACAGGAGTGTTCAGGCAGAAACCAACTGATAGGATGGACACACAGGAGAAGGTTAAGGAGCCTGCAGAAAAGGAAAAGAAAACACAAGTTCAGTGAAAAGGAGTTAGAGGTCCTGATTGAGGAGGTGGTTAAGACACACAACCAATTATTTGGCAAAAAATCATTGCATATGCCCGAATCACAGAAGAGAAAGATATGGCTGGAGATGCAATCCAAGATCAATGCAATTGGTGTCACACAGCGCTCTACATTGCGGTCGCAAACGTTGAAATTCTGCTAATTTAAACGTTTGCGATCGCTATTTCACTACCTACAGCTGGCCCTTTGTGCCTAAATGTATGCGAAAAAAAGCCCACCAAGGGCTGTAATAAAAAACAACTCTGAATCATAATATGGAGACTTAGCCACTTTTTCATACTAGCAAAAGTCAAGTTTAAACTCCTCCGGCTAATGAACAAAATCTTTCCAGAGTCTTAGAAGAGGAACCCGATATGGGTATCCCAATCTCGAATCACTTCTCTGAATATCAAAAGACCGACCCTACGAAATCGCTCAAAGTAAGTGACTTACAAGATACTGTGGAGCTAGATAGACTAGAGAAAGGGATCCCCTCACTACTTCTGCATTAGCTGCCAAGCAGGAACGGTTTAGTCTTGGCCTGAATAATTTGGTTGAAGGCCCTAGCGCTGGGCCGAATAACATGCAAGGGGAATAAAAATGGGAGGATTAAACATCAAAAAACCATCACTGTGGATACCCACAGAATGTGTGTTGTACCCAATGTTAATGGTTCAGCCATAACAAGCTCAACAGTGTTTTGGACATTTCCCCTGATGCCATCTAGCACTGGCATTCGAAGCCTTGATCCTAATTTTTTCTAACTTTATTTATAATTTTACATCTCGTAATGTAACATTTCCAGTACAACAGTAGCTTCACTTTTCCCAGTAATAACTATATTCGGACATACTAAACATTTGTTACCAGATTGAGTGACGCTGCGCTCATTAATCATAGTGGATACATGCAGTACTATGCTTATAGAAGTATATCATGCTGACTCTAATTTGACTCATTTGCCCTCCTTCCGCATCAGTACCCTCCAGCCCCAGTTTTTCCCTGTTTATTTTAAGCTACCCCTTTCGGGGTCCATGGACATTATGTTTACTGGGTATTTCCCTACCGGTTCCTGTCATTCAGATAATCTCCCAGAGATTGCCAGATGTCCTTGAGCCTTGATGTAAGGGGCTGCAGTTTGTCATATAGGGGCACATTACCAACGTTTAGCGATATTTATCGCTAACGACATCGCAGAGATAACTTGCTATTAGCAAGGTTTATCTCAGAAGTGATAAAAATCCTCGTGCTAACTGCCAATTGAGAGATTATCGTTGGAAATCCAACGATGATATCTCAAAGTTTGGCGTTAGCTTGATAATAGGGGCTCACAAACTTAGCCGTGATGTCCACCTTCCATAGGATATCATGGCTAAGTCAGGAAAATACCAGGTGTAAAGAAAGCAGTGCTAACCGCAGTTAGCGCTGCTTTTTTTTTTATCACTAACAGGGTTAGCGAAATCCTTGATAATAGGAGAAATGACGCTTAACAACATTTCTCCTATTATTTTTCTCTAGAACGCCCCCTTTGCATCTCATTAGAGATGCAAGGGGAAGCGTAGAGTAAAAGGGTGCTAACATGCAAATTTGCGTGTTAGTACCCTGTTGCTGATAGGGAGATCATTTTATCTCCGCTTTCTTGGCTGTTAAAGCCAAAAAAGCGGAGATAAATCCCTTGATAATATGCCCCATAGTTCGCTATTTGTATCACAGAGCGTGAAACCATTGAGCCATTGTTCAGCTGTTGGCATGCTCTTTCGTCCCCAGTATATGCCAACTCTCTATTTGCTATGAGTAGTGTGACTCCGACGTATCTACGCATAGCGGTAGGAATATTTGCTGTGTACCCCAACAAGGCTAGTGTTGGATATGGTCTGATCTGAAGTGAAGTCATTTGTTGTAGCGTATTAAATATTTGTTCCCAATACTCAGCTACCTTCTAACATGTCCACTTCAGGTGAATTAAGGTTGCTTTTGGAGCCTGGTATTTAGGGCATAGTGATGTGTGGGATGGGTCTATGCATGTCATTTTTACTGGTGTCAAGTATACCCATCTTAAAAATGTGTAATCTAGTTTGTGTCTATGGTTGCAAGACACATTGCGAGTGAGTGTGCAGCATTTCCTCCACATCTCACCTTTAAGTGGGTGTCCCAGGTCAGCTTCCCAAGTTTTTCTTATCTTGGCATCATGCGCGGGCATTAATTCCAACCCAGCTCAAGATTAATCTGTCCCTTATCTGGGATCAGCATCTGTAGTGGTGCAAAATGGTATACAACCGTTACAACGCAACTTTTACAACGACCTACCATTACAACGCAACTTTTACCACGCAAACTATTACAACGCATTGCGCTGGGGGGCGCTCTAGGATAGGGAGTAGGTTAATTTACTATCCAATAACCTTCCCTACTATCCACGGGGACTGGAGTTGGAATAGTAAATTAAACTATTCACTATCCAGCGCCTAAAAGCATTATGCGTTGTAATGGTATGCGTGGTAAAAACCGCGTTGTAAAGGTAGGCGTTGTAAAAGTATGCGTTGTAACGTCATATATCCGTGCAAAACTATCAGTCTCTGATGGGTAGGTGGACACCGTCTCCGTAGCACATCGTGGAGTCAAGCTAATACGAAGTGGCCTAAGTCCAGAGCATCCATAAATGGACTGTCTTCTGTACGCGAATAAATGTGACCCCTGGAAAGCCATCTCCAAATGTACACAACCCGTACTACCTCAATGTGTCCTTTACTAGTTGTTCTGTGGTGATAAGTACCCAAGGATTATCTATTAGGGGAATCTGGGACGCGTATAGCTCGGTGCCTCCCGTGATTCTCAGTAACTTCCTCCATGCCCAGCAGGTAGTGGATATAGTTTGAATGTCCTCTTTATCTTGTGTCAACCCCACAGGAAGGAGCCTTCGCAATGGTATAGGGGCAGGTAAGTCGGCTTCAGTTTTGGTGAATGGTATTCTGGCATCTGAGTGGTACCAATGCCACGCGTAGCTGCACTTTGCCGCTAAATAATACAACTGAATATTTGGGACTTCAAATCCCCCTTTCTCATATGGGAGAACCAAGGTGTCTCACCCGATTCAAGGTTGCCCCCTACCCAGATTAGGCATATCAGCTGTGCACGCAGTTGTGTAAAGAATACGTCTGTGAGGGCTATAGAGATTTTGTTGAAAACGTACAGTAACTGTGGTAGGACTACCATTTTTATTATGGTAGTTCGACCTGCCATTGATAGCGGCAGCTCAATACACCTGTTTATTTTAGTGTTCAGTTTATCTATTACCAGTCCATAGTTTAATCATAACATTTGCTCTTTATTCTTATGGAGCATAATCCTCAAATAGCCAGCCTCTGTGTCACACCATGTCAGAGGGAATCCTTCACATGTGTAATCTTGTATAGTTGTTAGGGGGAATACAACCGATTTATGCCAATTGATATGTAGACCCGACAGCTCCCCAAACCGTGTAATTTCATGTAGCAGTGGTTCTATATTTTCTTCGGGGTGTCAGATGTCGACATGAGCAATTTAGCAGATGCTACGAAAGGCCAACAGCAGGCTCAGTGGAGGGAAATAATTGGGGGTGGCTGTTGGAATCTCTTAACTCCACCAGGCTGCTATGCTGACAAAACTCCCCCCTTATAAATTCTTTGGATTAGGCTCTTAGGATATGTTCCTAAAATATTAACAGCCTGGCAAATAAATTGGGGGATTTGGAAACCATTCTTTATCTTTGCTCTTTCCAAATAGTCCTATTACAAGAGACCTGGTCACAGAAAGTATACAATACGGAGAGTAATTCAAGCCACGTGATCCCTGCAATTAACCATCAAAAGTACAGCCGAAGCAGAGAAGGTCTGGACATATATGTATCAACTGCCAGTGCAATTGAGACCTGAGAAGTGGGGCATGACAGCAATGATGCTGGGCTACAAGTAGTAGATGTATCTCTTAACACTACTAATGGCCAAGTTAAAAGATTTACCCTTGTAAATTCTTACATACACTCAAACTCTAGTTCAAAGACAGAGGTCTCTGGTAAGTTGATTGATATTATTTCAGGCATCAAATCGAGAAGGCTAGCCGAGACATTATGATAACAGGCGACTTCAATATGTGGCTAATGAGTGAGCTACCTGGAAATGAGGTGCAAGATGCAGACTGGGCAATAACACCTAGATCTCCCCGGGTGGTACAAAGACGACAAAAGAGGACGGTCCCTACAAGGGCACCTTGAACATCTTGGTCTTAGAACCTTAAACGGCCAAATACCACCCGACAAACCTCCTGACCTCTGATATCTAACAAGCTCTGGGGCTTCTTTAATTGACTACACCTATGTCAGTTTCCCCTTATTAAATATTATACCCTGCTTTGGCTTTGTACATAAACTGGACAGTGATCACCGACTTCAGGAGCTAACCCTCAATATTGGATTGGACATGTATGATTGCGCAGTAGACCCAGGGTCTGAAGTTCACACAGTTAATCTCAAGCGCATGAAGTACACAATAGACTCTCTACTAACCCTGGACATAGAAGCCAAACAACTATTGGCTACCTCATATAAGCTGGAGGGAGACCCTCTGTTCTGCTGGGTAAGGTTCACTGAAAATATCGCAAATTGGCATTCAAAGGAAATGTAACAACTCTAACCTTCAAATGTTGACTGTTAGGAGTGCTAAGAGAATGGTTAACCAACTGTGGAGAAGCCTCCAAATATCGCCAATGGAACGAAAAATAATATGCATATGCATATCCACTTGAATATCCCACACCTCACTTGTTTCCTCTTCCGCATCCTCCTTTTCTCTCTCCTCCTGCATGTACTTCCTTGCAGCTCCTTTTACTTTTGCCCTGTCAATTATTATGCATGTATATGGGGGCAGATTTACAAGCCCCGTACGCCACATTTGCGCCGCCGTTGCGTCACTTTTGTGACACAGCAGCTGCGCAAAGCCAGCGCCATGATGCGGGGTAATTGCAACGTGACGCATCTAGGGAGATGCATCACGTTGTAAAGCCCTGCGCCACATGTGGGCATTCCGGCGCAAGAACGCCTCCTAAAAGTGGCTGAGTGAAATCTACAAGATTTCATTCAGTCACTTTTACGGACATGCTGCGTCAAAACCCTGCACCTGCTTGAAGCAGGCGTAAGGATTGATGCAGCATGTTAGGCATAGGGGCACCCCGAGCCTTACTGGAGCTGTGTTGCGCTTGCAACGCAACTCCAGCAATGCGTTGTCACCTTTACGGCAGCAGATGCGTCATGCATCTGTCTATTCTTGCCCCATGGTGCACCGCATTGTAAATGCGGCGCATCCATGGTGGTGCAAGAGGTGTGCCGTGACGCACAATAACTGGCGCATCCCTGCTGATATGCAGGGATGCGCCAATTATTGTAAATCTGCCCCAAGGTATTTTATATGGTACTAATCTAGCCAAAAGGCAGAAGAGCACTGCAGAGGGTCAAAGACAATCATACAGTCAAAAAGTGATGGGAGAGGCAGCTGGGTTTTTGAGAGTTAACACATTATGATGGATTCTTTTTAAAAAAGGTGGGTCTTCAACTCTTTCCTAAATTGGAGCAGCTTCAGGGCTGTACTGATGGATATGGGCATATTTTTGCAGATTCTTGGTGCATAGGTAAAAAAAAATTTTTTTTTCTTTTTACACTTTTTAGTCTGCAGTCTGATAGTGTCCTGGTTGCAGGTGTGCCTAGCACCACCAGAGATGGTGAGTCTGCAAAATGAGCTAGGAGGAGCTGATCAGGATGGCCTTGTGAATGTTGCAGCTAGCTTTGAAGATGGTGAGGTCCAGCAAGGGGAGCCAATGGAGCTCCTTTAGGATGGGGGTGATGTGAACATATTTCCTTAGGCCTTGGATAAGCAGTGAGGTAGCGTGTATGATGCCCTTAGGGAGTGCCATTGTGGAGTCTGAAAGGCCATGGAGCATAGCATTACCAACATCCAGATGCAAGAGTCTGAGGCCTTAAACAGCAGTTCTGAAATTTCTTTGTGGAAAAGGTAGTTTTGTTTAACTTTAGAAAAGAGAACTGATACTATGATACCAGGCTATTGTTTTGGCACTGGGGGACCACAAACACTTGGGTTGCCTCAGGAGCCTTAGGCTCGCTATATAGGAGGTCATTCTCCCGGTAGATGAAGTGATCTCCAGAGGTGTCACAGCTGGCTGGGCCTCAGTGTGCCACCTCAAGCTCTCTAGAGTTGGGCATTCTTCCTGTGTCTTGCAGATTTCCTCCCTAGTGAGCCCACCCTCAACTTGCCACCCAGCAAACTCAGGTAGGTCTCTCAGAGTGGCAATGTCATTGCCTGTAGGCTTCAGGGCAGCCTCCATAGGCATCCCTTCGACCCGATGTGCTGGAGTTTCATGAGCTGGTCCCCCATGCCCCTTGCCCTTCCTCTTCTTAGCAGTGACTATTGTACCAGGCTCCAGCCCTTCCTGACTCCCCTCCTGGTCAGCCATGGACTGTGTGGTCATGCAGACCCACTCAGCAAACCCTAACATCTCTAGGTGTGACCTGAGCTCCACTTCTTTCTAGACAGTGTGCTCTGGGTCACTGCCTAACAATCTACAGGCATGGCAGGGCTCAGAGCTACTTTTATGGAACCTGAGAGCCCCCTTCCCACTCAAAGGCTAGAGCCACTGGGTAGTGACTCTCACAGTTATCTGCAACTATGACCTGGTGGAATGTATTGGGTATGACTTGTTCTGAAGACACCAGGTGACTTGTAAATGTAAATGTAGTATACTTGTAAAGCGCACAGCTGCCCCAGCAACGGGGCGTCCCAGTGCTGTATAACGCTGTGGAACCCTTCCTGGCTCTCCCTGTAAGATACCCCTCCTGGGCACCCACAAGGGGAAGCCAGGCATCCCAGTGTTGTTGGGGCCGTAGTGGAGATTAAGCAAGCTGTTGCCCAGAGTTGCAGGATGGGACCCATGATTAGAGTAGGCGCTAAGGCGAGAATTATCGAGTCCGCGGACATTGAGCCCAAGACCCAGCCGCGTCGGGAATTGAACCCTGGTCCCGGGCCTGATCTCTGCTTCAGAGTCTGCCGCTCTAACCAGTGAGCCACACTTCTCCACACATCTTAGACATTGTTATACTGGCTTCTTCGTTGCTCGGAGGCTCCACCCTCTGCCTCTTGAGGATGACCCACTACCTGCTCTTGGAAACATTTGAAGGACATCTTGGCTTGCGGCACCATCTCTGCTGCCCGAGGATAATAGGGTAACCCCTGTTCTCTACCCCATGCGAAGTGGGAACACCTGCTCCTCAAGTGCTATTTTAGCCAACCCAAGTGTCTGCACACCAGTGGGGGACTGTGCATTCTTGAGGTATTTGGTATCTCCCTTGGAGTGCTCATACTTATAGCAGTCAGGATTGGGGGTACAAACCTCCCAGCCTGCTAGTCAGGGAACCCCTTCTCCTTCTTATTAGGTTGAGACTGGTTACTGTTCCCCATGGAATTATTTTGAGGACCTTTAAGGATCTCCTTCTTTTTAAGCTTTTTAGTCCCTTCTTTCTTCTGGACCACCCATGTCCGAATCCCCTTCAAATGCCTTTTTGAACACTCTAGTGCTGGGTCAGAGGTCCGCCTCCTTAGCAAGCTCCCTGGGTTGGTGAGCTTAATGTCAACTAGATGGTGACGTACCTCGGTAAAACAAGTATTAAGCATGTGCTTTCTCAGAATCAGATTGTACAGTACAATATAATCATTGGCTTTGCTGCCCATCAACCCAACTACTCAAAGCCTTGCTGGTATAATCTAAGAAGTCAACCCAAGACTGGTTTGGGACATGGTGGCTGTTTCTGGGCCTAAGACGATACTTTTCACTGTTCTGTCCCTACTTTAGCATGTAAAATGGCCTTCATGGGAGCATACTACACCTGTTTCCCAAACTCTAGTCTAGAAGGGTGTCCCACCTCACCGTGGAAATGTGTTTCAACAAGCTTGCCAGAGGGTAATTTGCATGTAGCCAGGTTCTGAAACTGGGATGGTGCAGTGAGCTAAAAAACGGTGTTGGATCTAGCCCTGATCTCTTGACTGGGTGAGAGCTTTCTGCTTAATTCAGAGACTCTGTCCCTCACCACCCCTTGTTGTAAATATTTTTGTCCACCCTAAGCGTGGAAGGGTATTCTCAGATGTGAGACCCTTGCTCATTGCACCATCAGGATTCAAGCAAACCGGGCCGAAGACGGCTGTAATGCCAGAAACCGGTCCCCGGGAGCTTGTTTCCTTCCCAGTGTAAGAATTGGCTTTTGTAGTTTGGTTTGCCCTGTTCCCATCATGCACTGGGACAGGAACAGACTAATTTGCATACAGCCAGGTTCTGAAACTGGGATGGTGCAGTCAGCTAAAAAACGGTGTTGGATCTAGCCCTGATCTCTTGACTGGGTGAGAGCTTTCTGCTTAATTCAGAGACTCTGTCCCTCACCACCCCTTGTTGTAAATATGCCAGAGGGTAAAGCACAGGTTAATTTAGTGACTTTTTGTGGTTAACCCTGACAAGAACTGGGCCTGTTGCTTGAGTAGGATCTATTTAGAAAAAAATCCTAATCAATTATCTAGTGTTTTAAATTATTTTTTGTTTTTGCCTGTAAAATTAAGGACATTAATAAAGGGCCAGATGAGTAGAAAGGCTATGACTGGTTCGCTTGTAATGGCTGATGGCAAGGGGGTTGCTACGTCCAGTCCCATTTTGTCCAAGAACCTTTTGGAGTAACCAAGAGTGTGTTCAAAAAGTTTATTCGCTCAGATACTTGAATCCAGAATTTTAATTTGAGGTTCCAGTGACATAGACAGCCATCCCTCAGGTTGGGCAAGTACTGTTAGAGTGTCGGTCTTCGCATCAGCAGCTTTTTTTGATGCTTGATATAAAATAACTCTCCCCCTCTAATGGCCATATTGAGGCAATTAACTGACTTCCTATGAACTAACCAGTACTCAGGAACATTGTGAAACAGTAAACTACTAAAGAGAAACCTCACTATACCCAGGTTTCATGATGAGTTATGTACTAAGACCACCACTACGTACCTGTTTTCTCATGATTAAACTTTGAATTGCATTTTAGTCACCCTTTCTGTGGCCAATTCACGGGACTGAAGAAGTAATTAAATGTTGGGTCAGTAAGCACATCTGCATTTCAAACTTTAAATTACTTCTGGGGTGGGCACTTTGCAGGAGGCAAAAGTGTATTTTCCACTTACACATTAAAGTCCTACTACTCCAACATGCAGAGTTTACATCACACTTAATGTCCCCACTTAGTATGACACTCTACAGAAATTAATCCTGGCAGCAACAAATATTTGAGAAGTTCTATAGCTTACAATCAATTAAATAATGAGTAATAATCTAAGATAAAGGATGATTTGACTGTTAAGAAAAGTTTAAAATGGCCTTGAAAATTACCAAAATCATCCTACGTTTGTCATGAATAATTAGGTAATTAAAGATTTCACGAATAGAGTACAAAAAGAACCATGTATTTTAGACATCATTGCTGCTTCCAATTTGTCACAGTATGCAAAATTATTCTGTAAAGTATGTGATTTCCAGTGAGGCTGATAAAACGCAATAATAGTTCAGTCTGTCTTCAAGGACTAGGAAAACTACAGTTCAAATAAGGTAAAAATTAAAATAACACCCATTAAATTCAACAAGAAAAACATACCTTAACAACCCAACCCAGGAAGGCAAACTGAGGAAAGGATTAGTGGAGCACACTATGCAGCGCACAAGCACTTGTGAAGAAGAACAAAGCAGTAAGAGACGTTAAGCAATATACACCCACGTGCATTCACAGACTTATAGCACTGGAGAGACCCCAGTTTACAGCTACAGTTTCCTTTCTTACAATGAGCCTTTTCTTTCCGATTTTCCTTACATTTAGCCACTTTCATACGGTTTTCGTTGCTATTTACTTTTGATTTTATGGCTTTCGCGTTTTTCAAAATGCCATGACACTCACTTCCAAGTAGTCCTCAAGGCTAGCCAGAGCAACACCCAACAGACTTGTCCCAAATACCACCCAAAGAACTCCCAAGGGTCTCCCACCAGACTGATAAACACATGAGCCTGGGGAGCAAAAGGTGACGCGAGGAGGGTGAAATAAAGGTGTGGCACAGAAGTGAATTTTGTAGATTACAGCCAGTGCTGCTTTTAGGGGTCCAGGTAGGTCAAAGGTGAGCCATCAATCACAGTTGAGGCTCATGAATTGCTGACACCCCACTACTCTCCCTGCCCCTCCTACACCACTCATCAGCCACCCCGTGGCCTTCTAAGGGTCTTGTAGCTGTAACTAGCATTGCCAGTTTGCTGCTCTGTGCTTCCCTTTGGGTCACTGGGTAAGTGTAAAGATTCACCAAAGATATACAAAGATATAGTAAATAAATACCCAAGTTTATTCCGTCTAGAAGGTTAGCTCCAGTTTACAACTTTACAATCCACTCCTGCTTCAATCCACCAGAGAATCCATGTCCCCGCATTCTAAGTACTAATTTACATATGCAAAGCACACCAACTCTACAGCATGGTTAGGCAACGTACATTTATGCCTTTTAAGGGATCTTTCGACCACTTGAAGTGCTGAACTGGAAAGCCCTAACGAAGGCGATAGATAATACTCTTGTGCAGCACCTATCTCTTGCATAACAGAGGGCCGTGAGCACATAGATTTTCTTTTTTTAAGAGTTTTATATAGCTCAAACAATATCCGAGACATCGGGTAATAGAGCGCTTTAAATGAGCACCAGTTTTGTTACAGATGGACACATTCATTTTTGGTAGGCACTGGGAGATTAAATGATTTGCCCAGAATCACAGGATGTTGAGAGTCGTTGCCGAGACTCAAACCTGGTTCTTCAGCTTCGAGGTCGACCGCTCTAGCCGTTAGGCTACATCCTCTCCCCTCTACGTCTGAAGTGGGAAGAGCGACTTATTGTACTCATCTGCCTGTTCATGTTTAATCCTTGTGTTGTGCTGTTGGTGCTTGTTTCAGCTGAACTAAGGAGCATATTTATTACACAGTTGTGTTGTCCTTGTGCAACATGATGGTGTGCAAGAGTGACGCAACTCCAAAATTAGATTTATCAAGCCAAGCAAAGGCCACCTTGCATGGCTTGCATGCATTCGGCTGCACACATAGAAAGGGGAAACTGCCTCTCAGGATTGCTTACAATGTAGACACCCTGGCGCTTGGTAGCACATTGTGTACCACTGCTGGGAAAAGACAGGAATGTGCCGTATAATATTAGATGCGTACATTCATGCCCTTTCCCTATAATGCAGATCAACAGGGTGCCTGCCCTGCTATTATACTGCTACTTTAACGTCGCCTGCCTATTCTTACTCTAAGCTCCTTTATGCTACACATGTGGAGGCATGTTTACTAAACTTTTATGCAGGGCAGTAGGAAGGGGTTGCTGCACTGCATTGCACGAAAGGGGAGAGAGCAGAAATGCTCCATATTTACAAAGATATGGAGCATTTCTGCTATTTCCTCGTGCTGGCATCCTATGTGCAGCCTATTGCCAATGCAGACACCCTCGAATCCATAGGACACCTTCCTGCACAACAACAAACCTAGAGGCAGTTTCCTCTTTCCACGTGTGCTGCAAAATGCAACACACATGGAAAGAGGAAATAACGAGGAAATAAAGACTCATCTCTTGGGAGGGTGTTACATTTTAAAGCATTGGCAGGTTTACAACTCTTTGTAAATCTGGGAATGTACTAAAATCCGTGGGTGGATCCATGGGAAGGGTCATGATCCACCTATGGAATGTCTCCCAAGTTGAAATGTAGCGCAATGCAGCATAATCAGCTGCCTTACGTTACATTTCTTTACAAAGCCATACAAAGATATGCAAATCTGGTCTTGTGTGGTTTTGTAAATATTACTGATGCCTTTGCGTTGTCCTTGCGTCACTGTGCGTGATGTAAGGACAATTTGAAGGCTTCATAAATATGGGCCGTGGTGGTGCCGGTTTTGAATATAGGTGCTAATGTTCTGCACTTCTCAGCACCTACCTGTCATGGGGACTGCAGAAGTCCCACCCTGTAAGCAGCATTTCTAACAACAGCTTGGAAACATGCAATGGTCATACCATTGCTAAAATAGCCCAACCTTGACCCTACAAGCTGGTCTAGTTTTAGACCAACTTCAATGCTGCCTGTCCTCAGCAAGATCCTGGAGAAGCAGGCTAATCTGCAGCTTATGACTCTTGTGGAGGAACGCAACGGCTTGCATCCTTCTCAGTCAGATTTCAAGGGAGGGGCACATCATGGAATCCACCCTCCTAGGGGGCATAGACCATCTTAGACGTCTCCTACCCCATTCCCTGGGAAAGGCTTATAGCATGAGGTCTGCAGGGCACAGCACTTGCTTGGTTAACTTAGTTTCTTGAAAATCGTTCATTTCAGGTGTTCTCGGGCAGTGCTAGTTCAGAACACCAAGTCCTAACATGCGGCGTTCCGCAAGGCTCGGCATTATGCCTGATGCTCTTTATTATATGCGTCTGCCCCCTTGCAGAAGTGGTGGAAAGCTGCGGGATCACCCTGTTCTTGTATGCAGACAACAGGCAGATTATTTTTGTTCTCTTGTCTGCGTAGGGAAAACATCACAGCTACCTGAATTTATGCTTGAGGAGGATGAGTACCAACTCACTCAAGCTTAATGGCGAGAAGACAGAGATTATGGTTATAGGAAACAATCCCCATCTTTGGGGTCCTCAGCACCGGTTGGAGGCCTCGGGCAAGCTGCCAAATTTGTCATCTGAAGTAAAGAATCTTGGCTTGTGGCTGGATGAAAGACTAACCTTGAAAGCGCATGCAGCAAAAGTGACGGCCATTTACTTTTCTGTATTAGGATGGGTTAAAAAGATTGTTGACATTATACCCATATATGGGAACATTCTATACCTGGGGGCTCAGAAGGCAGTCATTCGAGCAGCCAGGCCACCTTTCCACCTCCACAAGTATGCATCAATGTTGAATCTGCTTCAGGATTTTCATTGGGTGCCAGTGGAGAAACAAATGCAATTAAAAGCCTAGTGCTATATGAACAAGGCTAGATGGTTCACCGCCCCAAGATACATTGAATCGCTGGTAGTTCCTTACCAGCCCTTATGGAAGCTCAGGTCATCCAACCTGTCCCTTTGCAGAGTGCCCAGAATTCGTTTAGCACACATGTGGGGGTCGTTCGATTTCATAGCTTGGCCCAAAGTTAAGAAAAAATCTTCCTGAAATACTGCTGTTCTCTTACTGAAATTCGCAAACAATTGAAAACCTGGTAGTTGTAGCACTGGGGTCGAGTGTCATGCCACTTTACTTGATTCTAGCACCGGGAAACCCTTTGAGGTAACTGAGCGCTTTACAAGATGCAATAATAATAACAAGTTCATCCTAGATCCTCGTCTCCACTTGCGGTCCAAATTATGTCATTAACTCTTAATTTTGCGTTAAGAGCTTGCAATGGACGCACACCTTCAGACACCCCCTCTAAATGCACATTTAATAGACTAAATCATGAGTCACGACTGGACTACATCTTTGTTGATACCAGCCTTTGGCCAAAGGTGGAGGACTTTAATATAATCTCCTGCACTGATAGTGATCATAATGCTCTCTTACTCTCCTTGGCCTATCTTCCTGAACCTGCAGGACCCTCTCCCCCGGAGGAAAGAGATGAACGGGGAAACCTGGTACTTACTTCAAACAGGCGTAGGGTGAGATGGCAGAAATTTTCCAAGTCGGAAGAAAATATTGGGAAAATTTATAATCTGGTGCTGCCTAAATTTGAGGCCTTGGATGAACTAATTAGTCTATCCAGTACCCAGGACTTACAGAAAACCCTACCTTTTATTCACGAAGACTTAGTGGGAGTATTGGGAGAGGTCCTCTACCCAGAGGTGCCTAAGCCCAAGCACAAGACTAGAACTTCCACCTGGTATAACTCTGATTGCAGAAAGGCCAAATCTGACCTTATCAAAGCAGTCAAGGAGGGCGCACCCCGTACCAGGGTGTCCGTTCTGCGACGACAGTACAAGGACACAATGGCTCGTGTGAGGTCAGACTGGGACTGGGATAGATGGCAGGATCTTTCATCAGCCCTAATAACTAAGGACTCAAGAAGATTTTGGTCCTTAGTCACTACTGGCTCAGGGGAACCCAAAGCTGCAGTTGAACCCAATATAGCAGCACAAATATGGGAAGATCACTTCGGGAAACTCTATGCAGATGTCCTAGAGAATACCGATGCCACTGTTGCAACACTCCTCTCCCTTCCTGGAGATACCTTGGAGTTCACGCTAGGGGAAGTGGCTAGCGCAATAGATGGTTTAGCGTTGGGCAAGGCCCCTGGCCTTGATAAATTACCTGGTGACCTTTTTAGGTCCCATCCAGAGATCTGGGCGCCTTACCTTCACATCCTTTTCAATTCACTTGCACGTGGAATGGCGATCCCCTGTACTTGGCTGGGGGCAGAGATAGTCCCTATCTTCAAGAAGGGCTGTCCTCTGCTTCCATCCAACTACAGGCCGATCAGCCTGATAGATGTCCCCCAGAAGATTTATTCGCGACTCTTACTGGATCAACTCATGGACTGGATGGAGGAAAATGAAATCTTAAGTCCTCTCCAGGCTGGCTTCAGGAAAAATACGTCCACCATGGATCAAATCTTCTGCCTAGTTCTCCTCTTCTGGAAAACGGTGACTATCGAGGGCGGGAGATTGTACATGGTGTTCGTAGACCTGAAGTCAGCATTCGATCTGGTACCCCGAGGTAAACTCTGGGAGGTCCTGAAGGAGATGGGAGTGCCCACTAATCTACTCCAGGCCATAATTAGACTCCACCAGGGCAACTTCACCCAGGTACGATGTGGGCGGGGTGGAGCACTGACAAAAAGGTTTCCTGTTTCCCGGGGGGTCAGGCAGGGCTGCGTCCTTGCCCCTACTCTTTTCTGTCTATATGTGAACAGTGTCATCCCACACTTAGCTAACGTTAGGGACAATGACGCCCCAGTCTTGGCAGGCAGGAGGGTACCAGCAATTATGTTTGCTGATGACACCCTCCTGCTTTCCAAATCACCCATGGGAATCCAGAGAATCCTTGATGGCTTTGATCTTTTCTGTAGGCAGTATGGCCTTGAGATAAACGCAGGGAAGACCAAATACATGATCTTTAACCCCTCCTCCACAACTAGACCCAATCCATCCCTAAATTCTACGGTCCTAGAGAGGGTCAAAACATTTCAGTACCTGGGCGTAACCCTCCAAGAGAACCTTTCATGGGGACCACAGATCGCAAGCTCGCGAATAAGGCTTTCTCAACTTTCTGGGGCTATTTTAAAGGTTACAAACACCTCAACATACAAACCTATAGCTCCTGCAGTTGAGATGTATATAGTGCAAGCGAAATCTGCTGCACTTTATGGTAGCGAGCTATGGGGGCACCAAGCTGCATCTGAGTTGGTAAGTGCTGAAAATAACTTCATGAGGCGTCTTTTAGCCCTCCCAACTGCAACTCCCCTGTTTCCCTTACTTCTTGATCTGGGTTTACCGTCCATCAGGGAGGATCTTAAATCCAAACCCATAAGATTTTGGCATAGACTCTGGTCAACAAAGGAGCTTAGTCACTATAGGCAAGATCTTGTGCATGTTATGAACCTAAACCCCAATGACAAGATCCCCTGGCTAGCCTTTGTTAAAAAAAGAATTGTTCCGGCTTGGTTTTAATGAACTGTGGGTGGCTCCAGAAATTGGTTGCAACAATGTCCCCCGGAAAAGACTAGTGGAAGCATACAAGGAACAAAATCTTGCATCCCACATGACTGCACTTAGTATCGGCACCTTAATTCACTGTTTTACTCAATCCAAAAATTCTTATAAGTTTGAAACTTTTATGGACTTCATTTACCCGACTATGGCAAGGAAGCTGTTCATATAGTGGCGGTTTGGTTCCCTACCTATCAAATCCTTCACTAGTAAATGGACCAATGGAGGGGACAAATTATGCCCTGGCTGTAATTTGTGCGATGAGGAGGAAATCCATGTTCTGTTTTTTTGCCCCACCTATAAGTCCCCAAGGAAATATTGGTTGGTGCCCCTATGTAGGAACATGGCTATAAGGAACTGTCTGACATCCTACAGAATATTGAAATCTGATCCCTCCCCCCACATTGTTTTTGCAGTCTCAAAATATCTCCTCGCCATGTGGCGTATAAGGTCCAAGTTGATTAAGGGTAAACCAACATAGGATGAATGTCCCTGCCACTGTCTTACTGTAACTTCTGGCTTCCGTTGGTAATGCCTTCCATTACATTGACTATTTTATTCCCACCGATATGAATTGTGTTGTTCCCCTTTTTTATGCACTTTATCTATTCGATTTTAAAATGGCTAAGAAATGTTGTTACTTATATTTGTATACATTCCATTGATGATTTTAATATTGTTGTATGTATTTTCATGTATCTTTTATGGTCTAAATGGCCAAAATAAAGATTTTTGGATTAGATTGGATAACAAGTTCTCCACCTCATGACCAAACCTATTCAATGTTTCACTTTCTTCTTTTAGATGGTGGCAGCCACTTGCTGGATAACACCTGGTTGCAGATATTGAATTCATTCTGAGCCACCTTTGTGAATGTTGTTTTGGTTATTGTAACTACTCTGTGTGCTATTGTGGCACATATGAGAGATATACATTTTTGCAATGGTTTGTTTGGGCCTACAGTGTTCCTACCATGTCCAGACTCGGCTGATGTGCCATTATCTGCATCTTCAAAGCTTTACTCCCATGTGTTATAAAGAAACAGAGGTCCCTAAACTCAAAATATGCTTCTTTCTTTTCGGTTATCTCCTCTTACCATTGTGCAATAACTCTCAGGCATGAATTGTTAATGTCCAGATGATGATCTGATTATTTTGTACAGATCGAAATGTTGTCGACTCTCGCACACTGACCCTACTGTACTATACATAGTAATAAGCATAAGGGCAGAAGTCCTGCTTCAAATTCAATTGTGAGTGACCACATTTCTTGGTCCATGTAACACATTAGTGAGTGAGTCTTTTTGTTAACTTAATTGTGTGCCGTTTGTGTTTTCATCCACCCATTTAATTAAATTGTTTGCTAAATGTGATTTTAATTTATTTGTCCATTGCATGTCATGTATGGGCATAATTGTTTCCCCATTGTATTATTGACATATTTTGAGCTGACGGACCTCTGTTTCATTGTAGCACTATAGACCACTGATCCCATGATATTCATGGGTTTCCGTTGTTCCTTATAAATGTTACCTCTATGTGTGTCACACTTCTGCTGTGCAATGTGCAATTTTATAGACTAATTAATACAATGCCTTCAAAATATCTCATTCCGCTCTCTTCCTTTTCTGAATAAATAATCCTAATGCTCCTGTGCTGATCTATCATGTTGTTAAGTATCAAATTGTGGTTCCTATGACTGGGTCAACATATACTTAAAGTTTTCATCTTTCAAAAGAGGACATAGAGCATCTTTATCACCGTCTGCTGGGACATCATTTCCCACTCTGATTCTCTCAACTCTTTATTACTTTCTCAGTCTATGGTTGTGTGAATATGGACATCACATGGTCTTATCAGATGATTTAGAGAACTAGCCAGCTATTAAACTATAATTTCTTGTGCTTTTAAAGTTTCAGCACTCCGTCCATCAGCATGTTGTGCTTGCTATGTTCGCCCTAAGTGGCCATGGGTATGCCCAGATGTGAGTCCCTTGCTCGCTGTGCCACTGGATTAGAGCTAGCATGACTGATGAGGGGTGATACTCCAAAACGGACCTCAGGATGCTTGTTTCCAGTCCAGGGAGGACCTGGCCTGGCAGTTCAGGCTAGACTGTTCCCATGAGGAGCAGGATCAAGACTGATTTGCATATGGCTGCCTCCAAAGGGGGGTGGCATAGTGAGCAAAGAGCAAAAGAATGATGGATTTAACCCAGGCCTCTTGACTGGGGTGAGTGGTTGAAAGGTGTCCACACTACGCTCATCATCTTGTTGTGCCTGATATATTTGACCTGAGTGTCATCCGGGGGCAGAGCCAGCACTAGTCAGGAAACTTTTCTCACGCGGCCCTGCGCTATAGAAAGCGATCTCCCCCGTTGCAGCCACAAGTTCTACAAATCCAGAACCTGGATATTTGATCCTACCTTGAGAAAAAAATCGATACTGCACAAATAGTGTGAGTATATCTTTTTGTTTGTAAGTCCTGACGAAAGCTCCACAGACCCCTAGGGCCTAAGGAGCTGAAACATGTCGACAAACCCACAATAATTAAATACTTACAGACCCAGTGACTCGGTCTGTTTCAAGTACAACACTATTTTTAACCCTTTGGGAATTCGCCCCTCAATAAACCTTCGGGGTCCTTTTCCCATTTTTAACATAATTTTGCACTTTTGTAAGTTTTTGCACATTGTAAGTGGGGAAACCCTCAATCCCTGGACACTGCACTTGACAACCAGTGGTGCCTCTGGAAGAGGCTGGCAGCCAACACACTGAAGAAAACCCAATGATAACTGCCAAAACTACAATGCGGGGCGGATGAAACACATATACCGCACTCCCACGAGCATTGAGTTTTTTGAGGGTACTCTTCTTCCTTGAACCCAAGATTGAAAAGTGTAACAAGTGTCCTTTTTCATTTTTGATAAACCTGTACTCTTACCCTGGGGAAAGAAACGGACACATCAATTCCTCATCCCTCCCTGTTGATAAACCTCTGTCCAAGGGTATGGCCAGACATGGGTCCCTTGCTCACTGTGCTACTGGAATCAAACTAGCCTGGCTGATGAGGGGTGATACCCCGAAACTGGTCCCAGGATGCTTGTTTCCAGTCCATGGAGGAACTGGCCGGGAAGTTCAGGCTGGACTGTTCCCATGTGGAGCAGGGTCAAGACTGATTTGGATATGGCTCGGTCCAAAGTGGGGTGGCACAGTGAGCAAAAGAACAATTGATTAAACCCATGTCTCTTGACTGGGGGAGAGTGGTTGAAAATTGTCAGCACTCTTTCCATCATTTTGTTGTGTTTGCTATGTTCACCCTAAGTGGCCAAGGGAATGCCCAGACATGGGTCCCTTGATCACTGTGCCACTGTATTCAAGATTGCCTGGCTAATGAGGGGTGATAGCCTGAAGCCCGCCACAGGCTGCTTGTTTCCAGTTCATGGAGGACGTGGCCTGGTAGTTCAGAATGGACTGTTCCCGTGAGGAGCAGGGTCAAGACTGATTTGCATATAGATGGGTCCAAATTGGAGTGGCATAGTAAGCAAAAGAATGATGGATTAAATCCAGATCTCTTGACTGGGGGTGAGTGGTTGAAAAGTTTGAGCGCTCCATCCATCATCTTATTGTGTTTGCAAATTTATTTGTTGCTGTTTGTGCAGGGGCTGCATCTTGCACTGTTTGAGACACTTATTACATCCCTCTGACTGTCACAACTTTTTATGATTAACCCTAAGCATTGTAATGTTAGCCACCCTTCTAGAAGTCATGCCATGGCAGTTGTAGTGATTTGCTCTATAGACAGAGTCGGTTGTCAAAATGTAATTACTTGTGGGGCAAGAGGGTCACAGAGGCGTGAGTGTACTTTCATTTATAAACTCACCTCCAACTACTGCAATCTGTCCCATATGCATCACACTCAATGACCATACTTGGTGGAATCCCCTTTTAGGAATTAACATGTATAATATGCCACAATAGCATATAATACATTAGATATTAGGTAAAAATATGATAAATGCAGGATGATTTGAATCTCTAAAATGAGTTACATGGTGTAAGAGGATTTTAATCCCATCCTACATTTGCCAGACACGCAAAATAAATTTAGATCAGCAAGGTATTTAAAGATATCACATAGAGTACAAAAAGAACAGAGCCGTTGCCACTTCTCAGTATGTGCTGACAGATAAAGTATGCAAATGTATTCTGCAAATTCTACTGCGCTTTCCTCTGAAGCTGACAAAATAGTCTGCCTTCTTAGTCTCAAAACCTACAGTTCAAATAAGGTTATACATTTAAGTAACATTCATTAAATCCAACAAGAGATCAGGCTGTGGCAAAGATTATGAAAGCCAACTGGAACAAGCATTGGTAATTGCATGAGGTTTCACCTATGTGATTAATAATAAGCAGTTGTGTGTTGTAAGTAGTAGTTGTACAATATACATTACAGAGAGTCTGCTAAAGTATTATGGCTTGTTTATGTGCAAAATATTTTGTGTAGTTACTAGTGGTATAGTGAGGGTAAGTAATTTCAGAATTTTGAAAAAAGAAATGAAAGATGGAAATAATAAAATTAATTGATGTCATAGCAATGTTATGTGTTTAGAGGAGTTCTGACAGCTATTGGTACCACTGCACTTGCTGCTCCATTCAAATCGTGGCCCTATTGCCTGTAAGGTAACTGCAATTGTGACTGCCTATTTAGTAGTAAAATACTGCAATATTTGGTGTTTCAAGGGTTTCCTAGAGCTTTGGGGTCCGGTTCCTCTGCACCTGCTGCACCATTGAAATACTGACCCTAGTGCCTGCAAGGTAAGGGCACTTTGGACTGCTTATTTAGTAGTTAAATATAACAATATTTGGTGTTTAGAGGATTTCTGACAATAATTGGCCCTGGTGTCACTGCACCTTCAGCACCATTGAAATCATGGCCCTAATGCCTGCTAGATAACTGCACTTGTGACTTCCTGTTAGTAGTAAAATTTAGGATTTTTCTGGGTTTAGTGGGGTCCATAGATATTTGGCCACTGTGCCACTGCATCTGCTGCACCATTCATATCAAGCCCCTTTTAACTGCAAGATAACTGCAATTTTGTCTGCCTGTATAGTAGTAAAATATAGCAATATAGGTGCTTGGATGAGTTCTGCCAACTTTTGGGCCTGGTGGCACTGCACCTGCTGCATTATTCAAATCATGACCCTGTTGCAAGGTAAATGCACTTGTGACTTCCTGTTTATTAGTAAAATATAGCAATATTAGGTTTTTAGCGGGGTGCCTAGAGATGTTGGTCCTGATGCTGCTACATCTGCTGCACCATTCAACTCATGACCCTATTGTTTGATAGATAAATGCACTTGTGACTAGCTCGTTTAATAGTCAGATTTAGCAATGATCTGGGTTTAGTGCGGTCCCTGGAGCTTTTGGACCCAGTGCCACTGCACCTGCTGCACCATTCAAATCAAGTCCCTTTAAACTGCAAGGTAACTTCAATTGTTTATTAGTCAAATATCGCAATCTTATTTGTTTAGAGGAGTTCTGACAACTTTTAGGCCCGGTTCTACTGCAACTGCTGCACCATTCAAATCATGAACCTGTTGTCTGAAAGCTAACTGCAATTGTGGCTGCCTGTTTAGGTATACTATATAGCAATATTAGGTGTTTAGTGGGGTGCCTGGAGCTTTTGGTCCCAGTACCACTGCACCTGCTGCACTATTGAAATCATGACGTTAGTGCTTGCTAGTTAATCGCAACGTATGACTGCTTGATTAGTTGTAAAATATAGCAATATTAGGTTTTATGAGAAGTTCTGACAGCTTTTTGGCTCGGTGCCACTGCACCTGCTGCACCATTCAAATGATGACCCTGTTGCATGCAAGATAACTGCAGTTGTGACTGCCTGTTTAGTAGTAAAATATAACAATATTAGGTGTCTAGAGCTTTTTGTTCTGGTGTCACTGTACCTGCTGCACCATTCAAATCATGACACCTGTTGTCTGCAAGGTAACTGCACTTGTGGCTGCCTGTTTAGTAGTAAAATATAGCATAGCATATAACTTTGTTTTTAACGTGCAATGTTATTGCAACATTTAAAATGTTATCATAATGGCCAAATAGATTAAGTTGACAAAAATCAATCCGATAATGCCTACAAAGTGTAAAGAAGGTTCTGAGGCATGAATGGTTAATGCCACAAATGTTCTAAAGCTAAAGCATTTGCTTTACACAACTAAGTAATAAAAAGCAAGCATTCTAGCATACTGTTAGAAGCTGTCTGCCTTCTCAGTGGTAAGAGATCTTATCTTAACAGTGATTGGGGCTTAAACAGTGTGAACATCTTGAGTAAAAGTATCTTAAATGCATGCAGCCTGGGGAAGTTAACAAAAATAAATTGTTCCTCACAAAAGCGAATTAACACAGTAATTCAGAGATGGGAACTGATAGGGGCCCCCTTTTAAGATATTTTAAACTCTAGAGATTTCACAAGTTCAGCACAAGTGATGTCCAGGTGAAACCTAAAAAGGACTCGTACTGCACCCTGTGCAATACACAAACATGGGCAAAGAAGAATAAAATAGTAACAACAATTCTAAAGTCAGCACCCAACAGCATTCTGTGAGGTTATTCCACCCAAGAAACATTTTACACTTATATGTTATTCGACAGGTGTATTCAAAGCTGCTGTGTGCCCGCCATGACCCTGCTGGAGGCCAATTAGCCGCCTTTACAAAACCGTACTTCTATGTGTGAAATACCTTTAATCTGCAATTGCTCATGGGTCGGTAGATACTTCTTGCCATGTGAAAAAACTTGTTAACACCATGCCATCAAATCATCTCATTCTTGCCCCTTCCTAGTCCACAAATGATTGATAATATTCCTGTGGTAATTTATAGGCCTGGGTGGTGAACTCCGCTCCGTTCATGGAGTTTGTGGAGTTTTCCGCACTCCGCGCAGCATGCAGAGCTCTGAAAAAACTTGCTCGTGCTCGCCAACGTCAAGTTGGCGAGTGAGGAAAATCCAACCTCAGCAAGACTTCTCAACGCAGGCTGTCGGATTACTCAATGCTGGCGGTTGTATTCAAATTTATTTATTATGTTTTGGCTCTCAAAGAGGGCCACATAAAAAAAAATATACAATACACAACAACAAGTACACAGAGAATCAAAAAGTTTGAGGAACAAGCTTCAATCCACAATACATATACACCGACAAATTATTCTAGCAAGGCCGGACAGACAAGATATCTCCAGTTACATATTAATAAATAGCTAAAAATCCTTTAAAAAAGTTAAAAATATAAGAACAGAACATTTCGTTCGGAGGGCAATAAAGTGCATGGAGAAAGTCCTTTAAAGTGACAATGCTAAGGCGGAGACAAATTACTTTTAGCCATCGCTTGCGCAAATTACGTAGCTTGGGACAAATCAATAGTACATGCATACAGTCCTGGGTGTTCAGTTTACATAAATTGCACAAAGCAGAAGTGCCATACCATTTGGATAACAGTAGATTTAGTGGAATTAAATCATAGCGTAACAAAAACCAAAATCTACGTATACCATGCGGTAGATTCCATAGGGCATAGGGTTGTGGCTGCTTCAACCTATAGGAAGAAATGAGAGGTTCCACGTTCCTTTTGTCACCAACTGACTTTTTATCAGAAAGGAAACAAAACTCCCACGAAGCCTCCTTAAGGACATGTTTTAACTGTGAGGGAGAGTAGGAGAACAGAACACTTTCATCAAGTTTAAGTAGCGTTACAGCCCTTCTAAAGTTACTTACGAGTTTAGAGAACTCTTTAAAGTTGCCCAGAAGTTCATTTTTGAGGAGCACTCGCAGGGTACCTACTCTCGCTCTAGCCAAACTGGCTACCCATCTTATTAGGGCACATAGACCCTGAACCCAGGTACTCCTGAGTCCAAAGTCAAGCGTACAAGCGGCTAGTGGGCAAGCATTGTTTAGAGTAGAGAGGGATCTTAAGAGTTTCCCCTCAATCTTATGGCAAAAGTCCCAGTTTTTCACCTCTATTAATTCAATACCATACAAGATAGTTGCGGGGATTTTTGCTCTAAAAACTTCTAACAGACTGGAAAAATGCCTTTTCCCCGTTGCCTGGTATAGGGACTTCAAACCATTGCCATGGGCAAGAGCTTTGCGAAAGCAGTGCTCTATATGGAGCTTCTCACTCATATTGGCCGTAAATATTTTTCCCAAGAAAGTATAGGAGGTTACGACCTCCAATCTATGCCCCCCGATAGCCCAACCGAAATTTATAGAGCGGCACTTCTTCTTACCAGCTATACACATCACTTTACTTTTGGTAATATTAATCTTCATGTGATGGTCACCAGCAAAAGCATGGAGAGCCTGTAGCCGATTTGCAAGACCGATTGGAGTCAAGTCAAGAATAAGAACATCATCGGCATACATCAGGCAGGATATTGGAGTCCCTCCTACCATCGGGGCAATCCCCTCACTGGCAGACACGGCAGCAGGGAGGTCAACCGTATATAAGGAGAACAAAAGGGGAGCCAATAAGCAGCCTTGTTTAATGCCATTCCGAGATGGAATTTTGGCCGAAAGCCCCCTTTCGCCCCCCATTAAGACCCTGCACCAGGTCTCAGTATGCAGAGACCGAACCAGTTCCAACAGGAGGGTAGGGACACCAAGCGTCGCCAATTTTCTCCACAGCGTTCCACGATCTACTTTATCGAACGCTGTGGAGAAATCAATAAAGGCGGCATACACCACTCCTCCTCTCACCTGGACATATTTATCTGTGATCACCTGAAGGGCAGTGAGATTATCTAGCGTACCATGATTCCTACGGAAACCGGTCCGTTCAAACGGCAGAATATTGCCATCCTCGACCCAATCGGAAGGGGAACTAAGAAGGCATTTCGCAAAGACCTTTCCGATGGAGTCGAGGAGTGCAATCAGGCGGTAATTACTAGGGCTATCCCTTGTACCCTTCTTAAAGATGGGGACCAAAATACTTCCTCTCCAGGAAGCAGGCACAGTTTTGGAGTGATAGCACGCCTTAAACAGGGGGTACAAAATTTTACTCCATCTTAAGGGGTCTTGTTTGAGGACCGTCATAGGGAGTTCGTCCGGCCCCATGGCCCGAGAGGGTCGCATATTTTTTATAGCCGTCTCGTTTTCTTTCTCTGAGGGGTGGAATACAAGGTCTTCAGGTGCCGCATATATGGAGTTATCAATACCTGTATTTCCGTTCCCTGCATAGAGCTCTCGGATATGAGAGGACCATACCTCTTCTGATATAGGAATGGGGGTGGGACTATGACGCGTCCCACACCCCTTCCCAATTATTGCCCAAAAGTCTTTAATATTACCATGTACAGCAGATTCCCTCAGGTTAATCCAAACCTCGTCCTCCCTTTCCTTTTTGATTTTTTGCTTGAGTCTGCTTCTCTTTCTTTTTAACCTAGCAATTTCTTTCCCACGTTCCAGGACTCTTTCTAAATACTGTTCGCGAACTAGTTTATTTATTTCCCTATTCAGAGTACGCAATATATTAGGGACCACTTCTCCTTTCCTAGGGGGAACAGTTTTTTTTGCGTACAATAAAATCTTTCGCATGAATTCTTCAAAATAAACTAATTCGCTGCCATTCCACTCATTTATTACCATTAGGGTATCGGCCAAAAGGTCCTGCACCCCGTTAATAGCGGCAGAGTTCCAGAAGCACCTTCCAGAAGAGGCATGGAAGGTAGCCTCGTTGCCATTAAGCGACCAAGACACAGTATTCAAAGAATTTAAAGACATTGTTAAAAACAATATACTATGATCGCTGAGTGACGTAGGTATAATCTTAAGGTCCTGAATATGGGGAAACAGACCATAGTCTGCAATAGCATAGTCCAAAATAGACGACCCAAAGGGGGATTTATGAGTATAATTAGCGGGGACGTCGGATGGAAATCTTCCATTTAAAATAATACCATCCCCAGTCGCTAATTCTTTTAACAAGATCTTCCCTCTTTTGTTTGTCACCAGGTTCTCAGGAAAAAGCGTCTGGGGAATAAAGTGTACCTCTTCCCTAACTTTATTCCTGAAGAGTTTCAGACTAGCGTTAGAAATTTTACAATTCAAATCGCCTATAAGCAAGATTACCGGGGAAGATGGGGAGTTTTTTATCTGTTCAATATATCGGAGAACCTGCTGCAGACTAGCATTAAAACACTCCTCAGGGGGTATATACACATTAAAAATTACCATAGGATATTTTTTGCCATTATGAAACAAATTTTCTAGGGTTATTGTGTGGAAAAGTCTACTAGGATCAATATAATGGGAGAATCTCCATTGCAGTTTATTTGACAATAAGCAGGCAATCCCCCCCCTGGCATGCCCTTTCTTAGAGGGCGCAGCGGGTACTTCCAGGACATAAAAATCTTTTGATGGCGTTAGCATATCAATGCACCATGTTTCCTGAATACACAATACATCCGCACCCAGAGAAGATAACAAGGCGAATTTCTCTGGGCTGCTGTGGAATCCAGCCGCATTCCAGGAAATTATTTTTAATGAGGTGTTAAAGATGATGAAACAATTTGGGGTTATCCTTTGTTTTTGTTGATAACGCACTATGGAGCCAATTCCACCGGTTATTATCATCTGTAAGTGAAGAATTCTCAGCTAGTGGAAGTGGCTTCACGTGCGAAACTGAGCGTTTTCCCCTAGAGACCCAAATTTTTAGGTCTCTAAGGGGAGAGGTCACCCCGTTTTGCTCACCACCCCCAAACACCTGGTTACATAAAAGATTTGGCTTGCCAGGGTTGGAGATAGGGAGAATGTCAATCCCTAAGCGCTGAAAGTTTTCGGCTTGTTCTAATATCAAATTTACTATAATAGGCGAATAAAATTTCACCCGTATACTCAATACCCTACTTCCACCCAGCAGAGACACCAGTTCTATGTCTCTAGACTGAATATGGTAGAGACTTTCAATCTCACTAAAACGTTTGAGAAGCCAAGCTCTATTTAACAAAAGGTCAGTATCAAATAAAGGTAAGAAGTCTAACACACGCACATCCACCGGGGCCTTAATAACATTTAAAGACCGGGCAGGAGGGCAGCGATTTTCAGACTCTAATACTACAGTAAAGGGGGGGGCCAAAGGGTTAAGAGCCCCAGGTGGATATGAACTTGGCGCTCCTAATGCGCTCCGTGGAGGAGAGCATAGGAGAGAGCCCCCCGTTTGAGGTATAACTTCCTGAGTCATCGGACTACATTGTTCATTTTCCCCCTTTACAGAGGTTAAAGTAGTTAAGTTCAAATCAATGTCCACCTTTAGGGAAGTAGAAGAGGGCTCCACATCAATTTCATCATTCTCCCTTGACGCTGCAATATTTTGGAAAATAATCCTCCGCTGCTTTTTCTTTCTGTATTTTCGAATTGGTTTCCTCTTGTTCCCTTTATTAATTTTTTGTTTACCATTTTTTCCCCTATCCTCTTTTGCCTCCGGTTTATCATCCAGGAGTTCTTTTCCGATCTCAGGCATAAAAATAGGAAATAACTCCTGGACCACTTGAGGGCCAGACAAAGGTTTATCATCTTCCTCTATCTCCAGAGCTGAGTTTTTAATGCAGTTGGGAGCTGCAGTAAAAGGCATGTCCTTGTGTGATTCCAGAGTAGGAGATTCAACCTTCCTATCGAGTTCCCCTCTGGTATCTCTGGATTTCCCCTCAGACAAGTAATGTTCAGACTTAGGGGGGGAAGCATTCCTCATATCAGGCGATTTTTGCAGCAATGTCTTTAAAATATGAGTGACTGATTCCAAAATACAGTCTGAGCTGCCTACAAATTTCCCCAGAAGAAGTAAGATTGAGGCTAGGAGTTGTTCCAGGGCGATCATAGACTCTGAGATCGGCTTTTCTCGTGCTTCCGCAGAGCAACGATTATCCAAGAGATTAAGATCGGGGCTCCTTGAAACATTTAACAAATCGGATATTTCATGGCCATTTAACGAAGGGGTGCTACTATACAGCAGTAGCCCAGAAGGGGTGGCACCCCCTGAAGATTTAAACTGTTTCAAAGTCTCCGCTTTAGCTGGGCTTACGTAGCGTCCCCAAAGTTCCAGGTCAATAGATAGTGCAGACAGATCGCCCCCCGGCCTATCGTTCAAAGGGGACTGAGGCATCGGTGGTATATGCACTGGATCACCTACGGCCATCTCCTTCCCCTCTGTTGAGTCCCGTAAAGAAGACCCCCCTACCGTTGATTGTAGGGCCCCTGGATATACCAGAGGCAGTAGGGGGTCTATGGGGGCTGGTGTATGAACATCCAGGGGTTTAGTCTCAGAGCTTTCTGGAGTAGCAATTTTAGATTTTTTTACAACAGATAGATCCCAAAGTTCGGATAGTTGGCATTGACCTTTCAACGGTGGGTTATTCACTGATTTGTTTCTTGTGCGGGTAGTAGTTAATTTTCTGCCAGGTTTTTCTCCCACTACCCTTCCTGAACGTAGAGTTTTAGACATTTTCCGTACTATTTTCCACAGAGATAAACTTAATCGAAATGGACAGTCCCCAGAGGAGAATGTACAGTAGTAAAATGTTATTATGTAAAAGGATAAAACTTATAAGAACCTGGAGTAACGTCAATCCCTGACCGGCCAAGTTAGTATGAAGAACGGTGTAATAATCTCAGTGCACGGATCGTTCTCAAACCAACAGAAATAAAAGCATGTTCATCGAGGCAAAAACAAAATGTAAATAACCGGGCCCAGCCCAGCCTACCTCAGCCACTGAGGGCCACAGAGGGCCCGCCCTTTGCCCGGGCTTAGCCCGGTGTCACCCGCGCGCGTCCCGCGATGCGCGTTACCTCAGCGCAATTTGTTCCAGCTGAGGGGGGCGTGGCAGGGAGGTTCTCTGAGCCCAACTGGCTTGTGGGCGTTGATGTTCACTGACCTCCGGGACGGCCAGCAAGCCCTTAGCAGCGAGTGTTTCCCGCGAAGCGGGAAACACGAGAGGTATTTCACAAGCGCTGCCTAAAAGCGCTACAAATGTCAAGGAAGCACTCGCACTTCCAAATAGTGCTACAAAGGTCACAGGAGCCTTGCGAGTTCAACGAGGGCCACACAGCAAAGAATCAATTTTTCCAGAGGCTTAGCAGCCGACTTCTGCAGCAAACAGGCAAGAGAAATCCCTGGTTTTCCCATGTTTTCCAATTGCTCTGGAGAGAGCAATTGGAAAACATCTGGAAGATGCACAAGGGGAAGGACTCACCTGTAGATAAGATGGGTGTGGAGAAGTGCTTTGATCGCACTGCAGCTCCAGAGATGGAGGTGGAGTAAAAAATCGTATTCGGATAGGGACACGGTGCAAGTGCAAAGGTGCCCAGGAGGAGCAGGTTAAAGAAGAAATCCCTGAAAGTTGCTTATGAGTCACAACCGAATGAGGGAAGCAGCATGGACCCCTCCGCCGATGACATTAAAACAAGCTAAATGGGAGCCGAATGACTGGGGAGAGCAATTGGGAAAACATCCGGGAGATGCGCAAGGGGAAGGACGCACCTGTAGGAGAGATGGGTGCGGAGAAGTGCTTTGATTGCCGTGAAGCTCCAGAGATGGAGGTGAAGTTACAAATCAGATTCAGATCCAGACTTAAAGGTTTAGAGGAATTGATCTCATATATGTTCTGAGTCCTGAGGAGAAGCTGGAAAGATATATATATATATATATATATATGGGTTCGAAACACGTCTGCTGTTGTTTTTTTCATCACCAAATAAGTGTTGTACATATGCAGCATCACTGAGCTCTGAATTCTTTTTTTTACAGAGTTTTATATACCGAAAACTTGACCCGAATCAGGTATCAGAGCGCTTTATATGACATCAGTTGCATTACATGAGGACACATTCATTTTTTTGTTAGGCACGTGGAGATTGAGTGATTCGCAATCACAGGATGTTCAGCTGTCATTGCCGAGACTCAAACCCAGTTCCCCAGATTCGAGGGCGACAGATCTAGCCGTTATGCCTGCTCTTCTCTTTATTTACTACTGTTGTCGAGGAGCTCAGTAGAGCCACTGTTTGGTTTTTACCCTTGTAGATAATTATATCATCATATTACATTGCTAGTCACAAGGGAAAGTTTTTCGAAAGAAGGACACACTTCAATAGAGCCAGAGCTTGATAATGTGTTTGAATATTTATTTGTTATGTGTTATTTGTTATTGATATTGTATATGTGATTTGTCAAATTTTTGTATAAATTGTGTTGTCCCTGTGTATTGAAAATAATTTGTATGAAAAGCTTGTATGTATATTTTGACAAAATATCTACTTTAAATTGTTGAACAATTGACATATGAAGAAAGTCACTATGAATAAACAATAATGTGATCATGACAATTGAATTGTGTGATCTTGGCATATGAATGAACGCATGAATTGATATCAGTTCTGGCACGTCTGGTGTTGTTAGTTGTTATAGAAGGCCTAGCTTTACTGATTAAGGCCCCAACCCTACACAGTTTCTTACTTTCAAAAAGTGACATTTTAAAACTTACAATTCAAAGACCAACTTTACCAATAGATGTATTTTTACACTGTAAGGCCAGAGACCTCAAACTCAGAATCTCCATCTACTCCCAATAGGAAATTACACTTAAAATGCATTTTATGACAATCCCCATGTTACCCTATGATAAGCCTTTCAATAGTGAAAAATGAAATTAGCAGTCCTTCACAATTAGGATATTTAAATACCCTGCACCCTGCCCATGGGACTGCCTTGGGCCTACCTCAGGGGTGACTTACATGTACTAAAAGGGAAGATTTGTGCCTTGCAAGTGGGTGCACTTGCCAGGACGAAGTAGCAGTTTGAAACTGCACTCACATACACTGTAATGGCAGGTCTGAGCCATGTTTAAAAGGCTACTGAGTGGGTGGCACAATCAGTGCTGCAGGTCCACTAGTACCATTTGATTTACAGCCCCTGAGCACCCCTATTGTGCTGTACTGGGGGCTTACTGGTAAATCAAATATGCCAATCATGGAGAAACAAATTACCATCATATTTTAAACAGAAAGCATTTGCACTTTAGCACTGCTCAGCAGTGTCAAAGTGCCCAGAGTCCTATCCCAGCAAAAACTAAATTCAGAGAGGGACAAAAAACAGGGGGTCAGAAGCAAAACGACTGGGGAAATTACACCAAGAGCTGACAGGTATAACAAGCACAATATCATAGCAATGGATCTTTAAACTAAATAACATTCTAACCCCACTACCATGGAGCCTCTTTAATGCTGACTTCAAAGAACAACATAATTTTCAAATCAATGTAAACAAACAACAAATCTCTTCTCCCATCACCAGCTTCGCCCATGCATCTATATCATTGATCCTCAGCAATGCTCCAGAGGGCAAACTCTTCTCTTTTCAACAAGCTACATATTAGTTATATCTGATTTACAAAGAAACCTAACAGGAAAAAAAACACATTAAACATTAATAAGAAATATTGTATTCTATAAATAAATTAATACAACGTTCTCTTCAAGTACAATAAATCAGGGTGATAAGGCCAGGGAAGGATAATACAAGCCTTTGTGTCTTGATTTTCTTGTCAGTCTATGGGTTAGAAATCACAATTAAATGTCAGAGGCTCTGATTATCAGCACGTTCAAAGCCCTTGCACACCTAAGGGAATTATGCTGTGAAAAAGGATAACCCCCTTCTACTTAAAGTGTTCATGTCCCACTACAGTAATCTCTCAGTGTAAGAAATGTGTTTATTGGTTGAGAGGGGTTAAACCACACTCAAGCTACAACTACAATCCTCATCACTGTCTATCACAAAAGTCACTACATTAACCTGTACTTAACCATCTGGTACCTTGTCACAAAAGCAGTCTTTCTTAACTTGGAGGTATTTGTGCAGCACTCAAACAGGAATGAACTAGAAACACAACATAAAAAATCCCAAACCAATTTTGAACACTAGATTAAAATGTAATCAATTAAATGACACCAAAACAAAACAAATCCAGTCTGTAGAACCAGAGATATTACATTTAATATTAGGCCTGAGAAGCACAAATGCGGTTATCTGGTGGCCTTAAACTGGGGGAAAGTCACACGTTCAAGTCAACTGCATTGAAGCGCAGGTTGGCTACAGGTGCCAGGTTAGTACCACAGAAGTGTTAACATCTCAAATCTGGTGCAAAGAGTTCTGTTTGTGTAGGAGGGGACCGCAAGGAGGAAGCTTCGTGTGGGAATAGCAGGTGGAGCATGATGGACAGTCATTGCTGTAGCGTGAAGAGCTGGTTGTTGCTGGAGCTTTGTGTTGGAGGTCTCCACAGGCTGTCATTGCTGTAGCACCAAGGGCAGGTCTCACTTTGTTGGTCAGTGTGGAAGGTGACACTCTGCCCAAAGAGCAGGTCTCACTGGAGCTTCACATTGGCAGTTTACGACGGCGGCTGAATCTTGGTGCGAACAAGCCCATTAGCGGTCACGAATAGCCCTTCTTCAGACAGTAAGGCACTCCTCAAGCAGCAGAGTAGTCCGTCTGGTACCAGGGCTGTCCTTCTTCTGAATCTTCCACTGGTCCACGGATGTTATGATGTGGGGCCAGAAAGCACCCCCTTTTATCACCAGTGCAGGCTCTGTGCAGGGTCTAACCCAATGCCCACTCCCAAATTAGTTCTGACCATTTCCCCTGACCTTCCTGAGTTTGGCTCCCGACTATGGTGAAAAAAGCAAGGGTAGGACCTGTGTCAGGCTCCTTCGTGTGTGATGTAGGCAAAGCCATTCTGTTGGGATGGCCCAACCTGTCCACACCTAAGCCCCATTTGTGCCCATATCTGGAAGGAATCTACAACCCACTGCAAGAGAAACAGCCACAGTCTTGTGACCCTGTTTACTGGCAGTAAGCACAGTTATTTTGGGCACAAAACTGGTTACTTTCTAAAAGTGGCATTTTCAAAATTGTGAATGAAAATCCCTTAAAGAAAATTACAATTTGTTTAGGTGTAAAACTACTTTTTCTATCAGCTCACAATCTGAAGTTAGCATTTACTAAATTGTAATGCGTTAGCGAAGTGTTAGCCTATGGGAGCAATAGCCTTACAGCAGCGAAAAAAGACTTTAGGAGTTTTTCACTGTCAGGAAATGTAAAATTTAAACCTACATGTCCTAAGTTGTAAATACCATGCACTCTACCCTAGGGCCTACCTTAGGGGTGGCATTTAAGTATTAAAAGGAAAGTTTAGTCCTGGCAAAAGGTTTATTTGGATAGGTCGAAATGGCAGTTTAAAACAGCGCTACAGGCTGCAGTGGCCATACACATGTTTTAACCCCTTCGATGCGTGTGACAAGGTCAACTCGTCATGGGCGTTACCTGCGCTGTGCGTTTGACGAGTTGACCTTGTCACATAACAAGGGATTTTTAAAATTGCAGCACAGCACGGGAATTGCCTGCAGCAATGAGGCGGTTAAAGTGCTACTTTAGTGGCACAATGAGTGCTGCAGCACACTAGTATATTTCAATTTGCATGCCCTTGGTACAAGTATTAAGATTTACAAGAGATTTATAAGTGCGCCAATTAGGTGTAGACCAATTTTACCATGGCTTAGGGATGCAGCTCAAGCACTGGTTAGCAGTGGCAATCAAAAATGAGGGAGTGAAGGCAAAACGTTTGGAAATACCACGCCAAGGATGGCTAGTCAAATACTATGTATCTGAGTGTGTGCTGTTTCTGTGTGACGATATGCCACTAAACATTGCCTATGTATCTTTAGGGCAACTGTGCTCAATAGCTTTAAGTAAAAACTGGAAATTAAATTGACTCTTTGGGAGCTGAACACAGGATATTCCTGTGGCTATTTGCTTTCTTTTTTTATGTGAAGGGATATTGTTTATTTGATTGGATGGTCTCATTGTATATTTTGATTTTACTATGTATACTTGTGCATTCTGACACTATATTTGTCTCCAGCACTTATGAACTTTACAAATAAAATAAATACCAATATCAAATATTTATAAATATTTCCATCTGTACCTTTGGTTTTGTTGAACATATGTGCAAAACTATCTTAAAGTGAGAACAGTTGGCTGCGCCAATGCATGCAAGACTTGAAATAACTTTCAGATCCAATGGGGTACATAATCGTCCTGATACTGCATGAGGCTAAAGTAGAAGGAAATATCCCAGGAAGAGATTACAGTGTCTATTTATTGATCATTTGTGAATCACTAACTGTTGTGAAAAAGTAGTGGGTTTCTTGGAACTGTTGTGCAAATCTGAATAACTATGGTCAGCTCCTGGTCAAGGAAAGCAATGCTTTTAAATAGCAGGTGACCAGATTCACTGGTGCCAAAAGCTTAGCAAAGGTATTTTAGACAAAATAAGAGGTACCATGGACTGTTAATTAGCCGAGTCACCAGTAAATATGTGATCGTTAAAACTGTCTCTGGAAAAAAACGTATATAGAAGGCAATTTGGTCTAAGTATTGTGGGGTTCCTTAAAACACTTAGGTAAAGCTAGGGTGCTTATCTAGACCAAAAACAGCAGACAGAGCACAAAACATTTAGGGGCAGATTTACAAGCCTCTGCGCCCATGTTTAAAGTGACGCAAAAGTGGCGCAAGGGGTTTGTAAATCTGCCCCTTAAAGTTCAAGAGCGAACTTACATTGGTTGCTTCTAGTCGATTTAAATTAACTATAGCTGCCTTCTTTGAGACAAACAAAAGTCAAGGTCAAATGAAAGACACCTTCCACTTGTATCATGTAATGTACCTTGATGTACATTGCATTTTTCTGTCATCCATTCTCAACTTTTATTTTGTAGAAGAAATACTGTCAAACCTTGTGCCCAAAAGACCCATCTAAAAGCCTTATCTCAATGTACTATTGGAGTGGAGAGGCAGAGCACATCACTGGCACGTGTGGGTACCAGCATGATACTCATCCCCATTGGCTGCAGCCTTGCAGAGAGCATTTTAGACTCCCTGGGGATGCATTCATCACCTAAGTATGTAGATCACTCTGAGCTAATATAGGATGAGCATTGAACAATAGTATAGTCTTTCATATAAATTACCCTTAACTATGAGAGCGATGTACCTGTTGCCAAGAGACACTGGAGCAGTTGAATAACCTACACAAATGCGAATACAATAACAGATTATCCTCACAACAAGATGCGGTTTAGTAATAACATAATCACATTGAGACACTGGGAAACTGCACTTAGCATCCTATGGAGACAAGGTGCATACTGCGTCTGTCATCATGTAATTTATACTATGTTTTTCCGGTTGCAATTCTCCACAGCTTCCTTATCCAGGTTTATCTACGAAAAAGCGTACCATGTTTGTATTGTTTGTCACCCTAATATGTGATCGTGTACCACGCAATTTGCATATGCACTTGTACCCAGAGATGGTGGTATTAGCATAAAAATATATCGCAAAAATGTTGTTTTTAAATGATTTCACCTCGGTAATGACGTTTTCATGTAAGAAAAAAATAGCTTCAGGAATATTTGTTGATAAAAAGTAAAATAAACTCATTTTACACAAAGCCTGCTGCGTTCGTAATATCACTCATATCAACTGGCTTGCATTAATGTTAGCTCCAACTTTCAGTGGAGTAAATGGCATTTGTACTCTTTCTTAATATGTAAAATATTCAAAAATAGGGCTATTTCAGGTGGCATCATCAAGGCCCTTGTCATTTTTTTACTTCAACAGGCAATGGTAGAAGCCGGGTTTGGCTCACGTCCTATTGCAAAAGAAGCCAATTAATGCAAAGGAGCATTTACTCACTTGTTAACCTGGTGCAACATCTCTGCAATCAGTGCCTGTTTTGCCAAGAGTAGACAGCTTCCCCACAATTTGAGTCTAGTTGTGTGCTCCCAGGGCAGTTTGGTATTACAGCAGGGGGTGTGACCCTTTCTGTAAGACCCACTGCAGGAGCACAAACACAGTGCCTGTGTAATGTAAGGTAGGTTTTTCCTGACATGCAAGTGGATGTAGCTCTAATCGAACGAGTGATGCCTTTGCCTGTGTGTATGCACGATATTTCAGAAGCAGAGCATGTGCCGGCGTTATTGCAGGGGCTTGGGGTAAAATCTAATGTGGGGCCTCTGGATGCTTTTACTGTTTTTGTCGGGCGCCCAACGCACCTATTTCTAAATATTAAAGAGTAATGCAGTCCAGGTAAATGTAAAACATGGTGGCTGGGGCTGTTTAGTGGCTTGGCCACTTAAGCAACCTCATTAATATTGAAGAAAGCAAATTGCTTGCAATGAAAAATATAGAAAAAGATTTACTAAAGGCGACAGGAGGCCTGGGAAGCACGACCTCCACAACTGTTTCATGGGGGTCAAGCAGAGGATGCTGGAGCGAAACATCAAAATAACCGGTACTTCCTGGCGCAGCTTTGAGTGCAGCAAGATGGGAAAGTACATTTCTTTGAGAACCCTCCAGAGGCAATAGAGTGGCTAGACTCCTCAGTCCCAGGACAAGTGGAGCAGGATCAGTCATGGAGAGAACAAAGGAAGAACAGACACCACCGCAAAAACACAGATGAGGATAACCCTCACCCCAGATAGACAGACTTAAGGGCGTATCCTGGTCGGAGATGGCCAAGCCCTTCAAGTGGAGGTGGACCCTTTGGAGTTTGTGAATTCCTTCTCATCACTGAGTCTGATACATAAAACGCCAACTGATGAACTACCGGCTACTTAAGGACTCACATGGTTAGAAGGGAAAATGGGGTTTTACCGCTGCTGGCAGGTAAAAAGTTATTGGACGAATTAAGGAGACCTGGTAGGATGAAACTGATTTCTTCCCTCCCTGATGTCTGGGGGGGGCTTCGGGTCACAGGTGGAGTCAACATCGATTGGGTGGGATGGTCCAGTCACCTTGCATGATCTCTTTGCTGAGACTCTGATGGGAACTCACGGGGGTCGTGACTCTGGTCAACTGGTCTGATTACACAATTTACTAAGTTGTTGAGGATTTGGGAACAAGGACAGAGATAGGGTGGGCGAACAGGCGGGACTCATGTCCTCTTGCTTGCAGTTAAGCTGGGAGGTATGGCTGGCTACTGCCTATGGGAGTGCTGGGGAGGGACAATATTTGTTTGCTTTAATGAACATTGGGTACTGGTTAGCAGAAATGTGTTTAAGGTTTATAGTTGGAGAGAAGGGAAATTTCCATGACAGAGATACCTAGACAGTTTCAGGGCAACCCGTGGGGCCTAGCGCCTGCAGTTGAGAATCGTTCCATTGATATGTCATGAAGGGGTGAAGGGACTGACTACAAACTACTTACCTGGAATGTACGGGGACTGAAGGACTATGTCAAACCTAGTCACATTCATGCCTATTTGAGAAGATATGGAGTATTGTTTGCATTCCTCCATTAAATCTGTAGGAGATGATGGCGAGGACAAATGTACGCCACCTCCTACTCTGTTATGCCACAGAAGCGTTGGTATGGGTGGCACCTAGTGTTCCTTTTAAACACACTGAACTTACATTGATACTGAGAGTCGTAACGTGATGGTGAAGGGCACACAGGACGCACATAAATTATTTTTGTTAAATGTATATGTCTCAAATGCTGATGACCGAGTCTTCCTGGGCGATATGCTGGGCAGAGTGCAACTCACAACTAGAAATTGTATTGGCGGGAGACTTTAATTGGGTCCTCAATTGCAATATAGAGAGAACCCCACCCCGCATTGATACTGAACCAAAATGGTGTCAGTGTTGCAACACACACAAAGGAGTCTGATAGATATCTGGAGACAGTGAAACCCGACTGCACGGATGTACCCCTGCCACACCCCTTCAACTGATACACACAGCCGCTTAGATTATTTCTTTATACACATGGCAGCAGCGAATAGGGTTATGGACGCCCAGTACCTGGCCCGATATCTATTGGAGCATTTCCCATTTCTGCTTACATACACTCTACATAAACCAAGACTCAGGATACCACTCTAGAGACTCAATGTAGATACATTTACTGACCTGGTGTTCCAGAACACTGTTTACAAAGAACTAGCACAATACTTTGAGCATAATGGAGGAACAGTGGGTAGCAGTGATGTGGAGTGGAATGCCATGAAGGTGGGGATATGACGTATGCTGGAAGTAGACTTGGCAAGGCAGGAGAGCGACTTGCTGAACTTTCCACAGAACTGACAGTTAAAACAGATAGAACAACCAACGAAAAAAGGTGGGTGAAGTCTGGGATAGACTTGACAAAGAAGTCAGAAATACCGTCCAGAAACGGTGGAATCTAGAGGCCTATTGGCACATATGACCCAATCGTCAAATCAGGCTCACCCTGTTCTAGAGGTGCGAGACAAGTGAGGAATCCTAATATATATGCAGAAGGCAATAAATGCTACCTTTGCGGACCATTTGAGAGGGGTTTATGTGGAAGTACAGTGCGTAGAGGGGTCTTAGTATACCTCTTCCTACCTAGAGGATGTTTCACTCCCGTGGTTGACACTGGAGTACTGTGAGACCCTGAATGCTCTGTTGAGTAAACAGGAAATACAGGGAGCAATTAAAGGCCAGAAGCCCGCTAAGTCACCGGGGGTGGATTGCCTTCCAGCTGAATTCTATCAACCAGTTTTCTGATATATTGGTAGACAGACTGTTGATGGTCTCTACGGAAACCATGGAAAGGCGCAAGCTCCCACAATCAATGAGGGAGGCTCTAATAGTAGTAGTCTCCAAGCCAGGAAAAGATCCTACTGAGACGGGCTCCTTTCGACCTCTCTCTATGTTAAATGTGGATCTCAAACTACTTAGTCATGCATTGACTGCTAGAATGCTGCATCTCCTCCCTAAACTGATACATGAAGATCAGTTGGGTTTCATACCTCATAGGAATACTCTCTGCAACATCCTCCAACTAGTCCATATTATGCAGTCTTCGGTGCTGGCACAATCATGGTTGTTCAATCAATAGAGCTTCTCCCCCCTATTCCATGTGTAACACTGATCCAAGGCGCCGGGAAACCCTCAGGGTAGCTGTTGTGTCATACAAATGCAATAAATAAATAAAATAAATAAATAAGATGAATTTGCCCTAGCTTTTCTAGACATAGAACAAGCTTTCGACTGTGTGAGGTGGGAATACATATGGCAGGTACTGCAGAGAATGAGTCTCAGTCCAGACTTAATTTGTTGGATGAAATTGTTGTACATGAATATGTGGGCCAAAGTGCTTATGGTATATCTCAGAAGCAATGGAGCAGCAGCAAGTTACTATACAGGGATGCCCCCTGTTCCCCCTGCCATAGCTATGGAGCCATTGGTTCCCAATTGAGACATACTCTTTGGGTAGGGGTATCCAAATTAGCACAATCGAACATATAGTTTCCCTTTAAACAATGCCATTCCACTCTGGAAGGTCTCAGGTATCTGGATCAATAATACTAAATTACTTTTATTTCTGTTGTGGCGACTTGCTAGTGGCCCACTTAATCAACTCCCACACGTTGAATTACTTTGGACAGTGGACAAGATCCGGTATTTAGGGATATATATATATATATATATATATATATATATATATATATATATATATATATATATATATATATATATATATATATATATATATATATATATATATATATATACAGGGAGCGAGCACTGGCAGATATCCAAGTGATCGATAATGAGCTTGAGAATGAAACCGATCCCGGCCAAGTGGCTAACATCGCACAAATGAAAGAACAGATGAAGGCCAGGTTGATCAAATATGAATCCAAAATAAGGCTCCGCAAACAAGAAAAATATGAAAGGGACGCCAACGACTATCTAACAGGACGCGTCCTTACATATGCTAAAAAGTTTGACGCTCCACGCAAAGCCCTCCAGAAGAGCAGAAAAGAAGGTGCTGGGACAACTAGCGGTACTGGAGAAGTCACCTCCGAATCTGACATAACTGAAAATGAATCAGAAGAGAATCAGTCAGACCCAGATACACGCACTACCAACAGGGCGCCCAAAGCAGCAAATAAAAGCACCAAGACTCCTTTTCAGGAGGAATACGAAGTAATACAAAGCACATGGCTTCGAGGGGGGAAGAACAAGCCTCCAGACACGGATATCCAAGGAGCAGAACAGGACGCAGAACCAGACGGGCAGGCGGGGGGAACAAGAGGAAGGGGCAGAGGCGCCCGAGCACCCCGTTGGACCAATCGGAAACGTACCAACAAGAAACAATAGCTCCCGCTATTCATCCAAGTGAAATTAATAACATCACCAACCCCCCAGACAACTCTATCAGCAACAACGTGGTTACTAATTTAACGGTGGTCAATCTCACTCCTAGAGAACTGACAAAGGAAGAAAAACAAGTCCTGAGTCTGGGACTGACCTTTTGTCCAAATAGTGAGCTGGAATACACCCAAACCAAGATAGACCTGTTCCGCTTCACCCGCAAACTTAAATTACATAAATATTTTAAAATGCGGCCACATCTACAACAAAAAGATACCCAAGGGCGAAGAATTACAGCATCAGACGCACTGAGCGGTAAAGACCTACGCTCAGTTGAGATATTAACAGACCTGGAATTGGAACAAACGCAGGACCTTGCAGATTTGGATCCAGCCCAAAGAGCTGAAGTGCAGGGTGTCGAACAGGACAGTGAAAACAGTGGTTTTAAAGCTCCGTCCACCTTTGTTCCCCAATCCCCTTGGGATGCCATAGATGTGTTCTCGGAAGCGATGAACGATGACCTACTGAAACTAAGGAAAAGTAACCAAAAGAACCCCCACCAAAATATCACGGAACAACAGAGAACTGCCTTGAAAGGATTAATGATGGACACGAAAATAATTGTGAAGCCCTCTGACAAGGGCGGGAATGTGGTCTTGATGACCCGTGAATACTACACAAAGGAAGCATTGAGGCAACTTTCAGATGAGAAATTTTACACTAAATGTACTAATGATACCTATCAACAGAGTATCACAGAATATGACAAACTCATCTCCAAATGGTACAACCAACGCATGCTGAATAAAGACGAACATATGTTCCTACGTACCACCTGCCCAATGACACCAACTTTCTACCACCTCCCAAAGCTTCACAAAAATCGTGACCATCCACCTGGACGCCCGATTATTTCTTCCATCGGGAGCCTAACGGAGAACATGTCTCGCTTTGTGGACCACACCTTATTTCCTCTTGTGTCCAACTTGGACTCGTATATACGAGACACAAAAGATTTCTTGACGAAATTGAATAATCTGGTGTGGCAACAGGACTATCTTTTAATGGTATTAGACATTACCAGCCTCTATACTATCATCGACCACAACCATGGACTAGAGGCGGTCAAATGGGCATTGGAACAACGCCAACTACGATTTTCCAGACACAACTTAATGATTCTGGAATTCGTAGAATTTTGTCTAAAACACAACATATTCCTGTTTGAAGAGCAGTTATACATCCAGAAGTCTGGCACGGCGATGGGTACTTGCTTCGCTCCCAGCTACGCAAACTTGTTCGTGGGCTGGTGGGAGGAGCAAGTACCCAGGAGCTGTAGAGTTGGGGAAGAAGAGGGCAATGTTATCTGCTGGCATCGATATATCGATGATCTCTTCATTGTATGGAGAGGTACCCCTGAGACAGCTCAGGAATACATCAATATACTTAACAACAATCAACTCAATCTGCAATTTTCAGGGACAGTGAGTCCAGTGGCAGCGGACTACCTGGACCTCAAAATATACGCAGAAGATGGTCAACTCCACACCAACCTCTTCAGAAAGCAAACTGCTGGCAACTCTACACTGCATGCCAGCAGCAGCCATCCACCCCAACTAATCAGAAGCATCCCCTACGGGGAACTGCTAAGACTTCGCAGGAACTGCTCCAAACCCTCGGATTTCGAAGCGGCCGCTTCGGAATGCATATCCCGATTTAGAGCTAGGGGGTATGGCGAGAGCATGCTCCACAATACTCTAAAAAGAGTAAGGAAAATAGAGAGACAGTCCCTCCTGACCAGTAACACCGATCAGGCTAACCGCAGGGGTAAGTCAGATGATGATCAAGGCAAGTTCAGAGTCATAACTCCCTATTCTACAGGTGCAGACAACTTCAGAGCTATGCTACGTAAGAACTGGCATATTCTTCTAACAGATAGTGTGCTCAAAGCAGATCTTCCACCTCAGCCACTCCTAACCTTCAGCAAAGCAAAATCCCTAGGCGACATACTGGTGCACAGCCATCTCGAAAAAGCGTCCCCGAGAACGAACACTTTGAGGGAGCAACGAGGCTTTTACCCCTGCGGCCGCTGCAAAGCGTGCGCAGGTAGTAAACGCGTACTCTCGTACACAATATCAGAAACTGGCAGGAAAATTTATATAAATAAATTTATCACCTGCAGCACACAGTATGCCGTATACTGCTTGCAGTGCCCCTGTGGCTTACGCTACATTGGGAGCACGATCAAGGAGATTAAGCTCAGAATATTGGAACACATGCGAGCCATCGATAAAACAGATCAGACCTATCCGGTGGCTCGTCACTTCGCTGAAGTACATAATCGAGACCGGAGTATGCTCCAGTATTTCGGACTCGATGTTGTACCCCACAATATTCGTGGAGGTGACCGACTACGCAGACTAAGGAGACTAGAGTCCCGTTACATCATTGATCTGTGTACTAAACATCCTAAAGGTCTTAATAGTGGGGAGGAGATGGCCTTCCATCTAGGAAAATGAGTAATTATGATCTGACATACACCTTTCCAAGATGATAGTATAAACTGATTACACTGAAACTAGAATGTGTTTTATTATCAGACTTGGAACATATGTACACTAATGTATATAACAGCTCCGTAGAATGCTTCCGATTTTCCTTTTGTACATAGTAACCTCTTGTACATAGTAGTATGTGAGAGACAATTAGTGGTTATTTGACTAATGGCATGAATTTCATATAATGCGATAAATTTATTTTCAATGCCTCTCTACATACATAATTTCCACTGTATATATTATGCACTCTAACCACTTTTGTTCTAACCAAAATGAATGTAACATCTTTCGCTCAAAATGTGGTTCATATTGTAGATATACATGCCCTCCCTGTTGTTGCACGCGATGCATTTCACTTGACACCCACTCACTTAAACAAACCCCCCCTGTAGCTATGTTCAGTCTGCAGTTGTGGTTTGAGAATTGATGTAATTTTCTTTTTGAACAGGAAGCTTGGCACATGTAATATATATGGGGACACCAGCCGATCCACGGCTCTATTTTTTCATGCTTAATTTTTTGCTAATTTATTGTGATTAGCCCGACTGGATACAATGCGAGTGCCCATCTGGGGGCTTTAAGTAGTTAAATCCTATTGCTGTGTTGCATTTAAAATACACTACAAGATGGCCGCCTTGTTTCATGTTAGGCCTTAGTCCCCTTGTTTGTGTCCATACCTGACCATTAGTGGGAGTGATTATGCATGATATAAACAATGTCGGATACAAACACAGTGCATCACACACTGACGAAGGCAGACCGCCGAAACGCGTCTGTGTGCACCCCTCCGCTGAATAAAACCTAGCGTGTTTGTACCCCTCAACCTCGAGTGCTGTCATTCTTTCCAGGAGGATTGGGAAAGGATTTTGGAGCGTTAATATATATATATATATATATATATATATATATATATATATATATATATATATATATATATATATATATATATATATATATATATATGGAGGAAGACCATTTTTATGACTTAAATATGGGTCGGGTAATGGAGGGGCTGCACAGCTCCAACCAATTCTGGAAAGTACTGCGCCTGTCTTTAATAGGCAAGATTGCCCTGATCAAGATGGTAATATTGTCCAAATGTTCATACGTAATTCCGGGGTCATCCAGTAAACTATAACCAGAAGGTCTTTAACTCCTTGGCTGCTGGAGTAATTCCCCCACGGTGTGGGGGTTGGTCCGCAGCGCCGCTGTGCTCATGTCAAGCTCAGCTTGTCATGACTCACAGTGGAGCTGTGCTCATGACGAACCAAGCTCGTTACAGACCTGCCCACTTATTAATTCTCCCGTGCAGTTGGGGAATTAGCCGCGCGTGGACGGGCCGCGGCCGTTATGACGAGCTCAGCGCATCCTGGGCACAGCTCCACTGTGACTCATGACGAGCTGACCTGCCCACTTATTAATTCTCCCGTGCAGTGGGGGAATTAGCCGCGCGTGGACGGGCCGCGGCCGTTATGACGAGCTCAGCTCATCCTGGGCACAGCTCCACTGTGACTCATGACGAGCTGAGCTCGTCATGAGCATGGAAGTGGTTAACGAATTGGAAACGCTCCTGGTGCAGCTCTTATGGAATGCAAAAGATGTGGAGTCGGGCTTGATACACTATGAAGGGAGTGGGATCTGGGGGATTGGAGATCCCATATGTGGAATAGTACTATTTGTCGACACAACTCCACATGCAATTCATAAGCTGGACACTAAGCATAGTTGGGAACGTTCTCTATTAGCCGGCACCAATGAGGGACAGCCATTGGGAGCACTACTGACACGGGGTCGACACCTCCCACATGCATTCCCGCACTTGATCAGACTGAATGCCAAACTGTGGGAAAGGACAGTCCAAACAATCATTAAGCGAGTGCCTTAAGCACCAGACCTCGACATTTGGATAGTATGCCCCTTTGAACAAATTGCACACTTAATGTCAGTGGAGAAGTGACAGGAAGCAGGCTGTTTGACGCTATCTGTCTCAAACCCGGACAGTAGGTTTGTAACGCTGTAGGATGCAACAGAGACATTTGGGCTAGGACAGGGACAATTTTTGCATTACGCAAAGACTGCAGCCACAGCCAGGCAACTATGGCCTATGTAATGATGGGGGCCCTGGGCCCTCATTGCTAGAAGGACTGACGCAGACACCAACAGCTACATAGTGCAACTGGCCCAGAGCACGTGCGCTCGGGAGGTCTAGTGCCTCGAACACCGTATTACATTACAGACTGGTGGGGGTTACGCCTACACAATTGGCCCCTCCCGGAGAACGAAGTCACGAAGAACATAGGGAATTTCCCCACGGGAACCACTAGACCTCCCGTGGAGCTAAATTCCAACTGTACACATCATCTGATCGTATACTTGACATCAGTCAGCCTTGGTGAACTTGGAAGACATCTTTCGGATTTCAACTGGACCAATCTCACCTAGTGAGGACACCGTCTCTACAGGTCATAGGACTTTGACCCACAATTGGTAGCTGCTTATTTGATCCTCATATTTCTGTCCAATATTGGTGACAGCACTGAACTATACTCTTTCGCCCTGACGAAGTTCCTTAAAGGCAAATGGAACTAAACGCGTTGGCTGTGCCTATGTCCAATGAATACTACTAAATAAAGAAGAAGATATTTAATACATTACTGCCTTTTTGACTCTAATTGTGTGCACCTTCCATTTTATGTTTGTGTATTTCTGATTTATACACCTATTGGTAGCAGGTGTAGGAAGAAGTTTGCACCACCCTAAATTTAGAACTATAGGATCTGGAGTGCTTGAGCTGGTCTGCTGCCTTGGTCTTTTGGAATTTTGATGTATGTGGTAGTGTGTACATTATATAATCCTGGGCCCCTCGATCCATTGTGTGCTACATAGCCATATGCAACGTATTGTTACATGTACTTTGTAATTAGATGTTTATTTCATTATGCATTTCCAAATTATTCACTTCCAGCCAAGAAAATGACTTTTCCCTGTGAGTGTTTGCTTTTTGTAGGAGGTTCTTACAGTTTTTTCAGACAGAATATTACTCTTGCCTAGTGCATAATTTGAATTGAGTTGCTTCTAGGCGTTTATAGCAGGACACAATTGGATTGCATCTAAAGGCAGTGCGAGTTTCTTTTAGTGGAAGAGTATGGTGTTGGGGAGAAGATGTGGCACTATGGCCAGAGCTGCCGATTTTGAAACTGGGGAACCAGCCAGTTCAGCCTTCTCTCCTAAGGGAGCACATTCCCATGCTAGACCTTAGAAGGCCCTGCTAGACGTTAGAAGCCCTGGTGTCTTAGCACAAGCAGGTGGACCGTAGCAGTGTCAAATGTGGGTTAATCTTGAAGGCCTGTGCCCCATAATCCATACCAAAGTTCACCTTCAGTCTTATGGGCAGGCCTACGAAGCAGCATACCCTACTGCCATAGTGAGTCTGTCTCAGAGGTCACAGGACCCTGAGGCTAGTCCGCCTCACCCATTGGTACCTTCTTTGGCCTTGTTTCTGCAGAAGTAGTTCAACTCACAAGGGATCGGCAATGAAGGATTTGCATGCACACCAAAGTAAGTTTGCAAACTTTAGGGCCTTTCTGCTTCATGCACAAGCACCTTTAACATGCACTGTCTGCTTTGGGGCCACACAATTATGCAGCAATGGAGGACAAAATTATGTTCCAGTGTTAACTAAATTATGCAGCCAAAAAAGGGCTGCAGCGTAATGCAGTACATTTTCTGATGCTTTATTAGTTTGACATTCTTACACATACTAACCGTCTTTGCAAAGATTTAGCCTCAGTACCAGTGTAACATACAAATGCAGCAGTGAGAAAGGTGCTCAGTCAACCTTTGCAAAGGGTCTCCACTTCCCAGCAACAGAAGTCACTTTTTTTAGTAATTTCTGATGCATTTGAGCTACAAACAATTTTTAGTTATAATTGTCAGATTATGCAACAGATGATGTATTATTGGGCAAGTACGGCAGGACCATAATTATGTGGAAAACATTTGCAAACTACAATATTTTGGCATTTATGTTTGAACTGTTCTTGTGGAAAAAGGGAGAAGTGCTGATGACAAATGGCTTGTGATTCCACTTTTAAGCGTATTTGGAACATTCTGTGATTGGGAACATATCACTGTGAATGTATTGTAATGTCAAGAACTCATATTAAACCTTAAATAAACATGTGTATCCATTGGTTGAGTCAAATAACGTAACAAGCTGTAACTGGTCAGTGAAATGCCAAACATATACTAATATTTGGGATGTATTGCTTTTTCCAGCCACACTTCTGACTATGCTCACTGACCCAATCCTCTGCTTATTCATGCACTCTGATTCTGAGCCCACAGTTCCCCTACATTTTATTTCCCCCCACTTTGACCACAGAGAACACTCTTCGGTCCGACAGAGTGTAGAGTACTGTGTTTCTGTTGTTTCAGCAGCTAGTGCCAGGAAGAGTCAGGGTGGTGCAGTGCTCCACAGACAGCCAGATGTAGGTACGTCATCTTTAGTAGGTACTGGGTAATCAGATAGCCAGAGATACATTTGTCATACATTTTAATTCTCATTCGTTTGTGCACGTTAACAGTAAATGCAGACTGACTCTACATGTTTTTTTTTATAATGCAGTTATAGTGTCTTCACTGCCTTTGTTATGTCAGTGTATATGAATAATGTGGTTATTTCAATAGTGGTGACATAAAAACAGATTAGAAATTGCTAATCAGACAAGGGCAGCTTGATCCTTCCATTAAGCCTTTGCATCACATCAGGTTTCTAAACCCTTTGCATGCCTGTGCTTTTTCACTTTTGGCCAAGAGCCGCTCCTGTCTGTAGCTGAGCTCTGCTTTTTTCTTTGCTAGCTTCTAGAAGGTGTGAATGATATCTACCAAAGGCCACAAAAGAAAGAGATGGCTGTGGCACAATAACCCTAGGCTATGGTGTATGAGATCATATGCGGCCTGCTTCCTGCTCCCCAGTTTTTCTTGTGCCCCACCTGGCACACATCATGTCGGAGGATGGTAATGACGTTAACATTTTGCCCCCCCCTGGAAAAAATTCTGCGGACGCCCATGTCTTGACCCCTAGGGAATTGTCACAAATTCATGCTGAAGTTCGAAGGGTTTTGATGTGCGTAAGATTCAAACAAATACAACACAACATCATACATATGACATATTTGACTCCTAAAAGACTCCACTTAAACTACGCAGGACGGGATGCCTGAAGTCTGAAATGTGCACCCTCATAGGTGGGATGTTCCATTGTCCATTAATAAACGCCTCTTGAGCCTGCTACCTCGAAACTTGAAACGGAAACTCAAAAGGCAATTCATAGTGCTGGAACTCATGGTGGCAAATCGCTGCATTGCGATACATTGGATGAATGGTAACCCCCGAACAGGGAGAAATGCAAAGGAGACATGAGGGAATGGGCAGGGGCAGAGGAAGAGCACATGAGAAAGACTAGGAGGAATGATAAACTACCAGAGGTGCTGCTCGTCTGGGGAGCAATGCTGCGTGACTTGATGGACCCAGCCGTGCAATCACAACCTGATATAGTAGGGGGAAGCCCTATGGTAGATACTATTTTAGAGGAGCCAACCTGAACATGATGTACCCTAGCCCAATACAGGTAGATGAAATAATCATCTTATTAACATAATGTGGAAGGATCCTTGATGTTGCTTATGGAACAATGGGGCATATTAACAAGGCAGTGATATAAAAAATCGCCGCTTTTGCGGGCGTATTCGGCCAAAAAGCGACGATAATTTTATCGCCTTATCAGCAAAGACACGCTTTCCTGTGTTTTGCTGATTTTGTTCCCGTTTCCAGCACGCCTAACTTTGCATCGCTAATGAGATTCAAAGTAGGAGTGTCTGTGGAAAAAACATGGGTAAATATCGCAAAGGCAGCTTTGCGATATTTACAACGCGGGGAAGCAATTATTTTAATCACGCTAAGTATGCCTTAGTGCAGGGGGGGTGGCCACGGAGGCGACCAAGATGGCCGCCTTTGCCTGAAGCTTAGCCGGCTGGGCTCAACAAACTTTCATTCCCCCGATGTAGCTGCATTCTAGCTCCAGCAGGCACCCTCCATCTGCTCCCAGGGACTGGGGGACCAACCTGATCAGAACAGCGGCGATAGGAGAGTCTGATGTGAGACGTGCCGGCACGAGGGGCGGGCGCGGGCCAGCAGCCTTTCCCGAAGACGACACTACGGTCTGCAGTGGTGGTGAGTACGGCCCTGGTGGGTGCTCGGCGCTGCCCTGCGCTCCTTCCCTGCTCCTCCTGCGGGCTTTCCTCCCCCCGTCCCTCCCGCTGCAGCTTCCGGCTTGATCCCGCTATGCACGGGGCACTTTCGGGTCCTGGTGGGCGTTTCCGCGCCGGGGCCTTGCTTGTGGGTTGCGCCGGGAGGCGAGGCGGCCTAGTGAGGAGGCCCCAGCGCTCCAAACTGAGGCAGTGGCGGCTCTGGGCCTTGTCGTGTGTGCTGGCTCCCCCCTGACCCCCCTGGCCGACTATCTGCCATGGAATGAGGCAGCCTGCTTTGGGGAAGACACGCGAGGGCGTGTATACAGCGACACGACATATTGCTGCTTATCACATTGGCGGAGACACCCTCGAACGCTCATCCTGCACCTCTCTGCCCTCTGGTTTCTCCGTAGACCGCGGCCATGCTAGACCACCAGCAAGTCTCCTTCCTCTCCCTGAAGAATGGGGAAGAAAGACCCCAAACAACGGATGCTACAATTTGACAAAGCTCCCGGCCCCACCTCGGATGTCCCACCTGGCCTAACTGAGGTGGCTATGGGCTCAAACGATGCAGAAAACCTTGCCTCGCTTGCGACAGCCATGCTAAACGAAATGAGGGCCAGTTTCAAGTCACTCGATAGCTGATTTGATGACCTCGACAAGAAATTGGCTGAAATGGGGACTAAGATTCAGGCATACGATCGAAGGCTAGATGTGGTGGAGGCAAGGGTATCAGATATTAAAGACGGCGCATCATCCTCACTGAAATGACTGGACAGGATGGAGAAGATCCTCAAGGATGTAGCCATTAAGAATGAGGATTTAATGGCACGCAGCCGCCCGAATAATATCCACATCATCGGAGTTTCGGAGACGACCTCCACTGGGCGTATGGACGCCTCCATAGAACAACTGCTCACAGAGCTGTTTGGTAGAAACACTTTCACACAGGGCTTCGTGGTGGAGCACGCCCACAGATCGCTGGGCCCCCGTCCTCGGCTGGGCCTCCCCCCACGTCCCATCATTTCTAGACTCATGAACTTTAGAAACAGAGATGCTGCTCTCCGTTCCGCTCGTGACATGGGGGACGTCCAATGGCAAGGGAACAAGTTGACTTTACCATCATGGTTCAAGAGGCAAGACGCAAATTCAATGGAGTCAAAGCAACTCTGAAGAATCTGGGCCTCAAATACGGCATGCTATACCCTGCGAGGTTGAGGGTCGATATAGATGGCAGATTTCGCATATTTGATACTCCCACTCAGGGGTGGCTGTCGTACCGTGATCAGGCTCCCCGTCACAGGGGGGTTGCAGGACAGCGTTCAACTCTTCTCCAACCCCAGGACTGGTTGAATGATTATTGCATTTATCACTGTGTTCTGCTGTGTTTAATACGTACATGTATTTCTAATCTACATGCTGAATTCAGATCGCTTAATGCCCAACCATCGTGGCGTTGCCATGCCCTACGGTGAATACCAAAGTTTCTTTGTTTTGTATGCTATTTTGGCTATGTGCTCATTTGATTCCTACAGTAATAGGACTGTTCGCAATGCACACGTGTTCGACTAAGAAAGTTGGGGTTTGCCTCTTTGGGGTCAATAGGAGGATGGGTGGCGGGTGGGGGGTGGATTATTTGCTCAAATTCACTGTTTCTTTTAGAATCATTGCTCAGGTTGCTATTTTGCGGCTGCAGCTTTGCATGCATTGCGGTTCGATTGTGATTAGGATTTTCCAATGGTTAAGCTAGGGCACCAGCCCGGTCCTTCCGGGCTCTCTCTGATATCATGGAACGTTAGGGGTCTAAACAATACTAAAAAACGAAGGTAAGTCCTCAACTATATTGTCAGACATAACATGGATATTGTAATCATGCAGGAGACACATCTGTCCAATTCCGACCATTCTCCTGTCGCGAAGAGCTGGGGCTCCCAGAGATTTTTTTCTAGTTATAGTCGGTACGCTAGGGGGGGTTGCCATATTCATACACAAGCGTGTTCCCTTTGCACTACACAAGACCTTGACTGATGTTGAGAGTCGAGCTCTGATTGTTACAGGTTCCCTGCTGGGACACAAGATTTCATTTATTGGTGTTTATGGTCCGAATGTAGACTCCCAAACCTTTTTCCACGAGCTGCAGGTACAGCTCCTCACACTTGATCCTGGACTATTGATAATAGGGGGGTGATTTCAATTTATTGATGGACCCGCCCAGGGATAGCACTTCCTCTTCCCCTGACACGAAACCCTGCTCCCGACAAGCCCTTCACGACATATGCACTAATTTTTCTTTGATAGATATCGAAAACAAAATGCATCCACATCTTCAGGAATTCACCCACTATTCAGGGTTTCATAATACGTGGACCAGGATAGATTACTGGTTAGTCTCCCCGGGAATTGCCGGCTGGGTGGGTGGGCTACTTACTCTCTTGAAGCTCAGATCGTGAAATGGCTGCGACTGCCATTATCCATGGCTGGGAGAGTCACCATAAATAAAATGGTTGTCCTCCCGCGGTTCTTATACCTTTTTAATAATATTCTCATCCCGCTTACCAAAACCTTTTTTTCGAAGTTACGTACATTATTATTGCTTCTCGTCTGGGGGAAAAGACACCTCGGGTTAGCTGGCAGATTTTGACCCTACTATATGAGAGGGGAGGCTGTTGGGGTCCCAGACTTCTATCTATATTATCTGATAGCACAATTCTATTATTCACACGTCTGGTTCCATCCAGTCGCCCGCATCCCATATTTGAAGCCAGAGGCAGACCTGATGCTCCCTCGTCATCTTTCGGCTATTTTACCTATGGGATTCCCTCGGGACCCCCACGACATTCAAACTGTATTGACCACATGCTGGGCATGGGACAGGCTGCGTCGACTACTTGAACTGCTGTACTCACCAGCATTACCCTTACCTAACCCTTCTCTGTTTCCAATAACAAGTGAGATATTGATCCATCGCACACTGGAAAAATGTCATCTTCACACAATAGGCGACCTATTACCTGAAGGCCACACCTTCTCGGTGCTAGAAGATGCCCGATTCACTGAACGCTCCTTTATGGACACCTTTGTTTTGACTCGTGTGCACTCCATGCTTCGGGCCACATTCTCTTCATTCCCAACGGCCCTTGAACCAACCCCACCATTGACGCTGCCTATCCAGAATCTTACTGGTGCACATTTGGTCGCTAAACTATACAAACAATGTAGAGCATCCATGCCTATCTCTGACACTAAGGTACGTGCGGCGTGGGAGGTGGATTTGGGTAGGCCCATAACTGATGACCAGTGCTGTAGGGGAACAAAGGTGATCTCTTTAAACAGCAGGCATAAACTACTTCATTTTAAGTTTCTCCGCAGAACGTATCATACACTTGCACGTTCACATAGAATTGACCACAGCAGGCCCCACCACTGTCAGAAATGTAGGGCTCCTTTTGCAGATTTTGCTCACCTTTCTTGGACATGTCCTAAAATACACCAATACTGGTCCTTGGTACACACCACACTAGGTGACTTACTTTCCATGCAGCTAGTACCCACCCCTGAGATCGCACTGCTGGGTTACGTGTCCAATTTCCCTCGGACAGTCAGGAAACTGGCAGCACTGGGCTTACTGTTAGCCAAACGGGAGATTGCTATATTATAGGGCAGCAGGACATCCCCAACACTGCAGGCATGGCTTAGAAGTTTGGCATTTTGTAACGTAAATTGCGAAGAATACTCCAATCTGATTCCTAGCTCGTCGCGACCAGTGGACATTTGGGGCCCGCATAGGGATTACATTGCCAAGAAGCAATCCAAGCAACACTCACAGACAGCAAGCGGTATTGTTCCTGAGGGTGTCGGCTAGACGCGTGTTTTGGTACATATGTCTGTATGATCGATCAACCTTTGATAGCTGCCGCTGTCCCTGTTATGTTGTCTATGATATTTTTGTTTATGTGGGAGATGTAGTCTTCTAGTATTGAAAATCTCTGTATTGATCACTTTCAATTTGTCATTGATTTATGTCTGCAATGCATTGTCCATTTACATCAATAGATGCCATCATTTACGCTTGATTTGATATGCATGTTTTTCATACAGCTGCTGATGTTATACTATGCAATGTAAGGATTATTTTATTCCTGTATGCAAAACTGGGAAAAATAAAGCTTTAAAAAAAAAAGTATGCCTTAACGCAGGAATTTAACGTCTGTTAAATTCCTGACTAAGGCATTCCTAACATGGGAGGTTGATTCATGTAATACGACCACAGGGTCGTATTATCAAGCATATAGCTGTTTTACATGGAACAGCGCTAAAAAAACAGCGATGTTTCATGGAAAAGGGCGCTATCACTGGAATATTCATCGCCATGGCGCTAAACTTTGTTAATTCAATGCTCGCCTGGCGAAATATTCCAGCGATAGAAAATAATGCGGTATACAGGGTCAGCGATAATTATCGCTGCCTGTTGCAAATATGCCCCAATTTTTGGTAACTGCATGGAAGATATAAGGAGGAGTTATAGGGTTAATAACGCAAAGTTACAAGTTCTTATTTTATTACCTGCATTACATTACTTTTTTCCATGTAAAATATGCACATAACGGATGTCATTGAATTGGGTACGTGAAATCCTATGTATGTATACTTCTGAAAACCCCAAAAAAAGATATATTGAAAAAAAGGAGGCAATGTGTAAAGTATTTGTACAACACACACACGCAGCAACACAATGAAAACAACACAAAAATACTCCACACAGGGAAAAATAGCTAATACGATTAAGAGTAAATCAAGACCAAAAGGACAAAAATCCAATACGTTGAACCAAAGTTATGAATTTTTAAAGATGATTAGAAAATATAGTGCTTAGAGTCATTAAGCACCAACTGGGGACATCTGGTCACGCTTGGCTGGGGTAAATCCAAAGTTCAGGCTGCCCACGATGGAGAGCAGGCCAGCTTCAGGACTCACACAGGTCCCACTGAAAAAGTAACTTGGATGCAAGAAGCATTGACATTGAATTCTCGATGCGAGGAGCAGAGGAGGTGAAGCGTCATGTCAATCCCGTCAATGGAAGCAATGTGTCGGTCTGAATATGCGCAGTCGAATGAAGTCTTCGTCAACTAACCCTTTGCAATGAAAGTGATATGTCGTCATCAAGACTTGCATTCCATCGTCGTTGAGCCGCATAGTCTATTGAAGCTATATTGTCAAGCAGCTGCTGCATCAGCGTCGAAGGGAGATGCGTCGGTCAGATTGGCACAAAGCTGTCGATTCGTCAATTCTGCTGGATCAACACAGAACAAGTTACTTCCAAGGGCCCAGGACTGGGTTGGCACCACTTGGCAATGCAGAACTCACAAATGGCCAGGTGCTGTTGCAAGGTTGAAAGAAGTCTGACACTTCAGAACAGGGGACAAGCCAGAACCCCTTTGGACTCACTCTGGTTTCAAGTGAGATGGGTCCAGTCCTTTTCCTCAGCGGGGCAGAGGGTAGCAAGTAGCAGGCAACAGGCAGCAGAGCAGAAAAACAGTTCTTCCAGAACAGCAGTCCAGCAGAGAAGCAGTCTTGTAACAGTGCCAACAATCCTTCTTCCTGGCAGAGTTATTCACAGGTCCGGTAGTGTACTGTCTTGGTAGGATCAGAGACCCAATACTTGGGTGCTTTTCACCACCAGGGCATGTAAAACTTAAGAGTACATGTCCTACCTTTTATTTACACAGCACCCTGCCCTGTGGGCTATCTAGTGCCTACCTTAGGGGTGACTTATGTGTAATAAAAGGAGGTTTAAGGCTTTTCAAAGGCTTTTACATGTCAAGTCGAAGTGGAAGTAAAATGCACACACAGGCCCTGCAGTGGCAGGCCTGAGTTTGAAAGGCAAAAACAACAGTTGATGGACAGAATGCAGAACAATGTCATACATTAACCCCAGTACAGAGATCTGGCATCCTAGGACCGGTTTCTGGCTATCAGCCGTTTTCAGCCAGGATAGCTTGACTCCAGTGGTGTGGAGAGCATGGGACTCACGTCTGAGCATACCCATCCCACTCAGGGTGACAAATGCAAAAAGAACAGCCCATTTGTCACCCCGAGTGGGATGGGTTTGCTCAGACGTGAGTCCCATGCTCTCCACACCACTGGAGTCAAGCTATCCTGGCTGAAGATGGCTGATAGCCAGAAATAGGTCCTAGGATGCTTGATTCTGGTCCAGGAAAGACATGGCTTGGCAGTTCGGGCTGGACTGTTCCCATGAGGCACAGGGTCAAGGCTGATTTGCATATGGCCATGTCTGAACTGGGGTGGTGTGGAGTGCAAAAAAACAATGGATTTAGGCCCAGACCTCTGTACTGGGGTGAATGTATGACATTGTTCTGCATTCTGTCCATCAACTGTTGTTTCTGAGTTTGAAAGTCTACTTGTCTGGGTGGCACAATCAGCGCTGCAGGCCCACTAGTAGCACTTAATTTACAGGCCCTGGGTATATGGTGTACCACTTTACAAGAGACTTACAAGTAAATTAAACATGCTAATTGTGTATACAACAATGTTACCATGTTTAGGGGATAAGCGCATGCTCTTTAGCACTGGTCAGCAGGAGTAAAGTGCTCAGAGTCCTAAAGCCAACAAAAAGAGGAGGTAAGCAGGCAAAATGTTTGGGGGAAGACCTCCCTAAGGATTACAGGTCTAACAATCCTGCTCTGTACTGAAGCCCCACACAAAGGTGAGTGAAGGGTTCAGAGTGCCCAACCTTGGCTTTCAAGGACCACCTCAGTGGTCACAGGAGCCACCTTCACAGAAGCATTGCTCAGTACTTCAGTTCTGTGTTCTCGAGTGTTAGAGGATATGCTATACACAGGGTGTATGACACTATGTCAGGTGCACCCAGTAATGGTGCCCCCAGATCAAACCAGCACTAGACTAATCAAGTCAATGGCACCGAATTTGTACAGAGTCCTCAAATATCAACTGAGAGGGCACACAATAATAGTTGATTTTTAATACATAAAGCACATTTATTTATTTCCTTATTGTTCTTTTGTGATATAGAAATGTTCCTACGAGGTCAAAATAAAAGCCTCACAAGTTGCTGTGATTAATATATTGCCTAGTGCAAATAACAAAAGCGCTCCATCAACTGTGACCAATGTAAATGTTGGGTGGTTAGCAACGTTGCTGAGATGTCAGAACCATGTTTCAAGCTCCATCCACAAACATTTGAGGTAACAATAATGAAAATTGCCCAACATCTCCTAAAATCCACAGAAAACACCTACAAGTATAGTCAAAGGTTTGAAAAAAGTCATGTTATTTTAATTCACTTTGAAAAAAACAGATGGAAAAATGATCCAGATGTTTTGGTCTAGCAGAGACAGGGATCTAGCACCCTCGGCTCTTTCCTGCCTTAAACTAATGCTCTTGCACAGCAAAGCAAGCCCATGCAGGGAAGAAGAAGAATGAAAGAGAGCTAGGCCCTTCTCAGGAGGCCACTCCAGCGTGCGCCACCCATTGCCTATCCCAGCGCTGCTAGTGGCAGTAGCAACACAACTACTAGGCATCACACTCAATTCAGACTATTCTAGGCTCCCCATAGCTATAAAATGGCTCTGGAGGTAGGTATTTGTGATTTTAAATGTATATTGATTCAACAAAAAGCTGTTGGTGTGCTTATCTCTATATTAGTCAAATAGGGCCACCTTGTGGCAGACTATCATAAGTGCCGGTGCTGACAAGTGCTGGCGCTGAGCAACGGAAACCACCAGCTCAAATCAAGCACTGCCAGTGGGTAACTGGAGAGAGACAGACTTGCATCTGGGAACAGTGAAGCACTGACATTCCAACAGTGGAGCTGTGGCAATCACCAGGAGCAATGTCAACACGCAGACAATGTAATAAGGTGCCTACCTGCAGCCTGAGTATTCAGTAGAGGAAATAGATCAATGTTGCTTGGGCAGGTAGCAGGTGGGTTTACTGCCAGGAGTTCATGGCAGGCCCTTTACCAGGTGAAGGCAAAAGGTCGGCTTGGCTTCAGAAATTAAATACCTTTGCTAATCACAAGAAAAAGAGAGAGCCAAGGCGCCAGAGAAGATTGTGAAAGGATTTATCCTAGACATAGGGGAGATATATTTTTATATCAGGGTGTTGAGGTAGGTTGCAGCAAACAGAGAACATGGCTTTGTGCAAATAGGGCATTAAGAGAGGCAGTTTACGTATTTTTCAGTGTGCATGTCATCTTCAAAGCACACTTTAATGGCGTGTGACGGGAAATTGTGTCCTGTACATACTGTTCCTTCTGTGTATGACTGAGCTTCCTCAGTGAAGGAAAGGCAGTGGAACTTGAACAGATGAATCATTTGATAAATCAATTGGTGTTTGAAAACTTTATTTGAAATTTGTATATATAGTTTTCGTTCGAAGATTGCTTAACTAGTTGAAATTGTTGACACTGTATGTTAACCCATAAGGCTGTGCGCATGGATTTTCAGGTACAAGGTGGTCCTGAATACTGCTTTAAGGCAGTGGAACTGCCATATGTAACCACTGAAATGTCAGTAATTTCTTTTGAGATGTCTCATAGGGCCTCCTAGGGAAGATAAATATCCCCATACTGACACTTCAGCCACTCTGAAGTACCTCAGATTGATGGCAGATCTCTGCCCGTCAGTGTCTGTTAAGGAGGAAAATAGAGCTTACAAAACCTCTTTAGAAGGGGACCAGATAACTGGCCCCTTTAATCCCCTGCAGGCAAGGGCAGTATCTTCTGAAGAAATTAAGTTATAAGGGGGCCTATGATGATGCTGTTCTAGAGTGCATATAAAATCTATATTGCACTTACAGAAAGTCCTGTGCACACAAGGGTCTGCAACTACTTTTTCAGATCCCTTGTAAAAGTGGAATAACGCAGCCATAAATATGAGAATTTACGGAAGATAAGGTGAGAAAGACTTGCTGGTAGGATGTATTGCGGATGAATGAATGGCAGAGTTGCACCGCTCCTTTTACTCAAGATTTCACAGACAAACTGTCAAATTATTTTACAGTGAAAGCAGACAAGTTGAACTCATATTTAAAACAAAGACAAAGCACTAACCCTTTTCCTAAACAACAGTTGAAGAATACTCTTACCCAGCCTCTCCGTTCCTTCCAACACATTTCACATGATTAATGTATGGTCCTGGTCAATGCAATCAGGCCTTTCGGCAGCCCTTCTGACCTGTGTCCATCGCAAACCTTCAAGACAATTCTTCTAACAACATCTGCTGCCACACCAGTAAGAAGAATCATCAAGAATTCCTTAACTACTAGAATATTTCCAGAAGAACTCAAAAGTCATACATACGCCCATTACTGAAGAAAAGAAAGGGGGATCCACTGAACCCTGACAACTACAGACCGATTACAAATGGCCATTTTGTGAGCAAACTGGTAAAAAGAGCAGTGTTCGCCCAGATGTCACAATTCATTGAAGATAATGCCATACTTTCAGACTTCCAAACAGGATTCTGTCCTGAAAGAGGCACAGAATCGGCCCTCGTTGCCATCTGGGATGACCTGAAGAACACAGTTGACTGCAATGGGGTTGCCGCGCTATTTCTCTTGGACCTCTTGGTTGCTTTTGACACGGTTGACCATGACACTCTGATACAAAGACCATATGAAGCAGGTATAGAGTTGACTGCTCTAGACTTCGCAACAGAACTAATGTTATCCATACCTTCCCTTTCTTGTGCAAACCGTACTGCACATTTTCAGGGTTCCCTCAAGGCTCTATCATCTCACACATGCTTTTCAAAATCTACATGTCATTACAGGCACTGATCAATCAATTTTACCTAGAACTACGCAGATGACACACAAATACTCTTTCAACTACAATGCCCCAAATACATTGGAAAGTCGCCTATTTTTAGCGGTCTCAGAGCCATGGATCAGTAGATGACGTGGAGCCATCTCAAATTGAATGCTTTCAAAATGGAAATACTCATGTGTGGTGATTCGAAAATTTATGACCCCCTTGCCGCCTGGCCTGATGATCTGGCTACACCACCTAAAGTATTGAAGGAAGTAAGAAACTTCAGCATGACCATGAACTCCAAGCTATCAATGAATGCCCAAGTGGACAAACTAGCAAGATCAAGCTTTATTACTATAAAAACTCTGAGGCGAATCTTCCCCCATTTGGGATTTCCACACAAGGTCCAGACTACCATCTCTCTTGTTCTGCCCAAACTTGATTACGCCAATAGCCTCTACCACGGATCACCTTTAATGACTATTAAAAGACTACAATGGATTTAGAACTCGGCTGCCTGACTACTCTTACATGTAAAGCCACAAGACAACATCTCCCCTGCCTTGAAAGCCCAGCATTGATGACCGGTTGATAGAAGATCCACGCTCTAGCTGCTTTGTATCACCCACAAAGCTATACATGGAAAAGAACCGCTCTTTATCAGAAATAAAATCACCAAAAACATTCAACAAAGGAACCTCATAGGAGGAGCTTCGTAAGCAAGCAAGATGGCTGCTTAGGCTCCCGGCTCCGTCGACCCTCGTAACCCGCCGAGATATCCTGCATGTTATCCTGACTTAACGCCTAGTCTCTGTGTGCATGAACTGCCCCGCACTCCGATGGTGAAATCCGGAAACTTTTATCAGCATGTTTGACGGAGTTGCATCAAGTTTAAGTTTGCTGCCTGCTCCAGCGGTGAAGCCGGGGCCTGGAGTACTTTCACAGCCGGGCTGTAGTGCAACAACATCGGCCAGGAGACTCAGGCTGGGCCCGGTCAACCGGAGTGGAGGCTTTGTTTCAGCCCGGATTTGGTGGCGATCGTTTTCATTGCTCAGTATCAACGGAGGAGTGAGTCTGCGTGCTGCTGGCTGCGGGTGGGGGCCCCCGTCCCGCGGACCCGGTTCCCGCCCGCCGGGGTTCGGTGGTTCGGGGTCACCGGCCTGCGGCCTTAACTGGGTTGACCGTGGTTGCGAACAAAGACTGGTCACCCTTCGCATTTGCACGTTCGGGATCCTGTCTGTCCCCCCCGAGGATGCCGGATTCACCCGGGGAGGTGATAGTGATTGATATCGAGCAAAAGAATATGGATCGAATGGTGCATGAGCCATCGCTGAGGTTAATACTGGCAGAACTTTGGGCATTCCGCTCACATGTGGATACTTTGTTGAGCAAATTGGACACGCGCCTACCTGTAATGCTCCTGGTGGAACCGGGCCCGGCCTTATTGTTGAAACGGGATTCTGCAGCCATTCAAAACGTGCCCATTTTGACTCCGTGCGAGAACCCCGTGAGGAAGCAAGTACTGGAACCATCGGATGGTGCCCTGGTGGACGGTGTTTCCGAGGATGGCATGATATTGCTGAACTTTCCACCACTACCGGCTTTGGAGATATCGTCAGGCGTTCCCCTCCCGGAGACTTTTGTCTGTGACTTCCCATCCATTTTGTGGTCATCTTCTCCTTTCTTGGCGATGCTACGACTCCTGTTCAAGACACATTGGGACTGTTCATCTCGGAGGGAGAGTTTGTCTGCATCTACAGTTCCTGAGGACTCACTGCCTGCTGGTAGCAATGGGCTGATTTCTGCTGACTCTTTTCTTCTTTATTGCTTCTTTGTGTGCCTTTGGGTCTCGCTGGAAGGGGTTCGTGTTTTCGTTCGGAAGGGCCAAGGTTGAGATCGGCTGGATCGGGATGGGTTGGCATGGCTTTTACAAGTGTTGGACCTGCACCTGTTTGCTCTAAGAGGCTGGGCGGTGTCTCACGGTACCCTCTAATTTCTCTACATTGCTGTCATAGGTTTGTCTTTTAGTGATAATGGGTGGCTGTTTCAGGCGGGGGGTCTAAAGGGGCTGGGAGCCCACATAGATATGCCCTCCTCCGTTCTTCTTTTTCCTTCCCTTTGGGGTTTTAGTTGTTAGGGGCGACAGGCACGCTGCTAGTGGGGTTAGGCTGTAACCATTTGCTGGGGTGCAGGGTGGGGGGCTGGAGGGAGGGGGTTTTATTTTGCCTTCTTTATTTTCTATGGACTTTCTTCTTTCTCTTTCTTTCTCGTAGGGTCAGTATAGGTACGAATCATTCGGATTCTTATTGTATGCTTGTACTTTGGGGTTTTTACTTTCATGATATCCTGATTTATGGGCAGGCAGGCCTCGAGGATTGGCGCAACATGGAAATGTATATTGTGTGTTCTTTTGTACTGACCTATATGCTCTGGCGCCAAATCTCCATTATAGTGGTCATTACATGTATATCCTGTTTCTCACCCTGCCCCCCGCATTCTCCTGTTTGATTGTATGGCACCTGATCCTCTCATATAATATAAAAAGAAACCTCTGACTTATCCTGAAATCCAACTATGCATTCTAATACAAGTTTTACTCTGAATCGCTGCCGGACATTTGGGTTGTCGGCTGATGAGCTGTGTCGTATTCTGATATCAACGAATTTTCATTTGTCTAGCGGCCGGCCCCAGCGGTTGTAGGCCCATGCTTGTATTTCTACTGAATGCTAAAATAAAGGTTTTAAAAAAATTTAAAAAAACAAAGGAACCTCTACTATAGCGTGGCATCTTGCATCAAAATCCCAACGTACAAGAAAAAAAAATGGGTGGCACATCTTTCTCTGTTCAAGCAGCCAAACTATGGAACTCTTTACCCCGCAACATAAGATCCACGGATAACCACATTATCTTCAGAAAACTACTCAAGAATTGGCTCTTCCCAACATAGCCACCATATGTAAACAGAAAAATACAGCATATACCTCTGTATATAAGCATTTATTTGCATTGTAGATATGTTCCTATATATATGTATTGCCTTGTATAAAAATTAATAATAATCATGTTTTTAAAAAGATAGATGTTCAGTAGTTCTGCTTAACAAATGTACATATTACTGATAGTTACATTATTCTATGTTTTTAACATGTATATAAGCGAGTGCATAAATAAGTAAATATTTTATCATAACTACCTATCGGCAATTGCTTTACTATCGAATTACAAAACCAACCACAAAAAACACCAAATGAATCAATTTGAAGTACAACATTTTATTAAATGCTTCTTTAATCTACATATACTACTTCCTTATGCATATCCAATACACTACCCTATTTCTCACCCTTTTCCGCTCTCAATATATCCTTTACATCAAATCTCTGACTCATCTCAAACCTCTTTCTACTAATCTTTCCAATGCACTACCCTATTTCTCACCCTATACCTCAATCAATAAAAACTCTACTTCCACTCTCGTTCATCCCAAACCCCATGCCACTACTATGATCCCCAAAATAACCCTTTCTAGACTCTTCCCTACTCTGCCCCTCCTTGCATAATCTCATACATCTATACTTTTCAGATCTCCCAAACAAGCCTTTCTAAACCCTTCCCTCTGATTCTTCCACCACCACCTCCCTTTTATTCATCCGCAGCCTCCTCCTACTGCTATGAGCGCCACAAAAAAAAATGACATCCTTCCCTCTTTTATCCCTCCACTATCCTTTTCAATCCAAATAACAGACGAACATGCCCAACACTCAAATTGATTTAATATTTCACTATACTAATTCACCACTAATCCTTTATGGGTTCGAGAGTTGTGTGCTACTCTGCAGAAAAAGCACTTCAACACCTCATCAAGGGTAGCAAGCGCTATATAAATGCAAATATTTTTTCCCTCTTTCTCTCCACTATCCTTCTCAATCCAAACAACTGACTAACATTTCCACCACTCACATTACTTTCATATTTCACTACATACTAATTCACCACTAATCCTTAATGGGTTCCGGAGTAGCATGCTACTCCCCAAAAAAACGCTGCAACGCCTCGTCTGTAGTAGTAAGCGCTATATAAATGCAATTACAATACAATAAACTACAATCTCTCCCTCTGCCACCACAGGAGCTGACCTACTAATGGTGAATCCTATGTACAAGAAAAGCACAGGAATCAGTTGGTATGGACGTTTTGCAGTGGACCTGAAATGGAGTTAGGGGACCTCTACAAAAGGAAATATGCTTAGGAATAGCGTTCCCGCACAGTACCCCTTTGAATGAATGTTACGACCACGTGACCAGGTAATGGCGATATGTCTTGTTGGCGTTTGCAGTTGTGTATTTGTTATATCCTATGATTGCTAGTCCTGGCTGCTCATCCTGCATGAGTGTGATGTCATAGAATCTTGGGTGTGTGTGCATGCTTTGAATGAGTGACCAGTTGGATTGAGTGGGGCTGAGCAGCAGGATGCTGCTCCCGGTGGGGCACCCTGTATCAACTTACCTTAAGTAATAAATCTACTTGACTACATCTCTGGCTCCTGGTCTACCTATGATGACAGTACATCTTCAGATACAAAAGTTTATATGGGAAAGGATGAGTCTAATTAAAGGAATCAAATCATATTCACTTGAGCAGTACAATTTTAGGATGCTAACAAATTAGGCTGACTTGCAGAACGTTATTAACTAGGGTGACTGTGGTGTAGCAGTCTAGCCTTTCTAAGACCGGCAATGACGTTCCAGGACTTCCGGCGGCGGCCATTTTAGTTCATTGGCGTGCTGATTCCAATGAGTGAGGAGAGCCCGTTCCGGCGCTCCCGATGCAATTCAGTTAAAAAGTACAGCGGTTTGACAATAAACCCGCATTGTACATAAACGAGTGTCCTGGCATCATTTATAGGCCATAGGAAAACCGGCAACATTATAATGGCGACGAGTGACGGGATCCAACATTGACATCACGGACCCACCAGCACAGGACAGGCTAGTCCATACCACCGTACACCTACAGAGGCAAGGGAGCATGGCAGCGACAGGCGACTACAGGAACAGTACCAGCAACACAAGCAAAGTCCTCCTGGAAAGAGTGGTGAGAAGTGCTAGCGCGCAGAGGGTATATAAATATACATACAGTGAAAATAAGCACTAGCAAGCCGTGCAAGCGCCAGCAAACCCCTAAACAGAGGTGCTGGAGCCCCAAGGCAGCAGAGAAGCGTGGGAAAGGGAAAAAGCCCAGCCAGCAGGCGCCCAGACTGAAGAGGAGTAAACTCACACCTCAGAGCCAGAGGAGAGTGAAGGCGAAGGCCCAACCATGTGCGCCCAAACGTCAGCATTGACTATTCCGGTACCATTCCTGCCAAAAATGGGAGACCCCGACATGCCCTAGGAAGACTGGAAGCAATACTTCCTCAACTACCTTTCATCACTAGAGGAAGAAGGCGAAAATTAGTTCACAGAGGCCCGACGAAAGAAAATATCGTTGCACAACCTAGGGCCAGCAGGCCAGAGGGTATATCTCAATTTAGTGAAACCGGACAGACAAGCCACAGACATGCATGTATTCCAACATGCACTTCAAGACCTGAATGCCCATTACAGGCCTGTGGTCTGCACGGCCGTAGATAGGTACAGCTTCTTCCAAAGAAAACAGGCAAAAAGTGAAACCGTGGATGAATATGTGGCGGCACTGCAGAAGTTGGCTCTCAGCTGCAAGTTCGGAGCCTTACAGGAGGAATTGATCCGCGATAAAATAATTATGCACACCGTTATCACGTCGGTCCAGGAAAAACTATGGGTAAACGGGGACGCACCCCTAAAGGAAGTGGTGGCACTAGTGAAGAAGGCAGAGATGTCAAAAAGGTGTGCAGATGCGGCGAGGCAAGAAACCAACCAAAGCGCAGCAGTATGCAAAGTGACGGACAGGAAGAATACGGAGGCCAAGCAACAGACGGGGTACCAGGGACCACGCATGAACAAAAGACTAGGCCAGAAAACATACAAGAACTAAGGGCAAAGGAACTGGGGCAAGAATGCATGCTATAGGTGTGGAAGCATAGCACACGCGGCAAGCGATAAAGGGTGCCCGGCTTATGGCGCCAAGTGCGCGTTCTGCCGCCTTATAGGTCATTATGAGAAAGTGTGCAGAAGGAAGCTGGCTAGGAACGAAGTCAAATATGTGGCACAAGAGTCTCTCCAAGGAGACGACGAAGCGGATAGAAGTGAGGAAGATGACGTCCTGATGATTGGAGATCAGATATTAGGTATCGAAGGAGCCACTGAGAGGAAGCCAAAATGTGAAATGGAGATAGGGGGAGTGCAGACGACCATGATAGCAGATTCACGGTCGCCCTACACGATCATCCAGAGGAGCATTTGGGAGAGAGAATTCGCACCCAAAGTGGGGCGGCAACTTTTGCCATCAGACATTCATCCGGTGACATACACGGGAGAGCCCATTTCTATGGTGGCGTATTGCCCATTAACCTTCACCTTCAAGGAGAGGTCACCAGGAGGCATGTTATATGTCGCTGAGAAGGGTCCGTCCGTGCTAGGATGGAAAGATCAAGGAGCCCTAAGTATAAAGCTGAACCCATGGGGGTGAACACAAGTGCTAGCAATGGAAGAGGCCGAGACATATGAAGCGAAGTCTTGGAAAGAAGAGTTCCCAGAAGTGTTCAGAGACACGATAGGTCACCTAACAAAGTATACGCACAAGATTTGCCTGATGGAAGGGGCAAAACCCAAAAGCCACAAAGTACGAAACATCCAATTCAGGATTAGAGCAGCAGTGCAAGAAGAACTGCAGAGGCTAGAGGAGAACGGGGTGATAGAGGCCATTGACAGCGCAGAGTGGTTGGCACCGTTGGTTGTGGCGCAGAAGCCAAACGGGAAAGTGAGGTTGTGTGTGGACCTCCGCGAACTAAATAAATGCATTGTAGTGGACAAGTTCCCGCTCCCCAAAATAAAACAAAATGCTGGCCAAGACACAGGGGGTGGAATGGTTTTCGACGATTGACCTCACTTCAGCCTACCATCAAATCGAATTGCACCGGTCATGCAACAACCTGACGTCGTTCATCACACCCTTCGGGTGCAGAAGCCAAACGGGAAAGTGAGGTTGTGTGTGGACCTCCGCGAACTAAATAAATGCATTGTAGTGGACAAGTTCCCGCTCCCCAAAATAAACAAAATGCTGGCCAAGACACAGGGGGTGGAATGGTTTTCGACGATTGACCTCACTTCAGCCTACCATCAAATCGAATTGCACCGGTCATGCAACAACCTGACGTCGTTCATCACACCCTTTGGGTGTAACAAGTTTTTGAGAATGCCGTTCGGGCTGGCGTCCGCAGCGGCAGTCTTCCAAAAGTTGAATCATCGCCTTTTCCACAAAATGGAAGGAATCCAATACTTCCAGGACGACATCCTGATCATAGGAACGTCGCGAGAGGACCACGATAAGAAGTTAAAGAACGTCCTGACCACCCTAAGAGACAGTGGGCTCACTGCCCAATGGGACAAATGTAAGTTCGGAGTAAAACGGGTCACGTACTTAGTGCACGAGATAAGCAGTTGAGGCATTGAACCAAAGGCAGCAAAAGTAAGTGCCATCAAAGATGCAATCAATCCAGAGAGCAAGGAGGACATAAGAAAGTTCCTAGGGATGGCAGAGTTCTACGGGAAGTTTGTGCCACATTTTGCATCAAAAACCCATCATATGCGTCAAGTACTCAAAGCCAAGTCCACATTCCGATGGGGCAAGGAAGAGCAAGGAGAGTTCGAGAAAATGAAACGGAGCATTTGTGAAGCGGTGCCCATACAGGGATTCGACCAAGAAGCACACACGATACTGACCACAGATGCTAGTGACCGAGAATTAGGTGCGGTGCTCACACAACAGTCTGCGGGAGGCAAGGTCTCCACCATCAGTTTTGCATCAAGGGCGCTGGCCCCGAATGAACAAAAGTTCAGCGTCATTGAAAAAGAAATGCTTGCTGCTGTGTGGGCGATGGAGAGGTTCAGGCAGTTTCTGTGAGAGGAAAATTCACGGTAAGAACTGATCACAAGCCTTTAATCAAAGTGCTCACGTCCAGCGGCCATGAGCGAGCGACTCCAAGGATCGCTAGGATGACTTTAAGATTGCTAGATTATGTGTGATTACGTGATAGCGACGACTACTAACCCTGAGAAAGCTAAAAGCATCCAAGAGTGGGAAGACGCATACAGGAAAGAAGAAAGGCTGGAAGCAGTGAAATCGTATGTAGCCACTGGATGGCCAGATAAGAGAATGCTAGAAGAAGATCTCAAACAGTTATGGGAAGTCAGAGAAGAGTTATCAGTGGGGGACAACCCGTGTTTCCTGTTGAGGAGTGGGAAAGTGGTACCACCAGACTCTCTGATCAAACAACTCTTGTGCATTGGCCACAAAGGACATCAAGGGATAGTCAAAATAAAATGGAGGTTGAAAGAAGACTACTGGTGGCCGGGGATGGACAAGAGGGTCGAAAGATACGTCCGCTCCTGTGAACAGTGCAACAATGAGGACAAAACGCAACGGCTGTTGAGCCCACACTTGGGAGTACATGAACAACCAGAAAATCCGTGGGAGGAAGTAGCGATTGACATTCTCGGACCTGTCCTAGACTCTCAAGGCATGCAGAAGTACAACACTGTATTGATGGACAGGTACTCGAAGTGGCCCGAAATCAACGTGACGGAGGACACGGAAACAGAGACAATACTCAGGTTTCTCTCAGACATCTTCATACGGGAAGGAATACCAAAATGTATACTGAGTGACAATGGTCCCCAATTTGTTTCCACCAAATGGGTCCAATTCATGGAGAGAAATGGTGTCGCGGTCAGACACATCCCGGTCTATCACCCGGCCGGTAACGGCTTGGCAGAGAGATTTCACCGGGTGATCATGGGTTCCATCCAAGCCACCATCAGTCAAGGGAAGGACTGGGAGAAGGAGTTGAAGCGATTGGTGTGGGCGTACCGCATAACACCGACATCCACTGGATACAGCCCGTTCAGGATTCTGAGAGGACGAGAACCGTTCCAAAGGACAACATTGCGTGGAAGCGGCTTACGATCCAGAGTCAGTGGTCACCTGCGGTCGTCTGCAGGAACCTAGAGAAGGCTCAGGCAATCTACGCAGAACAATATAACAAGAGGCGCAGCACCCAGGAAACCAACCTGGAGAAAGGAGAATGGGTGAGAGTCAGACAACCTGTTCAAAAGAAGAAGGGAGATAGCAAATTCACCCCTCCCCTTCGAGTAGTGGAGCCGTATTCCAGTTCTGCGCTGCTCAGCGATGGCAAGGTATAGTCTCAAGACCGCATGGCCAAATGCAATCACGTGGAGAACTGGGATGTGGTGAAAGAGAAGTTGAGAGACACGCCGGGAACAGAAGGAACCACTAGGAGCCCCACGGGGAATAAGGGAAATATAAGCCAAAGGGAAACCCAGTGGGAGAAAGACAGGGAAGAAAGACAAGGAACCACCACCCCTAGCAGAGTCATAATAAGAGAAGAACAAGAAGATGGTGGCGAAAGCTGTGAGCCTATGCTCAGCCCAGAGACTAAGAGACCGTCACCAGTAAGCACCCAGCAGGACTTACAGACGCAGAGGGGCAGGAGAATCATGTTGCCCAGGAGGTTTGAGGAGTTCCATATGGAGAACAAGTAAGACTGTTCATTGTTATGTATTGTAAAAAGGGGGAGATGTGGTGTAGCGGTCTAGCCTTTCTAAGACCGGCAATGACGTTCCAGGACTTCCGGCGGCGGCCATTTTAGTTAATTGGTGCGCTGATTCCACTGAGTGAGGAGAGACCGTTCCGGCGCTCCCCATGCAATTCAGTTAATAAAAAGTACAGCGGTTTGACAATAAACCCGCATTATACATAAACGAGTGTCCTGGCATCATTTATAGGCCATAGGAAAAACGGCAACATTATAGTGACGTCAAATCGATGACAGAAAAAAGTATAGGTCAAATGTCTCTAGGCGGGCCTGCCCCTACCATAAGGTAAAGCTGGAGGTTTACACTGCCTCTTAGTGGTGATTGTGCCAAATCACTGCTAAAGGGCCCCAAAATTCCGTTTATTTCAGTGTATAGTAAGCGAGACTGAAGGCGACACACGTGGCATGTCGTACAAGTCACAAAAAATAGTGCATGACCTTTCAGTTGACTTTTATAATTTAAATAATAACTGCTGCAGTTTTTAGAAGAAGAAATACATACCAAGAATTGGGCCAGAGTGGATATTAGTACTACGGAATCATAATCCGATTTATTATTAAAGTAAATATACTAAAATGCACAGGCATGTATTTACACCAATGAATCTATCAGCAATGCTGTATCATTCGTAGGCACGGCGCGAGCTGCAATGACGTGATTCAATGTAGAAGGCTTTGCTCTATGCTCAATATGGCGGCGTTTTTTAGCGCCATCCTGTGTTGCAGACTGTGTACTGCTGTGTGCGCAGCAGGTCACGCACGCTTCAAGGGTTTATTTACATCCCTGTAAATCCACTGTGAGCTAAACGTGAGTGACAGCGGGAGCGCAGCGCGCGCCAAGGGGATGTCCTCAAATGTCAGCCTTGCCAGGTTTAAGGGAATTCAGAAATTGATTTCAGGAGCGGGGTAGCGAAGCAATATTGCATATGTCAACGACTCTGACTGAGGGCAATGCTTGGGTGAACTCAGCTGCAACAGCCCTTTTCAGTGTGCAGGGGTCAAGCCTGCTTTCGCCGCTCAAAGCAGAAGGTCCTACGAGGCTAAAAGTAGATTTAATGTGAATAGATTTCTCATTACTGTCCGTAGATGTTTTATGACAAAAAATGTATTTTCCCGCCAAATTGTAAAATATAGTTTAAAGACTGCGGCTATGTTCAGCAACACCCCTCCCCCTCCCCCAGCCCTCTCTCAGCCCCCAAAGAACTGTAATCTAACATGCTTAGCAATATTTCAGGCACAGAAGAACGAAGCCTGTGGATTCTTTGTTTTATATTGAACGCCTGACATATCAGCTTAGGTGGTGTGCAAACTGTTAAGGTTAGAGGTTCGTCACCCTCTTCGGTGTTTCATGTTAGGCCCTTGGATGCAGTGTCTGACGCAAAGTGCGTAACGTAGCTGGTGCTCATGTAAAGCTCTCCAATACCTTCAAGTCGAGTTTGCGCTATATAAATCTGCACACAAAAAATCTATAGTCAGGGCTTCATCCTCCCACCACCCATAATAATCTACAGCCTTACATACACACACACATACACAACATAAACACACACAGAACATAAACACAACACAAACACATACCACACATGCACATAACACGCGCACAGCATAAACATACACAACACACATGACACAAACCACACACACAATAAACACACAACGCACATACAACACACACACAAACACACATCAACATTCTATTACAGCAACATTTACTTTCACCATTTCAGACAGGAGGTCAGGTGTCGGGAATGTGTACACAGGACACTGCACAAATGGCGGTGTCTTGCCCATATTCATCTTTAAGTCAGCTTACTTTGCTCACCATGCTGTTCCCATGATTATGCCTTTCATGCTTTCTGGTGCGTTTTTAGGGCTATAGGGCAGTGTGGGTAGCATGACTCACTAATAATGACATGGTCTGACCTAGTGCAATGCTGTGGGCGAGGACTGTGCACTCCAAAACACACAAGCTAAGGGTAATCCAGGGAAGTAGCATACTTGGGATTTCAACAAATATGTGTAATGTAGGGGGATTTATCTAGCATTAACAGAGCAGTGTATTAAGGTAGTGTATCCAGAGGAGAAGTACAGAAAAGGGGGCTGAGGAAAGGAGTGAAAGCAGGACAAGGAGATTACCAGCTGGTGTTCATCTTCCTAATAGCAGCTGGTAACATCTTGATAAGGTGTTGCTTGAAGAAGAGGGTGTTCATTTTTTTCCTGATGAGCTGGAGCGGGCAAGCTTTCTGGATCTGGTGGAGAAGCTGTTCAAGAACATATAAGTTTAGTTAGAAAAGTCTTGATGTCTTGGCTTGTCTTTCAGGATTTTAATCGTCAGTCTTATGAGGTTGCTGCTGTGATATTTTTAAGTCTTCAAACCAGAGATAATGGTTTTGCTTGCTCGATCCGGCACAAGTTCACCATTTTATAGGCAATGCAGTAGCCTTTGAAGGTGATGTTGGCTCAGAGAAGGTTGTTAATGATGATCAGTGGGGAATAAGAGTGTTCCATTCACCCTACCTCTCTCCTTGTTGATACACGGTTCATAGAAGGGGCCAGTAGGGATTTCTGACTGTGAGTGAGATTCCATCAGATCCAATGCGACCCTTGATCAGTGGGGCAGCAGCGTAAAGGGCACTCTTCTTAAAGGTCAAATCTCACTCTCGGATGTCAATGAGCAGGGCATTCCCTCCATCAAGGTGGTATAAAACTAGAGACTGCATGAAGTCACCTCCAAGGAGAAAAGCTTTGACTTTACAGATCATGATGAGTTGGTGCAAGACAATATCCATAAAGTGGGGGGTGCTGCCCATTTTTTTCAATTGGAAGGATCTAGAGAGTTATCTATCAAGCTGCAGTCAAAATATCTGCCTGGAAGGTTGAAGGCTAAGCAATGTCAAAACTAAGTGATGGACTTACGTGCAAAGCATGCTGTCCATGTGTGTTGTGAAGTGATTTGGGGATAGGGTTGGGTTTATTCTGAATCATTTTCAACTCATTGGGCTCAACCCCACTCAAGGGAGTTCTTTACTTGTTTCCTTGGCCTACACATTTGGCATCCATTTTAGGATTGATAACCTCTGGTGAAATAATGAAAAATATAAGACACCTTTAAGAGAAAGTTGAAAGTGCCATACTTGTAATGGGCAGATTTAGGAAAAATGTACACCCTTATTAGTGGAGCGGTAAGTTCAGGCTACTATTTATAAGCTGTAGCAGATCTCGAAAAGTCAAAGAAAAGTCAATTATGGAACATACAGGATATTGGCCATAGATGAAGCTGGAAGTGAAGAGAGGAGAATTTATCTGTGGGATCGCTTCCCCCTTTAGGGTGGAATCTTTCATGCATACTTCTATAACACCACTGGTCTCAAATGGAACCAGAAGAACGGTGAAAAAAGACACACCTTTTTTTGTTATTAATTATGAGGCGTTCTGTTCTAAAGTCTGCAGCTTTAGATGAATCACTTCGTGTTCTGGAAACTCTTCACTCAACATTTCCCCACCAGCAGTTAGCCACACTGAGTACAGAGAAGCACTTTGTGAATGGGACCATACGTGGAACATTTTAGAAAATCCAGGATGGTAAATGTATATGCTGTTCATTGTGTATGGTCAAATTCAGGATTAAAACTGTTTATATGACATATTTCCTCACCATACCCAGCTGAGTACATCACTTTCCTGTATGATATTGACGTAGCATTGAACAAAGTGAAATTGATCAAAGCGTGTTCTGTGTTAATGCTCTCTATGCAAAACTCAGATCTATCTAAATGATGTGATAAATTCTCTGCTCCAGCAAGGACGGAAGGATCAATATTAGTAACTGTGCGGAACAGCAGGACGAATGACCACAGAGTGGATCAATGCCAGCTTTATGAGTGCTCTCTACATTGCAGGCCAGGCACCGTTCAAGACAAACGATATCATTTGTAATAAAATGATGCTGTATCATTAATATTCCCAGCTGTACTATCATAGAGTTTGAAAGCAGTGATTGGCCAGATATAATAGCAGTAATTCCAGGCCTGCATCAGAAGTACCTTTACTTCCTCTTGCCAAGGCTAGACGTCTCCTTTTACTTGATGAGTATCTATCAAAATAGACGATGACTCCCGCGTTTGCAATGGACTAACCCATTTAGCACACAAGCAGTGCATAAGTTGTCCCGGTGGGTGCAGGCGGTAAGCACCTGCCCTCAGTTTTGCGGTCCTGCATTTATTTTTCATCATCAGTATTTGGCCCAGAGCAAGAGAGAACATTAAAAAAAGAATAAAAAAAGATAAGAAACTAGCAGTAAAGGGGGAAAGCATGGATGGTGGATGAAAGAGGCATGAGGTGGAATCAAAACGAGGCAGCCTTGGTATACAGCAACCCTAATATTTGGCTGCACTGGCGGCAGACTCCTACCAAAGACTTTGAGCCTCTGCACTTATGTTTCTTTTTCTCCACATTGAGCACAGTACATATGTATGGGAGGTGACATAACGGTCAGAGCTGTCGACTTTGGTACGGGAACCAGATTCGAGTCTCAGCATCGGGCTCAACATCCTGTGATTCTGGGCAACTCACTAGCAATATTGTGATCACAAAAGTGCGACTCGCAAAATTATGCCATTTGTGATCGCACAATGGCCTTTTGCTATACCTGTAGGTTTTTGATTCGCAATTTAGGTAATTGCAATATCTTGCGATTACCTAAATTGTGTATGCAAATAGGGAATCGCAATTTGCGATTCCCTAATGCATATGCAAGAAGCCTTTCCTAAATGTGAACTGTGCATTTAGGAAACACTAATTAGCATCAACTTAAAGTTGATGCTAATATGTGCATACTTTGAAAAACGCAGAAAACTGTATTTTTCAAGGTGCTGTGTGGCACGCACATACCCTGTGTGTGCCTTACATGTGCAAATGTTTTTGTTAGGTGCACCTCAGGGGAGCCTTAGGCCCCCAAGCACCCTTGCCTCTTCATTACCTAATTTGCGATTACCAATTAGGTAATCACTATTTAGGCAATGCTTGACCATTCACACCTATGGGACGATAGGAGAAAATGGAGTCGCAATAGCAAATAGCGATTCTCTAATCGCAACTAGAGAATCACTATTTGCACCCTCAATTGATGGATTGCATTTTGCGCTTACCAAATAGCGATTTCTTAGAAATCGCTATTTGGTAAGCGCAAAATGCAACGTCTATGCTTGTGCCCCTTAATCTCCCCATGCCTACAAAATGAATGTGTCCTTGTGTAATGTAACTACTGATCATGTAAGCACTCCAATACCTTCGGATATAATTCGCACTATATAAAATTGCACACAAAAAATGTATAACACAGAGACAATATTACTTACATTTAAACAGTATCAGTCAATATATCTACAAGCAGGACATAAATAATGAGCTAATCATTTTATTACATATGAGACAAAGCTATATTGAACTAAAGATTTTGGAGTTGAGGCTTTCAATTTTGAGGCTGAAATTCCAGGGACTCAGTTCATTTATAATTTGGTTGTATGTCAGTACAACGCATGCTTTTACCCCGCATGCCATTACAACGCGGGGATTACAACGCAAGTCGTTACAACGACTTGCGTTGGGGGGCGCTGGATAGTGGAATAGTTTAATTTTCTATTCCAACTCCAGTCCCCGTGGATTGTAGGGAAGGTGTTGGATAGAAAATTAAACTATTCCCTATCCAACAGCGCCCTCCAGCGAAAGTCGTTGTAACGACTTTCGTTGTAATCCCCGCTTTGTAATGGTAGTGCGGGGTAATAGTTGCGTCGTAAAGGATGTTCCCCTTATAATTTGGCTATTTAAACTTTACCACCCTTTGCTGGCCTTCATTTAATTTGTTTTGGAATGAATCGAACAGGTTGCGGGTAACATCACGTTCCCATTATGGCAGCAGGGGCGGTTCTAGGCTCATGGCGGCCCTGGGCAGGAAGCGTAGGTAGGGGTCCCCAGAAGAGGGGGTCTGGGCGGGGCGGAGCCGGGGGCCAGTGAAGAGGGGTGGGTCAGGGTGTTTGGAAGTGGAACAGAGCCGGCGGCCGCCAAATCCCTGCCAGGGGCCGCCATGCAAATATGTATCCATCCTCAGAGAATTATTATATTAAGGATATATATTGGCGTGGTGGCCCCTGTGGTTTGGTGGCCCTGTGCAGGTGCACAGCTTGCACATGCCTAAGGCCGCCCCCGATGGCAGAACTATGAGGTAGAAGTTTTACACTCATCTTTCCCGCCTTTTGGGCATCTTGAACTGAACAAAGAAAGAAGTAAAGACATTTCTTAATTCTAAAATATGTGACAAAGAGAGGATAAATTAAATACTAGTGGTTATCTATTTGGACAATATTGCGAAATATTTTTTTCGGAAATGACTCAAAATTATTGTGAAAATGACTTGAATGTACTCATATTGCACAAAGTCGACTCAGCTTATATCACATGAAAGTTGAACACAAGGGCACAACTCGTGAACAAAAGTCATGTAAGGTATCAATAGAAGACTGTTTTGAGGGAAACTTATCTCTCAAGCAGGGGTTTACTGACACACTCTCTGTTTGACCCAATTTCTTGCAGGTGACAATTATGCGCTTAAACCTCTGTCACAAAAGTTACATAAATGCAAAATGCATTATATTTTTAAGGTTTAGGACCGAAAAAATAAAAATGTTGCCTGGCCTACTAATAATGCACCTTTGGAAGGTCCCTCGATGGGATAAAATGGAGCATGGGTTAATTTGTAGTTCTCACAATATCTGTGACTAGCAGCCCGTCCCGACGTTGTCCGGGAGCAATCATGGCTCAGGGCCCCCGCCCGCCCTGACGTTGTATAACCTGCCCACGTCACTGCTCATGTCACTTTTTCCTGCTGTAATGCCCCGTTTAGTACCTGCCCACGTCACTGGCCACGTCACTTTTTCGTCCTGTAATGCCCCGTTTGCAACCCGCTCCACTTTGTACGCTTTTGTCACCTGTACACGTTTCTTTTTCCTCCTGTTAACCTGCCCACGTCACTGCCCACGTCACTTTTTCCTCCCTGTAATGCCCCGTTTCACTTTTTCGTCCTGTAATGGCCCGTTTGCTCCCCGCTCCACTTTGTACGCTTTTGTCACCTGCACACTTTTCTTTTTTCTCCTGTTACCTGCCCACGTTACTTTTTCCAGTACACGTTTGTTTTTCCTCCGGTACCTGTGGCTCGCTCACCGCTCTTCCCCGCCGCCGCTCCTCCCTCACGTTTGCTTTCCTGACTGGTAACTTGCCGCTCCTCACTGTCTGCCCGCCGATCCTCACCGCCTGTCCGCCGGTCATGTCCGCTGCTCCCCTGATCTCCGCCGCTCCTCGTCACTCCTCCTCCCTGCGCTGATCTCCGCCGCTCGTCCCCGCGCTGTTCTCCGCCGCTCCTGTACGCCGGTCCTCGCGTGTACGCCACTCCTGATGTCAGCACGCACGTCGCTGCCGGTGCTACTTTGAAGGAACTACTTTTTTTTTTAACTTATATTTTTTAATAACGTATTTATTTTTAATTTATATAGCCTAAGTCCATATACACACCCTGAGGATTACAACAATGTATCAGGTGTGTGGATTGGCGCTGTGGTTCCCGAGTTTACCCGCCTCAAAGCCTCAAAGTTCTTCCTTTATAATAGTAGTATAGATTGTACAGAAAATAGACTTAATGAAATAGCTCCTCGTCTCTTATTTTGAGAAAAAATCTGTCTTAGGTATCTATATTCTTCCGGTTAGTCTTGTCAGTGGAAACCTCTCAAATTGGAATTTACTTATGTTCTCTTTTTTAAATGTAATGTTTGCCTTTTATATTTCATGTATACATATTGTTTTGTTTTGTATTTGTGTTAATTTCATGGAGATAATCAGTTTTATATACTAATTAATTTTATAATTAAAAAAAATTATTGAATGCCTCTACTATGGTGGAATGATAAACTATGTAGTGTGCATTTCAGGGTAGCTTATTTTAGGAAATGGTGACGTTTTTCTGGTAGTTCATGTAACAGGGGGGTCACTAACGATCGAAAGAAAGGTCAAGGCTCTTAAAAGGTACAGTTTGGCATTTGTCCAAGGTCCGTATTTAGTGCTGGCCACTCACATTGTTAAAAGATGCAAAGATTAAAAAACTACTTTATCACGGGTTTGGTCGGATAAATGGTGCTGAATGGTATTTTTCAAAGCATACTTAGGGCCTTATTATGAGTACCCCCGTAGCCGTGGTGGCAGGCCGACCACCGCCATACTGCTTATTGCCCACAGCATTATAAGTGTGGCGATTGGACCTGCACTGAACCATTGCTACCACTGCGGATCAAGGATCCTGCAGCACTCTGGCAGCACTTCAAGGCCAAAACATGCTTGCGGTGCCGCGGCAGCACCGCCAAGCATATTTTGAGTTGCCTCACCACCACCATTTTCGTGGCGGTTGCACCACCATGAAAAGGGTGGCAGTGAGGCAACAAAGCGTGTTCTACAGGGCCCTCTTGTGCTCTGTGCACGGGAGTCCATGCAGGGGGCGCATGTTGTGCCCCCCTGTAGTTTTGCACCCCCAGTTCCTGCTTGGGAAGGAATGCACTACATGGTACAGTAGATCCTGTGCAGGAACGTGCAATGGCAGTCCCCCTCCGGTGGTGTTTAAGGCTCACAATGAGGCTCTACGAGCTCGTGAATGATTTTAGACTGCAATTTGATTTAGCGCTGTTTTAAAAGGGGAATAATTGTTTTGTGTTCATACTGACTACTAGTTTCACATTGAAAAATTTCCGCTTACCTACACGCACTGAGGGATCTGATCCGCTGTAGCTAGACCTGTGCCTGCACGCCCAGTCCGACCCTCCAGCCAATCACGGGCGCGGAAGGCGGGGCAGAGCCAGGAACAACCAGGGAGGCGAGCGGTTAGCGCTCTAGCTCTCCCCTACTCGAGGGTATAAAGACAGCGAGGAGGCGGTCAACTTTGCGGTAAGGGGGACGGTGGCAGCTTCTCCCCGACCCCGCTTGGCGACATTCTTGAGCACTCACCTCTTCCTGTGTTTTATTTGTTGCTCTACGAGCTCGTGAAGGATTTTAGACTGCAATTTGATTTAGCGCTGTTTTAAAAGGGGAATAATTGTTTTGTGTTCATACTGACTACTAGTTGCACATTGAAAAATTTCCGCTTACCTACACACACTGAGGGATCTGATCCGCTGTAGCTAGACCTGTGCCTGCACGCCCAGTCCGACCCTCCAGCCAATCACGGGCGCGGAAGGCGGGGCAGAGCCACGAACAACCAGGGAGGCGAGCGGCTAGCGCTCTAGCTCTCCCCTACTCGAGGGTATAAAGACAGCGAGGAGGCGGTCAACTTTGCGGTAAGGGGGACGGTGGCAGCTTCTCCCTGACCCCGCTTGGCGACATTCTTGAGCACTCAGCTCTTCCTGTGTTTTATTTGTTGCTCTACGAGCTCGTGAATGATTTTAGACTGCAATTTGATTTAGCGCTGTTTTAAAAGGGGAATAATTGTTTTGTGTTCATACTGACTACTAGTTGCACATTGAAAAATTTCCGCTTACCTACACGCACTGAGGGATCTGATCCGCTGTAGCTAGACCTGTGCCTGCACGCCCAGTCCGACCCTCCAGCCAATCACGGGCACGGAAGGCGGGGCAGAGCCAGGAACAACCAGGGAGGCGAGCGTTTAGCGCTCTAGCTCTCCCCTACTCGAGGGTATAAAGCAACTCGTCGGCCCAACGCGCCTAAGATGAGCCAAAGACCAGCCCGTCTGCGCCCGTCCGCGACAGGACGGGACCAGGGGCAGGGGGCTATGGCGGACATTGTCACTGGCCCGGAACCTTTCCCTCACCCTGGTCTTTCGTATACCAGCCAGACCCTATTGGCTTTAAGCAGGTATACCACTACATTATGTTCCCATAGAGTACAGGGGAGCCTGGAGGGACCGTTTTCCTGCAGGGCTTGTTCTACACAATTCACAAGCAGTGCTGTAATCACGCCCTGTCAGCTAACGGCTACCTCCTCTGTCCCTACCAACTGTCAGCAAACTCTGTTTGACGGCCCTCCCAATGACTCATTTTTGAATTGTAAAAACCTCCTGTGTAATGTCCGCTCCTTAGTTACCCATTCCACTCAGGTCTGGGATCTTATAACATCAGAAAAGCCACATCTTTGCTTTTTAACAGAGACTTGGCTAAAACCCCACTCTGTTCCGGCCATTACTATGGGGGTACCACAAGGATACAAATTAGTAAGGATGGACAGGCCTATTAAAACCGGTGGGGGATTAGCCATCGTTTTCAAACAAGAAATCGAGGTAATAGTTACTGAGACCGTATGTAACTCGCAAATGGAGCTCCTCATCTTCACTATCAACCCTAACTCTAGGGAAACCAGGAAGGGAGCTTTAGTCTACCGACCCCCAGGTTCGCTGGGTAATTTCTCTCTTCTACTTGTTGAAACTTTGGCCCCCCCACGTACAGGTGAATTCTGACTTCATCCTAGTAGGGGATTTTAATGTTCATAGTGAACTTACCTCTTGTGTGGAGGCACAAACACTCCTGGCTGATTTAACCACCCTTGGTCTGCATCAAATTAATCAGGGACCCACGCACCTAGCCGGTCACACCTTGGACCTTGTACTATATAACTCTACCTCTATAAAATGCCTCACTCCCTGCCAAGTGGACTGGACTGACCACTACATTATTGAATTTTATACCCGCTCCAACCATGAGGCTAAGGGGGTTCAGAGAACCCTGGCTGATGTCAGAAGGCCCTGGAATAAATTAACACCCGAGAACTTTAGGGAGAAATTCACCGAGCCCAACTGGGCTGAATGTGGCGACAATGTCACCGCTGTACTAGCTACTTTTAATGAAGCGATAACCACTTCCATCAATCACGTTGTTCCTTTCAGAACATATAAACCACGACCTGCCCCAAAACAAGAAGTCTGGTACACAGAGGATCTCAGACAACTAAAAATCATTGCACGGAAATCTGAGAAACAATGGAGAGCTACACGCAAGGCAGAGGACAAAGAAACTTATAGGACTTCCCAAAAATATTATCATAAAGCTATTAGATCGGCTAGGAAACATCACATAGGAGCCCAAATATCAGCAGCTGGTAAAAATGCAAAAGTCCTTTACCAAATCTTACAGACCTTTGTCAAGCCTGCAGCTTGTGAAACGGAGGGGATTGAGTCTCAGGAACTCTGTGATAATATCTCACAGTTTTTTGTTAAGAAAATAGAAGGCATTTATGCTAAGATCTTAGCCTCAAAAACGACCTCTAACACCTTGAGGACTGAGGACATTATGGCTCCGCCACATCTTAGCACAGCAGTAAAAAACGCTAGCAAGCTTGTTGAATTCCCTCCTATATCAATGGAGGACATTGACACGCTAATTAATCAAACTAAGAGTGGATGCCCTTCGGACATCATTCCAGCTCGGATCATGTCACTTTTGAGGGATGATCTAGGAGAGGGTATTCAGTGGGTAGTTAATCTATCCCTAGGTTCAGGGGAAGTCCCCCCTGATTGGAAGCGTGCTTTGGTGAGGCCTCTACGGAAGAACAACTCCATTCCATGGACTGACCTCACTAATCTGAGACCCATCTCTCTCCTCCCTTTTTTAGGGAAGCTCGCCGAGAAGTTTGTTAACCGGCACTTATCTAATTACATCGAGAGTGCAGGGGGACTAGACCCCTCTCAATCGGGTTTTAGGCCCAGGCACAGCACCGAGACCGCCTTGCTGTCCGTCGCTGACAATCTTCATATGCTTCAGGATAGGGGGTACTCCGTTATCCTGGTGTTATTAGATTTGTCAGCGGCGTTTGACACTGTGTCGCATGATATCATGACCACCAGACTAGTTGACATCGGTCTGGAAGGCAAGGCGCTGGCTTGGTTAAGGAGCTTTTTTACCAAATGCACTCAGAGAGTCATACTTGGTTCTTACCAGTCAGAGGAGGTGGAGATCTCAAAGGGGGTGCCACAGGGCTCCTGCTTGAGCCCTACATTATTCAACATCTATGTGTCACCCCTAGCTAACATCATGAGATCTCACGGGTTTATCCCCGTATCGTATGCAGACGATACTCAACTCCTCTTTCCGTTTAAAATCATGACTCCTGAAGTGCGTCACTCCTTTGCCCAAGGGATGAAAGAAGTGGCACATTGGATGGCAGCAAACTTCCATCAGTGCAACTTCTCCAAGACGGAGGTGATGCTCTTTGGGGAAGCCAAACGTCTGTGGACTCCTGACTGGTGGCCTTATGATCTTGGCCCAGTCCCGGAACCAAAAATGGTAGTAAAAGATCTAGGAGTCAAGCTAGATCAGGAGCTCACCTTAAAACATCATGCTACGCAAGTAGTGAGCTCCTGTTTTCATGTGATTGGGCTTCTCCGAAGGGTGTTCCCACTGTTACCTGATACCACCAGGAAAACCTTAGTTCAGTCGCTCGTGTTGAGTAGACTGGACTACTGTAATGGTTTGCTGCTAGCCGCCAATGAGGGGGTCATCGCCAGACTTCAAGTTGTGCAGAACACGGCGGCGCGCCTTGTTCTTAATGCCCCGGCCCGAACACCTTCAAAGCCCCTTCTTAAAAAACTCCACTGGCTTACGGTAAAACAAAGAGTGATGTTCAAGACTTGTTGCATCATTCACAAGTGCCTCTCCGGCAGAGGCCCGGATTACCTAACTAAGCAATTCATCCCATACATTCCGGCAAGATCCCTGAGATCTGGTGACCGTGAACTGTTATGCGTTCCCAGGTTCTGGAAGACACGCCAAGGGGGAAGAGCTTTGTCAGTGGCTGGCCCGAAACTTTGGAATGAACTCCCATTCGAAATCAGAGCGTGCAGGGAACATTTTCCCTTCAGGAAAAAACTAAAAACATTCCTGTTTAACTATTGATCAGGTAGAACTTTAAATTATCACATGACAGGCTATTTGCTTTCTGATGACGCCAAAGGCGCGGAGATACTCCCCAGGGAGTCGATTCCCAGCGCGGTACAAGTTTGCAAATAAATAAATAAATAAACAGCACTGCAGTGGGACCACCAAGCCACCTGCCTGCCAGACTACAAAATTACTTGTAACCTGGCAGGCAGTCGGCAGTGAGTTTCGGCAGTCCTGGAACGGAGCAGTGGCATGCCCCCCACTCCAGGACTGCTGAAACTCATAAGGCCCGTAGACAATTAAATTAGCAAAACCTGTAAGTATTTAAGTATACTTTATGAGGGTGATAGGAGTTTCCTCCATGGAACTTTGAGAGAAACATTGCCATTTCTACATTTCAAAGCAGGATGTAGCCTAACGGTTAGGGCGGTGTATATCAATCTGGGGAACCGGGTTCCTGTCTTGGCAACGACGCTCAACATCCTGTGATTCTGGGCAAATCATTTAATATCTCTGTGCCTAACAAAAAAGGAATGTGTCCTTATGTAATGCAACAGGTGCTCATGTAAAGCGCTCTGATACCTGATTTTGGGTCAAGTTTGCGCTATATTAAAGTTTGAGGAAAAAAATGCAATTATTGGCAGAAAGTTCACAGATATATGTAGGCACAGGTCTAGTCGATTTATGTAGCTTTGTGGTATGAAAGAACATCCTGAGTCTTTCTATGGAGCTTTTTTAAAGACTTGCTCATTGATACATATATTGATTACATACACATACAAGTAAGTGCTTATCTGCCACAACAAAACCCCAAAATTATCAACTGGGCACAGTTACAGTTTGCAGTGATCTCAACACAGAATTGTACATTTTCAGTTAGTCCCTTCATCGCTTGTGTTATTCTGAGGACCATTACGTTGACTCACCCTGGAAGCAGAGCCGGGTCCAGCTAGAGTTTAGCCTGAACCTGGCATAAGTGTGTTAAAATACTCCCACATGCCCCCTGACCCTCACATGCTTCTTGGGCCAACCCCTTGCCTAATACACTGGCTCTTCTGCAGGGACACAGGATCCAATACCAATAAGCATTTAGAAAGGGGGAGGGCTCTTAGGAACGGATGTCTTTTGGTACAGTACATCCAATGCCAATCAGCAACATGTGTCTTGCACGGCTCTCCTATCCCGGGAGCACCCACAAATGCCATTTTTGGATCTCTGTCACTCGGGATTTTAGTCACTGTTTCTGGCGTGTCAAAGATTCAGGATTAACACCTGACTAACTGAGCATTCCCAAATCAGGGACCCCCTTTCTGTTTTACACCGCAAGCAAGTGGGGTCCAGCCTTTTCCCATTTTCCACCATCTGTCTAGGATGAAACTGTCCTTTTTAAAATACTTAAACTGGATAAAACACAGTAGAGCAAGAATCAATAACAGCGCTATGCCATTATCACCTCCACCCAATCCTCCTCCAATAAGGCTCATAGGTATTTCCCCCACTTCTCCATCGGGGCAATATAGGCATCCATCACATTTTGTACCCAAGCTCCATGGAGTTCTGAAACTCTATTATCTGCTATCTTTTTCATAGTGCACCTGGACTCTAAAGGATTGCAATTCAGGAGGGGGGTTTACCTGTCTTTCTATGCTTCCAGTGTGTGCCTCAATCACAGATAGAGGACAAATAGGGACTTGAGAACAGAAGACCAGACATTTTCTGGTTTAGATACCCCAATTCTGTACCATGCATGGAACCCACTCCACTGTGAGACCTCGGGAGCCATGAGCCCTACCACAAAGGTGTTTCCCCTGTCAGCTTCCATCCAAGCCCATCCACCTCAGCGCGGGCGCCAGGATTCAAGGGGTAGGACAATTATAGGGGGCAGTTTTGGGAGATTGTTGGAAGAGTCAATTTCCCCTCTTATTACCAGGTCGCCTCTGTCCCCAATATATAATCGTTGACAGGAATCAACTGTGATGCCCACTAATACAGCTTTATGTCCACTATGCCCAGCCCCCATCATATGTTGATTCTATGCACTTCTCCTGAGCCACTCAGGGGGCAGGGGATTGGGCAGAGGGCACCTGCCCATATGTTGTTGTTGAGGATGAATTGAATACTGGAAAACCAACACAGGGGGGATTATGTATGGATACATTAGCAAAATATATAATAGTTGGGGAGAACTATTGTTTTGTACAGTGGCTCTGTTTTGTACAGTTACAGTGATGCCATGTGGACATATGCATCAAACAAAAATAGAGTGTCATGTGCAAAGAGAAATGTGCATGAACACTAAGGCAGAGACAGGAAAGAGGAATCCCTTTAGAGAACACACTGGAAATCTACTGGGGATTGTTTTGAAGCCCTCACTCACCAACCTGGTTGGTGACATGCTTCATCATCGGGCTGGTTGTTGTGACAGTGATGTGAAAAAGTTATTTAAAAATGTCTAAACTGTACCAAACAAAAATATGTATTCACTGGTCAGTTTTTTTTGTTTTTTATTTTTTATTTTTTTGTTTGGTGCAGTTTAGACATTTTTAAATCACTTTTTTCACATCACTATCACAACAACCAGCTCCGCAGTAATCTGGCGTTGTAGCACACCAGGGAGGCATTCGGCTTCTCCTGGTGGGCCCGATGATGAAGCATGTCACCACCCAGGTTGTTGAGTGAGGGCTTCCAAACAATCCCCAGGAGATTTCCAGTGTGTTCTCTAAAGAGATTCCTCTTTCCAGTCTCCACCTTAGTGTTCATACACATTTCTCTTTGTGCATGACACTCTCTTATTGTTTGATACATTTAACCCAGGGGGACCGAGAGTGTCTCTAGCCCTCTCTCTCAAATTGTTTTCTAATAATGTGGACATATGCTCCATAAGTTTTTTGGGGCAGAGGGGAAACATTCTGATCCCAACTCTCCTGCTGGTTTCTCTCTATATTGTTGGTCCCAGGTAGTGAAAGCATCCTCCCTGAAACCTAAACTCTGACACATTTGTGAGCCACGTCTCCACATCACCAACTAACAAAAAGATCAGCGATTTATACAAATTGACCCTAAGGCTAAAAGTGTCACCACAGATATGCAGTCTGAATATTGTCTTATCCACTTCGCCAACGGCTTCACTGGCAAAGTAAATAGGAGAGGGCACAAAGCGAAACTTGTTGAGTCACTTGACCTATCTCAAACAGCCTAGACACCACCCCATATACCCAAATTCTCACCAAGGGGGAGCAGCACAACACCTTTATACAGTCTCGAAAATAGGGTCCAATGTTGATATTTCCATCACTTGGTGGAGGAGCAGCCAATCAACTGAATCAAAGGTTCAACCGTGCCAGGGCCATCGACTCTTCCAATTTGCTGTAGTGTACCAAAACCACCTGCAGATGATGGATGTAATGCCTTGTTCCACATTTTAGGACTTATTAATTAAGGAATTCAACACTTTCAAAAGAGTTGGCCACAATTTATTCCTCTATGGTAATTAAGGATATTGGCTTATAAGAGGTGCAGTCAGTGAGTGGTTTATCAGGCTTTGGGATAACTGTGATGGTAGCACCGCACAGGTCTCCTGGCAGCTCCTTAGACTGCAGGGCTTCCTCGAGCATGGACAACAGGCAAGGAAGTAGGCAGGAAGCATTGCTTTTAATAAACTCTAAAAAGAAACAATTTGGGCCGGGGCCTTTCCTGAATGCTCCAACTTTGCTTTGTCAGAAGCCATGAATTCTGAGACTATCAGGCCCGCACAGTCAGCTGCTGATGTTCTAATGGCCTTGGTGGTTTAGATCTGTATAGTGGCTAATAGTAGCTATTTCCGTGAACTATATAGCAAGTTTCCATTAGGGTCACAGATGTTAGGAGTAAACCTGACCTCCAATTCCTCACTAACTAACCAGTAAAGCAATGTCCTTGTCTTATCTCCATGTTCATAGAGTGTGTGCTATGAGGCAGTCTAAGCAGCCTTTGCAGCATCTAATAATCTTAGCTTCAGGGCCGCCCTGGAGGTGTTTTGCCTTTGCTCAATTTCCTTTCCAGGAGTTTGTTTGCACATATAAGTTCTCAAATTGAGCTACCTATTTGTTATAAATAGGTGTTTCTCCCTATCGCTACCTTTATTTCTGCCTGACAGATGTGAGATCATTTTGGGTCTCGTGACCACTTTTAGAGCTTCTCACAGAACTATGTGTGATGTCTCTGGTTGCATTTAATTCAGGAAAACATCAAATCCCTTTAAAATGCAGTCTCGGACTTTATCATTTAAAATCCATCTAGGATTTCTTTTAGCCACCTAGAGTTTAACCTTTATTTTACCCCTTCCCCTAAGTGTTAATGGGTGCCCTAGTGTAAGATCCAGTGGTGAGTGGTCTGAAAGGGATACTGGTAGTGTTCTAGCTGCAACCACCCCCAAGGTCTCCTACCATAAAAAAAGTATTTCTAATCTAGAATGTGATTTATGGGCATAAGAGTAAAAAGTAAAATCAAGGACATCAGAGCTTCTTACCCTCCAAACATTGCCGAACACGAGTGAATTTGCCTAATCTGAAAGAGACGCCAATTGACAGTGGCATCCTGTGTCCTATGACTCCCCCATGAGGCCAATCAGAAAGGTGAAGACCCCACCACAACTATCCTACCCTCAGGGACAGCCAAGAGTAGGTGGCACAAATCACTCAATGTGGTATCGACCAGCATGGGAAGATGTCTACACTCACTATTGTCTAGATGTGTCCTTCCAGTGTCCCAGAAATGTACACATACCTTCGTAACCTGTCTGTCCCAACCTCCGAGTCGACCATTGTGAATGACCGTTGTAAAAAGATTGCCATTCTGTGTGCAGATCTGGTATGGTAGACCCTATTATAACCAATTCGACCCAGGAAATAAAAGTTATTGACTAGCAAATGGGTCTCTCAAGTAAGAGCACCATCAGGGCTACTTCTTCATATATCTCATAACAGTGTCTCATTTAAATTAGTTAATCTAGCTATTAACATTCCAAGAAATCAGTGTATACTCAGAGTCTGTAATATAGTGAGTGATGGTGGATGGATCATGTCTGTCCCACGAGTGACTACCAGTTTGTGCTTGTACTGTGTTTTGCATACATAATCACAAACTTCCCAGCCCAACTCCCCAACCCCACACTTCTGAACATGAAGCATTTGTTGCCCACAAACTCAGTGAACTAATGAAAAGAAAGATAGAAACTGGAAAAGAACAGTGCAAATGTAAATAATGTTGGATAATTATCCAGCTTTGCGTTCTTCCCTGTTGTTCACAATCTCTGCATGTCCACGCACATACTGAAGAAAAATAACATTATCGCCCCTGGGTTGCAAAGCACTTCTCAGCACCAAGAGCCACTCACCATCTGGCCGGACTCTACCCAGGATTCAGCATCAGTATAGGTCTTTTGGAGAAGGTGCATGTCTTTCTTGCGAGTACCTGCCATTGATGAGCCCCGGACTCGGACAGTCCTCAGTTTTCACAACCTTTGTTTCTATCTATTTCATGCAGCGGTCTCTTTGTTTGGGCCATCTTGCCTGACCTCAATCACAGGTTGGTGACGGTGGAGCGATCAGGAAACCCTGCAGAGGTCGTCTCTCTACTATTCAGTCCCAGGCCAATTTCAGATTGTTGAAGATAACAGATTTGCCCTGAAGTACAACCTTCAACCTGGCAAGATAAAGCAACATGTATTAAAGCTCCATGGCCTTGAATTTCTACTTTACGTCAATAAATAATTTCCACAAAAGTTGCACTTTCTCTATGTAATCAGGAAAGATCATGATTTTGTATGCCTCACATTGAGCTTCTCCGTCTTGGCGTCCTGTAGCCTTAATTTTAACTGCTGGTGACGGCCCAGTTATTAAAATTTAATTTACCCTCGGGTACTGGGATCACCACCAAGCCGTTTTAAATCACAAGAAAAGTCCCCAGTCTGCGACAACAGGACCTACACAAGACAATGGCATAATATTCTGCACCTGTGGCAACCATCCAGATACTGCATGACTGTGACTCGTCCCAGACAAAAGACTGGTTCCCCCAGTCAGAGGGACCCCTTTGAGAGCCAACGGAAACTCCAGACATCTGGCCCTCAGAGGGATTGCCCAAAAGTAGATGGTCCAGTGCATTGTGGGAAACATAGTCCTGACTGCTAGCAAGTTTCATAGGGCTACCGCACGCTCACCTTAAAGCTGCCAAGCCTTAACTTAACACTGCAACCAGAGGGAACTCCTCAGCATCTTCAACCGACCACCCAGTGGCCCAGTTGTTGACTTTTTTCCATCTGTTTTGCTCACCAGGACCCTCTGAGCGGTAAAACCAGCCAGCTCCTTGCGGCTCACGCTTCAGCACCAGCGATAGCCAGAGCAACATGGCATCCAATCCCAATAAGTCAGGTAAAATTCAACTGGCTATCATGGTATCACCTCCCCCCCCAGTGATTTTCACGCACCTCGACCTGCAAGTGACCGGTTGTCACCAGTGCTTTTTACCATGGCCCCATTTTGCAGTATTGATTCGCACAGATTTATTTTTCCTTCTAAAAATCATAACTCAGGTTTTACACATCCGATTGTCTTTGTTTTGGTGTCTAAATATGTATGAAAATCTGATTTATTTTCAGAAAGTGGTGTCGAATTTCTGTGGAGTAGTGTCAATTATTTATTGTCCATGTTGATACTCTGAAATGCTTAACCCACGTTCCTCTGGTAAAGCTTGAATGCTCTTTGCCACACTACCAGTACTGAGCTAAGGGTTTATTATTGCAAATCCAAGGACTATCTTTGGGATAACGTGAGATTATTACATAGTGAAGCCTAACCAGTCTTACTGCATAATACTCCACTTCCCAACACCCACACATTGTGATGTTTGTTGGTAGTAAGTTCATCCTCTCCACAAATTCTCATAAAGTCTTCGCTTATAATAGTCACTTTAGACCCTGAATCTCCTATCAGCGCTCTGCCTTCTCATCGATTAAAACTTGGGAATAGATATCCTTTACTTGAGTTATTCCTCCGTTATCCATTCCTATGTCATGCTTTTCTCAATTTACCCTCAATACTGAATTTTCCATGGCCCCCTCCATATTATCCATCTTCAATATTTAAGTTATTCTTTATATAGTTCCATGTCAACCTTCTGTCTCCTCTGAGTACACAATTTAAATGACTAAATTCCCCAAATTTCTTACAGTCCTTTCCTATGGCACAGAAGTATTTACATGTAGAAGTAAGATACCTTGAACCACATTTTGGAAGAAGAAACTCTTGCCTAATATCTTTTCTTCCACCATTATCTGCATTTGGCCCTTGAACATTTCACTCTTGCCCACATTTCTTATTTTTTTCCCTATTCACAATAGTTGCCTTTATACTTAACCTGCTTCCATCGTGAATCCTTTCACTCCTCCTTATGATGTTCCCACAATATTTGCGATTTCAAAGGCTTTTTACATACGTTTTTAGTTGCTAATAGTTGTTCTTGAAATTTCTTCGGATTTTCACTGGCATCCGGCTGATCTCTTACGGCTTTTAAAAACTTCAAACTCTCTGTCATTGGCCAAGATCTTCAGTATTGTAATATGAGTGCACGTTATCCACGAGTGCTTGAACTGTCATACACAACATATGCTATTATATATCACAACAGTCTTATATCCATCAAAATATTATTCCACTTGCTTGCGTGCCACCTGGAACTCCAATTCTTCCACACCCTCTTCTTGTATGTACTTGGGTAAGTTGTTTAATAGATTTTCTCCTCCCATCCCTAAGTAATAAATCATTAACAGCTTTTTCTTCTCAGGTTTGAATGTCAACCGTTCAATTGATCCAAAAAATCATTCAATGTACCTAACCTAAAATAAAGATGGTAGTGTTATATTTTACATAGTTGTACTTTAAACATGTGAGAATCTTGATAAAATTATGGTTTGCAAAACAAGGATTCAATTGTGCATTTCAAAGCAAGCAAATATAGATATACATCAAAGATATTAGATGTAGCAGCAGATGTTCTTGGAGTGGAGCAATTTCATGCACACAACTCACCTAATCAGAACATTAATGCACCTACGTCTTCTGAACACCTTCAAGGCTGTTTCAAGTTAAATTTCACTGCTTCATTTGGTAAACTATCTGCTCTCATCAAGGACACTTAACTTCTTAACTCAGTTGTCTCTGAGGGATGTTGATGAGCTGAAAATAAAGTCTAAAGTTGTCGTATGAGTCATTTAAAGTTGGAAGAGAGGGAGGACAACCATGAAATCAAAGGTGCTCCTGTCCTATAAAGTTTGGCGTTCCCCTACTTTACTTAGAGGAAGTGATCTCTTTATGATGGCAGAACTTCAGCTGGCTCTGCCACCGAAATCTTCTGACATAGCAGCCCATTCTGAAAAGGTCCACCAGGTCACAGTGACAGTAGTCCCACCCTTTTTTCAGTAGAGACATCCGTCACTTAAGTTCCTTGCCGTGGTCGATATACAATTCACGAAAGACACAGGCAAGAAAATTGAGGATTGGCCTCCACGTCTCCATGGTCTCTGTGTATCAGGGCTGTGAAGGGAGATGCCACAGAGGTGGTATCTCTTTACAAACAGAGATTCCCACCTGGTAAGTGGGGGTGGGAGGTCTCCACCACCCTGGTGGGTCAAAGGGCTGTCCACCCAAACTTAACCTAGTGATATTTGCCCTGGAAAAGTGTACAATTGCGCCCAGTCTTTTAAACCTCTGTAACACATCATTTTCTACCATAACTGTGTACATTGAAAGCCAGCTCTAGATCAATGAGAGGCATTGAGCTCTCATCTCTTTGCTTCTATACATTTCCAAGTGACTGCAAATACACGTCACTTAACAGCTGCATGCATTTGTTGAAAACAATAAACTCCTGGACCTTTTTCAGATAGGCTTTCATCAGGAACAAGTAAGTAAAATTGGTTCACATAAGCTTTTCTGTGCACTGAATCTTATGAGGTACTGAATGCGTAAGTTGAACCCCTCAAAGACAAAACTCCTACTCACTCAAAATTCTCAGAATGACTGAGATAGAGTGCTATGGCCTGCAGCAGTGTGTACATCTCCAGTGTCAGTAATGCAGAATCCCAAAGTAAGGGTTGATTAGGTTTCAATTTTGACATGATTTCTCTTTTCAACTGGGTTTTCTTTTTGTCAGTTACAAATAACATGACAATTGTCAATATATTCTTGCATTGGTTACTGTATTGTCATTTCCTAGGCCTTGTTAGAAAGAAAGTTGCAGCGGCTCCATCACATTCAGAATGCAGCAGCTTGAACTAACACTAAAGTATGGAAATTTGAATCTGTCTCTCCAAAGATTTGAGCTGAACACTGGGTACGAGTAATGAAAAGAATTATGTTCAAATATCTTAACTTGGTCAACAGAATTGTTCAAACTAATCAACCTTATAATTTAGTGTCATTTTTTCCCAAATATCAGCCTCATTCCAAACTATGGTCAGCATCTTAAATGTCTTTATTAGGGGTCCTGAGTTCAAAATGGGAGGTGGGGAGAGGGAATCTATTGGCTCCTACGTGTCCAGAAAAAACTCACTCTCTTTTGAGAAAAAACAAAGCCTGTTCATATTCAGAATGGCATAAACATTCTGAAGAACATTTAGTTGACTAGACTGCAGTTGTTGTTTTTTCTGAGCTCCTGTCTTTCAATACACATGGCGGTGGCGATCCCCCCGACATTTTCCACCGCCCGCATCCTATTTCCCCCACCATATTACGATGGCGGGGGGGGCCCTGGCGGATCGAAAGACCGTCCGCTGGTTTTCCTCCGGTCAAACTGGAGAGCGAGCAGAAAAGGGGTATAATATGGTGGCGGTGTCTGCAAGACACCGCCATCCATATTATAATGCAGGAAGGGATGTGCATTTCCATGGTGGCATTGCCACCATGGAAAGGCATGCTGTGCCTAAATGTGGGGACCCGTTCCGGGCCTCCAGGGTGTTGGGGGGGTGCACATGGGGGGATACCTATGGTACCCCCTGCATTTGCATGCACAACGTGGCAGGGACTGTGCTGTGCCTGCCACGTTGTGCATGCAAATGCACAAATGCCTTTTTTACATTGCGGCTGGTGCTGCTGAAAGCACTGCCCGCCGCAATGTAAAAAATGCTGGATGCGCCTGCCTGTGTGGCAGGCTCATCCTCATCAGCACCACGGGACCTCCCTACATATGGCGGGGGGTCCCTTTGGCTGTTGCGGTGTCGGGTGGACTTTGTCCGCCTGCCATCGTAATAGACCCCCTTGTTTGGGGTGCTAGCCTGACCTTGGCAAGGGTTTGGTTCATGAAAGAAGGTTAATGAATCCATTTGCGTTTTAAAAGATATAGGTTTTAACATACACATCCACACGTCAGAGTATGCATGTCTATAGCCCCTGTGCCTTCAGCTGTCTGATGAAATACTGTAGACAAAAGTTAGTGGCATAAATATCACCCAAAAATATTAAGAACACGCTTATTGACATTACATGAAAGCCAAAAATATCAACAACACAAACGACAATATAGTCAAAAATACATATAGTAAAGTTAAATATTATTAACATTTATTAATTAACTTTGAAAATAATACAGGAACAAAAATACTTACGAAATGTATAACTTAAAAACAAAATGAAAATATATACTTTAAAATATTCACAAAAAATAATTAACAATATTTACAACATGCAATTATTATTTAAACATAAATTACAAAAAATGCTAATAGCAATTATAACTACAAACACTAGGGGTCGATTCCGATTCGATAAAATCCCCTACGAATCGCCGTACGGAGCATTTTTTCCATACGAATCGTACACCTTCAATGTCCCCGTACGTACGATGAAGTACGATCCGAACCCATAGCAGATCTCCGTACGAATCGTACGAAAGACCATGCGACTTAAAAATACGTACAAATCGCATTCGGAACACGCAGTACGCGATGTCCGTACGGATTGAAGCAGCTTTTCACAAACCAGCAAGTACAATTAGTTACGACAACACTCCGTACAACTCTTTTCCTACAGGAGTTTAAAACGTCCGTAAAAGCATATTCCGACTCGAACCGTGTGCGACACGGTCCCCCCGGGTACATGAGTGCACCCCATGATTGCAGGGGTACGGTGCGTAGGGGTACAGTGCCATCGGGGTAAGGTGCATGGGTGTACGGTGCATGGGTGTACGGTGCATGGGTGTACGGTGCATGGGTGTATGGTGCATGGGTGTACGGTGCGTAGGTGCACGGTGCATCAGGGTACGGTGTGTAGAGGTACAGAGCATAGGGGTACGGTGCGTACCCACATGTTTGCAGGAGTATGTGAATGTGTGGTTCTCCGTACGAATTGCTCATACGACGTTTTCCGTACGAATCGCGTTCTCGTTCCCCGGTCCGGATCGTACTTGTCGGGTCGTACAGCATGTTTACGATTCATACAGTTCACAGAGAGGGTCCTGTATCGTACTGATTTTCCCTTGCTTTTCGTACAGTTCGCACACATTTCTACGTATTCTTTTCCTACGGATCGTACTACACGATTCGGACGGATTTGTACAATTCGTATGGAAATGGCTACGAATACGATTAGTCGTACAGATTTTTTTCCCGATTCGGAATCGACCCCTAGATATTAAAATATTTACTTCAAAAAAAAATAATAGAAAATGAAAGTAAACTAACTTTTTAAATCAAAATAAAAATATATTAAACATTTATGTAGGAATTAAGGTTTAAAAAAATCACATGGGAAGCCTGAAAATTCACTACTCCCTTCTAACCTAACCAACAGTAGGGTAAGTGTTGGATAGTGGGCAGTGGCATTGCTAACGCTTTGGCTGCCCGTGGCGGTTCCTGAATTTTCTGCCCGCAGCGGCTGGAGTGAAGAGCGGGGAGTTGGGGCGTGCTGGCGAGTTCTCAGTTTTGTGTCCTGAGACTGCAGACAAGAGCGGTGGGAGACCCCCGCCCGCACAACTTGTCCCACCAGGGCACACCGCCCCCACCTTGCTACTCCACTGATTATGAGGAAACAATTACTATTCCCACAACAACATATGCAAAGATAGAGAAATTGCTGGTCTTTGGAGGGGTCATATTTTCAATTCCTATTCCAATCTAAGCATCAGTATGGAAAGTGTGGATTTTGATGGGGTCACATTTTTTATTTTCACACTAGTGTTAAAAAAAGTAAGGAAGTCCAGGACTTTGGAAGGGTCAGTTTTACTATTCCATTTAGTTTTACTATCACATTTTTTAAAAAATAAAACAGCTAAATGTAGACACAAAAATTAAAATCTTTAAATGTCTTTAAAATTGTAAATGTATTCATTAAATGTCTAACAAATATACGTTTATTTAAATACAATTTATCATATAACGCAAAAGAAAAAGAGATTCTTAAAAATGTTTTAAATATTTTCTATTAAAACACTTTCTACCCTAGTACCCTAAAATTAACACCAACAAATAGTTAAAATTGATGAAAATTATTATAAATATAAAAAATTATAAATTATGTTTGTTACATTAAAAAGTAAATAAAACAAATCAAAAGTATTACTATGAATAGATAATAAAAATAATTAAGACTATGAAAATTGAGAAGCCAAGCAGACATTCGAAATGGCCGCATAGTCGCTCGGCTCCATGAACCCTTTCGCCCCACACGTATATCCTGCCGTTTATCCTGAGCCGCAGAGGCGTACTTTAATGGGTGAAGAAGAATGAACACTTACCGTCTGCTCCTGAGGCTCCTGCGTGCGACAGGCGTTGAGAACTGTCCCCGACTGCTCTGCGGCCCACGTGGTGAATAGAGTGAAGTAGTGTGGCTCACTGGTTAGAGGCGGCAGACCCGAGAGCAGAGGACGGCCCGGGACCAGGGTTCGATTCCCTGCGCGGCAGGTTTCTGGACCAGGGTCAGCGGACTCGATAATTCTCTCGCCTCGGTGCCCACTCTGATCAGCGATCACACTCGGCAACTCTGGGCATTAGCTTGCCTCATCTTCACTAACGGCCCCACCAGACCGCCGGGGATGCCTGGTCTCACCCTGGAGATACCCATTAAGGGACCATCTCTCAGGGAAGCCAGGAAGGGTTTCGCAGCGGTCGAAGCGCCTTGGGACCCTATGGGTAAGTAGTGCGCTATATAAATGCCTATACATACATTTACATACAATAGACCGGGGCGTTGACCTGGACGTGCATCCGGCCTCGAATGCAACAACAACGGCCGTTGGTGGCGGTGAGGAGCCGGCCGGAGGGTGCCGTTGACATGAAGAGCCGCTGATGGCGGTTAAGGCCCGGTCCACTTGGCGGTGACCCTTGAGGGGCAATGTGGCGAACCAGGATCAGAGGGGGCGCATGACTCCTGCCCCCTCCCCAAACTTTTTGCCCGGGCATAACCAAGGATTGCCCCCGATATAGGCGGGCGACTCCCGGGGTGCGGCAGGGATTTTAGCCTTTTGGTGACTCTCCTTTGGGGAGCCTGCTTCACCGTCTTGTGCCCCGGTGGTCCGTCCCGTGGAGCCCCGCATTGGTGCCTGGTCCCTGAGTGAGGTGAAGAGGGATGGGGCCGAATTGACTAAGATGGTGGCTGGTGCCCTCCTCTACGGTCCATGTTCATGTCGGACAGTTGTCACACGGATGGGGCCGGGATACTTGCAACGTACGCAGGAGCCCACATCCAAGGACGTATTGGCTGCCCTAACGGTTTTGCACGAGACCCTGATTTGTCATGCTCAGGACCTGGGCAGAAGAATGGCCGCCATTGCTGTCTCGCCGTCTTTAGCGGTCACAGTCCGATCCCAAGGGACTTCCGACGAACCTGCAGCTATGTTCACGGAGGTAGTCCCAGCTCCGCCTAGGTACCGGGAGCCATTGGAAGACCCGGTTCCCTTGACCGCTCGGGCCAACATGGATCTACATGTGGATGTCTCTTTGGGACACATGTTCAACTGGCGGCTGGGGATAAAACGCTATTTTCCTTATTGGACTGTCCCAGCTATGTTGTGGCGCTTGCCGGACTGTGTGACTCTCCTTTCCTGGATGGTACTACTGTGTGTGAACTTTGGTAAGTTCCCGGGGTCAAAGTCGATATTATCGGATCTCCGCTGTCGATACTTGGATGGGTTTGGATTGTTGTACTTTCCTATGGCTATGCTTCGACCTGACCCGCCCAGATCGTTTGGACCTTCCTGGCTGTTCAGTAAACCGATTGGCGAGTGGACTTCTGGCGGTACCATTGCCAGACAGGGTCAGGGATGATGTGGTTCATAATCTATTGGCTTTATTGTTGACAGATGGTGCAGTGGGTATTTTTGACCGGGATTTCATTGCTGTTGTGGCCGGGACTTGATGTTCTCCATTGCTGTACTACTTCGTTGCTGGGATTTTCCTGGGTGTAGGGGTGAAGAACGGGGTCGGGCGGCAAGACCGAGGGCCCTCCTCCGCTTATCTTTTTCTCTCTCTTTTCTCTCCTTCTTTATTTCGGGTCTCCATTAGGGCGACAGGCACGCTGCTGGGGGGGGTAGGCCATGGCCTTCCGCGGGTGTGCAGTGTGGGGGGTTGGGTGGTGGGCGTTCGTCCGGTATTTGTTTCTATGGCCCTTTAGTCTTTCTTCTCTTTTTCGTGTCGCCGTCGTTCGGGGTCTCTGCAATCTGTTTAGTTTTGAGGGGTGGGGTTTAGACTCGCTATGTGCAGGGTTGTGCCTGCATTTCTCCTGTTTTGTGTATCTCACATCCGATATTTCCTTCGCATCTGTACTGATTGTAGATATCCTGGTCCGTGCGCAGTATTGTAGGACTGTGCACGACTGTGCAACACCCCTTTTTTAGTTTCTTATTTGAAAAACGAACCTCTCAGATCCTGATTCAAGTTTGTGCATCTGATTACAAGATTTGCCCTGATATTCTTATGACCCCGGCTTTCGAACTGCTATAATTTTTCATATCGCTTGCTGTACTCTTGCTCTGCTTAGTGGCCGGCCGGGATGGTTGTAGGCCCATACTTGTAAATGCTTGTACTACTAATAAAGGTTCACAAAAAAAAAAAAAGACTATGAAAATTAATAATTTTTTCAATTAACAGTTAATGAAAAATAAGCATTGGCAATGCAATAGGACTCGCATTTATGCAAGACCTATCGCATTGAAAACAGGAGTGCAGGCAGGTGCGAGTAGGCATGAGCACGACCAGGAGTACACGGGAGGGGGGCCCCAAGAAGTCACAGACTACGGGAGAGGGGATAGGGAGGGACTGGAAGGAAGTAGTCTGTTCAGTAAAGGGGCCAATAGCCATGGAAGGATACAAATGCCTGACATGGCTGTCATGGGGTGAAACTAACAAGGTTAAAACCAATCGGAAGGCAGCATTCAAAACCTAAGCCAATGAAGAAGGTGGGCTGGAGAGTGGGTGGAGCTTCCACAAAGCTTCCACACTATCGTGCTGCAACATTAGTGAGTCCTAATGAGACGTATTTAACCTAATTTATGTACATAATTAATTAGCAATTAAAAAACAAATGTAAAATGTACATTAAAAAGAATAATTTACATACTTAAAAAGTTCCCACCCAAATCTCCTCCAATCATAACAACCTGCTACTAAATAATATCTTTTTACTTAAATTAAATAAATACATTTCTTATAGAAATATACAAAATATACTAAAACAAATTACGCACAAATTGAATTACGATATTAACAATTTATCATAATAAAAAATAACAAAACATTATCAAAATAATATTTTTACAAAATGTAAATCCAGTACTTGTAAAGCGCACAGCTACCCGGAGGCATCCCGGCGCTGGGGGCCTTTGGAAAGATTAAGCAAGCTATTGCCCAGAGTCACATGGTGCTGGGCAGACCCCTGCCGCCGGATCCGGGGATCGTGAGCCCCAGCGTCCGGGGTCAGTCGCTCTGGCCGCTGTGCCACACATCTAACAAATATCATGTGCAACTATATTACAAAATTGTCATGCACATTTTAAATTTTTGCCATAAAAACACAATATTTTCACCTTCTATAATCCTCCACATGATATTCTTGACATCAGAATAATTGTGGCACAATATTTGTGCCTCACAATATATTTTTACATTTGGGAACACTATGCCACCAATATCCCCACATGAGCGTCACTATTTATTCAGTACTTAATCATGAAAAACATTTTTCAACTGAAGTCCATAATGTTTGCTTTTTTCATCTAAAGAGAAAATTCTTGTTTCTTGGCCTTCATATACTTTGCCGATTTGTCATACTTTTCCTCCTACGTTGTCCATACAAAGAGTTTTCTCCACCTTTATCTTATAGCTCATGAATGTTTATCAGAGTAGGTAAAACGGTGCTAACATTGAAGTGGGGCCATTTAAAAAGCATTTGCTGGCCACCGGTTTCCATTATTAAACTGGACGTATGTAAAAGAACTGGACACGAGAAATAGTTTCCAGTGAATATTAGCGTGGCAATAAATCTGTTCCACTTGATATATCTTTATTGCATCTCGGACACTTGCAACCTGGTTGGGTGTGTCCAATGTTTTTTTTTGCCACTCGCACTTTATTTTTAGCAAACTTCATCTTCTATTGGATTTTAATCGCAAAAAGCTATTTGTTTACTTTAATACTGGCACGTAATGCATTTGATCTCATTTACTAAACAAGAGAGACCCTTAGGAGTAGACACTGTACTTATTGTATAGGCAATATCAACTTAATCATTCTCTTCCTTTCCTCCTGACCTCACTTTTAGGTTTGGTCACTGCCTGGCCATTTTTTATTTGGATACGAGAAAGAAAATATCACACAGCATAATTTAACTTCATTAACACTGCATGTTTTCTTTTTTTTAAATCAAATACGTTCTTGTTCATTTGCACGATATATTAGTTTAAAGGACTGATGACTGGCCCATAATGGACTTCAATAATGCTACTGTTGCTCTTTCTTTGATGTAGGGCATAAATTAGACTATTATGGACTGGTAATATGACAAATATCCCGATGATATTCTATGGCACTTGTAATAAGGTGTACAGGATATCTGTCACATGTGTGATGGAGTAATCGGTCTGCGAAACTGTAAGCCAGGCCCATAGTTTATGTTTGTTGCTGGAGGTGCTGGGGCTGCACACAGACCAGGGTAGGCGAATGTGGATTGATAGGGACAATCAGGGACCAGGTGGAATTTGTATATTTTTTTACTTAACTCTGAACTAAGGCATGGACTGGGCTTTAGTGGGGAGGATCCCTCTGGGTCTCAGACCCAGCGATAATTAAAAACTGACATGGAAACAATTCTCCATTGGGCACTATATTGATTCACTTTAAAGTAAAACACTGATTGATTTCTCAACAACAATATCTATATATATACAAAAGCCATTATTATGGTAAAAGTGAACCAAAATATAGTCTTAACTAACAGGTGAATGGGTGAGGGGGTATGGTGAAGTAAAGCAGATGCAAGGAAGTACATACAGAAGGAGAGAATGAAAAGAGAGTGCAGAAGAGGGAAGAGACGATGTGTGAAATATGAGGATGGAGTATTTCAGAAAGATGTGGGTAGAAAAAGTGTGTAAATGTCTTAAAAGACAAAAAAGGCACGGAGCACTCACAGGACATTCTTAGGGTTTGATCTGAGCAGAAATTACACCGAAATGTATTTGCTCAGATTAAAACCTACAAATATGGCCAAGTGATTTCGCCCTCACTCCAGCGGAGAAAGAACCCGTCCAGAGTTCGGTAGTTCTGGGTTACCTTTGAGCCTACAATATAATTACTGCCAGAATCGTCATATTTGAAATGAAAATACAAACCTGTCGACCAGAAAGATCATTCATTATTGAATTAATGGATTGCAGTCTTACAGACTAAAACTAACAGGGATGTACTCAATCTAAACTGCGGCGAGGGACAGTAAGACCGGTGTAGGGCACCTCTTCTGTGGGAGAAAAGAGGCCTTCCATCTTTCAAAGGACTGCATTGAGCCAGACTACACACAAGAAACAGGCATTTTCGTTTTTCACTCCTTGAAATAGAAAGTGCTGCTTGAGTTCATTTGAGACTGTGAGAACTTTAAAATAATGAAAAACATGTCATCCCTTTAGTTTGAAGCAGTGAATTTACACTCTGCCATGATGGCCAAAAGTACTGGTATCTGAACTACAATTGGCAGTCCTTCTGTGTTGGTTACGTTTTTGTGTTCTCCAATGAAAGTATCATCCATGCAATTTAAAATACATGTAGCCTATTGCACCAATTATTGAGTACTGAAGAAGGCAGTGTGCCGAAATGCATTTGCTCGAATTAAACCCTACAAATGTCCCATGAGTGCTCCCTACCTTTTTTGTCTTTGAATATTACCAAGTGATTTCACCCTCATGCCAGCAGAGAAAGCACCCGTCCACAGGTCGGCAGTTCTGGGTGACCTATATGTATCCCCCTAAAAACCAAATATAACAAAAAAAAGTATTAATAAAATTAAATAAACCGAACAAATGCAAACACAGTACAATTATAAAAAAAAATGCATAAAAAATAGTTCACAAATAAATGTTTAACATATTTGTAAAGAACCAATACTCATAACATTTCTTAAGTAATTAAGTTCAAATTTTAAAGTAAACATGTACCTATTTAAAAATCAACATTTAAAAATCTGAACTAAATTTCCAATTTAAAAATGGCTTACTTGAGGTTTGTGGCCAAGATACCGAACATGGTGGTCGCTCTTTCTTGAGCTCAGCCATCTCTCCATGTATATCCATATCTCTGTTGATCCACAAGTCTCTCAAGTGATCTGGCAACTCCACACATGTTGTGGGGGCCACCAGGAATGATCTAGCACCCGTGGCTGACCTGGAGGCGGCCCGGATGCTGCCAGCGCTGGGCGGCTATGATCCACAGTAGCTCAGCCGTGTCTGGCAGAATTCATCGTCCACTCCCCTCATCGACAACAAGCACTGGCGCCAGATAAAAATCCATCCGGGAAGACACCGGCCTATGGAGACAAAGGCGTGGCCTGGAAGCAGGTGGAGGCCTCCCTTATCCCTACGGCATTGGGGGGTGTCAGCCACTGGCTCTGATCGGGAGACCCCACCTTAGTGGCCCCGGCACTGATTGAGAAAAGCTCCTGCCAGCACACAGGTGCAATGGGCCTAAGAATTAGAGGTCACGCGGCCTGGTCTGCAGGGTCTGCCTGGACTTTCCCCTTTCGCTTTAGGGGACTGCAAGTGTTGACTTTGGACACTTTTCACCCTCATAAGCTCCAGTGTCTCGCATCAACTAAGGAACCCACCCGGAGACACACCAACAGTGGGCCCCTCAGGACATATGCAGTCGCATGTTTAGGACTTCTGGCTCTTTTTTCCCTTGGTGGCCTCACAAGGCACATGGCTCTTTGAGGCCCAGGCCCTGCGCTACAGGACGAACTGGTGAAACACATAGGGCATCCACCAGTCCCCCCCATCTTCCTTACTTTCAACTGCCTGTGTGACCCACAGACCCCATGAATTAGCTAAGACAGACCTAGGGAGTGGATGGTCCAGACCCAGGGAGAGAAGATGGGTCCTCGCAGCGACGTGCGCCGACGCCTTCCATAAATCAGCTCTCTTACACATTCCAGGTGACTGGGACCCCCAGAGATAACTTCATGGAAAAAGATAAACAGCTTGGACCCGGACTTCACTGGGGCTGTACAGACAAATATGCACAGCCCACAGGGCCCCATTGTTGGCAACTGCATTACCTCTCTGGAGATGACAATGGGCAGATTAAAGGTCCATGTGTCTCTGTTGAGGTTTGACTTGCGCAACATGGCAGCAAGGGTTACGGTGGCTGAGGATCATATCTCCGAAACAAAGGACATGCTCGGTACTCTATGAGCCATAGTTAATGGCCTACAGAAACAGTATACTATCTTGAGTCGTAGGTGGAGGTTGCAGAAAGTTGCGCCTGCAGGAACAACATTAGAATTGTGGGGCTCCCAGAAGGAGCAGAAGGGATGTCCTCTATCCAATTTGTGACCCCCTGGGTCACAAATTGGATAGAGGACATCCCCTCATGGGTTCTGAATGATGAGAGTTGATGAGATTTCTCCCTGTTTGGGGTGGAGTGAGAGCACATATCTTTAGCGCAGAGGCCTCTGCCTCGTCACATATTTGCCTGCATCTTCAACTTTGCAGTCAGTCACATGATCCTTAAGGCCTCTCAACAACAGGAGACTCTTACATGCGACTCTGTATGGGTGATGGCCTTTCCCAAGTACACACTCAAAGTACAACACAAAAGTACATTTCTGACTGTGAAACAGAAGCTGAGAGCGCTACAAATACAATACATACTCCTTTTCTCTGCACAGCTAAAGGTCATCTTTCAGAATAAAACTGTCTTTTTCAACACATCAGAAGTGGCAAGGACATGCCTCACTTTAGGCAAGATGTGTCTTCCTAGTCCTCTCATCACAACAACACAGGGCCTGGGGGGAGCTGCTGGGTCTGCCCTGACGTATGCAGCTGCGGCACAATTCCGCCACTGACCTTCTTGAGGTTCAAAGACCCCAGACACTTGAGGCCCCTAGACCCAGATCTCATGAACAGAAGATCATCCCCTTCCTAAACAGAGACAGGAGGCATGGAAACCTGCCACTTCTGTATGCTTGGGACAAATCTGGTTTCACTACCTTTGTCAACAACCAGGCTTATCGTGGACTACTTGGACCCCTCGTCTATCTACACTTGTGGGTTGAGGTATAGGGATTGTTTAAGGGGATGGCAAAAAGAAACAACATTGGGGTGTGGTCGCCAGGTTGGGAACAGTTCCAAGTTTATTCCACGACAGATACTTCATGTTTCTGAGGTAAGGAGAGAGTGGGTGGGGGTGTTTTGTTATTGTTCTGTAGTTTTGTTTTATAGGCACCTGCACCAGATGCCACTGTGCACCGTCATGACTGACCCTGAGCCCAGAACATCTTTCCCGCTCGAGCACTGCCATTATACTGACTCGTCCCATGGCTGACCACGCAAATGCTGATGTACGTGGCATCATCCTTCGCTTGACATGGAATGCTAATGTTATCCTAGTCCTAGTCTAAAGAGGCACGGTGTTGAAACGTGCTAAAAGATACTCTGCCGAAATACTACTCCTGCAGGAAACAGACTTGGCGGGTCCTAGGTGCCCTGTTCTTACCCAATTGGGGTACACATAGGTGTTTCATGCTGTTTGTTTCTTCAGGGTCACGGAGAACAGCCATCATGCTATACTGCAGCCCTCCAATGGTAGTGGACAACATTTGGCATGACAATCTTGGGCGACACACAGCGATATCTGGACAATCTATTGTGATAGCTAGTGTCTACGCCCCCTGCTTACGCACAGCTCCTTACAAGTACTGTGACGCAGTTCCCAACAGGACTCTGGGTTCTTGGGGGGGGACTTCATTTGTGTTGTGGATTGGAGATTGGACAGGACTTCTAAAGTGGGGAGTGCTGGCCAGGGGCAATTCCCACTGGAACTGCTCATCAAGGCAAAGGGCTATATAGATACATGGCAAGCACTTCACCTGCAAGGCTGGGGTTATACTTTCTACTCTGGGGCCTACAATAACCTTTTCCCGGTTAAACTATTTTCTTTCACCTGCCTCAAAATCCCACAAGGTTAAAGACTTCTACATCCATGCCCAAAGTCTCCCAGATTACACCCCATGGAAATACAGCTGCAACTAGGCCCATGTCCCTCCTGGTTCGTCTGGCGTCTTGACACTTGGCGGCAGCAGGATGCCACAGCCAAGACCTATATCCATACAGTCATAGACTGGTACCTAGACACGAATAAAGGCATGGTGTTGTCACCGGAGGTTCTCCGGGATGCATGGAAGGCCACAGTTAGAGGGGACATTCTTAGCCACATTTCGGGAATGTGCAAAAAGCACAGACAGGAAGTGACAGACTTGGAGACTCTCATCCTAGAGTTGGTATATCCAGTTCTCCCACTACTTTGAGGAACCCCTTGCACCAACAAACGGTACTCCGTCAGTTGCTCATGGATGAGGCTCAGGCTCAGCGGTTCACTATGGAGACCTGCATATTTCAATGGGGTGATAAAACCAGCAAGACACTATACTGTCTCTGTACTAGTATGGCACACTGCACATCCACTGCATACACAACTGATGGGGAGGACACACAAGCAAAGAGGCCATTGCACGGAGCTTTGCCATATACAACACAGCATTGCAGGAATTTCGGCCATGATTGCGTTATATGCAGATGGTGTCCTGATTTTCTTGGATGACCCAGGTCCTACACATTCTTAGTGTCTTTGGGACTTTTTCCAGGCTTATAATCAACAAACCTAATCTTCAGTGTACCCCCCTGGTGTACCCTCCATCGATGCTTGGCTGGGCTTACGGTATACAGGACCTCCGGCAGGGCTTCCTGTACCTTGGAGTGTATGTGACAGAATAACCAAAGTGGGCCTAGGAACATAGGGGGTCATTAGGTAGATGGGCGGACTTAGTCCGCCCGCCATCCCATCGGGGGAAGGGACCGCCCACCATAAGGGCGGGGGTCCCATGGGGGGGATTAGGATGCGCCCGCACAGTGGCGGGCGCATCATACATGTTTAACATTGGGGCAGGCGGTGTTTACATCAGCACCCGCCGCAATGTTAAAAAAGCTTGGGATGCATTTGCATACACAAAGCGGCAGGCACCGCGCGGTGCCTGTCGCATTGTGTATGCAAATGCAGGGGGGTACCACAGGTACCCCCCATGTGCACCCCCCACCTCGCCTTCACCATGGGGGCCTGCAACGGGCCCCCAAAGTGAAGACCGCATCCTTTTCCGTGGCGGCAATGCATCTGACGAAGCACATCCTGATATGGCTGGCGGTGTCTGATAGACACCGCCACCATATAAACGCAAGGCGACCGGGGCGGAAAAGTGGCAGACGGTCTTTCCGTCCACCGCGGACACCCCAGCCATGTTAATATGCCGGGGGTGTCATTGCAGCAAGGATGGCTGGCGGATCGCCCCCGCCAGACCGGCGGTGGCTACCGCCAGCCTGGCAGGGCGATCCGCCAGCCTGGTGGGGGCGATCCGCCAGCCATCCTAATGGGCCCCATAATGTTAAGCTTCACCTGGAGCAGGTGACCCGCAACCTTGGGTTTGGACAATTGTGCCCCTATACATTATTGGGTGCTCCTTCATATATAATAAGGTCAAGTTGCCCTGTCTGTTATACCAGCTACAGAACTACCCTTTCCTACTCCCAATATCCCTTTTCTGGTACTTTCTATGGTGGGCCTTTACTCCACGAATAGTCCTCTCTAAATCTACGTATGTATATGTTATAAATCTACATATGATGCAGTCATTGCAGCTTCAGACATGCTCTTGTATTACAGGGCATCTCATCTTATAGCCATAAACAAATGGTGCTTGAACACTACAGCTGATCCACCGAAAAGAGGGTGATACAGAAGACCCTCTTCCTACACTTGTTATAGGGAGTGGCATTTCGAGAAACCTTCCATCGGCAACAAAAGTTACTCTTTGGATCTGGAGGGAGCCCCAAAGAACCATCAGGTGGGCAGGATGCCTGACAAAGGAAACACCCCTGTTACATCGTAGTTGGTTGTTGCAATTCTTTCCCTTGGAGGGCTTCAAAGTCTGGGACGTGATAGGTATATCAAAGCTGGGAGGACGTCCTCTAGAGCCAGACAATGAAATCCTTCCCAGAGCTACAGGCAGAATATGACTTAAACCGCTCAGTTTTTCTGGTACCTGCAGCTAAGACACGCCCTAACGCAATACATCAGAGGGATATGGACGAACCAGCCCACTGGAGGTCAAATTACTCCTGAGTGAGTTGAATGAACATAAGTCCACTCATGACAAAAGACAGTTTCAGGAAATTTTACAGGTGTATCGATCATCAGTGGTCAACATGCTGGACTCTTTCGACCGACTCCAAGAGGCAAGGACAGGGGAGTTAGGATATTTCATTGATGATGACTGTAAGGAGGCTTGTGCCTTCCCCCGTGAAACAGCGATTGCTTGGTGGTTCCGCCTGAAACAGTGGAATTACTTACACAGGGTTTATTATACCAGGGGCAGACTATGGAAGATGGGGGCAGTAGCCTCGCCGACCTGCTTGTGCTGCACATCAGAGCAGGGTGATTTTCTCCATGCAATGTGAACGTATAAGAAACTGACCCCGTTTGAGAAGTGGTGTTGATATGCCTGAGATGTGTGCTGGGTTTAACACTACCTTGAAATCACAAGTTTGTCCTTCTTCATGTCAAGGAGGAGATAGACACCGACAGATACCGCGCCTCACTGTTGTGATTGGGATTGGTGATTTCGAAGAGCTTCATAGCCAGGATTGGAAAGACAGCAACCCTTCATCCTTGGTATCGTGGCAATCTGGGCTAGACTGTTGCATGAGCCTGGAAATCTCCATATAAACGTGTAGGGGCTGCCCGTTCAAATATGACCAAATATGGGCTGCATGATGTTGATACCGCAGCTTCACCCTGCAAAAGTTTGAAAATACTCTCCACTCTCTGGAAGACAAAATCCAGACTTCTACTAATAAGGACTGAACTGGGTTACCGGGGGGAAGGAACTCAATGTTGATAATTGTAATGCTAATTGTTGGTTGGAATTTGAGGGAAGTTTTATTTTGTTCTTGCTTCCTATGGTCAATCATGTAAAAAGTCTGGTGCGTCAAAACCTGATGAAACAAATAAACTGTTGTCATAAAAAAATGAGTTACCTATTAAAAACATTCAAAATAAATATTCATATTTGAAAACCTCCTACAAAGCTCCCCTTCCTGTGATCTTGTGTTCCATGACATTCTTGTCATCACAATATTTTGTAGATGCTATTTGTGTTCACCTGTATTTTTGCAACATTATTAAAGTTGTATACCATTACATCACCTCAATGCTCATTTCCTTCCCATTTGTTCTTATGTGCTGGTGGAATAAGCTACCAATCTGATACTGAAATTTCTTAATTCAGGTTCCTATATATATATCAAAAATATTAGTTTCTAACCTCTTCCTATATTCTTGTTTGAAGGGGTTGGTTCTTATAAATTGTGTAGACCATTTGTCTGAAATGGTCCAGAGCCCACATTATTTCTCAACTGTTGTTGTACCAGATCTCCTCAGGACAATGCTAAACTTGGTGTTAAGTGCACGGATGGGTCAGTCATTCACACCATCTACCAGGGATATATAGCAGTGCCCTATTACTGCTCACTGGATCACTTTCAAAGTACTGGACTCGAAGGCAGCCACCACCTGTACTGCCTTAGAAAGCGTTTACCAGCATACAATGATTGCAATTTAATACAAAGAGAAGGCAAGCAAAGCTATCAACATTCTGAGGAATTAGACACTCATCTCATGCTCGGTTAATCAATAGAAAATAAGAAATTGCATCATTAAAATACTTGCTTCCTTTGAGCCAGTTATGCAGGATGGGGTGGGGTGATGCTCCAATGCTCATGTTAATGATGAAAGTCAGGTTGCATAAGCCTCAAGCAAAATTTGGAGAGAGCAAGAATTATGAAGCACCTGGGGTTCTTGGAAACTTTCTCCTGGATATGGACAAACGTGCAGACTGAACACAGAGACAGTGGATTCTGAGGAGAACATCTCGGCCACCAATCTGCATCCATGTTTTTAGACAGTCTTCTACTCCTTTTTCCAAATGAGTATAGCTTGCAGGTCAAAAAAGAACTGTACAGCAAGAATCAGTGATATGCTGGTCTCGAAAAATGGACGGCTTGCCAGTACTCAGCTGAGGGGTTGCCAGAATTCAGCAGGCTGGAAATAAAATATCTATTGTGTCCTTCAGCCAATGTATTCTCAAACTTGCTTTCAATGCAGCTTTGACACCTTTTATTGTCAGAAGAATGAGCCCAGCTGCTCAAAATGTGGGGATACTAGATGTGCTAAAAATGAACAGGAACGTCTTCCCAAGTGATCTGGAGCCAACAGAAACACTGAAGAGAACGTGGTTCCAGATATCATTGCCCACTATGTTTTTTATTTACCACAATTATCACTGCTAAAATAAGTAACATAAACAGATCGACAAAAAGTGACTACTATAACACCTTGCACTGTGTGCAATCGCTTCCCCTTTCCAAATGCTAAAATTAACATGTGCGCTGAATCTGTGTATTGCTTCGCCCTCCCAAATAATAAAAAATACGGCACCCCCACTCGGAGGCACACACACAGCAAAGCAATAAAATCACCAGGACAGGGATTTCACTCTCATGGAATGAGACACATCAAAAGACTGTTTTCAGAGTAAAGCATGGGGTTTTATTTGTGCAATACTCTCTAACAAAAAAGGCTTTCCCAGATGGTGAATGAAAACAACATTCAAATGTATATAGAGATATATATCTGTATATATATATGTGCAAGCAATAATAACACAATTATAAGTAGGGAAATGCAACTCTTAAATGCAAGGAATAAAATACAAGCAGATAATACTGGACGTCCACTGCAAGAAATAAGAACTGTTAAATTCAAGTAATCAGAAAGATATATACACTAAAAATCAGATGATTATAACCACCGGAGACTTAAATGTGCACAGAGACACACTCACACATCACAATGCCATTATAATCAAAAAGTACATATAATCGGCTGCAAACACTGCATCTTAGCCCACTCCTGACTGGGGGATTCACAGCCGGGGTCAAGAGACTCACCAAGGCGGAAACTCCTACACTGAAGTAGACGTGTTCACCTCCATTCAGGTCCAACTCCCGCTTTCCAACTCAACAAACCTCAGTTTTATATTCTCAAATCACTAGAAGTTTCCGAGAAGACCTCCTCTGCGCCAAGGAAACTTACTGGAGTTGGCCACTCTCAATGGAAGCATTCCAAAGGTAAAGGAATTCTCACGTATTCTTCTGAGCTCCCACATGTTCTAGCCCCTTATCTTAACGAAGCTTGGGAAAGTTGAAAACATTCTCCAAAAGTACAGAAAACAATCTTGAATGTGAATTGCCCAAACAACTTGAGTGATCTGGGGGCCTGCCTGTGCACACAAAGCTCAAACTAGACAGATTCAGAATTCAAGATGGCATGAGGGCATATCAAAGCCAATAGTAAGAACTTCATAATACTTCCCAATGTACAGGTGGATGCACGTTTGTGCACCACTGCCTATTGCACTACACACTTTATTTCCCAATGTAAAACATACTGCACATTTGAGCACCACTGCATATAACACTACACTCCCAGACCGAGAAGTACATTCCACACCTCTCTTTCTCTCTTATGCTTTCAAATGAACATCCCACATATTCTGTTCCTGGCAAGGCTGTTCTACTCTGTGAAAGTACTCACCCTCTGCAGCTACAAGAAGTCATGAAAGAACTCTTCAAAGAAAAGTGCACATGCAGGAAAGATTATGTTGTACATTCAAGAAAACACCTAAAGTCAATTAAAATAATGGTAGAATTTTGTTCCTAGTATAAGGAAATTTAGAGTCCCTTATTGTTTGAGTATTGGAAGATCTATCCCTCCTGACCCATTTTTTCTTTTGGCATTTTTTAAACAAGGGCACGAAATGCAAGTAGAGTGGAGCTGTGACAACATTTTACATAGTAACTATTTTAACAAAACGTTATTGGTAGTACCACCAACTTTTTAATTCTAGAAATTGCTCTTGTTATTAATGAATCCCAACATGTTTTTTATATTTCTCTTGTTTTTTACATCTGAAATACTTCATTCTGTATTAAATTTATAATTTTAGCTAAATTTGTTTAGAATGTTATCTTGTTTGATTTTCTTATTTCTCTTATGTTGTATTTCTATTTGACAGTTTGCTGCCCCGACATTAAAGGTACTTTTTCCTTGCTGAATGTGCCCCATTTCCTCCTAGGAACCTGCTTATTCTACAAGGCAATGATTGGTTTAAATGTGTTGGAACTGAGCCAGTGCTCATATCTAGACTGAATTATTTCTCCCCAATAACCTAACAAACCAGTTTCCAACATGTTCTAAAACCTTTATTGGTATTATCCTTGGGTCAATAATTGCTCTAAATTACTAGGCCTATCTTATTAAGTTAGCCACTTGTGGGTCGGGCCTATAATTGCAGGAGGGTGCATTTAACAACCATTGCTTCCTGCAAATGTTCGCAGTAATGCTTAATAACCGCCCACACAGAATTATAATTCTTGCTGTGCCATTTTATCTCAAACTTATTTAAACTTGGAAGCCAGTACAGTGGTAATCGTACATTTTGGCGTGAGTATTCTTCTTACATCTATATTCTATGTATAGGTTTTTTTTCAATCTAAAGTGGCTAGGTGACCAAAAGACAATCTTTCCTTGTCTGATGTACAAGAATGTTTAGGTTTTGATCACAGCTGTTTAACAAGCCTCTGAAGCAGCTAGAGAGCAAAGAGTCAAATGCTCATTTTACAGTAAACTGAAATGAATCCCTCCAGATTACGTTAAACACTTCTTGCATGAAGGACAATTAAAGCACTTTTCCCTCATTAGCAAAATAGACATTTCTAGCTTTGCTCTGCCTTCAAAGTTAAAAAGTGCTTTATTGATCTTCCTATAATTATTCATTGATTTCAGTGGTGGTCTGGATGGGGACGCTGGATTCGTGCATTATGTGATAACAGTGGAATCTAGCCATATTTTATGATGCAGCATGTGTATCTGACTTTGACTGTGAGCTGACAGATTCATTAACTAGCAGAGCATTTCTTGTTTTCATTTCAGTTTTTGAAGATTTCCAAACAGACTCTCATTACTAGAACCCCAGGTAACGTCAAACGAATCAGTAGCTAAATTAAACAGCCCGACTGAGATTACAAAGTATTACGCATGGAAATGTCAGCTGCTGAAAACTCGGTGTGCAGGATTCAGTGTGGAAACACATTGCTGCAGGAGATTGCCCAAAAGCTTGTAATCCGGGTTATTTTAGCTACCCACGAATTAGTGGCATGCTGGTAACTGTAAATATAGGGATGACAAAAACAGAAAAATAGACATTTTTCCAGGGCTTTCATAATATGGCCCTTAGTTGCAGAACAATGCAAATTACAATTCTTCTATACAGTTATTTTTAGCTAACTAGCACACATTGATCAGATATATATATTCACTTACCAGAATGCAGCTGAGTGGTGAAAGTAGCGGGAAGTGTCGGCACCTGTGAGGTGAAGGAGGGGCCGATGAACACATGACCAGGGAGTGGTCTTAATTTTAAATAACACATGCGAAGACCCCCAGAAACAACGAGAGACCATCTGGAATGGGCACTGATGAAGCCATTGAAGGCGGAAACGCGTCTGCCCTGCATTTCCAGAGACTTTTAATGCCAGCGTTTTAATAGAAATAAAGCAGCGTCTTGAAAACCCCCGGAGCAGCGTCATACTCTTTTCGTTAGGAGGAGAGAGTGAGTCCACAATGTTTCCCAGCTAGCAGGTGCTGGTTCAGTGATGCGTCCTCTCGATTTGGAGCTACGCGTTGTACCTGCAAACGATGTTTGTACCCAATCAGTTACGCGTCCCCCCCCCCCAGGCGTCAGACTTCTACGAGGCAACTCACGCCAGTAAGGGGAGAGAGGAGGCAAAGATGTTTGCCTGAGAAGGGGGACCAAGGACGGCTTTACCTTCCACATGACTACACCGGCGTGGGGTCACCAGCCAACCAAGATTGGGGCATCAAACGATGTCTAAGAAAGATCCATCACTGTATGGGCTCTTACGGAGGATTTCACTTACCAGAATGCAGCTGAGTGGTGAAAGGAACGGGAAATGCCGGCACCTGTGAGGTGAAGGAGGGGCTGATGAACACATGACCAGGGAGTGGTCTTAATTTTAAATAACACATGTGAAGACCCCCAGAAACATTGAGAGACTATCTGGAATGAGCACTGATGAAGCCAATGAAGGCGGAAACGCGTCTGCCCTGCGTTTCCAGAGACTTTTAATGCCAGCGTTTTAATAGAAATAAAGCAGCGTCTTGAAAACCCCCGGAGCAGCGTCATACTCTTTTCCTTAGGAGGAGAGAGTGAGTCCACAATGTTTCCCAGCTAGCAGGTGCTGGTTCAGTGATGCGCCCTCTCGATTTGGAGCTACGCGTTGTACCTGCAAACGATGTTTGTACCCAATCAGTTACGCGTCGCCCCCCCAGGCGTCAGACTTCTACGAGGCAACTCTCGCCAGTAAGGGGAGAGAGGAGGCAAAGATGTTTGCCTGAGAAGGGGGACCAAGGACGGCTTTACCTTCCACACGACTGCACCGACGTGGGGTCACCAGCCAACCAAGATTGGGGCATCAAACGATGTCTAAGGAAGATCCATCTTCAACCTTGACTCGCAGGAAGCGGCCCAGGATTTCCAGTCCACCCTTTGCCATATCAGCGACTGGATGGGCGCTCACCACCTTAAGCTTAACCCCGACAAGATGGAGCTCGTTCTTGTCGGAGGCCCAGCCAATCCATGGAACTCCACCTTCTGGCCCCTCTCCCTTGGCCCCCCTCCTAGTCCCGCTGAAAAAGTAAAAAGCCTAGGGGTCTACATCTCACAAGATCTTTCCATGAATCATCAGATCAGCGCTACAGTATCCTCCTGCTTCCACCAGCTCAGAAAAATCCGGAAAATAGCTCACTTCCTGACCACTGAAGCTCTCACCCTGGCGCTGTTGGCGCTAGTCATCTCTCGGATCGACTACGCCAACGCCCTATACGCAGGCATTCCACAATATCAAATAAAGAGACTCCAGTTAATCCAGAATCAGGCCGCCCGTCTTATCCATCGTCAGCCAAAACATCACCACGTTCGTCCCCTCCTCAAAGCCCTTCATTGGCTTCCTGTGTCGGAGCGCTGCAAGTTCAAACTTGGCTGCCTAACCCATAAATCCCTGGCCGGTATCGGCCCCTCTTTCATCTCCTCTCTTCTTCATCCGTACGCCCCCCCCAGACACCTCCGTTCCGCCCATCACGCCCTCCTCCAGACACCTAGGTACAGGCGTAAAAAGCACGGAGGTCTTAGATTCTCCTTCTTGGCCCCCTCACTCTGGAACTCCCTACCTTTAGACCTCAGACTCTCCTCTTCCTATCCTCACTTTCACTCTCTCCTAAAAACTCACCTTTTCCGCGGTGTCTATACATAAAGTTCTTCTTTCTCCCCTCTTTGCCTCCTCCTGGGTTGGTGATCAGCGCCAAGAAACCGTCCGGTGAACGCAGCGCTATACAAATCCTTTTTACATTACATTACATTACATCCATCACTGTATGGGCTCCTGTGGAGGATTTCACTTACCAGAATGCAGCTGAGTGGTGAAAGGAACTGGAAGTGTCGGCACCTGTGAGGTGAAGAAGGGGCCGATGAACACATGACCAGGGAGTGGCCTTAATTTTAAATAACACATGCGAAGACCCTCAGAAACAACGAGAGACTAGCTGGAATGGGCACTGATGAAGCCATTGAAGGCGGAAACGCGTCTGCCCTGCGTTTCCAGAGACTTTTAATGCCAGCGTTTTAATAGAAATAAAGCAGCGTCTTGAAAACTCCCGGAGCAGCGTCATACTCTTTTCGTTAGGAGGAGAGAGTGAGTCCACAATATATATATATACCACAACTGCTGAATTTCTCGATGTCTGTATTAACATCAATGGTACTGTCATTGGCACCTCCCTGCATAGGAAACCCACTGCTGGCAACTGTATATTACATGCCAGCAGTGGTCACCCAAAGCATGTCATCAACAGTATTCCTCTTGGTGAAATGTTGCGCTTAAAAAGAATTTGTAACACACAAGAGAAGTTTGAGGAAGGTGCTGCTGCAATGTTAGCTAGACTTCAAGCAAGAGGATATAGTAAAGGTTGTCTAGCTAACGCATTACAAAAGAGTCAAGAAAGATCAAGAGTCTCCTTGCTGACACCCAAACTCCCTGAAAATGAAACCAATGCTGATATAACCAGATTAATAACTACATACAGCAGACAACACCGCAAGATTAAATCCATAATGACCAAACACTGGGCAGTCTTAAAAACCGATGGTGTTCTACGGGACATCACTCCAGACAGACCCGTGATTACATTCAGGCGTGCATATAGCATGCACAGTAAATTGGTCAAATCTAGTCCTGAATTACCTGCAGTTAACCAATGGTTGGGAGGTAAAGGCTTCCATAAATGTTCCTCTTGCCGAGCATGTAAATTCGAGCAGAACACGACCCATTACTGACATTGATGTTCCAATTCATGGCAATTACAACTGCCGAACGGAGTTTGCAATTTACGTCCTAACATGCACCTGCGGTCTGCGCTATGTAGGCAGTACCGGTGCCCAGGTGCATGTTAGAATACTGCAGCACCTTCGTGCTATTGTCAATCACGATAGTGCTTATCCGGTGGCGCGCCACTTCAACAGCAGGCACAACAGGGATCTGTCGTGCCTATCATACTATGTCATCAACGCTGTTGCTCCTCTCAGATGCGGTGGCGATCGTGATAAACTATTACGCCGACTGGAAACGCGGTACATTATCAGGCTCGACAGCAAACAGCCTAACGGGTTGAATGTGACAGAGGACATGCACAACTTTCTGTAGGGATAGAGTTTAAACACATTCAGTCTGCATCCAACAACTGTGTTGTAATTTGACTTTCCAGCTGGTACACCACCACAGCGAAAAATGTCTAACCACACATGTCCCAAATTGTATATAATCCACAACAATGCACCTATTTTAGGTGATCTGCAGTCCGATTTTTGTTTCTGAACTGGCCGGTCAGGGCTCTGAGCATGGCAGTCTTTTAAAAATCACTGGTTCAAAATTTCTTTAGGTGGTTCAATTGCACTGTGAATAAATTTGAGCACTTGAATTTATGTTTTTCACATATGCAAAACAACCTTTTTTTGTAAATAGTCCTTAATATTTATGTAATATAAAGTTTATAATGTATACATTTTAAATAAGTATATAGGACTGTAGCTCAATCTCATAGTCTTACACTCAGGTGCTTTCTAATGAGATATTTTTCTTTTTCTCACAAAGTTTTGCCAAAGTTCTGTATCAATTTATCAATGGTATTGTGATTATATTCAACACCAAAACCCGTGTATAATGCTTTACATAAATAATTTGCGAATGTTGTAGTTTATGATTGTAAACTGTCTGAGAATTGAATATTGCATTGATGCATATCATTTCAACAACTTTACTAGTAACTTTACGCAAAATGCATTTATGCAGTTATGATATATTCAAATTTCAATGTATTTGTATAACAATTTATACAAATTTTCAGCTACTTATAACAAAGTCCACATCATGCATTATTTCACATGGGTTCAATTTTTTGTTTATCGCCAACACATATATCATTGTACTAATACGTACTGTGACTTTAAATTGTTTAAATCAGGCTGGAGGCTTAACTTTGTGTTGCACGTGTGGTAGGTGTGGCCCAGAGGAGGGGTCAGAACTGCATTTATAAAAGTATTCCCTTAACAAGAATGTGGTGTGTGAACAAGAGTACGCCAGTACTCGAAACGTTGCATTTTTGAAAGGCATTGAATAAACAACTTGCCCGGATAACGTGGGGTCTGCCTCTTCTTTCGCCGCTCGTGTGTGGAGGTTTGAAGATTACGTATATATATATATATATATATATATATATATATATATATATATATATATATATATATATATATATATATATATATATATATATCAGATGCGTTTCGGCTTTATGCCTTGTTCACGGTCAAATTACCGTGAACAAGTCATGAAGGACACATTAAATCGTACTTCTGTGGCACATTTGGGTGTCTGAATGTTCTTCAGACACCCAAATGTGCTCACGTGTAAAAACACACTGCACTCTCGGGGTTTTCAGTCCAAAGATTTTAATATCACGAGGACGCTTTTCGGCATATCTGCCTTCTTTAGCTCGTTTTGATAGTGCAGACAGGCCAGCGAGGAGGTGCTTTAAACGCAGGGAAGCATTCCCATAGGTCAGCGCAATCACGGGGAAAAGGTCAATGTCTTAATTGCTACCAGATGGTACAGGAAATCCCCACAGTCTCGGGCGGTTCATTTCAGCAATTTAAAGTCTAGATGAAAAAATGACAGCCTCGCCAGAGACCCTCGGATGTTCCCTTCGTTGCGCAAATGTTCAGTAAAGCACCTTTCAATCCGTTGGCCTGCCTGCTGGACACCCCATCGTCAGATCACGCAGCATCACAGTTCACAGAGCAGGGGACGGCATATATCCGTAGTCCCTTCAATCTGAATGATTGACGCATTCACGACTCCATAACCCAGAATGCTGCACTGGTGGTGCAGGGCGTATGTAGTTCTGTACTCCGCTCCAAGTTCCACCAAGGACGCATTCTGCACTCTTCTCGACGGGTGCGGTTAAAATGGTGGTGGGTCCATTCCAAATAACCAAGCTCACGTGTAAAAACACACTGCACTCTCGGGGTTTTCAGTCCAAAGATTTTAATATCACGAGGACGCTTTTTTGGCGTATCTGCCTTCTTCCAGCTCGTTTTGATAGTGCAGACAGGCCAGCGAGGAGGTGCTTTAAACGCAGGGAAGCATTCCCATAGGTCAGCGCAATCACGGGGAAAAGGTCAATGTCTTAATTGCTACCAGATGGTACAGGAAATCCCCACGGTCTCGGGCGGTTCATTTCAGCAATTTAAAGTCTAGATGAAAAAATGACAGCCTCGCCAGAGACCCTCCGATGTTCCCTCCGTTGCGCAAATGTTCAGTAAAGCACCTTTAAATTTGTTTATATATATGTATGTATGTATGTATGTATGATATATATATATATATATATATATATATATATATCTGTGAAGGCCGAAACGTTATGCTGAGGTGCGCCTTTTTCACTATTGAATAAAACACTGCTCACCTGCACTTTGGGTCTCCTCTCTTCTTCTGCGCCGAAGGTATCCAGGACTGGGCTCCAGGCGAGAGAAAGCTGAGATTGTTTCATATATATATATATATATATATATATATATATATATATATATATATATATATATATATATATATATATATATATATATATACATTCACTGAAAAAACCATAAGTTTCACACCAGTTATAGTTAGCTGGAAATTTTACTGACATAAAACCATTGAAATTCCCATGTTATAGTTAGTTGGCCTCACTATAACTTGCACCCCTGCAATGCACTGCTGATGACGTCACATATTACATCACTCATGACATGGTCAGTGACATCACTCATGACATCACTGATTACACCATCCTTGTGACAGACTGACAGACCTCCTTTCGGTGTAATGTAACCCTTGAAACACATATTCAAAAATAGAAACTAACAGTTTCAAAAAAATTGAGATACCCATACCACTTACAACAACCAATTCAGTAATTCCACCATCTATATACACATCCTCTCATTCAGCAACAGTTCTATATAGTCACTCATACATATACTCACTCATCATATGTAGTGATAGACCTATACATTCTGTTACACACCGACAGTCATCCAAAAGTTACTCACACACATACTCACACATGCAAATAAACTATTGAACATCCATTTATTTGCATATACAGCTATACACACACTAGTACATTACTTCTAAGGAAACTTACACATACTTACTCTCTTAAACAATCACTTAGAGAAACACATACTTATTTAAACAGGAACTCTTTCAATCTCTCACTCTCACATATACTCACTTATATACATCAATACTCACATATACTAGATTAAAACATATGTAGTTACTCATTAAGACACTAGTGAGGCAGGCATTCACTCACTAACACACACATATTCACACTTATCCACCCATACAGTCCTGGACATACGCTGTCTTAAAAACACATACAAACAGTGAGTCAGTCACCAACCTGTGCAGCCACTTATACACAAAGTGAAACACTGATACATATATTTAAAATATTTAAAAATTACTCGCTAATATATGTATTCACTAAGATACACTTTATAAGCCAGTTAACCAATCAATATTTTATTAAAAATAAACATCCATTTACACACTTATTTAACCCCTTCGAAGCTAATGACGAGCTGGGCTCGTCATGGCGCTTACCTGCCGTGCGCGGATGACAAGGCCAGCTCGTCATGAATAATGGCATCCTGCATATCTCAGCACAGGACGGGAAAACGCCTAGCAGCCATGTGGTTAAACATTTATTCGTCCATCGACCTTTACAAATACATATATAAAACATATTGATATTTCAGAAAGACACACATTCACTGGATGGTGTCATCAGTGATGTCATGAGTGATGTCACTGACCATGTCATGAGTGATGTAATATGTGACGTCATCAGCAGTGCATTGCAGGCGCGCATGTTACAGTGAGTCCAACTAACTATAACAAGGGAATTTCAATGGTTTTATGTCAGTAAAATTTCCAGCTAACTATAACTGGTGTGAAACCTATGGTTTTTTCAGTGAATTTAATAGGTTTTTTAAATGCTAATTCCTAACTATAACTGGTGTGACACCTATGGTTTTTTCTGTGAATTTCATAGGTTTTTTAAATGCTAATTCCTAACTATATATACGGCCCCAAACCTATGTTTTTTTCAGTGAATTTCAAGATTTTGTTAATAGCAAATGTCTATAGCTATGAAATGTAATATTTTTGAAAATGAATGCATCCTATATTATATTTGTATTTAAAACAATTTTTTTAATGTATATATATATATTTTTTTTTGCCCTGGAGCGCTCCCGGGGCGCGCCCCGGTGAGCGCCCCAGAAAGCGTAGTCTTTTGAAGCGCCCCAGGGCGCGCTCCGGAGAGCGTCCCGTTAGCGCTATTGCCGCAAACGAAAACATCATCGTGACGTATCGCGTAGCCACGCCCACGTGATACGCACAGCGTAAGCGCCCCCGGAAGCACTCGAGCGAATTACAATCGCGCAATATAAACATCCGACGCGCTTACGCGACGCGACCCGGGGCGCGCCCACGGGCACGCCCGGGGGCGCGTCGCGTAAGCGCGTCGGGTCATGTGACCTGAAAATAACACTTTTAATTGGTGCAGAACAGTTTTGGTTTTATAATGATGAAATACCTAGTCTTGTGACCTGAAAAGAACACTTCTTATTGGTTCAGGACATTTTTTTTTCCAAATGATGATAGACCCCACCTTTTTTCCTTATTCTGACTTTGTCCTTTGACTGAGGAAGACCTGTTTTGATATCTTTGAGGTATATTTTGTACTTTGAAATGGCTACAGTAGCAGCATCAGTTGGAGCATCTGCACCACCACCTCCACCACCACCACCAAGAGGACCACCACAACATCACATTGGTGGTCAAGAAGAAGAGGAGGAGAAGGAAGAGGAGGAGGGGACGAGGAGGAGGTGGCTGGAAGAACACAATACCCCATACCAACCCAAGCCACACATTGTATGGGAGTTTTTTTCCATCCCTGAGGGAAAAAAGAAAGTGAATGTGGCAAAGGTGTCTTGCCTTATCTGTGACATGGAACTCTCAAGAGGTAACCCAAATAAAAAATATTCATTTGGGAACAATACCATGATAAGGCACATGCAGCGCAAGCATCCTAACAACTATGCTGCCGCAGAAGAGAGAACTGGCCAGCAACCCTCCCCAATCTACACCCAGCACCTCCAAACGAAAATAACCCACTCCATCAGGACCAGAGACAAGAGAGACAATCCCTTGCATTCAACCACGGTTCGGAGAATTTAGGGTCACCTGTATTTTTTGTGGTAAGACCATCTCCTATGGTGAGCAGAGCCTAAAGCTCATCCTCCTTGCTGGTGACAACCACAATTGCCCCCAAAAACCCTAATTTTTTACTGATTTTTTTTGCTCCTGTTGAGCCATTTTTAATTCCCTGTTTTTTGTTTCTCCCCATAAAAATAACCAAAAAAAATACAAAATAGTTCATAAAACCCAAAAAAAGTAAAAAATGTTCAAAAAACATTAAAAAAATATAAAACAACAAAAAGAAGAAATAAAACAGTTCTTTTTAGAAATACCTCCAATTTCTAAAAAAAGGCTTCATTTTTTAAAAACTCTATCATTCATTTTTTCCCCCATGGGACGCTCCCCGGTCCGCACCCCGGTGCGCGTACCGGGCGCTCCCCCCGTGCAAATCAAAACCTAGGGGGTCAAGGGGGGGCTACTCTGCCCCCTTATTGTCATTTCCCCCTTTGTTTTTCCCACCTCTTGTGTCTCGATCCTACCGAGACACAAGATGGCGGCCGCTCTGGACTGTTTCGAATGTTTACAGACACCCGAGAGCCAATCAGCTTTCCGTGCGCACCTCACGTGGCGCGCCCAGAGCGCTCCACGGTGCGCGTACCGGGGCTCTGCCATAGATACATATTTTTTTTTAACCTAAATTACTCAAAAACCACTGGAGCAAATATCTTGAGACATAGCAAAGGCACATCGGGCTACCAGTCCCTACAATTTTGCCAAGTTTGGTGGAAATCCATTCAGCCGTTCGGGCTAAAAGTGAGTTCGACCGCCCTTTGGAAATTAACATGGGGAAAACACGTTTTGGGACCCCCCTTTTATCTCGGCCCCCGCTTCACGAATCCCCCCCAAACTTTAAAGAAAGGATCGAAGCTCCGCGAGGCAAATTTGAGGAAATTTTCAGGAAGATTCGTCAACCGGCGCCAAAGTTATTCACAATAGAATTTTGAGATTTTGCATTGAAAAAAATCCTAACTATAACTACCTACTGGCGACTGCCAGTAGGTAATATATATATATATATATATATATATATATATATATATATATATATATATATATATATATATATATTGTATTTCACAAGTTGCCCAAAGCTTCGGAAATGCACACGATGACAGACGAACTTTTCAAAGTTCATTTACTTGCAAAACACCAGCATTTTACATCCAGAAATAAATCACTTTCACCTGACGCGTTTCGTGCTACATTGCACTTGTTCACAGGTTTGACTCCAGCAAAACATCTAGCCTCGATTTTCTGTGCATTTAAATAATGTCCTGCCTTTTGATTGGATTACTCAGGTAAGTTCGAAATTGATGCATTATGGAACATGGTGTTCCCAGGCTCGAATCACATCCTCCAGTGGGTTTTGTTTTGCTGTTTAAATTTTGTCATTTGTCATAATTGCCTTTAGTGGGCCTCTGGACGTCCTTGCTGGTGGAAATCATGCTGTCTGTTATCCCGCAATGGAGTTAAGAAAAGTTCCAACCTCCACGGTCCTCAGTATAGGCGATGCCACTTCCACGGCAGGACTGCCGTTATATTATTGTATTTCACAAGTTGCCCAAAGCTTCGGAAATGCACATTATATATATAGTTTCGTTTATATATATATATATATATATATATATATATACAGCTCCTAGGGGTGTCCCTATTTCAAGCAGCACACAAGCACGGTTTAGCTCTTCCCCTTAACAAGCTTTATTTAGTAAACAGGCAGCGTTCCTCAGTATTTTAAAGCACACGACCAAAGCCTGACGCGTTTCGTTATCCAACTTCTTCAGAGGCACGGTCGAAAGAAGCATTGCGGGCCAACCCCCCCCCTCTATTTAACCACATCATGCGCTGATATGCAGCTGCGCAAGATGAGCAAACATGTAGGTTTTCTGGGACGTGTAGTCCATTTCAGTCCACAATTGGATGCCTCGTGTAATAATTGCCAAAGCTCACCATGAGCCCCAAGGAAAGGAGCACTGCATGATGTGGTTAAATAGAGGGGGGTGTGGCCCGCAATGCTTCTTTCGACCGTGCCTCTGAAGAAGTTGGATAACGAAATGCATCAGGCTTTGGTCGTGTGCTTTAAAATACTGAGGAAAGCTGCCTGTATACCAAATAAAGCTTGTTAAGGGGAAGAGCTGAACCGCGCTTGTGTGCTGCTTGAAATATGGACACCCCTAGGAGCTGTATGTAATACGCAGCGGTCCAGCCGCGAAGCGGGCACCACCCCAGGACTCCAGGGGGCCACGGGTCCTAACCAGGACTCAACATGTGGAGGGCGATTCCTGGATTTAGCAGTGCTCCTTTCCTTGGGGCTCATGGTGAGCTTTGAACTGGCAATTATTACACAAGGCATCCAATTGTGGACTGAAATGGACTACACGTCCTAAAAAACCTACATGTTTGCTAATCTAGCGCAGCTGCATATCAGCGCATGATGTGGTTAAATACAGGGGGGTGTGGCCCGCAATGCTTCTTTCGACCGTGCCTCTGAAGAAGTTGGATAAGGAAACGCGTCAGGCTTTGGTCGTGTGCTTTAAAATACTGAGGAAAGCTGCCTGTATACCAAATAAAGCTTGTTAAGGGGAAGAGCTGAACCGCGCTTGTGTGCTGCTTGAAATATGGACACCCCTAGGAGCTGTATGTAATATGTGGCGGTCCAGCCGCGAAGCGGGCACCACCCCAGGACTCCAGGGGGCCACGGGTCCTAACCAGGACTCACCATGTGGAGGGCGATTCCTCGATTTAGCAGTGCTCCTTTCCTTGGGGCTCATGGTGAGCTTTGAACTGGCAATTATTACACGAGGCATCCAATTGTGGACTGAAATGGACTACACGTCCCAGAAAACTTACATGGTTGCTCATCTAGCGCAGCTGCATATCAGCGCATGATGTGGTTAAATAGAGGGGGGTGTGGCCCGCAATGCTTCTTTCGACCGTGCCTCTGAAGAAGTTGGATAACGAGTCGCGTCAGGCTTTGGTCGTGTGCTTTAAAATACTGAGGAAAGCTGCCTGTATACCAAATAAAGCTTGTTAAGGGGAAGAGCTGAACCGTGCTTGTGTGCTGCTTGAAATATGGACACCCCTTGGAGCTGTATATATATATATATATATATATATATATCTATATATATATATATATACCCACTGGAGGGAAACAAACATTGGCCATTGGAACTGCAGGTACCACAATGCCTCACAAACAGGAAGTAATCCTGACATTTAAGTACCACCGGAGGAAGTGAAACCTAACATCTATCATTGGACTGCAGTAACCAACGGTGCACAATCGGTGTAATGGCTCACCTTGAAAAAGTTCGAGTAGAACGAAACGCGTCGGAAATGCCACATGCTGTTCCTGCTCAAATAAATTGGCGAAAAAACAAGGTTCGTGTTGCGACTCAATTACTTTCCGAGAGGGGAGAAGTGTGAGAATTAATATCGGCTGGCTCCGCCGAAGAGAAACGCACCACCAGAAGAGCGCCATCATCCTCCAGCCTGGAGCCTTCCTGCGGACTCGTGCCAACGAAGAGGGGGATGCGGTGCCGCCAGGGACCTGCCCTGGTATTGGACCTGAGTCAACTTCGAAAGTGAGCGGACTTGGGGAACCTTAGCCCACACAATCATGTGTTTTAATTAAAAATTCAAAATGACTCCAATTTCGGAACAGTAGCAAACTACACTACCCACTGGAGGGAAACAAACATTGGCCATTGGAACTGCAGGTACCACAATGCCTCACAAACAGGAAGTAATCCTGACATTTAAGTACCACCGGAGGAAGTGAAACCTAACATCTATCATTGGACTGCAGTAACCAACGGTGCACAATCGGTGTAATGGCTCACCTTGAAAAAGTTTGAGTAGAACGAAACGCGTCGGAAATGCCACATGCTGTTCCTGCTCAAATAAATTGGCGAAAAAACAAGGTTCGTGTTGCGACTCAATTACTTTCCGAGAGGGGAGAAGTGTGAGAATTAATATCGGCTGGCTCCGCCGAAGAGAAACGCACCACCAGAAGAGCGCCATCATCCTCCAGCCTGGAGCCTTCCTGCGGACTCGTGCCAACGAAGAGGGGGATGCGGTGCTGCCAGGGACCTGCCCTGGTATTGGACCTGAGTCAACTTCGAAAGTGAGCGGACTTGGGGAACCTTAGCCCACACAATCATGTGTTTTAATTAAAAATTCAAAATGACTCCAATTTCGGAACAGTAGCAAACTACACTACCCACTGGAGGGAAACAAACATTGGCCATTGGAACTGCAGGTACCACAATGCCTCACAAACAGGAAGTAATCCTGACATTTAAGTACCACCGGAGGAAGTGAAACCTAACATCTATCATTGGACTGCAGTAACTAACGGTGCACAATCGGTGTAATGGCTCACCTTGAAAAAGTTCGAGTAGAACGAAACGCGTCGGAAATGCCACATGCTGTTCCTGCTCAAAAAAATTGGCGAAAAAACAAGGTTCGTGTTGCGACTCAATTACTTTCCGAGAGGGGAGAAGTGTGAGAATTAATATCGGCTGGCTCCGCCGAAGAGAAACGCACCACCAGAAGAGCGCCATCATCCTCCAGCCTGGAGCCTTCCTGCGGACTCGTGCCAACGAAGAGGGGGATGCGGTGCCGCCAGGGACCTGCCCTGGTATTGGACCTGAGTCAACTTCGAAAGTGAGCGGACTTGGGGAACCTTAGCCCACACAATCATGTGTTTTAATTAAAAATTCAAAATGACTCCAATTTCGGAACAGTAGCAAACTACACTACCCACTGGAGGGAAACAAACATTGGCCATTGGAACTGCAGGTACCACAATGCCTCACAAACAGGAAGTAATCCTGACATTTAAGTACCACCGGAGGAAGTGAAACCTAACATCTATCATTGGACTGCAGTAACCAACGGTGCACAATCGGTGTAATGGCTCACCTTGAAAAAGTTCGAGTAGAACGAAACGCGTCGGAAATGCCACATGCTGTTCCTGCTCAAATAAATTGGCGAAAAAACAAGGTTCGTGTTGCGACTCAATTACTTTTCTGAGAGGGGAGAAGTGTGAGAATTAATATCGGCTGGCTCCGCCGAAGAGAAACGCACCACCAGAAGAGCGCCATCATCCTCCAGCCTGGAGCCTTCCTGCGGACTCGTGCCAACGAAGAGGGGGATGCGGTGCCGCCAGGGACCTGCCCTGGTATTGGACCTGAGTCAACTTCGAAAGTGAGCGGACTTGGGGAACCTTAGCCCACACAATCATGTGTTTTAATTAAAAATTCAAAATGACTCCAATTTCGGAACAGTAGCAAACTACACTACCCACTGGAGGGAAACAAACATTGGCCATTGGAACTGCAGGTACCACAATGCCTCACAAACAGGAAGTAATCCTGACATTTAAGTACCACCGGAGGAAGTGAAACCTAACATCTATCATTGGACTGCAGTAACCAACGGTGCACAATCGGTGTAATGGCTCACCTTGAAAAAGTTCGAGTAGAACGAAACGCGTCGGAAATGCCACATGCTGTTCCTGCTCAAATAAATTGGCGAAAAAACAAGGTTTGTGTTGCGACTCAATTACTTTCCGAGAGGGGAGAAGTGTGAGAATTAATATCGGCTGGCTCCGCCGAAGAGAAACGCACCACCAGAAGAGCGCCATCATCCTCCAGCCTGGAGCCTTCCTGCGGACTCGTGCCAACGAAGAGGGGGATGCGGTGCCGCCAGGGACCTGCCCTGGTATTGGACCTGAGTCAACTTCGAAAGTGAGCGGACTTGGGGAACCTTAGCCCACACAATCATGTGTTTTAATTAAAAATTCAAAATGACTCCAATTTCGGAACAGTAGCAAACTACACTACCCACTGGAGGGAAACAAACATTGGCCATTGGAACTGCAGGTACCACAATGCCTCACAAACAGGAAGTAATCCTGACATTTAAGTACCACCGGAGGAAGTGAAACCTAACATCTATCATTGGACTGCAGTAACCAACGGTGCACAATCGGTGTAATGGCTCACCTTGAAAAAGTTCGAGTAGAACGAAACGCGTCGGAAATGCCACATGCTGTTCCTGCTCAAATAAATTGGCGAAAAAACAAGGTTCGTGTTGCGACTCAATTACTTTCCGAGAGGGGAGAAGTGTGAGAATTAATATCGGCTGGCTCCGCCGAAGAGAAACGCACCACCAGAAGAGCGCCATCATCCTCCAGCCTGGAGCCTTCCTGCGGACTCGTGCCAACGAAGAGGGGGATGCGGTGCCGCCAGGGACCTGCCCTGGTATTGGACCTGAGTCAACTTCGAAAGTGAGCGGACTTGGGGAACCTTAGCCCACACAATCATGTGTTTTAATTAAAAATTCAAAATGACTCCAATTTCGGAACAGTAGCAAACTACACTACCCACTGGAGGGAAACAAACATTGGCCATTGGAACTGCAGGTACCACAATGCCTCACAAACAGGAAGTAATCCTGACATTTAAGTACCACCGGAGGAAGTGAAACCTAACATCTATCATTGGACTGCAGTAACCAACGGTGCACAATCGGTGTAATGGCTCACCTTGAAAAAGTTCGAGTAGAACGAAACGCGTCGGAAATGCCACATGCTGTTCCTGCTCAAATAAATTGGCGAAAAAACAAGGTTCGTGTTGCGACTCAATTACTTTCCGAGAGGGGAGAAGTGTGAGAAATATCTATATATATATCTATATATATAGATATATATATATATATATATATACATATACATATACATATACATATACATATACATATATATATATGTATGTATGTATGTATATATATATATATATATATATATATATATATATATATATATATATATATATATATATATATATATATATATATATATATATATATATATATATATATATATATATATATACGAAACTCCACCACGCCACTTCCAATCCTTCCCTCGGATCAGCGAAGCGATAACCAGGAGACGGACCACTGGATCAGGTTACAAATTCTTTATTTTAGTTCAGCTGGTAAAAAGTGCATAGCACGTTTCGGGCTAAGCAAGCCCTTGCTCACATGCAATTACTGTTTGTAACTTTTTTAATTTTATACTGCTAGGTGGCCCGCCTACACCTTCCTTCTAACCAGGTCATGTGACCATGAACATGGAAAACATACTATACATTGAGATTCTTACTGTGCAAATACACAAAGTTGACAGTATAAATAGTTGTAAAAATATAACAAGTATTTAAAAACATTCAACTATTGCTGGATAAATCCGTAAATATGCAGAATAAAATGACTAATTCCTGCATAATCTGTCTTGCAAGCACAACAGTATGTAAAAGTAGAGGATCTAAAACTCGAATAGGCGGGTAAGCTCTAAAGTGATATTAACAGTGCAAAAACAGTACATATCTACAGTGCAAAAAAGCTTACTAACACGTGCTAAAACTTCAAGGACAAAAGCGCTATAGTGAATGATACAACAACCTGTATAAATATAATGAATCAATGCTTTCTAAATAATTAAGATAAAACCTCATTTTGTCACATAAAAAAGCATGATGAAAACATTTCATATCAATTACAGAGTTTATCATTAAAAGTGATAAAAAACACCCTGTGTATAAAAAAGTGCTAAAACCAATTTTATCACAAAAGACAGGATATTCAAATATATGTACACACTTAAGGGCTAGGGGAACTGAAGAAATTGAGCCCATGGCTAACAGGGAACTTGACTAGCCATGGGGAATTTAACTCCTTTGAGCTCGTCATGAGGCACAGTGGAGCTGTGCTCATGACGAGCTGAGCTCGTCATGACCACACCCGTTTACATTAGGGCCCAGCACAGGAGAAGGATACCATCAGCAGCGATGGTGTTAATAGTCAAATTACTGAAACACAAAGAACCATTATATAGAATTTTAATTTTCCCAGGCAACAGGGAACCTGACTACCTGGGATCATAGCATTCATATGATCAGAAAATTGAAAATAGGCCAGAATGTAATGAGTCCCTATTATAAAAATGTGTGCAGATCCTCGGTATTATTCAGTCCATTGGGCCACTTACTGTCGAACTCGAGGATCATGCTGGACTCTAATTGTCTTAGTTTGAGCTCTCTGTTACCACCTCTACGAAGTTTGGGCACGGCACCCACTACATAGTACGATAAATAGTTAACATCTTTGTTATGTTTAAGTTCGAAGTGGCGCGCCACTGGATAGGAAGGGTCGCTGTGCAATATTGCTCGTATGTGTTGAAAGATCCTGACGTGCACCTGTTGTTTGGTGCTCCCAATAGAGTTGAGGCCACAGGTGCACGTCAGGACGTACACAGCGAATTCAGTTTTACAGGTATGATTACCAATAATCTGAATTTCTTCCAAACTGAAAGGGGTACAGTAGTGGGTCTTGTTGACACCAAACTTGCATGCTCTGCAACTGGAGCATTTGCGAAACCCTGCTGCAGGTTGCAGCCAAGTGGTTTTTTGTTTTAGTTCTGGACGGGTTTGATCCAGAACTGCTCCCATGTTGCGTGCTCTGCGAAAGGTTACCATTGGTTTTGAGTGGCAAGATTGCTCCTAGGACATTGTCCGTGAGGACAATAGGCCAATTTTTATTGATAATCTTTCTAATCTTACTTTCCTGATCACTGAAGGCCGTGATGAATCTGGGACAGAAATTGGACCTTTCATCAACAGTCTGATTCTGTGTTTCAGTTGCATTACTAGGTGAATCGATAGGGAAGAGACTTTCTCGGGTTCTGGATCTAGATTTAGCCAAAGCTTGATCAAATATACCGTAAGTATACCCCCGGTCTTTAAGCCGGTCTCTTAATTCCCTTACACACCTTTCAAACTCATCAGCATAACTGCAGATTCTTTTTAATCGTAAGATTTCTCCAAAGGGAATACTATGAATCGTGTGCTTAGGGTGGAGGTTGGAGGCATGTAGAGTGGTGTTACCTGCGGTGGACTTCCTAAATAGTGTGGTTTGTAATTTACTAGAGTCTTCTACATACACCTTGACATCTAGGAACTCTACCTGTTTAGCACTGATGTGAGATGTAAATTTTAAACTCAGGGAGTTATTATTGATTTCCTCAATAAAGGAGATGGCTTCTTCCTCTTCGCCTAGCCACACAATAAAAATATCATCAATATACCGCAAGTATTTGATTATTTCTTCTTTCACCCAAACATTATGCATGACGTTGAGAACCTGCTCCTCCCACCAGCCCACATGCAAGCACGCATAGCTGGGGGAGAAGCAGGCTCCCATTGCGATGCCCCTCAATTGTCTCCACATTTCTTTCCCAAAAGAAAAATTGTTGTTATTAAGACACCTTATTTAACAACAAGGGGTGGTGATGGACAGAGTTTCTGAATTAAGCAGAATACTCTCACCCAGTCAAGAGATCAGGGCTAGATCCAACACCGTTTTTTAGCTCACTGCACCATCCCAGCTCAGAACCTGGCTAAAAGCAAATTAGTCTGTTCCTGTCCCAGTGCATGATGGGAACAGGGAAAACCAAACTACCAAGCCAGTTCTTACACTGGGAAGGAAACAAGCTTCCGGGGACCGGTTTCTGGCATTTCAGCCGTCTTCGGCCCGGCTTGCTTGAATCCTGATGGTGCAATGAGCAAGGGACTCACATCTGAGTATACCCTTCCACGCTTATGGTGGACAAAATATTTAACAACAAGGGGTGGTGATGGACAGAGTTTCTGAATTAAGCAGAATACTCTCACCCAGTCAAGAGATCAGGGCTAGATCCAACACCGTTTTTTAGCTCACTGCACCATCCCAGCTCAGAACCTGGCTAAAAGCAAATTAGTCTGTTCCTGTCCCAGTGCATGATGGGAACAGGGAAAACCAAACTACCAAGCCAATTCTTACACTGGGAAGGAAACAAGCTTCCGGGAACCGGTTTCTGGCATTTCAGCCGTCTTCGGCCCGGCTTGCTTGAATCCTGATGGTGCAATGAGCAAGGGACTCACATCTGAGTATACCCTTCCACGCTTATGGTGGACAAAATATTTAACAACAAGGGGTGGTGATGGACAGAGTTTCTGAATTAAGCAGAATACTCTCACCCAGTCAAGAGATCAGGGCTAGATCCAACACCGTTTTTTAGCTCACTGCACCATCCCAGCTCAGAACCTGGCTAAAAGCAAATTAGTCTGTTCCTGTCCCAGTGCATGATGGGAACAGGGAAAACCAAACTACCAAGCCAATTCTTACACTGGGAAGGAAACAAGCTTCCGGGGACCGGTTTCTGGCATTTCAGCCGTCTTCGGCCCGGCTTGCTTGAATCCTGATGGTGCAATGAGCAAGGGACTCACATCTGAGTATACCCTTCCACGCTTATGGTGGACAAAATATTTAACAACAAGGGGTGGTGATGGACAGAGTTTCTGAATTAGGCAGAATACTCTCACCCAGTCAAGAGATCAGGGCTAGATCCAACACCGTTTTTTAGCTCACTGCACCATCCCAGCTCAGAACCTGGCTAAAAGCAAATTAGTCTGTTCCTGTCCCAGTGCATGATGGGAACAGGGAAAACCAAACTACCAAGCCAATTCTTACACTGGGAAGGAAACAAGCTTCCGGGGACCGGTTTCTGGCATTTCAGCCGTCTTCGGCCCGGCTTGCTTGAATCCTGATGGTGCAATGAGCAAGGGACTCACATCTGAGTATACCCTTCCACGCTTATGGTGGACAAAATATTTAACAACAAGGGGTGGTGAGGGACAGAGTTTCTGAATTAAGCAGAATACTCTCACCCAGTCAAGAGATCAGGGCTAGATCCAACACCGTTTTTTAGCTCACTGCACCATCCCAGCTCAGAACCTGGCTAAAAGCAAATTAGTCTGTTCCTGTCCCAGTGCATGATGGGAACAGGGAAAACCAAACTACCAAGCCAATTCTTACACTGGGAAGGAAACAAGCTTCCGGGGACCGGTTTCTGGCATTTCAGCCGTCTTCGGCCCGGCTTGCTTGAATCCTGATGGTGCAATGAGCAAGGGACTCACATCTGAGTATACCCTTCCACGCTTATGGTGGACAACATATTTAACAACAAGGGGTGGTGATGGACAGAGTTTCTGAATTAAGGTAGCTTGTCTCCTTTCTGGTGAAGAATTGGCTTGGTAGTTTAGTCTGCCCTGTTCCCATGTTACACTGGGCCAGGGACAGACTGATTTGCATATAGCCAGGTTCTGAACTGGGATGGTGCAGTGAGATAAATAACGGTGATGGATCAAGCCCGGATCTTTGGACTGGGTAAGAGTGGTCTGCTTAATTCAGACACTCTGTTCATCACCACCACCCCCTTTTCTGAATCGTTTTTGGCCACTATAGGTGTGGCAGGGTATACTCAGACATGAGTCCCTTTCTCACTGCACAATCAGGATTCAAGCAAGCCGGGCCGACGACGGCTGAAATGCCAGAAACCGGTCCCCGGTAGCTTGTCTCCTTTCTGGTGAAGAATTGGCTTGGTAGTTTAGTCTGCCCTGTTCCCATGTTGCACTGGGCCAGGGACAGACTGATTTGCATATAGCCAGGTTCTGAACTGGGATGGTGCAGTGAGATAAATAACGGTGATGATCAAGCCCTGATCTTTGGACTGGGTAAGAGTGGTCTGCTTAATTCAGACACTCTGTTCATCACCACCCCCTTTTCTGAATCGTTTTTGGCCACTATAGGTGTGGCAGGGTATACTCAGACATGAGTCCCTTTCTCACTGCACAATCAGGATTCAAGCAAGCCGGGCCGACGACGGCTGAAATGCCAGAAACCGGTCCCCGGTAGCTTGTCTCCTTTCTGGTGAAGAATTGGCTTGGTAGTTTAGTCTGCCCTGTTCCCATGTTGCACTGGGCCAGGGACAGACTGATTTGCATATAGCCAGGTTCTGAACTGGGATGGTGCAGTGAGATAAATAACGGTGATGGATCAAGCCCTGATCTTTGGACTGGGTAAGAGTGGTCTGCTTAATTCAGACACTCTGTTCATCACCACCCCCTTTTCTGAATCGTTATTAAGACACTAGTCTATTAAACTTAGTACGACTTTGTTATGTTCATAGTATTCCACAGATCTTTGACTCAAAAAATGTCTTGCAGCGTTAAGGCCACTCTCATGGGCTATACTGGTATACAAGGACTCCACGTCCAATGTTATTAAAAGCATATCATCCTGCCACTCAATAGCTTCTATTTTCTTCAGGACGTCGCTAGTGTCCCGGACAAAACTGGGCAAGTTCTTTACAAAATCTTGCAGGAAGAAATCTATGTACTGTCCAACTTTCTCTCCCATACTGTTGATGGCCGAGATTATCGGTCTTCCAGGTATGGGTGTGACGCCTCTATGGACTTTTGGTATTAGGTAAAAAAAACTGGTAATACTGGGAATTCATTGTGCATGAATTTGAACTCATCTCCTGAAATGAGGCCCTCCCTACGCCACTTTGACAGAAGTTTGTATAGAGTTTCACTGGCCTTAGAATTTTCCTTATTATTAGCTTTCACATAACACTCGGTATCATGGAGTTGTCTGTAGGCCTCTATAGTATAGTCAGCTTTCGGCCACATCACAATGTTTCCGCCTTTATCTGCAGTTTTAACCACTATATTGGTGTTAGTACTAAGTTTCTTCATTAATGCAAAGTAGTTGGCCCGTTGTTGATTAAAAGCTTGTCTTTTATGGTTATTGGTTTTTTTGTATAGCGCTTTGATTTCTGTAGTGATGCAATCATGAAATGTATCTAGCGCATCTTTAGCCATTAATGGGACGAAATTCGACTTGCCTTTAAATGGAGTCACACCTGCTCCCTTTTGTGCTATGTTTATTTTGCTTAGTCTCCTTTGGGTACTTATGTCCACATCAGGACCCATTGGTTGTGAGTCAGTTGCTAGATTTAAGTCATGCATATCGTGCAAGGTAGAAACATCTGCAGCCAACACCTGAGGTTTTTCATTGGAGATGCTCGTAGTGGGTATGTTGGAGTTTGTCTTCAATTGTTGTAGAGCAAAGAATTTTTTGAGTTTTAGCTTTCGTATAAAGCAAACAACATCTACTCTAGTTGGAGCATATTTGAAAGGTTGTGCAGGACAGAAGTTGAGACCAAGAGAAAGTAATTGTTGTTCCGCTTTGGTTAAGGTGATGTCAGAGAGGTTTATGACAGAGTTGTTACTTACTGCTTCCTCTTCTGCCATGTCTGCTTTTTCTTCTTTTTCTGTACGTTTTTGTTTTTGTCTCCTTCGTCTTTCTCGTCTCTTTTTGTTCCTTCGTTTGTTGCTGCACTCCTTAGTCGCGGTCGTAAGTTTGACGTCTTTCCGCGACTAAAAAATCTAATTCTTCCCCTAAGTTTAAGATAGTTTCCGGTTGTTTATTTATTAATGATCTACTGCTAGAAGCACTCGATAGGATGATGGAGTCCACACTAGATGTATCATCATCTTTACTGCCACTTTCCCTTGCGGTGGCAGTTACTAGGGGAGTCTGATGTTTGTTTCCTTTTTCACTATATAGTTTATGCTTGGTGTTGTTATATTCTCTAAAATCTATTTTCTGCTTTCACGGTGAGGCCGGAGATCGCAATGACATTGAGATATATATATATATATATATATATATATATATATATATATATATATATATATATATTACTGTACACATCAAACTCCTGTTTTTCTACTGTATTTCTAGAACAACCATCTCTAAAAATAAGCCTTCGCACTCAAATGTGATTGTCGAGTGAACAAGCGGCGTTCGCGCTGCGAAACGCGTCTCAGACATCTGGCCGAAATAAACATTTGAGGCACAAAAGAAATTGGGTCCGTGTCCTGCTTTGAATCCGCGTGGAGTGTACGAGGAGTTACATTACAGGATTTGAGATATATATATATATATATATATATATATATCTCAATGTCATTGCGATCTCCGGCCTCACCGTGAAAGCGGAAAATAGGTTTTAGAGGTGGTTGTTCTAGAAATACAGTAGAAAAACAGGAGTTTGATGGGTACAGTAATAAACGTTAAGGGGCCCATTAGGATGACGGGTGGATTGACCCCGCCAGGCTGGCGGTAGCCACCGCCGGCCTGGCGGGGGCAATCCACCCGACATCCTGTCCTGTATTCGCCCCGCCATATTAAAATGGCTGGGGGACCGCGGCGGACGGAAAGACCATCTGCCGCTTTTCCGCCCCAGTCGCCTTGCGGCCGGGGCGGAAAAGGATTCATATGGTGCCGGTGTCTAATAGACACCGCCAGCCATATTAGGATGGCCCAAATCGGATGAATTTCCGTGGCGGCATGCGGTCTCCACTCTGGGGGCCCCCTGCGGGCCCCCAGAGTGAAGGAGAGGTGGAGGTGCACACAGGGGGTACCTGTGGTACCCACCTTCATTTGCAGAAACAAAGCGGCAGGCACTGCGTAAAGCATTTTTAGCATTGTGGTGGGTGGTGCTGAGAGCAACGCCCGCCACAATGCTAAAAATGCAGGATGTGCCCGCCACTGTGGCGGGCAAATCCTAATACCCCCCACGGGACACCCGCCCTTATGGCGGGCGGTCCCATTCCCCGCTAGGATGACGAGCGGACAAAGTCCGCCCGTCATCCTAATAGGCCCCTAAGTTTGTAGAATAGTGTAATGTTTGTGATATGTGATATGTGTTTTCACTTTATGGGAAAGGCACGATCATCGTGGTTAACGACGCCGTTGTGATACCCTGAATAACCGCAAAAACTGAAAATAGGTGGGAAAGATGGCTATTAAGGAAACCTAGTACAAAAATAAGAGTTTAAACATGCTTTGAAAGAAGTATGTATATATTAATGTGTGTAGAGCAATGTTCAGAATGGATTTTTTTACATATTATTTTTGGATGTGTTGATGGCCATTGCCTGCCTTTGTTTTCCATTTTCACAATGTAACCCTTTGGATAAAAACTTCACAATATTGTGGGTATTGTGGTGCCACTGACAAGAGCTGTTGTGTTGGGTTTTGTGTATATGGTTGCTACACATAAGACTTAGAAACACCCTGTTGCCTTCATCTGTAAAGTGCACTCAAACATTTCTACAAATTCCATGCATGTCAAAACGCAGATTATACAAATACAAAGTTAGAGGAGCATATTGACTTAAAGTATTGAGTTTTTAGCTACAACAGTAACTATTGGCAAAGAGTCCTCATATCCACAGCATATATAATGCATTTATATTTAAAGTCAATATAGCACATGAGACCACATGAACATTGTTTTCTCAAAAAAAGGGGGAAACGCTCTCCACTTTTTTTGATCATTCAGAGATGCTGAAGGAACAGGCAGATATTATCCTCTAACAACTATTTTTTATAAGAAGATGAAAGGTATCAGCAGTTGCAGGGTACTGCCATGGGGTCCAGGTTTGCCCCCTCTTACATCAACCTTTTAATGGGTTGGTTTGAGAGGAAGCACACCTGGGCCTGTGGGGCCTCAGAGTGGGGGCGATTTATAGATGGCATCATTGTAATATGGACGGGGACCCTAGCCAAATTGGAGGAATACTTCAGATATTTGAATGCTAATGATCTGAATGTGAGGTTCACAATGAATAGTAGTAAAACCATGATAGCAATCTTGGATGTCCACCTGTACTTTAAAGACAACAGGATTCAGAGATCTTTATTTTGCAAGTCTAAGTCTTGCAATAGTATTTTACAGGCAGACAGTGCGCACCCAAAGAGCACTATTAAAGCAATCCCCTTTGGGGAGACGTTACGAATAAAGCAGAATTGTAGCGAGGACATTGAATGTGGGAGTACTTTGGACAATCTTACAGATAGGCTCACCTTACGGGGATATGACAGAAAGGTACTGGATAATGCCAGGAGGAATGTAACTAACATTAATAGAAGGGACTTGCTCAAGACCAAGACTGGAGATGAGAAATGTACACCTCTAGCCTTGATAACCTCCTTTAAATCCTCTACCAAGCAGATTTGGTGTGTGCTTAGGAAACATTGGAGCTTGTTGGAAAGTGTCCCAGGCTTGGGGCCACATATCAGCAAGTATCCGAGAGTCACCTTTAGAAGAGGCCGTAAGATTAAAGATGTGGTTAGCCCAAGTTACACAAGCGAAAGAAAAAAGATGAGCACACAGAATTGTTTGTCCCCTAAACCTAGAGGCTTTTTTTACGTGCATCACTTGTAGCATGGGCCACTTAGGTATGAACAAGACAACACGTTTTAATACCAGGTGTGAATATAGGATAAACAGCTTTATTAATTGTCGTAAGACATTTGTTGTCTATGCTATCATCTGTGTCTCTGAGAAGGTATATATTGGCAGCACTATTAGGGAATTAGGATGCGTCGTACCCATTATTGGCGCATACATGTGACAGAAAAAAGGACTCTCCCTTCAGACACTATGGTATTGATTTTGTCAATGCAGATAAATGAGGCGGTGATATGGAGCTTTTATTAAGGCAGACAATCTAAATGGATTTCAAGCTTACGGACGGTGGAACTGGGTCTGAAAATGAGCAAGAATTATATAATTTCCTGTAGACCAGAGCTTACAATAACAGCGTTGGTTGAGGATTTAGTTGGGGATAATTGAGATATATGATTACCCCTTTGGGACGCTCGGAGTGTCTATTGGCCATTAGACCTGAGCTTCAGGTAATGGTTTGCTGGACAACTACGTTAATGGAAGTTATGAGACTTATGGTTGTCCCTTAGAGATGTCCCGACTTTCCTTCAGCTATTATCATCCTGTGTCATATCTCTCAAACTACCCTTTCCTTGAAAGGGCTTAGCTAAAAGTGAATAGATCCTCATAGGACTCATGTAATTTCCCTTTTTTTTGTTTTTTTGTTTCTGTTTTTGGAATGTTTGACAACTTCAGCAATGGAGTGACTTGGGATTTAAAGCCTAAAATGGCCGACTTGAAATTCAAAGGACATTATGATAGAATAGGGTAAACTTGCTTGACTTGAGATTACTGTGAAAAGATTTACCGTGGCCAGCCTTCTCTGTTTTGACTGTCTTTTTGTCTGTATCTTCTGTTTTTACTGTAATTGTGCCTGTTAACTGTCTTTTGTCTGTCTTTTCTGTTGTTACTGTTATTGTGCCCATTTATTTCGCTATCTGTCTTGACCTCTGTTTCCCTTCCATTGTGCCCGTTTTTTGCTGCTCTTTTCCCGCTGCTGCTGCCCCTCCCCCTGCCGGTTCTCACTCCCGCCTCCCAGCTACGTTTCCCTCCCCGTTCCCTATTTAATGGCGACTGCTGCTCTAGCGGTTGAGCAAGACCTCTGACCTCCTGGTCAGTGAACTCTGCTCTCCACCTCAACAGCTCCGTATGTTGCACTACAGCCGGTGCCCCCTAAAGATCTCTTACCCGGGCCTCCTCCCCCCGCAGGCTCCTGCCTGCGCCTCATCCCTGGTCGTCCAGTGGGAGAGCCTTGCTATTTTGCTGGTCTGCTCAGCCAGCCTTCTTTGTTTTGACTGTCTTTTTGGCTGAGTTTTCTGTTTTTACTGTAATTGTGCCTGTTTTGTCTCTCTTTTCTATTGTTACTGTTATTGTGCATGTTTTTTCACTGTCTGTTGTGTTGTTTTTCGCTGCCCTTTTCCCGCCGCTGCTGCCCCCATGGCCCCTCCTCCCTGCTGGTTCCTGCTCCCACCTCCCAGCTGTGATTCCCTTCCCCGTTCCCTATTTAATGGTGGCCGCTGTGCTGCAGCGTGCAGCGGGTGCGCTGGTGGCGCGCCTTCCGTCTGTACCTATCCGTGACCCTTCCCGACACGACCAGTGCCAGAGTCCCTGGTTCTCCGACCACCCTCCACTACGATTCAGCTGCCCTCCACGCACTCAACCCCGGGAGGAACAAAAACTGCCAGCTGTCTATGCCTAACATCACCAATGGCCAGTTCTCCTCCTTACATGGCTGACAAACCTTCACCAGCCTCCACACCCACATGGCCACCGCCCTCCCACCGGATACCAGCACATCCAAAGCCCTAAGGTACATCCTCCTCAATGCACACACCCTGCACAGATACACAGTAGAGATCTGGGACCTCCTCAACACCCTCTCGCCAGCCGTTGCCTTCTTTGTGGAAACCTGGACCAACTACACTACCGCCTCGACATTGCCACCGCCATCCCTGACAGATATAATATCGAGAGGATAGACCCCCCCCAACCACCTAGGTGGAGGACTCACCATCGCATACAAGAACTCCCTCCGACTCACGGTAAACAGTCAAAGATTTTTATTTCGACAGGCAAAAATATTGAGTCCGAAATTTCGGAGAGACAGAATATCAAAATCAAGAATATCGACAACAAGAATATTGACCTGAAGGTAAGATATATTGTTTTTGTTAATATCGCAGTTAGTAATATCAATAGCAAAAATATCGATTTTACTAATATCGATATTAATCTTAGTGTTATGTATTTTATTTTATATGTTTATTTTCATAATTTTTGTCAATTATTGAACTAGTTTTAAATTATATGTATTACATTTTTGAAGTTAGTAATAATTTATTCAAATAAATTATGCGTTTTAGTACCTTAGCGGGTTGTGGGTTTATAGGGGAATAGGGTGGGAAGTAATTTAATAATAGTAAATTAATTAAATATTTTTTAGGAATTAATAAATATTTTTAAATAAATATTGCATTTTAGTACCATGTGGGTTTATAGGGGAATACAGTGGGAAGTAATTTATTTGTAGTTAAGGAAAGATGTAATTTTTATTTATTGGCACTGATAAATATTTTTATGTTAATTAATTAATAATTGGTAATTGATTTTTATTAATTGGTAATTAATTTTTTTTAATTGATTAATTGGAAACTATATTAGGTGTAGTAATTTATTATTGAAGTGTGCTGTGAGGTTATAGGGTAATAGGGTGGGAAGCAATTTAATTGTAATTAAGTAAATATTTATTTAGTGTTGACTATTGATAATGAAATTATTGTAAATCAATTATTAATTGGTAATACATTTTTACAAATTAGTTAATTTGTTTTAATTATGGTTTATGTATTATTAATTGTAATTATTATTCTTATAAATAATTTATTTGTATTTATCAATAATGTATTGTTAATTATTAATTGCTAAATGTTTTTTTAATAATGATTGTTTTTTGGTTTTCAAATTTAATAATGTATTTATTGTTTAATATTTGTTAAGCCATTTTAATACGTATTATTTAATTGTATTTATTTGAATTGTTAATTAATTTTTAATTGGGAATTATTTTTAAATAATTCTTTATTGGTATTGTTAATTATTTTGTTGTAATTTAATATTTTTTTTAATTATTATTTTAATTATTAATAAGTTGTTTTGACCCCTATGCTATCCAACACTTTCCCTACTGTTGCACCCTCTGGAGTTGGAATAGTAATTTTTACCCCTACTCTATCCAACACTTTCCCTACTGTTGCACCCTCCTGAGTTGGAATTGCAATTTTAACCCATATGCTATCCAACACTTTCCCTACTGTTACACTCTCTGGAGATGGAATAGTAATTTTAACCCCTATGCTATCCAACACTTTCCCTACTGTTGCACCCTCTGGAGTTGTGAGGAAATATAAATTTTATGGTCAAGTTGTGTTCCCTAGCGCGTACCCCACCGACTCCATGTACCAGCTTAAAGTGCATGTAACTTCCCTCTGTGTCAGCTATGAAGACGCAAATACATTTGCGTCCAACGTTAACTTGTCCTCTTTCAGATCCACCCTGAATGGATTAAATGGTCCGTTCCTAAGTATGCTATGCCACTGTCTTTTTGTAGTGTACTTTACATGTCTTCCTGCTCTGGCGGAGTAGGCCCTGAATTTCTGCCATCGAGCCTCTTTTCTGGCTTTCGACTCTGACAGCCTCTGCCCAGGCTGCCTCTGTACCCGTGAACTCTGACTTACTTCCAGCGCGGCCCCTCGCGCTCAGCTCAGCCTGCTTTCTGCCAAGACTGACTATAACCTTCGAGTTATCTGTTCCGCTCCTCGAAAATACATTCCTGCCTACTAGCTTCAGTAAACATCCTCTCCAGCTGCAGAGCCAAAGGGCCGACCTGTCTCAGTGCAAGTAATTCATAGCTTCTGTTACCATGCTTCCATGGAAGGCCCCGTGCCCCCACGCTTCTCTTGCAGACACTTAGGCGCTTATACACGCATCCACAGTTAGTATAGAATAGCTTCTGCCCTAGAGACCTTTCCGTCCAGATAATATGGTTCCTAAACATCAGATATCAGATATGATAGAAGTACAAGTTGATCTGACATGCCAGACTTCTGTCTCTTTCCGTCAGTGTAAATGTCAAGTCCCCTACACCCCTCCAATCACACGTCATGCAGCTGCGCGCGCATCCAAGCTTCCGATTTTTGCTGACATTGCAACATTTCTGTTAGCGCCACCCCTTCGTGACACCTACCTGTGACGTTTCTAGTTCACGCCTAGTTCACGCCTGTTGATTACGTACTAGTAGCACGTGTATGCTGTTATCTTGTCTTCTCTCAGCTGTTACGCCTCCTGCACTGTTTCTTATGAAATGAATTAAGTATATAAGCTATGTACTGTCAATAAAATGTAGCGCGCTCTTACTATCCCTTCTTCCACCCCAGTGGTGGGAAGAACATGATATCTTGGTCATGACCATTCCTTTTTGAGGAATAAAACCCCTTAGAAACTCTAACACCACGGACTCTGGTTTCTTTCTTTCCGATTGAGTTATTATTGATTAAGTACTTACCTGCATAGAAATTAAGAGAGTAAATTAATTATTTACGTCATTTTGGCGCCCGAACAGGGACCCCTCCCCCACCTCACGCGCCGGTTGGTGCGGTGCAAGCTCTGTCCCCTGCCATCAGTTAGATGGAACCTACGCGTACCGGCAGGATTTCCTGCATCTCCCTCTGACCCACGGAGGTGACGAAGACTGTGATCAGTGCCCAGACGAGGCGGTGAGGAGTGCGGAGGATCCCGACCAGAGCCTAGCCGAAAGAAGCAAGGTCCGAGGTGTCAAGAGGCCCACCAGGTTTCCGAGATTTTCCGAAGTTTTCCGAAGTGTCAAGTCGAGTCCAGTCGAGTTTTCCGAGGCCTTCTGTTTCCGTGCTTCCCGGTGAGTACCATTGCTGGGACGTATCTAGACGGGTTTGGGTACACAAGTCCGGTCTGCACTGTTTTTAGGCAGTGTATCTGTACTGTTTAGCAGTATATCTAGTATTCTGAATTTCCGAATTTCTGCACTGTTACACCAGTGTATCTGTACTGTTGAGCAGTACATCCAGTATAGGGGGTAGTCATCTATGTCTCAAATGTCTCTTTATGTGATTAATGTCGTGGTATGAATGTGACCGTTTAATGTGCATTATTGTGTTTCTTGTATAAACTAGCTGTAACCAGTATTAAGTAGTAAGGATTGAGTATTCAGTAATAAGTAAACAAGATGCCGTTTTTCAACAAGTTAAAGCAGATAGGAACTAGGAAAGGGATACTGGAGGAAGAAATTCCTATTCCCCCTAGGGACACTCCAGGTAACTTTATGTATCATAAACATGGCATAGATGCCATATTGTATCTAGACTTATGGGCCGACTATACCAAGCATCTAGACGAAAGACACAGATGGCCCACTACCGGAACATGGGATGCCGAGTGCATCATGAAGGTAGAAGAAGCATTATGGAAAAAGAAAGCTAGACAATCTCAGAAGGACGCCATAGAATTTTGGCGTAAGGAATCCCATAAGCGTACTGAGAAAGCACTCCGCAGAGAAGACAGACTTAAAGAATCAGAAAAAGCCCAAGAAAACGAATTAGTTATTGAAGGGATCCGAGTAAAAACAAAACAAATAGACCGTGCCCGAAACAATCTCGTAAACGGTATGTATCTCGCGGCCGAGGGCACACCTGAGGCCCTATCAGAAATACCGAAAAACTTACCACCGCCATTAGTTCCAACTAAAGTAATACATAAGACTACTAAAGACATATTCCTAAATTCTTATCTAGAGGATGTAGCACCAGCTTACACCAATCTGCCTGTTCGTGCCCTGCCTACTGACAGGGACGGGGGTGGCACTCCGCCCCCAGATCACGCTCCGCCAGCTCCGCCACTTCCCACACCCAAAATTGACCTACCGAAACAAGGTCTACCTGATCCTACTAAACGACAAATTCAAGTTCAGATACAGACTCCACAGGGAGATAATGCCCAAGCATCCGCTTCAGGAGGTGCGACCGCGGGTCTTCGGACCCCGCCATTAACACCCAGATTCAATCTCAGAGATACGCAGAGTCCTCTCAAGTTCAGGTCACCCCGCCTTGACGCATTAAAAGAAAACATCTCAGTTTGCAGATATGATCCAGTACCCGGTAAAGACGATCTAATGATATTGGCATCACTACGGTTAAGATCTGCTACTGATATCTTGCTATGCTATGTAGGAATGAAGGACCGTCTAGATAGAATATACGAGTTTGTCCAGACAGGGAAAGACCCTGACAGTATCAAGGATGCAATGGAGAAACAGAAAGTTGACATTCAAGCACAGATACTACGATTTTTCATAAATTGTTTAATAAGAGAACGAGACAGGCCTGGAACAGATCAGAGTGAATTAGATGCACTAAACAAGTGGGATCAAAATATAGCCGAAGGAAAACATGACAAGGGGACTTGCATAGCCAGTATGTATAAGAAAATTAGAAAAGCAGTGATAGCAGTACACCAAAAAGGAAAAGAAAAAGCTTCCTCCGAGGAGGAAGAAGAACTTGAAGAACCAGAACGAGCTACAGATACTATAGCATATGTAGGTAAGGGAACTTACCTTAGGAAGGGCATCCGTCCGGAAAACAAGAGAGTTTTTCTCTCTGCTTTAACAAACCCGAATTCTTCTGAACATCAGTTCCAGGAGACTGATAAAAGACTACGAGAAAGAATGGGGTACCATGTACTCAATTCGATGGATGAACAAGAACTAGCCCGGTCAGCCATCTTATGGGCCGAAAATCCAGACATATATAATGATGATACCTTAGCACAGACGTTTCTAAACCTTTCCCCTGACGAACAGAAATTAGCAGGTGTATACATGATTCAGCACCTCCTCACGAAATACAGAAATCAACATTCCGACCCAGGTCCCTTACACGAAACATTAGAAGCACTACTCATGGATAGATGGAGAGGTTTCAGTACCAAGTTAATACAAATAATTCTAGAACAACGACATAAATACAACACCTTCATAAGCTCTGAATATGTTCCCGCCCCGCCTCCAGAAAGGAAAACGTACCACATGCAATGCGGGAGTGGCATTGAAAGTCAGAACCCCTTACGAGAAGTACACCCAGTTATGGGTACGGATCACACCTTGAAACGTGTATATGTACATACGCCACTGACTAAGTTAGAACTGTTAGAAATGAAGAAACTAGTTCCGTGTCATGATAAAGACCCTGCAGGTTTTCACAGAGAGCTTAAAGACATGTTACTAATGGGGGATTACACGTATGATGATATCATGAAAATGTTGAAGGTGCTGTTGCCCACGGGCATCTACGAGAAATTAAAGGAAAAAGAATGGGAGGTGGGGGACACAAAGATTGCATGGGCAGAAATAGAAGACGAAGAAAGCAAACGGGTCCCAGGGGTAGGCCTTGGGGAAAAGACTAAAGCATTACCCGGTTTAATAGTACAGGTTCTGCCAAGATTATTGACAACTAGAAAGGAAGATTGGGACGCCATCTCGTCCTGTAAACAGAAACATGATGAAGACACTAGTGACTTCTATTCAAGATTCGAGAAATGTTTCATTATTAATAGTGGCCTAAAACCAAGCAGCGAGTCATATCCACATCTTTTTGTATCAAAACTAGTCGAGAACTCCCTACCATTAGTTAAAAACCGAGTGTACAAAGTTGAAAGTACTTGGCAGGCAAATACGCCATCCCAGATGTTACAGATGCTCCAATATCATCAGAACAGAATTAGAGAAGAACAAGATCAGGAACAGAAGCGCATGAAAGACACCAAGATGAAAATGTTAGTAGCTCAGACGGTCCCAGCCGACGGTCAAAGGAAGGGTGGGGCCCAGACAAGTCACACTACAGCTCCCGTTAAAGGGTCATGCAATTATTGCAAGCAGCCAGGTCACTACGTACATGAATGTCCCGTCCTGAAACATAACATAGCAACAGGGAAAACTAAAGAAAGACCGCATCCACCTAGACAAGATCAGGCCCAGCAACAGACCTCACAAAACGTACAGCCAATGCAGAATACACAGCCTATGCATGCTCCATCTCATACAGCACAGACAGTAGCAGTACCACAGCCCATTGCCGCGACTCAGCAAGTTTCGCAACAGATGTACCAGTATGCCCAATCTGCATATCCAGATTACCCCCGATATACATGAAACAGCCTAGAGAGGGAAAGTGGCTTGCCTCTTATTGAAATTCCTGTAGACCAAGAAGGTCCTTATGTACACAGTCACGTATTGGGAAAAGACAGAAAGTTTTTAATCGACACAGGGGCAAGCCGCACCACAATCAGTCATAATGAAGTCCCAGGGGCACCCCTCTCAGGCTCACAGAATGTTTCCCTTGGTTTTTCAGGACAGCCTATTGTAAATGAAGTATCGGAACCAGTACCGTTGGCTGTGGGTCCATTATCACGAGTTACAGATTTGTTACTTACAAACTCATGCCCAGAAAATCTGTTAGGAATTAAAACATTGAAGGCTCTAGGAGCTATAATATGCTGTTCCCCGGAGGGAGTTACTCTTTCTACGGGATTTCAAGGGTCACTATGTGTTGCGAGAATTCGATGTCAAATTGAAAAATGTACCAGATCACCTATGGGCAAAAGGCCCAACTGATGTAGGTTGTATGCATATCACACCATACCGTGTTACACTCAAGACAGGAGTTATTCTACCACGAATCAGACAATACAAGTTACCACCCGATGCTGTAGTGGCTTTACTGGAAATCATTGAAGAGCTTATTGCCCAAGGAGTGGTCGTAGAGACCGACTCCAATATCTGTAATTCACCCATCATTCCAATTCTTAAACGTACTGACCCCAATGCACCGCCAGTATATCGGCTGGTGATTGATCTTCGAGAACTGAACAAATGTATTGTACCACAGTACCCTGTGGTCCCCGATATCTCTTCCTTATTGACTGCTATTGATTCAGAAGCAACGTTCTTTACTGTAATTGATCTCAAGAACGCTTTCTTCAGTGTACCCATTGATCCGGAGAGCCAGTATCTCTTCGGATTCAGTTTAAATGGACGAAGTTTCAAATTTTCCCGCGCACCTCAAGGATTCACAGAAAGCCCCAGCATCTATAGTCAAGCACTGAAAAGACAACTAGATTGTATTCAAATGCCAGTTAACACCGCTTTACTGCAATACGTCGATGATCTACTGATCACCGCACGAAGTGAGCCCGAATGTGAACAAGCATCACTGACAGTTCTACATTTTCTGGCGGACAAGGGACACAAGGTGTCTCCTTCGAAGCTGCAATTCTGTGTTCAGCAAGTTGTGTACTTGGGTCACTTGCTGTCCAAAGTGGGGAGACAGCTCACTCCCGATCGCATTCAGCTAATTATAAACATGCCACGACCCCAGACACAAAAGGAAGTGCGGGCCTTCATAGGCCTCACCTCGTACTGCAGACAATGGATTCCTCAATATGCATTTCTAGCTAAACCACTCATCCAGTTAACAACGCAGGAGTAAGCAACTTCGACTGCCCTCCCTTGGACTCAGGAACACACACAAGCCTTTGAGGAATTAAAGAAAGCATTATGTCAAGCACCAGTTTTAGCGACACCATGTTACAGCAAACCGTTTACACTTTTTGTTACAGAACGTGATGGTACAGCATTGTCTGTCCTCACTCAAGATCAGGCAGGTTCACATAAGCCTTGCGCTTATTTTTCAAGTACATTGGATTCCGTAGCTCAGGCACTCCCTGCATGCTTAAAGTCAGTAGCAGCAACAGCGTTAGCAATAAGACAAAGCGATTCAATTGTTTTAGGACATCAGTTAACAGTACAAGTACCACACTCTGTAGAGGTTCTTTTAAACAGAACCCAAACTCAGCACCTGACTATAGCACGACTGACAGGTTACGAATTAACGCTATTCCAGCCACACATAGAAATCAGACGCTGCAGCATCCTGAACCCAGCAACACTGTTACCTACAATTATGACAGATCCAGCCCCGCATGATTGCATAGAGATCATTAATGCAGTAACAAAGCCCCGACGAGACTTAACAGATGTTCCATTGACAAATCCAGACCTGACACTTTATGTGGATGGTTCATGTATGAGAACAAGTACAGGAGAATTAGTGGCCGCGTATGCCGTGACCACTGAAACTGAAGTTAAAGAAACACATCGTATTGACACATTGTCTGCTCAAGCGGCAGAGCTCATCGCTCTGACCCGAGCCTGTATTCTAGCCAAGAACAGAAATGTCAACATATACACTGATTCCCGTTATGCGTTCGGAGTTGTACACGACTTCGGCATGTTATGGCAAGAACGAGGTTTCCTGACCTCTCATGGTGCCAAGATCCAACACGGTCCCCTCATTCAAGCACTGTTAGAAGCAATACATCTGCCTTCAGGAATATCCGTCATGAAATGTAAAGCACATACTAAAGTCACAGATTCTGTTTCCCAGGGTAACGACCTGGCAGACCAGACAGCAAAACATACAGCACTGACTCACACTCAGACAACTGATATGACAAAGACAACAGGACCGACACACTGTATGACAGTCAGGGATCCCACACTAGATGTAATCGATATTCAGACACATGCTACCCCAGAAGAAATAAAGAAATGGATTGAACAAGGAGGGATCCAAACAGATCAAGGTTGGGTGACGAAGGGAAAATCTACATGGTTTCTCCCTGACTCTATGGTTCAAGTCATGATAAATACAGCACATAGCCCAGCACACCTAGGAGAGAAAGCGATGTTAGACAGTTTACAAAATCTTTGGAACAATAAACACTTACGAGCAGCAGCGAAACAGAAAGTGCGTACTTGCATGATCTGTTGTCAGTTCAATCCAGGTAAAAGCGTCCCTGTAGAGCAAGGTGGATTTCATCCTCCCGATCACCCTTTTGAAGTCCTCCAGATGGATTATATCCAGATGGACCGTTGTCGAGGATTTAAATATGTTCTCGTAGTTGTCTGTGCTCTGTCCCGCTGGACCGAAGCATACCCAGTCCCAGATTACACTGCCCCGACCACTGCCAAGCAGCTGGTTCGTGAATTCTTCCCACGATACGGCTTGCCTCGTGTCGTGTACTCAGATAACGGTCAGCCATTCTCATCTGCATTAATGAAAGAAGTTTCTTTATTGCTGGGATACCAGTGGAAATTCCATTGTGTCCGACATCCTGAAGCCGCAGGCCTAGTAGAAAGGCATAACCAGACACTAAAGATACGCCTTGCAAAAATATGTCAGGAGAAAGGGGTCGACTGGATAGTCGCCCTGCCAGTGGCACTATTCTATATGAGAATGGTTGCCCATTCGAGATCAGGGCTATCCCCGTACGAAGTGGTTTTTGGCAGACCACCGAATATGTGGGGGACGCCCATTCCGAAAAAAATAACTGATGTTGATTGTAATATGTTGACAGATTACCTTGCCTCCTTGATGTCTGCACTCCAATCATGTCGTTCACAGGTTGCCGCAGCCTTCCCTGACAACACTGATGTAAAGCCACATGATGTCCGTCCTGGGGACCTCGTATTAGTGCGCAATTTTGATAGAAAGAGTCCGTTGGAGCCCCGCTGGAAATCGCCGAAGACCGTCCTTCTCACCACGAGGACCGCCGTGAAGATCGAAGGGAGAAAGGGGTGGGTCCACACGAGTCATGTGAAAAGATTCCATGAACTGAAACCAGACCGAGACTCGTCCACCCCCACCAAAGACTGTGTTGAGCAAAAAGACTTTACAGTATCTGAACGAGAGAAAACTCCCCAAGAGGAGTACAGAACGAAACTCCGATCTAGCAAGTCAGACAGTTTAATTGTTTAAGTCCTCCCCTAGGTGAATCGGTTAAATAGTTTCTGACATGTATCCCCTAGATCGAGATAGAGAGAGAGAATACAAGAAACGTACATATTGTAAATCACTTCGTAGTCACTGTATCGTGACACTATTAATAATGTTTATTCTGAGTATTTTAATTATTGTTGCTAGCATCTTACTACCTATCTACTACCCTATTTTCAAGCGTGAACAATCTGCTTACAATGTTTCTGCTGAACATACTTTTAGCGAGTTACCTCCACACGAACTCTCCTACAGACTTGCGCTGCGCAACAACACATTCATTAGTATGCTACACCATTCTCATCAAACTAACAATGCTACAGATTGCTGGATATGTGGCCGACTCCCTCCCTACCAGAATTACAAGGGAGCTCTGCCCCTCTTTCCGTACCCGTTCACTCACAATGGCTCCTGTGGGGCATGGTTTAAAATAATTAATTCCTTAGATCCTGATATTGCTGTTTTCGATGGGGGCTGGGTTTGGGGAAACCTGAACTTAGTCCTGCTCGACGTCTGTTACCCTGATAAGGAGGGACTCCCCACTAGAATAGGAACTGATCTAGAAAACGAAGTGTATGGATTAGGTAATTATACAATTAGCCTTATGATTCTTACTGTTGAATCCGAAGCCGTACCTGTTATACCCACTATGTCAGTATTGCCAGTTACTGGCGAATTATGTATCAGGAAGAAAGGTTCAGTACATTTAGGTCATAGTAAATGCACTACTGTGATCGAATTCAGTGATCATGGAAAATCGTCCTTTAAAGCTATTCGTCATTCTTATTTTGTTTGTGGTCATACCGCATACATACGCCTACCTCCAGATTGGGATCGTACCTGTTACATTGCATTCCTTCTGCCACCAGTTTTCCTAGCCCCTCCTGATTACCACAGAAATACAAATCTAGTAAAGAATAGACCCAGAGGAGATATCCCACTTGTCGACTACACAGAAACGGCATGGGAACAATACACCGATTTTAATAAAGGATTCTTTTTCTTTTTAGGACCTGTTCAAAATAGTAAATTAATACGCAGATTAACTAGAACACTTGAAGCAGTAGTGAATGAAACTGCCTCCGCCTTAGGTAACTTAACAGAAGAACAGTCCGCCATGCGGGTTGTTGTCCTTCAGAATCGTCTTGTTATTGACGTCATCTTGGCAGATAGAGGTGGAGCCTGTAAGGTCATCGGGTCAAGTTGCTGTGTTTTCATACCACAAAACGCACCATCTGTATATCAAGCTATTACACGTCTCCATAAAATTGCAAATCAGATACATCAGAATCCAGGCACCTGGACTTGGTCCGGTTGGTTCTGGACAACGTTAACAGCTTGGGGATGGAAGATCCTATCCTTCCTAGGCATTGGCCTAGTCCTAGTATTCAGTTGCTGCCTGTGCCTGCAGTGTGGGCCAACGATTTGTGGACTGTGTGCCACCTCTTGTATTGAACATTCCAGTTTTCTCTCAAAACGTAAACGAAAGAAAGAAGAACAAATGATGTTACAAGAACAAACTGATCGATTCATGAGGATCGACATATCATGAAGGGTCCGTAGGGAACAAGGAGGGAATGAGGAAATATAAATTTTATGGTCAAGTTGTGTTCCCTAGCGCGTACCCCACCGACTCCATGTACCAGCTTAAAGTGCATGTAACTTCCCTCCTGTGTCAGCTATGAAGACGCAAATACATTTGCGTCCAACGTTAACTTGTCCTCTTTCAGATCCACCCTGAATGGATTAAATGGTCCGTTCCTAAGTATGCTATGCCACTGTCTTTTTGTAGTGTACTTTACATGTCTTCCTGCTCTGGCGGAGTAGGCCCTGAATTTCTGCCATCGAGCCTCTTTTCTGGCTTTCGACTCTGACAGCCTCTGCCCAGGCTGCCTCTGTACCCGTGAACTCTGACTTACTTCCAGCGCGGCCCCTCGCGCTCAGCTCAGCCTGCTTTCTGCCAAGACTGACTATAACCTTCGAGTTATCTGTTCCGCTCCTCGAAAATACATTCCTGCCTACTAGCTTCAGTAAACATCCTCTCCAGCTGCAGAGCCAAAGGGCCGACCTGTCTCAGTGCAAGTAATTCATAGCTTCTGTTACCATGCTTCCATGGAAGGCCCCGTGCCCCCACGCTTCTCTTGCAGACACTTAGGCGCTTATACACGCATCCACAGTTAGTATAGAATAGCTTCTGCCCTAGAGACCTTTCCGTCCAGATAATATGGTTCCTAAACATCAGATATCAGATATGATAGAAGTACAAGTTGATCTGACATGCCAGACTTCTGTCTCTTTCCGTCAGTGTAAATGTCAAGTCCCCTACACCCCTCCAATCACACGTCATGCAGCTGCGCGCGCATCCAAGCTTCCGATTTTTGCTGACATTGCAACATTTCTGTTAGCGCCACCCCTTCGTGACACCTACCTGTGACGTTTCTAGTTCACGCCTAGTTCACGCCTGTTGATTACGTACTAGTAGCACGTGTATGCTGTTATCTTGTCTTCTCTCAGCTGTTACGCCTCCTGCACTGTTTCTTATGAAATGAATTAAGTATATAAGCTATGTACTGTCAATAAAATGTAGCGCGCTCTTACTATCCCTTCTTCCACCCCAGTGGTGGGAAGAACATGATATCTTGGTCATGACCATTCCTTTTTGAGGAATAAAACCCCTTAGAAACTCTAACACCACGGACTCTGGTTTCTTTCTTTCCGATTGAGTTATTATTGATTAAGTACTTACCTGCATAGAAATTAAGAGAGTAAATTAATTATTTACGTCATTTGGAATAGTAATTTTAACCCTACGCTAACCAATACTTCCCTACTGTTGCACCCTCTGGAGTTGGAATAGTAATTTTAACCCCTGCACTGTCCAACACTTTCCCTACTGTTGCACAGTATGGAGTTACAATAGTAATTGTTACCCCTACGCTAGCCAACACTTTCCCTACTGTTTCACCCTCTGGAGTTGGAATAGTAATTTTAACCCATACGATAGCCGACACTTTCCCTACTGTTGCACCCTCTGGAGTTGGAATAGTAATTTTAACCTCTCAGCTATCCCACACTTTCCCTACTGTTGCACCCTCTGGAGTTGGAATAGTAATTTAAAATCCCTACGCTATCCTTCACTTTCCCTACTGTTGCGCCCTCTGGAGTTGGAATAGTAATTTTTACCCCTACGCTATCCAATATTTATTGTTTTAGTTAATGTAGTGTCTTATTTATTTAAAAAAAAAATTAATTTGTTATGTATAGTTTTGATTTTTTTATATTATTAATGTATGTGAATGTTTGTTTAACAATTTATAAGTTATTAGAGTAATTAGTTGTAAGTGGTATTAAGTAAGTATATACATTATATTTTATATGTATATGATTTTTTTTTTACATTATATGTATTACTTATAATTTTGAATATATTTTTAACTATGTTTATTTTAATTATATGTATTATTGATGTAATTTTATATTATTTTTAAATATTTTATCAAAAACTATATTTTTTACCGCAATATTCTTTTTTCAATATTTTTGTACTTACCTTAATGTAGATAGGACTTCGGTATTTTTGATGCCGATATTCCACCTCTGATATTTTTGAAGTTGATATTTTCTATGTCAATATTCTGTCAGTGATTCCCGACTAACTACCTCCAGCACAAATGACTCCTCATCCCCACAAAACACCTCCATTTCCACATCCAGACCAGCGCGGCACCCTTACCTACAGACCTCCCGGACCACAAACTGAGTTCACCACAACCATCACCAACCGCTTTGTGCCCCCGCCATTGCCTCCATGGACTACATGCTGGTCGGAGACCTTAACTTCCAACTCGATAACCTCAGCGGCCTCTACTCCTCCGCCCTCCTGGACAACTTCACCAACATTGGACTGAAACAGCTCGTCACCACCCCCACCCACAAGGCAGGACACACCCTTGACCCCATCTTCGCAGGAAGTAACATCATTCACTTCAGCCACACCAGGCAACCCCCCTGGATCGACCACCACTTCGTACACTTCTCTTTCAACAAAGCCACCTCTCACAAACCTCCACCACGCCCTCTGAGAAGAAACTGGAGCAAGGTCACAGAGGAGCATCTCAACTCCACCCTCAACCATGATCCTCCTCCTACCTTGACCGACGTCACCTCTACAGCCAACACACTAGACAAATGGATCACCAACTGCGCAGACAAGCTCGCCCCCCTCTGCAACCCCAAAAGACAGCGCCTCATGAAAGCCACCTGGTTCACCACTGACCTCCGAGAATCCAGACGCACCTGCAGACGTCTTGAGAAGTTATGGAGAAACAGCAAAACCTTGTTAGATCGGACAACCTACTAGAACAACATGACTGAAGACCACCAATTCATCAGATCCACCAAAAGGACCTTCATCCAGAACAAAATCCTGCAACCTAAAGGAACTCTGGAGCATCCTTCAGTAATTCACCAAACCCCCCAGCAAAGCCATGTCACACCCTCCCAGGACCTCTACAACAAACTTGGCTCCTACTTCCATCTGATAATTAAGTCCCTCTATGACACCATCAACAAACAGACACCAGACACCAAAGCCACTCCTTCTTCCAGCAACGACAGCCAGCCTACCATCTCCGCCTGGACCAAGGTCATCACCGAAGACACTGCCACAACCATGAAAAGCATTCACTCAGGTGCCCCCATGGACCCCTGCCTACCGCACATCTCCCACAGAGCCGCCGCCACAGCACCCGAGCTAGGAACACCATCAACGCCACCTTCGAATCTGGCACATTCCCCGATGACTGAAAACACAGAGCCTTCTCCTACATCGCGCAAAGACCTGGAACGAGCTCCCAATCAACATCAGACGCTCACCCCACTCTTCACACCTTCAGGAAGAGTCTCAAGACCTGCCACTTTGGCTGCCTCGGAACTGAAACCCCCCTAGCACCTTGAGACCTCACGGGTGAGTAGCGCACTTCACAAATCCCTGATTGATTGAGTGATTGACACCTACTCGCTCACCAATAGAGTAAATGACACAGTCACTTACTCACCTATACAGTTATATACACACGATCTCACTTATTAATTCACTTACTATCATATACTTGCTCACCTATACAGTCACTGACACAAGTGCACACTCACTTATAGAGTCATTCTCACAATCACTCACACACATTTGCAGTTATTCACCCATATACCACTGCCACATCCATTCACTCACCGACACATTCATACGGACACTCACTCACCCATACAGGCCCTCTCAGGTGCAATCAGGAACCCATACAGCCAGTAATTCTCCCACTCACTCATCCATGCAGAGAGTCCCAAACCCCCTTATCCACCCACACAGACACTCATACACCCATACAGGTACTCAGAATACTAATCAATAACCCATACAGCCACTCATGTACCTACTCACCAACCCATGCAGCCACTTACACATCAACTGACAGACTGATACAGACATCCACACACATTAGTCACTCACCCTTACATTCACTTTGACTCGTAAAATCACTCACTTCTACAGTCAGTCATGAACCCACTAAATCATCTATACAGGCAGTCATACACCCACTGATTCATCAATATAGCTTGGTGTATATCTATTTAACACTCATAAACTTTTTAAAAACACTCACAGTCACCAGATGATGTTGTCAGTGATGTCATTTGAGATGTCATCAGTGATGTCACTGACCAAGTCATGAGTGATGTAATATGTAGGGTCATAAGCAGTGCATTGTGGGGGCACGAGTTATAGTTAGCTGAGCTAACTATAACTGCTGAATTTCTCTGGTTTTGTACGAGTGAAATATCATCCTAACCATAACGTCCATGTAACCGTTGTTTTTCTCAGTATATATATATATATATATATATATATATATATATATATATATATATATATATATATATATATATATATATATATATATATATATATCAAACACAGGTTCACCAACGTAATCTCTCCATTCGTTCCCGGAAAGAAAAAACACTGGAGCCGCGGCCTCGGTATTAAGTGCAGACTTAATCAGTACTCAAAGTCCTACGCGTTTCGGAGTGTAGCTCACTCCTTCTTCACGGGCAAGAATGTGCGTTACAAGACAACTAATAAAGTAAAGTAAAAAATCATGTGATGATTGACATAAACAAAATACGTGGACGGTTTTTGTCCTTACTTTCATCTCAAAAACAATTAATGTCATAAATTACTTATACTTCAAGTATTCATGCTTACATATTATTATCAACTCGGGAATATGCTTTCATTGTTTTGTTGAACCCATTATACGGTTTGGGAAAAGAGACTCGTTATGCATGTGATTTAAGCTCATCAACAATTTATACTTAATAACAGCGTCTGGAAAACAAATATTGTATTTGCAATTCACATTTTAAAGCTTACAGATATTGATAAATCAAATTGTAACAAAACTTAAATCAACGAGTTTTTATATATATATATATCAGCCACCAGTCCCGTCTCCACAAGAAAGAACAGGTCCGACACATGCATAAAGGTTTCTCCAGGTATAGATTTATTGCCACCAGCTCATGGACGCAAAGTTAATAAAACACCTGCCAGACGCGTTTCGGCTTTTGCCTTCCTCATTGCCAGCTTTGTGCTTTTCAAATGTTGCTTTCTACGTGGGCCATAGCCTGCCAGTTATATTCCCATTGGAACTTGGTTAATCCAATTGGAGGCACTGCTCTTGCCACCTCCGTTGCAGTGCGCTATGCTAGCTGGTAGTGACCGGTCCGGGCACGCGATTATGCCCCGGCATTGCCAGCTTTTCAGTCTGCCGCTCTTCGCCACGGGAAACAGCAACTGGCGGCAATCATCTCCCAGAGGAACTTTTACCAGCAAAATGCTGCTCCCTCCCCATGCCACGACGTGAATCCTGGGCAGGGGGGCGCCGCTGTGTGCATCCAGCACGTAACACCATCACAAGTGCCGACTGTCAACGGAGCACCTGAACGGGAGGCGTGTCGGAGAATGCGGAGTCGACCACCGCATTTAACATATGCCACCAGTCCCGCCTCCACAAGAAAGAACGGGTCCAACACATGCATAAAGGTTTCTCCGGGTAAGGATTTATTGCCACCAGCTCATGGACGCAAAGTTAATAAAACACCTGGCAGAGGCGTTTCGGCGTTTGCCTTCCTCATTGCCAGCTTTGTGCTTTTCAAATGTTGTTTTCTACGTGGGCCATAGCCTGCCAGTTATATTCCCATTGGAACTTGGTTAATCCAATTGGAGGCACTGCTCTTGCCACCTCCGTTGCAGTGCGCTATGCTAGCTGGTAGTTGTAGTCCCCACGCTTGCTCGTTATCCTTCGGGTTCCCGCAGCATATACACAAGCATACAGTCTCAATACACGGACTCTGGTTCAGTGACCGGTCCGGGCACGCGATTATGCCTCGGCATTGCCAGCTTTTGAGTCCGCCGCTCTTCGCCACGGGAAACATAGCAACTGGCGGTAATCATCTCCCAGAGGAACTTATATATATATTACCTACTGGCGGTCGGTACTGAGCCTTCAAACTCTAAACAAGGCCCTATGCTGTTTCCCTTTTTTCTTACATACTTTGTTGTAAATTCCATTGACTATTGTGTGTTGTAACGCATTTCATCTATTTTGAAATTGCATTTCCCTGTTTTTTTCAAGATTTTTAGCTCTCCAGACTTGTTACTGCTCCCCGATCACACAACCCTGTTTTTCCTGGAAGCTGGCCAACTTTGATGAGTCCTCACAGCCCCTTGGAGTCGGTGGCTGTCATCTGGCACCTCCTTCTATTTCACTTAACTGTCTGGTCGCTCAAGATGGTGGTCTATAGATTGACTGTTAGTAGAGTACGCCTGCACAACCATTTATGAACTATACCCCCTTTTATCACTTTCTACATTGTGCATTGATGTTGTTTAACCACTGACAGTTGACAATTACTGTTTTTTGCCCTTGGCCCTGCTATGTTTAATTTAATTTAATTGTGGGTTTCTAACGCGCTAGAATCGACTCCCGAAGGAGTATCTCTGCGCAATAGACCGCTGGGGAACCCGTCCTGGATTTCCCTGTGAGATGGTCCCTACTGGGATCTCCAAGGTGAAACCAGGCATCCCCGGCGTATGTGGGGGGCCGTTGTGGAGATGAGGCAAGCTAATGCCCAGAGTTGCCAAATGTGATACCTGGTTAGAGTAGGCACCGAGGCGAGAATTATCGAGGCCGCTGACCCTGGTCCACGACCCTGCCGCGTCGGGAATTGAATCCTGGTCCCGGGCCGTCCTTTGCTCCCGGGTGTGCCGCCTCTAACCAGTGAGCCACAGCCACACCACTCTGTTGATTCAGTCAAGAAGGTTACTTTCGTAACTAGCAAGTTATTCAATATAGTGCTTTTGTTCTCAAAACTTGGTCTCCTTCTGGAGCTGGGTGACAGACAGTTTTTCTAAAATGTTTTACATCTACCTCATATATGCAACTTGACTGCAATAGTTAATTACCCGGGGATGGTGCTGGCCAGGTATGGCTTAGTTGGCCTGGAAACTCAATTTTCACTTGGCAATTAATTAAGTACCTGTCCGTCAATTTTTGGGTTGCACTAAAATATTTCCAGCCACGTGTTTTGTTTCTTAGTAATGCGACTCATTTTCTTTACCTGGTTGGAAATTAATTTGTTTTCCATATGATTATTATTGTAGGATGTAGACTGACAGGCGTTCTACTAACCCCAATGAGACGGTGACACATAAACCTGTTGTAACTATCTCTTTAAGTTTGTGCATTCTCACTGGGGAATGCAGGCATGTCACTCTAGAATTCTTTATGTGAGTCAGTTGTTCTCCAGGTCTCGGATGTGGATGACTTGCCTCCCTGTTGGGTTAATGAACCTCTTTCTACAACTATACCGAGTATTGCATCTTTACAATACTGGCGACGATGAACCCAGCAGGTGATTACGAACCCAGCGCTATGAAGACTTCATTTTTTGGATTTTCGTTTTTCTTTCAATCTTAAAGAAAATCATCGTTTTCCTGCTCTTCATTGTGCCCTACGTGAATTTTAAGGTGTATCCGACTGGCGGCACCGGCACCCGGCGAAAGGTACTTTTTTGTTACTTTAGACTGAAATTGGTGTGTTTTGACGAAGTATCCCTACCTCCGTTGCTCGGCATTTTTTAAAATCCGACACGAGCTGGTCAACTTCATTAGAGCGTGCCTGCCTGGAACGTGATCTGCACGAGCTGTTCTGTTGCATCGGAGTGTGCCTGCCTGGAGCGTGCTCGCCATTGTCTCTCCGCGTCTCCTCTTCTCAAGTGTCACGTCACACGCAACGTGCCCGGCGCATTTCAAGCCACACGTCACACGCAACGCGTTGCCTAGGTGAGGAACAAGTGAACGCGCTCTTGTTTACATACGCGCATTTCAGTCACCTAGCAACCGCGTGTCTGTCAATGCGACGTGCCTGTTCCTCGGCCATTTGTCAAACGCGCTGAAGTTTTTTTTTTTCTACCAAGCATTACATGGGCATTTCTACTCCTACGAAGTGAGGCAAGTCATAGATTTTGTTGATACAGTTTGACCTTGGACGTTTTTATCAGACTGAACATAGCAGTCAAGACTGATTACTTTTGATCTCTTTATTGATCTTTTGATGTGTACTTCCGACTGAAGTTTAAAAGTTTGTTATCCAATTGAAAGTGGCGATACGCAGTCTACATTAACTGCAGTGAAACAAAAAAAAAAGAGAAGTTCTTCTGAAGTAGCGAAACAGGCATGGCACACTAGGATAGTGCGAAGTCCTTTTGTTATTTTAACTCCTTATTTTGAGTTATTATTTTGGATTGTTGTGTTAGCTTATTTATTTACCTTGTTATTTTAGTTTGTTTAGTTGTTTTCTTTCAGCATGTCGTCTTCTACGAGTGGAATGAATCAACCTCCCCAGTTTTTAAGTGAGCAAGGTGAACCTATCTTACCGTGGAAAAAATGGAAACCTATCTTTGACTCTTACTTACTTGCAATTGGTGGAGAAAAGTTTTCTGCTGTCAGGAAACAAGCTGTCTTACTAAACAATCTTGGAATTGAGGGTAGAAACATTTATGACAGTTTAGATCCGATACCTATTGGCAGAGGTGCTGGTGAACCTTCGGATGTATTCGAAATGAGTGTCCTTCTACTCAAAAACCATTTTGGGGCACGCATTAACGTTGTCATGGAAAGACACAAGTTTTTTATGCGTGTTCAAGCTAAGAGTGAGAGAGTTGGAAATTATGTTGCTGCACTTAAATCCCTCGCACAGACTTGTGATTTTGAACTCTTAACTGATTCTCTCATTCGTGATCAACTTGTCCGTTGCACAAATGATCCTAAAATCCAAGAGAAATTGTTATCCAAAAATCCAAATTTAAAAGAGGCTATACTCATTGATGAGAGTGTTGAACATACCTCTACTTGGGTCAAAGAAATCAGGAAGAGTCCTTCGCAGAATGATCCAGTTTCGAGTGTTAGTCAGGAGCACCGACAAATTCTCCAACCTGAATGTAATGTTGCTGTTGTCAGTAAATCTTCCTCCAAACAAGATAAAACCACAGCCAAGACAGAAAAACCTAAGCAAAACTTTGGTAGTAATAGTTTTAATAGAGAGAACAAGTTTAGATGCCCCAGATGTGGTAGTGAAAAACATGGACCGAATTATCCAAACTGTTTTGCAAAAAGTACTGTTTGTAGAAATTGTGGGAGGAAGGGTCACTATGCAAGGATGTGCAAAAGTAACAAAGTCAATTGTATTGATGAAGAAGAAACTTATTCTCAGGATTCTATTCATTGCATTACGGATGATGTTATCAATGGTGTGAATCAAGTTGATGATGATATAGTGGTCATGCCCTCTTGTGATATTCAAATTGCCAACAAAGTTGTTCCCGTGTTAGCTGACTCAGGTTCCCTGTTCACTCTGATCAGTGACAAGTTTTGGTTTGCAAATTTTGATGGAGACAAGATTAAACTCATAGCCTCTGATATCAATCCGGTGGGGTATGCCAAACAAAAGATTGAAGTATTGGGGTATTCCATCCAAACTATTGCATTTAAAGGGAGGGAAACAGTTGGTAAGGTTTACATTGCCAAGAGGGGTGATAATCTTCTTGGTTGGCGTCATCAAAGGAATCTGGGGATCACGCTAAATCCCAATGCACCCGAACAAGTCATGTTAGTTTCTGTTATGGGTGATTTTTCTGATGTTCTTGAGAAATTCCCAGAAGTGTTTACTGATGATCTAGGATTACTCAAAGGGTTCAAACACAGGATAATTCTGAAAGGCGGTGCCAAGCCTGTGGTGCATAAGGTCAGGAAGGTGCCCAACCTTATGTTACAACCCCTGCAAGTTGAGCTTGACAGGTTATTGAAACTTGGTGTTATCGAGGAGATAGAATCCTCAGAATGGCTCGCACCGATTGTTTTGGCACCCAAGGACAAGGGTACCAAAATTAGGATGTGTGTGGACCTCAGGAGTCTAAACAGTGCTATTTGGGTGGACAGGCAGCCTTTGCCTAATATCAATGAGATTTTGACCAAGTTAGGTGGTGCTACTCTGTTTAGTGTCATGGATCTGTCAGCAGCTTACCACCAGGTTCTGTTACATGAAGAGTCTAGACACTTGACTTCTTTTGTTACTCCCATCGGTGCATATAGGTTCGTTAGGATGCCTTTTGGCTTAGCCAGCGCTGCTGCTTGCTTCCAAAGGGTCATGAAAAATGTTCTTTCTGGCATTGACTGTGTCCTCTTTTTTCAGGATGACATTTTGGTCCACGGTGCTGATATCAGCAGACATGATGTTACCCTTTTTGCTGTTTTGACAAGACTTAAGGATGCGGGCCTGACTCTTAAACGTGAGAAATGCAAATTCAGGGTTAGGTCTGTGTCTTATTTGGGGCACAACATATCTGGGGAGGGCATCAGTCCTAAGATTGATCTTGCTGAGGCCATTCTTCAGGCCCAACCCCCATCTAACAAGGATCATGTAAAGTCTTTTAATGGGTTATCGGAGTATTACTCCAAGTTTATTCCTAATTTCGCCAGCGTTATGCAACCTATCAGACTTCTCCTTAAGAAGGGTGCTGTTTTTGATTGGAATAAAGAATGTTCTATTGCTTTTGAGACAGTCAAGTCGGAAATTGCTAAAATGCCAACTTTGGGGCATTTTGACGTGCGCAAAAAGACCATTTTATCCACTGATGCCAGTCTACGTGGTTTGGGGGCAGTGTTGGCTCAGTTGGTGGATGGTTCAGAAAAGGTTATTGGTTTCGCCTCGCGTTCTTTGAAGGGCGCAGAGGAGCGCTATTCGGTCATTGAGCGGGAAGCTTTAGGTTGTTTTTGGGCCATCAATCATTTCAGATTTTATCTGTGGGGCCTACCTTTTGTAGTAAGATCTGACCACAAACCTTTGGTGCAGTTGTTCTCGTGTAGGAATGTCGAATGTACTACCCCCAGAATTAAGAGATGGGTTGAAGGCCTTATGGAGTACAATTTTTGTGTTGAGTATCTACCTGGCCCCAAGAATGTTCCTGCTGATTTTCTTTCCAGGTTGCCTGTTGATAAGTTGGCCACATATGATTCTGATGCTCCTACCGTTTCATGGGTAAGAGAATCTGCTCTAAATGAAGTAGAGTGGAAAGGCTGTTTTACTGGCGATCCAGCTAGGGAGTTTGTTTTGGAAGCTACGGTAAATGGTTGGCCTGCTTTGAAAGAAGTTCCTGATTTGGCAAAAGGTTTTTGGAATGTAAAGGACGAGTTGAACATCGTTCAGGGTGAACTATTTAGGGGTGATAGACTAATTCCTCCTTCCGGTATGAGAGAAAAGATAATCAACCTAGCCCATGAGGGACATTTAGGTCGTAGCCTCACCAAGGCAAGGGTGAGAGAATCCTATTGGTGGCCCGAGTTGGACCGGGAAGTTGAAACCGTTGTCAAAGACTGTCACATTTGTGCCGGCAACGATAAATCGAGGAAGGTGTGTACCCCACCTCTTTCTCCTGTTGCCATTCCTGAACGACCCTGGTCCAAGGTGGCCATTGATATAGTAGGACCTTTTATCAACCTCGGTTTCTCTGAGAGATTTGTTGTTGTCCTTGTTGATTACACTTCAAAGTGGTTGTCAGCTGCATGCATGGGAACCGTTTTGAGTAGAAACATCATCGAATTTCTTAAGGATGCTTTCACCTGTGAAGGGGTACCGGACACTTTGGTTTCAGATAATGGTGTCCAGTTCACCTCTCAGGAAATGTCTGATTTTTTGAAAGACCTCTCCATAACCCATCATAGGTCTGCTCTCTATTCTCCACAGGCAAATGGCTTAGTGGAAAGTATGAATAGATTGATTAAAGCGTGTGCCCAGACCGCCTTAGAGAGAGGACTCCCTCTAAAACTCATTCTTAGAGAAAAGTTGTGGGCGCACAGAAATACTCCCAATAGTGTGACTGGTGTTTCACCTTTCGAGAAACTCAGGGGCTGTGTTGCTGGTTCAAAACTCAATCCCTTGTGGTTGTCTATTAAAGATAGAGGCGTTGTAGTTAAAGATCCTAAGTTAAGTAGTTACCAGGATGGATACAAACGCAGGTATGATACTTTGAAGGGTGCGAAAGATCCTTGTTGGAAAGTAGGTGATTTTGTTTTCATCAAAAAGGGTCTTTGGTCCCCAAAGGGAGAGTCTAAATTTTTTGGGCCAAGGCGCATTGTGAAGGTCATGAAGAACGTAGTTATGCTTGCGGGTGGTGATGTCTGGAGCATGTCTCGTTTGTCGAGGTGTGTGGAGGGGGGTGATGGTGTTATGAAACCTGCTGCTCCTCCTGTGATACCTTCTCAAGATGCGTGTGTTTCATCTCGTGAGACTTGGTCACCTTTTTTGTGTGATGCGTGCGTTTCGACTCCTGGATTGAAGCCTAGGTCCAGGAGACCACCTCCGTATCTCCAAGATTATTGTACTGATTAATCCTTTCCTTTTCAGGTCCTTGTTTTTCCGCCTTTTCCCCTTCCCTTGTTTTCCCCTTTGTTCCTTTTTCATTATCATTATAAGGGAGATGTGTTGTAACTATCTCTTTAAGTTTGTGCATTCTCACTGGGGAATGCAGGCATGTCACTCTAGAATTCTTTATGTGAGTCAGTTGTTCTCCAGGTCTCGGATGTGGATGACTTGCCTCCCTGTTGGGTTAATAAACCTCTTTCTACAACTATACCGAGTATTGCATCTTTACAATAAAACCATTAATCACTTGAAATTTCAACATTGATTACAAGAATGGATTCTTCTAAACCAATGGTACAGAAACCTAACAGAGCTTATTTTAGGTTGGAGTTAGACTGATTGATCTCTACCACTGTATATTTTTATTTTCACTCACTACAAACCATGCACCGTGGTGTCAGCACCTTCACATTTGTTCACTGTCTGCATTTGCATTGACATTTATTTACAAATTGATAGAAAACTTCATATGAAGCAGGGTTGCACTAACATGGTAACCTGGATCCAAAAAAAGGCAATGCTAATACTCACAGGCCCCTGATCTCACTAGCGACCACGCAAAGAATATTTATGCTGGTTATGGGAGTTGGGACCGGATTAGAGAGAAACAGAGACACCGAATATTTTGCTTCTGCCTGTTCTCACTGCTGGGCTCAAGCTGCACCGCAGAGGCAGTTTATATCTAAAACAAGAAATACATCTTTCAGTATTTTGTCAATTATGTTACAATTCTCTGTTTCTACTTTGACATAGGATATAGCTTGTGACAATCTCTGTATAACCCACTCTATAGCTGGAACAAAGTCTGTGACTTCCTAGAGGAAGCTTAGATTTATTTGATTGATTTTATAAAATGTGCATCTCCCCCTGCCTACATTCAAGTGGCCAGAAGGTTTGAATAAACTATAAGAATAATCCCTCTCCTCCATCCCCTCCCCCGCCACTCTTGTATCAAGCCCATACCAGGGGTGTTCATGTCTCAAAGGCTATTTATATTCCCCCAATGATTGGGGTAGACAGGCAAGTCACCCGGTCTCCCTCGAGGTAATGGCCTCACACCTATGCCTTTCTCTCCTTAAGGAGTCATCAGCCATACCACCTGGGGCAAGTCAGTTCCTTAAATTCGTTAGACAATAGTTTCAAACGTGGACTCCTTTATTCCTCCGAGTCTTTCCCTTTGTGGCCCCTCTCATAAAAATATTGTCCATGCCTATGAGCTCCAAGGTCTTATATATTCATTGTTTGTGACTAGGTATCCTATTAGTGCCCTGTTTATCAGATGCTATTCTGAGTTTTGGGGGGATGATAGGTGAATTATAGTGCTTACTGCACCAACATCCAAATTTCCCAGTACATATTGGGCTTTTTCCCTTTGCTGAATTTTGGCAGCTTTGGCCTTAGAAAATGTAACAAATGGAGCACTCAGTAGACCAAATGGCAATCAAAGGGCGCAAGAAACATTACAACACGTGTAATCCCTGCAGAAACAGATTTTTACACATAGATCGCAATTGAATCGCCTATTTATAATCAAGGGCATTATATGAAGCATACACTTCTAAGTAAGTATAAGTGAAAATGTTTTTAACTCAGATAAAAAAAATGGACATGGTTTTTATTATCAGTTAGTGATCCAATAGAGTAACAGTGCAATATTATCGGATGAAATGTCACTTAATTTCAAGCACATAGTAAAAGAGGAATTTTTCAAATTTCTCAAACTTTGAGCATTGTGGGCCCAAGGTCTCTGGTAAGAAACTAGTTGCTGCTGTTTGACACATGTTCTTCACTTAATCACTCATAATGGGCGCTTCCATGATATATATATATATATATATATATATATATATATATATATATATCAATAATAAATAGAAAACATTCTATAATAAATTATAACATTAAAGTATTAAAACAAAATGTAAACTAACATTTCCCAATACAACAAGTGCAACAGGAGGGAAAGTGTTGGATAGCAAAATAATTAAATTTACTATTCCAACTCCAGTAAGTTCAACAGGAGGAAAAGTGTTGGATAGCGGAGGGATACAAATTACTATTCCCACTTGCTTGATAGCAAAATTAGGGAAAGTGTTGGATAGCGGAGGGTAAAAAATTACTATTCCCACTCCAAAGTGTGCAACAGTAGTGAAATGTTGGATAGCCGAGGGGTAAAAATTACTATTCCTACTCCAAAGAGTGCAACAGTAGGGAAAGTTCTGGATAGAGGAGGGGTAGAAATTAATATTCCCACTTCAGTGAGTGCAAAAGTAGGGTAAGTGTTGGATAGCAAAGGAATTACATTTACTATTCCAACTCCAGTGAGTGCAACAGTAGGGAAAATGTTGGATAGCGGAGGGGCAAAATTACTATTCCCACTCCAGTAAGTGCAACAGTAGGGAAAGTGTTGGATAGCAGAGGGTCAAAAATTACCATTCCTAATCCAAAGAGTGCAATAGTAGAGAAAATGTTGGATAACGGAGGGAGCATAACTACTATTCATGCCCAAGTGAGTGCAAAAGTAGGGTAAGTGCTGGATAGCAGAGGGGTAAAAACTACTATTCCCACTCCAAAGAATGCAACAGTAGAGAAAGTGTTGGATAGCAGAGGGGTAAAAATTACTATTCCCACTCCAAAGAGCGGAGGGGTAAAACATTTTATTCCCACTCTAGTGAGTGCAACAGTAGGGAAAGTGTTGGATAGAGGAGGAGTAAAAATTACTAATAATACTTAAAGAGTTGAAATAAATATATAACAACATTTTAAAAAATCATAAAAATTTAGAAAGTATAAATTTCTATATATTCAACTTTTAAAAAGAACACATATTATAATATTAATTGCATACAACAAACACCAACTAATAATACATAAATAATATATAAAATAAATTAATAAATACATTTATAAACAATAATTAATTAAAAGTAGCAAATATTAACAAATATTAACATACAAAAATATTTTACATTATTTTTATTTCATACCCTAGAACACCACACCAATAACAAAACACTTCAAATTTTTTAATTGCACTATTGCACCTTTGCACTTTACTTTATTTCCCCTTTTAGGTGCAAGGAATGATATTACTTCTAACAATGAGGGTAAACGCTAGGGCAGCTCCCCCCTTCAATTTGTGTTTAGGGTAGGAGGGTGATGTATTGCAATAGGATTTAAAGCTCGAACCTTATTGCAGTTTAAGATATACCAGAAATCCTAGAAATTCTAGATATCCTAGATACTAGGCCTACTTTATTTCTAATTCTAATTATCTCGGATATCGCTATTTTTGTTTTTCTTGAGGGGGAAGATGTATCAGGCACAAATGTTATCATGAGTTCATACTAGATGTGCTGTACTTGTTGATAGAAGTATGTAGCAGTGGAGGAATAGACTGAACTAGGGCCTTTCCAAGGTGGCATTGGCTACTGCACCAGTACTGTTTTCTTGAAGCCCTTAAAATTATAAATACCCCGGGGCTTAATTACCTAAATGGTTTTGTTTATAGGGGTGAAGGGGGTAAGTGCTCCTGGATGCCAAGTCAAGGCACCTTGTACTTGGGGGGAGGCTGTAGATGTGAGGAAAGGGATACCCCACTCCACAGACAGTCTGGGGTGGGCAGGGGTGGGGGAAAGAGGGTGCAGAATTTTTAAAAAATGAGCGTATAGGTAGCGGACAAACTTGGGATAATGGGTTAATAGGCAACATGGTTAAATTCGGAGACCAAGTTGAAATTGGCAGGGTCTCTGTCATCAAGGGGTAATATGTGATTTTAGTAAAAGAGCTGGTACAGCTGGAAAATAGACAGATGAGAGAATATAGCAGACTTTTTTGAAAATGGTATAATTTGATTGAAGAATGGCACAACTGCTGTAGGTAATTACATGTAATGCGAACCCAGAGAAATCAAACATGACGAGAGTGCTGGGAGAAATCCAGGCGTTTACAAGTTTATGGTATCGTTTGCAGCGCATTTTCACTATTATTACACTTATTATTTATTGACTGCTGTTTGCTTGTGTCTAGCGCTCTGCTTATTAGCATTTCATTATTGGTAGCGTTTATTCACTGCTGCATTCGCGTTTTCCCCCAGGCGCTCTTGCCGTGCTGACCCCTCCGCCTCCATTTTGTTTGTTGTTGTCCTCGTGTGCCCGCCCCGCCTCCCAGCTGAGACGCCCTCCCACAAACTACAAACAGCGCTCCCTTACCTGGTAGCGCTGTGACTCGCTCTCCGCTTCTGTGCTGAGTGGTCGCTCCCCTCTGGCCCTGGTATCGTTGTGCAGCGCATTGAAAACTGCTTGTGAAAACTGCTGTGCGCTTTATCTGCCGATCTGCTTATTTACTCATTAGCATTTTTAATCTGCCAGCGCTACTCTATTGCTGTTTATGGTATCGTTTGCAGCGCATTTTCACTATTATTACACTTATTATTTATTGACTGCTGTTTGCTTGTGTCTAGCGCTCTGCTTATTAGCATTTCATTATTGGTAGCGTTTATTCACTGCTGCATTCGCGTTTTCCCCCAGGCGCTCTTGCCGTGCTGACCCCTCCGCCTCCATTTTGTTTGTTGTTGTCCTCGTGTGCCCGCCCCGCCTCCCAGCTGAGACGCCCTCGCCCCTCCCCCTCCACTATCCATATATGACAGTTCTTCCCGCGTGCAGCGTTCACGCGCAGCGACCGCGCCCAATCCGCGCCGAAGGTGCGCCAAAGGTAAGCCCGTCTACGCCCGTCCGCGCCTGGACCGCGCCCAGCGCCAGACCCCCTTCCCCCCATCCCTCCCACCCCGCCCGCATCACCTACGATGCCACCACGCTCCTAGCCCTTAACCCCGGTCGCGCCCCCAACTGCGTCCAAGCCGCTCCCGGACACACCCATGGTCCTTTCTCCTGCTACTCCTGCAAATTCATTTACAACAAGGGGTGGTGAGGGACAGAGTCTCTGAATTAAGCAGAAAGCTCTCACCCAGTCAAGAGATCAGGGCTAGATCCAACACCGTTTTTTAGCTCACTGCACCATCCCAGTTTCAGAACCTGGCTGTTTGCAAATTAGTCTGTTCCTGTCCCAGTGCATGATGGGAACAGGGCAAACCAAACTACAAAAGCCAATTCTTATACTGGGAAGGAAACAAGCTCCCGGGGACCGGTTTCTGGCATTATAGGTGTGGCAGGGTATACTCAGACATGAGTCCCTTTCTCACTGCTCCATCAGGATTCAAGCAAGCCGGGCCGAAGAAGGCTGAAATGCCAGAAACCGGTCCCCGGTAGCTTGTCTCCTTTCTGGTGAAGAATTGGCTTGGTAGTTTAGTCTGCCCTGTTCCCATGATGCACTGGGCCAGGGACAGACTGATTTGCATATAGCCAGGTTCTGAGCTGGGATGGGGCAGTGAGATAAATAACGGTGATGGATCAAGCCCTGATCTTTGGACTGGGTAAGAGTGGTCTGTTTAACTCAGACACTCTGTTCATCACCACCCCCTTTTCTAAATCACTCCTGCAAATTCAGCGGCACCGACAACATCTCCGCTACGACCACACCACAGACTCCCGACCCCAACCACCTACAATGCATCCTTCTCAACACCCGCTCGGTCCACAGACACGCCATTGACCTATGGAATCTACTAGACACCATCTCTCCAGACATCGCCTTCCTAACGGAAACTTGGATGAACGCCTCCTCCGCCCCTGACATCACCATTGCCATCCCTGAAGACTATAAGATCACTCGCAAGGACCGTACCGGCCACACAGGAGGAGGAATCGCTATCGTCCATAAGAAATCAATCCGCATGTCAACCAGCTCTGACGCCAACCTCGCCAACTCCGAACACCTTCACTTCCTGATCCACATCGACCCCAAGACCACACTCAGAGGCACCCTCCTCTACAGACCACCAGGACCCCGCGCAAAATTCAGTGAAGACATCACGGACTTCATCACTCCACACGCGCTCCCCTCCAAAGACTACATCCTTCTGGGAGACCTCAACTTTCACCTTGAAAAGATCAACGACCGCAACACCACCACCCTCTTGGACAACCTCGCCAACCTCGGACTTAAACAACTGGTCACTTCCCCCACCCACATCGCAGGTCACACACTCGACCCCATCTTCACCTCCAGCAATCATGTCTCCTTCAGCCACACTACGGATCTCCTCTGGACTGACCACAGCTGCGTTCACTTCACCTTCAACAAGCCAAAACCCATCAACCACCTCCAACCAACTATGCAAAGAAACTGGAACAAAATCACCATCGACCAGATCTCCTCATCGCTCCTTCTAAACACCCCAGCCCACTCTTCTAACCCAGACCAAGCCGCTGCTAACTTCACCCTATGGTTATCCAACACCGCCGGCACCTTAGCACCACTGAAAAAACGTCAAAGCAAACCTGGCAACAAGAAGGCCTCATGGTTCAACGATGATCTTAAGAAGTCCAAGAAACTCTGCCGCTCCCTTGAAAAGTCCTGGAAAAAAGACCCAACCACTAGCACCAAGGACGCCTTCAAAAACGCCACCCGCACACACCACCAACTAATCCGAAAGGCCAAGAAAACAGCATTCAAGGATCGACTTGACAACAACGCCCACAACAGCAAGGAACTTTTCAACATCGTCAAGGAATTTTCCAATCCCTCGGCCAACTCCAACGACATCACCCCCTCTCAAGCCCTCTGCGACTCCCTAGCCTCATTCTTCCACAACAAGATTGCAGACATCCACAACAGCTTCGACAACCAACCCGGAGACCAACCCGCCCAACCATATGCTGAACATTCTCCCCCCGTGAACACCCTTAACGACTGGAACCCAATCTCCACTGAGGACACCATCCGCCTGATGAACTCATCCACTCAGGATCCCCCACAGACCCATGTCCTCACCACATCTTCAACAAAGCAGACTCCGTCATAGCACCGCACCTCCGAGACGTCATCAACTGCTCCTTCAACTCCGCAACCTTCCCTGAGAGCTGGAAACACGCCGAACTCACCGCCCTTCTGAAAAAACCCACAGCGGACCCCACCGAACTCAAAAATTACCGCCCCATCTCGCTCCTTCCATTCCCGGCAAAAGTAATCGAGAAAGCTGTCAACAGCCAGCTCGCCGCTTTCCTCGAAGCCAACAAATCCCTCGACTCCTCACAATCTGGCTTCCGAGCTAAACACAGCACTGAGACCGCCCTCATCGCAGCAACAGACGACATTCGAACTCTACTGGACAATGGAGACACAGTCGCCCTCATCCTCCTCGACCTCTCTGCAGCCTTCGACACAGTCTGCCACAGCACCCTTTTACAACGCCTCAGTAACATCGGAATACAAGGAAAAGCACTTGAATGGATCACCTCGTTCCTCTCCGGAAGAACCCAGAGAGTCCGCCTTCCACCATTCAAGTCCGAGGCCACTGAAGTCATCTGTGGCGTACCACAAGGATCCTCACTCAGCCCCACCCTCTTCAACGTCTACATGAGCCCCCTCGCGACCATCGCCCGCCAACACAACCTCAACATCATCTCTTACGCGGATGACACTCAACTAATCCTTTCTCTCACCAATGACCCCAGCACCGCCAAAACTAACCTACACGAAGGAATGAAAGAAGTTGCCGAATGGATGAAACACAGCCGTCTGAAACTGAACTCAGATAAAACAGAAGTCCTCATATTAGGTACATCCCCCTCTGCATAGGACGACTCTTGGTGGCCGGAAGCCCTTGGAAAAGCACCCATCCCGACAGACCACGCACGGAACCTAGGCGTCATCCTGGATTCTTCACTCTCAATGAACAGACAAGTCAGCGCTGTACCCTCATCCTGCTTCAACATTCTTCGCATGCTCAAAAAAACATTTCGCTGGATCCCCACCGAAACCAGGAAAACAGTCACCCATGCTCTGGTAACGAGCCGACTGGACTACGGAAACACCCTCTATGCAGGTACTACCGCTAAACTCCAGAAGAAACTCCAACGAATCCAAAACGCCTCAGCCAGAATCATATTAGACATCCCACGCAACGAACACATCTCTGGCCACCTGAAAGAACTCCACTGGCTACCCGTCAATAAGAGAATCACTTTCCGACTGCTAACCCACGCACACAAATCACTCTACGACATCGGACCAGAATGCCTCAACTCACGACTGTCCTTCTACACCCCCTCCCGCCAACTACGTTCTTCCAGCCAAGCCCTCGCCACCGTACCTCGCATCAACAAGACCACCATGGGAGGCAGATCCTTCTCATACCTGGCTGCTAAAACATGGAACTCACTCCCTACTTACCTTCGCCTTACCCAGAACCACCTAGCATTCAGAAAGCAACTTAAAACGTGGATATTTGACAAATAATCCTCCTCCCCTTCCTAAGCGCCTTGAGACCCTCTGGGTATGTAGTGCGCTATATAAATTCTTTGACTTGACTTGACTTGACAGTGGACTTCCTTCAACTTTTTTATTTGAACTATGGTAGAACTTTTGATAAAATAAAAAGTCTGCTAGAAAGATGGGCACTTTTACGCTTGTCGATAATAGGACGAGTCTCTTTGATAAAGATGTTGATCCTCCCCTTGTTGATATTTTATTTTTAAATTTTCCCCTAAAGATTCCAATCTCGTATTTTAATGAAGTGGACAAGGTGATTTGGGAGTTTATCTGGGCTAAGAAAAAACCTCAGATTAAGCTATCTATTTTACACTTGGATGTAGAACGGGGGGTCTTGCATTACCTTATTTAGCTACTCATTATCAAGCTGTGTTACTTAGCTTAACAACTCAGCTACTGGCCCCCATTTTGAATTTTGATAATTTTTACTCAAACGTATCTTACTAGAGAGTGCAATTAAGCTACCATCATTCCTGCGCAAGACAAAGTTACCAAAAAGACTGGATACAAAGTTGTGAATACATTCTTAAGCCCCATGCAATGGTTCAATAAAAACTATAATATTCCATCATGCCATCCAGATTCCTCTCTATACGACTGTGAGTTATGGGGCCGCTCAGCCCTCCAATATGCTAGGTTTTTGTAAACTAGGCGACTTTTACAACAGTGCTAATCTGATGACGTGGGATGTTTTCGCAAAACAATTTCAATCTCAGAGCTGTGATCTTTGCCTAAGCTTCGGCTAGATTAGATGCTTTCTCCTGACTAATTATAGAGGAATCAGTGAGAGAGATAGTCTAATTTTAAAAGCAGCCTTGGAGATAAATCTAACTGGTATTGGTAATTGGTATAGGTTATTACGCCAGGAGACGAATAAGAACCTCATCAAAACAATGCTCCCAAAAATTGCACAGGAAACAAATTGCTGCTTCAATAGCCAGGAATGGCTATGAGTCTGTGAGCTTGGCCACCAAGCTTTGAGGGCGGCCAATTTTCAAAGAATGTCCTTCCTTTCTAGATGGGTGGCCTATTACACTCCCTCCAGACTTCATGAATGGTTTTCCTGCAACACTGAATGACTGTTTTAGATGTAATTTGCCAGAGGCGGGGGATTGGACACATATATTTTTACTTTTGGGAGGGGGTGTTTAGGTTTATTAGTAAATGTCTGTCAATAGATATCCTTCCATGCGCACTGTTGGGACTGGGACTGGGACTGATAGATGTCCTGAAGAAGACCGACGTGACCTGTTAGGTGGGGACACTATAAGACGGTTGAAACATGTTGGCACTTGCAGTCTAAGGAGGGGTGTTTCGGGAACTTGATTTCCTCTAAAAACATTTCTCATCCTTTATTTATTTTAATCCTGGCCATGGAATCTATGAATAAAGGTCTGACAGGTATCCATGAGCCAGTTTTAACAGCACAATCTATTCACTGCACCATTATCTATCACCATACCCAGTCTCGGGGTAACACTTAGCTGGTTATCACTGTTTTGTCACATTTTTCTGTTTTCTTGTATATTGTATTTTGTGTATCCCCCTCCCTATGCTCTGCCCTGTGCGTGGAAACGCGAGGGCGTTTTGTAAGCAGACCCGATGATGAAGCATGCCACACAAATTTTGTGTGAGTGAGGGCAGTTTTTCAAAACACACAATTGTGTCACTGCTTGTTTGTTTATTCACTCTGGGTTTTGCCCTCTCTACCCCTTTATGTGTTTAGATGTGTGAAGACACCCATGTTCCACCATGTAATGTCTCCCCGGGGCAGAGTAATGCAATGCAGCGATTTGCGCTGCATTGCGTTACTATAGATTTATCCAGCCACACAGGGCCATGCAAGGTGTCCTTGTGTGGCTTCATGAATCTAACTTAGTAGTTGCGTCACCCTTGTGCCTCCTTGCGTGGTGCAAGGGCAACTCAACTCTTCAATTTTATGCCCCTGAGTACTTTTAAAGGGTAATACTTTAACCTTTGTATTGTCCATTGTGTTGGCAGTCAGAGATCTTATTTGGTGTATCTCATGTTTGCAAAGTTGTTAAAAAGGAAGAGTTAATGCAGCGATTACTTAAGATCTGCTCTTTCTCATCAGAGTCCTCACATTCCTCTCAGCCTCCTCCTGTGCTCTTGCTTCAGACTCTTACAGCTTGTAAGTAACCCAAACATTGTAAAATAGCACTGGTAATCAAATAAAGATTAAAAAAGCCAACAAATTTCACATGCATACAGCGAATTCTGAAATTCCTAAAGCACTTAGGGAAGATTCATAATGCATTTTAGGTAATTCATAATGTAGGACAAATGGCTTTTAATGGTATGGTGTGTCATTTAGAGACAAAACTAGAGTTCCTAGATCAGGACTAGTAAATAGCAGAAAATTCACAGTCTGGAATGTTAACATACTAATCAATGTTGTCTCTCATCAATGGGATTTAATTCCCAGTGTAACTAGATAGAAGAGAACTTTGACAGACAGAAGTTCCTTAATCAATTCATCAATCAATCAAACAGGGAATTGTAAGTGTGCTACTCACCCGTGAGGGTCTCAAGGCGCGGGGGAGGGGGTAGGTAAGCAGCTCTGTTCTTTCAAAGATCCATGTCTTGAGCGTCTTACTGCAGTTGTTCAGTGAGGTGGCACATCAGATGTTGATCGGGAGCTCGTTCCAGGTCTTGGCCGCGATGTAGGAGTCAGTGACATGATTTTGAGTTGGTATGTGCATGATTTCAGGGCAGAGCAGTTGTAATGAAGGAACCCAAAACCTGCGTCATTGCATGTGGCTCAAATGCAGCTTGAGCATCAACAACCACAAGTAGTAGATGGTTTCGAAATATTAGTATATTGGTTTTCCAGTGCCGTGGCTTTGTAAATCACATGTGTACACAATCCCCCAAAATTTCAATGCACTTAACTCTTACTAAGATATGCAGAAATCATGTTTATTTTTGTAAATACTACTTCTTTAATCTTATAATTGGAGTTGTGTAATTTCCCAAACCGAAAATGCACTGATTATAGTTACGCCTTTGCATAAAAGTACTATATTTACAGATTCAGATGTGTACATCCTTTGGGATATTTTTGAATCCAAAAAAAAGGAAAACAAACTACTTAAGTGTCAGAGTAGATGCACAGATTTGAGAACTTACTTTCTGAGTTAGTACCTACAAATATAACTCTGTAAGGAACATGAAAAGCTAGCATCAGAGCTTTGCTTCTGCAATTGGTACCCTATATTTTGTTTTTAATTTAGCCTTATATAAAGAGCTATTACATGGATTTAATGTTTTAAACTCAAATGTCTTCTTATATCACTTTAAGAATGCAATTGGGCCAGAATAAACCTTTCATTTAGCCTCATGTAAAATATAATTAACACATAATGATTTAGTCCCAAAACGTTACTGAACTTCATTGTTTTCCCAAACAGATGTGATTGAGGGAGTAAACATGGCCTGTATCAAGATTTTTAGTTTATTTTTACAGAAGCTGGACAAAAATCTGAAGATAGTATTTTTTCCAAGCCTGCACAAAGACTGAAATTTAATGTACCCAGTCTCATCATTCTTTGGATGAAACAAACAAATGTCTCCCTACTTTATTTAGGCAATACTTCCCAGAGAACAGCATGTAAACAACCAGACAATATTTTAAAAGGCTAACCTCATAGATGCTAGTAAACATCCCTCCCCAGTGCTGCACTGTCCATTGGAACCAGTGCTGAATTGACGTCCAATGTTCGTGCGCAGCACTGGGGAGGTAGTGCTGCCGTCGGCCAACGCACCGACGCAGCACTTAAGGGGTTAAGTATGATATTTACAATGCACAGCAGGTCCAAGTAATACCTCTTTTTCACAATTTAATTTCATTTACAGTTGACTGAATCTCGCCATCTTTTCGTTTCCTTGTAACAACTGTCCTAAAGTGGTTGTCCAATATTAAAAACCTGAAATGTTTTTATTAAATGTTCAGTCAATCCTTGTTTATTAAAACCTAGCACATCACCATCACAAAATATATAAGGCTATCATACATTTGTTCCGAACAAATGAAACACATTTGAATACACTTCAGTGCTTATACAATCCTGGAAATACAATGGAACCTATTTTCATGAGGGCAAAGTCTGTTAAGAAACAAACAAGAAGTATAACATAATTCTTTCAATAACCAGGATATATGATCAACTTATACATATACCACCTCCTTATCCCTTTGAGTGCTTGTCGGCCATGATAAAGTGCTAGGGTTACTCACGGACAAAACGGGGAACATCCTTTTCAACGCAACTTTTACAACGCATGCCTTTACATCGCAAGCCTTACAACGCATGCCATTATAACGCATTGCACTGGGGGGCGCTCTAGGATAGGGAATAGATTTAATTTACTATCCAACACCTTCCCTACTATCCACGGGGACTGGAGTTGGAATAGTAAATTAAACTATTCACTATCCAGCACCCCTCAACACTATGCGTTGTAACAGCATGCGTTGTAAAACCTGTGATGTAAAAGCATGCGTTGTAATGTCATACATCCGTACAAAACTATAGATAAATAAAATAATGCATAAAATGCAACCAGTATAAAAAAATCCTTATTTGGCGAGGCATTTCCATACCATGATTTAGCTCCATGTTTTGTTTACAACTCTATAGTTACAGTAGTACTACTTTGTGCACTGGCTCCAAATCCATTTGTTCGTATTTTTAATAAACCATACTTTAACATTTATGTTTATTTTCTTTGAAGGGCTATCTATCCATCTCAATGAACAATTCCTTCAAATGTATTTGGTGCAAGCATTCTCCATGTTGAATTTGGTTAAATAGCCTTAGTGTCCCTGACATTTTCATTTTTAGCATAAATTCTATGGAGAGGAACTCTGCCACAGAGAGAAATAGTTCTTAAAATAAAACAGACTCGGTATATTTATTAGTAAGCTAGCAGATGTGCTGCCAATTTCTGATATTCACCATCCCAAAAAATGAAATTTGTGACCTAATTTCTGTCTCACCTCAGCTGTTAAGGTCAACACTGTTAAATTATTAGGCTTGTTGGGGATGCAGGTGTAACATGGCGACATCTGCAGCCTTTTGTTAAACAAACAGATTATTAATGATATCATATAAACACACGGGTCTTTCGGTAAAAAGAGCTACAGCAACAGGGTTATTCTGCATTTAGAGGTTTGCATTTACCTCAGAAATGGCTTCAGTACAAAAATCACCACTACATGGTAAACAGTTTTCCCTCATCTTTCTGAGTTGTTTGTACACTTTGCAGTAGCCCCTTGTACGTAAGTAAATGCCAAACATTTTTTGTATGCACTAGAAACACACAGTTCCACTAGGTTATATTTTAGTTTGATCAAAAATCCCAGATGTGTGTTAATTAAAATGAGCATCCGTTACACAGCCCACGCTTGCTGGGAATGAGTGTAAGATCTCCCTGGTGTCATACAAGTTTAGCATTGCTCTGTCATCATTTCATGGTAGAAAAAGTGCTGCACCACCCCTGATAAGAGTATGAAAAACTACTTTTAGATGCGGCACATACAATCGACGAGGGAGCATCGCTGCTATGATCAACGCCATTTACAGGACACTTGCGGGAGCATAGCATGCAGAAACATGAAGCTTTGAGAACAAGATGTCATGGACAAAACTGAGATGAGAGTGTGGCCACAGCAGAAGGCTCATGACCATGGCTGACGCCAAGCAAAAGAAGAAAGTCATATAAAACTTGACTTATTGCAGCACTTAAGGCCCTATTACGAGTCTGGCAGTCCGGGACCGCCGGACTCCGGGTGGTGCAGCAGTGGCGGATCCAGCTATTGCCGCACCGGTGGTCCGCCGCCCCATTAGGAGTTGGGTGGTTGGACAGCCCTGGGACCACCAGCTCTGCCAGTGAGCTGCCATTATCTGGAGTTGGAGCGGCGGTCAGAGGCCGCAATATGCTTGGCGGGACCGCCGTGGTCCCGCCAAGCATATTACAAGTTTCCTCTCCTCCAGGGTTTACATGGAGGTTTTTCCTCCATGTAAACCTTGGAGGAGAGGAAAAAAAGGGTGCCCTACATCCTACATAACATTTTCCTCCCTGTGTGAATGCACATTGGTTCCTGCACGACATGGACTTTTAACCATGCCATCCAGAAACCTTGTAGTGCAGTCCCATGGCAGTGCCTTTTTTTAAGGCAGTGGTGCCTTTTTTTAAGGCACCGCAACCTTTTAAAAGAGGCACTGCCATGGGACTGCCACGCCGCCTGTCTGCCAGACTACTGCAAAGTCATAATTTGGTAGGTTTGCACCGCAGTGCCACCACTCCGCCAAAAGTTGTAATCGGGCCCTTAGACTTGTGAAGATGGAGGAGCATCTCAGCCCATATTTAAGTGCCATAGCATGGTAGAGGAATACATGAACAGACAATCACATCCATCTGTAGGTGTCACACATATCGCAAATGTCACTGGCATAGACACAAAGGAGGGACCGTCTTCTGGCCCTCCAGAATCACCTACCATACCCCAGTCCATGTTTGTATTCAGATCAATGGCAATGTAATTTAAAAGCTGGAACATGGGTATATCCTTATCATAATACCAGATGAGGACACAGGGAATGATCATGGTGACATGAACAACTCATTTATCCCATGGTGAAGCACCACAAACTTAACACCCTACAATCTGTTCCAAATGATAGGCCTCAATCCACAACACTTACCATTGTCTTAGATTAGCCAAACAAGAGGTTGACCACTCTGGAGGCACTGAAGCATCACTTCTGAAGAATACTCCTTTTTCGCAAAATCGTTTGATTCATGTGCATAGATTTAAACAATGATTTGACAGCAATGAGCAGCAAAACCTACAGACAAACACAGGGAAGAATGAAGGCAGCAAGGATAGCCTGTGTGTTTTTTAAACTTACTGACTCATTGCATTCAACTTAGCCATTAGGTGTTAGACAGAAGAAGGCAACAAAAAAGCAGGAGCTGCATTCAAGACCTTTGATAAACTCTACAAGAAAGAAAACATCCTTCCTATTAATGGTTGGCTTTCATGTAGGGGCAAGAAGACACTATCAACTGTTCTTCGTAACTCTCCTTAACAGGTCTTTCAAATGCCTCTGCCAAGGTGTAAGAAGCACATATCACACATCTTGATGTAGTAAAAACTTGTGCATTATAGAAGAAATATAGGGTTAGATGTAGGTAAATTAGATTTACCGATTCATAAATACCGATTTGGTATTCATGAATGTCTCAAATACCGAATCGGTAGGAATTGGTATTTACCGATTCGATAATTACCGAATCGGTATTTGACATTGATTCCTATGGGCCTTGAAGCAAATAGGAATCAATGGCAAATACCGATTCAGTAATTACCGAATCTGTAAAAAAAACGAATTGCCAAGGGGGACAGGGTGTCAATTTGACACCCTGTAGCACCCCTGTTTCTGGCTTGTGTGCCATATGGCACACATACATGCCCTAAGGGCATGTATGTGTGCCATATGACACAGGTGTACATGCACAGATGTGCATGTACACAGGAATTCTTTATTTACCACCCAATAGTATTGGGTGGTAAATAACGAATTCTTCAGGGCCTGTGGCACTGTTTACTGTGCCACCTACATCTGGATTTACAGAATCGGTAAATTTACCGATTCAGTATTTTACCGGATCAGTAAATTTACCGAATCGGTAAATTTACTGATTCTGTAAATCTCAAGCCCCCTACATGTCAAACACCAAATACCGGTCGGTAACAGCCGAAATCGGCCGTTACCGACCGGTATTTGGTCTCCTTCATCTGGCCCATAGTTGGGTTGGAGAAATCAAGTAGTAGTGGCTATGTGCACAGGGTGTGTTTGGGGATAGGGACGGGCTTAGAATATCGCAGCCAGTGCACACGGTATGAGTCTGGCAGTGGCTAATACTTCATGTTACAAAATAACGAGAGGTTTGAAAATTCAATGATAGATATTTTTTTCCTTTTGTTCCTTTTAGAATCTCTTGTATAGCAAAAGTAAATGTGTAGCATGCAACATATATGTATAATATTTCAAACCATATCTGTATATTACACAGTATCCTTGCCACCTTCTCCTTGCCTGGAAAAAGTGTGAAACATTCACAGGTCAAAGGCATCACTAAAACAAAAGGCTCCATTAGATCCAGCCACGCTCCTGCGCGGTAGGCAGCTCTTTAAGGCCGCTTACCACTGATGAAAGAACTGCCCATACAAAGGGTTGCCAGCTTGATACAGGCTGTAGCCAAGAAAAGTTTGGCATCCTTCTAAGGACAGTTTACATAAAAAGTATCTTGCCTGATTCCAAGCTTCTTTTTTGATAACTGTGGGTTAGAACATAGCTACAGCAATCAACGGTTTTTAGGTACAAGGCTCATGTGGATTGTAAGTAGTTGATCCCATAAAGGAGGGTTTAGGCAGAGCTGGGCAAGAAAGAGAGAAAAACAGACTAGGCTATGTTCTGTCAGCTTGCAAACCTGAGATACCACCCGTGTGGACTTGTTTTGGCCATAATTCAATATGGGAAACCAGGAAATGCGTTGTGGGACAGGAAGGAGTAGGATGTGCTGGAATTCTGCAAACCACTTTCATAAAATGCTATGATTCACTCTTAAATCCGCGTCTCCCACCCCCACATGCTAGAAGGGTTCAGGGTCTCTACAGAAGCCCAGCCTGCTGTAGCACTTCATTTCTGTAGAAAATAAAATGTGGAATATCCCAGGAACAGGGACAGCACCATCTACCTGTAAGAAATAAAACAAGATCTGTTGAGGCTGGATATTTTTCTATGGCCCTGATAGGAAGTGGGTAATGCTTAATAATCATCCACACAGAAGTTTCTTATTATGCTATTTATCTCATACTTATTTAAACTTGGAAGCAATGGATTGGCCAGTACATTGGTAATCGTACATTTTGGCGTGAACACTAGAATATTCTCCATACATCTTCATTTTATGTGCAGTTTTTTTTAAATCAAATGTGGCTAGGTAACCAAAAAGTAATTTCTCTTTATCTGATGCACAATAATGTTTAGGTTTTGATCACAGCTCTTTAACAAGCCTCTGAAGCAGCTAGAGAGCAAAGAGTCAAATGCTCATTTTACAGTAAACTGAAATGAATCCCTCCAGATTACGTTAAACACTTCTTGCATGAAGGACAATTAAAGGACTTTTCTCTCATTAGCAAAATAGACATTTCTAGCTTTGCTCTGCCTTCAGAGTTAAAAAGTGTGAGAGAGCGCAATTTGAATATAAAATATATAGTAGCCATATTTAGACGTATATGTTATAAACGTAGGAATGAAACGCATATCGTAATGTAAAGTTGACGATAATAGCATAAAGGTCAACTAACGTGATAACATGGTATAGGAAATGTAAATGTATTCACATGTTAAACATGCATTAGATTTAGAAGGCCCGTATACATGATGGGTAGACATAGAAATGTGTAGAAATGCTTATGAAATGTAGAACGTGCACAGTAGAATACATGTACGTGTATAACTTTAAAATGGAGTAACATGAGAGAAAAACGTAGGGAAATGTAATGTGGAGAAATGTGCAGAGAACTTATATAACGATGTAACCAGTGAGAATATAAAAGTTATACTCTACGTAGTTTATATTCTAGGTAAAATGTATTCAAGCATAACTAAGACTTTGCTAAAAAAGTACGAATATATAAATGTATGTTAAAGGTTACACTGTGTAGAAGGTTTTGTAGGAATGCTGGAAGAGTTTAGGTCATTTGTGATTATAACCCGACTGACCAAGAGTTCGCAGGAGCTTAGTCAAATGTATGTAATTTAATGGGCTTGTAAAAGTCGTAAATAGCTTGATGTGGACGTGAGAGCCAAGAAGTCTAGCACTTGTTAGATTTAAGGTGACAATGCCGGACGGAGCTTATTGCTTGTACGTGAGGAGAGACACTTAGAATTTGAACTGTGTTTTGACAAGACCATTCACAGGACCTAGAAGGGTCAAGTTAAGCGATATGGAGTTAAAGTTTTGTCTAAGGTCGTTTGACTTTTGCGCTAAAAGTGTCAATGAAGGTAGCCAGCGAGATGATGAAGATGACATCTAAGAAGAAGGGTCAACTTAACGAACGACGCAAGGAGTGGACCAATGGAAGAAGCAAGAAGTTGACATCATCGGGGAAAGTCCGTGGTGGGCGTCAAGGGGCGTTTCACCCACACGGTGATTGTGTATTTTAGGGACAGCACCCCGGGGAGGAGAGAGCAATCAGAGAAGGGCAATGTGAGGAAGCAGAGCAATTAGCATTAGGCTAAGGCGAGAGCGAAGACAAGGGTAGATGCCTTGAGCAGATGCGCTGAGAGATCAGAGCGCAAGGGAGCAGTAGGCCGAGGACCCTTAGAGAGCGGATGGGTAGGCAGAGAGGGTACTGCTTCTAAAATTTAAGAATTCCTTTAGAGGCTAAGAGAGTTTGAACTTCTTTGGGAGTCAAACTGCTGACACCTTTTTAGGGAAGAAACTTGCGAAGTAGGGATGTCACATAGCATAGAGTAGGGACAGTTTTAACTTGATTATTTTATCTTACTGCAGATGACGCAGAAGGAACCACTTCACACTGAAGCTTTGATTGCGGATCTAGAGACTGATTTTGTATTTTGTATACTTTGAGATTTATTCTGTAAGGATTGTATTGCATTCAAATTAACTTCACATAAAACTTTTAAACTTTATCAGTTGTAAGTGGTTCTTCAGAGTGGCGTCAGTTAATGGGGTTTGTCTAATCTATGCGGGGGTTGTCTTTTCCTCAATGACAGATATTAGCGGTCCAAAATAGATGAATGAGATAATTTATTAAATTGATCATAATCATAAATTGATATCAAAATCTCATTCCCCGCAGTTGGTAGCAGAGGATGGTTATCTTCTTGAGGAAGACGACCTAGGCCAGGTTAGTTTACCCCAAGGTCCCTAGGCATCGTCGACCAGAAGAAGAATTGCAGCCGAAGATGGTGCTGACGGTGCGTCGAGAGAAAAGCAGCAGAGTCGGTCGAGAGTGAGTATAAGGGTCATGCGTTGTAAGATTGCGGTGTTTTATGTTGTTCCTGTGTTATAATGTCAAGCGGAGTTGAATGCCTGTAGTGTGATTGAGGGAAGGTTGTGAGCGCGCGCAACCGGATGAAATCTTATGTCCAGAGGACTTAAGTGGTTCGGGTGTATCGAACACCCAGAGTAATTTGTCTACCATTGAAAGGGGGTCATGAGGTACCATTGATTTCCCGACAGACCGATGATAGGGGGAGCGTATGAGTGAGTGTATGAGTAACGGACGCTGGTCGTACGTTTACTGTGTGTAAGTAACCTATCAGTTGAGGCGATCGTCGGACCGTAAGAGGGAAGACGTTTCGTCAGTTGAGGTGACAATTACAGTTAGACTGTGGCCGTACAGTCAGAGAAAAGTGATCGCTTGGACGGAAGTAGTCATTTTTCAGTGTATGAATGAAAACGCATGTGAAATCGTGAGACAAGTTGAGAACGGAGGAGAATTGCTGCAAGAGGGAACGAGTGACGTCAGCATAGAACCGCGCTGAGATTGGTTAGTTTGTCAGACGTCAGCGAAGAGTCGCGCTGAGATTGGTCGGTCAGCGTAGAGTCGCACGGGGATTGGTGGTTGTCATCAAGACGCAAATAAGGAAGAGAATTAGTAAGGAACATTGTACGTTATCGAAAATGAAGTGTTTCAAGGGTTTAGGGAAAATCTTTAGGAGAAAAAGGAGAAATTTATATGTAGGAGAAGAAGCTCCACCAGAGGGCACACCAGCTTATCATATGGCAGTAAATGTAGGCTTACACTCGATACTGTGGATTTCCGAGTGGCACAGGCTAACTGAAGGGCATAAAGAACTGGCGTTTCCGAGATTCGGAACGTTTAAACTAGATGTGTTGAACCAGCTGAAAGCGACAATGCTTTCAACAAGACCTCTACCGAGGCCAACACAATTTGAAGCACTTGGTGTATGGTTTAGGACCGCACACGAAAAGGGCGTAAAAAGGCGCCAAGAAAGAGTGAGAAGATCGGTAAAAGCAGTGCAGGATGCTAAATGGGACGATGAAGCTAAGAAATGGAGGGTGCAGAAGATAGAAGCAGATAAACTGTACCCGATGTTGGAAGTTACGGCAGAAAGGAAACCTATAGAACAGGAAGATGAGGAAAGCGAGTCGGAGGAGGATCTGATAGAGAGGCTATTAACAGATAAGCCACCTCCATACAGCGGTGAACTTGCGAGTCCCATATTTCCGCAAGCGGACGGAACTAGGTGGGGGGAATATAAACCGATCCCAGTAACGGAGTGGGACGCTAACAAGACTGAGGAAATACCCCAAACTAGTTCCGAACAGAGAGTAGTGGGAAGATTTGTGGTCCAAAAGGTTCCAGAGACGCAATGCGCAAGGTCGTACCAAATGCCAGACGCCTTGCAAGTTCCTGTTACCATAGGCCCTATTGTGTCAATCTACAACCCAGAAGGGGTCCAGCAGGAGGAACAGGCACGATGGGACAGTGAAAGAGCAGAAGTGGAGAATAGGAATGCCACAATGAATCCCCAAAGGCAAATACTAGCACCGATGAGTCGGAGTACCCCATTAGATTCTGCAACGGGTCCCAGGATAGAACAGGGAGGTCAAAGAGGGCCAATGGATTTGAGAGGTCCTAAACCGAAGTCTTTTAAGGAGTTAAGAGAATATTTGAAAGAATGGGAAACTGTCGAAGAGGCTCGGGGTAGGAGTTTAGAAACGGGACCTGAGTGGAGAGAAGAGGACAACAGGATTCTCTCTCATTGTGGAGCTGGCGAAAGCAGCCCCGAGTGGGAGAGAGGAAGTCAAGAAAGCAGAAGAGATACTTGTCCTACCATTAGCGGCAATAGACAAATGTGCGATGACAGGAGTGCAGGGTGTGGCGAAGTGCCTCGCGTCACCTTCAGTGAAGGGGAACGTAGGACACAGGAGTACCGGAATACCTTTAGGTGCACACACCATGCCCCAGGTGAGGATGTGAGACACTGGAATCACGGAAACATGGAGAGTCGCGAAGCGTCTCGACATGCATCCGGCGATAGTGGACGGAGTCAGGAGAACATAGGGAGTCGCGAAACGTCTCGCCATTCATCCGGTGATCACGAAAGAGATCACGGGAACATGGAGGGCCGTGAAGGACCTTATCGTTTATTAAGCGACACCAGACAACAAGCGTGTTACAGTGGGTTAGAACAGAACGGTGGATCCTATCTCGTATCTGGAGAAACCGAGCCGAAAAGACGGAATGTAGGGTTGGGGGACGGAGCATTATTCCATCATACCCCACGCGAAGATGGAAAGGCTTGGGATCTAGAGAGGTGGGAACAGAGAAATGGAAACAAGACTCCTCATAACTCACCTGTGCTCAGGCGTAGGGCGCATAGCGGAGGTGAGAGGGATATGAGAGAACAACACAGGACTGAAATGCTGAAAGCTGAAATAAAGGCAAAACGGCTTGACGTAATGAGTTTGAAGTCAGACTTGGATGAAATGATTGATGGCACAGTGGCACTAGAGAGATTAGACTTGTATACACCAGACGAAATATTGTTCTTATCCAAGGATATTACTCGGAGGGCGAGGTCAGCTCATGAGAACCTATCTAATTTGGCAAACAGGTACATGGTAGACCTGTCGCGAACTAAGGCTTTACAGAGTAACCATAGGCTAACTTGCACAGATCGGGATCTGGATGAGCGTAGAACGATCGCGCTGAAGGTACACATAAGGGAATTGATCCTAAGTATCAGAATATGGAAAGATCTGGATAGATGGGAGGAAAGATGGTCCAAGAAGGGCTCTGTCAGACGGAGCGCACTTGGAAGGTCCCAGGACGCAGACTTGATGCGAATGGAAGCCTTCCCTTTGCGAGAAATCGCGAATGGAAGCTACGTTCACGTGCCCTGGAGTAGGGGGGATTTGGCAGCATTTACCAATTCCTTCCCAAAGCTTAGGGATAATCCTGTCGAGTGGTACAAACAGGTAGAAAGATTCGTGAAGATCTCGAAGGTACTGTGGATCGATTTGAACACACTGTTCGATATCGTAGTACCCGGAGATTTGTGGACGGCGTGCAAGCTTAGTGTTGAATGGCCTAATTGTGAGCCTCCGAGAGATACCCGGACGAATGGTCCATCAGTTAGAGTCATGGAAAAATACGAGAGAGTAATAACATGGCTAAAAGATAAAGTGCCGGTGCAAGACATAGACTGGGTTAAGATAGATCGAACTACTCAGGAACCGAAAGAGACAGTTCATGAGTTCTATGAGAGATTACTGAAAGCATTCAAGCAGTACAGCGGGTTAGATGTAATGGATCCTAAGGACATTGGACAGTTTGTATCGAAGTTTGTTCTCGGATTGAGACCAGAAATATGCCTAATGATCCAACAGCATCTGATCTGTTGGCAGAACAAACCTTTAGATGAAATTCTGAGGTATGCAAGGTACTGTAGTGACGAGATAGACTCTAAGGCAAAGAAGCTTAAGGAAAAGTTAATGCTAGTGCAAATGCAAGCTGCTGGAAAGGATAAACCGCGGCAACAGGGAACAGGAACGCAGGCGAAGAAACAGAATAATCAGAGCAGAGATGAGGAAGAAAGACCGAGACCGAGAATGGATATCGCGACACTGAAAAAGACGACGAGATGCCATCAGTGTAACGAGGTGGGACACTGGCGACGCGAGTGTCCTTACAATGTTGAGTCAGGGGAATTAGAGCAGGAGGAGGAAGAGGTTCAGAACAACGTGGTTAAGGGAGCCACAGTCCCGAAGGGCAAGTTTGTCAAAGGGGGGACTCAGACTCCTCGAGCCCCGTTTCCTCAACCACCTCGCATCTCAAACGGAGGGAAAACCTACAGACAGATGCCATTGTTTGTAGGAGGAGAGGAATGCTACTACGTTGATCCACTTACAGGGCAGCGGGCGAATAGGGAGGAAGATTGTACTCTAGGAGCTGCCTTGGAAGTAGATCAGAGAGGACCATACGTAGAGGCTGAAGTAGCGGGATGTCCTACAACCTTTTTGGTGGATACGGGGGCCACTCGATCCACGTTGAGATCCGCGGTAGTCCCAGGTCTGCCAATATCAGGAGAAATGGTTCAGGTGGTAGGAGTCGCGAACAAAAGGATGACGAATCCCCTGACCGAACCAGTGTCAGTAAGGATAGGGAATTACAGTGACGAACATCAGTTTGTGATCTGCGATTCTAGTCCTGTGTGCTTACTAGGGAGAGATTTGCTGTGTAAACTGAATTGCACGATACATTGCACACCAGAAGGAGTAGAAGTGCAGACAAATGACGAGGATGCTGATTTTAAAGTCGTAAACTCACAAGAGTGTGTGGAACTATATCCTACCTTAACAGTGGAGGAGCTTCCACAGGACTTGAGGGAGAAAGTCTCAGCTGAGGTATGGGATTTTACTGGGGAAGAAATAGGATTGATCAAAGGAGTAGAACCGGTAAAGATCTTGGTAAGACCCCACGCTGAGTATCCAAGAACACCACAGTATAAGCTAACGCCAGAGACGATTGCAGGAATAAAGCCTGTGATCGAATCCATGATCAAACAAGGAATACTGAAGGAGATCGTGGGTAGTCCATGTAACTCCCCGATCATGGGTTTGCAGAAGCCTAGTGGAAAATACAGAATAGTGCAGGATCTTCGAAAGATTAATAACATTGTTGTCTCATGTTGTCCAGTGGTACCGAATCCATCAGTGATATTATTTCAGATACCGTTCCAAGCTGAATGGTTTACAGTGATAGATTTGTGTCAGGCTTTCTTTTCGATACCTTTAGATGAAGAGAGCCAGTATCTTTTCGCTTTTAAGCTGGAAGATCGCGTTCTAACATGGTGTCGTATCCCTCAGGGGTATACAGAAAGTCCATCGATCTTTAACCAGCTGTTGAAGAAAAATCTTGAGAGTCTAGTGCTGCCCAAGAATTCGGTTCTAGTCCAGTACATAGACGACCTCCTAGTTGCGTCAGAAACTGAGGAAGCTTGCAGAGAAGACACCATAACCTTGTTAAATCACTTGGCCGAGAACGGGCACAAGGTGTCTCCAAGTAAATTGCAATATTGTAAGACTGAAGTGCAATACTTGGGCCATAGGATTGAAAAGGGAAAGCGAAAGGTGTCTCCAGACAGAATAGAGGCGATTATGAAAATGAACGCGCCTACGACACAAAGAGAAGTCAGGATGTTTCTGGGCATGGTCGGTTATTGTCGACAGTGGATAGCAAACTTTTCACTGAAGGCTAAACCGTTATTACAACTGACGCACAAAGGAGTAAGTGATCCGGTACCATGGGACAAAGATTGTTTGATGGCATTTTTGCAGCTGAGGGAGGACTTATGTCGCGCCCCGGCTTTGGGAATGCCAGATTACACTAAACCTTTTTTGCTTTACTGCTGCGAGAGAGAGGGATGCGCTTTAGCGGTTTTGGCCCAGATCCACGGAGATGCGCGCAGGCCAGTGGCGTATTTTTCGGCTACATTAGATCCAGTAGCCGCAGCGTTGCCCGGATGTCTCAAATCCGTAGCTGCAACGGGTGTCAGCATCGAGAGATCCGAGAGCGTGGTGATGGGACACCAGTTAGTGGTGTATGTGCCGCATTCTGTGGAATTGTTAATGACCAGGACGAAGACTCAGCATCTGACGAATAGCAGGCTCACACGCTACGAGCAAGTCATACTGGCTGCCGAGAATGTGACCCTAAAAAGATGCTCTGTCTTGAATCCTGCAACCTTGATGCCGCTTCCGAATGAAGTGGATGATGAAAATTGTACAGATCATGACTGCCTCGATGTGACTGAACTATGTACCAAACCAAGACCTGATATCGTAGATGAGCCATTGACAGACCCAGACGAAATTTTCTTCGTTGATGGTTCATGCGTAAGAAACGATGTCGGTCAGCTGAGAGCAGCTTATGCAGTATGCACGATTACCAGAGTTATAGAAGCCGCTTGCCTGGAAGGAGTACACTCCGCACAGGTAGCTGAAATTGTTGCTTTGACTCGTGCTTGCTTAGCAGGCGACAAACTTCGAGTCACCATATACACCGATAGCCAGTATGGTTTCGGGGTAGTTCACGATTACGGGCAGTTATGGTCTCAAAGAGGTTACATGACCTCCTCGGGTTCTCCCATTAGGAATGGAGAATTCGTGAGACTTCTGTTAGAGGCTTTGCAAAAACCTATGGCCATAGCAGTGGTCAAATGTGTGGCACATACAAAGAACCTTGATTTTGTGTCACAAGGAAACCGCTACGCGGATGAGGTAGCACGTTACTGCGCAGAGCAGGGATATTCTCACACTGATGTAAAAGTGGGGGGAGTCCAGGAAAGAACTGAATTGACCATGTTGCTAGATACCGTAGATACTTGGGATGAATTAAGAGCAGTACAGGAAAATGCACCAGATGATGAGAAAAGGAGCTGGGAAACAGCAGGTTGTGTAAAAAGCGAGATGAATTTTTGGGTTTCTGCCGATGGGAGGGCAGTTTTACCAAATGAACTTGTTAGTCCAATGGCAAGGAAATTGCATGGATCAGCACACATAGGGAGAGATGCTATGGTGAGAGTATTCAGACAAACATGGTTTAATCCTAAGTTTAGAGTAGCGGCAGAAGCAGTGTGTCAGCGATGTGCGATCTGTCAACAACTAAACGTGGGTAAGAGAACACCAGTTACATTGAGTCACATTGGGAGGTCTGGGGGGCCTTTCAATAGGATGCAGCTTGACTTTATAGAAATGCCTCCATGCAACAGACTTAGATACGTTTTAGTGATTGTCTGCATATTTTCTAGATGGGTTGAGGCTTACCCTACACGTAGGTGCGATACACTTACAGTAGCAAAATTGTTGCTTAGAGAGTTGATACCGAGGTTTGGGGTGCCATCCTCTTTGGAATCGGACAGAGGAACTCATTTTAATAGCGAAGTGGTGAAGATGCTATGTTCAGCTTTGAATATTGATCAGAAGTTACACTGCAGCTATCGACCAGAAGCCTCAGGGATTGTAGAACAAATTAACAGTACCATCAAGTCCAGACTGGCTAAAGTTTGTTCATCGACATCCCTGAGTTGGCCAGACGCACTTCCAGTGGTTCTTATGAGCATACGTAGCACACCTGATAGAAGAACAGGCCTCTCTCCACACGAAGTGCTAATGGGGAGAGCTATGAGATTGCCATCGGTTCCGACTGCAGCGCTAGTGAACATCACAGACGATTTGATCTTGGACTACTGCAAGGGACTATCTGATGCCGTTAATTCTGTGTCCCTCCAGGTCCAGGCTGCAGAGGTTCCATCAGCACAAGACTTGTGCCGAGACCTGAGTCCAGGAGACTGGGTCCTGGTGAAGAAGCATGTCAGGAAGAACTGCTTAGACGTGCGTTGGCGAGGACCGTTTCAAGTCATACTTGTAACGAACACTGCGGTGAAGTGTGGAGGTCTGCCAAACTGGATACATGCCTCACACACCCGAAGAGTGCCAACACCTCCAGAAGAAACAGCTCCTCTCTCGGATGAAAATCCGACGGGAAGCGGAGAAGCCATAGAGGGGGAAAGCCAGGCTGTGGAGGTGATCGAAGAAACTGAAACTGTGTTGGAACAGGACGACGAAGGTCAGGACACTAGTGGGACCGAAGTCGCCTCAGGAGAAGAAAGTAATTGGGAGTCCGACACAGATATCGAACAGACTGAGAGTGACCAAGAGACAGGTCCTAGAACAAGGAGTGACGAAGCCAGTTGGCCGGAGAGAAGGAAAAGGCCAAGTTCGGAAGAAAAGAAAGAAAGAACACTTGTCCCGATCGCTGAAGAATCGGATCAGGAGGAAGAAACGACAGACTCAGGAACTGAGAGTCCACGAAGATCGAGAAGGGTACGTGTGCCCTGCAGAAGGTACGCCACCCCGGAGTGGACTTATCTAGCAGATGTCTTGGGGACAGAAATCTGGGAGAGTGAAGAGCGTGAAAGTAATCGATCTCGATCCATTTGTGGCAGTGGAGATATGGATGTTGACGCCTGGACTTGAGACTGAGGGGTTACTGACTTTCACACTTCCCATACCCCCATACTTGAGTCGGATTACAGATTTAGTGTTGAACAGATTACAATTTCCAACATTTGGTCATCAAATATCAGAGGAAGAAGATAAAGTCATTCGTTTCGAGTTGTTGGAACTTGTTGCAAGAGCTGCAGGTACGAGAATAATTGTTGATACTTAAAGACTTTGTATATAAGTTGTAAAGAAGAAGATAACCTAGCGCCGAGTGGAAAGAAGAATAAAATTAGGGATTACATTTAGAGGACGGAGAAGGGCTAGGGTTGTCTGCTGCTAAAAAGAGAAATGACATTTTTGTGAAAGAAGAGACTTTGTTGATAAAAAGCACTTTAAAGACTGAGAAAGCAACCAAAGACTGGAAAGGAGAACTTTCGCTAGAGAACGAGGTACGCTGTTTGATAACATGGAGAACGGCAACCCAAACAGAAAAGCTAGATGTATAGTAGGTACACTTATAGCAGTAGTGATATTTCTCATAATTACAGTAGTGACAATATCTTACATAACAGGACATGAGAACGATAAAGAAATAGTAAATGTAAAAACTGTAACGACTTTGAAACCTGCTCTTGTGGGGAAGAACGAAGAGAGCAATGTTATACGTGAAAAGGCGTTACTTGCAGATGAAGCTCGTAGATTGCACGTAGACGGGTCACAGGGAAATTTTAGGTCAAACGCATACGCTAAACTGTTATATGAATATATCGATGCCATGGAGGCCAAGGATTGCTACGTTTGTATGCAATTGCCGGCTTCTGTAGATGAAGGCATTAGATATCATCATCTCCCATTGACTTATGGGATAACATGTAGTTTACTGCTTAGTATATTTTATGGTAGAGAAGGATTTGAGTACTACTTTTCAAATTATGATTCGGTACTGCCTGAAGTTCCGAATTATAAGCAAATGAATAAGTGGGACTATTACAAAAAGGAGGATAGACTGGCTAAATTCTTTCTTCCTTGGGATACATTAGATACATCATATGCACGTAGAAATAATCTGACTTGCAAAGTGTCAGAGGTAGAGAAAAGGTTTATTGCACAAGTAGATGACCGATACAGAAGGCAGAAGATTCTAAAAATGTCAGGACAATGGAAAACAGATTGGACAGAAGAAGAGAAGGCACATAAAAAGAAAGGTAGCAATGGTCCAATAGCATTGGATAGAACGCAGAAGGGAAAGTTATGTTTAACTCGAAGCAAGACATATTATGAGAGTGAATTTGTAGGTGAAGTTAGTTGCGAGCACTCTTTTAAACTGGAGTACTACACGAAAGATTTTATGAAAGGGATGCAAGCTATTCCGAATGTGTATTTTGTATGTGGGAGAAATGCCTATGTAAAACTACCAGACAATTGGTATGGTTCGTGTTACTTGGCAATTGTCTTCCCCAAAATATATCATGCAAAGGATTTAGCGATCATAGAAGGAAAGGCTTCGACGAGAACGAAAAGGGAAGTAGGAGATGCAGAGGTAGTAGGAGATGTATTTGGAGCGATGTTTCCATTGTTAGGCTTGATCCTCAACGATGTTAAGATTAGAAGGTTAGCGACAGTCGTAGATAGATTGTCTGCCAGTACTGCAAGGTCATTAATGCTAGTAGAAGGGGAGATGCAGTCGATCAGAGCAATGGTTCTTCAGAACAGACTTGCTCTAGATGTAATACTAGCAAAGGAAGGCGGAGTTTGTAAAGCTTTGAAGGTTCAGGAATGTTGTACTTATATTCCTGATAATTCAAAACCACTTGAGAAAGTCATACGGAACATTACACAGATTCATCAGGAGATCGAAGATTTATCAAAAATAAATGTTTGGGAAAAAGTTGGAAATGGAGTGGGAAAGGTTGGAAGTTGGTTTGCTAATCTTGGCAAAGGTATAATATGGTACATATTAAAGCCTGTATTAATAGTATTAATTTGCATAATTACATTATTAGGATTAGTAAAATTATATAAATGGTATAGGTCGAACCAGTTACAAAGATCGATGAGAGATCAAGAAAGGAGATTAGCTATGTTACAAGATCAACAGTATAAAAGTCTGAGAGCACTCGAATCGATAAAAAGAGGAAATGAGGTAACTAGTTCTGTATAAAAGGTTGTATTCAAATTGCTTTTAGTGATGACTCCTAAAAGTCATCAAAGGGGGGAACTGAGAGAGCGCAATTTGAATATAAAATATATAGTAGCTGTTAGAACTGGCTATTTCTGGTAGGCTAAGGCTGACGCCAAAGCCAGGCAGAAACCACCATTCTAGTCAGGGCAAGGAAGTCACACGCCAAGATAACCTCTGCTCACCCCCTTGGTAGCTTGGCACAAGCAGTAAGGCTAAACTCGGAGGCAATGTGTAAAGCATTTGCGCCAGCGCACAACAGCAACAACATACTAGGCACACCACAGAAGAGACTCCACACAAGGTTATTATAAAAATAACTTTTGTATTGTAAAAACACATCAGATAAAATCACACATATACATGGTGCCAACTGGCACGGGCAATATTCACAGGGATTATGTACACAAGACAGGGCCACAAGGGCCACTGTCATATTCAGATATAGCACTTCTAGATAAAATGTAGAATATAAAATCACTTCTAGAATGAAATAGTAAAACATAAAATGGTAATCACAAAGATAACAACCAGTAACCACTGGTAACAGGAACCAGGACCTTACTAGGACCACCTGTACTAAGAAAGAAGAACCACCTAAGTATCACACAGCATTAGGGGTCTAAGAAAGAATACATTACTCATGATGCAATAAACCTACATTCAGAGGAGTAGAAAAGACAACCACCTAAGAATAACCACATTTTAGGGGCATAAACCAGAACACCTTACCCATGATGCATGAACACATTCAGAGGAGTAATAAGGAGAAACACATGATGACTACACATTCAGAGGTGTTAAGAATAGAGCACATGATGCAATAAAATCACATTCAGGGGTGCAGCGCAAGAAGACACATGATGACTAAACATTCAGAGGTGCAGCGCATGGAAAGGAAGACACATGATGCAGTAACACATTCAGAGGTGTTAAGAATAGGGCACATGATGCAATAAAATACATTCAGGGGTGCAGCGCAAGAAGACACATGATGACTAAACATTCAGAGGTGCAGCGCATGGAAAGGAAGACACATAATGCATAAACATTCAGAGGTGCCTAATAAGTCAATAGCGCAAAAACTCACACAAGCAATAACTATTTAAAAGCATAGAAATCACCTTGCGCCTACACTACATAAGCCACTACCTGTGGCAGTCCCTAGGCCAACCGGCCTTGTTGGGGCAAGGATGCCCTGTGTCCAATGTCAGGGCGCGCTGCCATGCAGCGCCAGTCACAGAGTACCAAAAGCCTAAACGTGGCAGTTGCCCACAAAGTGCTGGGCAACTGTGTACATCACAGAAAGGCCTAAACGTGGCAGGTGCCCACAAAGTGCTGGGCACCTGAAGAATCAACAAAACGGCGCCAGCTAAGCCACACAGGCTCTGAAGCCAACACTGCGCACGTTGGAGCCACACAGGCTCTGGAAACACATATGGCCCCTCTGAGCCACACAGGCTCTCTCAAAGCGTTGGGGCGACCCACTGCCAAACGGGGCCGCCCTTGAAGCCCTCGTGGCTTCAGATACAACTGGCCCTTTGGGGACGGGCAACGACCATATGCCCCGATATGCCCTGAGCCCTCTTGCGCTCCAAGAACAATGTGGCCGACTCGGGAGCCTCTCACTCAATAATGGCCCCCCGGGCCTCTCAGGCTCTAAATGGCAAAAATATGGGCCCGGGTTGGAGCACTGGGGCTCCGTTGAAATGTTGGGGCGGCCCACTGCCATCTGGGGCCGCCCTACCTCCATTCTCGTTGGGGTGCCGTCTCCCGGCACCAGCAGCAGCCCCACTGGAGCCCCCCCGGCCCTTTTCACTCACCGGGCCGCTCTCGCTGGGGACTCCACTCTTCCTCGGGCTGGCGGCATAGGCGGCGAGGCTTCTCTCCCGGCGCGGGGCTCCTCTTCAGGAACGGAGCCCCACTGGTACCTCCAGCCGCCTCTTCTCTGGGTGAGGGGCTCCCTCTTGGTCACGGGAGCCCCACCGCGGCAGGCGCCATCTTCCTCCCCGCTCTCCTTTCCGGGCAGCTTCACTCCACTCCTTCGGCCGGCGGCGGTGGCGGGCGGTACTTCCTGCCGGATTGCAGGCCCCGCCCCCGTCCCGGCCAAAAGTGCCTGACTTCCGGTTTCTGCGGCGCGAGGGCCGCGGCGGTGAAGACACGGGGCAATAATGAGGGGTGGCACCCTCGAATTCCAAAGAAATTGTAGTAGCGAGGTAGGCCCTCGCAAAGGGGCCCCTGAACAGGAGAATGCCCGTGATTATAAAATAAAGTGCCCACGAAGCACTCGAGGCCACACAAAGGGCAGGAGCGCTTCCCACACGGGATAATCACAGCGCTCTGCCAGAAAGTCAAAAATAAAGCGCTCCCAAGCGCTATAACAGCAGAAAGCACTCCCAGGTGCTTAGGACAGGAAAAGCAGCGCTCCCAAGCGCTAGAAGGTAAATCAAGCGCTTCCTGCAGGAAAATGCAGCTTCTCCATGCTGCTAAAGATCCAGAGATTCCAAGGGGGCAAAGTAAAGTCCCCCCCTCAGCCCAGGCAAGGCAGAGGGGTCCCCCAGAAGTCCTCCAGGCATCCAGGGGCTGGGCAGCGCCCGCCCCTGGTAGATTCAAGTCAGAAACAAGAACAATTTGGAAGGGGATACAACCCCTTTTTATACAGTGCAAAACCTTTGAAGTTCTTTGAAGTCCTTTGAAGCAGGCAGTGTGAGAACCAGCTGGACTGGTTTAGAGGGAAGTCCCCTTCAGTATCAGGGACAGAGGTGTCAGTCGCCCAGCGGGAGGTGGAGCCAGCTTTGTAGTTACACAGGAACAGCCCTTCACTATCAGGTGCCATCTCCTCCCACTTCCCTGGCAGCAGATGCTGCCTTTCATCCATGGGCTGACTCAGACAACCTCCTGGGCTCTCCAGCCCCTGTCATCCTCAAACCAGACAGTCAATCCACAAGCAGGCCCATGCACTCTGGGCCAGGCTCACCAGCCAATCACACGCTAGCACCAACTTGCACAAATATGCCAACTTCCAAAAGTAGGACTTCTAGACTAGACACAGCCATGCTGCATACATCATTTTGCAGCATTCACTCTCACGAGTTGATACATACCAAACTCGCCCCTGCACTCCCCACACATCAGGAACTACCATGGGCATACATATTCCCCATTCATTCCTATGGGAGGGCAGGTCACTCACCATTCATCCACAGAGAGCTCAAGCACTTTACACTGTACCACAGTGAAAAAGTGCGCAGAGGCCTAAAATCACCAACACCAGGTTCCATAAATAGGCTAGGAAAACGCAAAAAGTCTAGGGGTGAACCTGCCTAATGGGCCGGGTCCAACACAACCCCCTTCCAGCCAAAACGCAGGGTAGACCAATCACACCACTGATGGGCTTCACTGCTTTGGGCGACAAAACCACAGACACGGCCTCGCACAGCAGGGACACCGTCCAGTTTTTCGCCACTCTGAACCTACATCGTTTCCTCCAAATAATAACTCTCTGACTCAACTAGGGTACCCCACTGGTACACACTAGTCATCCACAGCCAAGACCAGGCCATAGGCCATTCAAATCACAGGTCCTAACTAATCCACAGAGTGGGGGGTAGTAACCCCTGGCACACAATAGCCATTCTCCACTCTCTCTCTCAGTGTAGCTATAACTACCACTGATCCAACAACCTAGGGACCATACCCTCCAGCTGACCAGAGGTCACGGGCAAGAATGCCCCACCCTACCTCTACTTCTGGGTTTCCGCACCCTCACAGAAAAGCACTTCACCAGAACACAATTCTCCTACCAGATCAGGACCTCACTCCATCACTGGTCTACCACCTGGAAACTATTTCACTTCTGAGGTACAAAGCACACAGCACAGTTCCTCTTCAAGCAGGTGGGGGGACACAGCACACAGCAAAGCCCCCTTTCCTCTACCTTAGTGAAAACAACAAACTGCAGGTGAGCCCCAGAACACACAGCAAGGGCAGCCCCCTCAGTCTCTTCAGCTGATCCACTTTGGTAGAGATTCCTCTTGGCCTAGAAGTTTCCTAATCTCCCAACCTAAGATCTAAACCCTCAGGTTACACCGGGGTCAGAAGTAAGGACACCGTCCCTCTGCACCCCCTTCCAGTTCCAGTATGTCTCAGGCTAGACAGAGCACACGCCAGCGGCGTATCAGCGACACACTCTCTTCCAGTACTCCCTATCACAGGGTGATTCTCAGTATGTCCCAGGCTAGACAGAGCACACGCCAGCGGCGTATCAGTGACACACTTTCCTCCAGTACTCCTTCCAGGTCAGGCTACACCCCAACCTGGCTTTCCCCCCTCCTCGGGGAACAAACTCCAGAGGCCCCACAAATGGTCAAGCACTCTAGACAATCAAATGCTCAGCGAGCCAGGACTTCTGCACCCTCCACTTAGGAGCGGTACTGCCCAACACTAGGACCGCCGGAGTTCTGGTTACAGACACTCCCCGTCCGCTAGACACAGGAAGATCCTCCTCAAATGACCTATGTACAGCTTAGGCCCCTGACCTGGCGCTCCCTTAAGGAACCCTCCAGGCCCTGAGATAGGGTTTCAGGCCAACGCGGGACACACCGTCCTACACTCACTCTGCCTCCACTGAGACAGGGCGTGAGCCCCTACACCCCTACCATATTACTGGGACCAAGCTGGGTTACACATGAACCTCTTCCCCTTTACAGGATCATCAGATACACAAGCCACTCCTTTTGGAACCACTCCCTAATGCCTCTGCAAGACATCTAGCACACCGCCAGACATCCACCTTCTTGTCCAGTGCCTCTGCAGGACCTCCTGCACACCACCAGAGGTACACCTCTCATGCAAGCTCTTTAACAAAAAGAAAACTCACACCAACTCCTCCAGTTCAGCACATCACTCATTCGCACACTCCCCCCCTCGGACTGGTAAGGCAGTTTCCACCACCCCTGATCACTCAACCTGACCACACGTGACACAGGTACCAAACTCTGGGAGCGGGGAATGGAAATTAACACACTGGACACATTAAAGCTGCCACCACTGGATCCTACCACACTGGGGAATCCAGACACACACACTACACTCAGGGAACAACCACCCTCCTGAGCTAGTCATTTCTCCTCACACTCCCTCTCTTCCATCTACCCACACAGGGACAGGATTTGGGATTGGACACGGGACCCAGCAAGGGATTCCTAATCTATGGGAACCTCCCCCCTCTAATGGCGTCCCGCCCTGTCACTTTCTCTCATCTGCCACTAAACATAAAGCGCAGAAACACATTTGAAAATGACACTCGAGGAAAAAAATTCAAAAACAATAATCCCAAACATGTGACTATCTGAAAAAAAACAATTGTAGATTTTTGTAATGTAGCCAGTTGTCGCTATGGCACTGCGCAAACACAAGTCCAAAATCCGCACCGCTGACCCACCAATGTTAGAACTGGCTATTTCTGGTAGGCTAAGGCTGACGCCAAAGCCAGGCAGAAACCACCATTCTAGTCAGGGCAAGGAAGTCACACGCCAAGATAACCTCTGCTCACCCCCTTGGTAGCTTGGCACAAGCAGTAAGGCTAAACTCGGAGGCAATGTGTAAAGCATTTGCGCCAGCGCACAACAGCAACAACATACTAGGCACACCACAGAAGAGACTCCACACAAGGTTATTATAAAAATAACTTTTGTATTGTAAAAACACATCAGATAAAATCACACATATACATGGTGCCAACTGGCACGGGCAATATTCACAGGGATTATGTACACAAGACAGGGCCACAAGGGCCACTGTCATATTCAGATATAGCACTTCTAGATAAAATGTAGAATATAAAATCACTTCTAGAATGAAATAGTAAAACATAAAATGGTAATCACAAAGATAACAACCAGTAACCACTGGTAACAGGAACCAGGACCTTACTAGGACCACCTGTACTAAGAAAGAAGAACCACCTAAGTATCACACAGCATTAGGGGTCTAAGAAAGAATACATTACTCATGATGCAATAAACCTACATTCAGAGGAGTAGAAAAGACAACCACCTAAGAATAACCACATTTTAGGGGCATAAACCAGAACACCTTACCCATGATGCATGAACACATTCAGAGGAGTAATAAGGAGAAACACATGATGACTACACATTCAGAGGTGTTAAGAATAGAGCACATGATGCAATAAAATCACATTCAGGGGTGCAGCGCAAGAAGACACATGATGACTAAACATTCAGAGGTGCAGCGCATGGAAAGGAAGACACATGATGCAGTAACACATTCAGAGGTGTTAAGAATAGGGCACATGATGCAATAAAATACATTCAGGGGTGCAGCGCAAGAAGACACATGATGACTAAACATTCAGAGGTGCAGCGCATGGAAAGGAAGACACATAATGCATAAACATTCAGAGGTGCCTAATAAGTCAATAGCGCAAAAACTCACACAAGCAATAACTATTTAAAAGCATAGAAATCACCTTGCGCCTACACTACATAAGCCACTACCTGTGGCAGTCCCTAGGCCAACCGGCCTTGTTGGGGCAAGGATGCCCTGTGTCCAATGTCAGGGCGCGCTGCCATGCAGCGCCAGTCACAGAGTACCAAAAGCCTAAACGTGGCAGTTGCCCACAAAGTGCTGGGCAACTGTGTACATCACAGAAAGGCCTAAACGTGGCAGGTGCCCACAAAGTGCTGGGCACCTGAAGAATCAACAAAACGGCGCCAGCTAAGCCACACAGGCTCTGAAGCCAACACTGCGCACGTTGGAGCCACACAGGCTCTGGAAACACATATGGCCCCTCTGAGCCACACAGGCTCTCTCAAAGCGTTGGGGCGACCCACTGCCAAACGGGGCCGCCCTTGAAGCCCTCGTGGCTTCAGATACAACTGGCCCTTTGGGGACGGGCAACGACCATATGCCCCGATATGCCCTGAGCCCTCTTGCGCTCCAAGAACAATGTGGCCGACTCGGGAGCCTCTCACTCAATAATGGCCCCCCGGGCCTCTCAGGCTCTAAATGGCAAAAATATGGGCCCGGGTTGGAGCACTGGGGCTCCGTTGAAATGTTGGGGCGGCCCACTGCCATCTGGGGCCGCCCTACCTCCATTCTCGTTGGGGTGCCGTCTCCCGGCACCAGCAGCAGCCCCACTGGAGCCCCCCCGGCCCTTTTCACTCACCGGGCCGCTCTCGCTGGGGACTCCACTCTTCCTCGGGCTGGCGGCATAGGCGGCGAGGCTTCTCTCCCGGCGCGGGGCTCCTCTTCAGGAACGGAGCCCCACTGGTACCTCCAGCCGCCTCTTCTCTGGGTGAGGGGCTCCCTCTTGGTCACGGGAGCCCCACCGCGGCAGGCGCCATCTTCCTCCCCGCTCTCCTTTCCGGGCAGCTTCACTCCACTCCTTCGGCCGGCGGCGGTGGCGGGCGGTACTTCCTGCCGGATTGCAGGCCCCGCCCCCGTCCCGGCCAAAAGTGCCTGACTTCCGGTTTCTGCGGCGCGAGGGCCGCGGCGGTGAAGACACGGGGCAATAATGAGGGGTGGCACCCTCGAATTCCAAAGAAATTGTAGTAGCGAGGTAGGCCCTCGCAAAGGGGCCCCTGAACAGGAGAATGCCCGTGATTATAAAATAAAGTGCCCACGAAGCACTCGAGGCCACACAAAGGGCAGGAGCGCTTCCCACACGGGATAATCACAGCGCTCTGCCAGAAAGTCAAAAATAAAGCGCTCCCAAGCGCTATAACAGCAGAAAGCACTCCCAGGTGCTTAGGACAGGAAAAGCAGCGCTCCCAAGCGCTAGAAGGTAAATCAAGCGCTTCCTGCAGGAAAATGCAGCTTCTCCATGCTGCTAAAGATCCAGAGATTCCAAGGGGGCAAAGTAAAGTCCCCCCCTCAGCCCAGGCAAGGCAGAGGGGTCCCCCAGAAGTCCTCCAGGCATCCAGGGGCTGGGCAGCGCCCGCCCCTGGTAGATTCAAGTCAGAAACAAGAACAATTTGGAAGGGGATACAACCCCTTTTTATACAGTGCAAAACCTTTGAAGTTCTTTGAAGTCCTTTGAAGCAGGCAGTGTGAGAACCAGCTGGACTGGTTTAGAGGGAAGTCCCCTTCAGTATCAGGGACAGAGGTGTCAGTCGCCCAGCGGGAGGTGGAGCCAGCTTTGTAGTTACACAGGAACAGCCCTTCACTATCAGGTGCCATCTCCTCCCACTTCCCTGGCAGCAGATGCTGCCTTTCATCCATGGGCTGACTCAGACAACCTCCTGGGCTCTCCAGCCCCTGTCATCCTCAAACCAGACAGTCAATCCACAAGCAGGCCCATGCACTCTGGGCCAGGCTCACCAGCCAATCACACGCTAGCACCAACTTGCACAAATATGCCAACTTCCAAAAGTAGGACTTCTAGACTAGACACAGCCATGCTGCATACATCATTTTGCAGCATTCACTCTCACGAGTTGATACATACCAAACTCGCCCCTGCACTCCCCACACATCAGGAACTACCATGGGCATACATATTCCCCATTCATTCCTATGGGAGGGCAGGTCACTCACCATTCATCCACAGAGAGCTCAAGCACTTTACACTGTACCACAGTGAAAAAGTGCGCAGAGGCCTAAAATCACCAACACCAGGTTCCATAAATAGGCTAGGAAAACGCAAAAAGTCTAGGGGTGAACCTGCCTAATGGGCCGGGTCCAACAGTAGCCATATTTAGACGTATATGTTATAAACGTAGGAATGAAACGCATATCGTAATGTAAAGTTGACGATAATAGCATAAAGGTCAACTAACGTGATAACATGGTATAGGAAATGTAAATGTATTCACATGTTAAACATGCATTAGATTTAGAAGGCCCGTATACATGATGGGTAGACATAGAAATGTGTAGAAATGCTTATGAAATGTAGAACGTGCACAGTAGAATACATGTACGTGTATAACTTTAAAATGGAGTAACATGAGAGAAAAACGTAGGGAAATGTAATGTGGAGAAATGTGCAGAGAACTTATATAACGATGTAACCAGTGAGAATATAAAAGTTATACTCTACGTAGTTTATATTCTAGGTAAAATGTATTCAAGCATAACTAAGACTTTGCTAAAAAGTACGAATATATAAATGTATGTTAAAGGTTACACTGTGTAGAAGGTTTTGTAGGAATGCTGGAAGAGTTTAGGTCATTTGTGATTATAACCCGACTGACCAAGAGTTCGCAGGAGCTTAGTCAAATGTATGTAATTTAATGGGCTTGTAAAAGTCGTAAATAGCTTGATGTGGACGTGAGAGCCAAGAAGTCTAGCACTTGTTAGATTTAAGGTGACAATGCCGGACGGAGCTTATTGCTTGTACATGAGGAGAGACACTTAGAATTTGAACTGTGTTTTGACAAGACCATTCACAGGACCTAGAAGGGTCAAGTTAAGCGATATGGAGTTAAAGTTTTGTCTAAGGTCGTTTGACTTTTGCGCTAAAAGTGTCAATGAAGGTAGCCAGCGAGATGATGAAGATGACATCTAAGAAGAAGGGTCAACTTAACGAACGACGCAAGGAGTGGACCAATGGAAGAAGCAAGAAGTTGACATCATCGGGGAAAGTCCGTGGTGGGCGTCAAGGGGCGTTTCACCCACACGGTGATTGTGTATTTTAGGGACAGCACCCCGGGGAGGAGAGAGCAATCAGAGAAGGGCAATGTGAGGAAGCAGAGCAATTAGCATTAGGCTAAGGCGAGAGCGAAGACAAGGGTAGATGCCTTGAGCAGATGCGCTGAGAGATCAGAGCGCAAGGGAGCAGTAGGCCGAGGACCCTTAGAGAGCGGATGGGTAGGCAGAGAGGGTACTGCTTCTAAAATTTAAGAATTCCTTTAGAGGCTAAGAGAGTTTGAACTTCTTTGGGAGTCAAACTGCTGACACCTTTTTAGGGAAGAAACTTGCGAAGTAGGGATGTCACATAGCATAGAGTAGGGACAGTTTTAACTTGATTATTTTATCTTACTGCAGATGACGCAGAAGGAACCACTTCACACTGAAGCTTTGATTGCGGATCTAGAGACTGATTTTGTATTTTGTATACTTTGAGATTTATTCTGTAAGGATTGTATTGCATTCAAATTAACTTCACATAAAACTTTTAAACTTTATCAGTTGTAAGTGGTTCTTCAGAGTGGCGTCAGTTAATGGGGTTTGTCTAATCTATGCGGGGGTTGTCTTTTCCTCAATGACAGATATTAGCGGTCCAAAATAGATGAATGAGATAATTTATTAAATTGATCATAATCATAAATTGATATCAAAATCTCATTCCCCGCAAGTGCTTTATTGATCTTCCTGTAATTATTCATTGATTTCAGTGGGGGTCTGGAAGGAGACGCTGGTTGCCTTGACCTGTGCATTATGTGATAACAGTGGAATTTAGCCATATTTTTTGATGCAGCATGTGTGTGACTTTGACTGGGAGCTGACAGATTCATTAACTAGCAGAGCATTTCTTGTTTTCATTCAGTTTTTGAAGATTTCCAAACAGGCTCTCATTACTAGTGCCCCAGGTAACGTCGAACGAATCAGTAACTAAATTGACCAGCCCGACTGAGATTACAAATTGAAGTGTTTTGCATAGAGAAGTCAGCTGCTAAAAACTCGATGTGAAAGAGCAGGGAAAAACCAGCAGGATTCAGTGTAGAAACAGATTGCAGCATGAAATTGCCTAAGCCGTTGTAATCCGCGTTATTTTAGCTACCCACAGATCACTGGCATGCTGGTAACTGTAAATACAGGGATGACGAAAACAGAAAAATAGACATTTTTCTAAGGGCTTTCATAATCTGGCCCTTAGTTGGAGCACTGTGGAAATTACAGTTCTTCTATACAGTTATTTTTATCTAACTACACACATTGATCAGACACATATATAGACATACATATATAGTTACTCTTGTTTACACATGGGACTGTGGGATGAGCACAAGAAAATTATGGAGGATCAGGTTGTGGTCTATCTCAGGTATATTGATGACCTGATTTTTATTTGGAAGGGCACGGAGCAGAGTGCCACCCAATTTTTTGAAATGCTCAATAGCAACTGCCTGAACTTACATTTCACGTCAACTATAGATGTACAAGCTGTCTGCTTTTTAGATGTGGAGGTCTACATAGATAGCAACTCCTTGGCAACAAGACTGTATAGGAAGCCCACTGCGGGCAATACTGTGCTCCATGCTTCGAGTCACCATTCACAGCATCTGATACGCAGCATCCCTTATAGTGAGATGCTGCGTATCAGACGCATATGTTGAAATCATACAGGAAACAAAATAGAATAAGTTGTAGTTTAATGTTCAGCACAGCATTACAGCTTCTCTCCTTCAGGTCCAGATACAACTGCCCTTGCAGTCTGAAACCCCTTCTAGAATCCAGAACCACATTGGAATATCAACATGGTGTGCAGGCAGGCATCTCAAGAACCTTATGATGTCATGTGAGCAGATATAAATATATGGAAAACAAGATACAGAATGTAACAGCATATGCAGCTCGGACGTTGAGTGTCAGATTGCCCAGGCAGTCAGTAAAAGACAGTTTTTGGCTAGAGGGTATGCTGCCAGTGCAATTGACATAACCATGCAAAAGACTAAGAATATATCTAGAAGTGAAGCATTGATACCTAAGATGTAACAATCAGGGCAGGGGGATGCTAAACCCGGTAGGATCCAGACTAGGATCATTCTCACTTTTAGTAGACAACATCAAGAGCTACGTAAAATCTACAATCGCAACTGGAACCTAGTTCTGCGGGATCCAGTAATTGGAGAGTTAGTGCCACATAAACCAGCACTTACATTTAGGAAATCCCTTTCGATGGCCAATAGTCTAGTGATCAGTAGCCCTGAAACAGCCCCTCAGGGAACTTGGATGGCACAGATCAAGGGTTTCAGAAACTGTCCTAGTTGCAAGGCCTGTAGATTTGGTTGCAATAAAACCCAATATGTTAGTCCTTTCAAATCAGAGCCTATTATAATCAATCAAAGACTGACATGCAAGACTGAGTACACTATCTATGTACTGGAGTGTCCTTGTGGGCTTAAATATATAGGCAGTACAAAACTACCAGCCCACAAACGGATACTCCAGCACATTAGAGATATACAGGAAAAGATCAAGCGTATCCAGTAGCCAGACACTTTGAGCAGACCCGTAACAGCAATCAAAATTTCTTACAGTATTATATAATTAACACTCTTTTTCCTATGAAGCGGGTGGTAATCGTGAGGTGAAACTACGTCTCCTTGAGACCAGATATATAATCGAACTTGATACAAAGCATCCTGCAGGATTAAATTCCATTGAAGACTTTTATACGTGTTTATAATCTCTTTTAGTATTTCTACAGTTTGTTCCCTGGTATTTAAAATGTCAATATGGGCCCAAGTTGATTATGAAGATGACAACTGTTATAATCAGGTTCTGGTTTTTACAATATGAATTGATTAAGGAATTATTTTTTCTTTTTCAAACACTTTCTCTTGGGAGGTTATTATCATTGTACTATGGCACCTGTAATTTGTGCTTTTATGAACAAGGGCATTATTATTTATTTTGCACCATTTTTTGCACATATTTTTCACATTATTTGTATAAAGTGATGTTCTATACAGGATTAGACTACTAAAACTTCTCAGGTCCATATAAGAAAAGATTTTGCCCACTTGGGCTATATAAAAAGACGGTATAAAGCAACTGTGGCATTTTTGATAATGCAAAATGTATGGGATTTACATATGATTGGCCCAGCATATTATTTTGGTATACCTGGACCTCTAGGTTATCAACTTACTAGGGCAATTATCTCATGTCTACATATTTCAATGTATTAGCCTTCATGATATTTTGATGGTTTTAAACTGAAGTATTACTGTGGCATGTAACAAAAACATCAAAATATTGGTTTTTTTTTAAAGCATTTAAGAAAAAGAGTTTTTAAATATTTATATATTTATTACTATATTTATATATTTATTCAAAAGGATATCCTATATTAATGTATACATGACATTTTGCACAGTTCGATTGTATAACACTGCTACAAGTAACTTGTTGCTTTCTATGATGAGATATGCACTGAGACATGGTCATTTCCTGTTTACATACTTTAAATGCCTCCTCTTCCTGTGACAATGCGTCAAGTGATCAAGACCCGATTGGGGGTCGAAACGCTTCATGGAGGACTGGCTGGACGAAAAATAAAGCACAACTGATTGGCACTTTATTCTGGGTCCACTTTTCGTCTTTTTTGCCCAGGAGAGGCAGATACAAGCAGCGATTTGGAGACATATATATCTATCTATCTATCTATCTATATATATATATCTATCTATATATATATATATATATATATATATATATAGATAGATAGATAGATAGATAGATAGATAGATAGATAGATATCTTTGCACACTTCCCCGTGGGGAATAAGGTAGATCGCACTCCGTTTTCAATTCTGTAAAGCAAATCCTTTATTTCATCTTAACAAACAAACCACCAACGTTTCGGTTTCCACTGAAACCTTGCTCACGGTAACGCCCTCCATTTTGCATTTCCTTTTAAAACATTCACAAAGCCTCATTTCCTGTTTCATTCACAGAGGGCATTCTGGTAGTTGTAGTGTAAGTCGTTGTTTTCAATTATTTACATTATATTTACAAAAATAAAAGATGTTATAAAATCACACCTTATTTTATATATTACACTTAATTAGAGTCTATTTTTATTTTTTTGTCCAGTTCATTTTCCTCATTTTTCGTTTTTTTTCCAAATTTTCTTTTTAACTTTATTGCCTCCAAAATGTTCATTGTCACATATCTATCACATCCTCCAGTGGATTTATGCTACTCTTATTATTTCACATTTACTAATTTACATTATTTACATGACCATTATTTCCTCTCGTGGATTAACAGATCACTATTTGAAGCAGTACTTCTTTTCATGTGACATTGAAATGTTGATAACATATTTTTACGGTGTGGTAAATCCTTATTACAAAAGTATCCTCATAAAAATTATTATTGTTATTTTTTTTCCGTTATGATTCCAACCACTAAAAACCAAGTCAGGGGGCTAATTTGTTATAACTCCAACAGATTCCTTTACAAATGAATGTACAATTCCTCACTCTGGTTCAGACCGTGGGGGCTCAGGCTGCGCATATTTAAAATATGGCGGGATTCTTTTTGTCGTAATTGTCTTTCTCTGTCCCCTTCTCTCAGATGTTTTTTTGCTGTGTCAATACCGTAGAACTCTAAGAGCTTCCAATCTCCATTGTGGTCCGATTCCATGTGTTTAGAAATCGTGTTTCCTTGATCTTTGTGATTTGTTGCCCTAACATGTTCTAGGATGCGTTTCTTCAGCTCACATTTTGTGCTTCCCTAATATTTCAAAGGACATGGGCATTCTATTACGTATATAACGTACTGGCTTTTGCATGTAATCAGGTCCTCAATCTTCCACATTCTGCCATTCGCCATCTATAACTCCTGAGTGTTTTTGGTAATTTGACAAACTTTACAGTTATGACACTTTTTGAAACCTTTACTTTGCAGCCATTTCTTGTTTTTCTCCTTCTGGAAATAACTTTGAGTTAGGCGATCTTTAAGATTTCTCGCCCCCGGTACGTGATTTGTGGAGCATTTCCAATTATTTTTCCGATGGTATTGTCTAATTGTAAGATTTTCCAATTTCTTTTTAGTACCTCTCTGATCTGATTTGATTCCTTGGAGAAAGTTGTGATAAACCTAATTGGCTCTGATTCCATAGTCAATCAATCAATCAAAGACATTTATAGAGCGCGCTACATACCCGTGGGGTCTCAAGGCGCTGGGGGGGGGGGGGGGGGGGGGGGGGGGGGGTGCCGCTACTGCTCGAACAGCCAGGTCTTCAGCTTCTTCCTGAAGGAGAGGTGGTCTTGGGTCTGGCGCAGGTCGGGAGGGAGGGAGTTCCAGGTCTTGGCGGCCAGGTAGGAGAAGGACCTTCCTCCTGTATTTGCTCTTCGGATGCGGGGGACGTCGGCGAGGGCGTGGTTGGCTGATCGGAGGAGGCGTTTGGGAGCGTAGAAGTTGACTCGGCTGTTGAGGTAGCTCGGGCCTTGGTCGTGTAGGGCTTTGTGTGCGTGGGTGAGGAGGCGGAAGGTGATTCTTTTGTTGACGGGGAGCCAGTGGAGGTCTCTCAGATGTCCGGAGATGTGGCTGGTTCGTGGGATGTCGAGGATGAGTCTGGCTGAGGCGTTCTGGATCCGCTGGAGTCTCTTTTGGAGCTTGGCGGTGGTACCGGCGTAGAGGGCGTTGCCGTAGTCCAGTCGGCTGGTGACGAGGGCCTGGGTGACGGTCTTCCTGGTCTCGGTGGGGATCCACCAGAAGATCTTCCGTAGCATGCGGAGGATGTTGAAGCATGCCGATGAGACGTTGTTGACTTGCCTGGTCATGGAGAGGGAGGAGTCCAGGATGAAGCCCAGGTTGCGTGCATTGTCTGTCGGTTTGGGTGCGGTGCCCAGGGCGGGAGGCCACCAGGAGTCGTCCCAGGCGGAGGGTGAGGAGCCCAGGATGAGGACCTCCGTCTTGTCCGAGTTCAGTTTCAGGCGGCTGGTCGTCATCCACTCAGCTACCTCTTTCATCCCTTCGTGCAGGCTGGCTCTGGCGGCGGCGGGGTCGTTGGTCAGGGAAAGGATCAGCTGGGTGTCGTCGGCGTAGGAGATTATGTTGAGGTTGTGCTGGCGTGCGATGGCCGCGAGGGGGCTCATGTAGACGTTGAAGAGGGTGGGGCTCAGCGAGGATCCTTGAGGGACGCCGCAGATGACTTCGGTGGCCTCTGACTTGTACGGTGATAGACGGACTCTCTGTGTTCTTCCGTCGAGGAAGGAGATGATCCATTCCAGTGCCTTGTCCTGGATTCCGATATTGCTGAGGCGCTGTACTAGGGTGCGGTGGCAGACAGTGTCGAAAGCCGCGGAGAGGTCTAGGAGGATGAGTTTCTTGATTTGTATTCTGTTTTGGTTTCATAAGGTCCGATCTTTGAAGTTTGTTCGCTCTTTCCCAGTCAGATTCAATTTGTTTTTTGATGTACCCTCTTTTTGCAAACCTTTTTGCGGTCTGTGTGCTGTTTTTTATCCATTCCACTGGTTCAGAGCATATTCGTCGCAATCTTAGAAATTCCCCATAGGGGATGTTTTGGAACAAGCTCTGCTGACGCAACACCACCACCCTGCTGGACAACCTGCCAACCTGGGACTCAAGCAACTGGTGACCACCCCCACCCACTACGCCGGACACACACTCGACCCCGTCTTCTCATCCAGCAAGGACATCGCCTTCAGCCACGCCACCGGACTCCATTGGACGGACCACAGCTGCATCCACTTCAGCTTCGCAAGGACCACGATCCACCACCACCAGCAACAGGCTGCACGCAGGAACTGGAACAAGATCACAGCCGACCAGCTCGCGTCCTCCCTGAGCATGAACCCTCCCACCAGCACAACGAACCCTAGCCAGGAGGCCACCAACTTCACGAAGTGGATCAGCGACTGCGCAGATGAGCTCACCCCCCTGAGGACCCCGCCCAGCAGACCCGGCAGCAAGAAAGTCCCATGGTTCACCGACGAACTCAAGAGCTCCAAGAAGAACTGCCGAGCCCTCGAGAGAACCTGGCGCAGAGACCCAACACCGGACAACATGACTGCCCTCAAGCTCGCCACCTGAAAACACCACCAACTCATCCGCGCCACCAAGAAAACTGCATTCAAGGAACGACTGGACAACAACGCACACAACAGCAAAGAACTCTTCAACATCGTCAAAGAGCTCTCCAACCCCAACGCCGGAAACAACTACATCACCCCTTCGCAAGACCTCTGCAACTCCCTCGCCTCCTACTTCCACAACAAGATCGCGGACATACACAACAGCTTCAGCACTCAACCGACGAACACCACGACCGAACCACCGCCCCCCACCACCACCCTCCGCGCCTGGACTCCGATCAGCACCGAAGACACCGTCCGCACGATGAACTCCATCCACTCCGGATCTCCGACCGACCCCTGCCCTCACCACGTCTTCAACAAGGCCGACGCTGTCATCGCACCATCCTGCGGGACATCATCAACACCCTTCGACACCGCTACCTTCCCGGAGAGCTGGAAGCACGCCGAACTCAGCGCTCTACTCAAGAAGCCATCGGCTGACCCCACCGACCTCAAAAACTACCGCCCCATCTCGCTGCTCCAGTTTCCTGCTAAAGTCATCGAGAAGACCGTCAACAAGCAGCTGGCCACCTTCCTCGAGACGAACGGATCCCTCGACCCCTCGCAGTCTGGCTTCCGGGCCAACCACAGCACCGAGACCGCCCTGATCGCAGTCACCGATGACATCCGAGCGCTGCTTAACAACGGAGAAACAGCGGCCCTCATCCTCCTCGACCTCGCCGCGGCGTTCGACACTGTCTGCCATCGTACCCTAGTACAACGCCTCAGCAACGTCGGAGTCCAGGAGAAGGCAATGGAGTGGATCATCTCCTTCCTTGCCGGAAGGACACAGAGAGTCCGCCTCCCGACGTTCAGATCTGAAGCCACCAAAGTCATCTGCGGCGTCCCTCAGGGCTCCTCGCTCAGTCCAACCCTCTTCAACATCTACATGAGCCCCCTCGCAGACATCGCACGCCAGCACCACCTCAACATCATCTCCTACGCCGACGACACCCAGCTGATCCTCTCCCTTACCAACGACCCCGCCACCGCCAGAGCCAACCTTCACGAAGGGATGAAAGAGGTAGCCGAATGGATGAAGAACAGCCGCCTGAAACTGAACTCAGATAAGACGGAAGTCCTCATCCTGGGATCCTCACCCGCCGCTTGGGACGACTCCTGGTGGCCCCCCGCCCTAGGCAGCGCACCCAAACCAACAGACCACACAGGCAACCTGGGCTTCATCCTGGACTCCTCCCTCTCCATGACCAGACAAGTCAACGCCGTCTCCTCGTCGTGCTTCAACATCCTGCGCATGCTACGTAAGATCTTCCGGTGGATCCCCACCGAGACCAGGAAGACGGTCACCCAGGCCCTCGTCACCAGCCGTCTGGACTACGGCAACACCCTCTACGCCGGAACCACCGCCAAACACCAGAAGAGACTCCAGCGGATCCGGAACGCCTCAGCACGACTCATCCTGGACATCCCCCATCGCAGCCACATCTCCGGACACCTGAGAGATCTGCATTGGCTCCCGGTCAACAAGAGAATCACCTGCCGTCTCCTCACCCACGCACACAAAGCCCTACACAGCCAAGGCCCAGGATACCTCAACAGCCGCCTCAACTTCTACGCTCCCAAACGCCAGCTTCGATTGACCAGCCACGCCCTCGCCGCCGTCCCCCGCATCCGTAGAGCCACCACAGGGGGACGGTCCTTCTCCTACCTCGCCGCCAAGACATGGAACTCCCGACCCACCCACCTCCCCCTGACCCAGGACCACCTCGCCTTCAGGAAGCAACTCAAGACCTGGTTGTTCGAGCAGTAGCAGAGCCCCCCCCCCCCCCAGTGCCTTGAGACCCTCTGGGTAAGTAGTGCGCTATATAAATGCAATGATTGATTGATTGATTGATGAAAACTTTCCGCATGCAGGGTGGTATTTGTGTCTGTTGCTTTCCTGTGGAGCGTTGTATGAATTTAATTTTTTGAAATGTAAATTTCCCTGTCCAGGAATGTCACTCGTGTTTTACTTAGGTCATAGGTGAATTTGAAATTAGCTGGTGTTTCGTTCAAGATTTCAAAGTATTCTTTAAACTCACTTTCCGACCCATCCCAGATTATTAGCAAAGCAAATTATCTATGAAACGCAGCCATAGAACTATTATACTGGTAAGTACGATTAAAATTACTTTTCAGGATCAGTACTGGGCTGAAAGATGCAGCACTGAGGTCTCTCCTGATAACAGGTGAGTAAATCGGAATTTGTAGTTCGGCTGATTTTATAGGAATATTTTAACGTTCCAAAACTCCAAACTTAGAAGAATTTCCAAGTGAAACCAGTCAATTTTAGCCTATGGAAGGAAATTCAAGTTACTGTAAGTATGGTTAGAATTACTTTTCAGGATCAGTAGTGGGCTGAAAGATGCAGCACTGAGGTCTCTCCTGATAACAAGTGAGTAAATCGGAATTCGTAGATCGGCTGATTTTAGAGGAATTTTTTAAAGTTCCAAAACTCCACACTTAGATGAATTTCCAAGTAAAACCACTCAATGTTACCCTATGGAAGGAAATTCACTTAGCAGGTAAGTAGTGTTATCATTACTTTTTCTTACTCAGTGGTGGATCCTGGATCCAGCACTGGTGCATCTCCTGTAAACAGTTGAAAGAATGCGTTTAAGTCATACAGGCGATTTTTAGGTCTCGGCTAAGCGCGCGGAAGCGCGTTCTCACCGAGAACCTAGTGTCGCCGTGTCTGCTTCCCAGGAGACAATCCTGGCCGCGCGCATCGCCTTGGAGGCGATTTGAAACTGGCACGCGCCGCGCTCGCCGTGGCTGTCTCCTGGGAAGCGCAAACATACACAGGCACACCTCCCCCTACACGCATTGCCACACACACACAAGCGCACATACACGCACGCACACAGAGACACTCCCCCCATCCCCCGCCGTCGGACACAGAGACACACACACAGGAGCGCACATACACGCACACATACAGAGACACCCCCGCCATCGCACACATACACACACATGCGCACACGCACTCACACACACACACACACACACACGAGCGCTCCCCAAGGCCCACTTACCTCCAATCCGGTGTTCTGTCGCCTCCGCGGGGCTCTCCCTCAGGCATGGGAGCCCCGCGTCACCACTGCTCCTCGAACCAGGAACTCCGTGGGCGCGGGCTTCGCGCACAAGACGGAAGTCCCGCCCCCACGCTAGGTTTCATTTTCGAGTGCGCGCGCACATAACTTTTTGAGAGGAGTGCAGTAGACTGGGTGAGAACAAACTCAGCGATATTGCACGACATATGCATATATTATACTCTGCTAAATGGGTCTATGCTTATTGGAATATGTCAAGTGAGGCCATTTTCATTTGAATATATATTCGACTAGGCCATTTTCGTTCCAATTTCATTTTTGCTCCAGAGTACTAGTTAGGCTAGTCAGTTAAGCACTCTCTCCTAACAGCTGATGTGACCCATAAACCATGAGTGGGATTTCCAGCAGACCAATACATCTTTTCTTCCTTTTGAGGTTAGTACATCGAGTAATATTTAATTGAGCAATACCAGCACCTGTTACTTAGACCATTTTGACATGTGTTAACTGCGGAAGTAAGCACAATAGAAAAATAACTTTCTGCTATCTATCATTGTTCGTATTTATTGGGCTGTTGTTTGTGGCCCAACCAATTCTGTGGAAAGAATACAAGGAGCGCTTTATTTGAAAGACGCGCCTTCTCAATTTAGGTGCAGTTCAAATAAGGGCAGCTATTTCGTTTCAGTAACTCATCCTTGACGTTTAACCTGAATAGAGTTATTTTTTTTTGTTTTACTGTTGTGTATAGCGGGAATTCAATCCTTTCACGTGAGCGCCACTTATATTACTCAAGGACACATAAGTGTTTTGTTATGCACGGGATGATTTAGTTCATCATCAGAGCTGTGTGGATAATAGCAGCTGTGAACCCGTGCCGGAGGTGCATCATCAGAGCTGTGTGAATAATAACAGCTGTGAACCCGTGCCTGAGGTGCATCATCAGAGCTGTGTGAATAATAACAGCTGTGAGCCCGTGCCTGAGGTGCATCATCAGAGCTTTGTGAATAATAACTGCGTCAGCCCCGTGCGTGAGTTGCATCATTAGAGCTGTGTTAATAATAACAGCTGTGAGCCCGTGCCTAAGCTGCATCATCAGAGCTGTGTGAATAATGACAGCTGCGAGCCCGTGCCGGAGGTGCATCATCGGAGCTGTGTGAATAATAACAGCTGTGAGCCCGTGCCTGAGGTGCATCATCAGAGCTGTGTGAATAATAACAGCTGTGAGCCCGTGCCTGAGGTGCATCATCAGAGCTGTGTGAATAATAACTGCCTCAGCCCCGTGCGTGAGGTGCATCATCAGAGCTGTGTGAATAATAACAGCTATAAACACGTGCCTGAGGTGCATCATCAGAGCTGTGTGAATAATAACTGTGTCAGCCCTGTGCGTGAGGTGCATCATCAGAGCTGTGTGAATAATAACAGCTGTGAGCCCATGCCTGAGGTGCATCATCAGACCTGTGTGAATAATAACTGCATCAGCCCCGTGCGTGAGGTGCATCATCAGAGCTGTGTGAATAATAATAGCTGTGAGCACGTGCCTGAGGTGCATCATCAGAGCTGTGTGAATAATAACAGCTGTGAGCCCGTGCCTGAGGTGCATCATCAGAGCTGTGTAAATAAAAACTGTGTCAGCCCCGTGCGTGAGGTGCATCATCAGAGCTGTGTGAATAATAACAGCTGTGAACCCGTGCCGGAGGTGCATCATCAGAGCTGTGTGAATAATAACAGCTGTGAACCCACTGCATGAGGTGCATCATCAGAGCTGTGTGAATAATAACTGCGTCAGCCCCGTGCGTGAGGTGCATCATCAGGGCTGTGTGAATAACAACTGTGAGCCCGTGCGTGAGGTGCATCATTAGAGCTGTGTGAATAATAACTGCGTCAGCCCCGTGCGTGAGGTGCATCATCCACATTGCTCAGGTCATCCAAATTCCTGCACTTTCTACCACACTGCTTTCAAAAACAGCATACTCTTGCACACACTCTCACTGCTCACCAATTCAAAGTTTGCTAAAAAAGTTATGCAAAGCATTGTCATACACAATGCCAATAACTCAAACTTTAATGCTGCGAGACTTATTGCATTGTAAATGCTTGTTAAGGAATATTTTTAGTTTGTGAAAATAGACAGAAACTTTTCTGGTGAAAACCAGACAATGGATTCCTACGGAAGGAAATACAAGTTACTGGTAAGTACGGTTAGAATTACTTTTCAGGCTCAGTGCTGGCTAAAAGATGCAGCACTGGGTTCTCTCCTGATAACAGGTGAGTAAATCGGAATTCGCTGTTCGTATGATTTTAGGTGAATATTTTAAAGTTCCAAAACTCCATACTTAGAAGAATTTGCAAGTGAAACCAGTCAATGTTAGCCTATGGAAGGAAATTCAAGTTACTAGTAAGTATGGTTAAATTACTTTTGAGGATCAGAACTGGGCTCAAAGATGCAGCACTGAGGTCTCTCCTGATAACAGGTGAGTAAATCGGAATTCGTAGTACATCCAGTAAGCACCACAGAGCTGCGTAGCAGAGAGATGTAAAAAGGGGCACGGCATGCACCACCTCTCTGCAACGCAGCACAGTGGCGCATCCTGGAAGCACCTGGTGGACTACTTGGCCCCCATGGTCCCCCAGGTTTGAAGTTGAATTTTTTCCCCAACTTAAAACACACCACAGGGCGTGTTTGCACACATCACGTTAGGCCCCGTCCCCTCCCTTCACCACTGTGTAAACACGCCCTGTTACCGTTCTAAGTTGAGAGATTAAGTCCCCTTCAGTCCTAAGGATCCCTAGGGTCAAACTAGCCCACTAGGTACCTCCAGTAAGCACCACAGAGCTGCATTGCAGAGAGGTGTAAAACGGGGCATGGCCTCTAAACAACTGTCTGCAACGCAGCTCCCTGGTGCATACTGGAGATACCTGTTGGTCTATTTGGCCCTCCGGGACCCTCAGTGTTAAAAGAGAATTAATTCCCCAACTTAAAACGCACCACGGGGCTCGTTTGCACACTGATGAAGGAAGGGGGCGTGGCCTGAGGTGACATGTCTGCAAACACGCCCTGTGGCGCGTTTTAAGTTAGAGAATTAATTCCTCCTCAATCCTGTGTGTCCCTGGGGGCCAACTAGCCCACCAGATACCTCCAGTATGCGCCAGGAGGCTGCGTTCCGGAGAGATGTTCAGAGGCCACTCCCCTTTTTACAACATTCTGCAACGCAGCTCCGTGGCGCTTACTGAAGGTACCTGGTGGGCTAATTAGCCCACAGGTACCCTCAGGATTGACAAGGCATTAATTCCCGAACTCAAACGACGCCACAGGCTGTGTTTGCACACATATGAACTCAGGCCACGCTCCCTCCCTTCACCACTGTGCAAACACGCCCCGTGGCGCATTTTAAGTTGGGGGATAAACTCCCCTTGAATCCTGAGGGTGCCTGGGGCGCAACTAGCCCACCAGCTATCTCTAAAAAGCACCACAGAGCTGTGTTGCAGAGAGATGTAAAAAGGGGCGTGGCCTCAGAACACCACTCTGCAACGCAGCCCCCTGGCGCATACTAGAGGTTCCTGGTGGGCTAGTTGGCCCCCAGGGAACCCTGGTATTCAAGGGGAATTTGTTCCCCCTCTGCAAACGTGCCAGGGGGCGCTTTTGCAAAGTGCTGCATGAAGGGGGCGTGGCCTCCGGCGATATGCCAGTGTTTTTCTTCAATTTTTTTAAGAGGGGGCTGTGTAGACCCCCTTCTTTTTCAATTTGTTTTGCCCTGGGGACCCCTTCCCCTAGGGCTTTTCCCCAAATTTTTTTACATACAAAAATGGGGAGGGGGGGGGCGTGGCTAGCGGCCAAGCATGGCGGCAGCGTGAAGTGGGAGCTCCTCGCGGCATAACGGCCTTTCATAAAATCCGATAATCTAATCTGTCACATTGCCTGCCCGAAGTGGCGGTACCTGCTCAGGAACCGGAGCAGCACCACCTGATCCGACTCCGACGAAAATCTAGTGCCGGGAACTGCACTTTTCAACTCGTGCGCTGTGAGGCCTACGGCGGACCGGCGACATCGGCCTGGCGTATTCATCAAACCCCGGCGGAAGTGTGACCTGCCCGGATTGAACTCAGTAGCGACTGCCGGCCCCCCGCGGAAAGGGACGTAGTGAAAGACGCTCCAGTACAAGCACTAATGGTGAGAGTCTCTGGGGGGGGCGTTGAGACCCGTGGACGAGGGCGGCTGCTCAGGGCGGCAAACACCCGCAGAGAAACCACGGCGGTGACTGAACAGTGAAAGTTTCCACACGGTGGGCGGCACCTTGGGACCCCATCAGGCGCCATTTTGGAGGTGAGGCCTGCTCGGCTCGAGTGGAACGGGAAGGGAATGGGCACGCCAGCAGTGCAGACGCCTACTAGATGTGGTGATAACGAGCAGAACCATCGTTGAGGCTGCCATCGACACGGCCTGGAGCCCCTGGATCCCTGCACTGCGGAACGCCGCATGAAGTACTGACGGTGTCGACAACACCCGGGAGTGGCCTCCTATAAGAGCCCCGGCGGTCCACGCAACGGTCGGATGCCGATCGAGCTCCTGAGGCTGCAATCGTAGGGCGACCGTGTGCGAAAGAGACTTGAAGCGGCCATTGCTACCGCCCAGCCGACGCCTAAGCTCACGGGACAGCGGGACACGAAACTGCTCTGCCTCGAGTCATGGCGGGTAAAGGGACCAGAAGCGCTTCGACGCAGGCAAAATTGGATAAATTTGCCTATAGCCAACACGGCCACTCGCAAGTCAGTGGGCGAAACTCCTCCGGCGCTAATCCCGACATGGATGGTACCAAAAAAGTGACACTGGAAGATATTATGAAGACCCTCTCAGAGGTGCAAACAACAGTGGGCTCCATTTCCTCTGAAGTTACTCTGCTGCGGGCGGACTTCCAAAAGATGACCGAGAGGGTGTCTCAGGTCGAAGTGGTTACAAAATCACTTATTGAAGACACTTCCGAACTACAAATAGCGATGGAACGCATGGAAAAAGTCACCAGGATGTTACAAGAAAAGCTGGACGACCAGGAAGGGTGTTCCCGCAGGAACAACATACGCATTCTTGGCCTACCGGAAACAGAAGGAAAGGGAGCAATGGACCTCTATGTCGAGGACCTCATCAAAAATAAACTGCAGCCTAAAGGCCAGTCCCATTTTTTCTCCGTTGAGAGGGCGCACCGGGTGCCAGGTGGGGCGCCCAAACCGGGAGCGACGCCACGGCCTGTACTGGCTAGACTGTTTAATTTCAGAGACAGGGATGCAATCTTACAGGTGGCAAGAGTTTCAACGCTAGTCAAGCTCCAAAACTCCACTTTGGCTTTCTTTCCAGACTACACGGCAGAGGTGAATTGAAAAGGAGAAAATAGCAAACCAATTGATGGTATTTTTGCCCTTGTTACAACCTCATTTTACATAATCATTACATGAACATTAATAATTCACTTAGACAATAACGTATGCAAAATATATGATTATTTTATTTTTCTAATTCTTTTAAGAATTAGAAAAATAAAATAATCATATATTTTGCATACGTTATTGTAACAAGGGCAAAAATACCATCAATTGGTTTGCTATTTTCTCCTTTTCAATTCATGTCTGTACAATCCCTACGATTAGCAAACCACTAGGTTGTAGGGGTCCCCTCTTTCCAACTTGTACACGGCAGAGGTGGCCAGGCGCCGGAAGTCCTTTACGGAGGTAAAGAAGACACTGCGAGACAAAGGCCTGCCATATTCAATGCTATTCCCTGCCAAATTACGAATTGTAGCCGATGGAAAAGCATGGTTCTTTGATAAGCCAGAAGTGGCGCGAGACTGGCTTGATGCATGGAGACAGGCTGGGCAACAACAGCGTCCACACAGAGATCGACCAAACCATCGTAACGACAAGCATACGGACAAACAGAACAATCGTCCTTCACAACACGCTGATGCTGCGGGACTGGAATCTGACTTGGAGCGGGACCCTCTTGACTCTGGGCAGCCGGCCCCGATCTAGAGCTGGACTTCATAATAGACAACACATACGAACTACAGGGACCTGGAGTTGGTTAAGCTGAGTAGGGTGGGCATTAGCCGGTGCCGGTAGGGGACTCACCAACCCCACGAGCAAGTAAGATAGTAGGGAATGGGGAAAGCACTCTGCCAAGTTGGGGGAGCGGGCGGGAAGCGGTCCGTGGAGCAGGGGAGCAGGGATGGGGATGGAGGGGGAGTTCAAATGTTAATGTTATTGTTATTTGTCATCACTTCTACTCTATGGTACGCTACAATGCCAAAAGCCACACGATTATGGTACACTACCACACGGCGCCGCATCTGTGTTGATGTCGGCCACCGATCGCCTGCGACAATGATTACACAACCCGATGGCCCAACAGTTAAACGTGGTACCCGTTGAGGGCGCTCCTGCGACGGCTGACGTGCCCCCCCTGCGTATGCTAACCTGGAATGTTTGGGGCTTAGGGGATAAAATTAAAAGAGGTCTGGTCTTGCAAGCAGTTAAACGTCAGGGACCTGACCTAGTGCTGCTCCAGAAGACACACCTTGCAGGGTCAACATGTAAAGCACTTAACAGACGTGGGTATGTTATGGCAGTGCATGCAGAATTCACAACGGGATCCAGGGGAACTGGGATACTAATGAAAAAATCATCCCCTTTTCTGGTGGAGTGCCGCAGGATGGACGATCAGGGTCGTTTTGCGGCATTGCACGGACAATGGGAAGGAAGACCTTTGAATGTGGTCTCCGTGTATATCCCCCCGGCACTTCACTCAACGGCACTACCAGCACTTGGTAAATTTCTCCTAGACCTCCCGGAGGGTGACACAATCCTTGGAGGGGACTTTAATGCAATAATAGACCCCGCGCTAGACACCTTCCCTGTGAGAGACCGCCCAAGGGGTTCTGCCGCACTCCCTGGTTTTATTGAGGCGATGGGCCTTACGGATGTATGGCGACAGTTGAACCCAGCGGCTACCCACTACACATACTATTCTGCAGTTCACAATAGCCTTTCACGAATAGACTATTTTTTATTTCTGGGGGTGGGTCTGGGATCGATAGATAAAATAGATATCCTGCCTAGAGGTGTATCTGACCACTCCCCGATATCTCTATCACTCACCACCAAAGAGAAGAAATGTGCTAGAACATATCCAATATATCTCAACTATTTGAAAATCCCTAAGATCAGGAAAAAACTTAAATTGGCATCCACGCAATATTTCAAAGAAAATGAAGGGACCGTCTCCTCGCCCTCAGTACTTTGGGAAGCTTATAAAACAGTCCTCAGAGGGGAAGCGATAGCAGCGATAACGGGACACAAACAGGATTCCAGACGTGAACTCACTGAACTAGAACTAGCACTTCACAACGCGAACGTCACATACATGTCAAATCCCACGACGGAAACAACACACTTATTACAGCTCCGCCAACAGCAATAACGGGATCATCTCAAAACAACCGTCGAAAGTTATCAAGCAAACACGTTACATAGAATATACGATGTGGGAGATAAGGCAGGGAAAATGCTAGCATGGCTGGACAGGAGAGGGGGCAGTAACAGAGGCATACAGAGACTTTACATGCATGATGGTCAACTACAGACACACCCTGAACAAATAGTACACACCCTGGCACGTCACTTTCGGGACATATATACCCCAGAACGTGACGTCACTACAAAGACGGCGACAACTTCACTAGAGAACATTACCATCCCCGCGCTCACACAAGAGGCACAGCAAGAATTAGAAACTGACCTTTCGGAAGAGGAAATTCAATTGGCGATACAAAATTTGCAATCCGGTAAGGCATTAGGCCCCAACGGACTGCCTGTGGAGTGGTATAAAGCGGTGGCCCCTATGCTAAGCAAACCGCTACTAAATATGTATACCGACAGCCTTGAAAGGGCGGCACTGCCGCTTGACCAGCGTACTGCCACCATAGTGGCCATACCTAAGCCAGATAAACCACCGACTGCATGCACCTCCTACCTCCCCATATCATTGCTTAATGTGGAGGCTAAAATCATGGCAAAGATCCTGGCCAGCCGTTTGACACAACACCTGCACACGCTGATACACCCTGACCAGTCGGGCTTCATGCCCCACAGAAGCACAGCAATGAATCTCAGGAGGGTCCATGGGGTGATGGCACGTGCACACCTTATTGCTGAGCAGGCGGTGATCCTTTCCCTCGATGCCAAAATGGCTTTCGACCTAGTGGAATGGGAATATCTATTTGCAGTACTTACTCATATGGGCTTTGGACCAAAATTTAGAGCATGACTGCTGTACACGTCACCGGTAGCACAGGTGGTGGCGAACGAACACATTTCAGCGTCGTTCCCACTGAAGCGGGGGACTAGACAGGGATGCCCGTTGTCCCCTTTGCTCTTCGCCCTGGTGCTTGAACCACTGGCAATCCTGATTAGAACAACGCCACTGTTTCGAGGTATCAGGTGGGAGGAGGGGTGGGAAGATAAGATCTCCCTATATGCTGACGATATGCTCATCTACATGGTTGACCCTAATAACGGATCCCTGCCCTGTTGCACCTCTGTAACACACATGGGGAATCGTCGGGTTATAACCTGAACTGGTCAAAATCAGTGGTGTATGTACTCAAAGGCCCAGAGCCATTGTTGCGGGAGGACTGCCCCTTGGCCTTAACGACAACCTCCTTTAAATACTTGGGTATTTTCATCACGGGTAATGCCACTGACTTCTTTGACACAAACTTAAAGCCACCTATGGAACGTCTACGTGCTGACGTTAAACACTGGGCGACTTTGCCCCTGACCCTCCTGGGGAGGGCGGCTTTGTATAAAATGATGGCACTCCCTAGATTCTTATATGTGTTGGAAAATACCCCTTATTTGGTTGCACCGCGCTATTTTAAGCAGATTGCAGCGCTGGTCTCTAGCTTACTCTGGAATAATGGCCCGGCACGTATTGCACATGATAAACTGGTGAAAAGTTGGTATGAGGGGGGGATTGCACTACCCAATGTCCAATTATACTACTGGGCGGCTCAACTTAAGATAATCAATCAATGGGTCCACGCCCCATGAGAGGACCCAGCATATAAAGCGGACTGGTCTCAACTGGGGACAGACGGCATGCTCTCCGTCTTATACAACAAGTCCCAGGTTAGAAAACTGATTGGCCCGACGCAACACACAGCAGCATTGTGGCATAAAGCACAAACACAACTGGGCTGGGCAGGGAAACTCACCAAACTGACGCCACTGTGGGATACAAAATCATTGGGGAACCTCAGATTATGCAAAGGATTCACAGAGTGGGACCGCATAGGAATCTCCACGATAGGGGACCTATGGGAGAAAGGCACAGTGATTGCATTTCCGCCACTCCAACAGCAATACGGTTTAGGCCCCAACGAGACGTTTAGGTACGTACAGATATGCCACGCACTACTCCAAGCAATTCCACCAGACACTGATCTACCAGAGTCTTCACCACAAGAAGATAGACTGTTGACAGATTTTATGCCGCAGAGTGCAACTTCTCTTACATATAAAAAGTTAGTCAACAACCTGGCAGACCCCACATTACACCTTAAGGAGAAATGGGTGAGGGAAATAGGAGAGGTTGATGAATCAGAATGGAATGAAGCGCTTGCCTCACCGAGGGAAGTAGGCATATCGGCAAAATTCAGATTAGTGCAACTCAAAATTCTGCACCGAGTTTACTACACTAGAACATTACTTCACAGGATACAAAGGACACCACACCCATTCTGCCTCAGGGGATGCGGGGAGGAAGGAAATCTGTATCACACCCTATGGGAATGCCCGCTGATACAAGAATACTGGAAACAAATTATGCGCACTGTCTCTCAAGCACTTAAGATATCTGTCCTGCCTGAACCTCGAAAGTGTCTGTTGAACATTTGGGACCCCAATAATTTGGACAGGTATGGGCTGTTGTGGGTCACGCTAGCCATTACAGTAGCCAAGAGGGACATAGCACAAAAATGGGGTGTTCCAGAACTACCTACAGCGGCTCGATGGGCCAAAAATATGGACTTGTTGATGGTAACAGAAAGGGCGGTATATGTGCTTAGGGCTTGCCCCCGGAAATGGAACAAGATCTGGGCTCCCTGGAACACTTATAGAGGAGAAATCTGTGAACCCTTGCCAGAGAACCAAGATCTAGATTCTGAGGGGGAGGATGACTAGGAGGGTGGGTGTTTAGTTCTTCATGCACCGGGCTGTCGCACGATTGTGGCTTAATCATGTACCGAATTGTAATTAAACTGAATGGCTGATAAATGTTGAAGTGTACAGAAGACATACTACACATGATGACAAATAATTAGATTTTCTTTTCTTTTCTTTATTATTATCTTAAAACCTTTCACGCATTGTTGAACATGATATTGAGGGTTAGAGGGGTATACCTTATGTATAAATGAGACAAATTAGTTACGTTCCAACTACTGTACTGAGGACAATTACTTCTACAAATCCATGTACCTGTTGGGACTACTTTTACTACATGTTAAAATACGCACTATCATACTGTATTACCAGTCTAATATTAAGCAGAACCAAGTTGAACCCTATTGCAATATTGTATATGTCACTGATGCCTTAATGTCAATAAAGATTTTCAAAAAAATTTTTTTTTTTAATTAAAAAAAATGGGGAGGGGGGCTACGTGGCCTCCCTCCTGGGGCTTCTTTTAGCCCCGGGGACCCCATCCCCCAGTGCTCTGCCTTGTTTTTAAAAAACGTTTTTGGGGGAGGGAGGCCACGTGACCCCCCTCCCGGACCACTTCTGGCCACAGGGACCCCATCCCCTGGGGCCGACCTGCCTCCTCTTTTTGTTATTTTTTATTATTTGTAGAGGGGAGCCGCGTGGCCCCCCTCACGGGCCACTTCTAGCCCTGGGGACCCCATCCCTAGAGGCTGGTCCTCTTCGTTGGGGACCATGGGGGTCCCCAATCCCCCACAGTCCCTGCCGGCTCACCGCTTCCTGCAGGAGCCGGCATTGCTTTTCTACATGGGGAGCAGCTAACATGCTGCTCCCCATGTAGAAAAGCAATAGGCTTTGGTTTTTGGAAGAGAGAGCAGGTTTTCTGCTCTCTCTTTCAAAAACCAAAGCAGTTTGCTATGGTAGGGCGGGAGCCACGAGGCTGCAGGAGCCAGCCCTGGGGGATGGCGGTCCCCAGGGCCACCACAAGGCTCCAGGAGGGGGGCCGCGGGGCCCTCCTCCCAACATTTAAAATCCCCGGGGGTGGTGGTCCCCTGGGCTGGATGGTCTGTCACAAACCCCCCAATTAAAAAATGTAGTGCCCCAGGGAGGTGGCGGTCTCAAGGGCATGTGGGGGGGGCTTGAGCCCCTCACACAGGTTTTTTTATTTTATTTTAAAAAAAGAAGCCCCGGGGGTGGCGGTCCCCTGGGCTGCGGGGGGCCGTGAGCCCCCAGCATACATAATGTTAAAGCCCCGGGGGTGGCAGTCCCCGGGGCTGGGGGGCCCCTCTGGGCCCCCCATTATTATAAAAAAAAGAAGTCCCGGGGGTGGCGGTCCCCGGGGCTGCGGGGGGGCCATGAGCCCCCACATACATAGCATTAGAGCCCAGGGGTGGCAGTCCCCGGGGCTGGGTGGCCCCTCTGGGCCCCCCATAATAATAAATAACATTGCCCCCTAGGGGCTAATTACAAATAAAGCAGGCTTCGGGGTTGGGGTTTTTTTTGTGGGCATCCCGCGATTTTTCTCCAAAAAATGTTGGGGGGCCTTCGGGGTCTTTGTGGGACCCCCTGAGCAGGCCTAGGGGGTCAGGGTGTTTCTACCCTGCCCCCTTTGCGTCTTTTGTGCACTTGTTTTTCAGTTTTCTTGTGCCTCAGTTCTCCAGAGACACAAGATGGCTGCCAACACTTCCTGGTTTGGAGTGTTGACAGACAGTTGACAGCCAATTAGCATGCAGCTCGTGCTCGTAAGGGTACATGAAGGATACGCGTACCCAACGCGCCCATAGATATATCTATGATTTTACTTTTGATTTTATCAGGAACTACTGCACGGATTTACACTATTTAACAAAAAGAGTGAACTGTGAACCAAACTCTACCTTTTTGCCAAATTTGGTGTAATTCCGTTCAGCAGTTCAGGCTGTAGCCACTGCAAAATGTCCCTACTGAAAACTGCATGGGGAAAACACGTTTAGGGGCCCCCTTTTTTCTCGGCCCCCGCTTCACGAATCACCCCGAAACTTTCAGGATAGGAGCGGAGCGGAGCGGGCCATATTCTTGGAAAATTTTGCGAAGATTCGTCAACCGGCGCCAAAGTTATTCCAAATAGAATGTTGCGGATTTACTATGGAAACTAGGTCCTAAATATAACTACCTACTGGCGACCGCCAGTAGGTAATATATTTATATTTCTATAAAAAGCAATATATTACAAAGCGATCCTTCACTTTTAAATGAAGAACACTCAGACACCCAAATGTGCCACAGAAATACGATTTTATGTCTAGTTTCCATTAAAAAAAAAACAATTTGACTTGGCTATAACTTTAGCATTGTTTGAAAAATCTGCATGAAATTTTGCCAAAAAATGTGTAAGGTGGGTACTATTTATGGGGAAAGTTTCTGGGTGATCCATGCAGTGGGGACTGAGAATTTGGGGTGTGAAATAAGGTTGCATTTCTAATGTTACCTCCTATAGGAACCTTTAGCCACCTCCACAGCCTGAACCACTGAATGTACGTACACCAAATTTGGCGGGGAGGTAAATGTCGATTCAAGGAAGTACCCTTTGCTTATTTGGTGTAAATTTGTTTAGTAGTTTTTGAGAAATGTAAGTTTAAAATTATAGTGATATCTCTGGCCGCAGATATTTTGTAAAGGTTTTCGATTCATTGTGAATGCACGTGCCAACGTGTATGCTCTGATTGTCTGGACAGGAACTGAACATAAAGTTGCGGCCGTCATTTTATTGCTCGTGAACGTTTCCGGGGGCTGAAAACCTTTGTGAAAGCCCACATAAGGGGTCAGAGTGGAGATACTCTGACCCCATGGTTTGGAAATGGAGGTGTTAGTGACAGAAGTTGTATGTCCAAAATAGATTTTTTTTAATCGCATGCGACGAGGACTTGACTGCCAGCGCGCATCCCCTGTGTACCTTTGCGGGGACATCGAGAATATCAACGTTGTCGCGAATATTGATGAAAATATTTAAAACATATATCAATGAATGATTAGTATGCGTTCTCATAGAAATATTGATAAATGTTTTTACAAAGTTATTTATATAGTGATTTATCTACTGTGATGGTTAGAATTAATTATATAGTTATCCTTTTTTAATGTGGTGGTGGCTATTGAATTCCTGCTTTTACTCGCGGGGATCGTGATAACCAATGTCATAGCAATCGATGGCCTCACCTTGAAAACGGAAAATAGGTTTTAGAGACGGTTTTTCTAGAAATACAGTAGATAAACATGAGTTTGAAGTGTACAGTAATAAACCTTTTGTTTGTAGAATACTGTAATGTGAGTGCATACATGTTTTTTCACTTTATGGGAAAGGCGCGATCGTTGCGGTTAATGACGTTGTTGCGATACCCGGAATAACCGTGAAAATGCAAAATAGGTCGGAAAGATGGTTTTTAAAGAATCTTAGTACAAAAATATGAGTTTAAATATTCTTTGAAAGAAGTATGTATATAGTAATGTGTATAAGGCAATGTTCAGAATGGATTTTTTCTTCATATTATTTTTGGACCTGTTGGTGGCCATTGAATGACTGCTTTTGTTTTCCATTTTCGTGATGTAGCAACAGGGATCGCCATGTTGTCGCGAAGATCCCCAAAAACTAAAGGAAAAAAACAACCTTTAGATACAAACTTCAGAATACTTCAGCTACTAGGGTGGCTCTGACAAGAGCTGTTGTGTTGGTTGTGTGTATATGGCTGATACACATAAGACTGGATGCAGAGTTTCAGGTTTCTTAGAAACACCCTGTTGCCTTCATCTATAAAGTGCACTCCATAATTTCTCTAAATTCCATGCGTGTCAAAATGCACATTGTTGTTATAGATACAACCCATACGATGGTCTCTGAGGAATGCAGAAACAGTTTTATTAACATGTTTCCTGGCTTTGTCCATCTGTGGACAGAATTGATTTGACCACTTACATTTCTGTCTTTGGCATATTGTAGAGTACACCAAGACAGTGTGAGGCAAAATTGACATAAAGTCTGCTAAGGTTTCTTTCATTAGCATTTCCAGCCCTACCCCAGTCAATGTGCCTAGGTCGTTGCCACCACAGTGCACAGACATGAGGTGAGGAGCTTGAGAATCCACAATGGATTTGACCAAAGCCAGCAACTGATGAAACTTTAATCCTCTCTGGGCAAACCAAGTAATCTGCACATTTGGCAAACCCAAGTCCCTGTCATTACCTCTCTTTTTTGTCTGGTCCACTCAAAATGGTGGTCTAAAAGATTGACTATATGTATTTATTTTCACTCACTACAAACCATACACTGTGGTGTAAGCACCTTCACGTCTGTTCTGTGCCTACATTTGCATTGAGAATTATTTACACACTGATTGAAAACGTCATATGAAGCAGGGTTGACTAACATGGTAACCTGGATCCATCAAAAGGCAATGATAGTATCCACAGGTCCCTGATGGTACTGGTGACCATGCAAAGAATATTTATGCTGGTCATGGGATTTAGGATGGGACCAGAGAGAAACAGAGACACTGAATATTTCGCTTCTGCCTTTTCTTACTGCTGGGCTCAAGCTGCACTGCTGAGGCATTTTATATCTAAAACAAGAAATACATCTTTCAGTACTTTGTCAATTATGTTACAGTTCTCTGTTTCTCCTTTGACATATTACATACCATGTAACAATCTCTGTATAACCCACTCTCACTGGCTAGAACAAAGTCTGTGACTTCCTAGAGAAACCTTAGATTTGTTTGATTGATTTTATAAAAAGTACATCTCCCCTGCCTAGATTCAAGTGGCAAGCAAGTTTGAATAAACTACAAGAATAATTCCTCTCCTCCATCCTCTCTCCCACCACACTTGCACCGTGCACAAACAAGGGGTGTTCATGTCTCAAATGCTATGTATGTGCCCACTTGAAGCTTGTGTCCTCACACTTATGCCTTTATCTCCTTAAAGAGCCATCAGCCACAATACCTTGAAGTATCTGGGGCAGGTCAGTTCCTAAATTCGTTAGACAATAGTATCAAAATTTGACTCCATCATTTTTCCAAGTCTTTCCCTTTGTGGCCCGCTGTCATAGAAATATTTTCCAATCCTATTAGCTCCCAGGTCTTATAGAGTCATTGTTTGTGACCAGATATCATGTTAGTGCCTCATGTCTCAGATGCTGCTCTGACGTTTTGGGGGATAATGGTTTAATGAAGTGCTTACAACACCAAAATCCACATTTCACAGTACATATTGGGCTTTTTCCCCTTGCTAAATTTTGGCAGGCTTGGCCTTACAAAATTTTAAAAAGTATGCGATCTGTATCCCAAATGGCAATTAAAGGGTGCGAGAAAAACTGCAACACTTGTGATCCCTGCAGAAACAGATGTTTGCGCATGGATCACAATTTCATCATCCATTTATTATCAAGGTCATTATATAAAGCATGCACTTCTCTATAAGTATAAGTGCAAATATATTTAACCCAGATAAAAAACACTGACGTGGTTTGTATTAAGAGTTAGTGATCCTATAGAGTAAGAGTGCAGCATTATCAGATGAAATGTCACTTCATTTTTATCATAGAGCAAAAGAGGAATGTTTTCAAATTTCTCAAACATGGGGGGCGTGGCTTGGCCGGCTGCAAGATGGCTGCACTGTAAATGGGCTCTTTCGGCCAAGCTCCTTTATCCGTCATCATCCGGCAGGCATCGCTGTTACATCCGCACCACACAGCGATTTCCCGACTTTGGGGGACCAGGCGCATCTACTGACCCGACCCTGGTTCTGCTGTGGGCCCTACCGGCGGAGATCTACACCTCGTGTCTGGTGCTGTGGGTCAGCACCGAGGGTCTGCTTCTGTTTGGCCCAGAGGCTGCCGGCGCATGTTGGGCCCTGCAGTGGATGCGGCCTGCTGATAGCCTGGTGATCGGGTGAGTGGCGCTACCATTGCGGGATCTGCCGGCGGGGTTAGGGGCCACCCGCTGTGCTGTGTGGTCCGAGCCGGGCCGGGCTGTGGGAGCGGTGGTCCTCCTTGGCATCCTCCGCTGGCGGTCTCCCCCTCTGCGGCGCGCTCGTGGCGGCATCCTATGCACCTCTGCAGCTGATCACTAGGGGGGCCCTGCGGTCTGCCTGCCCAGACTCCATTTGTGCCTACCTCGAGCCCCGGCATCTGCTTCTGAGCCTGCGGCGGGGGGGGGGGCGGCTGCTGCTCCCAGGCCTTCACTCGCCTCGGCCTACGTCGGGTGCAGCCCCCGGCTCTCCTTGGACGCATCCAGCCTGTTGGGCCTGGCACCTCACTCCTTTGCACAGAGCGGATCCTCCTTCTCCTGCGGCCTGTACCTGTGCTTGTTCCCTGGGGTGTGCCCCCCCGTGCAGTGCCACATTGGACTCTACCTGGGCCTTGCCCGTGCCTACATCACCTCGCTGCTCTCCAGGGCCCCCTTGGTGGACTGCCCACGGCCAGCATGATGGGCCGCTCCGCTGTCCATTGCCTTCCTCATCGAACTTGACCTGTTCTGCTGAGCGCACCCGCCCCCGCTCTGGTAACTGGCATTATATCCTCCATTTGTGACCGCAGCTTCTTGTGCCTTTCGCCACGCCTGTAGTGGCCCTGGCAACACCTGCACAACTTTCCCGGCCTGGGGCAATATTTACTGCTCCCTTCTTTGTTTACTGGAGACGATTGGGAGGGGGACTGTGCTGAGAGCTACCTCCCCCGGCGTTGGATCTCCGGCTGCATCCTGCGCTGTGTATCAGGAGTCATTTCCGTGGGCCCTTGGGACTTAGTGCTTTGCCAGACACTGTTTTGTGTCCTCTGCTGACCGTCCCTGCTCTGACCTGCTTGTTACCGGCACCTTCCCCCCTCTCCCGGCTTCCCCCTCCCGTGGTGTGGCTGGGATAATCTGGAGTGAGCATTGCAATGAGGAAGACAGACCCCAAGCAGCCTAAAATCGCTTTCAACCTTAGGAGGTCCTCGCGCAAGGACGGCGTGATTTCAGAGGGGGCCGACTCTGCTGCTGCTATGGATCCCCCCCCGGGTCAGGTGGCGGACCTGAAGGCGATCATGCTGGAGGTAAAGTCGACGGTCACCGGCATCGCGTCCCAGCTCGATCAACTATCTGCCCCCCTGGACTCAGTGAAGGCCCGTGTGGAGTCCCACGATAATTGCCTGCTCCATCTTGAGTCTTGGGTGTCGGACGCGGAGGATGCAGCCACTCAGGATAGGCAGAAGCTCCTCCAGATGGACAAGATCCTCGCTGTCATTCAGGAAAAGAACGAGGACCTGGAGGCGTGCTCTCGTCGGAGCAACATACGTATTACGGGCCTGCCTGAGTCCACCAGCATCTCCAAGATGGAGGATTTCGTAGAGCAGCTAATAAGGGACATCTTCGCGGATGTTTATTCCCAATGCTTCATCGTGGAACGAGCCCGCCGTTCCCTTGGCCCGCGCCCGAAACCTGGCCTGCCACCCTGCCCTATAGTGGTAAAAATTCTGAACTTTCGTGATCGGGACGCCATCTTCCGGGCGGAGCGGGAAAAGGGCACCATCACGCACCAGGGGAACTCCCTCTCCTTTTAGCCAGACTATACCTTGACTGTCCAAGCTGCCAGGAGAGAGTTTCTACCGGCCAAGCGCATCCTTCAAAAGCATGGGGTATCATACTCCCTGGCCTATCCTGCCAAACTGAGGGTCCGTCACGGTGCCCAGACACTTATCTTCCCCGACCCACGGGACGCCATGACCTTTGCCAAACGACAGGATAGAGACTTTCTCTCTTCACCTCCTACGACCCCGCTGGAAAATGATGGCCGTCTAAGCGACAATGACTAACTGTGAGGACAATGGAATTTTGTCACTTTGAGCTCTGTCTGTTGATGCCTCTGTTTCACCAAAGCTTGGCCACCCTGCCTCTTTGCAGGGGTGCCCGCCGAGTCCTGCCATGCCCCCACCAGGATGATTCCCATTGTCCTTGCCTTTTTGTCCTTTCCCAGTTGTGGGTCCCTGGGGTGGAGTGGGTGGGTTGCTTAGCCTGATTGGGGGGTTGGAGTGGGTGTGGGGTGGTGGGTTTTCTGTTGCTCAGGGTTGTTGGGGCTGTTTTGGGGTGGAGGGTGCGGGGGTTGTCTGGTCTGTGGGCTTTGCGCAGAAACTGGTCTGTGGGTATTGGGGTATTGTTCTGTTCCTCTAGCGGGGTGGTGGCTCTGTTTTGCTACCTCTCTGTTGCGTCATATTGTCTCTGCATGTTCCATTTTAGATGCTGTCCTGTGCTAGTGGTTTTGTTTTTCTGATTTTAATGCAAGGTGCTCTATTATATGTCATGTATTTGGCTCATTGATGTGGCTGCTTTCCTTTTACAGTTTGTCAGCTGTATTCCACCGGCCTGCCTGCGGCTCCCTCTGTCCCCTTCATCCCCTTTGCGCGCTGGCGACCGCCCTGGGTTGGCCCTCAATTCCCTGGGCTGCCTCCGCTCTTGCACCCCCCAATAGGTCTTTTGTTCCCCTCATTGCAACCGAGTGTTGGGCACAACTGTGTCTCCTGCTGTTTGCCCTGCGTAGCATTGCCCCCTACCTCCCTTCTCATGGCTAATATAACATTTTGAACGTGGAATGTCCGCAAGGCTCGCTTGACTCACGCCCATCTACAGCGCCCCAGCGTGGTCATTTGTCTCTTACAGGAGACTCACTTGCTCCCCAGCTCGGTTTCCAGGCTCCACGCGCGTTAATGGGGGGAATGCCACTCATCCACCTACTCATCCTATGCCAGAGGAGTCTCGATCCTGTTGCGCCGTGGCCTCCCTTGGCAGACCTCCCATGCCCTTATCGACCCGGAAGGCAGATACGTCATTTTGCATGGTCTCTTGCTCGCTCAGCCAATCACCATTGCTGCAGTATATGTAATGTAATGTAATGTAATGTAAAAAAGAATTTGTATAGCGCTGCGTTCACCGGACGGTTTCTTGGCGCTGATCACCAACCCAGGAGGAGGCAAAGAGGGGAGAAAGAAGAACTTTATGTATAGACACCGCGGAAAAGGTGAGTTTTTAGGAGAGAGCGAAAGTGAGGATAGGAAGAGGAGAGTCTGAGGTCTAAAGGTAGGGAGTTCCAGAGTGAGGGGGCCAAGAAGGAGAATTTAAGACCTCCGTGCTTTTTACGCCTGTACCTAGGTGTCTGGAGGAGGGCGTGATGGGAGGAACGGAGGTGTCTGGGGGGGGCGTACGGATGAAGAAGAGAGGAGATGAAAGAGGGGACGATACCGGCCAGGGATTTATGGGTTAGGCAGCCAAGTTTGAACTTGCAGCGCTCCGACACAGGAAGCCAATGAAGGGCTTTGAGGAGGGGACGAACGTGGTGATGTTTTGGCTGACTGTGGTAAATATTTGATTTACCGTCCTAATTTCTATGCAGGTAAGTACTTTATCAATAATAACTCAATCGGAAAGAAAGACGCAGAGTCTGTGGTGTTAGAGTTCTTAGGGGTTTTATTCCTTAAAAAGGAATGGTTCTTGAACCGGATATCATGTTCCTACCACCACGGGGGTGTAGGAAGGGATAGAGCAATATTTTATTGACAATACATAGCTTATATACTTAAAACGGATTATAGAAACCAATACAGTAGGCGTAACAGCTGAGAGAGAAAAGATAAAACACACACGTGGTAGTGATACGTAATTAGGAGGCGTGAACTAGGCGTGAACATAGAGGTGTGTGCTAGATACGTCACATGTAAGTGTCATAAAGGGGTGGCAACAAAAGCAGAATCTTGCAATGTCAGCAGAAATCTGAGGCCTGGATGCGCGCGCAGCTGCATGACGTGTGATTGACGTGAAGCTGGAGGGTGCAGGGGACTTGACATTTACACTAACGGAAAGAGACAGAAGTCTGGCATGTCAGATCAACTTGTGCTTCTATCATATCTGGTATCTGATGTTTAGGAACTATGTTATCTGGACGGAAAAGGTCTCTGGGGCAGAGGCTATTCTATACTGACTGTGCGTGTATAAGCGTCTAAGTGTCTGCATGAGAAGCGTGGGGGCATGGGCCTTCCATGGTAACATGGTAACAGAGGCTATGAATTATTCGCACGGAGACAGTGAGGCCGGGCCCTTTGCTCTGCAGCTGGGGGGATGTTTACTTAAACTAGTAGGTAGGAATGCATTTTCGAGGAGCGGAACAGATAATTCGAAGGTTGAATTCAGTCTTGGCAGGCAGCAGGCTGAGCTAAGCGCCATTAGCCGCGCAGGGAGTAAGGCAGAGGTCACGGGTACAGAGACAGCCTGGGCTGAGGCTTTCAGAGTCAGAAGGCAGAAAAAAGGCTCGATGGCAGAATTCAGGGCCTACTTCGCCAGAGCTGAAAAACGTGTAAAGTACACCACAAAAAGACGTTGGCATGGCATACTTAGAAACGGAATATTCAACCCATTCAGGGTGGGTCTGAAAGAGGACATGTTAACGTTGGACGCAAATGTATTTGCGTCTTCATAGCTGGCACAGGAGGGAAGTTACATGCACTTTAAGCTGGTACATGGAGACAGTGGGGTACACGTTAGGGAACATAACTTGACCAAAAATTTATATTTCCTCATTCCCTCCTTGTTCCCTACGGACCCTTCATGATATATCGATCCTCATGAATCGATCAGTCTGTTCTTGTAACATCATTTGCTCTTCTTTCTTCCTTTCACGGTTTGAGAGAAAACTGGAATGTTCAATGCATGATGTGGCGCACAGTCCACAGATCGCCGGCCCACACTGTAGGCACAGGCAGCAACTGAATACTATGACAAGGGCAATGCCTAGGAAGGATAGGATCTTCCATCCCCAAGCGGTCAACGTTGTCCAGAACCAACCGGACCAAGTCCAGGTGCCTGGATTCTGATGTATCAAACTGGCAATCTTATGAAGACGTGTAATAGCTTTATATACAGTTGGCGCGTTTTCTGGAATGAAAACACAGCAACTTGACCCGATGACCTTACAAGCTCCACCTCGGTCTGCCAAGATGACGTCAATAACAAGACGATTTTGAAGGACAACAATCCGCATGGCAGACTGCTCCTCTGTTAAGTTACCTAGGGCGGAGGCAGTTTCATGTACTACTGCTTCAAGTGTTCTAGTTAATCTACGTATTAATTTACTGTTTTGGACGGGACCTGTGAAGAAAAAGAATCCTTTATTGAAATCTGTGTATTGCTCCCATGCCGTTTCAGTATAGTCGACAATCGGGAGATCTCTTCGGAATCTACTGTTTACTAGATTTGTATTTCTATGATAATCAGGAGGAGCCAGGAAAACAGGGGGCAGAAGGAAGGCAATGTAACGGGTACCATCCCAATCTGGAGGTAAGCGTATGTACGCGGTATGGCCACAAACAAAGTAGGAATGACGTGTAGCTCAAAATGAGGACCTACCCTCATCATTGAATTCGACCACAGTAGTGCATTTACTATGACCTAAGTGTACTGAACCCTTCTTTCGGACACAAAAATGACCAGTGACTGGTAATACTGACATAGCGGGGAGAATGGGTGCAGCTTCGGACTCAATAGTGAGAATCATAAGGTTAACTGTATAATTACCTAATCCATATACTTCGTTTTCTAGATCAGTTCCTGTCCTAACGGGTTGTCCATTTTTGTCAGGGTAACAGGCGTCGAGCAGAACTAAATTCAGGTTTCCCCAAATCCAGCCCCCCTCGATGGTAACAGCAATATCAGGATCTAAAGAATTGATCAATCTAATCCATGCACCACAGGAGCCATTGTGAGTGAACGGGTACGGAAAGAGAGGCAGAACTCCCTTGTATTTCTGATAGGGAGGGAGTCGGCCACATATCCAACAGTTTGTAGCATTGCTAGTCTGATGGGAGTGATGTAACATACTGATGAATGTGTTGTTGCGCAGCGCAAGTCTGTAAGACAGTTCGTGAGGCGGTAATGTACTAAAAGAATGTTCAGCAGAAACATTGTAAGCAGATTGTTCACGCTTGAAGATAGGGTAGTATATTGGCAATAGTATGCCAGCAACAATAATCAAAAGACTTAGAAAAAACATAACCAATAGTGTCACTATACAGTGACTGCGGAGTGATTTGCAGTATGCACGTTTCTTGAATTGTCTCTCTCTCTCTCTATCTCGATCTAGGGGATACATGTCAGAAACTATTTAACCGATTCACCTAGGGGAGGACTTAAACAATTAAACTGTCTGACTTGCTAGATCGAAGTTTCATGCGGTACTCCTCTTGGGGAGTTTTCTCTCTTTCAGGAACTTTAAAGTCACTAGGTTCGATGCAGTCTTTGGAGGGGGTGGACGAGTCTGTTTCTGGCAGCAGTTCGTTACACTTTTTAATATGACTCGTGTGGATCCACCCCTTTCTGCCTTCCACCTTGATAGCGGTCCTCGTGGTAAGAAGGACGGTCTTCGGTTCTTTCCAGCGGGGCTCCAGCGGGCTTTTCCTGTCGAAGTTCCTAATTAGGACTGTATCCCCTGGGCGGACATCGTGTGGCTTTACATCAGTGTTGTCAGGGAAGGCTTCAGCAACCTGTGAACGACATGATTGGAGTGCAGACATCAAGGAGGCAAGGTAATCTGTCAGCATATTACAATCGACATCTGTTATTTTCTTAGGCATGGGCGTCCCCCACATATTCGGTGGTCTGCCAAAGACCACTTCGTACGGGGATAGTCCTGATCTCGAATGGGCGACCATTCTCATATAGAACAATGCAACTGGCAGGGCGACTATCCAGTCGACCCCTTTCTCTTTACAAACTTTGGCAAGGCGGGTCTTTAGTGTCTGGTTATGCCTTTCTACAAGGCCAGCGGCTTCGGGATGTCGGACACAATGGAATCTCCACTGATATCCTAGCAGAAGGGAAACCTGTTTCATGAGTTCGGATGAGAACGGCTGTCCGTTATCTGAGTACACGACACGAGGCAAGCCGTACCGTGGGAAGAATTCTCGAACCAGCTGCCTAGCAGTGGTCGGGGCAGTGTAATCTGAGACTGGATATGCTTCGGTCCAACGGGAAAGTGCACAAACAACTACGAGGACATATTTGAATCCCCGACAACGGTCCATCTGGATTTAATCCATCTGGAGGACTTCAAAAGGGTGATCGGGAGGATGGAATCCACCTTGCTCTACAGGAACGCTTTTACCTAGATTGAACTGACAACAGATCATGCAAGTACGCACTTTCTGTTTTGCTGCTGCTCGTAAGTGTTTGTTATACCAGAGATTCTGTAAACTGTCTAACATAGCTTTCTCTCCTAGATGTGCCGGACTATGTGCTGTATTTATCATGATTTGAACCATTGAGTCAGGGAGAAACCATGTAGATTTTCCCTTCGTGACCCATCCTTGATCTGTCTGAATCCCTCCTAGTTCAGTCCATTTCTTTATTTCATCTGAAGTGGCATGCGTCTGGATATCGATTACATCTAGGGTGGGATCCCTAACTGACATACACTGTGTCGGTACTATTGTCTTTGTCACATCAGTAGTCTGGGTGTGAGTCAATGCTGTGTGCTTTGCTGTCTGGTCTGCCAGGTCGTTACCCTGGGAAACAGAATCCGTAACTTTTGTATGTGCTTTACACTTCATGACGGATATGCCCGAGGGCAGATGTATTGCTTCTAGCAGTGCTTGAATGAGGGGACCGTGTTGGATCTTGGCACCATGAGAGGTCAAGAAACCTCGTTCTTGCCATAACATTCCGAAGTCGTGTACAACTCCGAACGCATAACGGGAATCAGTGTATATGTTAACATTTCTGTTCTTGGCTAGTATACAAGCTCGGGTCAGAGCGATGAGCTCCGCCGCTTGAGCAGACAGTGTGTCAATACGATGTGTTTCTTTAACTTCAGTTTCAGTGGTCACTGCATACGCGGCCACTAATTCTCCTGTACTTGTTCTCATGCATGAACCATCCACGTAAAGTGTCAGGTCTGGATTTGTCAGTGGGACATCTGTTAAGTCTCGTCGAGGCTTTGTCACTGCATTAATGATCTCTATACAATCATGTGGGGCTGAATCTGTCATACTCGAAGGTAACAATGTTGCGGGGTTTAGGATGCTACAGCGTCTGATTTCTATGTGTGGCTGGAATAGTGTCAATTCATAACCTGTCAGTCGTGCTATAGTCAAGTGTTGAGTCTGGGTTCTGTTTAAAAGAACCTCTACAGAATGTGGAACTTGTACTGTTAATGGATGTCCTAAAACAATTGAGTCGCTCTGTCTGATTGCTAGCGCTGTTGCTGCTACTGACTTCAAGCACGCAGGGAGTGCCTGGGCTACTGAATCCAATGTACTTGAAAAATAAGCGCAAGGCTTATGTGAACCTGCTTGGTCTTGAGTGAGGACAGACAACGCTGTACCATCACGTTCTGTAACAAAAAGTGTAAAGGGTTTGCTGTAACATGGTGTCGCTAAAACTGGTGCTTGGCATAAAGCTTTCTTTAATTCCTCAAAAGCCTGTGTATGTTCCTGAGTCCAAGGAAGGACAGTCGGAGTCGCTGCCTCCTGTGTTGTTAACTGAATGAGTGGTTTGGCTAGAAATGCATACTGGGGAATCCATTGTCTGCAGTACGAGGTGAGGCCTATAAAGGCCCGCACTTCCTTTTGTGTCTGGGGTTGTGGCATATTTACAATTAACTGAATACGGTCAGGAGTGAGCTGTCTCCCCACTTTGGACAGCAAGTGACCCAAGTACACAACTTGCTGAACACAGAATTGTAGCTTCGAAGGAGACACCTTGTGTCCCTTGTCGGCCAGAAAATGTAAAACTGTCAGTGATGCTTGTTCACATTCGGGTTCACTTCGTGTGGTGATCAGCAGATCATCGACGTATTGCAGTAAAGCGGTGTTAACTGGCATTTGAATACAATCAAGTTGTCTTTTCAGTGCTTGACTATAGATGCTGGGGCTGTCTGTGAATCCTTGAGGTGCGCGTGAAAATTTGAAACTTCGTCCATTTAAACTGAATCCGAAGAGATATTGGCTCTCTGGATCAATGGGCACACTGAAGAAGGCGTTCTTGAGGTCAATTACAGTAAAGAACGTTGCTTCTGAATCAATAGCAGTCAATAGGGATGAGATGTCGGGAACCACAGGGTACTGTGGTACAATGCATTTATTCAGTTCTCTCAAATCAATCACCAGCCGATATACTGGCGGTGCATTGGGATCAGTACGTTTAAGAATCGGAATGATGGGGGAATTACAGATATTTGAGTCGGTTTCTACGACCACTCCTTGGGCAATGAGCTCTTCAATGATTTCCAGTAAAGCCACTACAGCATCGGGTGGTAACTTGTATTGTCTGATTCTGGGTAGAACAACACCTGGTTTGAGTGTAACACGGTATGGTGTAATGTGCATACAAACTACGTCAGTTGGGCCTTGTGCCCACAAGTGATCCGGTACATTTTTCAATCTGACATCAAACTCTCGTAACACATAATGACCCTTAAAGTCTCTCAAGAAAAGTCTAACTCCTTCCGGAGAACAACATATCACAGCTCCTAGAGCCTTCAATGTCTTTATTCCTAACAAGTTTTCTGGACAAGATTTCGTGAGTAACAGGTCTGTAACACGTGATAATGGACCCACAGCCAGGGGGACGGGTTTCGATACCTCATTTACAATAGGCTGTCCTGAAAAACCAAGGGAAACATTCTGTGAGCCTGAGAGGGGTGCCCCTGGGACTTCATCATGGCTGATTGTTGTGCGACTTGCCCCTGTGTCGATTAAAAACTTTCTGTCTTTTCCCAATACTTGACTGTGTACATAAGGACCCTCTTGATCTACAGGAATCTCAATAAGAGGCAAGCCACCCTCCCTCTCTAGGCTGTTTCATGTGTATCGTGGATAATCGGGGTAATCAGATTGGGCATACTGGTACATCTGTTGTGAAACTTGCTGAGTCGCGGCAATGGGCTGTGGCTGTGACTGTGACTGTGGTACCGCTACTGTCTGTGCTGTATGTGGTGAAACATGCATAGGCTGTGTATTCTGTGAAGTCTGTTGCTGGACATGGTCTTGTCTAGGCGGACGCGGTCTTTCTTTAGTTTTACCTTTTGCTATATTATGTTTCAGGACCGGGCATTCATGTACGTAGTGACCTGGCTGCTTGCAATAGTTGCATGTCCCTTTAACGGGAGCTGCTGAATTCTGGGTCTGGGTCGTACCCTTTCTCTGACCGTCGGCTGGAACCGACTGGGCCACTAACATTTTCATTTTCGTGTCTTTCATGCGTTTCTGTTCATGATCCTGTTCTTCTCTAATTCTGTTCTGATGGTATTGTAACATCTGTAACATCTGGGATGGTGTATTTGCTTGCCAAGTACTTTCAACTTTGTATACGCGGTTCTTAACTAATGTCAGGGAATTCTCGACTAATTTTGATACAAAAAGATGCGGGTACGACTCGCTACTTGGTTTAAGGCCACTATTAATAATGAAACATTTCTCGAATCTTGAATAGAAGTCACTAGTATCTTCATCGTGTTTCTGTTTACAGGCCGAAATTGCGTCCCAGTCTTCCTTTCTAGTTGTCAGTAATCTTGGCAGAACCTGTACTATTAAACCTGGTAATGCTTTAGTTTTCTCCCCAAGGCCTAGCCCTGGGGTACGAAGTTTCTCCTCGTCTTCTATTTCTGTCCATATAATTTTTTTCTCTCCCACCTCCCATTCTCTTTCCTTCAGTTTCTCGTAGATGCCGGTGGGCAGCAGTACCTTTAACATTTTCATGATATCTGTATATGTGTAATCTCCCTTCAGTAACATGTCTTTAAGTTCTCTGTGAAAACCTGCGGGGTCTTTATCGTGACAGGGTACTAATTTTTTCATTTCCAATAGTTCTAACTTGGTCAGAGGTGTGTGTACATACACACGTTTCAAAGTATTATCGGTACCCATAACTGGATGTACTTCTCGTAATGGGTTCTGACTTTCAATGCCATGCAGACGCTCCATATGATACATTTTTCTTTCTGGGGGCGGAGCGGGAACGTATTGTGAGCTTAAGAAAGTGTTATATCTGTGCCGTTGTTCTAGAATTATTTGAATTAACTTGGTACTTAGGCCTCTCCATCTATCCATGAGTAGTGCTTCTAATGTATCGTGTAAGGGACCTGGATCAGAATGTTGATTTCTGTATAACGTGAGGAGGTGCTGAATCATGTATACACCTGCTAATTTCTGCTCGTCTGGGGAAAGGTTCAGAAATGTCTGTGCTACTGTGTCATCATTGTATATATTAGGATTGTCAGCCCATAGTACTGCTGACCGGGCTAGTTCTTGTTCATCCATAGAATTGAGTACATGGTACCCCATTCGTACTCGAAGCATTTTATCAGTGTCTTGGAACTGATGTTCGGGAGAATTCGGTTTTGATATGCCAGAGAGAAAAACTCTCTTGCTTTCTGGACGAATGCCTTTCCTAAGGTAAGTTCCCTTACCTACATACGCTATCGTATCTGTAGTCGTTTCTGGTTCTTCAGATCTTTCCTCCTCCTCAGAGGAATCTTTTTCTTTCTCTTTTTCGTGTATATCTATTACTGCTTTTCTTATTTTCTTGTACATACTGGCTATACACTTCACTTTATCATGTTTTCCTTCGGATATATTTTGACCCCACTTGTTTAGGGCTTCCATTTCATCCTGTTCTGTCTCAGGCCTGTCTCGCTCTCTTATTAAGCAATTTATGAAAAAACGTAGTATATATGCTTGAGTGTCAACTTTGTGATGTGCCATGGCCTCCTTAATACTTTCAGGGTCTTCCCCAGTCTGGACAAAATGATATATTCTATCTAGGTGCTCTTTCATTCCTGAGAATAACACTAGGTAATCTGTAGCTTGTCGTAAGCGTAGTGATGCTATCAACATCCTATCGTCTTTACCGGGTACTGGATCGTATCTGCAAACTTGAAGCGGTTCTTTGAGTATGTCGAGACGGGGTGATTGGAGTGTAAGATGCTTCTGCATGTCCCTAAGGTGTAATCTGTGTGTTGTTGGCGGGGTCTGGTAACCCCCGGTCGCACCTCCTGAGGCTGAGGCCTGAGCATTATCTCTCTGTGGAGTCTGTATCTGTACTTGAACTTGTCTTTTAATAGGGTCAAGCGCAAACGGATTTGGTATATTAATTTTAGGTGTGGGAAGTGGTGGAGGTGGAGGAACGACAGGCTGTCGGACGGGGGAACCTTGTTGCGGTAATGGCGGAGTGCGATCTTGGGGCGGGTTGCCACCTCCGTCACCGTCAGTAGGCGGGACGCGGGCAGGTGGATTGGTGTAAGCGGGTGCTACATCGTTTAGATAGGAATTCAGAAATATGTCTTTAGTAGTCCTGTGGTTTACTTTAGTTGGAACCAATGGTGGTGGCAGATTTTTTGGTATTTCTGAAGTGGCTTCAGGCGCACCCTCGGCCACAAGATACATGCTATTTACGAGGTTGTTTCGTGCGCGGTCTACTTGTTCTGATTTTACTCGGATCCCTTCAGTAACTAATTAGTTTTCTCGGGCTTTATCTGACTCTTCTCTATGTCTGTCTTCTCTACGGAGTGCTTTTTCAGCACGTTTATGTGATTCTTTACGCCAAAATTCTATGGCGTCTTTCTGCGATTGTCTGGCTTTCTTTTTCCATAGTACTTCTTCTACCTTCATGATGCACTCGGCATCCCATGTTCCGGTAACGGGCCATCTGTGTCTCTCGTCTAGGTGCTTAGTATAATCGGCCCATAAATCTAGATACAATATGGCATCTATGCCATGCTTATGATACATGAAATTTCCCGGCGTGTCCCTAGGGGGGATAGGAATTTCTTCCTCTAGTATCCCTTTCCTAGTTCCTATCTGCTTTAACTTATTGAAAAACGGCATCTTGTTTACTTAGTACTGAATGCTCAATCCTTGCTGCTTAACTCTAGACACAACTAGTTACACAAGAACACAATAATGCACATTAAAAACAGTCACTCATACCACGACATTAATCACATGAAAGACATTTGAAACATATATGACTACCCCCTATACTGGATGTACTGCTAAACAGTACAGATACACTGCTGAGAACAGTGCAAGAACTTGAATAATCGGATATACTGCTAAACAGTACAGATACACTGTCTAAAACAGTGCAGACCGAATTTGTGTACCCAAACCCGTCTTTACCGGATACATAATAATGCACCCGTCTAGATACGTCCCAGCAATGGTACTCACCGGGAAGCACGGAAACAGAAGGCCTCGGAAAACTCGACTGGACTGGACCGGACTCGACTCGACTCGTGGATACTTCGGAAACTGGTGGGCCTCTTGACACCTAGGACCTTGCTTCTTTCGGCTAGGCTCTGGTCGGGATCCTCCGCACTCCTCACCGCCTCATCTGGGTGCTGATTGCAGTCTTCGTTACCTCCGTGGGCCAGAGGGAGATACAGGAAATCCTGCCAGGAAGCGTAGTTCCGTCTAACTGATGGCAGGGGACAGAGCTTGCAACGCACCAACCGGCGCGTGGGGTGGGGGAGGGGTCCCTATTCGGGCGCCAAAATAATGTGGTAAATATTTGATTTACCGTCCTAATTTCTATGCAGGTAAGTACTTTATCAATAATAACTCAATCGGAAAGAAAGACGCAGAGTCCGTGGTGTTAGAGTTCTTAGGGGTTTTATTCCTTAAAAAGGAATGGTTCTTGAACCGGATATCATGTTCCTACCACCACGGGGGTGTAGGAAGGGATAGAGCAATATTTTATTGACAATACATAGCTTATATACTTAAAACGGATTATAGAAACCAATACAGTAGGCGTAACAGCTGAGAGAGAAAAGATAAAACACACACGTGGTAGTGATACGTAATTAGGAGGCGTGAACTAGGCGTGAACATAGAGGTGTGTGCTAGATACGTCACATGTAAGTGTCATAAAGGGGTGGCAACAAAAGCAGAATCTTGCAATGTCAGCAGAAATCTGAGGCCTGGATGCGCGCGCAGCTGCATGACGTGTGATTGACGTGAAGCTGGAGGGTGCAGGGGACTTGACATTTACACTAACGGAAAGAGACAGAAGTCTGGCATGTCAGATCAACTTGTGCTTCTATCATATCTGGTATCTGATGTTTAGGAACTATGTTATCTGGACGGAAAAGGTCTCTGGGGCAGAGGCTATTCTATACTGACTGTGCGTGTATAAGCGTCTAAGTGTCTGCATGAGAAGCGTGGGGGCATGGGCCTTCCATGGTAACATGGTAACAGAGGCTATGAATTATTCGCACGGAGACAGTGAGGCCGGGCCCTTTGCTCTGCAGCTGGGGGGATGTTTACTTAAACTAGTAGGTAGGAATGCATTTTCGAGGAGCGGAACAGATAATTCGAAGGTTGAATTCAGTCTTGGCAGGCAGCAGGCTGAGCTAAGCGCCATTAGCCGCGCAGGGAGTAAGGCAGAGGTCACGGGTACAGAGACAGCCTGGGCTGAGGCTTTCAGAGTCAGAAGGCAGAAAAAAGGCTCGATGGCAGAATTCAGGGCCTACTTCGCCAGAGCTGAAAAACGTGTAAAGTACACCACAAAAAGACGTTGGCATGGCATACTTAGAAACGGAATATTCAACCCATTCAGGGTGGGTCTGAAAGAGGACATGTTAACGTTGGACGCAAATGTATTTGCGTCTTCATAGCTGGCACAGGAGGGAAGTTACATGCACTTTAAGCTGGTACATGGAGACGGTGGGGTACACGTTAGGGAACATAACTTGACCAAAAATTTATATTTCCTCATGACGATGGATAAGACGGGCGGCCAGATTCTGGATTAACTGAAGTCTCTTTATTTGATATTGTGGAATGCCTGCGTATAGGGCGTTGGCGTAGTCGATCCGAGAGATGATTAGCGCCAACAGCGCCAGGGTGAGAGCTTCAGTGGTCAGGAAGTGATCTATTTTCCGGATTTTTCTGAGCTGGTGGAAGCAGGAGGATACTGTAGCGCTGATCTGATGATTCATGGAAAGATCTTGTGAGATGTAGACCCCTAGGCTTTTTACTTTTTCAGCGGGACTAGGAGGGGGGCCAAGGGAGAGGGGCCAGAAGGTGGAGTTCCATGGATTGGCTGGGCCTCCGACAAGAACGAGCTCCGTCTTGTCTGGGTTAAGCTTAAGGTGGTGAGCGCCCATCCAGTCGCTGATATGGCAAAGGGTGGACTGGAAATCCTGGGCCGCTTCCTGCGAGTCAAGGTTGAAGATGAGCTGAATGTCATCTGCATAATTAAATGCAGTGACATTCCTTCCCCGGAGGGAGCGGATCAGGGGGGTAAGGTATAAATTAAAAAGGAGTGGAGACAAAGACGAGCCCTGCGGGACTCCGCAGGTGAGTTTCATCCTGTCCGCCGAGAATTGGGAAATTCGAACAGATTGGTGGCGGTTCGTCAAAAAGGAACAAACCCAATCAAGGGCCGTCCCTCCAATACCAGCCTCCTTGACACGGTCGACCAAGATGGAGTGGTCAACCGTGTCAAAGGCTGCCGACAAGTCCAGGAGGATTAAGGCTTGGCTGGCGTTAGAGTCAGCACCTCTGCGGAGTTCCTCCATAACAGAGAGAATGACCGCCTCAGTTGAATGGGCTGGTCTAAACCCAGCCTGTTGGGGGTCCAGGAAGTTGGAGTCCTCAACAAAGGAACTGAGGATGCTGGTGACATATGACTCAAGTACCTTACTAAGGTAGGGAAGGAGGGAAATGGGACGGAAGTTGGCCATGATCGTAGGGTCAGCGCTGGGTTTCTTCAAGATGGGTACTACTTCCGCGTTCTTAAACTGACTGGGAACCTCACCGAGCAGAAGGGAGTTGTTCAGGAGGGCCAGTGGAGGGGTGGGGCAGGCTGAAAAGGCAGCCCGGAGAATCGCGGGGGGGCAGCAGTCAGTGGGGGAGCCAGAGGAGACTTTATTAAGCAGACTGATGAAGACTTCTTCTGATATCGGGGGGACCTGAGTCAAAGAATGAGGGTTGACAGGGGGTGCAACCTCAGTTAATGGTGTATCCGGGGGAGTGGAGGAGATGCTATTTTTGATTTTAATAATTTTTTCTATAAAGAAACAGTTGAGGGAGTCGCAGAGTGCTTGAGACGGAAGAGGTTTGAGAGTTACCCTATCCGGGTGTGAGAGCTCGTCTACGATTGCAAAGATATCTTTAGATTTCTGTGCAGAGTTAAGGATTTTGGTGGAAAAGTAGGCAGTTTTTGCAGCGGAAATGGCTAGTTTGTACTCTCCCAATAATTTTAGAAAGGGTAATTTCTTTACGGGGTCGTAATTTTCTGCGCCAGTGGCGCTCGGCCTGGCGGAGACCTAGTTTTAAGGTTTTAAGGCTATCAGAAAACCATTGATGTGCGTCGTGGGGGCGCTTGGATCTTATTAGTTTAAGAGGGGCAACCTTGTCGCTGGCATATTCTAGCCAGTCGACTAGTGCAGCTTCTTGGGAGTCAATGGGGCCAAGAGCGGGCGGAACCGAGGATGATAAAGAGGTGAGGAACAAGTCGAGGTCTGCTTTGTTCCAGTTGCGAGCTTGGAGGCAAGAGCCTCGGCTGCGAGGGGGCGGGGGAGGAACCAGGAGGAGAAAAGAGATTAAATGGTGGTCGGACCAGAGGCAAGGTGAGATTGTGAGCGACTTAATTTCAAGGTTATAGGTCCACACCTGGTCAAGGGTGTGGCCCTTGGAGTGAGTGGGTAAATGAATGTGTTGGATACCATTAAGCCCAGTTAGAAGATCGGTGAAAGCCAGGGATTGGGGGCTTTCATGGGTGTCTGATGGCCAGTAATTGAAGTCTCCCAGGACTAAGAGTTTAGAATTGTTGATGGTGAGCTGGGAGAGCAGGTCACCAAAGTTCGAATAAAAATTGGGCATAGATTGTGGGGGACGGTAAACCAGAACACAGGTAAGAGGGGAGACAGAAGATTCGAGTCTAATTCCCAGACAGTCCACCTGAGGGATGTTAAGGAGGGAGAGGGAAGTGAACCTGAGGGAGAGATTGATAATGGCGGCTACGCCGCCTCCTAGTTTGCCGGCAGGCCTATTAGCATGGAGTATATAATATCCTGGAGGGATGGCTGCTAGAATGTCGGGGGAGGAGTCCTCAGTCAGTCAAGTCTCAGTTAGGAGAAGAATATCGGGTTGGTCCGAGTCTAGGAGGTGGAAGATGTCAAGTTGGTGTCTGACAAGTGAACGAGTATTAAGGTAGATAACCGCCAATTCCATATTAGCGGGTACCTGAGCGAGTGGGGGTTTAGGAGGAGCAGGAAGAGCTGAGGGTTCGGAAGTGAGAAGGGACGGGAGGGACTGTAGCTCAGGAAAGGTACTCCGGGGTTGATAGATACCTAGTTGCTGCAGGCATATAGAGCTGGTGGTTGTAGGAAGGTACATCCTGACTATGGTTGCCCCCAACTTTTTTGCCCTGTGTTTTAGCTGGTTTTGGACATAGTCGACCTGGGACCCTGCCAATCAGGACCCCAGGCCTACTGCTCTCTCTTTAAAATGGATTCCATGTACCCTAGGTGCATTTCCAATTGGTACTGAGCCACCCTATCAGACCCTGTAACTCAGGGCATAGGTGTACCCAGGGCTGCCAGGGGCTGCAGCATGTATTATGCCACCCCTGGCTGGCCTCCTAAATTTGACACAACTGGCTGCATGACAGCTGGGGCAAAGTCGTGTAATCACCCTTTGCTGTAGGTGTAGTATACCTATACCTAACCCTAAAATGGACACACAGATTCCTATCAGTCACTCCTATGGCAGGCCTTGACAATCCTGAAGGCAGAGTGCTTGGAATCGTGTGAGATGGTGCTCTGGCATGAGCTGAGCCTGTCTACAGCTTGCGGAATCAAGTCCTAAATAGCTGTTCCATGATATCGCATACCATATACTCTTAAGTGCATTATAATCCTCGCGGTTAAATGCTATCTTTGGTATTGCTTTATCAAAACATGTCGAGTAAGGTGTCATACGAATTGGAATACTAACCCCTCGCCAATTCTGGCGACGGGGTTAGCATTCCACCCTTCTAGAGGGACACGACATGTATGTAACTGTGAACCCCGGTTAAAGTTAACTGAAGCCTCAGCTCCACAAAATGGATGCTGCCACCACAGACACGAGTCTGACCCCCTGCAGCTGGGAGTCCTTCCAGCGAGGGGAGCCTGGACAAAGGGTTTCCTGTCAGGGGCGGTGCTAGCACCGTCCCAGACATGGTTTTGTGTATCCTGGGTAGGCAGGGCTTTACAGGAAGGTGACTGCTGAGTGGCACCCCGGTGCTCACTACGCATAGGCCGGTCTGAACCAGTTCCAGGGGCCCACCAGCCCCTGGCCTGGGGAAGTCCAGCATGGCTGAGGGGTGTAACCACCCCCCACCTAGTCCCACCCATAGGCAGGACCTAGTCACCGGGTCAGCCCCCTTTTTAGTATAAAGATGGGAGCGGGCCCCCTGTTAAAATTAGATCATCTTTGGAATCAAGATACCACCTTCTTCGAAAGGACTTCACGATTTCTTCTTCAAGATTCTCCCTTGTGGCTAAGGAGTAGTCACCCTGCATCAAGCGGGCACCATCCTAAAGAACACTGCGGTCTGCTGCAAGTCCTTCATCACGAATCCGACGACCCAGCTCGACGAGACCCGGCTTCCCTGGCACCTCTGACCTCTACTCACCTCTACAGCCAAGCTGAGAACCGTGAGTGCGACGAGACCTTAAGGGACCGACGATCGCCAAGACTGCACGACATCTTTACTGCAAGCCCACCGTGTCCTCCACTGGTGAGTGCTTTGGGGTCCGAGAAGCCCCGACCCTGCGCAGCTCCAGCACCCAAGATCAGCCCCCCTGCATCTCCACGATCGGCGTGGGGCCCTTCTGCTGTTTGCTGTGCACCGCGTTGTTTGGCTACTAGCCGGCTGGCTTGTGGCCTTCTGAACGACGCCCAACGACTTCACGACTGCTGGTCTGGTTGCTCCAGGCTGGCCCTTGCTTCCTTGTTCAAGAGAGGCACCCCGGACCCTCCTGGTCCACTCCAGACGCCATTTTAGGTCCACCGCGTGGGCTTGAATTTGCCAAGGCTTTGTTGCCCAATCCTGGGTCCAGCGACGCCGACAGCTTCCATCTTCGTGGGACAGCTCGATCCTCCATCCTGGTCGCCGACAACGCCTCCTGGTCCGTGAGATCTTCGAGTCAAGCGTCACCCACTCACCTAGTCGAGGTGGCTACCATCCGGTGCCCTCCTGGTGCCCACTGACTACTGGCTAGTAGTCTCGAACTTGGTCCCCTCTGCTTTCAGGTGTCATCTATCTTCGAGATCCAGGCTTGGATCCAACTGAACTTTCTTCACTGGTCACCGGCCAGCATCTTTTCTTCCGGCTCCTGGTCCGTCTACGAGGATTCCCGACGTCTTTTCAGACCTATGCAGCTGCAGCCCCTGGGCTAGGTAACTTCGGCATTTCGGTGCCCCAGCATAGCCTCACTATCCAAGGGTCAGAATCTACTTTCGTTTTCTCCCTACCAGGTCGGGTTCGCCCGAGAACACTAACTTTCTAATTCCTAGCTACCATAGACTTTTGTCCCGCATCTCGCGTGAGAGTGCACACACTGCACCCGAGTCCCCTAGGCCTCCTAGAAGTAATCTAACGATTCCCTAGTCAAGTCCTAGCGATCCCAAAAGCTATTAGTACTGTACTTACCTGCTAGTAATTTCGCATTCCACTTTCAGAGTATATGGTTTTCCGTGCCCCTCGGGCATTTGTATATACTGTGCTAACTTAAGTATTTTTGTAAGAGTTTTGGTTTGTGCTTAGTACCCTGTCCTCATAAAGAGTACAGGGCTGTTGTGATCTTTAAATAAATAACTGTTTATTTTCATAACACTTGTGTGGTGTCCTTTCACTTGGTATTCAAGGGGTATATGTGTGGTAAACAGCTGGCTTAACGCGCCCTCTCGAGTCTTTAGCCTTAGACTGCTCGTATCCACGCTACTAGGATAGCTGGTCTATAAGGTTGACTTACAATCAATCATCAATAAGGGTTGCTGGACTGATACATAGTGTTCACTAGAATAGTGAGCACTGCATATCAGGCCACCTTCTCACATTGGTGAGCAGCGGTTGGGATTTGAGCTTGCTGTTGTTTTACCACACGTATCCTAAGAATATCTTGCTGAAAGATCACATAAGTACTGTCAGGTACATATAACTTAAGCTTAGAATACTCTGAGTTCTACTGAACCAGCTGTTGTAGCTCCACAAGGCTTAGCACACCTTGGCTACAACTCTAGCAAGGGACCAGTAGGTAACACATAGTGTAGGTAGGTGCATCACTTACACCACACTAGAAGCAGTATGTCGGTCACAGGAGGAAACACTGAGTCTCCCCTTGTGTCAGTTGACCCTCCACAGGTCATCCCTTCAAAATATACTGCTCTTAGCTTCCATGAGATGAGACAAGTGTGTACTCTCAGGAAACTAAAACAGGGGTCTAACCCCACCACTTCCTTTCTGATTGGTCTCCTAGAGGCTTATGATGCCAGTAGGGCTGGTAACCCAGACCCTTCTAATCCAGATGGAAGTTTGCCCTCCTTACAGGGTCCCTTTGATATCCATCCCCTCCTTGAGGCAGATGTTGCTGAGGATGAGGATGAGTTATCAGGGGATGAGGCAGATAAGGGACAGCTAGAAGTCAGTAGACTAAGCAGGTCCAACTTAAGCAGACATGAGCTTGGTACTGGGGGACACCTGGGTCCACTCTCAGGTCAGCTTAACATTGGGAATGGACGAGTTAGGTCTCTATCAAGAGGCTCTAGCAGATCCTTTCGAACCAATGGCTCTCTCAACTCTTCTCACAGAGGAATGTCTTCCCCTAAGAGGAGAGTGTATGAAGCTGAAGAAAGGGCAGTCAAACTGAGGATTGAAAGGGAAGAACTTGCCCTGGCCAAAGAGAGACTTGCCCTTGCTAGAGAGCAAGAATTATGTGGGCTAGTGCCCACTGGTGGCAGCAATAAACCTAGCAATAGGGAAAGGAGTTTTGATAAAAAGCACCTGAATAAGATAGTGCCCCCCTTTAGGGAAGGGGATGACATCCACAAATGGATTACTGCTTTGGAGAGAGCCTGCACTGTGCAGGGTGTTCCCCAAAGTCAGTGGGCAGCTATCTTGTGGCTCTCCTTTGATGGTAAAGGTAGAGATAAGCTCCTCACCACAAGGGTGGAGGATGCTAACAATTACCAAGTCTTGAAGAATGTACTGGTTGATGGGTTTGGTTTAACCACTGAACAATACAGGATGCTGTTCAGAGACACCCAGAAAACTCAGTCTCAAGATTGGACTGACTTTGTTGATTGTGCCACTAAGGCTTTTGAAGGCTGGCTACTGGGTAGTAAGGTTACTGATTTTAAAGGATTGTATAATCTAATTATGAGGGAGCAAATCTTAAATAATTGTCAGAACCAGCTATTACATCAGCACCTGGTAGACTCTGAGTTGACCTCTCCACAGGAATTGGGTAAGAGGGCAGACAAATGGGTCAGAACCAGGGTTAGGCCTAAAAACCAGGGTGGTGACCAGAAAAAGGAATCAACCAAGCCTCAAGAGAAGGGTGGGGATAAATCCACAGAGAAGACTTCCCAAGGGCCCCAAAATTCCAACAAGGGTGGTGGGTCCCAGAACACTCCTTCAGAGCAGAAGAAACCTTATTGCCATACCTGTAAACAGGTGGGTCATTACAAAAGTGATGCCAGTTGCCCTAAAAATGGTAATAAGGGAAATACACCCCCAGGTAATACTCCTAAACCTCCTGTTACCACTAGTGGTAATCCCCCAGGTGGTGGGAGTGCCCCCAAGAATGTGGTGGGCATTACTCTGGGCCAACAGGAGGACTATGGCTTAGCCAGGTTCCCTGACCACACTCTTGTCTGTGAGACTGGCATGGGGTTTGCCAACTTCACTACTGGACCCCACATTTTGGGCAAGTATAGACAAGAAGTTTTAGTGAATGGTCAGAAAGTTGAGGCATTCAGAGACACAGGGGCCAGCCTCACCATGGTGAGTGACCATCTGGTCCCCTCTGCTCAACTGACCCCTGGTTTTACTTATCAGGTGACAGACATTCATGGAATGAAGAGAAGGCATCCCATGGCAGTAGTCAAGCTCAGCTGGGGTAATGACACAGGGCCCATGAGAGTGGCAGTGACAGATAACCTACCTGTAGATTGCTTACTGGGGAATGACCTGGAACTCTCAGCATGGGCTGAGGTGGAACAAGAAACTCATTCCAGAATGATACAGTAATAGCTACAGCCCCAGTCCAAGCACCAGTCCTCCCTGAAAAGGTTGGAAGGGCAGTGGTAGCCACTGCCCAGGCTCAGACAGACTTTCCAGAACAGGATAGGAGGGCTGTGACAGTCACAGCCCAAACACAAACTGAGTGCCCTCCTGAAAAGGTTGGCAAGGTTGAAATGGTCTCAGCCTCTACTCAGACAGATAGTGAGGTTGTGAAGCCTGAAACCATGGATCACTCCACTCAAACAGAGAGCATTGAGGAGGAAGAAGAGTCTTCCCCCTCCCAGACACTAGGTGAGAGCCAGCCTCCTCAGGGAACTGACTCTACCCCTGCTGAAGGAACTGCCCCAGAGGTAGTCAGGCCTAGCCTGGCAGAGCCCCTGATGTCAGTGGACCCTTCTCAGGTGGGACCCAGTCTGGAGCAGGTAACCTGCACCTCTCTACCCTGCCTCAGTCAGCCCAGGGCTGAAGAGACCAGGGAGGCCAGTGGTGGACCCCAAAGGGCCCCCTGTCCAAAAGAACCCCTTAATCAGCAGATTAGGGTCACTGAAGCTGGTAAACCTAGCCAAGTGAAAATAAGTCAGACTCCTGAGGGATCCCCCTTAAAAGTAGTTAGGGAACTCCCACAGCTGGACACTGTGGGGCACAGCCAAACATGGGGCCTAAAAACCCCAGACCTGACCTGTCCCTCCAGTAAGCCAAACAGAGGGACTCAGCCTCCAGCTTTAGGTAGCCAGAGGCTGACCCTGAGAGCTCAGTGCATCTCAGCTAAAGAAAGAAAGGCACATATGATGGATGGTGATTGGAGGAAGTTGAGCCCAAAGGTAGAGGAGCCTCACTTCAGTACTCCATCCCAGCATCAGCCTTTTACTTTCCCAAGACACACCAGAGACAGAGATTCCCTATGGTGGAGACCCTCAGATACCCTTAGGGTGAGGGGTTGCCTAGTGGACCATGACACAGGGGGAAACCAAGCCAGAGCTGGTCCTTCCTTATCTGGCCACTTAGGTAATAGAGGCTTACCTGGACAAGGATAGCCTTATCTCCTTTCGTTTGGGGGGGGGTTGTGTAGGAAGGTACATCCTGACTATGGTTGCCCCCAACTTTTTTGCCCTGTGTTTTAGCTGGTTTTGGACATAGTCGACCTGGGACCCTGCCAATCAGGACCCCAGGCCTACTGCTCTCTCTTTAAAATGGATTCCATGTACCCTAGGTGCATTTCCAATTGGTACTGAGCCACCCTATCAGACCCTGTAACTCAGGGCATAGGTGTACCCAGGGCTGCCAGGGGCTGCAGCATGTATTATGCCACCCCTGGCTGGCCTCCTAAATTTGACACAACTGGCTGCATGACAGCTGGGGCAAAGTCGTGTAATCACCCTTTGCTGTAGGTGTAGTATACCTATACCTAACCCTAAAATGGACACACAGATTCCTATCAGTCACTCCTATGGCAGGCCTTGACAATCCTGAAGGCAGAGTGCTTGGAATCGTGTGAGATGGTGCTCTGGCATGAGCTGAGCCTGTCTACAGCTTGCGGAATCAAGTCCTAAATAGCTGTTCCATGATATCGCATACCATATACTCTTAAGTGCATTATAATCCTCGCGGTTAAATGCTATCTTTGGTATTGCTTTATCAAAACATGTCGAGTAAGGTGTCATACGAATTGGAATACTAACCCCTCGCCAATTCTGGCGACGGGGTTAGCATTCCACCCTTCTAGAGGGACACGACATGTATGTAACTGTGAACCCCGGTTAAAGTTAACTGAAGCCTCAGCTCCACAAAATGGATGCTGCCACCACAGACACGAGTCTGACCCCCTGCAGCTGGGAGTCCTTCCAGCGAGGGGAGCCTGGACAAAGGGTTTCCTGTCAGGGGCGGTGCTAGCACCGTCCCAGACATGGTTTTGTGTATCCTGGGTAGGCAGGGCTTTACAGGAAGGTGACTGCTGAGTGGCACCCCGGTGCTCACTACGCATAGGCCGGTCTGAACCAGTTCCAGGGGCCCACCAGCCCCTGGCCTGGGGAAGTCCAGCATGGCTGAGGGGTGTAACCACCCCCCACCTAGTCCCACCCATAGGCAGGACCTAGTCACCGGGTCAGCCCCCTTTTTAGTATAAAGATGGGAGCGGGCCCCCTGTTAAAATTAGATCATCTTTGGAATCAAGATACCACCTTCTTCGAAAGGACTTCACGATTTCTTCTTCAAGATTCTCCCTTGTGGCTAAGGAGTAGTCACCCTGCATCAAGCGGGCACCATCCTAAAGAACACTGCGGTCTGCTGCAAGTCCTTCATCACGAATCCGACGACCCAGCTCGACGAGACCCGGCTTCCCTGGCACCTCTGACCTCTACTCACCTCTACAGCCAAGCTGAGAACCGTGAGTGCGACGAGACCTTAAGGGACCGACGATCGCCAAGACTGCACGACATCTTTACTGCAAGCCCACCGTGTCCTCCACTGGTGAGTGCTTTGGGGTCCGAGAAGCCCCGACCCTGCGCAGCTCCAGCACCCAAGATCAGCCCCCCTGCATCTCCACGATCGGCGTGGGGCCCTTCTGCTGTTTGCTGTGCACCGCGTTGTTTGGCTACTAGCCGGCTGGCTTGTGGCCTTCTGAACGACGCCCAACGACTTCACGACTGCTGGTCTGGTTGCTCCAGGCTGGCCCTTGCTTCCTTGTTCAAGAGAGGCACCCCGGACCCTCCTGGTCCACTCCAGACGCCATTTTAGGTCCACCGCGTGGGCTTGAATTTGCCAAGGCTTTGTTGCCCAATCCTGGGTCCAGCGACGCCGACAGCTTCCATCTTCGTGGGACAGCTCGATCCTCCATCCTGGTCGCCGACAACGCCTCCTGGTCCGTGAGATCTTCGAGTCAAGCGTCACCCACTCACCTAGTCGAGGTGGCTACCATCCGGTGCCCTCCTGGTGCCCACTGACTACTGGCTAGTAGTCTCGAACTTGGTCCCCTCTGCTTTCAGGTGTCATCTATCTTCGAGATCCAGGCTTGGATCCAACTGAACTTTCTTCACTGGTCACCGGCCAGCATCTTTTCTTCCGGCTCCTGGTCCGTCTACGAGGATTCCCGACGTCTTTTCAGACCTATGCAGCTGCAGCCCCTGGGCTAGGTAACTTCGGCATTTCGGTGCCCCAGCATAGCCTCACTATCCAAGGGTCAGAATCTACTTTCGTTTTCTCCCTACCAGGTCGGGTTCGCCCGAGAACACTAACTTTCTAATTCCTAGCTACCATAGACTTTTGTCCCGCATCTCGCGTGAGAGTGCACACACTGCACCCGAGTCCCCTAGGCCTCCTAGAAGTAATCTAACGATTCCCTAGTCAAGTCCTAGCGATCCCAAAAGCTATTAGTACTGTACTTACCTGCTAGTAATTTCGCATTCCACTTTCAGAGTATATGGTTTTCCGTGCCCCTCGGGCATTTGTATATACTGTGCTAACTTAAGTATTTTTGTAAGAGTTTTGGTTTGTGCTTAGTACCCTGTCCTCATAAAGAGTACAGGGCTGTTGTGATCTTTAAATAAATAACTGTTTATTTTCATAACACTTGTGTGGTGTCCTTTCACTTGGTATTCAAGGGGTATATGTGTGGTAAACAGCTGGCTTAACGCGCCCTCTCGAGTCTTTAGCCTTAGACTGCTCGTATCCACGCTACTAGGATAGCTGGTCTATAAGGTTGACTTACAACCAATCATCAATAAGGGTTGCTGGACTGATACATAGTGTTCACTAGAATAGTGAGCACTGCATATCAGGCCACCTTCTCACAGTGGTGTCCAGTGGCCTCACAGATTGTAGAGCAATCAGGTCCCTGGGAGTGAGGGTAATAGAAATTTGGGCAGAGTGACATGGCCCGGGCCCCGTCCGGCCGCGGACGGGCGCAGACGGGCTTGCCTTAGGCGCGCCTTCGGCGCGCAGTCGGCGCGCCCGCTGCGCTCGTCCGCTGCGCTTCCGGTATGGACACATCCTAAATACAAGTGAATGGGGGGTTGGAAGGGGGTGTGGCCTAAATAAGTGGGCGTGGCCTATTCACACGAGAGAGGCGGCAATTGCAATCAAGGCTGGTCTCGATGGCCCGAACTCGGATGACCCGGAGTTCTTTCACCACATCTGGCATCTGATTTACTCCTGTGGTCCTGCAGCCGTGACCTGGGGTGGGGATTTTAATGTTACCTTCTCCGTGTCACTGGACCGATCGGGCTCTTACCTGTCTCACCTGCAGGCTGCCACTGCTCTTTCCTCCATTTTGGCTGACAATTCGCTTTTTGAAGTTTACAGTCATAGTACCATCATGGCAACAGGACCCCCCACCCCATCTTAGCATGCATCCTGCAATTAAATACACGCCACACAAGTATTAACTTGGAAAAAACTGCTGCAGGTTTATTACATACAACGTATGTAATTTTGTGTGTTAGCTTACGGGCGATCCAAGGGCAGGCAGCATTCTTGCCACCTGCCCGCCTGATGAGCCAAGCAGCACCGTGGTGAACCACCTATGTACTGCCTTCTGGTAATCCCCTTCCAGGATCAAATGACCATTGGCACTTTATACTCATGCCCCTTTTGGGGCGGAGCGAAGCTAGGCAAGCCCCCGGTTGTTCAGGCCCACAACCGCCCGAAGGACTAACGGGGCACCGACACAGGTTCGAGGAACCTCCCATGAGGCTCCTGGGGTTAGGCTCTGGCACCCCTATGTGCCGCACTGAGGTACCCTTCTGTACCGATATGCTTCCAGATCGCCCTGTAACGATAAAATAAAACATTAAAAAGTTCATGCCATGTCCCTTACGCCAACATGCTGGGTGAGCGGTAGGGTGGGAGACAGCGTGTCCACCCCCCAGGCGTCCGCAGCGCGCCCGGTGCAAAAGAGGCTCAAAACATGGCAAGGGGGACTTATGTACCCCTCGCCCCGCCTGTTGCACCGGGCATGACGTAGCCCTCCCATGACCTCCAAGGGAACTCCTTCCTCTGCCAACCCCCCCTTTGGTGGAAAAAAGGGGGAGAAATGGGGGAAACCCAATGGCACTAGAGGGCCGCCCTCCTGAGTGGCCCCCTGCGGAGGCTTCGGGCAGCTGCATTGTACCATCATGGCAACAGGGCCCCCCCATCTTAGCATGCATCCCGCAAATAAATACACGCCACACAAGTATTAACTTGGGAAAAACTGTTGCAGGTTTATTACATACAACGTTATGTAATCTTGTGGGTTAGCTTACGGGCGATCCAGGGGCAGGCAGCATTCTTGCCACCTGCCCACCTGATGAGCCAAGCAGCACCGTGGTGAACCACCTATGTACTGCCTTCTGGTAATCCCCTTCCAGAACCACATGACCATTGGTACCTTATACTCACGCCCCTTTCGGGGCGGAGCGGAGCTAGGCAAGACCCCGGTTGTTCAGGCCCACAACCGCCCAAAGGACTAATGGGGCACCGACACAGGTTCCAGGAACCTCCCATGAGGCCCCTGGGGTTAGGCTCTGGCTCCCCTATGTGCCGCGTTGAGGTACCCTTCGGTATCCATATGCTTCCAGATCGCCCTGTAACTCCTCCACAGCCCTGGAGGTGTCCAACTTCGCCGCCAGGGCCCCCCACTAAACAGCTCTTCTCTTTAACTGCAACGCTTCTGTGCTAAAGCTTCCTGTAAGTCTAACAGGAGCAAGTCCAATCCTACTGGTGACAGGTGTACCCCATCTCTTGGATCATCTCGGATCTAATGAATCACAGGCCCCTCGGGTCAGTGAATTTGCGCATAGAGCTGTCCACACGTTTCCTGGAGTGCTAGACCGCCTCGCAGGATTTCACCCCATGCCACACCCTACGTGGCACAATCTCTGACCACCAGTGCTCGCACCGCACCATGCGCTTACTGACCTTTTTCCAGGAAGTGTTACATCCTTTGCAATAGTAAAATCCTCCCAGAGGTGTTGGGTCATGGTCCCCCAAATGTAACCCTAAACTGTTGGGTGGGGCCCCAGCATAGCTTGCGAGTGCTCCATCTCATTCCAGGGTAACCCCACCACTTAACTTTGTCTCTGAAAATTCGTGCACCCAGTTCCTGATCGGTGCCCAACGGGCCAACCTGGAAATGGCTGAGTGCCCGATGACCCTCACTCTGGAACCTGATAAACAGAGGACACGTTTCAACTCAGTATTTTTATTATCATTCAAAGCCATTGAGCCAAAACACTCAAACACTGCAACACGCAGCAAACCATATTAGCACACCACACTGCAAAACTACATTCTACAACACAGATGCCTACAAGGGCGGATATAACGTGATGGTCCCCACTTAAATGTTCCATCTTATACATGGTTAGAAGTCCTCTGCCTGCATGGATCCCTAAATGGCGCGGTACCACTAAATGCGCAGCTGCAGAAGGGAAGCCTAAAAGGGTGAGTGAGTAGCCACTCGTAGGACCTCCAGCATGGCCTGTGGTATTGTAAAGTGGTGTGGGGACCTGCTGTCGTAAACCTTAGGCTCAACTCTGGCCCACCCTTACAGGGCCGCCCTGATGATAACGCACTACTATAATACGATAAGCTCGCCCCCTTTATTACCAAACTCTGCCGGCCCTATATTCATTGAAACATCATTACACTGAAATTAGGAACATGTCACACATGGTTTGTAACCCTTGGTAGCTATGCAATACTATTTAACTGCAACTCCCAGTACAATAGTTATCCTGCTATTGTTGTGAGTTCCCTGGTGCCGGGCCAAGCTTGCCTATCCAGAAGTTATTTCCCAGGTGTTTTTACCTTTGCTGTGATTCCGCGTCAGGTAAAGATATCCTCCCCACCTGACCACCAGCAGTATGCGTGCCTCTATCCTACAGATCAGCAAAATTCAAACCTTTGTGTCAAAACAATGTGTATGCTGCTGTAAGTTTGTTCCACCTTCCTAACTGTAGTCTCCCACCTGCCAAAAACGCCATCCCGAATGTAAACAGCAAGACAGTTTCACCTGGTGGCTAAAACAACCCCTGTGAGCAGATCAATATGCCGCTAGCAGGCAGGTGACCAATGAACATTCTGCTGACTTCCATTGCACAATCATCAGTGCCTTCTAGGCTTCCATTGTTAGGAACATCACTTCCTGCAGTCGAGTTACTTGGCTGATAAGTCAAAAATGAATAAAACCCAACAAGAGATTTTCCCTTGCTGTGGTGTTATCATATTATGCATGCTGGAAGGCTGAGTGTACCCCCCGAGGTCAACCACTGGTCCCTGCAGTGGAGGTGATAGTCCAATGCCACCAGGCCCGGTCAATTCACTCCCCCGACCAGCTTCCTTAAGACTCAGGAATTTGATCTTAATCAATGCCTGATGTTGTCACCGCTCAAATTGACAGACAGCGTTGCGTTATGGCGGGCCGTCACAAGCACCTGAGTTGACAATTAAGTGATTGGACAGGGGCAGAAACCACCTGGTCGAAATATAACACTGGTAGACTTGCTGCTGGCCTCAGCATAGGTAGAAATTTCCTGTACACAGTACCGACCAATGTAAAGCACCGGGGATCCCTGCGTGCAGCCGAGAACGGTTCTACCAATACTCACCAACAACCTTCACATGTGTCATGCTCGAGGAAATCTATGGAACACAGTACTCTTAAACAACATTGTGCATGTTCGGAAATTGGGCGACACACTTTAACCAGAGAGTATAAATCCGCAGGTGTATCCCCTGAGCAAGCAGCATAAGTGCCCATGCCGCATCTGATCTATCAACTACTTTCAGACGTATTGCAACCCTCGCCCAATGGAGGGAACTCCTAGTGCAGGGCAGGACGACGACGCGGGAGGATCTACTGGCCATGTGCATGCCTCTGGTCCTGCGAGTCGTCTTCTCACCTGGTGGTGTGCTCCAAACGCTGGGGAAGCCACCCTCTATTTGACAACAAGCAGTGAGACCATGACCAAATTTCACTTACCAAGCCCGTATTACCGCCCAGCTCTTGCACACCAGTTATAATGGTAACTAACCACATCAATGTATTGATTATGCACAGACCAGGCAATAAAGTGCGATGCCTGACTGGGGGGGGCGGGGTCTCATGAAGGGGCGGAAACAAAGCTCAAGCAAGTAATGCGTAGCAGGAAAGGAGAATAAAGGGGTCCTTAGTTTCACCTGTGTAAAGCCCAGCAAGAACCGCAAAAAGTCCTCTTCAAGGACACATGAGATCTATCTGCAGGCATTTGAGACCACCCACAGCCCCACTCTCAGAAAGACCCCTCCCCCACAGCAGCAAGCATTGCACCATAGGACAAACTCGCGACCGCATCAATACCCGCCCCCGCTCAGCCAAAGGTGGAAAAGGGGGGCCCTCCTACGACGGAGGGGCTGCAGACAAATCAGACCATGCAAAAACCGCCCCAGGAAAACACATTCCACAGCATTAGGAGCGCTGCACAAACAATTGCAAACCCCCCCAGGCAACAAAGCACTGGATGCGCAGCGCTACCTGTTGGCCCCGATACCAAATTTACAATACAATACAGGCTTACCAACAGGCGAATTCAGGGCCAGATAGCATGGCACCGATGCCTTGTGTTTTTGTACTTTTATTTTGCATGTTTATAAAGCGCGAACTGACCCAAAAGTATTGAGCGCTTTATGAGCACCGTTTTTACATTACACCTTCTGGCACAGGAGGGTGAGTGATTAGCCCAGAATCATCTGCTGTAAACGCGACCCCAATCAGACCCCCCAGGATATAGCGGCATTGATTAGCAAATTTAGCGGCACAAAAATGGAAATTTAGCGGCACAAATATGGAAATTTAGCGGCAATTTAGCGGCATTTTATTTAGCGGTTTTTCCTACAACAAACACAGATATCTTCGTTTTTTTAGTTGTTTAACAACATGAAACCACGTACATTTGGTTTATTTACAATGTAGACACTTTGTTTGGCTTCAAGGCTGCATATAGGACACAAAAATGTTAATGAATAATAATGCACACGATTTCAGTTTTTTGTCTTCACTTGTGCCATTGTGGAGGCGCCTTCATGTTTGGTTCACATACAGCAGGCCCTGAACCTCGTCACCACTTCATTCCCCCACCCCCCAAATGTAAAATTGTTTAATGTAGCATCATACTCATCTGGCTCCTTATCTCCATTATCATCATCTTCGTGAATGGATGGAAGTTATTTCAGTGGAGTTAACTGTCTAAACCCAAGCCACGGGAAAGCCGCTCTCCTCTAACATCAGTAACCAAGAGGCCATTGTTTAGCCCTCTTGACAGGTTCCACACCCACCTGCGTTTTACGGCATATTTCAAACAAGCATTACAAAACAGCTGAGCAAAACTTCCTCACATGCACGCAATAAAAACACAGGCTGAAAAAAGTCTAATAGCGTTTGGGAAATATGTGTCAAAAAAATATGAACAACGTTTCCCATATTGCGAAACAAAAAATCCGACAATTGCTCTTTAACTCGTCATATTCTTAGTTTTCTCTTGATTTACACATCTAAATTTCATGAACATATTTCATACTTGACACTGTATGCTTTCTTCACATTACTTTTAGATGAAATCATAAGAGTACTGGAGAGAGGTGGGCAAAGGAGAGATGGGCTGCTGTTAGACGAGGGTAGAGAAGTGTCTGAGAAATGAAAAGGGACGAGGTGGAGGGTGAGGTTTGGAGGGGTAGTTGGGCGAGGGTGGGGAGACGTTGGTGTCTGGTGAAAATAGAGGATGCTGCCAAAGCACGGGGAGGCCTCGGCTGGCGCTGGTCTCCTCTGGGGCACACGCATTGCTAGGTGCGCGGGATTTGTCTCCTGCCTCAGTCCTGAGCCCTGAAGTTGGTCCCTGGTGAGGAGGGGGTTCAGTTCCCGTTAGCGCTGTTTTCTCTCAGCGCGCTGCACCAGATTGAAAGCGCACAAGCCAATCGCGATTCCCGGCTGCCTCCGAGCAGGGAAGCTCCAGCAGCGGGCTAGGTCCTCAGCAGCACCGCGGCCGAGAAGACAGGGCAGAGAAAGGGACGAGCAGAGCCCCTCCCCCGCCGCCCAGCAGAGGCGGCGAGACTCAGCCCCGAGAGCCCACGAGAGAGAGAAAGAGGGGTGAATAACAAAGCCTCATTAACAGGTGAATGGGTCTTTCAAAGACCTGTGAAGAGCTCCGTGCGGCTCTGTGTGTGCTCGGAAGCTGCCTCGGGCCCCGGCTGACACACACGAAGGGAGGGGGCGCACAGCCAATTAAAGGGCATTGTTTGTTATGCTGTCTCCCAGTAGAGAAACTTTATTGTAAATATCGCGGCCAATATTGTTATTATCGCGGCCATCGCGGTAGTCTGCCGATTTCGCGATTTTTTTCGTGAATCGCGAAATCACAAAATGCTGGATGGTCTGCCCAATACACGAACCCTGGTTCCCGCACCAAAGTCGGCAGCGCAAATTCGACCCGAAAGTATTGAGCGCATTCATACGCACCGTTTTTACCGTACTAGCATTGAAGGTGGCAGCAGAGCCCCACCCGCCCGCTGGTGTCGCTATTGTTCCCTAACTCCAGCTCCAGAAAGATGCTCTACCCATCTAAAAGTGCTTCATTTTATATAACTTGTGGGGCTCATGATCGCCAAACATCGTTACTAGCCGCCCCCGTATTTACTATGGCCAAATTGAACCAGAGTAATTTTCCATGTTTACGTACTCGGCAGCTGTACCCGATATTATAAACTCCCCTTCAGCCTATGGTGAAGTTAATGAACACAATGTACCCATTGGACCGCAGCCACATAAACGTGTGACGCTTTACATTCCATGTAAAAAAACACAGCATGCCAATCTCCCGCCGGCAGGAAGGCAAATTTAATGACTGATATCTAGCGTGGACTGGGCCCATTTTAATTTAGCCATATGATGTTAGTTAAGCTGGTGCCAGGAGCAACTTTACCCCCCATACCACGGCAGAAGTCCGCCCCGTGGACAACATGTAACAGCTTTCCCCGGACATAGTACATGCCACAAAACCGGCAGCAGCAACGCCCTGCATAGTGATACCACATCACTTCTGATGCCTAGTTTGTGCTGACACCCGACCTCAGGAGCAGCTCTGCCCTGGCTGGATCAAACTACCGCAAGCACCACCAGGCATGAGGAATTGAGCTTCTCCCAGCCTGCAATCTGCTGCAGCCTCAGCCTAGGTCAATGTCACGGTTCTAATTTTCATTTGCGCGCGTATAATTAGCGCCGCTGCAATAAGGGACCCTGACACCAGTTTCACTTTCCGCGTGGTCCCGGACTAACTCTCGGGGGCCACGCCTCCTTTATTTATATTGCACGCGGCGTCCGTACGACACCGCGTGTGCGCACGTCTGCGTGCGCGATTGACTAGATTGCTAACCTGCAGTATCGCGACATTACATTCCTTTCAACCTTTAATGAACAACACACAAACATGTACTTTAGAGTCAATATGAGATACATCAGTGATAGATAGCAAATAGGGGCCATCTGGCCTGTTACCAGTCTCTTGGCTCGAACATCTGTGATCAGCCCACAGCGAAGTCCGCCAGTTGTGAAGACGGGGCTGGGTTTCTTCTTAGCCCATAGCCCGCCGCTTCTCCCCCGAACAATTCTCTCCTGGGAGTTTCTTGACCGTGGGTCCCTGCAGACCAGGCCCCTGAGGATGGCTGAGGACTGGTGGTTCTTGGCGTTTCAGTGGCAATGCGACTCGCTGCTGAGATCTCACTTCTTATGCCACTCCCACCTCCGAGTGGACTATAGTTCTCTTCTGGCCGGCTAGGTGAATCTTGGCTGGATTCTTGGTAGGGGTGATCCTCGGTTGGACTGGTTGCCTTCTTGAAGAACGAGACATTGAGTGTGACGGTCTCTTCTTCCCGCTGGGCCGTCATCATAGTACCGGTGCGGCGTGTGACTGTCCACGGCCGTGGCTCGAAGGGGAGTCTAAATTTACTCCCTGGATATCTGTCCTTCACATAGACTCTGTCCTTTTCATTGATGGATGGTTCCTTGGCTCTCCGCAGGAAGCTGGCGTAGTCATTTGACTTCCTTCGGTTGAACAGTGTCCTCCCTGCGTCTGTGCTGCATGGAGTCCAGGTATGATGGTTGGGGATGGTGTCTCGGACTATCCTTCCCATTGCCGATGGGCCAGGGGCAGCTTCCGTAGTGCGATGTGGCGTGAGCCGATATTCCCTGAGGAATGAGTAGATTGCCTTCTCCAATGGGGCTCCTTCCGCATGGGCAATCCGGATGACCTTATTTAGAGTGCGCATAAATCTTTCAACTTGCTTGAGGCCATCGGGCGTCACCTTTCGGTGTTGGATCCTCCATTCAGCAAGATAGTACGCGAATTCTTGTCCCTGGAAGGGAGGTCCGTTGTCGGTCTTGACCCACTCGAAGATGCCGTGGGTGGCGATGGCCTTCTCAAATTTTGCTATGACCTCTTTGGCTGTGAGCGTTGTCACGATCTCCACTTCGGGATACTTAGTGAAATCGTCAATGATGACGAGCATGTGCCTCCCATCAGGTAGATGTCCGAAGTCTGCGCTCACGCGTTCCCAGGGTCCTCGCGGGCTGTCTTCGCTGAGGACTGGGGGTGGGCAGTCGGATGGTCCTGCTGCTTGGCACCACTGGCATTCTTTGACAGTTCGTTCTATTCTCGTGTCCATGTCCGGGAACCATACTTTCGCACGGAGTCTGCTTTTGGTTTTTACGATGCCTTGGTGCCCGCGGTGAGCGAGTTCGATGGCTTGTTGTGTTAGGCTTGGTGGCATCATGATCCGGGGCCCTCTCAATAGGCATCCTTGGCTGTCGATGGACAGTTCCTCCCGTACTCTTATTAGAGTGTTTCTCGCCTGTGGTGTCCTTTTGTTCAGCGAATATTGAAGGGCTCTCCAGTCGTTGGTTCGAAGGGCGTTTGCCACTAGTTGGTGGGTGTCATTGTTGCGGGTCGCTTCAATTATCCCGTCTATGCTCATGGGCAATGGCCTCAACCTCTCTATTATTGCCTTGACGTACTCCTCCGTCTCCTCTGCATCTTGTTCTTCTCGCCTCGTTGCTGCTCGGGGATGTCTGGAGAGGTAGTCTGCGGGGCTCGTCATCCCCGGTTTAAACTCCAGTTGGTAATCGTACTCCTGTAGTTTCAGGATCCACTTCTCTATTCGGGTGGTGGTTTGGAGACCGACCCTCGGAACAGGGGAAGCAGGGGTTTGTGATCGGTGGAGACTGTAAATGGGTGTCCATACACATATACGTGGAAGTGTCTGCAGGCCCAGTGAATTGCAATGGCCTCCCTCTCAATTTGGGAGTACCGCTGCTCCGTTTCAGTCAGTGATCTGCTGGCGTATGCAATGGGCGCCCAGTCCTCCTCTCCTTGGCGCTGCGTCAGGACCGCTCCCAAGCCATATGGGCTGGCATCAACTGCAATGTTGGTCGGTTTGGCTAGGTCGAAGTACAACAGTGTCTTCTCCGCTGATAATGCGGCCTTGGTGTTGTTGAATGCCGCGCTATGTTCATCGCCCCACTGCCAGGCGGTCGTCGACTTGGTGGGTTCCCTAAGCGGTCTGGTGAGGTTGGATAGATCCTGGATGAACCTCCCACAGAAGTTTACCATGCCCAGGAAACTTCGTAATTCTGATATGTTTGTCGGGGCTGGGGCTGCTTGTACATCTTTGACTTTATCCGGGTCAGGGGGGATCCCTTGATCGGAGAAGGTATATCCGAAGAAGCTGATCTTATTCTGTAGAAATTGGCACTTCTCCATGTGTAACGTAAGGCCTGAGTCTCTGAGCCTCTGCAATACCCCTTTTAACCTTTGGTGGTCCTCCTCGACGGTGTTTGCATATATGAGCAGGTCGTCACTGACGTTCAAGACCCCTGGGAGCCCACTCAACACCTCCCTGATGGTGTTTTGGAAGACTTCGGCGGCGCTGGAGATGCCGAAGTTGAGGCGCCGATAACGCCTGAGTCCCACGTGGGTAGAGAAGGTGGTGATATATCGTGAGTCTGGGTGTAGAGGCAACTGATGATAGCCAGATTCTAGGTCCATCTTGGAAAACCATTTTGCGCCGTTTAACTCTTCCAGGATATCATCAATGGTGGGCGTCAGGTGCCGTTCCCTCTTCACTGCCGGGTTGGGTAGGCGCATGTCGACGCATATACGGACTTGTCCTGGCTGTTTGGGTTTTCGCGCCACCACGATTGGCGATACCCATGGGGTGGGTCCACTGACCTTCTCAATGATGCCTTGCTTCTCGAGGGCCTCGAGTTCTTCTTCCACCTTTTTCCTGAGGTGGAATGCTATCCTCCGATGCCTGGGGGTGAATGGTTGGATGGATGGGTCTATGTGGAGGGATACCTCTTTTCCTTTTAGACACCCGATACCTTGGAACGTGTCTTTGAATTCATCAAGGATCGCGTCCAACTCTTCCTCCAGTACGGCCATCGCGAAGAAGATCAGTTGGAGTTCTTCCGCCGCCTGTCCACTGAGGAGCATGCCGCTGCCTTCTTTGGTTACGTAGACGGTGGTCTGAACCTTCCTGCCTTGATGTCGTAGTTCCGTTTGGAAGCATCCAATTAGAGGGATCGGAGTCTTTTGCCCATACGCGAAAACGCGGATTTTCGCTGCCCTGAGAGTGGGTTTGTCCCGCAGTTGGTTATATACGTCGGCCGCCATCAGTTCAATCGAGGCTCCTGTGTCGATGGTAGCCCTCACTTCTTGTCAGTTCAACGTTATGTGGCACTTCGGGAGACGCCTTTTCTTCCTTTGATGGCAAATACGTAGTGGACCGGATAGTCGCTGAAGTCATTGTCCATGTCTTTGCTATCTGGTGTTTCCCTGATTGCGTGAGCTGCATCAGGTTTATGTTTGGAGGACCTGCAAACCGATGCGAAGTGGTTCATGCGTCCGCATGCGCCGCATTTCTTCCCGCGCACTGGACAGTCTTGAGCGTGGTGAGGCACGCCTCCGCAGTAACCACATTCCTTTCTGCGTTCTAGCGGCCTCTTTCCTCCAAACTGTTGCTGCTTCGGCCGGACAACATTCACTTGCTCCGCGGTGTTGACTTGTTCTGCTTTCGCCGGTCTGTGGAGGGCTGCCTCCATGTGAGATGCCCTCGCCTGCGATAACTCTTTTGAGCGGCCTAGTTTTAGGATGTCGGCTAACGGTTTTCCATCCTCTTGGAGAATATTGACTCGCAGATTGGAAGAATAGCATCCTTGAATTATTTGGCCACGTATTTCCTCTTGTTCGTCCCTGAAGCCGCACGTGCTGGTGAGTTCTTTTAGCCGGCCGTGGAATGCGTCTAGTGACTCTTCCGCTTCCTGTCGCGCCTGCCTGAATATGAAACGCTTGTAGTCCTTGATGGCCATAATTTCAAAATGTGCGTTGAGCGCATTGAGGAGTGTGACGTAGGTATGAGGTGTAGCTTCCACTAGAGTCTTGTAGATTCTGTGGATATCCTTCCCGCCTAGATGAAGAAGAACGGCTCTGCGCCATTCCCTCGCCGTTCCAGCACCTTCGAAGTAGAATTGTAGTCGCTCCGTCCAGTCTTTCCATCGTGGCGCCAGGGAAGCAGGCCGCCATTTTGGCATGTGGTGTCCCTCCAAGAGCAGATGGGGGCCCAGGAGCTGCAGTCGCCAGGGAGTGACACCCTCTGACGGGTTTACGTCGCTGGGCTTCAGGTCAAAGCACCTTCTTAATGGAGCTGGCGAAAAATAGGGCCCTCCTCGGGTGACAGGGAGTCCACATGTGCAGGCTCAGGTGGCGTATGCTTCCCCCCCCCGTCAGGTGCATGTAGTGATCGCTACTCACGCTCATGCTGTCAGTCAAAACGAGGAGGTCGTGCTCTTGAGGCTCACGATGCAGAGCATAACCACTCGGGCTCATCAGCCCTGTAGGGCGTCGACTGCCGACTTCTGTGGCCGGGGGGTGGTCTCTGCTGGGCCGTCCACATTTGGTCCTGTGTGAGACGATCAGGTATCGGCACTCCGGCAGGGCAGAACAGAGCGGCCGTTGGGGCACAGCGTGGGGTCTTTACCGCCTCGTCGCCATTGTTAGGGTTCTAATTTTCATTTGCGCTGTATAATTAGCGCCGCTGCAATAAGGGACCCGGACACCTGTTTCACTTTCCGCGTGGTCCCGGACTAACTCTCGGGGGCCACGCCTCCTTTATTTATATTGCACGCGGCGTCCGTACGACACCGCGTGTGCGCACGTCTGCGTGCGCAATTGACTAGACTGCTAACCTGCAGTATCGCGACATTACAGTCAAGGTTCGCGGAGATGCTGGGAGCAGGCAAGCTCCGGTTCGCTATGCCCTGGAGACAGGCAGACCCGCAAGGTAAGGCCCCACACTGCCCTAGGAGGTTTAGAAGTGGTGTCGAACCAAACCTGCCATCTCCCATGCTCCGCACGCAAGTTGGGGTCCAGCAGTGCAACGTCTTGCCCCCTGTGGGGGCCCGGCGGTCAAAGCTTCTACCACCTTACCCTGTAGATCGAAGCCACCAAACACAACGACCGCCCGGCAGGCCACAACGCCGCTCTGAGGCCGTGTAGCTCACAACCCCACAGAGGCGCTGACTGGGCCGGCCAGCCGAACCGCACTGCCGTATTAATAGCAGCGGGGGGCACCCTGCCTAACAAGTTCTATGCGGGCTGATTCCCCGGTGCTGGCTACTTCCACTAGCACTAACTCGGGGGACCAAGCGCGGCTCGCAACGCTCAAGCGGGCTGAAACCCTGGACCCGGCGCTGTCGGTCAGCCACATCGGGAAGGGGGGACCTTGCTAAGATCCCTGGCTCTCCTCCACTGTGCCGAGTTCTGCCCAACGCTGATGTGGAGCAATGAGCATCACTGCCTACTGACCTCCCTCTCCAGTCTGCAGTGATATAGTCACGACCAGTGGAGGTGGCACTGCCCCACGCACCCTGGGAGCTCCCCTCCCATGAGGACTACAGCCACAGCAATGGCCGAGCTTTGCAGCCTAGCCTGGGGGGGAGGGGCGGGGGGCACACTCACCCACCGCAGCTCCCGACTAAAAATCACAGTCCGTGCCATGAGGGCTGTAACCCCATGCCTCGCCCCCAAAAGGGTACCGTCACATATCCGCCAGTAATGGCCCAGTGTGTAAAGGGAAGTCATGGCCCTCACGACAAACGGTACCTGCACGTCTCTCTGCACCCATTATTACCTTATTGTACCTCTAATATACTTTGTACGCTTTTGTAAATTGCACACATGCCACTGTTTTGGTCACGACTGTGGAATAAGTGGCAGAGACACGCGCTCTGAATTGCATTTAACATAAAGTATTAGCCTGATTATTAGGCACCTGGAGGATAATTGATTTGAAAAAGTTCGGACTGTCCAAACGCTATTCCGCAGACATTGGTAGTGGGCTGGAACCTTCCCCGCCAGAGAGCCTAATATATCATAGGCACTCCCTACTACTCTGCCCCACCAGTTCTTACGTTATCCCTGTGGCCCAAAGGAGAAGAGAGTGAGTGCCTCTTTTAATTAATTTGTAATGCTTCGACCTACACTCCTGACACACAAAGAGGCACATATAAATAAACACCTCGGTAAATTGCTTTCTAGCAGACCCGAAACTAGAACCCTGGTCTGCAGGGCTGGAGAAGCCAAGCACTGCCAAGATGAGCCACGGAGTTTCTACCGCATGGTGGAGTTTTTGCAGGTATTTGACTTAATTTTCTGCTTCCGCTGCTTATACAAATGTCTATTTATCTTTGCATTCGTGAGCAGCGTTGCCCTGGGGACCGGCTCTGCAGCCCGAGCATTATCCAATACAAGTACCCTAAAATGGGCAGTCGAACATATATTACCAGACATGTTCCCAACACTGTTTATGCTGGTATCTTTATTAAAGGCATGGCAGGGCATGCTCTCTCGCGCCTACCCACCTCACAGCTATCTGCCCCCAGGGAGTGTGTGTTTTATCGGAATGGGGAATGGTTCCCGCAGAGGAAACTTGCATCGTGAGGACGCTGCTTTTTTAGGTCTCCGGGGTAAACCCGGCCAGAGACCAATTGTGAGCGACTCTGCTTCCCAGGAGAGGGGACAGGAGCTGGCCGCGTGCTGGGGAATGGAGCGGGCCATGCCCACGTGAACACGCTCGCTGTGGCCAGCTCCTGTCTCCTCTCCTGGAAAGCAGAGGCCCACAGCCACACCTCCCCCTGCTAACGCATGCGCACACACACGAGCACACCCCCTCCCACACATACACACACACGCGCACACAGAAAAGAGTGCACCGAGCCCCCCTCCCGCCCCCTGCCGCCATCCCAAGCACACACACACGAGTGCACCGAGACACCCCCCAGTCCTTTTTAACTTACTGGGCCAATCTTGGGGGACTTCGCTCGCAGCACGCGGCAGGGGCAGGCACCGGGCATGTGCCTCGTGCCCCCTCCGCAGAGTTGACGCTGCGGCTCTTGCCCGCTCCATTCCCGGGGCTCCCTCTTGGTCAAGGGAGCCCTGCAACACTTGCGCAACCTCCTGCTGGCGGCCCCAGGGCTCTCCACCGCTCACATGAGCCCCGGGCCGCGAGACGCATTTACTCCGCCTGCCTCCTCTTCCAGTCCGGACGCCGCCCCGCCCCCGTCACAGGCGACCTTGCCTGACTTCCGGTGCTGCCGTGGCGGGATTCCAGGGGCATTTCCTGCCACACAAACATTGTTTTTGTTAGACTCACTAATTCCAGTGGCCGAATAATTCCTCTTGTGTGCCTTTGGGGTCCATCCTCAGCGTGCACAAGGGATGGGGACGGGGGCAAGGCAAAAGTCGGGCCCAACTGACCCACACCCCCCCATACCATTTGTTAATAAAACAAGGGCCCTCTATTGCACCGGGCAGGCCTAAAATACCCCCCCTCAGGCCCAGCAACCCCATCATGCTTCTAAGGGCTAAGTCCACTGTAACTGCCTAAGTAGCCTCACTACAGCCAGACCCGAAGTGTGACCGCAACGGGGCCCCTCGCATGCGAGACCCGCATGGTGGGACTCAACTAGGGGTGAAAAGGGATATGCGGACTAACCTCGTTCTCCCTTCAGACGATCTCGCAGAGATTCTGTCAGCACGACCGTCACGGCGAAAAGAAGCCAGACAGCGTGTCCACCCCCAGGCATCCACGGCATGTCCGGTGCACAAGAGGCCGAAAACATGGCGAGGGGGGCTTATGTACCCCTCGCCCCACCTGTTGCACCGGACATGACGTAGCCCGCCCATGACCTCCGAGGAAACTCCTTCCTCTGCCAACCCCCCTTTGGTGGAAAAAGGTGGTGGGGAAAGGGGGGGAAGCCCAATGGCACTAGAGGGCCGCCCTCCTGAGTGGCCCCCTGCGGTGGCCTCGGGCAGCCGTATTTCCGCCCTGATGCCCAGGAGGGCACTTGCCTCAAGGGTGCGAGAGGCTGTTGGTCGAGAATCGACTTCTGGATCGCCTCGCCGGACGTCCTGAACTGGACTATTGATGCCACTCATATGGCCTGCACTCTCTCTGATCACGCTCCTGTCCGGCTTTTCATCCGGCATCCTAACTCTCAGCGGCGGGCTTTCACCTGGTGTCTCTCTCTCAATGCCCTTATGGACTTTGTATGTTGTGACGAAATCCAGACCGACATAACTAACTATTTCGAGCTCAACGCGGGCTCCGTTGACACTGCCTCTACCCTTTGGGAGGGTTTTAAAGTATTCATTCAGGGAGAATGCATCTCCAAGCAGGCGGGTGTTCTCCGCTCTATACGCCTTGCACTGGCTATATCAATATAGACAATAAAATCTTCGCCAAACTGATTGCTTCTCGCCTCCTTTTATTAATACCCACCATTGCCCTCCCCGACCAATCTGGCTTCATCCCCGGTAGGGCCACCTCCCATAATCTCCGTACCATCTTTTTTGTATTGTATCAAATTAACCCTGCCCTTCCGGCTGTGGCTGCACTGCTCGACACCACAAAGGCGTTTGATACCCTGGAATGGCCCTTCCTTTTTTATATTCTGTCACGTATGGGTTTCAGGGCCCACTGTCTGCGGAACATTCGGCTCCTATATACCAACCCCACCGCCCGGCTTCGTATAAATGGCCAGGTGTCTGATCCCATCAGCATTACTCGCAGAACTAGGCATGGGTGCCCATTGTCGCCCATGTTTTTCACCATTGCCATGGAACCCCTAGCCGCCTGGTTGCGCAGAACCACACTCACAGGGGTATAGGCTTTTCATCCCGCTCCCTCCTGGTCTCCATGTCTGCGGATGACGTCACTCTTTATGTTTCCCATCCCCAGGATAATCTCAGTCCCCTGGTGTGGGAGGTTATCCGATTTGGCGGGCTCTCGGTCATTCAGGTCAATTGGAGTAAGTCCGTGCTCTTCCCCCTGACGGACGCCACTCTCCCATTTGTGCCCGATTTTCCTTTTGAGTGGGCATCTGGTCCTACTCGATACTTGGACTTTTGGCTGAGCAGGGACCTGGACGAACTCTGGAGATCCAATTTTGGCCGCGCAGTGGACTGGTTCGAGTCTGAAATGCCTCAGTGGAGCCGATTGCCATTGTCCTTGGCTGGTCGCGTCGTCATAGCCAAGATGGTGATCCTCACCAAATTCCTCTATCTCTTCTCCAACATACCTATCCCCCTCACCGCTTATTTTTTCTGCCGGCTCCGTTTGCTGGTAGTCTCGCTGGTTTGGGTGGGGCGGCAGCCCAGGATTGCCTATGACATCCTAACCCTGCCCATGTTGGCTGGCGGGCTGGGTGCGCCAGATTTTCATCTATGCGTACTTTGCGCTCAGGCTAGCTTCCTTAATTTTTGGCTGCATCCTACCCCTTACCTACCCCACGTTGCGGTGGAATCGGATGTTGCCTCCCCCTGGCCTCTATCTACTGCATTGTTCACCCCTGCGGTGCGCCTTCGGGCGGAGGTGAATACGATGGAGATACTGCGCTGGGCGTGGTCATTTTGGCGCTGCTTTGCTGGTCTTTCTTTCTTATCCGCCAATGCCATGCCCATTACTGACCACCCGGATTTTCCGCCCCTTCAGTCTTCTAGTATGTCTCAGCATGGGGCGTTGCGAGGCCTCAGGACTGTAGCAGATCTGTATCCTGAGAATTCATTCTACTCACTTTCTGAGTCCCCTTCATTGATGGATACACTCCTATATTACCAGCTGCGTGCCACTTGCCGGAAACTACACCCGACCTTTTCACAACCCCCGCCTACTTTCCCAGCACTGGATTTTGTATATACTTCCGCATCCCCACACAAGCTTATCACCAGCTTTTGCCCTGGTATCCTCTCCCACCTCCTCGACTCCAGCGCGCGAGGCGTGGAGTGCGGATCTTGGCGTGGATATCTCAGAAGCCGACTGGCTTTATTGCTGTAACCAAACTACAAAACTTTCCCCGAACTACTGGCTCCGTTTGATCCATTTCAAGTTTCTGCACAGGTTCTATCGCACTCCATTGCATCTTCATCGCCTAGGGCTCATCCCCGAGGACTCCTGTGTGCGGTGCTCCGCACTGGCTGCGGACTTCGCCCATCTGGCCTGGCTCTGTCCTAGGGTGCAGGCGTTCTGGCTGGAGGTCTGCTCTACCATCTCAAAAATTACTGGTACAGACATTCGTCCGGACCCCCTTCTCTGTCTTCTCGGCTTCAATAAACCTTGCCCTGACGCTTCGCGCCGGCTGATTTCGATGTTCTTGGTGCTGTCCAGGCACAGGGTTGCTATGTGTTGGGGCCGTTGGCCTGCCCCTGCGGTTGCGAGTTGGTTGGAGGATGCCTCCCGCTGTCAGACGCTCCTTTCTGATTTTTGGGACCTGTTGCCTGCTAGATCTCGACCTGCTGACATTTGGGGCCCCCTGGTCGCCTATCTCCTTTCCCGCTCCTCTCCTGGCGGAGCTGCCTCTCCTGCGCTCCCCGCTGGCCGTGTGCCCGCGGTGGCGGCGGAGATGGCCAGTGCATGACCCCCTTTCTGCTCCTCCCCTGTGCCTTTGCGGTCCATGGATCCCTCATTGCCTCTCCCGCGCTACCCGCCGGCTTATGGTCCGCGGCGGCCGCTGGTGCTGGCCTCTGCCGAGCCCCTAACTGTTTTCTTCCCGGCTGTCCCTGCGTCTCTAGCCGCCTGGGGCTTTCCCTTCCTATGTATGCCCACCTGGGAAAATATATTCCTAAGAACCACTGCACTGCCAGGATATTGTTTAAAGATTTTATTGCTGACATTTTGCCGCTCACTGTAATTGATATGACTATGTTGGAATGTCCCTTGCTACTCTGCACTGTGTCTCAGCATGGAACTTCTGTCTTGTATTCTACTGTTGTGTTGCATCTTCCTTAATTAAAACTAAATTAAATAAATAAATAAATACATTCTCAAATATTCCAAACTTTGAGCATTGTGGTCTTAGGGTCTTTGGTAAAAACTCATTGCTGCTGTAAGACACATGTTCTTAACTTAATCACTCGCAATGGGCACTACCATGATGGCCTCCATTGGGATCTCAAGTTGGAAGGCTTACATTTATTTTTAAAAATTAGATCAATAAAGTGAAGAAAACAGTATTTCCATAAAACAGCTTTTTATTTCCAGCACGTTTGACAATTATGACGATCTCGGTAGAGAAGTCGCAATACAGTCCAGTAATTCCAAATCTTTTTAAGGTATTTTGTATAGTCCTTGGTCACCTACAAGTCTTGTTGGAGCTTAGAACCTTTATGCTCATGCAAGCGATCTCCTTTGCCATTGGATAGTAAAGGTAATTATTGTGATTGCAGAGGAAGTTTGAGACTACTCCCCTGATGAAGAATGTTCTGCCAGATGGACCTCTTCCATACTGGTCCTCCTGTAGAGGTGATCACACAGGAGCAGGATGGACCTCTACTAGTGATAATGGTGAGACGCACAGGTTGTACCAGAGTTCAGATAGTATTATATAACTGTCGAGAAACATAGACGTTCTTGACGTACAGTTCACTTGCCAGTGTGGCTACATTAACATGGACTGGTGAATCTGCTGCACCACTGTTACGCTCACTATTCACTCTTGGAGAGTTTAGGAAAGTGGTAAGCTTGTTACAAACGAATGCGCTAGAGGACTTTTTAGTAATCGCCTGAGACAGCGCATGTGTTGTCGCTTACATTTGTCCTCGCCTAAGACAGCCCATGACACCTTCCTGCACAAAAACAACCCTCAGAGGCATTTTCCTCCTTCTATGTGTGCTGCAGAATGTAGCACACATAGACAGAGGAAAAAACTATTAATAAATATATTTCTCCTAGCACCAAAATCCATGGGTGGATGCGTGGGAACATCCACGTTCCACCCACGTAACGCCTACCTGGGGCTTAGTAATGCAATGTAGCGATTTGTGCCGCATAGCATTACTCTTGATTTATCAAGCCATGCAAGGCTACTCCCTTGCGCCTCCCTTGCGCCTACTTGTGTGTTGCAAGGGCAATGCAACTTTTTAATAAATGCCAACTGCATTGAAAAATCGGATACCATGCCGAAGATTTTGCTATACGAATGACCACCAGGGGCAGCTCTACCGCCTTGGGAGAATTTCCACAAAACCAAGAATAGATTCAACAAGGGAAAACCCTTTGTTTTTTTTTTTTTAAATAAAACAACTTAATTTTACCAAGAGTACTCTATTCCACCGTTGGAATCTTTTCATAGTTATTGGTATTTGATTTGGATCTCATCAAAGAACAGACAATAATATAAAAAGCCTTGAAGAAGTCTCGTGGAGATGAAACGCGCCGTGTCGGCATTGATGGCGATGGTTATTTACTGTGCTTTTAAAACAATCAAATGAATGATCATCTATCAAAAATCAAATAAAGAAGAAATAATAATTTTCATAAAAATCTGGAGTATCTAATAAATGTTGTCCTTGGGGGATTGTTCTCTTTAATTTTGAATGATTTGGATTTTTTGAATCACTAATCCTGTTACATTTGCTATGACTGGTTAATATATGGTTATGTGCTGAGCCTATTTGAATCTTAGGTTTTTGGAAATCCAAACGTTAGGGGAACTAGGGAGGTCAGGTTCCCAGCTCTTGCACTACCACACTCGCCCTACAGAAGTATATACGTACCGGTGCAGGTTTGAGTGCCCTGGCCTTTCATTTTGTGTATTGTCTTTAATAAATATGCCCTTGTGTACGTTTAGAGGGTAATACATTAACCTTTGTATTGGCCATCGTGTTAGCAGTCAGAGATCTGATTTGGTGTATCTCATCTTTGCAAAGATGTTAAAGAGGAAGAGGGATGGGAGTTAATGCATCGATTACTCAAGATCTATTCGTTCTCATCAAAATCCTTACATTCCTCCCAGCCTCCCCCTGTGCTGTTGCTTCAGACTCATAAGGCTTGTGAAATGAAGGTCACCAATAAGTAACTCAAACATTGTTAAATAGTACTCTGTAATCAAAAGAAGGTCCAATAAACCAACAGATTTCAGATGCATACAACGAATTCTAAATTTTCCTAAAGCACTTAGGGAAGAATCATAATGCATTTTGGGTAACTAATAATACAGGACAAATGACTTTTAATGGGGATGGTGTGTCATTTAGAGTCAAAACTAGAGTTCATAAATCAGGACAAGTAAATAGTTGAAAAGCCACAGCCGGGAATACTAACAGCGTAATCAATTTTCTCTCTGATCAATGGGATTTAATTCCCAGAGTAACTAGGTGGAAGTGAACGTTGACAGGCAGAAGTCCATCAAGTCAGTGACAGGATTTTGAGTTGATATGTGCATGATTTAAGGGAAAGGCCGTTGTTATAAAGGAACTCAAAACCGGCATCATTGTATTCGACTCAAATGCAGCTTGAGCATCAATACTTTCTATAATTATGGCATACAAGTTGGATATGGTTTCGAAATATTATTAGAACATTGGAATGTTGGGAGCTCCATTGTAGACAATGGAATGTTCTGTGCTTCTACAGGCCAGTAAAGCCCTGCAGAGCAACATTCCAATGTTTTACAAAGAACTCTTGGAGCACGAGGGCATTTAAATCCCCTCTAGCTTCCAGAGGCCTTTGTTTTATTTGTTAGAACATTCTGCCCTCTAGTGGAAGATGTTCTAATAGCCTTATAGCCCTTTGTAGCAAGGCTATCACGGCTACTACAGTCTCTAGCCTTCGGCTTGGGCCTTTAACGCGAGAGCAGGCCTTTAATAGCCGGTAAAGCCTGCTACGGCGGGCTATAAGGCTATAGAATATTGATTTTCCAGTGCTCTGACATTCTAAATCATATGTGGACAATGTACCTGTAAGAGTTAACTATTAGAATAAATTCTTTAGGCACTATCCTCAAACATTTTAATGCAAGTTACTCTTAGTAAGATAGGCTGAATTCACATTTTACCTTTGCAAATACTACATCTTTAGTCTTTTAATTGGATTAGTGGAATTTCCCAAATTGAAAATACACTGATTATGGTTACGCCTAGGCATAAAAGTACTATATTTATAGATTTAGATGTGTATATATATCTTTTGGGATTTTCCTGAATCCCATAGAAGTAAAACAAAATACTTAAGTGTCAGAGGAGATATACAGATTTGAAAACTTTCTTTCGGAGTTGGTACCTACAATTATAACACTATAAACAGAGCTTTGGTTCTGAAATTGGTACCCTGTCTTTTTTAATTTAGCCATTTATGGAGCGACCAACACTTTCATGGATTGAACTTCTCCAGATACCGCTGTTTATTATTTTTACAGATGCCGGCCAAAACTCTGAAAATAAGTCTGCATAATGATTGACATTTAACTAACCCATTCTCACCAGTCTTTGAGTGAAACAAACGTATTTCTCCCTGAATTATTTAGACAGTTCTTCAGGAGAACAACATATAAATAACCAGAAAAAATTGTAAAATGTTAAGTACAATATTTACAATTCACAGCAGATTCACGTAAAACATATTTTTCATAATGAAATTCAACGTACAGTTGAACGAGTCTCGCCAACTTTTCATTTTCTTATAACACCTGCCCTAAAGTGGCTGTATAATATTAAAAAATTGAAAATGTTTTAATATATGTTCAGTCACTCATAGTTTATTAAACCCTAGCACATCACCATCACAAAATATATAAGGCTAACACACATTTGTTCAGAACAATACCGGAAATACAATATAATCAGTTTTTATAAGGGCAAAGACCTGTTAGGAAACAAAACAAGAAGTATGACATAATTATTTCTATAATCATAATTTGCTATAAACGTATACATAAACCAGCTCCTTATCTCTTTGCGTGTTTCTCGGAGCTAGGGTTACTCACTGACAAAATAAATAAAATAAAGCAGAAAAAGCTAGGTCACCGGTATAAAAATAGTCCTTAACTGGGAGACATTTCCATAACATGATTCTGCTCCATATGTTTTATAGCTCCATAGTTTCTGTAGTCCTAATTTGTGCTCTGGCTCCAGGATCATCTGTTCATATTTTAATATAAAATTTCTGTTTATTTTCTTTAAAGGTCTATCTATCCATCGCAATGAACAATTCCTTAAAATGTATCTGGTGCAAGCATTCTCCGTGGTGGATTTGGTTAAATTGCCTTAGTCTCCCTGGCATTTTCATTTTTAGCATACATTCTCTTGAGAGGAGCTCTTCCCCAGAGGAATAATTCTTAAAATAAAACAGACTCTGTATATGTATTGGTGAACTAGCAGATGTGCTCCTGATTTCTCCATCCAAAAAAATAAAACTAGTGACCTAATTTCTGACTCCCTGTTAGAAATGGGGTGTCTGGGTGGCTACGGCATGCACATTACGGTATGCACATAAGCCAGGATGAACCCACCACTCCAGTCAGGGCAAGTCAGATACACACCAAGATAAGTTGTGCTCTCCTGATGGTAGCTTGGCGCAGAACAGGCAGGCTTATTATCAGAGGCAATGTGTAAACCATTTGTGCAACATACTCTGCTACACAATGAATACACCACAAAAGAGACTTCACACAGGATTGTTTAAAATAGATTATTATATTTTACCTCCAACTAGACCACAATTACATGAATTTTAAATACTGGCAAGTAATGCAGAATGTTTAGAGTAAATCACATAAAATTGCAGTGAACACATAGGCACCATGCACCTGCCCTCCTATTACATGTTATACAGTCGTTTCAGTGAGCCCTTGTACACTGGGCGGGTACCTTAAGGTGCTCCCCCAGGGGCGGGGCCTCGTGACAGTCCTCGTGCATGGCTTTCCTCTGGTTGCTGAACAACGCATTGAAGGGGCAGTCCAGGGCCGGTCCTAGGCATGGGCGGTATGGGCAGCTGCCCAGGGCCTCGCGCTCAGGGGGGGCCCTCTGCCGGCCCCGCAAGCGCACTCGGGCAGGCAGTAAGGCACTTAGAGGGGCCTCACATCTTCCCTTTCGCCCGGGGCCTCAGAAGGCCTCAGAAGGCCTAGGACCGGCTCTGGGGCAGTCTGCACAGGGCTTCTCTTTGGTCGGCGACGCAAGAGGCGTCAAACTGGTGTTTCCAGCTGGCCCCCTCGTTCTCGGAGTGCTGAGGTCAGTTGACACTTGGGCAGTAACAAGGGCTCATCACGCGCTACCTGCGAAAATAAAGTGCTCACCCCACGCTGCCTGAGAAAATGAGGTGCTCACCGCATGTTGGCTGTGACTAAAATGTCCACACTTCAAATTTGGGGCAGAGCGAACACGCCACACACGCTTCTTGCCACAGAAAGCAAAATCGCTCAACACTTGCTGTATTTAGGCACTTGAAATTGCCAACTCAGAGTTCGATGTCAAGGAAATGACAAGGCAGAATTTCTTCTGATCCTGAGACTCTGGAAAACCGGGGGGCAAACAAACAAGCCCTTGGAGAACACTTGGGGCACAAAGGGAGGCCAGCACAGAAAATACATTTTTAGAATGCCAGTCCCTCCTGCAGGCCAGCGTAAGTTGTCCAAATGGAAGTTCCTCCTGGCATCACAGCAACGTGAAGATTGTACAGCCAGCAACGTCTAGTTACAAGTCCCATTCAGTGTCTAAAAACATGGGGTCATAGCCCCAGTACTTATACTCAAAAATGTCTCTGATGAAGGGGTGACTTTAAAGGAAACCTTAGAAGAGTGCAAGAATCCCTTTCAATCCATCCCTGGCTCCAGACGATCAGTGGGGGGCAATAAGCCCTTTGTGTGAGGGCAGGACACAACCTACATAAATGTTAAGTGTGAACCACCTTTCCCTCTCCCAGCCAAGGCACACTATCAGTATGCAGATGTATCCCCTTTCACACCCAGCCCTTCTTGTGTTGTTCTGTCTGGAAAGTATACAAAAAGTGCAGCTGTCCCCCAGCCTAGATATGTATTGGTGTCAGGCTGTAAAGCACGAAGTCATAAGCAAAGAGAAATGCCCACTTTCTAAAAGTGGCATTTCCAAAATAGTTATGTAAAATCCAACTACACCACTAAGTATGTTTTTCACCACTATTCTAAACATACCAAACATGGCAACGTCATTCTTTTCTGAAAAGGAATTACCACTTAAAAGTATTCAAGGGAATTTCCAATGCTAGCCTATGAGAAGTAGGCCTAACAGCAGTAAAAACAAAATAGGCTGTTTGTCACTACCAGGACATGCTATACATAAAGGCACATGTCCTACCATTTACTTTCACAGCACCTTGCCCATGGGGCTCCGTAAGGCTTACCTTGTGTAGGTGGACCTATGTGTAATAAAAGGGGAGTTTTGGCAAGTAGTTTTAAATGCCAAGCAGGTTTGAAATGGTACTTCTGTGAGTGGCACAAACAGTGCTGCAGGCCCACTTGTAGCATTTCATTCCCAGGCTCTGGGTATATGCTATACCACTGTACAAGGGACTTATAAGTAAACCAAATATGCCAAACAGGTGTAAACTAAGAATACCTTGTTTAGAGGAAAGAGCACATGCACTTTAGCACTGATTAGCAATGGTAAAGTGCCCAGAGTCCTAAAGCCAACATCAAGAAAGTTAGAAACATAGGTAGAGGAAGGAAGAAAGTTTGGGGATAACCCTACAGAAAGGGCTTGGTCCAACATACACCTTAACTGTTATGGTCACCCTATTACATTATTAGGCCTTTTTGGCATGCTGATGTAAAATGGCTACATCCACAGCCTTTTATCACAGAAGCAAGTTACTAATGTTACCATGTGAACACACTGTCTTTCGGTATAAATGAACGGCAGCAAAGTGGTTATTCTACTTTTAGAGGATTGTTTTTACCTCAGAAATGTCTGCAATACAAAAATAATTACTACTTGGCAAACATTAACATTTCCCCCCTAGTCATTCTGAGATGTTTGTACACTATGCCCATAGATAGCCCTTTGTACATAAGTAAATACCAAACTTTTTTGCATACACTAAAAACACACAGTTGCACGAGGTGATATTAGTGTATGACCAAAAATCCCATATGTGCGTTAATTAAAATTAGCATCCATTACACAGCCCACGCTTGCTGGGTAGCAGTGTGAGATCTCCCAGGTGTCATACAAGTTTGCTAGTGTTTGCTCTGTGTCATAATTTCATTGTAGAAAAATTGCTGCACTGATAAGAGTATGAAAAACAACTTTCAGAAGTGGCACATAAAACCTGACTTGCTGCAACAGTTGTGAGGATGGAGGATCATCTTAGTCCATATTTAAGTGCCATAGCATGGTATGGGAATGCCTAAACAAACAACCACATCCGTCTGTAGGTGTCACACTTATTGCGGAAGTCACTGGCATAGACACAGAGGAGGGACTGTCTTCTGGCCCTCCAGAATCTCCATGACCACCGTTGCCCGGTTCACCTACCTCATCCATAGTTTGGGCATCACCTCCCATCCCTCAGTGCCTGGTTGTATTCAGATCAATGGCTATGTAATTCAACAGCCGGAACAAGGGTCTATCCTCATCATAATATTATAGTAGGACACAGGGGGTGAGGGTGGTGACATGGACGACTCATTTATCCCAAGGGTAAGGACCACAAACACCCTGAAATCTGTTCCAAATGATAGGTCTCAATCCACAACACTTATCATTCTCTTGGGGCAGCCAAACAAGAGGTTGACCACTTTGGAGGCAGTAAAGCATCACTGCTGAAGAATACTCCAGTAACACAAAATTGCTTTATACATGTGCATAGATTTTAACATTGATTTTACAACATTGAGTGGCTTAACCTACACACAAACACAGGGAAGAATGAAGGCAGCAAGGATAGCCCGTGTGTGTTTTAAACTTACTGACTCACTGCATTAAACTTAGCCATTTGATGTTAGACAGCAGAAGGTAACAAAAAAGCAGAAGTTGCATTCAAGACCTTTTCTAAACACTAAGAGGAAGAAAACATCCTTTCTATATATGATTGGCTTTGATGTAGGGGCAAAAAGACACTAATAACTGTTCTTTGTGACTCTCCTTACCAGTTCTTTCAAATACCTCTGCCAACGTGTAGGAAGCACAAATCACACATCTTGATATAGTGTAAACGTGAGCATTGTGTAAGAAATATAGTTGGGATGGAGACATCAAGTAGTATTCGCTATGTGCTCAGAGTGTGTTTCGGGATAGGGATGGGTTTAGAATACTGTGGCCAGTGCAGACGGTATGAGTTTGGGTTGGGTATCATTTCATGTTTGAAAATTCAATGAAAGATAATTTTTCCTTTTGCTCCTTTTAGAATCTCTTGCATAGCAAACTAATTGTGTAGCATGAAACATATATGTATAACATATAATAAATAACATATAGTTATAGATAGGTTAGAGTTTACATTGGAATAGCGTTTTGTTTTGCACATAACTTTGGTGCAGTTTGAGCAATCTTCACAAAACGTTAGTAAAAAAGTTCCTCCCCAAATCTCCTTCTTGGCAAGTTTCGGGGTGATCTGTCAAGCAGAGGCCGAGAAAAAATGAAGGTCCCAAAACACTTTATCCCCATGCAGGTACTCATAGACATTTTAAGAAGTGGTTTGTAAAAAACAGAATTGCACAAATCTTGCAAGAAAGCTAGATCTGGGTGTAATTTAAATTAGGGGTCCTTTACCCTGCCTACATGGGTGATGCAAAATGTGCCATGCCAGCATCACTGGTGACATGTTGTACTTAAAACAAATAAACAAGACATGTACTTTCCTTCACGTGACTCAGGTCTAACCCTGGGCGTAGCAGGCTGGTGCCTCTACGTGTATTTCCATGGCGTTTCAAAAAAACTCAGTGGAAATACGCTACGCTCCCTCCCCCCTCCCAAATTCTTTCAAAATTAAAAAAGAAGCCACTTACCTGTAAAATTTAGTGTTTTTTTATTTACAGGATGCTTGGAGCAGGAAGGAGATCGGCCAGGCAGGGGAGGCTTCTTTGTTAATATTTAAAGAATTTGGGAGGGAGCGGCTAACTTCCCTCTGCCACAGAGGCAGAGTTTTGCCTACCTCCGCGCTCGCAACGGAGTGCGGAGTAGGCAAATTTCTGCAAACTCCGCTGGCAGAGGGGAGTTACCCGCCCAGGGTTACTCAGGGCCTGCTTCACAGAGAGCCTATGCACTCATGGCGGTGGCTCAGCAGTCGTTGTAGCGGCCCGCACTCGTGGTGCAACCTCTCCAGTGCAGTTTCCCATTGTGGAGGTCCCGCCATGAGTGCGAGCCTCCATCACAACTGTGGGGCCTCCACCACGTGTGTGGAGGCCCTTTGTAGGACTCTGAGTAGGGTCCTCAGTATTCAGAATTCCAAGCTGCCCTGAAAGTCCCAATGAGTGCTCATTTGAAGCCTGAAGCTCAGTCAGGGCTCAACAAGGAGGAATCTTTTGAATGCCCCTCTTCTGTCACTCAGTGTGCATGGATTACATGACTGGGTAGTGCTCTGATGGGGCCTGGGAACCTGGATTCTGTGTGCCGTATAGCAAAGTGCCCAGATTTGGACCCAAAAGCCCAGGGAGGCCTCCCCTGCTTGCTCGGAACAAGAAGCTCTGACAGGTCCCTAGGTCCGAGCCCCAATGGGCACGGGATGGAAGCCCCTAGCTTTGGGATCCATTTTGTGCCGGTATTGCCTGCTTTTCCAGGTTTAAAAGCTCTGACTGGGACCTGGCTAGAGCCCCAACAGGCCCAAGCGTGGCCCCTAAAGTTCTTCCCTGCTGGTCCGAGTTCAGAAGCTCTGGCCAAGCCCTGGGACACAGTTCCGGTGGGCCTAGGGGCAGAAGCCCCAGGCTTTGCCACAAAGTGCCCAACACAGGGTCCTACTGGCCAGTGAAGGCTACCCTTCTTGCCCGGTATTAGAAGCTCTGACTGGGCACCAGATCAGAGCTCCATCTGACCCAAGGGTAAAAGCTTCCTGACCTGGACTCCCTTCCATGACCCATGTGTCTTGAAGCATGAGCTGGGGACCTGCAGGATCAAGGAGGCCTCCCCTGCTTGTCTGTATTCAGATTTTCTGACCAGGTCCAGAGTCAGAACTCCAACTGGCCCTGGGGTCGAAGCCCCCGGCCATTGGATCCCTACTCCAGCCCGCAGTTATGCAAAGTGCCTGGGACTGGGTCCTGCGGGCCCGGCGAGGTCTCCAATGCTTGTCTGGGTTCCAAATGTTTGACCCGTCCAGAGCTCTGTGAGGAACCAGCCCACAGATTGTGCCACTTCGGGCTACGAGAATGGACACCTTAGATTGACTGTCACCTCCAAGGCTAAGCAAAATCATATAAGGAATTATGGCCAGCCACAACCGACAGTGGGAGTACCTGCAGGGCGGTGACGTGGGGAGGGGGAGGGGCAGGGTGGGGGTAGTAATGTAAGGATTACGGAGCTTCCCAGGTAAGTAAACATTTAAATAAATAAAAGGAATTTCGTTGAGTGCACTGCATCAAAAATGCGATGCAGTGCGCACAACCAAATTCGTTTTATTTTTTTAAATGTTTACTTACCTGTAAAACTCCGTAATCCATACATTACTACCCCCCCTCCCTGCCCCTCCCCCTCCCCATGTCACCGCCCTGCAGGTACTCCCACTGCCGGCTGTGGCTGGTTATGGCCAGATGGCCGTCCTTCAAGTGCTTTGTTAGACCTGGCATCATTGGCGTAAGTCTCCCTTCCATTCTTGACGGATTGCCTCCTCTGTTTTGATATGTTTTACTGGTTATATGCTTTGGGCCCTGTGCCTCTGCTAATCAGTGCCACAGTGCAAGTGCTCCCTGTGTTAAATTAATGTACTCATTGGTTATTCCATGATTGGGTTACTGGATTTATCTGTAAGCCCCTAGTACAGTGCACCATGTGTGCCCAGGGCTTGTAAATCAAATGCTGCCAGTGGGCTTGCAGCACTGGTTGTGCCATCTACAGAAGCAGCTTGTAAAGTGCGTCTCAGGCCTGCCATTGCAAGGCCTGTGTGCAGTCTAACACTGCCATGTCAACTTGGCCAAGTGCACCCACTTGCCAGTCTCTAAACCTTTGCTTCATATTAGACACCCCTATGGTGGGCCCACGGACAGGGTGCTTTGTAAGTATAAGGTAGGACATGCTCTGATGTGTGTAGCATGTTCTAATAGTGAATTACAGCCATTTTCGTTTATCAGTATTGAAGGCTAGGTCTGGGCGGTAAATTTTGTTCCGCTCAAGGAATTTGGGTATTTTTTTGCCCCAAGCACGCAAACTGCAATTGCGAACGGGAAAAAAGCATCGCGAAAAAGCAATTCCGCGTGTTCCTGGAATTTCTGCGTGTTCGCAGAGCTTTTTTACCGTTTCTTCGGAGATTTGCGTAACGCGATTCCGCAAATTCCGCCCATCCCTAATGAAGTCTACCTGTTCTCATAGGCCAGAATGGGCAGTTAGATTATTACATTCTTAAAATCCTAACTGACTCAGGGAACACAGTAGAAATTCGACTTTAGTATGCCTGAACTCAGAATAATAAAATACATATTTTAGTAAAGTTGGTTTTAATATTCTGTGTTTGAAAATACCACTTTTAGAAAGGATGTATTTTCTTGCCTAAATATCCAGGCCTGCCTCTGCTTGGTTGTGTATTCCTTGTCTAGGTTTGTGAGTGACAGGGCTGGGGGATTCCAGGAGACAAGCTGGGGCAGCCCGGTGGTGAATAGAGAGATCTGCATCTAGATGGGAGGGAGGAGTTGTACCTGGGACCTGAATAGGGCTGGGCCTTCCCTCCACAATGCTGACTCCACCCCCTGTGGCTTGTTTGATGTCTCTGCCCTGCACTGTGAAAGGAGAGGAGGAATCATGTCAACAGAGTGCTCAAGAGCTGTATCTTCCCTCCCCTGTACTGGCTCCACCTCCTGTGGGGCGGCTGATGTCTCTGCCCTGCACAGTGAAAGGAAGAAGAGAGCCATGTAAACAAAATGCTCAGGAACTGGTTTAGACTAGGCAGAGGCCCCTCTGCCTTCAGAGAACAAAGGAGTTTGGGATATAAATATTGGGACCCTGATCCCAAGAAATTAGATCACTTCTAGAACAAAAAACCTTTCTGCCAAGGAGAAAAACCAAGGAAGCTGCAGGAGTTGCACTGCTCCTCTGCCAGTGTGCTGTTTGCTGGGTTGGCATGCAGTGGTTGCTTCATTGCAAAGGGAAAGGAGAAGGAACTTTGTAAGGACGTTCATCTACAGAATAGTCTCCAAGGGCTTGAACTGTGCTTTTGTCCTGCTGAAGTCTCAGGGGCAAAAGACTTCACCTTCAGCTCCCTCCTGAATTTCCTTGCTGGGAATTCTAACTCCAGTCACTTGCGTGCCGCTGGGAGCTGGAAGCGCGACGCATCAAGAAGAAGCATGTCGCCGCCGCAGCTGAAATCATCGAAACACCGGAGAAGCGAGCCTTCGTCGCATCTCCCTGGAAGCGTGTGTTCATCGAAGCTGCCTGATGTTGCATCACCGGAGAGGCGTGACACCATCGAGAGAGTTGCCATCGCATCACCGGAGAAGCGTGTCGCAGGGCCTGTTGCGGCTTCAAATTACAGAGTCGTTGCAAGGCTGCCAGGGCGTCATCGCATTGTCATCGCATCGCCGCAACAAGGGCGCCATCTTCTCACATCGCAACCAGATCATCGCATCGCATCAAGGCGCCATCTTGCGCATCGCAACGGGCCCGCAGGCTGAGAATCTACGCATCACCTCCGCACCGGTAAGGCTCACGACGAGTCCCCTACTCTGCACAAGCATTGAGGAAGGACGCAACCGTTCCCCCGGGGTCACAGAACCGACGCATCTACCCTTTTGCGAGCCTTTTGTTCACTTTGCGTTACGCATCCAGGTACTTTGTTGAGAACTTTGTCGCATTTACCAACAACTTGAACTAAGCAACTTGAATCATCTTTTAAGTAATCTTAAGTGTAGTATTGTGGATTTTTGTTGTTTGTGGTCTTGTGTTTAAGTCTATATAAAGAATACTTATTTTTATAAAACCTGTGTTGTGTCCAACTGTAGTGTTTTCACTGTATTTCTATGTATATTCACAAATGCTTAACACACTGCCTCTGAGATAAGGCTGTCTGCTCGTGCCAAGCTACCAAGCGGGTGAGCAGGGGTTATTAGGAAGTGTAATCCCCTTATCCTGACTTAGAAGTAAGGGTCCAATTGCCAACAAGAGACCTCCAGATCTAACATACTTGCATATGGTTGCTCTAAACCCTGGGCATCTGGCCTTGCGCCATGCATTCATATGGCAGTTTTATCAAGGAAGAAAATTCAAGGGAAACGCCCAGTTTGCAAAGCACAGCATGGACAAAAGGAGTTGAACACCTTCTCGGCGTCTAATAGAGCTATTGCTGTTGGACCTCTGGGAGAATTTTATGGACTACGGAAAAACTTGCACACAGATTCAGCCATGTGGAGCGGTTGGGAACAAATCTCGATTGCGCAGGGAAAATAATATGTTCCATAAGTAATGAAAGATGGTTGGAGAGGGCTTTTGCCAGTATTTTATTATCCAAATTTAGAGGCAACAAAGGCATATAAGAACCACTGTGTAAATGTTCCATACCAGGTTTAGGAAGAAGGGTTATTACAGCCTGACGCATGGAAAGTGGCAAAGTGCCTGTTTTGAGGGATTCCTCATAAACTGCAAGTAGACGCAGCACAATTATATGTTTAAAATTTTTAAAGAATTCACCCATATAGCCAATTTTAGCCATCAAGATCATTGGCCTTGGAGTCTTCCAAGGAGTTTATGGCTTCTATAATTTCCTTACAGGATAAAGGTTCACTAAGGAATTGAAGTTGTGGCTTCCAAAGCCAAACCATAGCCATCTCATCAAGGTAAACAGTTTGGGCCATGATATCCCATAATAGACAAGTAGTGTACGGGTGAATATTATATTGGAGCAGGATAGCCTATATACCCTCATTAGAGGTGACCCTTGTGCCCCTGTCCAGACTCAACATGCAGATGTAGGCATTGCCTCTTTGCGGGTGGAGAAGTCGGGCTAGAGTGTGCCCAGGGCATTCGCCCTCACCATATCTGTGCGCTTGAGCACATTTACCCAGGTAGATAACCTTGCGCTCATCCATGTGTCGGTACTCAGTCAGAAGGGAGGCTCTAGCTTGAGGACAAGCTCACAGATGTCCCTGAGTACCCCCGAACGCTTAGAGATGCAAATGCCCATGATGTAGGCCTTGAACACCTCCCAAAGGGTAGCGGGGAAGCCACTGAGCTCTCATTAGGTCAAAAATATTCCAAAACCGCTGTACGCAGGTTGGAAAGAAAGTTTCTCTTGCAACACCAAGTTAGGGAAGGGCCACTGGCTGTCCCAAAACCATAAAGGAATCTCATCAGGACCAGAGCAGGAGAATGATCAGATAATGTGTGAGATAGGTGTTATGTGGAGAGAAACCATGGACACAGAGTGGCAGATAGAAGGCAATAGTCGATGCAGGACCATGTGTTATGAGGGGCCGAAAAATGGGTAAACCAGAGGTTGGAGGTACCTTTGAGGTGGGTAGCATTTCACAATGTGTGTATCACAAATTTCATTGAGTATGTGGATTGATCTCGGTTTGGTGGTTGGTGCAGGTGTGATAGTATCAACGGTAGGGTCCTTTAGGAGATTAAAATCTGCAACCACAGTAATTTGGTCGAAGTCCATAAATTCAATCTTGAGTAGATAGCAACAGAAATAACTCCAGAGAATGTACATTATGGGTTTAACTGTTGGAGTAGTTCTGTTGTTAGCCGCTGCATGGTGGGTCTACTTCTTCGTGATCTTCTTTCTTGTTCTCTTATCGGGATCTGAGGAAGGAAGGTTCAGGGTGCCCCTAAATACTGAATTTAAGGGTGTTACAGGTAGGGCAAGGGCAGGGACCAATAGGTGCCTGTCCTGGGGTGGGTACACCCCCTAATCTGCTCCTCTCCTGTGGGAGGCGGGCAGGGGCCTAGCTGGGATTGGGCAGGGCTAACCATCTTCAAGATGGCCGGACCCCAGGTTCATGCTTCACCTAACCTCTCCCACCTGACGGGTGGGGTTGGCACAGGCTGGCACCCCCCTTCCTGACGTAGGGTTTCCTGCCAGTCTTCCCGCCAGAGTGGGGGTCAGAGCTGGTGGGGGCCAGTTGCTGAGTACAGCAAGTGGTCTGGAGAAGCTCACAAAGGTGGCAGGCCTTTGAAGCTTCCCCCTGCCCATCCTGGAGGGGAGACCTAGCACCTCGCCCAGGATGTGCATTGTTGCCAGCCCAGGAGAGCGGGGGCTCTCCACCCAGGGGTCCAGCAACATGTCTGCTGTGTGGCAACCTAGGCAGCCTCTCAGACTAGACGTTGATTGTAGGGTAAGTTTTCAGGGGGCAGCTCTAAGATGCCCTCTCGTGCATTTTACATTAAATCCCTCACTGGCATCAGTGTGGGTTTAATGTGCTGACAAGTTTGATATCAAACTTATCAGTCTTCAGTGTAGCCATTATGGTGCTGTGGAGTTCGTAATAATGAATTCCCAGCACCATATACTCTTAGTGGCAGGAATGGCCCTGGGAACTGTAGGGGCACAGGGCTCGTGCACCTGTGCCCACACCACTGGCATAGGGCACCCAGCTAGAGGTATGCTAGAGGTATGCACAGGGATGTGTGCCATGTTGACTCTTTGTTTAGTACTGTACTTAGACACTCAGCCTGCAAAGGCAGTGTGTTGGTGTGAGGGTACAGGGCTGCAGCCCTTAGGGGTCTTCTCAGGTCACCATGCCCCGGGTACCTAGGGAACCATCTACTAGGGGCTGACAGGTGGCCAGAGATGCCAATTGGGTTTTAGGTTCAACACAGTTTTACGGAAGGAACACTGGCCCTGGGCACCTGGTTGGCAGGAGCTTGGGGCACACTCAGTCAAAGCACATCAGCAGTTCAGCAAAAAGTGGGAGCATGCCAATGCAAGAAAGATGGCACTTTCTCACACAACCCCCCCCCCCCCCAAACGAAAGGTGATTAGACTAACCTTGCCCTAGAGAGTCTTCATTGTCTAAGTGGAAGAGCCTGGAAAGTCCATCTGCATTGACATGGGCAGTCCCTGGTCGGTGTTCCACTTCAAAGTCAATTCCCTGTAGGGAGATGGACCATCTTAGTAGTTTTGGATGTTCCTCTTTCATTTGCATTAGCCATCTGATAGGTCTGTGGTCAGTTTGAACCAGGAAGTGAGTCCCAAACAAGTAGGGTCTCAACTTCTTCAGGGACCAAACCACAGCAAAGGCCTCCCTCTCAATGGCACTCCAACGCCTCTCTCTGGGGAGTAGCCTCCTGCTTATAAAAGCAACAGGTTGTTCTTGGCCTTCCTCATTGATCTGGGATAGGACTGCTCCTATACCTAGCTCAGAGGCATCAGTCTGCACTATGAACTGCTTGGAATGGTCTGGTGCTTTTAGAATTGGTGCTGAACACATTGTTTCTTTCAGGGTGTCAAAAGCCTTTTGGCAGCTAACAGTCCAGTTTACTTTCTTGGGCATTTTCTTGGAGTGGAGTTCTGTGAGGGGGTTCACAATGGCCCCATATCCCTTCCAAAACCTCCTGTAGTACCCAGTCAAGCCAAGGAATGCCCTGACTTGGGTCTGGGCTGTTGGAGCTGCCCAGTTCATGATACTCTGGACCTTGGCTGTAAGGTTTGTACCTGGCCTCCACCAACCAGGTGGCCCAAGTCCACCACAGTGCCCTGCCCTTGCATTTGGATGCCTTGATAGTTAGCCCTGCAGATTGCAGGGCTTGTAAAAACTTCCCAGGGTGGATCAGGTGGTCCAGCCAGGTGGAGCTAAAGACAGCAATATCATCAAGATAAGCTGCACTAAACGACTCCAACCCAGTCAGGACTTGATTCACCAACCTCTGGAAGGTGGCAGGGGCATTCTTTAACCCAAAAGGCATTACAGTAAACTAAAAGTGCCCATCAGGGGTGGAGAATGCTGTTTTCTCTTTTGCTCCTGGGGCCATGCCAATCTGCCAGTACCCTGCAGTTAAGTCAAAAGTACTGAGAAATGTGGCTGCCCCCAATTTGTCTATCAACTCATCTGCTATTGGAAAGGGTTGAGCATCTGTCTTGGTGACATAGTTGAGCCCTCTATAGTCCACACACAACCTCATCTCTCTCTTTCTACCCTGTGAATGAGGTTTGGGGACCAGAACCACTGGGCTAGCCCAGGGGCTCTCAGAGGGTTCAATAATCCCTAACTCCAGCATCTTGCTGACTTCAGCTCTGATGCTTTCCTTGACTTGGTCTGATTGTTGATAGATTTTGCTTTTGACAGGCTTAGTGTCACCAGAGTCCACATCATGGGTAAACCATTGATCACTGCGACCCCCAAGTATACCCCTATTTCCGGCACTATTGAACAACTTCGTTGGTTGCCAGTAAAGAAAAGAACTAAATTTAAAGCACTCTGTATTGCTTATAAAGCAATTCACTCTCTAGGACCTGCTTTTTTAAAAGATGTATTCTGGTCTACACCCCTGTTAGATCCCTCCGCTCTTCTACTGCCAGTCTTGTGCAGGTCCCAAGGACTAAGAAAGTCTCTTGGGGTGACAGGTCCTTTATAGTGACCGCTACCAAACTTTGGAATAGTCTTCCAAGCCAAATCAAAGCCTGCACTTCCCTTCTCTCTTTTCGCAAACAGATAAAGACTTGGCTTTTTAAACAGTAATTATTTCAAGGACACCATAGTGGACACTCAGCGCCGAGACACCCTCGGGTATTTGTGCGCTTAACACATTTCCTAAAAAAAATTTTTAAAAAAATAGTTGGTCAGACCAGGGGTCAGGGAAAAGACACTAGCATACTGTTGAAAAACTTGGTTGCAGTCAGTCTGCTGTTGGGCAGAGAGGGTGTCTGAAAAGACTACTCCATCCACTGACCCATCTTTTGGGCTGCAAGAGAGGACATCAGGGAGAGGTTCACTCTCTGCTTCCTGTTCCTCATCAGTCACCATCAGCATGGTGATGTCAGCCATGTCATGGTAGAGCTTAAGGTGGTTCACACGGATAACCCTTTTGGGTGTCCTGCTTGTGCCCAGGCCCACTAGGTAAGTGACCTCACTCTTTTTCTCCAGGATAAGGTAAGGGCCACTCCATCTGTCCTGGTGCCTCTGGCTCCAAAACCCATACCTTTTGCCCAGGTTGAAATTCAACCAGTGCAGCTTTTTGGTCAAGTCAAGTCAAAGGTACTTTATTCGGTTACAATCGATAACCATAAAAGCATACAGAATGCAAAATACATTACATTAAAATATACACAAGATTGTGCAAAAGATATTACATTAAAAGAGATTTTTACAATTAAAAACAGGAACAAAAGTACATTAACCGGTTATAAACGGGAGAAGTGGGGCAAATAGACTGCATCATGGCTATAGCGTTATGTCCTTAGTTAATGATGATAAGCAGAGTTCAACGTATATGCGGTACAGGGGTAGAAATGATACAATTATTGTGTTTTTATTTGCCCATCTCCTCTTTGTGGCTCCCAGCTATGCAAATATGGAACGACCTGCCTATCCTTAAAATTGACAATTACCAAATCACCTACCATGTTCTTAGGGTGAGACCCTATCCACCCCACCCTTCTCACACTCAAAATTCTGCCATTGATACTAGTTGGGAGTGGTCTGTTTTTCGTCAGCCAATACTGTACTTTGTTTTTAAGGCCCTGATGGCCTTCAGTTTTCCCAACAGTGAGCTCCGGCACTCCCGATAGGACGCACACATAGGGTCCTGCCTCTGGTGGTAAATGTGTGCAGTTATTGGTTTGTACTAGACCCTCGGGAAGCTTACCTAGTTGGGTCGGCCGTGCTCTAGAGATAGAGCTGTTGGCTGCAGTGCATTTATTAAAAGGCTCCTTACTTTTAGGTGCTCGGGATTCAGGGTCCGATGGTTGACCCAGGGGGGTTTTATGATTGACAACAGTGTCATAGGTATTTAAAGCAGCTATACTCTGAGATTGGTTGTTTGTCAGGTTGTTTACCTCTAGTTCTGCGAGTTTTACCCCAATTCTCTCTATTGTGTCGATTATCGGGACAAGCAGGTTTTTAAGCAGTTCTTCTAGGCTAGCTAGCAGGGTGGCTGGAAGGAGGGATACAGGTTTTTCCAGTAATTGATTGGGGCTCTCAGGGGTGGCGGCAACTGTAACCATAAGTGGATTTAAGGTGTTTTTTGGGTGTTTCGAGGGTCTCCCATTGCAAGCTACACTTTTACGTTTAATACCCTGAGCAAGAACCTGTGGACATTCTATCAATTGGGCGGTGGGAATTTCTACTAAAGCAACATCCGGGTTTACCAGGGAACTGTTAATAACTTGCTGCGGTTCTCTGGGCTTAGGACTTCCAGAACCCACAGGGCATGAATAGGGACCAGTCTGTTCATCTTCCTGCGATATAATGCTATACTTAGTGTTACAAATCCCATTAAGCTCTTTCAACAATACAGTGTTCGGCGAATCAAGTGGAGTTGAGGGGTATCCTTCACAGCATGTGACATCTTTGGGAAGGCTGTGTTCGATAGTAGCAATGGCCGATGTCACCCTGGTTGGATATGTTATGTTATGTTATGCACTTTTGTATTGCGCACAGCTGCCCCAGCTAAGGGGCGTCCTGGCGCATGGCAGGCAATGTGCAACAGATAGCAGAAACACAACACAGATAAAAGATCTATTTAAAAAAGAAACGTTTTCAGAGCTTTGCGAAAGGCCAAGAGGTCAGTCAGTAGCCGCAAGTCCACTGGGAGGGAATTCCAGAGTTCAGCCGCCCTCACCCGAAAAGAGCGACCACCAGCCCGACACAACCTGTATCGGGGGACCACCGCGAGCGCTTGGCTTCCCGATCTCAAAGCGCGGGAAGGAACATACCACGACAGGAGGTCAGCAAGAATTGGCGGACCTACTCCCCTCAAGATCTTAAACGCCAAGCACAACACCTTGAACTGGATGCGTGATTTAATGGGGAGCCAATGCAAGGATCTCAAGACTCCTGAGACAGAGCTCCTACGGGGTAAGCCTACAATGGCTCTAGCCGCGGCATTCTGCACTCGTTGAAGGCGGGTAGTCTCCGCCACGTTGGTCCCTACCAAAAGCGAGCTGGCATAGTCCAGGCGAGATAATACCGTGGCCTGGACTATCAGCTGCCTGGTACCACGGTCAAAGAACTTAAGAATGGGCCTCAGCGACCGCAAGATGCCAAAACAGCCGGCCGCGATTTTCTTCGAGTGGCCCTCGTAACTGAGAGCGGGATCCATCCACACTCCCAGATTCCTAAGTTTAGTGACCGGGAGAGGGACCGGCCCCAGTTCAATGGGCCACCACTTGTCCCCCCACAGTTCCGCCTTCCTGCCAACGATCATGATCTCGGTTTTCTTCGCGTTGAGCTGGAGACAGTTGTTCTTCATCCAGCTTGCCACCGCCCTAAGTCCACTCTGAAACCTGGGGGCATCCCGGTCCGCATCCCCGCTGATAGTCACCGCTAGCTGAGTATCGTCAGCATACGAGACCATAGTCATGTCCCATTGCTTGACGATCTCAGCCAGCGGTCTCACATACAGATTGAAAAGCGTGGGACTCAGCGAGGAGCCTTGCGGGACCCCCTGTCTCAGAGGAAGGAATTGGGACTGGTACGGTGGCAGCGCAACGCTAAAGAAACGATCGTTCAGGAAAGAGCGAAACCACTGGAGGGCAGAGCCACCCAGCCCGACCTCCTCCAGGCGATGCAACAGGATAGGATGGGACACGGTGTCGAACGCGGCGCTCAGATCTAATAAAACGAGCGCCGCTGTCTGCCCCGCATCCATCACTGTGCGTAGGTGTTCAGCCATGGAGAGAAGGGCAGACTCCGTGCTGTGACCAGCACGGAAGCCATTTTGGGTGGGATCCAAGATGTTAAACTGGATGAGGTGGGCCGAGAGAACTTTGTTGACATGGGCCTCCATTACTTTGGTAGGCCAGGGAAGCAAAGAGATAGGTCGATAGTTTTCAGGCTTGTCTGGGTCCAGTGAGGGCTTCTTTAGGATGGGGGAAACCATCGCCCGCTTCCAGCTACGGGGGACCGTGCCCGACTCCAACGAGATGTTGATCAGGGAGTGTACCACGGTCCGACCCACGAACGACTCATCTCTAAAGAGAGCCGAACTGAGAGGGTCGGCGGGGGACCCAGATTTCACCTGCTTTGCCAAGATGTTAACAGGGGAAGCGAGTGCAGGGCTGTGTCTCCACAGATGGAAATCGGAGACTCAACTGGGGGTCCTGTGCATGGAAAGGTCATATAGATGTTTTGGACCTTTTCCTGAAAGAACGCCGCAAGAGCCTCACAATGAGCAGTAGAGCCCGTCGTCGGAGCATCGGGGCGCTTAGCTAGAAGATCCTTCATCAATTTGAAAATAGTTTTCGAGGGGTTAGAGCTGTTGCCGACTTCGGCAGTATAATACAATGCCCGAGCACGGCACACAGCCCGATGGTATACTTTGACAGAGGCGAGATAGATAGCTTTTTTCCCCGAATCGTACGCCTTCCGCCAAGCCCTCTCTGCGCGCCTGCAACTGCCCTTGAGCGCACGTAGGGCGCCATCGTACCATGGGCTAGATTCTCTGGCACTGGTCTTACAGGCGGTGAGTGGAATGAGCGCATCTAGCGCTTTGGAGATCCACGCGCAGAACCCATCGTAACCTGAATCAACAGTTACAAACGGATCTAATGGCTCTGCAGCGAGGACACGGTGCAGATCTTCCAACCGTAATTTGCCCCAATGCCGCCTTACGATCAGCTTAGCAGGAGGGATGACAGTCCTACCTGATAAAGGGGTACTAATGGCGACCAAAGAGTGATCAGTCCAACCCAGGGGCGAGACGGCAGTGACAGAAGCATCTGTCAAATTAGTGAAGAAGGGATCTAGCAGGGGCCACCGATGTGGGTGGGCTGCTGAACAAGCTGCAGCAACTGTAAGGCCTCCAAATCCGTGAGAATGCCACTGACCGCAGGTAGGTTGGGTCTATCGAAATGGAGATTAAGGTCCCCCAGAATCGAAAAATTGGGACACCCCACCACCAAGGAGCTGACCACGTCCGGGAAAGCGGCGCGAAACGCCGCCTCGCTCCCTGGGGGACGATAGACCACCATCCCCGAGAGTGAGAAGTGAGGAGTAACCAGAATCTTAAACAACACACTTTCACATCCCGCAATGGTCAGTGCGGTCCAGGAGCAAGTAAGACTAGAACGAATAGCCAGGGCAATTCCCCCTCCCCTAGAAGATCGATTAAGGGTACGGACTGTATAGTCAGGGGGGAATGCCAGATTAATAATGGCTGCGTCCTCGTCTTTCAGCCATGTCTCGGTGATAGCCACGATGTCCGGGCTTTCATCCTGCAACAGGTCAAATACTGCCTGATAGTGTGACACCAGAGACCTAGCATTAAAACTAAAAATGCGGAGAACATGCTCCGGGCAGGTGTTGCAAACGGCTGCCACCGGACGTGTGGGGGCAATGGAAGTAGCTTGCTCCAGAAACCACTGACAGCCAGCACAATGATAGGGACCGTCCAATGGATGTAGGAGGGGTAAGCTACAGCCAGCAGTCCGGCGTCCCAGGTCACGCAGGGTGTCACAAGAGTATGTCAACATGGCTGGAAATAACCAACCGCACCCCGTACCAGCAGGGCCTGGCCAGAGTCCCGCGCGTCCTTAGCGCGGACGGGCGCAGACGGGCAGGACTCTGGCACGACTCCGGCCAAGCGACGGCGTCCCAGCTGCGCGTTCCCGCTGCGCGGAGAGGACGACTTTAAATAGGCGTCCCCTGGACTGAAGCGAGCGTCAGGACGCTCTAAGATGGCGCCCGCAAAAGCGCCAACAGCCCCAATCCAAAATGGCGGCCAAAGTTGAATAGATATGCCCCCTCGGGACCCGGACCCGCCAAAACGGCGGTGCATCAACTCTTTAAATGCAGGTAAGTGGAGACCCTTGCCCCCAGGCCAAGCAGCAAAGCACAAGAAAAATAAACGCTAGTAAAATGCACATTTAGTTAAAATACAGCGCTGAGGAGCGACGCGCTAAAAAGCTAGGCCAGAAGTAACAGCAGAGCCTGACCGCCGTCAGACCCCACGAGTCCGCCTTAAATAGGCGTCCCCTGGACTGAAGCGAGCGTCAGGACGCTCTAAGATGGCGCCCGCAAAAGCGCCAACAGCCCCAATCCAAAATGGCGGCCAAAGTTGAATAGATATGCCCCCTCGGGATACAGGTCCAGTGTCCCTCTCAAGGATCCACCCTGGGCAGGAGTTTGATTGTAGAGTACTTTAGTCATCATGGGGCAGCTAAATTCACACACCCATGCAAGTGAATTGACAGTTTATTAGACTACTTCCTTATTGTGTCCGGAGAGAGGCTTGGTAGGCTCTGGGCAATACACTGTAGAGATCCTACCTTGGTTCTTCGGTAATCCAAGAATCGTGCCCCGTCCCGCCCTCTTCTGGCCTCTCTTAGCCCACGTAGGAACTCCCCAAGAAGCAGGTAGGGGGTCCGAAAATCACCCACCCAAGTGTCTTGGCAGCCCCCACTCCACTGGGGCTGCCCTCCCTAATGGAGCGCTAACAGGGCAGGATAGGGTGAGCTGCAGTCATCCAGCTCAAGGGCAGCCCCGCAATCTCTCCCCAGGGTCTCTCGCTCCTTCTGCGGCAATGCGTGCCCCAAGGTTCCTATGGTCTGCCCTGGGGCCCCTCAGCTACAGGCTCGGACTCAGTGGTGCAACACCAATAGCGCAGGTACAAATATATGGGGGAAGAGGAGATTAGCCCTAGGCCTTTGGCCTCCGCCATCCCTTATTCCGTTATGTGCTCCCCTGTCCGAGGCTATCAATGAAGGGGGGAGGGCTGGGGTCAGGGGCTCAGTGCTCAAAACACTCACTACGTGGTGCTCACCACAGCTCTCAGCGTGCGTCTCCCATCTCCCGTATTTCTGTGCTGGGGGGGCTGTCCGATCACCAGAGGCCTGCACCTGTCCCCCCGCCAGGTCCAGTGCAGGGGAGGCCGGCGCTCCGATGCGTCCGTGGGCCCAGTGTCTAAGATGGCGCCAGGCACTCCAGTATCTCCTTCCCGCAGCGGGAGGGACGTCCTTCACCTCTCTCCCCGATGCGCGGCTTTCACCAGCATCGCCTCAGCGTCAGAAGCGGTATGTTGCACCTCTCACCTGTCCTGCACTGGCGCAGCGGCCTGCAGCCTCCCCCGCGCACCGCGGCAGCCCCCACGTGGCACGGGGGCACAGAGCTACTCCAGTGCGGTCTGAAGGCAGGTTTCAGCGGAGCTCTCCGCGCAGCAGGGCCCGCACCGACAAAGCAGTGTTTCCGTCCGTCACCACAAGGCGAGAGTGACTTCATCAAGGCTCTGATGTCAGACCTAGCCCGCCGGCCGCGTGCGGACCGACCATAACTGTACCCGCACAAGCCTCTTCATGTTAATCAGGTCGCTGTTGGCGCCCCCCCCCCCCCCCCCCCCCCCCCGGGAATCAGACCTCCATCACAGAGGCGCCGCTCCGTCGACCAGTAGGCCTCCGAGTGCCACGTACCTCCAGTCAGTCTCTGCCGATCTGCCTTCCTCAGTGTTCAGCGCCTTCACAGCTCCAGAGTTCGCTGCTGAAACAGCCACGGCCCTGCTGCGAACAGAGCCCAGGCTGCACAGGTGAGCTCCCCCGCTACTTCCGCTGCACACCCAGCTTTTTGGTCATATCAGTGCATCTGAAGCTCCTGGCTGGCCTCAAGATTCTTGGATGCCTTTTCCATATACTCAGCCATTCTGGACTTTAGGCCAGGCACATAGTCCACAATGTCTTGTTTGGGTTCTTGGAGAGGCCTCTCCCAATCCTCTTTCACAAGACAAAGTGGTCCCCTTACAGGATGGCCAAACATAAGTTCAAAGGGGGAAAACCCTACTCCCTTCTGTGGCACTTCCCTACAAGCGAAAAGCAGGCATGGCAAGAGGACATCCCATCTCCTTTTGACTTTTTCAGGGAGTCCCATGGTCATACCTTTCAATGTCTTGTTGAATCTCTCAACAAGGCCATTGTTTTGTGGGTGGTAAGGGGTAGTAAACTTGTACTGCACACCACTCTCCGTTCACATGTGTTTCAGGTATGCAGACATGAAGTTGGAGCCTCTGCCTGAAACCACCTCCTTAGGAAATCTTACCCTAGTGAAGACACCCAGGGGGGCCTTTGCCACTGCAGGAGCTGTAGTAACCTAAGGGGAATTGCTTCAGGGTACCTAGTAGCATGATCTACTACTACTAGAATTAATTTGTTCTTCCCTGAGGCTGTGGGAGGTTCAAGTGGACCCACAATGTCCACCCCTACCCTTGCAAAGGGGAACCCCACCACTGGCAGGGGTATCGGGGAGGCCTTTGGGTGGCCACCTGTCCTGCCACTGGCCTGACAGGTAACACTAGAACTCACAAACTCCTTCAACTGTGGATGCATCTGGGGCCAGTAGAAGTGACTGACTAGCCTTTCCCAAGTTTTGTTTTGCCCCAGATGTCCAGCTAGGGGAATGTCATGAGCCAATGTTAATAGGAACTCCCTGTATTTCTGTGGCACTACCACTCTCCTGGTGGCTCCAGGAGTGGGGTTTCTTGCCTCAGCATACAGTAATCCCTCTTCCCAATAAGCTCTGTGGGTACCACTGAGATCTCCCTGTGCTTATGAAACAGTTTGCTGCATCAGGCTTTCAAGTTTGGGACTGTCTTGCTGACCCTGACACAGCTCTTCCCTAGTGGGTCCCCCTGGGCCCAAGAGTTCAACCTGGTAAGGCTCAAGCTGCATGGGCATAGTTCCCTCTAGGCTTTCCAAGTCTTCTTCCTGAGGAGAGGGGGCCTTGGGGTTTTGCTGTGTAGAAGCTGGTCCCCCAGTCTTCTGGTTCTTCCTCTTGGTGGGTTGGGCCATACTTTCAGGCTCCAAACCTACTTGTGCACCCTTCATTTTGCTCTGTGCTCTGGTTTGCACACACCAGTCTAGGGATACCCAGCATGGCTACACGGATTACTTGCTCAACCTCAGCCCAGGCTGAAGTTTCCAGGTCATTTCCAAGCAGACAGTCAGCTTGTAACTGTGTAGAGACCCCCACTAGTTTCAGGCCAGTTACTTCCCACCAACCTAGTGTCACCTTAGCCATTGGACGATTAGTGGTAACACTGTCAGCATTAGTGACTGGGTAAGTTTTCCCAATCAAGTATTGCTCTGGGGAAACCAGTATATCTTTCACCATAGTGACACTGGCACCTGTAACCCTCAGGGTTTCTACTCTAGGTCCATTAACAGAGGGGTATTGCAAATAATTTTTTAAGTTGGGTGGTAACCCAGCTACATTGGCAAACTCCACTTCCCCCAAGGAGACTAGACTATCTTGAGTGTATTCCCGGATTTGCTCTGGGCACTCCGCTGATCCCATCTGTAGACTTGCTGTCCCTAACTAGCTGTACTGGGTGCCTTAGGGGCTTTGTTGTAGGGCTAGTTCTTGTCTTCAGTTAAATGTCCCAACTTCTTACAGTTGTTACAATAGGCCTTGTTAGGATCAAAGGGCCCGATTCACAGAACTAACTTAAGACAAAATCCTAAACGTACTACTTTTGGTATTCACAGACGTTAGGATTTTGTCTTAAGTTTGTCTTAAGACAGACTTAAGACAAATTCCTAACTTAAGTCTGTCTTAAGTCTGTCTTAAGTCTGTCTTAAGACAAACTTAAGACAAAATCCTAACTTCTGTGAATACCAAAAGTAGTAAGTTTAGGATTTTGTCTTAAGTTAGTTCTGTGAATCGGGCCCAAAGTTCTTCCCTATAGGGCTGAGGCACATAGGGAGTAGTTTGGGACCCACCACCTGTACAGGTTTTTGGGACCCTTTGGAAGACTCAGACTTGTTATCTTGGGGATTCTCACCACATTTCTCCTGGGGAGGTTTTGTAACCACCTTCTTTTGGTCACCCCCAGTGGTTGTCCTTGCCACCCTAGTCTTGACCCAATGGTCTGCCTTCTTTCCCAATTTTTGGGGAGAAATTAGACCTAGGTCTACCAAATGCTGATGCAACTTTTCATTTGTGCAATTACTCAAAATGTGTTCCTTCATAAACAAATTGTAAAAATCATGCATATTGTGTCCAGTTAACCAACCATCCAGTGTCTTTACTGAGTAGTCTACAAAGGCTATCCAGGATTGGGTCTGGGTTTTGTGAGCCCCCCTGAATCTAATTCTGTACTCCTCAGTAGTGAGCCCAACTCCCTCAGAGTTTTCTTTATGAGGTCATAGGACCCTGCATCTGGCTCAGAGAGGGTCTGAAGCCTGTCTCTGTAGTTTCCATTGAACCGTTGCAACAGGAGTGCCCCCCAGAGAGGTTTCTTTAATCTTCTCATATCACAGGCCCTCTTAAAGGCTGTGAACCACTTGGTGATATCATCACCTTCCTCAAATTTAGGGACAATCCCTTTGGGGATTTTAGGATCATAAGATTGCTCTCTATCCTTGTTATTTGTATTGCTGCCACCAGAGATAGGGGCTAAGCCCATCTCTTTCCTTTCTTTTCCAGAGCCAGGAGTATGGACTCTAGATCTAATCTCTTGGTCACCTTTGCTAAGACGTTATCCTCTTCATTTGGACTCCCCTCAATGAGCCATAGGCCCTAGCCCACCCGTGTGGTTCCTAGGCTCCCAGAAGCAGACTCTTGGAGTTAAGGGTATGGGGACAATCACTTCCCTAGAGATGGGTGAAGTATTACTATCATCCTCCTCCTCCTCTTCTTCTTCCTCTGGATGGGTGTCACCCTGCTCAGAGGGGTGGCCTTTTGCATACTCAGCCAGGAGCTCCTGGAGCCCTTGTTTGGTTGGATGCAGGTCCATGACTATCTTTTTAATTTTGCATAAGGACCTCAATTTCTTGAAGGACAAGTGTATGTAAGGTGTGAGGTTGAGCTCCTCAACAACTAGGTCCATGGTGTCATCTTCACTAATAGTTGGGTTCTGTTGAGACATTCTAACCTGACAGTTCTAACCCTCTACCCTAACTATAGTAAGTTTTATTTTTCTAAAATTCTAATGGGACTTAAGCATGGCCCTACCAGACAATTTCAGAATTCTAAAGGTAATTTATAAGTTCTGTCGTGTCCTCTCCACCCAGGGGTCCAGCAACATATCTGCTGTGTGGCAGCCTGGGCAGCCTCTCAGACCAGACGTGAATTGTAGGGTTGGTTTTCATGGGGCATCTTTTAAATGCCCTCTCGTACATTTTACATTAAATCCCACACTGGCATCAGTGCGGGTTTAATGTGCTGAGAAGTTTCATATCAAACCTGTCAGTCTTCACTGTAGCCATTATGGTGATGTGGAGTTCGTAATGATGACCTCCCCGCACCATACTCTTAGTGGCATCATTGCACTTACAGTGCCCAGGAATGGCCCTTGGTACTGTAGGGGCACAGGGCTTGTGCACCTTTGCCCACACCACTGGCATAGGGCACCCAGCTAAAGGGGTGACTGAGGTATGCCAGGGCAATGGACCTTGTGAGCATGACACACCGGGATGGGTGCCATGTCGACTCTTTGTTTAGTACTGTATTTAGACACTCAGCCTGCAAAGGCAGTGTGTTGGTGTCAGTGTACAGGGCCCTACCGGTGGCACAATAAGTGCTGCAACCCATAGGGGTCTTCTCTGGTCACCATTCCCTGGGTAACTAGGGTACCATCTACTAGGGGCTGACAGGTGGCCAGAGATGCCAATTGGGTTTTAGGTTGGACACAGTTTTAGTGAAGGAACACAGGCCCTGTGCACCTGGTTGGCAGGAGCTCAGGGCACACTCAGTCAAAGCACATCAGCAGTTCAGCAACAAGTGGGGGTATACCAATGCAACAAAGATGGCACTTTCTCACACCGGGGCCTGGCCAACATGGGGGGGAGCCATCAAAAACAAGTGCGGGAGCAGTGCTATTTTTTTTGTTGCCGTGGATGAGCTGATCCAATAAGAAGTTGCAGTAAAAAAAAATCAAAACTTTTTGGCCCCAGATGTGGTCTTCTTGAACCCCACCATCAGGCTTAGGGTGTCAGGGTATTTCTACCCTGCCCCCTTATGTTTTCTCTAAAAATAAATTGTCCTATGATGGCTGCCACCACTTCCTGGTTGAGGTGGTGGCAGCCAATTGGATCTCAGCTTGAGATCCGTTGGGATCTCCAGAGGCTCCGCGTGTAGATGTACAAGGTTTATGAGCATTACTTGCTCAAAAACTACTGAATGGATTTATACCAAAACACAAAAAGCATTGTTTTTTCTACCAAGATCTAGCTTTCTGCCAATTTGATGTAAATGGTTCAGTGGTTTAGCCCGTTGCTGTGTCTAAAGTTTCTATGGGAAAATTAATTGGGAAAACGTGTTTTGGGACCACCGTTTTCTTTTGGTCTCCCCTAGACAGACACCCTGCAACTTTCCATGCAAAAACTAGGCAAAAAAAAACACTTTTTTGGAAAGTTTTGTTAAGCTTCGTCAAACTGCACCAAAGTTCTTAGCAACACAAAAAAATGGATTTCCTATTGAAACGCACTGCTTTATATATCTATAGATATATAGATATATACATTCACAGCATACACAAGACATCCAAACAGTCACAGATACGATTGACATAGACATAACTACACACACATGAATGGATGAATGCCTAAGTATATGGGAAATGTGTATCAACACATATATGAATACATATGTTAATGTCCAGTTATGGTAGTACGCACAGAAATATTTATGCAGTGGCTGTATACATGAATGAAAAATAAATAATCAGTCTGGATTTATGATGTTGACTATTTGACATTTTTGCAATTAGTTTTTTTCGTAAATAAGTGTGTCATATGGTCTATGTGGTCTTGAACCAATGTCATCCTGTGTCCCTGTTTGAAATGTTGTGATGCTTTCAATAATAAGGGTTGAGTTATTTGCCTGAGGGCTGCAAGAGATGAACAAAGTGATATAACAATTTGGAGTACTTTCCATTTGTATGTGAATGCAATGTCTTCCTTTTCTCTCCTCTGCACCAATGTTTGCATCAGAGCTCTGGCACATCACTGCCTAGATGGACCAATGCTGCACTGTTTCCAGAGCTTTACTGAATTGGAGAGTTGAAAAAAAATCAATTTATGGTACTAAAGGAAATACAAACTAAGATTTTGGTCCTGGTCTAGACGTTTCCATTCCCAACTAAGCACTATGATGAAATATTAATTCCGTCACCACACGAGACTCATTTCTAACAGACGTCATGCACTAATAATCTTCCCTGTGGACTAAGCTAACCCTCATCGGGTTAAAAAAGAACAGATGATGGACAGAATGCTGAATTAATCAAACATTCACCCCCAGTCACAGATCTGGTTGAATCCATGTTTTTTTGCTCCCTATGACAATCCAGGTTAGAACCAGCCATATGCAAATCAGTCTTGACCTTGCTCCCCCATGAAACAGTCCAGCACAAACGGGCAGGCTAGATCCTCCCTGGACCAGAAACAAGCTTCCTGGGACTGGTTTCGGGGGAACATCATCCGGTTGCCATTTTCCAGCATCAGTTCCAACATCTACCACACATACAGAATGCGCCAGGACAACTTGGACTTAAAGTTGTTACCTTTCTCAGAACTTTACACTGGTTACTAGGGCTACTTAAGGTGAGCTTAATGATCCTGTGCCTCACGTTTGGAAGTATTTGCAAGCTAACTCAGGGGCGTAACGCAGGCCCCTCCCCCCACTGCGGTACTGGGGGCACAAGGAGGTAACACCCCAGAGGTCCCCCCAGACCTTCAAGGGGCCACCATTGAGCACAAGGCCACTGAATATCTATGAGATACGGGACACTCAGGGGACGCTCATTTCGTATTGAGGGGAAGGGGCATCAATTTAGATGAAGCCACTAAGCTAACTTTAGGAATCCCCCCTTTAATGGCCTGTTTTTGTTTGAGTTTCATGATCCCGAACAGTTATGAAGCGACCAGCTTTGGAACGATCGATATGCATGTGATCATTACAGAATCGGACAGCTGAGACTTTTAAAGTTGCAAAACAAATATCTGTTAATATGTTGCCTTTCTCCAGGCTGATGGCAGCTCTTAGATGTAGTCTAATTTTTAGTTATGCACTGCTGAACACAAAAAATGCACTTTAATCTGCGACAGAAAGCAAAGAGGAGCACAGGCTGAACTCCTGCATGGATTTGCATTTTTTTAAACCTGTGAGCGCATTATAGAACGTCGATCCAGGAGGCATATTATCAAGACAGGCGATAAAATTATCGCCGTTTTAGCGGCAGAAAACAGCTGCTAAAACGGCGATAATGGGCTTAATAATATGCTCTATGGAATTCCAATTGAAGCCCATGTTAGATGTCCTTCACATTTAACATGGCCTTCAGTTGGAATTCCATAGAGCATATTATCAAGCCCATTATCGCAGTTTTAGCAGCTGTTTTCTGCCGCTAAAACGGCGATAATTTTATCGCCTGTCTTGATAATATGCCCCCATGTTCCTCGTTTGTTGAGTGCATGTCCTGAAAACTCATGGGTAGGTCACACCTAAATCTAGAGTAAAACACAACTACAGAAGAAGCTTCATGGATCAGAAATGTAAACACAGATGTAACACAGCTCTAAGACCGGAATATCTCACAACTTCAGCTCATAGTAAAAGTTCTGTGTAGTCTAGTGAGTTTAATTAAACACAGTTCTTTCCAGGCCTGTGACTGCAACCTTGTGACTTAATGTAATAAAGCTTTTTAGAGGTTAGGAACCCAAATGTGGATAAAAGAAATCCAGACAGAAGACATTTATCACCAAAGAGACACACACGACCATACATCACCAATGAGAGACAGAAAACCAATCCACTGCCAAGCAAAGTCAGGCCTTTTGCCAGCAAGCAGAGAACATGCATGTGATGAAGGCCTGCACTATTGATCGCTGGCGTCTGACCATGAGGCAGTGAGTTATGGATCAATGCTGGTGACCTCAGAGGCAACAACTCATCCTTGAGATGAAGCTCCATGGTCAACAGCACTGATGTCATCCTGACCGCAAAATGTTATGAAGGAAGAAGGTGACTAGGAAAACAGCAGGGTCGTAGAACGACTAAGGGCCAGATGCATCAAAGGGTTTTGCCCATTCTGTGTCTATGGGAAAATGTGTTCATGCATATGGCCCTAAAGTGTTTATCTCTCTCTAGTCACATGTTTACTGTTTGCTTCTAACTCTAAATTATTATCCTTATAATGGCATTAGATACGGATGTAAAAGTTTCCTATCTCACTTTTCTCACACATCTCGCTCTTACTCCCATGGTCCAGCCTTTCTACCCTCCCCCCACCCTAATGGATGCAGATTCACTACAATACAGGGGTTAGCAGAAGTGGCGTCATATGCCCTTTCACAATGAGAAGACATCACTGGGCTGGTCTCAACCCCCATCATCCATCTCCTATCTGCTACTGCAGGGCTAGATGAAATACCAAAAGTAGAAGCCTTCTGAGGCCTGTTTACTTTCTGTTCTTGCTGCTGCCCCTGCAACTGCTGAGAATAGGGTTAGCAAATGCTGAGTTGGTGTAAAAAGGGTCAATCCAGGGGCATTAGCTGCTCTCCAGGCTAAACCTAATTCACACCCATTCTCCCATCTTTTGTTAATATGCTCACACTTCTAAACTGTTTGGACTATCTTAATGCAGTTAATTGTAGGCTCAATTATGATATCTTCTACCTCGTCCCTGTATTTTTTAGAGATTATTCTTTGGTAACCGTACTGTCCCTCACAGGTGGGTCACTGGACCTCTTTTATTTCTGCTCATTTCATTTCTCCTCCCTTTCCGCAGCTTTTAATATTTATCTTTTGAACTACAACTCCTCTTGTTCTCAGCCTAATCTGTGGCTGAATTGTTAAATTCTTTTTACATTCTGTTGGCATGGTTTACTGAGTTCTATCAGTTATATGGAACTTCTTGCTCTCTGACTCCATATTTGTTTTATTGTACACCATGATGACACTATCCCATGTTGAGTGGGGCTTTATAAAAAATAAAGTCAATTAAATAAATGAATATTAGATACCTTGTACTATTACAGAGAATGCCTAACCCTATGCAAATCAGTCAATGCAGGCTCTGAAGGGCCAATCTGACCAGAACTACTTGACCACATGTAAGACCTGTCAGCCTTCGGGTACTCTTCCCTCAAACTTTTTGCTTGCTCCCCTCCTATTTTTCTGAATTCATTTTTGGTGGCCTTAGTTAGGACTCTGCACTTTAACACTGCTAACAAGTGCTAACATAATTGTACTCACTCCCAAAAACGTAATAAAATTGACCTACACCTGAATGGCATATTTAATTTATGTATAGGTCCCTAGTAAAGGGGTTTACCATATATCTAGTGCTAGAAAATTAAATGCTACTAGTGGGCCTGCAGCATTGATTGTGCCTCCAACATAAGTAGCCTCTTAACCTCATGCGCGCTAGCGTTATTCTGCTCGCACGCTGAGATTTTATGAATTGCACTTTACATGACGAGCTGGGCTCGTCATCAGCGTGCGAGGAGGCTACGCCATGACGAGCCCAGCTCGTCATGAGCGTGGAAGGGGTTAAACATGTCATAGCCTCGTCATTTGCAGCCTGTATGTAGTTTTAAACTGCCAATTCAACTTGGCAAAATAAATCTCTTCCCAGGCTTAAAATTCAATTTTTTATTACACATATCACCCCTAAGATAGACCGTTAGCAGCCCATACGGCAGGGTGCATTCTGTTTGAAAAGTTGAACATGTACTTTTAAGTTTTACATGCCCTGGTAGTGAAAAACTCCCAAATGTGTTTTTCACTACTATGAAGCCAACCTATCCCATAGGATAACATTGAGGTGCCTTTTTACATTTAAATAGTAATAACTTGTTTGGGGACATGTTTGGCATCCTGGGAAATTACATGTAAAATCCTCCTTAATTGTAAACTTGTATTTTAGGTCACAATTCTACAAATTCTATTTCTAGAAAGTTGTCATGTTCTTCTCCTAGCCATTTGGTGTCTGCAGCTTGTTTCCGGGGTCATTTGACTAGGTGTGGTAGTTGGTCTTTTTGGATTGCTCCCAGACAGCCACACAATATAGGGGCAGGATGTTGTCAGGTTGTGTCATACAAAGCAGGGTGGGAGAGCCAAGTAGTGTACAGCGCTACTTGCACTTAAAAGACACTGCCTCATACTAGCCTATTGTGACTGCAGACAGACTGGGACCAGGGCAGCGAGGCAGAAAATCCCAGATACTTCTGTTTGGGGAGACCTTCAGAAGTTTCTTTTACTACAAAACTGGCATCAAATATAAAAATAGGATCCTCAGACCCACTCTTAAATACACTTCTGGACCTGCAGAAGAGCTATCAGAGGACTGCCCTCCTGCCTGTGGCATTCTGTGTACTTTAGAGGACTGCCCTGCTGCTGAAGCCTGTCTTGTGTCTGCCTGTGGCATTCTGTGCACTTCAGAGGACTGCCCTGCTGTCTGAAGCCTGTCTTGTGCTGTCAGAGGACTTCCCTGCTGCTTGGCACCTGCTTTTTTGCTTGATCCCTGGACTCCCAGAGTGACTCCAGGGGCTAGTTGGCTGGCCTCCAAATCAGACCCACAGGAACAGAAGAGGCTCTAACTATCTTGAACCCGCATTTGAACCCTGTCTGATTGATTCCTTACCCCGCAAGTAGTGCCCCTCCAGTCCTGGACCGTTAGAAGTGGTGCTAAAGGTGTCCAGATAGCCCAATCCAAAACTTAAGAATTAAAACATTTTCAGGCAAAAAGTGCTCAAAGAAACGCAAGGAGACATGGCTTTACCTGCACACTGAACGTCCATTGCTGGTCGGACTGACTTCAAGGTAGCTTCTGCTATGTTCTTCGCCGCAGCAACACATCCTGTCCAGTGGCTCCTCACAGAAGGTGTATTCGCCCTCATCAGCTACTGCAGCTTTGACCTGCTGGAGTTTTTTACGTCCATAAAAGAGACTAAGTCTGAACGTAGAAATCTTCACTGCAACTTCGTCCAGCACTCCCAGACGATTTCCTCCTCCTCGGACACAACTGACTGCCTTGCACTGCAGATCTTTACATTCTCAGACTTTTGTCTTCAAAATGTCTTCAAAGTCCAAAGGTAAGCAGAGATTGGTCCCAATTCACTTTGTGTATTTGAACCGTACTCCATCGCAGTTGGCCATAACTTTTGCCTTTACCCCGGTCTTGCGTGACTAGTTGTCTGCATTTGATCTTTTAGGTGTCATTTTTCAATTTAAACTTTAAAAATTCATAGGTTTGGTTCAATTGATTAGATTTTTGTAATTTTGGCATCAAATAATTTCTTAAATGTTACTCTGTTTCTCTAAATTAGCATGGAATTTTTTATTGTTTAGTGTTTGCACGTTATTATTGTTTAAGTGCGGCATAAATACTTCACATATTGAATCCAAGTTAAGCATGACTGCTTTTGTGCCACGCTTCCAGAGGTTTAGGCACAGGCTAATTTAGGGACGTTTTTGTGGTGTACCCTGACAAGCATGGTGGCTGTTGCTTGCGTATGGTTTCACTCTCTTACCCACCCACCTGCCCACCACCCCAATTTCTCACACCACCTTACAGTGTAAAAAGCAACAAGAAATGTATTTCTGGTTACTTGGACTACATGAGAGAGCTATAACTTGAATCTCTAGGCACTGTGCCTGTAGCGTGGTGCAAGTGTTTTTTTGTGCTAGTCACAATGCACAATGGTCCCTTTGAAGAACAGGTGTTCCATCGCCAGAAAATGCATTTGCTGGGATAAAGGTCTGCTTTATCATTCAGGCCTTTGTCCCAATATTTGCTATAGTCCACAAATCAGACTTGGGCAAATTTTCTTTTCATACATTTTTTTTTATTAGCATTTACAAATATAATTATATACATTCAAACAATAGCAACAAGGCATAGTACATGTTCGTACAAGTCCAACACATAAAAGCGTTTCCCCGAAAAACAGGGCCACAATGAACGTCCATCCAGGTCCCACTGTGAACAGCACCCATTGAAGCATAGTGCTAACTGGCCTGGGTCCCACGCGACGCTGCACTGTATGCATTTTGACCAAATACGCTGCATTTTGCAGGACAACCTCCGGCCTTGTAGACGGTCTCCCCAGAAAATGTAAATCACACTTTTGTGGTTTCCATAATTTGGGGAATTTCGCCTTATGCATGTTGAACCCTTGCACCACGTTGTGTAATTATGTGTCATTCCTAACAGAAATATAGCAAGGGAGTGCAGGAACAATGCGAACAACTAGAATGCGAGTGATTGTTGTTAACAGCAAATATGTTTTTCATGCTCTTTTAAGCATGAAATGGCAGACTCACATTTCATGGAATTTTCCCAAAACTTCACGTAATTACGTGCAAACAATTTACACTGATTTCACTCATCCCTGTTCACAATGAGACGTAGAACAGATTCCTGGCAGAATGAATGACGTGACCTTATGGTTGGCTACTAACCATCCGTTACACTGTCGTGTAGTTCCTAGGAAGCCTCCAGAACCTGCGTGTTTTGAATGACCTAAACTAAGGGCTTGGTGTCCCAACCACTTCCGGACACCCCCACAGGATATGTCAACCGTTAGACCAGCTGGCTCTACAGTGCCACTACCAACTCCTTGTATTCTACAGTGGTGTAGGTAGTCTGGCAACCACTGAACATGACAACCCTGATTCCTCAGGGATCGTGGAAAACAGTGCCATACTTTTCGCTCAGACACTCGTCCTTGCTTACACTCAGAAAATACACAGGATGGAGATTAGGAAGTTTCAATCAGAGTTTATTAGTCCAGCAATTGCCTTGTGTAAAACATGGTGCACAGACAAAATATCGACTCCAAAATATCGACTGGACATAATAAAATAAAATATAGATAGCAAAAATATCGAATTTTTAATAATATATAATATTTTATAGTGTATTTTTATGTAATAATATGTGTGAAAAGTGTGTATTAATGTTATAAAATATTTTATTAAATGAATTTTGTTTTTATAATAATTGCGTAATGTAATTCTGTAGCCGGTTGTGGGTTTATAGGGGAATAGGGTGGGAAGTAATTTAATAATAATTAATTAATTAATATATGTTTGTAAATATTTTTAATTAATAATTAATTGATAATTAATTAATATTAATTTGTTAATTAATTAATGTAATTTTGCACATATTTTGTCTTAGTAAATAATTGGTAATTAATTAATTGTAATTAGTTAATTACATTAATTAGAGTACATTTTTAATATATATAATTTTGTGTTATTGTTAAGTAATTAATTGGGAAAAAATAATAATTATTAAATTAATTACAGCTAATGTGCTAATATATTTACTTTATTGTTATTGTTAATTATTAATTAATTGGTAATTAAATAATATTGATTAATTTTGGGTAAAGGAGCATTTTTAGGGTTCAGGGTCAGTTTTCAGTTTTTGGGTAAAGGGGCATTTTTAGGGTTCAGGGTCAGTTTTCAGTTTTAGGGTAAAGGGGCATTTTTAGGGTTCAGGGTCAGTTTTCAGTTTTAGGGTAAAGGGGTATTTTTAGGGTTCAGGGTCAGTTTTGGGTTTTTGGGTAAAGGGGTATTTTTAGGGTTCAGGGTCAGTTTTCAGTTTTTGGGTAAAGGGGTATTTTTAGGGTTCAGGGTCAGTTTTCAGTTTTTGGGTAAAGGGGTCTTTTTAGGGTTCAGGGTCAGTTTTCAGTTTTTCAACGATATTTTAGCAAGTCGATAATGTGACCGTCGATACTCTTTGGAGTGGGAATAGTATTTTTTACACTTCTGGTATTGTACGGTAATATAATAGTATCTTATTTAATTATAGTATGTTACTATATATATATGTTTTAACAAATATGATTGTAAAAAATTATTTTTATTAATTTCATTTATTATTTAATTATTATAAGTTAATTTAAGTATTTTTAAGTATATTTTAGTAATTAAATGTTAATATTAATTTAATTAAACACTGTTTTTAATAAAGTCGATATTTTTTATAACTATATTATTGTAAACGATATTTTGTACTCGATATTTTTGTACTTACCTGTTTGTAGATACAAACTCGATATTTTGACTGTCGATATTTTGTCCACGATATTTTTGCAAGTCGATGTTTTGTCCCTCGATATTATTTCAGTGATCCGTAAAACATATGTGCTACGACCATCAGGAGACAGAAGCATACAAAAGAGACCACATGTTAGACCTGTCAGCCTCAAAAGAGATCGCTAGTACCAATATTGTAAATAGTACACACACTTCTACCATAGTGCTAATAAGATGAGCATAAGCATCTCAGATAAGAACAGTAGCACTTGCATATTCCAAAAAATGTGCGCCCTAAGTAATTTGCCTAAATGTACCTAGCCTAGGCTGGATGTGTAGATGTCTATGCATATAGCTATGTGTAACCTCTAGGGATGAACCAACCCCCTCACCTGATGGTTTAGAATGAAGGACTACATATCTGCATCGAGGTTGACAGCCCGAAAGGGATGTCAGGCTACTGTGTGTCGAAGATTCTCCATCCATGACCCAGTGTCAGCTTGGAAGGAATTCTCCCCAAATTTGTAGGGGAGGTGAGGGTCTTTTATACTAAAATGGTCACCCCAGGGTTTTTTCTAGAATCGATATGTTTTTAAAACAATCATGGATGTTTTGAAAACAATCATAAATGTTTTGAAAACAATCACCAATGCTATTCAAAACAAATGTGATCATGCACAGCTGGCCAAGGATGAAAAAAGTGGTGACCCTTATACAGAATAATTCTGCCGTCCCTGGGGACATGTTTATGTACGTCAAGTACAGGGATTATGATAGAATGCTTAGAGTCTTGTGCCGAAGAGACAGGAGCAAGCTACTAGGTAAAAGGTCACCCCTTTAGAATCGTTATTGTCATGCGGATAGGACAAACGTATGTATGTAATAGGGGTAGGACTAGCCTAAAGGACATCACAACACAGACCTGCCAAAGCACCAACAAATTGCATGTGTCACGCACATTTACGGTTATGTCATGCACTTTCACAGGTAAACACCCACAACCTTGCAAAATTACGCAGTAGCCCAGCATTCACTGAGGATTCCCATTCAGTGTCACATGAGAAAACACCAATCTTCAAACATTGTAGCATTTCCTGTTATATTTATGAAAGGATTCACATAAGAGCTGTCAAACAGCAGCTGCGCTGCTCGGGCCCTTACTGACGGTAAAGTGGGGTGAGCAGGAAGCAGGTAGTAGACCGCTGACTCTTCTTTGCAGCAGGCAGACAGAGACACTCTCAGAGAAAGAGGTCTACTTTGTCCCATCTGAGAGCCCTTTCTTTCACCATCGAAAGCTGTTTGACTCAGCTTGGCATTGCCCTTTTTTGTAGATTTGTTTGTGTTTGTGATGTACATTTTCTGTGTTTGATGTTAGTTTAATGAGCACAGATAACGCACTTGCTATGAGTGTGTTGAGTTCCCACTTTGATCAGTGTCAAGGTGACTCCAGTTTTTAAGTTCTGTTTTCATTTAACTTAAATATACTTTCTGGGAATTGAAGTCTTTGTTTGTCCCCCTTCAACCAAGTGAACTCAAAAATCTGGAACAATGAGGCATATTTACAATAGAAGTGACCGAGCGGGGCGTTAGCCTTGTTGGCTTAAAGCAGTGCTCCGCCACTTCTGAAATGCAGGGCTGCACCATTTTTACAACAATATGGTGCAGCCCAGCATTTCCCCCTGCGCTGGTGCTAAATTTAGCTGCCTAGCGCTAACACAGGCACCTTTGCACCATAGTGTAAGGGAGTCTGTTTTGCAGAGAAAGATTGTTTATGTGCAGGATGGTGTCCCTTCCTGCACATAAACAATCTTTAAATGGCGTTTTGTAACTTCTATGTGTGATGTTTAATGCGACACACATAGAAGATGCAAAATGTCACTTTTTATGTTTGTTTATGTGCAGGAAGGTACACCTTCCTGCAAATAAATAATAAATAGAGTGTTGCAGTTTCCATGTGTGCTGCAGGGGTTTCCCCTGATCTTAAATTTGGGGCTGCCCTATATTTACGCCACCCTAGTAAATATGGGGCAGCATGAAAATCAGTGGGTGTTGCGGTGGAACGCCCACCACAGCACCCATTGCCCTCCCCTTTCACGCTAAGTATAGCCTTAAAGGGGACATTATTCACAAGCCAGCATTTAGCCACTTTAAGTGGTTTAACGCTGCTTTGTAAATAAGGTGAAGCCCGTATCGCCACTCCAACATCATGAAAAGTAACGCTGTGGTGGCCATAAGGGCTTGTAAATAAACCCCAATGTTCTATAACTGGATAGCTCGCACCTTTAAAAGTGGTGCCCTCCAAGCAGGGAGCACTACAAAAAACCATAGTTGCATTTGAAGAGGGGTATTATGTCCTGTGTATTGTATCCAAAGCTCAAGTATCCCAAGTTCATATTTGAGTATGAAAGTAGTATTTGAAATACAAGTGTTTCAGCGCTGAAAGAATTTAACAACACTTTAAAAGCCCATGAAATCCTGCAGCACTGAGACTGAATGCTGTTTCTGAGTTCATCAGTATTAAGGTGCTATCTATTGCCCTCATGAATAACAATATTACAGGGTTCGTTATTTATCAGATGCAATAAATAACACATATCACAAGTTTTGGATAACAGCAGTGGAGGCTGGCACGAATCGTGGGAGGCCGGAAGGGGGTGATAGAGCGCGCAGTCCACCCGGGTCACCGAGGTTACCTATTCTTTACACGCACTGGGCCCTGGCGTGCAAAAATTTCAATACCACACTAACAATTTTGGGTGAACCGGGTGATGGTTACTTTGTTTTCTCCTCCTGCACGCTGCTATGAGTAATTAAGGTTTGGTTTCACCTCTGCTTACCATGCACCTGACTTACCACAGGCACAATTCCTACGACGGATCTGGAGCTATAAGGGAAATAGCAGACAGGCCTAAGATCAAATACTCTTTATAATCAGTACAATACTTATCCACAATTTCTGTAAAATGACCACAGACACCTGAGGGAAGTTCAAAGCTTTATATAAAGTTCAAAAAGGAATATGACAAGGCAATAAGTGATATGCAGAGTAATACATCAATCATCAGGATTAACACCATAAAATAGCTATAGATTAGTGCTAAGACCATTAGAGTATATGGGAAGACTAGAGGTAGGACTTTTAGAACAAAACTAGTCACTGCAACTTTATACTAGGACATAGGATAGGAGTGGGACCTAGAACATGTACTTAACCTAAGTGCACTAGACTAATCTTCCTAAGATCACTGCAACCAGCTAAAGGGAAGGGAAAAATTGGAACATACTAATAAAATATAACAGTTGGCAATTCTCTAAAGGTAGGGAGAGAAGTGGAACAATTCTAACAAACAATTGCATATAACTTGTTCTCAAGGTGATAGAGCAATATCACAGGCAAGAGAGCTTTATTAGGAAAATTTAGAGAGAGAGAGAGAGAGAGAGACGCAAACCCACAGTTTGATAATTACCTAATTCAGAATGAAAACCAACCCTGGCCACGGGTCAGTTGGAAGGACGGGGACAAGGACCCTCAGGAAGGAATGCCAGGATGCGAGCAGGTACAGCTCACGGACAGTAAGGACAGGATACCCCTCAGGATTTGGGATCAGGACTGGGCTCACCAAGGTACGACCAACACCCACAGCTTCAGAAGCAACGCCAGCGTTACCCCTTTCTGCAAGTAATCCGCCAGTAACCCCGATTGGGTTTTTCGAATTTCCCAGCAAAGTGCTTCGCCAGCACTTAGGATTATTTCCACCCCTTAGGAGTTTGTGGAAAGTATGGACAGAGTGCTCCGCAGCACTTCAGATTGAGCACCTATAGAGTTCGTAGGGTCAGTGACAGGTCTGCTATTCGGACAAGTCGGACAATTTTCCTAAGCTAAACTAGGGCAGTTATACTGTTTTGGGGTCCCTCAGACCACCCACTAATGTTGCAAGTGACAGTTTCCCACATTATGATTGGTCAGGAGAGGTGGTGCGGTCATTACCGCCTCCTAGAATTCAACGTTCCCATCATTATTATTCAATTTTGCACACCCGCCCCTCGGGTTCACGTTCCCATGCATAGAATACAGCAGTATAGTACAGTTCACAATAGGTAGCAACAGTATTGCTTCTTCCAAGGTAAGATTTCGTCTTCCCAGAGAGTTTCTCAGGCGCATTGGGCTTCAGGAGCCAGCTGGCTTGTTTCAGCTTCTGCGCAGTGGAGGTTTTCTCCGGTCATGTGACGGTGCCCAGCAGAGCCTCAAGTATGGCTCCGCTCCCGATTTCCCAGCCCCAGAGACGCGGTACATGAAAAGTGAGCGAGAACAAATTAAGATCACATATAAAATGATCACACTGTATACCATGATAAAATACTAACCAACCCTTACTTTATAATGACTTATAGCATTATGGTTTAGTGCAAAAAGACAGATAGGCTGAAGCAGCGGTGGCAAGCGGAGAGCGTGGTGAGAGACAAGCGGCCATGTTTGCAACAGTGCGCATGAGCACAGAATCCCTCCAGAATGCGAGTGCGTCACATCACATGGGTATGACCGACGCATGCGCAGACTGAATTTCAGCGAAGCAGCCGTTTTTAGTGCAAGCTTCGTTAGTATGAGGAAAGACATACAAGCAAGCATCCTGGGGACACCCGCGTGTTTGGGAAACCACTTAATAAATGACGAACAATTGTGTTAATATGATTATACGATTTAGGCAAGGGTTTTGTATGAGAGCAGGGCGCTTACATGCGAATCCCAGCTCCATCAATCCCCTCTTTGATGATATTTACTATCATCACCACATAGAAGGAAACAGATGCCAACTTTTCTCATTCATCCACATCGTTCATTTCAATTTCAATAAACTTATTGTTGAGTTTTCTTTCAGCTTCTCTATGAGAGTGGTGATTTTTCGCCTTTTTGTAAATTGCACTCTTTAGCTCTTCTAATTCTAATTCATCAATGTTTCTTTTCACCCCCCTCTGATTTACTGTATATTTCTTTTTGCACCTCTGGCATTTGCAGCAGATAAAAATGATCAATACAGTTATACCTATTACAACTATTGGCATCAGTATTTTCCACAGAAGACTTCTACCTAGGTTAGTAAACCAACTACCTATAGAGGAGAGACCTCCAGTCAGTCTCGTCCAGGCACTGTCAACCTCCAATGGTTTGAGTTCTTTTTCCAAATTAGTTATGTTTTTCACATATTGTTTTAGTTCGATACTTTTATCAGGAATGTAAGTGCAACAATGTTGCGCCTTCAGCATTCTACAGACTCCGCCCTCTTTCGCTAATAGGGTGTCAAGGGCAAGACGGTTTTGTAAAACCATGGATCTGATCGCAACCATTTCAGTATTGACCAACAGGAATCCAGCAGCAGTGTCCGTGGATAGCCGGTCCATTACTGTAGACAATTTGCAGATTCTATGAGTGTTCAGAACTACCCCCATTCCAGGTATCAGTGCACTAAAAATATCACCTATAATTTCACCTACACTTTCACGTCTACTACGCACTAAGCCATTAGTTTCTTCATCGCTTCCAGCTGCATTGTTCACATGGTATATTTTCGGGAAAACGATGCCAAAGTAGCAGCTCCCATACCAGTGATCCGGTAATTTGAAATAAGCCTTGTTCCCACATATATAATATATTCCGGGAAACACAGGTTCTGACCCATTTTTGAAACCCCAACCTCCAATTACTTTGTAATTATGTTCACACTCGCTGGAACCGATGAATACATTGTTATAGTACTCTGTCTTTTCCCTATGATACAAAGTTTCCCCTTTCGTTCAAAATCCAGCAACAAGGCAGGACTGGCTTCGCTTTGCGAGGTGTTATCCAGGTGCTCAGCCCACCTAGGGACTCTATCCTTTTCGTCATTTGCCTTCTTCTGAAACTTTTCTCTCCTTCTGTCTGCCATCTTTATAAACATCTTTTCCTGCTCTTGCAGAGAACAGGTCAGATTATCTTCTCTTGCTTTATCTAAATCTATGTTACCTATAGTCAGGAAATATTCTCCCATATAACGGGTCACGTCACTTGTAGTATGTACACGATTCAGGTGTCCTCTAATAGGAAGTTCAGAAAATACTACATCATCATTTGAATAATAGTACTGTAAAGTGCTTCTATAAAACAAGCTAGCTAATATACTACAGGAGATTCCATAGGTCAAAGGTAGATGGTGGTATGTCACACCTTCAGCCACTGAAGTTGGCAGCTTCATGCAGACATAACAGTCCTCTATTTCCATAGCTTCTACGTAATGCACTAACAAGTTAGCAAAAACATTTAGATGCGTCCTGTTTCTCATTTTGTGAAAGTGTAGTCCATCCTCATCTGATGCTTCTAAATTAGGTCGTGTGTGTGTCAGTCCTACTCGTTTGTCGCGTCTTTCTAAGCTCCGTGGTGTTTCTGCAGTCTGTACAACCCCTACGTCTACTGCTTCGGGTTCAGTAGGGGACAAGTTAGGATTTTTACTTATCATAAAAGGTAGAAAAACTGTTAGTCCTATCCACATTACTATTAGCATTGCTATACTACACAAGCATATTTTACAACAGGTTTTAAGACACCCACACCGGGATCTCCCAGAGACATTCGGATCAGACATTTACAGGTGGCTTTTGCTACCCCTCTTTGTTTCTTTGCACCAAAGGCTCACTTCGGAGCTCTCTCAGGGAGGGTCTTCGTCAGAACTCCGATCAGCGATGGACTCTTCGTCACTGTTGCCACTGTTGCTTGGTTCGTCTATTTCCTCCAACACAAAGTAAGTCCACTCAGGGCTCCGATACAGTCGGTTCTGTTTCTTTAATCTGTCGCTCTTTCTTAGCGATTTGCCTTGGGCTGCCTTTCTTTCACTTTCAGCCCTTTTTCTGTCTTTCAGTTTTTCTTCGACTGTCTTTAGTCTGAGCCTTAGTCTCTTGACGTATCGGGGTGCACTTCTGCCTCCGTGCCTCCCAGTTGTTGAGGAAACTTGGCCTTCTTCGTGCACTCTTTTTACTTTTTGATGTGGCACCTCTGTTTTCCTGCCTGTCTGACTTGTTCCAGGTCTTTCGTCTATTTCTTCTGCCTGGTCCCTAGTCTGTCCCTGCTCAGATTCAAATCGTACTCGCTTTTTATTTCTGGTTACTGTTGTTTCCGTTGTCTGAGCACTTTGATCTAATTCTATCTGTTCCTGTTCATGCTCTTCGATCTCTTCGTTTTCTTCTGCATGAACGTCAGCTCTAATTTCTAACTGTCCCTCTCCAATATCTGGAGTTTCAGGAGGAGTTTCGATGTCTTGATCTGACCCTACTTGGCCTACGTCCTGATCAGGTGTGTTGTGGTTTTCGTTGACCTGACCTTCTTCCTCTATTTCTAACTCACCTGGACTATCCCACTCACTGTCTAAGTAGGAATATTTCCTGGTTCGTATTGGATCATGAACCTGGTCGTCGGCGGGGAACCATTCAACGTCTCGACTTGTGCTCGGCAGTTCGATGTCAGCTAGCTCCGGGCTCTCCTCCTCAGAAGCCTCTTCAGCTGCGCTGCCTTCAGCTCCAGTCGCGTTTTCTCCAGTTACCCGCTTCGTGTGGCTGGCATGGATCCACTTCGGTACACCAGCACACTTTACAGCAGTCGTAGTGACGAGGATCACTTGTCGTGGCTTTCCCCACCTTGGTTTCAGGCAACTGCTCCGGGTGTGTTTCTTTAACGCCACCCAATCTCCTGGTTGCAGTTTATGTGCTGGAGTCTTTGGCCACTCGTCTTCTGTCTCTCCAATCTGCTGAGAGAGAGAACGCACTTGGTCACCCAGCTGCTTGCAGTATTCTAATACCATATCATCAGAAATGCTTAGCAGTTTGTGTCCGGGTACCCACGCCTGTCGCATCACTCTTCCCATCAACACTTCATGGGGACTTAGGCCAGTTTTTCTGTTCGGGATACTTCTCAAACTCATCAGCACAAGGGGTAAAGCCTCTATCCAGTTCATCTTTGTGGAATCACACATTTTGGCCAATCTGGATTTCAGGGTGCCATTTATTTGTTCCACTACCCCAGAAGCCTCTGGACGGTAGGCACAATGCAGTCTTTGCTTCATTTTGAATGCTTTACAGAGTTCCAATAGGACATCGTTGGCAAAATGCCCACCTTGGTCCGTTTCGATGGTCTCGGGAATTCCGTACCTAGGTATCAACTCCCTGAGCAATAACTTGGCTGTAGTTAGGGCATCATTTTTCTTTGCGGGATACGCTTCCACCCACCGGGAAAATAGGCAAACTATGACTAAGATGTATCTGTACCCCCGACACCTAGGCATTGTTATAAAGTCTGCCTGCATTCTGACAAAGGGACCTACTGCCTTTCCAACCGTACTCTGTTCTACCACAGTCTTTTTCCCTGCATTGAATTGCTGACACACTAGGCACCTCTGGCAAAGCCTTTCCGCCTGGTTCCTGAACTTTGAATTACAGAACACCTTGTCAAACACCCGACACATTGCGTCTCTTCCCATATGTGTTGGTTCATGTATCATTCTGATCATGGGGTCAATCAAGCTATCAGGCAGTACAGGCACCCCAGTCGAGTTTACCACCACACCATCATCTCTCAGTTTGCATCCATTTGCTGCCCACCTGCCTTTTTCTTGCCTGTCTGTTGCCTGTTGCAATTCTTTTAATTCCTCCCACGTTGACACATTCTCAAACAACATAAGTTGGCAGCTGGTTCCATCCCACAGCGCAATTTGGAGTGACATATGGTGTCGGGCACAAAACTGTGCAATTTGGTCAGCGTACCTATTACCGGCAGTCACATCATCATTTCCAGATTTGTGAGCCGCACACTTGACCACAGCCAATTCTTTGGGTAATTGGATAGCTTCCAGTAAGTTATGCACCACCTTCCCGTTTCTGATAGGTGTGCCTGAGGAAGTCATGAATTCTCTTTGCAGCCACAACTGGCCGAAGTCATGAACGACCCCAAAACAATACTGGCTGTCTGTGTAAACAGTTATTCTCTTGTTCTTACCCCTCTTACAAGCTCTGGTTAACGCGATGAGCTCCGCCACTTGTGCAGATTTCACCTCGCGCATGTAAGATGCTTCTATGGTTTCTGTCAGTGTAACCACAGCATAGGCAGCACTCAGACTCCCACTCTCATGTCTCAAACACGAGCCATCCACGAACATTGTCTTGTCCCCATCAAGTAGTGCTATTTCACGGATGTCTGGACGGGGCTTTGTGCTAAATTCAGTTAGATCGATGCAATTATGTTCCCCTTCCTCTTCAGCCTCTACATCCAGAGGGATAGGTAACAGTGTTGCAGGGTTTAGGACATTGCACCGGGAAATAGTTACATTTTCAGCACCAATCAAAATTCTCTCATACTTAGTCAGCCGACTAGGTGTGAGGTACTGGGTCTTAGTTCTAGTCAGTAGGATGACAACAGAATGAGGAACATATACAGTGACGTGATGTCCCATGACAATGTTCTCACTCTGTTCCAGACTGACGCAAGTAGCAGCAACTGCTTTCAAGCATCCAGGTAATCCAGCAGCCACCGGATCTAGGGTGGCCGAAAAATAGGCTACTGGTCTTCTAACTAATCCGTGCTCCTGGGTCAGGACTGAAAGAGCACAATTCTCTCTCGTGTCACAGAATAGCTCAAAGGGCTTAGTGTAATCAGGCATACCCAATGCAGGAGCGGTACATAGACAGTTTCTCAAAGTTACCCAAGCATTCATGCTTTCACTGTCCCAATGGACGGGGTCTTCTACTCCTTTCTTTGTCATATTTATCAGGGGTCTGGCTAGAGCCGCAAATCCTACAATCCATTGTCTGCAGTAACCCACAACTCCCAAGAACATTCTCACCTCTTTCTGAGTTCTGGGCAGTTCCATTGCTTTAATTATTTTGATTCTTTCGGTAGTAACCTTCCTGATTCCTTTTTCTATCTGGTGCCCCAGATACTTCACTGAGTTTTTACAAAATTGTAACTTGTCAGGTGACACTTTATGTCCTCCCTTTCCTAAGTGATTCAGCAAGGCAATCGTGTCAGTGACACAGTCAGTCTGGGTTTTAGATGCCACTAACAGGTCATCTATGTACTGCACCAAAACAGACTCTCTTGGCAATACTAGTGTTTCAAGGCACTTTTTCAGTATCTGGTTGAAAATCGATGGACTTTCTGTGTACCCCTGGGGGACACGATTCCAGACATAGATATGACTGTCAAATTCAAAACTGAAAAGGAACTTGCTTTCTGGATGCAATGGGATGGAAAAGAATGCGTGGCACAGGTCGATGACAGTGAACCATTCTGTATTCCAGGGAATCTGATATAGTATCACGGCAGGGTTGGGCACAACAGGACAGCAAGGTACAACAATCTGGTTTACCTTGCACAAATCTTGCACCACCCTGTACTTTCCACTAGGCTTTTTGATCCCAATGATCGGTGAATTACAGGGACTGCTCATCACTTCTTCTATTATTTCGGCTTCGAGCAGCCGGGTAATCTCAGTCGCTACTCCAGCTTTTACTTCTGCACTCATTTTGTACTGTCTGGTTTTGGGGTATACAGCATTTGTTTTTATTGCTATTTTAACTGGGTCCACATTTGCCATTAAGCCTACATCCTTCCCTGTGAAATCCCACACTTCTGGAACTACTCTTAACTGGAGCTCTTCAGGTAAATCCTCAACTGTTAAAGGTTTGATATCAGAATCTTGTCTGACTAACATCAGCTTGTACAAACCATCTTCATCGGGGGTCTGAATTTCGACGCCTTTTGGTGTGCAATAGATGGTACAATGCATCTTGCACAACAAATCACGTCCTAGCAGATTTACAGGACTGGAATCACAGACCACAAATCTGTGCATTTCTTTGAAATTTCCTATAGAAATTTCCATTGGTTCAGTTACTGGAGTACTTATTATTTGATTGGAGACACCCACTACTTGGATCGCTTCTCCCGAGAGGGGTAGGTTAGGAACATCCACTGTTCTTACAGTAGATCTGGTAGCACCAGTGTCCAACAGAAAGGTGACGTCTTTTCCTTCAACCTTTCCTTCAATGTATGGTCCAGTCTGGTCTACCGGTAAGGAGGCGCCAAGTACGCACTCCTCATCCTCCCCTCTCAGGCCCCGTCAATCTTGATCTTCACAAAGGAAGGTATCATTTAACAAATATTGTGGAATGATTGCGTTTCTTTCACTCTCGACTTCCCATACTTCCGCCCTTTCATTCTGCTGACCCTGATTCTTAAAATTCTGTCTAGGTGCGCGAGGTACTGGAGGTAATTTTACCTGTTGCTGGTTCTTTCTTGTCCCCTCTTTCGGCACCTGTGGATTTAAACCATTTACAGGGGCATTACCGGCCTGCAGGTGTGGACACTCGTCTCGCCAATGCCCTATCTGGCCGCACCCATGGCACGGAAACTTTTTCATGGCTTCTTCCCGACTCATTTTAGGTCTGGGTTTTCCTCCCCCCCCAGTAGTGGCTTTCTGAACATCATTATCAGAAGTCAATTTACTTAACTGTTTTTCTTGCTGTTCAGCTAATTTCACCTGTGCCCACATTACTTTTTCCTTGAGGGCTTTTTTTTTATTTTCGATTTCATCTTCGCAGTATTTTGCATATTTCAGGACATCATCTATGGGCTTTCCCTGCCAACTGATTTTGTTATCTCGAATCCATTGTGAGATTTCAGGCCTTAATCCTAGCACAAATCTATAACTGAAATGGTTCATGTCTTTCATGTCTACATTATCGATACCACTGTAAGTTTTAAATACCTGCAGTAACCTTTCATAAAATGAATGCACCGTTTCATCACGTTCCTGGGTGGTTCTATCTATTCGGGTCCAATCTGTCTCCTTTGCGGGCACCTTTTTCTTGAGGTATTGTATGACTTGTTCATACTTCCTCATTACTTCAGGTGCGGGAGCTCCTGTTTTCTCATCTCTGGGATATTCATCATTAGGCCAATCAATTTCTATTTTACATTCGGTCCACAAATCTACAGGGACCACAATGTCGAAAAACCCATCCAGGTCTTTCAGCAGACACTTCTGAACCTTTATGAAGCGTTCTACCTGCCTGTACCAATCAACAGGTTTTTCCCGCAATTTCGGGAAGTCATTTGTAAATGACACAATGTCCTGTCTAGACCAAGGGACATGGACATACTTCCCTCCCGGGACCTCTCTCATGGGGCACAATTTTTCTGTTGGTGTTACTTCCTTTAACACGAATTCTGAAGCCTGAGACTTAGCTCTGCTGTCTTCCTTTTTCTTTGCCCACCTGGTTCTCCATTTTCCCACCTCTCCCCACTTTTGCAGGAGCTTCAACAATTCCTTTACTTGGATCTGTTTTCCCATCACATTCAGGCTTTCTAAATCCTTGTCTGAAAAATCTACTCTGTAGGGTTTCTGAAGAATTTTGGAGCGACTAACATCAATTCCCATTTCTGTGGCTGTATCCATTATCTTTTCATGGAGCAACCTAGCACTCCGGGTAAGATTTTTACTGATAAACAGTAATTCTTCTTCATTATACGAGCTTAGGCGCTCAACTCCTACGTTTACAGCCATCATTTCTTCTATTTCTATTCTTAATTTATATATTTCCAATGCTTTAGGTTGGGGAGTGGTCTCCTTCTCCAGCTCCTTTGTCCATCTGTCCAATTCTTCTGGGGAAACTAAGGTGGCACTCCTAGCCCCAGTTGCACTTTCAATCAACACCTCTTTTGGTCTAGTCTGACCTCTTGCCCCCGACATACTAGTCCTAGGCTCTCTAATGGGCAGATCCATTAGAACCACAGATTCACACTCACTCTCTTGATCCTCATCTATGAATATTTCCTTCCTCGGGGACGGGATGCTAGGAGTAGGCGGTATTGGGGTGATAACAGGAGGATGGGGACTAGTCAGGTCATTTCTATACAGTGGAATAGCTGGACCAATAGTTACTGGAATAGTCAGAGAATCAGGATGGGGATGTATCTGGGCAATGGTTCGAACTAAATCCTCTCGCTGTCTAGCCAGGGCTTCTGTCTCTTTTTCCCGCAACGCTTTTTTTTCAGAATTGTCATGCAATACCTGAGGTACCAAGGAAGGATAAATACTTGGAGCAGTCGGAGTGACCAACCGGGGTGGCCCTTCTCCAAACGGCTGATAATTTGGGACTGTGGATTTAGGTCTGCAAAACCCATCCCCGTCACTGGTTTTACTGTCTGTACCCATCCCATCTGTATCACTATCCCTCCTACATCTGGGATATTTTGAAAAGGGATTTTGGGAATGCACAGGTTCTGACTCTGCAACATAGGGGGGTGGATTTTTCATTAACAAATCTTCCAGGTGTTCATCTTCTGAGTCCCCTACGGGCATTAGGTGATGGGTCTTTTCTTTACATTTTCCTCTCTTTTCCTCTACTACCCCCATCATAGGAAATAGTCCTTCAGTCAACATAGACTGCCTCCACTGTTTCATTTTCTGCTCCTTGGTCTGCGCTTGAACCCTCGGATACCATTTACTCACTCCCTTATCCATCCGGGGTTTATCTCGCTCTGCAGCCTCAATCTCCCATTCCTCCAGGGCTTCGTATTGGGTCAATCTAGGTCTAGGGTGTAATTCATTCATGCGGGTCCTTAAGTTAAACAGAATCCGACCATTAAATGTACCTTCAACAGGAAATGCTAGGACTCCGTCATCTGCAGTATACTTTGCCCAATTTTCTAACCAAACACAAGTGTGATACCCTTTGTCAAACAACATGAACGAAGCAGGGGTATTTGGCGGGGGAATGAGCACGCCTTCCCTCGTTCTAATGGGCTTGTCAGTTTTTAAAAAATTCTTTATTTTATCAGAGAATGACAGTTTCCTCTTTACTCCATACATCATGTGCGGTCTACCTCGTATAATCTGCTCCTTATGAAATCCTAGGTACTTTGGATTCGGTATGAAATCTGGATACCACATACAACTCTCCAGACTCGCTTCTAACTCGGCTTGATTAATTTTGTTTACCTTTGTGCTTCCAATGCTAGCGCGACTTTTATTTCGCGATATCCAATCAGGTCAGAGAATACAAACACCCTTAACCAATGGGTGCGCGGCCTTTTCGCAAGACAGAGTCTCACGCTTCGGCACTCACCCCTCCTTTACAAATTCAGCTCCGCTACACACCCGCTGTCTTGACCAATGCCAGCGCGGCACGGAGTGACGTCAGAGCAGCTCTCCGACTGACTCCCTCCTTCACAAGGTAACGGAAACTTTTTACTCTCTCTAAAGTGCGAATACAAATTTTATTCAACAACACGCAACGTTTGCCACTATGTCTGAGTGTTCTAAAGAGATAAAAGAATTTTCTTTCACTACTAGTAAACCACTTCTGTCTACTTTTCATTCACTCTGGATAGACTTCTTTGCCTGTCCCTTCACACTAGTAACATAGAACCCGTTATTCTTCTGACTCATCCACCTTAGTCGGGGATATGTACTGAGCCAGGATTTCACCAGCGAACTATCTTACTTACCAGACAAGCCTCGGAGACCCTACTACTCCTTCCGTATGCGACCCTTACTAGGTGATATCGCAATGAAAGTTTTATAAAGGACTCGTAGCTATCATTCACTCCAGAAAACAAAAGGTCCTAATTAGTGCTTCCAGTTATCCTCAACCCTGCACTAATGACTCAAACCTAGTGACTTCAACAGCTAACCGGATTCTGCTCACCGTTAGCTAAAATACTTCCCCGGGGATTCGGACTACACTGAACATTCACAAACAATTTTCGGTTAATATAACATTTATAGCAGCAATGAAAAAATCATATACATTTATATATAAGTCTTTAAAACATTTCAAAAATATTTGAACCAATACAGTAGAAAATCAGCAGCACATTTTATATTCACGGTTTGTTTATGAACTATCCTGTCTACCTAATCTAACTAGTCCAAACCATCCTCTGGCTGCCAGAAAATTACTGATAGAGCGCGCAGTCCACCCGGGTCACCGAGGTTACCTATTCTTTACACGCACTGGGCCCTGGCGTGCAAAAATTTCAATACCACACTAACAATTTTGGGTGAACCGGGTGATGGTTACTTTGTTTTCTCCTCCTGCACGCTGCTATGAGTAATTAAGGTTTGGTTTCACCTCTGCTTACCATGCACCTGACTTACCACAGGCACAATTCCTACGACGGATCTGGAGCTATAAGGGAAATAGCAGACAGGCCTAAGATCAAATACTCTTTATAATCAGTACAATACTTATCCACAATTTCTGTAAAATGACCACAGACACCTGAGGGAAGTTCAAAGCTTTATATAAAGTTCAAAAAGGAATATGACAAGGCAATAAGTGATATGCAGAGTAATACATCAATCATCAGGATTAACACCATAAAATAGCTATAGATTAGTGCTAAGACCATTAGAGTATATGGGAAGACTAGAGGTAGGACTTTTAGAACAAAACTAGTCACTGCAACTTTATACTAGGACATAGGATAGGAGTGGGACCTAGAACATGTACTTAACCTAAGTGCACTAGACTAATCTTGCTAAGATCACTGCAACCAGCTAAAGGGAAGGGAAAAATTGGAACATACTAATAAAATATAACAGTTGGCAATTCTCTAAAGGTAGGGAGAGAAGTGGAACAATTCTAACAAACAATTGCATATAACTTGTTCTCAAGGTGATAGAGCAATATCACAGGCAAGAGAGCTTTATTAGGAAAATTTAGAGAGAGAGAGAGAGAGAGAGAGAGACGCAAACCCACAGTTTGATAATTACCTAATTCAGAATGAAAACCAACCCTGGCCACGGGTCAGTTGGAAGGACGGGGACAAGGACCCTCAGGAAGGAATGCCAGGATGCGAGCAGGTACAGCTCACGGACAGTAAGGACAGGATACCCCTCAGGATTTGGGATCAGGACTGGGCTCACCAAGGTACGACCAACACCCACAGCTTCAGAAGCAACGCCAGCGTTACCCCTTTCTGCAAGTAATCCGCCAGTAACCCCGATTGGGTTTTTCGAATTTCCCAGCAAAGTGCTTCGCCAGCACTTAGGATTATTTCCACCCCTTAGGAGTTTGTGGAAAGTATGGACAGAGTGCTCCGCAGCACTTCAGATTGAGCACCTATAGAGTTCGTAGGGTCAGTGACAGGTCTGCTATTCGGACAAGTCGGACAATTTTCCTAAGCTAAACTAGGGCAGTTATACTGTTTTGGGGTCCCTCAGACCACCCACTAATGTTGCAAGTGACAGTTTCCCACATTATGATTGGTCAGGAGAGGTGGTGCGGTCATTACCACCTCCTAGAATTCAACGTTCCCATCATTATTATTCAATTTTGCACACCCGCCCCTCGGGTTCACGTTCCCATGCATAGAATACAGCAGTATAGTACAGTTCACAATAGGTAGCAACAGTATTGCTTCTTCCAAGGTAAGATTTCGTCTTCCCAGAGAGTTTCTCAGGCGCATTGGGCTTCAGGAGCCAGCTGGCTTGTTTCAGCTTCTGCGCAGTGGAGGTTTTCTCCGGTCATGTGACGGTGCCCAGCAGAGCCTCAAGTATGGCTCCGCTCCCGATTTCCCAGCCCCAGAGACGCGGTACATGAAAAGTAAGCGAGAACAAATTAAGATCACATATAAAATGATCACACTGTATACCATGATAAAATACTAACCAACCCTTACTTTATAATGACTTATAGCATTATGGTTTAGTGCAAAAAGACAGATAGGCTGAAGCAGCGGTGGCAAGCGGAGAGCGTGGTGAGAGACAAGCGGCCATGTTTGCAACAGTGCGCATGAGCACAGAATCCCTCCAGAATGCGAGTGCGTCACATCACATGGGTATGACCGACGCATGCGCAGACTGAATTTCAGCGAAGCAGCCGTTTTTAGTGCAAGCTTCGTTAGTATGAGGAAAGACATACAAGCAAGCATCCTGGGGACACCCGCGTGTTTGGGAAACCACTTAATAAATGACGAACAATTGTGTTAATATGATTATACGATTTAGGCAAGGGTTTTGTATGAGAGCAGGGCGCTTACATGCGAATCCCAGCTCCATCAGGGGCACGCGGATGGAAAAAAAAAAGATGACACTTACCTCTTCACTGCGGCCATTTCTCCTCTGTCGTCTCTCCTCCGCTTCTCTCCCTGACATGTCCTGGAAGCAGGAAGTACACAGCGTCCCCTAAGTCAGTCACGAAGTTGCTGTCACCAGCATGACAGCAGCATCATGATTGGTCTGAGCGCTCTGGTTCGGTGCCAAGAGAGGGCCTGGGAGCCTGTGTATGTTCTCCACCCAGGCTGTTCAAAACATCAGGGTGGAGAACATGCTAAGTGCGCATGACTGTTTGGCCGGCCCAAGAAGGCCAGCCAAACCGTCATGAGCACTTAAGAGTGCCCACCACTCCGCCCCTGCTGGCTGTGACAACAGCCAAGCCCCGCCCACCCCAAATCTGGCTTCAGCACCGAGAAATAAAATGCTAATAACATTATATTATTATCATTTTATTTTTCCGTTTTTGCACTGCTGAAAATCAGTGGGGTGAGCAGAGGAGCCGCCGCTGAATAACAGGCGGAGTCTGGAGCTGACCGGAGCCAAGATCTGCATGGTACGGTAAATACTGTGGGCCTCATTTATGAGGCCATGCGTCACTTTTACGCCGCTGGTGCATCACTTTTTGTGATGCACCAGCAGCGTAAAAAATGTGCCTTGTTGCACCATATTTACAAAGTGACGCATCTAGGTAGATGCATCACTTTGTAAACCCCTGCGCTACATTATACCTACGCAAGGTACAATGAATGCAGGTGGGGCGTTCTGACGCAAGACAGGGTCGTAGAAGAGACGCAGTGAAATCTATAAGATTTCACTGCGCCACTTCTAGGACACAAATACGTCAATTTCTTACGCCTGCCTCACAGCAGGTGTAAGACTGACACAGGCCCTTTCACATGGGGCTGGCCCCATGTGAAAGGACACATTGCTGGAGTTGCGTCCCTTTTGTGACACACTCCAGAATGCGTCACTTTTGCGCCATACAGATACGTCAGAAATACTCCTTGCGCCATGATACGTCATACTGTAAATATGACGCATCATTGGTCTCGCAAAGAGGGTGCAGTGAAAAGTGACGCATCGCTGTTTTCAAGCAGCGATGCGTCACTTTTCATAAATGAGGCCCCCGTATACTTATCCCTTGTTAAATTGTGGCAGGTTTAAGCTACCAAAATGTAAAGAATGGTAAGATATTTAATGCACCCAGGGGTTACCCACCCCACTTAATTATCCTCGACGCAGGTGGGCAAGATTCTCCCTGCCAGAGTTTAACAAGGCTCTGACCGCGGAGGGGCCCCCAGGAGGCAATGACGTGGTTACGGCAAATAAATTGCTCAACGACCGCATCACGGCTGCCCTGGACTGTACGGCCCCATTGGGCCGGTCAATAATGGGAGCCCGCAGACAAAGATCTGCTCCCTGGTTCAGCGAGGCGCTGCGCTGTGCCAAAAAGGACTGTAAACGAGCAGAAAGACAGTGGAGAGTGGCATATGACGACCAGTTGAAAGAGGGCTATCTTGCTAAGAGACGCGTCTATCATAATAAGATCCGGATAGAGAAAGCCACATATTACGCAGACAGAATCCAGGGGGCAGAGAACTCTGCTAGGGAATTATTTAGCATATATAAATCCCTGGCCATCCCGAAAACCTCCTCTCTAGCCGAAGATCACTCGGTAGCAGCATGCAATCGCATTGCCAACTACTTTGGGGACAAAGTGTCTAAGATTTATTCTGCTTTTCCCGCTATACCACCAGTAGTGGAAGAGCCAGCAGACTCAGTAAGAGAGGAAGTTGGTCAAAACCTGCTACTCAATTTCACTACCCCCACACCCGAGGATCTAGTTAAAATATGTATATCAGTGAAATCAGGCTCCCCTCGTGATCCCGCCTCCCTAAAAAGGTTGGGGGACAGCCTGAAGACACTTGAACCTTACATTAGGCACCTGCTGGATGTCTCTTTCCGGTCTAGCTCCATACCAGAGGACTGGAAACAGGCTGTGGTGCTTCCCCTCCGCAAGAAGCCCAACATAAGCTTTGAGAAGCTGGACAACTTGCGTCCCATCTCCCTGCTGCCTTATTTTTCTAAGGTAGCGGAGAAGGTGGTAAACAAACAGCTAATGAAATTTGTGGAGGAGAACAACCTTCTTCATCCTACCCAATTCGGGTTTCGGCCTCGTCACTCCACGGAGTCTGCCCTTCTCAGGGCTACTGAAACCCTCAGGCAGGGTGCTGACGAGGGCCAAACCATGGCCTTAATTCTCTTAGACCTCAACGCTGCGTTCGACACTGTAGCACATTCCATCTTGCTACAGTGTCTGAGCAAAGGAGGGGTGAGAGGGGCAGCGTTGAAATGGATCCACTCATTTCTAGCTGGCCGAGGCTTCCAAGTGAGGCAAGGTGACTACTACTCGGAGCGAGTTTCTTTGGACCAGGGGGTGCCGCAGGGCTCGTCCCTGAGTCCAACTCTCTTCAATCTTTATGTTGCCCTGGTTGCCACCATAGTAGAGAGTCACGGCCTCCGCATGGTGTCATACGCCGACGACACGCAGCTGGTCATCTCCCTGTCGCGTGCGCCCGGTCTCTCGGCGGACATCTTCAGAGCATGCATGCAAGACCTAGCTGCCTGGATGTCTGCCAATTGCCTCAAGCTCAACGGAGGCAAGACTGAGGTGCTGGTCGTGGGGGGAGACCAGGAGGCGTGGACGTCGGCATGGTGGCCGCCATGCCTAGGTCCAACACCTACCCCTTGCCAAAAAGCAAAGAACCTGGGTATCTGGTTTGATACCGACTTGACCTTTGGCCCTCAGATTAATCGGGTGGTTGGATCATGCTTCGGGACACTCAAAAGCCTCAGGAAGGTATTGAAGTTCTTACCGATTAAAGCCCGTCAAACCCTGGTGCATGCACTAGTCACATCTAAGATGGACTATGGCAACCTTCTCTATTTAGGGACTTTGGAGAAGAATCTGAGCCGCTTACAGGTCTTACAGAACGCTGCTGCCCGACTAGTGCTCAGACTACCCAGAAGAGCTGCCTCTACAGCGGCTCTCCGGTCCCTGCACTGGCTTCCGGTTAGAAGCAGGGTAGATTTTAAAGCACTATGTACTTGCCATCGGATTATCAATGGGAGGTCTCCCCTCCCTCTGAAAGGACTGCTGACACCTTACGAGCCGTCCCGCTCCCTTAGATCTTCCGGCACGGGGCTCCTGTCCATTCCCAAGGTGTCCAAAGCACGGATGGGCGGCAGATCCTTTAGGTACCTGGCAGCATCTAGATGGAACAAACTACCCATGGCGTTGCGCCTAGAACCATCAGAATCACTTTTCAGAGCTAAGCTCAAAACTGTTCTATTCACCCAGTAAGTTATTCCACTCCGGTAGTTTCCAGTAAGCATCAGCTCCTCAGCGCGGGGACACGCCGCTGTGCGTCACCAAGCGCTTTACAAAACCCCCTAAATAGAAATAGAAATTTAAATAATACCCAACTCGTAAGTCTGACACCCCCCAGAACAGGAGTTTGAGCCGCAGTTGGAAACACCAGCCCCCTCCTAATCAGGGCCCAAGTTCCAACTGACAGACAGATGCATGGGATCTGGAGCAGGTTGAATACTCGGTGAAAGGTGGGTGGGAGCATGCTCGGCTGTCATACTGCCAGCTCTCTCTCCCAGCTCTTGAGCAGTGCGGGCAAGAGAGACTCCCAAGAACAGGTGAGAGAAGGGCTGTGCCAAAACCAATGAATGCAGCGGGCTAGTTCTAGCGCCATTCTCAAACTTATCTCACTGCCCTGGTGGAACTGTTTTGTTCAACTCAGGGTAAAGTGTCACTCAAAAAGTCACACTAGGCATTAAAATAGCACACACATGCAGTATAAAAAATTGACGATGTCACGATAAGCTTACTAAAAACCTGACATGTATGCAAGGAGTAATCAAACCCACATTACCTTTGCAACCCACCGCATTCTGCACAAACATGACCCTCATTTATGGCTTGGAAAATTGACAATTATGACTACACTGTGAAGGATTTAGGAATCCTTGGCAGCAGAAACGGGAAAGCTGCTCACAGAGCCGCAGAAAGCATTGCATGTTCATCAGACCAAACAAGCCGCGCTGGTGGGTCATAACGGACAGCGCGGCCTACCCTGAAGCTGGCAACCAGGTTCTAGTCTTGGCGCGAGGTTCAAGCATCCTGTGACCCGGGACAAATCACTTAATCCGCCTGTACCTGAAAATGGAATGTGTCGTCTGGGATGCAACCGGTGCTCACGAAGCGTTCCCTCGGGTCGTCTACGCACAAAAAACAATAGGAACAAAAAATAAACGTGAGACGGGCGGCCAGGTACATAGCTGATGACATCAGCCAATGGCTGGCTGCTGATATTCAGACTGGAGAGGACACATGGCGGAAGCCTGCGTGACGGTCTTTACGTTACAGCCAGCAGCAGGTCACCTTCTATTGACAAGAGAAGAGAACACAATTACACCTGCAAAGCAGCACAGGCCAGACCCAATGTTATGCAAGAGAAAAACACGTAGTAAGTAGCGTGTATTTATTATCCCTTCTTCTCACAGATGGTTTGTGATGTGGTAAGTGCTCCGCGCTGCACCCTCGCATTCATCTCTCCTGCGCTCTGTGGTTGCAGATTAGGCTTCTCTGTTTTGAATACAAATGAACAGGCGGGCTGCCACCAGGCGCTCGGAGGGGCGCGGTATTTACACGCAGCCTTTGACCGACCCTTATCTGCGGCGGGGGGCTTCGTAGCGCGCGCCCGCGCCCGGGCCTGGAGCTGGAAACGGAGCGGCCCTAATGAGACGGCGGTCTTCACGCTACGCGGCGTCTGCACTTTCTGTTCTAATTGATAACGCAATACAGGTCAACAGGACATCAGTCGACGGAGCATGGCGTGGTGTTTGTGAAAACTTGCTTAATAAGTAGGCAATTAATGTAATTTGCCGGCTGCAATCAATACCGTTAAGCCTCAAGAGGAGCCGAGTGCGGGTGCGTGGATTACAAAGACCCGAGTTATCGATTAACTGTTTGAACATATTAAATATTTACAGTATGGCTTCAGTCCAATATTTCGGTTACATTTCCGCTCCAGGCTGATATTTGCGTCATGAGGCGGTGTTTCGTGATATAGCGGTTTAACGAAGAAATGTGACGCCTGCCCCAGTTCTATAACCAGCTCCAAGTGCTTTAAGTGAAAGCCTAGAATTGTTGTGTCCTGCGAGACACGTTCTAGTGTCTCGACAGACACCGAGTTGGTAACCACGCCCCCTGGGGGAGTGGGCTCACTTGCACCCCCACACGCATCCCTCACAGGAGTCATGAGTGAGGTGAGCCTGCTAATAAAACGGCCCAGGTGCACGTGCTCGTGCCAGTTAACTCATCCCATGCTCATGACGAGCTCAGCTCTTCATGAGCCACGGTGGCCATGTGCTCATGACGATTGGCAATTAGCCCTTGGACGCGGGCCTAATTCCCCCGCTGTGCTGAGCGTTCTAAAGAAACAGGTGTGGCCGTGACGAGCTCAGCTCGTCATGAGCACCGGGGCGCTGGGCGCGCCCCCCCAACCCCTCAGCACAGCGGGGGAATCAGCCCCGCAGGCAAGGGGTTAACTAACTGCGTACAGTGTGTCAGTGTCATAACTCTGTTAGTATGTGGGCTCTGGGCCAACAACACAACATTGGCGCATTGGCAATGAAGGGGGTCTGGCCCCACGCATCCCTGAGGTTCTGACTCTTTGTTCCTGAGAGGGGAAAGAGTTGCCGTGATAGAAGGCACCCCCGCACCTACTGGGAGCATGTTGGCGAGATCATGCTCCCTGCCTGCAGCAGCCTGCTATGCTGACCGCCCTGAGGTGGGAGAGATGAATCCAATCATTCCCCACAGTTCGGGAGTCCCGTTGCCACCCACCTGGTGAGTCGCGTCATGTATAATAGTGATGCAAGGCAGCAGATGGATGAGCCCACGAACACCTCAGCGGTGTTCGTGGATGGGCACTGATTTTAAGTTCTTTTAAGCCTTTTATAAAGTTTAAATCTGTCTTTTTATTCTTCCAGATATGTGAAAACTTTGGTAAAATTTGGGTTTTATGAATTGTGTATCAGGAGGTGTTACCCTCTTTTAACCTTCTCTTTTTTTTCTTTTTAACAAATATGAATTTTAACTATTTATGACGTAGGAATATTTTGTCTGCTCGTACTTTGTCCGATTCTGTTTGCATTTTGTTTGTATTGTTTAAAAGACTATGGTCTAAATAAACAAGTTTCTCTCTCTCTCATGTATAATAGTGATGCAAGGCAGCAGGTGGATGAGCCCACGAACACCTCAGCGGTACGAGAGGGCCTAAGACTAGTTTTGCTCCACGCCTGTGGCGTCGTAAGCTGTCCCAGCGTGCCACCATTCGGTGAAGCTAAGGCAGGGCAGCGCTGGCCGGCAAGTGCAAGGAGGTCACACTAGTTCTGAGTTACCGCCTCTTGCACAGCATGCCCCATGCCGGTTCTACAGCGAACGGCGAGAGGAGGAACAGCCTGCAGTGCTGTGACCACTGCAACGGCCCTGTAGGTGCAGAAAAGCATCAAATAGCCGCACTGCTGCCCTATGGAGAAAGCGGTCTCTACCACTAGAGAGAACAGCCCCATGCTCCTCACATGCAAACAAGGAACAGAAGGAAGGCTAGTTTACCTCTTTCCCCCGCCTACAGAGTGCTGTCGCAGCTAACAGGATGGACAGCAGCGAGGAAAAGCACTGGCCGTCTCGTGAGCGGAGATACTGCACCCAGGAGAAATGGCAGTGCTCTCTACGATCCTCTAACAACGCCGGCATCGTCAGGCCTAACTCGCCATCAGGCAGAAGCTGTCTGTGCGCGAAGAGGTAACGTGTGGTAAAGGAAGCCAACACTTACTGGAGTCCGTCCATGCGGCCGCCCCGACCGGGGCTAAGGTAATGAGCTCCCCAGCGCTGCGTGCCCTCACCCGCATGAGCAGCCTTAGCTAAAGTGCAGATTCAGTGAAGAGAGCGGTGGCGCAACCTGGCTGCCATTGGCGGAACCGCATCTGCCACAGGAAGCAAGGAAGAGCTCCTGCAGAGGCTGCTGTGGCCTAGGAAAAGAACAGTATCGCCACCTGGTGGTCAATAGGCATCACCACATGCAAGCACCCTATATGAATGGAACCCAGCAGTGTCCTGAGACCATGACGCGTGTTATGCAAAACCCTCAGATTAACAAGCTGCAAACTGGGGCATCTCTACACCTACTCTCCTCAAGGGAGATGGAGGCTGTCAAGCACAGCCACAGCAAGCACTGACTGCACCCTGAGACTCACACAGCCTGAGACTCTGCCTTCAACGGCAGCCCTGGTTACCAGTAAAGTACCCCAGTCAAGCCGGAGGCAAGGGGTTAGAAGCAAGGACTAGCCAAAAGAGAATAATATGGTTCTCAGTGGTAGTCAGACACCGCAGCAATAGAGACAATGCCACAGGAAGCCTAATGGCCGGCAGCCACACAAAACAAAATGACCATGCACAATGTCAGGCGCCATCAGCACTCGTTGCATGCATGCTGTACAGAAGCATAAGAGCCAGCCCATAGGCAAGCATCCTCCCTGGAAAAGAAGACAGTGCAGGCATGCCAGACATCAGTGAGAGGCACTAGCTTACCCAGGTGTGACAATGCAAGAGCACCAATAGAGCCCAAAGCAATATCTGCCCAGACAAGCATCAAGCTGACAAGGACACACAGGCACAAGGCTGTACAGACTGCCACCTCTCGGCAAAATACAGAAAGAAACAGACAAACCTCGTAGGGAGGCGCTAGAAACTTGGAGCTAAACACAAGCAGCAACATCGACAAGAGCCATCATCAGCAAGGTTAGACGATCGAGCAACAGCTCAAGGGAGTTTTCCCCGCCAAAAGCAAAAGAAAGACTAGTACACAGAGCGCGCCACCAGCGGCGGTCCAACGCCACCACAAGTGAAAAGAGCGTGCCACACGCCACTGGCGGTGAACGACTACCGACGAAAGGAGGAAGAGCAGGCACACTCGGTGCCAGAAGAGGGCACCCAAGAAAAGATGAAGCATGCTCAGTCCAAGATGCGTGACAAATGCACCCAGAAGTGCGCCAGCATGGGTAAATGCCCAGGAGGGAAGGAGACCTCTCCAAAAAAAAGAAGCACTGCTGGAGACAGCAGGGAGATCCTCTACATCTCCACAGCAGCAATGGAGCCCTGAGTGGGCCAAACACAGCACAGTGTCCTCCCACACACTGCCTCAAAATGGAGTCGTCGGTGACCCAAGACAGGCAAGAGGAGAGTTGCACACTCCAAGTGGCCAACTACTACCATGGCTCCCTACTGCTCGTGGAAGTCATTCCCAGAAGAGGGAACACCCGTAGTAGGAGCTTCAAGAATCTGCCTGAAGAAGGAGCACCCAAGACGAGTGGCTGCTCGCCACGCAGCAAAGAAGAGCGACAGAAGTCTCGCCCGCATGGCCCAGAGACCATTGAAGTTGAAAGGCCCTGTTGGCCTTGTTGGGACATGGTGCATTTCACTGCCCCGGAAGAAGAAGCAAATAACAAGTTTGACAATCCTGTCACCTGGAAGAGCCGGACAATCATAGGTGTGCCCAGGAAACAAGAGGAGAAGCACAAGGACTCGTAGCACCACAAGCCAAGAGCACACCCAGAGACACAGACAGCCACCAATGCAGACTGATGTCCCTGGTGACAGCCCCAAGGGAGAACCGAAAGTAAGCCGCAGCAAGCCGCGCTGCTCCCAATGGTTCATAGTGCCAATTTTATGCAAGTGCAGAACACGTAGTAAGTAGCGTGTATTTATTATCCCTTCTCACAGATGGTTTGTGATGTGGTAAGTGCTCCGCACTGCACCCTCGCATTCATCTCTCTTGCGCTCTGTGGTTGCAGATTAGGCTTCTCTGTTTCTGAATACAAATGACAGGCGGGCTGCCATCAGGCGCTCGGAGCGGGCGCAGTATTTACACACAGCCTTTGACCGACCCTTATCTGCGGCGGGGGGCTTCTAGCGCGCCCGCCGCCCGGGCCTGCAGCTGGAAACGGAGCGGCCCTAATGAGACGGTGGGTCTTCACGCTTCGCGGCGTCTGCACTTTCTGTTCTAATTGATAATGCAATACAGGTCAACAGGACATCAGTCGAAGGAGCATGGCGTGGTGTTTGTGAAAACTTGCTTAATAAGTAGGTAATTAATGTAATTTGCCGGCTGCAATCAATACCGTTAAGCCTCAAGAGGAGCCGAGTGCGGGTGCGTGGATTACAATGACCCGAGTTATCGATTAACTGTTTGAACACATTAAATATTTACAGTATGGCTTCAGTCCAATATTTCGGTTACATTTCAGCTCCAGGCTGATATTTGCATCATGAGGCGGCGTTTCGAGATATTGCGGTTTAACGAAGAAATGTATATGTATAACCAGCTCCAAGTGCTTTTAGTGAAAGCCTAGAATTGTTGTGTCCTGCGAGATACTTTCGAGTGTCTCGACAGACACAGAGTTGGTAACCACTCCCCCTGGGGGAGTGGGCTCACTTGCACCCCCACACACATTCCTCACAGGAGTCATGAGTGACGTGAGCCTGCTAATAAAACGGCCCAGGTGGACGTGCTCGTGGCCAGTTAACTCCTCCCATACTCATGACGAGCTCAGCTCGTCATGAGCCACGGTGGCCGTGTGCTCCTGACCATTGGCAATTAGCCCTCGCACGCGGGGCTAATTCCCCTGCTATGCTGAGCGTTCTAAAGAAAAGGGTGTGGCCATGACAAGCTTAGCTCGTCATGAGCACCGGGGCGCAGGGAGCGCCCCCAACCCTCAGCACAGCGGGGGAATTAGCCCCACAGGCAAGGGGTTAACTAACTACGTACAGTGTGTCTGGGTCATAACTCTGTTAGTATGTGGGCCCTGGGCCAACAACACAACATTGGCGCATTGGCGATGAGGGGGGTCTGGCCCCACGCATCCCTGGGGTTCTGACTCTTTGTTCCTGAGAGGGGAAAGAGTTGCCGTGATAGAAGGCACCCCCGCACCTACTGGGAGCATGTTGGCGAGATCATGCTCCCTGCCTGCAGCAGCCTGCTATGCTGACCGCCCTGAGGTGGGAGAGATGAATCCAATCATTCCCCACAGTTCGGGAGTCCCGTTGCCACCCACCTGGTGAGTCGCGGCATGTATAATAGTGATGCAAGCAGCAGATGGATGAGCCCACGAACACCTCAGCGGTACGAGAGTGCCTAAGACTAGTTTTGCTCCACGCCTGTGGCGTCGCAAGCTGTCCCAGCGTGCCACCATTCGGTGAAGCTACGGCAGGGCAGCACTGGCCGGCAAGTGCAAGGAGGTCACACTAGTTCTGAGTTACCGCCTCTTGCACAGCATGCCCCATGCCGGTTCTACAGCGAACGGCGAGAGGAGGAACAGCCTGCAGTGCTGTGACCATTGCAACGGCCCTGTAGGTGCAGAAAAGCATCCAATAGCCGCACCGCTGCCCTATGGAGAAAGCGGTCTCTACCACTAGAGAGAACAGCCCCATGCTCCTCACATGCAAACAAGGAACAGAAGGAAGGCTAGTTTACCTCTTTCCCCCGCCTACAGAGTGCTGTCGCAGCTAACAGGATGGACAGCAGCGAGGAAAAGCACTGGCCGTCTCGTGAGCGGAGATACTGCACCCAGGAGAAATGGCAGTGCTCTCTACGATCCTCTAACAACGCCGGCATCGTCAGGCCTAACTCGCCATCAGGCAGAAGCTATCTGTGCGCGAAGAGGTAACGTGTGGTAAAGGAAGCCAACACTTACTGGAGTCCGTCCATGCGGCCGCCCCGACCGGGGCTAAGGTAATGAGCTCCCCAGCGCTGCGTGCCCTCACCCGCATGAGCAGCCTTAGCTAAAGTGCAGATTCAGTGAAGAGAGCGGTGGCGCAACCTGGCTGCCATTGGCGGAACCGCATCTGCCACAAGAAGCAAGGAAGAGCTCCTGCAGAGGCTGCTGTGGCCTAGGAAAAGAACAGTATCGCCACCTGGTGGTCAATAGGCATCACCACATGCAAGCACCCTATATGAATGGAACCCAGCAGTGTCCTGAGACCATGACGTGTGTTATGCAAAACCCTCAGATTTACAAGCTGCAAACTGGGGCATCTCTACACCTACTCTCCTCAAGGGAGATGGAGGCGGTCAAGCACAGCCACAGCAAGCACTGACTGCACCCTGAGACTCACACAGCCTGAGACTTTGCCTTCAACGGCAGCCCTGGTTACCAGTAAAGTACCCCAGTCAAGCCGGAGGCAAGGGGTTAGAAGCAAGGACTAGCCGAAAGAGAATAAAAGGGTTCTCAGTGGTAGTCAGACACCTCAGCAATAGAGACAATGCCACAGGAAGCCTAATGGCTGGCAGCCACACAAAACAAAATGACCATGCACAATGTCAGGCGCCATCAGCACTCGTTGCATGCATGCTGTACAGAAGCATAAGAGCCAGCCCATAGGCAAGCATCCTCCCTGGAAAAGAAGACAGTGCAGGCATGCCAGACATCAGTGAGAGGCACTAGCTTACCCAGGTGTGACAATGCAAGAGCACCAATAGAGCCCAAAGCAATATCTGCCCAGACAAGCATCAAGCTGACAAGGACACACAGGCACAAGGCTGTACAGACTGCCACCTCTCGGCAAAATACAGACAGAAACAGACAAACCTCGTAGGGAGGCGCTAGAAACTTGGAGCTAAACACAAGCAGCAACATCGACAAGAGCCATCATCAGCAAGGTTAGACGATCGAGCAACAGCTCAAGGGAGTTTTCCCCGCCAAAAGCAAAGGAAAGACTAGTACAGAGAGCGCGCCACCAGCGGCGGCCCAACGCCACGACAAGTGAAAAGAGCGCGCCACATGCCCCTGGCGGTGAACGACTACCGACGAAAGGAGGAAGAGCAGGCACACTTGGTGCCAGAAGAGGGCACCCAAGAAAAGATGAAGCATGCGCAGTCCGAGATGCGTGACAAATGCACCCAGAAGCACGCCAGCATGGGTAAATGCCAAGGAGGGAAGGAGACCTCTCCAAAAAAAAGAAGCACTGCTGGAGACAGCAGGGAGATCCTCTACATCTCCACAGCAGCAATGGAGCCCTGAGTGGGCCAAACACAGCACAGTGTCCTCCCACACACTGCCTCAAAACTGAGTCGTCTGTGACCCAAGACAGGCAAGAGGAGAGTTGCACACTCCAAGTGGCCAACTACTACCATGGCTCCCTACTGCTCGTGGAAGTCATTCCCAGAAGAGGGAACACCCGTAGTAGGAGCTTCAAGAATCTGCCTGAAGAAGGAGCAGCCAAGACGAGTGGCTGCTCGCCACGCAGCAAAGAAGAGCGACAGAAGTCTCGCCCGCATGGCCCAGAGACCATTGAAGTTGAAAGGCCCTGTTGGCCTTGTTGGGACATGGTGCATTTCACTGCATCGGGAGAAGAAGCAAATAACAAGTTTGACAATCCTGTCACCTGGAAGAGCCGGACAATCATAGGTGTGCCCAGGAAACAAGAGGAGAAGCACAAGGACTCGTAGCACCACAAGCCAAGAGCACACCCAGAGACACAGACAGCCACCAAGGCAGACTGACGTCCCTGGTGACAGCCCCAAGGGAGAACCGAAAGTAAGCCGCAGCAAGCTGCGCTGCTCCCAATGCTTCATATTGCGACCGTCCAGCCCCGAGTGTTGGCAGTACAAGTCCGATGGTGTCCCTGCTCTTGTCCACAAATGCCAGAGGTGAAAGAACTTCACTGCAAGTGGGGTTGTGTCCTACACTGTGGCCGGGTAGGACGACATCTATAGAGTTTAAAGAAAATGACCCGGTCACTGTTTTGTTCTGCCGCTTTTTTATTTTAAGCAGAATCTCACCCTAAGGTATTTAATCCTTGGGTGCTTTATATACTTTTTTTTGAATGATCCAACTTTTTAATTTTTGAAAAATGTCCGAGGTTTGCTCGTTGCCATACAAAAAGACATATATTTACATGTACTGTGAACAATTATTGCAATACAAAAACATTGAGGTACATTTATCAATTAAACAATACATTTATCAAACATCATCATTATCAAATTTCACGGTTGTACCCTACCAACTAATTCGGAAGCTTCCCACACATTCGTCGTAATCACGAATGCTTTTTCAGCAAAAGGCTTTAAAAATATTTCCATGAATGCAATGGAATAAAAAATACATATACTTAGCTTAATGCCTTTGCATGACCAGGTCGAATTTCGAGTAAAACTTTAATACGTAGGCCTGGTTGAATTAGTTGGTAGGGTACAACCGTGAAATTTGATAATGATGATGTTTGATAAATGTATTGTTTAATTGATAAATGTACCTCAATGTTTTTGTATTGCAATAATTGTGCCTCAATGTTTTTGTATTGCAATAATTGTTCACAGTACATGTAAATATATGTCTTTTTGTATGGCAACGAGCAAACCTCGGACAGAGGTGAAAGAACAGCACCAGCAAGGCAAAACAGGCAGCTGCGAAGTCCCTCCAGACACATCCTCTCCTAGTGGACCGTCACCACCTATTGTCCAGGCCCAATGGCAATTACATCATCAGTGTCATGTGCAAGGCACCGCACTCAGCAAGAGACGTGGGAGTGTGACTGGTGGGTCTACACCAAGAATCCGACAAACGGCCAAGTTCAGAAGGGAAGTCGTGAGTGGCCAAGCCGGACGATGAAAAGAACCCGAGCGACAACAGGAGTGAATCCGAAGGGAAGGGGTGACAATCAGAGAAGAAACTGGCGACTGCAGGCCTGCGCGAACAGAGTCTCATTCCTTACGTTCCAAGGAGTGAACTGGCGACTGCACCGCGGAAGAAGAAGAGTAAGCCACAAGCCTACGCGAACCGAGTCTCATGCCTCATGTTTCGCAGTGTGTTCATCACGTCACTGTCACCAATGTCCTAGTCGCCCACGAAGTCCAAGCACACGGATATAATTGCCTCTCCAAAGGAAATGGAGGTACCTGGCCACCCTCTACCTCAGGTAATCGACTCAAGACTGAAGGCCTGCAACCATCAAGGCAAGTCATCACCAGCCATTGTCCAGATTCACCACATGGCTGGCAATGCTATCACGCCAGTCCTCATCAAGTGCGTCAAAAAATGCCATCTCGAGTACTAATGGATTGGAGTCCTACACGGTTGCCAAACTAGCTGACAAGCAAAACCTGATGCCACCCACTGACGTGGCTTACACCTGAACTACGGTAGCGAGAGCAGGTCTTAACCAAGACTCATCCACCCCTGAGGTTTGTGCGAACGACTAGCTACTGGCTCCTAAGCGGGTTTGCAGCTGCCCCCAGTCGGCACACACGCAGCCACAGTGCAGCCTGCAAGTAGTCCCGTGGCAAACCTGACAAAGGATCTCCCCAGGCCGGAGAGTTGGAAGAGACATTGCCCCACCGACAGGTCACTGGATACAGAAAAATAGTCTAACAGAGACTTCAGGCGATCCTGCAACACTCCCGAAAACTTTCACCATGGACTCCAACCATGCTCTTGACGCACCCAGTTAATGAAAGGTTGTTACCCACCACATACCATCCTCAATGTCAGCGAAAGGAATCCACATGGGACCAAAGGACATGTCTCCACCGGCATGTTACTAGAGTGCAGCTGACGCCTCCAAGCGTTCGTTCATGTCCTGAACCGCTCAGGCTAAATGATGAGTGCTCACCGAGATTGTCTTGCCACAGTCGGAACCACCAGTCCTGGTCTGCTGTTTTCCGGATGCCTGACCTGAGAAGCTGATGGACCCTGTGGTGTATATTTGGTGTCGTTTATCCCTACAGGTTGGACCAGTGAGCCTTTGCTTTTTCATTAACATTTGGGAGGAATGTTGTGTCCTGCGAGACACATTCTAGTGTCTTGACAGACACAGAGTTGGTAACCCCTCCACCTGAAGGAGTGGGCAGACTTGCAACCCAACACGCATCCCTTACAGGCATCATGAGTGACATGAGCTTGCTAATAAAAGGGTCTGTGTCATAACTTCGTTAGTATGTGGCCCTGGGTCCACAACACAACAAGAATCAGTCAGCCACGATAAACATAAACATAGAGGCCTGGTCTGAAACGCGGAAGTAATAATGTGTCATTTGCGGTGATTGGATTTTGACACATATGAGCCCCTGCAGCTCATTGGCTGATGGCGTGTAACTTTGGAAATGTGGGAATAAATTATGTTGTGTTAGTTGTATTGATACCACAGATATCTACCACAGACTTGGGTTCCAATCACACACAAACATCAAGCTACTGCCAAAAAGTCTTACAGATTCACTAATCAAAAAAGCCCTGTTTTCAAAGGTTTGCAGTAAATAAGTTTACTGGGACTGGACTGGAACGTAATTGAAGAAAAAAATCGTTCCACTTTGGAAGCTAAATAACTGAAGGACCGTCCCCTCTTTGTATTCGAGGAATCACTGCTAGTCTTAGAGTCGATGATCTGAGAGCCCTTGGGAGGAATGGGATTGAATTGATTGTCTCACGTGCTGAAGTTCCACATTATTGAGAGCTCAGTAGACCAAGCAAAGCTCTTTTAATTGCATTCTCTTTTTAATTGGAAGCCAATGTAGCTGATGGGGTTGCCGGGTGACCGGCTGGTGCTTAGGGATATGTCCCAACATTCATGCTACTGCATCTTGTATAAGCTGGAGTGTCTTGATTGAAACCCCAAAAAAAATATTGCCATGATCTTGACAAGATATTAGGACGCCCTGAATAATAATCTTTTGAATAAAGTTCAAGAAAGTCCAAATGATTTTTCTTGAGCATCTGCAGAAGCCAAAATAGAAGGCACTGGCCATTTTAATTTCATGTTCAAAGGTTAGGTGACTGTCTATACAGGTACCAAGGTCTATCACCACCAGTTCAGGAGTGGGAATGTCCCCAGAGTTTCCACTACCATTGAGGGCCCCACATGTTGGGCTGGTTAACTGCCACCGAACATACATTTTGCTTCCACTCACCTTTAAATAGTTGAGGTTCATCCATTTAGCAACTGTTGAGAAACAGTTCCTCAATTGAAAAGACTCCCTTCTTATGTGGGGTGTAAATGATAAAGTGAGTTGTGCCACCTGAATAAGAAATGAATGACAAACCAGTTGCTTCCACACTGTCCGTCAGCTGACAGACATGTTAAATAGAGTCAGGCTTAAGGATGAGCCTGCAGTTCCATTGAAGCCAGATGACTCTTGTATAATAATAAACAGTTAGACACCAAGGAGGGAAGTTCTAGAAAAGATGTAAACCAATCCAAATCCTGATAACATGTCCCACAGTCCCTCAATCTGCTGATAGATAGCTTGTGAGACACATTGTCAGATGTGGAACTTAGATCTAATAAGATCAGTGCCATAGAGCCACCTTGATCTAAAGTTCAGCGATGCTCGTCTGGTACCCCTAGTAGAGCTGATTCGGCGCTATGTAAGACTCGGAAGCCAGACTGGGAGGAATGGAGAAGATTTTAGGACTCCAGATGTATTATTCCGTTACTCACAATTGTCTCTTAAGGTTGGATTGCCAACCTTAATATCAGTCAGGCAATCAGTCGAACATACTGGATAATTTACAAATGCGCTCTTTCTTCAAAAGGCCATCTGGAAGGAATCAGTAACTTCACACCAGCGTGACCTGGTTGATCCTCCCTTGCCGGTGACCAAGTGCCCACTGATGTCTTTGTCCAGCGTGAGTCTCCACTTCCAGTGCGCAGCCTAGAAACCTATCACTGCACACAACTCTACATCAGTGATGGCAAACCGGTGACATTCGGAGTGGCTGCAGTAGGCTTCTAGAGCCAGATTTCCACCAACAATCAATCCTTTGATGTATACAGAAGCATATGGTACATCATTCTTGGTATACAAGATGCTTTTTGATCCCGAATACCACAGCTTTTTTAAAAACATACATGGGGTAGGGAGCACACTGCGTGGCCCACCAGCACACAATTTGTCCAGACTTATTGCGGTTAATGCAGAGCAAGATAGCACTCACTTTAGCTGAAAGTCTTTAATATTCTCCATTGGTGGGGCAGCCAGTGCTGTGCATCTCTAGGCATTTTAAAAACATTTTTATAGAGTTTTAGATAGCGCAAACTAGACCCGAGACATCGGGTATCAGAGCACTTTACATGAGCACCAGTTTTGTTACAGATGAACACATTCATGTTTTTTTTTTGTTAGGCACGGCGAGATTAAGTGATTTGCCCAGAATCACAGGAGGTTGAGCATTGTTGCCGAGACTCGAACCCAGTTCCCCAGGTCTGAGGTTGACTGCTCTAGCCGTAAGGCTACATCCTCTCCCCAACTTGTTTTCACTTGTTACTCTCTACTGAAGATGGACAACAATCCTGAAAAGTGACTAGATATTCAGAGCACCAGCTGCACCAACAAATGTGAATACTAAAGACTTTCAACTAAAATGAATGTTATAATGCACTGCATTTATCACAATGCATCTGATGCCAGGCATTGTGCTCTCCACCCCTATGTGATTGGCTCTTTGTTGAGTTGTTGGCCTGACGAGCTATGGGCTGAACTGGTGCTCTCTCTGGGAGTGGTACAGAAGCCTGAGAAGACTGTGAGCAGCATTGCCAGACCACCCAATTTTCACCTGTTACTCTCTACTGAAGAACGACAACAATCCTGAAACACATGCCTGGAGACACACAATGCTGTCTGCACCAACAATAGTGAATACAAAAGCCTTTCAACTGAAGTGAGTGTTATCATGCACTTCATTTACCACAATGCATATGGCTTACTGTGTACTGGTAAGCCAGGTAGTGTGTTCCATACCCCCTATCCCCTTTTTGTTTTTTAGCACTTTACCAAAAGTGGATTTATTCCACCCTGCCACCAAGGAGCTGCTTGAAGTACCCTGCTTGAATAGGAAGCACACCAGCTGCACAGTATTCTACATTATACATTTATTGTGTAAGCGTGTGGAAACAAGGTGCTTCACAAATCAAGACTTCAAACTTTTAAAAAAATGTAACAAGTCTGAGATTTCCACAACTTTTGATTGCTCTCTAGAAATTAGTGAGTGAATGCATGGACGAATAAATGGATAAGACCGTGACCTCAATCATTTAAGTATCAAGAGGTTGTCCTCCGCTTCCACCTCTTCCAAACATCCACTTATGTTCGCAGTCACTCTCCCTTTCATTCAGCCATAACCCCCCACATTCATCAACTGACATACCCCCTTGATTTAGTATTTCACCTATTCATACAACCCCACACAAACGCGCACAGTAGTTGCCGAGCACTTTGACTAATCAAAACCCAGGCCTGTTTTCCTCGCCAGTGCTTGTTCTTGTTCTATAATTGACTTCCTTTCATATTAGCATGCTACTAATCCTTCTACTGCTTGTTTAAGACGAAATGTTATCAACTTTTTCTCTTTCTGCATATTGGAAATTGTATCTTTATATTTTTTCGCCTTTTATATTTTTCACTTTCTGAATTTAAATTCACTTCAATAGTATAGGGCTCTGCTTTATAAATCGTTTAATGAGTAAATAAAAACAAATGCGTAGTTTGCTGTGAAATACTTCCAAAGCAGGACTTTGGCGGGCCAAACATTTAATGATACTGCCAAAAAGAATCCTTCCAGACTGTAACCAGGAGCGGTATCCATGAAGGTAAATGTCAAATTGCTACCTAATATTTTAAGTCCCGTGAACCTTAGGACTGAGAGAACAGGTGAGAAGGATTTGGTAAGTCATGGTTTACAAGTATAAGTCCTAAAGTGAATAAAATTCTGATAGGCAGGAAGTTAAGTTGGATTACTGGTTCAATGTGGGAATGTTTATGGGCCCAGGTGAGTATGGTAAATTTAGCTGGTAATCCCGCTCACTATCACCTGTACCTTTCTTCTGTCGGAATCAGAGTGCCTTCCCTTTCCTGTCCACTAGAGTAAGGATCAGTATGTTTTATATTTTTTGTATTATTATACTGTGTAACCTTTCTTCCGAAATTTGAGGTTTGCATTACCAGCTTCTTTTGATACTTTTAGATTTGGTCGCCCATGTCTTGCTCTAGCAGAAGGACCAAATGCCACCCGCTGATGGCAACTTGTTGAGGACTTGATAAGCGACCCGGTTTGGTGGGCACATTTCCTTCAGCACTAAGCCCAGGGATTTGAAACGTTCTCTTGAAACATAACCTCATGATCCCGGGCAGCACACCTAACCTCAACATAGTGTCTTGCACATGGTTCACTTGCAACCTTAATATTAAAACAGAGACTGGTAACGCAGTTCCTGCCGTCAGTTAAGTGTTTGGTCATCTTGCTGACAAGTGCCTTTTTATCCCAAAATGGAATACGGTGTAGATTCAGAAGCAGCAGCACTTTCTTCTAAGATCCCTCCTGGTCCTTCCTTGCAACAAATGATTGCAGCTGTAGCTGAGACAGCTTTTAAAGCCTATGAGAGCATGCCTTTCCACCTAAGGTGCGCAGGGTATAAGATCCTCCTGCCACTAATGGGAAGGCTCCTGAGGATGATCAGAGTGATTGTTTTATTCAGACCACAGATCTTGATTTGAATCCTACAGCATCTGAAGGACAATTTACATTTTTCCCACATCCTCCTTCGGGTGAGGAGGATGACTTTTTGATGCAATACCAGCGCACATAGCCAGAAGCTATTCGTTTGCATAAGGCAATACGGCAGATTATTTCCCATGAGTGGACGTTGTGACCTTTCTGAGGTTCTTGGCTAGCCATTACCCTTTAGTTAAATTTGTGGATGAGTTCCCTAGATTGGTTAAAGATTATAACCTTATGGCTGGCCTCTCTTCTCACAGTACTATTGTCTCGGAAGATGACATGCCCCCTGTCCCCAGTCGGGGGAGGTCGAGGATGAGTCTGGCCGCCTCAGATTGTACGCTGGTATCTCACTCCTACCTGCTTGAGAGCAATGTTAGGTTCCCCCCTAGATTGCTGGAGATGCAAAATAGAGAGAGGTACAATGATCCACATGTGGTGGGGATGCAAAACCATTGAGACCTTATGGATGACTGTAATTGCTAAAATTAAAGATATTACCGGTCTAGTCTTTTCAATGGATCTTTTACCTCTAGTACTGGGAAATGCAGGTCAGGAATCAACCTAAATACTCATTGACCATCGGGAATTACTACCCATCTATTGGTTGTGGCCCGATCAATCGTGCCTCGGTTTTGGAAGTCTCCCAACTTCCCTCCCTTTAGCATGTGGTTGAATAAAATCTGGTTCATATATGCAACGGAAAAGCTCACTGATTTTTTATGAGACGGAGTACCAAAATGTGAAAAAAACAAGGGCACCATTGGAAAATATATTAAATGCCAGCACAGATCCACCACAGGCTTGGGTCATAGGCCCATCCTCCTCGTAAAATCTAGATTAGATGACCCAGGTTCCACAGAGGATTCCAATTCCTCTCTTTCATACGACGCATTACTTTTAGTAACCTTGTGTTATTAACATGGTCTACTGTTTTAAAACGTCTAGGCAACGATTTTAGACTCAAGATCATTTGAAACTATTAGGCTTTACTATGTCTCTGTTGCTGCATTGAACCAATCTGTGGCATTGTTTTTTCCTTTTCTCTTTTTGTCTTTTCTCTCTTTGGTTATTGTTGTGGATAATTTTTTTGTATCTATTCACACCCTTTCGGGGTAGGGGTCGTGGCTGGTTGGCCCTGCTTCACAAAAAGTCATGGTTCCAACCAACTACCTACACACCTACTCCCCTTCTCTAAAAGCATGATTACGCTGAGGTGCCAGTCGAGATACATCTTTCCATTTTCAGGACAAGTGGCAGGAGATTGTCTTGAATGCGTGGGCAATGATGGTAGTCTCAAAGGCTACCATATTGAATGTTTAGGTGCCCCCGAAGCCAAATTTTGACCGACTCCTTTTTCTCAGGTCCCACTACTTCAACAGGCTGTACTTCAATCAATCAATCAATCATATCATTTGTAAAGCGCACTACTCACTTGTGAGGGTCTCAAGGCGCTGTGGTGGGGAATGCTGCTACTGCTCAAAAATCCAGGTCTTGAGGAGTTTTCTGAAGGTCAGCAGGTCTTGGGTCTGCTGTAGGTGGATGGGGAGGGTGTTCCAGGTCTTGGCTGCGAGGTGGGAGAACGATCTGCTGCTAGAGGTCGCTATTCGGAAGTGGGGGACTGTGGCAAGGTCGGCGGAGCGGAGCTGGCGGGTGGGGGTGTAGAAGCTGAGTTGTCTGTTGAGGTACATTGGTCCGGTGTTGTGGAGTGCCTTGTGTGCGTGGCTGAGGAGCTTGAAGGTTATCCTCTTGTTGACCGGGAGCCAGTGCAGGTCTCTTAAGTGGGGTGTGATGTGGTTGTGGCGAGGGATGTCGAGGATCAGGCGTGCAGAGGCGTCCTGGATGCGTTGGAGCCGTCTCAGGAGTTTGGCTGAGGCTCCTGTTTAGAGGGCGTTTCCGTAGTCCAACCTGCTGCTGACGAGGGCCTGGGTGACCGTTCTTCTCGTTTCAGTGGTAATCCACTTGTAGATCCTGTGGAGCATGCGGAGGGTGTTGAAACAGGAGGAGGAGACGGCATTGACCTGTTTAGTCATGGAGAGGGTGGAGTCGAGGATGACCCCTAGGTTGCTTGCGTGGTCGGTGGGTGTGGGTGTGGGAGCGGTTCCCATTGCGGTTAGCCACAAGAAGGGGTGGATCCGAGGATGAGGACCTAAGGGGACAGAGGACTTCAGATCAGAGGAGTCAGTGCTTACTGGAGAAGGCAGCTGTTGTAAACTGGAATGGCATGGTGAGCAAAAAATCGATGGATTTAGGCTCAGATCTCTGTACTGGGGTGAATGTATGACATTGTTCTGCATTCTGTCCATCAATTGTTCTTTTAGCATTTGTCACCCCGAGTGGGACGGTATGCCCAGACGTGGATACCGTGCTCTCCATCCCACTGGAGTCAAGCTTTCCTGGCTGGTGAGGGCTGAAAGCCCGAAACCCATCCTAGGATACTTGTTTCCAGTCCAAAGAGGACCTGGCATGGCAGTTCGAGCTAGACTGTTCCCATTGGGCGCAGGGTCAGAACTGATTTGCATATGGCTGGGTCCAAACTGGAATGGCATGGTGAGCAAAAAAACTATGGATTTAGGCCCAGATCTCTGTATTAGGGTGAATGTATGACATTTTTCTGCATTCTGTCCATCAATTGTTCTTTTTGCATTTGTTGGTCCTTTCGTCTGTTTTCCAGGCATAACTGTTCCTATTCTAGGCTAGATGCCTTTGGGTAGAAAGTTTTTTTTTATTTGTACAATACCCCTAGTTTGAAATCATTTTGCATAAAAGAAGCCACTGGTTGAGTGTGTCTGGATCCAAGATACCCCAATGACCACTAGCTGCACCTAAGATTCACATGTAGTTTGGACTCACACGACTAAAACCTGTCTTATTACTATCCAAGCATTGATGTTGAGGTTCTAGCACAAACTAAATCCAAGAAGATATATGTGAAACTTAGTCCCATATATTATCAACAGCATCAGGTCCCTAGGCTTCTGTGGAGCAAGGGTCAAGCACAAATTGAATTGAATTTAATCAATGTCAGTTCACTGCTCCGAATGCGATTCAGGTACTATTTCTTCCCTTTTTTCCCCACCGCACAGGTTTTTGTATAGAAGTACTTCCCCATCATCAGTTCCTCCTCGTCCTTGTTTATTATATAGGCAACTTGGTCACTGCATTGGAGCACTTTAGTTTGAGCACTAGTTATATTGCTTACAGGCATATACATTTATTTTTTTCAGGAGGAGAATAAGTGAGTTTTACCACAATCACAGAATGTTTAAGCTGAAGACGAGACTCCAACCCAGTTCCCCAGTCAAAAGTCTGAAGCTCTAGATCTACAGCCACATCCTCTGCACGCCCATCACTCTATGTATTCCACATCTCGTCCGCCTCTTTCTGATGTTTCTCGGACGCCATTGCCTCCCCTCAGTCACACCTCGTGTTGCTTCCCCATCCCTCCACCCCATCCCTCTTTGCCCTCTCCCTGATACAACTTGGAGATATTATTGTTGTATCTGCCATTGTGAAGGAGCCCAATAGAGCCCTAAGCACCAGTAGCCTTCTGAGTGGATGGATTCCTCCACCTCCCTGCTTTCTTTATTACTTTAGTGAGTTATGAGAACAGGTTCGCCCTGGTGTTATTGTGGTCTCTGCATAGAGTTGCAAATCACAACAAGCACTGACAAAGCCAATAGGTCTCACCTATACAAGAGCTATTGGCTTTATACATGTTCTACAGCAGTACGGTTGTTGTGCACCATAGATGAAACTAGAGAAAAACAAAGTACTATGATGTGGTATGCACTGGCTATGTCATATCCTTTTCATTTTTCTAATTTTTACTTTACCCAATGCTGCACGACAGCCACTCTGCTGTACTAGATGGTTAAAGCAAACACTGACATATGCTTGTTTAAAAACTATGTGCTTGAACTCCAGAGAAAAAGCTTTCCAACCTCAGGAGAGTCTTGTTGGGTGTCATTCTGATAGAGCGCGCAGGTCACCCGACTCTTATTTTATCAAATATGCACAGTTGGGCCCATAACGTATTTATCACTAAATTTCACTAATCAGGTAACCTACACACTACTATCAGTAATCCTTGTTTTATACTATTTATTTTCGTGTACCTGTTTTACCAATCCTTGTCCCAGGTACTTATGATCACGATAGATCAGGAGCTAGTGGGGGTAGGAAGATAACACTAAACAAAATACCATATACAAATTGCAAAATGTTTATACCTTGTAATAACGACAACCACAAGACGTTTTCAAAGCTTTATCTAATCATCATTTTCTTCATATGCCATGAGAATGCAATTTACCCAAATCAGAACATCTATAACTAAGATCAGGAATACAGTGTAACTATGAATCAAGGTAAGAATCATCTATAACTCAGAAAATAAAGGAAATGGGGAAAAAGGGAACACACTAATTTTGTCTAAAAGACTTTCACAACGTTACTAAAGGGTGGGTAAGAACAAGGGAACATTCTAATCAATACTGATTTTGATTATACTAATCGATTTAGAAGAAACTATACTTTTCAAGATGCACTTATTTTCCATAGGGAGGGTAAGAGTGGAACATACTAGATATGCAAACAGTTCAGTGTTTGAATAAAGGTAGGGAGAAGATAAGGAACATGCTAGAATAATACTTTTCATGAGAGTCAAATGTCAAAGATAAGTCACATAGGCTAGTTTGCTTTATTTAGAAAATAGGAAGAGAAAAGATTTAGATAGACAAACACCCACATGGATTATATTTACCTAGGACAGAATGAAGACTAACCCTGGCCACGGGTCAGTTGGGAAAGGCGGGAAGGGACCCTCAAGGACTTAGGATGCCAGTAGGCGAGCAGGTACAGCTCATGGACAGTCAGGACAGGATCACCCCAGGATTGGATCAGGACTGGGCTCACCAAACGGTACGACCAACACCTGCAGCTTCGGATGCAACGCCTGTGCTACGCCCTCTCTGCAAGGAAACTGCCAATAACCCCGATTGGGTTCTCAAATCTTTCAGCAAAGTGCTTCGCCAGCACTTAAGCTTTCTCCACCCCAGACTGAGTTTGTGGAAATTACGGACAGAGTGCTCCGCAGCTCTCTGTATCAATCACCTATAGAGTTCGTAGGGTCAGTGACAGGTCAGCTATTCGGACAAATCGGACAATTTCTCTAGCTAAACCTAGGCTAGTTATTCTGTTTTCGGGTCGGTGTACCACCCACCAATGTTGCAAGTGAAAGGATCCCCAACTTTGGATTGGACAAGAGAGGCGGTTAGGTCATGACAATACCTATAATTTGAACTTTCCCATACTAAATATTCAGTTTTCGAACCACCCCTTACGTTCCAGTTCCCATGGCATAGAAATTCAGAATACAATAGAGCATACAAAAATTATCGCACCATGTAGCGAATGCAGGTACGAGTTAAAGTCTTCTCCCGGGGCATGGGTCATCTTCCCAGGAGCATCTTGGCTTCGGCAGCCAGCTGGCTGGGTTCCACTGCTGTATGACTCTCTTTTCCCTCATCACGTGATTAGTACCGCACAGGCTTCAAAGATGGAAGGGCGCACCTCTCCCAGGCCCGCAAAGATCGATACATGAAAAGTAAGCGAAAACAATTTAGAAACACAGAAAAAATGAATACACTGTATACCATGATTGGCTATACTACATCCCTTACTTTATAATAACTATAGCATTAGGAGTTAAGCAGAACGAAACGGCTGAGCAAAAGCAGCAGTGCAAGCGAAGAGCATGTGAGAAACAAAGCAGCCATCTTTAGCTGTACTGCGCATGAGCGAAAAGTTCCCTCCAGAACTGCGAGTGCGTCACATCACATGGGTATGACCGACGCATGCGCAGACTAGAATCCCGCATAGCAGCGACCATTTTAGATGTAAGCGTAGTTAGGATTAGTAAACACATAGGCAAGCGTCACTGGGACACCCCTGTGTAGTGTAAAAGTGCAATATTAATAAGACAAACGTGTTGGTTATGACATTAATGTTATTCGAGGTTCATGAGTACAAGCAAGTCGCGTAACGTGCGAATCCTTGCTCCATCAATCCCCTCTTTGATGATATTTACTATCATCACTATTAATGGAACCAGATGCCAACTTTCTCTTTCACATTTCACCCATTTCAATTTCTACAAACTTTTTGTTGAGCCTTTTTTCTGTATCCTTATTAGGATGGTAATTCTTCATCTTTTTATAGATCTGATTATTCAGCTCTTCCAATTCAAGCTCATCAACATTCCGTTTCACTCCTCTCTTATTCACAGCATACTTCTTTTTGCATTGTTGATATTTACAGAAAATTATTATTAATAACACAATTAAACTTATTCCTGCTATTGGCATCAGTATTTTACTCACAAGACTTTTACATATGTTAGAAAACCAACTACCTACTGAGGAGAGACCACCAGGCACTGTCAACCTCCAGTGGTTTGAGTTCCTTTTCCAAATTAGTTATGTTTCTTACATATTTCTTAATTTCAACACTCTTATCAGGAATTTAAGTGCAACAATGTTGCACTTTCAACATTCTACAGACTCCGCCCTACTTTGCCAATAAGGTATAAAGAGCAAGTTATGTTATGTTATCAGTTTTGTTGAGCGCGACAGCTGCCCCAGCAACGGGGCGTCCCGGCGCTAAGAACCAAAGCATAACCAACTGAGGGGGGGGGAGGGGGACGGGACTACAGAGGAGGAAAGAGGTGCGTTTTTACTGCTTTGCGAAAAGCGGACAGATTGGTAAGGCAACGAATGTGGAGGGGCAAGGAGTTCCATAATTTTGCTCCCCTTACTCTGAAGAAGCGACCTCCGATACGGCAGAACTTTGTGCGGGGGACCACTGCAAGGTGTTGGCCCATGGAGCGAAGATTGCGTTGGGGGGTATAAGGTGTTAGCAGCGATCGGAGAAGTTCGGGGCCATCAGTTCTAAGGATTTTAAAGGCGATGGTAAGAGCCTTGAACTGGATGTGAGCTTCCATGGGCAGCCAATGGAGCCTCTGTATGGTGGCTCTGGCCGAGCATCTTCTGGGCAGGCCTACAATTGCCCTGGCCGCTGAGTTCTGAATCCGCTGGAATCTGGATATCTCAGCTTTGTTAGCGCCCAATAAGAGGACGTTCGCATAATCCAGCCGGGCCAGGATGGTGGCTTGGACAATGAGCTGCCTTGTCTTGGGTTCAAAAAAGCCCAAGATGGGACTAAGGCTTCTCAGCAACCCAATACAAGTAGCTGCTACTTTTTTTGTATGCGACTGGTAATTCAGTGCAGAGTCCAGCCATACTCCTAGGTTTTTTACCAAGGATTTCGGAGGGGGGGTAGGGCCTAGCAAAGGGGGCCACCAATGGTCGTTCCAACTGCTAGTGTTCTTACCCAGGAGTAACACCTCGGTTTTTCCTGCATTTAGTTGTAGACAATTTGCAGTCATCCAGTTGGCGACTGCAGCCAACCCAACCCCTAAATTTTGTGGCAGTGGCAGAGGGCGCTTCCGTGAGGGTGATTACCAGCTGGGTATCGTCAGCGTATGCAACCAGTGTGAGGTTCCATTCTTTGGCCACTGCCGCAAGAGGTTGCATATACACATTAAAAAGGGATGGGCTAAGGGCAGAGCCCTGTGGGACTCCTTGGCCTATCGCATGGGGTTGGGAAATAAAAGGGGGGCTGACACGCGAAAAGATCTGCTCGTGAGGAATGACCGAAACCATTCCAGTGCCAGTTCACTGACCCCAATGCTTTCCAATCGGCCCAGTAGGATATTATGGGAAACCGTGTTGAATGTTGCGCTGAGGTCGAGCAGTATCAGCGCAGCACTCTGACCGGTGTCCATAATCCTCCGGAGGTGTTCTGTGGTGGAAAGAAGGGCGGACTCCGTACTGTGCCCAGGCCTGAACCTGTGTTGGGAGGGGTCCAAGATGTTGTTTTTGGCCAGATGGTCAGTGAGAACGGCGTTCGCATGGGCTTCAGCTAATTTAGACACCCACGGGAGCAGTGAAACTGGTCTGCAGTTTTCCGGTTTTGCAGGGTCTAGAGTGGATTTTTTAATTATGGGAGTAACCCAAGCCTGTTTCCAACATGTGGGCACAGTGGCTGATGAAAAGGAAAGATTAAGGAGTTTGGCTAATGAAGGTAGGAAGAAGTCCAACGCTTTTAAAAAGTGGGCTGGTCTCATGGGGTCTGATGGAGAACCCGATTTCACCTTTCTGTTACATAACATAACATAACAAGAGCAAGTCTATTTTGTAAAACCATTGATCTTATCGCAACCATTTCAGTATTGACCAGTAGGAAACCAGCAGCAGTGTCAGTAGATAACCGATCCAACACTGTAGACAATTTGCAAATTCGGTGTGTATTCAGAACCACTCCCACTCCAGGTATCAATGCACTAAATATATCACCTATAATTTCTCCTACACTTTCTCTTCTACTACGCACTAAACCATTAGTATTTTCATTGCTTCCAGCGGCGTCATTCACATGGTATATTTTCGGGAAGACAATTCCAAAATAGCAGCTTCCATACCAGTGATCCGGCAATTTGAAATAAGCCTTGTTTCCACATATATAATAAATTCCGGGAAACATAGGTTCTGACCCATTTTTGAAACCCCAACCTCCAATTACCTTGTAATTGTGTTCGCATTCACTGGAACCAATGAACATATTATTATAATAACTGGTCTTTTCTCTATGAAGACAAAGTTTCCCTTTTCTTTCAAAATCCAGTAACAGTGCAGGGTTTTCTTCACCATTTGAGGTGCTTTCCATGTTTTCTGCCCATTTAGGAGTTTTCTGTCTTTTATCATTGGCCTTTCTTTGGAAACTTTCCCTTCTTTTCTCTGCCATATTTAGAAACATTTTCTCTTGTTCATGTAATGAACAGGTCAAGTTATCTCTGTGTGCTTCACCTAAATCTATAGTACCTATTGTCAGAAAGTATTCTCCCATATAACGTGTCACATCACTCTTAGTATGTACAATATTCAGGTTTCCACGAATAGGAAGTTCAGAATAAATTACGTCAGAGTTAGAATAGTAAAACTGTAGGGTTCCTCTATAAAATAAGCTTGCTAAAATACTACAGGAAATTCCATAGGTTAGGGGTAAATGGTGATAGGTCACACCTTCAGCTACAGAAGTGGGTAGCTTCATACAGACATAGCAGTCTTCTATTTCCATGGCTTCTACATAATGTACTAAAAGGTTTGCAAATACATTTAAATGTGTTCGGTTTTTGATTCTGTGATAATGTAGTCCTCCCTCATCTGATGCATCCACGTCCATTTTTGTCTGTCTAAGACTATATGTTTTCTCGCGTCTTTCTACACTTCGTGGTGTCTCTGAGTCTTTGGTTACTAGTTTAGTAGGATACAGGTTAGAGTCTTTACTTATCATGAACAGTATTGAAATTGTTAGTCCTATCCATAATATCAGTACTATTGCTACACTACACAAACATATTTTACAGCATGTTTTGCAACAATTCTGTCTAGGTCTTCCATTCACATTAGAATCAGACATTGTGGCTCAAAAGAAGCTTTCCAACCCCTCTTTGTAACTTTACACAGGTGGCTTACGCAGGGTAACTTTCAGGTTGGATCTTCTTCATCGGAACCCTGATCAGCAATCAGTTCTTCATCACTCTCGTCACTTATCTCGAGGTCTTCAAATTCCTCTAGCACTAGGTAAGTCCATTCGGGACTCCGATACTTTTCGTTTTGTCTTTTTATTCTGCTACTTCTTCTTTTAGGCTTGGCTCCAGCTTTCGCTTTTTCACTGGAGGCCCTTTTCCTGTCTTCTAGCTTTTCCTCTACAGTTTTCAATCTTAGTTTCAGTCTTTTTATGAATCTTGGTTCACTTTTCTTCTTTTTAAATCTTTTAACTGGCACTGTAATCTGGTTTTCCTCACGTGCTCTTTTATTTTCGCTCAGTTGTGGCACATTTATTTCAACGTTTTCTTCTTATCTTCCTGTCTGACTAGTCCCAGGTCTTACTTCAGTTTCTTCCGCCTGGTTTCTAAGCTGGCCTGGTTCAGGTGTATGCTGATTTTGACTTTCGTTCGTTTCAAATTCTGTTTCCTGAACACATTTGTCTATTTCTATCTGATCCTGTTCATGCACTTCGAACCCTTGATTTTCTTCTGCATGAACTTCAGCCCTAATTTCTAACTGTCCCTTTTCAGTCTCTGGAGTTCTTGGAGGTGTGTCGATAACCTGCCCTGTCCCTATCTGACCTTCCTCCTCATCAGATTTGACATGGATTTCGATTATCTGATTATCTCCTCCTAGTCCTGTCTCGTCCTCACTATCCAACTCTCTATCTAAGTAGGTGTGTCTTCTGGTTCTTATTGGATCAAGAGTCAGATCGTCTGCTGGGACCCACTCATCTTGACTGGTGCTCGGTTGTTCGTCATCAGCTATTTCAGGACCAACGTCTGGAGACCCTTCAGCTGCACAATCTTCAGCCTCAGTTGCTTCTTTTTCTGTCACCCTCTTGGTATGACTGGCATGGATCCACTTTGGCACACCTGCACACTTCACCGCGGTTGTGGTGACAAGAATCACTTGTCTTGGTTTCCCCCACTTCGGTGCTAGGCAACTCGACCGGGTGTGTTTCTTAAGAACAACCCAATCGCCTGGGTTCAGATTCTGGACTGGAGTTGTTGGCCTGGCGACGGCGTCTTTCCCAATCTGGTGAGAGATAGAACGCACTTGGTCACCCAGTTGCTTGCAGTACTCTAGTTCCAAATCATCAGAAATACTTAGCAGTTTGTGTCCTAGTACCCATGCCTGCCGCATCACTCTTCCCATTAGTATCTCATGGGGACTCAGGCCTGTTTTTCGGTCTGGAATGCTTCTCAGTCCCATCAGGACAAGGGGTAAAGCGTCTATCCAATTCAATCCAGTAGAGTTACACATTTTTCCCAGTCTTGACTTTATAGTGCCATTCAGCTGTTCTACTACTCCAGAAGCCTCTGGATGATATGCACAGTGCAGTTTTTGGGTAATTTTGAATGCTTCACAGAGCTGAGTTATTACGTCATTGGCAAAATGCCCACCTCTGTCTGATTCAATTGTGACTGGAAAACCGAACCTAGGTATCAGTTCCCTTAGTAACAATTTGGCTACAGTAATTGCATCCTTTTTCTTAGCTGGGTAAGCTTCCACCCATTTTGAGAATAGGCAGACTATGACAAGGACGTACTTCATTCCTTTACAACGGGGTAACTGTATAAAGTCAACTTGTAGTCTGATAAAAGGACCCTCTGCCTTTCCAATTGTACTTGGTAACACTACTGTTTTCTTCCCAGGATTAAACTGCTGACAAGTTAAGCACCTCTGGCAAAGCGCCTCTGCAATGTTCCTGAACTTCGAATTGTGCCATATCTGTTTGAAAACACGGACCATCGCATCTCTCCTATGTGTGTGTCTCCATGTATCAGTCTAGCCATAGGAGCAATCATGCTGTCTGGTAACACAGGCATACCATCACTATAGACAATGACACCATCTCTATTCCTTGGTCGACAACCAGATTTCTCCCATCTTTCCTTTTCTTCTGGTTCTGCTGCCTGTTGCAACCCTTTCAGTTCCTCCCAAGTTGATACATCCTCAAACACCATAAGTTGGCAGCTGTTTCCGACTCCCCCCAAATTGATATTTAATGACATTTTATGTCGTGCACAATGTTGGGCTACTTGGTCAGCATGTCTGTTACCAGCTGTCACATTGTCATTGCCAGATTTGTGAGCAGCACACTTGACCACTGCCAATTCTTTTAGGTAACTGGATTGCTTCCAGTAGGTTCTGTACCACTTTTCCATTTCTGATAGGAGTACCCGAGGAAGTCATGAATTCTCTTTGCAGCCACAATTGGCCGAAGTCATGCACAACCCCGTAACCATACTGGCTATCAGTGTATTTGGTTACTCTTTTGTTTTTCCCATTTTTACATGCTCTTGCCAATGCAACCAATTCGGCTACTTGTGCAGACTTTACTCCAAATAGGTAGGATACTTCTATTGTCTTTTCTAGAGTGACCACAGCATAGGCAGCACTTAGACCTCCATCCTCATGTCTTAAACATGAGCCATCTACAAACAATTCAATGTCTTCTATTGGCAAAGCCGTTTCCTTGATATCTGGGCGTGGTTTTGTGCTAAATTCAGTCAGATCAATGCAATTATGCTCGACCTCTTCTTTGACTTCTGCAACCAGTGTATCGGGTAATAAAGTTGCTGGATTCAGTATATTACATCTAGTGATAGTTACATTTGCTGCACCCACTAAAATTCTTTCATACTTAGTCAGCCGACTAGGTGTGAGGTACTGAGTCTTGGTTCAGGTCAGTAGGATTACAACTGCATGTGGGACATACACAGTTACCGGATGTCCCATGACAATGGATTCACTTTGTTCAAGACTCATGCAAGTTGCAGCTACTGCTTTCAGACATCCAGGCAATCCAGCAGCCACTGGATCTAAGGTAGCAGAAAAATATGCCACCGGATGTCTAGTTAGACCATGAATTTGTGTCAGTATTGAGAGTGCACAATTGTCTCGTGTGTCACAAAACAGGGCAAAGTCTTTCGAATAGTCAGGCATTCCCAATGCAGGAGCTGAGCACAGACAGTTTAGCAATTTCACAAAAGATGTCATGCTTTCATCATCCCACTCAACTGGATCCTTTGCTTCTTTCTTGGTCATTTTTATTAATGGTGTTGCTAGGACTGCAAATCCCACAATCCACTGTCCACAGTATCCTACTACTCCCAGGAACATCCTGATTTCTTTCTGAGTATTTGGTAATTCCATGTCTCGAATTATCCTAATCCTTTCTGAAGTAACTTTACGGATACCTTTTTCTATCTGGTGCCCCAGATATTTCAATGAGTTTTTACAGAACTGTAATTTGTCTGGTGATACTTTATGTCCTCCTTTACCTAAATGATTCAACAATGCAATGGTATCAGTAACACAGTCGTTCCGACTTTTAGATGCCACCAAGAGGTCTTCTTTGTACTGGACCAAAACTGACTCTCCAGGTAAGACTAATGATTCAAGGCATCTTTTCAAAATCTGATTGAAAATAGAAGGACTTTCTGTGTACCCTTGAGGAACACGATTCCAGACATAGACATGACTGTCAAATTCAAATGAGAAAAGAAATTTGCTGTCTGGATGCAATGGGATGGAAAAGAATGTGTTACATAAGTCAATGACGGTAAACCATCCAGCATTCCATGGAATTTGGTACAAAATCACTGCAGGGTTTGGCACAATAGGACAACAAGGGACAACAATCTTGTTTACCTTGTGCAGGTCTTGCACTACCCTGTACTTTCCACTAGGCTTTTTGATTCCAATTATGGGCAAATTACAAGGACTGCTCATTACTTCTTGTATGATGTTTGCTTCTAGCAATCTTTTTATTTCAATGGCAACTCCGGCTTTCACTTCTGCACTCATTTTATACTGCTTGGTATTTGGGTAAACTGCATTTGATTTTATGGCTATTTGAATCGGGTCTACATTTGCCATTAATCCTACATCTTTTCCAGTGAAATCTCACACCTCTGGTATCACTGTCTGTTGGAGCTCTTCAGGTAAGTCTTGTATTGTCAATTTCTTAATTTCTGAGTCAGGCCTTATTAACATTAATTTGTACAGTCCGTCTTCATCTGGGGTCTGAATTTCAACGCCTTTTGGTGTGCAAAAGATGGTACAGTTCATTTTGCACAGCAAATCACGTCCCAATAAATTCACAGGACTGGAATCACAGACGACAAATCTGTGCATCTCTTTAAAATTCCCTATTGAAATCTCCATTGGTTCAGTTACTGGGGTACTAATTATCTGATTTGACACACCCACTACTTGGATTGCTTCTCCCGAGAGGGGTAGGTTTGAAACGTCTGCTGTTCTCACAGTAGAACGGGTAGCACCAGTGTCCAACAGAAAGGTGACGTCATTTCCTTCAACCTTTCCTTCAATGTATGGCCCTGTCTGGTCTACCGGTAAGGAGGCACCAAGTACGCACTCCTCGTCCTCCCCCCCTCAGGCCCCGTCAGTAAGGTTCATCACAGAGAAAGGTATCATTCAACAGGAATTGCGAGGTTGCTGCATTTCTATCCTCCCTTCCTTCCCAAACCTCGACCTCCTCATTCTGCTGAGCTTTGCTCCTATAATTAGGTCTAGGTGCACGAGGCAACTGATTCTGTTTTACCTGTTGTTGGGTCTTTCGTGGCCCCTCTTTCTGCACCTGTGGATTTAAATCATTAATTTGCACATTACCATTCTGTAGCATTGGACACTCGTCTCTCCAGTGCCCTATCTGACCGCACCCGTGACAGGGGAATTTCTTCCTGGCTTCCTCTTGACTCATTTTTACTCGGAGTTTCCCTCCTCCCCCAGGGCCTGTGTTCGGGGTATTATTATTCATTTTACCTAACTGCTTTTCTTGCTGTTCTGCCAATTTCACTTGGGCCCACATGACCTTCTCTTTTAATGCTTTTCGTTTATTTTCCATCTCTTCCTCACAATTAAGCATGGGCGAATTTTGCGGATCTCGCGTTCGCGAATTTGCGGATTTTTGAACTCGCAATCCGCAAAATCCGCGAATTCTTGCGAATTTGCGGATTTTTTTTTTTTTTGTGTTCGCAAGGATTTCTGCCAGTTCGCGAGGGTTTCGTACCAGTTCGCAATTGCGAACTTACATTTCGTCGCGCAACGGGCGCGAATTATGTTGTTTCTACGTCTGGTTCATCATCACAGGTTCCCAGCACCCTCTGTTTCACCACTGCAACCCTCTGTTACATCAATGCCACCCTCTGGTTCATCATTACTGTAGATTATGGGGGGGAAAAGCAAGCACACCATCCCTGCTTCAACTCAGATGAATTAATTTGGGGTTAGTTTATTAATGTGTCACTGTTTTAAAATTCCAGTCTGGCACCTGCTTCCTTATCTGTAATTTTGCTTTCTGTTGCAGTGCATTTTTTTTCCCCAGGACCTTCTTTGTGGCCTACTTGTAGCTATTGTATGAGCCTGCTGTGAGGGTCAGAGCAGGGTCATACAATTGTTGCAACTAGCAACTGAATTCTGGAGGGGCCCCAGTCAGGAAGCACTACCGGGAATTGTTACTAATGATGAGTTTGAACTCTTGCCCCTGCCGAGTGCTTTCACTTTTGAAAAACTCGTTTTTCTGCAATTTCGCGGGGTTCGCGGGGTGCGAACACGCGCAAGATCGGATTCGGAAGCCGCAAATTCGTGCGAATATGCAATTTGTTTTTTTTACGGCGTGTTAGTTGGCAAGGTTTTGTGCGTTTTTGCGAGCCGCTCGTAGCGCAAGACGCGAAGTTACCCTCGCGGTCGTTCAAGGGCGCAGCCATCTTGTTTGCCTGACGTATTTCCGTTTCCGGGCGCGAAGTGTAATCTCGCAAAGTCCGCGGTTTGCCAGTACAGTCTCGCGCGTGTTCGCAAGGAAAATCTCGCGCGAACTTACCCGCGCGGTCGTGAACGGGCGCGGCCATCTTGTTTCTCATTCATTGCTATGGTTCTGGGCATGGTCTTTGTATCCTCTGTCAATCTCTGCCATCCTTTGCTTGTTTGAAGTTTTTTTTTATCTATTTTACTTATTATCTATCCCTCTATTTTTCTAGCCCTATATTTTTGTGTTTACTGCTACTTTTGGTTAATTTTAAACTACTTTTGTAAACTCTTTTCTTTTCTTCTCTTCCCTATTCTATTTTCTTTATTCCTTTCCGCCCAGACCATGGTGAAGGGAGCCGGGAAGCATCCCGAGAAGGGGAAGGGTCCCGCACCCCGTGTCCGGCTCCCGTGCGGGCGTTTGAGGGGGGAGCTAGTGATGCCACGGGAGATCTTTACCCCGGAGGAGGTGGCCCAACTCATTTTTTATGTTCAGCGCCGCCTCCCCAGGACCATCATGGGAGGCGGCAGGATCAGTGCCGGGTACGGGGCCCGGGAGCGCCGGAAGCGGTGGGAGAAGGTGTGCCAGGCCATTTACCACCACTCTCGGGTCTGGCGCACCTACAACCAGGCCACCCACCGCTGGACGGATGTCCTGACCCGTGAGCGAGATCTGCTCGACCTCCTTGGCCTTGAGATCCCCGGGCTTGGTGAGTAGTAGTAGCTATGTCTTTACTACTATGTTTTCTCCTGCTGTGTTATTATATTGCAAATTTTTGTTTTTTACCAAGAGCAATAATGCTGCTCATTACATTGTAGGTACATTTTATTTCAAAATCTTCTGTGCATTTCAGGTACACTGCTCTCCTTCTCAGTAGTGTTGCTACTATGCTTATTTGTTTTAGATTTTGTGTTCATTTCATTGGCCTGTGAAATTATGTATGAGTGTAGTTGAAAGAACATCGCAATGCTACACACTAAGGTTCAGATTTTTAATTACCGGCGCATCCCTGCAAAGTTGCAGGGATGCGCCAGTAATTGTGCGTCACGCCACCATCACCCATGGTGCGCCGTATTACAATGCGGCGCGCCATGGGCCCAAAACGTCACCAAAGCGTTACGCATCTGTGCCGTAAAGGTGGCGCATTGCTGGAGTTGCGTCGCAACGATGGTGCAGCTCCATCAATTCTCTGGGGTGCCCTATCTCCCCAATGCTGCGTCAAGCCGTACGTCTGCTTCAAGCAGGCGCAGGGTTTGAGTCACGCATCATTGTCCTCAAAGTGACTGATTGAAATCTTGTAGATTTCCCTCAGCCACTTTTAGGATGCGTTCCTGCGCAGGAACGCCCTCCCTTGCGCCGGAACACCCCTATTGGCGCAGGGCTTTACAACGTGATGCATCTCCCAGATGCGTCACGTTGTTAATATACGCCGCACCATTGCGCCTCTTTTGTGCTGTCGCTGCGTCACAAAAGTCACGCAACAATGGAGCAAAAGAGCCGCAAGGGCCTTATAAATCAGCCCCTACAGACTCAAGTCCAGTCCTTCCTTTGTACACATGGCGATAAGAAGAAATAGTGGTGGTGGATTAATAGTTTGAGTATTTTAATGACTGGTGAATGTAGTAGGAAACTTTAGTGTTGTCGCTGATCTTCAATCACGATGGACTTTGGCTGTCACTTTGCGTGCTGCGGACTGCTGCCTGCCAATCCTAGGCAAACCTTTTTAGTACTTTGTTTAGTGAGTTACATAGGGTAGTTTCCAATTCGACGGTCCGCAAATCAAGCAATACTAAAGTAATGACGTAGTCGACCACATGAGATTGGTCAATAATATATCCCGTGGAGTCGTTCCCTATTTGCTATTTCGCAAAAATATTTTGTTACTTTGTTAGTTCTTTTTTAAATGTTTGATTTGGTTGAGAAATAAATATCATCCATGTTTTCTGTTTTTCTTTCTTTCATGTTGTACATCAGCTTCCCCCAGGGGCAAGAGGAGGACACAGGAGGAGGAGGAGGAGGGTGCTGTTGTCGATGCAGGCCAGGACCGGGCAGTCGAGGGCTCCTTTGCTGGCCCCAGTAAGTTTTAATTTTAATATAGAGTACTTATTTTTTCCTAGCGTTCCTCATTCGATTTTTTCTAAATCGTCTTTGATCTTCTTGTAGACAGGATCTAAATTCTTATCCCTATGACTCCGTGTGGTATTACTAGATTATTCTTATTAGTCTGTCTGTGTAGCTAACTAAGATTGCACATTTGGCATTTCCATTGGACTCCCATTCTAGTCAGCAATAGCTCTATGCACTGAGTGTAGTCCTCTGGGATTGTCCATATTGTCTTTTCAAGTATTCTAAATGTTTATGCTTTGACCATTGCCAACAATAAAAAGGTGAATGACCACCACCAAGAAATAATAAGATACTACTTTACTTTTGGTTTGGATAGGACAATCCATTCTACTACTGTTGCAGGGACAAATCTGCACAAACAGAACTATGGACACTAAATAATGCATCGCTTAGCTTATCAATTATAATAGGTGCTGTAACTGTTAGACTTTCCACATACCTCAGTGATAACAGACTTTGTAGTTGAACCCCGGCCCCAATCTCCTAACTGACTAGATAGTGTGGCAGAGTCATTTAGCTCCCAAAGTCACCGATGGCAGAGGCACGGACTCATGCTTGCAAAAATTCGAAAACCTTTAGCTCATCCACTCTAGTCTGGAGGACCAAAAACCACAGAGTCTATTTAAGTTTAAAAGCTTTATTAAAAGTAAACACATTTATTAAATTCAAGTTTGTCATAAAAGTGAACGTGTAACTGAAAATGGAAAAGTGCTTAGTGCTGACGATTAATTGGACACATTTCTTGTGGTCGAGCCGAGCTCTCACCTGGTTTGAACTTGATCCTGCTCGTGTTCTTAGAAGTCAAGGTTCTGTCTGTTAGGAGAAAAAGTGGTGCGTGTTAAAAAGTAAAAAGCAAACATTCATCAGTTGTGCCAAAAAGTGCAGCAAGACAACAGCCTTCCCTGGAAAAAGGGACATTTTTACTCTAGAGTACACAGTCAAAAATTATTAAATTGTACACTTTTTTTCACATTTCTTTCTTCCTCCTAGACCAAATATTATATAGTAGTGAGTGGTGTATTCTAACATTATTAAATGTACTTTGTAGGTGGAACATCTGGAGACGGGGCCAGCGCGGAGGTGGTGGCATTGGACGAGGAGGACAACTCTGGGGAGGAGGCGGTGCAAGTGCCGGAAAAGGACATGCCTGTGAGGGTTCACACGGTGGTGGCGGGCAGAGGTAAGCTATACATTCCTTAGTCATTGAGATTGAAGACTGCAGAGTGTGCTTTCTGCACGGGTGTATTATAAAAAAAGCAGGTAGTAGCCTCCTCTAAATGTACTTCGACTTAGCTGTGAAGTTTTTGGCGAGAAGAATCCCAATCAGATCTGAGGTGAACTTGATGGATGGGATGAACGAAAAGCGAAAGAAGGGTGTAAGTAAGTGTGGAAGCACGAGAAATGTAATGATGACTGGCAAAGAAGAATGATATGTGTTTGCTTGGTCCCCGAGGTGGCTGGGAAGGTAAGAAAATGGTATGGTGCATGGCTGGGTGAATGATGAAGCAAGGATGGGTGGAAGGAGAACAGCCTGGGTGGGTGAGACAGAAACTGTATGTGTGCAATATACTTTGAATGGATGGATGCCTGGATCATTCATGGTACTATCTGACTCTTAGATAGCATATGTGAATCTAGAGAGAGTAGACGGTCACTGGATGAACTAAGTGTTACTTTGAAGAGCATGTAACACCGCACCCGCACGTCCGTTCCAGTGTAGGAAAGGCAAGGAAAAGAAGTTGTAACGTTGTCCAAAGACTACCATGAATAGTAGCAGTAGTTTGTATTGCAACTGCAAGCACAGCATATATCCAGTTATTACGGTGGGCACTCCCTACCTCCCTTAATAACTTTAGTTTAGTAGTAGTACGTCATTCATGTGTGGGGGTATCACTGTTCACTCAATAATAAGCAAAGCACCTAAAGTCATCCCATATGTCATCAAATACATCCCATGTGAAGTGATAGATAATCAGATAATTTAGCTTCTTCATTTTCCTTTTCTAATACTCATTTGCACTGTAGGGTGAAAGCTAAATTAATTAAGCAGTAGCCCTTTTAACAGAGTATTCTCAGTGCCACCCGTAATAGAAAAGTAAGAGCTTCACCACCTGCATGTACTGGACCGGTACAGTAACGCAAGTCTGTCTCACTCACCATGGTGTGCGTCTGTTTTTCTCGGGTGCAAGTTCACTGCGCTGGCATTATGCCGGCTTGCATAAGATAACGTACCAATTTTCCTAAACAAGAGAGAAGAAGAAGAATAAGAGTGGTGTACTGTCATAGTCGACTGTAATAGAAGTCCATAGTGCTCGTAGAATTTGTTCCTTAAACTCCCACTAATGTTAGAGCAAGGATGAAGAAGTCGGAGGTTACATAGATACTGTCCTCAATAGTTATGCACTGTGCTTTCAATTTGCTACTTGTACTGTGACAACTTTCTGCTCAATCATTTTGTGTTAATCTTAAGGAGCATTGGTTACAGACTATGTCTTTCTTTTTTCATGTAGTTGCTCCTTCCAAATCCAAGACACCATCAAGGAGGAAGGAGCAGGCTCGAATGGCCCGGCAACGGAGGCTGGATGCCACTGTTGCTGAATATCGGCGGCTGGTGGCCCTGGAGGAGGAGGAGACGCAGTCTGGAACAACAACAACGTCCACTGGGACAGCTGCCTCCTCCTCCGTGCGGGCTGCCAGCCAGCGCAGTGCTCCAGCGGTACGGAGCCGGGCTACCAAAGCCAAACGCCACCGCCCAGCAGCAAAGAAAGCAGCTGCCCCTCACAGGATTTGCAAGGCACACCGGCGCCGCTTATCCCTCAGACTGTCCTACCTGGAGCAGGAGGTCCATAATTATAAGAACGTGGTGGAGGGCCTCCGCTTCGAACTTGCCACCCTCCGCAAGGAGCATGATGCCCTGGCTGCTAATTCCAACAGCACCCTGCCATAGTGTCCCTTGCCCCTTTTTTAGAGACTTTTGGGGGGTGGGAATTGGGAGTTGTGATTTTTGGGGACTTTTGAAGGACAATCGTTGGGGTTAGGGAGGGTCTTGCGGGAGATTCTTTTGTTAGGGCTATAAAAATATACTTTTTGAAACTTTATCTGACCATACCTGTTTTTTACTGCTTTTGAGTCTGGTGGGTGGGGGTTTAACATAACAGTAAGTTTGTTTTCCTGAATAGTCCTAGGACTTTAGTAGTACTACCGTCAATCAAATCTCTCGTCTCTCCTAATACTCCTTTATACTACCTCCAACCAAACGCCTATCTTACCTGTAATTTCTGTTTGCAAGTAGGGCTAGGCCCAGGGCTGGCTCCACGGGAAACAGCAAATAAGGTTGGCAATCCTGGGCGGATAAAATTTCCTCATAGCGGTGGTACTACTGGTGTGACACAGTGGCAGTTGCTTGCCTATGAAAAAAAGAAAATGAAATCTGGTTTGTCCTCCTGAGCAATACAAAGGTACAATACAGAATATAGCAGGTGACAGAAGTACACTAGAACAGTGCCACGTTGTAGCCTAACAAATGTTAAAGTATAACTAATTCGGTTGAAGTTCTTTGACATTAGCCATGGGTCTTTGTCAAGCAGAGTAAGAATATATCCTCGGATTTCTTCACCAGCCTGTTGCTATCACCTTATCCTCCCCAGCAAGTGTGTGGATTTATTGCTGTAATTTAGTCACACATCAATCAAAACCACACAGCCCGGGGGAAGAGGGTTAGGGTTTGAAAAATGGATGGGTACGGGGGTTTTTGGGAAAGGTTTTGGGAGACAAGAAAAAGTAGCACAGCATGGACGAACAATTGTGAACATAAACAAATCTTTGGGTACAAACCTATCCCTCAATCTTTGAAAGTGCATACACTACTGTAACTGCATGCATGTCAGTTAAAAGTAATTAGTACTTTCGACAACTGTGGAAGAAAGAATGCGACAGTACAGGGCGTGGGTGGAAATATTGATAACTATATTCAACATAAGGTCTCTGTAGCCAGATACCTGAGAGCCTTGCTGGTCACTATAAATCCATTCACAACAACACTCAATGGGGTTGGTCTGGAAGGTGTCAGGTTTACTCCCCGTGATCCAGTCGATGCAAATATGGTTCCACCTCCAAATGTCACCAACACCCAGAAGTGTAAACACAGGGTGTTCGAGGCATTAGGCGGGGGAGAAAAATAACAAACTAAAATAAAAAATGTGGGATGGGTAAAGGTAGGGTCAGCAGGGAAAGGATACCTGTAACAGAAGACAAGACAGGCATCAGTGAAGTGCTGTCCTAACATACAAGGGTACTCTCATATAGTCTCACTAAATAGTCTGCAAGTCTCCCGCCTACTCATGGGAAATGTAGTTTCATAGTACGGTAGGCGCTTAGGGGCTGCGTAACCTGACAGAAGGTATAGTAGATAGAAAAGGAGAAATTGCTTTTTTTCTAGGTGTCCCCTCACTCACCAGGGTTGCCCCTTGGTGACATGCTTCATCATTGGGGCCATCCCAGTCCTCTACGGCCTGGGGCGTGCTGCGACTTGCGAATTACGTAGGAGCACTTACAAATGACTATGTGTGGTGCAGATGTGATAGTGGAGTGGACTAAGTGATGTGTTAAGGGATCAATGTAGAAGCAGAGAGAGAGCCAAGAAATGCAGTCACAGTCAGAGAAAAAGGCAAGGGATACTGTATCTATGTGGTTGTAGTGGTCCTGTTGGAAGTGGTAAGTAAGTTGCCCGCAGAAAAAAAATCCTCCTATTAGCGGCACTCCTCCATTGCAGCCGACGCTTCGTCCATCGATGTTGGTCACCAGAAGACACCCTGTCCACTGCCTGCCTGATGCTGAATTGTGGCTCGCTACTGTGAAGCCTGACTCCATCCTTTTTTCCCCATTGCAGAGACTGAAACCCGGCCTGTAATTATTCAACGAAAAACAGGAAGTGATATAATATTACAACACCACTGATAAATAAATATAAGGCATGTAGGCTGTGGAGTGCAAAAAGTCACAATTTGTTTTTCCTAGTAGACAGTACAATGTTTTTGAAAGTGCGTACTCTGAGTCACCTTTTGAAGGATGTATGGGCAAATTAATGTATCGGATCTTGCCCCTCAAGCTAGGTGTACTGTAAACTGTGTTTTAGAACAAAATTAGATCTTCCTAGCAGTGCTCCCACCCAGACCCTTACTAAAGCCAGTCGCAAAAATGTAGAAGACCCCCAATCAAATCTCAAAAAACGAGGCCTAGCAGAAAACTGGTGACAAAACTTACTTTGAAAGTAAAAGTAGGCCGAAGTACCCTAATTACCCATTACCCACCGTGGATTGCATTCAAACCACTTGCAAGCAACCAAGCAAAAGTAGCCATAGCCAGCATCGCTCCAAGACTCGAAATCCCCCCCACTCAAACACATGCAATAGAAATACTGCTAACCCTAACGAACCCTAAGTTAAGAATAGTGGCAAAGGCTTTCTTTAACTATGCCAAATCCCCCCTTTCCCACCATGGATTTTCTTCAAATGACTTGCAACCAAAATTACACATTCTCACGAGTGCTCTAAGACCCCAGAACTCAGTTTGAAAAATCTAGAACACCCCGAAACACATGCAATCCTGCTGCTAGGGCTAACCCTAACGAACCCTAAGTTACAAAAAGTGCCAAAACTAAAGGCTTTTCCGCGCGGATTTTGTCCCAACCACTTCTACCCGGTATTAGACCTTCCCAGGAATGCCCCAAGACCCGGCAACCCACCCGCCAAGAAGCGTAACACCCCCAAACAGGCCAAAAGCAAAATCTCATACTTGCAATATTTCTGGGCCTTCGGTCCAAACGCGCTGCGTAGCTAGGCCATAAGTCGGGGTTGGCACGACGGATTTCCTGAAAAGCAAATGCAATCAAGATTAAAGTGTCCCAGCAGTGCTCCCAGACCACGAAACTCACCCGCAAACACCAGGAAGCCCCCCAAACAGGCCCCCGAAAACGCTACATAGAGCAAAATGTCAGAAATAGCCCAACAAAAAAATCGGCCTGGATTTTGTCCCAACCACTTCTACCCGGTATTAGACCTTCCCAGGAATGCCCCAAGACCCGGCAACCCACCCGCCAAGAAGCATAACACCCCCAAACAGGCCAAAAGCAAAATCTCATACTTGCAATATTTATGGGCCTTCGGTCCAAACGCGCTGCGTAGCTAGGCCATAAGTCGGGGTTGGCACGACGGATTTCCTGAAAAGCAAATGCAATCAAGATTAGAGTGTCCCAGCAGTGCTCCCAGACCACGAAACTCACCCGCAAACAGACGGAACCCCCCCTAAGAGCACCTCAAAGGCAAGCAAGTCATCAAAAACACAAAAAAAATTCCGCCTGGGATTTGGTCCAAAACACTTTTATCCGGTATTAGAGCTTCCCAGCAATGGCCCCAGAGCCGTCAACCCAGGAGAAAACGAGTAGAAGACCCCCAAACAGCCAAAGAGCAAAAGTACAAAAATGGGGACTTAGTCACTTTTTCACAAATTTCCCAAATCACTCCGCGCGCACTCTGCAGCTAGGCCCTAAGTCCCCTCAGCCACCATGGATTTGCTTCAAACCTCTTGCAAAGTAAAGTATATATAGCCAGCAGTGCTCCCACACCACGAAACTCACCCACAAACACCAGGAAGCCCCCCAAACAGGCCCCCGAAAACGCTACATAGAGCAAAATGTCAGAAATAGCCCAAAAAAAAATCGGCCTGGATTTTGTCCCAACCACTTCTACCCGGTATTAGACCTTCCCAGGAATGCCCCAAGACCCGGCAACCCACCCGCCAAGAAGCATAACACCCCCAAACAGGCCAAAAGCAAAATCTCATACTTGCAATATTTCTGGGCCTTCGGTCCAAACGCGCTGCGTAGCTAGGCCATAAGTCGGGGTTGGCACGACGGATTTCCTGAAAAGCAAATGCAATCAAGATTAGAGTGTCCCAGCAGTGCTCCCAGACCACGAAACTCACCCACAAACACCAGGAAGCCCCCCAAACAGGCCCCCGAAAACGCTACATAGAGCAAAATGTCAGAAATAGCCCCAACAAAAATCGGCCTGGATTTTGTCCCAACCACTTCTACCCGGTATTAGACCTTCCCAGGAATGCCCCAAGACCCGGCAACCCACCCGCCAAGAAGCATAACACCCCCAAACAGGCCAAAAGCAAAATCTCATACTTGCAATATTTCTGGGCCTTCGGTCCAAACGCGCTGCGTAGCTAGGCCATAAGTCGGGGTTGGCACGACGGATTTCCTGAAAAGCAAATGCAATCAAGATTAGAGTGTCCCAGCAGTGCTCCCAGACCACGAAACTCACCCACAAACACCAGGAAGCCCCCCAAACAGGCCCCCGAAAACGCTACATAGAGCAAAATGTCAGAAATAGCCCAAAAAAAAATCGGCCTGGATTTTGTCCCAACCACTTCTACCCGGTATTAGACCTTCCCAGGAATGCCCCAAGACCCGGCAACCCACCCGCCAAGAAGCATAACACCCCCAAACAGGCCAAAAGCAAAATCTCATACTTGCAATATTTCTGGGCCTTCGGTCCAAACGCGCTGCGTAGCTAGGCCATAAGTCGGGGTTGGCACGACGGATTTCCTGAAAAGCAAATGCAATCAAGATTAAAGTGTCCCAGCAGTGCTCCCAGACCACGAAACTCACCCGCAAACACCAGGAAGCCCCCCAAACAGGCCCCCGAAAACGCTACATAGAGCAAAATGTCAGAAATAGCCCAAAAAAAAATCGGCCTGGATTTTGTCCCCACCACTTCTACCCGGTATTAGACCTTCCCAGGAATGCCCCAAGACCCGGCAACCCACCCGCCAAGAAGCATAACACCCCCAAACAGGCCAAAAGCAAAATCTCATACTTGCAATATTTCTGGGCCTTCGGTCCAAACGCGCTGCGTAGCTAGGCCATAAGTCGGGGTTGGCACGACGGATTTCCTGAAAAGCAAATGCAATCAAGATTAGAGTGTCCCAGCAATGCTCTCAGACCACGAAACTCACCCACAAACAGACGGAACCCCCCCTAAGAGCACCTCAAAGGCAAGCAAGTCATCAAAAACACAAAAAAATTTCCGCCTCGGATTTGGCACAAACCACTTTTAGTGCTTCCCAGCAATGGCCCCAGACCCGTCAACTCACCTGCAAAGAGGTAGAACAACACCCCCACAAGTGCTGAGTCTTTCTTCATTGGGCGTAAACCAGCCCTCTGCTTTGATGGAAATAGGAGTCTGGAGGAGGAGGATAGAGGAGCATGTTCTTCTGAACTTGTGAACCTGAGGAATGCAGACTGCGGCACCTTCAAATAAATTAGCAAACAAGTGAAGACAGTTCTGCTGATGGGCTTGTTTTTGTGATTATCTGATTAAAGTTTGAATTATATTAACTGTGCACAACAAAGAAAGACAGACACACAGGAATAAAAGTGAATAAGGATGAAAAAGAAAGTTATTGATTCGTTGTCTCATTTTCAGGGCTCGAAGTCGGTATCACGGTCCAGGAATAAGAATAAGGCTTCGTCATCATACTCTGCGAATTCAGCCAGGGTGAGGTCAGTGCCACCTGACAGAGTAGAAATTCCCTCATCTATGGTGCTGGCCACCTCCTCTTCATCCGGCACGCTCTCTCGTACTCTTATATCTGGTGGTATGAGGTGCTGATTCATCTTGATCATTGTTAACCTCTCCACATTTTTGGGCGAGAGGCGGCTCCGTTTGGGAGTTACAATCCCACCAGCCGCACTGAAAACCCGTTCAGAAGACACACTTGCGAGTGGGCAAGACAAGTAGTTTAAAGCCAGGTTGGTGAGCTGTGGCCACAATTCTTTTTTCCCATGCCAATACGCCAATGGGTCAGAATTAACATAGACCTCTGTGGAGTCATTCAGATAGTCCTTCACCATCGACTCAAGGTCCTCCTCCAAGGTTCCTCCACTTTGCGTAGCTCTTGCTGTGCCTCTGACCTTTTGAGAACCAAACCCACGCAGAGCTAGCCAATCCTCTTCAGCCTCCAATGTTTCTGTTGTCTTTCGTGCAGATGATCCGGTTGCCGGTGTCTTTAACGGCTGAGAGGTCACTTGTGCCACAGCCACAGGTGCAGAAGTGGATTGTTTTGACTGGGGATGGCCTGCTGATGTACTGCCATTTCCTTCAATTTCCAGCCGTTCTGTTTCAAACTTCTTGGCTGACAAGGCTAGCCAACGTTTGTACTTTGTAACATCTTCATCAGCAAAAGGAAAGAATGCTCTGCCTGCCAGCGCCTTTTTGTAGCGTGGATCCAGAATAGTAGCACAAATGTAATGCTGTTCTGAGTGGATCTTTTGAAGACGTTCATCACCTTGTAGGAGCTCTAATAATTGCTCAGCCAGAAGCAAAGAAGAGTCTTTCTTTTTGTCATCTTTTCGAAACACAGAACACACCTCCTTCAGTTGGTCCTCCAGCATGTACAACAATGGGATAGCTTTTCCCAAATTAGAGTCCTCCTTGCTGACTGCACGCGTGAAGACCTCAAAAGGACGAAGCATGCGTGTTAGGCTTTCAACTATGTTCCATTGCGGCCCACCCATCCTCAGCTCCTCTATACCCTCTTTCAAGAAATATTGATCGAGTTGCGTATACTGCTCATACAGACGCTCAAGCATGTAGAAGGTTGAGTTCCAACGTGTTACCACCTCCTGGATGAGTGCTTTCACTGGCATTTGACATTGATATAGCATGCTCCTCAGCTGCTTGCGGGCCTTAAAAGAATGCCTGAAATGCTTGCAAATTTTTCGGCAGTTCTCCAATACACTGTACGCTGCACTGCGTTTATTACCCAAGAATTTTTGGACAACCAGGTTTATACAGTGCGCCAAACACGGCACTCTGAAATAGTAACCGTCCCTCATGGCCTTAACTATATTGGAGCCATTGTCCGTGGAAACATAACCAACCTTGCGTTTTAGTGGGGACAGACAGTTAAGGACCTTTGTGTTAAAGACATCCAAAATGTTTTCTGCTGTGTGACGTTTCTCCAAACCAAACATGGCTAGTGTTGCATGTTTCCGAGCACCTTTAAAAACAATGTTAGTGTCAACACCTGAGTTTAGCTTTGCTTTAGCCCCTGAAAAAGAGACCCAGTGTGCAGTGATGCACATGTAATCAGCGCCTGCGCCACTGGTCCACATGTCTGTTGTCAGATGTATAGTGTGAACAGCACTCTTCTGCAAAGCTGCCCCAATCACCTTCAGAACATCTTCATGTAGTGCTGGAACCGCAACTCGGGCAAAATAGAACCGGCTAGGAACCTTCCATTTAGGGCAGAGCGCTGTCACTAATTCTAGAAAACCAACCCCTTCTACAAAAGAAAAAGGGAGAAGGTCCAGAGCTAGCATTTTAGCCAGCTTAGTGTTATACAGACGGGTCATTGGGTGGTTGCGTTCATATTGCGCTTCTGTAAACAACATCTTTTTAATGTTGCCCTGGACCAATGATTTACGGGATGATGATGATCTCTTCGACCCAGTTACGCTCGCTGATGAACTTTTCCGCATTGATGTCTCACTCTCTCCCACACTCTTAGTGTGGCTCCCATGGGGTGTGCTGCTGACATGGGAACTGGGTGTAAGTGAAGTGTTTGAATCGTCTTCTTCTACCTCCTCGTCATCAGCAGATGACAAATCAACGTTTTCATTACGTGCAATTCCGGCTTTCTTGACCGCCTCTAGGTGCGGAAACCATTCGACAGGGTGCCTTCTCTCAAGATGACCTCTCTGGCCTCCGGTACCATAGTTAGAACCAAGCTTACCACGACTAAATCGAAGCTTACAAAGGCTACAAATGGCTACGTTTTCCTTTTTTGGGCAAACACTAAAGAAGTCCCAAACTGGAGACTTGAAATGTCTTCGGGGGCCGGACGAGGCGGCGATACTGGTGGTGGTGGTCCTGCTGCTAATGACAGATGAAGTGGAGGATGTGGATTGCCGAACTGCAGTACGTTTTGCACTTTCACCACCACGAATTGAGGTCGAGGACGAGGTGGGTACCTTCTTGCGAAGAAATATGGAAGCGGTAGGTTTTGGTGTACTACTTAACTCCAAATCTAATGATTCCATTTCCATTGCCTCCTCGCCGACATCATCATCACGCTCAGCAGCTTCTCGGGATAGGGTCAAAATGTCTCTTTGCTGCATGCCCGGTGGGGCTGCAGTGACCTTTGTGATGACTGGCTCGTCGTCATCGTGAGAGGCTTCATCACCAGCAGTATCTGTCACTTCTTGTTGAGCCTCATCACACTCCATAGGTTTGAGTTTTTGGACGACCTTCCTTTTACGCTTAGGTACCGGTGTCAGATCATGGTGTGCCTCTGCCTCACTGTCAGACCGCAGTTGTGGTTCCCAAGACAGATCACTTGCACCAGAACGAGGTGGGCTTGAAGAAGATGTAGACACCCCCCTTGATCTTTTCCTTGCTAGGGATGTGGAAGACAATGAATGATCATCAGGAGGAGTGGCTTCCAATGATACCTCAGCTTCATTGTCGATTTCCAAATGTGCCCCTACTTCGGGAGGAACAACTATTGTGGGCACTTGTGAACGTCCATGCACCTTTGCTTGCGCATCTCCTTTTGCTGCCTCTCCTTCCACATGTACTTGGGCGTGTACTTGCACATGGTGTTGTTGTTGCGGCTGTGGTTGTTCAACACTTGTCAGATGAGTTACAACAACCTGTGTTGATTCAGGGACATTGCTGCTACTTTCTTGCGATGAGCCAACATCACTGGTCGATGGTGATTGGAGAAGTACACTGACTGCCTCTGAAGCACTCAAGGGCTTTGACTTAAGTTGGCGTGGTGGTGGAGGCACTGAACCCAATGGAGCAGGGGTGCTGCTCTCAGGTTGGTCCCCAGCAGATCCTGCTGCTGCAGGCGTACTTTTTTTTTTGCTCCCAAAAAAAGTGGCGGGTGGCACACCAGCCTCCTTGGTAACTTGCTTCTTCTGCTCCTTACTAGCAACTTTCTTGCTAGAGGAGCTACGGAGAACTTTCTTTGGGGGCGGGGCCATCTTCTTCAGAGCAGGTCAGACAGCAGGCCGCAGTTGCACGAATTGTAGAGTTGTCTGAGGCCAGACGTGACGTCGCGTGACGTTATGCTGCACACACACACCGCTGCAGGACTTCTTCCTGGCACTGGTGGTTCTCTTGAGTCTTGTGCACCTAAAAAAAATGGAAGACAGAGGAACATCAGTTCAGTTATAGAGCACAAAAAAATCGAAAAACACTGCAAAATCAGCACAATCCCAATCCATCCATGCCCTCCATAATGTTTAAATTCAAGACAGCCCACAGAAAGACTAGGCCCATGCTAGACTCAAATACCCCTGGTGAAAAGGCCACAAGTACAGGCCCAAAAATCGAAAAACACTGCAAAATCAGCACAATCCCATTCAATCCATGGCCTCCATGATGTTTAAATTCAAGACAACCCACAGAAATACTAGGCCCATGCAAGACTCACTACCCCTGGGCATAAATAAAGGTTGAAAAGTAGGCAAAATGGTTGGAGGCCTAACAACAAAGCCTGCATTCAAAATGGCCACTTGCCTGCCAGCACATGGCCAGTGCCTGTAGCTGCACTCAAAATGGCCACCAGCCACATGGCATGTCCCTCCCCATGAACACCCCCAAAAATCGAAAAACACTGCAAAATCAGCACAATCCCATTCCATCTATGGCCTCCATGATGTTTAAATTCAAGACAGCCCACAGAAAGACTAGGCCCATGCTAGACTCAAATACCCCTGGTGAAAAGGCCACAAGTACAGGCCCAAAAATCGAAAAACACTGCAAAATGAGCACAATCCTATTCCATCCATGGCCTCCATGATGTTTAAATTCAAGACAGCCCACAGAAAGACTAGGCCCATGCTAGACTCAAATACCCCTGGTGAAAAGGCCACAAGTACAGGCCCAAAAATCGAAAAACACTGCAAAATGAGCACAATCCTATTCCATCCATGGCCTCCATGATGTTTAAATTCAAGACAGCCCACAGAAAGACTAGGCCCATGCTAGACTCAAATACCCCTGGTGAAAAGGCCACAAGTACAGGCCCAAAAATCGAAAAACACTGCAAAATGAGCACAATCCTATTCCATCCATGGCCTCCATGATGTTTAAATTCAAGACAGCCCACAGAAAGACTAGGCCCATGCTAGACTCAAATACCCCTGGTGAAAAGGCCACAAGTACAGGCCCAAAAATCGAAAAACACTGCAAAATGAGCACAATCCTATTCCATCCATGGCCTCCATGATGTTTAAATTCAAGACAGCCCACAGAAAGACTAGGCCCATGCTAGACTCAAATACCCCTGGTGAAAAGGCCACAAGTACAGGCCCAAAAATCGAAAAACACTGCAAAATCAGCACAATCCTATTCCATCCATGGCCTCCATGATGTTTAAATTCAAGACAGCCCACAGAAAGACTAGGCCCATGCTAGACTCAAATACCCCTGGTGAAAAGGCCACAAGTACAGGCCCAAAAATCGAAAAACACTGCAAAATCAGCACAATCCCATTCAATCCATGGCCTCCATGATGTTTAAATTCAAGACAACCCACAGAAATACTAGGCCCATGCAAGACTCACTACCCCTGGGCATAAATAAAGGTTGAAAAGTAGGCAAAATGGTTGGAGGCCTAACAACAAAGCCTGCATTCAAAATGGCCACTTGCCTGCCAGCACATGGCCAGTGCCTGTAGCTGCACTCAAAATGGCCACCAGCCACATGGCATGTCCCTCCCCATGAACACCCCCAAAAATCGAAAAACACTGCAAAATCAGCACAATCCCATTCCATCCATGGCCTCCATGATGTTTAAATTCAAGACAGCCCACAGAAAGACTAGGCCCATGCTAGACTCAAATACCCCTGGTGAAAAGGCCACAAGTACAGGCACAAAAATCGAAAAACACTGCAAAATCAGCACAATCCCATTCAATCCATGGCCTCCATGATGTTTAAATTCAAGACAACCCACAGAAATACTAGGCCCATGCAAGACTCACTACCCCTGGGCATAAATAAAGGTTGAAAAGTAGGCAAAATGGTTGGAGGCCTAACAACAAAGCCTGCATTCAAAATGGCCACTTGCCTGCCAGCACATGGCCAGTGCCTGTAGCTGCACTCAAAATGGCCACCAGCCACATGGCATGTCCCTCCCCATGAACACCCCCAAAAATCGAAAAACACTGCAAAATCAGCACAATCCCATTCCATCCATGGCCTCCATGATGTTTAAATTCAAGACAGCCCACAGAAAGACTAGGCCCATGCTAGACTCAAATACCCCTGGTGAAAAGGCCACAAGTACAGGCCCAAAAATCGAAAAACACTGCAAAATCAGCACAATCCCATTCCATCCATGGCCTCCATGATGTTTAAATTCAAGACAGCCCACAGAAAGACTAGGCCCATGCTAGACTCAAATACCCCTGGTGAAAAGGCCACAAGTGCAGGCCCAAAAATCGAAAAACACTGCAAAATCAGCACAATCCCATTCAATCCATGGCCTCCATGATGTTTAAATTCAAGACAACCCACAGAAATACTAGGCCCATGCAAGACTCACTACCCCTGGGCATAAATAAAGGTTGAAAAGTAGGCAAAATGGTTGGAGGCCTAACAACAAAGCCTGCATTCAAAATGGCCACTTGCCTGCCAGCACATGGCCAGTGCCTGTAGCTGCACTCAAAATGGCCACCAGCCACATGGCATGTCCCTCCCCATGAACACCCCCAAAAATCGAAAAACACTGCAAAATCAGCACAATCCCATTCCATCCATGGCCTCCATGATGTTTAAATTCAAGACAGCCCACAGAAAGACTAGGCCCATGCTAGACTCAAATACCCCTGGTGAAAAGGCCACAAGTACAGGCCCAAAAATCGAAAAACACTGCAAAATCAGCACAATCCCATTCCATCCATGGCCTCCATGATGTTTAAATTCAAGACAGCCCACAGAAAGACTAGGCCCATGCTAGACTCAAATACCCCTGGTGAAAAGGCCACAAGTACAGGCCCAAAAATCGAAAAACACTGCAAAATCAGCACAATCCCATTCAATCCATGGCCTCCATGATGTTTAAATTCAAGACAACCCACAGAAATACTAGGCCCATGCAAGACTCACTACCCCTGGGCATAAATAAAGGTTGAAAAGTAGGCAAAATGGTTGGAGGCCTAACAACAAAGCCTGCATTCAAAATGGCCACTTGCCTGCCAGCACATGGCCAGTGCCTGTAGCTGCACTCAAAATGGCCACCAGCCACATGGCATGTCCCTCCCCATGAACACCCCCAAAAATCGAAAAACACTGCAAAATCAGCACAATCCCATTCCATCCATGGCCTCCATGATGTTTAAATTCAAGACAGCCCACAGAAAGACTAGGCCCATGCTAGACTCAAATACCCCTGGTGAAAAGGCCACAAGTACAGGCCCAAAAATCGAAAAACACTGCAAAATCAGCACAATCCCATTCCATCCATGGCCTCCATGATGTTTAAATTCAAGACAGCCCACAGAAAGACTAGGCCCATGCTAGACTCAAATACCCCTGGTGAAAAGGCCACAAGTACAGGCCCAAAAATCGAAAAACACTGCAAAATCAGCACAATCCCATTCCATCCATGGCCTCCATGATGTTTAAATTCAAGACAGCCCACAGAAAGACTAGGCCCATGCACCACTCACTACCCCTGGTCAAGGCCCCAACAACAGGTCAAAAATCGAAAAACACAACATTTTACAAAAAAAAAAAATCGAAAAACACAGAAAAATCAGCACAATCCCAATTCATCTATGGCCTCCATGATGTTTAAGTTCAAGACAACCCACAGAAAGAATCAGTCCACCCACCACTGAGTACCCCTGGGGAAAAGGCCCCAAAACAGCCCAAAAATCGAAAATCTCAAAATTTTAGTTGCAGCAACTGTAATGCCCCAAACAAACTTACTTGTAAAATTTCTAATCCAACAGTGATCCAAAGAAAGTCAAAAAGGCCTCAAATCCAAAGATCCAGCAGCATCCACAAAAAGTAATCCTTCCAGGTCCACATCCGAATGAAAAGTGACCAGGAGATGGACAAAGCACTGGGAGGAGCCTGCTGAACAGGAACAGGAAGTTGAAGACTATGGGGCACTTCCTTCCTCCCACCCCCCTGCCCCCCTCCCCAAAATGGACTCCTCGCTAAAAAAGTGCAGGCAAATGTCAAACTAAGGAGTTATTCACATAAAAATCATCATTTCTAGAAGGTTTATGCTGCTTGCTGGTGGATTTCTTGTGCAGAATTGCAAATTTATATTTTCGCTCGCCGCATCTCAAATCTCGCAATTGCGAAGTACCGCGAGACGTGATCTCGCCGTACTCGCGTTGACAAACTATCGCTGGCAAGCCGCGATGACGTAATCGCGCTCGCAAATTCCCGCGGGAACACACAGCAAGATCCAAAATGGCGCAGCACTCGCAAACTATCGAAAAAAACAACTCGGCAAACGATGATAAACGCCGCGCGCCGCAAAAATTGTATCACCAACGCCGCGCGCCGCCAAAAAAATCCGCTGCGTGCGAATTTGCGGATTTTGCGGGAAATCCGCAAATCTCGCGGATTGCGGATTTCCCGAAAATCCGCAAAATCCGCGAGCGGAACGGATTTTCCGCCCACGCTTACTCACAATACTTTGCGTATTTCAGGACCTCATATATAGATTTTCCTTGCCAACAGATCTTATTGTCTCTAATCCACTGTGAGATTTCAGGTCTCAATCCCAACACGAATAGATAAATGAAATGGGTCATATCCTTCATTTCAATGTTATCGATTCCACTGAAGGTTTTGAACACCTGTAACAGTTGTTCATAATATGAATGTACAGTTTCATCACGATTTTGGGTAGTTCTATCTATGCCGGTCCAATCAGTTTCTTAGGCTGGCACTTTCCCTTTTAAATACAGTATTACTTTGTCATACTGTCTCATCACCTCCGGGGAGGGAGCCCCGGTTCTTGAGTCTCTTTCATACTCCTCACTGGGCCAATCAACTGCAATCTTACATTCTGTCCATAAATCTACAGGAACTACAATGTCGAAGAATCCATATAGGTCCTTCAAAAGACATTTTTTAACTTTTACAAATCTTTCAACCTGTCTATACCATTCTACAGGCTTCTCTCGTAATTTCGGAAAATCCTTCGTAAATGACACAATGTCTTGTCGGGTCCATGGAACATGTACATATTTCCCACCTGGTACTTCTCTCATGGGATACAAAGTCTCTGCCTAATCGACTTCTTTTAGAACATATTCAGAAGTCCTTTGTCTGGCCTTACTATCTTCCTTTTTCTTTGCCCATCTGGCTTTCCATTTCTCTAAATCTCCCCATTTCTGTAATAGATTCAGCAATTCTCTTATCTGTACCTTTTTCCCTGACACATTCATGTTTTCTAGATCCTTATCAGAAAATTCTGCTCTGTAGGGTTTTTGTAATACTTTGGATTTGCTAACATCTATTCCCATATTAGCTGCCGTGTCCATTAGTTTCTCATGGAACACTCTGGTGTTTCGGGTAATGTTCTTACATATAAACAACAACTCTTCCTCACTAAGGGTGTTCAATCTGTCTATTCCCACATTTCCGGCCATTAGTTCTTCCAACTCTATTCTTAGCTTGTAAATATCTAAGGGGTTTGGCTGAGAAGTTTCCTTTTCCAATTCTCGAGTCCATCGATCTAGTTCTTCCGGAGTCACTACTGTGGCACTTCGAGTACCTGAAGCTGTTTCTATCAGGACTTCCTTTTCCCTAGTCTGAGTTCTCGTCCGTGGTACACTGCTTTCGGTTCCCTTATGGGCAGATCCATCAGGGAGATCACAGATTCGCATTCATTTGCCTGATCATCAACAATGAGAGGCTCCTTTCTGGGCTGCGCTACAGCTGGTGTAATAACTGGAGTTGTTGTACTAGTCTGTCTATCCCCATAAAGAGGAACAACTGGACCAATAGTTACTGGAATTGTCAGAGCTTGACTGGGATTTATTTGAACTATTGTCTGAATGAGTTCATTTCGCTGTTTGATTAAGGCTTCCTTTTCTCGTTCGTGTAAAGCCCTTTCAATTGATTTGTCATGTATTACTTGTGGAACTAAAGGAGGATACAGACTCGGGGCAGTCGGGACTGTCATACCTGATCTCTCATCACCGAATGGCCTATAATTTGGGACAGTTGTATCAGGCCTACAAAATCCATCTTTGCTATTTTGCCTATTACCTAGACCTGCTGTATCTGTTTCACTTTACAAAAGGGGGTGGTGATGAACAGAGTGTCTGAATTGAGCAGACCACTCTTACCCAGTCCAAAGATCAGGGCTTGATCCATCACCGTTATTTATCTCACTGCCCCATCCCAGCTCAGAACCTGGCTATATGCAAATCAGTCTGTCCCTGGCCCAGTGCATCATGGGAACAGGGCAGACTAAACTACCAAGCCAATTCTTTACCAGAAAGGAGACAAGCTACCGGGGACCGGTTACTGGCATTTCAGCCTCTTCGGCCCGGCTTGCTTGAATCCTGATGGAGCAGTGAGAAAGGGACTCATGTCTGAGTATACCCTGCCACACCTATAGTGGCCAAAATCGATTTACAAAAGGGGGTGGTGATGAACAGAGTGTCTGAATTGAGCAGACCACTCTTACCCAGTCCAAAGATCAGGGCTTGATCCATCACCGTTATTTATCTCACTGCCCCATCCCAGCTCAGAACCTGGCTATATGCAAATCAGTCTGTCCCTGGCCCAGTGCATCATGGGAACAGGGCAGACTAAACTACCAAGCCAATTCTTTACCAGAAAGGAGACAAGCTACCGGGGACCGGTTTCTGGCATTTCAGCCTCTTCGGCCCGGCTTGCTTGAATCCTGATGGAGCAGTGAGAAAGGGACTCATGTCTGAGTATACCCTGCCACACCTATAGTGGCCAAAATCGATTTACAAAAGGGGGTGGTGATGAACAGAGTGTCTGAATTGAGCAGACCACTCTTACCCAGTCCAAAGATCAGGGCTTGATCCATCACCGTTATTTATCTCACTGCCCCATCCCAGCTCAGAACCTGGCTATATGCAAATCAGTCTGTCCCTGGCCCAGTGCATCATGGGAACAGGGCAGACTAAACTACCAAGCCAATTCTTTACCAGAAAGGAGACAAGCTACCGGGGACCGGTTTCTGGCATTTCAGCCTCTTCGGCCCGGCTTGCTTGAATCCTGATGGAGCAGTGAGAAAGGGACTCATGTCTGAGTATACCCTGCCACACCTATAGTGGCCAAAATCGATTTACAAAAGGGGGTGGTGATGAACAGAGTGTCTGAATTGAGCAGACCACTCTTACCCAGTCCAAAGATCAGGGCTTGATCCATCACCGTTATTTATCTCACTGCCCCATCCCAGCTCAGAACCTGGCTATATGCAAATCAGTCTGTCCCTGGCCCAGTGCATCATGGGAACAGGGCAGACTAAACTACCAAGCCAATTCTTTACCAGAAAGGAGACAAGCTACCGGGGACCGGTTTCTGGCATTTCAGCCTCTTCGGCCCGGCTTGCTTGAATCCTGATGGAGCAGTGAGAAAGGGACTCATGTCTGAGTATACCCTGCCACACCTATAGTGGCCAAAATCGATTTACAAAAGGGGGTGGTGATGAACAGAGTGTCTGAATTGAGCAGACCACTCTTACCCAGTCCAAAGATCAGGGCTTGATCCATCACCGTTATTTATCTCACTGCCCCATCCCAGCTCAGAACCTGGCTATATGCAAATCAGTCTGTCCCTGGCCCAGTGCATCATGGGAACAGGGCAGACTAAACTACCAAGCCAATTCTTTACCAGAAAGGAGACAAGCTACCGGGGACCGGTTTCTGGCATTTCAGCCTCTTCGGCCCGGCTTGCTTGAATCCTGATGGAGCAGTGAGAAAGGGACTCATGTCTGAGTATACCCTGCCACACCTATAGTGGCCAAAATCGATTTACAAAAGGGGGGTGGTGATGAACAGAGTGTCTGAATTGAGCAGACCACTCTTACCCAGTCCAAAGATCAGGGCTTGATCCATCACCGTTATTTATCTCACTGCCCCATCCCAGCTCAGAACCTGGCTATATGCAAATCAGTCTGTCCCTGGCCCAGTGCATCATGGGAACAGGGCAGACTAAACTACCAAGCCAATTCTTTACCAGAAAGGAGACAAGCTACCGGGGACCGGTTTCTGGCATTTCAGCCTCTTCGGCCCGGCTTGCTTGAATCCTGATGGAGCAGTGAGAAAGGGACTCATGTCTGAGTATACCCTGCCACACCTATAGTGGCCAAAATCGATTTACAAAAGGGGGTGGTGATGAACAGAGTGTCTGAATTGAGCAGACCACTCTTACCCAGTCCAAAGATCAGGGCTTGATCCATCACCGTTATTTATCTCACTGCCCCATCCCAGCTCAGAACCTGGCTATATGCAAATCAGTCTGTCCCTGGCCCAGTGCATCATGGGAACAGGGCAGACTAAACTACCAAGCCAATTCTTTACCAGAAAGGAGACAAGCTACCGGGGACCGGTTTCTGGCATTTCAGCCTCTTCGGCCCGGCTTGCTTGAATCCTGATGGAGCAGTGAGAAAGGGACTCATGTCTGAGTATACCCTGCCACACCTATAGTGGCCAAAATCGATTTACAAAAGGGGGTGGTGATGAACAGAGTGTCTGAATTGAGCAGACCACTCTTACCCAGTCCAAAGATCAGGGCTTGATCCATCACCGTTATTTATCTCACTGCCCCATCCCAGCTCAGAACCTGGCTATATGCAAATCAGTCTGTCCCTGGCCCAGTGCATCATGGGAACAGGGCAGACTAAACTACCAAGCCAATTCTTTACCAGAAAGGAGACAAGCTACCGGGGACCGGTTTCTGGCATTTCAGCCTCTTCGGCCCGGCTTGCTTGAATCCTGATGGAGCAGTGAGAAAGGGACTCATGTCTGAGTATACCCTGCCACACCTATAGTGGCCAAAATCGATTTACAAAAGGAGGTGGTGATGAACAGAGTGTCTGAATTGAGCAGACCACTCTTACCCAGTCCAAAGATCAGGGCTTGATCCATCACCGTTATTTATCTCACTGCCCCATCCCAGCTCAGAACCTGGCTATATGCAAATCAGTCTGTCCCTGGCCCAGTGCATCATGGAAACAGGGCAGACTAAACTACCAAGCCAATTCTTTACCAGAAAGGAGACAAGCTACCGGGGACCGGTTTCTGGCATTTCAGCCTCTTTGGCCCGGCTTGCTTGAATCCTGATGGAGCAGTGAGAAAGGGACTCATGTCTGAGTATACCCTGCCACACCTATAGTGGCCAAAATCGATTTACAAAAGGGGGTGGTGATGAACAGAGTGTCTGAATTGAGCAGACCACTCTTACCCAGTCCAAAGATCAGGGCTTGATCCATCACCGTTATTTATCTCACTGCCCCATCCCAGCTCAGAACCTGGCTATATGCAAATCAGTCTGTCCCTGGCCCAGTGCATCATGGGAACAGGGCAGACTAAACTACCAAGCCAATTCTTTACCAGAAAGGAGACAAGCTACCGGGGACCGGTTTCTGGCATTTCAGCCTCTTCGGCCCGGCTTGCTTGAATCCTGATGGAGCAGTGAGAAAGGGACTCATGTCTGAGTATACCCTGCCACACCTATAGTGGCCAAAATCGATTTACAAAAGGGGGTGGTGATGAACAGAGTGTCTGAATTGAGCAGACCACTCTTACCCAGTCCAAAGATCAGGGCTTGATCCATCACCGTTATTTATCTCACTGCCCCATCCCAGCTCAGAACCTGGCTATATGCAAATCAGTCTGTCCCTGGCCCAGTGCATCATGGGAACAGGGCAGACTAAACTACCAAGCCAATTCTTTACCAGAAAGGAGACAAGCTACCGGGGACCGGTTTCTGGCATTTCAGCCTCTTCGGCCCGGCTTGCTTGAATCCTGATGGAGCAGTGAGAAAGGGACTCATGTCTGAGTATACCCTGCCACACCTATAGTGGCCAAAATCGATTTACAAAAGGGGGTGGTGATGAACAGAGTGTCTGAATTGAGCAGACCACTCTTACCCAGTCCAAAGATCAGGGCTTGATCCATCACCGTTATTTATCTCACTGCCCCATCCCAGCTCAGAACCTGGCTATATGCAAATCAGTCTGTCCCTGGCCCAGTGCATCATGGGAACAGGGCAGACTAAACTACCAAGCCAATTCTTTACCAGAAAGGAGACAAGCTACCGGGACCGGTTTCTGGCATTTCAGCCTCTTCGGCTCGGCTTGCTTGAATCCTGATGGAGCAGTGAGAAAGGGACTCATGTCTGAGTATACCCTGCCACACCTATAGTGGCCAAAATCGATTTACAAAAGGGGGTGGTGATGAACAGAGTGTCTGAATTGAGCAGACCACTCTTACCCAGTCCAAAGATCAGGGCTTGATCCATCACCGTTATTTATCTCACTGCCCCATCCCAGCTCAGAACCTGGCTATATGCAAATCAGTCTGTCCCTGGCCCAGTGCATCATGGGAACAGGGCAGACTAAACTACCAAGCCAATTCTTTACCAGAAAGGAGACAAGCTACCGGGGACCGGTTTCTGGCATTTCAGCCTCTTCGGCCCGGCTTGCTTGAATCCTGATGGAGCAGTGAGAAAGGGACTCATGTCTGAGTATACCCTGCCACACCTATAGTGGCCAAAATCGATTTACAAAAGGGGGTGGTGATGAACAGAGTGTCTGAATTGAGCAGACCACTCTTACCCAGTCCAAAGATCAGGGCTTGATCCATCACCGTTATTTATCTCACTGCCCCATCCCAGCTCAGAACCTGGCTATATGCAAATCAGTCTGTCCCTGGCCCAGTGCATCATGGGAACAGGGCAGACTAAACTACCAAGCCAATTCTTTACCAGAAAGGAGACAAGCTACCGGGGACCGGTTTCTGGCATTTCAGCCTCTTCGGCCCGGCTTGCTTGAATCCTGATGGAGCAGTGAGAAAGGGACTCATGTCTGAGTATACCCTGCCACACCTATAGTGGCCAAAATCGATTTACAAAAGGGGGTGGTGATGAACAGAGTGTCTGAATTGAGCAGACCACTCTTACCCAGTCCAAAGATCAGGGCTTGATCCATCACCGTTATTTATCTCACTGCCCCATCCCAGCTCAGAACCTGGCTATATGCAAATCAGTCTGTCCCTGGCCCAGTGCATCATGGGAACAGGGCAGACTAAACTACCAAGCCAATTCTTTACCAGAAAGGAGACAAGCTACCGGGGACCGGTTTCTGGCATTTCAGCCTCTTCGGCCCGGCTTGCTTGAATCCTGATGGAGCAGTGAGAAAGGGACTCATGTCTGAGTATACCCTGCCACACCTATAGTGGCCAAAATCGATTTACAAAAGGGGGTGGTGATGAACAGAGTGTCTGAATTGAGCAGACCACTCTTACCCAGTCCAAAGATCAGGGCTTGATCCATCACCGTTATTTATCTCACTGCCCCATCCCAGCTCAGAACCTGGCTATATGCAAATCAGTCTGTCCCTGGCCCAGTGCATCATGGGAACAGGGCAGACTAAACTACCAAGCCAATTCTTTACCAGAAAGGAGACAAGCTACCGGGGACCGGTTTCTGGCATTTCAGCCTCTTCGGCCCGGCTTGCTTGAATCCTGATGGAGCAGTGAGAAAGGGACTCATGTCTGAGTATACCCTGCCACACCTATAGTGGTTGGGGCAATCTGTTTTACTGGCCCTTCTACTTCTAGGACGTCTGAAGAATGGGTTTTTCGAGCTCAAGGACCTAGAATCCTCATCATATGGTGGTGGATTTTTCATAAATAAATCCTCCAGGTATTCGTCTTCCGAATCACCCATAGTCATTAAGTGCCGAGTTTTCTCTGTCCTTTTTTCTCCTACAGGTTCGTCTATAGGAAGTACTGGAAATAGTCCAGCGACCATCATATTCTGCCTCCACTGTTTCATCTTTTTCTCTTTGGTCTCTCTCTGCATTTTCGGGTACCATTTACTTTTTCACACGTTTCGTAGCACCTAACCCTTCCTAAATAGGCACTGGTGCAACATATATTTTTAATAGGGTCCGAGCACTCCAGAATAAATTCTTGGTGTGAGTAGACTTGAACCCTTTTTAACACACTTTTCACAATTATCATTTGCACATATAAAAATCAAAAACACCCGCTCCACTGTAACCAGGTGTCGCAGCACACCCTGTAGGCACTCGGCCTATGGGGTGGGACCCCGATGATGAAGCATGTCACCAACTAGGTTGGTGAGTGAGGGGTCTTCTATAAGGACTATGACTGTCCAATATAAAAAGGTTGGGGCAATCTTTTGCTAAAACCAGAGCCTTAAGCTCCTGATACTGAAGGAATCTCTTCTTAGTATAAATTCTTTTTGGCCCATAGGGGGTACTCCTCCATTGTTTGTTTAATTCTAGTTTAGGGGACCAGGAGTTCCCACCACACAAAAGACTGTGCAAACTTCCCTTACTCTCCTCTTTGTTATACACCATTTACTTACTCCCTTATCCATTCTGGGTCTGTCTCGCTCCAAGGCCTCAATTTCCCATTCTTCTAAAGCCTCATATTGCGTCAATTTCGGTCTGGGATGTAAGTCATTCATTCGGGTCCTCAAATTAAACAGAATTCTACTATTAAAGGTACCATCTAGGGGAAATGCTAAGATTCCATCTTCTTGGGTATATTTTACCCAATTTTCCAACCATACACAAGTATGATAACCTTTATCAAACATCATAAATGATGCGGGAGTATTAGGTGGTGGAATGATTACACCTTCTCTAGTTTTAATGGGCTTATCTTTCTTGAAATAATTCTTGACCTTGTCTGCGAAAGTCATTTTCCTCTTGCTTCCGTACATATTGTAAGGTCTGCCTCTTAGCATCTGATCCTTACGGAAACCTAAATGATGTGGATCAGGTAAAAATTCGGGATACCACATATACTTTGTAACTAGAATTTTCCTATTGTACTACGTATTTTGTTTACAAATCCTTTTCCAATTCTAGTGCGTCTTTCAATTTTCAACAACCAATCTACACTGTGATTGCAAATATTCTCGACCAATGGGTGCGCGGCCTTTTCGCGAGACGCGGTCTCACGCTCCGGCACTCGCCCCTCCTTTACAATACTAGCTTCGTTACACACCCGCTGTTTCGACCAATACCAGCACGGCACAGAGTGACGTCAGCGCAGCTCCGCGACCGACTCCCTCCTTCACAAGGTAACGGAAACTGTGAATTTTCTTAAAGTGCAAGTGCTCAGTTTAGTTTACAACGTATAACATTCGCCACTGTACTTGAGTGTCTAAAAGGAAAGATTTGTTTTACTGCAAGTAAACCTCTTCTGTCTACTTTTCATACACTATGGATAGACCCTTCTGCCTACCCTTCACACATGCATTAGAGAACCTGTTACTTCTTCGACTCATCCACTCTTTCCGGGATATATACTAAGTCTAAAGTTTCACCAGTGAACTCCTTTGCTATCACTCAAGCTCCGATGAACCTACTACTCCTTCCTCGTGTGACCCTTACTAGGTAATATCACAACTGAAGTTTCATTAGCGAACTCGTTACTCTCAGTTATTCAATTATGCATACGGAAAAAGAAAACCCTAATTAGCGCTTCCAGTTCTGCCTAACCATGCACTAATCTTCCTCACAGCCAGTGACCTCACTGCGGAGTGGATTCTACTCACCACCCGCTATTCTATCCCCGGGGAATTTCCAGACAACATATAACAATCACTAACACTTTGTTAATAAACACTTAATATAGCAGCATTTCATAAAATATCATTTCAAACCATTTTCAAAACATTTTAAAGCGATAATTTTTACAGCAGATCGATCTTAAGGAGAAAAGTATTGTTAACAGTACATTTGAATTTTCACGGTTTATCAATAATTAATTTATCTATCTATCTTAACTAGTCCTAACCATAGCTCTGCTACCAGAAAACTACTGGTAGAGCGCGCAGGTCACCCGACTCTTATTTTATCAAATATGCACACTTGGGCCCATAACGTATTTATCACTAAATTTCACTAATCAGGTAACCTACGCACTACTATCAGTAATGCTTGTTTTATACTATTTATTTCCGTGTACCTGTTTTACCAATCCTTGTCCCAGGTACTTATGATCACGATAGATCAGGAGCTAGTGGGGGTAGGAAGATAACACTAAACAAAATACCCACCCTAGCGTCATAAAAGGGACGCTAGGGTGAGTGCTGGTGATTTCTGACAGCAAACGCACTTTTCCCCCTCCTGAGGCGGAAGCCGGGAGGTCTCTTGCCTTTCCACTGTATTTTTAGCTATTTTAGCAGTTTTAAAAAATCTCTCTGTGGCAACATATGAGCAATATTTGTTGTGCTGTGTCCTCCTGCGCTCAGTAGCGCTTCAGATCCCTTCCACCCCCTCCCCTCTTGCTCCGGTCCTGCTCTCGGCCGAGTATTGACGCCGAGAGCAGAGCACCGGTTTTGGCGGCCATCTTGGGTCGGGTAGTTGGTCGTGACGCGATTGGCAGCGTCATAAAAACGGGCAGGGATGTCTCCGCGCAGCGGACGCGAGCAGCGGACGCGCCGGATCTGCGCCGGAGTCGTGCCAGAGTCCTGCCCGTCTGCGCCCGTCCGCGTTACGGCTGCGACCGGCGTGGCGGCAGACTCTGGCCATAGGTTTACCTACTCTGCAATGGATTTATTATCCTATAACCTGAATATTACGTCCTGTCGGCCTGTCTTTCCAGGCCGTTACAAAGGTAAATGTCGCTGTCCTGGTTGTGGCTGGTACCCTAACATCTACCGGGTTTCTGAGGGACCCCACTTACTCCCCGTAAATAATTTCAAGTGTTTTCTGCTAAATACCCGCTCGTTGCATAGACACGCTCTGGATATTTTTGAGCTATTGACCGTTGAGAAACCACTCTGTCTAATGCTTACAGAAACCTGGCTCAATGAGTCTTCTAACCCTGATATTGCGGCAGCCATTCCTCCCGACTATATAGTCTATAGAAAGGATAGGGCACTGGGTAAAGGTGGGGGTGTGGCTCTTGCAGTTCAAAGATCTTTTGCTTGTGCAATTATTCCTTCCTCACCGATCTCTGGCTGCGAATCCCTCGCCTTCTCTATTACACTTTCCCCACACCAATCATTCTCAGGGCTCCTAGTTTATAGACCTCCTGGTCTGCGTGGTGCCTTCTTCGAGGAGCTTCAATCAGCTATTTCCACTTTATGCCTTAAGGTGGAACACTGCATAATGCTTGGGGATTTTAACATTCACATGGATGTCGAATCGGACAGTGAAGCTATTAAAATCACGGACATCACTGCTCCCCTTGGTCTAACTCCCTACATCAATAGTGCAACTCACGATAAGGGTCACACCCTTGACCAAGTGTTCTCCACTATTCCCCTCATTATGTCCCGTCCCACTCCTGTTTTGTGGTCTGACCACTCCCTGATCAGCTTTCTAATTCAAGGCAGAAGTAAAATCTCTTGTAATAACTTTGACCAACCGAGGCACCCCAGTAGACCCTTTCATAAAATTACTCAGGAGAGCCTTGTTCAAGCGTATCAGGAACATCCTTGTATCCTATCCGGCCATCTCGAAAGAGACCTTGAAACTTTTCAGAAATGGCTTACGGATAGGCTTGATGATCTTGCTCCTCTTTCTACGCCTCGCTCATCCACTAAGCGCAGCTCGGCTCCTTGGTTCTCCAAATCACTGTCTCTTGCTAGGCGAAACTGTAAGTTAGCCGAAAGACTTTGGCGGAAACAGTACGATCAGGAAGCTAAGTCCGCTTACAAAGCATCTATTAAATCTTATCATGCGGCTATCTTAGAGGCCAAAAAGAATTATTTCGCCAATAGAATTGAAGCTGCGTCAAACTCGTGTAAAGAAATTTTTTCCATTGTCAAAGAGTTTGTTTCTCCTAAATCGAGTTCAGTCCAGCATAAGTTCTCTGAACCTTGGGTAAAGGAGCTGGCCATCTTTTTTAATATGAAAATCAAACTCATACAAGAATCCTTTCCTCCAGCTGTCCCCAATGTACCTATGACTGACTCAAATTTGTTGTCTTTTCCATCTGATACGTGCCCCACTCTATTGGAGTTTCCACCTTTATCGGAATCTACTTCTTTGGATCTCCTACTCAGAATTAAATCAGGCTCTCCGCTTGACCCCTGTCCGGCGAGTTTTCTAGCTAGGAATGCCAAGATTCTCAATTCCCTGATCTACCCTGTCTTGAATTCATCCCTGTCCAGTGGCATGGTTCCGCCTGCATGGAAGAAGGCAATGGTTGTTCCCCTTCTAAAAAAACCAGGCCTTGATCCAGAGATACACGCGAACTATAGGCCCATATCTCTCCTGCCCAGTCTGGCTAAGATCGTCGAGAAGCACGTCCACTCTGTGCTTTCCTCCTTCTTGGAAGACCAGGGTTTACTCCACTCTACCCAGTCTGGCTTCCGCTCCAATCTGAGCACCGAGACCGCTCTTTTGGAAGTAAACTAAGCCATTAAGGAAGTGCTCGACGCAGGGGGAAGAGCTATGCTGGTGATGTTGGATCTGTCGGCGGCCTTCGACACCGTCCCGCATGAGGCCCTCTTGAGAAGACTGCACGAGATTGGTCTCCGTGGAACGGTGTTGAGCTGGTTGAGATCTTACCTAGCGGGTCGTCGACAAGTGGTCTGGGCCCCACCGTACTCCGCAGAGGTGCCGCCTATGGATGTTGGAGTCCCACAAGGGTCGGTGCTTAGCCCGACCCTTTTTAACATCTTCATGACTCCACTGGCGGTACTTGCGGAGTCCATGGGTGCCCAGATCATATCATACGCTGACGACACCCAGCTTCTCTTCACCTGCAAGAAGGGCACGGAGTTTGACGGGGAGAGCATCCATGGTTGCCTGGGGGCTGTCTTCGACTGGTTTCAGCGAAGCAGCCTCAAATGCAACCCTGACAAATCCGAGGTGCTTTTCTTCGGCTGTCAAGCGGATCCACCGTGGCAGGAATGGTGGCCGGTGTGTATGTCACCCCCTTCCTCCTCCTCTGTGGTTGCAAAAAACTTGGGGATCAAAATTGACAACACCCTTTCGCTGAAAACACAGATCACAGGTCTCTCCAACACCTGTTTTGGTCTGTTAAAAATGCTGCGAAAATTTCTTCCTCTGCTCCCTTTAGTCCACAGGAAGCTAACGGTACAGGCTTTGATTTGCTCCAGGATTGATTACTCAAATGTCCTCTACCTGGGTTTACCGGACTACCTCCTGCACCAACTTCAGGTAGTTCAAAACTCCGCAGCAAGGGCGATCTTTGGCCTACCTCGACAAGCTCGGGCTTCAGAGCTGCTTTCTTCCCTTCATTGGCTCCCAGTTAAGAAGCGGATTACTTTCAAGGCCCTCACTTTAGCCCACAAGGCACTCCATTTGGTTGGGGCCTCGTATATTCAGAAACGGCTTCTTTTCTATAAACCCACCAGATCTCTCCGATCTGAATGTCTTGGCCTGGCAATGGTTCCTCCCATTAGAAGGGTCAGGATAGGTGGTCGTTCCTTTACTTATCTTGCCCCAAAACTATGGAACTCCTTGCCTGTGGATCTGCGCCGTACTTCTAATCTGCTTGCCTTCAGAAAGGCCCTGAAAACCTGGCTTTACAAGCAGTAACTTGTTATGTTTGTGGTTTTTTTTTCTCCATTTTCTCTCAGTTTGGGGTCAGAAAGCGCCGGGACACTCCCTGGAGTAGCCGTGCGCTATATAAGCAACCCCAATAACATAACATAACATATACAAATTGCAAAATGTTTTTACCTTGTAATAACCACAACCACAAGAAGTTTTCAAAGCTTTATCATTTTCTTCATATGCCATGAGAATGCAATTTACACAAATCAGAACATCTATAACTAAGATCAGGAATACAGTGTAACTATGAATCAAGGTAAGAATCATCTATAACTCGGAAAATAAAGGAAATGGGGAAAAAGGGAACACACTAATTTTGTCTAACAGACTTTCACAACGTTACTAAAGGGTGGGTAAGAACAAGGGAACATTCTAATCAATACTGATTTTGATTATACTAATCGATTTAGAAGAAACTATACTTTTCAAGATGCACTCATTTTCTGTAGGGAGGGTAAGAGTGGAACATACTAGATATGCAAACAGTTCAGTGTTTGAATAAAGGTAGGGAGAAGATAAGGAACATGCTAGAATAATACTTTTCGTGAGAGTCAAATGTCAGAGATAAGTCACATAGGCAAGTTTGCTTTATTTAGAAAATAGGAAGAGAAAAGATTTAGATAGACAAACACCCACATGGATTATATTTACCTAGGACAGAATGAAGACTAACCCTGGCCACGGGTCAGTTGGGAAAGGCGGGAAGGGACCCTCAAGGACTTAGGATGCCAGTAGGCGAGCAGGTACAGCTCATGGACAGTCAGGACAGGATCACCCCAGGATTGGATCAGGACTGGGCTCACCAAAGGGTACGACCAACACCTGCAGCTTCGGATGCAACGCCTGCGCTACGCCCTCTCTGCAAGGAAACTGCCAATAACCCCGATTGGGTTCTCAAATCTCCCAGCAAAGTGCTTCGCCAGCACTTAAGGTTTCTCCACCCCAGACTGAGTTTGTGGAAATTACGGACAGAGTGCTCCGCAGCTCTCTGTATCTGTATCATAATCGTAAATTATCGCAACATGTAGCGAATGCAGGGACAAGTTGAAGTCTTCTCCCGGGGCATGGGTCATCTTTCCAGGAGCATCTTGGCTTCGGCAGCCAGCTGGCTGGGTTCCACTGCTGTATGACTCTCTTTTCCCTCATCACGTGATTAGTACCGCACGGGCTTCAAAGATGGAAGGGCGCACCTCTCCCAGGCCCGCAAAGATCGATACATGAAAAGTAAGCGAAAACAATTTAGAAACACAGAAAAAATGAATACACTGTATACCATGATTGGCTATACTACATCCCTTACTTTATAATAACTATAGCATTAGGAGTTAAGCAGAACGAAACGGCTGAGCAAAAGTAGCAGTGCAAGCGAAGAGCATGTGAGAAACAAAGCAGCCATCTTTAGCTGTACTGCGCATGAGCGAAAAGTTCCCTCCAGAACTGCGAGTGCGTCACATCACATGGGTATGACCGACGCATGCGCAGACTAGAATCCCGCATAGCAGCGACCATTTTAGATGCAAGCGTAGTTAGGATTAGTAAACACATAGGCAAGCGTCACTGGGACCCCCCGTGTAGTGTAAAAGTGCAATATTAATAAGACAAACGTGGTGGTTATGACATTAATGTTATTCGAGGTTCATGAGTACAAGCAAGTTGCGTAACGTGCGAATCCTTGCTCCATCAATTCCGAGAACAAACAGGAACTCGACTGCTGCTAGTGTATCTGCCAGGGATTCATGAAGCTAGTGTACCATTCAAAAGTAGGCCTCCAAGAAATTTTTTGTTGGATGTCAGACAACCAACTCAAACTAAATGGAGATAAAACAGAGGTTCTCCTGTTAGGAAATAGTAAAGATCTCTGGAATGATTCCCATTGGCCACCATCATTGGGTAAACTTCCACCTCCATCCTCTCAGGTTAGAAACCTTGGGGTCATCATTGATGACTGTGTATCCATGTCCCAGCAAGCTACAAAGTAGCAGGTATATGCTTCGCCATTCTCAAATGGTTACGCAAAATCATCTGGATGCTGCCACCTACTACCCAGAAGACCGTGGTCAACGCCTTAGTGACATCTCGGCTTGATTACGGTAACATCTTATACCTGGGCTCAAATAAGGCAGTGATAAAGCGTCTGCAACTAGTGCAGAACGCTGCGGCTAGACTGCTTTGCAAAATCCCCAGATCTGCTAGGATCACCCAACATCTCAGGGACCTGCACTGGCTTAAAGGTCGAGAACCGTATTCGCTTCAAAGCCTTGAGCTACCTATTTAAAATCAAAGCTGGCACGGCCCCCAAATATCTTCAGGCCCTTGCTAAGCCCTACCTCCCAAACCGCAACCTGCGTTCAGGTACAGCGGCAAACTTTGTAGTACCAAGGTTTAAACGAGCCAGAATAGGCGGGAGATCTTTCTCCTACCTGGGGCCAATGCTGTGGAACACACTGCCCATCCACATACGTAAGGAGGAAAGCTACGTGAATTTTAGAAAAAGCATAAAAACGTGGCTGTTTAATAAATAATTGCTTTGTCTGTTCTCTCCCCAGTAATATTTGAGTGTCTTGCAGTTCTGGCGCCGGGAAACCCTTTGTGGGTAGCTGCGCGCCTTATAAATGCTATAAAATAAAATAAATAAATAAAATAAGGAAAACTTGTGGATTGGGGCCAGTGGATAGCAGAATGCAGTAGCACTACAGCTATTCAGCAGCCATTTGACTGCTATTTGATGCTGCTGACATGTTGATGGAATGGTTCACTGAGTTTCTTCCTGGTGGTATTCCTGAGGGTTTTCCACCTGCTTTGTAGTGGAGATATTGTTAAATATTATCAGTTGTGTAGCCATCATCCGCCTTTTGGATTAACCACATACAGCGACACCAAAAACTTTGGAAATGAGGAGGTGGTCGTTTCATGTAACCAACGTTCTGCAGAACGATGCATACCGCGCTAGGGGCGTTATGGGTCCTGCACCTCCCTGCGGCCCAGGGGCAGCCCAGTCATCTAGACATAATAGGGGCCCCCACAGCTTGTCAACTCTAGGATACTGGATTTGCAAGGGCCCCCTTGCCATTCCTTGCAGTGGGGGGCACCCTACGGTGTACTTACGCCACTGACCGCCATACCCTAAATGAGGACCTGATTGAATTGTAGCGCTGCACATCATAGCTCTTATAGCCAACAGCACTATGTCACATCAAGAAATGTTGCTGAAAACACAACAAATGCTTTAGACTCTTGAGTCTAGTGCAACAGTCCAAAGGAACCCATTAACATTCACCACTCCTAGCTCTTCAACTTTGCAAACAACAGCATGTATACGATGTCATCGATTATGTCAGATGCCTTTACTCTTATCATTGATGAAGTCAGAAGTCATTCGGGATATCTTTACTTAAGAAGGTAAGTCCATCAGTTGTGGCTTAACAGCTAGAGCTACTGACTTTGGAGCGAGGACACCAGGTTTGAATCCTGGCGTTGGTATAACATCCTATGATTTTGGCAGAGGGACTTCCTTCGTAATGGCGGAGGAGCATCGCCCCACTCATCAGTCAGTCACAGAAAAATTAAATGATAAAAAAACTAAATAATTTTATTTTTCTGTGACTGGCTCTGGCATGCGTGTAGGGTGGCCCAGGTCATGACTGGGAGGAGTGGTGACACTTAGAAGTGCACATGTCAGTTTGGATGTTCGTCATAAGCCGGCCAAACAGACATGCGCACATCTATTTCTATATGGAGAAAAGCTCCAGTTCCCCAGACACTGTCTGAGCGGCAGTGTTGGTGCACGAGCCCTGTCCTCTGACCTTTCTTCTCTCTGGAGTTCAAGAAAGTTGTTTTCCAACAAGCATTTGTCAGTGTTTGCTTTACCTGTGTAGAACAGCAGAGTGGCTGCAGTGCAGCACTGGTGAAAGTAAAAAGTAGAAAAATAAAAACTATATGATGTAGCCCAGTATACCACATCATGTAGAAGCATGGCTCAATGGTTAGAGCAGCAGACCCTGATGCAGAGGTCAGGCCCGGGACCAGGGTTCAATTCCCGCCTCATGCTTGGATGCCTGGCTTCACCTTCGGGGTGCCCAGGTGTGGACATCTCACAGGAAAGCCAGGAAGGGTTCCACAGCGGTATGAATACAGCGCTACAACACCTCTGGGTAGAAGGCGCTATATAAATACAAACACATTTACATCATAGTATTATATTTTTCTTTAATTTCACCTTTGCTGCATAACAACCATACTGCTGTATAACATGGACAAGACACATTGTCAAAGCCAATAACTCTTGCATTAGGGAGACCCATTGGCTTTGTCAGTGCTTGTTGTGATTTGCAACTCTATGTGGAGAGCACAATGGCACCAGGGAGAACCTGCTCTCCTAACTCACTTATGTAATAAAGAAAGCAAATATGAGAGCTTGGCGTCATCCTCCTAATTCAGAATGTTTCTGGTTAAAAATAAACTCAACCACTACATTAAAGGAGAGCAGAAAAGCCATAACGCCATCCCCAGAGGATCTGGAACTGCAGAGATACATCTTTAGCGAATGCAAGTCTCATAGTCACACTGTGAACCGCAACGGCACATTATTTGACTAAGCAGCACAGTGCCTCGTGGGTATTATAAGTGGCATCATGCCCAGGATGCATTGGGGGATAGGGCGACACAGTTTGTTTCGATTCAGATGAGCTGCTGCGTTAGCAGAGTAAGCAGACAGGAAAGAGACAATTAGAATGACACTATGTGTGTCTGAGTCAGGAAGAATGCGAAAAACGGCAGAATTATGTGTAGTGAGCCGCAGCCAATTCTACCATTTGCAGAAATATCTACATTTTATGAGGTTTCAAAACCTCGGGGCGCGGCTTTCAATGATTATGCCTATTGCCCTACATTTACTTGTTAAGATGTAAATGTAAATGTATTGGCATTTATATAGCGCACTACTTACCCGTAGGGTCCCAAGGCGCTTCGACCGCTGCGAAACCCTTCCTGGCTTCCCTGAGAGATGGTCCCTTAATGGGTATCTCCAGGGTGAGACCAGGCATCCCCGGCGGTCTGGTGGGGCCGTTAGTGAAGATGAGGCAAGCAAATGCCCAGAGTTGCCGAGTGTGATCGCTGATTATCAATTTGCAGGAGTAAGTGTTGTGAAAATGTGCATTTGTATTTGTAACTCTGTTAGGCCATGGTGTTTCTTGAGGATAAACCCACGTTGTTGCCTTCCTTTACCAAATCAGTTTTTGTTGGCTTTTAGGACTCTGCTCACCTTGCCCCTGTTAACCAGTAACAACATGTATATGCTCTCCCCTTTACCCATGGTAAAACTGGCATGCACCCAATTGGCACATGTGATTTGCTTACAAGTTCCTACTAAATGGTGCTTCCTGTTTCCAGTTTTCCACCCACTAAAGTAGGACTGCAAAAATGGTTTCGGGCTGCAGCTGCAGTCAATAGTGCAGTTTTTAACTGCCATTTCCACCTGGCAAACGAAACCTTTAGCCAGGCCTAAACCTTCCTTGTTTAAAAAAATATATATATATTTTAAAGTTTATTATTTTATGCAAGGAAAAACAGCAATGGACAGTCACAATTCCATACATAAAATTGAAAAATCATACTTGTATTCATACAAGATCTAAATCCACTCAGCGATTGGCGCCCACATTTTTTCCCCATAGCCCTTCTTTTAATACCCTTCACTTTATACATAGCAGATTCTATTTTGTACATAAATAATAATCTCTCCCGCCAATTAAAGAAAGACGGGGGATCAGGATTATTCCAATCCCTAGTAATACAAGCTCGGGCTACAGCCATACAAATGAAAAGAAAACAAGTCAAAGATTTAGGTCTTGGAGTACCTGAACTTAAACCAATTAAAACCAACTCTGCAGTTACATCGATATTAGTCTACAATAACAGCCAAAAATCTTTCAATTTGTTTGAAAAACTCCCCAAGCTTAGGACATTGAAAAAACATGTGTTATGTATTGGCTGGGTACAGACCGCAGCGATTGCACTTCGTCCTCACTGTCGTACTCCATTTAACCACTTTACCAGGAGTATAGTAAAGATCATGTATGCACATAAGATGTTGCGACTTCATCATCCCAGTTATTAGAAATTCAGTGGCAAGGTTAACTGACTCATAAACATCAATTTCTGGTATCCCCAATTTACTTGCCCACTTCATTTGACACTTATCTAAATCATCCGGAAATTCCTGCATCAAACATGAATACAGAATGCTAATTGAGATTTTTTTATGTAAACATTCCAAAAGGGGGACTTTATTCATACTAGTGACTGCAGCATGTGATGAGTTTTGTAAAAAACTGCGGATCTGAAGAAACTTAAAAAAGACATTCTTATTTAAAGAGTATTTAGCCTGTAGTTCCTGAAAAGCAGCCAAGTGGCCATTAAAAAACAAATCCCCTAAATAACATACTCTTTTCAGCTTCCACCTGATGGCAGATAAATCACAAAAAATGGCGGAAAGTAATAAACCAGAAGCGGCAAAGGGTGTATACACGTTCAATTTAGGTAATCCCAAATGCTTCAGACCCTTTGCCACACAATAAATGCTGCTTTCAGCGTCTTGAATCTCGTTTCTTTGTAGTAGCTGGGTTCAACCACTCTAAGAAAACAAGTTTTCATTCCTTCTCCCATAAACAACTCATAAATTGACGGGGTATTACACGCAGGAATTCGGGCTCTATCCCCGATTATCAATGGACTGATAACTTGGAGAGTCGCTGCAATATAATAAAACAAAAAATACGGGACATTCCAACCACCACAATCCTTATTAAGGATCATTTTATTAAGGGCTTTCCGCTGTCTTTTGTAACCCCACAGAAACCTGGATGTCGCCCTTTCCAGATTTTTAAAACAAGAAGAGGGAAATTCCAGGGGTATTGTGCGATAAATGTATAGTTCCTTAGGTAGGATTAACATTTTTAAAATATTAACTCTACCATGTAGAGATAAAAGCAAATGATCTAAACGCTCCAGCATAGAGTTAATGTTGGCCAAGACTGGATTAATATTTAATTCCGGAATATCAGATATCGAAAGCGAGATTTTGATTCCAAGATACGTGACTTGCGTCGCCAGAGAAATATTGACCGGAGGGTTATCCCCAGAGCATAGAATCTGAGTTTTCACCAGATTAAGATTATACCCTGAAAGGTATCCAAACTGTGAAGCTAAATCGTTGATGGCTGGTACCCCTGTCTGAACATCAGCTGTAAAACAACAATGTTGTCATCATATGCTAGTACTCGGTAACTTAGATTAGCCAAACAGATTGATTTTATTTTTTCCTCCAAATTAAGATGATTAATTAAAGGATCAATATAAAGTGCAAAAAGTAAAAGGGAACAGGGGCACCCTTGAAGGGTACCCCGAGTAATTGAAAAAAAAGGAGATACTTGAGCATCGATACGGATACACGCTTTGGGGGCTGCATACATAGTCTTTAAAGCAGTTAAGAAACCAAAAACAAATCCTTTTCTAGCCAAAATATCCCATAAATAGGACCAGGCAACCCTATCAAAGATCTTTTCGGCATCCAATAAAATTACTCCAATATTTAAACGGGTTGCCTGTCCAGGAAAGTAATAAGACGGCGAATATGGTCGGCCGTGTCACGAGCGGGAATGAATCCATGTTGGTATTTGGAAATCAATGGGGTAATAATACTGGAACTTGCTTAATCTCCACAACGATCCCAGCAGCGCTTGGATGCCAGGCTTCACCTTGGGGGTGCCCAGGAGTGGACATCTCACAGGAAAGCCAGGAAGGGTTCCACAGCGGTATGAATATAGCGCTACGAGACCTCTGGGTAGAAGGCGCGATATATATACAAACACATTTACATTTACATCATAGTATTATATTTTTCTTTAATTTCACCTTTGCTGCATAACAACCATACTGCTGTATAACATGGACAAGACACATTGTCAAAGCCAATAACTCTTGCATTAGGGAGACCCATTGGCTTTGTCAGTGCTTGTTGTGATTTGCAACTCTATGTGGAGAGCACAATGGCACCAGGGAGAACCTGCTCTCATAACTCACTTATGTAATAAAGAAAGCAAATATGAGAGCTTGGCGTCATCCTCCTAATTCAGAATGTTTCTGGTTAAAAATAAACTCAACCACTACATTAAAGGAGAGCAGAAAAGCCATAACGCCACCCCCAGAGGATCTGGAACTGCAGAGATACATCTTTAGCGAATGCAAGTCTCATAGTCACACTGTGAACCGCAACGGCACATTATTTGACTAAGCAGCGCAGTGCCTCGTGGGTATTATAAGTGGCATCATGCCCAGGATGCACTGGGGGATAGGGCGGCACAGTTTGTTTCATTTCAGATGAGCTGCTGCATTAGCAGAGTAACCAGACAGGGAAGAGACAATTAGAATGACACTATGTGTGTCTGAGTCAGGAAGAATGTGAAAAACAGCAGAATTATGTGTATTGAGCCGCAGCCAATTCTACCATTTGCAGAAATATCTACATTTTATGAGGTTCCAAAACCTCAGGAGTACGCAAGGAAACCTATGCAAACTGCGGCTTTCCATGATTATGCCTATTGCCCTACATTTACTTGTTAAGATATCCATTTGCAGGAGTAAGTATTGTGAAAATGTGCATTTGTATTTGTAACTCTGTTAGGCCATGATGTTTCTTGAGGATAAACCCACGTTGTTGCCTTCCTTTACCAAACCAGTTTTTGTTGACTTTTAGGCCTCTGCTCACCTTGCCCCTGTTAACCAGTAGCACCATGTTTATGCTCTCTCCTTTACCCATGGTAAAACTGGCATGCACCCAATTGGCGCATGTGATTTGCTTACAAGTTCCTACTAAATGGTGCTTCCTGTTTCCAGTTTTCCACCCACTAAAGTAGGACTGCAAAAATGGTCTCGGGCTGCCGCTGCAGCCAATAGTGCAGTTTTAAACTGCCATTTCCGGGGGGGCGTGGCCAAGATGGCGACCGGGACGGAGGTGTAGTTACGGAGCTCCTCGCCCCAATCCCCTGTAACCCCCCCCAATAGCCCTAAAAATAGCCAATTTGACCCCCTCGCGCACTGCATGACACGGCGCGGACTCACAGCCCCGGTGTGCGGACTGGCAGAGGTGAAATCGCCCTCGCCCGCCGCCACCGCCAACTGGAGCTGGAAGGAGCCGAAGAAAGGGCCCAGCGCTGGTCGGGCCTGCCGCAGTCCTGAGGCCGACTGGCCCGCACGACAGGGCCGCTACTGCCGACCGGAGCCGACCCTCGGCATCGGAAGCCCCCCCCCCCCGAGGCATAGGGGGGCCACCTGGAGAGAGCCGACGCCTCGTGGCTGAGGTACACCGCGGCCCGGACAGACCCCAAATTTGGTCCCCGGCTTAGGCCTACACGGACTCCGGAGCCGGCGGAGAGAAGACACAGAGGCCCCGGACTGATCTAACCCGCACTGCCGGAGCAGGGACGCATCAAAAGCCAGCGTGGGGCTGCCGCCCTCTTCAGCAACGCGGCTGGATCGCAGACATTGAAGCCTGTACTCGCACGCCCGAGGTGGACTGCGGCCTGGGTGCACTATACGCCAGACCCCGGCTTGGGTCTACACTGCGGCGGGCGCCGGCCGGCGAACAGCACAGGCAGAGCGTTGGGCACAATGGGGGTGAGTCCTCACTGCCCCTTCTTTCGGGAGGACCCCCAACACTGCACGGCGCCCCGCATCAAGGCGCCTAATCAAAGCCCCGGTCTGGGCCTATAGGACACATCCGCGAGTAAGAGAGAGGCCTCATATAGGGTCACCCGCCTCGGCGTGGCTGCCAGGGGCATCTGAGGTCCGCCCCGAACTGAGGTGCCGGAGCCCCTGTGTGTGGGACCCCTGGAGAGAGAGGCCTACAACCCGCCTGACAACGTGGACGATCTGCGGCACAGCAACATTGGTGGTGATCGTGCCCCCGGCGGGAGGAGAGCTGTCGCCTGTCCATTGCTGGACCCCCCTTCCAGGCCCAATAGGAACTGCTTAAGGAGGCCAGGCGGGGGAAGGCCGGAACCGGGTAGCGCCGAAAGCACGTGCTAAGGGACCCCGTGGCTGACCCCGGCGGCGGTGCCTTTCCCTCACCTGCGCTGCTCCCTGACACTCGGGGGCGCAAATCGAGCCTCCGGTGGAGCTAGGACATACTCAAAGCTCGCTTGTACCTTGAAGCATACTACCAGGGCGGACTAGAGACTGTGACTACCTTGGGGGTCCCCGTGGGTCGGGATCTCGAGGCCCAAATCTGATAATGCACACCTAATCTACTGGGAACAAAGCTGGTCCTCATCTCACACCACAATGTCCAATACCAATCGCAGAGGGGGCCGACCGAATAATTAACTACTCATGAAAACGTCCACCAAAAACGAGAAATCACAAACACCCACATCACCATCGGCCTCGATGGCCACTCCAACCAGGGACGCTGAAGACGCCCCTATCGCGAAGTCGTTTCTGGAAACCCTCTTCAATACGCTACGTGAAGACTTCCAGACTTTAAAACAGGAACTGGTGAGTGAACAGAGGGAACTGCGCCGGGACCTGGACGGACTGGGGGAAAGAGTAGTGGCGGTGGAAGAATCTAAAAAACAACAAACTGGTAAGTAGAGGGTCCCAGGGAATCTTTAATGACCACACAGTTATAGCCCCTGAACAAAAGCACAACTAAACAACAAAATAACTATGGGTCAAAAAAGAGTGTGTCTTTTATGAAGTGTGTCTGGGTGAATGAGTGTGTGTTGAGCTATTTGTTAGAACAGCACACAACAAAGTATCGCACTAGATGGGAAGATATCCATCAGTTTATCGTCCTTTGCCGCCCTGTCATCATTTGAAACCTTTCCCAAAGCGTGGAAGCCAAGTTGTTTCCACTTCAACAAGGAAAAGGTGGTACGCGATAAAGGAGATGTTACTTGATAACTGAGGAGCAGTGCAAGAAAGAGTTTGTGAAAATCAAAAAAAGAAGGAGAAAAAAGTGCTCTATGTTAAAATTGGATAATGAACGCTAAGGAACTTTATTCTGGTGCTGTTCATTTCCAAGGTTAAAAAATTCAGTGCAAAACAACCAGTGAGTAACCCTAATAGTCACTGGCTTATCGTAGTGGTCGACATGTTTCTGCGGTTTATAGATCAATAAGTATCATCCGCTTCATCAGGACCTATAGTATATGCTACTGCTCAACGTGCGATAAAAAAAGTATTTGATACAGATATCACCTGAGTCCCCAAGCAGCACAGACGGCTGCCGAGTGTACCGACGGGCAGAGCGGTGCACTATCTTCCTGAGCTGTAGCCAGGCGAGGAGTGGCACGTTCCTCTTCCCCTAAAGGAGGATCACCAGGTTTGATCAGGTGATATCTGTATCAAATCAAATACTATTTAACTCGTTCGAAGGCCCGAGATCCATACCCCCAGATATGCTTGCGGCAAACCGGGCAAAAGCCCAGCACACTGCTCAGCATTCCGTCCCATCTCATTACTTAATCTGGACTTACAACTGTGCACAGGGGTACTAGCAGCCCGTCTAGGCCCCTGTCTTCCGGGAATCCTCGAACCAGATCAATCGGGCTTTGTTCCGAACCGCCAATGCAGCGATAACACTAAACGGCTCCTGCACCTTGTGGATAAGGCCCACTTCCAAGACTCAGACTCAGCGCTGTTGGCTATCGACGCAGAGAAAGCGTTTGACCGAGTCGACTGGACCTACTTGCAAAAGGTCCTACAACGATACCAACTGGGCAATCGCTTTCAAACCTGGATCGCAAGCTGTTACTACCACCCTCAAGCTAGGGTTCGCTTGGGAAGTCTTAAGTCAGACCCCTTCGAGATACAACGAGGTACGCGTCAAGGGTGTCCTCTCTCACCCCTCCTATTCGCCATTTACGTGGAGCCGCTTGCGCAGAAAATCCGAGATAATCCTCGTATCTGTGGTATTACTTTCGGCCATGAACTCCACGTGGTGGGACTGTATGCCGATGATATCATTGCTGCCCTTGACAAACCATCCCACTCTATACCTGCCTTCCTGGAGGAACTGGAGAGCTTTGGGGCAGTGTCTGGCTTCAAAATCAACCGGGGGAAATCCTTGATTCTGCCTCTGGGCAGTAATGCCCACCCTCGCACTCCGGCACCTGACTTCGGGTGCGATCTACACACGTCTACACAGCTCCCATATTTGGGAATCACTCTCACCTCCACCACTGACGCGACAGCGTCCCTTAACTATAAAACACTCACCTCCCAGATCCGAGCCGATCTTGCACGCTGGTCGAAACAACCCCTCTCCTTACTGGGCCGCATAGCGACAGTGAAAATGTCAGCCTTACCTAAGATTCTGAATGTTTTCCAGACTCTCCCGATCCCACCACCACCTGGTGTGTTGCCGGACTTACAAGCCACCCTCCACCAGTTCATCTGGGAAAAGAAACGTGCGCGCCTGCATAAACAAAAAGCGCACAGAGCTGTAGATGAGGGTGGTCTCGGAGTCCCCAACCTCCTGCAATATTTCCAGAACTCACAACTCCGCTATTTGTTGGAATGGTATAGGCCAGAATCCGAGAAGAGGTGGTTGTTCCAGGACAGGGCGATGGCCCAAACATCACTATGGAAGATACCACTCCTCGCTCGCCAACACAGACCGCGATATCTTCTTCGGTCCCCCATCATGCGCACCATTATGAAAACTTGGGACACGGTGGATGTCAAGAGAGGCTTAACAACTTTCCCCTCCCCACTCACTCCGATCCTAGATAATCCAGAATTCCCACCGGGCAACGACCCTCGTGCCTTTCCACAATGGTGTGGAACGGACTGCCGCTCCGCTGGCTATTTCTTTGACTTGGAGGGCTTTCTCCCCCTCAGCGACATTGTACAGGACTATGGGGTGACCAAACCTCACTTGTTCCAGTACTTCCAACTCCGCCACTGGCTTTCGAGTCCAGAATGCGCTGCCCTAGTAAGTCGGCAGCTGACGCCATTCGAGAAGTGGCTGATTACGAAAGATTCGGACCGGCACCTTATCTCGGACCTTTACAAGATGCTATCACCCGTGGTCGGCCCAGGTAAAACGGCGGGGCAGAGACGTTGGGAGTCGGACCTCGGCAGAGCATTGTCACCCAAGGAATGGGGGTTTATATACTACAGAGCGGCACGCACCACTCGTAATACTAATGCCGGAGAAGCGGCAGTGAAATTGGCCATATACTGGCACCTTACCCCGGTCAGACTCAATCGAGGCAATCCACTTCGAAGCGCGTTGTGTTGGAGGGGATGCGGCGAGAAGGGCACTTTGTCCCACCTCCTGTGGGATTGCTGCGCAATACGAGATTATTGGAAGGCGGTCCTAGATGATATCGACTCCACCTTTCAAACTGAAATTCCATGCTTCCCCGCGTATGCCATTTTAGGACTACCCAATGCTCTTACATTTCCCTTGAGATCCCCGCGCGGCAAACAGATGGGCATTGCCATGCAAGCAGCGTCACAACATATCCTGTCACTCTGGGGATCAACCACCACCCCTACTCGCACTGGATGGCTGCATAAATTATGGTTCACGCTAGGCATGGAGCGTATCCAAGCAACACCACAGACTCCTTCCAGAAAACCTGGCAGCCGCTTTTATCCCTTCTGTCCAAAGAATTTCATGAAATCACTTGCCCAAAATATCTTCGCATCCTACGGCTCACAGGGCCACCACAGGATCTCCCATAAGCTCGAATACCCTGCAGCATACAGCTCTAACCGCGTCATATCACAGGTCCCGAGTAGAAGGCATACTGGTCTGGGTGGAGGGAGGGAAGGGATGGTGGGAAGAGGGAGGGGGGTTTTGTTCTTTTTCTTGTTTTGGTCGGTTGACCCTTTTACACGGCACCTTAGTTGCAGCACTGGCTCTACATATCTGTGTTGGCATATTGTTTTTGCTTCCTTGATGACATTTAGAGAAGACGTGCCTGTCTGTCTCGCTCGCTATACATGCCTGCTTCTTAATTGCTGTATTGAAATGCCTTCTTTCACTCTTAAAACCAATAAAACAAATTTGACATTAAACTGCCATTTCCACCTGGCAAAGGAAACCTTTAGCCAGGCCTAAATCTTCCTTGTTTTAAAAAAAAAATTATTTTAAAGTTTATTATTTTATGCAAGGAAAAACAGCAATGGACAGTCACAATTCCGTACATAAATTTGAAAAATTATACTCGAATTCATATAAGATCTAAATCCACTCAGCGAGTTGTGCCCACATTTTTTCCCCATAGCCCTTCTTTTAATACCCTTCACTTTATAGATAGCAGATTTTATTTTGTACATAAATAATAATCTCTTCCGCCAATTAAAGAAAGACGGGGGATCAGGATTATTCCAATCCCTAGTAATACAGGCTTGGGCTACAGCCATACAAATGAAAAGAAAACAAGTCAAAGATTTAGGTCTTGAAGTACCTGAACTTAAACCAATTAAAACCAACTCTGCAGTTACATCGATATAGTCTACAATAACAGCCAAAAATCTTTCAATTTGTTTGAAAAACTTCCCAAGCTTAGGACATTGAAAAAACATGTGTAATGTATCGGCTGCGTAAAGTCCGCAGCGATTGCACTTCGTCCCCACTGTCGTACTCCATTTAACCACTTTACCAGGAGTATAGTAAAGATCATGTATGCACATAAAATGTTGCGACTTCATCATCCCAGTTATTAGAAATTCAGTGGCAAGGTTAACTGACTCATAAACATCAATTTCTGGTATCCCCAATTTACTTGCCCACTTCATTTGACACTTATCTAAATCATCCGGAAATTCCTGCATCAAACATGAATACAGAATGCTAATTGAGATTTTTTTATGTAAACATTCCAAAAGGGGGACTTTATTCATACTAGTGACTGCAGCATGTGATGAGTTTTGTAAAAAACTGCAGATCTGAAGAAACTTTAAAAAGTCATTCTTATTTAAAGAGTATTTAGCCTGTAGTTCCTGAAAAGCAGCCAAGTGGCCATCAAAAAACAAATCCCCTAAATAACATACTCTTTTCAGCTTCCACCTGATGGCAGATAAATCACAAAAAATGGCGGAAGGTAATAAACCAGAAGCGGCAAAGGGTGTATACACGTTTAATTTAGTTAATCCCAAATGCTTCAGAACCCTTTGCCACACACTGAATGCTGCTTTCAGCGTCTTGAATCTCGTTTTTGTAGTAGCTGGGTTCAACCACTCTAAGAAAAGAAGCTTTCATTTCTTCTCCCATAAACAACTCATAAATTGACGGGGTATTACACGCAGGAATTCGGGCTCTATCCCCGATTATCAATGGACTGATAACTTGGAGAGTCACTGCAATATAATAAAACAAAAAATACGGGACATTCCAACCACCACAATCCTTATTAAGGATCATTTTATTAAGGGCTTTCCGCTGTCTTTTGTAACCCCACAGAAACCTGGATGTCGCCCTTTCCAGATTTTTAAAACAAGAAGAGGGAAATTCCAGGGGTATTGTGCGATAAATGTATAGTACCTTAGGTAGGATTAACATTTTTAAAATATTAACTCTACCATGTAGAGATAAATGCAAATGATCTAAACGCTCTAGCATAGAGTTAATTTTGGCCAAGACTGGATTAATATTTAATTCCGAAATATCAGATATCGAAAGCGAGATTTTGATTCCAAGATACGTGACTTGCGTCGCCAGAGAAATATTGACCAGAGGATTATCACCAGAGCATAGAATCTGAGTTTTCACCAGATTAAGATTATACCCTGAAAGGTATCCAAACTGTGAAGCTAAATCGTTGATGGCTGGTACCCCTGTCTGAACATCAGCTGTAACGACAACAATGTTGTCAACATATGCTAGTACTCGGTAACTTAGATTAGCCAAACAGATTGTTTTTATTTTTTCCTCCAAATTAAGATGATTAATTAAAGGATCAATATAAAGTGCAAAAAGTAAAAGGGAACAGGGGCACCCTTGACGGGTACCCCAAGTAATTGAAAAAAAAGGAGATACTTGAGCATTGATACGGATACACGCTTTGGGGGCTGCATACATAGTCTTTAAAGCAGTTAAGAAACCAAAACCAAATCCTTTTCTAGCCAAAATATCCCATAAATAGGCCCAGGCAACCCTATCAAAGGCCTTTTCGGCATCCAATAAAATTACTCCAATATTTAAACGGGTTGCCTGTCCAGGAAAGTAATAAGACGGCGAATATGGTTGGCCGTGTCACGAGCGGGAATGAATCCATGTTGGTATTTGGAAATCAATGGGGTAATAATACTGGAACTTGCTTAATCTCCACAACAATCCCAGCAGCGCTTGGATGCCAGGCTTCACCTTGGGGGTGCCCAGGAGTGGACATCTCACAGGAAAGCCAGGAAGGGTTCCACAGCGGTATGAATATAGCGCTACGAGACCTCTGAGTAGAAGGCGCTATATATATATACAAACACATTTACATTTACATCATAGTATTATGTTTTTCTTCAATTTCACCTTTGCTGCATAACAACCATACTGCTGTATAACATGGATAAGACACATTTTCAAAGCCAATAGATCTTGCATTGGGGAGACCCATTGGCTTTGTCAGTGCTTGTTGTGATTTGCAACTATATGTGGAGAGCACAATGGCACCAGGAAGAACCTGCTCTCCTAACTCACTTATGTAATAAAGAAAGCAAATATGAGAGCTTGGCGTCATCCTCCTAATTCAGAATGTTTCTGGTTAAAAATAAACTCAACCACTACATTAAAGGAGAGCAGAAAAGCCATAACGCCATCCCCAGAGGATCTGGAACTGCAGAGATACATCTTTAGCGAATGCAAGTCTCATAGTCACACTGTGAACCGCAACGGCACATTATTTGACTAAGCAGCGCAGTGCCTCGTGGGTATTATAAGTGGCATCATGCCCAGGATGCACTGGGGGATAGGGCGGCACAGTTTGTTTCATTTCAGATGAGCTGCTGCATTAGCAGAGTAACCAGACAGGGAAGAGACAATTAGAATGACACTATGTGTGTCTGAGTCAGGAAGAATGTGAAAAACAGCAGAATTATGTGTATTGAGCCACAGCCAATTCTACCATTTGCAGAAATATCTACATTTTATGAGGTTCCAAAACCTCAGGAGTACGCAAGGAAACCTATGCAAACTGCGGCTTTCCATGATTATGCCTATTGCCCTACATTTACTTGTTAAGATATCCATTTGCAGGAGTAAGTATTGTGAAAATGTGCATTTGTATTTGTAACTCTGTTAGGCCATGATGTTTCTTGAGGATAAACCCAAGTTGTTGCCTTCCTTTACCAAACCAGTTTTTGTTGACTTTTAGTCCTCTGCTCACCTTGCCCCTGTTAACCAGTAGCACCATGTTTATGCTCTCTCCTTTACCCATGGTAAAACTGGCATGCACCCAATTGGCGCATGTGATTTGCTTACAAGTTCCTACTAAATGGTGCTTCCTGTTTCCAGTTTTCCACCCACTAAAGTAGGACTGCAAAAATGGTCTCGGGCTGCAGCTGCAGCCAATAGTGCAGTTTTAAACTGCCATGTCCGGGGGGGCGTGGCCAAGATGGCGACCGGGACGGAGGTGTAGTTACGGAGCTCCTCGCCCCAATCCCCTGTAACCCCCCACAATAGCCCTAAAAATAGCCAATTTGACCCCCTCGCGCACTGCCCGACACGGCGCGGACTCACAGCCCCGGTGTGCGGACCGGCAGAGGTGAAATCGCCCTCGCCCGCCGCCACCGCCGACTAGAGCTGGAAGGAGCCGAAGAAAGGGCCCAGCGCTGGTCGGGCCTGCCGCAGTCCTGAGGCCGACTGGCCCGCACGACAGGGCCGCTACTGCCGACCGGAGCCGACCCTCGGCATCGGAAGCCCCCCCCCGAGGCATAGGGGGGCCACCTGGAGAGAGCCGACGCCTTGCGGCTGAGGTACACCGCGGCCCAGACAGACCCCAAAGTTGGTCCCCGGCTTGGGCCTACATGGACTCCGGAGCCGGCAGCGAGAAGACACAGAGGCCCCGGACTGATCTAACCCGCACTGCCGGAGCGGGGACACATCAAAAGCCAGCCTGGGGCTCCCGCCCTCTTCAGCAACGCGGCTGGCTCGCAGACATTGAAGCCTATACTCGCGCGCCCAAGACGGACTCGGCCCGGGTGCCCTGTACGCCAGACCCCGGCTTGGGCCTACACTGTGGCGGGGGCCGGCCGGCGAACAGCACAGGCAGAGCGTTGGGCACAACGGGGGTGAGTCCTCACTGCCCCTTCTTTCGGGAGGACCCCCAACACTGCACGGCGCCCCACATCAAGGCGCCTAATCGAAGCCCCGGCCTGGGCCTATGGGACACAGCCGCGAGTAGGAGAGAGGCCTAAGATAGGGGAACCTGCCTCGGCGTGGCTGTCGGGGGCATCTGAGGTCCACCCCGAACTGAGGTGCCGGAGCCCCTGCCCGGCCATGTGGGACCCCTTGAGAGAGGCCTATAACCCGCCTGACAACGTGGACGATCTGCGGCACAGCAACATTGGAGGTGAGCAGTGGGGGGTGCTCGGGGGGCCTGGTGATCGTGCCCCTGGCGGGAGGAGAGCTGTCGCTTGTCCATTGCTGGACCCCCCTTCCAGGCCCACTAGGAACTGCTTAAGGAGGCCAGGCGGGCGAAAGCCGGACCCGGGTAGCGCTGAAAGCACGTGCTGCGGGTCCCCGTGGCTGACCCCGGCTGCGATGCCTTTCCCTCACCTACGCTGCTCCCTGACACTCGGGGGGCGCAAATCGAGCCTCCGGTGGAGCTAGGACATACTCGACATGCACCTCGAAGCATACTACCAGGGCGGACTAGAGACTGTGACTACCTTGGGGGTCCTCGTGGGTCGGGATCTCGAGGCCCAAATCTGATAATACACACCTAATCTACTGGGAACAAAGCTGGTCCTCATCTCACACCACAATGTCCAATACCAATCGCAGAGGGGGCCGACCAATTAATGAACTACACATGAAAACGTCCACCAAAAACAAGAAATTCCAAACACCCACTTTTTAAACCCCTGCGCCACATTATACCTGCGTCAGGTATAATGTATGCAGAGGGGGCGTTCCCCCGTAAAAAGCCTCGTAATAGTGACGCAGTGAAATCGATGCGATTTCACTGCGTCACTTTTAGGATGCTGTTGCGTCAAAATCTTGCGCCTGCCTCACAGCAGGCATAAGACTGACGCAAGCTCTTTCACATGGGGCTTTCCCCATGTGAAAGGACGCATTGCTGGAGTTGCGTCACTTTTGTGACACACTCCAGCAATAAGTCACTTTTGCGCTAACAGATGCGTCAGAAATACTGATGTATCTGTAAGTCCTTGTGACATGTTGCGTCATACATTAAATATGACGCATCATTGGTGTTGCAAGGAGTGCGCACTAAGAAGTGACGCATCGCTGCTTTCATGCAGCGATGCGTCATTTCTCATAAATGAGGCCCCCAGACTTTAAAACAGAAACTGGTGAGTGAACAGAGGGAACTGCGCCGGGACCTGGACGGACTGGGGGAAAGAGTAGTGGCGGTGTAAGAATCTAACCATGCACGCTGTGAAGATCTGGTACACATCCAGCAAGAAGTTCTCCGTCTTCAAGAGCAGCAGGTGGGCCTCCAGGCTCACGCGGAGGACCTTGAAAACCGCTCTCAGCAGAACAACATACGGGTTAGGGGAGTGCCATCGAAAGCGGAGGGGAACAGCGTCACAGAATATCTCCAAGACCTCTTCCGAGAGATCCTCAACGAACCTGCTGACTTTCCCATTCGCATTGACCGAGCGCACCGAGTTGGACTGCCCCGCCGGGCTCCTGCCCCCCCCCCCACCGGACATCTTAGCGTTCTTCCTGGACTTTCCCCTGAAAGAAAGGATACTAAGGGAAGCACGTCGGGCACAACCCATCCGCTTCCGAGACAGCCCTGTTGAACTCTTCCAAGATCTCTCAGCTATCACACTTCAGAAGCGCAAGGACTTCAAAGTAGTCACCAAGTTCCTAAAAGACAAAGGGGTGCCCTACTCCTGGGGTCATCCGTTTCGCCTGATCTTCAAATGGGAAGGTACCCTACATCAACTCGGCTCGCTTCAAGACACATGTGCCCTGCTGGGCCTTGAGCTGCCAGACGACACATCAGACGGAGACTCCACTCCGGGGTCTTCCCAGGCTAATCGGACACAACCCTCTGGAAACGGCTGGCAAAAAGTACGGAGACGCTGCACACCTAAAAATCACCTCCGCCCGGATCGGGGGACGATTGCCAAAGACAGAGCAGCAGCCATCAAAGTAGTCGTTAAAGACACCGTCACTAAATCCTAAGCTTGTCTCGGACAGGGAGCCATATTTGACGCACTCTTTCTGAGTGGGGGGGAGAGGGGCAGGGGCCACACGGGTCGCCACTGCCACTTTCTCCTTTACCTTTTCAACCTACGGGCCTGAATTGACTCTGGATAGGCCTGGGACTATGACTTTGGTTTGGGAGCCACAAGTTGGGGTTAGGGTAGGAAAGGGAGGGAAGTGTTGTTGGGTGGGGGGGGACAGGGACTGCTCTGGGCTGGCGGGAGGACGGACAGTGTACCGCCTGGGGTGTTGTTCGGGATCGGGATGGGGATCAGTTTTGCGGGGGGGACAAGGGTGGGAGTGAGGAAGGGGACCAGTATGCCAAGGGACATAGACAGGTTTCATGTACTGACCAATGTTCACTGCACACATTGATGGATGTTTTGCCACGCTTTGCCGAACCCGAACCACTCCAAGATGTCTGATACACTTAAGGTATTGTCTCTCAATGTAAAAGGCCTCAAAAATCCAATTAAAAGAAGAGTTGTAGTTTCGTATCTGGAACACTCGGGGGCAGACATCTGCTTATTGCAGGAGACTCACCTCCTACCTAAAGACTGGCACAGGATGCGCTCCAGAGCCTTCCCTGAACAATTTTTTTCATCACTCCCAACTAATAAGCAGGAGTGGCCATGCTCGTGTCCCGACACTTTCGGGGCCGTGTAGGGGTCAAGGTGGGAGAAATTAAGGGCGGCCTCCTGGCATACACCCTTCTTATAGGGAATAGTACAATAACGATCGGCTCCATTTACGCTCCAAACACTCTCCAGGAACTTTTCTCAAGAACGCACTTTCGGAAGCACTACAACCCTCTAACTCTCACCTGCTCATTGGGGGGGACCTCAACCTAGTTATGGACATGAACAAAGATAGGTCCGGACATCGGTATGGGGAGGCGGGAGCGCTATCTGAAGCGGGTGGGCTGTGGCTAAGGGAAAGGGGCCTGTTAGGACCTTTGGAGGGCGATGCACCCCAACGCGGTACATTTCACATTCTACTCACATGTACACCACACATACGCGCGCTTGGATCACTTCCTAGGCTCCTCAGAATTAACTACCCACATCACTGATATCTCCATTGTCCCAGCGGCCCTCTCTGACCACGACGCGGTAGAATTGACACTTACCGTGCCCAAAACCACGCGCACCCTGGGCTCATGGCGGCTTAACGAGACCCTTTTGCAGAGACCGGCCGTCACCAAACAAATCCATAAATGCATTTCGGACTACCTCGCCACTGATGATGACTCCGTAACCTCTATATCGGCCCTCTGGGGAGCCCTGAAAGCTGTAGTTAGGGGGGGCAATAGCAGCTGCAGACGCCAAAATTTGCAAAGAAAAAAGAGACGATCTCACAACACAAGTGGCCGAGTTGGAAAGGGTTCACAGCCGCACTGGCGCTCTGAGAACCTGCGACAGTTGAAGGCCGCTAGGGCCCAACTGGCCAGCCTTGATACCGACAGAGCGGAGTTCGCCGCCCTCCGACTCCGCCATTCTTACTACGTAGGAGGCAACCGCACCGGGCGCCTTCTAGCTAGTGCCCTAAAAGCCAAGACCCAGCGCTCCAAAATCACCACCCTCCTAGGCGACTCCGTCCTCACCGAAGAGGCGCAGGTTGCGGACGCCTTCCGCTCGTTTTACGCTTCCCTATATAGCGAAGACAAAGTGCCGCCCGCCGACATCGACGCATACTTGCAATCGGCGGATATCACACCACTGTCTAGAACGAACGCAGAGGCCTTAGACGCTCCTATTCGCCTGGACGAAGTCCAAGCCGCTATCTCCCGCCTGCGCCCGCTCAAATCACCGGGTCCTGATGGCTTTTCATCAGGCTTCTATAAACTCTTCGGCCAACTCTTAGCACCGGTACTCACGAGATTATTTAACTCGTTCGAAGGCCCGCGCTCCATACCCCCAGATATGCTTGCGGCAGAGATAGTGGTGCTGCCCAAACCGGGCAAAAGCCCAACACACTGCTAAGCGTTCCGTACCATCTCTTTACTTAATCTGTACTTAAAACTGTTCATAGGGGTACTAGCAGCCCGTCTAGGCCCCTGTCTTCCGGGAATCCTCAAACCAGATCAATCAGGCTTTGTTCCGAACCGCCAATGCAGCGATAACACTAAACGGCTCCTGCACCTTGTGGATAAGGCCCACTTCCAAGACTCGGACTCAGCGCTGTTGGGTATCGACGCAGAGAAAGCGTTTGACCGAGTTGACTGGACCTACTTGCAAAAGGTCCTAAAATGATACCAACTGGGCAATCGCTTTCAAACCTGGATCGCGAGCTGTTACTACCACCCTCAAGCTAGGGTTCGCATGGGAAGTCTTAAGTCAGACCCCTTCGACATACAATGAGGTACGCGTCAAGTGTGCCCTCTCTCACCCCTCCTATTCGCCCTTTACGTGGAGCCGCTTGCGCAGAAAATCCGAGATAATCCTCGTATCTATGGTATTACTTTCGGCCATGAACTCCACGTGGTGGGACTGTCTGCTGATGATATCATTGCTGCCCTTGACAAACCATCCCACTCTATACCTGCCTTCCTGGAGGAACTGGAGAGCTTTGGGGCAGTGTCTGGCTTCAAAATCAACCAGGGGAAATCCTTGATTCTGCCTCTGGGCAGTAATGCCCACCCTCGCACTCCGCCCCTGACTTCGGATGCGATCTACACACGTCTACACAGCTCCCATATTTGGGAATCACTCTCACCTCCACCACTGACGCGACAGCGTCCCTTAACTATAAAACACTCACCTCCCAGATCCGAGCCGATCTTGCACGCTGGTCGAAACAACCCCTCTCCTTACTGGGCCGCATAGCGGCAGTGAAAATGTCAGCCTTACCTAAGATTCTGTATGTCTTCCAGACTCTCCCGATCCCACCGCCACCTGGTGTATTGCCGGGCTTACAAGCCGCCCTCCACCAGTTCATCTGGGAAAAGAAACGCGCGCGCCTGCATAAACAAATAGCGCACAGAGCTGTAGATGAGGGTGGTCTCGGAGTCCCCAACCTCCTGCAATATTTCCAGGCCTCACAACTCCGCTATTTGGTGGAATGGTATAGGCCAGAATCCGAGAAGAGGTGGTTGTTCCAGGACAGGGCGATGGCCCAAACATCACTATGGAAGATACCATTCCTCGCTCACCAACACAGACCGCGGTATCTTCTTCGGTGGAGAAGTGTGGCTCAGGGGTTAGAGGCGGCAGACCCGGAAGCTGAGATCGGCCCTGGACCAGGGTTCAATTCCCCGCCTCGGCGGGTCTTGGGCTCAAAAATTCCACGGACTCGATAATTCTCGCTCCGGTGCCTTCTCAACTCACGTGTTCACACTCTGCGACTCTGGGCAATAGCTTGCTTAATCTCCACAACGGCCCCTCGCGGCGGGATGCCTGGCTTTCACCTTGTGGATACCCTGCCGGGGTTATCTCACAGGGGAATACCAGGACGTGTTCCCTAAGCAAGCGCCGGGAAACCCTTTGTGGGTAGCTGTGCGCTATATAAGCTCAAATACATTTACATTCGGTCCGCCATCATGCACACCATTATAAAAACTTGGGACACAGTGGCGGTCAAGAGAGGCTTAACAACTTTCCCCTCCCCACTCACTCCGATCCTAGATAATCTGGAATTCCCACCGGGCAACGACCCTTGTGCCTTTCCACAATGGCGTGGAACGGACTGCCGCTCCGCTGGCTATTTCTTTGACTTGGAGGGGATTTCTCCCCCTCAACGACATTGTACAGGACTATGGGGTGACCAAACCTCACTTGTCCCAGTACTTCCAATGCCGCCACTGGCTTTCGAGTCCAAATGCGCTCCCCTAGTAAGTCGGCAGCTGACGCCATTCGAGAAGTGGCTGATTACGAAAGATTCGGACCAGCACCATATCTCGGACCTTTACAAGATGCTATCACCCACGGTCTGCCCTTGTAAAACGGCGGGGCAGAGGCGTTGGGAGTCGGAACTCGGCAGTGCATTGTCACCCAAGGAATGGGGGTTTATATACTACAGAGCGGCACACACCACTCGTAATACTAATGCCAGAGAAGCGGCGGTGAAATTGGCCATATACTGGCACCTTACCCCAGTCAGACTCAATCGAGGCAATCCACTTCGAAGCGCATTGTGTTGGAGGGGATGCGGCGAGAAGGGCACTTTGACCCACCTCCTGTGGGATTGCAGCGCAATCCGAGATTATTGGAAGGCGATCCTAGATGATATCGACTCCACCTTTCAAACTGAAATTCCACACTTCCCAGCGTATGCCATTTTAGGACTACCCAATGCGCTTACATTTCCCTTGAGATTCCCGCACGGAAAACAGATGGGCATTGCCATGCAAGCAGCGTCACAACATATCCTGTCACTCTGGGGATCAACCACCACCCCTACTCACACTGGATGGCTGCATAAATTATGGTTCACGCTAGGCATGGAGCGTATCCAAGCCACACTGACACACACAACAGACTCCTTCCAGAAAACCTGGCAGCCACTTTTATCCCTTCTGTCCAAAGAATTTCATGAAATCACTTGCCCAAAATATCTTCGCATCCTACGGCTCACAGGGCCACCACAGGATCCCCCATAAGCTCGAATACCCTGCAGCATACAGCTCTAACCGCGTCATATCACAGGTCCCGAGTAGAAGGCATACTGGTCGGGGTGGAGGGAGGGAAGGGATGTTGGGAAGAGGGATGGGGGTTTGGTTCTTTTTCTTGTTCTGGTCGGTTGACCCTTTTACACAGCACCTTAGTTGCAGCACTGGCTCTACATATCTGTGTTGGCATATTGTTTTTGCTTCCTTGATGGCATTTAGAGAAGACGTGCCTGTCTGTCTCACTCGCTATATATGCCTGCTTCTTAATTGCTGTATTGAAATGCCTTCTTTCGCTCTTAAAACCAATAAAACAAATTTGAAATTAAACTGCCATTTCCACCTGACAAACGAAACCTTTAGCCAGGCCTAAACCTTCCTTGTTTTAGAAAAAAAAATTATTTTAAAGTTTATTATTTTATGCAAGGAAAAACAGCAATGGACAGTCACAATTCCATACATAAATTTGAAAAATTCTACTCGAATTCATACAAGATCTAAATCCACTCAGCGATTGGCGCCCACATTTTTTTCCCCATAACCCTTCTTTTAATACCCTTCACTTTGTACATAGCAGATTTTATTTTGTACATAAATAATAATCTCTCCCGCCAATTAAAGAAAGACGGGGGATCAGGATTATTCCAATCCCTATTAATACAGGCTCGGGCTACAGCCATACAAATGAAAAGAAAACAAGTCAAAGATTTAGGTCTTGGAGTACCTGAACTTAAACCAATTAAAACCAACTCTGCAGTTACATCGATATTAGTCTACAATAACAGCCAAAAATCTTTCAATTTGTTTGAAAAACTCCCCAAGCTTAGGACATTGAAAAAACATGTGTAATGTATCGGCTGCGTACAGACCGCAGCGATTGCACTTCGTCCCCACTGTCGTACTCCATTTAACCACTTTACCAGGAGTATAGTAAAGATCATGAAGGCACATAAAATGTTGCGACTTCATCATCCCAGTTATTAGAAATTCAGTGACAAGGTTAACTGACTCATAAAAATCAATTTCTGGTATCCCCAATTTACTTGCCCACTTCATTTGACACTTATCTAAATCATCCGGAAATTCCTGCCTCAAACATGAATACAGAACACTAATTGAGATTTTTTTATGTAAACATTTCAAAAGGGGGACTTTATTCATACTAGTGACTGCAGCATGTGATAAGTTTTGTGAAAAACTGCGGATCTGAAGAAACTTTAAAAAGTCATTCTTATTTAAAGAGTATTTAGCCTGTAGTTCCTGAAAAGCAGCCAAGTGGCCATCAAAAAACAAATCCCCTAAATAACATACTCTTTTCAGCTTCAACCTGATGGCAGATAAATCACAAAAAATGGCGGAAGGTAATAAACCAGAAGTGGCAAAGGGTGTATACACGTTTAACCCCTTGGACGCTCATGACGAGCTCAGCTCGTCATGATGTACACCTCCATACACTCATGACGAGCTGAGCTCGTCATGAACGGATCACTGAAATAATATCGAGGGACAAAATATCGACTTGCCAAAATATCGTGGACAAAATATCGACAGTCAAAATATCGAGTTTGTATCTACAAACAGGTAAGTACAAAAATATCGAGTACAAAATATCGTTAACAATAATATAGATGTAAAAAATATCGACTTTATTAAAAACAGTGTTAAATTAAATTAATATTAAATTTGAATTACTAAAATATACTTAAAAATACTTAAATTAAATTATAATAATTAAATAATAAATGAAAATAATAAAAATATTTTTTTACAATCTTATTTGTTGACCCTGAACCCTAAAATATACCCCTTTACCCAAAAACCCAAAACTGACCCTGAACCCTAAAAATACCCCTTTACCCAAAAACTAAAAACTGACCCTGAACCCTAAAAATGCCCCTTTACCCAAAAACTGAAAACTGACCCTGAACCCTAAAAATGCCCCTTTACCCAAAAACTGAAAACTGACCCTGAACCCTAAAAATGCCCCTTTACCCAAAAACTGAAAACTGACCCTGAACCCTAAAAATGCACCTTTACCCAAAAACTGAAAACTGACCCTGAACCCTAAAAATGCCCCTTTACCCAAAAACTGAAAACTGACACTGAACCCTAAAAATGCCCCTTTACCCAAAAACTGAAAACTGACCCTGAACCCTAAAAATACTCCTTTACCCAAAATTTATCAATATTATTTAATTACCAAATACTTATTAATTAACAATAACAATAAAGTAAATATATTAGCACATTAGCTGTAATTTTTTTAATAATTAATATTATTTTTTCCCAATTAATTACTTAACAATAACACAAAATTATATATATTAAAATGTACTCTAATTAATGTAATTAACTAATTACAATTAATTAATTACCAATTAATTAATAATACAAAATGTGTACAAAATTATATTAATTAATTAACTAATTATTATTAATTAATTATCAATTAATTATTAATTATAAATATTTACAAACATATATTAATTAATTAATTATTATTAAATTACTTCCCACCCTATTCCCCTATAAACCCACAACCCGCTACAGAATTACATTACGCAATTATTAAAAAAACAAAATTAATTTAATAAAATATTTTATAACATTAATACACACTTTTCACACATATTATTACATAAAAATACACTATAAAATATTATATATTATTAAAAATTCGATATTTTTGCTATCTATATTTTATACAGTCGATATTACTTCACTTACCTGAAAAACGATATTTTTGTAGTCGATATTATGTCCAGTCGATATTTTGTCCAGTCTATATTTAAAACTCGATATTATGTCCAGTCGATATTTTGGAGTCGATATTTTGTCTGTGCACCGTCATGAACAATGGGAATCCAGAAAAGTCAGCATCCAGGAGAATTAGCTGTAGCATTCAAGGTGTTTAATTTAGTTAATCCAGAATGCTTCAGAACCCTTTGCCACACACTGAATGCTGCTTTCAGCATCTTGAATCTCGTTTTTGTAGTAGCTGGGTTCAACCACTCTAAGAAAACAAGCTTTCATTCCTTCTCCCATAAACAACTCATAAATTGACGGGGCATTACACACAGGAATTTGGGCTCTATCCCCGATTATCAATGGACTAATAACTTGGAGAGTCGCTGCAATATAACAAAACAAAAAATACGGGACATTCCAACCACCACAATCCTTATTAAGGATCATTTTATTAAGGGCTTTCCGCTGTCTTTTGTAACCCCACAGAAACCTGGATGTTGCCCTTTCCAGATTTTTAAAACATGAAGAGGGAAATTCCAGGGGTATTGTGCGATAAATGTATAGTACCTTAGATAGGATTAACGTTTTTAAAATATTAACTCTACCATGTAAAGATAAATGCAGATGATCTACCTGCACAATGAGAGAGGCCCTATTCGTTACCATCTTGAAGCCGGGCAAGCCCCCTAATGTTTGCAGCTCATACAGGCCAATATCCCTATTAAACGTCAACGCTAAACTTTATGCCAAGGTCCTGGCCACCCGGCTGTCCCTTATTGCGCCAGAGGTAGTTGCCCCAGAACAGTCCTGCTTTGTGCCGGGGAGAAACTTGTCCTATAATATACGTACAGTGTTGGGTACAATGCAGCATGTGCGACAGGATGCGAAGGCTGTCACGATCTTCTTGGATATGGAGAAGGCGTTCGATTCCGTCGAATGGCCATTCATGCTAAGGGTCTTGCGTCGCATGGGGCTGGGTGAGCAGTTTTTACAAATGATTGGCGCGCTGTATTGGAGACCGGTGGCTAGGGTGCGAATGGGGAATCGAGTTTCGGACCCCTTTACCATCAGCAGAGGCAAGAGACAGGGCTGCCCCTGTCCCCGTTACTATACGCCCTTATTGCGGAACCACTCGCGTGCAGACTGCGGGAATACCACTGGCACCAGGGGGTTAGAGTCCCGTCATATAAAATAATCGTCTCGACGTACGCGGACGATACGTTACTCTATGTGCGAAATCCGGAATCAAATCTTTCCCCCGTTATCCGAGAGGTAGTGCGTTTTGGCGCCCTCTCCGGTCTAAAGATTAACTGGGAGAAATCAGTGGTGTTCCCACTGACCCCGGTGACGGATCGTTTTGAAATGGAATATCCGTTACACTGGTTACAGACCCGGTACGGTATCTGGGCATAATGATTCACACAGACCCGGAGGTGCTATTTGCTGAAAACTATGGGGTGGCTTTCACTAACAATGAAGACGACGTGGAACGGTGGTGTAAGCTCCCGCTCTCCCTGATGGGCCGCGTAGCCATCATGAAGATGGTGATCCTGCCGAGATTTTTATTTCTGTTCACCACCCTACCCATAATACTCTCAAGAGCCTTCTTTCGAAACCTGACGAAACTTATGACCCGTTTGGCCTGGGGAGGGAAGCAGCCGCGAGTTAAGTGGAGCACTCTCACGCTCCTGTGTGAGCTGGGTGGGCTCGGTGCGCCTGACCTAGAGAAATACTATAGGGTGGTCCAGGCCACACACCTGCACACATGGATTCATGGGGATAGGAACATCCCACATGTGCGGATGGAGCAGCTTTTTGCAGAACCTTTGCCACTCCCAGCCATGGTCTGCACTCCTGTGGATCGTAGGGTAGGCGTACTGGACTCGATAACGGCTACAAAGCATGCCTGGAATGCATTACTGAAGGCTAGAGAGGAGGTGCTGCTATACTCACCTGCGATGGCGGTGGAATGGCTGCAGTGGCTGGCCCCCATTGAGGATATGAACGTGATCCGAGCACTGCATGAGCTGGGGCTTGGGACTGCGGGTGAACTGTTTGAGGATGGCAAAGTCAAAACGTGGGACCAGATTGCCCAAGGAGTTGAGAGCCCGACACTGTTACAGCGGTTCCAATTCCACAGACTTCGGAGTGCCTTAAAGGATGTCCTGGGCCCAGAACTGGCAGAGCCACCGGACATTCCGGAACTCTCATATGTAATAGCTACTGCATCTCCGCGGCATCTGACGACACATTTGTACAAGAGCATTGTCTCCTACAGAGCGCAGGAACGTTCCAAGGCCCGCTTAGCCTGGCAGACTGACTTGGAGATGGAGATAGATGATTCGGTGTGGGCATATTGTTGTGTCAACACTAGAAAAGTGTCTCTAAATGGACGGCACAGGTTGATACACTTTAAATTCTTACAGAGGGTGTATTATACTCCTGAACGCCTACATCGCTACAGTCTCCGACAATCTCCTGAATGTGAGCGCTGCCACGCGCCGGTGGCGGACTTCCTACACATGGCGCGGAGCTTCCGCAAGATACATGAGTTCTGGGTGGCGGTCATTTCGGAATTAAGCGAGATACTGGATCATGAACTACCGATCGATCCGGCTTTGGCACTATTGGGCTATTCGAAGCCCTTGTCGGTGGCATATAGACGGTTGACGGATATGGGACTGCTACTGGCGAGACGTACAGTGGCGCAGTGTTGGATGAGAGGGCCGACCCGACCAAAAAACGGTGGGCTAGAGATATGGTATACTGCTGCACACAAGCGGAACACTATAGCGAGCTCCTCCCTCCCACTAGCAGGCCGAAAAACATCTGGGGCCTATATAACACCTTCAGACACACTAGGGAGGACACAGCGGACACGCAGCGGGAAGAGGGGGAGGATATACAATAACTAACACATACACAATACACCCATGAGAACCCAGTAGAGGGAGGGACGTCAGCGACTGGGGAGCCATGATGACGGCTGGGTGGAGTATTGAAACTTAGCTGTCCTGTGGCGAGAGGCAGATGGTGATACACAGGTGGGGTCGCACAGGGTGGGATTAAGACATACTCGGATCATTCCGAAGGCGATACACTCAGGGCATGGGAGGTGGACACTGACACGAGACTCAGCATGGCATTTCCAGTAACGAGTAGGTCAGCGAACGGGATGGATAGCGGGAGGGAGGGGGGGAGTGGGAGTTCCATGGGAGGGGTTTTTTCACCTGTTTGAGTAGGGGGGGAGAGGCTCACTTCAGGGAGGGGGGGGTAATATAATACAAAATACACCTACAGTTCTGGCTTTACAGCATACGTCCTACACGTACCAACTTATATGAGAATGGGGGCATTACCACAAACACCGTCATTGCACCAGCAGTAGTTCACGGTTTGACTGCCTACCGCAAAGTGATGTTGTGCCGCCGTACCCCAGGGTTGACGGCATAAGGCTGTGTACTTCGGATTGCCTATTTTATTGACTACATTCGTCGCTACTGCATCGCCGGCCCGAAGGGGTTGTAGGCGGCATGCTGTTTATGACTTGGACTACTTTAATAAAGATGTTAATAAAAAAATAAAAATAAAAATGCAAATGATCTAAACGCTCTAGCATAGAGTTAATTTTGGCCAAGACTGGATTAATATTTAATTCCGGAATATCAGATATCGAAAGCGAGATTTTGGTTCCAAGATACGTGACTTGCGTCGCCAGAGAAATATTGACCGGAGGGTTATCCCCAGAGCATAGAATCTGAGTTTTCGCCAGATTAAGATTATACCCTGAAAGGTATCCAAACTGTGAAGCTAAATCGTTGAAGGCTGGTACCCAAGTTCAAGTTCAAGAATTTATATAGCGCACTACTCACCCAGAGGGTCTCAAGGCGCTTGAGGGAGGGAGGGTGAATTACTTATCGAAAAGCCAGGTTTTTAGCTGCTTTCTGAAGGAGAGGTGGTTCTGTGTAAGGCGGAGGTGAGTGGGGAGAGAATTCCAGGTTTTGGCCGCTAAGTAGGAGAAGGATCTTCCTCCCATGGTGGATCTGTGGATGCGCAGAATTGCGGCGAGGGCTTGATTGGATGATCCTAGTTGGCGGGTGGGTGTGTACAAGGACAGTCTTGTGTTGAGGCATTCGGGTCCTAGGTCGTAGAGGGCCTTGTGTGCGTGGGTGAGGAGACGGAATGTTATTCTCTTGTTGACGGGAAGCCAGTGGAGGTCTTTCAGGTGACCGGAAATGTGAGCTTGACGGGGGATGTCCAGTATGAGTCTGGCTGAGGCGTTTTGAATGTGTTGGAGTTTTTTCTGTAGTTTGGCATTGGTTCCGCCGTAAAGGGTATTTCCATTATCCAGTCGGCTAGTAATCAGTGCGTGGGTGACTGTCTTTATTGTTTTGGCGGGGATCCATCAGAAGATTTTTTTGAGCATGCGTAGGATGTTGAAGCATGAAGATGAGACGGCGTTGACTTGTCTGGTCATCAAGAGGGAGGAGTCCAGGATGAATCCCAGGTTACGTGCGCGATCTGTAGGTATGGGTGCTGTACCCAGGGCTGGTGGCCACCATGAGTCGTCCCAGGATGAGGGGGATGATCCTAAGATGAGGACTTCCGTTGTGTCTGAGTTTAGTTTTAAACGACTGTTCTTCATCCATACGGCTACTTCTTTCATTCCTTCGTGTAGATTGGTTTTGGCGGTGTTTGGGTCTTTGGTGAGGGAGAGGATCAGCTGGGTGTCGTCTGCGTAGGAGATGGTTTTGAGTTTGTGTTGTCGTGCAATGGAAGCGAGGGGACTCATGTAAACGTTGAAGAGGGTGGGACTGAGTGATGATCCTTGTGGTACGCCCCAGATGACTTCGTTGGCCTCTGATTTGAATGGGGGGAGGCGGACTCTCTGGGTTCTCCCAGCGAGGAACGAGATGATCCAGTCCAAAGCTTTTCCTTGTATTCCGACGTTGTTGAGGCTTTGTATGAGGGGGCTATGACTGACTGTGTCGGAGGCGGCGGAGAGGTCGAGTAGGATGAGGGTGACTGTTTCTCCGTTGTCCAGTAGCGTTCGGATGTCGTCTGTAGCTGCGATGAGGGCGGTTTCGGTGCTGTGTTTGGCTCGGAAGCCGGACTGTGAGGGGTTGAGGGAATTGTTGGATTCAAGGAAGGCGGCGAGTTGACTATTGACGCCTTTCTCAATGACTTTGGCAGGGAATGGAAGGAGTGAGATGGGGCGGTAGTTCTTGAGTTCTGAGGGGTCTGCTGTGGGTTTCTTCAGAAGTGCGCTGAGTTCGGCATGTTTCCAGCTTTCAGGGAAGGTAGCGGAGTTGAAGGAACAGTTGATGACATCGCGGAGATGGGGTGCAATGTTGGAGTCTGCTTTGTTGAAAATGTGGTGTGGACATGGGTCGGTAGGTGAACCTGAGTGGATGGAATTCATCAGGCGGATGGTGTCTTTAGTGGTGATGGAGTTCCAGGCACAAAGGTTGTGAGAGTGCTGTTTTGGTTCGGAGGTGGGTGGAGTGGACTGTTCTTCGGATTGGTTTTCAATGCTGTTATGTATGTCGGCGATTTTGTTGTGGAAGAAAGAGGATAAAGAGTCGCAGAGGTCTTGAGAGGGAGTGATGTCGTTGGTGCCAGTGGTGGGGTTGGTAAATTCTTTGACGATGTTGAATAGTTCCTTACTGTTGTGGGCGTTGTTGTCGAGTCAATCCTTGAATGCTGATTTCTTGGTGGATCGGATCAATTGGTGGTGTTTGCGGGTGGCGTCCTTGAGGGTGGTCAGGTTGTCAGTGGTTGGGTTTTTTCTTCAGGTTTTTCTCGAGAGTACGACATAACTTCTTGGATTTCTTAAGGTCATCATTGAACCAGGGCGCCTTTTTGTTACCTTGTTTGGTCTGGTGGTTTTTCAAGGGTGCTAATTCGTCAGCGCTGTAGGTGATCCATTGTGTGAGTTTGGTGGCAGCATGGTTTGGGTCCGATGATTCGGTTAAGCGATGTGAATAGTTGGTCGGTGGTGATTTTGTTCCAGTTTCTTCGAGGAACAGGTTGTGGGGGGTTGAGGGTTGTGCTCTTTTTGTAGCTGAAGTGAACGCAGCTGTGGTCCGTCCAATGGAGGGCTGTGGTGTGATCGAAGGAGATGTGTTTGCTGGAGGTGAAGATAGGGTCGAGCGTGTGTCCGGCAAGGTGGGTGGGGGTGTCAACAAGTTGTTTGAGTCCGAGATTGGTCAGGTTGTCCAGAAGGGTGGTGGTGTTGCTGTCATTTTTCTTTTCCAGGTGAAAGTTGAGGTCTCCCAGTAGAATGTTGTTCTCGGAGGTGAGGGCATGTGGGCTGATGAAGTCAGTGATGTCTTCGTTGAATTGTGTGCGGGTTCCTGGTGGTCTGTAGATGAGGGTGCCTCTAAGTGTGGTCCTGGGGTCTGTGTGGATCTGGAAGTGAAGGTTTTCGGAGGTCGCAAGGTTATCGTCGGAGCTGGTCGTGATTCGGATGGTGTTCTTATGGACGATGGTGATGCCTCCTCCTGTTTGGTTGGTGCGGTCTTTTCGGATGATCTTGTAAGCGTCTGGGATGGCTATGGCGATGTCGGGGGCTGATGATGCGTTCATCCAGGTTTCTGTAAGGAAGGCGACGTCCGGCGATGTGGTGTCAAGTAGGTCCCAGAGTTCAGTGGCGTGTCTGTGGACCGAGCGGGTGTTCAGCAGGATGCACTTCAGGTGGTTAGTGTCGGAGCTCTGTTTGGAGTTTGTGGATTTAGTGTGGATCCTGAGGCAGGAGTGGCAGGCGAAGGGTCCATGGGTGTGTCCTGGGGCGGCTTCACAGCATTGTGGTTTGTGACCGGGGTTAAGGGCAAAGAGGGTGTCGGCGTCATACGTAATGCAGGAGGAGTGGGTTTTGCGAAGGCCAGGGGGTCTGGCGCTGGGCGCGGTCCAGGCACGGACGGGCGTAGACGGGCTTACCTTTGGCGCACCTTTGGCGCGCAAGGGGCGCGTCCGCTGCGCGTGAACGCTGCGCGCAAGATCGTATGTCATAAGTGGATGGTGGAGGGGGGTGGGGCGAGGGAGGATCAGCTGGGAGGCGGGAGCGGGGGGCGGAGGGACGGGCTACAAGACACAACAACAACAAAATGGCTGGGAGCAAAGTACGATGAATGCAGCGCTAGGAGCAAGACAAGCACAGGCAATATTACGATCACAAAATGGCTGGGAGCAATGTAAAATGAATGCAGCGCTAGGAGCAAGACAAGCACAGGCAATATTACGATCACAAAATGACTGGGAGCAATGTAAAATGAATGCGGCGGTAGGAGCAAGACAAGCACAGGCAATATTACGATCACAAAATGGCTGGGAGCAGTGTAAAATGAATGCAGCGCTAGGAGCAAGCAGACAAGCACAGACAGTGTAACACGGCAGTTCTTGCTAAATCGAGCGATGCGCAAATCAGCTGGCAGCGGCTATAAGCAGGGAGCGTGATAGCGCTACGATACCAGGAGCCAGGGAGCGCGGGGAGCGACCGCCTCTGAGCGGGTCAGGAGGGTCACCCCTGTCTGAACTTCAGCTGTAACTACAACAATGTTGTCAGCATATGCTAGTACTCGGTAACTTAGATTAGCCAAACAGATTGATTTTATTTTTTCCTCCAAATTAAGATGATTAATTAAAGGTTCAATATAAAGTGCAAAAAGTAAAAGGGAACAGGGGCACCCTTGACGGGTACCCCGAGTAATTGAAAAAAAAGGATATACTTGAGCATTGATACGGATACACGCTTTGGGGGCTGCATATATAGTCTTTAAAGCAGTTAAGAAACCAAAACCAAATCCTTTTCTAGCCAAAATATCCCATAAATAGGCCCAGGCAACCCTATCAAAGGGCTTTTCGGCATCCAATAAAATTACTCCAATATTTGAACGGGTTGCCTGGGCCTTGTCCAGGAAAGTAATAAGACGGTGAATATGGTCGGCAGTGTCACGAGCGGGAATGAATCCATGTTGGTATTTGGAAATCAATGGGGTAATATTACTGGAACTTGCTTAATCTCCACAACCAGCCCAGCAGCGCTTGGATGCCTGGCTTCACCTTGGGGGTGCCAAGGAGTGGACATCTCACAGGAAAGCCAGGAAGGGTTCCACAGTGGCATGAATACAGCGCTACGAAACCTCTGGGTAGAAGGCGCTATATAAATACAAACACATATACATTTACATCATAGTATTATGTTTTTCTTTAATTTCACCTTTGCTGCATAACAACCATACTGCTGTATAACATGGATAAGACACATTTTCAAAGCCAATAGATCTTGCATTGGGGAGAACCATTGGCTTTGTCAGTGCTTGTTGTGATTTGCAACTATATGTGGAGAGCACAATGGCACCAGGAAGAACCTGCTCTCCTAACTCACGTATGTAATAAAGAAAGCAAATATGAGAGCTTGGCGTCATCCTCCTAATTCAGAATGTTTCTGGTTAAAAATAAACTCAACGACTACATTAAAGGAGAGCAGAAAAGCCATAACGCCATCCCCAGAGGATCTTGAACTGCATAGATACATCTTTAGCGAATGCAAGTCTCATAGTCACACTGTGAACCGCAACGGCACATTATTTGACTAAGCAGCGCAGTGCCTCGTGGGTATTATAAGTGGCATCATGCCCAGAATGCACTGGGGGATAGGGCGGCACAGTTTGTTTCATTTCAGATGAGCTGCTGCATTAGCAGAGTAAGCAGACAGGGAAGAGACAATTAGAATGACACTATGGGGTCGATTAGGATCGCGGACGGACTTGAGTCCGTCCGCGACCCCAGAGTATGAGGGAACGTCCGCAGGGGCTGCGGCGTTCCCTCATGTGCGATTAGGATGTGACCGCCACCCTGGCGGTCACATCCTGGATATTTAACATTGCGGCGGGTGCTGCTTCAAGCAGCACCCGCCGCAATGTTAAAAGTGCATGTTTTACATTTACATGCACAAAGCGGCAGGCACCGCGCGGTGCCTGCCGCATTGTGCATGTAAAGGCTGGGGGGTACCATAGGTACCCCCCATGTGCACCCCCCACCCGCCAACACTCTGGGGGCCCGCAACGGGCCCCCAAAATCAAAAGTACACATGCTTTTCCACGGCGGAAAAACCGCCGCGGAAAAGCATGTTTACTAATGCTTCCTAATTTGGCTGGCGGTGTCTGATAGACACTGCCAGCCAAATGAGAGCTTTTCCGCCGCGGTTGTAATCCGACCGCGGCGGAAAAGCAGCGGACAGAAACCAAGACCCACCAGCCATCGTAATGCGGCGGTGGGTCTTTGGTGAGTCCGCAGAGGATTTTCCGCCTCCTCCGGGCCGGAGGTGGCTTCCGCCGGCCCGGAGGAGGCGGAAAATCCTCCATCCTAATCGGCCCCTATGTGTGTCTGAGTCAGGAAGAATGCGAAAAACAGCAGAATTATGTGTATTGAGCCAAAGCCAATTCTACCATTTGCAGAAATATCTACATTTTATGAGGTTCCAAAACTTCAGGGCGCGGCTTTCCATGATTATGCCTATTGCCCTACATTTACTTGTTAAGATATCCATTTGCAGGAGTAAGTATTGTGAAAACGTGCATTTGTATTTGTAACTCTGTTAGGCCATGGTGTTTCTTGAGGATAAACCCACGTTGTTGCCTTCCTTTGCCAAACCAGTTTTTGTTGGCTTTTGGGCCTCTGCTCACCTTGCCACTGTTAACCAGTAGCAACATGTTTGTGCTCTCTCCTTTACCCATGGTAAAACTGGCATGCACTCAATTGGAACATGTGATTTGCTTACAAGTTCCTACTAAATGGTGCTTCCTGTTTCCAGTTTTCCATCCACTAAAGTAGGACTGCAAAAATGGTCTCGGGCTGCCGCTGCAGCCAATAGTGCAGTTTTAAACTGCCATTTCCACCCGGCAAACAAACCTTTAGCCAGGCCTAAACTTTCCTTGTTAATTCTTATAAATCACCCAAAAGATAAGCCCTAACCTCTCCTAGGACAAGTTTCGTGCTATTTAAAAAAGTAGAACATGTGTATTAAATTTTTACATGTCCTGACAGTAAAAAACTCCTGAAGTTGTTTTTCACAGTTTTAAGTCTATCTCTCCTACACACTAACAATGGGTTACCTTATAACACTTCATAAGTGATAACGTCAGTTTGAGAACAGGTTCGAGAAATGCTTCTTCCACTAAAATTAATTTCAAATAAAAACCCTCTTTAATGATAAAGTTGGATTTTAAGTTATTATTCTGAAAATACTACTTTTAGAAAGTTTACATTTTTTGCCTAAATCAAATGTGCCTTTCTGGCAGTGTCCAGGGACACATGAATGTGAATAGCTCTCCTGTGGTGTTATGTGTATTCTTTTCAGGCATGTGGATAACAAAGCCTTGGGTATGGGGCAGAGTATTGCTTTCTTGAGCAGTCTGTCCTGGGGCCTGTACTGAGCCCTTACCGACCTTCAAAGGGAAGCCTCAGTGCTTGCATACCTCTTTTCTTACTTCTAAGGGTTGGCTGCCCTGCCACTGATAAATGCAGCTCACATCCAGGCCTGCATGGTCTTTGGTTCACTAGGCTGTTTGGAGTCAAACCCAGAAAAGTGGAAAGGTTAGACAAAGGGCGTATCCCCCACACACAGGCTGGCACTGGGAATAAAAGTGGCACCTTCAAAACCCCTCATCAGAACAATCTTGGACTTGTGGAAGATTCAGAAGAAGGAGTGCCCTGTTAACTGAAGAAGGAAGAATGGACCGGCTTGACTTGAACCCATAAGTGACTCCAAGGATCAGTTGGCTGATCTACTGTTTGAGCTACAGGGACACAACAAGCTTCCAGAAGCCTCCATGCAATTGCCCAGCTGACCAGCACCAACTGGACCCGCCTGAGCCCTGTTGCTGGCCTGCCCGGAAGCTTGTTTCCTTCCCAGTATAAGAATTGGCTTGGTAGTTTGGTCTGCCCTGTTCCCATGATGCACTGGGCCAGGGACAGACTAATTTGCATGTAGCCAGGTTCTGAGCTGGGATGGTGCAGTGAGCTAAAAAACGGTGATGGATCAAGCCCTGATCTTTTGACTGGGTAAGAGTGTTCTGTTTAATTCAGATACTCTGTCCATCACCACCCCCTTTTCTGAATCGTTTTGTCCACCATAAGCGTGGAAGGGTATACTCAGATGTGAGTCCCTTGCTCACTGCACCATCAGGATTCAAGCAAGCCGGGCCGAAGACGGCTGTAATGCCAGAAACCAGTAAAAACCCGGAAGCTTGTTTCCTTCCCAGTATAAGAATTGGCTTGGTAGTTTGGTCTGCCCTGTTCCCATGATGCACTGGGCCAGGGACAGACTAATTTGCATGTAGCCAGGTTCTAAGCTGGGATGAGCTGGGATGGTGCAGTGAGCTAAACAACGGTGATGGATCATGCCCTGATCTGTTGACTGGGTATGAGTGTTCTGTTCAATTCAGATACTCTGTCCATCACCACCCCCTTTTCTGAATCATTGAACCCATAAGTGACTCCAAGGATCAGTTGGCTGATCTCCTGTTTGAGCTACAGGGACACATCAAGCTTCCAGAAGCCTCCATGCAATTGCCCAGCTGACCTGCACCAACTGGACCCGCCTGAGCCCTGTTGCTGGCCTTGCTGGCCTCTGCTGGAGTGAGTCCTGATTCCCCAAGAGGAGCCCCACAGGTCCTGGACCCCTGGCTGGTATCAGAGTGTACTGTTACTGCCTGAAAATCACAAGTCCTGAGCTCCTGGTGAAGAATCAAAAGTATTTGGGCACGTTGCGACTACAAATGGACTTCTCCTGTTTCCCAACGACCATGTGCAACGCCAACCTATACGAATCTCCAGTAACATCTGATTTTGAGTCAGCTCCAAGATTCAGAGCAACGGCGACACTCCACGTCAATCTCTAATGCGACAGTCCAGTGCCAATCAACTCTTCGTGCCAAACAGCAACTGTCTTTGACGCCCGACCTACTGCTTCAGGCTACAACTGTATCTTCATGACAGCCACCGACACAAAGCTCTGCTGCAGCTCGCCTGTAGTGTAGGTCTTATATCCCTGATAGGCTCTGCGCATTGGAATAATATGCACTATAGTTTTGACATAGGACTTAGGTTAGTATGTCTCTATCGAGTACATTAAACTTAATTATTTGTGTGTGCCAGCTAACTCAGAGGTCACTAGAAACTTCTTGACTAAACAAGAAGGGATTCGTTTCTGACAACCGCATGAACATGACAACTTTGTTTCTCTTAGAATCAGAACAGTCTCAAAATCGTGGGATTAATAGATAACAGTTTCACCCAGTTGTTGTGCATGCTTCGTTTCTACAGAGTTACACAGAAATAGATAGACGGGCGTTTCAATAAAAAGGGTTTATTGAACAGTCTTATTTCTCATGCAAGAGATATGAGCTGCTACAATCGTAAGACAGAATGCGAAGTAAAATACGTACAGCGTTAGCAGTAAGATAAACTAATACTGCAATAGCATGGTTTGTAGCTATGACATATATTCATAAAAATACACACATAAATATCATCTTGAACTCAGAGAAGGTAAAGTCTCCAGCAGGGTGAACATGGCCTCTGTATACGACCTATGCTCCATTGCTGTTTTCTGACGTTAGCACAGCCCAGTGACCAAATATGCTCAATTTGCTCTTTGTAATTTTGGGTGTTATTTTTACTAGAAACTTTAAAATAAAATCTAACTCTGATTGTACTGATTGGATTTTTTTATTTGATGTAATTTTATTTATTGAAATTAACTCTATTTTCTAAATTGATTTGGGATATTTATTGTGTTGTGTTTTCACTTTATTACTGTTTGAGTGTTACATAACTACTTTACAGGTTGCCTCTAAGTTAAGTATTACTGGTTTTGTTCCAGGCTACCAGAGGGTTAAGCACAGGTTTATTTAGTGACTTTTGTGGTTCAACCTGACCAGGATTGTGTTTATTATCTGAGTGGGCCGCTCACCCCTCTCAACCAACAACCTCAGTTTCTTACAAACTCCTAGGGGCATATTATCAAGGAATGGCTTTAAAATTATTGCGAATTTAGCGGCAGGAAACTGCCGCTAAAACAGTGATAATGGGCTTGATAATATGCAGAAGAGAATTCCAATAGAAGCCCATGTTAGCACCAGAACATGGGCTTCTATTGGAATTCTCTACTGCATATTATCAAGCCCATTATCGCCGTTTTAGAGGCAGTTTCCTGCAGCTAAAGCGGCGATAATTTTAAAGCCATTCCTTGATAATATGCCCCCTGGTTCTCATCCTGGAAAATATTCTTCCCGAAGAAAAAACCTCTTCACACTAATCCCAAAATTATGAGGCGTGCAAGTTTTTTCACTCCCAGTTTGTACACCTACACCAAGGTTGAACAAACCCATTGGAGGGTAATTTCCATTAGTGCGATTCCACTAGCTACCTCTTTACTGTTTTGAAATATAGGCATGTGTGCGCATGCCATCGTTTTCATGCTCAATCCTGAACTACAGAAAAACCCTTAAAATGACGCTCTTCAAGCAACATCTCATCTCCTGCCTCTCATTACCTCATTGTGTTTCCATCAACAACACTAACCTCCCCCCATGAAACTCATGACAACCCTCTTTTCAACCCTATCCATTCCCACTTACCTACCTATTCCCCATTGAAATGTAGAAAGGTTTGCACATTATATTTCCCAAACATACATACATGTGTGGGTCATTTGAACTGCAGAAGCTTTGGTGCAGGGATTTTCTCATGCAGAAAAATATTTTGCCATTTGTGAGGTCCCTACCTCTTCTCAACAACACCTTTTAAAGACATGTGTTGCACTATGGTGCCCTCTTGTGGCCATTTGTGCTGTTGCTGTAAGGTAGCAGCCTGCAGTGGCTTTATTCAAGTCGCAGTTACCAATGCTTCGGCCATACATTTAAATTAGGACCTTAGAAACAGCAAATTAAAGCAACTTCCAATAAACCTATAGTTCATTTTTAGTAAGAGAACAATAAAAGCACAGGATTAATTCTGTGATCTACGGAATTAAAGCATGCTGGGAGAACCTTTATTCAGTCAATTCGTTATGGTCTGGCTTGACAGCAGAGCTGTCATCAGATACTTTTGTGGGAATCACCAGCTGGGAGTACATGTATTGATTGGGCAGAAGTTGTGTGCTTCCACAAAACAGTGATTGCCCTCCACGCAGCTGTGATCATTTTGTTTATTATTCTAGCTGCCTGAGCTTGAATTTTCAGGGACACACACATGAAATTGGAATACTATTAAAGTGTCTCAGATAACTAGCTAATTTAAAGTGTGTTCAATATGCTGAGCCTTGTAAGACCCTGTTGAGAGGGGATGTATATTATTTGCAAGCTGCATTTTCTATATTTTTGTGATTTTATGACTGTATGCACAATGGTTGCCAGTGTAGGTGCTCTTGAATAGGCTGGTGTTGGGTAAAGTGTAAATCCAATGTTTAAGGGTGAAGGCTTTATCAGTTCATTGGGAAACCATCCAGATTTCATAGATTTGATCTGCGTGTTATGAAATGTTTATGACAAAGCCAGTAGGCCTGACCTACTTATTGTGTAAAGCGTGCATTAAAGACAATTGATATTTTAGGAAGGAATGTTATTGTACTGTGTTAAAGTCTGTAGGAAGGTACTTTGCTACAAGGAATTTCATAGATTATAATAGTAGGTAACGGGTTTGGTGTTGCTAATCCACCCAAAGAAACTGCATACATATTTGTAATTTTCTAAATTTATGGTTGTCAGCTTCTGCACACTTCTGTAGTCCTGGGTTGCATATAGTGTCAAGCAATTGATAAAGGGATGATACCTTATCAGTTCACCCGGAACAGTTATGTCAGATTCCCTATGTTTGATAGTTTAATAATGAAAAGTTATGACAAAGCAAGTAGGCCTTACTTACTTATGGTAAAAGTATGTGTTAAAGGTAAACAGTTTCTAAGGGCGGATTGTTATTACGCTGTGAAAAGCCTGTAAGCAAGCCTTTTGTTACATGGAATCTCCCTTATCACTGTGGTAGGATAAGGTTTCGATGCTGATGTAATTATGTTCAGGGTGGGTGGCGCACAGCTATATGGTTTGCTTTGAAGAAAGTTCCTTGTGGAAATTAAGTGGGTTGGGTGCTCCGCCAGGTGACGTGTCCGTCCTAGGCACGTCTATTCAACAAATGTCAGTAATGTGTCACCATGAGTACATGGCGTCATCCCTGTGTACTGGGCACTCCTTAGGTTCTTGTGAAAGCAAGACTCCTAGTTTTGTTATGCGATTTCTTTAATCATTCATTTATTCGTATCATCATTGTATTTCATGGTGACATTATACGAATTCAAATCGCTGTATCAATTGATCAAACTTTCATTTTGAATACATATATACATCCGATTGCTCCAATGCATTTCGGGCGGAACATGCCCTTCATCGGGGAGCTTCTGCAATAAACAGAAAAAACATAGTGCTAAGGATGGGCGTACGTCCATCGTGAGGTTTACAAGAAATGGTCAAAACGCCGTCCGGGGTCATGGTGTTTAATTGAAGTTAATCCGAGTGAGAAAGGAATTCTGTGAAACATGCTTCTAAATCAGTGGAGGTGTTTAGTATCCATGAACAGTAAATACGTATTTGCGTGAGTGACCTGTGACTGTGAATTTAAGTGAAAATCATGGTGAAACGCAAGTGAGTACGTATACGAACCCGTGGATGTGAGCTACGTGATTTAAGCGAAACGAGTGGTCTAATAAGGTGAATACGCGTTAAGTGAATATCGTAGTTAAACTAGACGGGTGGTCTGTTAGCGTGATGGAACTTACTCGGTGTGCTGTGTTCGTCAGCAACGGTCGTCGGTGTCGCAGTCTCTATGCGGTAGTGTGGTGCAGGAAGTGATGTTATGTGTTAGTTTGTTGGGTAAACATAGATGACGGACTAAAGAGTGCAGTGATCAGCCATCTTGAGTAAGAAAATATCACGAGTATAAAACACAATCGCATGGTGGGAAACAATGTCAAAAAATTATATAAAGCATGAAAATTCTAAACGGTCATTAAGGCCCATGGGTTTCATGGACTGCATGCGGTAAATCCAAGCCATCTCCCTTTGTAATAGATATTTATTGTTGTCCACGCCCTCGATCTTCTGAACCTGTCCTAAAATCAAGAACTTGAGTTGAGACACATTATGACGATTTTCATTAAAATGTGTCGCTACATTCGATTTTGTGTTCTTTAATCTGATGTTGGATTTATGCTCGTTAATACGAGTCTTTATTTTCCTCTCTGTTTTGCCTATGTAACTTTTCCCACATGGGCATTTGATTAGATATACGACATTGGAGGAGTCGCACGTGGCATTAACATATAACTTCACAGGGGTCCCTTTCATTGGGTGATTCACAACAGTTCCACTAATGATGTTGTTACAATTTCCGCAGTTTCTGCATGGTCTGGTGCCCTTTGCGGGCAATCTCTCAAGGTGCTTTTTTGTCAGGATTTCTTTTACGTTTGCACTACGAGTGTAGGCGAATAGAGGTGGTTCCTTGAAGGTAGTGCCAAAGTCTGGTTAAATACTCATGATCGGCCAATGTTTTAAGATTATCCGTTTGAATGAGGAACTCATATTCGAAAATTTGGAAACTAGTACCATCCTGTTGGTTTGTTCACGTGGTGTTTTTGAAAGTAGTGTTTCCCTTGGGGTGTCAAGGGCTTTCTTTTTAGAACTTTCTATGAGGGGCGTTGGATATCCTCTTGCCTGGAACCTCTCACCCATTTCCTGTAGTCTAATTTGAGTTTGATTAGGATCAGATGGGATTCTCCTGACTCTTAACATTTGAGATATTGGCAAATGTGTTTTTAAGGATCCTTGATGGTGACTGGAAAAATGTAATGCATTATTTCGGTCCGTTTTTTTACGAAATAGGTCTGTTTCAAAGCCTGTGGCTGTGGTTGTGATCTTGACATCAAGAAAGGTGGTGTTTTTTTTGTTGATCTCCCAAGTAAATTGGATGCGTTCATCAGCTTGGTTCAGTGAGGTCAGGGCTTGTGATAGAGACACTTCAGTGTTCTACTACACGATAAACACGTCATCTATGTACCTTGCATACATTTTGAGTTTGAGTTTAAAAATATTTGTATAGCGCACTTTCACCAGCGGTTTCATGGCGCTGCAACAGACAGACCCCTTGGGTGGGAATAGCAGAAATTAAATAGAAAGGAAAACAAAAACAGCAAGTGATCTAGTTAAAAGATTTAGCAAATAAATAGGCTTTGAGCTTTTTTCGGAATTGAGAGTAAAGAGGTAAGGCTCTAAGCTCTAAAGGCAGGGAATTCCATAGGACTGGTGCAAGGGTCGCGAACTTCGATCCTCCCCATTTCTTCCTCCGAAAACGAGAGACTGTTAGGAGGGATTGAGTAGATGAGCGTAGTTCCCTAGTAGGAACATAGGGAACAATCTCTGATGTAATGAAAGCCGGAGCCGTGCCCAGTCGTGCTTGAAAGATGATGGAAGCAAGCTTAAACTGGACACGTTCACGAACAGGGAGCCAATGTAGGAACTTGAGAAGGGGAGTTACGTGGTGGGATTTTGGAAGATTGAACACCAGGCGTGCCGCCTGGTTCTGAATCAACTGCAGACGCCTTAAGCTATATGCAGGTATACCTGCATATAGAGCGTTGCCATAATCTAGGTGGGAGATAACCATCGCCAAGGTGATCAATTTCAAGGCATCAAAGGAAAAGAAGCGGGATACCTTGCGTATGGTGCGTAGTGACAAAAAGGAAGAGGACACCACAGAACTGACCTCGGAGTGAAGAGTGAGCTGAGAATTTTCATGTTGTTTGTCCAATTGGGGTTATCATAGATGTTGGTTTGTTCAAAATGTTTCATATAAATATTTGCATAAGTCGGCGCGGCGCAATTCCCCATTGAGGTACCGGACAGCTGTAGATACCATTCGTTGTCAAGTTGGAAATAGCTTTGGTACAGTGTAAACATTGTTAACTCCATGAGGAATTGTTGCATGTCAGGTTCAAGGTTGCTTTCAAGGATTGATCTTTCCATGGCTACAATACCCCCGGCGTGGGGGATTGATGTGTAAAGCGAGCGGACATCCGCTGTGCATAGTACTATGCGTTCTTCTTCAGAAATCTTGATGCGAGCCAGTTTTTTCAAGAAGTCTGTTGTGTCTTGGATGTAGCTGTCCATCTGTCTCACGGTCGGTTGTAAGTACCGGTCTATGAATTTTCCCACGGGTTCATGTAGTGAACCCAGGGTGGAAACGATAGGCCTAAACGGAGGGTCTTCTAGGCTCTTGTGGATTTTTGGTATCAGGCATATGGTCGGACTCTTGGGAAAGGGTTTTAGTAGGTATTTTTTGGTCCTGTCGTCAATGGTTCCACATTCATAAGCTTTTTGGACAATGTTAGTCAAAATTTCTTTGAATTGTGTGGTGGGATTGCCGGGAAGTTTCATGTAGGTAAGTTCATCCTATATATGTTCTTGTACCTTGCGGTTGTACATGGATAAGTTCATTACCACTAGGGCGCTGCCCTTATCAGCTTTGATGCATTTTATTTGTTTGTTATTGGCTAACTTTTTTAAAGTGTCATGATCCTTCTGTGTGATGTTTCTGTGTCCTTTCTTGTTGTAGTTCAGTTTAGTAATGTCTTGGTTTACCAGACTCTCAAATAAATCAATGCTTTTGTGGCTTACGGGTGCTTCAAACGTGCTAGCAGGTCTGAGGCCCATCAGTTGGTCTGGTTTACTCGGTAATGGGGGTAACACATGGTCAAAGTAGTGTCGTAATTTCAACTTCCGTGTGAACTTATATGTACTGACTTGTAGTTCTAGTTGGTTAGTTCTGTACGTTGGTACGAACGAAGTACCTTTGGGCAGCAGATTTATTTCGTGTTTGGTAAGCGTTATGTCAGAGATGTTGATGATCAGGTGTTCTTTTTCTTGTTGTCCTTCTTTGTGCTCCGAGTGCTGGGGTGAGCCGTTTCTTTCTCCTTTTCTTTTTCTTTTTCGGAGGCCCCTCCTGGGTCGTTTATAATGTCTCTGCCTTCGGCTAAAAAAGGTTCCGCGGTAGATGATCCTAGTTGTTGATTCTGGGTTTCAATCCCTGCTGTCGATTCTTTCAGCTGGGTAAAAGTTTTTCTGGGTGGGCGGTTGGAAGTGTCGCTGCCAGAGGAAGACGTGTCTGTTTGCGAGTTGAATGGTTTGTTTCTTCTACATTGGGCGTATACATCAGCCCACGTGTATACCTCTCCCAATTTATAATCGTGGGTATCCCTTCTGTATTTTCTAATTTTCCGGTCGTTGATTTCTCGGGAATGTTTATCAATTTGTCCCTTTATGTCTTCAAGGATCTTCCCCCATTCCTCAGTGGTTGTCATATTTTTTTTTTTTTTTTTTTAGGGTTAGGAGATAGTATTTTATTTAGTACATTAACAACATGTTACATCTAATGCTTTGCAATCTTCATATCACTTTTTTTTTAAAATCCTTTTTATTAATGGATATCACAGGCAGGATTAAACAGAACAATCATAATTTTGTTGTACATAATTTCCAATAATTTTTAAAGATTATTACAAAAAGCGGTTTACCATAGCTGGTAGATGATAATCAATCCTCAGGCAGACAAAAGAAATATAAAGGGGGTTTACACAAGTAAATACAATCTTGTCTGATTTTGAGTTAAACACAACTTCAAATCAGGTTAGTTAATGTCGGGTATATAAAACATGTCTCCCCATATTCTCTTTACTTTAGTCATTGCTTTCACTCCTCTTTTCCTGGCTATTGATAGCTCCATATGATGTATCTCTTTAACCAAGCACCACCATTCATTCACATTAGGTGCTTGTTCAGCTATCCAAGCTCTAGCCAAAACCAGCCTTGCGCATGCCAACACAATAAAAATTAGATCTTGAAAAGGTGTAGGGTTAGTCTGTATACCTATCAGTATCATTTCAGAAGTTAAAGGTGCATCAATTAGCAATTTCAATCTCAATATCTTCCCTATACTATTCCAAAATGAAGCTAGCGCTGGGCATAAAGCCAACATGTGTTCTAGATCAGCCGCTTGTAAATGGCATTTGGGGCATTTGGTTCGATCGTTAGAGCCATTATTCAAGGACCATTTGCTTATTTGCAGAGGAGTGTAGTAAAGTTGGCAGATTGTTTTATATGCTTGCAGTTTTAAGCTCGAAGAATGAACCAGCGTATCAATTTTCTTTAAGGAGTAAGATATTTCTTTTGAAGTGATACCTGTTGGAAAGCAAAGGGCCCATTTCTCTGCTATTTTTGGACACTCGTCTGGTTTAGTTTCGGTAAGGTATTTGTATCCCTCACTAATGGTTACTATTTGGTTTTCTTCTCCCTTGTACAAACATTTCCAAAAATCCGAATCCAGAATCTCTTTCATTTTTAATTTTCTTACCAAAAAATCATGAATTTGTGTGTATTTAAAGTAAGTATGTTCTGGTAATTTGTACAATAACCTTAATGTTTCAAACTCCAAAAAGCCTGAGGAACCATAAAGATCCCCAAGTTTCGATATACCTTGACTCTCCCATATTTTACACCCGGAATCAGAAAAAATACTAGGTAAGCCTGGGTTGTTCCAAAGACCTAAGAGTGGGTGGTAAAATGATAGCTTATTCTGATTCATAAGTATCCTCCAGATGTTAATTATGTCCTTTGCAGTCTTAAACCTCACTCTTTTGAAGTAATTTGGATCATTACTTCTAGCCAAAAACTGCAAGCATTCTGGCCCCAGCATGAATTGATGAAAAAAGTATGGGTTATTGGAATTAAATAAGCTCTGTATCCGCCCCAGAAATGATGCGATATAATACGATCGGAAATCTGGGAAATTAAGCCCTCCTTTTATAAACGGAAGTTTCAGAGAGGAAAGTGCTCTTCGGTTCTTTTTATAGCCCCAAATGAAGCTGCCCAGTATACCATCTAGTTTTCTGAAAAAGACTGTGTTTATTTTCAAGGGTATACATCTGAATAAGTATAGGAATTTGGGCAAGATATTCATTTTAATAAGGTTGATTCTCCCAATAAGATTTAAAGGTACCTTATGCCATTTTTTAAGGAGGGCCTCAGTTTCTTTTAATAAAGCATCGTAGTTCAGTATATTAATTTCCCTTATATTGGATGTTAGCTTGATGCCCAGGTAAGTAGCAGAATAACTTACTCCTACCACAGGTATTATCGGTTTGTAATTAGCTATTATTTGTGTCTTATCTAGGTTTAGCTTATAACCTAAAACTTTTCCAAAGGCTTCTGCCTCTTTTACTATACCTAACATGGATTCGGTCACGTCGCTTGTATAAATTACCAAATCATCGGCGTATGCTGTTATTTTAAGAGAATTTGCCCCAAATTTAAATGGTTTTATCATCATTTGAAGCTGTATGGCATTGATAAAAGGTTCCATAGAGAGGGCAAATAAAAGGGGTGATAAAGGGCAACCCTGCCGAGTTCCTCTTCTAATGGGGAATTTAGTAGAAAGTAGGCAATCGTATCCAATTAATGCACTAGGTAAATAATAAAGTGCTTTTATCTTGGTAATAAACTTACTTTTAAACCCCATTGCTTTCAAAACTGACCACAGGTAGTCCCACCCCACTCGGTCAAATGCTTTTTCAGCATCAAGTAGTATAATACCGAGTGGGGTGGAGTCAACTGCGGCCATGTCAAGCACTGTGATGGCCGTATTTGCATGCTGCGTCGTATCTCTACCTGATACGAAACCATGCTGATGTTTGCTAACCATTCTCGGCATAACGGGGGACAGTCTCAAAGCTAATAGTTTGGCAAAGAGCTTGGCATCCGCATTGATCAAAGAGATTGGGCGATAAGATCCACATTCCATGGGATTTTTATTCTTTTTTTAAAAAAATATAATTTTAGCGGTGTTCCAGGATGACGGGGCCCCTTCTTCTGTAGCAATCTGATTAATAACTAAACAAAGTATAGGCACAAGCTCTTCCCAGCATAATTTATAAATTTCAATCGGAAGAGTGTCATTTCCGGCGGCCTTTCCAGATGGAAGGGAAAAAATAGCTAATTTTAATTCTTCTTCAGTAAAATCTTTTTCTAACTCTTCCATACAGTTCGGGTCATTCTCCGATTGCCAGTTATTTCTTATATAGTTCTCCACCAAGTCAGTTGAAGGCACATTCTCGGGGGTATTAGTGGTTGTCATATTAGATAATTTGTTTTCCACTTCTTTTATTTCTTTGCCCAAGTCAGTAAGAATGCTCGATAGTTCCTGAATTATTAGTAATATTAAATCCAGACTGCATTTATTCAATACCGCGTTCCATTTCTCTTGGAAAGATTTGGAGTTCTTGCACAACGATGGTTTCAACGCTATGCGTAACCCTCTGGGGATGCGGAGCGCACGGTGGTACCTTAGTAGCGTACTAGCGTGTAGTTTTTGATTTACTTCCCTTTTGGACAAATATAATAACTGTCGTATACATTGCTCCTTGGTGCAATTGGAGGTGTTGGAGGCTATGTCTTCACTGATTAGTGCATAGATGCGGACTGTTTCGTTTTCATCAAAAACCAGTGTGTCTGCCTTAGCGTCGGTTGATCGGGTGATCTCATCATATTGCATGTTGTAGATTGCGTGCTGCCACCCGTCGGGCGGATTAATGGATATAATTATGTTCAGGGTGGGTGGCGCATAGCTATATGGTTTGCTTTGAAGAAAGTTCCTTGTGGAAATTAGGTGGGTTGGGTGCTCCGCCAGGTGACGTGTCCGTCCTAGGCACGTCTATTCAACAAATGTCAGTAATGTGTCACCATGAGTACATGGCGTCATCCCTGTGTACTGGGCACTCCTTAGGTTCTTGTGAAAGCAAGACTCCTAGTTTTGTTATGCGATTTCTTTAATCATTCATTTATTCGTATCATCATTGTATTTCATGATGACATTATACGAATTCAAATCGCTGTATCAATTGATCAAACTTTCATTTTGAATACATATATACATCCGATTGCTCCAATGCATTTCGGGCGGAACGTGCCTTTCATCGGGGAGCTTCTGCAATAAACGGAAAAAACATAGTGCTAAGGATGAGCGTACGTCCATCGTGAGGTTTACAAGAAATGGTCAAAACGGCGTCCGGGGTCATGGTGTTTAATTGAAGTTAATCCGCGTGAGAAAGGAATTCTGTGAAACATGCTTCTAAATCAGTGGAGGTGTTTAGTATCCGTGAACAGTAAATATGTATTTGCGTGAGTGGCCTGTGACTTTAAGTGAATATCATGGTGAAACGCAAGTGAGTACATATACGAACCCGTGGATGTGAGCTCTGTGAGCTCTGTGAGGTGGATGTGAGCTATGTGATTTAAGCGAAACGAGTGGTCTAATAAGGTGAATACGCGTTAAGTGAATATCGTAGTTAAACTAGACGGGTGGTCTAAGAAGTGCCCAGTACACAGGGATGACGCCATGTACTCATGGTGACACATTACTGACATTCGATGCTGATGTCCCACCCAGACAAACCATGGGGATAGATCTTTTGCACAATGGTAGTCTTTATAATGCTCTGTTAGTAGAGATTTGTGTTCTTTTGACAACTGTATTTTGATTATATTTTTACAATTACTATAGTGTACCTGATGGTTGCCTAGTAGGAAGGTTTATGAAGCGACACAGTAGGCTTGAGTTACGTATGGTCACAAGCTATCGATAACGGCCATAGGCTTGATTGTTTATAATGAAGAATTATGATAATGGTAGTAGGTCTGACATATTGGTTGTGAAAAGCACATGCTAAAGCTGATAGCGATTTAAGGGTAGATTGTTAGTACTCTGTATTAAATCTTGCAGATTATCATTATAAGTCAAGCATTTTGGGGCTAGTTACCCCCTCTAAAAAAACTGTGGTATAGAAGATGTGTACTGTCACTATCCATATGAGGCCCTATTTGCAGAGATAGTATTTTGGTTTGCCAACTGCAATTTTGCATACTGTGTCATTTTATGACTGCATGCCTAATGGTCTTGTGGGAAAGCTTCTGCTCAGTACAGAAGGCCTCCGTTGGTTATGGTGATATGCCATTGATGACAGATACAGGCCTGATTGGTTCACTAGGAAAACATATTTCTGTTGCCATAGTCCTGATCTGTTTATTGTGAAATGTTCTGAAAAATACATTAGGCATAACATTTATTGTGAAAGGCATATGTTAAAATAAAAAGGCATGTAATGGTGGATTAGTATTTCCCTGTATTAAAACCCACAGATAGGTAATTTGGTACACAAAATGTCACATTACCTTTGTGAGGAAAGATGTTGGTGTTGGTTACTGCCTCTGGCAAACTCTAGGGTAAGATGGATTGCACTGTAATCATTCTTACTAGACTCTTATAGGTCTACCAGTACTTGTAATTATACATCATTTATAATGCATGCTTCCATACATAAGTATATATGTATATAGATACCTTGAGAGCCATGTGTCTGCCTAAGTATCATTTACACTATGCTGCTATTCACGACAGTGAATTGCATGGGGTAATGGTTCAGTGTGCAAAATTTATTGGCTCTTATCATGTGCATACATCCACCTGAAAATGAGTGTGCTTCAGTATTAGGGCTGGGTGGCCAGTCCTTTAGTTTTGAATGTTCTCCTTTTATAGTTCTATATTATTTTCTTTGCTTCTCCTCTTTTCATTTTAATGTTTCTTAAGAGGATACTACAGCTCTCCAGGTGGTGTTAACTTGTTGCTTGCTTGCCGCTCATTTAATCTTCAGTGCACCGCATCCCACGTGGCCAAGTCCTTTAAAACAGGAGTTCATTATGAAATGCTGTCATCCGTTGTGTATAATTATTTTACTGTTCCAAGATGGCCAACATGTTGGATCTAAACGTGGCAGCCGTACTTGAACTTTAAAACAATAGTTTACTATTTATAATGCTTTTGCAAGACAACCCCAGGCAAACTATGCTTAGTGTTGGTATTGCAAACATGTTCACTGTGTTTACAAGGCATTGTTGTTGTTTATTTTACTTGTATTTTTTTTAATCTTGCATATGTTGTTGAGTTTGTGGGTGTTTTATTGTGGTTGTGCCAATGGGTGAATGGAAGGATGAAGCAATGAGTTGTGCAATGGATATATGAATGCAAAGATGATCAACATAGTACTTGTATGACATACCAAGTGTCCACACCCATCAGTGTCACAAAAAATCCTTCCGTTCATAAGCTAAATGTATTGGCATTGCCAGTGCTTGTTGTAATATTATCTATAGTTGTACATATCTCCTATGTAATTGGGCCTCATTAGGGTCCAATTGTCTATGTTGACTAATGGGTTACAACTGAGTCTTGAATCTGCTGCAATGAGTAATAAACTTAATTATATGTCCCTAATTCACCCATAAGGTTTTTTATGTGGATCTAGGTACTTTAAATATTTGACCTGCAGGTACTTTCATATTCCAGGGGTAAGTGATAAACTCACTGAACTACCTCATCATTTTGAGAGAAATACTCAGCGAAGAGGAGCAATCAGATCATGTCTAACCACTGAAACTGTTCAGTTTTACCTTATTTATTTAGACTTATTTCTGCAGCCTAGGACAATTTGAAGTGCATTTACAACAATGAAACAATATAGACAGGCTTGGAAAGTATACAAAGCAAACAAAAGGAGATGATGGACGGAGCGCTGAAACCTTTCAGACTCTCACCGCTAGTCACAGATCTGGGTTGGATCCATCATCTTTCTTTACCTCACTTCGCCATCCGAGTTCAGACAAAGCTATATGCAAATCAGTCTTGAACCTGTGCGTGCCTCATCAGAACAGTCCAGCCCGAACTGCCAAGCCATGTCTTACTTGGACCGGAAACAAGCATCTGGGGGCATATTTTGGGGTAACACCAATCACCAGCCAGGCTAGCTTGAATCCAGTGGCAAAATGAGCAAGGGACCCACATCTGGGCATACCCTGCCAATTTAGGGCGAACAAAGCAAACACTAGGACATGATGTATGGAGCGCTGAAACTTTTCAGACACTGACCCCCAGTCACAGATCCGGGTTGAATCCATCATCATTCTTTAGATCACTTCACCATCCCAGTTCAGACAAAGTTGGCAGGGTATGCCCAGACGTGGGTCTCTTTCTCACTTTGCCACTGGATTCAAGCTAGCCTGGGTGATGAAGGGTGTTACCCCGAAATTGGTCCCAGGATGCTTGTTTCTGGTTCAGGAAAGACCTGGCTTAGCAATTCGGGCTGGACTGTACCCATGAGGCACAGGGGCAAGACTGATTTGCCTATAGCTGGGTCTGAACTGAGGTGGCAAAGTGAACAAGGGACCCACATCTGGGCATACCCTGCCAACTTAGGACAAACAAAGCAAACACAAGGAGAGTATGGATGGAGCGCTGAAACTTTTCAGACACTCACCCCCAGTCACAGATCCGGGTTGAATCTATCATCATTCTTTGGCTCACTTCACCACCCCAGTTCAGACAAAATTGGCAGGGTATGCCCAGACATGGGTCCCTTGCTCACTTTGCCACTGGATTCAAGCTAGCCTGGCTGATGAAGGATGTTACCCCGAAACCGGTCCCAGGATGCTTGTTTCTGGTTTAGGAAAGACCTGGCTTGGCAATTCGGGCTGGACTGTTCCCCTGAGGCACAGGGTCAAGACTGATTTGCCTATAGCTCGGTCTGAACTAAGGTGGCGAAGTGAGCTAAAGAACGATGATGGATTCAACCCACATCTGTGACTGGGGTGAGTGCCTGAAAAGTTTCAGCGCTCCGTCCATCATCTCCTTGTGTTTGCATGGAGAAGTATGCAGCCTGTCAGCTATCCAATTTCAAAGAATGTAAATAATGTCATTACAACACATCTCTCAGATAGTAATTGAACAATCTACTTATATACTTATAAACTCATTTCATATAATCTTTGTTCCAGTGTGGAAAACATGTCACTCTTCACTGTCTCTGAGCAGTTTACCCATGTTCACCATATAGAAGAGGTTTTGCTGGTAGAGATTCAGTGGATTTGCAGATCCTGTCCATGCTCTAACAGTATTTTTGAACATCCTTACATTCCTACCAACCTTCACAATACAAATTGACCGTTAAAAAGATGAACGTAGGGCCCGATTCACAGAACTAACTTAAGACAAAATCCTAAACTTACTACCATTTTGGTATTCACAGAAGGCACTTACTCATTTCGGTATTCACAGAAGTTAGGAGTCCTAACTTTAGGACTCCTGAATGCCCTCTGTAAATACCGAAAGTCTTAAAGTTAGGATTTTTGTCAGTTTAGGAGTAGTAAAGTTATGACTCTTAACTTTAGGACTCCTAAACTGAGAAAAATCCTAACTTTAAGACTTTCAGTATTCACAGAAGGCATTTAGGAGTCCTAAAGCTAGGAGTTCTAACTTTACTACTCCTAAACTGAGAAAAATCCTAACTTTCAGACTTTCGGTATTCACAGTAGGCATTTAGGAGTCCTAAACTTAGGACTCCTAACTTCTGTGAATACCGAAATGAGTAAGTGCCTTCTGTGAATACCGAAATGAGTAAGTGCCTTCTGTGAATACCGAAATGAGTAAGTGCCTTCTGTGAATACCAAAATGGTAGTAAGTTTAGGATTTTGTCTTAAGGCCCTACGTCTTTCCTTTCTTTCAAACAGTCACTACCTAAAGTTATTGGCCCCATTTTACGTCTCCACTTTTACATATGTGGTTATTCTTATTCCCTTTGTACCTCCACGGAAACACTATCACATCCACTTTTGCGTAATCTTAGTACCTGCTTGTCTTCCCTTAAGAGAATGGAAAGGAGACACACTAGTTACTGAATTGGGAGTGGTGTAATGTGACTATAATATGTTTTGCAGAACTAGTAAACTAGATCTCCTGTTCGCACGACACAATGTAAGCACTTTTTTACTATTCCATTTACACATTTAACTATTTTGTACATTGGGGGCAGTTTTTTTAATGCTTTAGGCACATTTCATTGAGGAATTTCTCCATGTCCTGTGAAGTTAGTTGGACGCCATTATTAGTTACTAAGATTTCTGGTGCACCTGTTTTGTTGAAAGTATTGTTATCAAAATTAACCAGCGTTTTTGCGTTTGTATGTCTGACTCACTGCTACTATTACTACTCATCTTGTATGATAATCTACCATCTCATGTACACATCTTAGTCAGTTCCTTGACAGCTACTACTGTATCAAGAACCAATGCGTTACATGGTTTGTAGAGGATTTCTACTGGTGGCAGTGTGTGAGCCAAACCCCTATAATTCCTGAACCCCAATATTTTATACAACACAATTTTACCTTAGGAAGTCCAGCTCTGGGATTTTTCATTGATCTAGGGGCAAAAGAGTATCCTCCTTATCAATAATACATTAATCTAGCAGAGTCATATTAGAATTATAAACTGGCACCACTCAAGAAAAGAGTTCTAGATCGGAATTAAGCCAAAGAATGTTTAATACTGAATTATTAGTAAAACAACACGGCATAAAGCATAATGTTCCGCCATAAAGGCTCAGACACAGAATACAGAATCATAAAATTGAAATAAAATCCCCAGTTAAGCAATTGCATCTCTCCAGAATCTAACAGCCAGATTCATCAAAGACCCGTTTTGCTAGTCTTTAATAGCGATTCATAAGGAATCGCTATTACAGACTCGCAAAACGGGATTCATGTAGGAATCGCAAAATTAAATGCGATTCCTACACATTCCTTATTTGCGATTAGCAAATTGCTAATCGCAAATAAGGAATAACTCCCCATTCATTCCTATGGGCCAAAAGGCCCATAGGAATGAATGGGGAGTATTCCTTATTTGCGATTAGCAATTTGCTAATCGCAAATAAGATAGCGATTTGAAGGGTGCCAGGGGTGTCCAAAGGACACCCTGTAGCAACCCTTTAAATGTACATTTAAACAGGTGTTGCGCACACACATGTCCAAAGGACATGTGTGTGTGTAACATGCAAAAGAAAAAAATGCACTAAAGTTCTTTTTACTCTTTTTTCGCAATTTACCACGAAGTCAGACTTCGTGGTAAATTGCGACCAAATATTGCGATTTCGCAATTTCTAATTGGTTGATGAATTGCATTTAAGGAATCTCTATTAGAGATTCCTTAAATCCAATTCCTCGCAAATATGCGATTTCGCTAATAGCGATTTTTGCATTTGGGATGATGAATCCCAAATACAAAAATTGCACTCGCAAAGGGCCAGATTCTCAGAATCTGGCCCTTTGCGAGCGCAATTTCGCTTGATGAATCGGGCTGCTTGTGTCATCTTCATAAAGTGTACAGACAGCATCCTAAATGAGGAAAAGAACTTCTCGAAATAGTCCCACAGAGTCTCTGGAGGAAAATTAGTAGTTGCCTGTAAACCTTAGAACCAGGGGTTTTTATACACAATGTATGTAAAGTCATTAGTAAAACCGCAGATTCAGCATGGTATGATAATGGTTCAAACGTATTGACAAATCACAAACAACTACGTATTAATTAAATAATTTTGACACTTACCCATTTCTCAAGGTGAGAGAAAACATGTGCTTGCTTCCTCAGCAACTGCACTCCAGAAATGTACAACATACAATGGAACATTTCTCAAACAATAGCTCAAAAAATTAAGGGGGTCATTATGATGGCGGGCAGACCGCCACCAACAGGCCGTTGATACCAGCCCGACCGACATCCTGGGCATCGGTCCGACCGCCAGATTACAATACTGCGATCAGAGCACGGATGTCAGGGGTAGGACCCTCGCCTCTGACAGACACCACAATCCCATCAGGGCAGCGGTCGGACTTCTATCTCTACAATGGATGAGGTGCCTGTGCAGGCACCACTGTAGGGAATAGGATGTCTCTTTCCGACTGCCTTTTCATGGAAGTGCCACCAACATGAAAAGGTAGATGGAAGCAGACTTTGGAAGCCATAAACAGTGCCCCCATCTCCTGTGAGCCCCTGCTGAGTGGCCTGGGGCACATGTAGTGCCCCCCACACATCTGTGCACCGTGTGCCAGGCACCACATGGTACCAGGTACACGGTGCATGGATGTGCATAAAGTGCCTTTTTCTACAGTGGCTTGTGCTGCAACACATTTACTGGGCCACAGCACATGCCACAGTAGAAGAAGGCACTTTACGACCGCCTGCACTGCGGTCATATCCTAATAGGGTGGGCGGAATAACACCCTATGTTCTTTTGCAATCTTGCATTTGAGCTTCTAACAGAAATCCTTCAAAATTATATATCAGGTACTTAATGGAAAGTTTCATTCACAATATATGAATTCTAATACATTGGCCTTTACGTCATAGCACTCTGTGCTCTGCAGAAACTGCAGGGAGAGAAGACTCACAGGGAGTCACTGATTCAGAGAGCGAAATGAGGAGGAGCAAGATGAGCAAACACCAGAATCCGGGTCCATTTTAAAATAATGGTGTCTCACAAGTAAATGTGGCACAATGATGCTACATCATTATTCGCATTTCTAAACAAAATAAATTGTTTTTAGTGCAACATCATTAGTTCATTAGCTAAGACCACATGCATCAAAATCATTATGTCAGATAAGTAATTTGTCCACCTAAACACTTCTACAAGAGTGCCAGTTTATCATCTTGACATTTTCACTGTTAGCAGAGCTCAGTTAATCTCTCATTCTGTATTAAATCATGGTGTCCATGCACGGCCACCAGAACTAGACTCCAGGAAATCTTATTGTTTTAGTACTCCCTAGCAGTTTATCATCCCCTAGACTAAGGGTGCGATTTATATCTTGGTGGTATGGATACTCCATCGCAATAGGGGCAGAGTATCCATACAGCTAAGGCTGTGGTTCATCTGCTAAATTTAAATGTGGGTGGACCTTAAGTTTAACCCCTTCGATGCTGATGATGGCCCCAGCCGTCATGCATCACAGTGGGCATGTGCTGATGACGGCTGGGGGCCGTCATGAACACGCCTACTTCAAAAAACGCCGCACAGGCGCAGAATCGCGGTCGAGCCCAATAGGTTAAAAACAGTGGAGACTGCTCTTTCTCCACCGTTATTAAACCCCTGCAACAGCCCAGCGGAGTAAGGGCATTCAGAGGCAAATCTCTAGTTCCACCCACCTAACTTAGATGGGCAGAATTGAAGGTCAGTTTTCACTGACTGTCACCGCTAGGAAAACCCTGGTGGTAAGGGGCAGTGAAAACTACTAAATTCTCCCCATCAAAATAGGAGAGAACTCTTCAAAAAGGACATCCACTTTGGGATTTTCTTTATGAAAATAAAAAAGAAAACAGCATTGATAGCGGTTCCTGGAAATGCTTTAGAAATTACCGCCAGCTTGGCAGTCATTTCTAAATTTGTTGGGCAGAGTAGTTTCGGCCTGGCAGGCGTTAAGTTCTCAGCCAGGCCAATGGAGAATAGTCCATTCGCCAAGAAATGAATTGGACCCTAACTGTTTTCTCTCTTAATGACTGTAGGGATATGATGTTATGACTTCTGAGCAGCGTTCTGTTGAACATATTTCTCTTGACTGAGTTGGAATAAGACTCAGCAAGGCTGGAGAATGATTTTAGTCCCTTCTTATTTTTGTGTGCAAGTGCTCTTTGTACTGCCTCGATTAAATTGTGTTCTAGTTTTACGCCATCTTTGGACATGGTGTGCCTCAAGTATATAACTGAGTCTACATCCATCTGGCACATGCTTCTTTCCACCATCAACACCACTTATTTCAAACTTTGAAATCCCCCTATTTGTATGTTGTAATGTTCAGGAGCATCCAACTATTGGAACATAATATTGTTCTGAACACAACAGTGTATGTGTGGTATTCCATGACCTGATGTCATTTGGAATTACCATAGTATGGTAGTTCTTTCCAAACATTTATTACAAGCCCTTAAAGGATGGGTGAAAACTGAAAGGACCTTCCTAAAGTACAGTTAGGATTCTTTTTTTTAATTCTTTTTTATTTGAATTTCAAGCAAGGGAGGCAAAACAAACACATATACATCAACTTATACTAGATCCAATGCAGATACAAATCATATCACAGAAGAGGTAAACAAAAATACATGTAGTTCATAAAAACATCAAATTTAAATTGGGTATGACACAATATATGAATAGTCTTTCCTCATTTTTGCCAAACTGCATTACATCTCTGCATTGAGCTTAAGCCTCTAATTTTAGCAAGGTCTTTTCACTCTCAAAATCCACCACTCTGCAACATTACAGGGTCTAGGAGAAATCCAGGCCCTAGAAATAGCTAATCTAGCAGAAACCAAGATCATAGAGAGTACTGTACGACGACGTGCATGGCTTGCATCTTCCTTATAGCCCAACATGATCGCCTGTGTAGTAAAAACCATATGTAATCTGAGGCGGTTTTTACAAGCCTGTATAACTCCCTGCCAGAATGCCATTAACTGTGAACATATGGCAAACCTATGTACGATATTTGCGCCATATACTTCACAGTAAGGGCAATTCAGCTTAGTGCTTGAATATTGAGTTCTTGGTCGTCCCCAAATAGCATACGTTTCAGGCGTGTAATACAGCATACACACTGTCTTTAAATTGTTGTAGTCCGGGATTAGTAGACCACACAGCATCTTTTAATGTGGTAAATACTTCCTCTATCATTATAGAAGTAGTTTCAATCTCCAGGATAGTACTCCATTTTAAGGCTAACTGTAGACAAGGGTCAATTCTATCCTGGCAAAAATGCTTATATGCCACACGAATTGCATGCTTCTGAGGAGCTTCAGGTAAAAATGTAAAATAAGTCATAAGTACAGTTGGGATTCAGGAATGGTCTTTCAACAGTAGATGGCTTTTTTTCTTTGAAGCTGATGGTGGAAGATTATGTTTTTAAAAGAAATAAATTAATTTATGTAACTTGCATAGATGCATCTACTGCTTTTGGTATGATTAATAGAAAACATTTATTTATTTTTTCATTTATTTGGAGATTTATAGAGCACCTGGTTACTCCAAGGAGTGTTTTTGCACTAAGCAATAGCACCAATTTGGAGACAGGAAAGTCAGAAACACTCTGACTCTGCCTAAAGAGACAGAAAGCTCTTGAAAAATTATAAATTGGAAGATACCCCAAGGGTTATTGAAATTGATTGTGCAACTTCCTGAGAGTGCTTGGACCCACATGAACCTGGGGAGCAACATTGCCTTAACGAGGAAAATTAATACACTTAAGGGGTTTCACCAAGGGTGTATGTTGGCACTGCTGCTCTTTTCGTTATAAATAGAAGATATACGCGTATATTTAAGTACTAGCCGCACTTTTCCAACAAAATTAGGAGTGGAGTTAATTCTGGCTCTACCATATGCCGCCTATTATATTTCCTCTAGCCAGAAAATGTTCTGTCGCATGCAGCACCCATGACCATGCGATGAGCGAGTACCCGCTCATGGCAGCAACACCCATTGATCTTCAGACCAGCACCACTTTCCACACTAAGCCGAGGACCTCCCAGACAGTTTTCAGGAGACTCCACTTGGTTAATTCACAACTTGTCACAATGCTCCAGTGCTGCTGCACAAACTTTTTTTCCATTGAACACCTGTCTCCGCTGAAAGTGCGACCATTATCCACAGCTAGGATAACGACTTTGGCTCAGGACTGAGGTACTCATGCAAAGCCTCTTCTTCCCTCGATCTTCCCCATCCCATCCTCATCGACAGTTTTGAGAATACACGGATGGCAAAGGTTGATACGTGTATTGAGATGTGTAGTCAACTAAACCCAAGCAGGCCCAGCTCAAACTGTCCCCAACCTTCCAAAATCCAGTGTCATGGTAACCTCATCAGAATGCCATGACCATTGAACCTCTTACTATTCTAATTCATAACACTCATGATTCATTAAAAAAAAACCTGATCTGATACTAATGGGCAGTGCTGTAAACAATGTGCTTTGTCTTTGTCATATATTAATATTGTGTTCTACTTATAACAAAGACAGAAGGAATTTTTTTTTTTTCAAAATATATATATATTTTTTTAAATAATGAAGGCAGTTCAAAAAGTATTACGGAAAAGGTACATGAAGCAATAATATATGTAAATATCAAACAGTAATTTAACTGTACCAGTAAAAAGAGATAATGAATATTCATATAAATAGAATAGTTATAAAATAAAATAATGGAACAAACAATAGCTACTTCTTCTATATCTAACTGAAAAACATGTACTATTAATCCATATCTAAGATCAAAATATACTTTCAGATGCATTTGTAAGGAAAGGTAATTATCAACAGGTTTTCAAAACAGTTGAAATGAGGCAGTATTAGGATAATAACCATTAAGTACAAATGAGCACCTTGTTTAGTCATATTAACCCAGGACCCCCAGGTATGTGCTCATAAAAAAGAGATTCTTCTTTCCAATTTGATGTAATGGAATTAGTGGCTGAGAATAGTGAATTACCAAATAATTTGCAATTAATATCAGAACAATTACATGCTAATACAATTGAATCACAAATAATGATTTCATAAGAAAACTTATCGGAGATGGGAAGTATTGTAGTAATAACATTTGAAACTTTCTTTCAAAATTCACCAATAATAGTACACTAAAAAAATATGTTTCAAAGAACCATCAACAACGCCAGCACAAAGGGTATCTAAAAGTTCAGATTAAATAACTTAACTAGGGAGGGGCGTGGCCTGAAGCGTCAAGATGGCGATCATGCTCTAAGAGTGCCCCAAACCCCTCCGTCATCTGCCCCACATCCTGCTACCCTGCCTGCCATCTAGTTCCTGAACCTCACCGCTTATATCGCCCATAGTAGGTCCTGTGTACAGGCGGCGTGAACTTCGGGACAAGCAGAGGATCCTTCGACTGACTTGTTTGTTGAGGACCTGGTCAATACTTTCCTGAAACCAACTAGACTGTCAAAATTTTTCACGGTTGAGACAGCGCACAGGGTGCCTGGGGGCAGACCGAAACCTGCCCCAGGGGCGGCCTTAGGCATGTGCAAGCTGTGCACCTGCACAGGGCCACCAAACCCCAGGGGCCACCACGCCAATATATGTCCTTGATATAATAATCCTCTGAGGATAGATACATATTTGCGTGGTGGCCCCTGGCAGGGATTTTGCAGCCCACTTCCAAACACCCTGAATGCCCCCCCCTCTTAGCTGGCCTCCGCGCTCCGCCCCGCCCGGACCCCCTCTTCCGGGGCCCTCTACTTATGCTCGCTGCCCAGGGCCGCCATGAGCCTAGAGCCGCCACTACCTGCCCCTCCCCGAGACCAATAGTTGCGAGAATATTCAACTGTAGAGTGAGAGACATTATCCTGTAGAAGGCTCTAGCAGCATCCCCAATCGAATTCCAGAACAGTAGAGTGACTTTCTTACCGGACTTCACGCTCAGGGTCCAACGGAAGAGGCGCAGTTTCCTAGAAGTAAAGAAAGAGTTGTGAGATAAGAACGTTAAGTATGCGATGCTTTTTCCAGCCAAATTGAGAGTGGAATCAGAGGGGAAGGTTTGGTTCTTTGCCCCTCCCGAGGAGGCTTTGGACTGGCAGAGGGCTGGCCCCAGGGGGTCAGCTACTTCGGTGTAGCAGACGCGAGAGGAGGTGATTTCTGACCTGCCACGTTGAACATAAAAGTGAGTCTTTAAATAGTTGCAAAGTATCAAGTCTCCGTTTTGCGGGGAACAAAATAACTTATGTTGAACTCTGTTAATAACGCGCTCGCCGTGCTTCAAGAAGTATTCATCTCGGCATCTCAAGTTTATTTCTCCTTCGAGACCGGCCGCCAGAGTAAAGTTGAATTCATAGCAATCAATATTGCCTAATTGTGAGTTTTCAAATTGTTATAAACGTTTCAATGGCTCCAGTTAGCGTTGAATGAAACAACTAAAATTTCACTTTGTTAACAGATCATTTTTGAAAGCGCATTCCGCGCTTTAAGAATTTTCACCTTGGCGTATTAAGCCATTTCCACCTCTTGAGGCAGGGTGCAAAATGGGTACATTCGGCTGCTATGTAAGTCTTGCCTTACATCTTTAAATACAGGGTTTTAACAGTGTGAAGCTGAACCACAGATATGGTTATTGTTTGTTGTTCTTTACAGACAGCAACCTCTGCTACATTCAACGGCACCTAGAAAATTTTCACCATTTCAATAATAAGGCCATAACGTGAATTAATTGGGCCTCCAAAAAAGTTGATGAGCCTTTCCTAAAATCAATCACAGGTGAAAGATAAGTGGTAAACACTCCGAAAAAGAGGGACTTTGGTTAATTAACTTGGTAAATAACCCTCTAAACAAAGTTTTTCTTTTTGGTTCCACAGAACCCAGTCACAGTCCTGAAGAGAAGCCCTTTAATTGAAAAGGGTTTCGACACGCGTTGGCACCAATTTGACCAACAGGGGATTAACTGAATAAATTAAATAGCAATTGAAAAAATTTGTTTATTTTCTATTGCTTGAATTAAAAATACCCCCTTTGTTTGTTCAATAGGGTTTCCTTAGCAATGTTATGTTGTTGACTAGCAGCTACCTGAATTCATTCATATGTGCTCAAGTCTGGTTGTTTACAATTCATCAAATTGTGTTTCTGTGTGAATTATGTTTTAATCACATCAGTTGTTTTCTCTCCTTTTTGTGTTTAATGGGAATTTGTGTAAATTGCGAATTGTTAGTGTTTTATGTGAATTTGTGTAAATTGTGAAGTGTTGACCTTCTTTTGTGCTAAATATCAATGAAGTTAATCAAAGAAAAAACATAATGATTAAATGATTGGATCATCTTATTAAGGATTTTGTTCTGAGTCTGTTGACAGCATACGTAAATTGTCAGCCAGGAACTTTTCTTGCTTCCAATTTATAAAGCGGCATTTCCCCGATGTGATTTTATTACATGAAACGCACTTACTAGGTAATGCATGTAAAGCAATGTCGAGGTGGGGGTTTACGCTGGTGGGGCATTCCGCATTTGAGTCCAGGTCTAGGGGAGTGGGAATAATGATGCGGAAATCCTTCCCAATCAGGAATGACCACATTCGGACAGACAGCCTGAGGAGATTTGTAGTAAACTCAGGTACATGGGAGGGGCGCAATATTAACCTGGTTTCTGCCTATGTGCGCCGGGTCTACATGTTCAAGCATTTAAAGATCTCGGTAGTCTCCTTCTAGAGTAGCCAGAGGGCAGTGTAATGATCGGAGGTGACTTTAACTCCATTGTCTTTGATTCCCTGGACCTCTGGCCCCAGAAGGTCCTGCTTCCCTCCCGGATGCAGATCCATAGCTTCTTGGTAGCACTGGGCCTTGTGGACTCTTGGAAGAGGCTTTATCCTGTGGAACAACAGTACACTCACTACTCAGGGGCCCATCATAGCATGTCCAGGATTGACCATATATTAATGCCAGTGAACCAGATAGATAGTTTTAAGGAAATACGTCACTTAGTCAGGGGTATCTCAGACCATTCGCTCATTTGGTGCCGACTAGAGGTGGGGGAGCCCACGACAGGCAGAACAGCCCTGATTAACCCATGGTACCTTAAGATCCCCCAAATAAGGGACAAGATTATGACTAACTCAGAACTATATTTCCAAGAGAATTAGGGGCCAGTGGACTCGGCTGTGACACTGTGGGAGGCCTACAAGGTGGTAATTCGGTGGGTGGCTCTGGCTCAAATTGTGGGGTCAAAAAAAGAGAAGCGGGCAGGCATTGTCCGCCTGGAAGGGTAAATATTGCAGATGGATGGGCAGCTTTGGGTAGATGACTCAGAAGAGGTAAAGCTGGCTCTCCACCTTAAAGCCAAGGAATACACTGACTTAGCCACTGATGCAGCCAAGGCACAACACAGAGCAACACTCAGCAGAATTTATGATGTCAATGACAAGCCTGTAAAATTGCTGGCCTGGTTAGACCGCAGAGACTTAGCAAACCACGTCATGGTTGAGATAGAGGAGGAATCGGGGGATCGACTCACTAATCAACAGGATATCGCGGACGTCTTCGGCCGATACTATCAAACTGTCTATACGTCTCAGTCTCCGCTCACGGAGGAGGAGGCAACCTCCTTCCTGAGAGATATCTTGCTCCCGGTACTCACTGAATAAGAACGCTTTGATCTTGATCAGGAGATAACTAGCGAAGATGTAGAAAAGGCCATACACGACTTGCGCGATGGAAAAGCAACGGGCCCCAATGGTTTGCCCATTAAATATTATAAACTAACCTCGAGTAAGACTGCTCCCTATCTAACTAAAATGTTCCACGAGAGTAAGGTAGTGGGACTCCTTCCCACAGACCAGAGCCTGGCAACGATTGTGCTAATCCACAAGGAGGGCAAACTGAAAAAACAGGTGTTACTCCTATAGACCGATATCACTGCTAAATGGGGAGGCCAAGGTATTGGCAAAGGTCCTAGCCTCACGTTTGCTGATGATCATCACAAGTTTAGCCCACCGGGACCAATCAGGCTTTATGCCAGCCAGAAACATCTCCCTCAACCTGCGCAGACTCCACTGAGTGCTAAGCTGAGCCACGACAATAAGTGAAGATGTGGTGGTGGTATCTCTTGATGCGACCATGGCATTTGACACTATAGAGTGACCCTATATGTTTGCTGTACTTAGGAAACTGGGACTGGGACTGGGCCAGGGGTATATTAGTTGGGTTCGACTTCTGTACCAACAACCGCTGGCCCAAATTGTAGCCAACAATTGAAAATCTTGCACCTTCGCACTTAGTAGAGGCACCAGACAGGGTAGTCCCCTGCCACGCTGCTTTTTGCTCTGACCCATGAGCCCTGGCGATGTGGATTCGGAGAGATCCCATTATCAGAGGACTTAAGTCAGTTATACACTGACAATATTTTACTCTACTTAGCATCGCCTGCGTCCTCCCTGAACAGGATATTTCACATTTTCCTTGTGTACGGCAGATTTTCCGACTATAAAATAAATTGGACCAAGTCAGTGCTCTCTGCCCTTAATGGAACGATGCTCCCGCTTCCCCGAGGTTTTCAGATCATGGAAGCGACAGACAACTTCAAATACTTGGGAATCTGGGTCTCTAAGGACCCGTCCTGTTTTTACGAGCCCAACCTTTAGCCTCCCTTACAACCGCTCTGAAGTGACGTCCGACCCTGGAGGTAGCTACCTCTGTCCCTATTGGGGGGTGCAGCCCTGTTCAAAATGATGTTCCTCCCAAGATTCTTGTACGCATTACAGAATGCTCTGCACCAGGTCGAGTTGGCATATTTTAAGGAAATCAACAGTACTTTTTGAGACATACTATGTGATGGCAAACCACAACGGATCGTCATTCAAAAGATAACACCAGGGGGGTTTGATGGCGGAATGGGCCTCCCGGACATAAAAAAATATTACTGGGCATCACATCTCGCTGCAATCCACCAGTGTACATATAGACCAGAGGGAGACCCTGAATTCCAAATGGATAGGTGGCTCCTACCGGGGGGGGGGTAGTTTTGAAGGGGCAGTGTACTCCCGCTCGGTAAAGCTGAAACTGACAGGGCTCACAGACCACGCGGTGCAGGTGTGGAGGGCGGCCACGAAACGCATTGGCTGGGAGGACAAGATCACGCAGGCCATAACTCTTCGGTACAACCAGCAGCTGGGGAAGTTGATTCGCACAAAGGGTTTTGACAGTTGGGACCTAATAGGTATCTCAAGAGTGGGAGACTTGTGGAAGACGGGCGACATGATTCCCTTCACCCAATTACAGGATGAATACAAACTGGCAGGCACTGAGTGCTTTAGATATCTGCAAATCAGGCACGCTTTGCTAGCCATGCTATCCAGGGAGAAGTCACCACCTGAATCCTCCCCGCTCGATGATGTGGGTCTTAGATGGAGATCTGCCGGAGAAGGTCATATCACTTATCTATAAAAAAACTAGGCAATAACACGGCAGACCAGCTATTCCTGTTTTAGGCAAAATGGGACTATGATGTAGCGGGCTTGATGATGAAGAGTGACTCGCGGCATTGGCTGCTCCTAAAGAAGTGGCCATTTCCTCAAGGCTCAAATTAGTGCAGTTAAAGTTACTGCATAGGGCCTACCTAGCCGGCCCATTGCTTGTGCACATGTGCTATTGTACCGAGGGAGGGTGCCCCAGGAACTTTGGGAAGGAGGGCACTTTTATCCATATGCTCTGGGAGTGCATGACTATCCAAAAGTATTGGTCGGCAGTTTCAGGTCGCATGGAGGATGTATTGGGACAAAAGATACATGGGTACTCACAAACTTTCTCTCAGGGGCCAAATTTACAGTGTGGGTTGTGTTCCGAGGGCCGTACCAGTGGGGGTGGGTCAGTGGGGGAGTGGGCGGGGCTAGAGCAACAAAAAAAACTGTGACCATGAGGTTGAACACAGGTCCCTGCAGTGGATGGCTTTATCCACTGAGCCACCAGACCCAGCATACACACATCTCTCTCTCTCTCTCCCCCTCTCTCTTCCTCTATCTCCCTCTTTCAACCTCTCTCTCCCTCCCTCTCTCCCTCCATCTCTCTCTATTTCTTCCTCTGTCTCACTCCCTCTCTCACCCTCTCTCTCCCTCTCTCTCTCCCTGATTCCCTCTGTCTCACTCACTCTGACTGTCTCACTCCCTCTCTCTCTGTCTCCCTCTCTCTCTGTCTCCCTCTCTCTCCTTACCTCTCCCTCTCTGTCTCCCTCTTTCATTCCCTCTCCCTCTCTGTCTCCCTCACTCTGTCTCCCTCCTCACTCTGTCACCCTTCTCCCTCTGTCACCCTCCCACTCCCTCTGTCTGTCTGTCTCCCTCCCTCTGTCTGTCTCCGTCTGTCTCCAGGCCCGGACTGGCCGTTGAGGGCACCGGGCAATTCCCCGGTGGGCCGCATGGTTGGGGGCCGGTTTTGGGCCACTGGGGCCGTTTTTGTTACAGGGCCGTTATGCTGCAAAAACGGCCCTGTAACAAGAACGGCCGAAAACTGGCCCTGTCACAGAGCGCAGTTGCACCTCTCCCTTCTCCCCTCTCCTCCCGGAGGGGGGGAGGTGGGCCGGCCGAGCACTTTGCCAGGGCAGGTTCTGGTTCCCAGTCCGGCCCTGTCTTTCTCCCTCCCTCTGTCTCCCTCCCTCTCCCTTTCTCTGTCTCCCTTTCTCTGTCTCCCTTTCTCTATCTCCCTTTCCCTCCCTCCCTCCCTCTCCCTGTCTGCCTCCCTCTCCCTCCCTCCTTTCCCTCCCTCCCTCGCTCTCCCTCTGTCTGCCTCCCTTTTCCTCCCTCCCTTGCTCTCCCTGTCTGCCTCCCTTTCCCTTCCTCCTTTCCCTCCCTCCCTCGCTCTCCCTGTCTGCCTCCCTTTCCCTCCCTCCTTTCCTTCCCTCCCTCGCCCTCTGTCTGCCTCCCTTTCCTCCCTCCTTTCCCTCCCTCCCTCGCTCTCCCTCTGTCTGCCTCCCTTTCCCTCCCTTCCTTGCTCTCCCTGTCTGCCTCCCTTTCCCTCCCTCCTTTCCTTCCCTCCCTCGCTCTCCCTGTCTGCCTCCCTTTCCCTCCCTCCTTTCCTTCCCTCCCTCGCTCTCCCTCTGCCTGCCTCCCTTTCCCTCCCTCCTTTCCTTCCCTCCCTCGCTTTCCCTGTCTGCCTCCCTTTCCCTCCCTCCTTTCCCTCTCTCCCTCGCTCTCCCTCTGTCTGCCTCCCTTTCCCTCCCTCCCTCGCTCTCCCTCTGTCTGCCTCCCTTTCCCTCTCTCGCTCTCCCTGTCTGCCTCCCTTTCCCTCCCTCCTTTACCTCCCTCCCTCTCCCTCTATCTGCATCCCTTTCCCTCCCTCGCTCTCCCTGTCTGACTCCCTTTCCCTCCCTCCTTTCCCTCCCTCCCTCTCCCTCTGTCTGCATCCCTTTCCCTCCCTCCCTCGCTCTCTCCCTGTCTGCCTCCCTTTCCCTTCCTCTCTCGCTCTCCTGTCTGTCTGCCTCCCTTTCACTCCATCCCTCGCTCTCCCTGTCTGCCTCCCTTTCCCTCCCTCCTTTCCCTCCCTCCCTCTCCCTGTGTCTGCATCCCTTTCCCTCCCTCCCTCGCTCTCCCTCTGTCTGCCTCCCTTTCCCTCCCTCCCTCTCTCTCCCTCTGTCGGCCTCCCTTTCCCCCATCCCTCGCTCTCCCTGTCTGCCTCCCTTTCCCTCCCTCCCTCGCTCTCTCTGTCTGTCTCCCCTTCCCTCCCTCCTTTCCCTCCCTCCATGGCTGCACGCGGATGCCATGTACGCCATGTACGAGATTACCTGCCAGGTCATGTGGGGATGCTGTTGCTGGGAGAACGGGGTCACCGTAGTGATGCACTTGTGGAATGTGCAAATCACTTGGTGTCTTCAGCCGGGCCTCGGAGTAGCGCGGCGCTCAGGCAAGAGCTGAAGAGGCTCTCCACTACAAACGGCCTCTGTTTTAAACCCCTGTTCCCCGGGGATGTCACACGAGATTTGGATCAGCAGGGACACCCACAGTCAGGATTAAACGGGACCTTGTTTATGCAATTTTACAACAAGGCATTGAGAATGCAGAGCGCGCGCACTGATGATAGAGCGCATTAAGGATGCTCCCTTAAGGGTATATGATTTACTCAAAAGACTCCCAACACCGCACAATGGCAGTATGATTTTCGATTTCACTTGTAACTCGATTTGAGTCACTTATAAAGGTGAAAGTATTTAGACAGAGCACTTCAGAGATGGGCAGAATTAAACAAAGTCCCAGCCCTGGCCTCAGGGGTCTCACACACCTAGACCCCACCCCATTTGTGACTCACTCTGGCATCAGCCTTGTAGGTAGCCCAAGGGCTTTAGGTTTAAGCCCTGCAGTGCCCAGCCGTAACTGTCAATCAGGCTTCATCACAGCCACACCGAGCACTTCACAAGACCACATGTATGTATGTTAATGAGGCTTTTGTATTTCACCTCTTAGCGCCCCTGCAGCCCCACTCTGACTGTGGATGGAATGAATCGCCCGGCCCCCACAGAGCAGCAGAGTCTCGGCGAGCAGTGTTGCAGACACTTAAATTTTTTTTTTTAACAAGGGTAAATTGTCTGCAAGGTCCGCGGGCCGCCAGGTAAGGCTTGCCGGGCCGCTGACGGCCCGCGGGCCGTACTATGAGTACCCCTGATCTACAGCAATAGTCCCGAAGCCATTATAACTAACTTTTATTTCCTGTTGACACTCTATGATACTTCTGTTCAAAAGTTTTTATTTTGTCTCTCCACATGCCCTATAAGATTTGTTGCTCTTCTGTCTTCTGGTACTTTACATGTCTCATAAGATGGGTTGTTACCTCTGTTCAACATTATAATTGTGTTTTCCACGTGCTTCATTAGACTTGTTGCATTTCTGGTACCTCACATGTCCCACAAGATGGGTTGTTTCTCTTTGTTTTTTGTATTTGTGCTTGTTAAGGTCCTCTATGGTGTTGTATTCATGCTTTTACCTCCTGTCACTTCCACTGTACAGCGCTCTGATACCCATAGGGGTCACGGTTGCACTTTATAAAACGTTTCAAATAAATAAATACTCAAGTGAGTGGCACAATAAGGGCTGTAGGCCCACTAATAGAATTTAATTGACAAGCTCTGGCTATATGTAGTACCACTTTACAAGGAACTTACAAGTAAATTAAATGTGCAAATTGAATGTAAGCCAATATTACCCCCTTTACAGGAGTGAGCACAAGCACTTTAGTACCGGTTAGCAGTGGTAAAGTGTGCAGAGTCCTAGTGCCAACAAAAAACAATTTGGCAAAACAGGTGGAGTGAAGGCAAAATGGTTTGGTGAACACCATACCAAAGATGTCAGGTCTAACAACCCACTGTTATTTTTTCATATTTTTCCATTTGGGAACTGTAGGAAATTTGATCTGTGCTCCACAAGTAATCTCATAGTAACTCACTCAGGGCCCAATTCACAAAGGTAAACTTAGATCTGAAGTCTAGGTGGGTTAGACCTGAGTCTAACTCTAGGCCTGAAATCTAAACTTAGACCTGAAATCTAAATTTAGACCACAGGTTTAAGCTGAGACTTAGGTCTAAACCTTGTCCTCAGGTCTAAACTTAGACTTCAGGTCTAAGTTTACCTTTGTGATTCAGGCTCTCAGTGAGTAAGATGAGTAGAGAGAGAAGTGCATATGTGAGAATCAAATACATGATTGACAAACTCTGTCACAAAAACAGGAGAGGCAAGATGTGCGAAATAGAGAAAGAACAGATTGTGTAGATAAAGGAAGGAGAAGTGGGGAAAGGTAAAAAGATAGAAAAATACACAATGGAAAGAAAATTATGAGAAAGGGAGCCAGGCAAGGAAATAGGTGTTATTGGCTACAATGCATTTCATGTGACCAAAAGATTTAAGTAATCTCGGTTTCACAAATAACACAATTCTGGGCAATCACTTTTCTCCCATGGTCACAATTCTGTATTCTGTCAAATTTGGGCGAGTATAATGTTTATTTTAGTTAATAAATACTCACTGAAAAGAGATTGTATGAGAAAGGGAGGAATTGTGGACGATTCAAGGAGAGAAAAGGGTGAAATGTAGAGAGAGGTGTGGCTACTTTTAAGCCTAACATAGACATGCCCCTTTTGTGTTTAGTTTTTTCTTGTGATATATAATCTCATTTGCTTCCTGTGATGAGTCAACAGGTTTCATTTACCTGCGCAGGTCTGTAGGCGCATTATAGTCCATCTGCGAGCTCTGCTGCTTATGTCACTCTTGGGGCGATGTATATAATTTCTTTCAGTTCATGTGTAGAGCATGCATTATCTGAAAATGTAAAATCTTTTTCTACAGAGACTCAGCACAGATGGTATTGCAATAATCCAGCTGAGATAGCATCAAGGCCCTTATGATTTGGGGCAGTTGGTTCTGTTATGTGGTCACATTAAGCCCGGGCAGATACACCACCATTTTACAGGTAGCAGCCTTTACAACGCGTTGTTACATTGCTTTCCATAACAACTCGGTTGTTACAACGACCGCGTGTTACAACGCAATGCCATTACAACGCAAGTCATTAGATCGACTTGCTCTAGATGGCGCTCCAACCTAAGGAACAGCATGATTTACTATTCCAACACTTTTCCTACAGTTTTACAGGGTGGTGTTGGAATAGTAAATTATACTATTCCTAACGTTGGAGCGCCATCTACTGCAAGTCGATCTAATGACGCGTTGTAAAGGTATCGCGTTGTAAAAACACAGTCGTTGTAATGACCGTGTTGTTATGGAACACGATGTAAAAGCACACGTTATAGCATGCTACATTCCCAATGTACATACTTTCAGTTAAAGTTGACATCTTTGATGAACGTTGACACTTAACACTCATTTGCTTGTGCGCATGTATGGAATAATATTCTCTAAAGTGACTTTGCTTACGTTTACATTTCTTCTTAAGCATATTATCAGAGCCTTGAATATTCTGTACAAAGGATTCACTGGGAAAAATGTTTATATTTGTTATTGTCCGCTCAGCAACAGCTCTGTAAGGATAGAATAAATAATGTCATTCTTACTGGGACTTCACCATGACAACATGGGGGAAGTTTATTATATAAACATCGCTCCTTGGTCTAGTTAGAGGAGCATTTTGCTGACACTGTTTAGGTTGCCCCATGCTGGAATTCCAGCCCAGCTAGAATCCTGTATACCTCCTGAGAAAGATGGCACCCAGCTCTTCAATCTGGGGAGTTAGATCACCCTCAGGGATTCTGGCGGATTCACCCACCCTGGCTCACTAGCATAGGGAGCGCTAGGTAGGCCCACAATTATAACTATGTTCATATGCGAACATAGATTCTATGTAACAGCTCAGTGGTTGAACTGTTCATTTTCTTTACCATTCTCTTGATGCTGCTTACTCTGTTTTGTTTCCTTCTATTGATAATTGCAGAACACGTAATGTACACAAGAACCTTCTTGCTTCAATAAATATTTGAAAGGGCAATTCGAGTATTTCTTCTGTTCCCCTTTGAACATGCATGAGCTACCCAATGAAAGGGCTTTAGATCTGTTTCTGTTTCTGTGATTTCCTTGAGGAGTCAGGGTTATCATGTTCTAAGATTGCCCATACCACCTGTTGCCTTGCTTTGTTAGGGGTACAGGTGGTGCACTGTGAGCTAGCCAGGACTAAGGCCAACATATCCCTATGGTGTGCATGGACTCAAGTCTTGCACAGTTTTGACGTTTATGTTGTCCAACAAACACACAGTGTCATTGAAAAAGTATTAACCGTACCACAGTTCACCTGTAGGAACTGGATTGCCCTTCTATTACTATGGGTTGGTAGTTTACATGTTCTGCAATGGTTGTTACCTGTTGTTAGAAGGGAAGGCCATGGAGAACCAGAAATAAGGGTTTTAACACTCTGTGTATTTGAGAGCCTGTTCCCAAATGCTAAGTCCTTATGACTTGAAGTATGTTCTCATTTTTGCCTAAATCCCTATGATCTCTTTATTTTTTTAACCATTTTCACAATTTGACAAGCAAAATTCTGAAGGGTGGATATACAACTTGTTGCAAAGCATAAAACATTTCACATCCTTAAGGTACTTAGGGCCAGATGTAGGAGCCCTAATACCGGTCGGAAACGGCCGATTTCAGCAGTTTCCGACCGGTATTAGGCTTTTCAGATGTAGGGGTCCTACTGAATCGGTACTTTTACCGATTCTGTAATTTTACCGAATCAGTAAATATACCAAATCGGTAAAATACTGAATCGGTATATTTACCGAATCGGTAAATCCATATGTGGCTGACACTCCTAAGAGTGCCACAGGCCCTTAAGAGTCGGTATTTTACCACACAATCCTATTGTGTGGTAAAATACCGAATTCAGGTGTGCATGCACATCTGTGCATGCACACCTGTGCCATGTGACACACAGACATGCCCTTAGGGAATGTATGTTTGCCACATGTCACACAAGCCTGTACTTGGGGTACTAGAGGGTGTCAAAGTGACACCCCCTGCACCCTTGCAGGATTCGGTATTTACCGATTCGGTAAATACCGAATCGGTATTTCTCATTGATTCCTATGGGTTTCAAGGCCCATAGGAATCAATGGGCAATACCAAATCGGTATTTACCGAATCGGTAAATACCGAATCTTACAGATTCGATATTCCTAAATTCGGAATTACCTAAATCTGCCCCCTTCCCATTTACAGACTCTTAAATACCGATTCGGTAAAATTCGGAATTTAAGAGTCTGTAAATGGGAATTACCTACATCTAGCCCCTAGTGCTGATAAATGTAGGTTAATCTGTAGTCGTGTTGAAAAGTTATTTCCATTCCATTTTAAACTTTATTTCGGTTTGTTGTGAACCATAAAAGTACAAGACACAAATTTTAAGCAATAAAATAATACACTGTTACATCCTAGTGTATGTACATAGTCTGCAAGTTTCCTTTAGGTGGCGGAATCCCGTAAAATATCTAAAACAATAAGTTATGTATTAATCAAATTAAAAAGTTAAAATACAATAGAGACCCAGGGCCTCCTGATGTGTTGTCCAACTACAGTCCATAAGCTTGTGTTTCTTTATTGCTTCCGGAGCATTCTCCGTCTTGTCAGCCACATAGAAAAAAGAAACTTAGCTATGGCAGTAACTACTAGTGCATTAGTGTCAGATTTTAAAATTCTAAAAAACTCTAAATAATTCCTGACCCCTAAGTTCAAGCATAGTTGTAAAATCCATTTCTTTCTACTGCTATAATAGCCAGGGCAAAACAAAATGACATGCACAAGGGTCTCATTTGGGATTTTGCATCCTGGGCACGGGTGAGCTGGACCCTCTTTCCATTTATCTATATATGAGTGCAGGGGCAATGTGCCGTATCTAAACTGTAGATACAGGTTCTTGGCTAAAACCGGTTCAATCCTATCTAGTTCCTTCTCAAAGCTATAAGCGTTCTTAAGATCTAAAAAACTATCTGTGAGACTGGAGGGCCTGGCTGAATGGAAGACTTCCTGCAGATTATAGTGTTTTATGGTCGCAGCCAGAGTTTGTCTCGAGGTAGCTTGGCATGCCACTTCCGGATTGGACCACAAATTCTCCATACCAATCCTGGTAGCTTGCCTCCTTATGAATGATAGCCACTGTATCTTGCCTGAGCCCTGACAGGCCATCACGATCTTTAGTTCCTCCCTGTAGCTCTCAAGCTCTGGCACACTCCACAATCTGCGCCAATAGAGGAGTGGGCGAGAGGCAATTGCCTCTGCAATTGGCCTCAGATTTAGATCCAGCCTTAATGGGATTAATGGTGTGCTTTTAGGTAGGGTGAGCAGGTGCCTAATAAAGTTATTCTCAGTAACACTGAGCTCGTTTACTGGTCGGTGCCCCCAAAGTTCCGCCCCATAAAGAGCGGAAGATCTAGCTTGAACTTTATATATTTCTAACGGTACACTCACTAGTTTATGCACACAGGTTTTCTGCACTCTTAGAATTCCCCCCGGGGACTGTGAGAGCCCTAGGTTGGCCTTAGACATTTGTGTGTCCCACCCCATTTTGTCTTTTAGCGCCAAGCCTAAGTAGACAAAGTTGTTTACCCTTTCCAGGGAACGTCCATCTATTTTAGGGTGCGGACAGTTGATTGTGCTGGCGTTAAACACCATGTACTTGGTTTTATCTATGTTAATCACCAGATTCCTACGTTTACAGAAATCGGTGAATTGGTCCAACACCCGCTGCATCCCCATTGGTGTTTTAGAGAGCAGCAAGGTGTCGTCCGCAAACATTAGTGCAGGGAATTTTGCGCCAGCTAAGCTAGGGGCGTCAATGTTTATTGCACTGATCAGATCGTCTATAAGGCCATTTAAAAAGAGAGAAAATAGGGTAGGGGCAAGTACACACCCCTGCCTAACACCCTTCTCGATTGGGAATGCTCTGGTGAGCTGGCCAAATAAGCCAAAACGTACCTTTGCAAAAGTACCTTCATGAAGTCGTTTGAATTGATGGCACAGGTAAGGAGGGATCCCCATATTAGTTAGTATACCCGACAGTTGGTTCCTGTCCACCATATCAAATGCGGATTTGAGGTCCACGAAGGTTAAGTACACGCTTCCCCCATCCAAAACCACATGCTTCCAATAGAGTAGCTGAAGCCGTAGTAGTTGGTCTATGGTAGATGTTTTTGCTCTAAACCCTGCCTGCAGGTGGGAGAGAATGTTATTCTCTTCAATCCAATCCTGCAGGCGTTGTAGGAGGAGCCTGGCATAGATTTTTTGCGTGACGTCAAAAAGGCTAATAGGCCTATAATTTGATGGTACCAGGGGAGAGCCCTTTTTATAGACTGGAATGATTTCAGCCCCCAACCATGTACTAGGGGGTTCTTGTCCGTTCAAGATGGTGTTAAATAGGACAGTCAGGTAGGGGACCCAAATCTTCAGCTCATCTCTGTAGAGATCTCCAGGGATCCTGTCTAGTCCCGGGGCCTTATTTGGCTTCAAAGCTAGTACCGCTAGGGTCACTTCCGACATAGTAAATGGTGGGAGGAGGTGGCTTGGATCCAGCCTCGGCAGGGGGCTTGGAGAATCCAGGGTTAGAGGAGCGGGACTTGAATAGAGATCTCTAAAATAGGCACACCAGGCTTCCTCAGCGATGTTAGGGTCAATCTTAGAGTTACCCTCTGGCTTCCCAGTATGGACCAAGTTCCAAAAGGAGCGTGCGTCTTTGGCAATTAATGCCTGCTTAATTGTGTGCCATCTCTCAGTTTCCCATTCAGATTTAGCATGGGACAGGAGATCCTTGTAAGCCTTTCTTGCGATCATAATGGAAGTCCTACTGCCTGATTTTAGGGTGGATACTAAAATTGATTTCGCCCTCCTACATGACTGGTTGTACCAGGGATTAGAGTCCCGTGGCCGCCATTCGCTCTGTTTGGAGGGTTTGTTGAACCTGCCCGCCAAGACCGTCATTAGTTCATTATGGATTTCTAACACTTTTGCGTCTTCCTCAGAATTTAGGCCACTCTCGTACAATGTTGACAACCGTTCAAGCTGGGGAATTACACTTTTGTATATCAGAGCCAGTTTTTCTAATGATGTCTTAATAGTGGCCCACCGAACTCTTCTGCCACCCTGTCTAATCCTTATATTACTAGGGATGGCTTCGGCCTCTTGTTGCACCACCTCAGGATGAGGGAGGTCCAGCTCTACCACCAAAGGGTTATGATCACTGTCCGAGCGATCGTGTACATAAAAATTACAAATCAGTGGCCATAGGGACAAACTAGACATAATATAATCAATTAATGACGAATGGCCCATTCCATTATATGTACACTTTCCCGGGCTATCCCCTGGGAAACGGCCGTTGCATGCTCTTAGTGAAAATGTATACGTCAATGATGTGAGCTGCATAACCATAGGTGTCCAGGATTTGGTTTGGTAGGTATTAGGGGCTGGAATCTGGCAAGCGTCGTCCTCGTCTGCCGATATCTGGGTAACCCCCCCAAGTGGCTCATAATGACAATTTCCTTATTTACAGTTTAACTCATTCTCCCAAATTTGAATTAAAATGTGTAAAAGCAATTAATTCCACAGTTTCTTTAAAATAGATATAACTTTGTAATCTGCACCAATATATGGAGATCTATTAGTCATGGCTTTGTTCTCTACTTTATCATAAACATAAACCTAGTGCACTGTTTATGGCAGAGCTTAGCTTTTCAGGTTTTGAACTGACTGTCCTAACCTAATGATGTATACTATTGATACAAACATATACTTGAGAGACATCCTGTCAATTCATCTATTAATGTAACCAACATGAAACTCCAGTTCTACTGATTCGATTTTTGTTGTTTTGGTCTTGTTTTATTTATTACATTTTGGTCTGTTTTTCTCACCTGGTGTGGGATCCTTTTCATGTGGTGTTGTCACTTTCATACTGTTTGAAGTGCAGCATAAATACTTTGCACATTGCCTTTAAGTTGAGCCTGACTGCTCTGTGCCAGGCTACTAGAGGGTTGACCACAGGTTCATTTTAGGGTTGGCGTGTGCCTCACCCTGACATGCATTGCGGTTGCTGCATGACCAGGGCTTACACTCTAATTGACCAGCAACCCAGTTTCTCACAGCTACGTCATTGAGGGCTCAGTAGTCCACACATAAGTGCAAGTGAGTAGGCCCTTCCTTTGGCACTAGAACTACAGGACTAGACCAAGGATTATGAGATCTTTCAATGACTCCCAGGACCAACATACATGCCTGGCCCTGAGTCTAGAGAAGAACTCTACGACCCATTAACATTACATAATGTGCAGCAGTGGCATATCTGCTGCTTTAACTAATATTGTTCAAAACACACTTATTCTTACATCTTTAACGTGGGCGTTCAAGGCCAATTTAATTCCAAGAACCACTGTCACTCTTGGAACTAGTCCCTCTCAAACTAACATTAGGCTTTGTAGTCATTTTTTAAGGATTCTAAAGTCACTGAATGGCAACATTTTGTGTGCCTAATAAATGTTCACGTTGTACATTTTGTAATATACATATTATGTGTAACTTATTGCTATGTCGAACTACAAAACAAGTGCATATAAAGGGGCCAGTTGTAATACAGCTGAAAATGGTCAGCTTTACCTCTCACTGCCTCTTCTATAGACCTTTCCTTGCAGCACTGGTGATTGCCCAATGGCACCACTTCTTACTTACCACCTACCACTGTCCAGGGCGAAACCAATTATGCATCAAACCACTACAGAGGTGGCGTAAAAGCAAATAAAAAGTACAATGAGTAATGCTACAGAGGGATCCGTTCTTATAGTTGTGCACAGCAGTGCAAAGCTATGTCCTCTGTCAGCTGCCATTACCTACTCCCTGCTGTTTTCTGTTGTTTTACCAAATTCCAAGCAACTAGCCTGCAATATTTGCAGTCAGCTCATTACCTTCTATGGATAGAATGATGGTGGCTACGCCAAAGTCTTCGCACATCTTAGGCCACACAAACACATTTTGGAAAAGCAATATAAACAGTAAACAAATTCTGAATTGGTGCTTTCTTGGTATATACACCCTGCCACGTGGGGTGTGATAGCCAAAACTAGGGAATCCTGGTTGGCATGCACATATCAAAAGAAAGTACTGAAGCACACATGGAAGTACAAAAGTATGATATACATTCAAATGACAGAATCTTCTTATGCAAAGTTGAAGTTGTATTGCATGTGATTTATTCTATAAACGGTTACTCACATTCTTTGATCTGGGTGTAATATCCAAACCAGTCAGGCAGCCGACACATGTTTCGTCATACGACTTTTTCAAGGCTGAAAAGATATTGCTAGCAATCAGGTCTTTTTCAGTGAGGTGCTGTGGTATTGATCATTTACTTTATTAGAGGTGTTGTGTTTGCTGCACAGGAGGCACATGAACCTACTGAACTGCCATACTAATAGTCGGAAGTCAATTGCTTATTAAGAGTCTGCTTTTAAATCTCCTACCCTAAATGAATGACTGAGTCATTGCCTCACTAACTACATTCATATTGCACACACTTTCAAAAAGGATTTCTGCCTATTGGTATGGCCTGGTTTGTTGCACGTATGATTCACAAAAAACATATGTTACACCTTTACATGGTCATAGGGATAATTCACCCCATATTTCCACTCCCGCTGTTGTAGCCAACACATGCTAGACTTAACAAGCATATGTGAATGGCAGGAACAAAAAAATCTCACACTGAATTTGAATTTGAATTTAAAATATTTGTATAGCGCAGCGTACACCAAACGGTTTCTTGGCGCTTAGGAGGCATGGAAGGCAGGAGCAGAGAGAAAAGAAGAGAAGGATTTACTGTGGGAAAGCTTGACTGAACAAAAAGGTTTTCAAGCCCTTGCGGAAGAGGGAGTAATGTTTGGCCGATCGTAGATGGTCGGGGAGGGAGTTCCAAAAGGTGGGTGCCAGAAATGAGAAATTGGACCCTCCCCACTTTTTCCTCTTATAGCGGGGTACCTGTAGGAGGGATTGGGAAGATGATCGGAGCTCTCTGGTGGGGACATATTCCTTTATCAAGGAGGAGATAAAGGCAGGGGCTGATCCCTGGCGTGCCTGGAAAACCATGCAACCGGTTTTAAAGAGGGAACGTTGCCGAACAGGCAACCAGTGTAGCGCCTTCAGTAGTGGCGTTGAATGATGGGAGCGGGGAAGGCCGTACACTAACCGAGCCGCCTGATTTTGCACAAGCTGGAGTTTTCGTAAGCTATAGGCCGGAATGCCGTTGTACAGGGCATTGGCATAGTCCAGCCGGGAGATCCCAAGGGCAGACATAATCAACTTTAGTGACAAGGGGGAAAAGAAGCGGGAGACAGTGCGAATAGTGCGGAGAGTGAGAAAGCAAGAAGAGACGACGAAGCTGATTTGTGAGTGAAGGGTGAGGTGATTATTCATTTTAATACCTAGGGTCTTGACTGTAGGAGAGGGAGTGGGAGGGGAACCTAAGGAAGAGGGCCAAAAAGAAGAGTTCCAGGGACTGGAAGAGCCACCAGTGAGGACCAGCTCGGTTTTATCCGGGTTCAACTTCAGATGGTTGTGGCTCATCCAGTCCCTGATGAAAATCATAATGGTTTGAAAATTAGAGATAGAGTGGGAAGAAGAGGAAAGATTGAAGATGAGCTGGAGGTCATCTGCATAGTTGTATACAGTGACCTCCAGCTGCTGGAGTGCGAAAATAAGAGGGTAGATATAAAGGTTAAACAAAAGAGGAGAGAGAGAGGAACCCTGGGGGACACCACAAGTGATCTTGAGTGGAGTTGCCGTGAAATCCCCCAGCCGGACCGCCTGGGTGCGATCCCGCAGGAAGGACGAAAGCCAGACCAGGGCTGAGCCCCCGATTCCCGCCGCTCTGATACGTGAAAGCAAGATGGAGTGGTCCACCGTATCAAAAGCGGCGGAGAGATCGAGGAGCACCAGGGCCTGATGTTTGTTTTGGTCTAAGCCCTCCCTGAGGTTGTCCAGGACCGACACCACGACGGACTCGGTAGAGTGCCTAGGCCGAAAGCCCGATTGACAGGACGCCAGACCCCCGGTTGCTTCCACGTGGGCGCTAAGAACCGAGGTGACATGGCGCTCAAGCACCTTGCCAAGGTAGGGCAGCAAGGAGATGGGCCGGTAGTTGATTGGGGTGGATGGATCGGTGCCAGGTTTCTTTAAAATGGGCACAATAGTAGCCGATTTGAGAGCTGGGATCACAACCCCTTGTGCAAGGGAACTGTTGAGGAAGGTGATCGTGGGCTGAGGGCAGACGGAATAGATTGCGGGCCGGACAGATATCGGCCGGGGAACCTGACTTTACTTTAAGGAGTGTTTCCAAAAATACTTCTTCCGTGAGAGGGGGGATCGAGAGTAGACAAGGTTGAACAGTGGGAGGGAGGGGATCAACATAAGTAGAGGAGGGGGGAGGGATGTTGATCTTGATATTAGAGATTTTGTCCAGAAAATAATGATTCAGTGAGTCACACAAGGACTGGGTAGGGGGAGGTTTAGGAATGATCCTCTCTGAAAAGGCTAAATCATGAACGACGGTGAAGATTTCTCGCGATTGGTTCTCTGCCGCTAGAATTTTAGATGAGAAATGGGCAGTTTTGGCTCCTAAGATGGCTTTTTTGTACTCCTGCAGTTGTGTGAGGTAGTGAGTTTTCTGTAGGGGACAATATTCCCTTCTCCACAATCTCTCAGCTCGCCGGAGGGACAACTTTTTTTCCTTTAGGTCTTCGTTGAACCACCGGTTCGCCTCCTTAGGTCTTTTGGTTGATATCCGGCGTAAGGGGGCTATTGAGTTGCAGCCTCCCGCAAGCCAGGTATCAATCACAGTAGCTTGTGATGAGGAGGATAGGCCCGCCAGGTCAGGTGAGGAGTTTAAAAGGGAAGATGATAGTGATGTAAGGTCAACACGATTCCAGTTCCGTGCCCAGGTGTTTTTTGCCAACGGAACCTTAGTAGCGGGGTTGAGGTGAAGGGAGAAAGAAATAAGGGCATGATCAGACCATGGGCATGGGGACACTGATATGGAAGAAATGGCATAGTTAAGGGACCAAACTTGGTCTAGTACGTGTCCATGTACATGTGTCGGAACTTGAATGTGGGGGATAAAATTCAGTGATTGAAGTAGTTCTGTGAATTGCTTGGAGGCTAGGCATTCAAAGGGATCATTGGGCCAGTAGTTAAAATCACCTAGTACTAGGACTGATGCATGATTAACCGCCAGCGTGGCCAGTAGATCCTGAAAGGCTGGCATCCGTCTTTCTTATCTTTAAGGTGTTGTGCTATACATTGCCTAAAGTGTGTATTTCTATGGCTAGGAAATCTAATCTATTCAAATGAAACTTCTGATTTTCTCTTTATTTCAAGTTCAAACAGGCCATGTCTGTTTGCTCAGTGCACTAATGCATCCATTGTAGGGGTCTGTGTTCGACTTCATGGTCATAGGTCCAAATCCTAGCAGGTCCACTCAGTATTTCATCCACCTGAGGTTGATAAAATGAGTACCATCGAGTTGGGTAACAATGAACTTCTAATATTCAGCACCAATATACCCTTGGGTGAACATGCGCTTTACAAATACACGTTATGTTAAAAGTACTCCCTTAACTTATGCCCTCATTTCCTACTCACTCGTCGTGAAAAGGGATGCACATTTTCACACTATTAACAACAATTAATTAGATCTACATTAAATAATTGTAATTTACTTTTGCTGAAAATGTGTAAGGAATAGATACAGACTTGGTTGTGTAAAGCCACTACATTATAACAGAACGTTTTCATCTTATTTGCTTAGGACTCCTCTGACACACCCCTGGAAATGCCATGTGGTATAACTTAGACTATATGAATCAGCGTGTGTCCACATAGTCTGAACAAGTGTAAGATGGCAATAGAGGGCATCCTGTGTGGAATTACATCAGTTCCAAGAGTGTTAATCAGGTATAAATTAGACAGTAGCTAGTCATGACTTCTTAGAGGCATCAACATCCTCTGTAAATCGCTTCAGTAGCACTTACCAAACCAAAACCATTTTAGGAGCAAAAAGCAGTATAAAAAATCGTACTTGGTAAAAACTTTTTTTTAAAGCACTGAAAAAGATTTAGGCCCAGATTAACAAGTTTTACCCTGTAAAGTAAATGAAAAAATATTTTGTTCTGGGTTATCATCACAATAAGGACGCAAACCTGTGCAAAATATTTTTTCATTTACTTTCCAATGTAAAACTTGTTTAGTTCTGGAAAGTTGCATGAAAGTTACACAAAGCAGCCTAAAGCTCTGCTTAGATTTACTCTGCATCATGGGAACGTTCCGTGGGGGGTACATGGGAGTTCCCATGCATCCACCCATGTTTTTTGACACATACCCCTATCTACTACCAATAGGGTTTTGCGCCAAAAAATAACACCCCTTAAAAGCAGGCAATAAAAAGGAGAAATGCTCTCCTAACTTTTCCCACTTTGCATGAGTGCTGAACTGTACAGCACACATCGGAAGTTGGAAAAATGTCTCTGTTTTTGTATTGAAAGAGTACCAATCCAGTACAATACCTATACTTGACTTATGCATACACCTTTGCACTTTTGGTGCAAATGTGAGTGTGGTGATCAGCAGACTAAGGGGTAAATTCACAAGAACTTGTGCTAAACATCACCAAATAATGCTAACGCAACTCTACACATTGCAGCCTATTGCGGGAAAATAACCCTGTGTCAACGTGGAATTGACAACACAGCGGTACCATGCAATAGTCTGCCGAAACCGCGGACAATGTCCGCGATACAACCACCTCGACAGAGATAAAAGCACAAACCTCAGCGCGAAAAAACATGCAATGAGCCAAAGCTCAATGAGGAAATCAGTGATAAGCAGTGCCAGGCCTGAATACACACAAGGCAGGCTGGACAAATCACTATAAAAGTAGACCAAACACCAAACACTAACTGACCAACACCCAAGGACCATGGAGGCAGCCGGAGCAGGTGCAGAGGATGAGCGCAACCCCACAAGCACCCCGGACGACCAGCCTGGGACCTCTGGGACAGGGAAGTGCAAGGACAAGAAGAAGAGGAAGACGAAGTTCAGTGCGCCGGAAAACAGGAACCTGATAACGGAGGTGATGAAGCACCAACAACAACTGTTCGTCACCTTCAACGTGTCACTGGGCACCAAAAATGAGATATGGCGGGACATCGTGGACAAGGTGAATGCCGTCTGAGAGCACAAGAGGTCAATGAACGAGGCCAAGAGGTGATGGATTGACATCAAGTGCAAGACCAAGGAGAAACTTGCAGCCAACCAGAAGGCAGCAATGCAGACTGGAGGTGGGAGCCCAGTGCCACAGCTCGTGCTGGATGACATGGAGGAGCTGGTGTCAACAGTCATCAGTGTGGATACTGTGGGCAGAGTCGGGGGACCGGACACTGTGATAGGTTTCTTTTTCGATGCCCCGCCCATTGACATTTACATATGCAAGTTAGCATCATGTGTCTAACTGATGAAGTATACACTTATGCTCTTACGTTATTTTTTATTGCTCATGTGATTATGCGGAGCCGAGCCTCAGCGTCTCTGGTGCATGAGAACACTACTGATAAGGAACTTGTTAGTTTCGGCCACAGTTAGCTGAGAAACGAAAACTGCTGCATTAGTGATTTTCTTATTCCTACGGGAGGGGTGGATGGGCGAGTGCGACTCGCAGACACAGAGGAATACTCAAAATGGAGGCACACAAGCTAAGCTAAGGAAACCAAATATCACCACACGTATAAATGAATAATCACATGAGCAATAAAAAATAAAATAATCCCATTATCCTGATGAAGTTCAGTCGCTAATCTGTGGAGTTTCTGTACTGCTAAGTTAACTGTCGGGGCTGAGTCAGGAATATAAACACAGCAGGACGTCCCAATGACGTGGCAGGCTCCGCCCCTATCAGCAAGGATGACGTCTAACACCATCCTGTTTTGGATCGTGAATAATCTCATAGCCTGCATCTCAACAGACATATTAGTAGCAATGTCTGCTTCAGTAATAACCACTTTCTCCATCACCCTCGACAACCTACGGATGGCCCTGCTGTTAAATATCGGACCGCAAAAAGGCAAGAGGCCCTTAGAGAAATCTGTCCATTGTTGTAAAGAGGTGTCAGTCTGATCTACGTCGTCAACCTGAAGTGCCCTCCTTTTACACTGTTCTGGCGAGCTGGTAAACCTACGGTGAGTCTTATGATAGTCAGAAGGTGCCACATACACAGGTGGGATCATATAAGCTAGATAACAGACTCCACCCCAACCCTCAGGCAGCCACAAATACCCATTGTCCCCGCACACGAAGTAAATGTTGGGAGGCGTGACTAGAGAAGGGCTAAGGGGCAGGCGTATTGATGCTGTCACGTTACAGGAACTGTTCCCAACCTTTATAGGACCCCTTCCTGCAATACAAAAGAATGGTGATGGTCCTACAACTGCTAAGGGCACCAAAGACTTGTTGCTACCATTTCCCTTTGGCAGGTGCCTATAGGACAGGGAGGAATTTAACTGTAGGAAACTCTCTCTAACTCTGTCAGTGTCATTGGGAGTCAAAAATCGTCCTATTTTCTTTTCACATGTCTCCAAAAATGTTTGGTCGAAAGGTCCATCAGTATACAACCGTCCAAGGGAAGAAGCGGGCATAGGGCGTACTCGCATTGTCATAGTAGATCCTCTGTCTTGTAGTCAGGGAGTTAGAAAATCCGGCTGTTGGAAATATTTGACCATACCAATCAGAGTGTACCACCCCACACAACTATTCACTGGTGTCAAGGGAAGTGCTAAAAATCTATCCTTTTTGTAAGCAGCAGAGGGTAACAATCCACAAACCCACTGTTACATTATACATGGCATGAGCATGATGTAGAGTCTTAATAAAAACATTATCTTTGTAACCTTTACGCAAACTTTGTTCACCATAATCAACAGTAATCATGTTATGCTCGGGAATAGCAGAAGGTGTGGGGGCAAACACATGTACAGGATAAGCTTTGTCCAGAAAAAACAATAATCCAAGAGTCACAAGGAAAGCAATGAGCACTATTATGATGACCACTATTTTCCCTTTTCGTGATAAGGCCAACCATGGGGAATCAGGCTCGGGTCTACGAGGAGCCGCAAAAGGCTGCTCCTCGTCGGGGACGGGACGACCAAAGGGGTACATTTCTTTTATCAAAAATCAAAAATCAAAACCAAAAATAGGGAAGAAAAAAACTAAACTAAGAAAAAAATAGTCCCAGTCACTCCCAAAACCGGCCAGAGGGGTTCTTCAACCCTTAAAAGGGATCTTCGTCCCTGTGTCCGTTAAAGCCTCACAGGTAGACTTCTATTGTTCATTCCCTAATCCCTCGTTGGAGTTGCACAGCTGTCGCAACTCAGGAGCACTAATCTGGGCCCAGGCACCGCTCTAATGTCTCGTAAAACAGAATCTTCGGCCAAACACCAGGGCTCTTACAAGTCCATCCCTATCACTAGTCTTCTTCTGTGAGATAATGTCCACTCCGCCACCTGTTCCAGTACCCTATCTAAGCCCTTCTTCCAGTGTTTAGTCCCTTATGCCTTTCTCCTTTCTGGGCCGCAGATTATAGCGAGTGCTCCCTCGCACTTCAGGATCTGTGAACAAAATGGGGGTATCTTTGGCCAATGTTGCGTCCGTTGATGCCTGATCACTATTATCAATGGGAGTGTTGGAGCTTGAAATTTTTTCTTTCTTTCTTTTTACTGCACTCGGCTCCCCTCCCCTCAGTGAGGCATCAGAGAAAGGAGTGTATCTCGGTATTTCCTCACACTCCTGGTCAGCAACACCATCTCTCACCCATTTGTCATAGGGTAATGGAAGCGGGACCTTCTTCACATGCGATGCATGCGTCCATGCCTTCCGGCCTTCAACTCGAAGTGCGGTACGCGTTGTGAGGAGCACTTGCCTCGGCTCCGACCATCTGGGCTCCAGACAGGATTTCCGCTGATATCGTTTAATCACTACCCAGTCCCCAGGTAGGATGGAATGTCCGGGCCCCTCCGGCAACGGCTTCAGGGTGTCTGCTACCTGCTGATGAATAGAACGAAGATCTTTAGTCAAAGCATACAAGTAGTCTATCAACAAAGGATACTCAATTTCAGAAAAACATTTAGGTCTTGGTACTCCCCACACGTTGGCAGGACGGCCAAATATCACCTCGTGAGGGGAGACACCCGTTTTGGAGTTAACTGTCACTCTGGTAGAAAGCAAGGCTAAAGGAAGGGCATCTGGCCAACGGAGTCCTGTACTCTCCTGTATTTTGGCCATTTTTAACTTCAATGTTCCATTAAATCTCTCTACGAGTCCCGCGGCCTGAGGGTGTTGGGCCGCGTGGAACTTTTGGGAAATCTGCAGGCCCTTACATATCTGTTTCATCAATTCAGCATTAAAGGATGTGCCATTATCACTCCAAATCACCCTAGGCAATCCAAAGCGAGAAAAATATTCCTTAATCAACATCTTGGCTGTGGAAATGGCTGTGCAATCTTTTGTTGGAAATGCCTCCACCCATCTGCTAAAAGAGCATACAACCACCAGGACGTATTTGAGATTATTAACCCTTTCCATTTCAATATAATCCATCTGGATCACCTCGAAAGGGAAAGAAGGGGGTGCAAAATTTCCCACTGGGACGGGTGTTCCCTTTCCTGGATTGTGCCTCAAACATACCATACATTGTTGTACCAAATGTGTCGCCACTTTAGGGATATTTTTATTGCTCCACACTGGGTCCAACAATTTGCCTATACCCTTAGCACTAATATGTGCTGGTCCATGAGCCATTGTCACCACTGGGAGGACATATGCATTTGGGAGTAACCATCGTCTTTTATCGGTCACATCTGTCCAACATTCATCAGAATTCAATCGCCCCCCACCATCTTTCCATGACCTCAATTCGTCCTCAGTCGCCTTTTCTTGTATGTTCTTTACACTCTGGACTGTATCTGCAAACATGTTAACGTCTGGTACCCATCTAGCTGGCCCTGCCACAAACATTCGTGGGAGTTTCCTCCTCGCAGTCTCTTTTGCTGTTTGATCTGCAAAGGCGTTACCCCGTCCCACATCATCCACCACTGCCTTATGTGCACTACACTTTATCACGGCCAGTCGTCTGGGTAGTGTCAGTGCTGTAAGTAGTCGTAATATCAGTGGGCCGTGTTGTATCTTTTGTCCGTGTGATGTCAAAAACCCCCGTTCTGCCCACAGTCGCCCGTAACTATGAGCCACGCCAAAGGCGTATTGGCTGTCAGTATAGATATTCACATCTAGTCCTTCACTCAATTCGCACGCTCGCAACAAGGCTATTATTTCTGCAGCCTGTGCCGAATGATAAGGGATCCTAGAAGTCTCCACTACTCTCTGTAATGTCGTAACTGCGTATGCTGCCGTCGATGTACCGTCTGCAAGTTTAAAACAAGACCCATCAACATACAGCTCCCCGTCAGGATCATCTAAGGGTGTATCAGTCAAGTCAATTCTCCCTTTCGTCTACTCCTCTGTCCGAAACAAACAATCGTGTATTTCGTCGTCTTTTGTATCTGTTGGGATGGGTAGCAACGTGGCTGGGTTCGGAGTGGCACACCTCCTTATCGTGACATGGGGTGCGAAAAGTGTCATTTCATAACCAGTAAGACGAGCACTACTTAAGTGCTGCGTCTGCGTTCTGTTCAATAGAATGTCCACAGCATGCGGTACCATCACTGTGAGGTCTGAACCCAGGACGAGCCCTGCCGATTGTCTAATAGAGACCGCAGCAGCCGCTGTGGCCCGCAGACAGCTCGGCAGCGCTCTTGCCACATTGTCGAACATCGCAGAGAAATAGGCGCAAGGTCTCTGCTTTCCCCCAAAACATTGTGTTAAGACAGACAAAGCGCAACCTTCCGCCTCGTGTACTTAAAGCACAAAAGGCTTCTGGTAATCAGGTGTTCCCAAAACAGGTGCAGAACATAAAGCAGTTTTTAGTGACTCGAAAGCTTCCTGACATGCGGGGTTCCAAGGTAGGGGTTCGCGCACCTCTTTAGTAGTCAGATACAGTAGGGGTTTTGTTAGTAGGGCATAGTTGGGTATCCACTGGCGACAATACGAGGTTATGCCCAAAAACGCGCGCACCTCTCGCTGCGTGTTAGGTACAGCCATGTTAGTTATCGCTTTTATGCGCTCCGGTGTCAACCTCCTCCCCTCCTTCGAAAGGAGATGACCTAAGTAGGTTACCTCCGTTCGACAATATTGGAATTTAGGAAGGGACACTTTGTGGCCCTTGTGTGCCAAATGATGCAACAATTTAACCGTAGCATCCCGACAACCGTCCTCGGTGTCCGATGCTATGAGAATATCATCCACATATTGTAACATAACATTGCCTGCGGGTAGTTCCAAGTCATCCAATTGAGCTTTTAATGCCTGACTATAAATGCTGGGACTCTCTGTATATCCTTGGGGAATTCACTTAAATCTAAAACTTCGGCCAGCCAATGAGAATCCGAAGAGATAACGGCTATCCTCATGTACAGGAATACTGAAGAAAGCATTCTTCAAATCCAGGACAGAAAAATATTTAGCTGATGGGGGAATCATTGTCAGTATTGTTGTAATATCAGAAACCACTGGGTATTGGGGCTCCACCACCTTGTTAATGTGGCGTAAGTCAATCACAAACCTATAAACATCAGGTGTATCATCTTTGGCATCAGGTGACCGTCTTTTAAGAATCGGAAGGATAGGACTATTACATATGTTAGAGTCCGTTTCCTCCGCAACCCCTGACCGAATCAGATCCTGTATTATCTGTAATAGGGCCTTTTCGCCATCCCTAGATATCCTGTACTGGGGTATTCTAGGCAATTGGGCTCCCACCTTAACCTTAATTGTCACAGGGGCAATATCCATTTTTCCCACATCCGTATCACTGTTGGCCCATAAGCTCTCTGGGACCCCTTCAAATTCAGGTGGCAAAGGCTCGTCTTTGGAAAAACATTGCTGCGCACGCGCAACGGTAGGACCCAATGTGAGGTACACACCGTCCGGGGAACAATAAATGGTGGCATGCAACCTCTTCAGCAAGTCTAAACCCAACAAATTCTCGCCACAGTTGGAAGTCAACAGAAAAGGGGAATCAACAGTGAAAGGGCCAATCGTAAGGGTGAGTGGTTTAGAGATGGGGCTAATCACCGGAGTACCTGAGAACCCCACGGAGATATTATTCTTGCCAGACAGAGCCGCCCATGGGACCTGAGAACGAGCCACTGAACTTTTCATAGCACCCGTATCTACTAAAATTTCTGTTGGGACCCTGACAAATCTGCAGTCACATAGGGTCCTCGTTGATCAATTTCCACAGAAACTGGTCCCTCGCTCTGTCCTACGCTGTCCTAGTTATGAGAGAATCCTGTCAAATCATCCATTGCATAATCATCGTTGTAGTACTGTCCCCCTCCCCTCTGAAAATGTTGTCTATCCTTATTGCCATCGAAACAATTTCCTCCTTGTCTCCCCACACCGTCAGACTGCCCATCATGTCTTCGGGGATCACTTCGGCCCCGCCCTCTGCCATGGCCAGCATTCGACTGAAACTCAGGACAATCTCTCCACCAATGCCCCTCCTGTTTACATTTCGCACATTGATTCGGTCCCAATCGCTCTCTGTTGTCGCCCCTGCCATAACCACCGCCCCCTCGTCCCGCTGCCGCAGGCGAAGCACCTCTGCCTCGACCTCTGGATACCTGTTGTAACAAAACCCTCGTCTTCAAATCCTTGGCCTTCTTTTCCTGCTTGTCCTTACTCTCATTTTCTCTGTGTTCTTAATACTGAGCCATGCTTAGGATGCCAGAGGGAGTGGACGTCGTCCACGTACTCTCCGACGCCTGTAACCTTGCCGATATTTCCGGTAACAAGTTCATTACGAACCTGTTAACGAAAAGTCGTAACCCTCCGTCCTGTGACATATCCTGTCCACTGAAGTCCATAAACGTCTCCTCAAACCTGGTAAAGAAATCAGAGACAGCTTCATCCTTCTTTTGTCTACAGGCTGTCAGCTTATCCCAGTCTACTTTCTTCGGGGGAATGAGAGAGTGCATATACTTAATAATCCGCCCGGCAATGCCAAAATCTCCGCTTTCGGCTTCTCCCCTGGCTTACGTTCCTTGTCCCAATCCTGTAATTCCGTCCATGTACCACCTAGCTCCTCTGTATGATCAGTACCCTTCACCTGTCTCCACACGTCCACCGGGACTAATAGTCCGAAAAATAATTCAATATCCGCTAAAGTCATAACACTCGAGGATGCAGCTTCTGTCAATTCCTTATAATAGGCAGTCGGATTTTTTCTAGAATCTGGTAGCTGAGCCTTCAAAGCTAACACCTCACTCCTTTTCCACGGTGTATATACCCACTGTTCCTGAAAATGGGCGTCTATACGCGCTCTAGTGACAGCATGTGTGACCGGGTCCACCACTTCGGGGGCCTCAGGGTGAAAAATAGGGTGCACCTCACGCATGGGATGTATCCCAGGAAAATGGGGTGAGCCTGCAGAGGGTAATTCATTTCTATACTGTAATATGGATCGTAAACTTTGCATCACCTCCCGTATCCCAGTATTAGTCCTATAGGCTCCATTTTTTATATCCTGCAAAGTCGCGGGAGCTACTCCTCCATACCCCTGCTCCCATAGCGCTATCAACGTGTTCGACATGTGCCACAAAGCATGCTGTTGCATCAGAGGTTCAAAATCTTTCATTGTGGACCAAATGTCTTCAAACGAATAAATGTTATTCCTGGCCCATTGACAAGCTTGATTAGCCACCACCGTTTTTTCATCTAAGCCAACTGTAGAATGCGTAAGCAATTTCCGTACCTGGGAAAGCAACCCACTCCCCATACCTCTATTCGGTGTCAACAACTCCTGACTGGGGGTAGCGCTGGCAGAGACGGCAGGGAGTGCTGGGAGAAACTGGGAGGGAGCGGGTGAACTTGCCGTAAGCAAAGAAACATGGGGTGCCGGCAACGATGGGGAGGTAGAAGACGCTGCACCAGACGGGTGTGGGGCACTTGCTTGTGGGTCCGAGACCCCACCGGGGGAAGCCGGAACTGGCAATGCGGGATACAGTGGCTGCGGGGCATAAGGGGGAGGGGGTCGGGCATTTAAAACGTCCTCCATCTCATCTTGTTCATCCTCTCGCACCACATAACTTTCGTTTTCCCTCAACCTACAAAGCCTATCTGCGCGCTCGATACGTTGCTCATTCTCATTCTTTGTATGTTCCCTCGCTTTCTATGCCATCGTCTGCGCCGCCTTCTTCTGAGCCACCTTCTCCTCTCTCAATTGACGTTCCCTAACTTCCTTCTGCCACATCCTTAATGAATCGAACATGTTCTGACGACTACGCCTAGCAAACAATTTGTCTTGCAAATAATCTAATTTAGCCACATCGAAAGAACCTGTCAGGGGCCACTGCAAATCCACATTGTCTTTAGTGTATCTGTGCCATAAAGTGCCAAACAAAATCGGAGGCAATCCATGTTTCACATACATATCAAAATTAGGAGAGCCCTCCGCCGGGGCAGGTTGGCTTTCGGCCAATCTAGAATTCGATACACGACAGCAGCATCCGAAACACCGCAACTTACTGAAGCACGGCATCTTTACCACAATGCAATCACACCTTCTCACAAATTTCGTTACCTCTACTCACTAGCTCCTAACACATTCACACACATATGGTATACATTGAATTCAAAAACACACATACATCCTATACATCAAAATCCTGCCAAACATGTGTTACCAAAATGCGACAAGGCCCGTCGGCCAAGTCCTGGGGAACCTGGACCCTACCGCAGACCGAACAGTACACTAACTGTTCTGAGGATGGAGAACACATCCGCCACCCGGATGGCACTACAGATCGCTGCGCACTTTATCACAGGGGACCCAGGGCTCACTCCCACTGAACCGCCACCTTAGGGGTTCGGGGTGAGTTCCGGAGCCTACCCGCAATGAGCCACGCCTCCACCACAGTACCACCCGGTCGGATGACCACAAACAAATGTCCTCCCAACCTCCGTTAAGTCTGTCAGAGCACCACTCGCACTCTGAGTTCCCCGGAGCACACTAGCCCCAGGAGCGCACCAGCTCCTCAAACCATTAGAGACACCCCAGTCTCTCGGAGCACTCCAGCTCCTTCAAACAACAGGCGGACCACTCACCTTCCGTATGCGGTACCGACCTCTACCGTTCTCCACCTCCGGCTGCCAAGACCAACACGGTCAGCTCCAGGTTCCGCCTTCCGGACCCCGGCGTAAGATCCGAACCGGGACCTCTTCCGATCAGCAAGGTGGGGCAGCGCTGCGAGAACCAAGCTCGGCATCAAAGTGGGTACCCAGACCCACCGTGCCGACCAGAGGGTCCCCGGTCTTCTGCTACCCACCTACGGGTGAGAAAGATCCTTATCGCGGGGTCCCTGTTCGGGCGCCATCTGATAAGCGTGGCTCAAATCCACCCGAGTGACTTATCACACTCACCTATAGTTACTCAGTAAGAAGTCAGCCGGACAGTGGAGAAGAATAAACAAAGTAAATTTATTAGGCCACAAACTCCCATATGAGAGGGCCCTGTCCGACCTCACACCTAAGAGTGCGCCGAGAGGACTAACTCATATCATCACAGCAATACATTATAACATGGTACAGTGAAATAAAACACGCCCCTTCTGGAAAATTACTGAACCCCAGAGAGAGGAAGAATGGCATCATACAAGAGGCATCTGCACCTGCAAAGGCAACGTTAGCTATCTCTGCCCAAGGCCGCGGAGCCGAGCCTCAGCGTCTCTGGTGCATGAGAACACTACTGATAAGGAACTTGTTAGTTTCGGCCACAGTTAGCTGAGAAACGAAAACTGCTGCATTAGTGATTTTCTTATTCCTACGGGAGGGGTGGATGAGCGAGTGCGACTCGCAGACACAGAGGAATACTCAAAATAGAGGCACACAAGCTAAGCTAAGGAAACCAAATATCACCACACGTATAAATGAATAATCACATGAGCAATAAAAAATAACGTAAGAGCATAAGTGTATACTTCATCAGTTAGACACATGATGCTAACTTGCATATGTAAATGTCAATGGGCGGGGCATCGAAAATTAAACCTATCAACTGCTCAACAGGACACAACACAACCGCAACAGGGTGAGTTACCACCTGGTACTGGGGGGACAGGTGAAGATGGCCTCAATGGAACAGATGCACAATCAAGCAGAGCACAGTGCACACCCACAATGACTCTGGGTCATGGCCCTGATCTACAGACGGTCACAATGTACAATGCCATGCTGCCTGAATGTCAACATGTACCATGCAGCTACATACTTGTGGGCACATTGTAATACACCATCTCCCCTTCACATTGCAGAGGCACCATGGACACCTCCTGCACAGCAGTACGAGCCACTCTTCACTGATGACGAGGAGGACACCGCCAGCATCGACACCCAAGCCCTCCAACACATCATTGACATCATCCGCAACTCACCTCCAGGATCAGCGCAGCCCAGCTGCATCGAGGAGACCCCACCCACCACCCAAACCATCCAGCAGGAGGCACCCACAGCCCCGGCAGTCTCCCAAGACCCCCAGGAACAACACATGGCCTTCCAACGCTATGTGCTGGAGAGCCAGAGGGCAGCGGCTGAGCAGGTGCGGGTGGGGTTCGGCCTTATTGCTACCAAACTGGACGCCATCCATGGGTGTCTAGATCCCATTAGGGACCAGCTCCAGTCCCTAACGGACACCCACAGCCCACTCCATGGTCTACAACTAGCCCTAACTGACATTGCTGGAGTCACACTTAGTACGCTTACAATTAGGGATAATCCATATTAGCTACATATATAAGGACTGTAGGCGGCACCGTAGTATTTACAAACTACAATCATGGCGCGATTATCCACGAGGCGTTGTTGCCATGGCGACCATAAGATATACATCACAAAAACTACCAAAATGGCGCCGCAAAATAGAACGCGAAAGAAACAGATTGAGTTAATTGAAAACTACCAATTAGTCAATCACGGACAGCTCAGGCCCAGATAAAAAGAGCAGAACTCCGACTCTCTCACACTCTATGCCGGGGAGCGGGACGGTGTTGGATGTTACGCATAATGAGAAACGAGGTAAGGAGAACGCGAAGTATGGGCGAGCCTTAGTACGGGGAGGGCGCGGCACGCAAGGTTCTTTTTAGAATGCCGAAGCTCTTCTTCACTTTCATTGACCGCGAGACACTGCCATAACGATAAAGAACAGGAGGCAGTGTTTGTTGTTATTTAGATCATGTAGATTAACTCGCTGTTAAACTGACCCCGAGACACTGTCATAACGATAAAGGAAAGGAGACAGTGTCAGTTAGAGCATGTAGACCAACTCACACTGTCAAATCAATCCGGTAACACAGCCATATTTAAAATGAACAGGAGGCTGCGGTTGAAGCAACATTAGAGCACAGATAATAACTCTATCAATATTTGATCGTCACTATGTATAGACACTGAGCAGCTATCTGGGGATGATGAACCCAAGACAGGGACTATATTGGGCTAATGGAAAGTAAGACCCATTCAAGCCATTCTTAAGTGTGTCAGGTTTCAGTGGTTAGTCATGTGATCTTCTAATTCGAAAAGACTAGATGTGCACTAAAAATGCTCCTTATGCCTAGGTGACCAAAGAAGGAGCAAGTAACCTTACGAACAAGGGTTAAGATTGAAACACCCAGTAGACCAACTAGCAATTGAAGGAATTTGCATACACAATCAAGCCCTATCCAGTGACTAAACCTTGACTCCATTGGTATGTATATGCACTTAAACTTGATCTATAGAAAGAGTGCCATTTAAACACAGACTTAACTAAAAACCCTGATCTGTTAACCCATTCAGGCATCATTCGAGCCCGTGTCTAAGTAATATGCTGCGCAGATTGAAAGTCGCAAGTACAAACTAGGACACTATGAACACAAATCTCCCCGTTTCAAGTAAGTGTAATTCAAGACCACTCTAGGTCCTCCTTATTCGGAAAGAGAGGCAAGATTGTTCACACATTTTCCTCTATAATTTCAGAAATTGTGGCTTATATAGCCATAGTACCACAAAGAAGATAATAAGAAACTTTTTGTTGAGAGGTTCAGATTCCAGACCTACGGCATAATAACTTAAGTAAGAATGCCAGTTATAATAATAACTAAACTATACCAGTGACACGGTAGTAAAAATGCACACAACTAGACAGAATGCACTCTCAATTAGTTGAACAACACTAACTGTATGTATTCATTTTTTAGAAAGAAGATACATTGTTTTTAAAGATACGTCTGTCCTGAACAAGGTGTTATAATTCCACAAAGCACCGAAACGCGTCGACAAAGGACTGTTTTAATCGTTTTATTATCAATGTGATGTGATTATATATTGATTTGTGATTATTGCGGAGAATTAATTAATGCATATGAAGTAGTGACTCTGAGTTGGAAACTGTAATAGGAATTGTTATATGAATCGCTGAGATATGTACCAGAGTTCACGATTATAAAATGTTATATAATATGTGATTTACAGAAAGGTTTTAATGACAAAACAATTCTTTTTATAATTAATAAAATTTGAGAGACAAAAGTAAATTTTGTGTTGTGTATCAATAATTATCTGTGTCACTATTAAGCACAAAACCAAGGTAATTTGTGTGTAGGCCTTTTGGTCACTGATAAGAAGTAAACAACACAGAAAGGAACTTTTTTTTTTGATATTGCTGGAGTCATGACGCGAAGAGAAGAACACCTGTCGGCTCAGACTGGGTCCAGCGATTCCAGCCGTGAGCTGGCACACATGCGGAGGCTCATGGAGGACATGGTGTGGATGGAGGTGGAAAGGATGGCAGCCACCGCTGCTCGTCAGCGAAATGTAGCTGGTATCTACCATGCCTTGCATATCCTCATCATGGCATTGCTGCCACAAGGTGTGGCGCTGATGAATCTGCTGCTCCCACACCGTCCACATCTCCGCCCCCTGGTGTGTCAGTGCCTCACAGTGTGGCAGCCTTATCCACTCTGGCACCTGATGTGTCCCTGCCACACAGTGCGGCCTACAATCCTCCTCTGGCCCCTGATGTATCAGTGGCACACAGTGCTGCAGCCGGTACTGCAACACCCATAGGTGGGGCAGAGCACACATACCAGGACGTGGATGGGATTGTGTTCAGAAGGAGGCACTAGCATTAATTTCTGCCACCTGGCCTGTTTCTTCTTGGTGCAGCACCTGGCCCCATGACCTTTCACTGACCACGGATACACTTCGCTGCACTCACCTTGGACTGCGACATAGACTGCCATATCCTGTTTGATGAGCAATGACAAGGCGACCAGACTGCAGACTGTACCCTTCCTCTTCTGCAGTACTTGTCATCCCTGGATGGTCTCTGGCTGGCCCTCGACGGGCCCATATTATGTAGTGTGCTTGGCATGGCCCTGTACCGCTCCAGCTGCAAAACGCCACTGGATGTTGTGGCCCTCATGGATATCGGAGCTGCATGATCATTGTCTCCATGGCATCCATTGGTCTTCAGGTGTGGCTCTTGGCTGGGCTCCCTTTCATGCTGTGGGTAGTCGTCCTGCTTAGCACCAGCATAAGGCAGGTGTTAAATCTCTGGTGCTATCGCGGCTTATCGCCTGTTTTTGTTGCGCTTCGCAGATCTAGCAGTTCGTTGTGAAAGTGGTGTTGTGGTTTTTTCATGAGTTTTTGCATAGGAATACCTACTCTGCATCTCATTAGGGTTAGTTGGTGGTGTCCACCGTGGAGATGAATTTTGGGGCAGTTATCGCAGGAATACTGGCGATGTCTGCAGTTTGCACCAGCTTGTGAATGGGGTGTTAAATCTATCTCCACTTTTGATACATTAAGATGGAGATAAATCGAAGATAAATCCTTGTGAATATCTCCATAATTGTGCACCAGCGCTAGGGAGAGAGAAGGATAGTGCCACATCTCTGTAAATATATTGCTTTTCTGCTCTCTCCCTGTCACGCAACGCAGAGCAGCAACTTTGGGCGCTGTGTTCCATGACTGTTTTGTTAATCTGGGTCTTACAGTGAATTTTTGTTTGAAAATCTTCAAATTTCGGAAGGGGAATGCTAAATGTGGGGACAAATTCACCATATGAAATTTCTCCCCTATGTTATCCTTATGTTGAAGGAAATATTATTCATGATTTTGTGATGTTTTATGATTGTCTGCCAGATTTAGTTTCTTCCCCCACAGGTGTTTTATTACCACAGAACTTTTGCAAGCAATATTTAAGGTTTGGCGATCCAGGGTTGCGAGGGACCTGCAAACAAGACACCATCACTAGAGATTACTGCTGGTTTGTGTTATACTGCGGCTGCTCAGCCTGAATGCCTGGGAGAGAGTATGTGGGTGAATGGAATGTTTGTGTGTGAGTCTCAGTTAGAGATGGGCTGAGCAGCAGTGAGCCTGCTCCTGGTGGGGCTCTCCCCATGTAACTCCTTACTTCAATAAACCTACATGGAAAATTACCTGGATTAGACTTTCTTCTTTTTACTACATTGTGGTAGACATTTTTCCACTGAAGATGCTCCTGTCTACTTGACAGACGCTACTTCACGTTTGATGTGTTTGATCTACCGTAATGTGTTGGCTATGAGGCTGTGATGGTGTATGACAGACGGCGCCACAAATGTTTGAGATGGAAATATGCACCCCACTCAAGGGGTTTGACTAGTGTTTATTGTGTACCGGCGGCTTCTTCGCTAAGATGGGGGAGCGTTGCCCCACTTGAAAAAATAAAAATAAAATGATAATAACGCAGTGTTATAACTTTATTTTTCCGTACTGCGCCAGTTTGGTTTTTAGTATCGGGCAGAGCAGGATGGGGTTGTGCTGTGTCATGGGGAGGACAGGTTGATGCACCATAAGTACCCATGATGGTTTAGCCAGTGTCTTGGGCAGGCCAAACCGTCCTGCTCACTTTACCATTTCTCCGCCCAGCTGTGATGTACACCAGAGTGCAGAACTGTCCCAGGCTCCTAGTCCCTGTCTGAGTGGTTAAACAAACTGCACATCCCAATCATGATGCTGTTGTTATGCTGGTGAAAGTAGAGTCATCATTGGCTACGGGAGTCTGGGAGCCTTTGTGCTTCCTCCTTCTGCTCGTAGTGGAGAGAAGAAAAACATAGAAGAGGTGGCAAACGGCAGGTAAGGGAATTTTGTTCCCCCTTGCCCCGCCCTTCACATTCTATTCAGTAGCCGCTGCCACTGTGGACCAGTGGTTGCATGTGGTGGCCACCAGCTTCCAATTTTAGGAAATAGGATTTGATTTTCTTAATCAGACTTTCACCCAGAGCAAGAGAGAGAAAAGGAAAGACGGAGGAATAGAAAAATATTGGCAGGAGGAGAAAGCAGCTATGAAAAAGCACCTGCAGGAGTCAAATAAAGAGACAGGAAGTGTATGGTATGGAAGAAAGAGGCATAGGTGGAATCAAATACTAGGCAGCCTTGACGGTTGGCAACCCCCACTTTCAGCAGTGTCGACATCGGGTTTCTAAAGCAAATAATTATATTAATAAACAATTTGGAACTTGAACTTATGTTTTTTACAAATTGAGGATACTAGCTTGACTCATTTGCCATTCTATAGTAAATAGTATTTTTTAAACTCAATGCTATTAGTGGGCCAGCCATCGCCCCAGGCCCTAATATGCTAGCCTCGTGCGAACTGTATATTAGTTTCTGTTCCGATTACTTATACACCTTGTTATATTTCTATGAAAAGAAGAGGAGGACATTGTAAAAAAATAATCTTTTTAGCAGACACTATATAAACAGATCTGCATTAACAAAACATATATTTTAACAATTTACACGTAATAGTACTTTTTTTGTATGTTTACTCCAGAAAATGCAAGCACTATGTTTCTGTTAACAATATTTAAAAAATATATTTATTTTCATGTTGCCTTGAAAGTAAGAAACAGAGCTAAAATATCTAGATGTGGTCCATTCTAATCTGCTGAGCGATTCACAATACGCTTGTTTTACACCAGAGGGCACTGTTGCTATCGAAATAGCCTGCAGTTCTCCCAAGTGCCTTCCCCGAAAGATGAATAGTGGATCTGACACAATGAAAAAGCATTGTCATTAGTTAGGTGACAGTTCTTTTTTCAAGGAGAGTAATTAGGCATCCTTCGCAGGAGTAATTAACGTACTCGTTCCCAGGACATTTCAGTGTACTGTGAATTAGAATGATGCAAAGGCGAAACTACTTTTCCAACGCCACTAAGAGTTTGATAACTTGGTAAGTAGTAAGGGGCATGTGAAAGCTACTACCTGGACTTCCTGGACACAGAGGAGGCATGCATCGAGGGGTGACTCCTCTGTATACCATGGAGGGTTCGAGGGTGCCCACTACGGCCGAGGTTAACAGGGAACGCTGTCCTGTTAAATTGAAACAAGCAGTTCTCATCCAGTCGCCCTGGTGGGGAGAGTTGCTGTCAGGAAGCAGGATAGGCTCCTCTCAGCCAATCACAATGCTGCAATGTTGCGCTGTGATTGGTAAGCACCAAGTCTCCCCAAAGCGAGTCACAACGCAGCAATGCAGTGTTGTGTTTGGTCTGTGCGCCCGTGTTCGTGCTCAGATGGGGAATGGAAGCTTAGAAATGTTCTCCACCCAGGCTGAAATGCTAAGTGCGCATGAATGTTTGGCCGGACCCAGAGGGCATGCCAAACATTCATGCGCACTTAGGAGGGTGTCACCACTCCTCCCCTCGCCCCGTCCCAAAAAACTGCCTGAGCGCAGAAAAATAATCTGATAATAACATTGCGTCCTTATCATTTTATTTTCCTTTTTTGCCATGCTAAGAGGCAGTGGGGCGACGCTCCTGCTCCTTAGTGGAAGAGTCGCACCTGTTGTCATCTTGTGTTCCGCCACCATGGGTGTCATCTCCAGAGATGGGCGAAACTCAAGGAGTTTCACTCTGCGGAATTCCACAGAGTTGCATACAAAATTCTGCAAGATTCTGTGGAGTTCCACCACTGGGCAGAAAATATGGCAGTATTTGCGACAGTAGGGTGAGTAGTGCTGAAAAGTCAGTAAGTACAGCACCTTGCACATGCAGGGCGTAAGACAGCGCAGCCTTTCAAATTAATTTTGCTGCTGCTAGAGTACAAAATCTACTCAAGTGACAGCAAATCTACTCAAGAGGCAGTAAATCTACTCAAGAGGCAGTAAATCTACTCAAGAGACAGCAAATCTACTCAAGAGACAGCAAATCTACTCAAGAGACAGCAAATCTACACAAGAGACAGCAAATCTGCTCAAGTGACAGCAAATCTACTCAAGCGACAGCAAATCTACTCAAGAGGCAGCAAATCTGCTCAAGCGACAGCAAATCTACACAAGAGGCAGCAAATCTACACAAGAGGCAGTAAATCTACTCAAGAGACAGCAAATCTACTCAAGAGACAGCAAATCTACTCAAGAGACAGCAAATCTACACAAGAGACAGCAAATCTGCTCAAGTGACAGCAAATCTACTCGAGAGACAGCAAATCTACTCGAGAGACAGCAAATCTACTCAAGAGACAACAAATCTACTCAAGAGGCAGCCCTCTCTGACCATGACTGCCCAGAACAGAAAATCGGGCTAGGAAACGCAAAATCTCACTCGCCAGCTCGCATTTCTGGAGCCTCGCAGGAAAAAAACTCCACCACATAGTGGTCGGCGGAAGTAGAACGGAACTTTGCATTACAAGAGTGACGCAGTCACCAAATTGTGTTGATTCCGTGGGTGGAATGAAACAGTCTGCCCACCCTCAGTCTTCTTCTGGAATAATTGCACACATTGGGTTTTTACTTGGAGTGCCATTACCCACCTATTCAGCTTTACGCATGCAAACGCCTTCCAAGGGCATTGGAACACTTTACACAAGCATCAAATTCCATTACACATGGTCATATTTTATTTAAAGAATTTTTTTAAAGCAGATAGATTAAGTGATTTGCCCAGAATCGCAGGATATTGAGCCATTACCGGGGCTTGAACCTTGAGCCATATTTATAATTTTTTTCACACAACGTAGCAAGACAACTTGCTGCAGTTCCTGAAAGGGAGAGGGAGGATTGCTCCATATTTACCATTATATGGCACATTCATGACCTCTCCATGGGCTGGTGCACTCACTGCAGTCTAGTGCGAACGCAGGCACCCTTGCGTCATGGTGCAAAGGAGGCCTGCATTGCAAGCAGGATTATTTTGTGAAGAAAAGGGCAACTTTCTGCACAAAAACAATTCTTAGAGGCAATTTCTTCTTTCTAAGTGTACTACAGAATGCAGTACACTTTGGCCCTGATTCCAAGTTTAGGTGTTATTTAACGCTCAGTATAAATAAAGATAGCACAGGGTACGTTATGTATCAGATGAGATAAATAACACCTATCACGAGTTTGTGGAGAATAACATGCAGATGTTTCTGTTTAAAACACCAAAATCCACATCATGATGATATAGTAAATACCGTACACTTTTCCCCTGATATTTTTTGGCAGGTTTGACCTGCAGAATTTAGCACAGGTTGAGGTATTTAACGCATCTTATAATTATTCAATGCGTTAAATACCTTCAAGCTCGTAATTCTGACCTATAGGTATACAGGGGTTTACGCATGGGTTGAAATTAACCGGTCTACTCATCATCAGGCCCTTAGAAAGAGGAAACAATGAGGAGAAATAAAGATTGTTTTTCTCGTTACGTCTCTGGTGGGAAAGCGTGCAATTCTGACCATTTCCCTGGTCTAGCAGTGTTGGTAAAGCCAGGACTGCATCAAAATGAAAGGGTGGACTGGTGGGAACACTCCAGCCATTCAACGCCTCCACCACCCTGTGTAACGCGAGGCAGTGTCTTGCCCTCCCTTGCATCACACCAGATTTACCAAGCCACACAGGGTGGTCTTGCGTGACTTGGTAAATCTGATTCTAGGTTGTATGTAGCCTTGCGTCTCGGAAAACAAAGATAAATCTGCCCCATGGTTTTCCAGTTTCAAAGGGGCAAATTTAGCCGTTGGATCAAATCCCCTCGCATTCATGGGGTTTGGAGGGAGCTACTGTGATCTGTTTGCCTGATTGATTAGACCCAGGCCAAAAACTACAGTACGGGCAATCTGTACCAGGTTTTGCCAAAGAGAGTGTGGGCCTCATGTACAAAGTGTTTTAAAATTCACAAACCCTCATATTTACCCACCACTAAAAAACTTTTTTAAACGTATGAAGCCAATTTAACAATACGGCAAAGGTTTTTCTAAATGGGTTAAGGAAGCATTAAAGAATTGCTATTTGAAAGCGACGTTTTAAGGTTTTTTTTCTTCCAAATATATGTATTAATGTTTTCCAACCTAAAATCCAGCCGCAACTTGTTTGTAAACAGTAAGTGGTTGGGTTTTCAAGGGACCTCTGTCCTTTTGTGAATGGCGTAAAAAAAATGTTTGCAGTAGCATTCGACTGGAATGTAGCACAAGCGATTCAAGAATTCCATCCATCGCCTTGTTGTTGTTGCAGTTTACCCCTCTTGTGTGACGGGATTGAGACGTGGGGTCCATGCTCACTCTGCCACAGGGCTCAAGCTATACCCATGGCCACTGGAATTTAGTCAACAATTAACAAATGGGGTTTTGGCTGAAGCACAGTAAGGCTGTGCCAATAACGTAATGAACAACAAAGATTGCCAGTACTGTGCAATGGTTTAATCGTTTGCAAAGGAAATGAACTGACTATCGCTCATCCCAAGGACCACTCTTTCAGGCGAGGTATTTAACAAAAATATTTGGTTTTATTTTGTTTTAGTTATATTTTTCTTTTTCTTTTTTAATTTTTAAGAGAAAAACTTTTTGAGTTCGTAGAAGCAACAAATGTATAGCTACAACTCACATCTATTACATTTGTCATATACAATCCAGAAGGATGAAAAAAGGGGGTATATTTAGACTAAGGGTTGAAAGAAAAAGGAAGGGGCGAAAATGCCAGAAATTGAACCCAGAGGGTTGTACATTTAACATATAACACTCATAGACAAAAATTGACGACAGACAGAAACAAATAAATAAGAATTGAGGGAAAAAGAGGGAACCTTTCCTCTATCAAGATATAGTTTCTTGTTATTGAGGGCCCTATAAAGGACCTGTGTTAAATCCAACAGGTGGGCCTACTCCACTGGATGGAGGAATAAACGGGTACAAATTTCATTCAGAAAACAGACCATCCAACAGTATTGTAATCAGGACATATTTGAAAGACGATTGGTCTATAAAGCAAAATTAATAAGAGACAGTGGGGGGGGTCGACACATTTCGAATCCCTGAGGTTTGGGGGATTCTCTTCAGGACCACACAACAATATCTGGAAGACATAAAATAAATAACGTACTGTCAATTATTCAAATGGACGACCTTCAACTTACATACGGCTCATCACACTCTCAGTTCATACCTGAATTATCTTGTATTGTTTTCGATGTCTTGGTGGCTGGAAAAATATAGTATACATGTCTAGCGATCTTATTTTTGTTCAAGAAAGAGGCATCTAGTGAATTATCTGCTAATAATGGCACTTACATGTTTTAGACGATCAAAGGATTCATTTAGGGTTCTGTGTCCGTAGAAATTTTTCTAAAAATGAGCTGGAAGTTGCTCTCTAAAAGAAACGGAGAAGGGTGTAAATTCATAGAGAGACGATGTTTCAGTGTCATATATACAGATGAATTACCTGGGTGAATGCACTGTTGTTGCCTTTCTACCATTGCAAGGTGGCGTCAAGGGAACTAATGCTAATGTTGTAGCACAGTGGGGGAGATGCGACTGACATTGAAACAATTACACGCCGGTTCCCTTAAGATGCATATTGACGGTCGGCATTAATTTTTCTAACAGCGCCGTGTCGCTGTATGTTGGTAAATGCGATCTAGCGCTCGAAGTAAATAACATGAAACAAAGTAGCTTGCCCGTTTACCTTAAATCTTCTTGATATCCTCCTTAGTAAGGTGTCGCCATCAGTGCAGACGCCATCTGGCTGTCGTTTCCGGTTCGACGTATTTAAAGGAAGCTGTGGTTACTATCCAGATACGCAAGTAATGCTGGGAGTTGTAGTTTAGATGAGGCTCCTCGAGAGAGTGTTTCCGGCTATTGTCCGTGCTTTAAACTCATATTATTTACTGAAGAATACAGATGTAAATTAGTAAGACAGCGGGCAATATATTGCGTTTTTTTCGCATGTTTTGTAGATTTCGTGCGAATTTTGTAAAGAATCATTTCGACTGTTGTCCATGCTTAAAAATCGTGATATTGGCTCGAGTGCTCTAATAGAAATGCGTAAAAGAAGGGAAAGCGTGTAACACTTATACTCATGTTTGCATATTTGGGGCGAAACTTAGTTGGCTTATTTATCTGCCGGGATGGCTAAGATTTGTAGTTGGCGCAACATTTTGATCTATTGGCTGAGGTAGAGAACTCCGTTTAACCATGTTTATGTTCACCAAAATGCTCAATTAGCGCACCACCTTGGTTGTCTACTGGGATAGCTGGGATTTAGAGTTTTGGCACCATTTCGTACCGTTGGTTGAGGTGTTGAACCGTGCCACTGTATATGTTCTCAATCATGCTCAATTCTCGCGTCTCTGTTAATATTACGGTTTGACAGACCTCACTCCGGATGTTAAAACAAGATCCTTAGTAAGTAGTGAATTGGTTCGAAGAGCTTCAAAGATGATATAATTCAGACATCTCATATAAGCCCCGAATCTTAGTGTTACATTTTAGAATAAGCATCGCTTCTCGCTGTCTCAATTTGGCCTCCACATCTCCACCTCTTGGATCTGGTTCAATTTTAGATATTATTGTCCACTTCAAGTCATTCTCCCCATGAGATTCCTCAATCCAATGTTGAATTAGGGGAGCTGTTAGCACTTTCTTTCTCATCCTGGATTTATGCTGCGACATTCTTTGCCTGGCCTCCTGATTGGTTTTACCAATATACAGCTTGTTGCATGGGCAGATTATCCCATATGCTACGTTACGCGTTTTACAGTTCGTGAACTGATCATGTTTCCATGAAACACAGGCATGTGCCACATTTTCGATGTCCAGTAATTGGGGGAAGGCTGACATAGTCACGTAAAGTCATAGTCCTTGTTTTTGGTACAGCAGCTCGGACAATTTGGTTGGCAATGCTTTTGTCCTTCTTAAAGGCAAAGAGTGGCACTTCTTTAAACTGATCATTGATTTCTTCAAGTAAGTGCCAATTTTGTTGGATGGTCTTTTTCAAGAAGTTTGATGAGGGACAAAAACTGTGCGGTTTAGTTGTTTCTTTTCTCTCTTTTAAAGCAGTTCTTCCCGTGGAGTCCACCACGCTCGCTTGATGGCTTGTTTCAACAATTTAGCCGGATATCCACGGTCCAATAGTCTTTCTTTCAAGATGTTGGCATGGTTCATGTATTTATCCTTGAAGGAACAGTTCCTCCGGATGCGGAGGAACTGTCCCACTGGTTGATTTTGTTTTAAGCAAGTGCTAACAGCTCCCCTAGTTCAACATTGGATTGAGGAATCTCATGGGGAGAATGACTTGAAGTGGACAATAATATCTAAAATTGAACCAGATCCAAGAGGTGGAGATGTGGAGGCCAAATTGAGACAGCGAGAAGCGATGCTTATTCTAAAATTTAACACTAAGATTCGGGGCTTAAATGAGATGTCTGAATTATATCATCTTTGAAGCTCTTCGAACCAATTCACTACTTACTAAGGATCTTGTTTTAACATCCGGAGTGAGGTCTGTCAAACCGTAATATTAACAGAGACGCGAGAATTGAGCATGATTGAGAACATATACAGTGGCACGGTTCAACACCTCAACCAACGGTACGAAATGGTGTCAAAACTCTAAATCCCAGCTATCCCAGTAGACAACCAAGGTGGTGCGCTAATTGAGCATTTTGGTGAACATAAACATGGTTAAACGGAGTTCTCTACCTCAGCCAATAGATCAAAATGTTGCCCCAACTACAAATCTTAGCCATCCCGGCAGATAAATAAGCCAACTAAGTTTCGCCCCAAATATGCAAACATGAGTATAAGTGTTACACGCTTTCCCTTCTTTTACGCATTTCTATTAGAGCACTCGAGCCAATATCACGATTTTTAAGCACGTACAACAGTCGAAATGATTCTTTGCAAAATTCGCACAAAATCTACAAAACATGCGAAAAAAGCGCAATATATTGCCCCCTGTCTTACTAATTTACATCTGAATTCTTCAGTAAATAATATGAGTTTAAAGCACGGACAATAGCCGGAAACACTCTCTCGAGGAGCCTCATCTAAACTACAACTCCCAGCATTACTTGCGTTTCTGGATAGTAACCACAGCTTCCTTTAAATACGTCGAACCGGAAACGACAGCCAAATGGCGTCTGCACTGATGGCGACACCTTACTAAGGAGGATATCAAGAAGATTTAAGGTAAACGGGCAAGCTACTTCGTTTCATGTTATTTACTTCGAGCGCTAGATCGCATTTACCAACATACAGCGACACGGCGCTGTTAGAAATATTAATGCCGACCGTCAATATGTATCTTAAGGGAACCGTCGTGCAATTGTTTCAATGTCAGTCGCATCTCCCCCACTGTGCTACAACATTAGCATTAGTTCCCTTGACGCCACCTTGCAATGGTAGAATGGCAACAACAGTGCATTCACCCACGTGATTCATCTGTATATATGACACCGAAACATCGTCTCTCTATGAATTTACACCCTTCTCCGTTTCTTTTAGAGAGCAACTTCCAGCTCATTTATAGAAAAATTTCTACGGACACAGAACCCTAAATGAACCCTTTGATCGTCTAAAACATGTAAGTGCCATTATTATCAGATAATTCACTAGATGCCTCTTTCTTGAACAAAAATAAGATCGCTAGACATGTATACTTTATTTTTCCAGCCACCAAGACATGGAAAACAATACAAGATAATTCAGGTATGAACTGAGAGTGTGCTGAGCCATATGTAAGTTGAAGGTCGTCCATTTGAATAATTGACAGTACGTTATTTATTTTATGTCTTCCAGATATTGTTGTTTGGTCCTGAAGAAAATCCCCCAAACCTCAGGGATTCGAAACGCGTTGACCCCCCCACTGTCTCTTATTAATTTTGCTTTATAGACCAATCGTCTTTCAAATATGTCCTGATTACAATACTGTTGGATGGTCTGTTTTCTGAATGAAATTTGTACCCGTTTATTCCTCCATCCAGTGGAGTAGGCCCACCTGTTGGATTTAAAACAGGTCCTTTATAGGGCCCCTCAATAATAAGAAACTATATCTTGATAGAGGAAAGGTTCCCTCTTTTTCCCTCAATTCTTATTTATTTGTTTCTGTCTGTCGTCAATTTTTGTCTATGAGTGTTATATGTTAAATGTACAACCCTCTGGGTTCAATTTCTGGCATTTTCGCCCCTTCCTTTTTCTTTCAACCCTTAGTCTAAATATACCCCTTTTTTCATCCTCCTGGATTGTATATGACAAATGTAATAGATGTGAGTTGTAGCTATACATTTGTTGCTTCTACGTACTCAAGTTTTCCCTTAAAAATTAAAAAAGAAAAAGAAAAATATAACTAAAACAAAATAAAATCTAATATTTTTGTTAAATCACTGGAATTTAGTCAGCAGCAGAGGTCCAAATTATGTAGCAGGGTTGACTAAATTGCATGTGTTAGAAGCATTCTGGCATAGTTTTCACCTCATTAGTCCCAGTTTAACACCAAAATATAGCATTAAGCTCCGGGAAGGTGGCAAGTCAACTTTGTTTGCAAAAGGCCTTCCATTGCATGCATGTCAGAGTTTTAAATAACTTTTGACCCGTTTAAGTGGGAAACTATTTTTTGAAAAACCTTGCGGTTGCAAAATCGCATAACTGCTGATGGCCATACCTCACTGATGAGACCTAGTAGGTCTAAACCGGTCTGGGGTTACCTGTGCTCCCCTTCGGCAGTTCAGGAGCACAGTATGTTTTATGTGGAGAAGTGTGGCTCAATGGTTAGAGCGGCAGACCCTGATGCAGAGGTCTGGCCCGGGACCAGGGTTCAATTCCCGCCTGGCGGGTCTTGGGCTCAATTTCCTCGGACCTAATAATTCTCGCCTCGGTGCCTATTCTAATCATGGGTCCCACTCTGCATCTCTGGGCAATAGCTTGCTTAATCTCCACAACAGCCCCAACAGCGCTGGGATACCTGGCTTCACCTTGGGGGTGCCCGGGAGTGGACATTTCACAGGGAAAAGCCAGGAAGGGTTCCACAGCGGTATGCGTTACAGTGCCAGGACACCCCAGTTGGGGTATTAGTGCCCTTTACAGGTACAAATTACATTTACATAAGGCCGGCCTTTTTAGAGTGAAATACGATGGGCTGGAATGCGGCTTGAGTGATAGCCAGTAGTTGAGATTAATTCAGGCCTTCCATCCTTCACCTTTTATTGTCGCAGTTTACGTATTAAGAGTTAGGCAGTTTTCCTATGGATCTTGAAAAAATATGAACATTTTAATTTTTGTTTTTTAAACGCATACTGATTTTCTTATAGGAAAATGGCTTGCATTTAAAAAAGAAAGATTGCTTTAGTTAAAAGCAATCACAGACACTGCGGTCTGCTGACCCCTGGAGGTTATCATGGCTGTGATTGTGGCAATCTTAGTGGGTCACAATTTGTGACCTATCTCATTCATATTTATGAGTTATGTCGAATCCCGACCAACTACAAATTTGTGAACTGACCTGTTAGTCCATAGCACAAAGTAAGAATGCATTTGATTAAACTGTCGACAGATGTATTTAATTATGTGTGCTTTTATTATATTATAATCAAATAAATCTGGCTTTGACTTGACTTGAATGCAAGCACAAAGTAAGAATGCATTTGATTAAACTGTCGACAGATGTATTTAATTATGTGCGCTTTTATTATATTATAATCAAATAAATCTGACTTTGACTTGACTTGAATGCAAAAGATGGGTTGCAAATTGCAACCTCTTTTACCTAATGCATTCTTTGTACAGAAGGCCATGTGTTCCTTCTTTGCACACCAATCCTAATCGAAACCTAAATTTGCTAAAAACCAACATCTTGTTCTTTATAGAACACTTTTATCTATGTTTTCCATAGAAAACGTCTGGTTGCAACTATCACCCAGATGTGTGAGCGAGTTTAACATTTGGGAATCTGAATCTGTCAACTGCAGGCCACTCACAGAACTCAGCAGCAGTGTGGGCACAACCCACTGAGTGTTTTTTAACTGCCTATGTGTTTGAATGCTAGGACCTAATATGGTAGAAGAAAACACAATAGATTACGTGAATAGAAATCTATGTAAATGCTTTTAAATAAACCTGATGCAGTTATATATCATCCACGGACCTGTGATTTGCTCCATAATATATGATTTTATCGTTAAAAAACAATTTACTCTCTTTGGTGGATATTCACAAGGACTTATTTCCGATTTATCCCCACCTTAATGCATCAAAAGTGGAGATATATTTAACACCCCATTCACAAGCTGGTGGAAACGGCAGACATCACCAGTATACCCGTGATAACTGCCCCAAAATGTATCTCCACGGTGGACACCACCAACTAACCCTAAAGAGATGCAGAGTAGGCGTTCCCATGCAAAAACGCACGAAAAAACCACAACACCACTTTCACAATGAACTGCCTTTCACAACAATCTGAAAACCAAAAACAGGCGATAAGCCGCTGTAGCAGCAGGGAATTAACACCTGCCTTTTGCTGGTGTTAAGCAGGACGACTACCTGCAGCATAAAAGGGAGCCCAGCCAAGAGCCACACCTCCAGCCCACAGTCATCCAACTCACGACTCTGCCAATGAGCACACAGCTCAAGTACATTCATCATGACACACAACATGCCAACCGACCAGACACGACAACACAATGCCATTGGGAATCCGGCCTTGCCATGCCCACAACCCAGCCACTGCATGCTACCACAGACACACAATAGCAGGATGTGAGGAGAGGCATGGTGCAGGCATGTGCGAGAGCAGCATTTGACTAAGGAATGTGAACCTACCCAATGCCAGGTGTGGCCTGGAGGTGCCGGACAGACCACAGAGAGCAAACCACAGAAATGGCCATGTGGAGATCAACTGCTGGTGCATGGGGTGTAGAGGCCAGTGGATGCTACCGTGTTCCCACAGGCTGTGGGGCAGAACGCAGAAATGTTGCACGTTACGTCCCTCCCTGCATGCACGTGCATAGTGGGTTGGACCTGCGTACACCAGGCCAGCGTAGGGGTGTGAACAAAAAGCCAGTCACACTGGTCCTGGTTCTCTTTCAGAAAGGACAACGCATCTGCCAGGGAGGCACCCCTCAGCCCGCCACGAGTCCTGCACTGAACGGGATGGGGCCTGCGTCCCTGTGCGCCTGCTGCACCCTGGGCCACTGGTCCCCAGACCTGTCATGCCTGCCCCAGCGCACTGAGGCTCCGCTCACCTGCCTACACCAGAGTGTGTCAAAGAGGGCCCACCACATCCCGGAGCAAGCTCCAAGCACCAGTCCCGCAACCTGTGCAGCCTCCGCAGACCATCGCTGCCCCAACCAATGCTGACCCACATTACTCCTTTCTCATTTACATACTCCACTGGCGTCCTCTTCGGCCCAGTGGGTCCCACATGTGGAACTGTGTCCTGAGTTCTGAATGGCAGTGACCCTAAGTCCGTGGCAGTGGCCACAGCACCAGACTCCCTTCGATCAGTGAGGCATAATTCCATATGGCAGGCCTGCGACACATGGTGCCACTAACCCTGTTCAATGATTGCCGGCGACACGTGTTGACACTATCCCCGTTCAATGCTTGCCGGCGACACGTGGTGCCACTAACCCTGTTCAACGCTCGCCGGCGACACGTGGCGCCACTAACCCCGTTTAACGCTTGCCGGCGGCATGCCGGCGACACGTGGTGCCACTAACCTTGTTCAACGCTTGCCGGCGGCACGGAGCGGAGTAAGAGGCACATGTGGCTCAGTCTGTACCAAAGCCAGATCAGAGTCCCAGAGGTGATCAAACACAATCAACAACTGACCTGGTGCAATCAAGCCTGTTCACTGCAAGTCCGTGTCCCGTGGTGCCACTGAACCTGAACTACGCAGGCCAGTGGGGCCATCCAACCGACGCTGGCGACACTCAGTGAATGGCCCATGCTGATAGCTGCCTCAGGCAAACACTGTGGTCCAGTAGTTCATACATGTGGAACAGTGTCTTGGGTAAGATGTGAAGTTCATCTGGCTTGACTGGACTTAGTGTCCAACATGTGTCTGTTCCATTCATCTCCACCATGGTGACTATTTCAGCATGGTCCTGCTCTCTGCATCATGCCCTGGGGGTTCACCTTCCACTGTCCACCGAGACACTCTGCGACAAGCCCCTTTTCTGCACTCGTGACCCTGCCCTAGTGCCCCACAAGTCAGCGGCCCGCAGCGGTAGGACCGTGCAGGATGCTGTGCATCCGGGGCCACTAACTCTGTACAGCAGAAGTCATGGGGCCTTTATGCTTGAATGGTTGTGTCCTTTAAAATGTACACTGTTGTCGATTTCTGACTGCACCAGGCAGCCCTTGCCGGCTGGTGTGCACACACCCCACACACATCCAACACAGGTGTCACTCGGTATGTGTGCCTGCTAATAAATGTGGCCGTGCGCAAGAGCTCATAGCCATTCACATCATCTGAGCAAGTGTGTCCGTGTGGTCATTGTGTCAGCATGATGGACAGGGGCGCTGCAACATAACAGTGTGCTGTCTTCAGTGGACGTTGCCATGTCACCTCAGCGTTGGAGTGATCTGCTTCCTATGTGTGTGTGCTGCATTGTGTGTGAGATGTCCCTTCGGCTCTGATTGAGGCAGTGTGGTTTTCACTTGTGTGCTTGTTCAGTGTTTTGATATTGCCGGGTTGTGTGACCTGTGCTCTTGGTTGGTTTTGTTACTCTTGGGCATGGTTTGTCTGCAGTTGTGCATGTGTGCCATTGTGCCCATTCCCCCCGCACCCCCAGTCCCTGCTGGTTCCTCTCCCTGTTGCTGTTGTGTCTGTTGTTTTGGGCGGTTTCTGGTCCCCGAGCCCTGCCACCATCTCCAGACTGATGTGGTGAACACCATTTCCTCCATGTCATCCAGCTTCTGGTGTGGCGCTGGACGCCCACCTCCAGTGGGCATTGCTGCCTTCTTGTTTTTGGCATGTTTCTGCTTGTTTGTGCGTTTCACATCTTTCCGGATGTTCTGGTTTTCTTCCATTCTCCTCCTCCTCTCTCAGGCTGCATTCACCTTGTCCTTGATGGCCTGACATGTACACAGTTTTGTTGCCAATGGGCTTGTGGGATTGTGTACTGGCTCGGGTTGACTCCATTGTGCTTGGCTTTTGTTTTCTGTTTGGTTTGTCTTTCTTCTTCAGGCTTCTGTTGTGCTTATTCCCACCTGCTGTGTGTGTCAGGGCCTGGCGGTGCTTATCCCTGCTTTCCTCATCGCGAATGGGCTCATTGCACGTTTTTTGGTGTTGTGGTTTGTGTTTTTATCTCTGTCGATGTGGTTGTATTGCGGACATTGGCCGGGGTTTGGGCAGACTATTGCATCGTACCGCCGTGTTGTGAATTCCACGTTGACACAGGGTTATTTTCCTGCGATAGGCTGCAATGTGTAAAGTTGCGTTAGCATTTTGAGGTGATGTTTAGTACACGTTCTTGTGAATATACCCCTTTGTGTCTTTAATGTGCTGGGTTGTGGAGGGTAGGCACCTTACTCAAAAGTTCAGATACCAGTATGTTAGAGTATATCAAATTGTAAACTGCACATAAAACTCTGTTTTTGTTCAGCGATGCTAGGGGTTGTACCTCCAATTTAGGCACAAGGGCCTTTATCACATATTACTTAGTTGCAGGCCACTGCAACTTCATATTGCTTCGTGTCTGGGTTACAGATGTTCTCCAACCATGCGGCAAGATGAGTTCAACACAAGATTAATGTGCCGTAAGCAGTGAAATATACCCTCTCCCAATACCGTAAGAGATATGACAGTTTTTTCTGGCCTGGCCCTTTGACATCATTTCCTGGCACATCATGCCGACTAAATTTTTCTGAATGTATTCAGCAATGTGCCCTTATAGGTCCCTATATGTATTGCATTTGATTTATATTAGATTAGTGTTTAATAGATATTAAATATTAAAAATATTAAGGTTTAAGCTTGTACCGATTTGGTGGGGAGGTCTTTAGTACACGTCCTCATCTGCACTCTGCAAGAAATTCTCTGGCAGGTCTGTCGGATTGCTAAGAAATTAAATGAAATGAATGAAATGAAAAGACCATTTATATAGAGCGATGGCTACCCTTAGGCGTCCCAATGCTGCAGAAGTCACGCTTGCGATTGAGGCAGCCCCCTTCCGTCTGCGCTCCGGTCCCCAAGCGAGCGGCTCTACGCACAAGCCCCCAGAGAGAGGCTGGCTATCCCAGGCCAACCGAGGCTCCACCTCTTCCTATGCGTAGAGCCCAAAGAGGAAGTGAGAAATACATGTCCATTCTCTTTTTCCCAACAGAGGCTCATACTATGCAGATACCTCATGTGCTAGGGAAATCTATAGGGTACGCACCCCAATAAAGTGAGGGTTCATGCCAGTATCCTCACTACAGTTGAATATACCCCTTTGTGTCTTTAATGTGCTGGGTTGTGGAGCGTAGGCACCTTACTCAAAAGTTCAAATACCAGTATGTTAGAGTATATCAAATTGTAATGCTTATTTCAAAGTGAACATTAATACAAATACAGGGGCATATTACCAAGCAATAGCGATAATTATCGCTATTGCTTGGTTAGAGACAAAAATTTATCGCCGACCAGCGGCGATTTTTATCGCAGATAAACCTTGGTATTACCAAGGTGTATCGCAAATGCGATAAAAATCGTTTGCAATGCATGAATATCGCTGAAAAGTCAGCGATATTCAAGCATTACCGAGCTAATGCTCTTAGCCATGTTATACACCTCCCATTGGATAACATGGCTAAGAACTGCTCAGGGCAGGTGTTAGCTTTTGGAAATATTCGCGCTTAGCGCGAATATCTCCAAAAGTTGGTAATAGGAGATAGGATGTTAGCGACTGTTTCCAGTCGCTAACATCTTGGCACGCCCACTTTGCATGTCATTAGTGATAAATTTCTCTGACATGCAAAGTGGGGTCCAAGATGGTCGCTATCTCCTACTAGCTGTCGCTAACTGGTGTTAGCGACAGCTAGGTAATAGGGAGATAATTTTATCTCCGCTTTCTTGGCTTTTAAAGCCAAAAAAGCGGAGATAAACCCCCTTGATAATATGCCCCACAGTACAGTATACAGTATACAGTACAGTGTACGATAAACAGAGTAAAGTGCAGTAAAAATATGCAATCCCACTCCCATAAAGGATGTGTCCTTACCGGAAGCGCAGCGGACGAGCGCAGCGGGCGCGACGAATGCACGCCGAAGGCGCGCTTAAGGCAAGCTCGTCTGCGCTCGTCCGCGCCGAGACCGGGCCAAGGGCAACCCTCCCTCCTCGACCTATTCCGGACCTTGAGGCACACAGGTACAGTAGGGAAACACTTATGCTGCTGAACCCACTGGAAGGCAGAGCCAACTGCCCACGCCTAGCCCCTAACATAACATCTGAGGACAAGAACCCCTGTCCCAACTGCCTAGGGCGCTTGCCACACATCAATCCCCTCCCCCTTGAATCACTATTGAAACCTGAGCAGATCTCAGGTAATAGGCATATTCCGTCAACACACGCTGAATCTAAGCATACTACTAAGGAAGAATTAATCAGTGGATTACTAAACGTCAGATCCCTCCCGAAACATGCCACTGAAATACAGCTACTGATTGAGTCTAACAACCTGGATATTCTATTTTTAACCGAGACATGGATGGCCGCGGGAATGGAACCAGAGCTAGGGCTGGCATGTCCAGCAGGATATAAGATTATTCATAAACCCAGGAATATAGGACGAGTAGGAGGAATAGGAATCATTTTCAAGGAGGAGTTAAATATTGCAACATTGGATGTTGACATGGTCTCATGCGCTGAAATCCTAGGGATATTGATCAGACATGATTCAGGCCATTGCCTCACGGGCCTAATCTGCTACAGGACACCGGGGCATATCAATGCAATACAACAGCAGGAATTGATCGCTGTTATTAATAACATGTCAATATCACATAGCAGACTGCTGGTACTGGGAGATTTTAACCTATGGGATAACGACCAACTACACAGGGCCTTTTATAATATCACCCAATCTTGTAAAAACTTAGGGCTGAAACAATGGATAACTACCCCCACACATAAACAAGGAAATATACTGGATTTAATATTTGCTGCAGAGGATCTTATCACTATGGGAACTACATTACCAGTAGGTTGGTCAGACCACCACCTCCTACTATTTAATATTCACACCTTGGTTAATACAGGACCCATAAATACGCAGACTAGGACCTTCATTGGTCGTGACTGGAAGGGTCTGCTAAAAAGGAAAGAAGAAGGAAAGTTCGATTTCCGTCAAGTTGGGAATTCGTTTAATTCAGAGAACGATATCACCACAAACTATTCAGAAAAGGGGGTGGTGATGAACAGAGTGTCTGAATTAAGAAGACCACTCTTACCCAGTCCAAAGATCAGGGCTTGATCCATCACTGTTATTTAGCTCACTGCACAATCCCAGCTCAGAACCTGGCTATATGCAAATCAGTCTGTCCCTGGCCCAGTGCATCATGGGAACAGGGCAGACTAAACTACCAAGCCAATTCTTCACCAGAAAGGAGACAAGATTTCAGGGACCTGTTTCTGGCATTTCAGCAGTCGTCGGCCCGGCTTGCTTGAATCCTGATGGTGCAGTGAGCAAGGGACTCATGTCTGAGTATACCCTGCCACACCTATAGTGGCCAAAAACGATTCAGAAAAGGGGGTGGTGATGAACAGAGTGTCTGAATTAAGAAGACCACTCTTACCCAGTCCAAAGATCAGGGCTTGATCCATCACCGTTATTTAGCTCACTGCACCATCCCAGCTCAGAACCTGGCTATATGCAAATCAGTCTGTCCCTGGCCCAGTGCATCATGGGAACAGGGCAGACTAAACTGCCAAGCCAATTCTTCACCAGAAAGGAGACAAGCTTCCGGGGACCGGTTTCTGGCATTTCAGCCGTCGTCGGCCCGGCTAGCTTGAATCCTGATGGTGCAGTGAGCAAGGGACTCATGCCTGAGTATACCCTGCCACACCTATAGTGGCCAAAAACGATTCAGAAAAGGGGGTGGTGATGAACAGAGTGTCTGAATTAAGAAGACCACTTTTACCCAGTCCAAAGATCAGGGCTTGATCCATCACCGTTATTTAGCTCACTGCACCATCCCAGCTCAGAACCTGGCTATATGCAAATCAGTCTGTCCCTGGCCCAGTGCATCATGGGAACAGGGCAGACTAAACTGCCAAGCCAATTCTTCACCAGAAAGGAGACAAGCTTCCGGGGACCGGTTTCTGGCATTTCAGCCGTCGTCGGCCCGGCTAGCTTGAATCCTGATGGTGCAGTGAGCAAGGGACTCATGTCTGAGTATACCCTGCCACACCTATAGTGGCCAAAAACGATTCAGAAAAGGGGGTGGTGATGAACAGAGTGTCTGAATTAAGAAGACCACTCTTACCCAGTCCAAAGATCAGGGCTTGATCCATCACCGTTATTTAGCTCGACGGCTGATATGCCAGAAACCGGTCCCCGGAAGCTTGTTTCCTTCCCAGTGTAAGAATTGGCTTGGTAGTTTGGTTTGCCCTGTTCCCATCATGCACTGGGACAGGAACAGACTAATTTGCATATAGCCAGGTTCTGAGCTGGGATGGTGCAGTGAGCTAAAAAACGGTGTTGGATCTAGCCCTGATCAATTGACTGGGTGAGAGTATTCTGCTTAATTCAGAAACTCTGTCCATCACCACCCCTTGTTGTTAAATATTTTGTCTACCCTAAGCGTGGAAGGGTGTACTCAGATGTGAGTCCCTTGCTCATTGCACCATCAGGATTCAAGCAAGCCGGGCCGACGACGGCTGAAATGCCAGAAACCGGTCCCCGGAAGCTTGTTTCCTTCCCAGTGTAAGAATTGGCTTGGTAGTTTGGTTTGCCCTGTTCCCATCATGCACTGGGACAGGAACAGCCTAATTTGCATATAGCCAGGTTCTGAGCTGGGATGGTGCAGTGAGCTAAAAAACGGTTTTGGATCTAGTCCTGATCTCTTGACTGGGTGAGAGTATTCTGCTTAATTCAGAAACTCTGTCCATCACCACCCCTTGTTGTTAAATATTTTGTCCACCCTAAGCGTGGAAGGGTATACTCAGATGTGAGTCCCTTGCTCATTGCACCATCAGGATTCAAGCAAGCCGGGCCGACGATGGCTGAAATGCCAGAAACCGGTCCCCGGAAGCTTGTTTCCTTCCCAGTGTAAGAATTGGCTTGGTAGTTTGGTTTGCTCTATTCCCATCATGCACTGGGACAGGAACAGACTAATTTGCATATAGCCAGGTTCTGAGCTGGGATGGTGCAGTGAGCTAAAAAACGGTGTTGGATCTAGCCCTGATCTCTTGACTGGGTGAGAGTATTCTGCTTAATTCAGAAACTCTGTCCATCACCACCCCTTGTTGTTAAATATCACCACAAACTATCATTCATTATGTAAAGAGGTAACCAGGAAACTTGACGATACTGTACCTCTGAAAGCAATCAGAAAAAGAGGAAAACCCTCCGCGTCCAGGTATACGGATAAATTGAAAGAACTGAAAAGTGCCTGTAAAAAGGCGGAGAGACTTTGGAGAAAAAATTATTCGGAGCAGGAAAAACTGATATGGAGGCAAACAATTGTACAATATAAGAAAGAAATCACCATAGCCAAAGCAAACCACTTTGCAGACTTAATATTAAACAGCTCTAATAAATCCCGTGACACCTTTAGGATAATCAGAGAGTTATCCCATCCTGATTGCACTAACAGCCAAATCAAGCCCTCACAAGAATTATGTGATGGTCTAGCATCATTCTTTCAGGAGAAAATTACCAAAATGATTGAGGGAATGAAGGGTGTCTCTATCCCTCTAGTGTAGGATAATAGTAATCCCGAGAACAGGGAGAAGAGCGAAGGAAATGTAAGACGTCCCACTCCAAAGGCCACCCTGGAAAATTTTGAGACTCCTACAGAACAAGAATTCACAAAAACAGCCCTTAACACAACATCAGGATCCCCTCTGGACCCTTTACCTCACAAAATAGTAAAGGAGTTCGGGGATGAACTCTTTCCAGTTTTGCGACTGCTGTGCAATCAATCTCTTAACACAGGCACCGTACCAAAAGACTGGAAACTGGCGGTTGTCACCCCCCTACTAAAGAAACCAAATCTAGATCCGAACTGCCAAAAAAACTATCGACCTATATCGCTCCTGCCATACCCTATAAAGATCATAGAGCGGTGAGTCAGCAGGTCACTAGCCCTCTTCCTGGAAACTAACAACATCCTGGAAGAGGAGCAATTTGGTTTCAGACCAGCTCACGGAACCGAGTCAGCTTTGCTGACAGTTCTGGAAGACCTACGAATGAGGGCGGACAGGGGAGAGTCAGCAATTCTAATCCTGCTGGACCTGTCCGCCGCATTCGATACGGTGAGTCACGACATCCTGCTGACAAGACTGAAGAACATTGGAGTTGGGGGAGTTGTGCTCGACTGGTTTCACTCCTACTTGATGGACAGATGGCAGGCAGTAGCTATCCCTCCATACCAGTCAGAGTTTGTTAAAGTTTCACATGGGGTCCCACAGGGGTCTGCAATTAGTCCGATACTTTTTAACATATATATGCAACCCCTGATGGGCATCATCAAGGCTCACGGCATTAGCGTGATCAACTATGCGGATGACACGCAGCTGATGATTTCTCTTGATGGTGCCCACGCAGACTCACTTGAGACCTTCCACACCTGTATGTTGGAAATGACACTCTGGTTAAATCAGAACTCACTTCAATTTAATAGAGACAAGATTGAAATAATGCATTGCACAGTAGGTAGAATTACCAGAAGTCTACCCACGGATTTCTGGCCCCTGGAACCAGGGGAATATAACCCCAGTGAAATCAGTGAGGAACCTCAGAGTCAGTTTTAATGACAGTCTGAGTTTAGAGGCCAATGTTAATAAGCAGACGAGTAGCTGCTTTGCTCTTAAGCGAGGACTGCGAAAGCTGCTACCCCTTTTACCAACACAGGTCAGAGCCACCATAGTTAGGAGTACCATCCTCAGCCGCCTGGACTACTGTAATGCTCTGCTACTGGAATCCCCTGCCTACTTGATTTCCAGACTGCAGAGCATCCAGGCGGCTGCAGCAAAATTGGCACTCTCTCGAGAGCGAAGATCCTCTACTACCCTCGCTTTGGCTGACTTACATTGGCTGCCTGTACATCAGAGGATCTGCTTCAAATCCCTATGCATTGTCTTTAAGGCAGCGCATGGGATGGGCCCCCGACCACTTCAAAACAAATTTAAATAGTATAAACCCACTCGGTCCCTTCGATCCTCATCCTCTAATCTTATAAGTATACCCAGGATCAGGAAAGTCACTTATGGTGGCAGAGCCTTCAGCATAGCTGCAGCTCATCTGTGGAATAGACTACCTATTGACATCAGGAAAACAGATGAACTGATGGCCTTTCGAAAAAAGGTGAAAACATGGCTCTTCCCTAAAATCTAATTATCTAGAATCTAATGTTATCTTTTCTACCCCTGACGCACAGTGTTTTTTCAGCAACATGTACACAGCGCCAGGATGCCCGTAGGGTTGCAGAGCACTCTACAAATACCGAAAATAAAATAAATAAATAAACTTAAAGTGCATTTAAAAAAAAGAAAAATGTTAAATCTACGTGATTCAAAATGGCAAAATGCAATGCAACTGTATTAATACATACATACATACATGCATTTAATTTAATCCAATAAACTGCACATAAAACTCTGTTTTTGTTCAGCGATGCTAGGGGTTGTACCTCCAATTTAGGCACAAGGGCCTTTATCACATATTACTTAGTTGCAGGCCACTGCAACTTCATATTGCTTCGTGTCTGGGTTACAGATGTTCTCCAACCATGCGGCAAGATGAGTTCAACACAAGATTAATGTGCCGTAAGCAGTGAAATATACCCTCTCCCAATACCGTAAGAGATATGACAGTTTTTTCTGGCCTGGCCCTTTGACATCATTTCCTGGCACATCATGCCGACTAGATTTTTCTGAATGTATTCAGCAATGTGCCCTTATAGGTCCCTATATGTATTGCATTTGAGTTATATTAGATTAGTGTTTAATAGATATTAAATATTAAAAATATTAAGGTTTAAGCTTGTACCGATTTGGTGGGGAGGTCTTTAGTACACGTCCTCATCTGCACTCTGCAAGAAATTCTCTGGCAGGTCTGTCGGATTGCTAAGAAATGAAATGAAATGAATGAAATGAAAAGACCATTTATATAGAGCGATGGCTACCCTTAGGCGTCCCAATGCTGCAGAAGTCACGCTTGCGATTGAGGCAGCCCCCTTCCGTCTGCGCTCCGGTCCCCAAGCGAGCGGCTCTACGCACTAGCCCCCAGAGAGAGGCTGGCTATCCCAGGCCAACCGAGGCTCCACCTCTTCCTATGCGTAGAGCCCAAAGAGGAAGTGAGAAATACACGTCCATTCTCTTTTTCCCAACAGAGGCTAATGCTATGCAGATACCTCTTGTGCTAGGGAAATCTATAGGGTACGCACTTCAAAAAAGTGAGGGTTCATGCCCGTATCCTCTCTACAGTTGGATCCTAAAAGAAGAAAGTGTTCCCTTCTTCATCTTGAAATGATCATAAATCTAGAAATTTTTCTAAATTTTTTTAACAACTTTATTTAAGTTTTATTGACACAGTATCCATTCAACTAAGTTCACAATACATTATCAAAACAAGTGGCTTCAAAGAGGCAGGAGGATGTGATGTTCAGTCCTCATCAACCATTTCCATTTCCCACAAAAAACTCCATTCTTTCAGTTCATGCAGTTCAATAGTTGGAACATCATGATGTCTACTGTAGAAATATTTGCTTTCATCTGCTGTCTTGTTGATGAAGGACACAGGCACAGTATCATAGATTGTTTATCACATGTGCTGAAAGGACCCTAAACATAAGAAATGTGCTTTCTCTGTCTCTTACTGTTGCCGCAAGCTTCTTTAATGCATACATATTTCATACCCTGGACGCCAAAGTGATACAGTCATGTATTCAGCGGTTTTCTCTTTCTGGTCTATTGTTAAATGCAATGCCTAAAGCATCTACATTATCAGCTTGCCCTGGTTGACATTATGGAATACTTATTGTCCTTGTTTTTGTCCCTAAGAAGATCTACTAGGGAACTTTTTGGGATCTGTAGCCCTGAAGCATCTTTTATTGTTGACAAAATCTACAGCCAGGAAGTAACCGTCTATCCAGAATGCTTCCATTGGCTTATACGTCCACCGTATTACAAACAAATCGCCTGGTTGGTTATAACCACTCCAGACCCTTTGAAAATATTGTGCCACTGCACAGGGCGAGGTATCACTTTTTACATTTATTGTATGGGCTTTGTAATTGGGAACAAGTTGCTACTGCCCTCGTCCATAAGATTCATCTGAAATCTTCTTTCCAAGTTTGCATTCCCATCCAGATGTGCATCGATGACTCTGAACTTAGCTGTTTTTCAAGTGCTTTCTACAGTCTAGATGCAGTGATCCTCCTGCCCTACTAAGCTTCCTGTACATTTTTAGTGTTCTGACAAATGTTACAACGTGTATTATTTTCTCTCCATTATGACTGGTTTGATAATGTCTCATATCACATTCCAAGACATTCCCCATGCCATATTCTCATTAAAGTCCTGGATCAGGGCTTCCCTGATGCTATCCCTTAATGCTGGGTCACTAAATGCTAGTTTGTTGGCTGTTCATTTCACGTGCGTGGAAATCTACCATGACAGGTGCATGATCGGAATGGACTTTGGCCAATATTGATGAGGAAAGTATGGTATCAAGAACAGCCTTGCTGAGGAGGAGATGGGGTGTCTACCTTTCATGCAGTTATGTAGCAGTTGTGCTCCTGGGTATTGCTCTCTCCAAATGTCAGTACAGAGCACATAATCAATGTTTTTCAATCGCAGATGGGCGGTGCAGAGAGGGGGTCTAGAATGATAGATGTTGGGAGATGAGCAATCTCTTAAGGTCCTTCCCATGATCAGTAAGTCTGGCTATTAGAGGATACATTGGGCAAAGAATCTTCCATTAACATGAGTAGCCTATTCCCATTTCTCCCCGGTAAACCAGGTACACTAGGATGTGTCCCTGCGCTTCCTGTTGAGTTGCTTGAATAAGTATTGCTTGCCTCTTAGGTTGGTTGGTGGTTGCGGAAAGGAAGGTAGCTGGGTACCATTTACACCTCAGCTTTGTCCCAGCCTTACGTGTAGGGTGAATCTCTTCCAACAAGGTCACTTCTGGATGATCAATATGTGGACATTTTACTATTGCCTTAATTTCAACCAGAGAACTAAGACCCTGAACAGCAAGCACTGCCATCATTCCCAAGCCAGTAGCCCAGGCTGAGTGGGACGAGCTGGCCAAGAGTACTGCATGTGCTTCTCAGCCCATTCCCCTTGATTATGTGAATCACGTCACATCCTGTTTCCCTGGATAAATATTGGTTCAGGGAACCTGTTCCCTTTGAGACTAGATAAATAATCATACACCTGAATATGAGATACAGTGACAGTTTTGATTCTACAAGGCTAGGGTACCTGAATCAAAAATTATCCAACTTTGAGGGAAACCTATGACCTCAACTTTCAGTGAAGTCGCCCATCATTGGCTTAAGGGGTGTGATGTAACTGCAGGATAAACCTACCCAGCCGAGAACCTCGTGCCAGTCCTATTGTATTGTTTTAGAAATTATGTAGCAGTTTCACCAGTGCCAATTTAGGTGTCACTTAAATTGTAGAAATGTAAATAAAGAGTGCTCACTGTTGGGAATTGGAAAAAAGATGTAACCATACATTGCAATGCAAATATGGCGAAAATTTGTATTTTGCACAGACCCGGCCCCTCCACCACCGTATATACCATCAACGTCTAGACAAATAAAACAGATGTCATGAAGCTACGCTTCAGTTCTCCCCAGATTTAGCAGGTTCTGTATTCCCATAGTTGTTCTTTAAGCAGGGTTGGGCATCTTCAACATGTCTTTTAGTTATATATAGCTACTTAAGTCACAATTAGGCGCTATTGGAAGAGCACCTCTGCAGTCCAGATGGATTTTAAGTTACATCCTATGAGTCCTCAGTCACAGCTGACTCTTTTTGTTGCTGTTGTTTCCTCTTGGTGCGTCTTTCTTGACCGGTGCATTGTTTTTTCCATGACTGTGAAGCGTTTTTGAAGGTCTCTTCACCTGACTCCCCACTTTGTACAAGATTCAGAGCTTACACCACCTCTTCAATGGGATAGGAACATATTTATTGTTAAAAGTAACTGTGATGCATAAAAAAGCCTCACCTCCATGGGACATTTTCCTTATGCAGAAATGTTGTGGTTTCTTTGACTTTCTGCCTTCCCAACAGCAACATGGTTGTAACAGACTCTGGCTCTCTGATCTACCTTGTGTGCCACCCTTCTGTGCACAGCTGTGTCTTACCGCGTAGGATGAGCAGCCTGCAGTTAATCAGATGCTGCAGCAGCATCACCGCCAAGTCAATGAGATGCTTCACGGCAAGTCAATAAGATGCAGGTGCAGCTTCGCAGCAAGTCAATGAGATGCAGGTGCAGCTTCGCAGCAAGTCAATGAGATGCTTCATGGGAAGTCAATGAGATGCTTCACGGCAAGTTAATGAGATGCAGGTGCAGCTTCGCAGCAAGTCAATGAGATGCAGGTGCAGCTTCGCAGCAAGTCAATGAGATGCTTCATGGGAAGTCAATGAGATGCTTCACGGCAAGTTAATAAGATGCAGGTGCAGCTTCGCAGCAAGTCAATGAGATGCAACTGCAGCTTCATAGCAAGTCAATGAGATGCTTCACGGCAAGTCAATAAGATGCAGGTGCAGCTTCGCAGCAAGTCAATGAGATGCAACTGCAGCTTCATAGCAAGTCAATGAGATGCTTCACAGCAAGTCAATGAGATGCAGGTGCAGCTTCGCAGAAAGTCAATGAGATGCAACTGCAGCTTCATAGCAAGTCAATGAGATGCCTCACGACAAGTCAGATACTGCTGCAGCTTCACAGCAATCCAATGAGATGTTTCCTGGGAAGTCAATCCGATGCTTTACTGTAAGTCAATCAGATGTGATGCTGCTGCAGCTTTACAGCAAGTCAATGAGATGCTTCACCGCAAGTCAATGAGATGCAGCTGCAGCTTTACAGCAAGTCAATCAGATGCTTCACGGCAAGTCAATCAGATGTGATGCTGCTGCAGCTTTACAGCAAGTCAATCAGATGCTTCACGGCAAGTCAATAAGATGCAGGTGCAGCTTCGCAGCAAGTCAAAGAGATGCAACTGCAGCTTCATAGCAAGTCAATGAGATGCTTCACGGCAAGTCAATGAGATGCAGGTGCAGCTTCGCAGAAAGTCAATGAGATGCAACTGCAGCTCATAGCAAGTCAATCAGATGCCTCACAACAAGTCAGATACTGCTGCAGCTTCACAGCAAGCCAATGAGATGTTTCCTGGGAAGTCAATCCGATGCTTTACTGTAAGTCAATCAGATGTGATGCTGCTGCAGCTTTACAGCAAGTCAATGAGATGTTTCACTGCAAGTCAATGAGATGCTTCACTGCAAGTCAATGAGATGCAGCTGCAGCTTTACAGCAAGTCAATCAGATGCTTCATGTCAAGTCAATCTGATGCTGCTGCTGCTTCACAGGATTAATTTCTGAAGGTTACTTCCCTTTCCTAGCAATTAGCAGACTTCTCTGACACCCATGGTGTGCCACAGGCTTTCCGCTCCCTCTTGAGCATTAAGACTGGTGTGCAGGAGCAAGTCCAAATCTGAATCATGCAACTTTCATAACTTTCGTAACTTTTCATGGTCTCCATTACTTACTTCCATTATGGTCCCATTGCTACTCAGGGCCATGAGACCCACAAAGTCTCTACTTCAACCTACTGCTGCATCTCATGATAATAATAATAATCCACATTTGTAAAGCGCGAACCATCACCCATTAGGGTCTCTAGGCGCTGGGCGCCGTCTGGGAGATTAAACAAGCTATTGCCCAGAGTCACATGGTGCTGGGCTAACCTGCCGGATCAAACCATTATCCCCAGATTCCAGCGCCAGTCGCCCTGGCCGCGGCGCCACCCAAACGCACTCAACTAGTTATGTTTTGGTATAGTTAACCAAAAGCGCCTCAAGAACATGCATTGCCTTCAAATGTAACTGAATCCATTCGAAGGTAATGGCAAGCCTCTGTTTCTCAAAACATCTGTGCCACTTTCCTCCCCCGCCATTCTGCCACTGTACCTTAACATTCCCTATGCAAACTCTCATGGAGCCTTCTGCAACTCAAACCTTAACTTCAATCATTTGAATCACTGGCACTTGAAATAACTGGAATAAAGGGTATCAGGGATGTGCACCTAGAACACAGTATGTATGAGTATAACAGCAAAGGGGCTATACTGGGGAGTCCCATCTCTCCTTAGTCCCAGGGCCTGCAGATCTTTACCTGTTAGACTGACCAGCACATTCTCTGTGAGATGGCCTAAAACATCTTCTTGCGATCATTAACTCACAGGGACCACAAAGTTAAGGTGCTTATTTACAAGCCATGTGCGCAGCCACAAAATCACTTTTTTTTTACAGGCCAATGGTGCATAGGGCTTAGCCATATCTGCAAGGCCACAGAAAGTTACCCTATGTGGCTTTTAATTGCCTCGTAGCTATGGAGTGAGGCAAAGCAGTACAAGTGGCTGCTTTGCCTCCTTCCTCTACATCAGAAAGGTGTTCCATGGATGTTGCGGTGGGTGTTTACCTGCAACACTGAAAGTTTGAGAGTGGTACTATGTATCTGTGCTCTGAGATTCACCCCAAAATCAGAATGCAGAATTGTAGCCAAGACTGCAGTGAAAATTTAAGTTTCTATACGTCAGAAATGGTCAAACAGTCTGTGCCAAGAGTGGTTAAAAACAGAGAATCTAGTCAAGTGTCTGGGATTGAAATGCCTCTTTGCAAGAACTGGTTTCCATTGCTGAAAATTTAAGCCGCTTTACAATATAATCATGTACCCTAAGTCAAACTTTAACTTTCCTTCAAACTGATTTTCCCTGTTTCTGTTAAAATATTTGCCTTGGTCACGTGCTTTGCCATTATTCCTTGGATACGTTATGCATCAGTGCTGTCCTGAACTAAGGTGCAGTTTACAGTTGTCTGAGAATACCCCAAAAAGCCTAAAGCCACCTGCGTATTCCTTATAAAAAACATTTAAGAGATCATTTTATAATAGAATTCATTTATTGATCCCTTTGCTTTAGGTACCATATCCAAGCAGACTTATAATATTAGGTATTTTTGGAGAGTTGCATCTTGCTACAATGCTACCCCCCTTAAATCCTACATGATTCCAGTCGTTGTGCCGCCAAAATAAGCTGTCATTGTCGTATAGTTAATAGATTTTGCAGTTCTCACCGATTCATGGAATACTCGTTGATCAGGGTATAGGCAAATATCAAAGAGAGAAGGACTGCAAAGTCTTCTGATCTGCTTTTTAAAGTTGTTTAGAGGGATTGTCATAGCAAGTGATAGGTTTGGAGATGGGGTCAAACAAGGGAGATGGGATACACTGGAAGACACATTCACCAACTAAATTCTCTTTTTCACCCCAAGGTATCCAAGGTAACCCAATTTTGCCTCAAGAAAAGAGATACTTTGTGATTCACCCAAGCCTTCCTCTGAATCTTGGTCATCTACGTAACATGTGAGTGCGCTCAAAGGAAATCATAGTGCTTGATTCACCTTAGTCTTCCTCTAAATTCTGGTGATCTAGTTAAACCCAGAGTGCCTCGTGCAGACTGATATTGCTCGATTCACCCTTTCGTGTGAATCCTGGTGTTCTCTGTAATCTGACAGTGCCTCGAAGAAACTGATACTAGTTAATTCACCACAGACTCCCACTGAATGCTAGTGAAGTAGGTAACCCGAGAGTACCCCAAGGAAAATTACACTGGTTAACTAACTATCGACTTGCACTGAATCATGCTGAACTAAGTAGTCCCCGGTGCCCCAAGGAAACTGATATTGGTAGATTCAACCGTAACCCTAAGTAGCCCAAGAAAACTGATTTGTTGATTCACCCTAGTCTTGAATCGTAGGGATTTAGGTAATTCAAGAGTTCCTTGACCCCTTCCATGCGGCCGCAATTATGGCCTGTGCAGCAAAATCGCAAGTGGGCGAGTTTATGACGGCCCCCAGCCGTCATCAGCAAACGAGCGCCATAGTGCATGACTGCGGGGGTGCGTCATCAGCATGCAAGGAGTTAAAGAATCTGACACTGAATGTGAATGATTCACACTATTCTCCATCTGAATCCAATTGGTTTCCTGAGTGTCTAATGAAAATGCACACTGAATGATTGACCCTAAACTCCTTACCACTCCTGGTGATCTTGGTATCTCCAGAGTGCCTCAAAGAGATTGTTCTTGTGCGAATGTTGGATGAAAAATAGAAGGAATAAAGATTGTCTGGCAAAGTTCTTCACAGGTGTGTGATGGTTCTGTGTACAATTTCAGTATCTAGTGACCTTACGTTTTGGAGCAGCGTAATTTTAGGCTCCACCCTGTACTCGTCATGGGCGTCCGCAGGGGAGGGCAAGGGGGTGCGCTTGCCCCCCCCTGGATCGCCGGTCGCATTCCTTTCATCCTTAATGTTCATGATTACAGCAGGCTGTTCCCCTGCGAGAAGCCCCAGGAGTTTAAATGTTCTCTCACTTGGGGCCTCTCGCACTTCTCTTTGAACTCTAGAGGCTGCAGCAGCCCCTCCCCGACCTCGAGCAGACTTTGGACAGGCCCATTGTCATTCTGTCTGCTGCTGATCACCACATAAAGAATGACAATGGGCCGTCTACCTTTAACTTGCCTTGAAGGCGAGTGATGAAGTTACAATTTTGCCCCCCCCTGGAAGGTGAGTGACGAAGTTAAAATGTTGCCCCCCCCTGGAAAAATTTCTGCGGACGCCCATGGTACTCGGCATGTATATATATATTTATATGCTTGTATACAACATTTAAATTCAATGTGTGGTTTAGCTTCAACATGTAGTACATTTAAATGCATTAATAATATTCAACCATTCCAGTCACTAAGAGTTCATATATTAGGTTGATCTATTGACTTATATATTCATATTTATTACATATTCACGTTTAAAAATGATTGTTTGCTTCAAGTGATCTAGTACTGTAATGTGCATCCATTTTGATTCTCAACTTAGCTTGACATTAGGCCTCAGCTGAAATTGTTTGCCTTAACACTGGAATTAGGCTGTTTTCTTTCCTCTGCAGGCACGGAATTGCACTTCTCGTTAGTTAGAGAAAGGCTTATTGTTATGTATTAGACTGCTGATAGTGAGGCCTGGGAGAAGAAAGTTGGCAACAAAGGCAGAGCAGTGATGTTGAAAGAAGGCCTCATGTTCGCTTGCAACAGATGGATGCAACATCCAAGGTCAATAGATGTGTACCTGACTGTATGGAGATGGGGAACTTAGGGACTATGTCGACTCAGCTCCAACCGCTGTTACAGGATTAGCCCTCAGTGGTGGAAATGAGCTAAGGATGTTCTGGCAACTCTTGGTTGTACTTTGTATTGGTATTTTATAGCGAGTTAGGCAAACTTCAATCTGACTTCAAGAGGGAACAGATCTGCCTCTTCTGGGCTTCTCTGAGTGTAAAGCTTCATGCTGAGCACTCTTCTTGAACTTCTACTGAAGCCTGACCTCATGCTGACACCTTCTATGCTCTCCCTTTAGCAATCCCCTTCAGAGTTTTTCGTTTTAGCTTGTGGTTAGATTACAAAAAGAAAACGTCTTCATGGAACACCTGATTGCATCGATCTGTTTCCTCTGCATTGTGGCTGTTAATAGTTTGTAACTCATCTTATTACGACTTAATTTACTGACACACTTTAGTCTCCAAACTATATTGTTGTAGCTTTTAAATCTGTTCCTTTCTCTGCATATGTAACAGTTTGAGTCATGTTTTAAAATAAACTTTTATGGTTAAAGTAGGTGACTCTTCATCTTCTCTGTGGATTCATACTGATTTCACAGCAATGGAAAGGTATTTCTGATGTTATCTCCCTTACATCTCTTCAAGTCGACTATCAAAGGTCCATAAAAGCAATGGACCAAGAGCTTTAGCTTCAGATAGCTACGCTCCACCAGTACCTTAGGGGTTGGATGTGGCATGATATTGTGTAAACAAACACATAAGATACTATCTGCTAGCAACAAAAATTCAAATTATCTTTTTGTAAACATATGTCCAAAGCTCCCTCAGTTGGTCACTATTGCATAACCTCTTTTCTTGTATGCTAAATAATTTCATACCAGTCTGTGTTCTCTCAAAATATTGGGCCAATGTCAGAGTGGGCTTGATGACATATGTCAATACCACGACAGATGTGGAGTGGAGCACATGGTGACATTCCTAATCTATCACATTTGTGGAGTGAACAGATGGGTACAGCATGTAGCTCGGTCAAGACAATGTGGCTGTGTATCTCATGGCCTCTTTCTTGAGTGATTTGCTGCTTCAGTAACACGATGGCTTGGAATTCTTCCCAGCGAAACAGGAGAGCCAAGTGCAGATCAGCATGGCAGCCGCCGCTCCGCCGCCTGTGCAGTAATACGCCCAGCCCAGCTGACATGTCCCTGAGTGCAGAAAGGGAAAAATAATCAATAAAATCAGACCTCACTGATCTGAAAATGCTCCCCTTTATATAGATACATGTATTTCAGCTTTTAATTCTCAACAGTCAATAAACACAAATGTTCTAAGAGCCTAATGTGTTACTCACTTCTAGTTTTTAAACAAGCATTGAAAAGCCAATTGGTTTGGTGTGGGTCGCAAACCTTTTGAAATTGTCAATTAGAGGTGGGTGAGCCAACAAATTAACAGGAAGAGCCGAGCCAGAGGCGAGGAAAGGGTCTGGCTCGGCTCTTAGAGCCTGCACACGAGCTCAGCTGAAAATATTGTTATGCATGTCATACAACAAACATCACATAAAACATAATAAGATCTCTGAACATTTTAAAAAGGTGTATTTCTTTAACATGTGGAAGCTTTGACATTCACATGTTCCATTATAGCTCAGCACTGAGAAGCACTTATTAAAAGTGATAGTTTTTAAACATGAACCATTAGTGAACTAAGGGCCAAGACTGATTTAATAGACTATAATATTGCTCTATAATAATCTAACACAATAGTTTTCTGTACAACAGGTATTTTAATTTCACATATTTGAAAGTGCTCTCATTTGCGATAATGGAAGGAAAAGGCGTTTTGGTGAAATAAAAAATGTGCCTAAGATCACACAAGTTAGACGGATAAGCCACAAATTGTCCAGGTTTTCTGGCTTCACTTTGTACAAATCAGCCACTAAATTGGTATGTATTTGTCTTTGGTTTTACATCTTTGTGCTTTTTTCTGCAGTTTTTTTATCACGCAAACTTGACTGCCCTTTTCACGAGTACCAGTTACATTACACAAGGTCACAGTTCATTTTTAGTGCTAGAAACATTAAAGAGATTTTCCGGGAATTGGAGGATGTTGAGCCCACACTGAGACTCAAATTTGAATCCCCAGCTCCAATGTTGGCAGCTCTGGACGTAACACCACATCCTGCGTATGGGGAGAAAAACAGGTAAAACCACACGAAAGCTTGGCTTGTTATGAGATTGACGTTCTAACAGGGCCTTGAGCCGAGCCAGGCTTCAGGCTCAAGCTTGGCTCAAGCTATCAGTGGTTCTCTGATAGACCTGTCAGCCTTAGGGTGGTCTTCCCCCAAACATTTAGCTTGTTTGCCTCACTTTTTGCAGAACTGTTTTTATTGGTTGCAGGACTCTGGGCACTTTACCACTGCAAACCAGAGCTAAAGTGTATGTGCTCATGCCCCTAAACATGGTAACATTGGTTTATCCACAATTAGCATATTAAATATTACTCATAAGTGCCTAGTAAAGTGCACTATATGTCCCCAAGGCCTGTAAATTAAATTCTGCTTCTGGGCCTGTAGCACTGATTGTGCCACCGACTTATGTAGCTCTTTAAACATGGCTCAGGCCTACCACTACACAGCCTGGTGGTGCAGCTTTACTGCAATGTCGAATTGGCATTTAAAACCCCTCGCAAATCCTTAGACTCCTCTTTTACTACATTTAAGTCTTTCCTAAGGTAGGCCCTAGGTAGCCCATATGGCAAGGTGTTGTCTAATTAAAAGGTAGGGCATGTGCTTCTAAGTTTTACAAGTCCTGGTAGAGAAAAACTCCCAAATGTGTTTTTCACTACGATGAAGCCTACTTCTCCCATAGATTAACAATGGGGGATTCCTTGTTACGTCTAATAGGTTGTAATTTTTAGTTGGATGGAAGTAGATCTATTTACCATACCTGGAACTGTAATGATAAATCCTCTTTTATGGTAAAATCGAATTTGTCATTACAGTTTTAAAAATGCTACTTTTAGAAAGTTGTAACATCAGTGTTTCAATCAGAAAGAACAACATAAAGGACAGAGCTAAATGAATTAACTTATCCTAATTGAATTTATCCAACCCCACCTCATCTACTTCGAGGATAGGGGTGAGATATTACTTCTGGAAATAAGGTAGAGCATTTATAACATTCGCATAGATTCATCAACCTAAATTGCGATCGCATTTACGGCTCCCGCAATTCATCAAGCAAAAAAACTGTAAATTGCGAACATAAATTCGCAGAAACAATGTGGAACCCCCTTAGCGAATCTGTAACAGCGATTTTCAACTTATTCTGCAAATTAATTTGCGAATTTGCAAATAAATTGCAAATTCAATTAATCAAACATCGCAAATTGCGGCAAAAAACAAAATCGCTAAATGCCAGTCAAAAATTAAGGAGAAGTCAAACCAGGTGGTAACCATGAAGTTCAATTGGGAAAATAAAAAAAAAAAATTCTAACAAGAAAAATGGGCGGGGCAAAACAAACACACTTAAGGAGACACAGTAGGAGCATGAGGACATACACAATGCCAGGTCTATACATTGTGGCAAGGCTGCTGAGGCTCCAGGCTGCAGCCCGGAACCAACGCAGGATCTAGGAGCACATCTTCCGGCTGTGGATAACACTCCTGGGCCAGACTGAAGAGGAGATCTACTCCAAATACAGGCTGAATGGGGCAATGATAACCAAGCTCATCCGAGACCTTGACTCCCTGATGCAGCACCCAACAAGGAGGATCAATGCTGTTCCCACCCATATCCAGGTCCTGTGCTGCCTGCACCTCCTGGCCTCCGGAAGCTCCAAGGGGATAGTTGCATATGCAGGGGGGATCTCCCAGAGCACACTATCACGCTGCCTACGGAGTTTCCTGGACGCCATGCTGACCCGGGTACACCACGACATAACCTTCCCAACCACCCAACAGGACTTAGATAAAAAAAAGCTTGACTTCTATAACACCGCGCAATTCCCCCATTTAATTGGATGCATTGACTGTACCCTCATCCACATCTGTCCACCCGCTGAGACAGAATACATGTGCCGGAACCGCAAGTCCTACCACTCACTCACCATCCAGATGGTCTGCAATGCAAAGACAATCCCCACCGACATAGTGGCCCAATACCCTGGGAGCACACATGATTCTTTCATATTCAGGCACAGCGGCATACACACCCGCTTGGCCAGGGGTGACTTTGGCGAAGGACATCTCCTAGGTAAGTACACATGCCCACATACAGTACGTCAAGACCATGTAGCTGCGCATAACAAGCACTGACCCTCTGCTCCTATCCTTCAGGTGACAGCGTCTACGGCCTCCATGAGTCCCTCCTCACCCCATACCTCAACCCTGCAACACCACAGGAACGGCGTTACAATGCTGCACACAGTCACACAAGAAATGTAATTGAACGGACATTTGGGATGTTGAAGAGCCGATTCCGCATCCTACATAAGACTGGTGGGGCCCTCAAATACCAGCCTGAGGTCTGCTGCCGCATCGTGGCCGTGTGTGCCATACTCCATAATATTGCTATCAAGCGGAGAATACCTGTGGAGATCTCTGGCAGTGAGTCGGAGGGGACAACTGCCCACCTGCACTTGTGCATCATGCACGCGGGGAGAATCCTACTGAAGGACACAGGCGCTGCAACATCACACTGAATTATTTCTAGTGCACCCATACCCCTCACACAACACTGCACTCATGCATGCAACATGAAATAATGATATGAGTAGGGATTGCGTTTGAAATAAAATCTATCAATTATTTTTTGTACTGTATTGCGTCATATAGCCACATGATTGCAGAGCAGGCATGCTTGGTACATCAGCATGGCACTGCTGCTAATGTTCAGTCAATCACTGGCGCCTCTGGCCGGACGCACCCTGTTGCCTCTCCACATCCACTTCGCCAGTATCTGCTGTGATGCTGCACTGGGCCTGGTACTGCGGCGCCGTTCTGTTACCACCGGCACAGACAGGCTGCTCAGGCTGGATGTGGCCTCACTGGCATTATCACCCCCCCCTTGCATGGCCATGGCCACACACCTGCTGGTTTTGGACTGCGGTTGTGATCTGTTCCAGGACCCTTGCAACATCCTGGCAGCCTTGCACCATTTGTATTTGCTTTGCCAGGGAGCCGCGTGACAGTTGGGATGTTGCATTCCCGATCAGGTGGTTCGACCTGGTATATGCTGATAGCCGGATAAGCAGCTGGCGGTGGTGTCGGCGGTAAGAGGTCCTGCTGCGACACCATGAGTTGGCTATTCTCCCTCACTGCAGACGTTAACTCCTGCACGCTTTCGGTGAGCTGGTTGATATTGCGCGCAGTCTTGTACAGCTGCAGCTGCATGTCTGCCAAATGCTGTGCCTGCTTGCGGTGCACAGCTAGCATCCGGCGTTCGATCCCAAGCCCTGGATCTTGGGCATGTTGCTCAGCTCGTGTTGCCAAGTTGCGCTGCTGCCTCAACCGGCCACTTGACTGCGACCGCACAGTGGCTGTGCGTTTTGTCTGCCTCCTGGGTAGTGGTGTGGCCTGTTCCACTGCCATGCGTGACGCATGGGGTGGTTGCACTCCTCCTGTGGCTGCAGGGGTGGCCCTGTCCACATGGGGAGGTGGTGGTACTGGTGCAGGTGTGTGTGACGGTCCCGGTCGTGAGGCAGGATGGCTCTCTCCCTCCATCTCCTCTGGGGTCTCCTCAATTTGGAGTGCCTCGCTGTCTGTGCTCTCTGGTTCTGCAGCACCTGTGATGTAAATGGGTGCATGATTAATGATGTGAATCTTGCACATGGGATGTTGCAACATGCATGCAGGCTTGCATTCCCTGACTGGCTTTGGGGATATGTTTCACTTGACAGTTCTGGCTGTGTGTGGCTATCAGGGAACTATTGTCACACTACAGGTCCCGCAATGCAATAGGGCGTTTCTGATGTGCATGGACTGCATTACTGAGGTTATCAAATGGCTAGCTCTGGGGGCATGGGCATTGTTAGGGGACGGGGTCGCAGTTGCATGGCTCTTACCTTGGGATTGTGTGGGTCGGGAGGTGTCCAGCTGAGTGACCCCCACGCAGGCTGCTGGGTTGATGGTATCCTCAACAAGGTCCTCGTGTGGAGTGTTGTCCGCAACTGTGGGGTCTCCTCCTCCCGTGGCCCGTTGCTCCCCCAGCCTCTCTGCTATGCGCTCTTTGGCACGGCCCCTGATGTCATACCACCTCTTCTTCAGGTCATCAATTGAGCGCTGGGTCACTCCTACGGCGTTTACCTTTGCCCTAATGCGCTGACAAATGCGCCTTTTGTCTGCTTCAGGCACCTTCCTGGATTGCTTCCCAAAAAGCTTATTGTGGTCCCTGCTGACTCCCAGGATCAGGAACTCCAGCTCCTGTTTGGAAAATTCTATTTTTCTTTTCCTGCCAGTTGCACTGTTTCCTGCTGCATCCTGGGACATTCTGGAGTTGGATGTATGTCCTGTTGTGGGGCTGCAGGGTGTGTCTGATAGAGCTCAGTGCTGTGCCTCCTCCTCTCTCCAGCTCTGTGTTCAGAATGAGTGAGGGAACTGCCTACTTCCTGGTTGTGATGTCATCATTGTGCTCAAAATGCGACTTCCCGTTTTTGCGATCTTGCAATTTGCGAGATCGCAATTTGCGATTTCGGTAATTGCGAAATCGCAATTTCAGCATGGGTAACAGGAGATTCTGTGATTTTTGTGCGATTTTGCGAAATTCGCATACAGCGATTGTAGCCGACTGCGAATTGCATTTTTGGGACACATTTTTTGATGCATCCCATTCTGCGAATTCTAATTTGCGATTTGGTATTTTTCGCAAATTAGAATTCGCAGAATCGGTGCTTGATGCATCTGGGGGTTTGTGTATTCTCGGCTAAAGAAGGGGAAAACCAATCTAAACCTCAACAGCGGGTCTTCATCAGTACTGGGTGACTGAATGGATGGGTTGCAATCTGGAAATATCAAATTATCCGGATCTGCAGAATTGATCATATAGGTTACAAATGCCAACCGGCTTCTCTCCCGAATGGGATCTAATCAAACCCTATTATTAAGTGGCCTTGTAGAAAGAGTAAAGTATACGCTCATGCAGAATACCACAGTGGATCTATATGGATCTGCGGAGTGGACAGAGGCCCCTTAATGAATTAATCCCCTTGAGCTCTATGTCTGTTACAGAGTATCTCTCTGACTCACTTGGGCGCGCCCGTTCCCCCGATTTTGCCGGGTCGAAATATTGACGTTTTGCACAGCGAGGATTGGATAGCTGGTCCACAAAGGGGTTATTAGGATTGAAACGATTACTCTTTCTCAATGAGATCATACTTATGTTGCATAATAAGTGTAAAAAACAGGCTTATCAGTAATGAATATGATATATATGTAATTAGTCTACTTCATTTATTGCTTAAATTCCATGCGGTAGCTCTTTTTCTAAGCATTATTTTCATCAATCTTTTTTCTGGAGCGACCATATAAAAATAATGTATTTATACTGTTGATTTTCATATGCAATTTTTTTTAAATACATTTACTTCTTTGCGTGTGATGAGAATTGCTGTTGTTATACACGCTCTTCCTTATATTCAGAAGTAATATCTCACCCCTATCCTCCAGTTAGATGAGGTTATGTTGGATACGCGGTTACTTCAAAGAGATGCTTTGCAATCCCACTACTTTAACAAAGAGCTGAACTAATAACTTTTGTACTCTGTCCTTGTTATGCATTAAAAAGGAAAATTTAGGGCTGGCAAAATATTTTTTTGCCCAGATGAAATGTCTGTTTAAACTGCACAACAGGCTGCAGTGGCAGGCCTGAGACATGTTTTGGAAGGATACTTTAGTGGGTGGCACAAAGACTGCTGCAGTCTCACTAGTAGCATTGTATTTACAGGAACTGGGTACATGTAGTATAATTTACTAGGAACTTATAAGTAAATTATAAGTACATTAAATGTGCCATTTTTACCCTGCTATAGGGAGAAAGCACAAGCACATTTAGCAGCAGTAAAGTGTGCATAGTACTAAAGGCCAACAAAAAAGAGTAAAGCAAAGGAAGGGAGTAAGGCAAAATTCTGGCGGAGCCCCTGCTGAAAGGGCCTGCTGTAAGAGCCAATAGGTATGGCTTGAATGATGTGCTGGGTTTAAGGGTCTTGCACAGGGGGAAACATCCTTTACAACGAAACTTTTACCACGCAGTGCTGTTACAATGCAAGTATTACAAGGAAAACCTTTACAACGCATTACACTGGGGGGCGCTCTAGGATAGGGAATAGTTTTAATTTACTATCCAACACCTTCCCTAGTGTCCACAGGGACTGGAGTTGGAATAGTAAATTAAACTATTCACTATCCAGCACCCCCAAGTGTAATGCGTTGTAAAGGTTTGCGTTGTAATACTTGCGTTGTAACAGCATGCATGGTAAAAGCATGCGTTGTAACGTCATACATCCTTGCACAGGGATATTGGTTAAAGAAATGACAGTCTTTAGAGGGTTCACACCTACCTGTTAACTTAGGGCCAGATTTATCATTGTGCTGCATTGCCCTTTGCGTCACGCAAGGTAATGAAAGAGAAACACAACATTAAAGTCAGATTTACCACGCCATGCAAGGCCACTTTGAGTGGAACTGCGGTGCTTGGTAAATGTGGAGTAAAGCAAGGCAGCCCAAGTCGCTGCCTTGCGGTACTCTGCCCCGCATAGGCATTACATGGGTGGAGCGTGGGTGTTCCCAAGCATGGGCCCATGGATTTTGGTACATGTAACATCCTCCCCAACCTGTGTCCTTACCAATGACTACACTACACATGGAGCTTAGGATATCACATGTCTTTATTCTTCTGCGTGTAAGCGTGAACTCAACATTCTAAACCTGCATTCACTTCACTATGCTCTAATACTTACGTCACAGTTCTACAGAGTCCATCAAGAGCTGCAAATGTTCCATCATTGCAAACTCACACAACACTTAATTTGAGCCAATGCTTTCCGGTGCTCAGCACCGGCACCTAATTGTCAACACCATACTTAGAACAGTCTACCACATGGTGGCGCTGCTCATCTAATTTAGAGATGAGCAGAACAACGGTTGTTTAGGAATACAATATACATTTAAGAAAGTGCTAATACCTGCCTCCCCAGCCATTCCTTTAGCTTTAGGGACCTGGAATAATCTGAACTGTTGCATTTACATGCGATCAAGATGGTTAGTAGTTGTGTTGGCAGTGATGGCAAGGGCGATGGGTGGTGCAAGTTGCAGTGGCCTCCTGGTCAGAGGCCTGGCACGTAATATTTTACAAATTAAGCACTGAACTACAGTACATTCCCAGATTTACCATGAGTGGTGGTCCAGGGAATGAGTCAAAATGCTAAGCCACTCCGTGGGGGGAAAGGGTATAATGCGGGGAAATATGTTTATTTCTCCTAGTTTATTCCTCTTCCTACGTCTGCTGCATTATGCAGCTCATACAGAAAGTGGAAAAAGCCAAGAGGATTGTGTTTGTGCATGAAGGTGTCTCTTCATGCTCAAAAACATTCCTGCCTACAACGCAGCCATCCATGTACCATTGTGCAAGGGTGCCGGTGTTGGCGCTAGGCAGCAGTTTGTCTCCAGAGCAGGCAGAGAGCAGGAATGTGAATATTTGAAACATCTGGGCCTAAGCATTTAAGTTCAATTTTTTCAATTAAGGAGACTGTTGTCTACTTCTTCCAGAATGCATCGGGTTGGTTAATGAAAGTCCAAAAATGTAGTTTCATACAGAGTCACGGCATGAAGTTGTCAGGTAACTGGACATCACTGTGGATTTTAATTAAGGCTTCTGGTTTTCCATTTAAATTGATTTGTTCATATAAATACAGACTGACGTTTTTTTTCCTTTGTATTTGTGAATAGAAAGGGAAAAATGGCAATAAATATGTTTTTAACATTGCTGATGTCTGCGAACTGACGACGAGCCAGTGCATGCTGGGAGAGGGCTTATGGGATTTCAGCTGAGCCCATAACAAAAGTTGACGTTAAGGGGTCATCTGGGCTCCTTTTGGTTAAGTATCCTGGCTAGGAGCTATGAGGGGGCAGAGTGGGGTAGACACACACCTAAAAGCAATTGAGGAAAACAAATGCACACAGCTCAACACTTCGCAGGTACTTAAGAGAGGCCTGCTTTTGACTTTGTTCAGTTCCTGGAGCCACGAGATACAAATGCACTGTAGGAATGTTAGATGTGTTGGTCTGTCCCAGTATTTACACTAATAACAATTTAAATACCACCATTTTGTATTATGCATTTTACAGAGCTACTCATCCCAATGAAGAGTGTCAGAGCACTTTACATCCCACATTATATATTAACAATAAATCATATGTCTGTAAATCAATGTGCAGGATGTGTTACATTAGACAGTGCAGGTTACAAGGTCCTTCCTAGCTCACTGTGCTATATTAGAAGGATTGTAATTTATTAACTGCAAGTGACAAAAGTATCTCTTTGTTCAAAGCAGTAACCCATTTATCCATCTACATAAATCTATCTAAACCTATAACAACCAAGCGCGCATTGCCTATTTAAATAAATGTGAAAAAATACTAGATGCAGTGTCTTTTTTCTGCTTGCGAAAAAATAAAATTTGGATACATACATATAAAATTCCCCCCCAAAAATACGGATAATTACAGACGGAAATGTTAAAAAAATAAATCCCATAAAACCGAGAGCCCGAATTTTAATACAGAGCAGAGAAATGCAAAGGTATTTTCTTTGCTGAGTTTCTTGCTCGGATAACAGCAAGTAGTCCTCTGCTGTGCCAGTGTGTACAGCCATACTGTGGAATGTTTTGGTCTAACAGGTTTCTACTGACAAACACAAAGCAAACTAACCTTAACCCTTCTTGGCAGAGGCATGTCTTGATAAATAGTGCCTTACTTTCCTGGTCATCAGGCTCTTCTATTCTGACCTCCCAGTTTCAATAAAGTGGTCCACAGTGATCTTCATAGTCACAAGATGTGAAAGTGGTCCAACTCCACACACAAAAATGTAGTTTACGGTGTGGGGGATTGTGTAAGTGTACAAACGGAAGAACACGGACAGAGAACATGGACATTATAGGAGGTGGTATTTCTTTGTGCAGTGAACATCATTTTGCACTTCACTTTTTAAATATTTTGTAAGTATCTTTCAGCCTTGGAGGGCTCAGAAAATGTCCTACCTGAACATTTTCAATCTTGTTAACAGAGACAAAACTTCTTCGGTAAAGAGTAAATGCATGCCAGGGTGGGAAAATGGTGCAAACATTCCAATATTTCCTTGAGGTCTCAGGAAACGAGTTTCCCGTGGGAAAAGTCTCAGTGCAGTGGTTAAAAAAAAAAATTTGATGCATCACTATCTCTTGGTGGATTTTCTAGCATGTCGGAAATTCTGGATTAGTAGTTTCTTAGTTTTGGTGGGCTACATAGAAGAGCACGCATCTGATTCTGTTCAATTTTGGAGCCCAATTTCTATTTTCTGTGACCTGTTAAAGTTGTTCTTTGGTGCCCTCTGCTGGAAGAACAGTATTTGTTTCATGTAGTAGTCGAAATGACGAAGAGCATATATTGAAAGGCAAACCAAAACGTTAATATTTCTTCATTTGAAAATGCAGATATAGAAACTCTGCATGTAATATTCCAGATCTGCACTATGGGCCACGTGTATAAAATGTAGAAATTGAGATTCTTACTGAATCGCAATTAGGAAAGAGCAATTTCTAATTTAAGAACACATACAAATATTAGTGATTACTAATGAGTAGCAAATCGACCTACCTCATGAATATTAATGAGGTAGGGTGCAGTTTGCAGCCCATTGTTAACGATAGCCATCACAAGGGATGGTAAACTACTGAGGTCAGCAGACCACCATGCAGGCAAGGCCCGTGTTGGGCGTTATACTGGGGCGGTGACGTCAGGCAGGGGAGGGGCAGGGTGGGGGGTTGTAAAATGCGGGATATGGACCATTAGAGGTAAGTACCGAAACAAATAATTAAAATGAATTTCCTTGCCCACGCTGCATCGCCAAATGTGATGCAGCGTGGGCAACAAATCAAATCCAAAACCTTCTTTCTGTATTTTACATATGTCATACTGAAACACATATCTGCTATTTACACAGATAGTGGCAAATGCCCAAGGCACTGGTGGGGATAGGTGCGAGAATATTTTTGACCCCCTCCCCCCCCTAATAACCTTCTTCATGGATTCCTTCTCTACCACCCTCCAATGGTGCCTCTCATCTCTCTTTATGAGTTATGTAAGTGTGCAAATCAATGTATAGAAAGCATATGTCATCCATACTTGTAGGCATTATATGTTAAGAATACTTGGTCTGGAGAAAAGAAGGGACAGATAAAGTAGATTTTTGCGATGTGCCGTAACCAAAGTTGCTGTGCTGTGTTGCATTAAAAGGAGAGAGAGAGAGCACACATTATCATATCATATATACTAAGTATCATATCTACTAAGATGTGCTGGCGTACCTTAGTGTGCCTTGGACTAATATACCCACCCTTGCACCCTAGTGAAAGTGTGTTTGTGTAATGCCAAGCTTAGCTAAGATACTTGAAGGGTAGTCTTCCAGCACACAATTTTATGCTTTGACAAAGTTTAACACATTACCACTTTGTATATGTGCTGTACATTGCAGCACTCATGCAAAGTCAGAAAGGTTTTGAGAAAATAAATATTTTCTTCAACTTTATGCCTGCTTCGAGGCGACATTATTTTTTTATACCAATCCCTTTCCTCTAAAGTTAGTAAGGATTGGCATCAGAATCCATGGGTGAGTGCATGGGAACGTTCATGTACACACCATTGTACTCCCCTGTGACATAAAGTAGTGCATAGTGCGTCTTTGTGTTACTTCACAGTTACTGTACAAAGCAATTCGGGATTTGCACAGGAAAGTAGGCCCCAAAAAACACTCTGCAACAGGTTTGCATCAGTTTTGTGATGCACACCAGGCACAAAGCTTTGAAAAATCCACCCCATAAATGCAACACAAGGATTGGGGTGCCATACTAATAAAATTGTATTGTGACCCAAAAGAACCCTTTTTTAGCAACCTTAAAATAATGAAAGATAGAGGGGAAAATAATAAGGTTTTAAACTAGTGCCTATTTGCGTGCAGCTCTTTAATGCCAATTTATAGATCAGTGTGGTATATTAGGAGGATTGTTACTTATAAACTCCAAGTACCAAAAGAATCTTGTGGCAAAAGCAAAACAATAACCCACTGAACTATCAACATAAAATACTAATCTGTAATCTGCATATCACACCCTTTGTTTTGCAGCAGGAATACTAACACTCTATGCTACTATACCATGGGAGTAGATAGATGGCATAACTCTCCATCAAGTGCATTAACCACCAGCGTTATCATGCTGTTGTAATCCTCCTTTGTAAACTCCAAGCACACAGGATCTCTGCAGGCTGCTCTTATCTTGGTTCAGCTTCTCATGCAGAGGGCGCTCCCTTGATCTTGCCACCCAGAGCAATAGCACTGGTAACGCCACCCTAAAGCTGGCACTGAAACAGCCTATACGTCTAGCAATGCAAGAACACTGCAAGAATTCACACCAAATAATCAGTTGGATAAAACTGAGATCTAAAAGTCACTTTCCGTCTATGAGCATTACCCAAAAATGGCCACCAGAGAACACTCCTGCACTATATATGAAAACATCAACACAGTAGAGTCTTTAATTCTTCTACATTGACACACTCAAATGCTTTCAAGTTTCCCAGCACTTTTATGTGGGATTCTAGTCTCAGCTCCAAGGGGAAACAGGTCTCTCTTTTCCTGCTTCCTGCAACCACCAAGAGTCACAAACGTTTTTTTGATGCTAAAAAGTCAATCTTGGTCTCTTAGACCCCTCAAGTCTTCAGGACAGGCTTCCAGGTACAAAGGTATTTCTCTAGTTTGGGCACTCCTAACCTCCAATCCCAAGTGGTCAGCCATGCCTTCTTCAGACCAGGGAGACAGTTCATCTGTTCTGGTTCTGTAGCAGTAAGAAGAGGCCAATGACTTGACCCTTACTAAGCAGCGGCAATCCCCAGGGGTCCTTCTGGCAGGGCTGGTCCAACCAATAGACGGTATGGGCAGCTGCCCAGGGCCTCGCGCTCAGGGGGCCCGCCGCGGTGCCGGCCCCGCAGTTGCGGGAATGAATGGGAAAAGTGCTGCGCACAGCACTCTCACACTCGCGCAGGGCCGCAGGCAATAAGAGGCAGGGAAGAAGGGAACTAGTCCGTCACTGTCTGCGCACGCACCATGACGCACGCACCCCACCACCTAGCTTAGTGGTGTTGGTGGTGCCTTAGTGGTGGTGACGTGCGCAGTACGCGGGTGGCAGGAGGCCGGCCTTGCTAATTCATGATGCGGGTGACAGACAATGGGTCCCAGGGCCGTCAATCTGGTAGCGCGCAAAAGTGCTACCAATGACGGCCCTGGACATGATTTTATGGCCAGCCCCCGCTCTGCAGTGTGAGTTTGACTCAGCATGCACGCCATACGTGAGGAGCAGGGTGGAGTCACTACTCGGATCGGGCCGCGTGGGCAGGAGTCGGTTCTGGCCTCCTCGTTGGGTCGTTGTGACTGAGTACGTTAAGGTAAGAGACCTGCTCCGCTCCTGCTAGTATATATTAATAAATACATCCAATATAAAATATGTATTACATCTGTATGTGTATGTCTGTGTCCTCTGGAGAGTTGAGCTGTACGTCACTCATACACCCCCTTACTTGGTTCTCCCGCAGTTTTTTAAAGTTAACAAAACTAAGGGGCTGTTTGTAATTATTCATTTAGCTATCTCACTATGCAGATGTGCCTATTAGGGTGGCTTCTTCCTTAATGATGTGCCCTTTCACTGGTAGATATCTCTGTCTATCACTGTGGTTTCCTTTGGATCGCTGACAAAGAGAATGAATATCGTAAGCTGCTGTGTTCAAAATGAAAATCATTCCAAAGCGTCAAAATGCCAGAACAACATTGAGTAAGCAGCGTCTGTTTCTTTAGAAGTTGGGGCTTGTTTCTGAGGCGTAGTGCGTTAGTTTCTTAAGCTGATAGAAGTCACCTTTTAGACAGGAGTAGTGGTTGTGAGTCAGGCTTTTTCACGGTGAAGAGGCGATTGTACAAGGAGTGTGTGAGTTTATGTGCATGGAGAACACATGCCTCACAAAGTAAGTAAAAATCCAGCCACTAGGCAGGCCAAAACCAAAAATCACTGTGCGAGGCGGGTGCTCAGCAAATAACCACAAAAAATAAAGCTTTTTGTGGTCAACGTTTCAACTGCAGCACGGGGTGAAACCTGCTGACTAATACAGTTGCAATACTTACCATAGAGCACGTTTTTGATACTGTCAATTATCACCTAAAAATTATAGTTTCTCTCTTTGAATAAATCTTCTGAAGTCACAGAGGTTTCCTTATTTTTTTTTATTGTAAGTAAGACCTTCAGGGACCATTCCAGCCACTACCTACAAGCTGTTCCGTCTGTCTTTCAATTTCAAAACATCACATTCTTTATGGCCTTGAAATGGTGATTCACTAAACAGACTAAATGAAATGAAAAAATATGAAAGTGAGACTTATAGAGCGTACTAATACCCTGATGTGTCTAGGCTCTGGACTCGGAGCAAACAGGTAACCATCTAAATTGGTAAGCAGTGAAGTAAGGAAGCTACTGAATGAAAATCCAAATGTTAAGGCTTTTCTGAATGCTAACAGATTTGTTATCTGTTCAGGTGAAAGTGGAAGGTAGTTCCAGAGTCGTGATGTTCTGCCTACAAAGTTTCTTACACCCCATTGAGACTTTTTAAATTCAAGGACTACCAGATTGTGTGCCGCAGCCGAGCGGAGTGATCTTGGCGGGAATTTGGGGGCATGTCCAACTAATCATTCAAGGAGCCCGGCAAGTGTTACACTCATGGATATTTACTCACCTGTTTTCCATTCCCTCTACTTTTTGTCGATGATACTGATATCCACATTAGTTTGTTTCAGTGATGCCAAATAACTAAGATCAAAAGTCCTGCGAAGTCACTTTCTGTGATGTCACTTCTTGCGACGCAATATGCAATTAGAGGGGCCTCACATCTTCCCTTTCGCCCGGGCCCTCAGAAGGCCTAGGACCGGCTCTGCCTTCAGGCGTCTTTCCTCAGTAGTCAGGAAATATTTTAATTTCTTCCAAATGTTTCTTGCCAGGTCCAGAAATGTTTTGAGAAGAAGGTGAGAAGGTACCAGTCTTATGCATTGGGCAGTGATAGGCGTCGTTTCTTGATTTACTGCATCCCTTGCCACCAAAGGTCACAGCCATGCACCCAGAGGAGCCCTGGCCATCCCTCAACAACCCTCCTATCCAGATGCGGTGTCTTGCCCTCTGTCAATGCTGAAACTGGGGTTCTCTCTCGCTAGGGATGGAGCCTAAAGGTCTAGGGATGCTCTGGGAATGCATGATAGCATTCATAGCAGTTCCTGACATTCCCGTTTGGCATTTCCAAGTGAAAGGAAGAGCTGTGAAAGTAGCCCTTTGCTCTGGAGATTCATCCCATCCCACTTCCAGGTGGCTAATCCGTGCTGCCACCTCTTGCTTATAACACTTCTGCCATGCTGCTGTCAGAGGCCAAACCATTGTCTTACCCGAGAGGAATCAATGCCAAGCCAGCCAAGGACATGTATGTGGCTCCTGAGGCAAGACCGAGAGGAAAGTCAGTGCTAAACCGGTTTACTCTTAGGAAGAACAAAATACACTTTCCTAAGGTTACTCTTCTACTAAAGTTATACATAATCTACTTTCAAAATTAAATTAGATTTTTTTAAACTAAGTAGAAAATAAATTATTCGTCACGCAAGCATTTATCTTCACATAGATATGAAATTGTGATTTTATTCAGACCTATGCTTGTTCATGGATATGCAGACTTACCCACAGCACAAACAACTGCTAGGTATATGTTTATTATGCGTACTGCGCCACATTTTAACATATGTTAATGCCCTGTGGACCAACAAGACAAACTTTAGGGGTGGCTTAGATTAATACACGTATACAACTCTCTGTGTGGCACAGGCACTTTTCCTTACATGTGTTATTGCAGTGTTTTTAAACTGCAGTCCATCCAGAGCAAAATGGTCATCGCTGCAGTTATATATTTTTGTGATGTGTGTGCGCAAGAAATACAGACTGGAGACCACTTAAGACATTTAACTTCCATGCCACTAGTATATTTTTTGTGCCATTAACCATGACTGGTTGGTTAATTATGCACATTAGGTAAACTAATACATACTGAATGTTTTAGGAGGAAACCACAGACATGGTGCCACTGCCTAGCAGTAAATTGGCTATATAGGCCTAAAGCCAGGTAGGCAAAAGTGGGGAGACCAAACAAAAATGTATTTCCATTCATACACACATGTGGTGTGTTGTGTGTTGTGATTGCTACAGGTTCTAGTTCTAGCCAACATAGGAGCTTTCTTCCTGCTACCTTCTTTGGGTTCACCTAGGTCCCTTTAAGTGTCTTCTTTACACCGTTTTGGATACAGCAGTGACTGCGTCAGTGTCTTCTCTCCAAAACTCCTGTTTCTTACAATATCCTCTTTCGATACATCTCAGTCGCTGCCTTTGTCCACCCTGGATGCTGTTCTGTCTCTGCCTGTGTCCTCTCTGGATACAGTTCTGCATCTGACACTTTGTCACTCTGGGTAGACCTCTGTCCTTGCCATTGTCCTCCTTTGATACAGCTTTACCCCCTAGTCTGACCCTTCTAGATACACCTCTCTTCCTGCCAATGTCTTCCTTGCATTCAACCTGCCCCTTCCAGTGTCCTCTTTGAATCCATCTCTTTCCTTCCCATGGATACAGCTCTACCCCATCCTCTGTCCTCTTTAGGTACTTTTCTGCCCCTGTCTGTGTCCTTCCTGAAAACAGCTCTACGTCAGACAGATTTCACTTACGATATATCTCTATCAATGGAAATGTCCTCCATGGCTTCAACAGTGCCCATCCTATATCCTGGTAGAATTCGTATCTGGCCCTGTAATTATTCACCGTAAATACATCTCTGTTCCTGCCTGTGTCCTCTCTGGATACATCTCTGTCCCTCTCAGTGTTCTGTCTGTATACAGCTCTAACCCTTAGTCTGCCATCTTTGGATAGATCTCTGTTCCTACTAGTGCCCTTTATGAATACAGCTCTGTCACTTCCTTTGTCCTCTCTGAATACAGCTCTGTCACTTCTTTTTTCCTCTCTGAATACAGCTCTGTCACTTCCTTTGTCCTCTCTGAATACAGCTCTGTCACTTCCTTTGTCCTCTCTGAATACAGCTCTGTCACTTCCTTTGTCCTCTCTGAATACAGCTCATTCTGTCGTTTCTGGCTACGAATCTGTCTGAGCCAATTTCTTCTCTTATTACATCTATGTTTCTGTCAGTACCAGACGTCCTTGACACTAGATCCTTTGGACTCTGGAACAATAAGACCACAACAGAAAACAGACCTGACAAATTACAACAGAAAAGTGCAAAAATCAGAGACATGAAGGGTTTCATATGTGTCTGTGCAGTTTGATGCTGGTATGCAACCCCACGGAGAGCTCATATTTAGGCTTTCATTCTGCAGGCCTCATTTTACAGTACGTTAGTTCTACAAAATGCTATTCACAAACCTACTTGCAGAGGTTACGCTTTTCCTATCTTTTTCTGTGCAGAGATCCTCACTTCACAAGTAATATTACATTTGAGTAGTAAAGGTGGGAAGGACAGAGGGGCGTGGCTGAAAAATACGGTATAAGTACTACAAAATGGACTGGGTTCAGGGCGAAGTAAGGATTGGTGTAAAAAGGGACATGCACCCACCCACAAAAGAGTAAGCCAATTCCTATTCATAAACCATACCTTTAAAGTTACTGCAGCCAAAAAGGACTGCAAATAGTTGTAATTGTACACCAGCTCAGACCTGGAGTAAAGCCACCACCACACATAGCCAGCCACTGGAACTGCAACACACTCCCATAGAAAATAATGTAGGTAGGCACTTAAAATAAACCCCATAGGAAATAATGTTATTTTTATCTTAAATAATTTAACCTAAATAAAAAATACATATACATTTAATTTAATGTTTCAAAATTATCTAAAAGCAAAACATAGTTCCCAAGATGACCGCCATGTATTATATTCAGAATTTTAGTCCTCAAGGTGCGAGGTGGAACCTTCCTATTACCTTGTTGCAGAAACCCATATTTATTAATGGAAAGTTCATTTCTGACTTCCCAAACGTTTCTGCAAACTTCATCCAGCACTCATTTATTTGGCTACCCAACTTGCTTATATTCCGTAATTATGTTCGATACATAGTCATTACCAGACCTTGTTCCATTATATTCCTAAGATGGCACAAACATTGGCATTTTCAACTGAAGCTACACAATACTCATCCAACTCATTCCAAACATGCTCATCCATTGGTATAGGAGACCTGCTAAGGAAGTTCGCAACTTTGTTCTGCGTTTCTGTCACATATTCCACTTTATAGTTATAATCAAGCAGTCTTAAGGACATTCTGACAACACGTGCTTTAGCTTTTAACATTCTAGATGTACTGAGAACCTTAGTTAGTGGTTTATGATCTGTGCGAAGTATGGACTCAGGTCCCCATACATAATGTCTGAATGTTTCCATTCCCCATACACACGTAAGCATTTCATGTTCAATCACTGGAAACATTTTCTTCAGAAGATAACAGAGAGAGTGATGCAAAAGACAAAACACATTCCCCTTCTTCCTAAATTTGTTAAACCATTGATCCCAAATTCTTCCCTCTGGCATCAATTGTAATCACTGAGCAAGCGGAAGGCCTAAATTCCTGTAAGGAAATAAAGTATTGAAAATTTCACTTTTACTATACACAAACTCTTTTTGTATCTCTTTATTCCAATGGAATTTACAATGGTTCTCAAGCAGCTGTGTTAGTTTGTACATCCGCCAAGCCAAGAAACCGCTGGTGAACGTGCGCTTAATAAATAATTTTATCATTATCATCATCCGCAAATCCCTTCACAAATTTATAGTAACCCTGGGCGTAGTTGGCAAAGTAGCGCTAAGCGTAGCTATGCGAAGTGAACTTCGCGAGCTACGCGTAGCACTACGTGAACTGTGTAGTACCCTGTTCGCACTGTGCTAGATGCCGTTTTCACTGATTGAACAGTGCGGACAAGCATCCGGCCCTGTGTAATAATTGAAACCGGCATCTTGCACAGTGCGAGCTGTAGTTTTCTGCCACTCGAGTAGATTTTTACTCAAGCGGCAGCTTTCTCACGCGGACTGGTAGTTTCTCATCACAAGCAGTCGCGAGCATACGCGACCACTCGCAATGAGAAACGTGACCTACCTGTGTTGAGAATCTCGCAGGGAGGTTTTTTTCCCACGCTTGCGATCGGCAACTTGATGTTGCTGATCGTAAACGAGCAAAAAGTCTCGCCAGGATTTCATTTTGCTTGCTCGTGGTCGCCAACTTGACGTTGAGGACCGCGAGCAAGCAAAAAATGACCGCTGCACTATGTTAGGCATGTTTGCACTGTGCTACGTGCAGTTTGCGTAGTGCAAAGTTGCGCAAACTTCACAAACTACGCGTACGTAGCATAGTGCTTTGCCCAGGGTTAATTTATAGTAGAATTCCACTAACCTTAGAAAAGATCTCACCTCATGCTTACATGAGTTTTTGGTAATGGAAATTTGTTCACAAAAATGTTCCTATTGATTCCTATTACTGTTCCTCAAGTCCACACGTAGACCCAACTGGCCAGAGGCCTTTCACACAACAACCACAGGGGCTAACCATTCTTTACGTTCCACTGGTCCATAATACTATTCCTCAACAACTTGTTTAATTCAGACTGGGTCTCAACCCTAAAACTGAAAGGTATGTTCCTGACTTTATGACACACTGGTTTTGCCCCCACCTTCAATACAATTTTGTGGGAAAACCTACTTAAATTTCCCTACACTACCCACAACCACTAGGGAACACTTTTTTCCATTTGCACAACCCTCCTTGCTTCCTGGCAGTCAACAAACATAAAATGTTCCACACTTTTGGAATAAAAAATTATACCCAATGCTTTCAGATCCATCCAACTTAACAAAGAGGGCCCATTCTTGGCAACTTAAAGTTTGCATTTGGCTTGTTTACATTTGAATACAAAGCAGTACCAAAGTGGATGATAGACGGAGCATTTGAGCAAATAAAACACTCACCCCCAGTCAACTGATCTGGGTTTAATCCATCATCATTCTTTAGCTCACTCCACCACCCCACTTCTGACATGGCCATATGCAAATCAGTCTGACCCTGTGCCTCAAGGGAACAGTCCAGCCCGAACTGCCAAGCCATGTCTTCCCTGAACCGGAAACAAGCATCCTGGGACCGGTTTTTGGCTAATCAGCCGTCATCAGTCAGGCTAGCTTGAATCCAGTGGCAAAGTGACCCACGTCTGGGCATACCCTGCCAACTTAGGTTGAACAAAGCAATACCAAAGGGGATGAATGCAAACAACAAATCTCTGTATCCTAACATAGAAATGTCTTGCCCTGTATAACTTACAGGAACCTAATTTTCCACAGAATTTATAATCCCAAAAAGATTTATGATTGTGAAAGGCAAGCATTAATCTGCCTCAGTCTGTATCTCAACCCCCTCAATGGTCAGTTGACAAATTGGTTTGGTTTGTCTACTACAAATATTCGAAACTGTGTGCTTAAAGCTCAAAACACATTCTGAGGTAGAACCTTCCTTAGCCTTCCAAATATTGAGACTCAGATTTTTGAACTACACACTTCACAGACTTCTGTTTCCTCCTACACACTTTAGAAAAATACCATAGGATTCCACAATATTAAAATGTATGTTTAGTAGCCGGGTAGCTTCTGTCTTTGCCAAGATGATTAACACTCCAACATCTAAAACAATTAAGGTTCCTGTTAATTTCCTTAGTGTTTTGCTTAGTCTTGGGCAGAATATTGTTCTGTCCATTCTTAGGCACAGACTTGCACTCAGGTTTAGAAGTAACCTTGCACACGACTGAATTGCCACCATCCTGTGCTGTATTGGACGTACTATTCCTTGTGACTGCATTGGCACATCTTTTAGACAGCTCCACCTTCTTTGCAAGGGCAACAATTTCTTTTAAGGAAGAATCTCCTATAACCCATAGTCTCTGTTGTAGATCGTTGGTATGCATAATAGGTTGATCACTGATGAGTTCATCATGTAAAGCACGAAACACACAAGTAATGGCCAATTTCTTTAATGCTGCAATGTAGTCATCAATTGACTCAGAGATACCTTGTTTGCAATAAAGAAAACAAAACTGTAGTCTCACACACAGTTGGCTGAAAGTTACTGTCAAGATCTTCTAGTGCATCCTTGAATACATCTGTTTCCTCACTTGTTCTAACCTTTTTATCCATTTGCTCATAAGTCCTCACCCCTTCCTGGGCCCAAGGTATGCAACAAAATCTTCTACCTCAACGCAGAGAATTCTTCCAGCAAGTCATCTTCAATAGTCCAGATATAATTTAAGAAATATTCCTTCTATTCCAGCCATTCCTTTGGGGTTTCCCAGGGACTGAAAGGAAAGCCTGAGGAGGAGTAAGGCTGAATGTTTGTGCAGCAAAAGAAACAATTGATGGACGGAATGCTGGACAATGAAAACTTTCACCCCCAGTCACAAGGATCTGGGTTTAATCCATCATTCTTTTAATCACCACACCACCCCAGTTTGGACCCAGCCATATGCAAATCAGTCTTGACCCTGTTCCTTATGGGAACAGTCCAGCCCGAACTGCCAAGCCAGGTCCTCCCTGGACCATAAAAAAGCATCCTGGGACCAGTTTCAGGGCATCACCCTTCATCAGCCAGGCTAGCTTGAATCCAGTGGTGTAGTGAGCACGGGTCCCACGTCTTGGCATTCCCTTCCCACTTAGGGCGACATATGCAAAATAAACAATTGATGGACAGAATGCTGGACAATCCAAACATTCACCCCCACTCACAAGGATCTGGGCTTAATCCATCATTCTTTTGCTCACCACACCACCCCAGTTGGGGTGTCCATCAATTGTTCTTTTTGTGTTTGTGTAGCAGCACACATGCTCACACAGTACAATAAATCAAGGTTATAAAAAAATCTCAAAAGGAATAGGATGGTACAATAAAGAGTTGCATAAGAAAGTTGTAAATAAGCTTTAACTCCTATCCCAGGAAGTCAAAAAACACAGGAGCAATGGAACGAGTTAACAATGTTCAAAATGTGTTCACATCCATAGATTTCCCTAAAATGTCATTACGAAAAAAGAAAGTCACCTTAAAATCCCAGAAATAGTGCAGGAGGAGATTGTGATACTCCAAAAAAGGTAATTGCGATTTTAGGATGCTAGGGGCCAGATGTAGGTAACTCATTTTTACCGTTCTAAAATACCGAATTTTACCGATTCGGTATTTTAGAAATGGGAAATGAGATGTAGGTAAAAAATCGGTAACAAATACCGATTCGGTAAAAATCGGAATCCCCGATTCGGTATTTACCGAATCGGTATTTACCGATCCTGCAAATACCGAATCGGTAAATCCTATTCATTCCTATGGGCCTGGATGCCCATAGGAATGAATGGGAGTTACCGAATCGGTATTTACCGAATCGGTAAATACCGAATCTGTAAATACCGAATCGGGGATACAAAAGAGCAAGCAGTTGAGCTACCAACCAATCACGTGCCTCCACCCCGCCCCTCAGCCAACCAACAGAGGAATCAACCAATCCTGTGCATCCACCCCACCCCACAACCAGGAAGTGGCCACGCCCATGCAGGTGCAGAGTAACTGATCACCCAGGAGAGCAGTTGCACACTGACAGGCTGTTGTGAAGCTGAGCTGTGCAGGAGTGAAAAATGGATCCCCAAGACTCCCAGAGGGAAGGTGCAGAGAGGAAGAGGAAGATGAAGTTCAGCACAGGTGAACTTCAGGTGCTGGTGGAGGAGGTGGTAAAGCACTACTCCAAGCTTTTTGGAAAGCAGTCTCTGCAGGTAGCAGAGGCTGTGAAGAGGAATACCTGGCTGGGGATCCAGTCCAAGGTGAACGCCATTGGAGTGACAACCAGGGAAGTGGAAGACCTAAAGAAGAGATGGTATGATCTGAGGATCATTACCAAAAAGAAATTGGCGGAAATCAGGAAAGAGGCCAATGCTACAGGTGGAGGAAAGAACAGGGCACCTGCTCTCACGGATCTGGAAGAGCTTGTGGAGTCCACACTGGAGCCAGCGAGCGTTTTAGGATTGGTGATGCTGACAGCTCAGCCCGAGCTGCATCAAAGAAAGGAAAGGGACATGTCCATCATTCCTCACCCCTTGCCTGTCTCCCTCCCCCAATGTGGCTGTGTGTTGAGGAACTCCAGTACAGGCTTCTGTATCCACCTGCAATGTATTATGGGAGTGGTAGTCATAAGAATTCACATCAGAGCCGGCAACATGAAAGGATGTCAGGCATGTCACACAATACAATTAGAGACAGGGGAGGACCATGAAATAGTGCCAATGATATGTGATTTATTATAGAAATACAGGGTGAAAGCACCACTAAGCCACTGTCCATATCTGTCCACAGGAGAGACTTCGTGCAAGACAATGCAGGAGAGGGAGAAGAGGGCACCCCAAAGGGAGAGGAGTGAGGAAGAAGCCAGGGATGCAGGGCCCAGCACTGCAACACCTCCAGCACCCTGCACACATGCAGCTGCCACACCAGAGGCAGCCACCATGCAACTGCCATCATCTCCTCTGCTCCTTGACTCACCACAACATGAGCCACAACAACTTTCCACACCTGCAGACTCAGAGGTGTCAGAAATCTGCAGGCCCAGGAAGCATGACGTTCCCCCGCTAAGAATCCTACAAACATCCTCTGATGAGGAAAGGGAGGTGAGATCCCAAATGAGTCCATGTTGGAAAATACAGCTGGTCTTCCGTCCACTCCTGTCACTGTATCCGGAGGCACAAGACGCCGTAGGGCCCGGGAGGCAAGCTTGAGTGGGCATGGTGACGGTGTCTTCCATGGTCTTGAAACAACAATGGTGCAGGTGCAGCGCCTGCAGGCAAAAGCAATTAGTGCAGTGCACAGACAAATGCGCAAAATGAATCAAAACTTTGATAACATGAACCAGGGGATCACATCAATGGCGGACAGCATGAGGGACATGGCCGATGGGGTCAGAGACATGTCACAGTGTGCGATGTCACTTTGTGACGAACTCCATGAGGACCGCTCACAAAGGCACAGGGAGAGGCAGTGCATGCAACAGCAAACAAGGGGCATGCACTGTCTGGCAACAGCGACTTCACTGCTGTATCGCCGTTCTGTTGCAATGCAGGAGGGGCTGGTGCACTGCTGCACAGATCTCACTAGGGGGATGGGGAGAGTCACTACAGCAATGGAAGTGCTGCTGACTAACCAGTCAGCCACCACAGGAGGTAAAGGTTTAGGGGACACAGACAACACCAGTAGCAGGAGCAGCACCCCTATCCCGGAAATTCGGAGGAGCAGCAGACGCCAGAGAACAGGTGCTGGCACAGCAGACAATGAGCAGACCCAACCACAGACATCATGCAGTGTAGTGCATGGGCGCAGGCAGCAAGGCTGCAAAATTTCGAGTGGACATGTGAGGGTGAGGTAACCCCTGTCCGCACAGTTGGGCTAGGCACACTTAGGAGTTAACTAATGTGTCTTCAGACATTTACCGTAGTGCCAATTAAACTACGTTTATTGCATTGAAACCCTTGCTGTGTCTCTCTACTTACTCAAAAGTAGTTGTGTGTGATCTCTGGCCGTCTCTATCTGCCGTCTGTTGGTGTTGGTTCTCCTACTGTGTTGGGTGCAGGTAGTGCATGGTCATCTGTTGGGTGTCTTTGGAAAGCCCTCGCCCACCAACCTAGTTGGTGGCATGCTTCATCATCGGGCCCACCCAGTGACACCTAGCGTGTCCCGGGTGTGCTTCGACGCCTGATTACAGCGGAGCAGGTATGTCACTGTGTGTGCGGTGTAGGGTGTTCAGGTATGTGAAGTTAAAACGGCTTGGCGGATGGTCCCTGGGGTGAGGATACTTTATTAAAAGGGCCTCCGTCAGCGGTTAAAAATAAGGCTGTAGGACGTTAGAGGCGGGTTACGACCTCCTACGTCCTTAGAGTGTCAACATGTTTCAGCCAGTGCCTTATTACTAATCTGGCTTTCTTCAGGACAATAAAATATGTGTGGGTTAAAATAGGGGTTGTGTAGTGTAGTCTATGTGTCTACACGCCCTAAAGTGTATCTAACTGTGAGAGGGGGGATTCCCTTCTCAAGATCACCTGTACATTTAACATTGAGGACAGGTACAAGACAAACATGGGAGAGAAAGAGTCACTAGAAGGTATTGATCATATATTATGACAGCCGACTTAATAGCGAATTAGTGCAGGCTATGAGCGGCTCAAGTGTAATGATACTGGTGGTATCATTATTGTGGAATCGCACTAGAACTTCGAGGGTGAAGTGATTTAAAACAGCGGTAAAAATTACTGCAGTGAATGGTGAAGAATTTTGGCGCAAGGACCATGTCTTACGCTTTCAAGGCTTGTTTTTGCTCCAAGGTTATTGAAGTGGCAAGGTGTGGCCCTAGTTGGGAGAAAGAGGTAGGACCACTAGGGTTAGGAGACCTGTGGGAGAAAATAGGGACGCGCTTACCTATTGTAGTGATGTACAGCATACTCACAGGATTTCTGGCCAGCACCAGCGTGGGACCTGTTGTGCCTCCTTCGCAGAACCGGTAGTGAATGGCTGCTGTTGCCGGTTTTTATACTGTCATTGATTGAATAATTGAGGGCACCTGGGGGAAAGAGCAATGGTGGAAAGACTCGCATAGCGGGTCTAGATAGCGCTCAGGTGTGTTCCCTTCGTGGCGCGCTGATGCGCGGTGTAGTGCTTGATCTGGAGCGGCTGCGTGGGCGTGAGATGCTGCCGGGTGCTAGGGCGGCCGTGAATCGCGCATGCGCGGCCGGGAAGTGGTCCGCGCATGCGCCGTAGTCACCGTGACAGTGATCAGCGCATGCGCGGCCGAGAAGTGGTCCGCGCATGCGCCGTAGCGTGTGTACTGGTGCGCGAAAGGGCGTGTGTCCCAGCTCGCGCTAGCGCTTAGTTACATATTGCCCTGGCTCCTAATAGGTGACCGGGGCAGCTTACATGGCAAGATGAATAGCGCTTGAGGCACAAGGTTGTTCTCAAGTGCTAGTATGGATGAATTAGCACAGTATATGTTACCTACTGCCCTGTCTCCTAATAGGTGACCGGGGCGGTTTACATGGCAAGATAAATAGCGCTTGAGACACCAGGTTGTTCTCAAGTGCTAGTATGGATGAATTAGCACAGTATATGGTGGTAGCGCCTTGCTGGGAGGTGGTGAAGACCAGGCGGCATTGTATATCATGGGAGGCAATGTTAAGAGTTGGTCAGACTGGGTTACTCAATAGAGTTCAAGTAGGTGGCTCACAGGGTGATGTGATAGCGATCATAGGGTCAGGGAGTTCCAGGGGATAGCATCATTAAGCCCATCCGTGGCTGTGGACAGACGGTATATCCATCTTTGTTCTTTGTTTAATAGTTTTTTGTCGTTGTTAATCGGACTGACTGGTATTTGCTCAATGACTGTCCAGGTGAAGTCATTGGGGGTGTGACAGTGGGTGATGAAGTGGTTTGTCAATTTGCTTATATTTTTCTTGCATCGCATTGTGCTGCGGTGCTCCGTGATCCTGGTCCTCACTTTGCGAGTGGTCATGCCCACATATCTGAGTCCACATCTGCAGGTTAGTAAGTAAATCACATTCTGTGAGTTGCAGTTTGTGTGGCTCCTTTGGGACCATACTTTGTTCGGTTCCAGGTTCAGAGTTTTGGTGTGGGATGTCAGGTGACAGACACTGCAGTCATTGCATGGGTAGTGTCCGGTTACTTTGGGCATTCCCCACGCATTGAGGATGGTATTGTCGGGTTTAGGTGGTGGTTTGGGTCTGGTACTGACTAGTTGGTCTCGGAGGTTATGGCACCTTTTGTAGGCGCACCTGGGGGGTTCCCATTTCCTTTGCCCTGAATTGATGATTCTCCAGTGCTTTTTTATAATTTTAGCCACTTCATTGGAGGCAGTATTGAAAGTAGTCACACATGTTGTGGGTTGTGTGTCGCTTTCTTTGGTGACGTCTTCAAGTAGTGCATCACGGTTCTGGTTTCTTGCCCTCTTCTGGGTTTTCGTGATGATCGCCTTTGGGTAACCGCGGTTTTCTAGTTTTCGGGCTAGGTCCGCTGATTGTGTTTTGTAGTCGTTTACATCCGAGCAGTTCCTTCTAATGCGGAGAAACTGGCCAAAGGGTAAGTTTTCTTTTAGAGGCCGGGGATGGAAGCTGTTGAAGTGCAGCAGTGAGTTTCTAGCCGTCGGTTTGTAATAGGTTGTTGTTGTCAAGGTTCCGCCTTTTGCTGTTATTTGTAGGTCCAGGAAAGCGAGTTGCCGGTTGCTGGCTGTGCAGGTAAACTTAAGGTATGGGTCTCTGTTGTTGAGCCATTGCAGGAAGTTGTCTAGTTCAGGTCGTGAGCCGTCCCAGATGACTAATATATCATCGCTATATCGATGCCATTTTTGTATGTGGTTCCTGAACGGGTTGGCTTCCGTATTGATGTGTGTGCTCTCAAAGTGGTGGACGTAAAGTCCAGCTACACTCGGCGCGAAAACACTGCCCATTGAGGTTCCGTTGGTTTGTAGATAAAAGGTGCCCTCATATTCAAAGTAGTTTTCTTTGAGGGCAAGGGCTGCACAATCCATGACAAAACTCCTGGGTGTCTGGTATGGCCAGGGAGATTCTTCCAGGATATCATGTAGGACCTTTAAGGTGGTGTCTTGTGGGAGGCTGGTGTATAAGCTTTCCACATCCAGTCCTACCAGTAGCTGTGTCTCAGGGTCAAAGGTGATGTTGTCGATGACCTGTAATAGGTGTTTGGTGTCCCTGATGTAGGTGGGGGTTTTTTGTACCAGGGGGTTTAGGTAGAAGTCACAATATCTTGAGAGTGGCTCTAGAATGGAATTGATGCCCGATACAATTGGTCTGCCCGGTGGTGGAATTACCCCTTTGTGTACCTTGGGTACTGTGTAGAAGTATGGGGTTCTGGTGTTCTCCGGGCAGAGATATTCGGCCTCCTGTTTAGAGATGTGTTCGTCATCTGCTGCCCTTTTGACAAGGTTGTGCACTGTAGTGCGTAGTTGTTCTGTGGGGTCCTGCTCCAGTCTGCGGTAATTCCGGCTGTCGCTGAGTAATCTCCGACATTCCGCATCGTAGTCTGTTTTATCCAATAGCACGATGCCACCCCCTTTATCTGCTGGTTTGATTACTAGAGTGGGGTTATTTTGCAGGCGTTGTATCGTCTGTCTATCTTCCCATGACATGTTATTGTAGTGGTTGGTGGGGTTGAGTTTCTCAATGTCGTTGTAAACCGCTTGCTCGAAGGTCGTTATTTCTGCTGGCACGGTGGATGGTGGAGGGACAAAGGTGGATTTCACTCTGAGTCCTGTGGTGTTGGGGTTCTCATCAGTTTGGGGGGCATCTTGGTTTGCTTTTTCAAAAAAGGACTTCAGTTTCAATTTCCTGAAGAATTGTGCTAATTCCGCTTGTAATTTAAACTTGTCCAGTCGTGTGGTCGGTACAAAGGACAGGCCTCTCTCCAGGACTGAAATCTCTTTGCAGGATAGTGGGGTGCTGAACAGGTTGAATACTAGTGATGGCTGGCTAGTAGGATTGTCTACTTGCTTGTTCCCGGAGTTGCCTCTCTCGCCTTCTGGCGTGTGTTGGAACTCACCGGGTTTTCGTCTTCCCAGTGTACCTGTGCGTTGTTGTGTTGGGTTGTTCTTCTGCGGCCCCGGGGTCTCTGGCCCCGTCCTAAAAAAGGAAAGCTGTTGCCCTGGTTACCCGCAAAAAACGGCATTGGCCCCTGGGGGTACATGTTTGGGAAACCGAAGTAGGGGTTTTGCATGTGGCCTAAGTTAGGCGGGAAACCAAAAAATTGGTTTGGCTGTCCTCCTTGCCAGTGGTTGGGCCATCGTTGTCCTCTTCGTCCTCTGCCTCCTCGTTTTTGTGATCCGCTGCTGGAGTCACTGGAGACGGAGCTGTCGTCCCCTGAGGAGTTGGGTGTGTTGGTTTCCTTGGCAGGCGGGGTGTAGTTCTCCTCTGAGTATGGATATACTTTGGCATAGGAGAATTTTTTGAGGTCTTTCTCAAATTTTTTGAATTTCGCCTGGGTCAGGTAGTCTTTGTACTCATTTATCTCCCGGTTCTGGTCATCAAGTTTCTTTTTGAAAGATGTTATTGTGGCTTTGAAGTGTCTTTCTGTTTCTTCTATCTCAATGGATAGGGTGTCTGACAAACGTTTGGCGGTTTTTAAGATGAGAATCATCCAGTCTCTGGTGCAGTGCCATGCGATCTGTGCCCAGTCCTTCCTGAACGTGGGGTCGTCAAGGAAGATCCTGGGTGCATTAGATACTAGTAGCCCCCTTGGTGCAGAGTTGGTTCTGAGGTATTGGGCTAGTATTGTGCCGTGGAGGATGGTGCGTATCCTGTTGCGCTTCTTTTCTGTTAGGGTCTCCCAGTCCGTGGTCTGTGCGATTGTGTTAGAGATGTTAAAATCAGTTTGGAATGACGGGTCAGACAGTATGTCTGTCAAGTCACTCTCAGAGAAAGTCAGTCCATGGTTTTCGGCCATGGTCGTGTATTCTCTCACAGCTGTGCGCTGCCAATAATTGCGAGAATCAAGAGGGAGAGAGAGGACCAGAAAGCTAGTCCAGATCCCCGGTTTATATGTTAGTATATCAAAAGGAGACTAGCTAGAGATGGGGTTAATCTGACATTATTATTATTTTCATAGCGACTCAGTATTGTTTTGCCAATTGGCAGTGGCACCTGTTGGGTGTCTTTGGAAAGCCCTCACCCACCAACCTAGTTGGTGGCATGCTTCATCATCGGGCCCACCCAGTGACACCTAGCGTGTCCCGGGTGTGCTTCGACGCCTGATTACAGCGGAGCAGGTATGTCACTATGTGTGCGGTGTAGGATGTTCACGTATGTGAAGTTAAAACGGCTTGGCGGATGGTCCCTGGGGTGAGGATACTTTATTAAAAGGGCCTCCGTCAGCGGTTAAAAATAAGGCTGTAGGACGTTAGAGGCGGGTTACGACCTCCTACGTCCTTAGAGTGTCAACATGTTTCAGCCAGTGCCTTATTACTAATCTGGCTTTCTTCAGGACAATAAAATATGTGTGGGTTAAAATAGGGGTTGTGTAGTGTAGTCTATGTGTCTACACGCCCTAAAGTGTATCTAACTGTGAGAGGGGGGATTCCCTTCTCAAGATCACCTGTACATTTAACATTGAGGACAGGTACAAGACAAACATGGGAGAGAAAGAGTCACTAGAAGGTATTGATCATATATTATGACAGCCGACTTAATAGCGAATTAGTGCAGGCTATGAGCGGCTCAAGTGTAATGATACTGGTGGTATCATTATTGTGGAATCGCACTAGAACTTCGAGGGTGAAGTGATTTAAAACAGCGGTAAAAATTACTGCAGTGAATGGTGAAGAATTTTGGCGCAAGGACCATGTCTTACGCTTTCAAGGCTTGTTTTTGCTCCAAGGTTATTGAAGTGGCAAGGTGTGGCCCTAGTTGGGAGAAAGAGGTAGGACCACTAGGGTTAGGAGACCTGTGGGAGAAAATAGGGACGCGCTTACCTATTGTAGTGATGTACAGCATACTCACAGGATTTCTGGCCAGCACCAGCGTGGGACCTGTTGTGCCTCCTTCGCAGAACCGGTAGTGAATGGCTGCTGTTGCCGGTTTTTATACTGTCATTGATTGAATAATTGAGGGCACCTGGGGGAAAGAGCAATGGTGGAAAGACTCGCATAGCGGGTCTAGATAGCGCTCAGGTGTGTTCCCTTCGTGGCGCGCTGATGCGCGGTGTAGTGCTTGATCTGGAGCGGCTGCGTGGGCGTGAGATGCTGCCGGGTGCTAGGGCGGCCGTGAATCGCGCATGCGCGGCCGAGAAGTGGTCCGCGCATGCGCCGTAGTCACCGTGACAGGGATCAGCGCATGCGCGGCCGAGAAGTGGTCCGCGCATGCGCCGTAGCGTGTGTACTGGTGCGCGAAAGGGCGGGTGTCCCAGCTCGCGCTAGCGCTTAGTTACATATTGCCCTGGCTCCTAATAGGTGACCGGGGCAGTTTACATGGCAAGATGAATAGCGCTTGAGGCACAAGGTTGTTCTCAAGTGCTAGTATGGATGAATTAGCACAGTATATGTTACCTACTGCCCTGGCTCCTAATAGGTGACCGGGGCGGTTTACATGGCAAGATAAATAGCGCTTGAGACACCAGGTTGTTCTCAAGTGCTAGTATGGATGAATTAGCACAGTATATGGTGGTAGCGCCTTGCTGGGAGGTGGTGAAGACCAGGGGGCATTGTATATCATGGGAGGCAATGTTAAGAGTTGGTCAGACTGGGTTACTCAATAGAGTTCAAGTAGGTGGCTCACAGGGTGATGTGATAGCCATCATAGGGTCAGGGAGTTCCAGGGGATAGCATCATTAAGCCCATCCGTGGCTGTGGACAGACGGTATATCCATCTTTGTTCTTTGTTTAATAGTTTTTTGTCGTTGGTAATCGGACTGACTGGTATTTGCTCAATGACTGTCCAGGTGAAGTCATTGGGGGTGAGACAGTGGGTGATGAAGTGGTTTGTCAATTTGCTTATATTTTTCTTGCATCGCATTGTGCTGCGGTGCTCCGTGATCCTGGTCCTCACTTTGCGAGTGGTCATGCCCACATATCTGAGTCCACATCTGCAGGTTAGTAAGTAAATCACATTCTGTGAGTTGCAGTTTGTGTGGCTCCTTTGGGACCATACTTTGTTCGGTTCCAGGTTCAGAGTTTTGGTGTGGGATGTCAGGTGACAGACACTGCAGTCATTGCATGGGTAGTGTCCGGTTACTTTGGGCATTCCCCACGCATTGAGGATGGTATTGTCGGGTTTAGGTGGTGGTTTGGGTCTGGTACTGACTAGTTGGTCTCGGAGGTTATGGCACCTTTTGTAGGCGAACCTGGGGGGTTCCCATTTCCTTTGCCCTGAATTGATGATTCTCCAGTGCTTTTTTATAATTTTAGCCACTTCATTGGAGGCAGTATTGAAAGTAGTCACACATGTTGTGGGTTGTGTGTCGCTTTCTTTGGTGACGTCTTCAAGTAGTGCGTCACGGTTCTGGTTTCTTGCCCTCTTCTGGGTTTTCGTGATGATCGCCTTTGGGTAACCGCGGTTTCCTAGTTTTCGGGCTACGTCCGCTGATTGTGTTTTGTAGTCGTTTACATCCGAGCAGTTCCTTCTAATGCGGAGAAACTGGCCAAAGGGTAAGTTTTCTTTTAGAGGCCGGGGATGGAAGCTGTTGAAGTGCAGCAGTGAGTTTCTAGCCGTCGGTTTGTAATAGGTTGTTGTTGTCAAGGTTCCGCCTTTTGATGTTATTTGTAGGTCCAGGAAAGCGAGTTGCCGGTTGCTGGCTGTGCAGGTAAACTTAAGGTATGGGTCTCTGTTGTTGAGCCATTGCAGGAAGTTGTCTAGTTCAGGTCGTGAGCCGTCCCAGATGACTAATATATCAACGATATATCGATGCCATTTTTGTATGTGGTTCCTGAACGGGTTGGCTTCCGTATTGATGTGTGTGCTCTCAAAGTGGTGGACGTAAAGTCCAGCTACACTCGGCGCGAAAACACTGCCCATTGAGGTTCCGTTTGTTTGTAGATAAAAGGTGCCCTCATATTCAAAGTAGTTTTCTTTGAGGGCAAGGGCTGCACAATTCATGACAAAACTCCTGGGTGTCTGGTATGGCCAGGGAGATTCTTCCAGGATATCATGTAGGACCTGTAAGGTGGCGTCTTGTGGGAGGCTGGTGTATAAGCTTTCCACATCCAGTCCTACCAGTAGCTGTGTCTCAGGGTCAAAGGTGATGTTGTCGATGACCTGTAATAGGTGTTTGGTGTCCCTGATGTAGGTGGGGGGTTTTTGTACCAGGGAGTTTAGGTAGAAGTCACAATATCTTGAGAGTGGCTCTAGAATGGAATTGATGCCCGATACAATTGGTCTGCCCGGTGGTGGAATTACCCCTTTGTGTACCTTGGGTACTGTGTAGAAGTATGGGGTTCTGGTGTTCTCCGGGCAGAGATATTCGGCCTCCTGTTTAGAGATGTGTTCGTCATCTGCTGCCCTTTTGACAAGGTTGTGCACTGTAGTGCGTAGTTGTTCTGTGGGGTCCTGCTCCAGTCTGCGGTAATTCCGGCTGTCGCTGAGTAATCTCCGACATTCCGCATCGTAGGCTGTTTTATCCAATAGCACGATGCCACCCCCTTTATCTGCTGGTTTGATTACTAGAGTGGGGTTATTTTGCAGGCGTTGTATCGTCTGTCTATCTTCCCATGACATGTTATTGTAGTGGTTGGTGGGGTTGAGTTTCTCAATGTCGTTGTAAACCGCTTGCTCGAAGGTCGTTATTTCTGCTGGCACGGTGGATGGTGGAGGGACAATGGTGGATTTCACTCTGAGTCCTGTGGTGTTGGGGTTCTCATCAGTTTGGGGGGCATCTTGGTTTGCTTTTTCAAAAAAGGACTTCAGTTTCAATTTCCTGAAGAATTGTGCTAATTCCGCTTGTAATTTAAACTTGTCCAGTCGTGTGGTCGGTGCAAAGGACAGGCCTCTCTCCAGGACTGAAATCTCTTTGCAGGATAGTGGGGTGCTGGACAGGTTGAATACTAGTGATGGCTGGCTAGTAGGATTGTCTACTTGCTTGTTCCCGGAGTTGCCTCTCTCGCCTTCTGGCGTGTGTTGGAACTCACCGGGTTTTCGTCTTCCCAGTGTACCTGTGCGTTGTTGTGTTGCGTTGTTCTTCTGCGGCCCCGGGGTCTCTGGCCCCGTCCTAAAAAAGGAAAGCTGTTGCCCTGGTTACCCGCAAAAAACGGCATTGGCCCCTGGGGGTACATGTTTGGGAAACTGAAGTAGGGGTTTTGCATGTGGCCTAAGTTAGGCGGGAAACCAAAAAATTGGTTTGGCTGTCCTCCTTGCCAGTGGTTGGGCCATCGTTGTCCTCTTCGTCCTCTGCCTCCTCGTTTTTGTGATCCGCTGCTGGAGTCACTGGAGACGGAGCTGTCGTCCCCTGAGGAGTTGGGTGTGTTGGTTTCCTTGGCAGGCGGGGTGTAGTTCTCCTCTGAGTATGGATATACTTTGGCATAGGAGAATTTTTTGAGGTCTTTCTCAAATTTTTTGAATTTCGCCTGGGTCAGGTAGTCTTTGTACTCATTTATCTCCCGGTTCTGGTCATCAAGTTTCTTTTTGAAAGATGTTATTGTGGCTTTGAAGTGTCTTTCTGTTTCTTCTATCTCAATGGATAGGGTGTCTGACAAACGTTTGGCGGTTTTTAAGATGAGAATCATCCAGTCTCTGGTGCAGTGCCATGCGATCTGTGCCCAGTCCTTCCTGAACGTGGGGTCGTCAAGGAAGATCCTGGGTGCATTAGATACTAGTAGCCCCCTTGGTGCAGAGTTGGTTCTGAGGTCCTACCTCTTTCTCCCAACTAGGGCCACACCTTGCCACTTCAATAACCTTGGAGCAAAAACAAGCCTTGAAAGCGTAAGACATGGTCCTTGCGCCAAAATTCTTCACCATTCACTGCAGTAATTTTTACCGCTGTTTTAAATCACTTCACCCTCGAAGTTCTAGTGCGATTCCACAATAATGATACCACCAGTATCATTACACTTGAGCCGCTCATAGCCTGCACTAATTCGCTATTAAGTCGGCTGTCATAATATATGATCAATACCTTCTAGTGACTCTTTCTCTCCCATGTTTGTCTTGTACCTGTCCTCAATGTTAAATGTACAGGTGATCTTGAGAAGGGAATCCCCCCTCTCACAGTTAGATACACTTTAGGGCGTGTAGACACATAGACTACACTACACAACCCCTATTTTAACCCACACATATTTTATTGTCCTGAAGAAAGCCAGATTAGTAATAAGGCACTGGCTGAAACATGTTGACACTCTAAGGACGTAGGAGGTCGTAACCCGCCTCTAACGTCCTACAGCCTTATTTTTAACCGCTGACGGAGGCCCTTTTAATAAAGTATCCTCACCCCAGGGACCATCTGCCAAGCCATTTTAACTTCACATACCTGAACACCCTACACCGCACACACAGTGACATACCTGCTCCGCTGTAATCAGGCGTCGAAGCACACCCGGGACACGCTAGGTGTCACTGGGTGGGCCCGATGATGAAGCATGCCACCAACTAGGTTGGTGGGTGAGGGCTTTCCAAAGACACCCAACAGGTGCCACTGCCAATTGGCAAAACAATACTGAGTCGCTATGAAAATAATAATAATGTCAGATTAACCCCATCTCTAGCTAGTCTCCTTTTGATATACTAACATATAAACCGGGGATCTGGACTAGCTTTCTGGTCCTCTCTCTCCCTCTTGATTCTCGCAATTATTGGCAGCGCACAGCTGTGAGAGAATACACGACCATGGCCGAAAACCATGGACTGACTTTCTCTGAGAGTGACTTGACAGACATACTGTCTGACCCGTCATTCCAAACTGATTTTAACATCTCTAACACAATCGCACAGACCACGGACTGGGAGACCCTAACAGAAAAGAAGCGCAACAGGATACGCACCATCCTCCACGGCACAATACTAGCCCAATACCTCAGAACCAACTCTGCACCAAGGGGGCTACTAGTATCTAATGCACCCAGGATCTTCCTTGACGACCCCACGTTCAGGAAGGACTGGGCACAGATCGCATGGCACTGCACCAGAGACTGGATGATTCTCATCTTAAAAACCGCCAAACGTTTGTCAGACACCCTATCCATTGAGATAGAAGAAACAGAAAGACACTTCAAAGCCACAATAACATCTTTCAAAAAGAAACTTGATGACCAGAACCGGGAGATAAATGAGTACAAAGACTACCTGACCCAGGCGAAATTCAAAAAATTTGAGAAAGACCTCAAAAAATTCTCCTATGCCAAAGTATATCCATACTCAGAGGAGAACTACACCCCGCCTGCCAAGGAAACCAACACACCCAACTCCTCAGGGGACGACAGCTCCGTCTCCAGTGACTCCAGCAGCGGATCACAAAAACGAGGAGGCAGAGGACGAAGAGGACAACGATGGCCCAACCACTGGCAAGGAGGACAGCCAAACCAATTTTTTGGTTTCCCGCCTAACTTAGGCCACATGCAAAACCCCTACTTCGGTTTCCCAAACATGTACCCCCAGGGGCCAATGCCGTTTTTTGCGGGTAACCAGGGCAACAGCTTTCCTTTTTTAGGACGGGGCCAGAGACCCCGGGGCCGCAGAAGAACAACCCAACACAACAACGCACAGGTACACTGGGAAGACGAAAACCCGGTGAGTTCCAACACACGCCAGAAGGCGAGAGAGGCAACTCCGGGAACAAGCAAGTAGACAACCCTACTAGCCAGCCATCACTAGTATTCAACCTGTCCAGCACCCCACTATCCTGCAAAGAGATTTCAGTCCTGGAGAGAGGCCTGTCCTTTGTACCGACCACAAGACTGGACAAGTTTAAATTACAAGCGGAATTAGCACAATTCTTCAGGAAATTGAAACTGAAGTCCTTTTTTGAAAAAGCAAACCAAGATGCCCCCCAAACTGATGAGAACCCCAACACCACAGGACTCAGAGTGAAATCCACCTTTGTCCCTCCACCATCCACCGTGCCAGCAGAAATAACGACCTTCGAGCAAGCGGTTTACAACGACATTGAGAAACTCAACCCCACCAACCACTACAATAACATGTCATGGGAAGATAGACAGACGATACAACGCCTGCAAAATAACCCCACTCTAGTAATCAAACCAGCAGATAAAGGGGGTGGCATCGTGCTATTGGATAAAACAGACTACGATGCGGAATGTCGGAGATTACTCAGCGACAGCCGGAATTACCGCAGACTGGAGCAGGACCCCACAGAACAACTACGCACTACAGTGCACAACCTTGTCAAAAGGGCAGCAGATGACGAACACATCTCTAAACAGGAGGCCGAATATCTCTGCCCGGAGAGCACCAGAACCCCATACTTCTACACAGTACCCAAGGTACACAAAGGGGTAATTCCACCACCGGGCAGACCAATTGTATCGGGCATCAATTCCATTCTAGAGCCACTCTCAAGATATTGTGACTTCTACCTAAACCCCCCTGGTACAAAAAACCCCCACCTACATCAGGGACACCAAACACCTATTACAGGTCATCGACAACATCACCTTTGACCCTGAGACACAGCTACTGGTAGGACTGGATGTGGAAAGCTTATACACCAGCCTCCCACAAGACGCCACCTTACAGGTCCTACATGATATCCTGGAAGAATCTCCCTGGCCATACCAGACACCCAGGAGTTTTGTCATGAATTGTGCAGCCCTTGCCCTCAAAGAAAACTACTTTGAATATGAGGGCACCTTTTATCTACAAACCAACGGAACCTCAATGGGCAGTGTTTTCGCGCCGAGTGTAGCTGGACTTTACGTCCACCACTTTGAGAGCACACACATCAATACGGAAGCCAACCCGTTCAGGAACCACATACAAAAATGGCATCGATATATCGATGATATATTAGTCATCTGGGACGGCTCACGACCTGAACTAGACAACTTCCTGCAATGGCTCAACAACAGAGACCCATACCTTAAGTTTACCTGCACAGCCAGCAACCGGCAACTCGCTTTCCTGGACCTACAAATAACAGCAAAAGGCGGAACCTTGACAACAACAACCTATTACAAACCGACGGCTAGAAACTCACTGCTGCACTTCAACAGCTTCCATCCCCGGCCTCTAAAAGAAAACTTACCCTTTGGCCAGTTTCTCCGCATTAGAAGGAACTGCTCGGATGTAAACGACTACAAAACACAATCAGCGGACCTAGCCCGAAAACTAGAAAACCGCGGTTACCCAAAGGCGATCATCACGAAAACCCAGAAGAGGGCAAGAAACCAGAACCGTGACGCACTACTTGAAGACGTCACCAAAGAAAGCGACACACAACCCACAACATGTGTGACTACTTTCAATACTGCCTCCAATGAAGTGGCTAAAATTATAAAAAAGCACTGGAGAATCATCAATTCAGGGCAAAGGAAATGGGAACCCCCCAGGTGCGCCTACAAAAGGTGCCATAACCTCCGAGACCAACTAGTCAGTACCAGACCCAAACCACCACCTAAACCCGACAATACCATCCTCAATGCGTGGGGAATGCCCAAAGTACCCGGACACTACCCATGCAATGACTGCAGTGTCTGTCACCTGACATCCCACACCAAAACTCTGAACCTGGAACCGAACAAAGTAAGGTCCCAAAGGAGCCACACAAACTGCAACTCACAGAATGTGATTTACTTACTAACCTGCAGATGTGGACTCAGATATGTGGGCATGACCACTCGCAAAGTGAGGACCAGGATCACGGAGCACCGCAGCACAATGCGATGCAAGAAAAATATAAGCAAATTGACAAACCACTTCATCACCCACTGTCACACCCCCAATGACTTCACCTGGACAGTCATTGAGCAAATACCAGTCAGTCCGATTAACAACGACAAAAACTATTAAACAAAGAACAAAGATGGATATACCGTCTGTCCACAGCCACGGATGGGCTTAATGATGCTATCCCCTGGAACTCCCTGACCCTATGATGGCTATCACATCACCCTGTGAGCCACCTACTTGAACTCTATTGAGTAACCCAGTCTGACCAACTCTTAACATTGCCTCCCATGATATACAATGCCCCCTGGTCTTCAACACCTCCCAGCAAGGCGCTACCACCATATACTGTGCTAATTCATCCATACTAGCACTTGAGAACAACCTGGTGTCTCAAGCGCTATTTATCTTGCCATGTAAACCGCCCCGGTCACCTATTAGGAGCCAGGGCAATATGTAACTAAGCGCTAGCGCGAGCTGGGACACCCGCCCTTTCGCGCACCAGTACACACGCTACGGCGCATGCGCGGACCACTTCTCGGCCGTGCATGCGCTGATCACTGTCACGGTGACTACGGCGCATGCGCGGACCACTTCCCGGTAGCGCATGCGCGATTCACGGCCGCCCTAGCACCCGGCAGCATCTCACGCCCACACAGCCGCTCCAGATCAAGCACTACACCGCGCATCAGCGCGCCACGAAGGGAACACACCTGAGCGCTATCTAGACCCGCTATGCGAGTCTTTCCACCATTGCTCTTTCCCCCAGGTGCCCTCAATTATTCAATCAATGACAGTATAAAAACCGGCAACAGCAGCCATTCACTACCGGTTCTGCGAAGGAGGCACAACAGGTCCCACGCTGGTGCTGGCCAGAAATCCTGTGAGTATGCTGTACATCACTACAATAGGTAAGCGCGTACCTATTTTCTCCCACAGGTCTCCTAACCCTAGTGGTCCTACCTCTTTCTCCCAACTAGGGCCACACCTTGCCACTTCAATAACCTTGGAGCAAAAACAAGCCTTGAAAGCGTAAGACATGGTCCTTGCGCCAAAATTCTTCACCATTCACTGCAGTAATTTTTACCGCTGTTTTAAATCACTTCACCCTCGAAGTTCTAGTGCGATTCCACAATAATGATACCACCAGTATCATTACACTTGAGCCGCTCATAGCCTGCACTAATTCGCTATTAAGTCGGCTGTCATAATATATGATCAATACCTTCTAGTGACTCTTTCTCTCCCATGTTTGTCTTGTACCTGTCCTCAATGTTAAATGTACAGGTGATCTTGAGAAGGGAATCCCCCCTCTCACAGTTAGATACACTTTAGGGCGTGTAGACACATAGACTACACTACACAACCCCTATTTTAACCCACACATATTTTATTGTCCTGAAGAAAGCCAGATTAGTAATAAGGCACTGGCTGAAACATGTTGACACTCTAAGGACGTAGGAGGTCGTAACCCGCCTCTAACGTCCTACAGCCTTATTTTTAACCGCTGACGGAGGCCCTTTTAATAAAGTATCCTCACCCCAGGGACCATCCGCCAAGCCGTTTTAACTTCACATACGTGAACACCCTACACCGCACACACAGTGACATACCTGCTCCGCTGTAATCAGGCGTCGAAGCACACCCGGGACACGCTAGGTGTCACTGGGTGGGCCCGATGATGAAGCATGCCACCAACTAGGTTGGTGGGTGAGGGCTTTCCAAAGACACCCAACAGGTGCCACTGCCAATTGGCAAAACAATACTGAGTCGCTATGAAAATAATAATAATGTCAGATTAACCCCATCTCTAGCTAGTCTCCTTTTGATATACTAACATATAAACCGGGGATCTGGACTAGCTTTCTGGTCCTCTCTCTCCCTCTTGATTCTCGCAATTATTGGCAGCGCACAGCTGTGAGAGAATACACGACCATGGCCGAAAACCATGGACTGACTTTCTCTGAGAGTGACTTGACAGACATACTGTCTGACCCGTCATTCCAAACTGATTTTAACATCTCTAACACAATCGCACAGACCACGGACTGGGAGACCCTAACAGAAAAGAAGCGCAACAGGATACGCACCATCCTCCACGGCACAATACTAGCCCAATACCTCAGAACCAACTCTGCACCAAGGGGGCTACTAGTATCTAATGCACCCAGGATCTTCCTTGACGACCCCACGTTCAGGAAGGACTGGGCACAGATCGCATGGCACTGCACCAGAGACTGGATGATTCTCATCTTAAAAACCGCCAAACGTTTGTCAGACACCCTATCCATTGAGATAGAAGAAACAGAAAGACACTTCAAAGCCACAATAACATCTTTCAAAAAGAAACTTGATGACCAGAACCGGGAGATAAATGAGTACAAAGACTACCTGACCCAGGCGAAATTCAAAAAATTTGAGAAAGACCTCAAAAAATTCTCCTATGCCAAAGTATATCCATACTCAGAGGAGAACTACACCCCGCCTGCCAAGGAAACCAACACACCCAACTCCTCAGGGGACGACAGCTCCGTCTCCAGTGACTCCAGCAGCGGATCACAAAAACGAGGAGGCAGAGGACGAAGAGGACAACGATGGCCCAACCACTGGCAAGGAGGACAGCCAAACCAATTTTTTGGTTTCCCGCCTAACTTAGGCCACATGCAAAACCCCTACTTCGGTTTCCCAAACATGTACCCCCAGGGGCCAATGCCGTTTTTTGCGGGTAACCAGGGCAACAGCTTTCCTTTTTTAGGACGGGGCCAGAGACCCCGGGGCCGCGGAAGAACAACCCAACACAACAACGCACAGGTACACTGGGAAGACGAAAACCCGGTGAGTTCCAACACACGCCAGAAGGCGAGAGAGGCAACTCCGGGAACAAGCAAGTAGACAATCCTACTAGCCAGCCATCACTAGTATTCAACCTGTCCAGCACCCCACTATCCTGCAAAGAGATTTCAGTCCTGGAGAGAGGCCTGTCCTTTGTACCGACCACACGACTGGACAAGTTTAAATTACAAGCGGAATTAGCACAATTCTTCAGGAAATTGAAACTGAAGTCCTTTTTTGAAAAAGCAAACCAAGATGCGCCCCAAACTGATGAGAACCCCAACACCACAGGACTCAGAGTGAAATCCACCTTTGTCCCTCCACCATCCACCGTGCCAGCAGAAATAACGACCTTCGAGCAAGCGGTTTACAACGACATTGAGAAACTCAACCCCACCAACCACTACAATAACATGTCATGGGAAGATAGACAGACGATACAACGCCTGCAAAATAACCCCACTCTAGTAATCAAACCAGCAGATAAAGGGGGTGGCATCGTGCTATTGGATAAAACAGACTACGATGCGGAATGTCGGAGATTACTCAGCGACAGCCGGAATTACCGCAGACTGGAGCAGGACCCCACAGAACAACTACGCACTACAGTGCACAACCTTGTCAAAAGGGCAGCAGATGACGAACACATCTCTAAACAGGAGGCCGAATATCTCTGCCCGGAGAACACCAGAACCCCATACTTCTACACAGTACCCAAGGTACAGAAAGGGGTAATTCCACCACCGGGCAGACCAATTGTATCGGGCATCAATTCCATTCTAGAGCCACTCTCAAGATATTGTGACTTCTACCTAAACCCCCTGGTACAAAAAACCCCCACCTACATCAGGGACACCAAACACCTATTACAGGTCATCGACAACATCACCTTTGACCCTGAGACACAGCTACTGGTAGGACTGGATGTGGAAAGCTTATACACCAGCCTCCCACAAGACGCCACCTTACAGGTCCTACATGATATCCTGGAAGAATCTCCCTGGCCATACCAGACACCCAGGAGTTTTGTCATGAATTGTGCAGCCCTTGCCCTCAAAGAAAACTACTTTGAATATGAGGGCACCTTTTATCTACAAACCAACGGAACCTCAATGGGCAGTGTTTTCGCGCCGAGTGTAGCTGGACTTTACGTCCACCACTTTGAGAGCACACACATCAATACGGAAGCCCACCCGTTCAGGAACCACATACAAAAATGGCATCGATATATCGATGATATATTAGTCATCTGGGACGGCTCACGACCTGAACTAGACAACTTCCTGCAATGGCTCAACAACAGAGACCCATACCTTAAGTTTACCTGCACAGCCAGCAACCGGCAACTCGCTTTCCTGGACCTACAAATAACAGCAAAAGGCGGAACCTTGACAACAACAACCTATTACAAACCGACGGCTAGAAACTCACTGCTGCACTTCAACAGCTTCCATCCCCGGCCTCTAAAAGAAAACTTACCCTTTGGCCAGTTTCTCCACATTAGAAGGAACTGCTCGGATGTAAACGACTACAAAACACAATCAGCGGACCTAGCCCGAAAACTAGAAAACCGCGGTTACCCAAAGGCGATCATCACGAAAACCCAGAAGAGGGCAAGAAACCAGAACCGTGACGCACTACTTGAAGATGTCACCAAAGAAAGCGACACACAACCCACAACATGTGTGACTACTTTCAATACTGCCTCCAATGAAGTGGCTAAAATTATAAAAAAGCACTGGAGAATCATCAATTCAGGGCAAAGGAAATGGGAACCCCCCAGGTGCGCCTACAAAAGGTGCCATAACCTCCGAGACCAACTAGTCAGTACCAGACCCAAACCACCACCTAAACCCGACAATACCATCCTCAATGCGTGGGGAATGCCCAAAGTAACCGGACACTACCCATGCAATGACTGCAGTGTCTGTCACCTGACATCCCACACCAAAACTCTGAACCTGGAACCGAACAAAGTATGGTCCCAAAGGAGCCACACAAACTGCAACGCACAGAATGTGATTTACTTACTAACCTGCAGATGTGGACTCAGATATGTGGGCATGACCACTCGCAAAGTGAGGACCAGGATCACGGAGCACCGCAGCACAATGCGATGCAAGAAAAATATAAGCAAATTGACAAACCACTTCATCACCCACTGTCACACCCCCAATGACTTCACCTGGACAGTCATTGAGCAAATACCAGTCAGTCCGATTAACAACGACAAAAAACTATTAAACAAAGAACAAAGATGGATATACCGTCTGTCCACAGCCACGGATGGGCTTAATGATGCTATCCCCTGGAACTCCCTGACCCTATGATGGCTATCACATCACCCTGTGAGCCACCTACTTGAACTCTATTGAGTAACCCAGTCTGACCAACTCTTAACATTGCCTCCCATGATATACAATGCCCCCTGGTCTTCACCACCTCCCAGCAAGGCGCTACCACCATATACTGTGCTAATTCATCCATACTAGCACTTGAGAACAACCTGGTGTCTCAAGCGCTATTTATCTTGCCATGTAAACCGCCCGGTCACCTATTAGGAGCCAGGGCAGTAGGTAACATATACTGTGCTAATTCATCCATACTAGCACTTGAGAACAACCTTGTGCCTCAAGCGCTATTCATCTTGCCATGTAAACTGCCCCGGTCACCTATTAGGAGCCAGGGCAATATGTAACTAAGCGCTAGCGCGAGCTGGGACACCCGCCCTTTCGCGCACCAGTACACACGCTACGGCGCATGCGCGGACCACTTCTCGGCCGCGCATGCGCTGATCACTGTCACGGTGACTACGGCGCATGCGCGGACCACTTCCCGGCCGCGCATGCGCGATTCACGGCCGCCCTAGCACCCGGCAGCATCTCACGCCCACGCAGCCGCTCCAGATCAAGCACTACACCGCGCATCAGCGCGCCACGAAGGGAACACACCTGAGCGCTATCTAGACCCGCTATGCGAGTCTTTCCACCATTGCTCTTTCCCCCAGGTGCCCTCAATTATTCAATCAATGACAGTATAAAAACCGGCAACAGCAGCCATTCACTACCGGTTCTGCGAAGGAGGCACAACAGGTCCCACGCTGGTGCTGGCCAGAAATCCTGTGAGTATGCTGTACATCACTACAATAGGTAAGCGCGTCCCTATTTTCTCCCACAGGTCTCCTAACCCTAGTGGTCCTACCTCTTTCTCCCAACTAGGGCCACACCTTGCCACTTCAATAACCTTGGAGCAAAAACAAGCCTTGAAAGCGTAAGACATGGTCCTTGCGCCAAAATTCTTCACCATTCACTGCAGTAATTTTTACTGCTGTTTTAAATCACTTCACCCTCGAAGTTCTAGTGCGATTCCACAATAATGATACCACCAGTATCATTACACTTGAGCCGCTCATAGCCTGCACTAATTCGCTATTAAGTCGGCTGTCATAATATATGATCAATACCTTCTAGTGACTCTTTCTCTCCCATGTTTGTCTTGTACCTGTCCTCAATGTTAAATGTACAGGTGATCTTGAGAAGGGAATCCCCCCTCTCACAGTTAGATACACTTTAGGGCGTGTAGACACATAGACTACACTACACAACCCCTATTTTAACCCACACATATTTTATTGTCCTGAAGAAAGCCAGATTAGTAATAAGGCACTGGCTGAAACATGTTGACACTCTAAGGACGTAGGAGGTCGTAACCCGCCTCTAACGTCCTACAGCCTTATTTTTAACCGCTGACGGAGGCCCTTTTAATAAAGTATCCTCACCCCAGGGACCATCCGCCAAGCCGTTTTAACTTCACATACCTGAACACCCTACACCGCACACACAGTGACATACCTGCTCCGCTGTAATCAGGCGTCGAAGCACACCCGGGACACGCTAGGTGTCACTGGGTGGGCCCGATGATGAAGCATGCCACCAACTAGGTTGGTGGGTGAGGGCTTTCCAAAGTCACCCAACAGGTGCCACTGCCAATTGGCAAAACAATACTGAGTCGCTATGAAAATAATAATAATGTCAGATTAACCCCATCTCTAGCTAGTCTCCTTTTGATATACTAACATATAAACCGGGGATCTGGACTAGCTTTCTGGTCCTCTCTCTCCCTCTTGATTCTCGCAGTGCATGGTCATCGTCATGGTCTTCATAGTCACTCAATTCCACCTCGGTGCCTTTCTTAGTAGCGAGGTTGTGCAACATTGCACAAGTTGCAATGATCTTACAGCAGATGACTGGTGAGTACTGCCGTGCCCCTCCACTTTTGTGGAGGCAGTGGAACCTGCTCTTCAGAAGGCCAAAGGTGCGCTCCACGATGTTCCGGTTGATTTATGTGCCACATTGTATCGTCTCTGGCTGGGGATCATGGGGTTGAGGTAGGGTGTCAGGACAAAGGAACAGAGGGCATATGCACTATCCCCTAAAGTGAAATGAGAAAGCCATTACTCACAGGCACACATTAACATACGTCTGCATTATCTATCAAGGGAGTGTCACACAGTAATTTACCTAGCAGCTATCCTTCGCCAAATTCCCCCGCTGTCAGGCGGCTGTAATCCCACTGTTTTGGAAGATGTAGGAGTCGTGGGTGCTTCCTGGGTACCTGGCCACTATGTCCATGATCATGTACTTGGCATAACAGACTACTTGTACATTTATTGTGTGTGATGACTTCCTGTTCCGGTAAATGTACTCTGTGGCAGCAGGTGGGCATATTGGGATGTGGGTGCCATCAACACAGCCAATGACGTGTGGGAAATGTGCCATTATGTTAAAGTCAGGCTTGGTCCGGAGCAGGTCTGCATCAGTTTCCGGGAAGCGGATGTAATGCTCCATTCTCTGCATCATGGCATCCAGGAACTTCCTGAAGAAACTGGACAGGCAGCTCTGGGACACCCCACCTACCGCAACAACAACACTCTGGTAACTCCCAGATGCAAGCAGGTGTATGCTACAGAGCACCTGCACATGGGGTGGGATGGCATGCGCCCTTGGTGTTGGGTGCTCCAGGAGTGGGTGCAGGTCCCTGATCAGGTCCAGGATGGTTTGGGGGTGTAGCCTGTACCTTTGCAGTATCTCTGGCTCAGTCAATTGGAAGAGTGTGATCCTCTGCATGTACACTTGCTCCTCCCTTCTCCATTCCCTCTCTCATGCTGCCTGTAGCCGTAGCCGCCTCGCAATCACGTAGAATGCCGCCATTCTGGTGAAACTGTTGCATTTTGGGCCCTTTTTTATAGCCTGCACCTGGTTACCACCTGATTTCTGTGGTAAATATTTGATTTACCGTCCTAATTTCTATGCAGGTAAGTACTTAATCAATAATAACTCAATCGGAAAGAAAGAGGCAGAGTCCGTGGTGTTAGAGTTCTTTGGGGTTTTATTCCTTAAAAAGGAATGGTTCTAGAACTGGATATCATGTTCCTGCAACCACAGGGGTTCAGGAAGGGATAGAGCAATATTTTATTGACAATACATAGCTTATATACTTAAGTTGCATTATAGAAACCAATACAGTAGGCGTAACAGCTGAGAGAAGACAAGATAAAACACACACGTGGTAGTGGTACGTAATTAGAAGGCGTGAACTAGGCGTGAACATGGAGGTGTGTTCTAGAAACGTCACAGGTAGGTGTCACAAGTGGTGGCACAAAGCAGAATGTTGCAATGTCAGCAGAAATCTGAGGCTTGGATGCGCGCGCAGCAGCATGACGTGTGATTGACGTGAAACCAGAGGGTGCAGGGGACTTGACATTTACACTGGCGGAAAGAGACAGAAGTCTGGCATGTCAGATCAACTCGTACTCTATCATATCTGATATCTGATGTTTGGGAACCATATTATCTAAACGGAAAAGGTCTCTGGGGCAGAAGCTATTCTATACTGACTGTGAGTGCGTGTATAAGCGCCTAAGTGTCTGCATGAGAATGCGAGGGGCATGGGCCTACCATGGTAACAGAGCTATGAATTACTTGCACGGAGACAGTGAGGCCGGGCCCTTTGCTCTGCAGCTGGGGGATGTTTACTTAAACTAGTAGGCAGGAATGCATTTTCGAAGAGCGGAACAGATAATTCGAAGGTTGAAGTCAGTCTTGGCAGGCAGCAGGCTGAGCTAAGCGCCGGGAGCCGCACAGAAAATAAGGCAGAGGTCACGGGTACAGAGGCTGCCTGGGCTGAGGCTCTCAGAGTCAGAAGGCAGGAAAAGGCTTGATGGCAGAATTCAGGGCCTACTTCGCCAGAGCTGAAAAACGTGTAAAGTACACCACAAAAAGACGTTGGCATAGCATACTTAGAAACGGAATATTCAACCCATTCAAGGTGGGTCTGAAAGAGGACATGTTAACGTTGGACGCAAATGTATTTGCGTCTTCATAGCTGACACAGGAGGGAAGTTACATGCACTTTAAGCTGGCACATGGAGACAGTGGGGTACACGCTAGGGAACACAACTTGACCATAAAATGTATATTTCCTCATTCCCTCCTTGTTCCCTACGGACCCTTCATGATATATCGATCCTCATGAATCGATCAGTTTGTTCTTGTAACATCATTTGCTCTTCTTTCTTCCTCTCACGTTTTGAGAGACAACTGGAATGTTCAATGCATGATGTGGCACACAGTCCATAGATCGCCGGCCCACACTGTAGGCACAGGCAGCAACTGAATACTATGACAAGGGCAATGCCTAGGAAGGATAGGATCTTCCATCCCCAAGCGGTCAACGTTGTCCAGAACCAACCGGACCAAGTCCAGGTGCCTGGATTCTGATGTATCTGACTTGCAATTTTATGAAGACGTGTAATAGCTTGGTGTACCGTTGGCGCGTTTTCTGGGATGAAAACACAGCAACTTGACCCGATGACCTTACAAGCTCCGCCTCTATCTGCCAAGATGACGTCCATAACAAGACGATTCTGAAGAACAACAACCCGCATGGCGGACTGCTCCTCTGTTAAGTTACCTAGGGCGGAGGCAGTTTCATTCACTACTGCTTCAAGTGTTCTAGTTAATCTGCGTATTAATTTACTATTTTGGACGGGGCCTGTAAAGAAAAAGAATCCTTTATTGAAATCTGTGTATTGCTCCCATGCCGTTTCAGTGTAGTCGACAATCGGGAGATCTCTTCGGAGCCTATTCTTTACTAGATTTGTATTTCTGTGATAATCAGGAGGTGCTAGGAAAACAGGTGGCAGAAGGAATGCAATGTAACAGGTACCATCCCAATCTGGAGGTAAGCGTATGTATGCGGTATGACCACAAACAAAGTAGGAATGACGGGTGGCTCTAAAGGAAGATTTGCCTTGATCACTGAATTCGACCACAGTAGTACATTTACTATGACCTAAGTGTACTGAACCTTTCTTACTGACACATAAATCACCAGTAACTGGTAATACTGACATAGCAGGGAGAACGGGTGCAGCTTCGGATTCGACAGTAAGAATCATAAGGTTGATTGTATAATTACCTAATCCATATACTTCATTCTCTAGATCAGTTCCTATTCTAGTGGGAAGTCCCTTCTTGTCAGGGTAACAGACGTTAAGCAAAACTAAGTTCAAGTTTCCCCAAACCCAGCTTCCTTTGAAAACGGCAATATCAGGATCTAAGGAATTAATTATTCTAAACCATGCACCACAGGAGCCATTGTGAGTGAACGGGTACGGAAAGAGGGGCAGAACTCCCTTGTATTTCTGGTAGGGAGGGAGTCGGCCACATATCCAGCAGTTTGTAGCATTGTTAGTCTGATGGGAATGGTGTAACATACTAATGAATGTGTTGTTGCGCAGCGCAAGTCTGTAAGACAGTTCGTGAGGCGGTAATTCACTAAAAGAATGTTCAGCAGTGACATTGTAAGCAGATTGTTCACGTTTGAAAATAGGGTAGTATATAGGAAGCAATATACTCGCAACAATAATCAGAAGACTTAGAAAGAACATAATCAATAAAGTCACTATACAGTGGCTGCGGAGTGATTTGCAATATGTACGTTTCTTGAGTTGTCTCTCTCTCTCTCTATCTCGATCTAGGGGGTACATGTCAGAAACTATTTAACCGATTCACCTAGGGGAGGACTTAAACAATTAAACTGTCTGACTTGCTAGATCGAAGTTTCAGTCTGTACTCCTCTTGGGGAGTTTTCTCTCGTTCGGGAACTTTAAAGTCACTAGGTTCAGTACAGTCTTTGGAGGGGGTGGACGGGTCTGGGTCTGGTTTCAGTTCGTTGCACTTTTTAATATGACTCGTATGTATCCACCCCTTTCTGCCTTCCACCTTGATCGCGGTCCTCGTAGTAAGAAGGACGGTCTTCGGCTCTTTCTAGCGGACTTTTCCTGTCAAAGTTCCTAATTAGGACGGTATCCCCTGGTCGGACATCGTGTGGCTTTACATCAGTGTTGTCAGGGAAGGCGGCAGCAACCTGTGAACGACATGATTGGAGTGCAGACATCAAGGAGGCAAGGTAATCTGTCAGCATATTACAATCGACATCAGTAATTTTCTTAGGCATGGGCGTCCCCCACATATTCGGTGGTCTCCCAAAGACCACTTCATACGGGGATAGTCCTGATCTCGAATGGGCAACCATTCTCATGTAGAATAATGCAACTGGCAGGGCGACTATCCAGTCGACCCCTTTCTCTTTACAAACTTTGGCAAGGCGGGTCTTTAGTGTCTGGTTATGCCTTTCTACAAGGCCTGCGGCTTCGGGATGTCGGACACAATGGAATCTCCACTGATATCCTAGCAGAAGGGAGACATGTTTCATGAGTTCGGATGAGAACGGCTGTCCGTTATCTGAGTACACGACACGAGGCAAGCCGTATCGTGGGAAGAATTCTCGAACCAGCTGCCTGGCAGTGGTCGGGGCATTGTAATCTGAGACTGGATATGCTTCGGTCCAACGGGAAAGTGCACAAACAACTACGAGGACATATTTGAATCCCCGACAGCGGTCCATCTGGATATAATCCATCTGGAGGACTTCAAAAGGGTGATCGGGAGGATGGAATCCACCTTGCTCTACAGGGACGCTTTTACCTGGATTGAACTGACAACAGATCATGCAAGTACGCACTTTCTGTTTTGCTGCTGCTCGTAAGTGTTTGTTGTACCAGAGATTCTGTAAACTGTCTAACATAGCTTTCTCTCCTAGATGTGCCGGACTATGTGCTGTATTTATCATGATTTGAACCATTGAGTCGGGGAGAAACCATGTAGATTTTCCCTTCGTCATCCAACCTTGATCTGTCTGGATCCCTCCTAGTTCGGTCCATTTCTTTATTTCATCTGTAGTAGCATGTGTCTGAATATCGATTACATCTAGTGTGTGATCCCTGACTGTCATACACTGTGTCGGTACTATTGTCTTTGTCACGTCAGTTGCCTGGGTGTGAGTCAATGCTGTATGCTTTGCTGTCTGGTCTGCCAGGTCGTTACCCTGGGAAACAGAATCTGTAACTTTAGTATGTGCTTTACACTTCATGACGGATATGCCTGAAGGCAGATGTATTGCTTCTAACAGTGCTTGAATGAGGGGACCGTGTTGAATCTTGGCACCATGAGAGGTCAAAAAACCTCGTTCTTGCCATAACATTCCGAAGTCGTGTACAACTCCGAAAGCATAACGGGAATCAGTGTATATGTTGACATTTCTGTTCTTGGCTAGTATACAGGCTCGGGTCAGAGCAATGAGCTCTGCCGCTTGAGCGGACAGTGTATCAATACGATATGTTTCTTTTACTTCAGTTTCAGTGGTCACTGCATACGCGGCCACTAATTCTCCTGTACTTGTCCTCATACATGAACCATCCACGTAAAGTGTCAGGTCTGGATTTGTCAATGGAACATCTGTTAAGTCTCGTCGAGGCTTTGTTACTGCATTAATGATCTCTATACAATCATGCGGGGCTGGATCTGTCATAATTGAAGGTAACAATGTTGCGGGATTTAGAATGCTGCAGCGCCTGATTTCTATGTGTGGCTGGAATAGCGTCAATTCATAACCTGTCAGTCGTGCTATAGTCAAGTGTTGAGTCTGGGTTCTGTTTAAAAGAACCTCTACAGAATGTGGAACTTGTACTGTTAATTGATGTCCTAAAACAATTGAGTCGCTCTGTCTGATTGCTAGTGCTGTTGCTGCCACTGACTTTAAGCACGCAGGGAGTGCCTGGGCTACTGAATCCAATGTACTTGAAAAATAAGCGCAAGGCTTATGTGAACCTGCTTGGTCTTGAGTTAGGACAGACAACGCTGTACCATCACGTTCTGTAACAAAAAGTGTAAAAGGTTTGCTGTAACATGGTGTCGCTAAAACTGGTGCTTGGCATAAAGCTTTCTTTAATTCCTCAAAGGCTTGTGTATGTTTCTGAGTCCAAGGAAGGGCAGTCGAAATCGCTGCCTCCTGTGTCGTTAACTGGATGAGTGGTTTAGCTAGAAATGCATATTGAGGAATCCATTGTCTGCAGTACGAGGTGAGGCCTATAAAGGCCCGCACTTCCTTTTGTGTCTGAGGTTGTGGCATATTTACAATTAACTGAATGCGATCAGGAGTGAGCTGTCTCCCCACTTTGGACAGCAAGTGACCCAAGTACACAACTTGCTGAACACAGAATTGTAGCTTCGAAGGAGACACCTTGTGTCCCTTGTCGGCCAGAAAATGTAAAACTGTCAGTGATGCTTGTTCACATTCGGGCTCACTTCGTGCGGTGATCAGCAGATCATCGACGTATTGCAGTAAAGCGGTGTTAACTGGCATTTGAATACAATCTAGTTGTCTTTTCAGTGCTTGACTATAGATGCTGGGGCTTTCTGTGAATCCTTGAGGTGCGCGTGAAAATTTGAAACTTCGTCCATTTAAACTGAATCCGAAGAGATATTGGCTCTCTGGATCAATAGGTACACTAAAGAAGGCGTTCTTGAGGTCAATTACAGTAAAGAACGTTGCTTCTGAATCAATAGCAGTCAATAGGGAAGAGATGTCGGGAACCACAGGGTACTGTGGAACGATACATTTATTCAGTTCTCGTAAATCAATCACCAGCCGATATACTGGCGGTGCATTGGGATCAGTACGTTTAAGAATCGGAATGATAGGGGAATTACAGATATTGGAGTCGGTCTCTACGACCACTCCTTGGGCAATGAGCTCTTCAATGATTTCCAGTAAAGCCACTACAGCATCGGGTGGTAACTTGTATTGTCTGATTCGTGGTAAAACAACACCTGGTTTCAGTGTAACACGGTATGGTGTGATATGCATGCAACCTACGTCAGTTGGGCCTTGTGCCCACAGGTGATCTGGTACATTTTTCAATCTGACATCAAACTCTCGTAATACATAGTGACCTTTGAAATCCCGCAAAAAGAGTCTAACTCCTTCCGGGGAACAACATATCACGGCTCCTAGAGCCTTCAGTGTTTTGATACCTAACAGATTTTCTGGACATGATTTCGTAAGTAACAAGTCTGTAACACGTGATAACGGACCCACAGCCAGGGGGACGGGTTTCGATACCTCATTTACAATAGGCTGTCCTGAAAAACCAAGGGAAACATTCTGTGAGCCTGAGAGGGGTGCCCCTGGGACTTCATCATGGCTGATTGTGGTGCGGCTTGCCCCTGTGTCAATTAAAAACTTTCTGTCTTTTCCCAATACTTGACTGTGTACATAAGGACCCTCTTGATCTACAGGAATCTCAATAAGAGGCAAGCCAACCTCCCTCTCTAGGCTGTTTCATGTGTATCGTGGATAGTCGGGGTAAGCGGACTGGGCATACTGATACATCTGTTGTGAAACTTGCTGAGTCGCGGCAATGGGCTGTGGCTGTGATACCGCTACTGTCTGTGCTGCATGTGGTGAAGTATGCATGGGCTGTGTATTCTGCATGGGCTGTGCATTCTGTGAAGTCTGTTGCTGGACCTGGTCCTGTCTAGGCGGATGCGGTCTTTCCTTAGTTTTACCTGTTGCTATATTATGTTTCAGAACTGGACATTCATGTACGTAGTGACCTGGCTGCTTGCAATAGTTGCATGTCCCTTTAACGGGAGCTGCGGCGTGACCTGTCTGGGTCGTACCCTTTCTCTGGCCGTCGGCTGGAACCGATTGGGCCACTAACATTTTCATTTTCGTGTCTTTCATGCGTTTCTGTTCATGATCCTGTTCTTCTCTAATTCTGTTCTGATGGTATTGTAACATCTGTAACATCTGTGATGGCGTATTTGCTTGCCATGTACTCTCAACCTTGTATACACGGTTTTTAACTGCTAACAGGGAATTCTCCACTAACTTTGATACAAAAAGATGCGGGTACGACTCGCTACTTGGTTTAAGACCACTATTAATAATGAAACATTTCTCGAATCTTGAATAGAAGTCACTGTTAGAGCTCTCCCTAGAGGGAGGACTAGGGCTGCGAGCTACTGGGTAATCTGCTGATAAAAACTGCGACAGCCTGTGCTTTTATATCGTGTTTTTATTGCATTGTGACTTTTTAAACTTGGGGCTTTCTCCTTCAGAATTTTAAAAGGGAATCGATTTGTAGGCACTCTGACACCTCTAAACACACTACCTCTTTGAAACAGCCTCGCCCAGCCGATTCTTACTCCCGGCTCGAGGCGGCGGCGGGCGCCATCTTGGGTGTGGGCAGGGGCAGCGCTCTAGTCGCGCCGGCCTCCCACCCTCCTCATCTCCCATAAAATGTGCGTAGGGTTCAGACGGCGCAGCGGGCTGGCGCAGCGGGCGCGCCGGATGCGCGCCGAAGTCGCGCACAAGTCAAGCCCGTCTGCGCCCGTCCGCGACCGGCCGGGACCAGGGGCCCAGACCCCTGCTCGGCGGGCGTGCACCAGGCATACATATACAAGTAAGAGGTTGAGAGACCTATGTCCCGTTCTACCTACGCACTGTCACCACTTGATGGAGCCCTTGGACCTAGGACCATGTCCTCATTGTTCATTTACTGGCAGCAGCTTAGTGCCAGTCGCTCCTGATCCAGATACAATTCTGGCCAAAGGGGGTCTCCTAAACTGTAGATCCATCAGCAAACACACTCTCCAGCTGTGGGATCTCATATTGGATGAGAACATGCAGATTCTGTTCCTTACTGAGACTTGGTTGGGAGAACACTCCGACCCGGATATACTGGACACTATCCCTCCTGGTTACACCCTCCACAGACTTGATAGGACAGTAGGTAGGGGAGGCGGGATCGCCATTATTGTCAAACACCCGTTCGAGTGTATTCTAAAGCCAGTAAAAATTGATGATTGCGAAGCTGGTGAATTTAGCATCAAACTGACGCAACATGACACTATCTCTGGCATCCTTATCTATAGGCCCCCTGGGTCCCTGGGAAACTTTCGTAGTAGCCTACTTGAAGGGGCTACTCAGACCGCCATTAAACATAACAAGGTTCTGATACTGGGTGACCTGAATCTACACCTAGAGGACCCTGCACAGAAGGAGGCAGAGGATGTTCGCCTTGTACTACAGGAACTACAGCTGACATTGCTAAGTACAACAGCCACGCATCAGAAGGGTCACTGTTTAGACCCTATCTTTGCGAGCTGGGATAAAATAAAAGTACTCACTCCCCGTCAGCTCCCTTGGACTGACCACTTTCTGGTCCCTTTTCACTGTTTTTATCAGACCACTAGGACTAAAGACAATGGGGACGGATACTTTATGAAACGCAAATGGAGACAATTCTCCAAAGAAAACTTTGTAGGCTCCATCCAGAAAGCTCAACTAATAAGTGCTCTGGATAGTGACCAGGCGAACAAGGAATTTAACCTACTTGTCACTGCCACCCTGGATGAGCTAGCTCCTATGTGTAAAGGCAAACATAGAACTGGTAGACAACGCACTGCCCCATGGTTCACGACTGAACTCCAGCAAACCAAATCTAAATGCAAAAAGCTAGAAAGAACCTGGAGAAGGAATCCGAGTGAGCAAGCAAAAAATAGCTACAGCTCAGCACACCGGAGCTATCAATATGCGGTGCGTAGAGCTAAAGCCAAATATTTTCAGACTCGTATTGAGGATGCCGAGAGCTCCTCGCGGGAACTGTTTAGAATATATAAAGAAATATCGTTGGTTTCTAGCTCCAATTCCCCTGTAAATTCTTCCAAGGAGGGATGTAATAAAGTCGCTGACTTCTTCTCTAGTAAAGTCAAGAAGATTTATGCTTCCTTCTCCCATACACCAGCTAAGGGCACTGATTTTAGAGCAGACAGCTCATTGGCAGCCCCGGACTCCTCACTCCTAACCTTCGAGGTGCCGGCAGCTGACAAACTAGCAACCATCTGTCGGAGCGTCAAGTCCGGCTCCCCCAATGACCCGGCCCCTGCCTGGGTCTTATCTGAGGGTCTGACAGCCTTGGAACCTCACATTAGACACGTCCTTCAAACCTCCTTTTCCACTCAACAAGTCCCCAGAGAGTGGAAGAAGGCTATAGTACTCCCAATAAGGAAAAAACCCAATGTCAGCATGGAGGTACTAGAAAACCTCAGACCAATCTCCTTATTGCCGTACGTGGCGAAGGTAGCCGAGAAGGTGGTTAATGCTCAGCTCACGGAGCACTTGGAAAAATGTAATCTACTCCACCCCTCGCAATCAGGATTTAGGGCAGGCTACTCTACGGAGACGGCCCTCCTAAGAGCCACTGAGACTCTAAGAGCAGGGGCAGATGCTGGTCACACAATGGCCCTGATCATGCTGGACCTAAGCGCGGCTTTTGACACCGTAGCGCATTCCATCTTGCTACGGTGTCTGAACGAAGCTGGGGTCGCTGGTCCTGCGCTGGGCTGGCTACAATCTTTCCTTACAGAGAGATGTTTCCAGGTTCAGCAGGGGACATGCCGCTCAGGGGAGATGTCACTAGACCAGGGAGTACCTCAGGGCTCGGCCCTGAGTCCCACTCTTTTTAATTTATACATGGCCTCCCTGGCGAAAGTTGTACACTCTTTTGGGGTGGAACTAGTGTCGTACGCTGACGACACTCAGCTGCTGATCTCCCTATCTCAGAGTACCTCCAACACCCCAAAAAATTTTAAATCTTGTATGCAGGCACTAGCAGAGTGGATGGATGCCCATTGTCTAAAACTCAATGGCTCCAAAACAGAGGTGTTGGTGGTAGGGGGAAAAAGCGAAAAATGGTCGGATGAGTGGTGGCCGTCATGCCTGGGCCCTACCCCCATACCATGTCAGGAGGCAAAGAATCTGGGAATCTGGATGAACCCTTCGCTCTCATATGAAGGCCACATAAGGCGCCTGGTGGGCAAATGTTTTGGAGTCCTAAAGACCCTAAATAAAACCTTAGACCTCCTGCCTCTATCAGCCAGAAGAACTCTAACGCAGGCATTGGTGACCTCGCGGTTGGATTATGGCAATATTCTGTTCCTTGGGGCAACCGAGGGCAGCATAGGTCGCCTACAAGTCATCCAGAACTCCTCCGCCAGACTGGTGTTAAGAAGACCCAGGAGAGCTAGCTCGAAATTGGCGCTGGATGCGCTTCATTGGCTGCCGGTGAAGAAGCGTGTGCTATTTAAGTGCCTCCTTTTTTGCCACCGTATTGTCTGGGACAAGTCACCAACATACCTGAAGGAGCTAGTCAGCCGTTATGAGCCTACCAGGACCCTCCGTTCAGAGGGTACCGGTCTGCTGACAGTCCCCAGGATTAGGAAGGCGAGAATAGGTGGGCGTTCCTTTGCGCTACTAGCAGCTCAAAATTGGAATAAATTACCTCCTGTGCTGAGACTGGAGGACAATGAACTACGTTTCAGGGCTCTGCTCAAAACTCACCTATATACTGCATAGTGGCTGGGTGTTCTAGGCAGGTTCGCTGGTAGCTTAGCGCGGGGACACGCCGTGATGGCGTTACTGAGCGCTCTATAAGCTCTTTATTATTAGTATCTTCATCCGGTTTCTGTTTACATGCTGAGATTGCGTCCCAGTCTTCCTTTCTAGTTGTCAGTAATCTTGGCAGAACCTGTACTATCAAACCTGGTAATGCTTTAGTTTTCTCCCCAAGGCCTAGCCCTGGGGTACGTTTTTCCTCCTCGTCTTCTATTTCTGCCCATACAATCTTTTTGTCTCCCACTTCCCATTCTTTTTCCTTGAGTTTCTCGTAGATGCCCGTGGGCAGCAGTACCTTTAACATTTTCATGATATCTTCATATGTGTAATCCCCCATCAGTAACATGTCTTTAAGTTCTCTATGAAAACCTGCAGTGTCTTTATCATGACAGGGTACTAGTTTCTTCACTTCCAATAGTTCTAACTTGGTCAGAGGTGTGTGTACATACACACGTTTCAGGTTGTTATCGGCACCCAGAACTGGATGTACTTCTCGTAAGGGGTTCTGACTTTCAATGCCATGCAGGCGCTCCATATGGTACATTTTCCTTTCTGGGGGCGGAGCGGGAACATATTCGGAGCTTACAAAAGTGTTATATCTATGTCGTTGTTCTAGAATTATTTGTATTAACTTGGTACTTAGGCCTCTCCATCTATCCATGAGTAGTGCTTCTAATGTATCGTGTAAGGGACCTGGATCAGAATGTTGGTTTCTGTATAACGTGAGGAGGTGCTGAATCATGTATACACCTGCTAATTTCTGTTCGTCTGGGGATAGGTTCAGGAATGTCTGCGCTACTGTGTCATCATTGTAGATGTTCGGATTGTCAGCCCATAGTACTGCTGACCGGGCTAGTTCTTGTTCATCCATAGAATTGAGTACATGGTACCCCATTCGTTCTCGAAGCCTTTTATCAGTCTCCTGGAACTGATGTTCAGGAGAATTCGGTTTTGATATGCCAGAGAGAAAAACTCTCTTGCTTTCTGGACGAATGCCTTTCCTAAGGTAAGTTCCCTTACCTACATACGCTATCGTATCTGTAGTCCTTTCTGGTTCTTCAGGTTCTTCCTCCTCCTCGGAGGAGTCATTCTCTTTCTCTTTTTCGTGTATTTCTATTACTGCTTTTCTTATTTTTCTGTACATACTGGCTATGCAACCTCCTTTATCATGTTTTCCTTCGGATATATTTTGACCCCACTTGTTGAGTCCCTCTAATTCGTCCTGTTCTGTCTCAGGCCTGTCTCGTTCTCTTATTAGGCAATTTATGAAAAAACGTAGTATATATGCTTGAGTGTCAACTTTCTGATGTGCCATGGCCTCCTTAATACTTTCAGGGTCTTCCCCAGTCTGGACAAAATGATATATTCTATCTAGGCGCTCTTTCATTCCTGCGAATAATATTAGGTAATCTGTAGCTTGTCGTAAGCGTAGCGATGCTAACAACATTCTATCGTCTTTGCCGGGTACTGGATCATATCTGCAAACTGAAAGCGGTACTTTGAGTATGTCGAGACGGGGTGATTGGAGCGTAAAGGGGTTCTGCATATCCCTAAGGTGTAATCTGTGTGTTGCTGGCGGGGTCTGGAAACCCCCGGTCGCGCCTCCCGAGGCGGAGGCTTGAGCATTATCCCTCTGTGGAGTCTGTATGTGTACTTGAACTTGTCTTTTAGTAGGATCAGGTAGAAGCGGATTCGGTAGATTAATTTTGAGTGGGGGAAGTGGTGGAGGTGGAGGAGCGACAGGCTGTCGAACGGGAAAACCTGGTTGCAGTAATGGCGGGGTATGGTCTGGAGGCGGATTGCCATCTGCGTCACCGTCAGTAGGCGGGACGTGGGCCTGTGGATTGGTGTAAGCGGGCGCTACATCGTTTAGGTAGGAATTCAGAAATATGTCTTTAGTAGTCCTGTGATTTACTTTAGTTGGAACTAATGGTGGCGGCAGATCTTTCGGTATTTCTGAAGTGGCTTCAGGCGAACCTTCGGCCACAAGATACATGCCATTTACGAGATTGTTTCTTGCGCGGTCTACTTGTTCTGATTTTACTCGGATCCCTTCAGTAACTAATTCGTTTTCTCGGGCTTTATCTGACTCTTCTCTATGCCTGTCTTCTCTACGGAGTGCTTTTTCAGCACGCTTATGTGATTCCTTACGTCAAAATTCTATGGCGTCTTTCTGAGATTGTCTGGCTTTCTTTTTCCATAGTGCTTCTTCTACCTTCATGATGCACTCGGCATCCCATGTTCCGGTGACAGGCCATCTGTGTCTTTCGTCTAGATGCTTAGTATAATCGGCCCATAAATCTAGATACAATATGGCATCTAAGCCATGTTTGTGGTACATGAAATTTCCAGGAGTGTCCCTAGGGGGGATAGGAATTTCTTCCTCCAGTATGTTATGTTATGTTATGTTATGTTATTTGTACACTTCTATAGCGCACGGCCACTCCACTGGAGTATCCCGGCGCTTTGACGAAGACTCCCAACCGAAGATGGGGAAAAAAAAACATAACACCAAAAGAGCATACAGACATAAAAACAGCCTCAAAGATTACGGGAAGAGCCAAGTCTTAAGGGCCTTGCGGAAAGACAGAAGACTGGAAGTCTGTCTTAAAGAGATTGGAAGAAAGTATCCCTTTCCTAGTTCCTATCTGTTTTAACTTATTGAAAAACGGCATCTTGTTTACTTAATACTGAATGCTCAATCCTTGCTACTTAATTCTGAATACAGCTAGTTACACAAGAACACAATAATGCACATTAAAAACAGTCACCTCATACCACGACATTAATCACATGAAAGACATTTGAGACATATATGACTACCCCCTATACTGGATGTACTGCTAAACAGCACAGATACACTGTCGGAGACAATGCAAGAACTTGAATAACTGATGTACTGCTAAACAGCACAGATACACTGTCTAAAACAGTGCAGACCGAATTTGTGTACCCAAACCCGTCTTTACCGGATACATAATAATGCACCCGTCTAGATACGTCCCAGCAATGGTACTCACCGGGAAGCACGGAAACAGAAGGCCTCGGAAAACTCGACTGGACTGGACCGGACTCGACTCGACTCGACTCGACACGTGGATACTTCGGAAACTGGTGGGCCTCTTGACACCTCGGACCTTGCTTCTTTCGGCTAGGCTCTGGTCGGGATCCTCCGCACTCCTCACCGCCTCGTCTGGGTGCTGATCGCAGTCTTCGTCACCTCCGTGGGCCAGAGGGAGATACAGGAAATCCTGCCAGTACGCGTAGTTCCGTCTAACTGATGGCAGGGGACAGAGCTTGCAACGCACCAACCGGCGCGTGGGGTGGGGGAGGGGTCCCTGTTCGGGCGCCAAAATAATGTGGTAAATATTTGATTTACCGTCCTAATTTCTATGCAGGTAAGTACTTAATCAATAATAACTCAATCGGAAAGAAAGAGGCAGAGTCCGTGGTGTTAGAGTTCTTTGGGGTTTTATTCCTTAAAAAGGAATGGTTCTAGAACTGGATATCATGTTCCTGCAACCACAGGGGTTCAGGAAGTGATAGAGCAATATTTTATTGACAATACATAGCTTATATACTTAAGTTGCATTATAGAAACCAATACAGTAGGCGTAACAGCTGAGAGAAGACAAGATAAAACACACACGTGGTAGTGGTACGTAATTAGAAGGCGTGAACTAGGCGTGAACATGGAGGTGTGTTCTAGAAACGTCACAGGTAGGTGTCACAAGTGGGTGGCACAAAGCAGAATGTTGCAATGTCAGCAGAAATCTGAGGCTTGGATGCGCGCGCAGCAGCATGACGTGTGATTGACGTGAAACCAGAGGGTGCAGGGGACTTTTACACTGGCGGAAAGAGACAGAAGTCTGGCATGTCAGATCAACTCGTACTCTATCATATCTGATATCTGATGTTTGGGAACCATATTATCTAAACGGAAAAGGTCTCTGGGGCAGAAGCTATTCTATACTGACTGTGAGTGCGTGTATAAGCGCCTAAGTGTCTGCATGAGAATGCGAGGGGCATGGGCCTACCATGGTAACAGAGCTATGAATTACTTGCACGGAGACAGTGAGGCCGGGCCCTTTGCTCTGCAGCTGGGGGATGTTTACTTAAACTAGTAGGCAGGAATGCATTTTCGAAGAGCGGAACAGATAATTCGAAGGTTGAAGTCAGTCTTGGCAGGCAGCAGGCTGAGCTAAGCGCCGGGAGCCGCACAGAAAATAAGGCAGAGGTCACGGGTACAGAGGCTGCCTGGGCTGAGGCTCTCAGAGTCAGAAGGCAGGAAAAGGCTCGATGGCAGAATTCAGGGCCTACTTCGCCAGAGCTGAAAAGCGTGTAAAGTACACCACAAAAAGACGTTGGCATAGCATACTTAGAAACGGAATATTCAACCCATTCAAGGTGGGTCTGAAAGAGGACATGTTAACGTTGGACGCAAATGTATTTGCGTCTTCATAGCTGACACAGGAGGGAAGTTACATGCACTTTAAGCTGGCACATGGAGACGGTGGGGTACACGCTAGGGAACACAACTTGACCATAAAATGTATATTTCCTCATTTCAATCCATGGTAAATACTGACTCTTAAATACCGAATTTCATGCAAAATCGGTATTTAAGAGGTTACCTACATCTCAATAGTCATTTTTACCATTTCTTAATTTCCGAATCAGTAAATTTACCGATTCGGAAACTTTACCGAATCGGTAAATTTACCAATTCGGTAAATTTACCGATTCGGTGAGGTTTCCGAATCGGTAAATTTACCGATTTGGATGTTTTTGTGTCTCCTACATCTCAAAAGCCAAATACAGGTCGGTAAAGGCCGAAATTCAGTATTTTCGGGCTTTACCGACCGGTATTTGGTTACCTACATCTGGCCCTAGGTGTATGGGAGCACTTAACCACAATTAAGATGGCCAACAAGTATTGCATGTACAGTGTGACCACATAAGGTCAAGTAGAAGTCGTAGACACTCCCACGTCATGTGAGTAGCAAGCCACTGCAGTTTGTACCACACATTGTCACTGTACTCACAAAGTCACAGTTGTCATAAGTGCAGGTTCAGGCAATTAAGTGCTGGTGCCAAGCATCGGAAACCACTGGCTCAAATTAAGCACTGTTGCAGCTTACAATACAGCCTCGAGCAAGAACCGACTTACGGTTTCCAACGGACTCTCACTTCCCTTTGCACACACAGCATGTGAAGAGGCCTCCAAAAACTCCAGAAATAGACTAGAAACCTCCAACACTGCAAGGAATCCTCACAGCATAAGGCAGGGAACCATCGCCTCCATAAACACCTCCATCTTATATCTTACTTAGTTTTCTACCAAGCAAGTCAAACAGTGATTTTTTCACACTGTTTTCTCACTATTTTTAATCTGACGTCCAGGCAAACGTTAATAAAGGTCCTTGTTTGCCTTGATAGCCATTTTAACACACACCACTTTAGTTTATATTTTTGCACTGCACATATCAGCCTCACCTTCTGGTCTAACAACTGTGGTGACCAAACCATGGTTTAGTAATGCGTCGCTAAATTACATCTGGGCGACTGCACACTTACCTTGGTGTTGGAGTCCTACATGATGAGGCTCCGCCATCTGGTGGGCTGATAGGACTTAATCAACCTCAGTTGGTAGTCCATTGTTGGATTCACTCCTGTGCAATTACACCAGTGTCAATCACCATACCTCAGTACCAATTGACTCACAGGCTTTGTTGTTATTTAGATAGTCTTACAGGGGGTATTAGCCTGTTTTGTCATTAAACACTTCCCTCAGACCCTCTCCTACGTATTGTTTAAATAGGGAACCATCGCCTCCATAAACACCTCCATCTGGGGTAATGCTGGCACTCAGAGCAAGCAGCGGCACAGCAAATCACCATCATTGACGTTGTTCAGGGCTCTACAGGTCTGAGTCGGTAAGTTGGCTTGTCACTTATATGAGCTAGACAGTAGTGGTAAACTGGAGTCTTTATTAAGTACCTGCAGGCACGTCCTACTCCAGAAATATGCTCCCAAAGAATAACCGCCACCCGTTCCAGAGCCCCAATATTCTGACATCGCGTATCTAATGCAGAACGTGTCAATGCTGCATGCAGCATGTTAATAAACATCAATTGATGGCGGGCTCAAACACTCAACTATAAAAAAAACTAGAAAATGCTAAAGCAATGCCTGTTTTTGTGCTTCCTTTCCAAATTGCAGAGATGTATTGTGTGCACCAGTCCGCACTGATGTCACATGACATGCTTAGTAGTATGCCTGGAAACCTGCATCCGGCGCAGCTTCAACTGGGATATTGAAAAATATCTTAATATCTGGTAACCATGTGTGAATGTTTTCTTGATTGTTTGCACAACCTCCAGCCTTCCTGTACAACATTTCAGGGTCACCTCTAATCAAGGACTAACAGTTCCAAGGTCCTTTAGTACTTTGGGAAAAGAGCAAAAAGTGCTAAATGCATATTAAAGCAAACTTCATATCAGAATAGTGACCCTGGGGCATTTAGTTCCAGGCAGGTCTAGTTCTCACCTCCATTCGTAAAGATTCTCCTGATAAGCTGGTACATTTAACCCCGACGATCAATGTGATGCAAAATGTCTCTTAACAGCTTTGTGGATGTGTGAAAAGCAGAGTTGAGAACAGAAATCGACTTGAGTAGTGAGAGCATCCTACCTGAGGAAAACAAACAGAAATAAACTCAAATGTCTGTACATTTACCATAGAAAGGATCTGGATGAGAAACAGTTTATAAAATATCAGAGTTTATGTTGTTGGACATGTCCCTTCCTAGGGGAAGAAACCCCAAAACATTTTGCTTCTTCCTCCTAGTCTTTGCCGAATCTCTCTGACTGACCTTGGCCCTGTACTGCAGGGGAAAAGTGCACATACCCGCCTCGACCACACAAGGCAGGGGTGTGCTTATGTGATGGATTCAGGTGCCATACCTCTGTGCGCCCTGTAAACAGGTACACCACATACTTGGGGCAGGTATGGCACTGGCTAGTAGTGGGACGTACTACTGAGTATGCCACTCACCATATAGTCTGTCAACCATGTATCGGACCTGCCAGCGCAAGCCTGTTGAGAGCCATTGCGACCCTGCCAAGGTTGACATCACTTACGCCTCAGCCAGCCCTGAGTGGGACGTCCCGTGCCACGAGGGCAACCCCCCGGTGACTCCAACACACCCACACTGACTTTGCAGCACTACGCAAAGTGATATGTACCAGCCCAGTCTGTATGGGCACTTTCACTCACATGTGCACCGGACACCTTAATGCGGTCTCACTGATACCAAGTAGGTCAATAGGTAACACTCCACAGACTCTGTGGGTCCAAACCTCCCGCCACCCTCCGATTCACCCCCACTGTCCCAGACACCCCAGATGGAAGTTCACCAGCCCTTTCCTCCGGACACAAGGCCACTCATGACTGAGGTCACACTTCCTCTGGGTCTCTGTAAAGCTGGTGAGGATAGACAGTAAGCATAAACAAGAGGTGGACGTAAACAAGGGGGTCTTGGCGCCGCTCAAGAAATTTACCAACAAGCTGCCTAGCAGAAATGGGCTAAGAGAAACAATTTGTTACAAAGAGGGTCCACCAGGGCCCTCTGGCACTAGCCCAGTTCGGTAAAGCACGGGGGGTCACACAGACTTTTGATCTGCTCCGGAACCTTCTCGGAAGCATCCCTCCGGCCTAGTCAATTCCTCTCACTCCTACCTGGCACCACAAAGTCTTCGGAAGGGCCAAATTGGGGAGGGAAGTTGGACCACCATGATGGGACCAGTGAAGGGGCAAGTAGTGAATGGGGAAAAACACACAGGGGAGCCTCTCGGCTCGAGGAGGCAACCCGTCAGTTACACGTTGATCCAGATTGTGAACCGACAATCTGGACACTAGGTCTGGCGCACAACGAGATGAGTCGCAACTGACACTTCTGGTTACATGAAGTGAAGTTGCAATTCCATACCTCTCTGGAAATGAGGCATAGGTCCGGCATACCTTGATGTCGGTTGCACCAGATGTTTCCAGTCACACACACAAGCGCAAGTTCAGCAATGCCTCAGTAAGTAGAATAAGACTCTGCAATGGTTGTGTCCATCACCTCCGAGGGTTGCAAACTGTAAATCAGACACTGCACGCAATGAGCATGCCGTTGGTGTGGCACATGAGAGGAATGCAGCACAGTTGACAGAGCAGGCCATGTTGGATCCTGTAACTGGGGAATCGACTCACCAACAACACGCTTATGCGTGCCGAGGTCCCTGCAGTACAGGAATCACTTTGCTGTAGATGCAGACAACTTCTTGAGCCCCGCACTAGGCACTCCGGTCTCTGGGCAGGATTCTGTACTTCCAAGCTCACACTGCACTGTCCAGCTTTCAGCAGGGTTTGTGGGCACTTAGAGGGCACCGCTCTCCAGATGTCATCAGTAGATACTGTGGGACCCTCGTAGGAGATCTTTGATATCCCTGTGACCTCTGAAAGAACAGAAGACCAGCCAACTGGTCCTTGGGAGGCCACTTCAGGGTGCCACACATCAACAAGTCATTGGCCCAGGCCAGCCACTATTCAGGAAGGCATGTGGTCCTTTCTATAGGCAGTTATCCTCCATGTGCACAACAGAGTCCTCTGGTACTGTGCACCACTCAGACTAGGTACTCCGGTCCTGCGTCCCCACAAGAGGATCTCTCCTCATGGTGGGGTGGCATTGGATAGTTGTACCCCATTGGGCCTTTGAAGTTAGGGTGAGGTTCAAAGGGTATTCCTTTGAACCACAGATGTGTCCCCTAAACTTCAGCCATGAAGCTGCGGAACGCAGATCTCTATCTTTATGGGGCCGTGATCTGGCCCCAGAGGCCAGGTGTCACAAATTCTCTGTACACCATATATTCCGCCAGGCCCGCAAATGGAAGAGGTCAGCTTTTTCAATTGCATACCCTATGTTTTATGGCTGTCGCTGTCACAATGATGACAGATATCACATCCGACGAAAGATCCATTAGGATATTATGGAATTTATATTTTGGTGAACGGGATATCCGTCAGTGTTGTGACAGAATAACATGTTTGCTGAAATCTAAATCAGGACCTTAGTCACAGTCAGATACAACAATCTTTAGGCTGAATTTCAGAAGGACCCCCATTATGATACCCTGCTACAATCTTCTATAGATTGGCATTGGCCATAGGCATCAAACAGGACAAACTCTTGCTCTTGGGTTTGGAACACCCTTTGTTCTTACAGGGTCTGTTCCTCTCATATAAACAGATAATTTTTGTAAATAGAATTTGTGAAATTAATCTTTACTACTGGTACCATTTCTGAAGTAAAATCTCGTCAATGGGGAAACTTAATACCCAAGGCTTAGGAATCATGTTATTTATTTAACAGTGTAATATAGCGCTTAATGCATGAAGTATGGATAGGCTTTACAGTGTAACATAACACTGACACAAAGATCCTACAACATAGACTAGCATTATAACCATCACAGGATCTTATATCTTACATGGCACATAAGAATTATAAGAATCGCTGATGACGAGAGGGGGGACAGTGGGGAGCAGAAGGGGCAAAAGGGCACACAAGAGGGAGTGCGGGCATGTAGGGGGTGGATTTAACAGTGACCAGCAGTAGGGCAGGCTGAAAGGGAGCAAGGGAATAAAGAGTCAGAGAAGGCCTAAGAATAAAGAAAAGAGAGGCAGTTTGAGTCAGGGGAGGGGTCAATGGGAAGGCAGGGACAAAGATGGGCGGGGTAAGGAAGGGCTCAGGCTGAAAACGAAGAGCATGTTTCTGAAGGAGTGAAGAAAAAGAGGGCAGCTAGGCAGGACTATGGTTGATCAAAATGGAGGGACCAGAAGAAGGCAAAATGAGGGGCAGGGACTCTGGGGATGTTTGGACAAAATATTGTGTCAAGAATATCAAGGAAAAAAATATTGTGAATGGTAGTTTCTATGGGTTTTACTATACTTAACTCCACACCTCCACACATATATATATATATATATATATATCTATATATATATATATATATATATATATATATAGATATAGATATATACATTCACGAGCAAATGTCACAAGCGGGGGTGCAGCTAGTTAGCTGGTGCTGGCGGCGAGGTTTGAGACAGCCTCGCAAAAAATACTTTAGCAAGAACCTTCTATTAAGAAGACGCCGCACACCACTTCAAATGTTTTCTTCAGTTATTTATTTTCCTGTGGGTTCCCCACCTACGCGTTGCGGACCTGCATGGTCCCTGGTCACGGTTAAAAAAAAATTGTCCTTCATTTGTGTTTAGTATTTATACTATAGACTCCATTTAGCTCATTATGATGCATTATGGGCTTAGTAGTCAAATCAAATCAAATATACTTTATCCGTTTTTTGTGGTACAAAACCATAAAAGTTCATAAAACATACAATTTACAATGCAGATTATAATAAAAACACTGTAAGAGACCCAGGTAGATTTAGGTAGGGACACAATCATAAAAATTCATTTCCACTCAAGGGTTGAAACAATATCAGAGAAGTGGTGAATCATGGAAATTGGTGGTTAATCATAGGAGTTCATGATTAGTCATTATTACATGTCCAAATGTTTCCCAAAAAATCATAATACATTTAGTGAATCCAGCCACACGGGGTATGGTTTATGAAAAGTAGGAAAACACAGGTTTTTGGGATAAAAGTCATGTAAGTCCCATATGGATATTGGGCCGTCTCTTACTTGGAGTGGCCAAGTTTTTAAGTAAGGGACACTATTGCTGTCTCTAAATCTCACAAGTACCAAGTCCCCAGCAACATCTTTGGGAAGGGAGCCCAACCAGCCCACCCTTCTGACACTCCTTTTTGCTCCGTATAGATTACGAGGCAGTGGCCTATTTATTGACAGCCAGAATTTGGTTTTATTAACTAGATCGTGTTGTCTCTCAGTTTTTCCAGATGGAAGAGCAGGTACACCTGCAAGTATGCATACGTATGGGGCCGCTTCCGGAGGTAAATGAATAGAGTTAACTTTGTTGTGACCTACTCTGGGAGCGGTTAGCTGAGGAGGGGAAACTTTAGCGGGGGTTTAGCTATTTTTTGCCCTCGTGCACTGCGGCCAGTAAGTTGTGTTTGATGCCTTTTATCCTGCACAAGTTGCTTAGAGCCTAGGTGGGTAGGAGGTGACTTAGGTGACTTAAGGCGGTTGGATGTGTCACTACATTTGCCAACTAGCGGGTTTGACTTAATGGCTTTCTCTATTCCAGAGAGCCTATTCCTAACATGTTAATTTTTTCTATCAACGGAGCTAACATGGAGCTAACCTGTGGTTCGATAAGGGGTAGTATTTGCAAGTGGAAAGGGGGTGTTATGACCTCTGATTGTTCAACAAACGAAGGAATCATTGAGGAATTAGGTGTGGATGGACTTAAGCACAATTTTTGGGTTTTGGGGTTGTTTCCTCCTTGATTGGCACCGTTATAATTCCTTTTCATAGATGCGACCTGGGGGGTTCAATACTTTGAGTGTTCAGGCTGCAGGTATTGTTAAATAATATGGGGGGGATGTAGGAGTGTAGCCTTGTCTGGTAGTATACTAACGCTTTTGGGTGGAGGGGGAGTTTCCAATGTAACATAGTTGGTTTTACAAAGGAGATTTAAATCGTCTAATAGAGAGAACATTTGCCCAATGCCTGCTACGCTAGTTAAATGTTCCCCCTTGGAGGTCATGGTGTTAGGGGGATATAGGGCGGCGATATACTGAATAGTCCACTAATATGGAGACTGATCGATAAGAGGGGGTCTGTACCTACAGTATGACAGCCAAAGGGGGTGGCCCGTCCCGTCCTTATCCGGCCTATGAGGGCCGTAGAGGGCCCGCCCTTTGCCCGGGCTTCGCCCGTATAGTCCCGCGCGCGTCCCGCGACGCGGAGGGAGTGTCTCAACTTTTGTAGCGCCTCTGGGCGCGATCCGTTCGGAAACTGGAAGTCCTCGCAAAGCTCTCTGGGAGCTGTAGTCTCTGGCCGCAAGATGGTGGCGGTAAGCGGCTTGGAGACTACAGCGTCTGGGACCCAGGAGCTACCCCCGCAGGACAGCGTCTCTCAGGGCAGCAGCAGGTAGGGATTCAGCTCCAAAAATGCCCCCCCGCTCCACCGAGGGAGCGTCTCCACTTTTGTAGCGCCTCCGGGCGCGATCCCTTCGGAAACCGGAAGTCCCCGCAAAGCTCTCTGGGAGCTGTAGTCTCTGGCCGCAAGATGGTGGCGGTAAGCGGCTTGGAGACTACAGCGTCTGGGACCCAGGAGCTACCCCCGCAGGACAGCGTCTATCAGGGCAGCAGCATGTAGGGATTCAGCTCCAACAATGCCCCCCCGCTCCACCGAGGGAGCGTCTCAACTTTTGTAGCGCCTCCGGGCGCGATCCGTTCGGAAACCGGAAGTCCCCGCAAAGCTCTCTGGGAGCTGTAGTCTGTGGCCACAAGATGGTGGCGGTAAGCGGCTTGGAGACTACAGCGTCTGGGCCCCAGGAGCTACCCCCGCAGGACAGCGGCTCTCAGGGCAGCAGCAGGAAGGGATTCAGCTCCAACAATGCCCCCCCTGCTCCACCGAGGGAGTGTCTCAACTTTTGTAGCGCCTCCGGGCGCAATGCGTTTGGAAACCGGAAGTCCCCGCAAAGCTCTCTGGGAGCTGTAGTCTCTGGCCACAAGATGGTGGCGGTAAGCGGCTTGGAGACTACAGCGTCTGGGACCCAGGAGCTACCCCCGCAGGACAGCGTCTCTCAGGGCAGCAGCAGGTAGGGATTCAGCTCCAACAATGCCCCCCCGCTCCACCGAGGGAGCGTCTCCACTTTTGTAGCACCTCCGGGCGCGATCCGTTCGGAAACCGGAATTCCCCGCAAAGCTCTCTGGGAGCTGTAGTCTCTGGCCGCAAGATGGTGGCGGTAAGCGGCTTGGAGACTACAGCGTCTGGGACCCAGGAGCTACCCCCGCAGGACAGCGTCTATCAAGGCAGCAGCAGGTAGGGATTCAGCTCCAACAATGCCCCCCGCTCCACTGAGGGAGCGTCTCAACTTTTGTAGCGCCTCCGGGCGCGATCCGTTCGGAAACCGGAAGTCCCCGCAAAGCTCTCTGGGAGCTGTAGTCTCTGGCCGCAAGATGGTGGCGGTAAGCGGCTTGGAGACTACAGCGTCTGGGACCCAGGAGCTACCCCCGCAGGACAGCGTCTCTCAGGGCAGCAGCAGGTAGGGATTCAGCTCCAACAATGCCCCCCCGCTGTACCGAGGGAGCGTCTCAACTTTTGTAGCGCCTCCGGGTGCGATCCGTTTGGAAACCGGAAGTCCCCGCAAAGCTCTCTGGGAGCTGTAGTCTCTGGCCGCAAGATGGTGGCGGTAAGCGGCTTGGAGACTACAGCGTCTGGGACCCAGGAGCCACCCCCGCAGGACAGCGTCTCTCAGGGCAGCAGCAGGTAGGGATTCAGCTCCAACAATGCCCCCCCGCTCCACCGAGGGAGCGTCTCCACTTTTGTAGCGCCTCCGGGCGCGATCCGTTCGGAAACCGGAAGTCCCCGCAAAGCTCTCTGGGAGCTGTAGTCTCTGGCCGCAAGATGGTGGCGGTAAGCGGCTTGGAGACTACAGCGTCTGGGACCCAGGAGCTACCCCCGCAGGACAGCGTCTATCAGGGCAGCAGCAGGTAGGGATTCAGCTCCAACAATGCCCCCCCGCTCCACCGAGGGAGCGTCTCAACTTTTGTAGCGCCTCCAGGCGCGATCCGTTCCGAAACCGGAAGTCCCCGCAAAGCTCTCTGGGAGCTGTAGTCTGTGGCCACAAGATGGTGGCGGTAAGCGGCTTGGAGATTACAGCGTCTGGGCCCCAGGAGCTACCCCCGCAGGACAGCGGCTCTCAGGGCAGCAGCAGGAAGGGATTCAGCTCCAACAATGCCCCCCCTGCTCCACCGAGGGAGTGTCTCAACTTTTGTAGCGCCTCCGGGCGCAATGCGTTTGGAAACCGGAAGTCCCCGCAAAGCTCTCTGGGAGCTGTAGTCTCTGGCCACAAGATGGTGGCGGTAAGCGGCTTGGAGACTACAGCGTCTGGGACCCAGGAGCTACCCCCGCAGGACAGCGTCTCTCAGGGCAGCAGCAGGTAGGGATTCAGCTCCAACAATGCCCCCCCGCTCCACCGAGGGAGCGTCTCCACTTTTGTAGCGCCTCCGGGCGCGATCCGTTCGGAAACCGGAAGTCCCCGCAAAGCTCTCTGGGAGCTGTAGTCTCTGGCCGCAAGATGGTGGCGGTAAGCGGCTTGGAGACTACAGCGTCTGGGACCCAGGAGCTACCCCCGCAGGACAGCGTCTATCAGGGCAGAAGCAGGTAGGGATTCAGCTCCAACAATGCCCCCCGCTCCACTGAGGGAGCGTCTCAACTTTTGTAGCGCCTCCGGGCGCGATCCGTTCGGAAACCGGAAGTCCCCGCAAAGCTCTCTGGGAGCTGTAGTCTCTGGCCGCAAGATGGTGGCGGTAAGCGGCTTGGAGACTACAGCGTCTGGGACCCAGGAGCTACCCCCGCAGGACAGCGTCTCTCAGGGCAGCAGCAGGTAGGGATTCAGCTCCAACAATGCCCCCCCGCTGCACCGAGGGAGCGTCTCAACTTTTGTAGCGCCTCCGGGTGCGATCCGTTTGGAAACCGGAAGTCCCCGCAAAGCTCTCTGGGAGCTGTAGTCTCTGGCCGCAAGATGGTGGCGGTAAGCGGCTTGAAGACTACAGCGTCTGGGACCCAGGAGCCACCCCCGCAGGACAGCGTCTCTCAGGGCAGCAGCAGGTAGGGATTCAGCTCCAACAATGCCCCCCCGCTCCACCGAGGGAGCGTCTCCACTTTTGTAGCGCCTCCGGGCGCGATCCGTTCGGAAACCGGAAGTCCCCGCAAAGCTCTCTGGGAGCTGTAGTCTCTGGCCGCAAGATGGTGGCGGTAAGCGGCTTGGAGACTACAGCGTCTGGGACCCAGGAGCTACCCCCGCAGGACAGCGTCTATCAGGGCAGCAGCAGGTAGGGATTCAGCTCCAACAATGCCCCCCCGCTCCACCGAGGGAGCGTCTCAACTTTTGTAGCGCCTCCAGGCGCGATCCGTTCCGAAACCGGAAGTCCCCGCAAAGCTCTCCGGGAGCTGTAGTCTCTGGCCGCAAGATGGTGGCGGTAAGCGGCTTGGAGACTACAGCGTCTGGGACCCAGGAGCTACCCCCGCAGGACAGCGTCTCTCAGGGCAGCAGCAGGTAGGGATTCAGCTCCAACAATGCCCCCCGCTCCACCGAGGGAGCGTCTCAACTTTTGTAGCGCCTCCGGGTGCGATCCGTTTGGAAACCGGAAGTCCCCGCAAAGCTCTCTGGGAGCTGTAGTCTCTGGCCGCAAGATGGTGGCGGTAAGCGGCTTGGAAACTACAGCATCTGGGACCCAGGAGCCACCCCCGCAGGACAGCGTCTCTCAGGGCAGCAGCAGGTAGGGATTCAGCTCCAACAATGCCCCCCCCCGCTCCACCGAGGGAGCGTCTCCACTTTTGTAGCGCCTCCGGGCGCGATCCGTTCGGAAACCGGAAGTCCCCGCAAAGCTCTCTGGGAGCTGTAGTCTCTGGCCGCAAGATGGTGGCGGTAAGCGGCTTGGAGACTACAGCGTCTGGGACCCAGGAGCTACCCCCGCAGGACAGCGTCTCTCAGGGCACCAGCAGGTAGGGATTCAGCTCCAACAATGCCCCCCGCTTCGTAGTCAAATATGCATTGCTTAATTCAAAGCTTATCCCTATGATTGGGAAACCGGTGCACGGCGGTCTGCGAGGCAATGTTTTTTTTTATTATACGCTTATGTCTTATTAGAAGCGTGTACAATGCGCATAGTTGAGGCAATCACATAGTTGAGTAACCTTGTCACATACGTTACAAAGTGGGCAACCATGCGCCATTAATTTATGACTAAGTGTCCATAAGTCCATATATATATATATATATGAGCAAGAAGTCGGCTGACTTCGAAACGCGTAGGGTAATTTTCCTTGTGCCTGAATAAACCCTTCTGCGCACTATTGGGGCTTCGACTCTGGTTCTTTCTTTGTGAGAAGAGTTTCCAGGAGGTGATTGAATATATATATATATATATTTTTATTTTTTTTTCACACAATGTGGTCTTTATACAGGCTCGCTCCACAGCGGGTGCTGGCGTTGGGCCAGACCAATGGCCAAAAGACAATGAGCAAGGCCGTCAGGCTGAAACGCGTTGGTGTTAGACTGGGCACAGAAATAAATCAGTGAAAAAGAAGTTGCTGTGTGCGGCGTCCTTTGTTCAAAAAAAAAAAAATATATATATATATATATATATATATATATATATATATATATATATATATATATATATCTTCAAGGTACATAGGTGTGGAGTTAAGAATAGTAAATCTATACTTACCTCTTTGAACTTGCCTTCTTGATATTTTGATCCTCAATGGTTTTGACATGATATTCTGTCCACACAATACTTTTGTCCTCGATATACTGTCAGTGATCCACTCAGTGAAAAGAGAGGACGTTAGGAGAAGAAGGCAAGAAGGCAAGGAGGGAAAGGCTGTAATAGCCCCTAAATGTTATCTAAATGTGTTCCTCTAAATTTACAGACCAGCAAGGGACCATGAGGCTAACTATCCTGCTGCACTAGTTCAATGCTTCATTTGCATGTTAGAAAATTCTATCACTTAGACCCAGAACTCTCTAAAGTAGGTAAATCCAAATTCAACACCTGTAAATGATTTTTGTCCTTTTTAAAATCAGCTTCAAATGATATGGGGAGGATGTTACTGTGATGAGCCAACATAGAAAGTATTCTGATCTTAAATGCTAAGAGTAAGGCCACAGAACTATTCAAAGTGGTACAGTCTCTTACCACCCTGCGGCACTTGTTCACATAGTAAGGATCACCTTGGATTTTATTGAACCCTAGTCCATTTTTAAGTCAGTAAAGACCTTAATTTCAGAAAAGAGATGTAACGTTCTTATCCTTCCTTGGCCTACTCCCTTTCATTGTACGATAATATCTATGTTCTTTAAGAGAGTGTCAAGGAACTATCTATTTCAGAAAATTTGTCAGAAAGAGCAATGGTTCCTGTTCCCTTGCAGAATTCTGTTTAGAGAAGCTTCAAAAAGCTCATTTTATATTTTGAACAGAATATCTACTTCTTTATTAATATTTCTTTGCTTTAGGGCTATGTTTTACCTGAACTAAATCTCAATTAGACAATGTGGCATAATCTCAGATATCATGTAACAAGGCTAATTTGAAATGGTGAAAGTAATGCGAAATTACGCCAGGGTAAGTGAAATTTGGCCCAAACCTAGATTCACCACTGAAACCAGCAACTGCAGTTTAAAATCTAGAACCCTGAGTACACGTTTAGTTGCTGTTTATCACACCTGATAAATAAAGATACCACAGGGTATGTTATTTATTGGGTGCAATAAATAGCACCTATTACAAGTTGGCAGGGAACAACATGCAGATTTTAGTGTTTAACATATCAGAAACTGCATGATACAGTAAATACAATTTGATTTTTCTGCCATTAAATTTCAACAGCTTTGACCTGCCAAAATGTAATGATAGTTGAGATATTTAACGTATCTGTTAAATACAACTAAACTCGTAATTCTGACCGACCCACGTGTAAACAGGGGTTCACACAGGGGTCAAAATTACCTGACCCACCAGTAATCAGGCCATTGTTGTATTTTTGGACCCCAACCTCTCAATGGATCAGCACGTTGCCAACTTCTCCAAAACTGTTTTCATTATATCTGCAACGTGTGTATCATTTTTTTCCATTTTTCCATTTCTGATCTTTTCACACATGATTATGGTGGCCCGGGCATATACATAGGCAAGATTAGACTACTGTAATTTTATTGTTCTGGCCTGTTTTGCACTGGACATATGTGCATTCCAACATAAGCAAAATGCAATATTGACAGATATCTTTGCCCTTATGAAATTTATATTAAGAATAAGATTATATTTAAGATCTATATTCTCAGCTCTCCTTATTACCTCATGCACAATTGTTCAAGTTATCAATCTCCACACTTCCATCACTCTGCCAGTAACTAACTCTATTTTAAAACATTGGAATGTGGATCACTCCATTGCAGACAATGGAGTGCTCTGTGCTTCTACGGGCGGTAAAGGCCCGTAGAGCAACATTTCAATGTTGTTTAAACAAAGGCGTCTCGGAGCCCTAGGGGATTTCAATAAGCTCGGGCTCCAAGAGGCCTTTGTTTAATTTGTTAGAACATTCTGCCCTCTAGTGGCAGATTGTTCTATAGCCTAAAATCCCTTCGTAGCTGGGCTATACCAGCTATTAGAACATTGGAATGTTGGGAGCTCCATTGCAGACAATGGAGTGCTCCCTGCTTCTATGGGCCGGTAAAGGCCCGCAGAGCAACATTCCAATGTTCTACAAATGCTTCTCGAAGCTCGAGGGGATTTATATCCCCTCGAGGTTCGAGAACCCTTTGTTAATTTGTTAGAACATTCTGTCCTCTAGTGGCAGAATGTTCTAATAGCCTTATAGCCCTTCGTAGCAGGGCTATACCGCCAATTAAAGTCACGCTGTCTCGTTAAAGTCCCTCGCCTTTGGCTCTGGCCTTTAACGATTCAGCGGGCCTTTAATAGCCAGTATAGCCCGCTACGGCGGGCTATATTAAAGTCCTGCTCACTTGTTAAAGATCATCGCCTTCGGCTTGGGCCTTTAACACTGGAGCCAGCCTTTAAAATCTGGTATAGCACGCTACGGCGGGCTATAAGGCTATCGTTTTCACCGGTTTACCAATGTGTCTTCGGATAGTAAACTCAAGTTACTCCTCATAGAGGTAAAAGCTACACATCCTTTTTGACGATTCCTAAAAGTTACAACCTAACTATTTAATCAGTGACCTTGCTTGTGTTCTATTTCTGTCTCGTTTATCAGTCCCTGTAGGTGTAATTTCCTCCTATACAGAGACAAGAAACTGCTTTCATGGGTTGTATGGATAGACAGACAGACAGGCAGGCAGGCAGGCAGGCAGGCTGGATGGATGGATGGATGGATGGATGGATGGATGGATGGATGGATATCACAGAACTCACTGATAGCAATCTGATTTGATGAGGCAATGTGAGGAATGAGTGTGAATAGGGAGGTTATAACCTCCCCGAAGAGACAGTGGAATCCAGGAGGCTCCGTGGGTATTAGGGTGTCAGTGTTCCCTGGCTAGCTATGTTATTATGGAAATAAAATATTGGTAGCCTAGCCAGGTGGTTAATGGTGCAGTGTTAGTTGAGACTACTTGGCTGATGATGACGGCCTATTTTTATGTTAAATGTTATTCTAGCACCATAGTGGTGTCTTTTAGGTGGGCTTTTGAATGCTATCTACTGATCTGTGTCTGTCTCTTTTCAGTTCATGAGTGTACTGTGTGATGTGACTCATCGTATTTTATGATTGTTATCATATTTTATTTTGTCATTTTTGGGGGGATAATCAATCCAAATAAAGATTTATAAATTTGAATTTGATGGTGCAGTGGTGGACAGTCGCATCCAGCATGACTTGCGGGTGGGGAGGTGGGGGTCGCGCGGAGGTCGAACGGGGAGGAGGGTCATGCAGGGGGTGTTAATTTAAAAAAAATGTTTTTACATAAGTTCGGCGGTCAGGCCCTGCATCGTGTCGTCCTCGCAGGAAGCAGCCACAAGCAGCCTCCCTCCCCTCCCCTCCCCTAAGCCAATCACAATGCTGCATTGGCAGCATTGTGATTGACTCAGACACCAACCACACAGGTGTCTAGGGGGAGGCCGTTTTCTCCATGTGGGCTACATGCAGCCTACATGGAGAAAAGGGAGAGTGTGCATGACTGGTTTGATTGGCCCTGGGGCCGACCAAACAGTGAGCCCCCAAAACATTGGGCTAGCCACCGGTCACCTGGACCCTAGCAGGCCCGCCCGCCCCCAACCAAACCCTTCTTCTGCTTTCTCGCAGTGGGAGAAGGAGGAACATAAAATGGTATGCATGAGACTCCAGTACGTTCAGCAACTAACAAGTGTCTTAAATGAACCATCTTCAGATATGATAGATGCAGGAAAGTCTATGAATTATATATTAGAAGAGAGTCTTAATGGCACATCTTCACTCTCATGTTGATTGATTTTAAGTGCCATATCCATCACCCGAATTTGTTAAAGCAGTTTTTAAATCTCAGTCAAGTTTTTAAACGTTTGGTTATATGAGCAATTAATAAAGGTAATTGGGCTTTGTTTGCTTCAGCAAGGATTGCTTCAAAAACATACAGTATTAATCATTAACTATTGGTTCAGCATTCTGAAGAAGTAAACAACATTCATGGGATGCCACAGAAGTGGTGATGATGTTAAAGAGTCTATGAAGTTATATTATGGCACCTGTAGGAAACTGGGGTACTGGTTCAAGGGGATGAACCCCTACTCAAGCAGCAACTCAAGGGGAAACACAAGCAAACAGCAAATTAACCTGTGTTTAACCCTCTGGTAACTTGGCATAAAAGCAGACCGGATTAACTTAGAGACAATGTGTAAAGCATTTAAGCATTACACAAACAATAAAGTGAAAACACAACACAAGAAAAATCCCACACCAGTTTAGAAAAAATAGAGTACAATGTAATAAATTATTTGACACCAAAGGGATAAAAATCGAATTAGCAGAACTGGTGATATAACATTTTAAAGATTTTGGTGAAAATAGTACTTAAAAGCATAAAGCACCAACTGTGGCTATCTGGTGCAGACGGATCGGGACAAGTTACCATTATAGGGGGTTTTAAACTCCAATCTTTTGAGCCCAAACTTAAAATTCCAAACTCTCTCAATTGAAAGTTAGTACTTATTAAATGTAATAAGGTAACCCAATGTTATCCTATTGGAGAGATAGGCCCCACAGTAGTGAAAAACAAATGTAGGTGTTTTTCACTATTAGGACATGGAAAACTTAAAAGTACACATCCAACTTTTAAATACAATGCACCCTGCCAATGGGCTGTGTATGACCTACCCTAGGGTGGCATATGTATTAAAAAGAGAGGTTTAAGCCTGGCAAAGTTTTATTTTGCCATGTCGAAATGGCAGTTTAAAACTGCACCCACAGGCAGCAATGGCAGGCCGGAGATATTTTAAGGTCTACTGAAGAAGAAGGTGCAATTAGTGCAGCAAGCCATTAGTAGCATTTAATTTACAGGCCCTGTGTACATATAGTACCACTTTACTAGATACCTACAAGTACTTTAATTGAATCAATTGGTGGTAAGCCAATTTCCCCATGTGTAAAAGAGAGAGCACAAACACTTTAGCACTGGTTAGCAGTGGTAAAGTGGGCAGAGTCCTGATGCCACCAAAATGAATTCAGCAAAAACAGGAGAAGTAAGGCAAAACGCACCCTTTGATCATGGTTAAAAGACAGAGTTGACACCTTGGGGCCCATTATGATGTCGGGCGGATTAACCTCGCCAGGCTGGCAATCCGCCCGACATCCACGCTCGTTTTCCCCCCATCATATTAGTATGGCGGGGAGGACCTTGGCGGACGGCAAGACCGTCCGCCGCTTTTCCGCCCCGGTCGCCTTGCGGCCGGGGCGGAAAAGGAATAATATGGTGGCAGTGTCTATTAAACACCGCCTGCCATATTACGATGGGCCTGGGCAGGTGCCTTTCCGTGGCGGAAAGGCATGCGGCCTTCATTTGGGGGGCCACTGCGGGTCCCCAAAGTGAAGGAGGGGTGGGGGTGCACACGGGGGGTACCTGTGGTACCCTCCCGCATTTGCATATACAATGCAGTAGGCACTGCGCGGTGCCTGCCGCATTGTGTATGCAAATGCATACATGCATTTATGGCATTGTGGCGGGCGGTGCTCTCTGCACCGCCCGCCACAATGTTATAAATGCAGGATGCGGCCGCCACTGTGGCGGCCGCATCGTAATTCCACCCACGGGACCCCCACCCTTATGGCGGGCGGTCCCTAGTCCTGATAGGACGGCGGGTGGACTAAGTCCGCCCGTCATCCTAATGACCCCCCTTGTGTCCTCTTTAGCTCCATACAAGCCTTTTATTTGCTGCTGGTTGGTAGTGGTGCGAAAAAAGAAGTGGACATTTAAGAAATAAACTGTGATCTTGTTTCTGAGCTCTGTTTTTGACGCTGCAATCGATACAACAGAATGCACCTAACTCACTGAGCCTTCCTTTTGTTACAAGACTTCAAATCTATTCCTCATCACAGTGGGAGCTTGGCCTGTGAAATAAAAATGAGCCTATTGACTAGGTAAACATGCCAGCAAACTCTAAGGCATCTATTCACAAAGGCATTTTGGAGACTGTAAAATAGTGACCCTTAAATATTCTTTAACATATTCATGATTGCCTTCGAGAATTGGCCACAAAACAACAAAAACAGGAATATTCATTTAGTATTTATATACGATGAGTACAAATAGAAATAACTTTGGCCTCTTTGCACTTTTACCGATAGAGATTTGACGTTTAATGCCGATTCACAAACATATGTATGAGTATGTAACAAGTACTCCTATATGACTACTTCTCATACTAACAAATTATTTTGAGCATCGACTCCTCTGAGCCTGATTTACAAAGCTTTTGTTATGAGTAGGTGCTATTGTAGTTGTCCTGGCTCCCTCCCAAATTCCAGGATTACTCTTATATTACTCCTGGCTTGTTCCAGAAGCACTCTTTTAGTACTCCTGTCTTTGTACCGGAATTCAGGAGTAGAACAGCAAAATCTTTGTGAATCAAGCTCCACATTTGTGGCAAACACTGGAAGGGGGAACATTTGGAAGAAATAAATCCTAGTAATATTCAGTCCTGTAATAAAATCCTAGGGTACATTTATGGGGCCATTGAAAATAGTGTACAGATACCCAACATTTTTTATTAAGTCAGATATTGAGTATCAACAACTTCTTTTTACGAGTTTTGTAGATTTTGTACTTCGTTCGAGGTTCATCAAAAAAATATTTTCCTAAAAACTCCCACTGCAGCAGCAGTAGGGATAGCGTCCATGTGCATTTTATCTTTTTTTGTCTACCTGGAAAATATTTTCCGCTTGGAGAAACCAGTTGGCCTACAGATCCAATGGGGTGATGCACACCTGAAAGCACACTTACTCCAACATGCTTTTGTTGGAAAATAATGTGGATTACAAGTTTAGAGGGAAGAATAACATGTGGATTTTGGTGATTGTTACACCAAAATGTGCATGTATTGGTCAATAGTGGGTATTTTAAACTCTGATACATTTTGGCAGGTTTCACCTGTCAGAATTTATCAAGGAAAAACTACAAAGGTGTGATAATGATCACACAACTAGCAATTCCCATTCCTGTACATCATGGGTTTGCACAGGAATCAGAATGTAACCCTGAACTAGTATTGAAGACCTAAAAATCCTGATTCTGTGAACTGTGATTTGAGATGTCGAATCACAAACACAACTTTTTGCACAAACATCCAAGTTTGCAAAGAGGGGCCACAAAGAGCAAGGGACATATTTATCTTGGTTGTGCGTCACCGTTGTATCATGCAAGGGAGCACATGGGTAATAAAAAACCCAGAATGACATTTACCGGGCCATGGAAAGTCACCTTGCGTTGCCCTGCGTGGCTTGATAAATGTGGAGTAAGGCAAAGCATCGCTAGTCCCTGCCTTGCGTTACTCTGCCTCAGGGAGCCATTGCATGGGTGGAACGTGGGCGTTTCCACGCATTCTCCCATGGATTTTGGCGCATTTCCAGATTTACCTGGGAATGTGTCAAAATGCTACGCCTCCCCAGGGGAGGTGTAACGAGGAGAAATATGCTTATTTCTACCTGTGCTCCTTCCTGTGCAAAAACAATCCCGGCTCCAATGCAGGCACCCTTGCAACAAGACCCAAGGGGGTCTACTTTTCCGTTAGGCAACAGTTTGTGCACCAGCGCAGGCAAAGAGCAGGAATGTGCTGTTTAATGTTAAATACGGTGCATGCCTGCCCTCTCCCTTTCACACAACACAGCAAGGTGGCGTGATGCACTGCATGAATATTTGATAAATATGCCCCAGGATCCCAGGCAAGGAAAAATACATTAATACTGTATATTCCAGAAAAAGTGTACTCGTATAGAGGGCAAATGATTTTTCCATCTTTTCTGGTATGAAAAGTCTTCGTAATTCCATATTTGACAGAAATGTTTGCACGTGAAACTTAGAGTCTTCTATATAAAATCTGAAACTGGAGTCTGCAGTGAGGCTATTTTGATGCCTAGAGTGAGCCTTTCCCACAGGACATGGGAAATGAACGCATTTTACATTAGCAGCAACAGTGGGAGCTGTGAGAGGTGGAAGGTGCCATCTGTAGGACTGGCAGAGCTAAGTGCTGAGGAGTGCTGGCCGTTAAAAGAGCTTTGGATCAGACACACGGATGCATCCGCTGTATATATCCCCCAAGGTCAGCCATCAATGACAGTAAAAACAGGCACCAATAAGGTGGAGCCACTCAGCATCCCAGTTAACACCATGATGAGGCCAGGACAACCACTGCAGCCTGCAGCATCCTGGCAGGCTCGGTGCTGCCCAAATGACAGCCAGTTAATAACACTACTCAGACCATAGGTCATCTCTGATTTACGTTGCATTTGTGATAACACAAACCCAGCTACATTTCAACCCATTTCATCTGAAAGAGAGACTTACCCAAGTGGTGGAGGCAAAACTAAGGACCAGTCTTTTCAAGGACCCTAAACTCACATGTCTTTAGTGTAACAGAAAATAATTCTTGCTCAAGCGGCAAACATGAACAATCAGTGGCGGGGGACAAAAATGTTGTTTTTTAAAAACTACTCACCTTTTGCCGGCTGCTATCTGTCCTCCGCTTTAGTCCCTTCCAAAGCCGCCTTCTCCTTAGCTTCGTCGGAAGCATGAAGCACACAGGCTCCCTCCCCTAAGCCAATCACAATGCTGCAAAGCAGTGCTGTTATTGTTCTGAGCGCCGCAGTTCAGCGCTCAGACGGGGAATGGAAGCCTGGGCCTGTTCCTCACCAGGCTGCGTAATTGAACATGCAAAGTGGGCATGACTGCTTTGCCAGCCAAAGAGGGCCGACCAAACAACCCTGAGCATTTAGAGAGTGCAAACCACTCCACCCTCCCCCGTGACCTCAGCCCTGCCATAACCTAGCCCTGTAGTGAACAATAACATGACAATAATGGGTTATCATTTTATTTTTCCTTTCTCCTACTCTAAGAGCAGTGGGGTGATGATGCTCCTCCACCTTAGGGGAAGACCCTCAACAGCGAACAACTGGCGGAATCAGCCTCCACTCTCCAGTATTCTTACACTTCGATCTCATTCTCCCCCGGCTGCTCTGCCTTCTTTTATGCTTCATGTCTGCCCCGCCTGCGCCCATATTGTCCATATTGTATTAACTTCTGTACTTATGCTGCTTCCCAGGTCTGTGATTTGTCATTACTGCATATTTATTTATCTCCTTGAATCTTGTACTGTACAATTGTGACACCGCTTTCTCCTTGTTTTGTGCCTCTCTGCTGGTTTGTTTTATGCTGCACCTCGAAGCTGACCCCAGGTGCTTGCTGCGCATTACAAGTAGTAGACAAAATACATGACTGAAATGGAAGAGAAAAGAGAAAGCAGCCTGTGTATTCATACATCATGTTACCCGTAATAAAGTTTTACGGATCAGTATATCAGTTCCTCCCTCTTCTACCTCCTTTCCAAGATGATGGTCTGAAAAGTGATGGTCTGAAAAGTGATGGTCTGAAAAGTGATGGTCTGAACAGTGGTGGTAGGAAGAAACCCGCGGACATGTCTGTCATGGGCCTATGTGATTGTTTTTCACACGCCACACACCCAGGCAGGTGGAGTCTAGTACCCTGCGGTGTACCAAGCTTCACATCCATGTGACACACAATCAGTGGGACCCCTTCAAAGATTTTTGACATTGTAACAGCTCTTTTTAATATGGCACAGGAGCAATGGCAAAGTGCTCCCTCATTTGCATGGGCCACGCCCTCATCCAAACGTAATACTAGAATGCCTGGTGGTGGAAACAACTGGCACACATACCCGCTGAGCCCCTCCACCCCACTCCTGGGGAACAGTTTCTACAATTCCGCCCTTGTGTCCTTCCTTTGCCGGGCGGTCCATCTCCAGATTATAATGGACATGATGTTATTGATTAGGGTTTGATCTGTGAGCTGTTTTTCTATCACACATGTGAAGTTAGGGGGCAGGGAGTCAGAGTCAGTCCCTCATTACAAGACAGTAATTATTTGGGTTACACTAACCCAAAGAATACCATATCTGTCGGTATTTCACTGCGTTGTTCTTACCTACACAATATGAGATGTTAACCTTAGAATGAGAACAAAATTAGAAATAAATGAGGAATAAACAAATGGCCCGATTCGCAGAATGAACTTAAAACTCAATCCTAAACTTACTACTATTTTGGTATTCACAGAATGCACTTACTACTTTTGGCATTCACAGAATGAACTTACTACTTTTGGCATTCACAGAATGAACTTACTACTTTTGGTATTCACAGAAGTTAGGATTTTGTCTTAAGTTGACAAACTTAAGACAGACTTAAGACAGACTTAAGACAGACGTAAGACAAAATCCTAACTTAAGTCTGTCTTATGTCTGTCTTAAGTTTGTCTTAAGTCTGTCTTAAGTTTGTCTTACGACAAACTTAAGACAAAATCCTAACTTCTGTGAATACCAAAGGTAGTAAGTTCATTCTGTGAATACCAAAAGTAGTAAGTGCATTCTGTGAATGCCAAAAGTAGTAAGTGCATTCTGTGAATACCAAAATAGTAGTAAGTTTATGATTGAGTCTTAAGTTCATTCTGTGAATCGGGCCCATAGATATCCGTGTTGGTGCACTGATTTCCACAGTTTTTCACAAAGTACTGAGCACTGACCCCATTCACATTTCACCATGCTTTCCTTTTCAAATGTAAAGAGGGCCTTTATTCATGATGATCATTGTTCTTTAAGCTCTGGGCTGTTGTTCATATTCCACTTTCAGTGCATGGTGATACCTGTAGGGATTGAACACTGGTCGGGAGGGTGTACTTGCCTAGGGCAAAAACCACAACAGTTTTTAGATCTGGCTTAACATTGCAGCTGTTTGTGAGACGTACTATTACCAGCCAATTATCAAAGATAAACAGAGAGCGTTTTGCTTCTGACCCACAAGAGATATTATCCTCTCTGTTTAGTGTTTCATTCCTTATTACCCTCTGCGTTTGGTGTATGGTATTCCTCATCCTATGTAGTCTTTGTATTGCAATGCACGAGGGACTATATTAAATCTAAAGGGTACACTGAATTATTATTCATCCAATTATTTATCTCATAGATGCTTTATATACAGAAAGTTATCGGTTTTTGTTTTGTTTGTTCACTGTGGAAGATTTTTTAAATATATTAGTCAGGCGTCAAATAGAAGTCAGACCTATTGGCTTTAGTAATGCCTGTAAGTTAGGTGTGTTTTTTTTTAGTTTGAGTGAATTTGGAAAATGAGTCCATAGAGATTTTCACACCATTAAAGTTGATTGTGATTTAAAGGGAGGGAATGGTAAGTAGGAATGTGGAGAAAAGCAAAAACTCAGCGATGGTGTTCCCACTGCGGTCTTACCTTTTTTGCAGTTCAGTCTCTGTGACACTTTTTCATTGTTCTTGGGGATAGGTTTTACTCTTGATGGCAGAGAAGAATCGAGCTCGAAGAATCCGCAAAGGGCCTTTGGCTCCAGGGGGAATCACTGAATAGAGGGCTGCAGTGTGTATTGATAACTGAGGCACTGTACCACTTTCTTCTTACTGTAGGGACTTGTTTCAGGCAGTCATGAGACTGATGGGAGGGGGTTTACCACATGGGAAGAGGGGGCAGGATGCCTTTCAATAATCATGTGTCTGACCCCCCTCGAGGCACAGCCCTGGGGATTGACCATTCATCACAGCTGTATCCCCTTTATCCTCCCCTGTGCAGCATATTCTCTACATAGGAAAAAGGTTCCATTGAACACAGGCATGGTATGCTAGTCAGCAGGACATGCCATGATTCCAGCTCTCTGTGCTCAATATTCCTGGTAAGACCCTCAGCTCTTGCTGGAAAGAAGGAGCCCCGGGCAGTGTTCAATGACTGAGCCTGTGTTAGACCTTCTGAGCAGCACACTGGCTTTCACGCTTGAATTCAAAAGCCTGGTCACGTGGACATAAAACAGTTCATTTGTCGTGCAAAATACAAGATTAGATTTTAAACAAAAAAGCAATTCTTCACTTCAAGCACAAAAAAGGCAAGTAAAGGTAAGGTGAACAAAATAATAGGATAACGTCTGACCCAGCTTCTGTGAAGTAAAGTTCTTTCATTGTGTTGAGTGAGTGAGTGAGTGAGTGAGTCAGTGAGTGAGTCAGTGAGTGAGTCAGTGAGACAGTGAGTCATTCAGTGGTCATTGGGTTTAGTAAGTCAGTGCCCATGATACGAATCGCTGGCTGAACAAAAAGTCGTAACAGAAAGAGAAACAGTCAACAGGTACAGAGAGAGGGGCGACAGCGGGTGTTAATGACAGGAAAAGTACGGGATAGGGCAACTAGGGATATTCGATGGGACAAAGTCAGTGACACTGATGGAGTTTGTGCTGCAGGACTGTGGCTGTGTAAGGAGATGCGACCGCTGTATCCAAACGCCTATTTTATGCACTCTCGAAATTCTGTAACATCACTAGATTCCCATCTGTGGACCCAAGATTATAATGCGACATCACGAGTATAGCTGGAGGTGCGTATGAGATGCCAGCATCCACATCTGAGGAGGAGGTGCTGATGAAATGTCAATGTCCGCATCCTAGGAGGTGGAGATGATGAAATATTGATACACCTCTGAGGTGGAGGTGCTGATGAGGTGGGAGTGCTGCTGAGGTGTCAGCAGCCAGCTGTAAGGTGGAGGTGCTGATAAAATGTCAGCATCCGCATCTTAGATGGAGGTGCTGATGAAATGTTAACATCCACAACTAAGTTGGGGGTGCTGATGAGATGTCAATGTCCGCATCCTAGGAGGTGGAGAGGATGAAATATTGATACACCTCTGAGGTGGAGGTGCTGATGAGGTGGGAGTGCTGCTAAGGTGTCAGCATCCAGATGTAAGGTGGAGGTGCTGATAAAATGTTAACATCCACAACTAAGATGGAGGTGCTGATGAGATGTCAGCATCCTTATCTGACAAGGTGATATCTCATGTTGAATCCAGCCTGTCTGCCTCTACAGTGCAGCTCTGTATCACACACCGGGTACAAGAAAGACTGGAAAGGCTCGAGCAGGAGGCGCCGTCAGCGGGGGAGGAGGTGGAGGGAGGGGGGGGGGGGGTGGGGGGGTCACAAGGCATGACAAAGCAGGCCTGGGGCGAGGAAGCAGAAGGCTAGAAGAGGTTGATATGGCTGAAAAAAGTTACTTTTCTTGTAGTATTTGCTGTTTGGTTGAGTGAAGGAACTCGATGCATGATATGAAGGCAGGGTCGGTGCAAAGATTCCTCCGTCTTAGAAGAAGTGACACTGTGGCGCCCAAGGCACTTCAATGACCTGGGCTGCTAGTAAGGATGCTCTCACGGTACAAGGATGCGTTAGTAGGTACAGTACAGCTATACTTACCTGGCGATAATACCTTCACAATACCTTTATAGTTGATATTCAGGGGACTTTGTACTAGCACAATATTCAGTGCTTGATATTCTAGTAGTGTACCTGCGAGGCAGCTTTTTAGAAGTGCCCTAAAACCTCCCTTTATTAAAGACTTCACAAACCTATCAGTTTCAGACAAATACACTTGCAAAGTCTGCTGTCTAGTACGTTATGGCGTTCTGAACTGGTCCGGGTCATAAAAGCGATTCCAGGCCTCTCATGTGACAAGCACCTGTTTCCAAGTTAAACAAAAGTCCTCAAGTAAAGTGAAAGCACAGTAGCTCGAGTGTCTGGCGCCATCTCGTGGTTTAAGCCGTGTTAGCCACCATAAATAAATAGGGCATGCATAATGTACAATGTATATTTAGACTGACCAGCTCGAAATGGCGACCCAGACAAAGCAGGAGGCCAGGGGAATAATAACCCCCTCACCTCCTTTCTGCTTCCCCAGCAGTGGTGGCGATCTGGATATTATATAATCACTGCTTCTGGAATTATACAGAAATGTAGAACAAGATTGTTGGCATGGTTGATTAAATTACACAACGAAAAGCAATTTTTGCTGCAAAGTAGGCAAATATGTGCTATATTATGTACCTAAAAATAAATTGTTAGGTGCTGTGGAATTTTTTTCAAGCTATTTCAACGTTTTAATGCACATCGATATATAAAAGGGGTCTGATCGAAAATTGAAAATCTCTTAAAACAAGCATTTGCAATGCAATTGGTCTCGCCTTTGGGACTTTATATGTATTTAGCTATGCAGCACATAAGCCTGGGTGCTGAAACATATACTGCTCTTTAACATGGAGGGAAAGTAAACACCAAACTGTGTGACACACCAGGTATGGAAACACATGGAGAGAAATATTGTCTTTCAGTGGGAAATGGTATAGTCCAAAGCTCTGTTTTTAATATAAAATCAGGGCCTTTGGTGATCATTTCACTGAAAATACACGATTTGAAAAAAATATTATAGTCTAAGGGTGCTCGTGGAAGACAATTTCTATGGACTGGAATCTAGAGAATGCTAAAGTGATTCTGGCATTTTACTGACCTCAGCTCATTGTTTTCTATCAAGAAAGTTAAATTGAAGCAGTTGAACAGGAAAAAAGTCCCTAAGTGGAAGCGGACAAGTCATAGGGATGATCCCCAGAGCCCACAAAGTACATCCACATATAAGTATATAGTAAAGTATATACAAGAGGTCTTGAATCCTCCACCTAAAAAGAAAACTGTCACATTCTGCTAATCCTACTCAAGTCAAGTCAATAAACTCAATAAACTTTATTCGGTTGTGCGAATTGACAACCATAAAAGCATTTACACTACAATTAAAAAGAACACATTTATACATAAGAATAAAATACAGTTGTAATATAAGCAAGGAGAATACAAATATACAGCAAGCATTCAAAGTATTTTGCGAAGTCCATTATAAAAAAGAGGTAATAGCAATTCATATATTATTTTTATCCTTCCATACTATTTCTAAATTTTACTGCCAATTTTAAAAAACTACATATATACAAGGTATATTCACAACTTAGTAGCTGTAGAAAGTGCAATGCAGGACAATATTGTATAAAGTTTAGTTTTTTCAGACAGGGTTTCAAATATAGATTCCTCGGTACAGCATAAAAGGGACAAAAAAAAAGAAAGTGTGCCAGGTCTTGCGGAGACATATCGTCGCAGCCGCAAGCCGGCAACACTTGTCCACGATGAGATCCCCTTGGTACAGCCAGCAAAAAATGAAACAGATTAAACCTGAACCTGATCAGTAAAAAACGGTCATAACTGGGCAATTGCCAGGATAAATAGGGTTCCATGAGCAAGGTGCTTTTTACTAATACATGATTACGAACACTTTCTTTTTTTAGCTCACGTGATTCCCTATCTTGGATTCTAAAATCGATAAAAGCTTTCTTGACCGTTATAACATCCAGTTTAGTGATCGATTCAGGGGATAAAAAGAGTTCAGGGCGACCTAAATCAACAAAGCACTTATAAAGATACTTTAACCAGGGAACCTTCATCCTGTTGTCCCATGTGAGTGATTCTCTTAAAATAAGCTGGGTGAGTGGAATGTTATCATTTAACCAGCAGTTCATCCAGCATAACATGGGATTAACAGCAATCTTGTCACTTACGAAGAAAACCCCCAGTTCCTCGTGCACGGAGAAGTTGGCCGTACCCCTGGGAACCCTTAATACTAGTTTCAAAAAGTTATTTTCAACAGTCTGTAGGGGATCCGGAGGAACATAACCCCAAATTTCACTTCCATAGCACGCTGTGGAGACACTTTTTGCTTGATAAAGTTGGAGTAAGGCGGCAACTGGACTATTACCCACTTTCCTAGAAAAGTCCAATATTGCCGCGTTTACCCTAGTGACCTCTCCCTTCTTTTTTTCAATCACGGGTCCCCAATTTAATTGACTGTCAAAGAGGACCCCGAGATAGGAAAATGTATGTGTAGTAGGAATACGTACTCCATTTACATTTAGGCAGTTTACTTTTTTATTTCCCTGTCCGACCTTCATTATGTAAGATTTGGAGTTATTAATACCGTATTTTCCGGCGTATAAGACGACCCGGCGTATAAGACGACCCCCCACTTTGCTTGATCAAATTTAGGTTTTGTGCTATACTCGCCGTATAAGACTACCCCAAGAATACCCCCACTGCCAGCACAGTCCAACGCTCTACTTGTACCTTGTACGCTTTTATAACCTGCACACTTATCACTTTTTTCTCTTGTAATGTACCGATTGCTACCTCATGTATTTTGGTTGCTCGCTATTGTCACTTTTGAACCATGTAACTTAGGCGGGAAATGTTTCTTCCACCTTGCTTGTATGCTGGGAATATTGCAAGCCTACCGTAATCTCTCCACCCGCTAGTCCTCCGAGTACGCTCAGCTTACCGCAGTGAAGCAGCTCCAGTGCCCGGCGGCGTCCTCCGACTCCGTGGATGCTATCGCGGATCCTCAGCGTTGTCCACCGATGCAATGCTCCGGCGGGAATCCTCCGGCATTATGGCTGCCAATTTCTGCGGGAGGCCTCGGGGTTACCCACCAGGCAGTAGGGGCGAAGTTGGAGCGAAGTTGCGGCTTGAAAGCCAATTGTGCGCGGGAGCCCCCAGGATGCAATGCTCTTCAACGCTTCACCTCTGTGGCTGGCGGGCGGATTAGAGCCACCCTCCCCCACCTCCGGCTGGATTAGAGCCACCCTCCCCCACCTCCGGCTGGGCCGGAAGCGCGAGAACCTTCAGGAGTAGTCCGCGCTGTTGAAAAAAACCACGAAAACAAACAGTCTAATTTTGTATCCGGCGTATAAGACGACCCCCAACTTTTCAGAAAATTTTAAGGGGTTAAAAGGTCGTCTTATACGCCGGAAAATACGGTACTTAACTCTCTTGAGGTCATAAAAGAATGGAAGGAGTCTAGTAAGATTTGAAGTCCGTTTGCTGTTCTTGATAGGAGAACTGCGTCGTCCGCATATAAAAGGACTGGCAGCCCCCTACGGCCAATATACGGATAATCCGTATTGGTGCTTAAAAGATGCTCTTCCAGGTCATTTATATATAAGTTAAAAAGGAATGGGGCCAGGATGCAGCCTTGTCGGACGCCACGATGCACCCCAAAGTCTTTGGTCACATTTAGGTCTTGGGTGAATCTGACATTTGCATTGGTGTCCGAGTGCATATCATCTAACAAATCGACTAGGTTTGGATCCACGCCCATTTTTAGCATGGCGTCCCAGAGCTTCCCCCGACTCACGCAATCGAAAGCCGAGGAAAGATCCATGAACGCCATATGGATCGTTCCTCTTCGAGCCTTAGTATACTTCGCAATGATGAGGTATAAGTTTAAACATTGTGAAATCGTAGAATGTCCAGGCCTGAATCCATACTGGATTGAAGATATTATATTATTTTCTTCTGACCATCTGACCAATCTATTCAATATTACTCCTCCCACAACTTTAACCACGGAGTTTATTAAAGATATTGGTCGATAGCAGGCAGGGCTACTACGGTCTCCTTTCTTAAAAATAGGCACGATAGTGGATACCCCCCATGATTTTGGGCATCCACAAAGCACAGCAGCATTGAGTACAGCTGTAAGGACCGGTGCCCAGAGTGTTATACAAGATTTGAAAAGATCAGGGGGGAGACCACAATTGAAAATATTGTCTTGAATGGAAGCAAAGGGAAGCTATTTTGTTATTTATCAACAATGAATGCACTTGGGATAGCGGTATCATTTTGATGCATTCCAAAGTTTACAAGTCTTTTTAAACCTGAAAACATGCAAACAATCTATGGGTGGATGCATGGGAATGGCCTGCTCCACCCGTGGAATGCCTCCCAAATTGAAATATAACATAACACAGCGCAATCAGATGTCTTGCGTTACATTCCTTTACAAAGCCATGCAAGGCAATGCAAGTCAGGCAATGCATGGCTTTGGAAATAGTACTGGAGCCTTTATGTTGTCCTTGCATCATCATGCATGATGCTAGGACAACTCAAAGGCTTCATAACTATGGGACTTAATTTCTTTTTTGAAAGTCGGGTTCTAACTCTCAGGATTTAGGGCTAAGCTGGAGGAATACACTCTAAGACTTATCTGAGGTCCCTAGAAACGTAGGGGCACTATTCAGAGAACATTACTCACTCTAGTAGAGGCCACCAGCAGGATTCAGGGCAGGTCTCATTGGAACTAATCAGCTTTGGTCTGCAGAAAGGTGGGCTTCTTGCAGCTTTTCCGTTCCTGTAGCTTAACAAGAGGTCAGACAATTGACCCTTGGAGTCCACTTCTCAGTCCTGGGTACAAGTCGTTGCAGGCCCAGCCCCTAGGGGGCAGGTCAAGAAGAGTTCAGAAGAGGGTACTAGGGGTACCACATTTGTGCCCAGTGCAAGCCTGGGTGTGGGGTAAACATCTGGCTGCCCCGTAACCAATGGGGTAGTAGTTCCCAGGGGTGACCCTCCTCACTTTTTCAGCACTTCCTATGTGTTGTACTGTAAAGTATCCCACAATGCCCTTCTCTACCTAAAACTAAGGGGCTGATTTACAAGCCCCTTGAGACATCTTTGCGACACCGTTGCGTCACTCCTGTGATGCAGCGGTGCCGTAAACAATGCGCCACTATGCGATATATTTACAACGTGACACATTTAGGGAGATGCGTCACGTTGTAATGCCCTGCGCTACATTATTCCTGCGTCAGGTATAATGTATGCAGTGTGGGCGTTCCGTCGCAAGGAAGCCCCATATAAGTGATGCAGTGAAATCTACAAGATTTCATGGAGTCACTTTTGACCCTGCTGCGTCAAAACCTTATGCCTGATTGTAGCAGGCGTAAGGAGTGATGCAGCACAGCAATTATAGGCCGCCCCTGAGCAGTGCTGGACTTGCGTTGCGCTTGTGACACGACTCCAGCACTGCGTCACCCTTACGCCAACAGATGCAGCATACATCTGTCTATCCTTGCGCCACGGTGCGCCGCATTGAAAATGTGGCGCATCCATGGTGGCGCAAGGGTTTTTTTACATCACGCAAAATATCTGGTGCATCCCTGCTAACATGCAGGGATGCGCTAGTTATTGTAAATCTGCCCCCCAGTTGGTAGAACCTTTCTTCCCCTGTACAAAGCTCCATGAGCCCACCCACAAGCATAGCTAAGATAATGAGAAACCCTCCCTTGATATCACTCAAAGCCAGTTCTGAGGGCAGCTCTTCTCCCATTGACATTAGAGCCTGGCTGGCTAGCAGGACAATAGAGGGGCCTGACCCTGGTGTGAACTACATCTGCCTGTGATAAGGCAGAGATCCTTTGAAGTTAAATAAGGTTTTGTACTCAGCCCAGATAGCCATCCAGTCAGGGGGAGGTCAACCTCTTTCCCTTTATCTCAGCTCTGCGAGCCACTTCACACCTAATCCAGGAGCCGTTCAACTGCAGCGTGACAATAAACATTGGCAAGAAGCACATTTGGCTCAGGCTGCAAAATCTAAACTTTATAAAAGTGTAATTTTTAAAACAGTAATATCAAATCCGACTATTAAGTTGGCTGTTAAATTACTATTTATATGAGCCTTTAAATCATTTTCCTAGCTACTTCCCAAAATGAAGTTAAGCATTATAAAGTGTTCTAATGTAACCCAGTGCTTTTCTTTATGAGAAAATGTGTCTTGCCATAGGAAAAAAGGCTTTGGTGGTTTTCACTGCCAGGACATATAAAACATAAAGTATGCATGTCCTGCTTTTGAGATACAATGCAGCCTGCCCTATGGGCATTTAAAGTGTATCTTAAGGGTGATGTATCATTAATAGAAAGGAAGGCTTAGGCCGGGCAAAAGGATTATTTTATCAGGTCAAATTGGCATTTTTAAAACTGCCCACCTAGGCTGCAAGGGCAGGCCTGGAGACATGCCTTGTATTGTCACTTTTGTGGTGGCACAACATGTGCTGCAGTGCACTAATGATATCGAAATTACAGGCCGGAGTACCATGAACTAATGATTCCTATGCAAGGTAAATATGCCAATCATGAGTGTAGCGAATTTTGACTTGCTTTACGGGTCATAATACATGTATGGAGACCTAGTTACCAGTGTCCCAGTGCACAACATCGAACAAATAGCAGCATAACTTCAGAAAAAATGGAGGTGAACATACAAAAAAAGAGGCCTGTTCCTAGAGTTGGATAATTATTGAGGCACCTGCACTGTGCTCCTGCAAGAAATGGGCGGTGGTTGAATATCATTCATGGGTGCCCTGCCACAAACCAGCAGTTGAAGGCACAGCTACCTGACGGCAGCTAATTGACAAGCCCTTTGTCACTAACTGACAGCTTAGAAGTTAAGAACCACTGTCTGTAAATACTTACCTACCTCCACTTATTGGGAACCAACTCTCTGCCCATCCCCGCGCCCCGTTTCTAGCTCAGTCCAGCCTGTTGCTGGTTGCTGATAACTGTCTGTGACCCAAGATAGTCCGTTCATGGGCAATTCCCTAAAAGCTTACTGGTTTGTAGCAGCAACATATTAATAAACTAGTTCCAGGCTAAATGGGACTTGGCTCTAATGACAATAAAAAGCAAATCTGTGCTGTGTATAATTCCCTACCTCAGAACATCAGTGAATGTTTTCTTTGTATTCCTTTATCTGTTGTATGAACTTCATTTTCAGTGCAGTGCAGGAAAGACTCTACCATGCCTATTGGGGGAGATACTGAACATGACTGTGGACTCCTTGGTGTTGGTTGCATATGATGAAGCCTGGTGCCATCGCAAGACTCAGAGAGACTGGAGGACCTTTGCAACACAATGTGATTCTTTGCTTCTGAAGGCCCTGGAGCAGCCACAAACTCAGGCCTACCTGTGTGTAGCTCCAAAACAAGAGCTACTGAGTGGATGCAACATTTACCTGAGTACATTAAAGAAGGTTACGCTACATTAATAGATAGCAATACCCACTGAGGTATGGGCTTGCTTCTGATGCAATTAGGCACCAAATATTTAATAACCTATTTTGAATGTAAATAGTAATGTAACAATAAATGCTATTAAAAGTGCAGTTTGTAAATACCAAAAAGTAGTAAACTTACTTAAAAGTGTAAGTTACCATTGTGGCTCGGTCTCTCAGACAGGTGTGCTAAACCTGTTTAAAATAAGAAAGGATTCTCCTTTTTATAATCATTAGCAACCCAATAGGGTGTCTGCACTCATTAGACCGGGCATTATTTGAAATACAAAGCAGATGCTTTCTTTGACTTCTCCTTGTGAACGAGAAGTCACACATGCAGTAGTGGCTGTTACTGAATAAGTGGGGGGGGGGGATCAAATATGAAGATCTTACCTATATCGCCGGCCGCTGCCTCTTCTTCCTCAGTCCTTCTTAAGCAGGAGGCACACAGCTTCCCAGAATCCCCTGACCAATAACAAAGCTGTCTTAGCAGGGTTGTGATTGGTCTGAGTACCATGGTTCTGAGCTCAGATGGAGGCTGGCAGGCTGTGCATGTTCTCCATGTAGGTTGTTATACAGCCTGGGTAGAGAACATGCAGAGTTCGCATGGATGTTTGTACGGCCCGAGACATCCGACCAAAACATCATGCGCACTTTAGGTGCTGCCACCACTCCTCCCCCTCTGACGCCGGGAGCCCAGCCCTGCCCTCCTGGCTTCAGATGCAAGCTTAATACAGAAAGCTAAATGATAATAACAAACGTTATTATCATTTAATTTCTTGTATTCAGCTCACAGTTCAAGCAGTGGGCGACGCTCCTCCACCTTAGCGGAGGAGCGACCATTGCACACATGCAAAGTCATGTTGACCGTAAAGAGGATGGTAACCCCAGATATGAGTTGGATCTCTTTCTTTGTGCTGTTGAGAAAATCACAAACAATTTCAAACAAAAACCCACACATGTGGTAGTTTTGATAAGAACTAAAGACTCAACCTCTAAGGTCCACCTCGTCGAACATTGATAAGCCACATATATATACTGTAATCCTGGTAACCAACAAGAGAAAAGTGCTGTTGGTTTTCTGGCAACCTTTGGCTAAGGATATAGTTGTATTTCAAGGCATTCCAACATATCATGGGCAAAACTTATTTCGTTGTAGTAATGAAACCTGGGTGACGTAGCGTTACAATCGATAAATGAGTACAAATGCATCTCAAGTGTTCTTATAATTACCTTTTTCTACCACCTGTAGGATGGGATAAGCATGCTGTTCATCAATATTCATAAATATTGAATTGAAGATTCCATAATCTACTTTCCTATAGCATCAGTTCAGTATCATGGGCATCTTCACTGTATTTATATACTGGCCCCCTCTTTCCAGTGGAGCCACAGGATTGGAAGTAGAGATGTAGGTGTAAGTTTCTATGCCTTTCAGCACACCATAAAAATAAACATAGGGGCGAACTGTCACTGTGCTACATGATGGTTTTGTGAAGGTCCCTGGGAAGCTTTAAAGTGACCACTGTTATTTCTCTATTTGAGACTGCTTGCATATGGAAACATCTCTTTAGTTGTCCTCTTTTAAAAATGGAAAATGAGAAAAGGTTTAGGTAAAACTGGTGTCTTACATATTTTAGACCCATTTCTGGTCTTGCAACGCAGCACAATGCACTTCATCTCCCCTGTATGTTAGACTCAGAAAGGCTTCTCTGAGGGCCCCAGAAGCTACCCACATTCCACGCTACAAAAATCGGGTAGAGTCACTGGTCCAGATGAAGCCATCGGTAACTAGGAAAAAGGTCCCTTGGGCAGAGTAGGCAGTGCTGCCTTTGGGAAAACTTGTAGGGCCAGTTGCTTCTGAATGTTTGCTGTAATCCTAAACAGAGTGTTTGTTGAGCCCATCTCCCACTGACGTTGATGGTCTCAGCACACAGAAAAGGCAATTTTGGTGGCGTTAAGACGTAATTATTTTCAAAGCAATCACAGGGCATCTATAGGACAACAACTGTCTGAATAATATATGGACTGAATTTCGCCGGCCGACACCTCTGAGTCAGTTCTTCTTTCTATTCTAGGTGATCTCATGGTAGAGTTAGATGCTGGCTATGTCAACATCTTGATCGAATTGCATGTCTGCCACTTTTGGCATGTGTCGATCATGCCATCATTTTGTACCATGTCAAAGCACCAGGCATTGAGGGAACTGCTTTAATGTGGTTGGGCTCAGGCAGTCGAGTTAGCATCCTACTCTGATCAAAAGTTATCTGTAAACTGTGGGGTGTCTCAGGGATCCTCACTGTCTCCTTACTTATTCAATGTCTATGTTAGCCCTTTGGTGAATGCTCTACCAGAGAAGATATTACCTCATACATATATTCTGATGGTACCCAACTATTAGTGAGATTAGAGAATAATCCCACAATGCACTCAGCTTGGCTTGGCACTTATTGACCGTCTGGGATGGGCTCTCTGCACACGTTTTCCAAGCTGGTGAAGAGCTTGTGGTGAACGTCGATTCCCATTTGCCTTAGCATCTCAAGTCTCATCTCTCGGGCCATCCTTCACATAATATCTCAAACTTCTGAAAAGATCCTTCCTCATGTATCTCCGGACTGCAAGCATATGTTAGTTGCAGCCCTTATAGGATCACACCTTCATTATACTAAGCCACTTTTTTCCTAGGTAAACAACAGGTTGTACAGAATACAGCTGCTCATCTACACACTTGTGCAACTAGCTTTCGCTGTTGCAGAAATTACATTGGATTCCCATCAAGCAGAAGGTTCACTTGAACTCCTCTGCATTGTACATAGAGCAGTAATAAATGACTCTCTCAGCATGTATCAGTAGACATCTTCAATTTTACTTCCCCAGAAGAACACTTTGATCATCCTCATCCAACCTATTGACTGTTCCAACATACCATGAGCAAATGATTGACAGTCGGAGTTTAGCAACTTGTGCTGCAAAGCTCTGGAATATCCTTTCTGTATCATTGCACCTTAAGAAATCACAGCTTAAATTCTGACAAAAGCTTAAGACTTGGCTCTTCTGTCAGCCTTATTCTTTGTTGTCCTGTTTGAGTAGAGTGTAATGTTCTGTTTCAAATGTTTACCATCTTTAACTTTCAGGCACAACCTCATTGGAAAAATTTTCATGGTTTGTCCTGCTTAGAGATTTTGAGCTTGATGCTGAAGGCTACCACACGGCTATTAAAAAAAAGTATTCAACACTTGTGAAACCATGTCTCATCGCAGTAGTCAGCCTTGCTCTGCTGTATTTTGAGTTCTGAAAAAGTTTATAAATCTAAAGGTAAAATTGTTGGGTAGATTAACCACTCTCCCTTACTCAAATCTCTCCCCTCGCCTGTTATCTGCAAACAGTGCGGAGGAGTACCCCTCCTTAGATCTTGTCTGGGAACTATCCTGAGGCTATACACAACCTAGCTCCATTGCTGGTCAGCCGTGGAGGGTGCCTAGGTCTAGCAGTCTTTAATTTGAACCAGTAGTTTCCAGTGCTCCTCACCAACACCCAATTGTCTGCACCTATGACAGTCAGCCACATAGTGGCACTGTTTGTCTAATTTAGATGTTATCACAATATCAGCTGCTTATGTATTCAAAACACATTAAAATGACTAATATCTGCCACCCTAGCCATTTTTTATAGCTTTGGGTGGCCTGGAAGAGTCTCAATTGTTACACTTGTAGAATTGTGATGGTTAGTAGTTGTGTTGGTGCTGTCATTGGCACTGCTAACAGTGGCAATGGGTAGTGCAACCTGCTGTGGTCTCCAGATAAGGGCACTGGAACTTATGTTTTTTTTACAAATTAAGCACTGACTGATCCAATCGAGTATGCCCTTAACCACATGGCTGCTAGGCGTTTTCCCGTCCTGCGCTGAAAAACCAAAATGACCATTATTCATGACGAGCTGGCCTTGTCATCCTCGCACGGCAGGTAAGCGCCATGACGAGCCCAGCTCGTCATTAGCTTCGAAGGGGTTAATTAAACACGTTTTTGATTATTTACCCAATTACTTGGGGCTTATTACGGTGGCGGACGGACTTGGTCCACCCGCCACTGTAGCGGTGATTGGGTCCGACCACCATGCGTGCGGCGGTCTTGCATATACATTTATGATGGGACGCCACCGCTGCGATCAGATTCCTCACCTTTAACATTGCGGCAGTGGCTGTTAAAAGAGCATGCTGTGCCACTTGGTGCAGTGAAATGTACCCCCCAGTGCACCCTCACCTCCCCCCAATACAAGCGGGGCCCGCAACTGGCCCCTGAAGACATTCACCACCAGCCTTTCAATGGAGGTTCAACCGCCACGGAAAAGCTGGTTTCCGCCGGCATCATAATTGTGCAGGCGGAGCCTGCTGGGCTCAGCCGCCATTGTGAGCATGCTGACTGCTTCGCCAGGCAATCGTGACGAACGCACTTTCCATCTGCCGCAATACCCACCGCCATCGTAATGTGGCGGAGGGTAAATCTCATGATAATGGGGGAACGATTGCCAACGCAGGCCAGGCAGTGGCTATTTTTCCGCCATCGTGATGAGCCCCTTTATTTTGTCTTTTGACCCGATTTTGTAGTTCTGGAGTTGGCATTGGAATTCTGAGATCTGTTTTTTAACTTTAATGCTAGTTTGCTGCAGCTAAAATATTGTACCCACATTTTCTCGAGGGAAAATCTTTACTCAGGCCTCTGATTTCTCACAGAAAACTTCTTTTGCTTATTAGACAGTAGCTGAACTTTGTGGACATCCTAACACAGCTCATTTCTGGTATGAGGCTGCTTTCCTCCATCAATCTGATTTTCTAAAACACACTCTAGCTGGCTGCTCAACCCATACCCCATTTGAATCCACAGGAGGTTTCCTGACATGATTGCAGCAGTATTTGGTGGCTTCTGAATGTCTCTCAAATGTTTATCGTTCTCATTTTGATTGTAAGCAAAACTTTGAAGCAAGACCTGATAAAAGTTGTTCCCAAGCCTCAATGCTCCAAAGCCGAAGAGGATGACTTAATACATGTGCATCAGTATTTCTAGGGCACTGTAACATTTGTAACATTGTTGTACTGTAAGCATACAGTGCAAAAGAGTGGTATCTGTTTGGTGGAACCTTTAGAGGCATGGGTGGGACATTGTTGCATGGTCAGTTAGGTGAAGACAGATACAGTAGTTAATGTGGGTAAGGATGACATTGAGAGAGGCCACTTGGAGTTATGCATGCGATGACACCTGGGCTGCATGACACATGCAGCGCACTTTCCTTCATTGCTCAGGGTGCACCTTCAAAAAGTTCTGCTTCTCTGCACGCAGCGTTGGACTTAAGCACTACATTTCAAGGTAGATCCATTATTCCCTTTCCACATTCACCAGGCACTCAAGATTGTCTCATTTCCTTATTGTTGATGAGAGTGGCGGGTGATAATTTCCATTCGTAGACCCATTGGGGCTCACTCCATCATGGCCGGGATACCTTACGAGGTCCCATCTCACTCTTGCCTACAGTAATATGACTTTGTCTCACCCCCTACCCACGCTCGTGTTACCCTCAAATATAGTGAATTACACTCAAGTCCTCTCTTACAGTGAAGCCCTTACTCTTGGCTCCACTTCATGGTCTACACTCTGGACCCTTCACATTGTTAAGAAATACTCACTTCCCTTCGCCAGCCGGGACGGATGTATAACCGGCAAAGAGGTGAGTTACTGATCTTTCATCCCACATTTCTTAAGTTCTATTGGGGATACTAGGACTTACTCCTGACTTTCTTTTTCCTCATTTTTCTCATTTCCCTTAGCATAATATTACTTTCATATTGCCACAAGATAGGACTGTGCCATCGTGCGTTGTTATTATCACATTACGCTAGTACTCCAAGCATAGATGCGTCTCAACACCACGGTGCGCGGTCCCAGAAGCATGCATGACTATCCTTATCTAGTCTCCACCTTGCGCGCACGGGGCCATCCTTCCGCTCTGGCTTGTGTGCTTCATTAGTTATCTTTCCTGCATACTCACTTTCACATTAATCTGTGGTCATCCATAATAGCAGGCTACCCTGACCATCTGGCCCTTTCATGGGTGTTGCAACCACATACGTCCTTTTCCTTTTTGCTTCTTTCTCAGTTCTAATCTCCCTCTCATGTCCCTCTCGCCCTCCCTCTTCATTGAGGTTTCTTTCTTTCTTTTTCTTATATCAATCCCGCCACTATTCCCTTGTCAACGGGCAATAAACAATATGTTATTGTAACATGTCTCACCACCTGTGTTCACTAGCACTTCTGACCATCCACGAGGGGTCCGGCATTTGACATGTGGGCGCATATGATATTGTAACACAGGTTTATTATGTCATGTAGGATGCTCACTTGCCAGACACTGGTCGCTTTACACATAATCTTATGACCATTGTTGGTTTGTTCTGTCTGATACTTTTTTTTGCACATCCTTTCAGCCCTGAAGAAGTCTTGGGGTACTTCCCCCGACGAAACGCGTGTTGTTATGATACAGAGAAATTGCTCTGCAGATACTATGGACGTGTGCACAGGATTGTTGTGAGACGATAAAAAGGACGGACAGACTGTTTAAGGTGATGGTGATGAGTGTTGTTTAATGATGGAGAGAGGTCCTGGTGGGTGAGGAGAGATGGTAGGGGATTATTGTTGGCTATGGTAATAAAATAGGAGTGGGGAAATAGTAAAAACATAACTGTAGAATTAAGGCTACAACATCATAACCAATAACTACTATCACCGATTTCACCGAGTAGTCGCATTTCATGGCAGATAACAAAGTTGTTGAGTAAACGATTATGGGCGACTCTATCAATAACACAGCTGCTTGCATCTACATTCAAATAAGTCCAACAGTAATTGTCAATCGCATTCATAGTTTTTCTACCTTTGAATCCAACACGTAACCGTTTGCAATTTGCGCGTCTTGCATTTTAGTTCCAAAGTTGCACTTACCTAAGTAAAACTGATTAGAGGCATTCCCACAAGTCTGCTTAATCTCTGGGCTGTTCCAGCCCAAGGGATACAAGGCACAGCCTGAGCCTATGAGGAGTCCTTTAAAGGCAAAAAGAGAAACATTATTGCAAATTTAGAATGAAATACAACTCTACCCTTATACATGGTTTAGGAGAAAAATATTTCATAAGTCATAAGTCTTTAATTTACACAAACGTGGAGAAACACTTTCCTAAATATTGTTGTCAGCGTGCATTTAGTGTTTATATGTGAACTGGTGGCCTTGGACGTCAAATAAGGCATCGGATCTGTAAGAAACTGGGTTATTCTTGGGGTCGGTGGTGGGAATCCTTCTCAGGCAACAAGCACAATCCTTGTCAGGGTGAACCATAAAAGTCACCAAATTAACCTGTGCTTAACCCACTGGTAGCTTGGCACAAAAACAGTCAGAATAAACTGAGAGGCAATGTGTAAAATATTCACGCACAAACAGTAATAAAGTGAAAATACAACTCAATAAAAATCCTAATGTAGAAAAATAGAGCATATTGTAACACGTAAAATGATATCAGAACAACAAAAAGTCCAAACTACAAAGCTGGAGATATGCAATTTCAGACTCTTAAGTAAAAAATAGCACCACAAAGCACAAAGCATCAACTATGGCTATCTGGTCGCACAGGAACAAGTTCAAATCAACTGCAATGGAACACAAGCCCAGTGCAGGACCAAGTTCGGCCAACTGGACAGTGTACCTGCTTGTACTTGGGCTGAGATGTGAAGTACTGCATCGCACTACATCGAGTTGCATGTGTTTCGATAAGGCCACCAATAGGGAGATGCAGCATTGAGTTGCACTGTGCTGAGCCAGTTCAGATGAGGCCACCAGTCAGGAACCGCAAGGTGCTTCGATGCGAGGTTGCTTCGGGCAGGTTCTGGGGGAAACCACAGTTGGGCAGGGAGGAGTACACTCTGATACCAACCAAGGGTCCAGGACCTGAGGGGGACCTCTTAGGGATCAGGTCTCACTCCAGCAGAGGCCAGCAGTAGGGCACAGGCATGTGCTGTTGGGTCCGCGCAGCTGAGCAAATGCACATCAGGTCTCTGGAGCTTGTGATGCCCCTGTAGCTCACACAGGAGGAAAGCCAGCTAGCCCTTGGAGTCACTCTGGTGGTTGTGAGTTGAGGGAGCAGGTCCATTCTTCCTTCCTCAGGCAGTAGGACAGTGGGGCAGTCCTTACTGCAGCAGGCAACAGCAGGACAGTCCTTCCATGAGCAGGGCTGCAGAGCAGTCTTGTTTCTGAGTCTTCCACCCACAGGTCCAGAGGTGACCTGATCAGTGTCTCAGGAATTCCAATATTTATATCTGTTTTTATACCAAGCTTTGAAGTGGGCTATACTATCCACACCCCTGGTGTTCAGGGTTCTTATCTATCCCTAATAACCATTGTTCTTTGCCTCTAAGCTTTCATTTCGTCTCTCTCCAACTATGCCATTGCCCTAGTTAACGTTTCAATCTGTTCCTACTTAGGACATTGTTATGTATTTTAATTCATATAATCTTTATAGGCACATTTGAAAACAGTGTAATCGTTTAAGTAGGAGCTAATTCAATATTTCAAGTAGGTGTCCTAGATGACATATTGGAAAGTTCACCTGGGAGGAGGTAAGGACCAAGGGAACACACTCAAAAGGGAGAGCACGAAGAAGAATACATTGGTTGTAGGTGCCTCTGCTCACATTAACTCACCATGACCCCTTTCAACGTCGCCGCACAGTGAGAGGAATGAAAGGTCAAGCCATGCTGCGTGTCCCTAAATATTTCCTGCCGGATGGAGTCTTGACATTGGTGCCAGTATGCTTCGCTGTCAGACCTGCTTCTGAACAGATACTTTTGAATAGGTGATCAAAGACCACAGGAAAGTCTATTGGCATAGGACAAATAAACAACCACAGGGATTTTATAACCCCACCTATATGAGAGGAATCACACTATAAAAATGCTCTGCCAAAATTCAGACTTTTTTCTCAACCACCCCACCCTCACGTATCCCTTAACTCTTGTTAATACTCCTTTCATGCCATACCTCTTGTCATCTACCATCTCTCGTACTATGAGAGGCATGTCTTCGAGCACTAAATATTTCCAACTCCAAACAGGAATAATTACAGCAGCCAAGAGTCCAGGTGAACCCAAAGTACCAAGCTACGGGCAAGTGTTATCTCGACCAACAAAATTAGAATGTCCTGTGATTTGAGAACAAAAATTCTTGATCCTACAGCAGCGCATAATGTCTTACAGAGGGATAGAGTGAATAAGCAGAGAGGTTTACAGTGTAAATGTAGAAGTACTTGTATAGCACACGAATCACCCATGAGGCATCTCGGCGCATGTACGCATACCTCTGTGGAACCCTTCCTGGCTTTTCCCTGTGAAGTGCCCACTCCTGGGCACCCCCAAGGTGAAGCCAGGCATCCTAGCACTTTTGGGGCTGTTGTGGAGATTAAGCAAGCTATTGCCCAGAGTTGCACAGTGGGACCCATGAATTAGAATAGGCACCGAGGCGAGAATTATCAGGTCCGAGGAAATTGAGCCCAAGACCGGCCGAGGTGGGAATAGAACCCTGGTCCCGGGCTAGACCTCTGCACCAGAGTCTGCCGCTCTAACCATTGAGCCACACTTCTCCTACAGTGGAATTAGGGGAAGCAGGGAAAGGCCTCCGGTCCATGTGCCCAATTTGTACTTGATACTGCAGAATGGAGAGAGGTTCACATGAGACAAAGATATCTCTAGATGTGGAAAAACAGACTCCTTCTAAGATCTGATCATCAACTCTGTGAGATGGAAGCAGGTCAATATATCCCCAAAGATGATAGAAGATTTGGGAAAATGCACGCCTCATCACTGGGGATCAAGGAAGTTTAGCAGACACAGAAGAACCACCACAAAAAAGGAAAATATTCCATGACACAAAGAGAGCTGTTAGTCTGGAGAAGTAGCCTAGAAAAAGAGAAAGACTTTAGGAGGAGTTATTAAGAATATAAAAAATCTCAGACCCCATACAAATGTCTGAAACTAATAAGTCTCGGACTGCTCCAACACAGTCATCATGACGAAGAAATCAAAGTTTTCCTTCACTCTTGAGTTTAGCAACTCGTATTGAAATTATCCAGACATCACTGGTGAATACTACTGGTAGCAAATACATGCAATCTGAATTAACTGAGATAGAACAAAATAGTCCCATATTCATCTAATGATACTTCAAGGCTCAATATCACCAGATGAAGGAAGAGAAAACCAGAACCTGATAAAAAACAAAGAGAAACCTTATATCTAAGACCGTCACCAAAAATCACAAAACACACAGTCTGAAGGTCACGAGGAATAAACCCAGGTTAAAGAAATCACCAACCACAAATCCTAGAAGGTCATAAGGAACAAACCCATTCAAGCTAGCCTGGCTGATGAGGTGTTATGCCCCTAAACCGATCATGAAGTAAGAGTAGTTCTGTGTAGACCTCTGTTTTAAAACTGGAATTTTAGCAATCTGCCAGCATTCTGTGATATTTTAGACGCGTTTACTGTGTTATGCTACTTTTATGACGACTCGTCAACTAAATTAACTGCAGTTTAGCGTCGCTCACCTTAAAAGGAGTGTGTACGCCGTGTCTCCAGCAGGCAGGAAGGCAGGCAGGTGCCATAAAGTGCGGTGGAGAAGTAGAGTTAACCCCTCTCCACCATAGAGCGTACACAGCGTCAGAGGACAGTGTCAGAGGTCAGCGTCTAGTATGCTGACCTCTGACACCTTAAATGGAAGATGCAAAGGGAGTGCGCAGCAGACGTGCGCAACGGGTGCACCGCTGGTGCCTAAGGTAAGCCCGTCTGCACCCATCCGTGCCCGAACAGGACTAGGGGCCAGGAACCCTGCCCAAACCAAGAGATTACAGACCGCGTATGCCCCAAACCAGCTCCATAGACTCAGGACCCCCTTGATCCAATCTGCAATGTAGGGTGGCAATTTGATAGAGGGCCAGAGGGAGCCCAGCTATGTAATCCTTTCACGCTTGAGATAAAGCTTCAAGATATCTTCACACCTGAGGCCCGCTGTCCTAAGGACAAAAATACGACCTGGAATTTGGGCCTAATTAACAGCCGTTCCTTCCCTAAACACAGAACTGAAACGCGTCTGTTGATAGAGGAGGCAGATCTTGATGTACTATTCATCATGGAAAGTTGGATTAAGGAAAGCTCAACCACAGACATTTTAATGGCCTTACCCCAGGGGTTTCAAATTCTTAAACAGCCCCGCATAGGAAAGAGGGGAGGAGGACCAGCAATCCTACTAAGAAAGGAATATAAATGCACCATCACCCCCCTTTCCATTCCGGATTGCGAAAACTGCATATTTTCCATCACCCTCTCACCTGCACATACATTCTCAGTTGTTTCATTTTATCAGCCACGAGGCCCCCGTGGGGAGTTCTTAGATAATCTACCAGGCACTCTGGCCAGCCTACTGGTGAAGAAAGCACATATAACGATCCCATGAGACCTTAATTGCCATCTCAAGGAACAGAATCTCTCGTATGTTAGGAGGCTGTTGCATGATCTGCAAGGATTACTACTGACCCAATTGGTGTCATCCACCCGCATATTAAGAGGCACATATTGGATGCAGTATTCTCGACCCCGAAAATTGCTGCATCCCTGCCAGTACCCCATGCCATGGTCAGACCTCTTCCTCTTCCTTGCTCTATTAGTTTGAGGGAAGCTGCCAAGAAAAATCCACAGCCTGTAGGGACTACCCATGTAAGGAACTGGGCAAAGTTTAGTCCAGAGGCTTGGAGGGAATGCTTAATTGCCTCTGCCCCCGAGATACAGGGAAAGGTTGAAGAAGCATTCTTGCTCATTGGATAATGTTGCCCCTAAAACGACTCTCAAACCAAAATAATTATCTAATAAGGCACCTTGGTTCAATGCACAATTGGCTTTATTAAAGAAAAACTGTAAAAAAATTAAAAGAGTATGGAAGAAGAACTACGACCCCATACTCAAAGTTTCCTATGAGGCAGCCATCAGACTTTACCATAATAACCACAAATATGCCCAGGCGAAATGTTTTGAGTTAAAGGTCACTCAAGTACAGAACTCATCCAAGGAACTCTTCAAGGATGTCAAATCTTTAACCTCCTTAACAGACAATAAACTCTGCCCCCCCCCCCCCGCCCTCCCCGCAGGCCTCAGAAAAGAAATGTAACGACTGACCATGTTTCTTTGCCAAAAAGTTATGGATATCCATAGTTCCTTTCAGATTGGGATCGGTACGACTACATGCCTGGTTGAGAATGGAACTACTGTGTTCCAGGGAGGCAATCAGGGATGGAGCCCCACTCGCCGGCCCTAACCTGCTTCCCACCTACCAACATGGATGGGGTGAGATCGCTGATGGAGAAGATTAAATCATGCTCCCCATTAGACCCCGCTCCTTCACACGTGCTGGGGAAGGTCATGGAGGCCTTGCTCTCCTCTTTGGTCGAAATCATCAATCTCTCGTTAAAGCCTGGAAACAAGCAATAATTAGAGCCCTACTAAAAAAAGACAATCAGGACCCAGCCCAGTTAGGGAACTACTGAACTATTTCTTCACTTCTACCACTAATTGGCAAAGTAACAGAGAAACATGTTAACGAGCATTAACAGAGTTCCTGGAAACGAAGCACTGTTTCCACCCCACTCAGATGGGCTTTCGGCACAACACAGCATGGAATCAGCACTGCTGGTCGCGTGGATGAACTAAAAATGACCCTGGACCACGGGAGCTCAGCCGCTATACTGCTCCTCGATCTCAGCGCGCATTTGACACAGTGGACCACTCAGTACATTCCCACCTCCCTACTCTCTGTGAGACTAACTCTGTACAGCCATATTTATCCCTGCCCATGACAAACTACGATCGCTTTCTTTTAACTCGTTTTAGATTTTGTATATTTTTTAGATTAGTGTCTTTTCCTAGCATGAACTCATGGAATCATATATTGCCCACTTGTTTGTGTGATGGTATGTCACAACAATCAGATATCCATATCCTTTTCTTCTGCAGATTTTATAGTGCCTCCCGTAGAAAAATTATTGTCCCTTTTTTAAAAGAAATGAATTTAACCAGATGTCGCCCAGCCTTTTTAGAAGTCCAGAAAATGGATACGGTTTTAACTGTTACTGTGGTTTTAAATTATTTAAAAAGTGTTTTTAAACTAAGGAAACAAATGGTAACTGAAATGGTTTAAATTTCCAATTGATCTCCCTCACTAACTCACAATTATGAGCTTTAATTACTGTAATTATTGTAATCACTGTATTTTGTTTTTATGTCTGCTACTTTTATGGTTAGTTGTTTTTAACCGAATAAAGTTTATTGAACTGAACAGTGGACCACTCAACCCTACGAAATAGGCTGCAGGATAGTGGTATCCGAGACAAAGCGCTGGAGTGGCTGTCCTCCTTTTTTGAAGGTAGAACCTTTCACTTTATGGAAGCTAACCTTTTCTCTAAGCCTATAAATTTGTCCTGTGGAGTGCCACAGGGCTCTTTGCTCAGCCCCACATTGTTTAATGTCTACTTGGGGCCACTGGCATGGATCGTCCAGGAGTTCAGTATCTCTCTGATATTGTATGCAGATGACACACAATTGGTGGTTGCTCTCATTATGCCTGGAATGGATAGCAAACAGCCGCCTGAAGCTGAACAGGGATAAAACCGAGCTTATGGTGCTCAGAAACAAGGAGATTCCTAGACCAATGATCAGCTGGCCTATGTGTCCAGGCAGTCCACCATTCCCAACCCAACTATCAAAAATCTCGGCTTCTGGCTTGATAAGGAGCTAACGATGGAAACCCAAGCGAAAAAGCTCACAAGAACCTGTTTTGGATTGCTGAGAATGCTCTGCAAACCTCTGGAGCGCATTCCCTCGCAGCTCAGAAAAACAGTAATCCATGCATTGTTTACATCACGCTTGGACTATGGTAACTCCCTCTATGTGGGGGCAAAAAAATACGTCATAAAAAGACTTCAGGTTGTACAGAATGCTGCAGTTAGACTGCTGTGTAAAGCCCCCATATAGGAAGCCATGGGGAAGCACTTACTAGCACTACACTGGTTGCCGATTGAGGTGAGAGTCAAATTCAAGAGACTCTGCCTAACGCACAAGGCATGCACGGCAAGGGCCCCGGCAAAATCATAGACCTGGTATGCCTATATGCCCCGAATAGAAGCCTTCGTTCTGGCACTGAACAGTTATTAAAAACAACCAGAATCAAAAGAGCCAGATGGGGCTGCAGATCTTTTACACACTAAAGCTATAGAATTCTATGCCAAGGGAGTGTAGATTCGTAGAAGCTGAACCCATTTTCCGAAAAAAGGTTAAGACCTGGCTCTTTACTCAATACCATTAACCTCCAGTGGATTCTGCATTGGTTTGTTCACTAGAGCTGGACAGCCATGCACTCTATAAATACCCTAAACATAAACAAACATGGTAAAAGAATAAGCAGATCCTGGTTTGGTTTATGTTTGTTTATGTTCATGTTTCTATTTATTGCTTCACTTAAACTGCAGAACTTAACTGCTTCAAGGTGCAGAGTAAAGAATCAGTATAGACAGCAAAAAAGAGGTTGTGTACAAATCATTTTGGTTGCATAAACCACATGCAGGTAACGCTAATGAGGAAGGGCATACGTGTAAATAGATCAGGGTGTGCTGGCAGAGGTCAAGACCATGCCACTGAGAGCCGTAGTCGAGTAGCTACAGAAGGAAATAAATGAATGAATAAATGAAACAGTGCAGAGCTTCACACCGCTTTACCTCAAGGCGTTTTATCGATGGAGGAAAAAGTACATGAAATGCACAAAGGAATATTTTGAGATTTTTCAATTGTCTTTGTGCTGATAGTAATGGATAACATCTTAGTGTGAGGTACTATGCCACGGATTGTCCATAGATCATAGCACTTTAAAGGGTCTGACTCTTAAACAATGCGTAACTGTACATCAATGGGTTTGCACCTATGATATTATGTCGTTTTTTTAATTCCCAAAACATTCCTTGACTACTAGTATAAAGCTGCAGTACTCACATCTTTTCAGAGTACTTAAATGCTGTGAGTAAATGGTCATGGGCTTCTTTTACATGATTCTATGCTTAACAAAAGTGCATTTGCACATTAGCTTCTCTTTAACTCCACAGGTATATATTTTCCATGCATATGCCCCCTCAATTTTTGGGATGTTTCCTCTCTATTCCTACCCAGGAGACTAATTTTATCTTGTCTGTCAATGAATGAAAGAGCTTTTATATAGCTCAACGTTCACTACAAACTCACATATTTGTGGGTATTGACCTATTTTGCAAGGCAATGACACCCTGCAATACTTACTTCTCATCAACGGATGCAGATTTAGTCCCGAATACCAGACGGTCGGTGCAGGTAAGCGCAGTGAGGCGGTGGAGCGGGGCAGGAGTAAGTCGACAGATGATGGATTAGGTTTTATTTATTTATTTCGTTTTAGCTATACCGCCGCGTGTGAACTCCCCCCCCACTCCGCCCCGCCCTGCTGCGCTTACTGCGATTATGTGAATTTACACTAAAAAGGCCTGATTCACAAAGATTTTGCTGTGGCTTAGGGCCCGATTGATATGTCTGTGGGAAGGGAACTCTGTTGCGGTGGAGATCCATCCCGCCAACATAATGGTTGCCCATCTAATTTAACTGCGGGTGAACCTTAATTTGGAGACTACTTTGGCTCCCCGTGGCCAAACTTCTCAGACAGCCTAGGGAGTAAAGGCCATTGGTGGTAAAACCTGGCGGAAAGGAACAGTAAAAACATTATATTGCTATACCAACCATGGGAGAAGACGCTCATGGCATTATTGTTTTTCTTAACAAAAAGAAAATCCCATTTCAGTATTGTTTTTTGTGAAGAAAATCAAAATACTATATCCTACAGGGCTGCGTCTTGCAGGCGCAGCCCGGTAGCACGGAGTGAAATGCATTGCCAGAAACCGCAGTGACTGTGGTTACTATTCCCACTCTAGTGAGTGCAACAGTAGGGAAATTGTTGGTTTGTGTAGGGGTAAAAAATAGTATTCCCATCTACCCCAAAACTCATACCCACCCTAAAATGTAAAAATCTCCATCACTTACCTTACAATACGTTGTAATGGCATGTGCTGTAGTGACATGCGTTGTAATGGCATGCGTTGTAATGTCATGCGATGTAAAAGCAGTTGAATTGTAACAGTTGCGTCGTAAAAGCAGTGCGATGTAATGACTGCGTTGTAATGGATGTTTCCCGTGGAATCATTCCAAAATATTTGTAAAATAGCCCATAAATCATTACATTTTTGCACAGAAGTGGAACTCAGGTAAGAGAAGGGCTCTGGCAATCAGGCATTTTAAGTCAGAGAAAAAAATTAGAAGGGTTAAAGGGACGCCCTCTGCCAGGAACAGAATAATGCTGATATTTATTGACCTACATTTCTTTTGGAATATTGTTTTCTATTCCACTTCTTAAACAATGAACGAGATTTATTGAAAAGAAGACAAAGTATCACTGCGGTGAAAGCAGGAAAACAGTTTGCGGTGAAGGTCTTTTACCAGCCTGTTCGCTCGCAGCTCTTCCTGTGCTGAGATGGCTCTGACCTGAAACTAATTAACGCCATCCTTGGATGGATTGGGCCTAATGCACGTGCTGCCGAGAAACATCTGTGCCACAAACAAAATCAATGTCTCCACAGAGGCCTCCTGGGCAGTCCGTAATTTGTAAAAAATAAAATAATAAGTGCCAGGGCTCTCGTCAGAAGACCACTGCAGCTTGCACCACACATTAACCCTGCCATGTTCCCAGTGATAGTAACAACACAACTACTAACCATCACACTCCTACAAGGATGACAATTCAGACTATTCCAGGCCCCCAAAGCTATAAGATTGGCTTGGGTGGCAGGTAATAGTAATTTTTAATGTATATTAAATCAATAACTAACTGTTTGCTTTGGTCAGCTCTTCAGTAAGCAGACAGCGCCACCTTGTGGCAGGCTGTCACAAGCGCCAGTGTTGACAATTAATTGCTGATGCCAAGTACTGGAATCCACTGGCTCAAATTAAGCACTGCTCCTAGGCCTATGCGACCACTGGATCTGCTGAGATATATGTGTGAATAGCTTTGAACATGGACAGAGCACAGATGCATCTTTGTACTGGGATACTCTTTCCAAGAAATGTTTTGACAATAATTTGCTACAATGCCCACTTTGCACCTTCTGTCTAATAAAATAAACACTTGAAGAGTGAATACAACTTTTTAGCATGTCTTCCTCTACTCACAGAACACGGGTGGCTTGTTTATCTTCAGCACAAGGGATGTAGGTTTCTAGTCCTACTAAGACACCTGAATTCCAATCAATTCATGCTTTCATTATGATGGGTGTTTGAAATGGCACTCTCTACAGGGTCACCCCCAAACTTTTTGTCTTCCTCCTCCCCTTTTTCTGAATTTATTTTGCTGGTATTAGGACTCTGCAAACTTTACCGCTGCTAACCAGTGCTTAAGTGCTTGCGTCCTCTCCCCTAATCATGGTAATATTGGCTTATTGTCAATTGGCATATTTAATTTACCTATAGGTCGGTAGTAAAGTGCACTATATGTCCCCAGGGCCAGTAAATTAAATGCTACTAGTGGACTTGCAGCACTCATTGTGCCACCCACTTAAGTAGCCCTCTAACCATAGTTCAGGCCTGCCATTGCAGAGCCTGTGTGTGCAATTTACACTGTCATGTCGACCTGCTAAAATAACCTTTTGCCAGGCCCAAACTTTCCCTTTTCATACATATAAATCACCCCTAAGGGAGCCCTGGATAACCCAGAGGCCAGGGTGCAGTGCATCTAAAATAAGGCCATGTATTTGTATGTTTTACATGTCCTGGTAGAGGAAAAACCCTTAAATTCGTTTTTCACTACTGCAATACTTATATCTCCAACAGGATAACTTTAGGATTACTGTATTACATTTTATAAGAGTTATTTCCAAATGGAAAGATATAACTGACCAAGTTTGGCATCTCTGGAATCACAATTTAAAATCCAATCTTATGGTGAAGTCTTAATTTACAGTGCAATTCTGAAAAGGCCACTTTTAAAGGTGGCATTGTTTTATTTAGCTATTTGATGCCTGGTGCCTGTCTCTCATCACATGTCTGGGATGGGTGACAGCTGGGCTTTGTGTATCCCCCCAGACAGCCACACACAATGGGAGTTTAGGTGTGATTTGATGAACCATCCTGGCAGGAGGGAGTAGATGGATCTAGCATCACTTACATCTGAATAGGCGGTGTACTGTCCCCTCACAAAGGGCTGCATACCCCCTTGTAGTGAGTATGGAACCAAGGTAGGAAGGGCAGGGCCTTAGTGAACTTCAAAGACCTGTTTTTGAAGTCTCCTCTACTTCAAATCACCCCTGGGCAGATGTAATAGACCTTAGACACCACCAACTCAGGTCACTTCTGGACCTGTGGATACTCTGCCAGGAAGAAGGACGGCTCTGCTGCTGAAGGACTGCCACTCAGCTGGACTACTGCTCTGGAAGAACTGCTGCCCTGCTGTGCTAACTTGCTGCTTCCTTTTCTGGATGAGAAGAACTGGACCTGCATCATTCGAAGCCTGAACCCAGTTCTGTGCCAAGCTACCTTAGGGTGAGCACAGAATAATTTAGGGTTTCCCTGACTAGGACTGTGGTTGCTGCTTTACCGGGCTCAAACCCCAGTCAACCAACAACCCAATTTTCTAACAGTCGGTCTCCATCATGGCCATACACAGTACTACTACTAATCTCAGCAAGCTGTCCTTGACTTGTCTGTGGAAGCACCATCCTAGCTAGACTGATTCAAAGCACTATTTTTGGCAAAATCACACTAGCTGACCAGAAACACCACGAGAACCAGGCAGCGTTAGGCAAATAATTATACATGACGCAGAATAACACATGAATATAGATCAAACTGTGGGTCGCAAGATGATTTTTGGTAAGTGCGGAAAATCAAAGCAATAAATAAAGATCCCTCTAAATTCTACATTTATCTTGTCACATTTACTACACTTCAATGACAGAGGTTAAATGTCAGGCTGTGTTTTTTGATACATTGCTCCTTATGTTTTATTAACATAGGGATCAGCGTTCACAAACTCCTTCTGTGTGACAATCTTCCTTGGGTACAAGAGAGTGTGAAAGAATGAAGAATGCCATTTTCTGTAACACAAAACAAAACGTAAATACCTGTAAATTAACTATACACAATCAGCAGTTATAAAATGAAGGACATTTTTGGGGTAATTCTGAAGTGTGATGGAAGCAAAGATTTTATTAGGATGAAAAAAAATCAAGACACTTTCACTTTGTTATACACAAATGATAAATATTCACTGAAACTCTGTTTCCACACATTATCATTTGTGTGTGATATACTTTTTATCAGTGAAACTGTACTTCTGTGTAAATTTTGTGGTCATTTCAATGGAAAGTGAGCGCTCTGTAAATGAGAGTACGCTGCCACTTATAGTTACTTTTAAAAAGTGCCTGCCTTTTGTCCATTAAAGCTGGGTGGGTCGTGAAAGTTTTTCATGCTAAAAAGTGGGTCATGATTCTAAAATGTTTGGGAAGCACTGATCACTGTTCTAGAACAATTAACCCAATGGTATGTCTCATGCTCCAAAAGTGAATGCTCCTGCCATCCTGGACGAATTTTCAGGAAAATTAACAAGCAGGCGAAAATCCATTTTTAGGTTTCGCCTGCCGAAGGCTGCGCTCTGCGCAGCTTTTCGGCGCAGGCGAAATCTATTGTTTACTAGATGGGCTTCAGGAACATCCCCTGGCTCCCATTGGCTAGCTCCATAAATGGAGGCTAGCCATTGGGAGCCGGATCTGTCCATCAAGGCCGGACCAGATTCGGGGGCGTTCCCGCGATTTTTTCCCTCTCCACCCACTTCTGATCGTCATCGCGGCGGTGGGTGTGTGTTATTTTTTTTTTTCGAGTCGGCCTGTTTTCTTCCTTTTACAAGTGTCTGTTGTTGGAGTTGGCTGCAAGATTCGAGTTCCCACGAGGCGATCAGGTAAGGAGCATTTTGTTTATAAATGTGTTTTCACTTTGTAAGTTTACGTATTTTGTCCTGTACCCGTTCCCCCCCCTCCCGCTGTCCGTGCGCCGTTCCTGCCCCCCCCTCCCGCTGTCCGTGCGCCGTTCCTGCCCCCCCTCCCGCTGTCCTGTGCCCATTCCCGCCCCCCTCCCGCTGTCCGTGTGCTCGTGGTGCTTGTGCTTGTTCTATATGTGAATGCTTTGGCGAGCACCGCGACTCCAAGGAGTACACTGCCTCTCAACAAATGAAGCCGAAGGCATTGCGGAAGCGGCGGATGAGGCTCCTGACAACGTGGTGGTCAATCCTCTTAATCTCGCCGATCTCAGTCTCCTTCCCGATCAGTGGTCCCTACACAGAGCCATTCCAGGAGCTGTTCCCATAGACTTTCCTCTCCATTGATGTTACACAGTAAATTCCTTTGCAAACGGTCGAAGTCACAACATCTCCCGGCTTAGTCTCCTTATGATGTGGTTTCCTACGGCTCGTCGCGCTTTCAAGCTGAGGACCCTGTGCACGAGTCTCTCCCGTGCCTCCCTGCCTTTACTGGAGCCGTGGCAACTTTAACCAAATGAGATATTATTATTGTGCTCGCTACGCCATCTTTGGGTTTTCACCTTCTCCTGGCCCAGCCTTTGGGCCCTAAGGAGGTGACTGGTGCTTTGACTGTACCCAATGCCGGGGGGTTTGCCCTAAGCTGCAGTTAGGCCCTTATACACATCAAAGATGTTTACACCTGCGGCGCTGATTGACTGTCTCGGTGCACGACCCTCCGGGGTTCACTCCTGTGACGTCTGCCTCCCCTTATTCTGTCCACAGTGCCATCGGCACGGTCAGAGGACCTTCCACTGTCTTCTCCCCACATTAGTATGATGCCTGATCAGCATCGATCGATGTCGAGTGCAGCGCCAATGCATCCGGGTTCAGTGAAACAATTTTAGGAAGAAAATGAGGAAGGGGTTGGGCTTGTGCAGCCAATGACTTCGGATCCTCCTTTGGTGGATAGTTAGATTGCTGATTTGTGTGAAGCAAGCGGGTTAGACTCTTCCCCTGCTTCTGGCCTTCTTTATCCTCCCAGACTGGCAACGGAAGACAGCTCTTTTTTGGCGGACATTTTGGAAAGGGGGGCTGTAGTTTTATATTTGGCTCTTCCTTCGGTGGCAAAGTTTACAGACCCCCTTATTAAAGTTCTTCACCTTCAGCCAATCAGTTGTTAAGCCGTTATTGCCCTTTAGTGAGGCGCTGCCTGATGTTTTGTTAGGGGCCTGGTCTAAGCCAAATACTGGTGCTCCTGTGGACTGTTTTATTGCCCACAAGCACTGCCCTCCCTCCACCAACCCGGATTGTCGCCTGCCAACCGACACGCCGCAGTTTCATGCTGCAGGTCGCTACGGTTTCTCATGATCTGAATTGACTGCCTCATACTCTGCTTGACGGAGAATCCTGGACACAGGACTCTTGTGGAAAGCATATTTTCTCTTCCACCGGTGCTGCTATACGTTCCATTAACACATCTCGCGTCCTCAGGCATTTTTCTCATGCCTTATGGGATTCGTTGGCACAGCTTTTGCTATCGCTCCCAGATGCTAATTGGAACTATCTGGTCTAGCTGATCTTGGATGGGCAGCAGGCTGCTTAGTTAATCATTCAGTGTGTGATGGACACCACCGATTCGGTTCACCATGCCATAGCTTCTTCTGTGGTGTTGTGCCAGCAGGCTTGGCTTCGTACCACTGGGTTTTCGGAGGCAGTCCAATCCACTTTAGTTGACATGCCTTTTGATGGCCTCCAATGTATTTGCGCCCATGCTGACACTGCTCTGCGCCGTTTTCGAGACAGTCAAGGTAATGCAGACACATAGCTCTGTTTTCCTTCTCTCAACCTTCATTGTTATTCTACAGCTGAGTTATTCATCTTGTTATTCTGTGAGTTCTGTGAGGTTTTTGAAGGGCCCTGACGTGCATGTGCTCCTTATAGCTCGTCACCCAGAGGGGTCGTCCGTCTTCTGCAGGTCTAATTCTTCTTTGTATTTACTCTGTCGACGACAGGTTGTCTTTCTTTGTGACCTATGTGAGTCTACTATCTATTGAATATGTTTTTCTGTTATCTCTGCTGAAGGGCTCCGTGCTCAGATCTTTTTTCAATGCTATTTCCTTTTCGATCAAGATTGTTTATCTCTGTTACCTGCTCTTATGGGCATTTGCGGTGGGCATATTGCCATTGTTTTTACTAATATGCTATCCTTTATGTGATCCTGTGGCTTGCTTTCTCCTTGGGGAAGGTTGTGTACAGTTTGTAGTGATGCCATTACCGGAGCATCGTTGGTCTCTCCTGATTTTCTCAGGGAGCACCCTTTAGGTTAAATGTAAATGTAAATGTATGTAAATGTATAGGCATTTATATAGCGCACTACTTACCCGTAGGGTCCCAAGGCGCTTCGACCGCTGCGAAACCCTTCCTGGCTTCCCTGAGAGATGGTCCCTTAATGGGTATCTCCAGGGTGAGACCAGGCATCCCCGGCGGTCTGGTGGGGCCGTTAGTGAAGATGAGGCAAGCTAATGCCCAGAGTTGCCGAGTGTGATCGCTGATCAGAGTGGGCACCGAGGCGAGAGAATTATCGAGTCCGCTGACCCTGGTCCAGAAACCTGCCGCGCCGGGAATCGAACCCTGGTCCCGGGCCGTCCTCTGCTCTCGGGTCTGCCGCCTCTAACCAGTGAGCCACACTAAAAGGATGTTTCACTGGAGCAGTGGAACATCTGGTGGGGTCTCTACTCTGCAATCCACGTTCTGGGCCTGACAAGTGATTTCCGTTAGGACATCTTTTTCTCTAGTATCTCCATTTGTTTTCACTGACCTTTCTCGCCTTTCTAAAGCAGGTTACTGAGTGGTATTTCCTCTATTATGTTTTCGTCCTGCTGACCTCCTTTATTGGTGGTCTATTCCACATTCTTTATGTGTGTGGTCATGCATTAGAGTCTCAGTTTCTCTATCTTTCTTTTTACAACCACCCTTGTGTTCTTTTTCCGACTCTGTCAGGTACTTAGTACTATTGTTGCATATATGCATCATCGTTTTCTTGCTGCCTCAATTTTACATAGCATCAAGGTGTTTACCATTCTCTTCTCTCGCCATAATGGGTAATGGGTAATGGCTTCATACATCTGCATATGGGTTTTCTGCTACTGGTTGCTAACCAACGGTTTTGTCTTTGGGCTTCCTTTTCTGTAAGGTTGATTGTTCTTTAACAGACGGTTCCCTTCAGTTGTGCTATACGGTGTTGTTTAGCCTTGTCCAGGAAACTGTTATTTTCACCGGTGTCACTTTTGGATTTCCTTTCTTCATTAGGTATTTTTCGCTTCTTTTTACTTCAGTTGTGTTAATTCTTTGGATACACTGCGATTGGCAGATCATGCACAGGACTTGCTCGTGGCACTTGTTTTTTCTTTTAATCAGGGCCAACAAGTGTTTGCCCATCTCTTTCCTTCAATTTTGATTCCTGCTTTTTGTGGATCTTCTGTTCCTCTAGTGAATATGTTTTTTTATTTCACTTGCCTCTCCATTCGATTGTTTTTTTCATTGTTGGTTCAATAGTTTAGACCTTATGCTTTATGCAGCTTACCTGTGGGACTATGTTTTTTGCTTTTTCATTGGCTTTGTCTGACAGCTTTCACCGGTCTGACAGTCTCTGCCAGTGGCGTCACTAGGGGGTTGCGGACCGCACCGGGTGACACCCTCACATGGGGTGACACCATCCATCTGGTTACGCTGTGTGTATGTAACACAGCTCAGTCACGCAGCAACGACGGTACGTACGCGCACGTCCACGGCAGACGTGAGGGTTCATGGCAGTAATATCTCGAGCCGAGGAAAGGTAGCGGACGGCTCTGCTGTTACAGACAGAAAAGGTAAACACAGTTTAGGTCTTCTAGGGTTACAGCGAGAGTGACCCGTAAGGGGCTGAACAAACCAGACAAGGTGAGTGCTGTTTTAAAGATTCATGACACGCCTGCCCTTTGTTCGCTGGCACAAAATAGAAGCCTTAGCTTGGTAACTTTGGCAGCGTGGCACACATTTTCTATAGCTGTCACGAGCCTTGCTTTCTTTTCTGTGGCAGCACAGCATGCTTTAACTATAGCGGCTGTGCGTCTTTCATTTCCTCAGAACTTGCCCTGTGAACGCACCTTGGTATTTGTGGGTCACAAAATGGCTTAGTAGGTTGAACACTTGCTGCTGAGATTTGTGTAATCTTTGAGTTTCAAAACGTAACTCCCAAACTCCACATGGCGGAGGGCGCGGGACTGTTTCTGGCTAACCCTCGACCCTTCCTTCCATTCCATGCCCCACACAGACTGCACACCATTTTTTAGGTTTCGCCTGGGGCCGGAGCTCCTAGCTCCGCCCAGGAGAAATCTTATGTCCCTGCAGTGTGGGGCTTAGTCCCGCCTCTGGTTCCATTGGCAAGCTCCATAAATGGAGGCTAGCCATTGGAACAGAGATCTGTCTGTCATGGCCGGACCAGATTCGTCGGCGTTCCCGAGATTTTTTCCCTCTCCGCCTCTGCGATGTCGTCATCGCGGCCGTGGGCGGGGTTTATTTTTTTTGTTCGTGGAGGTTTGTTTTGGCCATTCCGCGTCCGACCGAAGTCCAGGTGAGTTGCTTTCAGCCTCCATTCCCGTAACGTAATGCACTGCATAAAATCGGGTCGGCTCAGTTAAGATTATTTGAGTTTACATTTGAATTGATTCGTATATGTTTTCCCCGTGTTTCATTTGCATTTTATTAAAGAATTTGTGCCCACCATTCATCTGTAATTCTACATGGAGTTAATTTGTGTTTCGGGTGAATACTGTTAACAGACGTAACCTGTTTGATCCCCTTTAATTATTAACCCGTTGTAGGCTTGTGTACCTAGTCCTCTTTTGAGTGAAACAAGGAGTGGAGAGTGGAGAGTGGAGAGTGGAGAGTGCAGAGTGCAGAGTGCAGAGTGCAGAGTGCAGAGTGCAGAGTGGAGAGTGGAGAGTGGAGAGTGGAGAGTGGAGAGTGGAGAGTGGAGAGTGCAGAGGGAGTGGAGAGTGGAGAGTACAGAGGGAGTGGAGAGTGGAGAGTGCAGAGGGAGTGGAGAGTGCAGAGTGCAGAGGGAGTGGAGAGTGCAGAGGGAGTGGAGAGTGCATAGGGAGTGCAGAGTGGAGAGTACATAGGGAGTGCAGAGTGGATAGGGAGTGGAGAGTGGAGAGTGGATAGGGAGTGGAGAGTGGAGAGTGCATAGGGAGTGCATAGTGGATAGGGAGTGGAGAGTGCATAGGGAGTGGAGAGTGCATAGGGAGTGGAGAGTGGAGAGTGCATAGGGAGTGCAGAGTGCATAGGGAGTGCAGAGGGAGTGCAGAGTGCATAGGGAGTGCATAGGGAGTGCAGAGTGCATAGGGAGTGCAGAGTGCATAGGGAGTGCAGAGTGCATAGGGAGTGCAGAGTGCATAGGGATTGCATATGGAGTGCAGAGTGCATAGGGAGTGCAGAGTGCCTAGGGAGTGTAGAGTGCAGAGTGCCTAGGGAGTGTAGAGTGCAGAGTGCATAGGGAGTGTAGAGTGTAGAGTGCATAGGGAGTGTAGAGTGCAGAGTGCATAGGGAGTGCAGAGGGAGTGCAGAGTGCATAGGGAGTGCAGAGTGCATAGGGAGTGCAGAGTGCATAGGGAGTGCAGAGTGCCTAGGGAGTGCAGAGTGCATAGGGAGTGCAGAGTGCATAGGGAATGCAGAGGGAGTGCAGAGTGCATAGGGAGTGCAGAGTGCATAGGGAGTGCAGAGTGCATAGGGAGTGCAGAGTGCATAGGGAGTGCAGAGTGCATAGGGAGTGCAGAGTGCATAGGGAGTGCAGAGTGCAGAGTGCATAGGGAGTGCAGAGGGCAGAGTGCAGAGGGAGTGCAGAGTGCATAGGGAGTGCAGAGGGAGTGCAGAGTGCATAGGGAGTGCAGAGGCAGTGCAGAGTGCATAGGGAGTGCAGAGGGAGTGCAGAGTGCATAGGGAGTACAGAGAGCATAGGGAGTGCAGAGAGCATAGGGAGTGCAGAGTGCATAGGGAGTGCAGAGTGCAGAGTGCATTGGGAGTGCAGAGGGAGTGCAGAGTGCATAGGGAGTGCAGAGGGAGTGCAGAGTGCATAGGGAGTGCAGAGTGCATAGGAGTGCAGAGTGCATAGGGAGTGCAAAGTGCATAGGGAGTGCAGAGTGCATAGGGAGTGCAGAGTGCATAGGGAGTGCAGAGTGCATAGGGAGTGCAGAGTGCAAAGTGCATAGGGAGTGCAGAGTGCATAGGGAGTGCAGAGTGCAGAGGGAGTGCAGAGTGCAGAGGGAGTGCAGAGTGCATAGGGAGTGCAGAGTGCAGAGGGAGTGCAGAGTGCAGAGTGCATAGGGAGTGCAGAGTGCATAGGGAGTGCAGAGTGCATAGGGAGTGCAGTGGTAGTGCAGAGTGCATAGGGAGTGCAGAGGGAGTGCAGAGTGCATAGGGAGTGCAGAGTGCAGAATGAGTAGGGAGTGCTAGGGAGTGCTAGAGAGTGCAGAGTGAGTAGGGAGTGCTAGAGAGTGCAGAGTGAGTAGGGAGTTCTAGGGAGTGCTAGAGAGTGCAGAGTGAGTAGGGCGTGCTAGGGAGTGCTAGAGAGTGCAGAGTGACTGCAGAGATTAAGCTAATGGCAATGTAAATGGCAATGCCATTTATTTATCTGTTTTCAAAACCAGCACATAAATACAAATTTTGTCATTTACAATGCCAATAACTCTAACTTTTCCAAAGGCGAAACCATTGCATTGTAAATGCTTGTTTTTACCTGGTGTGCGAAATTAGGGTTGGTCCGTAATTGGAATTTTAGAAGCATTGTAGGAAGGGTGGGCATTGTAATTCTCTCAATCAGATTTGTCTTAATAATGGTCTTGAAAGCAGCTTTCCTAGCAGACGAGCTTGTATGCAACAGGTGGGGTGGCCTTTTGGCACTATAGGGGAAAGGCACCCCTGCTTGGAAACTTCTTTTTGTGCATTGCCTGGATTCAGGCACTTTAATTAAGTTAATGCAATTACCACTAGGGTAATTACATTGTCTAGTGGTAATTACATTGTCCTGCCCCTGACAGTGCTGGATGGCACAACTGTCCTTTGTACCTCGCATTCCTTAATGTGAGGAACAAGGAATACTGAGCCGCCGGCATTCCACTTGCATTCCGCTTTCAATCCACCTGCATTCCACCTGCGTTCCACATGCATTCCGCCAGCATTAAACATGTCTTCGCCCGCATTCTGCCTTCATTCCACCTGTGTACCACCTGCATTTTACCTGTGTTCCGTCTGCATTCCACCTTTTTAAAATCTGGGGCACACATGCAAAACCAGTAGAAACCGGCAGAATTGATCAAAGATTTGCATCCGCTTTCTATCCATTCAAATAAAGAAATTTGCACACTCTTTCTCCCTAGTGCTAAATCTAGCATACATAGGCCCAGATGTACGATCATTTTGCGTGCGCAAAATCAGTCGCAAAATGTTTTGTACATTCAAAAATGGTTGTACGCAAATTACGAAAGGCTATTGCAAACATAAAATTGTGATGCGAATGAATACCGACTCGCAAAAAATTATACCGTTTTTTGTGTATCCAAAATTACGAATCGCAAATTGCGAGCCGCTAATTACAATGTACAGAGCAGTCGCAAATAGTGAATATGATCAAATAGGCCCATTTGCGCGTGCACTTTACCACTAACCAGAAACAGGTGTAACCAGGCCCAACCTATAAAAACAGGCCCAGAATGCATCAGAAATCTTTCCTCAATGGCTGGCCTGTACGTGATAGCGAGGAGGATGCGGATACTGGCTGCCCAGCAAAGGAGGTGGAGACAGAAGAGGATATTTAGAGTCAGGCTAACATTGCTTGAGAAGACAGAGGAAGAGATTTATGACCAGTACAGGCTGAGTAGCACTGTCATCCTAGACCTCATAGACACATTGAAGCCACAACTGGAAAGCAGAACCCGGCACAGCGAAGCAATCCTCACACATGTGCAGGTGTGTGCTCCCTCCATCTATTGGCCACTGGTAGCTACCAGGATGGCATTGCAGTGGCCGGAGGTGTGTCGCAGAGTGCGCTTTCATGTTTCTTTCACGATTTTTTAGATGCCATGCTACACCACATCCATCAACACATTTACCTTCCCAGGGATGATGAGGAACTTGAAAATACAAAACTGGAATTTTACAGAATAGCAAGGTTTCCATAGGTTATGGGGTGCATAGATGAAACCTATGTGCCCATATGTCCCCTATCCAGCATAGAATACATAGTTGTAATAGGAAAAGCACACATTCCCTCACACCCAAGTTGTCTGTGATGCAAAAAACACCATCACAGATCTGTTTGCCAAATATCCTGGAAGCACCCATGCTCATACATTTTCAGTCAAAGTTGCATATACCAGAAATAAGAAAGCGGTGACTTTGATGAAGGATACATACTAGGTACAGATCTTTTAGGTCTCCAGATAAATGTATTTGCACTTTTATATCTGTATGCATGTTGTCTCACCATCATATATCTTTCACCAGGTGACAGTGTTTATGCCCTGTGGCCATGGAGCCTCACACTGTGCCTGTCTCCCCATAATGCACATGAAAGGCAGTACAACAGGGCACATAGGTGCACCAGGACTGTCATCGAGCACACATTTGGCATCCTAAAATCATTCTTCAGGTGCCTCCAGGTGACGCCTCAGGAGCCTGCAGTATGCACCTGAGGCTTTCTGCATAATAGTGGCAACATGTGCCATGCTTCATAACATGGCCGGCAGGGGTGGATTTCCCATGGATGTGTCTGACTCTGAATCGGAGGACACAGACCCAGGACCACCTGCCCAACAGCAACGGATGGTAACTCTGCAGCAGAGGGGAGAAGGCACAGGGACCAGATGACTAACAATTATTTCTAAAGGTATGTCCAAAGTGTTTACACACTACCCTCTACATAAGACAGGACAACTTGTGACCTTCAGATGGTGATGTATTGTGCAAGCTTGCACAAGCAAGATCAGGAAAGCCTGTCCATCACAAAATGTAAGCTTGAACAAGTGCATAACAGCATTGTGGTTACATCACCACAATTTAGAACTAATATGTGGCCCAAATATTGCATTTTCCCTACATAAATCACTTTCTGCCTCTCCGTCCAGCCTGGCCAGACCTGCCACTTGCAATCCCAGCCTGGCGGCTGCTGCTCCGATGCATCAGAGGTGTTTACGCAGCAGAGACACTAATGCCGTAGCACCAGCACTGACAACCATATTCGTTTGCAGTGTTTCCACTGGTGCACTAATTTGTTGCAGGCCCGAGCAACATCCCCACTATAGTGGCCCATCTCCACCTGAAGCCCCAGGGTGTGCTTGGTGTGTTGGGTCGTCACATGTGCAAGCCTCCCAATGGCAAGTCGCTATTTTTACCGGTCGTACATCTGGCCCATAATTTTCGAAGGTGTAATTTACTCTCTAATTTCTAATACTGAAATCAGTTTGGTGAGATCTTGCTTGTAAGTAAAAATAAAATCTGACAGGTTGTAACCATTGGTTTGGCCAGTCAGGTAAACAAAGCCAATTTTTTGGGTTGACTAGGACACGGTTATCTAGATGCGAATCAGGCTGCACTGGAAAGGCCTGGTGAAGTGTAACCCCCCTAGCCAAGCTGAGCAGAGGCCACTACAGTGCTAATGAGCTCCACTTATGAGGTGACTGTTCTCAAAGAAGCAGGCTGCTGCTGTCAAGGTAAGGCTGAAGAAACCTCTTCCTGCTCGGATTCATCGAAGCCACACCTTTGAAGTTGAGGTGAGTGGGGAAAAAAGCAGCAAAGGAACGCCCTTCCAAGAAAAACGGCGTTGACCCTTGGAATTGAGGAGTGTAGGACGCATAATTTGGGCTGCCTAAAACCAAGTCACTCAAGTGTTGGAAATATCATAGTTTGGAAAATGAAGGTGTAGGTCAGATTAAAAAAGTTTAACTGCATGAAAATGGCAGCAATAGGGTTATGGTCTTGCCTCTCAAAAATGGCATCTGCACTCACAGTCATTGTAGAAGGTTCTGATGGTCCTCCTTGCATCAGAGTCTCTCTTGGATTGGATGCCCTGTCAGTACTTGGAAAGCCAGTTTCCTGACTTACTACTATAAACAATCATTTTATGCCTGCTGTGGGCATCTCAAATGTCTGGTGGTGCAGCCCAAAGTATGGTCTGGCAGCTGTGGAATCCACGAACAACAGAGGGCCTCATTTACAAGGATTGATGCAGTGCTGCGTTGCAGCAACAATGCGTCAAAATTTCCTGCGCTGCGTCAAGGCATGTTATGACGCCATGGATGCGTCATATTTGCAATACGAGGCACCAAGGCGTAAGGCCCCAAGGATGTATCAGAAATTCTGACAAATCAGTAGGAAGGCTACAGCAAAGGATCAGCCCCAAAGTGGTGCACAACCAAAATTGGCCTTACAATCGACTCAACTTTAGCAATGCGTCAAAATACAGAGGCAATCAAGTAGCCTAATGTGTGGGGACCAATTTAATGGACTGTAAAATGGTGGGATAGTCACCCTGTACACCATTACATTGGTCCTGGATGTAATGGAGACAAGTATGAAGTATGGCTATGTGTCACATTACAGTGGGCATACCTCGCGTATGCATACGTAGAGGCCTAAGTATATGTGACATAGTGAGTGACACTTGAATGTGAGTGGATACAAGTATATGTTGTAATGTAAAGAGCAAATTCATGTGTTAGCTACCTTATGTGTTACCTGTTGTGCTTTGAAGAATTCCTCCATGGAGATGGGACAATCCTGTCCTGCCTCTTACATGGAGTACATAACGTCACAATGCCTTGCTTCAGTGGATGGTGATATCACAGGTGTCATGGTCCCAGGTTGGTCAAGGGGTCCTACAACATGATTGTCATATGTGTAGACCTACTACTAGTAGGGGGGGTGAGATTTAATTACTTATTGCAGTGTTTAAAGTCACTTCAGCTGGTCAGATTGCTTTTAAAACGCCACTGCATCATTTCCTACGCCTGGGTTAGAGAGGAGTAGGAATATTGACGCATTCCAGGCTTAGTGCGACGCATCTCAAAGATGTGTCACACATTGAAAAACTTGTCAATAGCACTGTGTCCGTTCGAGGTGGGTTTTTACGAGGAAATGCCTACCCTGCATACATTATAAACTGCGTGGTGCAGCCGGTTCCAGTGCTGGTATTTTTTGACGCAGGCCTACAAAAACTGATGCATTGGGCCTGATGCGCCGCCTTGTAAATATGGGGCAATATGAACCAGTGAGTACGCTGCCCACGCGTAAAATAAATGACACAACAGTGGCACAAGCTGCTTATAAATATGCCCTGGAGTATCTAGTGGCATGAAGTGAAGAGTTTTCAATATTTTAATGTATTGGGACCTCACAGCCTGATGCCATTAATTCACAGACTGTGATTTCATATAAATTTAAAAACTGATTTTAAATATCTCAACTGATAGCCCTAGCAATGAGTGAAGTTAAATTACTTCCTTCTCTGTTTCATCACATTGCTTACAATGAAAAAAGTAAGACACTGTTTTCATAAAATATACAGGTACATAAGCCATAGCCTCAAAAAGTTTGCTATATTCACTCTAAGTAGCAAATGTAATTTCAAATCACAGGGTCAGGTAATAATGCATAGTCACAGTGAGTGTAAAGTTTTCAAAAGTAGGTGAAATCCTTTATCTTTCACAAATTTCCCCAAAATAGTTTTTTTATTGTAGAAATTAAAACACTGTATCGCTGCCTTTATGAACTTGTTAATACATTAACAGTTTGTCTAAGTAGGTTTAGTATTTATCGGAAAGTATTTTAAGCAGGCAACAAAGTTTGGACCAAAAGTTCAGAAACGCTTTTTCACCAGAAACAAAATTGTGGGAGGGACACAGCAGGTTCAATGTATCAATGATCTCCACCCATACTTTTTGTCTTGTCAAGTTTTACTTCCATACTGTCAAAGCCCTGGAAAAGATTTTGCAGTGTTTTCACATCAACAATTATTTCTGAGCAGAATAAGAACAACTTTCCCATAGAATATCGTGATTGCTTTTCCGCCTACATGGCATCCATTATTGTGGCACCAAGAGACAATTAAGTGCATGCTTTATTTGCAAAGAGATGACTCCAGTATTTTAGTTTCTCTCTAATTTTGCCCATCACAAACCCAACTATTAGTTAATCTGTTATGAAAAACTACAATACTCTGGGATCTTCTAACTGTTGCCTCAATCCTAAATATGACAGTGACAGAACAACCTATTTAAAGGAAAAACTAGAGACCTATCATGGAGGCCTGCAAATGCCGAATGTTGCGCTGGGTTGACCAGTCCTTTGCGGGCTACAATGTCAGTTCATTGAGGAAGCCTGTGACTACACTGAGGGAAGACCAGAATATTAATGAAGAATGAGATGTCCTGGATGCCTCAAAGTTGAATACTAGGTCTAGAAATGAATTGCCACCATTTACAAGACTGCATCTCAGAAGGCCATAGACACCCGTCTAAGGGCCAATACCAGTGCTAGGTCTACACATTTTGTATCCCCCTTTTTAACTTTTGGTCTTGGTTATAGTCCCAGGAGACATACCTCCACTGTGTTTGGCAACTTTCTGGCCAGTGTTGCAATTATTTGAGTTAGTACTGCATCCCAGTATGCTTGTAGTGCCTGACATCCCCAAGTCGTATGTATGAAACCTGCATATTGCTGTCTGCATCTGGGACATACCCACATCCCTACTCCATACATTACATTCAGTCAGCGGTTCAATGGCCAGAGCAAACAATAGGGTAGACAGTGGGCACCCTTGGCTGGTGCCCCTGATATGACCCCCCCCCCCCCGGTTTTAACCCATGCCGTGGGGCGAAAGTATAATATATTGACCCACTTTATCCATCTTTCTCCTAAACCCATTTTGGTCATTGTGGTACATAGGAAATCGCATCTGACAAAGTTGTAGGCTTTTTTACAAATCCACTGACATTATCAGTGTTTTGGGGTAACTATCTCTATCAGGGTGGTGCAAGACATGGAGGAGCCTTTGGATATTAGCCGACGGGGCCCTTGTTGGTATAAACCCACTCTGGTTGTTATGTATGATGTCGTAATGTGTGATAATATTATTTTGGCCACGAATTTACTCAGGATTTTAAAATCTGAATTTAGAATAGAGAGAGGTCTAAACTCGGACACTCTTGCTCCTGACTTTTTCATTTTTGGGAGGGGGATCACCGAGGTATCCATGGTAGAGGCCGGCAATATGTCCTTCTGCCACGCTTCGGCATATAGAGTCTCTAGTTTCCAGACTAGAGTTTGTGTCAGCACCCAGTACAATTTTGCGGGCAGCCCATCCGGTCCGGGCATTTTGCAGGTGGCCATCTCATTGTGGGCCATCACTGGGGCTACCAATTCTGCCCTCAACTATGGATCCAGAGTCCGCAATGGTAACGGAGTCAGAAGGCTTGTCAATCCTCCTATTGGCTGTACTCCCGGGGCCTCATATAATTGCCTATAGTATTCCCTGAACTCATCATTTATAATGTTAGGAAGGTAAAATAGTTCCCCGTCTTCTATCACAATTTGTGTTATTCTCTGGTTGTACTAACCACACCAATAGTCTATCTGCTTTACCACCTTCTTCGTGAATCTTGGTGTGGTATTCGCCTGTGTCTAGTGTTCGCGGCTTTTTGAGCGCTCCATTATATTCCAGTCAAGTGGTTTCTAGGCGTTTGTGTATGTCGCTGTCTTCCGACAGCATACGTACCTGTTCGTACAAGAGGGACTTTAAATGAGCTACCTCCCTCTGCAGGTCTTTCATTAATTCCACTGTTGTGCTCAAACAATGTCCCTGTATCACCGTCCTTGAACGCTTCCCATTCTGTGGCTCTGGAATCAGTCGAGCCTTGATTATGCAGGAAATAGTCCACAACTTTTTCCTCTAGGGATAACCTGAAGCTGTTGTCTGTTAACAGGGCGGGATTGTGGCGCCACGTAGGTGTTGCCATGGGCTCCAGAGCAATGGTTAGAAACAGAGGAGGAGGGGGTTGTAATCAGAAAAGGTGCGTCCCAGATAATCTGTATGCGTTGCCCTGGACGTCAGTTTATCTGAACATTAAACAAGTCTAGTCGGGTATGCAGATTATAAAGATAAGAATGATATGAATAGTCCCTCAACTGCCCATGTTATACTTTCCAGATGTTATCAAATTTCCACTGCGTCAACCAATTCTGAAACCCCTGTGCTAGTTTGGTAGCCGCTGTACCACGTAATGGAGGGGTGGAGCGGTCCAGGCAAGTATCCGCTACACAATTAAAATCTCCTCCCGGTAGAATCTCAATCCCATGTAGGGAGGATAGGGATATGCGGACAGCCTCTCTAGGAATACCAGTTGGTCATGATTCGGGCCATATATGCTGCCCAAGACAATTTCCTTCCCTAATAGTCTACCCCATACAAACACAAACTTGCCCTCTGGGTCACCACTGTTCTTGGATTTTGCATTGCAAATGGGGAACCGGCTCGGATCCATATAAGCGACCCCCTAGAAAAAGCAGAATAGGAAGTCGCATAGAGCTGGCCTCGCCACTTCCTTCATAATTTAACCCCTTCTGCTGCTGTTAGATGAGTTTCCTGTATCATGGCTATATGTGCCCCCACTTCTAGTAATGTATTTTATGATGTTTCATAGGTGAACTCAGGCCACGAACATTCCAGGACACCATCTTGACCTCTTGGGGAACTCTTACTGCTTGGGCTTTAGCCATATTATCGCACTTCCTCTATCTCCTGCCCCTCACCTGCGCCCCTTCCCTCCATAGCAGTCCGACAGCAGCACTACAGGACAAGCACAAAACTTCATAAACAAGTAACTCCCCTCCCACAGGCAGTGTCGCAACAGCTTGCCGCCCAAACCTGTAACCAAAATAAAAAGTAGGAAAGGTAGATGACTCTCACCACTAGCATGGAGGAGTCAATCTAGTTGGGGGTTTGGCTCAGAATTTCTGTGCGGACTGTTCAGCCCAGCCCAGGCTAAATATTGTAAATCCACAACCGTCTCAAGTTTACCTAGTTTCTCAATAAGCCATGGTACATCAGTATTTAAGTAGCAGATCTGTCAGTTTCCCTGTGACCACCTTCATCCTCAAATAGAGCCACTTCCAACAGTACTTAAAAATTAGACTCACCCAGGTGCACCCGCACCATATCCTCTTTTCATCATATCCCCTAAGACCACACTTATCTGTACTGTTCTCTCATCATTGTTCAGATATTTTTTTCCACAGAGCCCGGTGTCACCACCATTAGGTGCGTGTTACTCCGTGTTGACATCTCAGAGTCGATCCTCCTGTATTGTGATCTGTGGATTTCGCCGCATCAGTTTCTTTCTGGGATGATGACAGAACCTCTGCCACTGTTTTCAATGCTGCTTGGCGTTTTCATGCCGTGTGTGACGAGTTGGGTTTCAGAACTGAAGATCTGCGTGTTGAACTCATATGTCATTTGCGCTGTGGCTTGGGGCCTGCCATCTTGTTTTTCTGTTGGCTTGCAAGCAGGTCATTCACCTGCTTTGTATATCCCCAGCCATGCCAATACTTCGTCTGGAGATTCATAGAAATACACTTTGCCATCAATTTGTATTCTGAGCTTGGCCGGGTGTACTGTATTGACTATTGTATGCCTTCCTCGCACAATGCTTTTTTGATTCCCATGAAGGAAGCACGTTGTGTCTGGACTTTTGCCGTAAAGTCTGGGAATATGGAAACCTTGTTATTATCAATCACATATGGGCCATGATTACGGGAGTGTTGGATTATGGCATCTATGTCGCTGTAGTGTAACAGTCACGCCACTACTGGGCGTGGGGGTCTGCCTAGAGCCAAGGGCCACGATGGGACCCTGTGTGATCTTTCAAGTGTAAATAATGTCAAAACAAGTCCTTTGGCATTGCTCACTGGATCCACATTACTAAATAATGGATCATGCCTGTGCCTTCTGCACCCTCCGGCATCCCCACCACTCTGATGTTATTTCGCTGGTTTCGACCTTCTGCATCCTCAGCTATCCTCTCAAATGTCACCACTCTAGTAGTGAGGTTGGTTAGTTTGTGAAATGTGTTTTTCTGTTCCGGTACTATTTGGTCTACTGCCAGCTCTACTTCCTTCATTCTATCTACAAGCTTGTGGTGTTCTGCCTGTGGAAGGCCCAGAACTACGGACACTGTCCCTATGCCTTGTTGTAGAGTAGCTTTGTGTCGACTAAAGCTGCCAATATTTTATCTAGGTGTGTATGGATTGATTGATCTTGGTTCCGTCTTTCATCAGACTCCATGAGTAAGGCATTCTGGGAGGCTTCCCCCCCATCCGGCATGCCGCTCCCCGGCTTAGGCTTCCCTTTAAACATTTTGTCCTTCCGGCAAGTCTTGTGTTAGGCATCGTAGTATCACAGTCTCACGTCAATGAAGCGCCAGAGCTAGGGGCGCTAGAGGGCGCACGAGCTAATGGCCGCACTTCAGTGAGGCTCTGGCTGCCTGGCCAGAAACATCCTTAATTTATCCTCTTAGCCTGCAGGTAGATGCCTGGAAATCACAGCGTTAGTGGACCTCCCTTCTCTGCAGCACCTGTCCGATTTTGGGGACGATCCGGAGTCCGATGCCCGAATTACGTGCCTGAGAACTTTGCCCGGGGAGCGCTACTGCGGAGGGCTGCTGAGCCGGCCTGGACACCGGGCCACGCGAGGCCGCGGCTCGCCACGAGGTGGCTAGGCCTCGGAGTTGCGGAGATCGGACTGCTGGGCGGGTGACCTGCTGGAGGCTCAACGGGTGGCGGCGGAGGTGAGTCTCTCCCCCTCTAAGGCTGCTGCAGCGTGTGGGGGTACTGTACAATGATCCGGTGATCTACTGGAGGAACGGACGGAATCGGCAACATCCGCCTGGGCCTAGCGGGGGGGTTGGACTTCTCCCCGGCCTTGATCCATGCATCCCCGCCGCTGCCCCGGAGTCCTTCTGTGAACCTGCTGCATTTGGGTGCAGGGGCCTGAGGAGCGACAAGAGGCCGCCGGAGGACATCGGCAGTGTCCGTGTTGCAGGTATCGCTGCCCGCTGGTGGCGTGTTGGGCCTCCCCTCGCCCCGCCACCCGCCACCCCCCACCCCCCTGGTGCTCCTTGTGCCCGGACCTACCTAGCTCTACTCCAGCGCTCCGCTGCCCACCTTCCACCGCGGACGTTACCGGCTGGCCCTAGTCACTGGAGCCGGAGTGCGGAGGGGCGAGAGGGTCACTCGGACGCTGCTGGCCTGTTTTCTCGCGTTGGCGACGCCGCCTCGGGCGTGACCGCCGCGCGGGGGGGTGCCGAGGCGGGCAGACTTGTTTGGGAGCGGAGAGCACGGAACCTCTTGCCAGACACCGGACCCATCGGGTGCTCACAGGCGGGGCACGATGGGCAAGAACGATAATAAACAGCCCAAGCTCTCTTTTGAACCTGCGGCCGCAAAAGAAACGTTGCGTAGCACGACGGGAGCCGGCGGTGCCCCAGGGCCATCGGGCACTGAGCCCCCCTCTACACCCATGGCTCCAGAGTTGCGAGTGCTGATGGAGGAGATGCGGCAGGGCTTCGCCACGATAGTGGATAAGGTTGATCGCCTGTCCTCCAGGATGGATGGTGTTGCTCAGAAACTGGAGGTCCACGAGGAGCGCTTGACGGAAGCGGAGCGACGCATCTCTACTTCAGAGGACACGTCCACGGCCCACGAAGCGCGCCTAACCCGTATGGACAATATCCTGAGAGTGATAGCGGCGAAGAATGAGGAGTTGGAGGCGAGGAGCAGGCGCAATAACATTCGCGTCACGGGGGTTCCGGAGTCCACCAACACTGGACGTATGGAGGACTATGTAGAGCGCATACTAATCACTGCTGTGGGTAGGGAGGCCTTCTCTAGTCAATTTATTGTCGAAAGGGCGCACCGCTCTCTGGGTCCGGTTCCCAAACCGGGGGCGCAGCCGCGGCCTATCATCGCCCGGTTGCTTAACTACCGCGACCGAGATGCGGCGCTACGCGCAGCTCGGGCGAACCGGAACCTGGCTTGTGATGGTGTACAGTTCTCCTTATACCCGGATTTCACGCCCATGGTGCAGGACCAGCGGAGGAAATTCTTGGATGTGAAAAGGAAGCTGAGGGACTTGCAGGTGGATTACGCACTTCTGTACCCGGCGCGGCTCAGGGTGACCCATCAGGGCAAACAATATTTCTTTACAAACCCGCAGCATGCTGAGGACTATGTTAAGAAGCTACGCACTGCTAGGAGGGACAGGCGAAACGAGGAGGAAGGCGAGGCAGGTGGGAACCCTGCCGAGCACGATGAGTCCTGATTGTGTCCTTGTGAACATTTGCTTGCTGGCTCCCTGTTCTTGTGCTGGGGCTGGATTCAGATTCTGTGCCCTGCTCCCGCCGGGGCAGTCCTGCCCTGCCTGTAGAGACATGGATGGCTGCTTCATTGCATTATAGACTTGCTGTGGAGGGGCGTCTGGGCTCGAACACTTTGCCCCGCTGCTGGGATTGTTCTTGGATTGAGCAGGCTGGTGGCAGTGCAGGAGACGGTGTGGGCAGCAGCTGCTACATGGACGGTTCACCTGAACTAATTGGTAACTTCTCCGGTTGGGGGCGCGGCGATGAGAGACGCTGGTTTGATGTACGGGCTTAAGCCTGCAGGGGTAATGTATGCCAGGCACCACCCCTTCTTCTCTGTCTTCCCCGTATGGTATATGCGGGGTGGGAGGGGAGTGTTGGGGTGTATTGGTGCGTACCTCTGACGCCCCCAAGAGGGGGTTCCCCACATGGTTTTTCTACGGTTCTTGAGTATGGGGTTTGGGGCGGGGGGAGGGGTCATGGTACTGGCAAGTTTGGGTTGCTTCAGTGGGTGGGGGGAGGACTTGTTGTGCGGGGGTTGGGTTGCTGTGCGTGGCGGGAGGGGGGGTGTTTGACTGTTGGGATGGGCGTTGTTGAAAGTGGAAGTGTTCTTGCGGATGAAGTTCATGGCATGTATGCAGGGACTGGAGTTGGGGTATGTGTATGCATGGGTGGTCGGGTGAAGCGACTGTTCTGGACAGCAGAGAATTTGGTACTTGGTACGTTCCGACTGAGGGCTGGAGCGTTGGCCATTGGCTTATTTCAGGGATATGGTGATAAACATGGGTGATCACGCTTTGACTGCTGTCGCCATAATGTCCTGGAATGTTCGAGGCCTTAATGACCCCCGGAAATGCAGAAATGTAATTGCATATTTAGATAGGCATCATGTGCAGATAGCGATGCTCCAGGAAACCCACCTAAGCCCACGTAGTGTCCCTAAGTTTGCAAGCAGATGGGCAACTGTGAGAGAGTTTTTTTCCTATTCCACCTACTCTAGGGGGACGGTTATTTTGATCAATAAAGGGCTGCCGTTCCAAAAGTTGGGAGTGCGGGCGGATAATGGAGGGAGGTATGTGATCCTTTGGGGAAGGCTGGGCACTGATGTGATAATGCTTGTAAATTGTTATGCACCTAATATTGACACACCTGTTTTTTTCTTGACGTTGTGGGGTCATGTATTGGAGGCCGAAGCCACGCACATAGTCTGGGGGGGACTTCAACTTATCGTTACATCCTGGGGCGGATAGATAAGACGGTAGTGGACAATACAACACGAGAGCCAGGGACACACTTCAGGGCATACTGACGGAGGCAGGGCTATTGGATAGCTGGAGGCACTCACACCCGGCAGCTAGGGAAGGTACCCACTTCACTGCACACGCGCGCTCATGGGCAAGGATCGACTACTGCTTTATCTCGCGGGGCCTGGCTGGGGGGGTCGTTCAGGTGAAACATCTACCTCGTAGCTACTCGGACCATTGCCCTGTACTGACCGTTTTGGAGATGCCTGGATATGCTAGAGTGCGTCCACCATGGCGGCTCTTCCCCTCTGCCCTGCTTGACCTTGTTTTTAAACATGAACTTGGTGAGGAGATTGAAGCCTTCTTCCCTAGGAACAAGGGGTCTGTCGATAAGGTCGAAACGATTTGGGAAGCTTTTAAAGTGACTGTGAGAGGGGTCACGATCTCTAAGAGCTGCGGTATACTAAGGGAAATAGTGCGCACGTTGACTAAACTTGAAGCGGAGCTTAAGGCGCTAGAGGCAGAGATGGTCGGAAATCCTTGCTCTGACCTGGCGGTGAAATTCAGGGCCAAACTGTCGTCCTATGAGGAGGAAGCGGCCAGAGAGGTGAAATTCCGAGGCAAATACTGGACGGCTAGGCGCTATTGCGAGGGGGATCGGCCAGGAAAGGTTCTTACGGCACTCACGAGGCACCAGCGCTTCGCCACCCATATCGTAGAAATCTCTGATGGCGAAGGCAGGATCTACCAGGATTCTAAAGGAATTCAGGACACCTTCCTGCAGCACTACAAACGGCTATATTCCACACAGCAGGTAGGCGAGGTGGAGTTCGGTAATTTCCTAGATGACATAGCTCTCTGCTGGCTAAGCGATGGCGACAGGGCATTCTTGGGATGCCCTTTCGAGCTGGATGAGATTAGGGAAGCGATCATGTCCCTCAGCAATGGCAAAGCTGCGGGGCTGGACGGTCTACCGGACGAATTCTATAAGTGCTACATTGACATCATGGCACCGGTACTGAAAGAGGTCTTTGAAGAGTCGCTAGAGGTGGGGATACTGCCGGGTTCTATGAGGGAGGTGGCAATCACTTCGCTTCTGAAGCCCGGGAAGAACCCGGTGGATACCGATGCCTATAGACCCCTATCGCTGCTAAATTGCGACGCGAAGATCCTGGCAAAAGTGCTTGCGACTAGACTGTCCCTGCTTATGAATACCCTGGTGCTGCCGGATCAATCTGGATTTGTCCCAGGGAGAGCCACATCCCATAACCTCTGTACGCTGTTCTCCCTTATACCTACCATTTCGCCCGACCTGCCGGTCGCTGCTGTGTTTCTGGACGCCACCAAGGCGTTCGATTCGGTGGAGTGGGGTTATATGTTGGCCATCTTGAGCAGAATGGGGTTCCCCCGGATATTCATCGCTTGGGTGACGCTGCTCTACATTTCTCCAGTCGCTAGGGTCGTCGTCAATGGTGTGCTCTCGGCACAGATGCCGATCACGAGGGGGACTAGGCAAGGGTGCCCCCTGTCGCCCCTGCTCTTTGCCCTGGCAATTGAACCGCTGGCTTGCAGGATCCGGCAATTACATAAGGCCAGTGCCTTTAACTGTAATCATCGGCAGATTGGTATTTCCCTCTATGCGGATGACGTCACTTTGTATGTGCGGCACCCACAAGAACACCTCAACCCGCTCCTGAGAGAATTTGTGGTGTTTGGTGGCATATCCGGAGTGCACATCAATTGGAAGAAGTCGCAATTCTTCCCCCTCACGGCCTCAGTTACCCTTTTTCTGCTAGATTACCCCTTGGAGTGGTGCAGTTCTGACTTGAGATACTTGGGCATTGAAGTGTCGCTCAATAAGGACGACACAATGCGGCTGAATTATGGGGTGGCTATCTCACGATTGACTGACAACGTGACCCGGTGGATGGCCCTCCCGCTTTCGATGGCAGGCAGAGCCTCCCTGATTAAAATGGTCATCCTCCCACGTTTCCTATACCTCTTTCAAAACATACCCTACTACCCGGGTACCTACTTTTTCAAAAGACTTCGATCTGAGTTGCTTCGCCTTTTCTGGGGCGGTAAGCAACCGCGCCTTAGTTGGACTGTCTTGACGCAGCCATATGATAGGGGCGGATTTGATGTACCCGATCTGGAAGTGTATTACCTCAGTGCTCAGGCTCAGCACGCTTATCACTGGGTTAGCCCCGCTCTCTTTATGCCACAGGTTGCTGCTGAGGATTGGATCGTGCATCCACTCCCGCTCAAGGGCATGCTGATGGGACTGGTTGGTGATGTCGAGACGCCTGCTACCACTGTTATCTGTACTATTGACTCTTGGCGGAGAGTGACTAAACTGCTGGGAGCCCCTATGCTTTATTCACCGGCAATGCCCCTTGCGTACCACCCGAAGCTATCACTTTTATTGGAAAATGGATTTCGATCCATGTGCAACCGCGTACACCTTAACACCTGGGGTGACTTGTTTCAGGATGGAATGTTCCGTACCAAAGATCAGATATTCCGGACTACTCCCCCGACGCCTATGGAGGTGTTTTATTATATTAGACTCCGTCAGGGTATGCGGGACATACTCCCTAGCTTCCCGGAGGAACCGGGGACAGTACTGCCATTGCATATCTTGCTCGTATCGGATGGCAGGCACTTGGTGTCAAAATTGTATGCTGCCGTTCGTGAGCAACGCCCAATGGTTCTGTCTAAAGCACGAGCTGACTGGGACTCTGACCTACCTACTGCACTCACTGATGAGCAGTGGAGGTATTGCTGCTCGGTCACGGCCAAAGTCTCCTCCAGCTGTCGATTGAAAATTATTCACTACAAGTTTGTACAGAGATACTACTATACTCCTGTCAGGAAGCTGCGATTTCGCCTCTCAGAGGACGATAGATGCGCGAGATGCCGGGCGGAAGGCGCGGGTTTCCTCCATTTGGCCTGGGAGTGTGGAGCAATACAGGCATACTGGGAGCAGGTACATGCTGCGCTCCAGGTAATGATTGCTGGCCCTCTTCCTATGGAACCGGTGGTGATGCTGCTGGGATATACCAGAAATGTACCCAAGTCAGACCTTAGATTTGTTGATATCGCGTTGCTACTCGCTAAGAGGAGGATTGCCTGCAGATGGGGGAGGGGTAGGGCACCAAAGTTTAAGGAATGGCTGGACGACCTCACGTATTGCCAGGACCAGCATGGCGTTTATGCAGAACTGTTACCTGCCCGCTGTGCACCCAGTGACTTTTGGTCCCCCTTACAGGTGTACTGGATGTCTCAGACGACTCACAGCGACTCCTCTGGAGATGACGAGCCGGTGCCGGGCCCGTGAGCGTATAGGTGCTTTACACCACACTCGCCATACTACATCTCACACGATGGATGGGACCTTGGCCCGCCTTGATTGGGGTGGGATGGTGCGATTGTTGATGGGGTGGTGTTGGGAGGTCTGGGATACTTGCGGGTCATGTGATACTGCTTATGAGACAGGTCTTTCTAACCCTCCCGATACTTTGACACAATGGGCCGGTGGGGGCAGACGTATACACTGGATCCTGCGGTTGCACGTCGTTAAAGATGGCATCTGGGTTGTTGAGCGATATGCACCGCTTTAAGCTGTACCGCATTCCGATTGCCCTTACACTGAACATTCGCTGAGGTGCTGAGCGGGGCCGCGCTCTCTTGACGCGCATATGACACACTACTGCACATGGTGGCGCAGCTGGCTGACCGGTAGGGACTGAGACAATTGTGGGTCGGAGGGTTCTGTGATAACTCTCCTACTTGCTTGGCATTACACCTGTATACGAGGGTAAGGTGGTCTCCCCACTTCTTCCGCCCCTGACTGGGTGGGGGGGGGTTCCCTGTTGATTGACCTCCCACTGCAGAACATTGAGGGATGTGTTTACATTGTACTAGCCCTTGTAAAGATGATGCTTCTCCACTGAATGTACCATGAACATTGCTTTATTGGATTGTCGATGCTGTTACTGTCATGACTCTCTGTTGAACGCAACTAATAAAGGTTTAAAAAAAAAAATGAAGCGCCAGAGCTAAGGGGTCAACTACATCGCACCACCATCTGCTTCCACGCTGCCATGTTTTAATGTGTCTTCTGTAGTCTCTTATTTTCCCACCTCAGGGTAGCTGTAAGAGTGCGAACCGCTGAGTCCTCCTTCGGCAGTATGTGACTTTATTTCTTTTCCAGGCCCACTCATCATTTGGTGGGCCCCTTAGGGGCTCCATTCGCCCTTGTGTGTCCAGGAAGTGGGACAAAGCTTCCTCTTAACCTCTTGCTGAGTCACTGTTTGCTATGATGGACCCAATGGACAGGCCAGCCTCTAATTCTCTAGTATTACGGTTCTCCACTTCTATATCGCTCCGATTGTCCTTTGTTACGCCATATGTGGTTTGCTTCCACATTCAGCCAAGATCCACACCTTCCCTCACCCTGTGGAATTATATTTCTTTTCACTGTGCTGGCAATTCCAAGCTACGCAGTCACCCTGCACTGCAGCCTAGGCCTCAGATGCCTTCTGATCTCCACAGCAGGTGGGGCACAGGTGTGTGGTTTACCGGAACCCTCCCCTGCTCGATCGGTTTTCAAATTGCCCAGCGCCTTTTTCCAGAGCCCGGGTCCGCTACCACCACTGGCCGGGAGGTATGGCCGTGTTTGTGCATTGCTCCCTAGTTACTCTCTGCACTGCTACTGGCCCTCCGTTACGCCTCGCATTGCTGACTCGTCCTTGAGTGCGCCTTCTCTCCCCAAGGGCTATGCCCTCCAGCCTGCACTCCAGGGTAACACCCCTGTGGTCCAGGCACACAGTGCACCCACTTGCAGTGTTACCCGTCCACCAGGCTAGTAGTTCTCCCCAGCTGGATCACCACCTCAGCAAGGCACTCTGTCCCCAATCTTGTTCGGCAGACCCCGGTGGGCGTACCTGTAGCAGACCTGCAAAACTTTCTCCAGAGGTCTACAAGAGACCGGATTTCTTAATTCTAGAAGGAGGTTGGGTCTGATGTTTGTTCAGCAGTAAGCGAGTGTGGGGACGGCTGCGTCTCTGTTTCAGGATTTTGGGCCTGGGCCAGGCCGAGGTCCTCACTGAGCATCCGCTCTGGTTGCCATCTTGGCCACGTCCCCAGCTATTATCATACTTGACAGTAGGGAAAAAAGTGGTGATGAAATATACGATTGGCTTAAACCAAGACATGGCCTTACTCTCACTTCTTGGGAAAAAAATCGAACAATAGCTAATCTCATCTTATTCATTCTGATAGTGAGTCTACTGCTGATGTGAATAAAGGCAGCAGAGCGTGCATCCCTGTTAAATCAAAAGTCAAGTAGGATGTGATCACTGCAAGTATCACTGCAAGTATCTATTTACCAACACTTGGTCAACATCTAGTCTACTTTATCAGCATATACGGTTTGTACCCATTGAAGCAACTTTAGATCTGACTCAATTTTTGAGGAGCTTAATTAATAGAGTATAATTTCAGGGGAAAAAAATCTTTTTAGGGCCCAATTCACAAATGTAAACTTAGACCTGAAGTCTAAGGGCTCAATTCACAAAGGTAAACTTGGAACTAAAGTTTAAGTTGAGACCTGAAGTCTAAGGACCCAATTCACAAAGGTACATTTAGATCTGAAGTGTAAGTTTACCTTTGTGAATTGGGCCCTTAGCCTTCAGGTCTAAACTTAGACTTAAGGTCTAAGTTTATTTTTGTGAATTGGGCCCTTAGAGTCTCCAGCGAGGATGTGCAGTGGGATCTTGAACTAAGCCACAGCTGCCATATTGATATGTAATAGTCAGGTAAGGAAAGTGTTACCACACATTCTAAGGAGACAACAGGCCCCCATTAGGTCAACGGTTAATAGGATATTCGATTAAAGCAGAACCTGGCTAATGAGCCTTCCTGCATACCCGCTGTAGTGTTTGAATATATACTATACAGGCTGAATTAAGTGTTAACTTGCCAATTAGAAGAACAATAACAGTAAGTGAGGAGACGGTAAAATGTCAAATTGTCATCCTTACGAAACACTCTTATTTTCCCAGGAACTTCAACCCCACTATTAAACTCCATTATTTTAGGCAGCACCTTGTTTTATGATAGTGATCCAATCCAGGTGTAGTTTTATAAAATCACATAACTTTAAGCAGAATCGTTGTTGGTGATTAGAAACAAATTCAGTAGGCCTTCTTCCATCATGCCTGGTATGATATGTTGCTCTTAGTGCCTGCAAAGCTCATTCCATATGAGCACCCACAAAGGAGACCTGCAACCACCGGTGCTATCAGGCTAGATGGACTCACCATTTCCTTGATACATGGTGTTTCCAAGGTGGGGCATCATATATCCCGTCCTGAGGCCCACATTTACTAAGATTGTGCATCGTTGTTGCATCACTATGCGTCAATCCCAAAATCTAGTTTGGGATTTGCATACCCATGTAAAGCCTAGTTCACGTGGCTTTAAAAAAAAAAAAAGAAAACAAATGCAAGGCAGCACATAACGTTGCCTTGCAATACATTGCATCAGGTAGGTGTTACACAGGTGTAATATGGGCTTCCACTGCATCCATCCACGTGTTTTGAGGCAAACCAAATTTGCAAATACTTGTAAACATTGGTTTGCGCAAAAATGGTGCACCTACCCAAAGTTACGAGGAGAAATAACTATATTGAAATAGAAGTTCCTGTGTTGGCGTTAGGCAGCCACTAGTGCGCCAGCATTAGGAAAGAGCAGAACTGTGCCATATCTTTGTAAATATGAAGCAGTTCAGTTCTGACCCTGTCATGCAATGCAGCACAGCAACTTCTCTTGCTACATTGCAGAGTGAAATCATAGTAAATCCTGACTTTATAGAGGACTGATACTTCCAATTAATCTTACAGAACTCCATTACATGTTTATTGGTTGGGTCCCAATAAAGGTTAGTGAAGATATTTATATAAATATTTTTCTTTAAGTATGTGGCCGGCAAACCAGCTGCATTCTGTGTACCACCAAAGCTCTACCAGACCACTCCCCCTTTTAACAAGCAGTGGTAAAGCCAACAGGTCTCTGCAATCTGAGAGCTATTGGCGTGGTCAACGTTGATGTCTTTTAACCATGTTGAATAGCAACACATCTGCTGTTCAGCATGGCTGAAAGCCAAGTATAGAATGGCTTAAGGTGTGAGTGTGTGAATTAACTGGCTGCGTAATAATGTTTTAATTGCAAAATCGTTACAACAAATAAAAAGATCATGCCTATTTTAAAATGCATTCCAGAGTATTCAGCAAGAAGCCACCATTTTTGTTTATTGCAGTTTTATACAGCGCATACTCGACCCGAGGGCATGGGAGGGTTGTACATGAGCACCAGTTGCATTTTTAGAAACAGAGAAAGGGATTAGCCCAGAATCATAGGATGTTGAGCAAACGCAGAGACTCGGATATGGTTTCCCAGCTTCGGAGCCGGCCGCTAAAGTAGTTACGGCACATCGTCGCCAGGTGTTTATAAAAGGAAATATAGGGGAAATGTAAAGAGGAAACCTTATAACTATTTAGAAGGCAAACTTCTTAACTAAACACGTTGAGTGGAAATAAATATGGATGGTGGCATGCAGCAAACATTGCAAGTACAAAACGAGCCAGGATTTGCCCAGAATCATAAGATGTTGGGCCTGCCACCGAAAGTCGGCTGATTGAGCTGTTATGCGACATCCTCCCTCAATGCTTGTAAAAGAAAGCATAGGGGAACAGTATAGAGGAAAGCTTTAGACAAACTAGAAAGCATGCTTTTCCACTGCATACACTTATAAAAAATCCCATCAACAAAACGTGTAGTTTTATAATCCTTGGTGGAAGTTTAAATTGTTGATGCAATCATACCTTAGTCATAAATCAGACTTAAAGACTCGTGTTGCAGAGGTACAGCGCCACCCAGGTCGATCAAGGAACGCGAGCAAGTCAAGAGAGCAGTAAGGCACACGTACACTTGGAATAGTAAAGCGAAAAACTGGATATCACAGAACCAGCATTTCAGTAGCGTGCTCGAACGTAAATTTAATGAGCAAGTCAAGGGAGCAGTAAAGCGTGCCGTACAGTTGGAATGCTACTTGGGGGAGTGACGGCGGCTGGGAGGAGGCGAAGCTTCTAAAAGAACAAGCACTGTGTAGAATGCTGAAAAACAAAGAAAAATGATGGTCCTAAAAACGGGAGCATTCGTTGTTTACAAGTACTTGGTTCATGCTCTGGAGGGAGGGCTAAATACAAGAAGAGGCATGACCATGCCATGGACAAATAGTGACAAAGAATATGAGACAGATGATGGAGCGAGTAAATGGGAAGCCTTTGGACAGGTTGAAGCCCACAGATTAAACACAACACGTCTCTTCAAGATAGCACATGCACTGCCTAGCCAAGACCTAAAAATCGCTGTAAAGACCTTTAATTAAAACCTGAGTTAAGAAATGCCAAATCATCCGGCACAAACATGTGACACATGATATCACCCCCTTTACACAGTCTCGCAGTGAAGAGCTGATATCACACAGGGACACAAAAAAATAAGTAAACCCCTACCTATCGCCCTGAAATCAGAGACCGACTTATTTTGTTTTCGGAAAAAACTGAAGACTCTACTCTTCCAATAGATCTATCCTGTCGCTCTAGCTGGTTCATTGTACTGTTGTTGTGCCTTCTCTTTCTACTCTTGTCTATCCCTGGCGCCGGGAAACCCACTGCGGGTAGCTGTTGCGCATTATAAGTTCAATTAAATAAATAAATAAATAAAAGAGTGAGTTTTCAGATCATGCGTCTCGGTCATAAACAGCCGATGTCCAATATGAAGTGAAAAACATCCTCAGGACATCGGCAGTTGGCTTAGATGCTTTTGTTTTTGTTTTGTTTTCAATTATAGGAGTTGTGGGGTGGGTAGAAGTGCCCTAGGCTCTGCTTGGCATTAAGCCCCATCCCCTCCAAGGTCCTGCAATCTTCCACACTGTGAAATTTGTTTACAACTCGGTACGTCTGCATGTTGCAGAGGTCACAGTGTGAGCACAACTAGACTAGATATATTGTTTCACTCTTTATTGAGCAGAAGAGGATTGGAGTGTGAATCTGAAAAATTTGAGGACATACTTCTGCCTGCCATGGAGATGACAAAGATGGGAGGCAGCCAGCTGTCCAGTTGTTCATCAGCAGTTTGGTAAGGATTACAGTTCATCCAATTCTTCCAAGACTATGTTTTCTAGCCAGGGAGATCCTCACAATCCACACAAAACACACAAAAGTGCACGTTTCTCCTGCTCTTCTGTGAAGCAGATACATTTGTTCTTTTAGAAAAAGAAGTGACTTTCACCCATTTTACAATTCACAAAATGTTTACAACCACCCGTAGATTTGAGGTGTGGCCAACCTTCCCCGTTGCCTCAGCATTAAGACTCTCAAGGGAGAGCCTGTTTTTAGGTCGAAAAATACCAGACAGCAAAGCTGCCTGGTTGAAAAGATGTATTGGGGACATGGCAAAAGTTATCTAGTAATGTATTCTGCCCCTTGCTTAGCATAGGCTTTGTGTTTTGCCACTCACATTTGCTTGTTTTCTGTTTGCTGGCTTTATTTATTTTAGCTCGTCCAGCTTGTGTTTGTCGCTCCCATTGAGCATAGCATGTTTACCATCTCTCTGACTGCCTCCTTTTATGCTTCCACCAGTGTCTGTTTTTCAGGAACTATTCATGTAGCACTCCATGAGAATGCATGTGTTTTCCAACTGCCTCGCTTGTGTACTTGTCTTTCCAATCCTAGCACTCGTAGTGCCATATTAACAAGGGCTTTATCTCCGCTTTTTTGGGTTTAAAAGCCCAAAAAGCGGAGATAAAACTATCGCCCTATTTACAAGAAGGTGCTAACATGCAGAATCGCATGTTAGCACCCTTTTTCCCGACGCCTCACTTTGCGTCTCTAATGAGATGCAAAGTGGGCATCACTGGGCAGTACAGGCTTGCAAATATCGCTGATGGGCACATCGCGATATTTACAAGGCTGCCCCAGCATTTTAGCACATGTTAGTTTTTGGAGAAAACTGCTGTTTTCTCCAAAAACTAACGTCTGCTAAAATCCTGACTTACCCATCCCTAACATAGGGGGTCGATTATGCTGCTACGACCACAGGGTCGTATCAGCAAGGTTATCACCCTTTTTCAGGGAACATTGCTGTAAAACCAGCGAAGTCCCCTGCAAAACGGCGATTTCCCCCACTATCTCTGGAATTTTTATCGCACTGGAGCAATGCGTTGTTGATAACGCGCTACCAGGGCGATAAATTCCAGAGAGAGACGGCGATGAATAACAAAGCGCTAAGCACCTTTTGTGTTATTCATCGCCGTTCCTTGCTGATATGCCCCCAAGTTGTTTCGTCTCCTGAGTTCTGCTGTCCCCCGCACTCTTCACGTTATTGTCTCTCTTCTGAGTCCTTCTCCCAACTCCCTCCATTGTGTTGCTTCATCTGTGCCCTCCCCCTACCCAGGTGTTTCTCTCTATTCCGCCGGTGGGCTGTTTCCCCCGTCCCTGAAGCTTCTATCTGCCCCCACCTTTATTTATTTTATTTAATGCGATTTTATATAGCGCAAACTTTACCCGAAGGTGTCAGAGCGCTTTACATAAGAACCAGTTGCAAAACATAAGGACTTAGGATTACATGCGTTACATAAAAGATACACACAGAAACAAATTGCAAATGTACAAGATGTAAAGTCACACAAAGAAGAGACCGGTGATTATAGTTATTTCTATATACATAGGGAAGGGATATGACTGGATATACTCTAATCGTCACATAGGAATGGTAGAGAGTACAAAGCTCTACTGCATATACTAGTGATTAGAGTTATCTCTATATACATAGGGAAGGGATATGAATGGATGTACTCTAAGAGTCACATAGGAATGGTAGAGAGTACAAAGGTCTACTGCCTGAATGCCCTTACACATCATCAGAGGTGCTTTAAGGGCAGAAACACGTTGACCTCCCCCTTTTGGTCGAATTGGCCCTCACATTTTTTTAATTCTACCTTTTGGGACCCAATAAAAAGTCCTTACCTTCCACCAATAGGTATTTTTAAGACACTGCTGTTCCCCTCTGCACCTAGAGGCATACATCCTAAAACCGCTCTCTCATCACAAGTCACTTAGTGCAGCACAATTTCAAGCAACAGTTTAAAACACTCCAGGGGCCACTTATACATGCAGGAGCTCACACCCGGATCTAGATGGCTGGTAGAAGGAGGGGACCAATGATGAACCTTGCCATCCTTTGAGTGGCTGAAGACTACTTGGTTTCCAAGCATGGGCCACTCAGTGTGCGTAGGACACTCTAGTGTCAGCACCTGTGAACTGTTAGACTTTTACATGAGAGTGAGGAAGACTACTTCAAAAAGACATCGGGCCAGATTCATCAAACAAAAATCCGTTTGCAAAGGGCCAGATTCTGAGAATCTGGCCCTTTGCAAGCGGTATTTTTGCATTTGGGATGCATCATCTCAAATGCAAAAATCGCAATTATAGAAATCGCTAAATTGCGATTATTTTCCTTTAAGGAATCTCAATTTGAGATTCCTTAAATTTAATGCATGAACCATTTCAAAATTGCGAATTCGCAATCTGGGGCCGCTATTTACCGCGAAGTCTAACTACGTGGTAAATAGCAAAAACATAGAAAAATGCACTTTAGTGCATTTTACTAAGTTGTATGCTACACACACACATGTCCTTGGGACATGTGTGTGCGCAACACCAGTGTACATTACCATTTCAGGGGTGCAACAGAGTGTCCTTTGAACACCCTGGCACCCTTGAAATTGCTTCCTTATTTGCGATTCGCTAATTGCTAATCACAAATAAGGAATTACTCCCCATTCATTCCTATGGGCCTTTAGGCCCATAGGAATGAATGGGAAAGCCATTCCTTATTTGCGATTTGCGATTCGCAATTCGCGAATCGCAAATAAGGAAGCAGTAGAAATTGCAAAAAATATTGCGATTTCTACATGCATCCTGTTTTGCGAGTCTTTAATAGCGATTCCTTAAAATTCGCTATTAAGGACTCGCAAAACATGACTTTGATGAATCTGGGGGATCGTGCTTTTTCATGTCTGGAAGAAGTGCATATCTAACTTCTATGTGATGTTGGAACTAAAACAGGTTATGAAAAATTATGTCAGCACACTTTGTAAAAAGATAAATCCTCTAATGATTAGCTAAGACTCTGAAACACGTGTCAAGAGTTTACCCATTTATATCACTACATCAACTGCGATGAAAAGATGAAGATACATATTTAAACACTGCATGTACCAAGGATGAATTGTATGGGGAGGTTCAGAGGCACTCTAATATAAAATGCTGATAATGCTGATTTGAAAACAGCATGTACTAAAATGGATGGTGTCACAGTACCACCCACACCTGTGACTATTGGCATGTTAAAGCACAACTGACTTCTTGAATAAAATAGTCAAACTGCTGGCTAATGTATTTGGATTGGTTGGCATGCATGGGTAACCATGATCTTTAGCCAAGGAGTGGTGGTGGTACATGCAAGGGTTGTCTGTTTCACAATGGATGGCTATGCAGGAGCTGGTTTCTATTTTTTGTAGTAGGTGATATTTTGGCAGATGCACCTGCCCTTCTTCTTGGGCTTGGTGTTAGCCAATACCTTCTGTTTTTCCTACAATTAGAGCCAGCCCTCTTCTTCTATTGGTCTGCTGATGTGCTGTTCGTATTTTTCTTCCACCCACTAAAGCCTACACCATGGGGCAAACCTTACTGACAGTGATGACAATCTGCTCTTTTGCAAGTAGCTCATACTCACACAAAGTAGTTCCCGCCAGTGACTGAGACTACTAAGGCGATGACAATACGTGCCATTTGCACATTTTTGTTGTTGTTGCTTTTAGCAAGTTTTCATGATTTTATAAGGGCGAGAGACCAGCATCTTCCCCAAGAACAACATTTTACAAAAGACATGGCAAATCAAAAAAAGAATCAACAAAGCCACAATGATGGCTGCCAAAGCCAGCCGTATTAGCTTCACCCATGCTTGTTGCCTTTTAAAGTTCATTTAGGTCATTTGTTATCAGATGTTGTCGTGTTGGTGTGCTTATGACAGCATTTGGAGTTGTGTGGACCGTGTTTAGTTTATGAATGCTCTGAACGAAACGTGCTTGTGGGTGTCTTGTTATGTACATTGTGGGTAGTTTGCTTTGTGAATGTCTTCGCTTTGATATTTTCAGCTTTGATCGACTGATGTACCCATAGTTCTAAACAAGATTTTTGCTGTGGGTGACGATTTTTGCTAGTTATGTCTTCGCTCTGCTGCTATTTCATACCTCTCGACCCTAGGCCAACACCATCAAATAAACACCAGCATTTCCTCACACCACAAATGTGATAAAGCTGCAACTAAAACTTGTTTACAACACTTCCTTAATGACAGCCTGTGCCATGCTTACACGAAGTACAAACACACTGCAAGCTTTAATCAAAGCTCTAAAATATGTGATTGCTTGTGAGTGCTGGGTGGTTCCAGAATATAACCCAGATGTAGAGCAAGCTCGGGTAATGTAAACCAGGGAATTTCGAGTCCTGTAATACGTGTATAGCAGGGTGTAGTACAGAATGATCATGAATAATTAAATGACAAATCACAAATGGGTGTCACCTCCTAAAGCGGTCATACCTGTCTGTGTCAGTCTTAATAATCAGGGTCAAGCCCTGCATCTCTCACAGCTCCTTTCTGTATTTATGAACTGGTCTCAGTCTACACTATAATGTTTCTCATATATTTGTGTTTCATTCTCTGCCATGTGATAAACAAAACACAATGGCCTGGATTCAAAAAGGTCATTTAAACTTTTGAGTAATTTGAACTTTTGAGTATTCAATTCAATTCAATCATGCTTTATTCGATTTAGAAATACAAATCATAAAAGCGAACATATTAAGAACAGTTAAAAACAGATAGTCATTGCTAAAATACACATATCCAAATCGAGAGCAGGTGATATTTGTCCAGTGAAAAATGCATATGGTATATTTATAATCAGTTCATTGATGTACGGAACTTTACTACAAGTTTTAAGAAGCAATTCAGTGCATGAATGACATTATCTTCCTCCAGTTGTTGCAATTTTATAAAAGCTCGTTTACATGTTAGAATCCCCCATGTCCTTAAGATTGGTAGTAGGTATGCCCTGCGTGGTGCCTGATAGTACTTGCAGAATAAAACGCAATGAATATCAGATTGATATGAAGAATCATCGCAGGGACATACAAGATTAGACATGGTCCAGGTGTTACGTTGGGGAAAGTAACAAGTCGAAAGAAAAAGCCTAACCTAAAACGGGTAAGCAATGAACGAGCATAAGGGCTAATCACTCGAGTTAGGTATTTTTGTAGCCCTTCATGAGAGGTGATTTGCTGGTATCTAAGGATAGATTGTTTTCCTTTTACTGCGTTCCACCTCTGAGTAACAAGGTGATGTAAAGCCATCTTTTTGATTACAGTTCTGGGTACCTTCTCCATCGTGCTAGGTTTTATAAAATATTCCGGGTGACCGAGCTCGCTAAACATGTTTCTAACATAGCGTAGCCATTTGATTTTGGACACCCCGTCAAGCAATAAGCAATCAGTTATTAAATCCCTATTTAATAGGGTTTCTGGGGTAACCCAGATCTTATGCCAAAGAAGGATCGGGAAAATCCTTACAGTATCCGTTATATGGGAAAAGCCCGTTTCTATATGCAAGATGTATGATGATGTAGTCTTAGATACCCCCAACAGATAAGCTAGGAACTGGTTTTCACAAATTTGTAACCCCGGTGCTTGTTCGATGCCCCAAATACCAGCTCCATAGGTTGCAGTTGAAATGCACTTGGCTTTGTAGATATAGATTAATTCATTGATTGGTTCCCCCCCCAATTAATTTGAAAAATTTCTCAGGGCGCTAATCGAGAGCAAGAATGCCAGTTTTCTGGCATTAATCGCTGCTTGCCAGGAGCTCCCTCTATGGAAATTTACCCCTAAATAGGTAAAAGAGTCTATGTTTTCAATTCTCTTATTGTCCAAAAATATGGGGCAGTGTGTTTTTTTCCTACCCTTCCCGCAGACCATTGGAAAAGTTTTAGAAATGTTTATACTCAGGCCACGAAGCTTCATATAGGTGTTAAATGTGTTTATAGTTCTTTGTAGCCCGAGTCTGGTCCGTGACATTAATGCTGCATCATCGGCATATAATAAAAGGGGGATAGGGGTTCTTTTAATAGTGGGGTAGTCAAATTGAAAGTTCCTCAGGTAATGTCCAATTGAATTAATATATAGAGTAAATAACAGGGGTGCCAAAATGCACCCCTGTCTGACACCCCTATCTATGGGGAATTTGTCGGTGCATTCACCCCTGGGGCCATATCTACCCTTGCACCTGCCTTTCTATAGAGTTCCCTAATGTAAGATAAGATATGACTGTCGATCCCCATGTCAGTTAAGGTCAGCCATAGGAATTGATGATCTACACAGTCAAAGGCAGAACTTAAATCTATAAAAGAAATAAAAAGGTTGCCGCTCTTGGCCTCTGTGTATTTAGCTATAAGAAGAGACAAATTTAAACATTGTTCCAATGTCCCTTTTCCTGGTCTAAAGCCATACTGTAACTCAGAAAAGATTTGATTTTCCTCCCCCCAGGATTGTATTCTGTTTAGGATGATGTGGCCTGACACCTTTGCTAGGGCGTCCAACAGAGAAATGGGCCGATAGCAGGTCGGATCGTTCCTCTTGCCCTTTTTAAAAATAGGAATAACTATAGCGTCTGACCAGGTGGGTATAAAACCTTCCTGGTTCGCTTTGTTTAAAACATTAGTTATTATGGGGGCCCAGAGATCCATTTCATCCTTGTAGGTATCCATGGGGACACCATCCGGGCCCGGTGCCTTGCCCGACGAGCTGTCCCTGATGGCTTTTAATACTTCATCGTAATCAAAGGTTACGGGTAAGGGAAAAGAAGTGAGCTGTTTACGTACCAGGAAAGTGTTAACCTCATCATTTGGAATAATTCCTCATTCGTTACCGATCGCTCTACAGTATAGTTGTTTAAAATGGGATACCCATTGATCGGCTGTGATTGCCTGATCAATACAGTTTACTTCATTAGACTGTAGAAATGGGTCGTTTACCACCCTCCAGAAAGCCCTATGGTCTCTATTATTCGAGGCTTCTTTGAGGGCTGCCCATACCTTATTCTTTAGGGTGGCTTTTCTCGACTTTATAGTATTTTTATAGATTTTTCTGGCACTACGGATAAGAACCGTATTTTTTGGAATTGAATGCAATGTCTTTTTAAGGATTGTTAGTGCTTTAGTGCACTTGCTGTCAAACCACCTTTGGGGCTTAAGAATCCCCTTCTGATATTTTCTTGTCAGTAGGGATTTGGCTGCGGTTAATATTTTAGAAAAGGATTTCATTACATTATTCGGTGTCTCTTCGAGGGATAAGCAGGTCAGTATATCTTCATAATTAGAAGCGACAAGTTGGGCCAGAAAGCCGGTCGGGTCTATTTTTTCCCATTTGATAGTGTATCCGTTTTTTTAGGCTAATCTTATTTCTGGGATATATACGGTATTGGCCACTGTCCTATGTGTTGGGTTTTTAACTCTGATACTAAACACTATAGGGTAATGGTCGGAGTGAAGAACCTTACCCATTTCCCAGGTAGCCACTGTCCCTACATGGGATGCAGAGATTAAGGTGGAGTTAATTATCGTGTTACACCCCCTTCCATTGAAGGTTGGCTGAAATGGTGTACTTGGGGTACAAAACTCATTAATATATGTTAAGTTAAAATAAAAGAGTATCTGCTAGATTCATCAAGCTAAATTGCGCTCGCAAAGGGTCAGATTCTGAGAATCTGGCCCTTTGTGAGTGCAATTTTTGCATTTGGGATTCATCATCCCAAATGCAAAAATCGCTATTTGCGAAATTGCATATTTGCGATGAATTGGATTTAAGGAATCTCTATTAGAGATTCCTTAAATGCAATTCATTAACCAATTGGAAATTACGAATTCGCAACATTTGGTCGCTATTTACCAAGAAGTCTGACTTCGTGGTAAATAGCGACAAAATAGTAAAAAGCACTTTAGTGCATTTTTTTCTGTTGCATGTTACACACACACACATGTCTTTTGGACATGTGTGTGCGCAACACCTGTTTAAATTTGCATTTCTGGGGTGCTACAGGGTGTCCTTTGGACACCCCTGGCACCCTTGAAATCGCTATCTTATTTGCGATTAGCAAATTGCTAATCGCAAATAAGGAATGTGTAGGAATCGCAATTTATTTTGCGATTCCTACATGAATCCCGTTTTGCGAGTCTGTAATAGCGATTCCTTATGAATCGCTATTAAAGACTCGCAAAACGGGTCTTTGATGAATCTAGCAGTATATTATTGAATGAGTTACTAACTGACGAATGAGAAAAATGGGTAGGGCAATCTTCCCCGTTGTCTGATAGGCCACACAAACCAAATGGACCGTGGGGACAGATTGTGCAATTAAAATCTCCAACCCAGAGCATGATGTTATCACCTACCAGCTGGTCATGTAGGAGATCAAAGTCGAAAGAATTTTGCTCAAGATAGCCTCACTCCTATCAGAAGGAATATTATTATAGAGATTTAATATAATAACGTTTTGTGGGGAGCCCCATTGTAGACACAATATCTGATAAAATTCGGTCTCCATGAACCTTTTAATTACAATACCCCCGGTAACAGATATAAAAGTGCAAAGACCCCCTTTATTACGGCCGTGAGGACTTTGAATGGCTGGGGTATGAAAGGTTTGGTAACGATTAATATGGTAGGCGTCCCGGGACCAGGTTTCCTGGAGACAAATTACGTTGTGCCCTGTGACGACCTCCAGCCAGTATTTTTGGGCGACTTTGAGAGGAAACTATATATGAACTCCTCAGGTTTCAAAATGTTTATAGGAGAGGGATCAAGAATATTACACTGTGGTGGAGGTGAATCAACTGCAACAATGGTTTTGCAAAATTGATCATTCTCTGTTGGTAAAGGCCCTTGAAAAATGGTTGGGGGCGTGAGTTCCCCCGCCGCAAGGTAGATATTTAAGCACCCTGTTTGTTGGGGATCAGTTGGCGGAATATCGGTCGTTGTTACTGGAGATTGTGTCACAGTAGCTCCCTGGTGTCAATCCTGGTCGTTTAGATCCATGAGGGCATCATATCGTTTTGACAGGGGGACTAACCAGGATGGTGGGTTGTTCTCTCGATGGATTGGAAAGTTCTGGTGTTTAAATTGCCCGTGTGAGTTCTCAAAAACCGGGCGATTGGTGGACCATGGGGTCATCTTTGGTGGAAATAAGGGATAGTTATTATGTTTATAATGGATGAGCTCGCCACGATGGCCACGGGGGACGATTAAGGCCTCTGGATAAAAGTATGTTAAGGTTCTAGGAACTATGGTGCTGGATCCCAGTTGATAATACCATTCAGCGATGTATGGGACCACCCTACGGTCTCTGAAATTTATGATAATTACATCTCCTGCAGTGTCCTTAGGTCTAGAGCCTATCCACGCTAATCTTCTAACAAACAATATATCTCCATCTATATGGGGGGGGGGCAGTGGCCTATTTTGCTTGAGTCAATAGATGGCTTTATTCTTTAGTTCAGAGTAACCTTCTTTCTTTCCTGCTGTAAGCTCTGGTATGCCTGTCAAAATTATAGCATATGGAACCGCCTCTGGGGGAAGATCTATGTGACATCCTTGAGTTGTTATGGGTTGACCTATCAGTTGACGGGTTGCTGTGTCCTATAACCTTGAAGTCTGAGTGTGTAGTGGTTATTGTAGAAGTGTTAAATGGAGAAAAAACTGAGTCTCTGGGTCCTTTAAGAGTGGAGTGTGTGGGTGGTTTGTTAATCTTATCGGGTTTCCCTGGTTTCGCACAAGGAATATTTACAGTATGTCGCGTATCTTTGAGAGGCCTGACTTTTCCAGTGGTCATGTCAGGACCAGATGGGATAAGTTTAGTGGCATCTTTATTGACTGAACATGGTTCACTGGGTTTAGTGGTCGTGTTGATAGCTACCATGCCCTTTAAAATTTGAGAGTTTAAAATGGTTTCTACCGTTAGTTCATTCAGCTGGTCACCTATTCTTTTTACCCTTTCTAATATAGGAAGAAGTAGGGATCTGACTAGATGTTCTATGTCACTTAAAACTAGCTTAGGTTCAGGTGATTGTTTCTTTAACTTAGATTGAGGTTGTGGGAGATTTGATTTTCACTTCAGTGGTGGCCGACAGGATTGGGATGTTATATTACTATTAGCGGTTTGTGGGCTGGAACCCAATCGGGCTACTTTAAGTTGCCCACCCCGGCGATCACTTCCCCGTCTCTTCCTTTTCATTAAGGTAGGTTGTCTACATGGTGTTTGCGTGGGAGTGTTGTTTACCGGGATAGGAGTAGCATTTGGAAGCTGCAACAGGGAAATCTCCGATGGAGAGAAGTCTAATGAGGAATCCGAGAAGGTTAAATCAATGTTAGGACTTCTCAGTGGAACAGAGATAAAGGTTGGAGAATTTTCCTGAAAAAGAAGGGGAATACTAGTATCAATGGAAGGGGGAATCCCTGTGCTCACTGGGCTGAATATGAGAGGGGGTGAAGACTGACGATTTGTACCCAATGATGACCGCTTGTTTTTTTGAAGTTCGAGTGACAAGCCTGTTTCCGCTACGGATATTTCATGGTCCAAGTTCGAAACAGCTTTAATGAGAAAGTTATCCAGGGTGCCTCTTACCTTCCCCCCGTTTGTTGTTTCCCGCCATTTCCGGGCTTCGGTGGCATTGTCAAAGGTCAGTAGCCTTGGAAAGAGAGAATGTGGGGGATATACAATAAAGGGACGGGGCCCGGCCCGGCCACAGTCGTCCACGGACGGCCACAGACGGCCCGCCCTTTGCCCGGGCTTCGCCCGGCTAGTCCCGCGATGCGTTGAGAGGGCGTGAAGAAATACACAACGGTGGGCGGGGACAGCACGGGAAGAGGCAATGTGAGTGTGTAGAAGCAGGTGGCTGAAACTGTGTTTACTTGGTTTGTCATAACAAGCTGGTTGTTGACTACTTTTACAAGGTTCATTGTGTGGGCGGTTGGATTAGGTGTGGGCCAGAGTTCACCTGGCCACTAGATGGAGTCAAATAGAGAAGTGTCTTTGCAGACTGTGCATACTTTCGTTATGTATGTGTTGAATTTGAGGCAGCTGGTTTCTAGACATCCGGCAACTTTGGACATGCATGTGGTAAAGTTGGTTCAGGTGTTTGTGTTTTGTTTGAGACCATGAGCTGAGTGTCATTTGTGTAGGACATAACGGTCATGCTGTTCACACGAATGATGCTGGTGAGTGGGGCCATATAAGCATTGAACAGTATGGGACTGAGTGAGGATCTTTTTGTTACTCTGCAGGTAGGGTTGGTGGAGGCAGAGGTGAAAGGTGTCTGGCTGATTGACTGGGTGTAGCTAGAAAGGAAGAAGCAGATCCAGCAGAGTGCAGGTCCTTGAATGCCGGATTTGTGTAGGCATTGTGTAGGCATTGAATGAGGATGGGGTGGGAGACTGTAACAAAGTCGGCGGATAGATCGAGAAAGATGAGGGCAGCAGTGTCTCATCTGTCCATGATCTGTCCATGATCAGTTGGACGTCATCCAGGTGGCCTCAGTGCTGTGGTTGGGTCTGAATCGGGATTGAGTGGTGTTGAGGAGGTGGTTGTCGTTGAGGTGGGCAGCTAGACGTTTGAGCTCCTCTGTGTACCACTTTTCTCGTGGTCTGGTTCTAATGGCCTTAGTGGTCTTGTGGGGCCAGGATGTCTGCACAGGAGTTGATCCAGGTGTTTAAGTCGCGATGGCTCTGCAGGGTCATTGAGGTGTTACAATCAGTGGTGTAGCAGTTCCAAGGACCAGGATTTTTTTTAGATCTTGTTCCAGACATGCTGTGAAGATGTGCCGATTACCTTCCTGAGGTGGTGAGGGACAGGTATGTTGAAGCGGAGAAGGGCATGGTCTGGCCAGGTGATGAGTGTGGGCTTGTCCACTGGTTTTCCTGAAACTGGTGGAGATGAGGTCCAGTAGGTGTCTGGGAGAATGGGTGAAGATGAGTCTGAGGCTTGTCAGGTCCACCAGGTCGTTGGTATTGTTGAGGTCAGTGAGGTCCTCCGGGTGGTAGTTGAAGTCACTGAGAAGGATGAAGGCACTGGAGTCGAGTCCTTCCAAAGCATGCTTGGAGTCCAGGAGGTCGATAGACAAGGGTGCCTCTCATGTTGTAGTTGATGTGATGTGGAGTTTGAAAGTCAGGTGTTCTATGACTTGGGTTGTTTGCGAGGTAATGGAGCACTTGATGTGCTCTTTAAAGATGATTGAGAGTCCACCTCTGGATCTGTTAGTCCTATCCTGTATCTGGGGGGGGATAGTGGTGGCAATGTCAGGAGGTGACATAGGAGTCTGCCAGCTTTTTGACAGGAAGAGCAGGTTCAGGAGGTCATCGTGCAGCAGGTCCCAGAATCTAATGTGTTTGGTGAGGGAGCGGGTGTTGAGGAGGAGGCAGGATAGGAAAGCGTGGAGGTATGGAGTGGTGGAGTTGGGTGATTGTGGCCATGTGTGAGGTCTGTGTTAGATGTGTTGCATGTGGGAGTATGGGAGGGTACAAGAGAAGTGGCAAGTGGGGCAAGAAAAGCATTTACGTCATTGACCAGCAAGGCTTGACAATAGCGCTGTGAGGTGCATAAGAGTGAGGAGGGAAGCGGAAGAACAGTGGTGGTGGGTAGGAGGACCTGAGGTTGTGGCACTGGGTGCAGGCAGGGCATGGACAGGCACATTCAGGCTTGCCTTTGGCTCACCTTTGGTGCACCGGTAGCATGCCCGCTTGACGTGTCCACTGCACATCTGTACTCCATTAGGTGGGAGGGGGAGGAGCTATGAGTACGATATGTGAGGCTAAACGAGCAGCAAGAAGGGAGTTAGGTGTGGGAGAATACTGGGAAAGAGCGAGAAAGGAAGAAAAACAAGAAGGTAAGTTAAAGCTGCAAAAATGGGAGGAAAAATGGGAATGGGAGGAAAAAGGCACAGAAAGAAGCAAAGCAAGCACAAAAAGCAAAAAAAAGAATAAGTGTACAAAGGCACAAAAAAGCAGCAAAGAATGATGAGAAAGCAAAAAAAAGCAGAGGAGAAAAGCACAAAAAGGTAGTGAAGAATGATTAAGAGAAAGTGGGGGAAAAAGCATAAAAAGAGAGCAGAGAATGAATGGGAGAGAGTGAGAAGGCACACGAGCAGTGGTAGAAGTGGGCGGGGACGGAAGGGCACGGCGTGCCCCTACTTCTAGAAAATATTTCAGTCCGTTCCCCTACTTCTTTCTGTCAAAATATCGTCCCGGGACGGCAAACGAAAACTTTTCCTTTCAGATTCCAGGGGCTGCTCACACTTCTCTGTTGAGCTCCAGAGGCTGCAGCAGCCCCTCCCTGAGCTCCACAGACTGAGGGCAGGCCCATTGTCATTCTGATTGCGGTCGATTATCTCCTTTCGAATGACAATGCGCCTGGGAGATGCCTTTCTAGGAAGCCCTTGGGCCAGCGGGGAGTGTGGTTAAAGGGTGGCAGAGCCCTGAAGCTACACTGTGCTTTGTTCTGTGCTTCTAAAGCAGTGACAGATACAGAGATATCTTTAGTGCACGGAGAGTTTACACATCAGTGGAGACTTTACACATCAGCAGGGAGTTTACAGTGAAATGGCAAAGTCAGCTTTTCCGCCATTAGCAGAGCCCTGGGGGTTTCCTTGTAAAATAAAACTACTCTGGTACAATATCCAAAGTTACCTGTTCAAGAACAGCTGGCTCCGAGAATGCTGCCGCCCTGACAAGGCACATTTGCGATGAATGCATTGAGTCACTGATCTGCTGACTGCCAACTAAATAACTGAGTGAAACATAAGTAAACAAGGTGGCCAGGAGCCTATGGGCAGCTCAGTAGGGCTGCGCGCTATTCTCTGGCCTATGGGCAGCTCAGTAGGGCTGCGCGCTATTCTCTGGCCTATGGGCAGCTCAGTAGGGCTGCGCGCTATTCTCTGGTCTATGGGCAGCTCAGTAGGGCTGCGCACTATTCTCTGGTCTATGGGCAGCTCAGTAGGGCTGCGCGCTATTCTCTGGTCTATGGGCAGCTCAGTAGGGCTGCGCGCTATTCTCTGGTCTACGTGCAATTATATCAGACACACAGTATGCAGGCCCGAAATCCTAATCTTCCAAAGAATCCCCAGATATAACATCCTCGCTACAGTGAGGCAAAATAAATATTGTGAATGGGAACAGACGGCTTTTAGGCTGCACAGCACTTGGGAACATGTGCTTCAGATGCGGGACAGGAGAGGTGACAGGAAAGGAGAGGCGATGGGACAGGAGAAGTGATGGGGCAGGGGAAGAGGAGGGGCAGGAGCGGTGATGGGGCAGTGGAAGTGACGGGGCAGGAGCGGTGATAAGGAATGGGCAGGAGCGGTACCGGCAAGAGCAGTGAACTGATAGGGGCAGTGAACGGATAAGAGCAGTGAACGGGGCAGGAGAAGTGATGGGACAGGAGACGTGATGGAGTAGGAAATGTGACAAGGCAGGAAAAGTGACGGGCCAGGAGCAGTGACAGAGCAGGAGAGGCAACATGAAAAAGAGATGACTGGGCAGGAGAGGTAACTGGGCAGGAGAGGTGACCGGGCAGGAGAAGTGGCGGGGCAGGAGAAGTGACGGAGCAGGAGAGATGACAGGGCAGGAGAGGTGATGGGACAGGGGAGGTGACTGACAGGAGTGGTGATGGGGCAGGAGAGGTGACGGGGCATGAGATAGAGCGGTAACAGGGCAGGAGCGGTGAATGGGTCAGGAGCGGTGAATGGGGCAGGAGCGGTGAACAGGGCAGGAGCGGTGAACGGGGCAGGAGCGGTGAACGGGGCAGGAGCGGTGAACGGGGCAGGAGCGGTGAACGGGGCAGGAGAGGTGAACAAGGCAGGAGCAGTGAACGGGGCAGGAGCGGTGAACGGGGCAGGAGCAGTGAACGGGGCAGGAGCAGTGAACAGGGTAGGAGCAGTGAACAGGGCAGGAGAGGTGACGGGGCAGGAGAGGTGACTTGGAAGGAGAGGCAACAGGACAGGAGAGGTGACCGGGCACAAGAAGTGACGGGCAGGTGACATGACAGGTAGGTGATGTGATGGGCAGGAGAGGTGATGGGCAGGAGAGGTGACGGGGCAGGAGGGGTGACAGGGCAGGAGGGGTGACGAAGCAGTAGAAGTAATGGGGCAGGAGCGGTGATTAGGCATGAGCAGGAGTGGTAACCGGGCAGGAGTTGTGAACAGGGCAGGAGCAGTGAACGGGGCAGGAGCAGTCAACGGGGCAGGAGCAGTCAACGGGGCAGGAGCAGTCAACGGGGCAGGAGCAGTGAACGGGGCAGGAGCAGTGAACGGGGCAGGAGCAGTGAACGGGGCAGGAGCAGTGAACGGGGCAGGAGCAGTGAACGGGGCAGGAGCAGTGAACGGGGCAGGAGCAGTGAACGGGGCGGGAGCAGTGAACAGGGCGGGAGCAGTGAACGTTGGTGATCAATGTACCTGCTGGAGAGAGATGGGAGCATGTTTTGTCTAGTGGCTGTTTTACTCATCTAAGGTAGCACAATGGGGTAATATGCAAAGAACATGTACCATGCATATCAAAGAGCAATATGTTATGTGCATAGTTCTGTGGGCAATGCTTTGTGTTCACTTCCCAAATGAAAGGACTCTTAAATACATATGGCCTGGCAGTTTGGGCTGGACTGTTCCCATTGGGCGCAGCATCAAGACTGATTTGCATATGGCTGGGTCCATTTCCATTTTCCATTTCATTTATATAGCGCATAACTCACCCGAAGGTCTCAGAGCGCTTGCAGAAGAAACTCCTATCAGATAACCATGCAGGCAGAGGCTGGTCTAAAAAAGCCATGTTTTTAACTGTCTGCGGAATCTCAGGTAGTCGGGTTCCGTCCTGATCTGGAGGGGCAGGGAGTTCCATGCTACAGGAGCTGTTTTACTGAAGGCTGTGTCATCGTTTCTGACGGTACGTACCCTGGGGACATTTACGAGAAACTTGGTGGAAGATCTTAATGTTCTCACCGGGTGGTAGACCTTAAGTTTGTGTTCTAGATATGCAGGGCCATGTCCATTGATGGATTTGTGGACGAGGCCGCATAATTTGAATTTAATACGTTTTTGTATTGGGAGCCAGTGCAAGGTTTTTAAGCAGGGTGATGAGGGGGTGCGGGAAGGAAGGTCAAGCACCAATCTAGCTGCAGTGTTTTGTAGGACCTGTAGGCGGGCAAGCAAGGTGGTATTTGATGAAGTCAGGAGTGCGTTCCCGTAGTCAATTCTACTAACAATAAGTCCCTGTACTAATGGCATACGAGCTGAGAGGGGGAGCCACTTAAAGATTTTTCTCAGACTACGCATGAGGCCATAGCTGGTGCCTACTACTTTGCTAATATGTTCGGACATGGACAGTTTATTGTCGATTGTTACCCCGAGATTCCTCACTGAGGATTTGGGAGTGGGGCATGGGCCGAGGGAGACAGGCCACCAGTCATCGGACCAAATTTTATCTGCCTTTCCAAACAGCAGAACCTCCGTCTTTCCTGCGTTCATCATTAAAAATGTTCTGGTCATCCAGTCATGAATATCTACCATGCAATTTTTAAATCTCAATTTGGTGACATCCGGGTTCTGATTGATGGTGATCAGTATTTGAGTGTCATCCGCATAGGACACGGTCCCAAAGCCGTGTGCTCGAATGACCTTAGCAAGAGGGGACACATACAAGTTAAAGAGCGTAGGGCTCAATATGGATCCCTGTGGGACGCCCTTATCGTTATCATAGAAGTTGGAGGAGTGGGCACCGACTTGGACCTTGGACCATCTGTTTGTCAGATAACTTTTTATCCAGCATAGTGCGGAGCCTTGGACACCAACCTCAGCAAGGCGTTCTAAAAGAATGTGATGCGAGATGGTGTCGAAGGCCGCAGACAGGTCAAGCAAGACCCGTATGGCTGACTGGTTAGAGTCTAGTGTCAATCTTATGTTGTCCACAACTTCAAGAAGGGCAGTCTCGGTGCTGTAGAACGCCTGAAGCCTAATTGTGAAGGGTCCAGGAGCTTGTTTATCTCCAGATGTGATTTAAGGTGTTTATTTATTAAGGATTTCATAATCTTACCAAATAGGGGAAGGAGTGAGATTGGCCAATAATTAGGGAGTGATTTAGGATCGGCAGAAGGTTTTTTTAAGATTGGTCTAATAACTGCTTCCTTCCAATGTAGTGGAACAGAAGAGTGAAGTAGGGACTGATTTAGCGTTTTTGTTATAGCCGGGATCAGAGCAGGAGCAAATTTTGATAGAATTTGAGGACAGGCCGGGTCTCCAGGGGCCCCAGACTTCATTTGGAGTAGGATTGTCTCAACCTGTGTTTCAGTGAATGAAGGAAATTCCCCTAGTGTGAAAATAGAATTGTTGGGGTCTCTGCAATTGCTGGTGGACGAGACTACTGTCTGACCGGTGGAAGGTGACTGAGGAAAACGTTTATGAATTTCGTTAATTTTATCGTGGAAATATACTGCCACAGCATCTACCCATTCTTTAGATTCGTCAAGTGGCTGCTGGCTGGCAGGGGGGTTGGTGAAATCTTTCACTATGTTATATAACGCTCTCTGTGAGTTAGATGCCAGAGATATCCTATTACCAAGATATGCCTTCGTCGCCTCAGCAATTCCTTTCATGTATTGTCTGTGGGCGATTTTATATTGAACCCTGTCATTTGAATCTTTAGTTTTCCGCCATTTCCTTTCAGCTACTCTAGTTCGGTCCAGATCTGGCGTAAACCAAGGTGAATTGTTCTTAGGAGTTTTTGATACTCGGGCTGGGGCACTGCGATCTAATGCCAAGACTATTGCAGATTCCAGTTCTCTGGCAGCTATGTTAGGATCAGTCTTGTCGGTAATGACTGGAGGTGAAAAATGCTCAGCAAAAGAATCTGAGGTAATTTTGTTCCATGGTCTACTCAGTTTAACTTGGTTAGTTTTCCGGGGTTCGAACTGAGGGCACGCGATGTTAAATTTAATAACATAATGGTCGGTCCACAGGACTGGGTCAATCTGTCTAATTTTAACTTTGGGGGGAATTTGTGCCTATAAGGTCTAATACATGTCCCGCTATATGAGTTGGGCCTGTCGGGAGTATATTTAGCTGTAGGGTATCAAGGTTTGTAGTCAGGTCAGCAGTATGGGGGTCAAGAGTTTGGTCCAGATGATAATTTATGTCTCCTAATAGAAGAAAATTCTCTGTAGCTATAGCATAAGGTGCAATAGCTTCGACGAGCTTATCCACAAAATGAGTTTTGGCGGTTGGGGGTCTGTAAATGAGGGCAACTTTCCATGACTCTTGGTTACCTATAACCAAGGAGACAATACACATTTCACCCCAAACTGGGTCCAAACTGGAATGGCATGGTGAGCAAAAAAACTATGGATTTAGGCCTAGATCTCTGTACTGAGGTGAATGTGTGACATTGTTCTGCATTCTGTCCATCAATTGTTCTTTTTGCATTTGTCATACCCGAGTAGGACAGGTATGCTCAGACATGAGTCCCGTGCTCTCCATGCTACTGGAATCAAGCTATCCTGGCTGATGAGGGCTGAAAGCCCGAAAGCGGTCTAGGATGCTTGTTTCTAGTCCAGGGAGAAACTGATTTGCATATGGCTGCCTCCAACTTTGGACTGTAAATGAGGGCCACTTTCAATGACCCTTGGTTACCTATAACCAAGGAGACAATACACATTTCACCCCAAACCGCCTCCAAACTTGAATGGCATGGTGAGCAAAATAACAATGGATTTAGGCCCAGATCTCTGTACTGGGGTGAATGTATGACATTGTTCTGCATTCTGTCCACCAGTTGTTCTTTTTGCTATATTATGAGTGAGCAGCTAGCTGGCTGACATGAATATGAGGGAGCCTTTGTGGGTTTCCGTGAGTCTAGATTCTCCTGAAGAGTCCCTACAAGACAAAAAATAATCATGGATTTCTGAACAATGAGAGTAAAAGCATTAAGGTAACATGTTGTTCCTGCTTACATTTCACACACCTTACATAAACCTGTATTCCCTATGAGTGTTTGCTTTTCCCGCCCCCTGATTCTCCACCCACAGTTCCCCTACTTTTTCTTTCCCACTTCGACCACTGCACACGAGTGAAAAAAAGGAAGAGAAAGCACAGAAAAGCAGCAAAGAAAGTACAATAAAGCAGCAAAGAATGAATGACAATGAGTGAGAAAAGCACAGAAAGGGTAAGGAGGCACTGAGATAGGCAAAGAAAACGACAAGGAATGGCAAAGGCACCGAACGTGTAGGAGAGAAGGAGCACAGCAAGCGCGGACACTCAAGGAAAAGAGAGAGAGAGAGAGAGAGAGAGAGAGAGCAGTTTGAGAGGGGAGCCCCATGGCAGCGCCGGAGCTGAGCCCAAAAGGGGTGGATGTGGTAGGAGCAACGGGCGCAGGTAAGGACGCAAGTGCAAGGCAGGGACCAGGGGAAGCCTGCCTAATGGTAAAAGTAAGTCGAAAAAGTTAAACAGTCAGTGTTTTTCATGAGACAGGCAAAAATCTTATGCCGTCTCACGAATGCATATAATCAAATAGTGCTGGGAGGTTTCCCAGATGAAAATAAATTAGCCTCCAACCTCTTCTCCAGTAGTTATTAGTTTGAATATGTAAAATGATAGGACTTGAAAGTGTTGATTAGTCAATGTTGGATCTCACAATAGAGAGGTATCTGAAAATGAGGGATATATTCACAAGGAAATAGTGTAGCACGGCGCTGCTGCAAATTTTGCAGCACTGCAGCCAGTTCTGCAGCGCTGCACTTCATAATCTAAAAAACGCAGTGATGCACCATATTTACAAGAATAGACCACATCTCTGTGTTTTTCCTTGTGCTGGCACTATAAATACCTGCCTAGTGCCAACGCTGGCACCCTTGCACCATGGTGCGAGGGTGCCTATGTTGCAGGGATGATTGTTTATGTGCAGGGAGTGTCACCTTCCTGCACATAAACGATCTTTGAAGGCAATTTGCTCTTTCTATGAGTGCTGCAGAATGCACAACATATAGAAAGCGCAAAAAAAAGTATTTCTCCTCATAGCACCAATATAATGCCTGCTTTTGCATGGCGTTAGCTTTTGATGATGCCTCAGATTTACATATACTTTTGTAAATATGCCCCATAGTTATTAATTTGGGACGTGGAACCAGTGCCTTCCTAATGTTAGGTCACAACACAGTTCGATGTAAATCTCTGCTTATTTCCCGGTAGGTATGGCACAAGCAGCAGCCAATTCTCCGGAGTATTGTGTGTTAAATTTAGGAAGTAACATACAACATTAATTTAAGAACACAACACAAAATTCACAATCCAATGTAGAAAACTCAAAATATTGTAATAAGTAAAAGACACAAAAGTGAATAAAATGGCTTCAGGGAATCAGAGGTTTAGTTTTAAGGCAAAAAGTGCCAAGAAACTTCAAGGATAAAAAAAAGACAATGGTCACTACAGACCTCGCCTTGGTGTAATTTCAGCTCAATCTTAATAGAGGGGGAGTCAGGCAAGCATAGTGGGTACACCAGTCAAAGTTTTTATGTAGGAACTTTGTCATTTTTCAGTTCTCATTTTCTCCAGTGAAGCAAGACATTCTATTGAAGCGGGGCAGGTTCCTCAAAGTCAAATATGTTATTGTCGAGCTCCCCCTGAAGCCTTCAGTCTTGGCCCAAAGAGCTCCAAGAATGACAAAGCTGTACTTTTGAGTCACCAAGGGTACCTCCATCACAGGGATAACTTTGTCACCCCAATCCCAAATTCTACCTTCAGACTAATGGCCAGATATTCTGAAATACTGGTTGCAAAAAGTGGTTGCAAATTGCACCCAGTAACTAATTTTGTGAACCGACATATGTACTAATAGATCAGTTTGCAAAATAAGCAATCATCAAGGGGTCACAGAACAACCTGCCTAATAACCAGTAGTAAGGGAGGTCACCACTTTTTGAACCCATGATTGCTTACAATCACAGGGATGTCGGCCTGCAAGGGACAGCAGATAGCAATCTCTGTGACTGCATTTCAAAAGTGAAAAAAAATGATTTTTAAAGTGCCTCAATTTTCTGACAAAAATTAGGATTGCTTTAAACAAAAAATCAATTTTAAAAAACATCAATGAGAGTTGGCAGTGATCTTACCTGAATCTGCTGACTGCTCCCCCTGAAGCCATCACCCCAAAGAGAAAGGGTTCCAAAGGCTTCCTCTTTGCAAATCAGTTACCACCACAACTTGTGAGTCAGTAACTTAACAATGCTTTCTGCTGGAATTATGGTTGGAAACCATTGATATATAGCCTACTGAAACAGGATTTGGAAGGGAAAACCAATACAAATACCTTCCAAACACCAAGTTGGTAACCATTTCTAAGACCATTAGGGATTTATAAAGAAATTTCAGAATAGCTAAAGGGCTTTAGTAAATATGTACAAGGGTTATCTGCAGTCACACATCCTGTATTTTATTTACAACTGCAAAAACCTTAGTACATGTTTCCCCTTAAAATCCACCAGTGGTACAAGGATGAATATTGTAGTTAGGCAGAGATCCAGTAGGCTGGATACCTTCCTTTTAAGGTCCCACTAAAGTCTTTTTTCTTGCAGCAAAATGTTCCATGCAGAGAGAATCTGGAAATCTTGCCCGCAGAGGACTCTCTCTCTCCCTAGGCAAACCTCAATACCTTGTCCTGGTCCTCTGGAGGTTAAAAAAGTGACTAAGTCCCAATATTTTTTGACATTGTGATAGTCATTCCTAGCATATCATACTGCCCCTAGGTCTTCATGGCAGCGCTCTCTCCAGGCAGGGCTCTCACAAGGTCCAATGCTGTCCACTCACAACTGGCCCGCTGGTATTTCGTCACCACTTTTTTTTACACAAGGCAGGTCAGAAAGGCAACGAGCTGTCAGGCATCGGCCTTACCATCGGTGTGCAGCTGGCCAAACTTAGGTCCTGTGTTATTTCTGCTCCTTTGGGATCCTTAATGAGTGTCCTGTGTAGCTGTTTTGAGGGTGATTGATTGTTATGTTATGTTATAACAATTAGTAGTGCGTACTAATACCCGCAGGTGTCTAGGCGCTCAGGGTCTACCATACTGTATCAGGAAACGCTAATTTCTAAAAAGCCATGTCTTGAGCAGTTTCCTGAACTCAAGTAGGGAAGAAGTCTTCCTAAGGGAGAGCGGAAGGGAGTTCCATTCCTTTATTGTATTGTAACTGAAACTCCTCCCCCCCACAGTTAGTCCTTTTAACCCTGGGCGTGGACATCAGGTAGGCATTGGCAGAACAAAGCAATCTATTAGGAGAGTACCAGCTAAAAAGGTCCCAAAGAAACTGTGGTCCTTCTCTGTGCAAGGCCTTATGTGCAATGCAAAGAGCCTTGAATTTGACTCGCTGACCAACTGGTAGCCAATGCAATTCTTGAATCCCTGCTCTGATAGACTGGTATTTGGGAGCATCCAAGACCAGTCTAGCCACGACATTTTGTACTGCCTGAAACCTTCTAAGTAAATTGGATTGCAAATTAAGCTAAAACCCATTCCAATAGTCCAGTTTGGATACAACCAGGGAGCTCAGTACTGTTTTTCTGGTATTTAAGGGGATAAAAGGTAATACCTTGCATAACATTCTAATAGTAAGAAAGGAAGAGGACACTACCTTAGAGACTTGGGACTGAAAATTGAGTTTTTCATCTGTAATGACCTCTAAATTATTTGCCTTAGCTACTGGCGTGGGAGGGGGGCCCAGGGTGTCTGGCCACCAAACTGGCGACTACAGAGATGAAAGGTTGCCAAACACCACCACTTCAGTTTTGTTTGAGTTCAGCTTCAAGCAATGCCTGCCCATCCAGTTGCTCAAGGTGACCATACAGTTATGAAGTTTGGTGGAATAATTAATATCCTTGTCGACTGCTGAGATAACCAACTGAGTATTGTCAACATATGAGGTGGGTATTAAATTAAAACTTCTGATCAGGGGAGCTAATTCAGAGACATAAAAACGTAAAAGCTTTGGGCTTAGCTAGGACCCGTGTGGCACCCCGCAAGGCAGAGTAAAAGGTGCTGACTTAAAATTGCCCAAGTGCACAGATTGAGTTTTGTCCGCGAGGAATGAAGTTAGAAGGGAAAGGGCCTTTCCTCCTATCCCTATGGTTTTTAGGCGTTCGACCAAAAGGGTATGGTTCACGGTATCAAACGCCGCGGACAGGTCGAGGAGAACGAGGGCTGCCGACCCTCCACCGTCTAGGGCGTTATGGATTTCCTCTGTAGTTTTTATGAAAGCCGTCTCTGTATTATGACCCGTTATGTAACCAAACTGACTCTGGTCTAGGATATTGTTCTCTGTAATGAAAATAGAGAGTTCAGTGTTTAACAGTTTCTCAAAGATTTTAGCGGGAAATGGTAGCCTTGCGATAGGGCGGTACTTGGCTGGATATATTATGTCCAATTTTTTTTAAGAGAGGCAGTATACAGGCCTGTTTCCAACAAGAAGTGAAATGCCCTTGTGATAGCATCAGATTAAACATGTTAGTTAGCAATGGGCTAATAATATGACTAATGCTTTGAAGGATCCTGGGAGGGCAGGGATCGTCTGGGGATCCTGATTTGGTTGTTGAAAGGAGTGTAGCTGTTTGAGCTAAGGAGACGGGGAGAAATTAAAAAACAACACTTTGCCTGTAACTGCTTGTTCTGCTCCATTAGCATTTAGTTTGGGGTTGGCAAATAGGTCATATATTTGGTCCACCTTAGATTTGAAGAAATAGGCAAGAGTGTTGCAAAGAGTTAGACTAGAATTGGGGGTATAGTCCTTAGGAACTGTGGATAAGTGTTTTATTGTTTTAAAAAAGTTCCTTACTGGAGTTACCAGCTTTTTCAATTTGCAATGTTAAATACTGACTTATTCTGCAATTAACTTTTAAATTGCATGGCCTGGGCCCACGATGGTGGCTTTGTTGGGGGATTTATTGGAAAGAATTACATTTTACAAGAAAGACTAGCATGATGGCCATTTTGGGTTGTGCAGGTTTAAAAGTTGCCCTGGCCAAACCATAACCACTCATTCTTAGTTTTGGATGGGGTGCAGTAGCGGTCAGAGTTGAAGCATCTGGAAGGCCCAAAAAACATGAATCATGAAACTTGAGAGCCTCTTCCTAATCGTTTTCAAAACAGCTGGTGAATATTGTATCCAGATGGAGCCAGCTGAATCTGACGTAAGTCATTTGTGGCCATTGGGGCTACAGGTACAGTAATACTTGCCACAGACGTTAGATAATATAAATAAACATTTTGTACATAGTTCCCAGTACATAGTGTTTGATGTTTGAAGGGTTTTGCCCATTTGGTGTCCATTGGGAAATGTGTTGATATATAAGGGCCATCGTTTGGTGGAGTGTTCTTTGAGGCAAACCATATTGAGAACTTCACACCACAAACTATTTACAAAGTTTAGAACTGTGAGGTCAAAAGATTTCAATAAACCGGTAACCTTTCTACAGGCCCAGACAACAACGCACACAACAGCAAAGAGCTCTTCAGCATCGTAAAGGAACTCTCCAACCCCAGCGCCAACACCAACGACATCCCGCCTTCACAAGAACTGTGCGACTCCCTAGCCATCTTCTTCCACCGCAAGATCGCTGACATCCACAAAAGCTTCAACACCATGACCGCCCCCACCACGCCAGTCACCACCTCCCCTGCGAACACCACCAGCGCCAACTGCCTGATCTCCTGGGCCAACGTCAATGACGACGAGACACGCAAGGTCATGAACTCCATCCACTCAGTATCCCCATCAGACCCTTGCCCACACCTCGTATTCAACAAAGCAGGGGCAGCCATCGCACCCCAACTACGGAAGGTCATCAACATCTCGTTCGAAACAGCGACATTCCCGGAAAGCTGGAAGCACGCTGAAATCAACGCCCTCCTCAAGAAGCCCAGGGCTTGGGGTCCCCAAGGACCTCAAGAACTTCCGGCCCATCTCCCTGCTCCCGTTCCCGGCAAAGGTCGTGGAGGAAATCATCAACATGCAACTGACCCGCCACCTGGAAGACAACAACATCTTAGACCAATCCCAATCTGGATTCAGACGCAACCACAGCACCGAGACAGCCCTCATTGCCGCCATAGACGAACATCAGACGCCAACTAGACAATGGCGAAACATCAGTCCTCATCCTCCTGGACCTGTCGGCCGCCTTCAACACGGTCTGCCATCGCACTCTAAAAACACGCCTCCAAGAAGCCGGAATCCAAGAGAAAGCACTGAATGGACCACGTCCTTCCTCTCAGGCAGAACCCAAAGCGTCCGCCTCGCACCCTTCCGTTCCGAAGCCACCAACATCATCTACGGCGTCCCCCGGGGCTCATCCCTAAGCCCGACAATGTTCAACATCCACATGGCCCCTCTCGCACAAGTGGCCCGCAATCACAACTTCAACATCATCTCCTACGCCGATGACACCCAACTCATCCTCTCCCTCACCAAGGACCCACTCACCGCCAAAACCAACCTCCACAACGGAATGAAGGCCGTCACCGACTGGATGAGGAACAGCCGGCTGAAGCTGAACTCGGACAAGACGGAGGTCCTCATCCTCGGACCCACCCTCTCAGCCTGGGACGACACCTGGTGGCCGATCACAATGGGAACAGCACCGACACCCACCGACCATGCACGCAACCTAGGCTTCATCCTCGACTCCTACCTCTCCATGTCGAAACAGGTCAACGCTGTCTCCTCCTCCTGCTACCACACCCTCCACATGCTCCGCAGGATCTACAAGTGGATCCCGACCGAAACAAGAAGAACGGTTACACATGCCCTCGTCAGCAGCAGACTGGACTACGGCAACGCCCTCTATGCAGGAATCCCAGCCAAACATCTACGCCGGCTACAACGCATACAAAACGCCTCCGCCCAACTGATCGTCAACGTCCCCCGCCGCAACAACATCACCCCCACCTGAGAAACCTACACTGGCTCCCCGTCGACAGGAGGATCACCTTCAAGCTCCTCACACACGCACACAAAGCACTCCACAACGCCGGACCAGCCTACCTGAACAGCAGACTCAGCTTCAACACCCCCACCCGCCAGCTCCAAACCTCCAGCCTCGCCCTCGCCGCCGTCCCCCGCATCCATCGCACTACCTCCGGTGGCAGATCCTTCTCCTATCTCACCACAAAGACCTGGAACACCCTCCCTAACAACATACGACAGACACAAGCCCTACTCGCATTCAGAAGACTCCTAAAGACCTGGCTCTTCGAACAGTAGCAGCGCCCCACCCGCCCCCCAACGCCTTGAGACCCTCACGGGTAAGTAGCGCACTTTACAAGTGTTCTAATTGATTGATTGATTGATTGATTGATTGCAGCAGGTGAACTTAAGGAGTTAAGTAAGTCAGATTCCATATGTATTTATATGAATCTAATGTGTCGATTGCAATGCTTGAGTAAGCAATGCTGCATTGATCTTATCCTTCTTTGCATGGCTGATCTTCCCTACAGAACCCTCCCCATACCCTATCCATCATTGCGCCACTCTGTGCTCAGGGCCCGACTGGCTGTAGCGGGCACCGGGCATTTACCCGGTGGGCCGCTAGGGTGGGAGCCGGTTTTGGGCCACTGGGGGACTGTTTCTGTTACCGGGGTTGGCAATATCGGCCCCCTACAACCAGGGCCGGACTGGGAACCCAAACCGGCCCTGGCAAAGTGCTCGGCCGGCCCTCCGGGGGGTTGGGGGTGCAGCCGAGCTCTTGGCCAGGGCCGGTTTTCGGACGATTTTGTTACAGGGCAGATTTTGCAGCTAAACTGCAAAAACGGCCCCCAGGGGCTCAAAACCGGCCCCCACCCTTGCGGCGCACCGGGGGATTGCCCGGTGCTCGCAACGGCCAGTCCGGGCCTGCCTGCAACAAAATCGGCTGGAAGCGGCCCTCACAAACTGCCTTCAGATGTCTTTTTCTATCAGTCAGATAGAATTTCAGTTTCTTCTTTATATTATTCTTAAAGGACCAGGAAGGGTCAGAGGAGTTGGTGTTGAGATGCTAGTTTATCCTGTGAATAAACCAGTGGTGGTGTATCCCTATACCAGCCCGACAGAATTCCCATGAAATCCCAGCCTCCGTTTTCCAGCACTCCCTCTTTCACCGCACTCTAAACTTTCCTGAAGTTTGTCATTCAAGATTGCTCTAGCCAGGCCCACTATGTGGAACTTGGTGTCTACTCGGTCTTGGCACCAGGCTCACACTTTTCCTGTTATTTACTTTCACCCCTGCTAGTGACAGAGAAGAATGACTGAGAAACTTCTATGGCACGTAGGTCCCCTTGTGGGATGGTCATGCGACAGCAGAGGCTGATATGGCAGTCCTTTGTGCTACCAGCTGATCATCTCTCCCCACAGATAACTCAGTTCAGATAAGTGGTTAGTGTTTACAACAAGTGTTCTGTTCCATATTGAAAAAACAAAGGGATACATGCAAACTAAGAAGAGTTTCTAAAAAAATACAATCACTGCAAAGGATAGACGAATAAATAAAGTAATCCTACACATTTCTTTATATGCCAGACACTGCATTTCTCCATGTGTGTAATACATAAATCCAGGCAGTCTGAATGTAATAGACCTAGAATTCCTGACTATATGCGGAACCATGATGAAAAAGATCACAGTAAATGGCTGGGTACCTCCAACAAACTGTGCTGCTCCCATGAAGCATCCTGTCATCCTGGAGATGAGGTCTTCCATGCAGCAGCCAAGAGTGGCTACCATGGCCACCATCAGGAGCAGCGCACACCCGGTACCCGTCACCACGGTGCAGATCTGCCAGGACAGGCTGGGGATGGCGCTGAAGCTGGCATACCTCCCGCACTCTTCTACCATCACCACCTGCTTCTCTTCCGTCTGTGCCGGGTAGGTGCATCTCCGAAAGGTGCTGAAGGACACGGGCTTGCCCATCTGCGACCCGAAGAGCCAGTAGGGCATGAAGAAACTGGTAGAGCTTGCGGCAGCGGTGAGGAAGGACAAGACGGCCCAGAGGGCTCCAACTGGAGTCAGGCTGCCCCCCATCCCGCTGGACCGACAAATGGAATTTGGTGGCTCAAAGGATTACCATAAAGAGATATCAACCTCAGGGCATTCCTGGTCCTTGCAGTCCACAGTAGCTGACTTTGAAGAAGCAATCAAGGCGCTTTCATCAGACTCATTACTTTAAATTTGGGGCAATGAAAGCAAACCCTCTGCTGGCAAAAACCGAGGCAGGCTGATACTCCGAAAACGACGTCAATGCCTGTTCACCATCTGTAAGTTAAAAAAAAGAAAAGGCATTAAAGACACAAACCTGACAAGTTTATAAACTCTCATTTTAGTTTACAGTAGGTTATCACTACCACCCAACAGTAGAATTTTTTTTAAAGTATATATATATATATATATTCACTGAAAAAACCATAGGTTATAGACTATATGTAGTTAGGGATTAGCATTTACAAAACCTTATTTTACTCGTACAAAACCATTGAAATTCGCATATATAGTTAGTTGCATTAACTATATATCGCGCACCCGCAATCCACTGCTGATGATGTCACATATTACATCATTCATGACATGGTCAGTGACATCACTGATGACATCACTGATGACATCTCAAATGACATCACTGATGACATCACTGATGTCATGTCATGGGAATGTTCCAGAGTCAGGCTTTCAAAAATCCATAGAGGTTCGCAGCTGTAATGTTCAAAGAAAGAGAACGTCACGCTCACCTCCACACTGCTTTACAAGAAGCTGACATGATTCTTCATGAAAAAAACACTAGCAAACTTAAAAGTTGCACCGAATACACAAAACACAAATGGTCGGATTTACATAAACTACTTTGTGTGTATTCTCCTGCATTTCCAACATGCTGAAACTATGCATCTCATAATGCAAGTATATATATGCTTAGTATTCACATACATTTCTAGATCCTTAAAACCGGTGTCCAGAAGTCCAAGACAACCCAAGCGTTGATCCTCTCCCACATAAATCCTGACAATGCGGGGCTTGCTGACATGCCTGACTCTGCTATGGCTGCCTTTAAGAGTGCCTGTCACACCACTGCATGTCTCTTCAAAGGACTAAGGATCCAAGACTTCATCACTCACAACCCTGGTGCCCCTCCATTGGCTGCCCCTCCAAACGAACATCATAGTCAGGATCTGCTTCATCGCCATTTGCTTATGGCCAAATGCTTGGCAGTTCGGGCTGGACTGTTCCCATGAGGCACAGGGTAAAAATGATTTGCATATGGCCAGCTTGGCAGTTCGGGCTGGACTGTTCCCATGAGGCACACGGTCAGACTGATTTGCATATGGCCATTTCTGAACTGGGGTGGCAGAGTGGGCTAAAGAACGGTGATGGATTAAACCCAGATCTGTTGACTGGGTGTGAGTGTTTGATTGGTTCAGATGCTCCGTCCATCACCACCCCTTTTTGTACCGTTTTCATCGCCATCAAGGCAGTGACAGTCAGTGTAGTACCCACCTCACCTTTTAGAAAAAACAAGCATCTCAAGGGACCAATGATGAAACACAAGAAGCTACACCAGCATCAGGCTTAAAATTACAAAGAGCACAATGGAAAGAACCAGAGCAACTCTTCTCAATCCAGGCACCTTGGGCCTCATTTATGAGTTTTTGTCGCAGAGCAGCGCAGCAGGCCTTCCTGCTGCGCCTCCCTGCGGCAAAAGAAAAGGGCAGGAATGCACCGTCTCTATAAGATTCCTGTCCTTTTCCCCTGCGCCAGCGCACAATAGGCTGCCTGCACTACGCAGGCACCTTCGCACAATGGTGCAAGGGTGCCTGCGATGCGGGGATGATTATTTTTGTACAGGAAGGGAAACCTTTCTGTTAAAAAAAAATCACAAGAGGCGTTTCCTCTTTCTATGTGTGCTGCAGAATGCAGCACACATAGAAGGAAAAACGAGGTGAAATACAGATATTTCTCCCTGTTGCGCCTCCCTTTTTAAGCTTTTGGCACGGCCTCAAATTTACGATTTCTTGTAAATCTGGGGCAGGGTCAAAAGGCCATGGATGTTGCTGGGAACGCTCTCAGCAACACCCATTGCACGTCCTTTAATGCAGAACACTGCATTAAAGGGACTGATATTTATCAGGCAGCATTAAGCCAAAAAAAGTGGCTTAGTGCTGCCTGATAAATATCATGCAGGCTTCTGCGCCACCGAACATCACAAAAAGGGAAATTCCGATGGTGTAAGTGGCCTCATAAATTTGGCCCCAAGGATCTAGAGCAAGATTCATGCTCAGAATATTCAGACCTTAATGCAGACATTTCATTAGAGAGCTGAAGGAAGATCTCCCCCTCCACCGATGAGGATCATCCTGCAGCTGCGGCCGGCTGGAGGGGGATTTCGAAAGACGACCACAAGGGAAAATTAAATAAATAATTATTTTTCCATCATTGTCGTCTCTCGAAACCCCCCCAAGCCGGTCCCACCGCCCCAACACTCTTACCTGCAGCGGCCGCGGCTGTCATCCTTACCGCTCCAGCCACCGATCATGAGATTTCCATCTCCACACCACGTACACACATTATCTTCAATACTCCTGACAGTATGTATTGCACTTCCTTTCACTTCCCCTGTTGATCCTCTTGAGTGTGGATTCCTCAGGGCTCACCGCATTGCCTCAGTTCTTCAATGCCTATGTTGAGCAGCTGTCCTGGCTCATCCACTCTGCTAGACTTGGATTCTGCATCTAATATGCACTGCTATGACATGGATGGAACATGTGGGCTGTACAACAGGGCAATGTCCCTGACACGGAAGGAGAAAAAGCCTGGCACACTAGCGATATTTGATGTTTTCTGTGTAAACAACAAAGTACTGTACCAGGCTACCATGGTCTAAATATCATCTAACAAAAAACATTGCCTCCTAAATTGTATTTCTAAAATCATCACCCAGTTGTACCTAATAAAAGACAATAGGACGACTGTGGAATGATATTTTGTACACAATATTGAGGACACAATATTTATATCAGTAGTAAGGGAGAACAAGGGTACCCTGATATATGAACCTAAGGTTGAGATGTGTGTAGGAAGTATAGTGGTTCAGGGTTGTCCTTGATAGGTCCAGAGAGGAGGAGACACGGTGTGTCTTGGTATTTGCCCTAATAGAAAGGGGTACACTCAATGTGAATTGGTACTAGATCAAGCAAGGGAGCAGAGTTGTAGGAAAACAGTTTATGGTTTATTTACATATAGATACAATAGGGCTCAAAAAATTATTTATATATATATATATATATATATATACGTTCAGGTGCTCGCATAAGTGGGTAGGTGCGTGTTGTGACTAAGTGAGAAGTGACATAAAAACATAACATCACATTGACAACATGGTAGGACACCAATTAAATATATACAAATACATGCACAAATCCCTCAAGAACCCTCAGACACCCCGTCGAGCCTACCTAAAATCGCCACTGTATGCCAAAGCAATGGGCTACACATATCCAGTACCCTCTGGTTTCAATTGAATTTTTTTTAAATAACACACGTATAACAAGCTTCATTTCTCACCTACTCTATTCACTTTCCTTGCGATGAATTGCTAGCCAGGACATGAAGGACCAGAGTCATACTCTCTCCCCCTCCTATCCATAAGCACTAATTTCAGACTGCTCACACCTTACCCTGAAGAAGATCTTAACTAAGATGAAGATCGAAACGCTGTCGACCCTTACAACCGGGACTCTATCCATTGTATATATTTAATTGGAGTCCTACCATGTTGTCAATGTGATGCTATGTTTTTATGTCACTTCTCACTTAGTCACAACACGCACCTACCCACTTATGCGAGCACCTGAACATATATATATATATATATATATATATATATATATATATATATATATATATATAATTTTTTGAGCCCTAATGTATCTATATGATAAATGTAAGATCCCCGCCCAAACACATCGTGGAAATTCAGCTGTTGCTGGAACTTCATGAACTAGATGTTCTGTTCATGACAGAGACTTGGACTCACTTAGAATGTGAGGTTGATCCAGGCTGGGCTTGCCCGCCTGGTTATAAAATCTGCCACAAACCTAGATTGAGTGGGAGGGGTGGCAGGGTTGGTGTGATCTATAAAGATACCTGGAACATGGTTACCATTGATATTGATGTTGTTGAAGGTTTTGAATTACTTGGCTTCGCCATTAAGAATGATCATGGCCATGTTTTAACTCGGATTATCTGTTATAGACCCCCGGGGCCTTTAGCATGTATCAGCAGCAATCACTGCTGGAGATTTTCACCAATATGGCCGCCACTGACTGCAGATTAGTGGTTCTGGGTTATTTCAATCTTTGGCTGAATGGAACCCTTGATTCGGGTCATTAAAATGTCCTCCAATCACGTGAAGGCCTTGGCCTTTTTCAGCGGATGGCTAAGGCTACTCATAAGGGTGGGCATATACTTGACCTAATTTTGTCAGGGGCTCGACATCTTAACATTGTGGAAATTCTGCCTATGGACTGGTCTGATCACTTTCTGATTAAATTTCATGTGGACGCTGCTATTCATAATACGTGGGCACCTGATAGCGACGCACACACTGATGTGGGTTTTGCCGCCTGCTCTGGCCCACGCATACGCCATCCGCCTCTGGGCCGCAATCAGTTCCCATGTCCATTCCACCCTCGTTAGTTTCGGATCTATCTAGTTGCGTGTAGACTACATCTACCAGCATCCTTCAGTCAGGAAAAAAGTCCTATTTTGATTATGATGCTTCTTGCTATCCCGACTTTTTTTCAATTCATTACACCGCGGCGGTGTCCGCGTCTGCCCAACTGATTCAGGTTCTTCGGAGCGGCTCATTGATTTCGCCCACACGAGTAAGTGCCTCGGAGTCGCTGATCTAATTCGGCTCGTTTGTAGCGCGTATGTTGCAAACAGACGTCCATACTGATATTAATTTCCCTTGTGTGTCAATTTCAGCGGGTCCCGGTTGAATTGTTCCCGCTCGCTGTATTGATTACTGTGACCAGCGGCCCCCTGTATTTTCATTCTCGTCCAAATACAGGTAGGAGCTTGTTGGGAGCCCTTTGCTAGGGGAGTATTGGTCCTCTGCATGACTTGGTTTTTGTTAAGCACTCACTGGCGCTTTCTCGCCTTCACCTTCCACAGCCTACAATATCGGCGCCCAAATATGTGAACTGCCCTCCGATCTGGGTGTGTACCGCCTGGCGGGCACCGCGCCCTCAGTGTTTTACTTTGCGACGGACAGGTAGGAACTGCTCTGACATAGGCCTTATGTCACTTTAATCTGCCTGACACTATGGTGTGTGACCACTCTGTGCAATGTTTCACTTTCTTTTAGACTTCCATATTTCTACTGCGGTATACCTACACCACGGCAACCTTTGTGCCCACTGTGCAGGTAATATTTGACTTCCACTTGTTTTGGGTCAGAGGAGGTCCATGCAATTTTTTGTAGTAAATATCTGACACCATTCCCTAATTTCCTTACAGATAAAATTGTTCCCGATCCCTGTCCTGAGGAGAACCTTTTACATCTAAGGTTCGAAACGCGTCGACATCCCCAACCTGTGGCAAGATAAAAGGGTGCAGCTAGGGTGAAAATCACACCACTCCATTGGGCCCTAGCAGTGTAATCCTAAAAAAACATTCGACCACAGGCTGTGTAAGACAGGCAGGCACCTTCTTCCATCCCTGTTCCGCCTGTCCAGTGGTTGTTAGTTCTAAGGACTGGTTTCCTTTTGTCATTTCTCTCATGCACAAACAATGTATTGTTTCTATTAGCACTTGTACTTTGCAATTTATTTGAATCAGTACTGTTTTTTGGTGTGTCAATATGTTTTTTGTTTGACTTCTTCACCTTAGCTGTTTGTAGATTTGTAAAATTGTACATTTGTAGATATTGTATACATGATTGTATGTCGTTGAACCAACTGTACTGACAGTCTTCCGTTCATGTCTGTTGACGTTGAAATTTATGAATTCTAAGATTAAATGTAAATAAATCTTCTTGGAATAGATTTCCCCGGTCACGTAGTATATATTGACTGCGTGTGCCTAGAGTTGTTTGTCAATGATCCTGACCAGCCAACCTGTTCTGTTTTCCCTATTCATAATAATCAAGCAGCCTGTATTATGAGTAACTATGTTAGAAGAGATTGGAAGGCACTCCTGCCTAAGAGGGGTTTTGCCCCCATGTTTCAGGTAGAGGACTGCTTTTCTGTAGATAAGCAGGTGGAGGAGAACTATGTATCTCTCTGCTCGAAGATTACTGCGGTTTTAGACTCTATGGCCCCTTTGAAAAATCACAGAAGAAGGGGTAGACTATCAGCCCCTTGGTTTAACGATACATTAAAAAACTTGAAACTGAATTGTAAACAAGCAGAGAGGAAGTGGAGAAGGGTTTATGAGGATAAGGATAAACACACCTGGAAATCTAAGATTGTGTGTTATAAGAATGAGATTATTAGGGCCAAGGCAGAATATTTCTCTAACATTATTCTTAATGCTCCCAATAGTTCAAGAAGTATTTTCAACATTCTGAATAGCTTAACCAGTCCTGAGTGCACTAAGAATCAGAGACCCCCTCTCAAGAACTGTGTGATAATTTGGCTAGGTTCTTCAATCATAAAATTAAAACTAGTATTGATGACCTGGGTGGGGTTCATCAGCAGCCGGAGTCTGGGATCACAGACACTATGGGTCTTAGTGGTATTGTTGAGAGTGGCACTGATGCTCCTACTAACATTTTAGAAAGTTTTGCTATCAACAATATAACGGATTTTGTGCCATTGACAGTGGAGGACTTTAGTAGGGTAGCCTTAGGTATACCCTTTGGATCCTGTGCCACAACAAATCTGGAAAGAGTTTGAGGCAGAGATGTTCCCTACACTTCGGTTAATCTGCAAACTATCTCTTTCTAACGGAGTGGTACCGTCCCACTGGAAACAGGCACTGGTGACACCTCTGCTAAAAAAACCCTCTCAAGACCCGGCTTGCTATAGGTCAATCTCCCTTTTGCCGTTTTCGGTCAAAATTGTAGAACGAGTGGTCATCAGAACTCTTTCTAATCATCTGGAACAACATAAACTGCTAGGGGATGTACAGTTTGGCTTTCGGCCTGCCCATGGCACTGAGTCGGCCTTGGTGACCGTGATGGATGAGCTTCGGATGCGGGCAGACTGGGGTCAGGCAGCGGTTCTTATTCTGCTTGACCTGTCTGCCGCCTTCGATACGGCCAACCATGGGATCCTTCTGAGAAGGCTGAGGGAGGTGGGGGTGACAGGCTGTGCTCTGAGCTGGTTCATGTCCTTTCTTTCTGATAGAAGGCAAGCAGTGTCTCTCCCCCCTTACCAATCTGCCTTTACTAACATCACGAATGGCATGCCACAGGGCTCGGCAATTAGCCCAATTCTATTTAATATCTATATGAAACCTCTGATTGCGGTCATTAAAAAGCATGAAATTAATATTGTAAATTATGCAGATGGCACGTAGCTGATTCTCTCCTTGGAGGGAGATCAGTCGACATCATTGAAAGTGTTTCATGGCTGCCTGCGTGCTACTGCTCATTGGTTGAAGTAAAACTCTTTGCAGTTTAATGTGGGAAAGACCGAGGTGCTCTACTGCTCAGTGGGTAAGGTTTCTTCTGTGCTGCCTAGCAATTTCTGGACCTCCGACACATCTACCGCAGTGAGGCCGGTAGAGAAGGTCCGTAACCTAGGCGTTATGTTCAACAACAAACTTACAATGGAGGCTCAGGTTACTAAAACGGTGGGAGGCTGTTTTACTATTATTAGATCTCTACGGAAAATCTTCCCCCTGCTGCCCCCTCATGTGCGAATGTTAGTGGCACAAAGTACCATTCTAAGCAGATTAGTCTACTGCAACGCATTATTGTGAGAGTCTCCGAAATATCTTCTGGATAGACTTCAGAGGATTCAGTCAATGGCAGCCGAGCTAGCCCTGGGATGGCCCAGAAGTTCTTCTTCCTCATCGGCCTTGGCAGAGTTGCATTGGCTCCCGCTGAGACAGAGAATTCAGTTTAAGTCTCTCTGTCTAGTGTTTAAAGCTCTACATGGGTCTGGACCTGCTTCTCTACGGAGAAAGTTTGAATGGTACGTTCCAGCAGGAAGCCTCCGCTCTTTATCGGCGAGATTGGTTAAAATACCGAGAGTCAGGAAAGTAAAATCAGGTGGCAGAAGTTTTGGCGTAGCAGCTGCCAGACTTTTGAATGAACTCCCATTAAAACTGAGACAAGTCAGTGATCTCTTTCTGTTTAGAAAGATATTAAAAACCTGGCTGTTTCCCAAAGTCTAATCTGGCTGTCAGCCCTCCGGCACACTTATATACTGTACTCTGAGTATGCTAGTGCCAGGATGCCTTCTAGGGGATCGAGCGCTCTATAAATGAAATAAATAAATATTAAATATGAAAGTAAACCGTAAACTGTTTTCCTACAACCCTGCTCCCTTGTTTGATCTAATACCAATTCGCATTGAGTGTACCCCATTCTATAAGGCAAATACCAAGACACACAGTGTCTCTTCCTCTCTGGACCTATCAAGGCCAACCCTGAACCACTGTACTTCCTAAACACAATATTTACATCAAACAATATTTTGGTTATCGATATTCTGACATTTGGGAATTTGTTGCTGAGTCAGAAGAAAGAATGTTGAGCGAGCCGCATGCATGTTACTGCCCACTTGTCATTTAGCTGTGCCAGCATTTGATGCACTGTGTTGACCTGCAGATGCACTTTGGGCACAGAGACCTCCCTCTGATCTATGGATAGAGTGTGTGGTGGTCCACGTGTTACCACTCGCAGAGCCGGTGGTCCACCTGCCAGTCTCTAAAGGAGTACGAACAACAATTGGTCCTGACGTACCTCTAAGGACAAGCCAAAGAGGGAATTGTTTATGAAGTTAATTCACTGAGTCATTGAGAAATGAATAAATGTCCATTCAAACACAAGAGTAAAACAATCTTCACTAGTACACCAGAGAAAGAGATAGAACAACTGAAATGGTGTAGAAAGGAATCCTCTTTATATTACTTATACTCATGAGAATAACACATTCAATGGAACACATGGACAGGTATCCATGGACGGTTACTCAAATCAGAAGTGCAAAGAGAGGTGCTCATGTGTGAAGTGAGTGAAAGAAGGTAAAACCAGATAGGAAATTGACCATAGCATCATAATTTTTACACACAGAATACCGGTTACTAAGATTGGGAGAAAGGTAACCCAGTTTCCTAAGGCAAGCAATTAGAATGTTTTTGTTCAAAATCTGCTTGTTGGGATGATGCTGTTATTTTCTCAATGCATCGTCCAATCTCGGCGATGACTGGTGATATGTAATTCAGGCCATGAAATGGGGAGGCGTCGACGTTTCGACCCGACTTAGGCGATGAGGGAAATTATGAACCTCCACATGCGGGTATTCATCAGGACAGGGGGAAAGATGGGGGCAACCTAAGTAAATGAAAGGCAATTTAGAACCTGTCTCACTGGTGTACATGTATTCAAAAACATATGTTAGTTAAAAGATACACTGACCATAGTGTTTGCCTGCCAGGCAAAACAGGTCAATCAGTCAGTGGATCTTTTAATTAACATATTTTTGTATACTCGTACATAAACCACGGAGGTTCATAATTTCTGGAAAAAAAGAATGTACCCATAACCATGCAAGGGTTTAAATATGTGTAGTACAATCAAATCACATTGAAGAGCATTTGTGACTGTGTTTCCCTGCTGGCCTTCTTGTAAGGATTTTCTTAAAAGTTGGATATCTTGTGGGCATATGTGACAGCATCCTGTATACTTTATTTTTAATTTCCAAAATGGAGGATGGGCAGTCTGGGACGATGGATAAAAAAAATGAACAATGTGGGATCCCATGCAATTTGAAGCAAGCGTGCTGCAACCTTTAGGGCAAATCATTTTTACAAAGTATGGGAGCAGAAGGAGTGCACGTGGAACATATGTTAGCAGCCCAGTACTATGGTGCAGCTGCAAGACTCTTGCAAAAAGTAGTCAATAAAATATAAATGAAAAAAAGAATGCATGAAGGACCTGGGGAGCAAATACAACCCGCTCCATAGCAGTGTACAGCTGCCCGGCCCTTGCAAAAAGTGAAACCCAAGATGAATGCAAAAAAGTAAATCGTGGGTGTGGGGAAGAGAGTGAGAAAAGCAATGCACTCCTTTTGAGTGCTGAAAGAACACAAGGAAAAGTAGTTCCCCTTACGTCAGCAGCTGAGGGATCCAACTTTACCCATCAAAATGTTGTGGGCTCAAACTGCTTCTTGGACAGGATAAAAATCAAAATGCAGAATGAAGCCATAGTCAGGAGCAGAGTGCTGGGATGGAAAAGAGAGCCATTGTATCGTAAGCAAGGGGTAGACACATAGCCCATTCTGAGTTTATAATGAATACAATCCATCTGCTAACCAAAAGACATCTGAAGTTGTCCATAGGTGAGACCTAAAAGTAGAAGCTTCCTTCAGGAAAGAGGTGGAACTGGGTATCTACAGAGACAGGATCACTGAAGTTACTAAAAACAAGGCATGTGTTAGTTTTGGCATCCTTGGCGTGGTTTTTACCCTTCTTTGCCTTCAGAGCTCAATGGAGCTCAGGCCGGCTACAGGGACCCAGTTAGGTCCGCTGAACCGAGTACCTTAAATTCTAGTTTGCTGAGCTTTTTTAGGATTATACATAAGAGTAGGTGTCTGAGGCCCGGTATTTATACCTAGTTGTGCCTTTGAAGTGAGGAGAAGCTTCTAGAGGCATGCCTTTGAAGTGACCAGGTGCCCTGCCTTCTTGTTATGTTCTACCATATTTATACAGCGCATGTTCACCATAAAGGTTTCTTGGCGCTGGGTAGATCGTGTACCCATAATTGTAACTGCAACAAGTATGTTAACTGAGGGGCATATTAGCAAGAAACTTGTTAAAATTATCGCTGTTTTAGCAGCAGGAAACTGCCACTAAAACTGTAATAATGAGCTTGCTAATATGCGTTATAGAATTCCAATAGAAGCCCAGGTTAGATGTCCTGCACATCTAACCTAGGCTTCTATTGGAATTCTATTACGCATATTAGCAATAGAACCGCACCCTTGAGCACTTCAAACCTTACGCTGTACCCTACCCAAGTCTTAATCTTTCCTGCATACCTGCTTGTTTTTCATAGATGCTCACAGCCGTTCTCACACGGAGAGGAGCAGCGTAAGGTTTGAAGTGCTCAAGGGTGCGGTTCTATTGCATACAACTATTGGAAGAGGCGTAGACGCGTAGAGGGATCTAATAATGTATGCAGGTAGCATGACGTTGTGAAGTTTTTATGTAGCACCGTGGTTTAAATGGCAGGTGTTACAACGAGGATGGGCGTGGGGGAGGTTGCCGCAGGCAGTAAAAACTCCATGAGGTTGTTACAACAGGAAGGTGAATTGTTTTGCTTTAATTAATTTTCACGAGTAAGAGGGTTGTGTTTTATTTACAGTACGTAGTTCAGCAATAAACTAATTATTGACTGTAAAACATTTTTGTATGAACATTATGGTATTATATCATGAACTAATGGAGGTTTATTTTAATCTTAACAGCTACCTCTGACAAAGGGCTAAAATATAAGCCCGAAATGCATTGGGACATTTTATATCTACAGCTGCTTTACATACATTTTAAGTCCCTCGTGATGTGGTAAGAGGCCCAGATCGGCACAGCCGCCTCATTTGAAAAATCTTATTGTGAATTATCAAAAGAAATGAGATAAACGTTTTGTATGGAATAAACAACAAGTTTGAAATAAAGTTTGCAAAGACCGTTTTTGAGCTGTGCGATTGGAATGCAGGACCGTGATTTTGCAATGGTTTTTTGAATATTTCTAGTTCTAACCACTTTGTACCTGCAGCCTGTATCCTAGGTCACATGACTTGGTATAGCTGGCAGTTGGTCTTTGTCTATTACTCCCAGACAGTGAGACATAGGGGGAATAGGTTTAGGTGTGGACAGGAGGGGCCATCTCTGACTTGGAAGGGAGGAGGAGCTGTCACCTACCACACTTGCATAACACAAAGGCTCTGCCTCAGTACACTCACAAATGGTTTCTTACTAATCTTTTGTGCTCCCAGACAAGCTGGCAGAGACGGAGGAAATTCTAAAAACTTTTGAGGATAGAAACTTCCAGAAACTTCTCTTACTTTAAAGCTGGCACCAAGTATAAATGTTGAAACCTCAGACCCAAGTCTTTAGTACACCTGTGGAAGACTCCGACGGGCAGCTGCGCTACTCTAATTTAAGGACTGCTACTCTGCTGCTTTGCTGTCTGAGTGAAAAGGACTGGACTTGCATCTTGAACCCAGGGCCACCAGAGTGACTCCAAGGGATAGTTGGCTGGCCTCCTGATCAGAGCCACAGGGAAAGAAAAGCCTCAAACCATCCTTCAACCCAGCACCTGGACTCTGTCTGCTGTGAGCCTTGGCCCCCAAGTGGTGCCACCCCAGTACCGGACCCTTGCAATTGAGACCAAAGGTGCTCTGCCACCCCAGCTGTGGCCCAAGCAGAACCAACACAGCGCAAAGCCTTGTATTGAACCACTGCTGCGCAACACATCCCTGACACAGGATATCACAGCTTCTCGGAACTGCCACTGCATGATGCATCCTTGGTGCAGGACCTTGCATTGCAGCCCCTCAGCTCCCCGACACGTCCTCAATGCAGGACCTCGCATCACAGCCCCAAATCAACACTGCACAACACATCCTCGACAAGGGACTTTACAACCCTCCACAACCGGGATTTGAGAAACTTTGTTCAGCTGACCCAACGGAGTCACTGTATCCATATCATTAAAAAATTCCAGTACCAGTAAATCCAATACTGAAATCCTGTATCAATATAAAAAGATGTACTTTCAGTGAAGGGTCTCTACCAGATAAAGATAACATGGGACCTAACAATCACCCTGATTCTGATCATACTACCACCAAAACTATGTGCAGGCTTTACTGCCTTGGCAATGAAAACTCGTTAGGGGATTGTTAGTCAATGAAACCAAGCTGTGCACTGCTGATGAGCCCAGAACTAGACCAAAAACAGTCCTCTTATGTTTGTGTTCCACTTCAGGGAGGGACTGGCTTGGCAATTCAGGCTGGACTGTTCCCATGAGAAGCAGGGTAAAGACTGATTTGCATATGGCTGGGTCCAAACTAAAGTGGTATGGTGAGTGAAAGAACAATGGGTTGGGATGCTACCCCGAGCGACTGCCAGTGGTTAGACAAATTACAAATCTTTTGTGTATTTAATGTACCATTCTAAGAGGCTGACATGGGTCCCATGCTCACTGTGTCACAGGAACCAAGCTGTGCCTAGCTGATGAGCCCATAACAAGGGTGGAACCGGTAGGACCTGGCTTCGCAGTTCGGGCTGGACTATCCCCATGAGGAGCTGGGTCAAGACTGATTTGCATACTGCTGGGTCCAAACAGAGATGGCATGGTGAGCAAAAGAACAATGGTTTGGGATGCTACCCCACCGATTGCCAGTGGTCAGACAAATTGTATGCATTCCTACCATCACCTTTTATGTGCTTCATGTACCACCCTTAGCTGCTTGGATATGCCCAGATGTGGGTCCCATGCTCACTGTGTCACTAGAACCAAGCTGCACCCAGCTGGTGAGCCCACAACTAGTGCGAAACTGGTCTTGGGTTGCTTGTGTTCCTGTTCAGGGAGGACTTGGCTTGGCAGTTTGGGCTGGACTGTTCCCATGAGGAGCAGGGTCAAGACTGATTTGCATGTAGCTGGGTCCAAACTGTGGTGGCATGGTGAGATAAAGAATGATGGGTTGGGATGCTACCCAGAGTGATTGCCAGTGGTTAGACAAATTGCAAGCATTCCTCCCATCACAATTTGTGTGGTGAGCAAAAGAACCATGGGTTGGAATGCCACCCTGAGCAAGTGCCAGTGGTTAAACAAATTGCTACTCCTCCAATCACCTTTTGCATGTTTCATGCTGTCTCTCACCTTGTCTAAAAGACTTTTTTAATTGCCTTTTTGGCAACTCAGAGAGCTCAACTAGTAACTGGCTACTAATTTGCTGCTCCTTTTTGGGTCTCGTAGAGGCGTGGGTGGAGCAGCGAAGCTGCTGCCACACCCTGCGAGAGATATTGTTCTAAAAGGGTACTGTAAGCCCCGCCCCTCCTTTTCATTGGGTAACGTCAGCATTTAGTGTAAACGCTGGCTTCCCATTGAAAAAGAGGGTTTTCAGTTGCCGCCCTGTCCGCTTTTTAGACAGCCCCTACGGACACAGTGGCCTGTTTTACGACTGTGGTAAAGAACTTTTCTTATCTGCTTGTTTATTTTAACAAGCAGATATGAACATTCTTCACCACAGCTGGAAGCAGACACGGAGAGCAGAGGCGCAGGGGGGCACGGGGACTGCAGCTCTCCCCCCAACCACCCATCCTGGCCGGGCTCTCCCTCCCAGCGTCTGCCGGCAGACACTGCAGCAGGGGAGAGTATCTTCCCCGCCCTCCCACCTTCAGCCTCTTCCTGGTCTTTCCTGCAGAGGCCTGTCACTTGTTGATATAATGTGAACAGAGACATCTTTTGTGTGTGTGTGTGTGTGTGTTGGGGTGGGAGTGACTCACTCAGTAAAGCAAACTTCAGTGTAGTCTTGAAGACAGTGTTTGAAGACGTGTTTGCCACATTCCCACTGCATCTCGCTCCTCCCTCCTACTCCTCCAGTACTGCCGCACTACCCCCTTTCCCCTCCTAGGAACACCTTCCTTCTCCCTCCCTCGGGCCCAGCAGAACCACTTCCCCTCCTCAACTTCCCTTTCTCTCAACCCCCCTCACTCTGCCAGATGACCGTTCCCTCACTGCTACCTCTCCTAACTGACAGGGCCTCCTCAACCAATGCACCTCTTTTCCTCCCAAACCTCCTACACTCCCATGACGCCACACAGGCCTCCCCCCTCCTACTTCCCTGCCGACGTGTTCCGCACATTTCTCCCTCTAAATTTGTCCCTAATTCCTCTCCCTCTTGCAACACCAACAATGACAACTCTCCCTTAACCCCCAATTCATTTACTCCCGCTCCCAACCTCCACCTTTCCCCACCTGTGAACCCCACCCCCCAACACACCCCCTGTCCTCCCACCTCTCCCTGCCGTCCACCACCAATTCCACCCCCCCTTATTTCAATCGAGCCACCCAACCTTCCGTGCTCTGCCTCTTTCTCACTGGAAAATACGCTAGGCTCTCTGATCACCTCCATCTCTCAGCTGACAGCTGCCATTTCACTTTTATGCTCTAAGATCCCCACCCCTCCATGCACCTCTACCCCCTCGCAACTTCCCCAGAGATGCACCTCGCCCCCTCACCCCAATACAGCCAAGCTCAACCCTTCGTCTGCAAGCATCGTTAACTCACACAAGCCCTTGAACGCCACCCTTCTTCAACAGGCATACCCTAGCAACCCCACTGTCTACACTATTCCGACAATCACCTCTGTCAGAACAAAGCGTCCACCTAAACCCTCCCGAGCACCTCTGCAAATGTACAATATCCCGATCACCCTTCAGAGCCCAAGTGCCCCCGTCACCAAAACAGTCTTGACAGAGCTGCGCTGTATGCTTCACAACTGCAGATCTGCAGTAAAACACAAACTTGAAATCTCCGACACCATCACCCTTCACAAACTTGACATGCTCTTCCTCACAGAGACCTGGTTCAAAGATACCTCTCACTCTATATTTGATCTCCTATTACCCACAGGTTATTCCATATTTAGGAATGACAGAACTGAAAACACGGGGGGAGGTGTTGCAGTCATCTTCAGAAACGCCCTCCAACTTAAGGCGTCTCCTAGCAGCTCCTCCCACACCTTTGAATGCCTTTCTCTTGAGCTTCAATTGCAACACCGTTCACCGCTCAGATTCCATATCATTTACCGCCCGCCTTGTAGCAGTAGCTCTTCGTTTATAGAAGATCTCAAAGACTTCATCAGCGACCAATACTCTCAAAGTGACAATCAGACCATCGTGGGTGACTTCAATCTCCACTGGGGCGCACCACAAGACTCCTCTGCGAACTCACTGGCCACCTTCCTCTCGGCAAATGATCTTATCCAACACTGCACTGAACCAACCCACTCTAAGGGCGCAATCCTGGACCTTGTTATTTCTAAAGCAGGCATGCTTTCTACTACTACCCCTATTCATGTAGATTGGTCTGACCACCACCTCATCCCATTCTCTCTTCAACTTTCACACTCTATAACTCTTGGCCAACCCAAGAGGGCCATCTCCTGGTTCCGTGATGCCAAAAACATTGATGTCGGTCCCCTCTGTGAATCAGCTTTGCTTTCACTTCCAAGGCTAGACCCGAACATAGCTGTTGACGATCTCACCTCCCAATGCCTCACAGTTCTTGAAGCTGAAATTAATAACGTCGCTCCACTCAAAAGCAAAAGGATAAGGCCCACTCCCTCAGCACCTTGGTTCAACAAATCCCTTTATGAGGAAAGGAAGCAGCTAAGATTCCTGGAGAAGCAATGGCGGCAATTGCCTTCCACTGACAATTTAGCCTTGCTTCGCACAGCAAGATCCAAATACCACAAGCACATCTTCCTTGAGAAAGCGACGCACTTCAAAACCCTCCTTGATTCCGCCAAAAATAGACCCAAAAAACTATTCGATCTCATCAAGACTCCAAGCTGCTCTCCCCCAACCTCCAAGGTGGAGGATTCTACAAAGAGAGCAGCAGATTTCGCTACTTTCTTCGATGGAAAGGTGAAATCACTTGTGGATCAGGTTGCTCATCCTACACCTCCAGAGGAGCGCAAATCCTTAGCCATTTGGCAGAGCTTTGACCCCATATCTGAAGATGCCCTTCTCAAATGCATACGCGAAACAAAGCCCTCCAACCACTCGCTTGACCCTATCCCCAGCGCCATTGCCTTTGACTTCTATACCCATTCCCTCTCCTATTGGACCACTCTGATCAACCTCTCCCTCTGGCAAGGCTCCCTTCCTGTCCCCTTCAAAACTGGGCAGGTCACCCCTCTGCTGAAAAAGCCCACTGCTGATGCGAATGACCTCAATAACTACCGCCCCATCACTAACCTTCCCTTTCTTGCAAAGATAACGGAAAGATGTGTAGCCAAACAACTCTCTCGTCATATCAAGGACAATGATCTTCTTGACAATTGTCAGTCCGGCTTCATCCAAAACTGCAGCACTGAAACAGCCCTACTGCAAGTGGTTGATGATGCGCTGAGGATACTCGACTCAGGGGGGTCCTGTCTGCTAATTCTCCTTGACCTCTCCGCAGCCTTCGACACTGTTAATCACAACACCCTCCTCAATATTCTTCAACAGAGAATGGGCATGGAGGGCACTGTGCTTAAATGGTTTGCATCCTTCCTCTCTGACAGATCTCAAATGATCAAAATAGCGAACAGTCTTTCGTCTCCTGTGGCGGTGGGTCAAGGTGTTCCCCAAGGCTCTATACTTGCACCCACACTGTTCAATCTCTACTTAGAACCACTGGGAAACCTCCTAAGCAAATCCGGGATTCACTATCATCTCTATGCAGATGACACTCAACTCTACCTCAAGGTTGCCTCCCCTCATGATCTCTCCATCCTAAAATCTACTCTTGACTCCATTCAAAACTGGATGTCATCTCATCAATTAATTCTGAATCCCTCCAAAACTGAATTCCTCCTCTTCTCCTCCTCACTCTCTCCTCCCCCGGTTCAATCATGGATGGATCAGATGAATCTACTAAACAACAAACCCATCATTGTCGACAGCGCAAAATCTCTTGGTGTCATTCTAGACAAAAAACTCAATCTAACTCCCCACATCAATTCTATTGCAAAATCTGCTCGCTACCAACTGCGCCTTCTTTGGGGAATCCGTCGCTTCTTCCCGGAGCAGGACCTTATAACCCTGGTGCAATCGCTGGTCCTCTCCAGACTAGACTACTGCAATTCTCTTCTTACTGGCCTCCCCAAATCTCACCTGTCCCCACTTAAGTCTGTCTTCCATTCAGCAGCTCGTTTCATCTATGGGGCCAAAAGAAGCGATCACATCACACCGTTGTTATCCACCCTCCGCTGGCTTCCCTTCGAGGCTAGAGCTATCTACAAGACCGCTTGTATCACCCACAAAGCCTTGCACTCCTCCTCTCCCCGCTACCTGGTGAATAAACTGAAACTCTCTGGAGGCTGTAGACCTTCACGCAATGCCGAGAATCTACTGCTTGAACCTCCCACTTTCAAGAAGGAAAGAACAATGGCCCAATCCTTTTCAGGCAACGCAGTGAGAATCTGGAACTCGTTTCCGCCTGAGCTCCGGACCACCGCCTCCTCCCAGGCCTTCAAAAGGGACCTCAAAGTTCTCCTCCTCCAGAGACACTTCCAAAAGTAATTCACGTCCTCTTGCTATTCGGAGGAAGACTTCCCACTACTGATATTTTTTACTTTCCATGACCATGGGAGTGCCTTCCCAGTGTTTTCCTGTGGTGGGAGTGTCTGCCTTTTTGCAGTATTCTCCATGTACTTGTGTTCGGTGCCCTTTTGTAACATGCACACAACACTTTGCCCTTGTAACACACGGTTGCTACCTCTCACATGTTTTTACCTTTGATACTTGCACAAGTGCACACACGGTTGCTACCTCTCACATGTTTTTACCTTTGATACTTGCACAAGTGCCACCTTGCCTACGTAACGCCTGTTCTTGTGCCTAGCACTTATTGCAGTATTATACCTCAAATTATGCTCTGTTTTCTCTTATAACTGCCCACTTGTCACTTTTCCTCTTGTGCACTTTTGACTACCTCATGTATTTTTGGTTGTTCACAATTTTTACTACCTCAAGTATTTTGTTTGCTCACAATTGTCACTATTACCTTTACTACCTCATGTATTTTTGGTTGCTCACAATTTTTACTACCGCAAGTATTTTGTTTGCTCACAATTGTCATTATTACCTTTACTACCTCATGTATTTTTGGTTGCTCACAATTTTTACTACCTCATGTTTTTTGTTTGCTCACAATTGTCACTATTACCTTATGTAAGTAACGTATGTTTTAGTAATCTGCTCTTCTGTAATGTTTCTCATTATGTTTCATTTCTGTTCCTAATGTGAAGCGCTCTGACGCCTCCGGGTAAAGTCCGCGCTATATAAAAATGCATAAATAAATAAGTAAATAAATAAATAAATAAAGACAGGAGTCGAACCGGACTCGGACCCCTGACCCCATCCCCACCCAGTGATCTGTACATCACTTAATTCAGTGTGTGCGGGATTGTTTGGGGGACTTATGAGGGGAGCCAGTGACAGACGGAATTCAGATATTTCAGGAGTCTGTGTTTGATGCCGCTCCGAATGTCCAATTTTACTAAATAAATATCAAAGACAACCCAGGATGGGCCCGCACGAAGTTTCCTTGGCTTAGAATCCCCACCCCGCCCCCCCTCCCCCACACCCTTGACACACGGAATGGATTTATAGACATGTGGGTGGTGTAACGCACAACGACGAGGCCCCTCTACAGAATGCTATCAGAGGCCCCGCCAGCCTCATATCTCACAGCCATTCTTACATCTTGGGTTTAGTCAGGGGCGGCTCTAGGCTCATGGCGGCCCTGGGCAGGGAGCGTAGGTAGGGGGCCCCGGAAGAGGGGGTACGGGTGGGGCGGAGCGCGGAGGCCAGTGAAGAGGGGGGGTGGGGAGGTCAGGGTGTTTGGAAGTGGAACAGAGCCGGAGGCTGCCAAATCCCTGCCAGGGGCCGCCAGGCAAATACATATCCATCCTCAGAGGATTATTATATTAAGGATATATATTGGCGTGGTGGCCCCTGGGGTTTGGTGGCCCTGTGCAGGTGCACAGCTTGCACATGCCTAAGGCCGCCCCTGGTTTAGTGGGGGCTGAAGAGTGCCCCCCCCCTCACAACCGTACAACTTGTGCTGCAAAGTCTTGTGGGACACGCCTCTGTGATTGATGTGTTTAATGAATGCTTCTACAACCCTTTTCCTTAATTTGAGAAGGCGCAAAAATAAGATGAGCGGAAGGGAGCAGAATGTGATTCTTCCTAATCACTAAATCAATATAAAGGGTTGTCCTGAGGTGCGCCGCTGCAAAGGTTCAGTGGCACTTTCTATAGGTTTGTATTTGTGTTTTTTGCTATTACTTTTAAAAGCTGGAGCGCAGACCGGAAGCTCTTTAAGCCAGTAAAGATTGGAGCCCATTCCTGGCACGTGACACGTGTGTCTGTCATGGCTGCAGTCCAGGCCTCGGCTGAGCGCAAACATGCTTGTTAGAATGTGGATGTAAAAAATGTGGGAATTTGGAGAACAAGCTGATGTTAGGCAGATTATGTAATTTTCCTTAATTTAGTACTGCTCTGTCTAGACATTTTCGAGCCAATGTCCAGAAATTATTTCACTGCCCTCACGCCGCGGCAGGGGTGATCAAATCCAGTACTTAAGTTGAATTAAATCTATTTATATCCAGATGCAGTGAACAATCTTCCTCTTTCCCATCCCGATCCCTTGTCTTCGATCTACGTCTGAAAAGGATGAACAATAGCTCCTGTGACAGAATTATTCGTCCATATTCCAGATCTATTTGTTCATTTGATAAATATTCTTCGTACTGAAAGTTTTGCCTTAATTTCCAATAAAATGATTCGGTGACAATTGTTCTACGTTTATTCTTGACGCTGTAAGGGTCCACTGCGACGTATATGAGCAGATGGCAACATGGTACATTGGGAAAGGGACTTCTGTGACGCTTCGATCTGCACAGACCCCCTCGCGTAGCTGCTTTTATTCCGAGCGTTACATAATATCACGCTGTCGGTTATAGGGTCTTATTGTTCGTTCAGCATGGCATTACTACATTTCAAAGTGTCAGCGTGACATTTTCCTTTGTGTAAATATATACTGTATACACTGCACACAGTGATAATATTTATTTGTATCTCTCACATAAGATCATCTGTAAATGTAGATGTGTTTAGACTCCACCCCCCCCCCCCCCTCTCCCCTCCAAGTGACATTAAATCCTATAAACCCTGCTTCTTTTGCTGGGAATTGTGTTTTTTTAACTACGTTGTATAACTTAACTGCCTCGGGGGCCGACCATATATATTTGGGGTGTATATATGGATTCACATGCAGTGTCTTTGAGGGCTCATTGTACTGTCAATACGGGTCGGTTACAAACTTGTTCTGAATTGACTCTATTACTGCCGCTTTCTGTCCCGAAGGGAGACAGGAGGTGGCACGCGCGGACAGGCGATGTGCACGCGTACAGACAGGAGATGTGCACTCCATACGCGTGCACATCTCCTGTCCCCAGAGCCTGAAAATGAAGTAATACTATCCCAAAATGTGCCGCATAACTTGCCTTCTCTTGCCACATGAATCACTCGACTCTGCCGCATAATTTGGCCTTCTCTGTCCGCACAATTCCAGTGACCCTGGTTATGGCCCAGGGTTATGACAAACTCATTCCATATACTCTAAAAAAGCATCTCCACCTCTGTGAATGTAATAAGAGGTGGAGTTACTCCATCCTCCTGAAATTGAAATGACGGATTATACAGGAGCAATACAAATCCTTCACCAGAGCCTCCATCTTGGACCAGAAAAAGTGACTCACCATACTCTTGGTCATGCCTACATTCCCAGCCAAAGGGATGTCATGGGTTAATCAAGCAAGAAGGCATTGAAACACTTAAGCTACATAAGAGACTGTCTCCTCAGTAAATTCTGAACAATCCACTGCGCTCTGCCTTCTCTTGTGCATCAGCCTACGCAAAGGCCCACCAGAGTGGGGCACTCCCTTTGAGCCTTGCAGATGTCATCTTGAGGGGATGCCTGCTCTTCTTTTTCCTCTTTTAAACAAGACAGGAGTATAACCCATAGACCAAGTCAGGACTGGGTAGATAATGTGCAATTAGAAAACAATGTCCTGAAAGGTAAAAGTCAATAGACAGTTAATCATAGCATGCACATTAACGGAGCAAGGTCAACCTACAAAGCCAGAGAACACTGTTTCTTCGGCAACGAGCAAGGGACCACCTACAAAAGACATGAATTACCGCCTGGCCCATTAACGATGACACCAACTTACCGGTGACTCACCAAGCTGCCTTATACCTAGTCATCTCCAACCAACTCATTCTACTAAATCTTTAGGACTCATAATCTCTGGGATCCTACAAAGCACTTCCTAATTCAGACAACCAGTCCTGATGATGATCCTAATTTCTCTGGATCGAAATGCCATCGACCCAACAGCCTGACTAATAAGCGCACTTTTCCTTAGTGGCTTTAGACCTGAACCAAAATTAACTGTGCCCACTGTGATATCACAATGTCACATGCGCCGTTCTAGCCACCCACTGTTAATAGCTTGCACCACTTGCACAGTGCGCCGACTACGCTGTTTTCTTTCACTTGCGTCGCCACCTGCACTATTTATTCACGTTTGTTGCACCAAGTCCCATGTGGTTGTCATTACATTCTATGCAGTGCTGTTTTTCTAACTGTATCCGACCGTGAAATGAATATTTCCACTTAAAGCTGAATAAGTTCCTTTTGACAAAAACTATGAGTTATCTCCTTCTTGTCCACCCAAGTAATGCTATGTGCATGCTATGATTAACTGTCTATTGACTTTTACCTTTCAGGACATTGTTTTCTAATTGCACCTTCTTTTTCCTCTGACAGTATGCCTGGGATATGATGAACACAGCACCAGCTCATAGCTGCATGGGTTCATTTCCCACCCTCTGCCATTGAGGAGTCTTCCAGATAATTTTTTAGCAGACAATCAACAGAAAGTGCAATGCTAGTATCAGCTTTCAAAAGGTCTGTGACCTCCTACCCCACCCCATCTCACTCTAAGGTGGCTATTGCTAAGGCATATAACTTTACCTGATTGTCTGCAGTGATCACATGGGGTAGCAAATAGGGTGTATTCTCCTCAGAAGGCATCTGTTTGTCTACCACTTCACCGCTTATTTCATACTGTCCTGTGTCTCTCTGTTCCTCAACTTGGATCCTATTGAAAGATGGCCACTGTCTGTGGTCCTTCTTTGTGTGAACCCTACAAGCTGCAGGCTCCACTTCCAGCCCACTCACAAAAACTAAGATAGCCTCTACCCACTAACTGTTTTCTCTGTCAACTTCCACTCAAATTTTGCACTAGCATTGACTGCCCACCACTGGAGGGCTTCTTTGAGCAAGTAGAGTCTCCTTTCTTATGCCCCAGCTACAGACAGTCTCTTAGTGTGATCAACCTTCTAGACAGTCTCATGCAGCTCTTTAGACAGAAGATGTGCACATGTCTAGTACTTAAGCTCATTGATGCTGTGATAGTTAAGAGGTAATGGAGATAGATGTTGAAGAGAACAGTCACAGGTTAAACCTTGATGAATTGGAAAAAGTAAGAGAGAAAAGGCGCCCATTTCAAGACATGCAGCTAGTTACCTAGAAACCAGGCAAACGCCATAGTACGTCATTGCCCAGTTTATGTATAAACTTTGTTTATTGCGCTGCACATTCAGTGTATCATACCAACATGCTTCACAAACTGGCGTGGCGTCAACATTCAGCCCAGCCAGCGTCAATGCAGCTTTTAGTAACAAGTCAAAACAGGGAAAAGGGAGGGAAAAAATGCTTGGACATATGCGTGGCGCGGACCCTGCCTGAAGTCCAAGTGCTATTAGAGTGTCTTCAAAGCGCCATTGGCGGTGACCCGGAGTAGTGGGGCACCACTTCAAGGTAATGGCCCCTGCAATCGGGTCCGCGTCGAGGCAGCTTAGCAGTGTCCAAAAAATGGGAAAAAGAACAACTACCAAACCAAATGTCCCCATCCCCGCCACCCCCAGCCTATCCCACCCCCCACCCCTGTTCCAGGTCCATCTTTCTACCTCTTAACAGTGGTCTCTCAAGCCTCAGGGTCTGTGGCAGCCGGCTGTGACAGCCGCAACCATTGCCCAGTTTAAAATGCCAATGAAAGTGAAGCAGAGCCAGAAGCCATTTGTTTTTCTCTCCAGGGGCCAGATGTAGGTATCCAAATACCTGTCGGAAACGGACGAAAATACCGATTTTCGGCCGTTTCCGACCGGTATTTGGATATTGAGATGTAGGTGCATGTTAAATTACAGAATCGGTAATTTTACCGAATTTGTATATTTTCTCCGATTCGGTAAAATACCGAATTGGTAAAATTACCGATTCTGTAATTCAACATGTAGGTAGCACCGTAATCAGTGCTACAAGGGTTTAAGAATTCGTTATTTACCACCAACTAGAAGTTGGTGGTAAATAATGAAAACCCTTCAAAAAGCATTTTTTTTTGCTTTAAAAAACGTGCCATGTTGCAGACATACATGCCCTAAAGGCATGTATGTCAGCAACATGTGCACCCATGCACAATTGAGGGGTGCAGCAGGGTGTCAAAGTGACACCCTGTCCCCCTTGCAAATTCGGTAATTTTACCAAATCGGTATTTACCGATTCAGTAATTGGCATTGATTCCTATGGGCCTCAAGGCCCATAGGAATCAATGGCAATTACCGAATCGGTAAATACCGATTCGGTAATTACCGAATCATTCCGATTCGGTAATTTCAAAAGTAAAATTACCTACATCCCATTTACCTACTCTTAAATACCGAATCGGTATGATTCGGTATTTGAGAGTAGGTAAATCGAGATTGCCTACATCTGGCCCCAGATGTTTTAATGGCATCATCCCAGCATTTGAGCGGGCTATCTCCTGTTCTATACACAGGAAGACAGACTGCTGTGGACTGTTGACATTGTGGGCATTAAGTTGGGCTAGTAGTATGTTATAGTTTTTCTTGGATCTTAGACATAATAGATAAATTCATAATGACTATTTTCTAGAACGATTTAGGATGCAATAGAGTGGTTCAGACAAAGGGCTATAAGGATAGCATGGTCGTGGAGGATAGAATGTTTTGTTCTTTGGATGTTTGATTTATAAGAAGTTCCATGGGAGGGGCCATGCTTCAGGTGCACCCCTTGACGAGAACAGCAGATAAACACTGAAAGTTTCCAAGTTTTTCCAGTTTAGCATTTTATTTCGCTGTAATTAGTCTGTGCATGGTTTTTGATCATGCTCTCTGTAGTGCAGGATACAGGTGGGATTAAACTGTGGCTATTATTTGCTGGGATGGATGGAAAATTGTGGTTTAGGGGTCTGTGGGCTTAAAGTTATGAGCTTTTGTTTTGTTAAATAGTTGAAAAGGTTGGTCATTCTGTTGATGTTGAAGAAGGGAAATGACAGGTCATTACAAGGTGGTTGAAATTCATACATTGGAGGGTCTGGGTGGGATGTGTTCATTGACACACAGAGAGCTTTTAAAAGTACACACACAGGAGACTAATAGCGGGCTCATCTTGTAGGCAGCTTGGTTGTATATTTAGGTGCCTGTTCTATAGAGCTACAGGTTTGCTGTGCTTGAGGTTTTCTCCATCCTATTTCAGCAGAATCAATGGGAAACTACTAAAGATGTGAAACATTAGCATTGATGGGAAGGTTACAAGAGCTACTACATTCTTTTCCTGACCTAAATAATCTGAAGAAATTCAACACTGGCCCTGAGTATACATTTATCTTTAGAAACAATGGTCCCTGTGGGTCTCTGCTGATTGAAGTTATTTTCAGGGACATTTAAAGCTTTGAATTGAGAGGGGCAATAAATCACTTCCATCCCTCCCAGGCACCAAAAGGAAAACTACAGAGGCGCCGTCCCCAACAACCTCACTAATGTGCCCATCACTATAGAACCCTCCTCCACCCTCTGCGCCCCTAGCCTCAAATGCATACTTCTCAATTGCAGATCGGCCCAAAGACATGCCGCGGAGGTCGCCGACCTCATCATGTCTCATGAACCGGATCTAGCCATTCTGACTGAAACATGGTTGTCTGATTCTTCTACACCTATCTTGGATATCTTAGTCCCCCCCAACTACTGTATCACTAGACTTGACAGGACCAAAAAGACAGGCGGTGTAATTGACAGGACCAAAAAGACAGGCGGTGGAATTGCCTGTATTTACAGAAGCAACCTCTCAGTTTCTAAAGCGCCCGCCCCTTCTCTTGCTTCCTGTGAATACCTCTGCCTTGATGTCATCAGCGAAAGCAAACCGGTTTGCACACTACACATCATATACCACCCACCTGGGGACAAGCTCTCCTTCTGCCAACAACTCATGGACACAATATCAACCAATTCAGGACGGCAAAACACCCAAATTTTTCTTGGCGACTACAATCTCCATTGGAATGACAGCAGTGACACAGTGGTAAATAGCCTCAAAAGCTTCCTCAACGCCCTTGATCTCACCCAAATATGCAATAGCCGGACCCATGAGAAAGGTTCTATTCTCGACCTTATCATCTCCAAAGAGGACGCTATTCAACTTGAGTCAATCCAACCTTGTGACTGGACAGATCATCATATTGTCTCCTTCCTTATCAATGAAAAAATTAAATTTAACACAACACAACTTTCTAAGACCAAAGTCTGGAAAAGGGACATGAAGAAACTCAACCCAAACTCCTTACCGCCTAACAGTTGCAATCTCCTACTTCCCCCGTCCGGCGCTACGGACGTTCAACTCCTGACTGACCACTATCTAAATGCTATGTCCACAATAATCAATGAGGCTGCACCCATGCAACTGAAAAGAGTCTCGTCCAAGATCTCCAACCCTTGGTATGACGGGAGCCTGAATGAGGATAGACGGGCCATGCGAATGGCAGAGCGCACTTGGAGGTCAGCCCCCTCTGCACTGCACCTAAAAAACCTGAAGAAACAGAGAAACGCCTACTTCAGGAAAATAAAACGCTCAAAAAGAGATTTCTTCAGCCTCCAGCTCGCCCAAGCAAAAAACCGCCCAAGGAAATTGTTTGAGTTAATCAGAACACAATCCAAAAAACAACCCCAGACACTCAGCACCATGGGCGCTACACCTTCCTGTGAAGACTTCTCTGCTTTCTTTAACCAAAAAACCGACAACATAAGAAGCGATCTCCTCAATGACGCAATCCTTTACTCCAACCCCCAACACACAGCAGCGCCTGAACCAAAGAACAAGGCTACATGGTCATCCTTTGGCACCTACTCCGAAGAAGAAATTGGCAGATTGCTCAGCACCCTGAAACCATCCAATCACCTCACTGACCCCCTTCCTGCAAACGCTGTAAAAGACTTTACCCCTTTGCTCCTCCCACTCTGGACTAAAATTATCAATAGCTCTCTTCAACAAGGATCCATCCCTGACGCCCTCAAAGTCGGACAAGTCACACCTCTACTAAAAAAAACAACAGCAGACCCCACTGATCTAAACAATTACCGCCCGATTACAAATATTCCCACCCTCGCTAAACTGTTGGAAAAATGCGTACAGCTACAACTGACTAAACACATAGACAAGTTTGATCTCCTCAACGCTCATCAATCAGGCTTCCGTGCAGGGCACAGTACCGAAACTGCCATGACTCACATAGTGGACGACGCCCTCCAAATACTAGACCAAAACGATAGCTGCCTCCTCATCCTTCTGGATCTCTCCTCAGCATTCGACACAGTTAAACATGAGAACTTACTCGATCTGTTAAACACAAGAATGGGCATATCAGGGACTGTTCTCAAGTGGTTCACCTCCTTTCTACACAACCGGTCACAAAGATTCAAAAGCAACAACGCGATGTCCTCTCCGGTACCTGTATCGCTAGGCGTCCCTCAAGGATCCTCCCTCTCCCCAACACTGTTCAACCTAGTTATGGAACCTCTCACTACTTTGCTACAGACATCCAATGTTCATTTTCATATGTATGCCGACGACACCCAACTTTATCTCAAAATAAAATCCCCCAAGGACATCATGGTTCTGAACACCACGATCAGAAACACCCAATCCTGGCTTGCCGAGAATCACCTCAAACTCAATGCCCTGAAAACTGAGTTCCTCCTGATCTCACCTCCCGCAAAAATCTCTACGGCGCAAACATGGCTTAAGCACTTAACGGCTCTAAATGTACAACCTACCGTCGTAGACTCAGCAAAATCTTTAGGCAAAACACTTGACGCCAATCTCAACATGCATCAGCACATCAGCAAGGCAACCAAAGGAGCGAACTTTCAAATCAACACCTTGAGAAAACTCAAACCCTTCCTCCCAGCCAAAGACTTCCAAACTGCAGTACAATCTACAGTCATCCCGCACATAGAGTACGGAGCACAGCCCTCTGCGGGCTCCCCCTAACTACTACGGCTCCCCTAAGAGCGTCCCTTAACGCTGCAGCGAGACTCATCACTGGCTCAAAAAAGCACTCGCATATTTCCCCTGACTTTAAATCCTTGAACTGGCTACCTTTTGAAGCCAGAATACATCTGAAAATCGCCTGCATGACTCACAAGGCTGTACACATGAACTCACCCGCCTACCTCACTCAAAAGCTGACAATCTCGGGTGGCTCTAGAATTACTAGAAGCACAAGCAATCTTCTGCTGAAACCTCGAAGATTCCGGAAGGAAAAAACCTATAAACGCTCCTTTTCAGGAATGGCACCCAGGATCTGGAATTCACTCCCTCCTGAAACCAGGCTCATCTCCTCCAACAAACTGTTTAAGAAAGAAGTAAAAGCGATCCTCATGGCTAAATACACATGATCTATTACTCGGTATTTTCTCATGAATCCGCTCCGTAATTACCTGCCTTGGACCCCTCGGTCTACTTGTACTACTTGTATCATGACTTATTTGATTGTATACGTTCCCTCTCTGTATATTATGTTGTTGACGCACCTGTCTGACTTTGCACACTGTACCTACACCACCTCAACTATCCCTACTTTTGTACTACTGATGCACCTGTGTGACTATGCATCCTGCACTCACCTACCTCAACTATGCACACCTTTATGTTATCTCCTAAAACACGTTAAGCACGCTTAAACAAGTATATGCTCACTTTTGTACTTTTATATTATTGGCGCAACTGTTTGACTATGCACCTTGTACAGACATTACCTCACCTGCGACCTACCTCCTGTTTGTTTTTTGACCTACCTATGTAACTATGCACCTTGTACCTATCTACCTCAACTATGTAACTATGCACATGTACCTTGACTATCACCCCCATGCCATTGTAAAGCGCTCTGATATCTGCAAAGATCTTGTTCGCGCTATATAAAACTTTCAAAATAAATAAAAAATAAATCTATCCAGCCTATAAAAGAGGGTGGCACAGGTGAACCAGTACATACATTTCAGACAAAAGTGAATTGTCTACACTGTGAATATTGAAAGTGTCTCAAAAAAGAACCTGTGAGGTTAGCAGGGCGGCATAGACGTAGGGAGACAGAAAGGGACTTAATAAACTCTGGACTAGAAGAGATGGGACATCTCATTAACCAGGAAAACAGATGTAAAGTACACGTTTGATGTAATATTTTTTACAGAATTCAGAAGCCCTATAAATAAAAACTATTGCTTGTTTTATGAACCTAGAGCTAAATTAACATTTTTATTAGCAATTTATTCACAGACTGGTTTGCATATGGGAATGCAATTTGCGATGCAACTTATGTACTGATTAATAGGTCACATCATAAATTGTTGTTTTGCAGGTTGGTCACAAAAAGATACACCTAATAAATATTGATTAGCCAGGTCACAATTTGTTGTGCCCTGTGATGGGAAACAGTCTTTACTACGAGGTTTTTACCACTTTGTGACTTTACCATGCATTTTAAAGTGTGCATGTTTTAACAAGGTGCATGTTTGTACAACGGATGCCTTTACCACACACAAGGTAAGGTGTAGGGGTCTCCCCCCTCAAAAACATTGTTTTTAAATGAATAAACAATGTGTTGTAATGGCATCCATTGTAAAAACATACACGTTGTAAAAAATTATGCGCAAAAGAAATGCATGCTTAACCCTTTCGATGCTCATGACGGAACAGTTCCGTCATGAGCATCAGTTGAGCTGTGCTCATGACGGAACCGTTCCGTCATGACCACGCCCGTTTCCATTAGGGCTCAGCACCCGGCGGTAAATCGTACCTCACGGATGTGGTTAAAGGCTTACCACCTATATCCCTGTGTTGTTCAGTTGAACAACCCCCTGTTATTGGCTGTGAATGCGGGGATGGAGGCTTGCAAGAGAACTGCAGCCTTTCATCTTCGTGTTTGATTTCCTAAACCAGAAGCAAGTTTTTTAACATATGGACAGAGACCCCATTGCGAATCAGTTACCATCCCCGCCCAATATGGATGTCTCTTATCAAATACTGTGAAATGTGCAAATATTGACTTATGAATTGCTTATAAACATTTTATGCTGAGTTCACTAAAGGAAATCTTATGAAAACATGTTTTAAGCTAACGTTTGTTGAATATTGTTTTATGTAAATTGTTACGGTTTTTATTAACTTAACAATAAACACATTATTATTAATTATCAATAGTCAGTAAGTGAGCAATGGTTTGTAGCCACAATTGCGGTGAAAAACTAGTGATACTTTTCATTGTGAGACCCAAATAGAAGGAGCCGGGGAACTTCTTTCGTGCCCCACTCAGGAGCATATCAACAATGATTAGAGAAGGCGATAACCTTGCTGATACGACCCTGTGGCCGAATCAGCATAATCCACCCTTATGTTAAGCATAGGTAGGTCAGGATTTTAGCAGACGTTAGTTTTTGGCGAAAACCGCAATTTTTGCAAAAATCTAGCATGTGCTAAAATCCTGTGGGCTGCCTTGTAACTATCGTGATGTGCACATCAGCGATATTTTACAAGGTAGTCCATCAGGGGTACGCCCAGTGAGCCCGCTTTGCATCTCATTAGAGATGCAAAGGGAGGCGTCGGGAAAAAGGGTGCTAACATGCGATTATGCATGTTAGCACCCTCTTGTAAATGGGGCAATAGTTTTCTCTCTGTTTTTTTGGCTTTTGAAGCCAAAAAAGCGGAGATAAAGCCCTTGTTAATGTGCCCCCCAGTTCTTAATTTGAGCTGGTGGTGTGCAGGTAGAGACCACTGGAACTCATTTTTGTGGACTTGGACTTATTTTCCATTCATCAAACTTTGACCCAGAGTGAGAGAAAAATCAGGAAAGGGGACAGAAGAAGAAGACAATTATAGGACGGTGGATGAAAGAGTCATAAGATGGATTCAAGACTATACAGCCCTGACATTCGACAGCTCTGGTCGGGGGCTTCTGAAAAAAAGTTTGCCCACCAGCACTTATTATTTTGCAAATTAAGTAACTCCTAGTTGTGATTTAAAATGGATCAAAAAATAAATATTATGAGCCAGGAAGACCTTTCCAACTTGTAAAAAGCACATTGACAAAATTGGAAAAAAATAGTGTTATGTAGTCAAAAACCCCATGTTTTTTGCGATTGCAAAGCACCTTTGTACATGAGAGCCTTAGGGCCACAAGTATCAACATTTGTAACAGCGATAACATAATTGCGATTTTCAGCGAATCGTAATTAGGTAATCGCTATTACAATTAATATTAATGAGGTAGTTTGTAATTTCCAATCGTCTAGGAATCACTAAATTCTTGGGGACGATGGTCTGCTGGGGTCAACAGACCACCCTATCTGTGATTGCTTTTAAAAAAAGCAATCTCTTTTTATTTATTTTTTAAACGCAGCTTGTTTTCCTTAAAGGAAAACAGGTTGCATTTAAAAAAAAAAAATGAAAAGTTTTCTTTTCATTTTTTTAAGAGCATGCAGTGGTCTGTGAGGCCCCTGCCTGCTCTTTAAAAAGCATGCATTATTAATCTCATACAGAATTTGATTTTTTTTCGATGGGTTCCATCAATGGTTAGAGCGGCAGACCCTGATGCAGAGGTCTAACCCGGGACCAGGGTTCAATTCCCCACCTCGGCAGGTCTTGAGCTTAAAAAAATTCCACGGACCTGATAATTCTCGCCTCGGTGCCTATTCCAATCATGGAGTCCCACTCTGCAACTCTGGGCAATAGCTTGCTTAATCTCCACAACGGCCCCCGCAACGCTAAGGATGCCTGGCCTCCACCTTGGGGGTGCCCAGGAGTGGACGCCTCACAGGGAAAGCCAGGATGGGTTCCACAGCGGTATTCGTACAAGCGCCTTGAGACCCTTGCGGGTGAGTAGTGTGCTATACAAGTATCAATTTACAAGTCTCCATGTAGGCAATGGCAAAAATACTGGCAGCTCCCAACTCAGGATCTCTTAGGGAGTCTGAAAGCTGTGTTTTTTCCTGGGTCCTAATGTTTAACCCTCTATCATGATGCATTTCAGTGTGTCATTTGAATTACCACAGTGGGTTCCCCAGGCACTACATTTTAGAAAAGCATTGAACAGATGGGACTTCCTGGCACTGCAACAGATGCGGCACACAAGCAGCAAGATGGAGAGCTGAGAAGGGAGAAGGTAGTACGTCTGAGCTAGATGTGGACCCCCTCGAGAGTTCTCGTAGTCAGCCTCTCGCCGCTGACATCTGCATCACCAGGACACCACATTCTAGAAGAATGTCTCCTTTCAGGGATCTTGCACCAGTGGAGAATGCCTTTGATGCCCCTCTTCCCCTGTGGAAAAGGACCAATCAAATTAGGGAACTGAGAAAGCTGGCAACTCTAATGACTGATGGGGACGAAACACATCATCAGAGCTGACTTGAGCAAACCGGGTTGAGCAATGCGCGATCTAGACTTCATTTTCCTTTGCTAAAGAAGGAGAGTCGCTCTGACCCTCTGGGGCTGGGGACAGACCACGCAATTTTTTCCCATGGAAAGGAATCTAGGAGTGCTTACGTGTCAGTATTCCATGTTACATTTTTTCATGAGAGAAGCGAACTCTTGAATGGAGTGAAGCAATATGCTGCTCCACTCGTTTTTCTTTTGTTCCCTTCCATGCCCTTTCTTTTCCTTCCCTTCCATGTGCTCCCTTCCCCTTGCCCCCTTCCCTTTGCTCCCTTCCCCTTGTTCATTTCCTTTCTTCCTTTCCTTTCCCTGATTCATACTTTCTTCTCAACTTCAGCGCACAACCGACCTTGCAGACATCATCATCACCTCATACAATCACAACACCATCTTCTTAGTCTCTCCCACACCTATGCATTGTCATGACAACCTGGTCCCTGTAGGGCACGGTTTCCAGCACATTCATCGACCCAAAATAACAGAATGAGGCATTGGGTCATCCACAGCTCGTGCACACTACATTAGCAGCCCGCTTCGGTTGCTTCAAGTCCTCGCCTGGGCCCATCTGATCACCAGACTCCCTGGATCCACTTTCACCAACGAGATATCCAATTCAATGACCACTGTGTCAGTCAGCAACATGCACAACCCAATATCTGTGCAGGCATTCCAATCCTTGCCTGTCACATGAGGAATGGGTGTGTACACCACTTCCATCTTGCAAAACATAGTTCTCTTTTGTTGCCACTGAGGTTTATCCATGCATTGGGGTAGCCTTCAGGTGTTCACCAATTAGACACACGATAGCTATCAGTGTATGAGACTATGCTTTGAGAACTACAAGTTCCATAATTCATAGTCGGTGTTGCCTGTGTCACCTGTGTGACAAGTCTTCGCAATTGTTCATGCTTCCATATTGCTTGCTGACACTGGATTACTGTCTTGTGTAGCTTTTGCCCTATTGTTTGAGGGTGGGGGCGGAAATTAATGTAGTTACCCAGCATGCATGTCCTGAACGGGTGGCATGTCTTCATTGTATATGGAATTTTTCTGTTTCTGAGAATCACAAAAGTCACGGGTGGATACAGCAAATATGGCACAGAAGTGTCTGGCTAGCAGGTCTGAATCACAAACCTCAAAAAACACATGTACGGAGGGTCAAGAGGGGAAATAATTTAATGACCTGTCAGCTCATGCCCCTAATAACAACGTGAAAAACAAAGAGAGGTGACCAGGTCAAAGGTGGTGTCCTGTCTTGAATAGTGTGTGACAATCATGCGAACACCAGTGTGAAAAAAAGCACAGAGTCTCACTGGGCTGGACAAATCCCATCAGACCACCCTTATGGCGGCATATCATCATGTGGGGATAAGGAGTCGCTCCAAAACATCGCCTGAACCATCACATGGCGATGCAAAAAATGGAGGGCGGTCAATATAGCCACAGTAGTGCTCAAAGAAAAATATAGAGAAAAGTGCAGTGCTATTGAAATAGTGATGACTAAAATTGGCTACCTAGAAGAAATTAATCTAGGTGTCAAGATTAAAAATACGCCTGGTAGTGAGTGAGTAAGACTACATTATGGCGCGGTGAGAAGTGGTCAACTAGTTTCAGCTAGAAGGAGTGTTTACTCCAGCTTTCATCAGGACCTTAATAAGCTACTGCAACTCACTTTAGGGGGTGTATCCACATGTAGAAGAAAATTATAACAGTACCATGTGATATACTCAAGAGAGTCATGTCTCCCCTTCACAACATGGAACCCCAGTATCCAATGATCACAGGAGAAGATCTTCTTCCTGTCAAAAGAAAAAGAATAACAAAATACACTGTATTCATTTCCACACATGAGTCTACACGACACCACACCCACCACCAAGACAGGGAACACCTGCAAGAACAGTTTGCGTTCTGCACAATATTAAAGCATATTAGCTTAGTCACTAAGAGGCATTTCCCCTTTGTGATACTCACCCAGCTTTGTGTGGGTGAAGACCTCACCTCGCCCGGCAACCGCTCGGGTGATAGAGGCCCCGCTCTGGTGTGTAAAGGAAAAAGACACAGTTAGCGCACGTTCATCCTGTGTCAAGCCAATTTGCTAAACACACACTAACCCAATACAAGTGTGACCGTCTCCTATCCAAACCACCATAGCCCGCCAGCACTCTACCGCCACCAGTTAGTGTTAGAATAATGTCCTGATGAGGGAACTTTAGATGACAAAATTGTATGCCAAGTATCTACTACAGTGCAAAAATTGAATATCTGTGGTGAAATAGTTGTCCTACAAAGGAACACTGAAATAATGATAGCTATAACAGGTGTATGTTCACCAATGACAAATGATGTGTATGACACAAAGTTGTATGTTAACAACAGAACAAAGTCATGAGACTTTAACTAAAAGGTCCTGCAAGCGCCAAAATGGATGGCTACAGAGGGACCCTGTATGAAAACTAAGCCATAGGTAATATAACTAAAAGGTCATACAAGCGCCAAAATGGATGGCTACAGAGGGACCTTGTATGAAACTAAGCCAAAGGTAATATAAATACCACTCATTGCCGGTATTGCTTAAGCCAAGGAACGTGCGAAAGCGAGAGCGTTTCCAAAAGATTTATGTGCGCTCTTCAAGCTTACCTGTCCGTCGGTACCCCGTGTATGGATCCGAGCGGAAGGGGAGGCACAGATGCATCCAAACGATTCATTTTTGAATCGGAAAAGAGACTCTCGTCAGCCAATGGGGACGTGAAATGTGGCTATGTGGTCGCAAAACGAGTGTGTCCAGAGCCGCCTACGAGAAAGAAGGATACTCATTTCTCGTAGTAAAAGGCGAGTTGATTAAGGGACCGGCTGAACCAGTTGTGATGTAAGCACTGCTCTACACGCGCATGCGCGATAGTATCCAAAGCGTGTTAGTCTACACGCGCATGCGCGATAGTGTCCAAAGCGAGCACTATTCCCCTGCGCATGCGCTACACATGATGAAGGCAAACATTGGAATATGGAGAGTTTAAAACGAAGAACCTCTCGAGTTGAAGTTATTCATCAGTGCCCCAGATATAATATCATAAGTGGGAGCTGGATAGAACCCCTTGTTTGTTTTGTCAATAATGTGCGATCAAGCAACATTGAATTATCAATGTATGTAAATTTGAGAAGGATCACCAATATTTGGATAGATGGTGTGGGGTCAATACGTTTCCTAAAGCAGTACTATATAGAATATGGTATACCTCTTGGTGCAAAGAGGGTATATCTAATGTGGGCAAAGTGTTCAAACTGGTACAGTATTAGGTAAAATGGAAGATACTCTGAATCAGATAAAATTGTATTCAAATCCCGACTGAGGACAGGCAGACCAATTGTTCAAATAGTAGGCGCCACGGGCGGCAGGCGGAAGGAGTCAAGCACAATCAGATTGGGTGAGCTAATTGATGTAAACAAAAGATGAGTTTACATCTAACAAGTATAGACCCGCAACGAAACGTTGCTCTAAATACTCAAAAAACACATGTACGGAGGGTCAAGAGGGGAAATAATTTAATGACCTGTCAGCTCATGCCCCTAATAACAACGTGAAAAACAAAGAGAGGTGACCAGGTCAAAGGTGGTGTCCTGTCTTGAATAGTGTGTGACAATCATGCGAACACCAGTGTGAAAAAAAGCACAGAGTCTCACTGGGCTGGACAAATCCCATCAGACCACAGTTATGGCGGCATATCATCATGTGGGGATAAGGAGTCGCTCCAAAACATCGCCTGAACCATCACATGGCGATGCAAAAAATGGAGGGCGGTCAATATAGCCACAGTAGTGCTCAAAGAAAAATATAGAGAAAAGTGCAGTGCTATTGAAATAGTGATGACTAAAATTGGCTACCTAGAAGAAATTAATCTAGGTGTCAAGATTAAAAATACGCCTGGTAGTGAGTGAGTAAGACTACATTATGGCGCGGTGAGAAGTGGTCAACTAGTTTCAGCTAGAAGGAGTGTTTACTCCAGCTTTCATCAGGACCTTAATAAGCTACTGCAACTCACTTTAGGGGGTGTATCCACATGTAGAAGAAAATTATAACAGTACCATGTGATATACTTAAGAGAGTCATGTCTCCCCTTCACAACATGGAACCCCAGTATCCAATGATCACAGGAGAAGATCTTCTTCCTGTCAAAAGAAAAAGAATAACAAAATACACTGTATTCATTTCCACACATGAGTCTACACGACACCACACCCACCACCAAGACAGGGAACACCTGCAAGAACAGTTTGCGTTCTGCACAATATTAAAGCATATTAGCTTAGTCACTAAGAGGCATTTCCCCTTTGTGATACTCACCCAGCTTTGTGTGGGTGAAGACCTCACCTCGCCCGGCAACCGCTCGGGTGATAGAGGCCCCGCTCTGGTGTGTAAAGGAAAAAGACACAGTTAGCGCACGCTCATCCTGTGTCAAGCCAATTTGCTAAACACACACTAACCCAATACAAGTGTGACCGTCTCCTATCCAAACCACCATAGCCCGCCAGCACTCTACCGCCACCAGTTAGTGTTAGAATAATGTCCTGATGAGGGAACTTTAGATGACAAAATTGTATGCCAAGTATCTACTACAGTGCAAAAATTGAATATCTGTGGTGAAATAGTTGTCCTACAAAGGAACACTGAAATAATGATAGCTATAACAGGTGTATGTTCACCAATGACAAATGATGTGTATGACACAAAGTTGTATGTTAATAACAGAACAAAGTCATGAGACTTTAACTAAAAGGTCCTGCAAGCGCCAAAATGGATGGCTACAGAGGGACCCTGTATGAAAACTAAGCCATAGGTAATATAACTAAAAGGTCATACAAGCGCCAAAATGGATGGCTACAGAGGGGCCTTGTATGAAACTAAGCCAAAGGTAATATAAATACCACTCATTGCCGGTATTGCTTAAGCCAAGGAACGTGCGAAAGCGAGAGCGTTTCCAAAAGATTTATGTGCGCTCTTCAAGCTTACCTGTCCGTCGGTACCCCGTGTATGGATCCGAGCGGAAGGGGAGGCACAGATGCATCCAAACGATTCATTTTTGAATCGGAAAAGAGACTCTCGTCAGCCAATGGGGACGTGAAATGTGGCTATGTGGTCGCAAAAAGAGTGTGTCCAGAGCCACCTACGAGAAAGAAGGATACTCATTTCTCGTAGTAAAAGGCGAGTTGATTAAGGGACCGGCTGAACCAGTTGTGATGTAAGCACTGCTCTACACGCGCATGCGCGATAGTATCCAAAGCGTGTTAGTCTACACGCGCATGCGCGATAGTGTCCAAAGCGAGCACTATTCCCCTGCGCATGCGCTACACATGATGAAGGCAAACATTGGAATATGGAGAGTTTAAAACGAAGAACCTCTCGAGTTGAAGTTATTCATCAGTGCCCCAGATATAATATCATAAGTGGGAGCTGGATAGAACCTCTTGTTTGTTTTGTCAATAATGTGCGATCAAGCAACATTGAATTATCAATGTATGTAAATTTGAGAAGGATCACCAATATTTGGATAGATGGTGTGGGGTCAATACGTTTCCTAAAGCAGTACTATATAGAATATGGTATACCTCTTGGTGCAATGAGGGTATATCTAATGTGGGCAAAGTGTTCAAACTGGTACAGTATTAGGTAAAATGGAAGATACTCTGAATCAGATAAAATTGTATTCAAATCCCGACTGAGGACAGGCAGACCAATTGTTCAAATAGTAGGCGCCACGGGCGGCAGGCGGAAGGAGTCAAGCACAATCAGATTGGGTGAGCTAATTGATGTAAACAAAAGATGAGTTTACATCTAACAAGTATAGACCCGCAACGAAACGTTGCTCTAAATACTCAAAAAACACATGTACGGAGGGTCAAGAGGGGAAATAATTTAATGACCTGTCAGCTCATGCCCCTAATAACAACGTGAAAAACAAAGAGAGGTGACCAGGTCAAAGGTGGTGTCCTGTCTTGAATAGTGTGTGACAATCATGCGAACACCAGTGTGAAAAAAAGCACAGAGTCTCACTGGGCTGGACAAATCCCATCAGACCACCCTTATGGCGGCATATCATCATGTGGGGATAAGGAGTCGCTCCAAAACATCGCCTGAACCATCACATGGCGATGCAAAAAATGGAGGGCGGTCAATATAGCCACAGTAGTGCTCAAAGAAAAATATAGAGAAAAGTGCAGTGCTATTGAAATAGTGATGACTAAAATTGGCTACCTAGAAGAAATTAATCTAGGTGTCAAGATTAAAAATACGCCTGGTAGTGAGTGAGTAAGACTACATTATGGCGCGGTGAGAAGTGGTCAACTAGTTTCAGCTAGAAGGAGTGTTTACTCCAGCTTTCATCAGGACCTTAATAAGCTACTGCAACTCACTTTAGGGGGTGTATCCACATGTAGAAGAAAATTATAACAGTGCCATGTGATATACTCAAGAGAGTCATGTCTCCCCTTCACAACATGGAACCCCAGTATCCAATGATCACAGGAGAAGATCTTCTTCCTGTCAAAAGAAAAAGAATAACAAAATACACTGTATTCATTTCCACACATGAGTCTACACGACACCACACCCACCACCAAGACAGGGAACACCTGCAAGAACAGTTTGCGTTCTGCACAATATTAAAGCATATTACTACTACTAAGCTAATATGCTTTAATATTGTGCAGAACGCAAACTGTTCTTGCATGTGTTCCCTGTCTTGGTGGTGGGTGTGGTGTCGTGTAGACTCATGTGTGGAAATGAATACAGTGTATTTTGTTATTCTTTTTCTTTTGACAGGAAGAAGATCTTCTCCTGTGATCATTGGATACTGGGGTTCCATGTTGTGAAGGGGAGACATGACTCTCTTGAGTATATCACATGGTACTGTTATAATTTTCTTCTACATGTGGATACACCCCCTAAAGTGAGTTGCAGTAGCTTATTAAGGTCCTGATGAAAGCTGGAGTAAACACTCCTTCTAGCTGAAACTAGTTGACCACTTCTCACCGCGCCATAATGTAGTCTTACTCACTCACTACCAGGCGTATTTTTAATCTTGACACCTAGATTAATTTCTTCTAGGTAGCCAATTTTAGTCATCACTATTTCAATAGCACTGCACTTTTCTCTATATTTTTCTTTGAGCACTACTGTGGCTATATTGACCGCCCTCCATTTTTTGCATCGCCATGTGATGGTTCAGGCGATGTTTTGGAGCGACTCCTTATCCCCACATGATGATATGCCGCCATAAGGGTGGTCTGATGGGATTTGTCCAGCCCAGTGAGACTCTGTGCTTTTTTTCACACTGGTGTTCGCATGATTGTCACACACTATTCAAGACAGGACACCACCTTTGACCTGGTCACCTCTCTTTGTTTTTCACGTTGTTATTAGGGGCATGAGCTGACAGGTCATTAAATTATTTCCCCTCTTGACCCTCCGTACATGTGTTTTTTGAGTATTTAGAGCAACGTTTCGTTGCGGGTCTATACTTGTTAGATGTAAACTCATCTTTTGTTTACATCAATTAGCTCACCCAATCTGATTGTGCTTGACTCCTTCCGCCTGCCGCCCGTGGCGCCTACTATTTGAACAATTGGTCTGCCTGTCCTCAGTCGGGATTTGAATACAATTTTATCTGATTCAGAGTATCTTCCATTTTACCTAATACTGTACCAGTTTGAACACTTTGCCCACATTAGATATACCCTCATTGCACCAAGAGGTATACCATATTCTATATAGTACTGCTTTAGGAAACGTATTGACCCCACACCATCTATCCAAATATTGGTGATCCTTCTCAAATTTACATACATTGATAATTCAATGTTGCTTGATCGCACATTATTGACAAAACAAACAAGGGGTTCTATCCAGCTCCCACTTATGATATTATATCTGGGGCACTGATGAATAACTTCAACTCGAGAGGTTCTTCGTTTTAAACTCTCCATATTCCAATGTTTGCCTTCATCATGTGTAGCGCATGCGCAGGGGAATAGTGCTCGCTTTGGACACTATCGCGCATGCGCGTGTAGACTAACACGCTTTGGATACTATCGCGCATGCGCGTGTAGAGCAGTGCTTACATCACAACTGGTTCAGCCGGTCCCTTAATCAACTCGCCTTTTACTACGAGAAATGAGTATCCTTCTTTCTCGTAGGCGGCTCTGGACACACTCGTTTTGCGACCACATAGCCACATTTCACGTCCCCATTGGCTGACGAGAGTCTCTTTTCCGATTCAAAAATGAATCGTTTGGATGCATCTGTGCCTCCCCTTCTGCTCGGATCCATACACGGGGTACCGACGGACAGGTAAGCTTGAAGAGCGCACATAAATCTTTTGGAAACGCTCTCGCTTTCGCACGTTCCTTGGCTTAAGCAATACCGGCAATGAGTGGTATTTATATTACCTTTGGCTTAGTTTCATACAAGGTCCCTCTGTAGCCATCCATTTTGGCGCTTGTATGACCTTTTAGTTATATTACCTATGGCTTAGTTTTCATACAGGGTCCCTCTGTAGCCATCCATTTTGGCGCTTGCAGGACCTTTTAGTTAAAGTCTCATGACTTTGTTCTGTTGTTAACATACAACTTTGTGTCATACACATCATTTGTCATTGGTGAACATACACCTGTTATAGCTATCATTATTTCAGTGTTCCTTTGTAGGACAACTATTTCACCACAGATATTCAATTTTTGCACTGTAGTAGATACTTGGCATACAATTTTGTCATCTAAAGTTCCCTCATCAGGACATTATTCTAACACTAACTGGTGGCGGTAGAGTGCTGGCGGGCTATGGTGGTTTGGATAGGAGACGGTCACACTTGTATTGGGTTAGTGTGTGTTTAGCAAATTGGCTTGACACAGGATGAGCGTGCGCTAACTGTGTCTTTTTCCTTTACACACCAGAGCGGGGCCTCTATCACCCGAGCGGTTGCCGGGCGAGGTGAGGTCTTCACCCACACAAAGCTGGGTGAGTATCACAAAGGGGAAATGCCTCTTAGTGACTAAGCTAATATGCTTTAATATTGTGCAGAACGCAAACTGTTCTTGCAGGTGTTCCCTGTCTTGGTGGTGGGTGTGGTGTCGTGTAGACTCATGTGTGGAAATGAATACAGTGTATTTTGTTATTCTTTTTCTTTTGACAGGAAGAAGATCTTCTCCTGTGATCATTGGATACTGGGGTTCCATGTTGTGAAGGGGAGACATGACTCTCTTGAGTATATCACATGGTACTGTTATAATTTTCTTCTACATGTGGATACACCCCCTAAAGTGAGTTGCAGTAGCTTATTAAGGTCCTGATGAAAGCTGGAGTAAACACTCCTTCTAGCTGAAACTAGTTGACCACTTCTCACCGCGCCATAATGTAGTCTTACTCACTCACTACCAGGCGTATTTTTAATCTTGACACCTAGATTAATTTCTTCTAGGTAGCCAATTTTAGTCATCACTATTTCAATAGCACTGCACTTTTCTCTATATTTTTCTTTGAGCACTACTGTGGCTATATTGACCGCCCTCCATTTTTTGCATCGCCATGTGATGGTTCAGGCGATGTTTTGGAGCGACTCCTTATCCCCACATGATGATATGCCGCCATAAGGGTGGTCTGATGGGATTTGTCCAGCCCAGTGAGACTCTGTGCTTTTTTTCACACTGGTGTTCGCATGATTGTCACACACTATTCAAGACAGGACACCACCTTTGACCTGGTCACCTCTCTTTGTTTTTCACGTTGTTATTAGGGGCATGAGCTGACAGGTCATTAAATTATTTCCCCTCTTGACCCTCCGTACATGTGTTTTTTGAGTATTTAGAGCAACGTTTCGTTGCGGGTCTATACTTGTTAGATGTAAACTCATCTTTTGTTTACATCAATTAGCTCACCCAATCTGATTGTGCTTGACTCCTTCCGCCTGCCGCCCGTGGCGCCTACTATTTGAACAATTGGTCTGCCTGTCCTCAGTCGGGATTTGAATACAATTTTATCTGATTCAGAGTATCTTCCATTTTACCTAATACTGTACCAGTTTGAACACTTTGCCCACATTAGATATACCCTCATTGCACCAAGAGGTATACCATATTCTATATAGTACTGCTTTAGGAAACGTATTGACCCCACACCATCTATCCAAATATTGGTGATCCTTCTCAAATTTACATACATTGATAATTCAATGTTGCTTGATCGCACATTATTGACAAAACAAACAAGGGGTTCTATCCAGCTCCCACTTATGATATTATATCTGGGGCACTGATGAATAACTTCAACTCGAGAGGTTCTTCGTTTTAAACTCTCCATATTCCAATGTTTGCCTTCATCATGTGTAGCGCATGCGCAGGGGAATAGTGCTCGCTTTGGACACTATCGCGCATGCGCGTGTAGACTAACACGCTTTGGATACTATCGCGCATGCGCGTGTAGAGCAGTGCTTACATCACAACTGGTTCAGCCGGTCCCTTAATCAACTCGCCTTTTACTACGAGAAATGAGTATCCTTCTTTCTCGTAGGCGGCTCTGGACACACTCGTTTTGCGACCACATAGCCACATTTCACGTCCCCATTGGCTGACGAGAGTCTCTTTTCCGATTCAAAAATGAATCGTTTGGATGCATCTGTGCCTCCCCTTCCGCTCGGATCCATACACGGGGTACCGACGGACAGGTAAGCTTGAAGAGCGCACATAAATCTTTTGGAAACGCTCTCGCTTTCGCACGTTCCTTGGCTTAAGCAATACCGGCAATGAGTGGTATTTATATTACCTTTGGCTTAGTTTCATACAAGGTCCCTCTGTAGCCATCCATTTTGGCGCTTGTATGACCTTTTAGTTATATTACCTATGGCTTAGTTTTCATACAGGGTCCCTCTGTAGCCATCCATTTTGGCGCTTGCAGGACCTTTTAGTTAAAGTCTCATGACTTTGTTCTGTTGTTAACATACAACTTTGTGTCATACACATCATTTGTCATTGGTGAACATACACCTGTTATAGCTATCATTATTTCAGTGTTCCTTTGTAGGACAACTATTTCACCACAGATATTCAATTTTTGCACTGTAGTAGATACTTGGCATACAATTTTGTCATCTAAAGTTCCCTCATCAGGACATTATTCTAACACTAACTGGTGGCGGTAGAGTGCTGGCGGGCTTTGGTGGTTTGGATAGGAGACGGTCACACTTGTATTGGGTTAGTGTGTGTTTAGCAAATTGGCTTGACACAGGATGAGCGTGCGCTAACTGTGTCTTTTTCCTTTACACACCAGAGCGGGGCCTCTATCACCCGAGCGGTTGCCGGGCGAGGTGAGGTCTTCACCCACACAAAGCTGGGTGAGTATCACAAAGGGGAAATGCCTCTTAGTGACTAAGCTAATATGCTTTAATATTGTGCAGAACGCAAACTGTTCTTGCAGGTGTTCCCTGTCTTGGTGGTGGGTGTGGTGTCGTGTAGACTCATGTGTGGAAATGAATACAGTGTATTTTGTTATTCTTTTTCTTTTGACAGGAAGAAGATCTTCTCCTGTGATCATTGGATACTGGGGTTCCCTGTTGTGAAGGGGAGACATGACTCTCTTGAGTATATCACATGGTACTGTTATAATTTTCTTCTACATGTGGATACACCCCCTAAAGTGAGTTGCAGTAGCTTATTAAGGTCCTGATGAAAGCTGGAGTAAACACTCCTTCTAGCTGAAACTAGTTGACCACTTCTCACCGCGCCATAATGTAGTCTTACTCACTCACTACCAGGCGTATTTTTAATCTTGACACCTAGATTAATTTCTTCTAGGTAGCCAATTTTAGTCATCACTATTTCAATAGCACTGCACTTTTCTCTATATTTTTCTTTGAGCACTACTGTGGCTATATTGACCGCCCTCCATTTTTTGCATCGCCATGTGATGGTTCAGGCGATGTTTTGGAGCGACTCCTTATCCCCACATGATGATATGCCGCCATAAGGGTGGTCTGATGGGATTTGTCCAGCCCAGTGAGACTCTGTGCTTTTTTTCACACTGGTGTTCGCATGATTGTCACACACTATTCAAGACAGGACACCACCTTTGACCTGGTCACCTCTCTTTGTTTTTCACGCTGAATCACAAACCTTCTGCACACTGATTGGACATCAGGTGTACTGTAGCCTACGCAGTGGGATGTAGTGTCACACTATTTATAAAAGGTAATGTTGCCAGAAAGATCATTAATTTGGGCTTGCCTTGTTGTTATGATGCCACATTAAGATCCCCCCCCCCCCCCGGTACTACGTGTTACCTTGCAGATCATGTCCCCTGACAACAAATGTTTCTATTGTGGTATTACCATAGATGCTATTCCACCCAATATTTGTATACGATTCTTTTGCATGTGATAATATTGGGTGAAATAGCGCATTCAGTGATTTTGCATATTGGATAGTTGTTTACTGGTTTAAAATTCAGTAAATCTGACAGAAAAATTATGTTTCTAGGGCCAAAAGGTAAAGCTGAGACTTTGCTATAAAGCTTGAATAAAACATACATAAAGTAATTACGGGTGGTTGGTTCAAGTACTCATAACTGCATAAGATATGTAGGGGCTGCATCACAAAGGTAAACTATCACTGTTGTGCATGTTTACGATTGTTTGCTGTCCATAAAGGTATTTTACACGTGGTATCTTTACAACTGTGGAGTCTCCGCATGAAAAAAGATAGGACAGTCCTGTCTTTTCAGTGCACAGACTCCGCAGTCGTGAGGATACTACTTGTAAAATGCCTTTGTGAATAGGAAACAACTGTAAACTTACATAAAAGTGTAGGTTTACCTTTCTGGATCAGGCCCTTTGCTTTCTCCCCATAGATTCCCAAGGGTAGTTGTAGGAGCCTGTGAGCTCAAAACTAGCCTACGGCAATGCCTTCAATAGTGGATTCCTGGACTTCTATCTGGCAGGGCCGTCTCTAGGCATGGGCAGTGTGGGCAGCTGCCCAGGGCTCTGCACTCAGCCCACCAATATGGGGCCCAGGCCCGGACTGGCCATAGCAGGCACCGGGCAATCCCCCGGTGCGCCGCAAGGATGGGGGCCGGTTTTGGGCCCCTAGCTGTAAAATCGTCCCTGTAACAAAATCAGCCGAAAACCGGCCCTGGAAAAGAGTTCGGTGGCACCTCCACCCCGCGGTGGAGGAGGGGCCGAGCACTTTGCCAGGGCCGGTTTTGGTTACCAGTCCAGCCCTGATGGGGCCCCATAAGAGTACAGCACAGCCAGGCCATGGCATACCAGTCCCCTTGTGCACCCTGCTCACCTAATTAAGAGTAAGGTGGCTCGTGGCAATTGCCTGCTCCTCTGGCCCTGGCTGCCATGGTGCATCGAGGAGCAGACTAGGGGAACCCCTCTCCCTTCCTATGATCACAGTTGTAAGGTCTGTCTTGCAGTCAGGCCTTCTGCCCTGCAGCCCATAAAGAGGCACCGCAGAACCCCCACTGTGTGTAGTTTAGTCAGGGTCGGCTTCTCCATTTGAGCAGAGGAACGTCACCCTACAAAGAAAAGCCCCAGGCCAGAGCTGAAAAATAAAATGGTAACAAAGTTTATTTATGCCCATTTTATTTTTCAGCAACCGACCCGTTCCAAACTGAGTGACAGGACGGGGCGGGGCCAGTGCTGCTGAGTGGCAGCAGGGAGTTTTACAATTTAAAATGTGCATGTCTCTTTGGACAGCCGTCTTGTGACGGCCAGCCAGACATGAACATTTTAAACTTCTATAATCTACCTGTCTTAGACAGCTGGATTAGAGAAAGAGCAGGCCTCCAGCGCTCTCGAGAGTGCTGAGTGATGCCGCTCCCCCCAAACCTGGAGCTGCTCTCCTGCTGGTGAGAGCAGCGCTGGGATTGGTTAGGGGGGTAGGCTGGGACCCGCTTTGGAGCCTGCCTTCAGAGAATAAAGATCCGCATGTCGCATTGCGCAGGAATGCAAGTGTATTTTTTTTTTTTTTTGCCCCCCGACCCCATTACCCTCAGTACATGCCAGCCGCCACTGAGTTTAGTGCCCCTGCAGTTTTAACCCTCAGGCCTTCATGAGCTGTAAAAGAGGGGGTTGTAGGTGGGTGAGGGAGGGCCTACAGTACAGGAGAGGTCTGCACCAAGCTGCTTCTAGAGCAGGGTCCTCTTCTGAGATGCTTGCCTGCCTGAATGTGTCACTTTGTATGCAAATTAGAGGGTCCTTGCAAATTCCCTTTATGCCCAGGGCCCCCAAAAATCCTAGCACCTGTCCTGAGAACCTGGCTTGTATATAGCTCCTACAAAGCGCTTCAGTGCGCCTGCAGTAGGGACCGAGCAAACTGGCTCCTGTCTCCCACCTTAGGAAACCAGGCCATTGGCTTCAGGTGAAAGTTGACTTTAAGATCATAAAATGGATCTCCAACTGGCTGCAAGGTGTGGCTCCCTTACAGTGCAGAAAAAAATACGAAATATCTCCCTACACATCTCTGAGGTAAGCTGATGTCATGTTAGTAAGAGTCCGTCCATGTATGAAAAGGCACCCCGTGGTCGCCGTGGGTTATCTGCGCCTCCTCCCCTTTCACACCCGAAAGCAGCATTCCTGACTCTCCTCCTTTCCAAAAGACCTAAACGTCTGATTGTTCTCTTTTCTTTGCAAATTCCTCCTCTTAATAACTTGTTGGGCTCACCTTTGCTGATGGTTCTGGGAATAGGTATGGTGATCTGTTTAGTGTGTGGTACCTGGAAAAAATAGTTGCATCTGTAAAAACTGTGTGTTTAGGCTTTAAGAGCTGCATACAAAAGTCAGAAAATATAACATAAATGTAAATACATATTTCTCACCTGGGACAGAGGCATGAAAAGGAGCCTGCTTCGATTGGCTCCTCGGATGCATTTCACCTGAGGGCTCGCGGGTGCCCTCTGCAATGGTGCATGTAAGTGGCAAAGACGGAGGGCACAGTCGAGCCTGTGACTGTGTGTCACTTTGTTGTTGATACATCAAGCAAGGAAGGGTTCACTGCACTGGGATGCCAAGTGGGCGCCATCAATTATTCAGCGGCGCAGCTGAGCGAAGATCGCAGCTCAGGCCACTCCAGGGAGCCACAAAGTGCACGAGCGCTCGACGAGTGGTCTCCAGGCGCGTGGCCCCGCTTTGTTTATCCGACTGGTGACAAGGGAAGAGAAGCGACGCAGGCGTCTGCAGGTCCAGACCTCGATTAGGAGGGATGTTGTAAGTCCGATGGGGTCGATGAAAGGAGTTTTAGCTCCCAGAAGAGGTCTGCAGGAACACCAGCACGCGGCGTGTACGTCACCTGCAAACAGAACCCCCGCTGAAAGCAGCCAAACCTCTGGGTGAAACCGCAGGCATGAAATGTGGAATACCCAGGGGACCTGGGAGTGAAATTACCGCACCCCCTTGTTATTCCTCAGTTCGTAGGCACCCACGAGGTGCTACAATAATACCCAGTAACTGCCCTTCCCTGAATCAGAAAGGCCCCCACCGCCGGTCACTGCAGGAGAGAGGGGTGGAGGTACTAGGTACTGGCCTGTAGCACTGATAATAAGGGCCTCGGTTCCTAGTTTGGTGGCAGCCACTGGGCCCACGCACATTTATTGGAGTTATTTTTCATTAGACTTTGATCCTGAGCAAAAGAGAGACAGTCAGAAAAGGGAGAAAGGAGGAGGTAGAGAAATGTGTGAAGACCGTGACAAAGGGAGAACAAGGTTGGCATAGTGGGTGAAGAAAGAGGCACGAGGAGGAATGAAGATTAGGCCGCTTGACATTTGGAGACCCAGGCATTCTGCAGCGCTGGAGGTTGGTTCTAAGATATACTTTAGGCGCTAAGACATATTTACTTTTTTTTTTTTTTTACAAATGAAGCAATGAAGCGCAGCTTTTGCGGGACGCGGGCTGCACCTGCAGCATCCATCCGATCTTCTTTCGCGCGGCCTCACCCCACCTTTCCGTTCGTGCCTCCCAGCGCTTGCCAAGGATGGAGGGATGCGCCGAGGCGCGCAGGCAGGTGGGGACCGCACGCTCCACCGCCCCAGAAGCCAGAGCTCTGGAAACAAAAGCCATCCTCTCGCATGGCTGCGTTTAGCATCAGAGACGAGGGCACGCGCGTCTCTTCTGAACGAGAAGTTATACCCCCAATATGCACATTAAAATCTCTTATGGCTCCTCCGAAGACACCGACAGACCTCACACACTGACGTCTGTCAGCCTCGTCCAAGATCAAATGGCGCGTCAGTGCTGAAGTGGTCTGGTCATTTTTGTGTCCAGTAAGCCACAGGGTTCTTACTTTAAGGGTGGGGGTGCTGCTGTCACCTAGTATTTTCCCCTATGAGGTACCTGTGACTGCTCCATCGTCAATGGTGACCGGGTGGGAAGCATGGGTGGCAAGATTCGAAAACTATCTCTCGGCAGCCAAAGACTGACCCCACTATCAAACAAGTCCTTTTGTTACACCTGGGGAGGGGGGAGAGATAGCGGGGGGAAAGGGGGGAGGTGTACACCATTTTTCTCACACTGCCCAACACCAGACTAGACAATGATTGCAAGGTTGTCCTGACATCAGGGAATGGCCAATCCATTGCCCAGGTTAACACCAGCTATGAACAGTTGACTCTGCGACAAGCCAAGCAGAACCCTAGAGAGCACGTTTAGGCTTGACGAAGAAATCACGGCTCGGATCATTCAAGGCAGCCATTCACTACAAGAACAAGGGAAATACTGCAACAAGACAATGAGACTGTGGCAGCCATGCTCTGTGAGGAAGTGACTCTATATATACTGGGCCAAGATATGGTACAGGGTGTTTAGAGTCCACAAACCCCAGAGGTATAACTGAGGTTAAAACTAGGTGTGACCTTACTCTCTAAAGTGGAAGCTTGGTCGAGCAGTAAGGCAGTACCAGAGGACAGTGTGAAGCATTTCATGTACACACTCAGTCAGCAAAGGATTTCACACACTCAAAGACTGAACTCCAGGCCAATTGTTTTTATATCACAGATATAGTTGTTTTATTTTTAGAACCAACAGGTATCAAAATATATTGTTCTCAATATGAGAGGTCTCAGATGAGTACTTTGCAGAAAGGCAATAAACTTTGTAAACACAATAGGTACAGGGGTTGCAGTAGGCAACGCAATTCTAAACACACTTTAGGATTGAGCTCAATGGGTTTTCCTCATATAAGTACAGTTGATTACATTGTAGATTACTTTGGTAGTTCCAGGACTGGATCCTAGATTCAGTTCTGGGGTCTAAGCTAACAATTATTTAGTAAAAACGTTTTGGTTATTGCAGTGATTTTTCAGGAATATAAAGCTATTTTAAAAGTTCACACTTCGAAACTTTTCAATGAAAATCTGACAATGTTATCCAATGGGAGAAAATTCAGGTTGCAGGTAAAGTACGATCTCGTTACTTTTGTAATTCAGTACTGAGCTCCTAGGTCCAGCACTGGGGTCTCAACTTAAAACAGGTAGGTAATTACGGTTCAGTATTTCGTATGATTTTTAAAGAATATTTCAAGTTTTCAAAAGTAGACAGAAGAAATTTCATAGAAAAGCAGACAATGGATTCCTATGGAGAAAATACAGGTTACTAGTAAACCCGGTAAGGATTACTTTTGCGGTCAGTACTGGGCTACAAGGTACAGTACTGGCTTCTCTCCTGATCACAGGTGAGTACTTCGGAATTCGGTTGATTTTATATGAATATTTTAAGTTTCCAAAACTTCACACTTGGAAGATTTTTCGAGTCAAACCAGTCAATGTTATCCAACGGCAGGTAAGTGAGTTACCGTTTTCCAGGAAAGTACTCAACTGGGGAAGTCAAGGTTCCGGGCATAGATTCAGGGGTCCCCCTGAGTCAGGTAGGTACAGTTGGTTCACCCTCAGCGGCGCAGGGGCGGCCTGGTGCAGAGGTAGTTTGGCCCAATGTTATCCAATGAGGGGCAGGGGGCCTCCGGCTTGAGGCTGCTGGCTAGCAGGCCACACGGCTGTGGGAGCTGGGCTCCTGGTCCCTTGCTCAGGACAAATGGGGAAGTAGGATAGGGCAAAGGTTGCACAGCCAGCGACACTCGGGCGGCTGGGTGCAGCGTGCTTTTGACCTGTAGGGCGCTCAATGTTATTCAATGGGAAAGGTAAAAAATGAACAAAGGCTACAGGCTCGGGGACGGAGACTCTTCAGGGGCGACCACCACTTCGAGAGGTAAGCTGGGATCTTGGAGCACAGGTAGGTACCCCAAAGGAAGGCACAGGGGCCTGCAGGGCGCCGGGTGCAGGGGTGTCTTTGGGTTTCGGGAAAGCTTACCCTCAGCTGGTCGCGGTTGGAGGGGCCCCTGGTTCTGAGTCTGCAGGCGTCGTCAGGTTAGTCGAGGAGGGTCTTTGGGCACTGGACTTCGGGTCCCAGTCACCAGGGGGATGTCCTCGTGGTCTTGGACCACTCGGGCACGGGCCAGGCTCGGCGGGTGCATAGTGGGCTGGTCCGGAGCTTCCTGGCTGGCACCAGGGGTGTTGTTACAGTAGAGCCTCTGCTGATGGGAGTCCCAGTCTTTAAGAGGGTCAAGGCAGGCAGGTCCTCTGGGTGTCCCAAGGTTGCTGTCCGCAGGAGTTGCAGGGATTAGACAGGAGCGAGTTCCAGGGTCAACAGGCCGGTAGGGCTGGAGCCAAGTCAGTTGTTGTCGTCCTGTTGTTAGCAGCTGCACGGACGGTCTTCTTCTTCTTGATCTTCTTTCTTCTTTTCTTTTCGGGATCTGAGGAGGGAAGGTTCAGGGAGCTCCTAAATACTGAATTTAGGGGCGTTACAGGTAAGGCAAGGGCTGGGACCAATAGGTTCCTGTCCTGGGGTGGGTACACCTCCTAGCCTGCTGCTCTCCTGTGGGAGGGAGGCAGGAGCCTAGCTGTGATTGGACAGGGCTCCCCATCTTCAAGATTGCTGGAGCCCGGGGTCGTCCTTCACTTTGTCTCCCCCACCTGAGGGGTGGGGTTGGCACAGGCTGGCACACCCCCTTCCTGACATTATTTTTTCCCGCCAGTCTTCCCGCCAGAGTGGGGGTCAGGACTGGTGGGGTCTGGTTGCTGGGAACAGCAAATGGTCTGGAGAAGCTCACAGAGGTGGCAGGCCTGGGGAAGGAGACCTAGCACCTCGCCCAGGATGTGCATTGTTGCAGGCCCAGGAGAGTGGGGGCTCTTCACCAGGGGTCCAGCAACATGTCTGCTGTGTGGCAGCCTAGGCAGCCTCTCAGTCCAGACGTGGATTGTGGTTAGGTTTCAGGGGGCATCTCTAAGATGCCCTTTGTGGTGCATTTTTCATTAAATCCCACACTGGCATCAGTGTGGATTTAATGTGCTGAGAAGTTTGATACCAAACTTGTCAGTCTTGAATGTAGCCATTATGGTGCTGTGGAGTTCGTAATGTCGACCTCCCAGCACCATATACTCTTAATGGCATCACTGCACTTACAGTGCCCAGGAATGGCCCTGGGTACCGTAGGGGCACTGGGCCCATGTACCTGTGCCCACACCACTGGCATAGGGCACCCAGCCAGAGGGGTGACTGATGTATGCCAGGTCAGTGGGTTTGTGGGCATGGCACACAGGGATGTGTGCCATGTCGACTCTTTGTTTTAGTTCTGTACTTAGGCACTCAGCCTGCAAAGGCAGTGTGTGGGTGCCAAGGTACAGGGCCCCTAAGGGTGGCACAATAATTGCTGCAGCCCTTAGGGTTCTTTTCTGGTCACCATGCCCTGGGTACCTAGGGTACCATTTACTAGGGGCTGACAGGTGGCCAGAGATGCCAATTGGGTTTTAGTTTCAACACAGTTTTAGGGAAGGAACGCAGGCCCTGGGTACCTGGTTGGCAGGAGCCCAGGGCACCCTCAGTCAAAGCACATCAGCAGTTCAGAAAAAAGTGGGGGCATACCAATGCAAGTAAGATGGCACTTTCTCCCACACTCACGCTAGGGATCTCATGAACTTCAGAGGATCGACTGCCCTCAGAAAGGCACCCCTAGGCGCCAAGCATATAAAAGCCAAACCTACGGAAGCTGCATAAGGATACAAGTGGAGTGCAAGTCTGTGGATATTGTTGCAATCGCCCACACAAGGACAATCCATGACAAGCAAAATGGAAATCCTGCTCAGCATGTGGAAAAATATATCACTTCGCGAAAGTCTGCTGGTTGATATCAGTGACAAAATCAAGAAGCACTCAATCACCCAACCAGTAAAGTGGTGAAACAACTGTACACAAACCAAGAGCACATCTGATAAATGCCTCTGAGCAGGATTCAGAATCAGAGGAAAAACAAATTCACCTCATTGCAGTGCTTGAAGGCCACGGTGAAAGACAACACAGCCAAGATGTCTGATAACCAGCCGAAGAAACCTAATAAGTTGCCTCAGTGACTTGGGTACCATTATGTGTGTGATGTCTTGACAACCCTATATTACCCTCAAACCCTGACTGCCACTGAAAACAGTTTGCGCGAAGGTCTGTGCTTAAGACAGCTGAACCCCGCTCGAAGTGTCAGGCACTTTCAGCCCCAGTGTTCAAAGCCTTGGAACCTGTTTCTTTGTGGCACCTATTGGCAACACCATGCTGGTTAATTACAAAGTAGCTGAAGTGCTCCATCTTCTCACATTCATTTTTCTTATAACAGAGTGTTCCATTGAAGACCTTCTCTATGACTTTTAATACATCATCAAAGAAATTTGCAGTTTAAAAGGCAAAGGAGTGAAGCTGAACATCGATGAGTCATTACAACCCAGAGTACTACTATACCACTCAAGGGTTCTTTTTCATGTGAGAACAAATAATGCAATGCTCTGGAAGCCATGGGCATCAGTGAAATGGTATAGGGACCCACACTGTGGGTGTCACCCATCATGAAAGTGAAAAAAAAAACAAGTAAGAGAGGTGAGAATTTGGATGGACACCGGCCACGCAATAATGCCATTAAAAAGGAGCACCACTCAACTAACTAGAGTAGCTAGAGTAGCTGAAGTGGATAGAGTTAAATGTTTTTCGAAGACCTGAGATCAGCATGCCATAAACTGACACTGTATAAGTCATCCAGGTGCATTACCACATTCTTGGCACATGTCAGTCTCTGTAGACTCAAGTATTTTAACTGGTAGTGCTTCAGAAATGCATTAAGGAAGGGCTCTCCGGTCTGCTTGTAAGACTAAATGAGAGTGATGACATCCTCATCCATGCTGCCACAATAGAAACATACACATCTTGACTTAAGGCCCTGTTCAGTAGGATCAAAGACAGTAGGGTGATGCTTCTTAAACATAAATGTGAGTTGCTCAAACAAGATAAAGAGTTATTTGGCTATAGGCTCACAGCAAAATGAGTGTTGAAAAGTTCCTAGAAAAGTTCAGGCCATCAAGACGACATCTCACCTGAAGAGTGTTTCCAAAGTATGAAGATTTGTAGGCATGATTACATAATGTGGCAGGTTTATCCTACATTTGACATATCTAAACAAGCCTCTGCATGATCTCTTAAACGCAGACAATCCATGGACATGTATTTGAATTTGAATTTGAATTTGAATTTAAAATTACTTTTAAAGCGCACGTTCGCCAGCGGCTTCATGGCGCTACAACAAACAGAAACAGGGTGGGCTAGCCCATACAGGATAAATAATTCAGATTATGGGGGAATAGTTTAATTGAAGGCTTTAGAAAACAAAAGGGTCTTGAGTTGCTTTCTGAACTGGGGGTAAAGAGTCAGGGTCCTAAGCTCAAGGGGGAGGGAATTCCAGAGGAGAGGGGCAAGGGTCGCAAATTTCGAGCCGCCCCATTTCTTCCTCCGAAAACGCGGGACCGTAAGAAGGGCCTGGGTGGATGAACGGAGGTCTCTAGTGGGGACGTAGGGGGTAATCTCAGAAGAGATGAAAACTGGAGCCGTGCCCAGTCTCGCTTGAAAAGTGATGGAAGCCAGCTTGAACTGGACACGCTCGCGAACGGGGAGCCAGTGTAAAGATTTAAGGAGGGGGGTGACATGGTGAAATTTGGGTAATTTGAACACCAGGCGGGCCGCCTGGTTTTGGATCTGTTGCAACCGCCTAAGACTATATGCAGGTATACTGGCATACAGGGCGTTGCCGTAATCCAGGCGGGAGATGACCATCGCCAAGGTGATCAGTTTAAGGGCTTGAAAAGAAAAGAAACGGGACACCTTGCGTATAGTACGCAGTGAGAGAAAGGAAGAGGACACCACGGAACTGACCTGGGAGTGAAGAGTGAGTTGTGAATTGAGCTTAATACCTAAAGTTTTTACTGAGGAAGAAGGGACAGGTGGGGAACCGAGAGAAGGGGGCCAGAACAAAGAAGACCAGGGGCTGGATGAACCACCTGTTAACACCAGTTCGGTCTTATCTGGGTTAAGTTTTAGATGGTTGTGGTTCATCCAGTCGCGAATATGGGTCATAGTAGATTGGAAGTTAGAAATAGAAGACAGAGAGGAAGAAAGATCAAAAACAAGTTGGAGGTCGTCAGCATAGTTATATACTGCGACCTCCATCTGCTGAAGAGAAAAGATGAGCGGGGCAATGTAAAGATTGAATAGGAGGGGAGAAAGAGAAGAGCCCTGGGGGACCCCGCACTGAACTTTCCGGAAATCCGCGGTAAAATCACCCAGGCGAACAGCCTGGGTGCGGTCCCTCAGGAAGGAGGATAACCAGACCAGTGCAGTACCACCGATCCCCGCCGCCCTGACACGGGAGAGTAAGATGGTATGATCAACCGTGTCAAAGGCGGCTGAGAGATCGAGCAGTACCAAGGCCTGGGTCTTATTGGTATCCATTCCCTCCCTGAGGTTGTCAAGGACCGAGAGTACCACGGACTCCGTAGAGTGTGCGGGGCGGAAACCGGCCTGGCGGGGGGCTAAGACCCCATGCATCTCCACAAAAGTGCTCAAGGTGCGAGTAACGTGGCGCTCGAGCACCTTTGCTAAGAATGGCAAAAGGGAGATGGGGCGGTAGTTGGCTGGGACCGAGGGGTCCGCACCAGGTTTCTTGAGAATGGGAACGATGATAGCAGTTTTCAGAGGGGTGGGCACCACACCCTGGGAGAGTGAACTGTTGAGGAGGTGAAGAGGGGGATCAGAACATGAAGAAAAAATGTGACGGAGGATGTGGGAGGGACAGGGATCAAGAGGGGAGCCAGATTTGACCAAGGGAATTATTGAAATGAAACATTCCTTAGTCAGCGGAGGAAAAGCGTCAAGATGACCCTTAGGGGGGGGACATCGAGGGTCCACAAACGTAGGAGAGGGAGGGGGAATGTTGGCCTTGATAGTAGAAATTTTCTGAATAAAAAAATTATTGAGGGAGTGACAGAGTTCAGGTGAGGGAGTGGGTTTCAATGTAGTTCTGTCAGAGAATGCCAAGTTGTTCACAATCGAAAAAATTACTTTCGATTGATTCTCTGTGGCGAGGATTTTGGAGGAGAAATAAGCTGTTTTAGCCCCTAAGATGGCCTGCTTATACTGGGCTAAGATGTTGATAAACTCCAGTCTTAGTAGGGGGCAGTAGTTTCTCCTCCAGGCACGCTCAGCTCTGCGTACCGCTAATTTGGCAGTCTTAAGATCCTCATTAAACCACAGGTTGGCATCCTTCTCCCGCTTAGATGTGACCCGCTTGAGTGGGGCAATAGAGTCACACCCAGAAGTGAGCCACTGGTTGATGGAAGTGGCTTGGGAGAGGGTGGATAACCCCTGTAGTGAGGGGTGGGAGGTCATAAATGAGTCGGAGAGGTTGTCTAAATCTACTCGTCCCCAAGCCCGGACCCACACGTTTTTAGGAAGTGAAGGTTTGACCGGGGGATATATGGAAAGGGTAAAAGAAATCGAGTGATGGTCCGACCAGGAGCAGGGTAAAATAGAAACAAAATTTACAGGGCAGTTCAAAGACCAGATCTGGTCAAGCACATGTCCTTTAACATGGGTGGGGGAGTGGATGTGAGGTGTAAAGTTAAAAGAACAGAGGGTTTCAGAAAATTCCTTAGAGGAAGTACACTCGGCCGGATCCGACGGCCAAAAATTAAAATCGCCCAGGAGCAGGATGGAAGAGTTGTTAATAGCAACTGTAGCTAGTACTTCCAGAAAGGACGGAAGGAACAATGAAGGTGATTGGGGAGGACGGTAAATAAGTAAACAAGTAAGAGGAGGAGAAATAGAGGTGGTCCGAATGGCCAGGTACTCGGTCGTAGCAATATCAGGCAGAGGGAGAATTTGAAAGGGAAGGTCAGCTCGGGCAATAAGCGCTACTCCTCCCCCAGCCCTGCCGTTAAGACGGTCCGAGCGTAGGGCGTAATATGAAGCAGGCATGTGTGGCTGAACAGAAACCACGCTTTCAACAAATCAAAGATGTATTCTCTGCAGAAGCCTCTATGCAATACTGTGATACCAGCTGGCCCACCCAGAGAACTAGCAGGCTTAGGAGCTGTCCTGCCCCTACAGACAGATCAGTGGGTGTCTGTGGCCAAAGCAATAAGGTCTCCAACTGAGACCAAACCATGGTGTTTTGACATTGAGAAAAATGCCACCACCATTCTTGGTGAGTGCCAACATTCCCACATGTGGGACTTGTGTACAGTGGGCATTTCAAAACATGCACTGATCACAAACCTCTAGTCAAGCTTTTCTCTGAGCCAAAGCATCAAAGCCACCACCAAGAATAGAGAAGTGGATACATCAGCTCCAGGAGTACTCCTCTCTGCATGTCCAGCCACCCAAGAAGCGCCACAATGGCGGAAGCTGCCCAGGCCGAGGAAGCAGAAGAATATGATTGGTTGATCATTAATGAATTTTGCAAACGGTATAGTTTCCTGATATTGATGCTTTAGTCGAACAAATGGTAGCCACCTGCATTTCCTGCCAAGTTACCCGAATTTTATTGCAATTTGTCTTACTTGCATACAATTACAGTGTCAAAGTTGGACAATTTTACTACTACAAAGTGCACAGGTGATGACACTGCCTTGAGAATAGAACACAGAGAACAGCATTATATGGCATTACTATCAGTATTAGCCTATGGTCCATACACGGGCCATTAAGTAAAGCCACAAGAGTAGTAGCAGTGAAAGTATCAATCGATAGTCCACATAAATGGGGCCTGTGGAAAAGTAAGATGGCAGAGTCTTGAAATAATGATCAATGAATGCAATGAATCCAATGCTGAGGATAAAGAAAAAAATAGATAAAGTATTAACCAATAAACGTATCAGACAAACAAGTAGAGACAGCACTCACATATAACGACAACAGAAATTAGCACAGAGGTTGTAAACCCAGAGGGGATCAACAGTGTTGTATTCAGCTGTGCCAAATGATAGGTAATACACAACAAGCATTCCCATGCAGTGGGGTGGGGTGGGAGGGGAGGCGGGCGGGAGAACAGACTGTGAGAGTCAGAGTAGGCATCAAGTGGGATGTGAGGCCACTTTTGCTCCATCGCAAAATGTGTCTAAAAGAGCCTCCCATGTATCCGAGATCAGGTATTTGCGTAGGCCCTTCCCCATGCAGCAGCACACTTTCCACCTGGGCCTATGCCAGCATAGGAAGAACCCACACGCAGGTCACCGACCAAGTTAACTGATGATTAGTACCTACGCCTCCTATCATCATCAAGTTATTACCTAGTACACCATGGGTAAGGTTGAGTGCTGACTTTGAAAGTTTGCCTGATGGTAGGCACCTGGTTAGTGGTGGTAGATAATTTCAACAAGTTCGCCAAGGTTGACTTCGTCCAGCTCACTGCAGTCGAGGAAGTGGAAATTAAAACAGACAATGGGCTCCCTTTTCAAGGTCCTGACTTTGCTCAATACCTTCAATCCTTAGGTAATCAGCACTGCAGGATAACACCTAGATGCCTCAAGTCAATAGTGAGTTTAAGCATTTCATGTCACACTCAATAAGGTGATGAGGATAGCTGAGTTATATGGGGAAAATCTGGAATGGGTCATTTGCAAATTTCTTAGAGATTACCGCATCTGGAATGGGCCATTTGCAAATTTCTTTGAGATTACCGCAACACAACACCCCACGTTAGCGCACAAAGAGTTGCCCAGCTATGTTATTGCTTGGCCATTGTCTGACAGAAACCATTTCATGTCAAGCCTCCTGAGTGACATATGGTCTAAATAGTGATGTTGTCCAGGAGAAACAACGACAGGCCAATGCTCATGTTAGCAAGTGAAGAGGAGCAAGAAAAGAGAGCTGAAGTTAGGAGACCATGTCCTGGTTTGTGACCATCTGCCAGGGACCAAGCTCAAACCATCATTTGAACTCAGGCCATGGACAGTAATTCAGCTGCAAGGCACAATGGTGGTAACTGCTCAGCGAGACAGATTGATTGTAACCCGAAACATATCATGAGTCAAGGGAATAGGTGGTGCACCCTGTAAGTGGTGAGCTCGGTGAGTAGTCTGCCAGAATGTCGCACCAATGTTGGTGATGTGTCTAGTGGTAGTGAGTTCATTTCAACACCTGCTTTTGGAATGCACCAACCAGATATCAAACTCACATACAGTATCATTCCCTGCCAAGGAGACCAGCAGTTAAATGGGGTTACACAAATATATAATTGCAGACCAACCCCCACCCTATCCCTTAAGTATTGAGACTATGTGATCTAACCCTCTTTGGGTGTATGACCCTCCCGAACAAGTGAAGGAAGAGTACTGACATTTTGTTTTTCTTCAATGAAGACTATTTGTTTGTTATGTTGGCATTTTGTTCTTATCCACGTTTTGAGAGGAATGTTGTGTCCAGCAAGCTAGGAAGGAGAAATTTCATATATCTCCTAGTGATTTCCACCTATGAGTTTTTGATTTGGGCCAAGTGACCATTTGGGAGAGTATAAACAAAGGTGTGACAAACAGGGGACCAGGGCCTTAGCCACAGGTGGAGGGGGCATTTGAGGGCCATGTCTAATGTAAATGTAAGAGATATAATATACTGTTGAATGCCGGCAGCGGAGGTTTATGGTCTTAGTATTGGGTGGGCCAGAAGTGCTAGAAAATACATAATTATGCAATGCCAGGGTGAACCATAGGTCACCCCCTCCTACCTTACCTGTATATAGAAAGTAGTTTGTTGGTTGGGTTGTAAACTGAATATATAAGTGGCTGTCACTACCTAAATAATACAGCCATTCAGAAGCAATGTCCAATCAGGAAATCTCCAGATTCCAATATGGCATTCTGGTTTGATTAGCCTATTAGCTGGGGCAAAGTCATTACAAGTCAGGTACGACTTACATTTGATTGACATTGCTCCAGCCTTCTCCCCTTCTAGTGGCACTAGCCAGTTGTGAAATAGAGCCTGGTGAGATAATGTATCTGTTCTAGAGATATTTATTTTATGTCAAAACACATATATCTTGTTAGGTTAATGTACCTGCTTTAGAGGTCCACAAATACCATAGCTAGCCGTAGTCTGAATCTCAAATGACCTAATATAGCCTACATGTCACAAATGGCTGCTATATCATTCTATTTTTCAAAAATGGCTTAACATCGGGATACCTCTGTCAAATTAAAATCTGACACAAATTTGACCTAAGAAGGACTTACGATAAACTGTATTGGAATACTCAGTATATTCCTGGAGGCTATGTCACTCTCGTTTATAATTTATAGAGTCTGGGGGCCATATGTATGAATATTAGGAATACCAATTTCCTAATTGCCACCATCTCACAAAAGACAAGAACATTTTACCAAATCAGCCCTACATTTAGAAATCCTATTTGGCACCCATCTCAAGCATTCATCATTTTCAATCACAGTCAAATCCCTATGCATCGTTCACAAAGTCATCCACATCCACACACGACTACACAGCAAGCAGCCATCTCTCTTGCCACTCGCAGTAAAAACAAATTGATCTAGAAAGTTCCAAGACCCAAGCAAGCCATAACTGGAAAACAAGCCTTCTTTTCCTTTGCTTTACCCCACCCACTGGCATACCAGGCTCTGCCATTTAAGGTTGCCCCCTTCCCTCCCTAACATCTTAAGGGATTTTAATATCAAACCCACTACATCTCTCCCCATTTTGAAAATGTCAGAACATACTACTGTAACTTTCATTCAGTAATATTTATTGGTTTCCTATCAATCTACATAAAGTGCTCCTCTTCACTTCAATACCCAAAATAAAATCAATAAATTAAAGGACCTAATTCACAAAGGTAAATTTACACTTCTGTGGAAATGTATGATTTTTGCTATTCACAAACAACTTTTATGAGTTGTATATTTACCACTGTTGAATCTCTACACTCATGGCAGGGACTACGGCCATAAAAAGATAGGACTGTCTACGCAATGAGGGTGGAGAAAGTGCTGCTGTAAAGATACTACTCCTAAAATGTGTTTATGAATAGCAAAAATGACACAAAAATATAAGTTTACCTTTGAGAATCAGGCCCAAAGTCAACAATGTTGTTCTTCTGATCTTAAAGAGCTTTGCCTTCAATACCGATCAATGGGCTGCATCTGATTTAGCATACTAACATGAGGTGGTGAGTCATTGGAGTCCGCATTGGATGGAGAATAGGGGTCTTTTATGTGAGTGGTGTGGACCCCTTCCATTCCACTTGTATATTGTGTGAAAAACAGAAGATGGATATTGATTATCACTACAACACAGTTGTGTGTATAGACGGTGATAGGGCGCTTATACTCCCATCTATGTTTGGTCATGAACATAACCTTCAATGTAAGATTTAGTAAAAGAATGATTTTAGAATAATAGTGTAATTGCACATTTGATGTAGAAATCATGATTGACCTAGGTGATATCCATTTGATAATTCTGAGACATTCTCTCTAAATCATATTTTGTTACAGCTAAGGCACACCTGTGACTACATTAGGAGTACTCAAACTACATGTTTCCACTCCCTAATTTATGTTAACCTAATGTAGGCAGTTGTAACAATTAGGAAGGATAGGAGGGGAAAATAATTCTAATCAGTATGCTCCCAGTAAATAAACCTTCATACATCTACTTAAAAGAATTTTTGTTGGACAAATGTCTGAAGCCTGTTCTGCTCATCATGTTTAAATATGTTTTGCCCTGAGGATGGTTATTGTGAAGGTTAGTCGATCACAACAATGCCCACGTTTTTATTACTTGTAAGAATTACTAGAATGGCAAGACGAAAGCCAAACACAGCTACTTTAGATAGCACTGTTGATCTATAGCTATAAATATCACAAAACTAGTACAAGAAACCATAATTATTTAGTGGAAGCAAATGCTCGATGTTTTGTTTTATCCAAAGTTTGAAATGTCTTGTGCTAATTGATACCTGTAAAAATATAATTTAACTCATACTGGGTTGGTGTTATCCAATTACCATTTATTTATTTTTAATTTAAACATTCATGCAATGTGTGGCAGTATAGAATAGAGAATCCTTGACAGTAAAACGTGAGCTTACCCATACCTTTCTGCACATTTTTACACAATGTAAGGAATTGTCAATGTATTTTGTTAATAGATTAATTTTAGTCCAGCCGATTGATAGTCTGTGATCAATAAGGATTTCAAGCAGGGTAACAAGAACTGGGTCTGCGGGTTCAGTGGCCTAATGTATAAACTCCGGAAACCTATGTTTGATCTCACAGTCACAGGTTTGAATCGCATGAGCCCACTCAGCCATCATACTTTCAAACTTGGTAAAAAAGGAGTACCATTGAATTGGGTAACAGTAAATAACTGTTATTCAGGAGCAAGCTGGCGCAAGGGGTGAAAATGCTCTTTACCAGTGCATATGTTATGTTTACTGCTTTTTTGGTCTTCGTAAGTGTCTGTATTAACCACATCCTAGGGTAGTAACCACTTCCTTATTAGACAGGACAACAAAGGGGAATGTCAACTGCATTAGACTTATGATGGCCCTTTACTACTTAATGAGACACTAGGAAGCAATTGGATGCAACTATGAGAGCTGGACTTAAACCACAACAGGTTAGTGTGTGTCCATGTGCCGTAGATTGTGACTTGTAACTTAGTGCATAATTCAGAAGGAACAACAAAGCTGTGACCATTTTTAAAGTATAAAAAAACCTTTTATAACGTCCACAGCTTTGTGTGATGCAGCATACGTTATGTCATCACGCTTCTCCACAAAACATGGATTTTAAAAGTATAGAAAACCACATTTTCTATACTTTCAAAATGGCAATGACAGCCATCTTAGAGTAAAAAAAAGTAGAGAAAACAATGCCTTCTATACTGTTAACGTAGCCATGTGCTGCTACTGGCTTTGGCAATGCTGGAAGATTTTAAAAGCATCCCGTATCTACTAAGTCAATAGCAGCTACCACCATGGTGCGTGAAAGGGATGTGTGAAGGCAGACAAGAAAGAGCAAAAAGGGGGCACAAAGAGGCACCAAAACCAGAGAGACCACATCCAGAGTATCACCAATGCCACCTTTCGCCCTGGAGCACTATGAAGGAGGACCAAAGGGGGGGATGGAAGTCAGGAAATGAAATGAGATAAGATGAAGGTAGAGGAAGGCAAGGGAAAAAAGAAAACACAAGCAACAATAACTTAAAGTAAAAAAAAAAAATGAGTCGAAAGATATACCTTATCCAATCCAAGGCAAGGGTAAAGAAGCTATGGCCCAGGGGTGGACCAAACACAGAATGATGAGGAAAGCCATCTAATAAAGAGCAAGGAATGGAAAAATCATTGATATATACACAAAGGCTGATACAAAGGCCACTCTGTGTAGAATGGTATACGTCTGAAGCGGTCTCTAGCGAGACTGCAAAAAGATAGACAACTGTTCGAGCAGGAAGGATATTCTGCCCATGCGCCAACCACAATATTTGTTACTTATTTTACTGATTTATCACTGCATTTATGAGCAACTATATAGCACTAGGGGGGCGGGACACGCTCAATTCAAGCTGTCCTCAACCAGCGCTGATGCAGCAGCGTTCTGGCCCTTTTCAAAGGGACATTGTAATGTACACTTTACTATCACTCTTATAGACTCAGAGGTGCCAGTCAACCTATGTCACCATTCTGAGGGAAGTTTTACAACATGCAGGTTACGAAGACCGTGAGAAATATTGTTACACTTGCAAAGAGATCCATGGCTCTGATTGAATATCTATTTTGATTACCTCTCACTTATTAATACTTTTTACTCTTAAAGTATAAGAATCGTGTAACTCCTTGCACAACTAATGTTCCAAAAGTAATTTCCTAGACGCATTCCTAAGCTAGATAAACACCTGAAAGTGTGTAAAACTGTAGACCCATTCTTTAACAAACTATGGGGTTGATTATGATAGCGGACGGACCTGCGTCCTTCCGCCACCCCGAGGTGGAGGGACCGTCCGCAGGGGCAGCGGCGTTCCCTCCATTGCAATTAGGATGTGACCGCCACCCTGGCAGTCACATCCTGTATATTTAACATTGCGGCAGGTGCTGCTTTAAGCAGCACCCGCCGCAAAGTTAAAAGTGCATGCTGTGCATTTGCATGCACAAAGCGGCAAACACCGCGTGGTGCCTGCCGCATTGTGCATGCAACTGCAGGGGGGTACCCTAGGTACCCCCCATGTCCACCCCCCACCACCCACTTCACCCTGGGGGCCCGCAACGGGCCCCCAATGCAAGGACTGTATGCCTTTTTGTGGCGGCATTGCCGCCACAGAAAGGCATAGCCCCCAGCACATCCTAATATGGATGGCGGTGTATGATAGACACCGCCACCATATTAGAGCTTTTCCGCCACGGTCGCTTTGTGACCGCGGCGGAAAAGCGACGGACGGTCTTCCCGTCCGCCACGGTCCCCCCGCCATTGTAATATGGCAGGGGGAAATAGGTGGTGGACGGGCAAGGATGGCGGACGGATCGCCACCGCCTGCATAGCGGTGGCGACCCGTCCGCAATCCTAATTGACCCCTATGATTGCAAACTAATTGGAAAAATATTGACCATACATCTTAAATCTGTTATGCAGTAGTTTATTAAAACAGATCAGTTTGGGATTATTGAAGATAGACTGGCTGCTGATAATGGACGTCTTCTCTAATGTTTTTCGTTACCCCTAAAATCCCAATCCCAATTGCAGACTCATCACTAGATGCCAAAAAGCATTTGAACTTTTTACATGCCAAAAATGTTTCGTGTTTTTCATTGGTTTGGTTTTGATCTTTGCTTTAGTTAATTTACAAAAGTGTTTTATTTTGCTCCAAGAGCCAATGTTTTTGTGAATAATTGTTTTTCTTCTTACTTGAATTCACCACTAGAAATGAGTATCCCCTATCCCCTTTATTGTTTGTACTTTGTTCAGAATATTTCCTTGAACACTTAAGGTCCAATTCCTCCACTAATGATTTTTGATGCAGTGATTTGACATTAGAATTTTAACTCATGATAATGATATTATTTTATATCTTTCTAATCCTGCTTCTTCACTGAAAACGTTCATGGATGAGGTCAAAACTTTATTACAACTTTCTGGTTCTAAACTGAAGTTAAATATGTTTATTTATTTATTTAAAGATTTATATAGCGTGCAGCTACCCAACAGGGTTTAACGGGCACAGAGCAGGGCAACGCGCAAGCTGAGGTTGCAAATAGTAGAACAGAGAGGATTATACTGGGTTTTAAAGAAAGGTCTTTAGCTTCTTACGGAAAGCTAAAAGCGACTGACAGATCCAAAATTCCAGAGGAAGGGAATTCCAAAGTTTAGGTCCAAAGTAGCAAAACGAGTGGCCTCTTATTCGAGTAAGCTGGACTCTGGGAACAGAAAAAAGAAAGAGGCTGGCTGATCTCAGCTGATGAGTGGGTACGTGAGGTCTGACCAGGCTTTGTATATAAGGGGGTGCCAAGCCATGCTTAGCTCGACACATATAACATAAAGCCTTAATCTCGATGCGCTTGTTCACCTTGAGCCAGTGGAGTTGATGAAACAAAGGTGAGAGAGAGGTGTGTTGAGGCAGCCAAAAAAGAAAGACGAGTGGCCGCATTTTGATTGAGCTGTAAAAGGTAGCTTTATCAGCGCCCAGGTACAATACATTGCCATAGTCAAGTCTAGAGATCACCAATGCCTGCATTATGGTTCTCTGAGCTGCAGGTGGAATTAACCAGAGGATTTTCTTTAGCCACTGGGGAACCACAAAGCAAGTTGCAGTGACTCCAGACACTTGGGGTGTGAGGGAAATGTTGTTGTCAATAGTAAAACCCAGGTTGTTTACCATAGGGACTGGAGCAGGTAAAGGTCCCAAAGTTTCTGGCTAATGGTTAACTCCCCAGGGTTCAGGACTGTTTCCCAGGATGAGGACCTCTGTTTTTGAACCGTTCAGGTTCAAAGCGTTACTGGAAATCCACAAGGAGATATTACGCAGTCCGAGCTGGGGCAAGGAAGGGTCCTGATGCTGAGCAGATGAAGGAGAAAAGATTATCTGGGTATCATCAAAAGTGGTCAGTCCCGACTTTTCTGCAAGGTCCGCCAGAGGGCGTACATAAAGACTAAAAAGCAGAGGGCTTAAAATCGAGCCCCGCTGTACTCCTGACGTTAAAGCTACTGAATTCGCTTTAATGGTATGTGAGAAGACTTGAAACAAGCAACTTTAAAAAAAGAAATCAGCCAACTCAAGGCCACACCTACAATGCCTGATGCTTCAAGACTGTCCACCTAGATGGGTTTTGAGACTGTGTCCAAAGCCACACTCAAGTCCAGTAAAATGAGAGCTGCCATACCACCGCAGTCAAGCTGCTGCCTAAGATATTCCATGACACCAAGCAAAGCCGATTCGTTACTGTACCCAGATCGAAAACCCGACTGTGATGGATGAAATAAATTGTGCAATGCCACATGCGAGGAGAGTTGGGAGTTGATATGTCTTTCCAAGACTTTAGAGAAGGCATAGAGGAGTGATATAGGACAGTAATTTGACCAGAAAAGATGATTGAGGCCAGTCTTTTTGAACAAAGGGAGCACAAGAGCGTGTTTCCAATTCAAAGGTATGTGACCTGAACTTAAAGAGGTATTAAGCAGATTAAAAATCACGCTAAGTGCTGACTCGTCCAAAAGTCTGAGCTTGGATGGGGGAAAGGATCAAGTGGGGAGTCGGACTTGATAGTTACCAACAAGAATTGAAGAGAGACCAAGTCCAGTGGGAGCCAGACCCTAATTTGACGGGACTCGTCAGGTGAGGTGGCCTGGGAGAATGTGTCGGCCTGATCAGAAGGAGGAGAAGTAGGGAAGGTAAAGCTGTCTTGAAGGGTCAGAGTAAAGCTGTCAGTAAATACACTCTACTTTATTGAGGAAAAACGATGCAAGTTTGTTGCATTGATATAACTAGAGTGAAGGAGATGGCAGAAAAGTGCTAGATGCAGAAAGTTATTTCACAACTTTGAACAGAGTTTTCTGGCAATATTGGGCATTCGTAATCCTGTCCGTGTAGAAAGAGGCACGAGCTAATCTACACAGAACATGGTATTTTTTCAGTGCAGTCAGACGAGCTAACGTAGCCTCTGGGTGTAGTGTTTCTCCATTGTCTCTCCAAGACAATACTGTGTTTTTTATAGAGTTTGAGGGAGTCGGTAGCCCACAGGGCTCTAAGTTGAGGTTTGGCTAACAGGAAGAGTAGAATCAATAGCGTCTGAAAGCCAAAGATGCACAGAAACTTGATCTGGTTGAGATGTAATAATAGGAATTGTATTTGAGAGCCGCTCTTTGAGCGCCGGCATATCAAGTTTAGACCAGTTCCTAGATTTTGGCGTTACAGTCGAACGAGGAGGAGGGGCCAGGTAAGATTTGATGGTGAAAGGAACGGCAAAGTGATAAGAACAGCTGAGTTGAATTGTAGGTGCAGCGGACAAGGTTAATAGATTAGAAAAAAAAGAAGTCCAAGAGATGACCCGCTGAGTGAGTAGGTAAGAAATTAGTAAGTGAGAGGTTAAGGATCTTCAGGTCATCTATGAGAGCTAATGCTGATTTATTATTAGAACCCCTAGGTGAAAATGTAGGTCAACGAGCACTGAATAATTTGCCACCCAGAGAATATGGGGGGGGGCCAGTTATTCAGCAAGGGCTGAGCCCCCGTTGTTAGATGGCCCAGGGGGATGATAAATAAGAGCACCTGAAAAAGTGAATTTAGGAGAGAAAGGAATAGAAAAAATCAAGGCTTTGCAGTTAGAAATCTGGAGTTCCTCAATTTTACAATTAAGGTTTCTTAAAAACAATGGAGATACCGCCGCCTGTTTTCTGAGGTCTGGTAATACCTAGCAGCGCAATGTTGTCAGGAAGTGCAGCAATCACATTGGACAAAGACCGATCATGAAACCAGGTTTTGGTTAAAAAAAATACATCAGGATCAGTATCAAAGAGAAAATTAAATAGATGAAGCTGATGTTTGGGAAGGGAGCGGCAGTTAAGGCTGAAGCAGTGAAATTCATTAGATAGACCAGAAACAGTCTTTGCATGTACAGGGGGGCAATGAACCTTCATACCAGACAGATGGTGGGAGCCAGTCTTTAGCTGGAAGGTAGAAATGCTGTCAAACTGGCAGCTATCAGGATTGAAAACCTGGCAGCAGGCGTTAGGGGTGGGTTTAAGTTTAAAGAGGGCCTGAGAGGAATAGGTTATGCAGGTTTGCTGAAAATGGGCAGGAGTGTTTAAGTGTTTAAACAATTTGATGTTTATGTTAAAAAATCTTTCATGGAACAAGAGTCTCCTTCAATTCCTTTCTCAAAACGTAATAAACCTCAGGTTAAAGGTGTGGTTAGTTCAGTGATTTATCACTCTTCATTTAGTATCAGGCAGACGTGTGTTATTTTGTCAGTGTGGTCATTCCCCAACACCCTCACATGTACACCTAGAGCACACATTCGTCTCTGATATTTTATATTTTTTGGAAATTGTTAATGTGTCTTATTGGCATATTTTGCTATGATTAATTACCAAACACTGAAATTCACATTGTACTGTCCGAAAATATATTTTCTTTGACCATCCTGCAGTCAGTTGATTTTCCACATCTCTACTCTGGAATAACAAATTTATAATAGATGCTTTTTCATGAAGCTTTGGAAAACATTGGAAAGAAAGTGGTATTCCTTGGATGTACCAAACATGGGATGGTTCCCCTATTATACAGTCAGCAAAATAGAGATGCCCTTATCTTTTAAATAATACGTTTCTTAAAGTATATTTATTATGAACCTGTATCTCCTTATTTATCCGGGTCCTTTAAAATACCTCCATACATTAACATCACACCAACTAGTCTTCAATATCTACTTTGGAACTGTGATGTGCCGAGGGCTTCTGGGAATAACAGAATTCTTCACAAACCAGATGAATTTAGGAGTAAATCTCCAGTCGAGCTATTATGGGAACACAGCTTTCAGCATGAATTTAAGACGCAAACTTAGCACAGATTTGGTTCAAGATATTCAAAACTTCTAAGCCAGCAGATATCACTGTAACACTCTTTTCTATATACATACTAGATTAATTTTTACTCCAGTATATGTTCCAAGTTTGATAACCCTGTCACAAATTTTGTTGGTCTTGTGATTATGAGGAAGCTACAATGCACTACAAGTTATTTTATTGTAAATATGTTAATTTATTTTGGAAATTAGTATGGTCTAACTCTCCCAAGATCATTCAAATCAATATATAGTTTTCATTTGATAATAGTTTTCTCTGTTCCTCATCGCCCTATTGTGATAATGGTGGATATAATATTAAGTTGTTAGATCTTCTTAATGCTGTTGCCTTCAGACACTAATGACTTTGCCTTTAGACAAATAACTTCTTGTTGGAAATATTTTGCTAAATTGTCTTTTTAAGCTTGGCGGATTCGGATATTTGATAACCATAGAATGAAACTGTGCTGTAGCAACCAAACACAAGATTAAGAATGATTTATGATGGTTGCTTTTGCTATATTTCTAGTGGATTAAATAGATAAGTTAATCTTATTCATTTTATATTCCTTCTCCTCTCTTTCTTTTTCTTTCCTTCTTTACACTCTTTATTACTTTTTAGAGGTTCCTGTATTCATAAAATTGTATACATATTTTGGGGTCACAAGAGATAATTGCTCTAAAACAGAGGTGTTCAAACTTTTGTAGGTTGAGCCTCCCATCTGAATTTATTTAGATGTCGGGTCCCCCCACCACTTGACAAAAAATTCTGGAACCTGGTATTCTACATAATCGGCCTTCATCCGCATTTCCCAGTCCATATCTGGCTAATAATGTTAAACACAGTAAGAGTGTTTAGAAAACTGCAGGTTTGCGAGTTGGTGCGGTGAAATGACAGAGGCTTACTACACAGTCCAAAACTATATTTTTCAAGATAAAATGTGTGCAAATTGTAACGGGTTCTCCACTTAATTCTTGCAAAGCCTCCTCAAAGAAACTTCTGTGGTCAATAAAATGAGTACCATTCAAAGGACTATGCTCTCCACTGAGAAGCACTGTAGAGTTACATTTATGTCACCGCATTTATTCAGGCCGTACTTGCATGTTTCCAAAGCCTCGTGCTTGTGTGTGGCATCGCAAGAACATCAGGAACAAAGCCCTGTGCTTATGTTTAGTTTTTCATGCCGTACTTGCATGTTTTCAAAGCCTTGTTCTTGTCTTTGGCATCGCAACATCCATGCATCCATCCATCCAATCCATCCATCCATCATGCACCCACCCATCCACCCATCCATCCATCATTGATCCATCTATCCATCCATCATGCATCCATCCATTCCCCCATACATCCACCACCCACACATCATACATCCATGCACCCATCCATCATCCATCCATGCATCCATCATGCACCCATCCATCCATCATGCATCCATCCATCATTCATCTATCCACACATCATGCACCCATTCATCCATCCATACCCCCATACATCCACCAGCCACACATCATGCATGCATCCATCCATCCGCCATCCATCCACATGCACCCATCCATCCATCATGCATCCATCCATCATTCACCCATCCACCCATCATGCACCTACCCATCCATCCATCCCCCCATGCATCCACCAGCCACACATCATGCATCCATGCACCCATACATCCACCCATCCATCATCCATCCATGCATCCATCATGCACCCACCAATCAATCCATCCATCCATCCACTCATCATGCATTCATCCATCCATATATTCCATCATTCATCAATCCCCCATGCACCATCCACCCATCCATCATCCATCCATGCATCCATCATGCACCCATCCATCCATCCATCATGCATCCATCCATCATTCATCCATCCACCCATCATGCATCCATCCATCTATCCCCCATACATCCACATGCACCCATCCATCCATCCATCATGCATCCATCCATCATTCACCCATGCACCCATCATGCACCCACCCATCCATCCATCCCCCCATACATCCACCACCCACACATCATGCATCCATGCACCCATCCTTCCACCCACCCATCCATCATCCATCCCTGCATCCATCATGCACCCACCCATCCATCCATCATGCATCCATCCATCATTCATCCATCCACCCATCAAGCATCCATCTATCCCCCATACATTCACATGCACCCATCCAACCATCCATCATGCATCCATCCACCTTTCACCCATCCACCATGCACCATTCCATCCATCCCCCCATACATCCACCAGCCACACATCATGCATCCATGCACCCATCCATCCACCCATCCATCATCAATCCATGCATCCATCATGCACCCACCAATCCATCCATCCATCCATCCACCCATTATGCATTCATCCATCATGCATCCATCCATCCATCCATATATTCCATCATTCATCCATCCATCCCCCCATACACCATCCACCCATCCATCATCCATGCATCCATCATGCACCCATCCATCCATCCATCATGCATCCATCCATCATTCATCCATCCACCCATCATGCATTCATCCATCATGCATCCATCCATCCATCCATCAATATATTCCATCATTCATCCATCCATCCATCCCCCATACACCATCCACCCATCCATCATCCATCCATGCATCCATCATGCACCCATCCATCCATCCATCAGGCATCCATCCACCCATCCATCCCATCACCCATACATCCACCACCAACCTCTTGGCACACAATAATGTAATGAAGAATTATACTTATTTCATGCATAATTATAGTTATTTCACAAAGCCTCGTGCTTGTGTTTTGTTTTTCATGCCGTACTTACATGTTTCCAAAGCCTCGACCAGAGCTGGACCCTCTTGTGCATTACAATAAGTTGACACTGCAGGAACCTAGCCTCGTGCTTGTGTTTGGCATTTGACACAACCGTTAATGCATGCGATTCAAACTATACTGCGATGTCAAAGTCGTGGTGTGATGGCACCGCGATCTTTTGACATCGATGTAATGGGTGTTTCCGTCTTTTAAAGACCGTTTGACATGTTAATGAGGTGTTGATAGTCTTCACCCCTTCTTGGGGCCCCTGCAGCTCCACTCTTCCTCGCCGCTGTGGGAAACAATGAATGTTGAAATTGTATGGTGCTGGTGGAGTGCGCGCCCCCCCTGAGATGGCGTTGCATCCCCCCAGGGGGGCGCGGCCCACAGTTTGAATAACTCTGCTCTAAAAACATTTGTTCCTCTTAATAAATGATTCATCACATTTTAAATGTGTTATACAGTAATATTGTTAGAATTACCATTCTGAGAATTTATTAAGCATTTCTGAGGGAGGCAGCCTCAGCCCTTGACTATACATTGACCATTTTAAGAGCAGTTCAATGCAAGTGTGAATGAATGCCATCAGTACCACCTCTGCGGTATTCAGATACTAAGCCAACTTAGATTCACTCGTAGCCTATAAATGGAATACATCAGCATCTCCATATAACAGCTTGCATATCTGGGTAGAAAATACAAGGATTGGACACTCCCATGTATTATTGAATTATATTGTATGGTGAAGAAAAGGTTTCCGCACTTTTAACAATGTTAACAGTCACCATACTGAACCACAAAGTGTGAAATCTTTGTAAGTGTATATTGACATTACAAGGTTACTAAACATGTAACATTGGCTATGACTTAACTTCCACAGCATGTTTACCGGACTTGTACTATCAGACACACACTAACTTTTCATGACATCTCTCATAGACTTAGTAACCAGGGGCCTGATGAGCTAAACATAGGTTGCAAAATACTGGTTGCAATTTACAACCAGTATTTTTTGCAACCAGTTTGGTATTTTATGAACCGACATATGTACTGCTAGGCAGTTAAAAAAATACTGGCTTGTAGTGGGCTGCAATTCAACCTATCTCATTAATATTAATGCAGAAATTCTGAATTTGAGGACCATGTCTATTATTGCATTTAAATGCAGCAATTCTTTTTTTTAAATGCAGCCCGTTTTCCTTAAAAGAAAAGAGGATGCGTTTAAAAAATGTAAAGTTTTAAAAACATCTTTTAAGTCTGGCCATGATCCATAGACAACTGCCTACTCCTAAAAAGCATTTATTTCAACATTGTCAAAGCGGGAAATGGTCTCCTATTGATCCCTTTCCATTTACAAATTGGTTTCTACTATTATTGTGTGGTCAGTCAAATATTAATGTTCTGCCAGCAAATGTTTGTTGTAGAACATTAATACATACCAAAAGGAATCCGTATTTGGAAGGGACACACTACACACAACACTTCCAAACACCGATTTAGTATGGTTTGCTAAACCTATTTAACGATTCAGAAAATCTTTTCCGAATTGGTAAATGTGCTTAGTACATTTGAAAAAGGGGTTTAGCGTTCGCATACCTTCTGGTTTACTAAATCAGAGGCTTTACAAATGCTATAATCCTTTGTACATCTGAAACTAAGGGCTACATGTACGAAGATTTGTAATAGTGATTTCCTATTTCTGATTTCCTGCAAATCGCAATTAGGAAATTGCTATTTCAATTGTACGAAACTCTTTTGAGTTTCATTTGTGAATCCTAGTGGGTCGCAAATAAACCAACATCATTAATATTAATGAGGTAGGTTGCAATTTGCGGCCCATTAGGAATCCCAGTCATCACTGGGATGGTGGTCTATTGGGGTCAGCAGACCTATACCAAATGAGGTATAGTGTACACACACTCAAAGACTGAACTTCTGACCAACTGGTTTTGTATAAAAATATTCTTTTAGTTATTTTATTTTCTAAAACCAAGCAATCCTGACACTGGTAAGTGATTTATACTTTGCAGTAATAATACAGTTTGACTTGCAGTTGTAAATATACTCTAGTTTGATTACAGTTGAGTTACTGGTAATGCAATACTTTGTAATATTGTACTTTGTATTGACTTTTCAATAGGATGTCAAGTAAATTACTTTACAGATTACTTTTCTTATACAGTGTAGTATACCTGGATACTGCTCTGGGTCATTTCCTGTAACTAGGTAAGTAAAAGCGTTTTGGTTATTTGGTTATAGTTTTAGAGACTTTTATAGATTTTCCAACTCCACACTTAGAAACTTTTTCATAGAAAACAGTCAATGTTATCCTATGGGAGAAAATAGTGTTATCGGCTCAGAGGTAAGTACTTAGTTGTAGGAGTTGGGTTTCTGGGGTTAGACTCAGGGGTCCCCCAGGATCGAGAATGCACTCTCAAAGCACCCTTGGCAGTACTAGGGTGGCCGGGTGCAGAGTGTTGAGACCCAATGTTATCCAATGGGGGACAGAGGGCCGCCGGTTAGTGGCTGCTTACGAACAGACCACAAGGTTGTGGGAGCAAAGCTCCTGGAATAAGCTCAGGACAAATGAGGACCAAAAGTACACCCTCAGCGACACTTTAGCGGCCGCGGTGCAGAGTGCTGGTTTGTCGTTGGGTGCCCTGTTATTTTCAATAGGGATTCTCTGGTTTTTGCAAACACACTGCAGGCTCAGGGACGAAGGTCTTCCGGGAGCGACCACCACTTGGAGAAGTTATTTGGTATGCTGGGGGTTGGCAAGACACTGTCGGTTGGGCCACCCAAGGCCCTGGGGCATCGGGTGCAGGGGTGTCTTTTCGGGTCGGATCTTCTTACCAGCTACTGGTTCGCGGTTGGGGGGACCCTCTGGATTGAGGCTGCGGGCGTCGGCTGGAGACTTGAGGCAGGTCAGGGATCACTGTATCTCATGTCAGGATTGCCAGGGAGACCTCCTGTGGTGTTGGGCCACTCGGGCTGGGGCGTCGGGTGCAGAGTGGAGCAGACTCACAGGTTTTGCCGGAGCTGGAGTCTGTTTGGTTAACAAATCCGGTGTTCAAGGGAGACAAAATCTTTTCCTTGGAAGCCAGGGCAGGTCCTCTGGGTTCTTGAGGTTGCTGGCTGCATGACACACTGAAGTTTTGCTTCGGCAGGTTCGAGGTGGGGACAGGCCGGTAGTAGGCATCTTCCTCTTCTTTGCTTCGGAACGGCTGTTCGGTCCTTCTTCTTCTTTTCTTCTTGGTTGTTGCTTGTCTGAGGAGGTTAGGTTTGGGTGTGGCCATAAATACTAAAATTTGGGGTGTTGCAGTTAAGTAAAAGGTTGGAGCCAATGGGTCCCTTCCTTGGGGTGGGTATACACCCTCTTATGCCACCCTCCAGTGGGAGGCGGGCATATGCCTCACTCTGGTTGGCTGTATACCCTCATCTGCAAGATGGGGGGGACTGAGAGCTGTGCTTCACCTCGCCTCCCCCACCTGAGGGTGGGGTTGGCAAAGGTGGGCACACCTCCCTTCCTCACTTGGTTTTCCACCAGTTCTACCGCCCAACGTGGAGGTCAGAACCTGTGGGGACCAGTTGCTGGGAGCAACAAATGGCCTGGGGAAATTCACAAAGGTGGCAAGCCTGTGAAGCTTCTCCTTCGTGGACCCTACCCATCTTGGTGGAGGAGGCTTAGCATCTAGTCTCAGGATATGCAGTGTTTGTGACCCCCGAGAGCAGCAGGTTTGCAACCCAGGGGTCCAGAAACATGTCTAGTGGTGGCAGCTGGGGAGCAGGCACTCAGCCCGGACACTAGTGTTAGGTCATTTTTCAGTGGGCATCTGTAAGATGCCATCTGTGGGCATTTTTAATTAAATCCCACACTGGCATCAGTGTTGGTTTAATGTGCTGAGTAGTTTAATACCTAACTTCTCAGTTTTCAATAAATCCATTATGGTACTGTGGAGTTCGTATTGAGAAACTCACAGCACCATATACTCTTAATGGCATTACTGCACTTACAATGTCTAAGAATTGGCTTAGACACTGTGGGAGTACAGGGCTCACGCACCTGTACCCTCACCACTGGTATAGTGCACCCAGCTAGAGGGGTGGCTGATCTATGCCAGGACAGTGGGTTGTAGACATGGCACACATGCCATGTCGACTCTTCACTTTGTTTTGCACCAAAATATGCAGCCTGCAAAGGCAGTGTGTGAGTGTCAGGGTACAGGACCTCTAAGGGTGGCACAGTAAGTGCTGCAGCCCATAAAGGCCTTCTCTGGTCACAGTGCCCTGGGTACTGTGGTACCATTTACCAGGGACTGACCTGTGGCCAGAGAGTTCCAATTGGGTTTGGTCTTCAATGCAGTTTTAGGGAAAGAACATAGGCCCTGGGTACCTGATTAGAAGGAGCCCAGGGCACACTCAGTCAAAGTACATCAGCAGTTCAGCAAAAAGTGGGGGCAACCATGAAGAAAGAGGGCACTTTCTGAAAGGTAGGTTGCAATTTCCTTAAAGGAAAACGGAATGCATTTAAAAAGAAACCAATGAAACTTTTGAATGTTCATTTTTTATGAGTAGGCAGTGGTTCATGGCATTTCTCGAATGGTAAAATATGTATTTGTTATTCTCAACCTACAGTCACAAAACATTCATATTTTACAGACTCCTTGAAGGAGGTGGTAACCCAATCGAAAATGGGAACTGGTGTTCCTACAAACATTTTAGTGCATTTCAACGTTTGTATGAATGCTTCTGAAGTCTACCGGTACTCTTCTGCGGGTGTTCACAAAGTTTACCCTGCATGTGCCTAAGCATTCCTCTCACACAATCTTTTATTCATGAGTGCTCTGCTTGGCGCTGCTAACCCTCACCACCTATGCACATCATACACATAAAGTTATTACACATGAGTAATTAGGAATTTCTTGAATTTCCCCATGAGTAAGTAGGCTTCAATAACAACTTTTTCTGGGAGGAACCTACACTTACGGAAAAAGCCCAAGATGCGAGGTGAACTGAGACAATGGTTAGGAAACTAGTTAGGGGATTTGTCCAGATTTAGATGTCCACAGGAACTTGTTTAGGATTTTCTCAGCTTCAGAGAGAACTACTTGGAAAATGTTGGGGAGCATTCTGAGTACACAATGCTGTTGTACGTCGCCCACTATGAGGGGAAGAGTGAAGACTACATCAGAATAAATATTGCAGGAAGTAGTTAGGGTTGTTGTTTCCTAGACAGCGAGGTTCAAGTGTACACTCAAGGGTTTAAGAGATGCGCTGTTCCAGTTAGTGCTGGTCTGTCTGGGGGCATTTCTTGCCACATGGTACTCAGATGATGAACTCTGAATGTCTTCTATTCAAAGCACAGCCCAATACGCTGAAGGTAGGGTCTGAGAAGGAATGGTTGGGAAGGAGTTTCAGAAGGAGAGGAGGAAATCATTACCATGTACATAAAGCCTGGAGGTGTGCCCTGATGCCTCTATGCTCTCCACAGGTGGAATAAGGCTCGAGAGTATGAAGCATAAGGGATAGAGGGGATTCCGACATAAAAATAGGACCATTTAATGAAGTGGGTCCAGAAACAAAGGTTACTTGTCAAGTAACCTAGAAGAACATCACTTGTCCCTATTCATTGGCTGGAATACTGGTGGCATTGTGATCTCGAGCTGGTGCAATGGCTCAACACAGTAGGCATGTTACTAATTAACAGATGCTCAAATGCTCTTTGGCCAAGTTTGTGCTATAAGAAGAATCCATGATTGAGGTGAAGTATCATTTGAATTATCAGAGCACCACCAGAGCAGCACTCTTAAGGGGATATGGCGGGTCCCACAGAACCCTCAAATATCCACCTGCAGATGGGTACAGTCACTGCAGGGGATCAAGGCGCCCCCTTTTAAGTGCAAGCGGGGGTCAGCGCACTGAGGGTAATAGGGTGTGCCAGGAGCACCTTGTTAAAGTTACACAGTAGAGCAGACTGGGGCAGTGTGCCCTTACCGTAATTGGACCCATGGGTTTTAATCTCAATTTCAATATTTCGACATCTTGTATTGGCTGCCAAACCCCTCACTGGCATCATGTATCGGCTCCCAAACCCCTCTTAAGCATGGAGTGATCCATAACTCGCCACCTAGTGTTGATGAACATAAATGCCATTTCATGCTTCTGAACTCCGAAAATAGTGGTAATCAAGTGATAAGAGAAGATGTGACCATAATGACCATAGGGCCCATATGAACGCTGGGGAGTACTTGACCGCTTTCCTCCGTGGTGCACCTTTAACTAGGTGCACCGGGTGCAGGCAGGGCAGTGTCCTTATTATTCATCATGTGCTGCCGCCATGATAGTAGCGAGCGTGCGCTACCTCGCTGCCTTGGGTGTAGGCCCTTAGTGAAAGCCACACCTGCTGTTTGAAGTAGCCAGTCTGTCTTTCTCGGTGTAGGTGGCACATGTCTGAAGGGAGATATCTGAGATGCACCACCTGACGGCCTCCTTGCCTATGCACGCGCATCCATAATACGGGCGGGCCCAGAGGCAACGTATTTCCCTCATTTAGATACGGCCAGGGCTCGAGTCGGGGGTACACGGGGGTGGACGGCGTCCCCCCACTCTTTTCACAGGGTGGACGCCATCCCCCCTGCTAGGAAGCTGGGCCCCACAGAAATAAGTTGAACGTGTCCATGTGTAATTTTCAGACACCGGGACACATTGAGCATGTGACGTCATTAGTTCATTTGCATATTGTCAGTCCCCCCACTTCTTTTTATAGGACTTGTGCCCTGGATACGGCCACAGCCCTATGCAAATGAGGAAACACCCTTCTAAAGGTACCGCTGGTGCGATATATGGCGGTGCCTTCTTTATTACAGAAGGGGCTGTGTAAAGAGCGGAAGGAGGCTATAAATAGGTTTAAACTTATTTATTTTATAAGTAGTATTAAAACCCACTGGTGCTAGAGTCTAGGCAACTCTTCAGGTCAGCTCCACCCGAGAACCAAGACACACAACAATAGCATTCTGAATTACAAACACAGGAATCTAAATGATGTAAAAGAACTACAGAACCAAAGAATACTAAAAGAAAACTACAAAAGAAATAGAAGACATATACCACATGTTCCTTTTCCAACAAAATAAAACAAATAAACAAAACTTAGTCTAAAACATAATCACAAAAGAAATAGAAGACATATACCACACGCTGCACAAGCGTCTGTGGCCCCTTCGGTAATACAGCAGTGCTCCGGGAAAGCCAAAAAAACAGGTGCACACATAATTTGCACCTCTGGGGCACTGTCTGCAATACAGACCTCAAGCTGACAATTTTGGAACTTGGGAACCAGGTTCAAAAACCGGGATCGAATCAGCATCCTGTGATTCTGTGCAAATCAGTTAATCTCCCTGTATCTAAAAAAATATATAATTTGGTACTCATGTAAAGCACTCAAATGCTTTTTGGCCAAGTTCGCGCTATAAAGAACTGCAAAAAAACAGTAGTGTCAGTGTTGTTGCCCGTCTTTCTTAGAAAATATGTGCACCAAAATTGTTTTTGTGTCGCGCTTAGCCTTTTCTTTCATCTCTTCCGTGTGTGGTGATAATTGTTGCTGATTAGTCTGTGCTTGTCTCCATTTTCCCTATAAATAGCTTGAATGCATTATGTCTGTGTAATATCTCATCTGTTTATTTTAATGAGGAGTTCACTGTGTTTTTTGATTGATGTTCTATTCATTAGCCATTTTTTTCCTCATACTTGTCTGATATCTCCCAGGGACAGAATAATAAGTAGACGCTCTTTTGAGATGAAATCCACACCCTCCTTTCTGTGCTTCTGAAATTAAAGTGAAATCAAATTTAAAAAAAACATATTAACGAAAGGATGGGCAAGATATGCAAATACAAAACATTCAATAAGCGAGCCATAGATACTAAGAAGAGTAAGTGGAAATGGCGTTCTCCATCAACGGATGAGCTTGTTGGAGGAACAAGGGGATTCGTCCACTACACTTTTTGCCCACCTATGTTTTGCTCACTTTGGTGCACACATGTTGCATTTGAGATTCTGAAATGCAAATTCTGAGTCACAAACAGGATTGGCTGATTTTTACAAACGCACATCCACTTATTCAAGTGGAAAAGTACATGTACATTAGGCTGCATGGAGAAGTGTGGCTCAATGGTTAGAGCGGCAGACCCTGAGGCAGAGGTCTAGCCTGGGAACAGGGTTCAATTCTTCGCCTCGGCGGGTCTTGGGCTCAAAATTCCACGGACCTGATAATTCTCGCCTCGGTGCATATTCCAATCATGGAGTCCCACTCTGCAACTCTGGGCAATAGCTTGCTTAATCTCCACAATGGCCCCCACAACGCTAAGGATGCCTGGCCTCCACCTTGGAGGTACCCAGGAGTGGACGCCTCACAGGGAAAACCAGGATGGGTTGCACAGCGGTATTCGTACAAGCGCCTTGAGACCCTTGCGGGTGAGTAGTGCGCTATACAAGTATCAATTTACATTTACAGTTTACATTTACATCAGGTGGATGAGGGCAGGGGAGTTCACGTGGCATCAAAGGGGTGGTGGCCAACCACACTTTTGCACCCAATTAAAGTCAACATGTTATGGGAATTCACAAAAGTTTCAAATGTGTTTCCCATTCGGGAAGTACATGAAAAACTACTTCTGCAAGAGGCAATCATAAGCGTGACATTTAGTGGGCAGTAGCTGCACTTCTGACCAAAACTTGAAGGTCTCCTGCCTGGGCCCGTCTTGCCCTCTCTTCAATTAGAGGTGGAGGAACCACTTGGTGTCTGGCGGTGGAGTCTCAACTAACTCCACCACCAGAAACCCTTGTGCCAGAAAACTCCTATTGCATTAGGAACATTACTATTTGTTTTACAGAAACATGCACAAATCAGGACCCCATGACAAGGTGATGCATTTCCGATGAACGTTAGTAGGAAAAATGTTATTGCATAACCCTAGCAATCTTCACATTTTGAAGATTTCAGGCTGTTACACCATGGACATCTGGTACCTGCCAAAAAGGATAACACTGGTCATCTCTCTTCTTAAAAGCCAAGGGAGCGGTTTCGGGAATCTTTTCCTCAAAGACACACTAATTGTAAGCAGTGGATCACTACATTTTCTTTTGAATAATTTTAGGCCCTTGAGGACAATCACAGTTGATTGTTAAAACATGATTATTACGCTCATCTTTTTTTTCTTGAGTAGTTTCATCTTTTTTTGTTCAACTTTGAAGGTTTACAGCAATCTGTCTTATTGGTTATGAGTTGTAGCATTTTTTTTATACACAGAGTCCAATTCTTAATGTGTTTGAGTAAATCGTGCGCACAATCGAATTGTGTATTTTTCTCTGTGGCAACATATGAGCAATATTTGTTGTGCTGTGTCCTCCTGCGCTCAGTAGCGCTTCAGATCCCTTCCACCCCCTCCCCTCTTGCTCCGGTCCTGCTCTCGGCCGAGTATTGACGCCGAGAGCAGAGCACCGGTTTTGGCGGCCATCTTGGGTTGGGTAGTTGGTCGTGACGCGATTGGCAGCGTCATAAAAACGGGCAGGGATGTCTCCGCGCAGCGGACGCGAGCAGCGGAAGCGCCGGATCTGTGCCGGAGTCGTGCCAGAGTCCTGCCCGTCTGCGCCCGTCCGCGTCACGGCTGCGACCGGCGTGGCGGCAGACTCTGGCCATAGGTTTACCTACTCTGCAACGGATTTATTATCCTATAACCTGAATATTACGTCCTGTCGGCCTGTCTTTCCAGGCCGTTACAAAGGTAAATGTCGCTGTCCTGGTTGTGGTTGGTACCCTAACATCTACCGGGTTACTGAGGGACCCCACTTACTCCCCGTAAATAATTTTAAGTGTTTACTGTTAAATACCCGCTCGTTGCATAGACACGCTCTGGACATTTTTGAGCTATTGACCATTGAGAAACCACTCTGTCTAATGCTTACAGAATCCTGGCTCAATGAGTCTTCTAACCCTGATATTGCGGCAGCCATTCCTCCCGACTATATAGTCTATAGAAAGGATAGGGCACTGGGTAAAGGTGGGGGTGTGGCTCTTGCAGTTCAAAGATCTTTTGCTTGTGCAATCATTCCTTCCTCACCGATCTCTGGCTGCGAATCCCTCGCCTTCTCTATTACACTTTCCCCACACCAATCATTCTCAGGGCTCCTAGTTTATAGACCTCCTGGTCTGCGTGGTGCCTTCTTCGAGGAGCTTCAATCAGCTATTTCCACTCTATGCCTGAAGGTGGAACACTGCATAATGCTTGGGGATTTTAACATTCATATGGATGTCGAATCGGACAGTGAAGCTATTAAAATCACGGACATCACTGCTCCCCTTGGTCTAACTCCCTACATCTCTAGTGCAACTCATGATAAGGGTCACACCCTTGACCAAGTGTTCTCCACTATTCCCCTCCTTATGTCCCGTCCCACTCCTGTTTTGTGGTCTGACCACTCCCTGATCAGCTTTCTAATTCAAGGCAGAAGTAAAATCTCTTGTAATAACTTTGACCAACTGAGGCACCCCAGTAGACCCTTTCATAAAATTACTCAGGAGAGCCTTGTTCAAGCGTATCAGGAACATCCTTGTATCCTATCCGGCCATCTCGAAAGAGACCTTGAAACTTTTCAGAAATGGCTTACGGATAGGCTTGATGATCTTGCTTCTCTTTCTACGAAAGTGCCCCACTCTATCGGAGTTCCCACCTTTATCGGAATCTACTTCTTTGGATCTCCTACTCAGAATTAAATCAGGCTCTCCGCTTGACCCCTGTCCGGCGAGTTTTCTAGCTAGGAATGCCAAGATTCTCAATTCCCTGATCTACCCTGTCTTGAATTCATCCCTGTCCAGTGGCATGGTTCCGCCTGCATGGAAGAAGGCAATGGTTGTTCCCCTTCTAAAAAAACCAGGCCTTGATCCAGAGATACACGCGAACTATAGGCCCATATCTCTCCTGCCCAGTCTGGCTAAGATCGTCGAGAAGCACGTCCACTCTGTGCTTTCTTCCTTCTTGGAAGACCAGGGGTTACTCCACTCTACCCAATCTGGCTTCCGCTCCAATCTGAGCACCGAGACCGCTCTTTTGGAAGTAAACGAAGCCATTAAGGAAGTTCTCGACGCAGGGGGAAGAGCTATGCTGGTGATGTTGGATCTGTCGGCGGCCTTCGACACCGTCCCGCATGAGGCCCTCTTGATAAGACTTCACGAGATTGGTCTCCGTGGAACGGTGTTGAGCTGGTTGAGATCTTACCTAGCGGGTCGTCGACAAGTGGTCTGGGCCCCGCCGTACTCCGCAGAGGTGCCGCCTATGGATGTTGGAGTCCCACAAGGGTCGGTGCTTAGCCCGACCCTTTTTAACATCTTCATGACTCCACTGGCGGTACTTGCGGAGTCCATGGGTGCCCAGATCATATCATACGCTGACGACACCCAGCTTCTCTTCACCTGCAAGAAGGGCACGGAGTTTGACGGGGAGAGCATCCGTGGTTGCCTGGGGGCTGTCTTCGACTGGTTTCAGCGAAGCAGCCTCAAATGCAACCCTGACAAATCCGAGGTGCTTTTCTTCGGCTGTCAAGCGGATCCACCGTGGCAGGAATGGTGGCCGGTGTGTATGTCACCCCCTTCCTCCTCCTCTGTGGTTGCAAAAAACTTGGGGATCAAAATCGACAACACCCTTTCGCTGAAAACACAGATCACAGGTCTCTCCAACACCTGTTTTGGTCTGTTAAAAATGCTGCGAAAATTTCTTCCTCTGCTCCCTTTAGTCCACAGGAAGCTAACGGTACAGGCTTTGATTTGCTCCAGGATTGATTACTCAAATGTCCTCTACCTGGGTTTACCGGACTACCTCCTGCAACAACTTCAGGTAGTTCAAAACTCCGCAGCAAGGGCGATCTTTGGCCTACCTCGACAAGCTCGGGCTTCAGAGCTGCTTTCTTCCCTTCATTGGCTCCCAGTTAAGAAGCGGATTACTTTCAAGGCTCTCACTTTAGCCCACAAGGCACTCCATTTGGTTGGGGCCTCGTATATTCAGAAACGGCTTCTTTTCTATAAACCCACCAGATCTCTCCGATCTGAATGTCTTGGCCTGGCAATGGTTCCTCCCATTAGAAGGGTCAGGATAGGTGGTCGTTCCTTTACTCATCTTGCCCCAAAACTATGGAACTCCTTGCCTGTGGATCTGCGCCGTACTTCTAATCTGCTTGCCTTCAGAAAGGCCCTGAAAACCTGGCTTTACAAGCAGTAACCTGTTATGTTTGTGTTTTTTTCCATTTTCTTTCTCGGTTTGGGGTCAGAAAGCGCCGGGACACTCCCTGGAGTAGCCGTGCGCTATATAAGCAACCCCAATAACATAACATAACATAACATAACAATAAAATTCCAACAGAACAAAATATTCCTGGTTCACAGAATCAGCAATAGTAGGCATTTACCAATGGATATGGGATCTGTCAATTTAGCAACATACCACTGAACATCAAATAAGGTCCATGCAACATAGCATTCGAAAGGGACACGCGTATTTATGTTTGCTAAGGGCACGAGTAAATTTGCTTCCAGTGTGGAAATTGGGCAGATGGTTATGCACAGTAGACTGCAGTGGAAGCTGTGCATATTGAGCCACTGTATCAGCAACAGCCCAAGTGCCCACATGCCATGTGTTGGAAGACACAGTCAGACTTGCAGAAATTTCCACATGTGAAATTCTACTGACACAAGGTCAATGCAAAGGGAGACAGACACATTTTTTTATAGATTGTCATATTAGCAGCACCCTAAGTGTCCAGCTGACACATGCAATGCCACAAAGTGCGTTGGGTTTTAGTGACCAACACGTTGAATGAGGAAACGTGTAACCTTATTGTTACTCTGGAACAAAAGTACAAATGAAAGATCCGACAGCCAGTCAGACATGACACATGGACCACTTCATAGAAGGGGATGGAAGTGTGGCATCAATGTTTCAATAAAGAGAGACTAATCCATTAATGTACATATAGGGGCCGATTATGAGGTCAGGCGACCGTCTCATAAACGGAAACCGACCGACCAGTCGGCAGTCCCGAATGCCTGATTTGGATGCGACTGAACACTCTTCAGTCGCATTCCGACATTTCCCTATGGGAGAACGTGTAAGGGCTGTAAACTGGCCATAGTACATGCGACCATAAGGAAATGGAAGGTGGTGTTAATCCTTGCATCCCATGGCAGGGATTAACCATAGGTGCCCCCTTGGCCCCAAACTGAAAGGGGCCCTGCTAGGGGTCCCCAAACATGCTTTCCAACAGGATTTCCATTTAGTAAAGGCTGGCATGGAAACCCTGCCTGAAACCATGCATCGTAATCCCAAGGGCGGAAATGCGCCCTTTGGGATTACGGGCCTGCCTCTGACGAGACGACGGGCTCCTAAAGCCCGTCGGAAGCCAGCCAGAATGACCGGCCAGTTTTAATTCTGACCGGCTGATTCATAATCAGCCGGTTGGAATTGAAACCGATGATGGCAGTGGTCGGAGGCTTTCCGACTGCCACCGTTATAAACCCCTTAATGTCTGAAGGTCACATAGGGCTGAGAGGTTAGCTAGCTGTTGAGCATGTAGCAAGTGAGATGGAGTCCAGGAGGTTTCTCAGAGAGGTTCCGAAAGGCTAGCAGACGATATACCTGGCACTGAGTTTGGAGCTCTTTTTTCAGGCTATGTAATTCTAAATAAAACTGCAAAAAATAAACGTATAGTCGCTTGATATATAGTTTGTAAAATATGTGTTTAATTATGTTTTTATTTATTGAGCACTTCCATCAGGTTCAGCTTGTCATCTGCCTCACAGACCTGCAAAGATGTACGTTGTAATAGCGTAAAACAGGTTTCAGATTGAGTAAAAGGTATTTCTATCTGTTTCACTTGGTGCAACATTTGACCTGAAGTGAGCAGCTCCTTCCTTCTTAGTTCCATTTTACAGAAGTGGAGAGTGTTTAGATGTGACAGGATCCAGGAAGTGAGCCAAGCTCTCAGCAGAAGCCCCCAGACAGCTGTGCTCTGGCTCCTGTTCTTGACTCCATCCTCCAAGTCTGCCTGTTAAATGCACTTAACCAGACAGCAAAGCCTGCTGTAATGCACTGCGATGGCTTCCCCGCGTGGAGCGATTCTTGCATGACTAAATAAAGCGTAGGATGGAGATCTACAGTATAAAATAACATCCTCTACCGACCATACATAACAAATGAAGCAGATACTCCTGGAAAGTGCTTTGGGGCCTTGTCAAGCGATAGTAAAGCCCTGCAGAAATCCTACAATAGAAAATATTGTATGTATGCATCTGAGTGGCTATCTTTGCCATTATTTTACTATTATTTCTGCCCACCTCAAATGTGCAAAGAGTATCCCATGAGGTGTCTAGAGACAGTTCTGCCACATACACTAAAATTCAGGATTTGGTGCTCTGACTGTGCCTTTCAAGAACAGCAGTGAATCCACTGAGACCTTGCAACAAGACATTGATAACTCTGACGTGGATGACTTATGAAAACACAATCAGGTGCAGCTCACGAGACACATCCAAGTATACCTGTTCGCTGGCTGCCCTAGTCTGCCATGGACTTTAGAGGTTAGATTGGATGCCAAGGATTGCAGATGAATCTGAAATTGACCAAGACCGGTCAAAACTTGATCAAATGTTTTGAAGTGGGTGGAGAAATTGAGTATGAGAAAGAACATTCCACACTAATACAGTATAAAAATTAGGTCCAGACCCTCCTGGAGAGTAGTTTTTTTAAAACCATTTTCACAAATATGGGACACTTGACAATGACAGATTGTCTCTAGCCAACTGAAATCCATGCAGATTGTCCACAATAAGCCATGATTCATGTTACACTTAAACCACTACCCCTGGTAAGTTATAAACAATGGCTAATATATTGTTCTAAGAGTATCTATGCCAGTTAGTAAATGAAGCAAAAGACACACAAATGATGGACGGAATGAGGAACAAATCAAAAATTCACACCCAATCAAGAGATTTGAGTTAAATCAATTGTTTTGTTGCTTACTGTGCCACCCCAGTTTAGACCCAGCCATAAGCAAATCAGTCTTGACCCTGCTTCTCAATGGAACAGTCCAGCCCAAACTGCAAAGCCAGGACCAGAAACAAGCATCCTGGGACCAGGTTCAGAGTATCACCCCACATCAGGCAGGCTAGCTTGAATCCAGTGGCACTGTAAGCCCGGGACCCACATCTGGGCAAACCTGGCGCACTTCGGCGAGAAAGCAAAAGACACACAAATGATGGACGGAATGTAGAACAAATCAAACATTAACCTCCAGTAAGGAGATTTGGGTAAATTCCATCATTCTTTTGCTCACCATGCCACCCATTGTAGACCCAGCTATATGCAAATCAGTCTAGACCCAGCTCCTCATGGGAACAGTCTAGTCTGAACTGCCAAGCTAGGTCCTTACTGAACCAGAACATAAGCAACTCAGGACCAGTTTTGCCATTTTTAAGGGCTTATCGGTCTGGTGCAGCTGGGTTCCAGTGATCCAGAGAGCATGGGACCCATTTCTGGGCATACCCAAGCCACTAGGTGCGGTACATGAAAAATACTTAAGGTGATGGGAGGAATGCTTCCTATTTGTCTAACCACTGGCAATCGTTCGGGTAGCATCCCAACCCATCGTCTTTTTGCTCACCATACCACCTCACTTTCGATTCAACCATTTGCAAATCAGTCTTGACCCTGCTCCTCATTGGAACAGTCCAGACTGAACTGACAAGCCAGGTCTTCCCTGAACCAGAATACAAGCAACCCAGGACCCGTTTTACCCTAGTTATGTGCTCATCAACCAGGTACACCTTGGTTCCAGTGACACAGTGAGCAAAGAAATGATGGATTAAACCCAGATCCCTTGACTGGGGGTGAGTTATTGAAAAGTTTTAGCACTTTGTCCGTCATCTTGTTGTGTTTGCTTTGTTTGCCTTAAGTGGCCAAGCTAGCCTGGCTTATGAGGGGTGATACCCCGAAACCAGTCCCAGGATGCTTGTTTCAGGTCCAGGGAGGACCTGACCTGGCAGTTCAGGCTGGACTGTTCCCATGAGGGGCAGGGTCAAGACTGATTTGCATATGGCTGGGTCAAAAAAGGGGTTGAAAAATGAGCAAAAGAATGATGGATTAAACCCAGATCTCTTGACAGGGGGTGAGTGTTTGAAAAGTTTCAGCACTCCGTCCATCATCTTGTGTTTGCTAAGTTAGTAAATGAAAGCATTCGTAAACTGCATCATTACATTTTGAGTCTTGACGTTCTGATGTTTGGAAAGATGTCACTCACTCATCTAACCTCTAGTATATCCGCTCCCACAAGAGTTTCGATGAGGGTGAATTCACTGGTAATAAAATATATATTTTTTTGCAGATTTATATAGCATGAACTCAGCCCAATGGCATTGGAACGCTTTACATGATCCCCATTTACATTACACAAGGTCACATTTTTTCTTTCCTTAGGCACGGGGAGATTAAGGGCCTGATTTAGATCTCAGCAGACTGGTTACTCCGTCACAAAGGTGATGATATCCCATTCGCCGAAATATAAATCCCATTATATCCTAAGGGATTCATATTTCGGCAGAGGGGATAGCCGTCACTATTGTGAAAGAGTAACCCGTCCGCCGAGACCTAAATCAAGCCCTATGAAATTTGCCAGGAATCACAGGATGTTGAGTTGACGTGGGATTCAAAGATGTTTCCCCAATTCGAAAGTCAGCAGCTCTGGCCATAATGCCACATCCGCTCCATGCAACCCTGCTGTCACCTTGACATTTCATTGATGCAAAAGACACTTTATTAGAATGTTACATTTAGCATGCTACTTGTCTGTTGCCAACCTCATACACAATGGAGTAGAGATCAATCCTCCCAAACGTTCTGGTTGGGTGCTCTTTGTGGATGGTTTGCGGTAGAGAGCAGACCTGAAATGATGACTTTGCAGGTTTGCACAGTCACGTCAAACTTACCTGGTAAAGGAAAATTATTTATTTTCTTATCCGTTTGAAAGGCTGCTCTACAGTCATCAAATCAAATGAAAATCGCCTTGGGCCATTTTAGCAAGGCCTCAGAAAGGATATACTACATTTGCAAAATGTTTGAAAAGTTTTGAGCAATACTCCATTACCCTTAAAAAGGATTTAGCATCATAAGACAGAAACTAAAACTTTGTTGTAGAAAGACAAGACATTAGGAAGCCAACAAATGCATAAGGTGTTAGAATATAGCATCCACCAAAGCTAACCTAAAGATAGCCCTACAAAGCTTTTACCCTTCCATGGGCATTAGAAATAGAAAACCCATTTGACGATATGCCAATGATAAATTAATCATGATACAAACATTGGCCCACACCCGACACAGTTCTTGGCTTAAAGATTTTTTTAACTGGATACAGGTGCAAAGGTGTTTATTCCTGCAAGTACAACAGCCGCAAACTATACAAAAGATTGTAGGCCCTATAAATCTTCACTAACTGTTTTCACTTTTTCCTCAGTGGCTCCTTCAAGAGATGAGAGTGAGTACCAGAATAAGATTCCTTCTTGAAGAGTAATGCAATGCCACATTTTTTTAAAGAAACACAATACATCAGAAAACAATTCTGAGCAGCTACAGCATGCATCCATATATATATATAGGTACCGCTGCTGCCACTGTTTCATTTACGTGCTTTTAAATACTGCACTGTCTTGAATTTGACCTGTCTTGTCCTCTAACTAGGAATTCTTACGTCTTTAATTGCACTTGCACTTTAGTAACTATCCATATCAGCGTCCGATACCAGCCACATCTCCCTTGACTAGCCCGGTATGGGAAACCAATGACGGCTGGTGGGGGCGAGTCTAGAGCAGTTCCTGCCATTTAATGTCGGCTGCAGTGCGGGCGCCACAAAGGCAAGCCCGTCTGCGACTGTCTGGGGCTAGAGGCTAGTCATTATGCCCAAATATTAACTTACTCAATGCTCAAACTAAAAAAATTGTATTCTACTGACTTAACTCCACCACTTGTTCCAGATTAGTTAACTTGGGGATTATGAACCTCAGGGGCTTTCTTCTTGAACTCAATCCGCCATACTCCGCAGAAGATATCAGTCCTAGGCAGGATAGCCATGGGATGATTCAATTAACAATCATATATCTGAACACATGGTCAATGGTGAAACATCAACTGGAAATATTTCATTCATTAGACTCCGCTAAACCAGATATACTCCTATTAACTGAAACATGGATTTCCCATGAGTCCACTCTTGACATCCTTGCCACACTCCCAGGCAACTATTTCATTCTTCAGACTAATCGGGCCTCAGGGATAATAGGTGGAGGTTGCTGTCATGATTCACCAAGGGTTAAAGTTCCCCGCCCTAGACATCACTTCAGTAGAAAGTTTAGTTCTCAAACTTGACTCCACCCCCTGATCTGTTTCCTGATTTATAGCCCCCTCGCTATATGCCCTATATCCCCCAATTACTGGGGGAACAAATATTCCATGTAGTAATAAACCATGCCAAACTTTTACTGGTTGGTGACTTTAACTACTGGGGAAATTATGAGAAAGGCGTCTCAAGCTTCTCAGAACTGACCTACTTAACAGGTTGAACTGTGTCCAACATGTGACATCTCCCACTCATATAAAAGGACACATCCTTGACCAAGTCCGGACCTCCAACCTCACGGTGTCCTCCCTGACAGTTTCCCCATGCACCTGGTCTGATCATCTGTTAATAAAGTTTACCCTTACTAACTTGTCTATCGCTAAACCCACAGCGAGGTGGGGCCTAATGGCTAGGAATCTGACTCATATTAACTTAACAGCAACGCCTTCTGTAACTCATTGGCAATCACTGTGCCTATGAAAAATGACTCCATTAACCAAAACGAAAAAAATATCCAATCGTGGTTAGCGGCCATGAGTAACATCTATGCCCCTCTTAGGAAAATTAAAACAGCAAGGCGCCAAGATGCTCAGAAATGGTTCTCAGAAGACTTAAAACGTAAAAAACTTGAGCCCTTTCCTGCACTGAACGTATCTGTAGATGGAACTATTCTTCAAATAAAAAAGGTATATACCAATACCAACTTAAGCAAAATAAAAACTCCATCCTGCAAACTAAGGCCACCTACTTCTCAAAAAGATCCTGAACTCAACAAACAAATCCAAAGACATATTTGTGATTGTTTCAGAGTTATCTAATCCAGATAGTTACAGCAATATTGGTCCCCACTCTATCATCATGTAATTCCCTGAATGCCTATTTCATTGACAAAATCATTATCAACAAATCCAGCATACCGGGTAATTCTTTCCTTGACACTCAACCACCTGCCTCTAGGAATCCTCATTCTCTGCATCAATTCCCCCATAATTAGTAGAGAACTCTTTCTGGACCTGCTGACTAGAGTCAAATCAGGATCTCCTTCTGACAGCGGCCCCGTCATATTTTGAGGGACGTTTTTTTATCCTGACCTCTCTCTACTGAACGACTCATTAATCCAGGGCTCTTTTCCCAGAGCCGTCAAAGAAATAATAGTAGTTCAATTAATCAAGACAATAGGCGCAGATCCTCTAAGTATTGCTCCATCTCATTGCCCCCCTTTTGGCTAAGGTACTGGAACCCCACGTTGCCTCTGCTCTTTTGTCGAACAGTCCCTATTCCTTGACTCCTCTCATCAAGCTGGCTTCCGCCCTTCCCAATCTACTGAGGCAGTAGTACTCACCGTACTAGACGAAATGACAAAAGAATGAGACAAGAGCACTACTCAGGCACTAGTGCTCCTTGATCCATCTGTGGCTTTCGACCCAGTCGACCATGAACTCTTGGTGAACCATGTCAGGGATGTGGGGGTCCAGCGATTTGTCCTCAAATGGCTCACGTCCTTCTTAGATGGTCGCTCCCAATCGGTCTGACTTTCCCTAGTCACGGCTCCCAAAGTGAAATTGACCTGTGGCATGCCGCTGGGATCATCCCTGTCCCAGCACTTGTTCAATTTGTACCTTATTCCATTAGTTCAGTCGCTGGGGGAAATGAACGTGTGCACTGTTAACTATGCAGATGGTAGGGGAGGCGGAGCTTGCCGGCAACCGCGATGGCTGCTTGAGCCTCAAGTCCATTGCGCTATTAACGTTATTCTGCATTTATCCTGCATCAGTAGACTTCGCTGATGCACCCTGGGCTTTCCCTGCACCTGTGGACGGACGGAGCTCGCAGCGGTGATCTCACGCCCGAGCTTGGGCACCGAAAACAGGGAGAGAAACGCTGCAAAGGACAGGCGGCGGGAAGGCCTGATAGCCACGTCCTGGAGTAAGAGATGTGCCCGGGTGACGTGACACGAAGAGCGGCCAGCGAGTAAACCGACACTGGGGGAGACCTAGCCTCGAAGCCGGGGGGCCCTGGATTGACTCGCGCCCCCCGGCCATAACACCGACCGGGGAGCTGCGGTGCCGGAAGCGGTACCCCCCCCCATCTCTCCTCCTCCCCTCCCATTTGCTACCATTTAAGGAGATGACTCTGGCGCAACGGCGAGAGCACCAGTGGGGGGCTGCAGATGGACAGCGTAAGATGGTTACGTGAGGCGGCTGTCTGTGCCGCTTCGCAAACTGGGAACGGTGTCACCCAAGCGAGGTGCGCTCTGGAGGCGCAACACGGAGTTCTCTACCATAGCCCCCCGACAATGGAACCCCTCGGTCATTGAGAGGGTGTCCTTACATTGGACTTTGGCAAGAGGGGTACTGCGGAGTTAGCTTTCGCCTCTACTCCGCTTGGAGCCCTCAGACTGAGGCATACAGTGGGACATAGGGCGCTCTGGTGACCAGATTTTGCCACGAGGGGCACTGTGAGGGGGCCATCGCAGGCTTCATGCAACAAGTTGGCGGGCTGGGGCGGCGGCCTGCCTCGAAGGGAACGCGGCGACCTTCCAGTCCTCTTAAGTAAATCACACTGAAGTAGGAGTGTGCAAGTGAAGCCCCACACAACCCCAAGTTAAGGAGGAGGCACGATATTCAAGCTGGAGGCGCTGAAGGATAGGCCCATTGCGCAGACAAATCTTCTACGTCGGATAGAGGTATAGGGAGGTGCGGGATACAGCAGGCAATTACAAACCCCCACGCTGCACTGCACACACTGCGGCCGTAGCGCTCATTGACTGTTGGCAGGATAGGCAAAGGAGACAAAACGCAAAGTAAGCTGCCCTTTGAGCAGAGGAGCCTACAGTCGCAGGGGACCCTGGCCGAAGAAAGCACACATACGCAGATGGCAAAAGACCCAGCAGCAAGTGCAGACATAAAGATTATGCTTTTGTCCATTAAAAAGGTCTCCAGACCAGTATGGCCTCGCTGGGCTCGAAGATAGACACCCTTACTTATAGGATGGACCATATGGCGGAGCGTCTCGACAAACATGCGGAACGACTAGATATGTCGGAGAGGAGGCTAACTGAGGTAGAGGAGGCCCAAACGGTCTGGACACTGATCACAAAAAGCTGGAAAGAAGCATGCAAGCTCTTCAAGATAAAACATAGGATTTGGAGGCCCGCTCACGACGCTGTAATCTCCGCATTACGGGCCTTCCAGAAACAACCCAGACGGGCAACATGGCGCAAATTTGTGGATTTTTTATTTTTGCGTGTTCGCGGGTGTTTGCGGGGAACTTTGCGTATTCGCGAGGCGCTTTGTGTGTTCGCAGGTTTTTTTTGCCTGGTTCATCACTGCCACCCTCTTGTTTTTTATGCCCTTCTGCCCTCTGTACCACTTGTTTTTGTGCCTTTCTGCCCTCCGCCCCACTCTTGTTGTGCCCTTTTGCCCTCTGCCCCACTGGTTTCTGTGCCCTTCTGCCCTCTTCCTAACTCATGCCCTCTGTCCCACTTTGTGCCCTTCTGCCCTCAGCCATAAATCAGCTTCAACAGGAAGCACTAATAGATAAAGTATAACAGGTGCTTGAGTTGACGGTCAAATTAAGTTACACAGTCATTAATCATTGGGGTGAATCACCCCAATCAGTTTGGGGTGATTAATGATTGTGTAACTGAATTTGAGATTCAACTCTAGCACCTGCTTTACTTTATCTATTAGTGCTTCCTGTTGAAGCTGACTTTTTGTAACTATTTTAGAGGCTCTGACAGCTTGCCGGCGCCACTCTAAAATAGTTACAAAAAGTCAGCTTGAACTTTTGACCCAATCGGTTCCGCTCACGGATTTTGCGGGAAATTCGCAAATCTCGAGGATTGCGAATTTACCAAAAATCCGCAAAATCCGCGAGCAGAACGGATTTTCCACCCATGCTTAGTCAGATTGCCCCTGCCAGGTTGGCAGTGGCTACCGCCAGCCTGACGGGGGCAATCCGCCCGCCATCCTAATGGGCCCCATAATGCCCATTCCACCCGCTTTTTCTGCAAATCACATTCCAGGTAATATATGCCATTTGTCACATATGTTGAGTGACTGCCAACATAATACTAAGAAAGTCTGTAAAAAAAAGTACTGATTCATAGTAAAAAGAAAACAAAGTAGTGATCTTAACCTACACTGAAAGCGACCAGAAGCAATGGTGGGGAAAGTGGCCATTGGGTGCCATATAACAGCAGAGACTGATGCATGACCTGCATACCTATTGCTAACATAATACACAGCTGCCAATACACATATTTACAATGAAGCTAGCTGTTGGGAATGGCACTTTTTGCAGGGTTATCCCCAAACCTTTTGCTTCTTCCTCCTATTTTTTCCTGCCATGTGTGTGTTGGCTATAGCACTCTGGGCACTTGCGATCACCGGGACAACAATGGGCACACTGTCTTCTCCTACAATGATGGCACACCTTCAAAACACCACCTTACATTTCCTACCCTGTACCAAGCTGGCAGCTCTTCACTCTGCTGACACCATTTCACCATTTCACAACTACCTGACATCGCTGCTATTGCTGGCACCAGCAATGGATGCTGTGATTGCATAGTGTCCATCAAAGAAGCAGCTGGTGCCCTACCCTGAGCCATCTGGCATAAAACTCACCGTGCATCTCAGTACATATGAGTGCACCAATGCTCTCTCTGCTTCTATGAAATACAAGCCTTGGCTACCGTTGTTACTGTTTTTGCATTTATTTAGCGCTTACTTTATTAGTTACTTTGTGATAGATCATATTAATACCACTTTGGTGTGGTCATTAGTGAGGGCTAGGTGGTCTCAGGTGAATGGTTTGTGAGCTAGATTGGCTGGCAGAGATTAGATAGTTTAAGGTTGCAAGAGTAGGGTTTTAAAGAGGAAGAGGTTGTGGTCTATGAAATGAGGTGTCAGTCAGTAGCAGAATTACAGTAAAAGAGATAAAGGGAGACAGGCAAGAGACTGAGAGAAGGCTGTACTCAGAAATAGAAAGCATACAGAGAATAAAAGGCAAGAAGAGGGCCCCCCCACGAAAAAAGAAAGGACAGGAATTAAGCGGAAGTCAAGGTCAATTTTTCGTGCTTGGTTTTATCAGTATTGTGGGAGGCTTTCTGAGATAACCAGCAATCTGAGCAGGTAAACTGACACAAGGTGGCAACACGTGTCTGTGAGGCTGCAGAGAGGCGGAATATGGTGAGTGGGGGGCGGGTGAAGCCATAAAAAGGGGCACATGCCAAAAAATTTCCAGGATTTAACCTGATAATTGTGGATTCCAGTCAATTGTCACAATAGCTGTTCAGGGACAGCCTCAGCAGTGTAGGCCTGAAGGTAAAAACAGGGTTAGGAGTGATGATGTCTGTCTGCCCCCTGAGTAGGGGGGCCCGACACACTCATTATCAGTTAAATGATGAATCTTGTTAGTCACGTTTTATAGCCTTGATCTATCAAGAATCTTCCAGTTCACCATGCACAGCCCAGCCAACTCCATGGAAAGTGTTTGGTAAGTGGAACCCTGCTAAACATTTTGCACCTCGTATTTTATGACTAAGTAAAATGTGCAAACTAGCAAATACATTATAACACACTCTAAACAGACCTGCCTCAAGATTTGTCTCTTTACCAAAGTTATTGCACACACCATGTGTGATTTCTTTCCATGGCACACACTAATTGAATATGAAATCTAATATGTTAAATGATCGAGCAGTTATGCTGTGGCAAAATCACCATACTGCCACAGGATGTAAATATATTGCGGTATACCACAGCATGTTATGTGGCTCACGCGCACCTGTGCATTACAAGGGTATATGAAGAGCAAGCAAGCACACTCAGCTTGTGTCAGGAGATGGGTCCTACACTCTTAAAATGTTTATCTCAGGAGATTTCATTATAACATCACATGTTCCAGGAAGAATTTATTCTAAGACATATCTGGCCATGTTTGACAGAGGAAGAAAGATGATGATGTAGTTTGATGGTCCATTACATGTCACATTGCAGTGGCATATAGCGAGCATTTGAAAGTTGTGGGGCATAAATAGCTGCTTCAAAAATTGAACAGTGTTTGAGTGAATGAGTGAGTCTGGAATTTTCTCAAGATCCAGGGTTGTTTATCTTTCCCAAGAAAATGGTGTCAAACTCTATTTTTAAGCACACTTTCCTGATAAATGGACTAAAGTGTTTTAGCTACTATAAACAGTTCAAAAAATCTGGGTATGAAATGTCATGCCTCATAATTTTTCAGAAAAGGAATGTAGCATCTTCATTCACTTTTACATTCCTTCTCCTTTCAGTATTACACCCTGCAGATTCCAAAAAGATTCTCTGTCAAATGGTCATACGGTAACATAACAGGTGTATTTGTAAAGGGCACGATTAACCTAAGGTGTCCTGGCGCTGAATAACAGATGTTTATTGTTACCCAACTCAATGGCACTCAAATGGATGAAAGGCTGAGTGGACCCACCCGGATTTGAACCTGTGACCATGAGGTCGAACACAGGGCCCTGCAGTGGGTGCATTAGTCCACTGAGCCACCATAGGAAGGAGAATCAACTTGTAAGAGGCAGGATGGAAAAACCTAAAGTTACACAAATTGTAGACCCATGGGCCGGAGACCACTGGGCTATACCAGTGTTACAAGGCACAGGCTGAAAGGATAGGATTCAAATTAGAGAGACCTTACAGGACCAGGCAGTAGACAGTTTACTCCAATCTTGCTGAAGATAGCAGAGGTGATTAGATAATAAAAGGCGTTATCAGCACCGTTGAGGACACTCCTGTACACAGGTCATAAAACAATGTCTGTAGCAGTTAGTGCCCTATGGACCTAGGAAATAAAACTATAAATAAGCCTTCGGAACTCAGCATGAATTATTACTCACAAATCAGCTTTAAATATATTTTGGAAATGCAGTTATTTGCACAAATGTTACTATCAAACACAAACTTTTCATTTTGGATAAATATGCTCATTTACCCCAATGCTCCGAATTCCCATGAAAAGAATACAATTTTGACCTTAAATCTCGGTTTTTTTTATGTTTAGTATGTACACGTGGCATCTCCAAACCTCAGCCCATCAATATTAGAATACTGGACTGTTGAGAGCTCAATTGAAGACAATGGAGTAGCTCCAGGCTTATAATGGATGGTATACAGCCAGAGCGCCAACATTCCAGTGTTTTTTTTCTTTGTGTTTCTCCCTTTTTAATTTAAAGCATTCTACCCTTAGCGGGTGGAATATTCTAATTATCTTATAGCTATTCTGTCGTTGGGCTTTACTGGTTTTTAAAATGTCTTCTTCCTCGTTATAGTCCCTTGCCTACAGCACAGGCCTATAACTCTGGTTCAGGGCTTTTAATGTAGCCTTATAGCCCGCCGTAGAGGGCTATACCGGCTATTAAAGGCCCTTCCCAGCGTTAAAGGCCCCGAGCCGAAGGCGAGGGCCTTTAACAAGGGAGAGGGACTTTAATAGCGGTATAGCCCATCTACGGAGGGCTATAAGGCTATTAGAACATTCTGTCACTAGAGGACAGAATGTTCTAACAAAAAAAACAAAGCCTTTTGGAAGCGTGAGGGGATTGAAATCCCCTCAGGCTCCCTGAAGCCTTTGTTCACAGCCAGAGCTGTGAGCAAAGAAACACTGGAATGTTGGAGCTCCAGGCGCATACCAGCCATTATAAGCCCAGAGCACTCCATTGTTTTCAATGGAGCTCCCAACATTCCAATGTTCTAATAACTTGGATTTAGACCTCGTCTGGGGGCTATAAGCCTATATTATAAAATGAGCAAATATACTTTGCCACACATAGACAGATTTGGCCTTCATGCTCAATTATCATTATTATCAAATAGCAGTGATCTTTACCATATGTCAATGACTTTCACCACAATTATTTATAGGGTACCACAATTATGTCAGGAATGCCGCCAATACGACAAGTGGGTCCACTGATGTTATGCCAGGGCCACCATTCTAAGCAAAATAAAATATTCCCCATAGAATCGTTTATGAACAAATCTTCACTAAACGTTCATTTATTACTTTGCCAGGGCACTGGTAGTTAAGGTGTGTTTGAAAGCCGGGGTGCCTTAGTGCAGTTTTCACCCTACATGAGTGATACTGTATTTATGGTGGCCTTGTGTTTCATTGTTCTTTTCGCCACTTTCATACAGACTTTTGATGTTCTTGGTGGATTTTACAGGCTCTTTAAACAGACAGCAGTAGGCAGTTTCCATTTTTGCTCATGTTAGTTCCAGACTCCTGTAAGGTATAAATGGTGGCCCTGTTGGTGTAGAGAGGCCCTCATTAAAGGAAAGCTGGGAACGATCCTTTAAATAGATGGCCCACCGAAGTTAATATGGGGCAATCTAATGTTCAACATAGAGAGGGTGGGACATGACACTGAGGTTAGATACGACACACACGCAACTGAAAAAAACACAAACATGTGCCGGCACATTGACACTTGAACACACACATTCAAGTACTAGCAAATGCACACTCACTTCCCCCACCAGCAAAATGACTTTCCACCCCACAGCGCCCAATCCTACCTCCTCCCACAGCCATCCAGTCTCGCTCCTTCTCCACAGGTGTAGCCTGTATGTGCTACATTGTTCTTAGGTGTTTAGCTGTTCATCTCACCCAACATGCAACCTTCACTGTGGCAGTGGCCTTTTACTCATTGTGAAGCACCACCTCCCAGTGCTTAAATTGTAAAACAATTGAGGTCAGGTGCCCAAAGCTCTGCTCAGAGTCAAGTCAAGTCATAAAATTTGTATAGCGCACTACATACCCAGAGGGTGTCAAGGCGCTTAGGAGGAGGAGGAGGATTATTTGTCAAATATCCACGTTTTAAGCTGTTTTCTGAACGCTAGGTGGTTCTGGGTGAGGCGGAGGTAAGCGGGGAGTGAGTTCCATGTTTTAGCAGCCAGGTAAGAAAAGGATCTGCCTCCCATGGTGGTCTTGTTGATGCGAGGTACAGTGGCGAGGGCTTGGTCGGAAGAGCGTAGTTGGCGGGAGGGGGTGTAGAAGGACAGTCGAGAGTTGAGGCAGTCTGGTCCGATGTCGTAAAGTGATTTGTGTGCGTGGGTGAGCAGTCGGAAAGTGATCCTCTTATTGACGGGTAGCCAGTGGAGGTCTTTAAGGTGACCAGAGATGTGTTTGTTGCGTGGGATGTCTAGTATGAGCCTGGCTGAGGCGTTTTGGATTCGTTGGAGTTTCTTCTGGAGTTTAGCGGTGGTACCTGCGTAGAGGGTGTTTCCGTAGTCCAGTCGGCTCGTGACCAGGGCGTGGGTGACTGTTTTCCTAGTTTCGGAGGGGATCCAGCGAAATGTTTTTCTGAGCATGCGAAGAATGTTGAAGCAGGAAGAGGATACGGCGTTGACTTGTTTGTTCATTGAGAGTGAAGAGTCCAGAATGACTCCAAGGTTCCGTGCGTGGTCTGTCGGGATGGGTGCTTTTCCGAGGGCTTCTGGCCACCAGGAGTCGTCCCAAGCAGAGGGGGATGTGCCTAGGATGAGGACTTCTGTTTTGTCTGAGTTCAGTTTCAGACGGCTTTGTTTCATCCATTCGGCGACTTCTTTCATTCCTTTGTGCAGGTTAGCTTTGGCGGCGCCGGGGTCATTGGTGAGAGAAAGGATCAGTTGAGTGTCGTCCGCGTAAGAGATGATGTTGAGGTTGTGTTGGCGTGCGATGGCCGCGAGGGGGCTCATGTATACGTTGAAGAGGGTGGGACTGAGTGAGGATCCTTGAGGTACGCCGCAGATGACTTCAGAGGCCTCGGACTTGAATGGAGGAAGGCGGACTCTCTGGGTTCTACCGGTGAGGAACGAGGTGATCCATTCCAGTGCTTTTCCTTGGATTCCGATGTTATTGAGGCGTTGTAGAAGGGTGCTGTGGCAGACTGTATCGAATGCTGCAGAGAGGTCGAGGAGGATGAGGGCGACTGTGTCTCCATTGTCCAGTAGAGTTCGAATGTCGTCTGTTGCTGCGATGAGGGCGGTCTCAGTGCTGTGTTTTGCTCGGAAGCCAGATTGTGAGGGGTCGAGGGATTTGTTGGCTTCGAGGAAGGCGGCGAGCTGGTTGTTGACGGCTTTCTCGATGACTTTGGCCGGGAATGGAAGAAGCGAGATGGGGCGGTAATTTTTGAGTTCGGTGGGGTCCGCTGTTGGTTTTTTCAGAAGGGCGGTGAGTTCAGCGTGTTTCCAGTCTTCAGGGAAGGTAGCGGAGTTGAAGGAGCAGTTGATGACGTCTCGGAGGTGCGGTGCTATGACGGAGTCTGCTTTGTTGAAGATGTGGTGAGGGCATGGGTCTGTGGGGGATCCTGAGTGGATGGAGTTCATCAGGCGGATGGTGTCTTCAGTGGAGATTGGCTTCCAGTCGTTAAGGGTGTTCACGGGGGGAGGATGGACAGCAGACGGTAGGGTGGGTTGGTTTCCGGGTTGGTTGTCAAAGCTGTTGTGGATGTCTGCAATCTTGTTGTGGAAAGAAGAGGCTAGGGAGTCGCAGAGGGTTTGAGAGGGGGTGATGTCGTTGGAGTTGGCCGAGGGATTGGAAAATTCCTTGACAATGTTGAAAAGTTCCTTGCTGTTGTGAGCGTTGTTGTCGAGTCGATCCTTGAATGCTGCTTTCTTGGCTTTTCGGATTAGTTGGTGGTGAGTGCGGGTGGCGTTTTTGAAGGCGTCCTTGGTGCTGGTGGTTGGGTCTTTTTTCCAGGCCTTTTCAAGGGAGCGGCAGAGTTTCTTGGACTTCTTGAGATCATCGTTGAACCATGAGGCCTTCTTGCTGCCAGGTTTGTTTTGATGTTTTTTCAGAGGTGCTAAGGTGTCAGCGGTGTTGGATAACCATAGGGTGAGATTAGCGGCGGCTTCGTTAGCGTTGGAGGAGGGGGCTGGGGTGTGTTGAAGGAGCGATGCGGAGATTTGGTCTGTGGCGATTTTGTTCCAGTTCCTTTTCAAGGTAGGTTGGAGGTGGATGCTGGGTTTTGGTTTGTTGTAGGTGAAGTGAACGCATCTGTGGTCAGTCCAGATGAGGTCCGTAGTGTGGCTGAAGGAGACATGGTTGCTGGAGGTGAAGATGGGGTCGAGTGTGTGACCTGCGATGTGGGTGGGGGAAGTGACCAGTTGTTTAAGTCCGAGGTTGGAGAGGTTGTCCACGAGGGTGGCGGTGTTGCGGTCGTTGATCTTATCGAAGTGAAAGTTGAGGTCTCCCAGAAGGATGTATTCTTTGGAGGGGAGCGCGTGTGGAGTGATGAAGTCCGTGATGTCTTCACTGAATTTTGCGCGGGGTCCTGGTGGCCTGTAAAGGAGGGTGCCTCTGAGTGTGGTCTTGGGGTCGATGTGGATCTGGAAGTGAAGGTGTTCGGAATTGGCGAGGTTGGCGTCAGAGCTGGTTGAGATGCGGATAGATTTCTTATGGACTATAGCGATTCCTCCTCCTGTGTGGCTGGTGCGGTCCTTGCGTGTGATCTTATATTCATCAGGGATGGCAATGGTGATGTCTGGTGCTGAGGAAGCATTCATCCATGTTTCCGTAAGGAAGGCGATGTCCGGAGAGATGGTGTCTAGTAGGTTCCATAGGTCGATGGCGTGCCTGTGGACTGATCGGGTGTTGAGAAGGATACAATGTAGGTGGTTGGGGTCGGGTATCTGTGGGAGGCCCGCAGCCGGAACAAGCAAGGGCCTCATTACGATGTTGGGCGGAAACTTTCCGCCCGACACCATCGCGGATTCTGAACCGACCGAGTCGCGGTTAAAGTTTCATTGTTTCCTATGGGAGCTGGTCGGTCCGGACTGGGAACCGAAGCCGGTCCTGGCAAACTGCTCAGCCGGCCCCCCGGGAGGGAGGGGGGTTGTTAGACCTGACATCATTGGCTTGAGTCTCTCCTCCATTTTTTCTGTTTGCCTCCACTGTTTTACGATGTTTTGCTGGATAATGCTTTGGGCGCTGTGCCACTGCTGATCAGTGCCACAGTGCAAGTGCTCCCTATGTTAAATTGATGTATAGATTGAATTCCATGTTTGGCTTATTTGGTTTACTGTCAGTCCCTAGTCTAGTGCACCAGGAGTGCCGGGGCTTGTAAATACAAATGCCGCTCGTGGGCTTGCAGCACGTGTTGTGCCACCTACCAGAGCGGCCTCGTAAAAGAATGTCTACGGGTCGGTCATTGCGAGATCTACGTGCAGTCTGGTACTGTCACGCTGACTGCGCAAGTACACCTACTTGCCAGTCCCTAACCCTTCCCTTAACTTCATGTTAGTCACCCCTATGGTAGGCCCGCGGGCAGGGTGCGTTGTAAGTATAAGGTAGGACACGCCTGACCAAGTTGGCATGTCCTAATAGTGAATTACAGCCATCTTCGTTTCTCACTATTGCGAGGTAACCTGCTCTCCATTAGTTAGAATGGGCCGCCGGGATTATTAATGCTATAATCCTAGCTGGCTCGGGGAGCATGGTGCAATGTCGAGTTTGGTATCCCTGAACTCGGGGTTTAATTACGCATCCGTTGGTGTGGATGGTTTTTGGACTCTGGGTTTGAAAATAGCACTTTTAGATAGTGTCTATTTTCTTGTCTAACCATTTCTGGTTTCTGCTGGTTTTGCGTGTGTGTGACAGGAGCTGGGTGGCTCCAGAGGTCTGGATGAGTCAGTGTGGGATGAGTGGGACATTTGCGTTGAGAGTAGGGGGAGAGTAGTTGCTGATAGCCTGCCCTGCCTGATACAATACTGGCTCGACCTCCTGCCAAGCGGCTGATGGCTCTGTGCCTGCCATGGACGATCCTAGCCCCACCTCCTACCAGGAGGCCGGTAGCTCTGCTCCTGCCAGTGACAATACTGGCTCCACCTCCTGCTGGGCGTCTGAGGACCCAGCCCTGCTCAGTGAATAGGCCAGGTGCTTCTGCCTGGCTCCACCCACAACAGACCCAGGATGTTGGGAAATTCCCCTGCATGGACAAAGGGATCAAAGCCAAAAAGGGGTATAAGAGAAGGACCCCTGAACCAAGAATTTAGATCACTTCTGACAAGGAACCCTGAAACCAAGGACAAGAAGCCTGCTGATCCAAGGACTTGCCTACCCCTTCTGCCAGTGTGCTGTTTGCTGGGGGGACTCCTGCGGTGCTTCTTTATTTTTGCCAAGGAACCAGGAGAGAGGAACTGTGTGTGTACTCTCACGGTTTGCGAAGAAAATTTCCAAGGACTGGAAGAGTGCCAGTCTCCTGTTGAAGTCACAGGGCTAAAGGACTTCATCTGCTCAAGTGCTATTTGCTGGAACCTGTGAATCCAGCACCTCTGAAAAAACCAGCAATCTCGACGCCGCCGGACGTCGCCGAACCCAGCTCGACATAGTGAGTAACGGCTCCAGTGTCCCGCTTCCTCAACGCCGGCCGCCGGGCCCGATCGACGCCAGCAGCAACGCCAGTGAGTAGTGAGTTCGGCTCCAGCTCCAAGGGCCCTCGTGTCTGCACCGCTGCTGATCGCATCGCCCTCGTGCCCTCTCGACGCCGTGAGCGCTGCTCACTCTTGCAACATCATCATCGACATCGACGACTACTGAGGCCTGATCGACACCGAAGACGCGACGCCGGATTGCTCGACGCCGCTGATCATCGTGTGCTTCATTTTCCGACGGTACTGTGTTGTTGGGGGTCCGTGTGACTCCGGGCTCGACGCAGCGCTCCTCGCGGTCGACGCCGAACTTTTGGATTAACTTTGCCTCGACGTCGTGTAACTCCCGTGTGGGTTACATTGTTGCCAAGAACTGTGTTTCCAGGAAGAAGAGTTGATTTTGATACGAAAGACTTTGTGCTCAAGAAGAAACTACATTTGAACTATCATTTTCCCTTCCAAGAGTATTTATTAAGATTGTGTATATTTTTGTCGTAATTTGGTCTTGTGCTTAGCCTTATATAAAAATCCTTATTTTTATAATACTACTGTCGTGTCCATTTGTAGTGTATTCACTTTATTACTGTATGTGGTCATAAATGCTTAACGCACAGCCTCTGAGATAAGCCTGTCTGCTCTGCCAAGCTACCAAGGGGGTGAGCAGGGGTTATCAAAGGGTGTGATCCCCTTGCCCTGACTAGAAAAGGTGTGTCCCTATTTGTCAGAAGTGCATACCTCTGCCAACTAGAGACAGCCGGTTCTAACAGGGGTGCATCCGAGCTGTTTGTGAGGGCCAGTTTTGGCAGATTTTGTTACGGGGCCAATATTGCCAACCACCGGTAACAAAAATGGTCCCCAGGGGCCCAAAATCGGCCCCCACCCTGGTGGCCCACCGGGGAAACGCCTGGTGCCCGCTATGGCCAGTCCGGCCCTGGAGCTGGCGTTCCGACCGACAACCGGACGTAACACGGTATCCTATGGGAAAATGGGTTGTTTGAGGAAAACCCTGCACCTGGTAGCAGGCACCCCATTGTGTCTGCCACACAGTGCAGGGTTTTACAGGGGGGTCGCTTAGATACCCTCACAGCCCCCAACCGGAGGCCACAGGATGAATGGGGACCTGCTAGAGGTCCCCAAAAGTCACTCTTCTAAAGCCTTTTCATGTCGGACAGGCCAACTCAGAAAGACTGTTGGAAATCTACATCGTAATCGGTCAGTCGGAAATGCTGTCCATAGAGGTGCACAATGCGGTTCCGACCATCACAGATACTCCAAGAGCCAGTCGGAACCGATTCAGAATAACCATATGGTTTATTTCCGACTGCAAACATCAGCTGTGCCGCCGGAAACCCCTTTGCAGCCTGCCATTAGAGAACCTTTTTCTTGAGGGCAATACTTGGTTTTTTTTTTTTTTTTTTTTAGAGTTTTATATGACGAGAACTCGACCCAAAGGCATTGGAGTGCTTTACACAAGCACCAGTTGTGTTACAGATGGATTGGACACATTAATTTTGTTATACACGTTGAGATTAAATGATTTGCCCAGAATCATAGGATGCTGAGCGTCCCTGCTGAGACCCGAACCCGGGTCCCCAGCTTTGAGATCCACCACTCTAGCCGTTAGGCCACATCCTCTCCTCCAATGCTTGTGATACTGTTTTTTGCTGCAAAGGCCTGCCATGTAAGGTATAGAACGGATATGACGAAAAGGACATTTGGCCTCACTTAGAGTTTAGTAGGTGGCTGTCCAAGTGGTCATAACCTCCATCCTCCTAGCAGATGACTGTCCACTATATTTCTCTGAGCTTTCAGAGAAGCCGCCGCCACATACGCACTTCTGAAGACACTGCTGCTTAGTTGGGAGTTTGCCATGTTTCAATAAGACTCAGCAAAGTTATTATTTTTTCAAAAGCAAACTTTCAAAACAGGGATTTGTTTCTCCCAGAGTGTGGGGTCATTTTTATGTTTTCCTCATCAAGACCACCAGGGGTCGTATTACACAGAGTGCCACGGGGCGCAGCGGCCATGTGCACCCACTTTGTGCAGACCAGAGCACTTTGGTATTATAGAAGGGGCCCCTTCTATTATACAGATAGCGCTAAAGCACATGTAGCACCAGTGCTATCATTAGAGGGCATTCCCTCATTTGCATGGGGCGTTGCCTCATGCAAATGAACCACTTTGCCTCTGTGCCCACGCCCAATTATCGATGCAGGCGCAGAGATAAGCATGCTTTTAGGAGACGCACTGAAAGTGTACCACAAAAAGGTGGTGCTCTCAGGGCTTTAGGTGGGCCGGGTCTCAAGGGGTCTGAGCACCGGCAGTTTTTTTCAGGGGGCCTCGAAACGGGTCTCTATCGGGCTCTGTTTTGAGCCCTGACACAGGCGGTCCGTTTTTTTCCAGATTGCAGTGACCACAGTTTGCTGTCACTGCAGTCCGGAAAAAAGTATCAGGGCACAAAACAAAGCCTGATAGAGACCCGTTTCGAGACAGCAGGCACATGGATGTGCGCTGCTCACTTCTCAGTAGTAGAGAAGTTACAGCATGACGTCATGCCAGGGGAGCGTTGTGGGGAAGGGAAATCCTTTAAGAGTCATTTTCTTTCTGGATTTACCTTCTCTTTCTGAAACGCAAGAGCAGCAACATTGTGCTGGGTCACCAGGGATTTAATTGGAAGCTTTGTCAATATTATATAAAAGTCATAGTTGCAGCTTCTGCAACTAATAACCATTGACAAAGCCAATATTCCTTACTTATTGTAGGTATGATGTTACTTGTTGTATCAAATATCTGGATGCAATGACAGAAACAGCAAAATAGCAGTCGGGCAGCACACTATGCTAAGCACACATTTTTTTGCGTAAGTAATTTAAAGCCACGCCCCTAATTAAACTGGTCACGCCCCTTTGAAAGACCCCCCAGTTTTTTCATCCCACTTAAAGCCCTGGGTGCTCTTTCAGAGCGCTTCCTAAAGGCATCCTCTGCAGGGGATAAAGGGGTCTCGTGACGTCCCAGACATCACCTTGCAGGCGGGGGCAGTCAATCATAGCACCAGCCTGCAAGGGGATCTCTAAACGGGTGCCGCCTAACACAGAGCAGCTTTTAGGCAGCTGCTCCATATTTCTCTTAAAATGTGCCTACCCCAGGGCAGCACGAATTGTGGTTGCCCTGGGGGCAGCACATTCATTCTAATACTGCGTACTTTCCTTGTTAGCGCGAGGCGCACCTTTTGAAAGGTGCGCTGTGGCGCAAACAAGGAAGGTATCCGTAATACAGCCCCAGCTGTTTTTTGATGGATGCAAACATGAAAAAGTACATCTGAGGCCGTATTACACAATCATCCCGGGCGGCGCAATGGGTATTTGCACCCGCTCTATGCGCCCCCGAGGCACTTTGGTATTACAGAAGGGGCCACAGATGCTTGTCCAGCCCCTTTTGTAATACAGATAGCGCTGGTGCACTTACAGAGCCAGCGCTATCATTAGATGACGTTCCCTCCATTGCATGGGGGCGTGGCCAATGCAAATGAGAGAATCACTTTGCCTCTGCTCCTGTATTACTGACCTGGGCACTGAGGCAAAGAAGCTGGCTGGGGACACACTGAAAAAGCGCTTCAAAAAGGTAGTGCACCTTTTAAATGCAGCCCTCTAAAGGGATGAGGGACGCCCCCCCCATACATCCCCGTGCAGGTGGGTGCAGTCACTCCCTGCACCTGCCTTCAAAGGATCTCTGATCCCTTTTAACAGTGCAGGCGGTTGCAGCCTGAAAAAAGAAACACGGCGCAGCTTTTAAACAGCTGCTCTGTATTTCTCTTGACAGCGCATTCTTCTTGATAGGGCGCACTTTCCATGTTTGCACCCGCGCACCTGCTTTAGGGTGCGCTGTGGCGTAAACATGGAAAAGTGCGCCCTGGCTGTAATACGGGCCCAGGATGTCTGTACTAGTAGGGCGGGTGGTCGGTGGAGCTCGGACCCACTGAGCAGTGCCCGTGTTGCTGTCTAAGGTGTCCACCGGCGTTGCCTCGTCTGGCTCTACACATGACGCTCTCCCCGACTCTAAATAAAGTGGGCGGAGAACGCGCAATGTCTCCAAACTGCTGTGCGAAAATAAAATGCGATGGAACGCGGAGTATTTTTTTAAAAAATGTACTTTTCTAAAACAAGCTCCTGCTTTATCAAAATCAAATCAAGTGCTGCTGAGTCTGCCGTGCTGCTGAGTCTGCCATGCTGCTTTCATTTCCGTGCCCCCTGGTTAAAGTATTTCCATTGGTTTATAATGTTACCGCGTACAACGCTAGAAAAGCTTTGATCAAAGGAACATACGCATTTCAAACAAAACAAGTGCTCGTGCAATCAATATTCACAGCTGCAAACTCCAGCGCATTCATTCCAGTGCAATATACTGTGCATACTCGCACAATAAATATGACGGGCACTTTACCATAAATACCCTGCCCCAGGAATGCAGATTGTTGCTATGTTTTCCAGAGGGCAGGGTCTCAACAGCACCTCAATTAATCAAAATGAATAATGCATTTTTCCATTTAGAATTTCCGCAAATAACCACTAAAGTTCATATTGCCTTGTCGTAATAATTCCATAATAAATATAATGCAAAGGCTACACACCAGGGATATATACAACATTCTACAGAAAGCTCCCGGCTGGCAGTATCCTGCTGAGCCCTGTGATCTTAAGCAGATACGGATGCCCCCCTCCCATTCGCTCGTGGCCCCTGGATGTCTTACCTCTCGCGCGGGCGCTCGTCCCCCAGTAGCAGGCGCGCGCTGCGTGAGAGCCGACGCTGGCATCCGCGGAGCTCCGCGGCTCTGGCTGGTGCTGGCCGGTGAGCTGCTCTGCCGCGCGGCTGCCGCTACCTATGGTGAAGGAGACGGCTTGGCACGCGCCCGCACCTCAGTAACCCCTCACGCGCCTGACGCTTTCACCCTCTGATACTGCGTGCGACGCGGCAGCGTCGAAAACATCCCACCAAAAACTCTACTGCACAGAAAGGCGATGTACAAACAAACAGGCTTCCGGAAAGCGGTGTGCTTTGATATTATCACTTAGACTATACATCGGTAACCGGTTTTCATGTCGGGTCCTTTTTAGGCACAGCTACACCTATTATGTTAATGGCAATGCTTGCGCTGGGTGGGGTCACTGGTGCTGCACCTGCTGCAGAAGTTTTTTGTGCAAGCGGAAGGTGACGCATTGTTCAATCCTGGAGAGGTCACTTCCGTCCTTCTATTTGCTGAGGTTGTTGAAATGAATGCCACTTCTTAATAACACCTGCCAAACGCAGCCGTATAAAGCACGGTTGCACAAGACATAATGTGTGGTTATATATATATACCATTACAATAGCATCTGCTTCTACGGAACGGTAACAAGGAGCATGTTTCTTTTTCTATTAGGTTAATGTATGTCGTGCAGCAATCAAGCTTGGGGAGGCTTGGAGAACAGTTTATTGCATGGGACCTTTCATGGAAATGGTAAGTAAAAGTTTTTGTTTGAAACTGAAGCACTTGCACCTCTCTCACTCCCAAAATGGCTGACCCTATAATGTGTAGGAAGTTTGCTACGAATGCTCTTTGAGCAACGCTTTTCAAAAGAACTAAATTTCAGTGAACTTGTCAACATCATAAACACCAACTTTCATATTTAATGTACAAAGTGATATTTGGTGCAGGTAATCCATGCAGATTGCATTGAGCAAATAGAGGTGACAGATCTCTCTATCGATACAGGTCAAACGTTTTTATTTAACTTGTCCTGGACTAGTTGGAAAAATGCTCCGATAGTAACTGATTTGTAAATGGATATCTTAAATAGCAAATTCACAACATAGAGATAAAGGTACTGAATTGCAATAAAGAGGCCAAAGATGGAATGGGAATTCGAAAGATAGTAAGAATGGATAAGCAACCGCAAGAAGATTGACGTCTTCCATCGTCTATTAGAAACAAATTCAAGGGGTGTTCACGATTCTACCTACTTTCTGCTCTCTGGGGCCCATTAGAATATCGGGCAGATCGCCACCACCCGCATGGCGGTGGCGATCTGCCCGAATTTCTCTCCCGACCGCATGCCCTTTCCCCCCGCCATATTACTATGGTGGGGGGACCCCGGTGGACGGAAAGACCGTCCACCGGCATTCCGCCCGGTCGATGAGTCGACCGGGCGGAAAAGCTTCCACTATTGTGGCGGTGTCTGTTAGACACCACCATCCATATCAGGATGCATGCGGGTATTTGCCTTTCCGTGGTGGCAACGCCGCCACGGAAAGGCATGCCGTCTTTTACATTGGGGCCCCGTAGCGGGACCCCAGGGAATCAGGGGGATGGGGGTGCACATGGGGGGTACCCCCTGTATTGTCATGGACATGGTGGCAGGCACCTCACGGTGCCTGTCACCTTGTGCATGACAATGCACGCAGTGCATTCCCAGCATTGTGGCGTGCAAGGCTGTGAGCACCGCCCGCCAGAATGCTGGGAATGGAGGATGCCACCGCCATGAATGAATGAATGAATGAAACGAGATTTATATCGCGCAACTTAGCCCCAGAGGGCATCAAGGCGCCTGGCGGTGGTGGCGGTGGCGTCCTAATCGCCAGTGCAGGACTGCCACACCACTGGCGGTCGGTCCCAGCACCGCTAAGGTGGTGGCCGACCGTATTTTCGTCCGCCCGCCATCCTAATGGCCCCCTCTGTGTCCAATAGGCTGTATGAATAGATATCCTTATGTTGGTTGGCCTGTGTGCATGACTGCTTGCACTCTGTTGGTCTGCAAACCTGGTACTCATGTATCCTTTGCCCCGTGTGTCGGGGTAGCTCTAGGTAAGGGGCGGGTAAACGCATGTGTGCTATCTCTTTCCCTATTCCTCCGTCAGTCTGTCCATCCTTCTGTCTGTTCCCATGTCCCTTTAAGTGGTGCCTGTCAATGTGTTTCTAGACTTGTCTTTGTTTGGTACTGTATGAGTATTTTTTTGTGTGTGTTTCCCAGTTTTGGTCATTTACATGAAGCTTGTATGTTGTTCTGTGTGCCAGGGTGGCTGCAATCTGCCAGTCTGCACGACTGGATGTCTGTAGTCATGCACCCGTGCATGCAGGAGTGCCTCTAGGTGTGTTGCTCTGTCTTCATATGTGCATGTAGCTATGATGTATGTGTGAATACGCATCCCATAGGAAGCTAGGGCCCGATTCACAAAAGTAATCTTTACTACTCCTAAACTGAGACAAAATCCTAACTTTACGACTTTCGGTTTCAAAAAAGGCATTTGGGAGTAGTCAAGTTAGGATTCCTAACTTACTCCTCGTAAATGCCTTTTGCGAATTCCAAAAGCCGTAAGTTTAGGATTTTTTCTCAGATAACTTTTGTGAATCGGGCCCATAGTCTTTGCAGTCCGGGTTGGTTTTGTAGCGCCTCTGGCTAGTGACGTCAGAGTCACCATATCCATTGGAGGTGACGTCAGAGCCACCATTTCCATTAGCGGTGGTTCCGGGAAACAGATTCTCACTGGAATGAGGCAATGTTGCAAACACTGTCCGGCAGCTCTTACTGGGTTTAACGAGAACGGCCATAAAGTGAAGTGGAAAATCTGACGAGAGATATTCGTCTAAAATTAGACCGTGCCTAGCAATTATAAAGCCAACAAAGGTTCATTTCGAGGCTGGGAACAGAAATAAAATAAAACCATCAGAACCCATACAAACTGTAAACCAAGTAGAATATATCTCCACGGTGAAGAAGAAAGCACCTTACACAATCGAGTAATAATGACTAGTTTGAGGCAAAGTAAAATATATGTATGAGTTGTTAGTTCTTAAGACACATTTAAATGGAAACAAAACCAACAAACCGCTTACCCAAAATATAGACATCATACGTGAGAGCGCCCTTAAATAAAATATCACTTTAAGCTGCAGTCGGCTATAAAGTGTTACTTAAGTCCTTGGCATTAAAATAAAATAAAGATAGAAATAAATAAAAAAATATTACAAACTTAATGGCTTACTATGAATACGTGCTCCTGGGTCTTTTCAAGTTGCGTGTATTAAGCTTATTAGCAGAGTGTGATGGAGCAGTTCCAGGGCAGAAGAGGCAGTATTGGTTAAAAAGGCAGCAAAAATAGTGTTCAACATTTAGCAAAAACAGTTGTTGAGCTGATTGTGCTTCTATCCAGTTTACACCAATTTGGCGTCCTGTCACTTTTTTGTTATTTTTTACCTTTCCTTGGTACATCAGAAGTTATGCCTGGTTAGGTGATTCTCTGATTTTTGCCCTTCCCATTTCTTGTGTTTCTGCTGTCTAACATCATAGGTTGCAGAGACTTTCGCCCAGTGGCGGTTGGTGTCACACAATCATGGGAGGGCGGTAAGAAAATTTTATTAAACAAATAAAAAATAAAAGTTTCACTTGCTTTGTCCCGCAGAGCGTCTCCGAGCTTCTCCAGTCCCTGTTTCCAGACTCCTCCGAGCACGAGGTGAAGTCACACACCAAACTACCTTATTCAATCCAGACACTGCTCTCATGCTGTTAAGCAGCATGAGTAAAGCATCTAGATTGGCTGGAGCTGGCTGGCTCAGTCTCCAAAAGACAGTGGAGCCCTGTACCTGCTCTCCAACCCAGCTGTTGAATTGAGCATGTCATGCTGGCCATGGTAAGATAGCCGGCCAAACCTACAGTTGCACTTCAAACTGAAGTGGCCACTCCTCAGCAGCAATGACACACTGGCCACGCCCCCACACTCTGTTCGGCAGAGAGTAAAAAATAAAATTATTTTCAAACTTTCTGCAGCACTATGGAAAGGGCGATGCTCCTCCACTCCTATGGAAGAACCGCTGCTGCTTTCACCTGACTGTGCTCCTGCTAACCCTCCTGATTCTGTGGCTGTTTCTGAAGAACTCTCCTAGGTCAACAGATACCATACTGTTCAGTTCTCTGGTTATATCCTGGCAGCTGTGGAGCTAGTCCTTTTGCTGCTAAACCACAATCCTTTGATGGGCACTTGACTAAGGGGCCGATTATGATGTCATTCAGAAAGGCTCTGAATGGGATTCGGTATTGCAGAATCCGATTGGGAACTCTTGTTTCCGAACAAATCCTACATATTTCTCAACGACCAATTACGATGCTCAGAAACCATTCAGGTAGCCCAAATTGGTTCCGAAAGGCATTCAGACAGCCGAGCCTTTTGGAGCCATATGGTAAAGCTCTATCGACACGTTTTCCAAACGAGCGAGTAAAATGACCGATTTAGACCGCTGTTCCGATTCGGTCTGCCCGACTACGTTTATGCTCTCACAGCCTGGACATGGAATCCCTGGCAGACAGAGACTTTCATGAAACCCAATGTCTCCTTCACATTCTGCTTAGTCACAAGCCCCACCTCACGCAGCCCGTGGGGAACAAGCATTACATCGGATTTTAGGAGCTAGACTACACCCGGTCCCCTTAAAAGAATTACATTCATCCTGGAAAGCACGACTGGGCATTCCGGAGTGTTGTCTTTGTAATTTCAAAAGAGGGTCCCTAGCACATATTTTATTTTGCCATCCTGCCTTGCTGCAAGTTCGCAATATACACCTTAGACCTATTCTTCTCCAACCGGCCACCCGTACAGGAAAGGAGGATGTCCAACAGCTCTATTCTTTGGACATTGTGAAGTACATGGCCAATTTTGGGAAATTTGTATACCATACTCGCACACTATTGAAGGACAAGTTTTCAAAGGCTGAGTGTGACAAACAGCCCGAATGCTACCTCCACATCAGGGTCACTGCCCCGGAGGTCCGGCCACTACTGAACACATGACTCTTCATGGGACTTTTCAAGCCTTACGCCTTTCCCGACGCTCTATGTTTTAAACAAAATATAAAAACATCACGACTACATCATCCGTGCATATATCACTTTGACGGTTCAGTCTCTAACATTACAAAGTTTTTTTTTAAACTAGAACTGATTTTAACAATGTCCTGCACTTTTTTTGCCAAACGTTTTCAATGTTGTATATTGTAATGGATTTAAGTAACCACACAAATAAAATCATTCATTCCATTCATTCATTCATACCATTACAACGCATGCCTTTACCACGCATTCATGCATAAGGTAAGTGTTCAACTGCGTTTGAATGTGTTTATTTGTTTGTTATTTTAATAATTGTTGTAATATTTTAAAATAAGTATTTCATTAGTTATTTCTAAATATTTTTAAGTGTATTGTATTTAAAAAATGATTTTTGCATAACCTTTCAGGTTTGGGGTGTGAAGTATTTAGGAGTATTGAGTGCTGAATATGATTAATATTCAGGTATTCATTTTTAAATTAAATAAAATAAGAGGTACTTCAATTTTAATAGTTGTAATTAAAAAAAAAATGAAACACAACCTTTAAGCTACGGTGTGTGAGGAATTTGGGGGTTAAGGTTTGGGAAGGGTATTAATACTCAGGTATTCATTTTAATACCTGAGAATTAAGTTCTTTAGAGAATTAAAAAATATTATGTAATATTTCTTAATGAAATAGTATACATTAAGGAAGGGTTTCTATCCTAACCGTTAAGGCACACGTTGTAAGGGATTTAGGGATTATGGGTGGGGAAGTATATTCATTCTCAGGTATTAATTTTAATACCTGGGTATTAATTTAGTTCCAGAATGAATACATATAATTAAATTGTTTTATTAAAAAAAATAATGTAAAATAAGAAAGGGGTGGTAATCTAACCCTTCAGGCACATCACTTGATTGTGTTTTCTTCATGGTCGCGGTGATGAGTTCGACGGTAGCGGGGTCCCAGGACGTGATGGTCGGCTTATCGGCGGCAGTGGGTAGGTGATCTTCAGATGGAAGTAGGAACTGAGCTTGTCGCAGAGTTCCTGGGAAGGAGTGACATCCGTGACTTCACAGGAGGGTTTTGCGAACTGCTGTGGGCTTGTGTGCTGTATGATGTTGAACAGTTCCTTGGCGATGGTCATGTTGTTCTGGACTTTGTCTTATGAAGGTCCTTTTGTTGTCCCTTGTGCACAGGTGGTATTTCTTCAGGGCACTTTGGTGGTTGTTCCGTGCTTCCGTGGTTTTCTGGTTTCGCCAGGCTTTCTCTAGGCGTCGGCAGAAGCGTCTGGCGTCTTGAAGTTCTGTAGTCAACCAGGCGGCCTTTAGAGGGTGTTGTTTGGTGGGATGGCAGGGGTTTGCAAGCTTATTGGCGCAGCAGGAAACCCAGTGGTGATATTCCATGGCTGCGTAGTTAGTGTCGGTTGTGGCGCTGGAGGGGTTTTGACGGAGGGTGGTGTTGAGGTCTTCCTCTGTGACCTTGCTCCAGTTCCGTCGTGGCGGGTGTGAGGGGTGATTGGGTACGGTGGTGGTGTTGAAGGTGAAGTGGACGCAGTGGTCGTCCGTCCAGGGGGGCTGAGTGGTGTGGCTGAAATTGATATTAGTTCCTCCCGCGAAGATGGGGTCGAAGGTGTGACCTGCCTTGTGAGTGGGCGTGTTGACAAGCTGCTTCAGTACTATGTTGGTGAGGTTGTCGAGGAGAGTGGTGAAGTCGGGGTTGTTGCAGTTGTCGAGGTGGAAGTTCAGGTCCCCGAGTAGAATGTAGTTCATAGAGGTGATGGCGTGGGGTTCGGCGAGTTCGGTGACAGTAGTAGCGTGCTGGGTGCGAGGTCCTGGCGGTTTATAGATGAGGGGGCCGCATAGCGTGGTCCTGGGGCTGGTCTGGATCTGGAAGTGGAGGTGTTCTGTGTTGGAGTGGGGGTCACTCATGCTGAAAGTAGAGAGTCGTAGGGGGTCTTGTGAGCGATGGCGAGTTATCCTCCTGGTCGATGCGTGCAGTCGTTTCTCTGGATCTTGTAGCCGCCGGGGATGACCATGGCAATGTCGGGGCTGGAGGTGGCGTTAGTCCAGGTTTCCGTAAAGAAGGCGATGTCGGGCAAAAGGGTATCGATCATGTCCCAGATTTCTACGGGTTGTCGGTGCAGGGAGCGCACTTTGAGATGCAAGTAGGTTTTCGGTGGTGCATGCATCAGGCGGGGCAATGGCAGTTGTGAGAGCTTTGTCGATAGTGAATCAGGGTTTGCACAAGCACTGCCCATGGGTGTTGTTCGGCGAGGGTCTTGCGCAGTCAGCGTGTCTTCCGAATTGCGTGCGTGGAGGGTGGTTGAGTCGTAGCTGTGGGGCATAGGAGACCCAGGGTTGCAGACAGGCTTGCCTTAGGCACGCCAGCGGAGCGCCAGTAGTGCGACCGCACAGCAGTGGCCATTAAGTAGGGGAAAGGGGTGGGAGCAGAGGTAGGGAGGCGGGAGCGGGCTGATTAGGGGGGGCGGGACACAAAGGCAGCAGCGGCGGGAAGAAGAGAACAGTAAGCGAGAGGAAAATAAAATAAAATGCCACAGTAGTACAGTCAATAACAACCACAGAAGTACAGTAATGCAATTGGCAACAGTGAGGAATTAAAGTAAAGAGAGCGAAGACACTGGGTAATTACCAGAAGTCAAGCAAGGCGAGCCTGAGGCGCAGTGTTGGGCTGCTGACTCGAACCCTGTTCAGAGGAAGGGCTCTGTGTTGGTGCGGTGGGTAGTGAGGCGGAGCTGCTGGAGAGAGCGCTGGCCTTGGACCGGAGGTCAAGGTTTCACGCCTATACAAAGTGCCAAACAGATGACTATGATCCTTTGCACCAACTGAACTGGTGATAGGACACAGAATTAGCCATATTCGCTGCTCTCTGCCTCATACACTCACACTTTGCCCACCTCACAACTTGCACAGATTTTCATTTGTCTAAACTATTCTCTCAAACACACAGTCTTTTACTTATTCACACTCACCATCACCTTCACACTCACCCTCACCATCACTTTTACTCTCATCCTCACCCTCACCATGCCCCAGAGGAAGCAGCCGCATTTTACAGAGAAGAAGTTGGAAGTGCTTGTAGATGAAATAGTCAGAGTAGAGCCACAGTTAATTGGGAACCTAGTGCAACAGACCACCCTGTCCCAGAGAAATAGGATGTGGGACAGGATAGTCAACAAGGTGAACGCTCAAGCACCTGTCCTGCGCACAATGAATGATATCAGAAACAGGTACTATGATGTGCGAAGGAGGGTAAAAAAACTGCTGGCCAGAGAACATGCCCAAAGCCAACAGACTATCAGTGGCTCTCCTGCACCACCTGTGCGCTTTACTTCCTGGGAGTGGAAGGTGCATGCCATCCTTCCACCAGAGGGCGTCTATGGAATAGCAGGAGTACCTACTCAATATTCCACTAATGTTACCTATTACACATCCACAGATATCACTGTAAGGATACAGTGATACAAATGACTGTTACCAAGGTTATAAAAAATCTAGAGTAAATGAGCATGTTCCTACCATGTACATACTTCTTACAAACTAACAGCAAGGTTTTGTGCTCCAAACACCAGTCACCACCATCAGCCGTCTTGCCAGCACAGTTTCACTCACTCCCAGGACAGCAGAGTCACAGGAAGGATAGTTGAGATGGCTGGAAAGGTGGGTGTGGGTACAGGCCCGAATTTACCTGTAGTCACAGCTAGCACCCCTCCTCCTATACAACCCAATAAGAACGCATAGAACTATGCTTTCCTCACAGTGAGTGGAAAAGTACTGGCAAGATGGCTGACACAGGGGACTGTTGTGAGGAGCACAAGGCCCTGTTGGGAGTTGTGGACAAACAGGCACCAGTCATCAGTGTCAGACATCTTGAAGTGCATTCCCACTCACTCTCAGGGAAGCAGAGTTACAAGCAGGCTTTTGGTGCTGGGTGGTAAGGTGTGTGTGGGGCAAGGCCTGATGGGAATTTTAGCCATTGCAAATACTCATCCTCACACCCAGGCCAAAGAACTCCTCTGGGCCCATGCTTACCACACAGTGAGTGGCAATGTGCTGCCAAGATGGCTGACACTTCTGCATAATGTCTGGAGCAGAAGGCATTGATGGGTGTTGCAGTCAAGTCAAACAACAGGCACCTGTGTCACATATCTTAAATGTACATTTCTACTCACTGGCAGGTAAGCATGGTTTATGGTGGCCTATTTGGGCTAGGTAGGAGGATGAGTGTTAGCCCAGGTTATATCTCCCAGCCGGCCCTGTCCTAAACACACTCTTCTCACCCAGCACAAACAGCACACCTGGAACTCTGCTTACCTGACACTGAGTGGAAATGTACTGACAATATGGATGACACTGGAGAAGGCCCTGTTGGCAGTTGTGGTAAAATCAGACACCAGTGCCCAGTGTTATGCATCCTGCTATTACATTTGGAAACACAGTGGGTTAGCTTAGTTCCTGTTGGGCTGTTTGTTTGTGCTTGGAGTGAAGATGTATGTTGGACAGGGCCTGATGTGAGTTGTAGCCTTTTTAAATACTCCTCCTCCCACCCAGACCAGCTACCTCCTCTGAGACAATGGGTAACTGGCTGTGAGGGGAAGTGTACTAGCAAGGAGGCTGACACTGCTGGATGATGTTAAACTTGAAGGCAACTCCCAACAAGGCCTTGTGCGCCAACCACCATGCAACAGTGTCAACCATCTTGCTAGTGCACTTCCATTCACTGTCAGCCATAGGCCCAGATTAACTGGTTGCTATGGGTGGGGATAGGAGGGTTTGATATTACTATAACTACCTTTAGGCTCTGTCCACACAGCTTCCCAACCAGCACAAACAGACCACATGGAACTATGGTTTCCTGTAAGTGAGTGGGAAGGGTATTGTGAAGATGTATGACACTGGTGCCTGTTGTCATAGTTGACCACAACTCCCACCATGGCCTTGTCCTCCAAACGCCATTGTGTTCCAAACACCATGCACTAGTGTTAGCTATCTTGCCAGTACATGTCCATTCTCTCTCAGGGACTGCATAGTCCCAGGTGTGCTGTTTGGGCTGGCTGGAAAGGTGTGTGGAGGACAGGGCATGATGGGAGTTGAAGTCAGTGCACATACACCTCCTCTGACCCAGTCCAACAAGCCCACCAGGAGCCTTGCTTACCTGATAGTGAGTATTAATGTTTCAACAAAATGCCTGATACCAGGGAATGGTTTTTGGAGCACAAGACCCTGATGTGATTAGCTTTCAACTTCACACCATGCAGCAATGTCAGCTAACTTGCTATCCCGCTCACTCTCAATGTGAGATACGCATAGGCACAGAGGAGATAGCTATGCTGGGTGGGAGGAGGAGTATTTGTTGTCGATAACCACCATGCCTGGGCCCCCACACACATTCCCACCCATCCCAAAAAGCCCACCAGGAAATCCACTCTCCTGAGAGCGATTGGAAATGTACTGGCAAGATGGCTGACACTGGGCACTGGTATGAGGCGGACAAGGCACTGATGGGAGGTGGTCTAAAGGTAGACCACTTTCCCCAGTGTTAGACATCTTGCAAGTACATTGCCACTCAATGTTAGGAAAGCATACTTCAAGGTTGGATGATTGGGCTGGGTGGGAAGGTGTATGTAGGACTGACCCTGTTGGGAGTCGGAATAACAGCAAACACTCATCCGTACACATAGCACAACCACTTCATCAGGGGGTATGTCTCCCTCACAGTGGGCTCGTGTGTACTACCAAGATGTCAGACTCTGTGGACTGATGTCTGAAACTATCACAACTAACGTATTTGCCTCTGTGCTATGAACATCAGCCACCAGCGAAAAACATCTTGCAATTACACTTACCAGCATTGTCTAGACAACACATTTCTTGGTGGGGCTGGGTGGGAGGAGGGGTGTAAGTTTCACAATTAGAACACAAGCACTCAAACCTCTGTTCATCAAAGTTCTTTGCCACAAAATGGCAGAAAGCAGAGTTTAGGATCTCATCTGTCTATGATGTCAATGGACCAAATACATGATCTGCGTATGCACAAAGCTAAGCGGCAGCACATTTTGATACTCACAGCCATTCACATGTGTATAATGAGATGAAAACAATAAGCACCTCACTCACTCACACCAATACAAAAAATATCTGGAAAAAATGCCAGACTGTGAGTGTGTAGCCAGCCACAACAATGTGACAGCTAAAGACATGCACTAAGCCCAGTACACAGGTCTAAAAAATAACTACATTGGGAGAAAAAGAGTAAGTATGTCACTGTGAAAGTACATATGTAGAAAACAGCAACACACCTGTGGCATTCACAGAGTGTCACAAACCAGTCAATGTCTATGGACATGTAATGTGAAATAAACACAACATGCCCATTTATGCACATAGATGGACATGCTCATTATTCTCCATCCTGTCTGAATTACATTGACCCCCCAAAACATAGGCCATCATCATGGATGAAGGAGGCCAATCTATGTACATTAACTCATCATTAGGTTCAGTAGCCTATGTAATGTCTATGATTTGAGGGACTGTGGACATTCACATCAATCACTGTGTCTTTTATTTTCCCACAGGGAAAGCTGGGAACACCTCTGGAACCAACCAGGAGAGCCAGTCCCAGACTCTGATTGACCATTAGCTCTCCAGCAGTGAGGTCTCTCAACAATATTCGGACAACGAGGAACGCCCTGGCCCATCAGGTTTGGGTAACCCCACAGCACCAGCAGCGGCTACATCTGCATCCTCTGTGACCACTCCTGCCTCAGCTGACTACACCCAGCTGACCCCTACCCTCGCGTGCACAGCAGCCCAGGACACAACCAACAGCACAGCAACACAGGGCTCGCTGGAGTTGCCAGACAACAACATCCCTGTCAACGAGGAAGGAGGATCAGTGTTGACTGTGCCAACAACAACTGGTTCTGCTCGAGTGGGTAGTGGTGGTGGGAGGGGCCGTGGGGACCTGTACCATCATGCAATTGGTGCTGCTGATGAGGAGAATCTAAACCTCACCAGGATCCTCAACGCATATGAGGATTCCCAAGGAGATTTTGGCCAGGTCGTTGGGATCCTCCGGACCATTCAACAGCAGCAGGGAGCCTAAAATGAAAAACTGGGCATGTTCATGGCCAAAATTGATGACATGACTGCGGTGCACAGGGACATTGTCATCTGCCTCCACCAGATTGCTAACAACACGTCCACACCTCCCTGTGTGCCCACAACATCCAGTGAAACAACATCTGCACAAGCCACAGGGAAGAATGTTGACTCTGGCGGAGAGTCTCCTGCACCGCTGCTGCCTGCACCTGAGGGCCCCCCAAACATGGGAAGGGTCATCCGAAGAAGAATACTTGAGAGACAGATGGCTACGCATCACTCCCAGGAAGCGACAACCTGCTCCTGATATCCTCCAATGTGTGCCAACCGTTCACTATGTTGACTGTCATTGAACTGTTCCACATTGGCTGGATGGTCTAAGTTGGACTTTGGACTCAAATAACTATCGATTTACATCTAATGACTTCATCTACAAACACTACCAGCTCCTCTCTGCACTTTGTTTTATATGTTTTATCGAGCTCTCCCCCATTCTGTGGTTTGTTATCATTACGCCATGCACTAAAATAAATCACTTAGCACAAAATTCTTGCTCTTGTCCTAACTTTAAATCCCAAATGTACATATTAAAATGACACAAAATCACAAAGAAGAAAGTGTCAACAACATTGGATAAGAAATCACTTCAGAAATGTTAACTACTGGCTTTGGAGCAAATGTAACCTGTCACAGCATGACAGACAGACACAACCAGGTTATCACACAACCCATAGTACATGGTACAGGTACAATTTAAGTCTAGTGTCTGCAAAGATATCACCATGTGCAAGCCCAAACAACAATCATTGTCAGCAAACCAGATCATCATGGAATATGGTTTGTTTTAGAATAACCTTTGGATGTGTGCAAAAGGACAAGGCAAACCTCAATGTGGAGCACAGGTCATGTCTACTGATACAACCTTGCACCTCAACCCAAAGTCAAATCACATCACACTGTAACACCATGCACACAAGTAAAAAGAAATGACCATCAGTTCAGAAGTAAGTGCATATCAGGGATTTCCACAACTTTTCAATGTTGGTGTATGGCACAGTATCATGGGTCTGGTGAGGTCACAACTCTGCAGTTAATATGACAAAGTGCCCTGTTAAGAATAAACATAGAACAGAGTCAGGAATTCAGGAATGATGTTGCTTAATGTTGCTAATTGTCTCAGCTAAAGCATACAAATATCAGTGTGAGCACAAGCTAGTATTGAGTGTAGCATTTTACATGTCCCCTGGAAAATGTGATTAAGCAACTCAGTACAAACCTCATGATGATTAACATACACTCAGCAGCATACATACACATTGGACAACAGCAAAACACAAACAAACATTTTTGGGTTGTGACCTCTCATTGAATACTTACATTTAGGTGAAGAAGTTGCAGACAAGTTGTCAAAAATCTGCAACATCATCCTCATCATCACTAGCATCATGTCCTAAGCCAGGATCCTCCCTTGCTGGCGGCTGTTCGTCTCCATTATCCAATATTAGTGACATTTCCTGTCCTGCCGGATTGCAAGGTTGTGGAGCATACATGATTCTGTGATAATCTAGCGCACCTCCAAGGGGCCATATTGTAGTGCACCTGTGCAAGACCAAATGTAAGCTCAACAACTCGCCTGGTACGACTCTTTGCCTCATTGAACTATATTTCTGCAGGGGTGACTGAGTTGCACAGAGATGTCAGCAACCAGGGGAGGCTGGGGTATCCAGAGTCACCTACATAGAACACAGAAAAAAGTTCAGTGGTCTGACAACAGAGCACTATCTGACATGCAATCAACATGCACTACAACATACAAATAAAACATCACCTACCAACAATCCAGGCACTATCACATTGCAGCTGAGACATCTTATGGAGGATGGCGCTGTTCCTTAGGATGTACGCATTATGCGCCGAGCCAGAGAAACGTGCACAGATATGGGAGATCAATATGTCCGCCTAACACACCACCTGGACATTGATGGCGTGGTAGTGCTTCCTGTTGCCGTAGACTGGTTCATTGACCTGTGCTAGTACCAAAGCAACATGGGTTCCATCAATTGCTCCAATGACGTGGGGTATATGTCCCACGGCGTAGAATTCGACCTTGAGGTCAAATAAGTCACCTGGTGTGGGAACTTGATGTACTGTTCCAGGCGATGGCGCAATGCCTCCAACACATCATGCAGGACAAGGCTGAATATCGTCTGTGACATTCCACCAGATTTGCCACAGTATACTGGAAAGAACTAGTGGCAAAGAAATGTAAGGCAGCCATAACCTTCACCTTGAGGGTCAGTGCAGTCGGATATGTGCGACCAGGCATCAAATCTGGTGTCAACTACTCCGCCAACTGTTCAATTATTGGCCTGGGGAAATGGTATTTTGAATTGTGTCATGTTCCTCCATGGTCTGCGGGTCAGGGAAGGGCCTGTATACTGGTGGTCATCTGCGATACCTGTGTGTAGAGTGTAAACACAATAGTTGGTAGATAGAAATATACAAGATAACATGCATCAATACAAACAGAGCATGAAATATGAGCACAAAATATAGTATATAACATTTGTAATACATCTTTAAATGAATACGGTTGATCTTAGATGCATATCACAGCACTATGACCTTTGCCAGATCTGTTACCATGGTATGGTCACACAGCAATTTGAATGCCATAGTGACAAATTCACTATTGTCTGTCATTTTTCATGTCAATCAAGCATCACATACTAAACAAATCAACACAAAATAAGCTGAGATATAGGTTTGTGAGAACAATTGCATGCTTGAAATATACCCACATAAGGATCAAGAAATGATAGAAATGTGGAACACCACATACATACAGCATCCCACTCTGAAAATGATGCACACTACTGTCCAGGATGGACACTGTCATGTTGTCAGTTCAGCATCACACATACAATTACATACACAAACCATTAATTATGTTGGAGTTGCATATATGATGCCTTCATACACTTGAGTCTGGGACAACAAAGATACAGTGGTAAATCACACAACAAACACATCATTTGTTTGGGTGCATATAGTCACGGTCTACTCATTCAAATGTAAATGCTTTAACCATGAATCACATACAAATACTTTATAGTCAGAAATCACACTAATTGCACACTGGGTCACAGACTCACCAAATGCCATGTACATGTTAATATATGGACTTGCACATACCCATGAATTTATTGTCACTGTGACCAAGCCTAGGAGGGTAAATGGAAAAATTATGAAAATTGTTGCTATTAGCCAAAACTTCAGTGTATCATGTGTCCCTCTAAGTTATATCCTCATGGGTGTGTGAGCTATTCATAGAAACGTCCATTTGAGCTTGAAAAACTTCCTACACGCATGTAATGCACAAAACATACAACAATCACAGATGTTACTGCCCTGCTGACTGATTATTCAAAGGACGCACTTGCCGCATGCAAACCCATTCGGTCACAGCCATTGGCTGAAATTTGATATGGTGAAAGATACGGGTGAATATTCAAAGGACGCTGCAGCCACATCCAACCCGATGAGGTCACAGCCATTTGCTGAAAGTCATTATGGTGATAGATGCGGGTGAGTATTCAAAGGAAGCGGTAACCGCATCCGAACCAATATGGTTGAGGCATTGGATATTGGTTGTTATTGTGACAGACGTGCGTTGCAATTCCTATCATCATTGCATGGCAACTGACTCAGTAACCTCCCATCACCAATGTATCAAAGTCACTTGCGGTCCAATGATGATTTTTTGAACGCCGCAGTAGGCGTGTCATTTGCAAGCAATGTAATGCATTGGATCAATTCAGAAACTGCAACCAATGCCAACCTATCACTTTGGCAGCATGAATTTGAGACTGACTTTGCTGTTTAGATAAGTCTGTATGTTCCCTAGAGACTTCACTTGCCTGTACTAACTGCATCATTCCTGCACCTACCCATCTCTCCGCTGCTGTTACCACATCCTGTTAGAGCTACTATGGCACGGACACAGCCCAGGGCCCCAGCATTCACTAAGGAGGAGAACCAGACCCTGCTGGACACACTCCTGCCTATTTACAGCCAGCTGTTTGGCAACCCAGAGGAGCAGGTGAATGATTATTACAGTGCATTTTCATTGGACATGTGCTATGACCATGCACTACTAGCATTGGGAATCTCATTGGCAAGCATCTAAATTATGTTTTTGTAAGTTTAAAAGTGTGTAGGGAACTGTTCTGGGCAGGTACACTGCTGTAGAAGTGTGTGTAGTGGGGTAAACATCTTATCACTGTTCTTATGGGAATTGTCATTGAACACAGGACAACTGCACATAATGCCATATGCCTACCCCTTAGACATTGTTGCCAACCTGACCATGACCTTTGTGTCTGACTCAGAAACATGTTGCTTGTGAACTAATGGTCTGTCACCATGTCATCCTAACAGGTCAGCCCCCATGAGAAGACCATGATGTGGAGGACCATCGCGCTGCATGGGGTTGGACACTCGGTGCGTCTATCATTGCCGTCAGAGGTGGCAGGACCTTCGAGGCTGGACCAAGAAGATCGCAGAAGTCCAGCTGGGCTTGTCACAACCAGGCAAGAGAGGTGGGTGCCGAACCCTAACCCCCCACGTGCTCTGCATCCCAGCAGTAGTATTTCCTGACCTGAAAGGGCAGTTGAGAGCCCAACAGCAGCAAGGAGGGGGTGAGTATGTGCCTTTTCGCACATCTTTCTTTAACCATGCATGTTGTAATATCTTAGCCTGCTGGCCCTTTTGCAGGTCGTAAGTCAGCCAATCACACTGTTAACTTTTTAAATGATGCGTATGCAGCAGGATTATTAGATGCCTCGTTATGCCCCTTTCCTCAGGGACATGTGAGGAAGTTATGTTCAGGATAGTGATTGTAGTGCGATGCTCATGTGATCAGTACAAATTCAGTAAACATGTGTCAGAGGGTTAACCTTCAGCAGTAAAGTGATTGCTTGACATGTGCCTGCACATTGACCAATGTATGACCTGTTCTCAGTGTGGTTTCAACAAATCTGTGAAGTATGTTGTTATTGGAGCACTCAAATGTGAAAAGCGCATGCTATACATCCCAGCAGCAGGCGACGTCAATGTTGATGCCTTGGTGAGTTTTGCTTGGTAAGTGTGCCAATGTTAGGTCTCAGCTGTGGTGCTCAGTGTAATCAAATGTATCCCATGGGCCAATTACAGGGTGACTAACTCAGGTCGTCAGTCACACTGGCCTTTCATACGATTGGGTGTGAGAGTCCATTCTCTCCATTCAGAAGACTGACTCTGTAACGGGGACAACACATGCCATTCAGTGTCAAACACATGTGGTCACTGGTGAAAAATTGCTGCAATTGTAAGGTATGATGTCAGATACACGTTCACAACAGCTGACATGCGTGTAAATGCTCTTCACTATTCATACTTGATGTCTTTGTGAACCATCTGTTTGATGCATCACTGTCATATTGAGAGATGTCAAATGTGCACCAGTTTGGATTGAGTTAACAAAATGAGATGCTAAACAAGAGCTATCTAAGCTGTACAGAGTGTGTAATAAGTCTAAAAGAAGTGATAGACATTCAACCTTGGCCCATACAAATAGGGACTTGTGCAGTCTAGACAGGATTGGTACACAGTGTTGACTGGACTCATGATGAATATAGGTGCAGTACTAAAAGTTTGTACAGACAATGCACCCAGACGTGTCAGTGGCATTGTGTTCCACCTGAAACATTGGGAATATGCAGTCATCAGACTTGGAAGTGTGTAGACCATTTTTCACATCTGACAATGGTGAGCTGTTTACAATGTGCACAACATTCGGATTCATCTACATATCACTGTGCATAGATGATACAAGACAGTGTGTCACATGCCTCTCACCCTAGCTATGCCTACTACTTTGGAGTCTCCGCAACAAGAGTCAGTTTATCTGTGAAGATATGAGATGTTACCTATGTGTCAAGTACATACGGATGACTTATGTGAATCTTTTTTTTTTCTTGTTCAAGCGTCATCAGTGGCCGGTGGAAGAGGCAGTGCTATGGATGTGGTGGGAGCAGTTAGTCAGTCTGGGCCCAGTGATGAGTCAGAGGAAGAGGGACCCAGTGGCAGAGAGGGTGAGGGTGAAGGGAGCCTCACTGAAGGCAGCTATGCAACAACATCAGCAGGCTCTGAAGCAGATTGCAGCTCTAATGAAGACTCCCAGTAGGTTGTTTTGGCATCTCTTTTATAAATGACAATCTGTAGAACTTAAGGAGAGTAGGGTGGGTATGCAGTGATATGTGAATGACTGAGGACATATCCATTGAGCAATGTGAGGGGCATATTCTCAAGGACTTATCGCCGAGTTATCAGCACTTTAGCGCAGCAAAAGTGGCGGAAGAATTATCGCCCCATTCTCAAGCTGGTGCAAACTGACGATATCTGCAGTTTTCCAGCAATAGCTTCCCCAAAAAACATCGCCACAGATGAGAGCGACAACAAACGCTAATGATATGCAGAGTAGGCGTTCCTGTGCAAAAAAACACAAAATCACCACTTCGCGATATTCTCAATGACCAGCCAGATCTGCGATGCGATCCAAAAATAGGTGATAAGGTGCGTTAGCAGAAGGGTTTAAGACCTGCCTTTTACTATTGTAAAGCAGGACGACTACCTGCAGTATGAAAGGGAGCCCAGCCCAGAGCCACATCTGAAGACCAACACATGTCATGGAGATACTGATCATGCCGCTCGGAGACCCAAAAGGGCAACACACTTGGCCACCACCCCCAGGACACCCCCCGGACCACACCCCCCCTTGACTACCACAGAGGCAGCGCAGAACAGGACAGCGGACGTTCCAAAAATGGCATGGCTACTCAGCCACACAATAGTAGAGGAGAGGTGGGAACCAAGTTTGTGTGAAGGAGGCAAGACACCCATGAATAAGAATGCACACAATGCCAAGTGTGGCGGTGATGTGCTGGACAGACCTCAGTATGCAGAGCAAAGGCCTATCTTTGTGGACGTATACTGCTGGTGTTTGTAGTGTTGTGGACAGTGGAGCAACCATGTTACCTCAGGCAGGGGGGAAGACCTTGCGCATGTAGCTGTATTGACCCCACCTGTAAGCGGAGTGGGCTGGTCCGGCGTACGCCAGTCCATCGTAGGAGTGTGAATAAATAGAACGGGGCTTTGGGTGTGGTGCACTTCCGGGATGGCCAACGCATCTGTCAGGACAGCAACCCTCACCCTGCCACAAGACCGCTGCTGTGACACAGGCCCCCAGCAAACCCAACGGCACAGCACCACAGAGTTATGTCTGTGCTGACTACTGCCTTTGACACACACGGCGGTCAGCAGGGCTCGGAATTCAGATTGAGTCGCGATTGCAGATGGTGCAGCACAGCAGGCAAAAGACATTGCTCTCAGAGCGCCCCGCCCGGATGACGCATCATTGCTGAATGTGCACCCCCTGAGCTCCACAGATGCCACTAACTCTGTGCACCACAAGTCAACGCCACATGGCTGTGGGCCACTGCTGACTTCTGCATCCGGTCTACACTGCAGCTAGCAGGGGTTACACACATCCAATCCTTTCCTGACCTTCACGGACGATGCATCATCACAGGCTGTGCACCCGCTGAGCGCTTCATGTGCCACTAACTCTGTGCACCACAAGTAAATGCCTACGTGGCTGAGGGTCCCTGCTGACCTCTGCCTCCAGCCTACACTGCGGTTAGCGGGTTCACACACATCCAATCCATTCCTGACCTTCACGGATGACGCATCATCGCAGGCTGCACAGCCGCTGAGCGCCACAGGTGGCACAAATTCTGTGCACCACAACCCATGGACCCTTTATGATTGAGTTTCGTACTGCGGATGCAACAATGTCACCTCAGGAAGCGTGGAAGACCTGGGACGATAATGATGAAGATGAGGCAGGTGAAACACACCCCACTGCAGCTGCAACAGGGATATCCTGAAGGGACACAATCATTAACAATTTCTTCACATGAGCCCGCGCAGCTCTGGTGCCCCTACCTCAGTGCACCACAAGTCATGGCCCCTTCTGATTGAATATTGGGTGACCTTTGTACTTGCTCCGGCTACCTCCATGATGCTTCACAGTTGTTTGTGTTATGTTGGTGTTTTCTGTTTCCGCTTCAATAGTGATCACTGTTCAAGTTGTTGCCAGCACCAACCACTCCCTGAGGACGGGCTCACCCCACACCCACCCAGCACAGGCGTCACTGGATATGTGATCCTGGTAATAAAAAGGGGCTGGGCGCACGTGCCCGTAGCCAGTTCCACTACCTATACAAGTGTGTCCTTGTGGTCATTATGTATGAATGATGGCTCCGGGCCCTACCACATTACATTGTGCTGTGGACAGTGTATTCAACCATTTCACCTCAGGCAGTGGGTAAGAGCTTGGACATGTAGCTAAGTCTTCCCCACCAGTAAGCGACAATGTTGCAATGTTGCATACACCTGGAGGGTGGGCTCGCACGAACGGAGTAATGAAGGAGCGCAAGACCTCTCGGGTTCCTGGATCATACATGCCACGTGTTGTGTGTATCTGCATTGCCGCAGCATGAGCTAAATGCCCAGCTACATTAGCAGTGCCAGTTCAGTCAAGCATGTACTCTACATCTGTGTCTGCCCTATCCTTACCATAGGCCTACACTCACGTGGCCCACCACCTTCAACGGCCAACATTACAGTGTTGTTGTCAGGCTTGTGAACATGCACAGACCGGCATGATAATACTATGCCGTAGGAGTGCAAGTGATGCAATCGCGCAGCGCACATAAGTAAACGGGTTCGGGGGGAGGGAGAAGGGGCTGTGAGACAACGTAACACACAGTGATGCCGCTCATATGCCACATGCAAGACATGTCAAACATGAATCCCGAAGTCGCACCCAGCCCAAACTCCACCCCCAAAAAGACACATAACATTTCCTGAATGCAAGCAGATGACAAACTTACATTAGGGATGAGAGCTCCTTTGTTTGAACTATCAGGCGGGAGCACATCTGCACCTCCGACCTCGGAAATTCATGTGCCGGGCACCACCTGACAGATAACATAGCAGCTGATGACGACTCCCAAACTAAGCACAGCCCGACGAGAGAACAACGTATTAACACCCCACAGACAGAAGTCCTTGCTCAAAGTCATTTTGCATGGAATGGTCTTCACACTTACTCCCACACCATATCAGGCATACAACAGTTGCACACTAAAACAACTCATTGATCCAAGCTGTGGCATTTCATCCACAGATCTGGTGCAGGTCAGAACAGTGCCACTTCAACCAGAGCCACTGACGCAATGGCAGAACATCCCGGATACATGCACAAACCCTGTCACGTGCAACTGTACTATGCACCTATGCTGCATTTACTGTGGGCACTGCAATTGGCAGTGATGGGGATCAGTTACCTGCTAAGCTTCCGCCTTGCCAACGTCATCTGCTTTCAGCCTGTGTTGCATTGTCGATCGTGCATATTTGAATGGTGCATGGATGTCTTCCTATCCAACAGGATGGTAACTGAACTGGATTTTGACATGTGTGCGCGCGTCCTGTTGGCCCACTACCAGGAGTGTCACCATGATACTCGTTTATGGGATGCCTTGATACTTGGCATACATGCTGGCAGCTGCACCTGGGAGATTGCACAAATCTTTGTGTGCAGTGACCTCATTGAACCGCCCCCCTATTGGGCTGTAGTGCTAATTGGTGAAAGGGGTGGACGTAGCACATCTGTCCAGACCAGCTAATGGATGGACTCACCATCCTGTTTGATTAAATCGACAACGACCTCAAGTTGGAAATGATGGCCTACGAAGGTGCAATTGACTTCATGGACGAGTAACTACATACCTGCAGCCACAACTGATTTGACCCATTGCACATGTCCCAACTCCTTGTTGCATCTTGCAGATATGATCACATATTCCACGACAACAGTGGACTTGGCTGGATTTGCCTGGACTCTGACTACATGAGCAGACAACAACGCGGGTTGACATACACCTGTGAAAGGTGAGGCACTTCCCCGTAGTGGACAGCGCGCTTGGCAAAATTCCTCATTCTAACAAACAAATGTACTGGTCTGCATGTTGTGGCACTTATCTTGCCCCTACTGACACGCATTTGCTAATAAAGTATATGCACCTTCACTTGTATTCAACTGTGATGAGTGTTGATTTGAAAGACAATGTGTGTCTCACTGCCGATCTGGGTCACGGCCATATATGCGCATTGATAGTGTTACCCAGGGAGTACCTTTTTGTTGAATCACTGTCCCTACATTCATCCATACTTACATACTTGATTGATCATAGCCATGACCCATCTGTGTGAAATAGAATGTGTTATTCACATTCAGTGGTTGTGTTGAAGCTGTAGCAGTACAGGGCCATGCAAACCCCAATTCACATTGTTGTCCCGTGGAGGGCCATCCAGAGTCCTTTAGGGATTGACAAGTTCTGTGGAATTGGAAGACTTCAGTCCGCAGTGTGATTGCTGTGTCATTGATAACCAGAAAAATATGGCAGTCCTAGTTGAGGTCCAAGGTGAGTGTCGCTGAGTGTATCAGGGGACAGTGGAAGGTGTTATTCCAGGGCATGATGCAGAGTGCGGAACCAAGCTGGTACCAGCCATAAGGCGGAGATGAATGCTACCACTTCATTCTGAGCACAAAGCCGAATTCGTCATCATCGTCGTCCTCTTTTGTGTCAGGTGCCGCACATGTTGTTGGTGGTGTTCTATCTGCATCACTGTGTGGCAGCGACACATCAGGAGCCGGAGGTGGAATGTCTGCCGCATTGTGTGGCACTGACACTTCAGGGAGCGGAGATGTGGATGGAGTGGTAGCAGCAGCATTCATCCGTGCCAGGCCTTGTGGTGGCAATGCCATGATGAGGATCTGCAGGACATGAAAGATCTCAGCTACATCTCGCTGGTGTGCAGCCGTGGCAACATTACGCCTGCATCCACTCCAAGCTCTCCATAATTCTCCTTATGTGTCCCAACTCCTGGCTCACATCGCTGGAGCCACTTTGACTTGACAGTTGTTCTTGGCTCAGAGTCATGACTCCAGCAATGTCAGCCATGGATTGTTGGAGAGCATGGAGCGGACAGTGGGTGTCCAGTCGGGACTGTAAGTGGTCCTTGATGGGACTTAGACACCCACCTATGGCATCTAGTTTGGCTGCCATAAGGTCGAACCCCACCCGCACCTGATCAGCCATCTTTTCCTGGCACCCTAACACATGGCGGTGGAATGCCATGTCTTGGTCGTCGGTGTCCTGGGAGACAGCTGTGGTGGTGGGTGCTTCCTGCTGTGTGGTCTGTGCATTGGGTGGGGCCTCCTGGTTGCAGCTGGGCTGCCCTGCTCCTGGGGTGGGGTGCCAGAGCTGTCCATGAGCTGTTGGAGGGTGTTGGTGTCGATGTTGGGGAGGTCCTCTTCATCATCAGTGCTGTGTTGTTGGGTCTGCTCTGCAGAAGGTGTTGATTGTCCCTTCTCAATGTGAAGGGGACGCATATTGACATTGTGTTCACATGTATGTTCAGGCATTGTACAAGTTTACTAACAGACTGCATGACAATGTACATTGTGACTCTTTGTGATGAGATGCCTATTTGATGTGGGACAGTTGACATTTCTACACCATCAGGGATGTGAGGTTGTACTTGTACATTGTCATCTCACAGCTTCCTGCTATGCCAAATGCGAATGGCCATTTCCTGCACACAAGCGGCAACAGTTGTGTCCTCTGTTCTGTTGTGAAAGTGTTGCAGTTTGTACCACATTGTTGACAATGTTGAGGTGTTCAGATTCTTATGTGTGTGTGTGCGGCAATGTGGGTGGGTTGCCCCTTCAGCTCTGATATTGCGGGCCCTTATCCGTTTCAGGCGGTGTGCCTTTCACTACTGTGCTTATACAGTGCAGAGATGTTGCAGACTTGAGTAAATTGGGCTCTTGGTCGGAGTTGTGACTCTTGGACATGGTTTGTCCACAGATGTGCTATCCTTAATTGTGCATGTGTGCCATTGTGCCCATCTCCCCCCATCCCCCCAGTCCCTGGCCGTTACTCTCCCTGTTGCTGTTGGCTCAGGTCCTGTTGTGCAGTGTCCAGTCCCCCACCCGCTGCCACCGTCTCCCCAATGATGGTCCCAGGCTGGTCCTCCTTGGGGCTTGTGGAGTTCTGGTTGTCCTCTGTACTTGCTCCGGCTACCTCCATGGCGCTTCGCAGTTGTTTGGGTCTTATTTGTGTTCTTGGTTGATGCTTTTATAGTGATGTTGGCCACCTGACTTGTGGGACTTGCAGGCTGGCGCTACTTCTCGCTGGATTTTTTATCCCAGTTGTGCCCATCGCTAATTTTTTCACATTGGGGTTTAGATTTTTATCGCCTTCCAGGGACTTTTATCGGGGACATTTGACGTGTTATCTGGAGACTATTGCATGTTACCGAATGTGAATAGAATGTTAACACAGAGTTATTTTCCTGTGATAGACGGAGAAATGAAAGATTGCGTTAACCGATTTTGGCGATGATTATCGCACGTTCTTGAGAATATCCCCCTAAGTGTCTTGTTATGAGATGTGTTAAGTGTGCATGTCACAGTGGACGGAGATACTGCATGTTGTGATATGAGTGCAGTCCAAGACATTACTGAGGGTGCAACTGGTGATGAGAGTGGTCCATTTGACATGTTACATTTGACGTCTGCTGAGGAGGTGATGAGTACAATACATTGTGTGCATGTCATGCATGTGAGAGGTGTTTTGTACATAGTGATGAAGAGTGGTGCTGTGCATTTACGTGTGGATGTGAGAAGGGCGGCACCAGTGTGAGAATTGGGTTTGAACAGTTTGAGTACAAGGCTGTAGCTTGCAGGCAGACATGCTTTTCCATCTAGCTGCACCAAAGGGGGCTTATGACGTGCTTGTGTGCATGATAGTTCTGAAATTTGAGCATGTACTTTGAAGGGGATGTGGGAGGGGTCATCCATGCACAAGTAGAGTTCGTGCAGTCCATGAGATAATGTTGATATGTATATATGTGTAGATTAGGTATACTTAGGCTATCTGGTTTTAGATTTAAACCTATAATAACTGATAAAACCCCATGAATGGAAAATAGCCATCAGTGGTGTAAACATATAAACACTGAAAAAATACCTTTACAACCACAAACTAAGTGCCATTCAAAGAAAGGAAAAGATGAGTGAAAGAGTCATTTTTATTTCTTCCTGAAAGGGCCAATACAATGTAACTTTGTGATACAAGGTAGCATCAAGAAAGACTGGGCAAACATTACTCTGCTTGAGTTTTGTTGTTTAGGTATGTCACTAAAACGTTGTCTCTTCTTACTTCTGCTTTTTTCAGTTTGTGGTCTTTGGACTAAAGATGCAGTGTTTAGATGCATGTTTTAAGTCTTACTTAGTTATTTTATAAACTGTAGAGCATTGGCAATATCAAAATCAAATTTGATATTTTGGCTACATTTGATTTCACTGATAGGTAAAATGGCTGGTTTCATAAGAGCCTTTCCTAATATGTATCATCACATTTACCCACAAACAGAGAATAGGTGAAATACTTCGATATATCAGCCCCCTTTTCTAGTGAGTCAGTATTGATTATAAGTAAATTCCCAAAAACCCAGACTTTAAACATTCGATGCAAGATGTAGTGACAGGTATATGTGAAAAGAATGTTGTCACCAAGCATCTGATATATGGTGAAAACATGACACCAGATGTGTGGTAAGCATGGAACGCAGTGTCACATGGAATGCTGCTGAAAACAGTTCCTACCAAGTTCAATAAAGAATGGAGTGCTAGTGTTTGTATTTGCAGCAATTCAGCTATGTATATGACGAAGTTGTATGATGGCTGTCAAAATTGATTCCTGAGCTGAAGTGCTTGCCTGAAAGAGATCCTTGGGCCAGTTGTATCAAAGGGTTTTGCCCATTCTGTGTCTATGGGAAAAAGTGTTCATACATAATGCCCCTTGTCAATTGCTAGATGGTATGCTGAAAGCAGCTTTACAATCTTCAGAGATAATGAAGAATGCTATTAACTTTATAGTCCATTCTGGTACACTAAAAAATGTATTTGAACCTCATTTACCCTGTGCACATGCTATCTATACACATGCACTATCAGTGCAGAAGGCAAGCAATAATTAAAGGTAAATTAAAATTCCATAAACACCGGAAAAACACTTTTTCTGTTATTTTTAATGGTACGAAAATGTGTAACCACTGATAAACACAGTTTTTTAAGGTATTGAAAAAACTGTAAAAATCCCACCAGAATTTACCAAAAATAGAAACTGAAAACAGGAAAGCCTAGGTATATGTAAATAGCCAAAAACAGTTGCCTGAGTAAATCTGAAGATGTGAAATGTGTTGTCTGCAGCTTGCTGTCTGCCAATGAATATTCATGACTGATTGTTATAATGGCCAGTTTGAGTACACTGTCATATCCAAGACCTATTGGCATCACAGGACAACTTGGCTCCACCTAGCTTTGCCTTGTCTGGTGATATGTTGACAAATGTGGCGAGTTACCCTTTTTACGTAGTTCAAAACTTAGCCACAAAGTTAATTGGAGGTCGATGCAAGGGTTTTCATTTGTTCAATATTTTGACGTACTTCAATCTCCATTGCGGAGGCAGAGTGGCTATGCTCAGTTGTTTTTTCAACAGTGTCACCAAGAGTAACCGCTCTGCCTGTGCAATGGAATGTATAATACTGCACACACTGCCAAAGACTCCTGGGCTCAGTTAATCTCTCCTTACAGTAAAGATAGACACCATAATTCAATAGTCTGTTTCCCTTGCTTGATTTAATATAGTTTACGTGTTTTCTTGCTGCCATTCTTTATCTGAGGTAGAAAGAAAAACAAGCATTTGCAATGCAATAGGTCTCGCATTTGAGAGAGTTAGACATATTGGTGTTGTTAATGGCAATGTGTTTTTCTTATGCGGTTTTGTGTAGAGTGGATGTTGGTGGTGTGTAGTGGAATTATGTGGGTTGGATTTGAATGGTAGGTTTGGAATTGTGTGCAGTGCAACTATCCCAATGAAAACGAAAGAAGCAAGACTGGAGGGGTGGGGGTGAAGCATATAGCAACATGGAAAGTGGTGGGTGGGAGAGGAAAGCAGCAATATATGTAAACTAGAAAGCTGTGGCACCATATGGTAAATGGCGTCATATTGAATAAATTAGGACATTTCTTTAACTTCCAATTGAATTAATCTGATACATTTGACCATGTTTAACTTATTAAAGCCACTCCAAGCTCTCCATAATTCTCCTTATGTGTCCCAACTCCTGGCTCACATCGCTGGAGCCACTTTGACTTGACAGTTGTTCTAGGCTCAGAGTCATGACTCCAGCATTGTCAGCCATGGATTATTGGAGAGCATGGAGCGGACAGTGGGTGTCCAGTAGGGACTGTAAGTGTTCCTTGATGGGACTTAGATACCCACCTATAGCATCTAGTTTGGCTGCCATGAGGTTGAACCCCACCTGCACCTTCTCCTGGCAACCTAACACACGGCGTTGGAATGCCATGTCTTGGTCGTCGGTGTCCTGGGAGACAGCTGTGGTGGTGGGTGCTTCCTGCTGTGTGGTCTGTGCAGGGGGTGGGGCCTCCTGGTTGCAGCTGGGCTGCCCTGCTCCTGGGGGTGGGGTGCCAGAGCTGTCCATGAGCTGTTGGAGGGTGTTGGTGTCGATGTTGGGGAGGTCATCTTCATCATCAGTGCTGTTTCAATTATCTTTCTGAAAACGAGTGCTCATTTTTATTAAAAATTGTTTTTTTTAGACGGACAGCAGTACCCTTGAAATTGCTTCCTCTGTCCCAAACAGCGAAACAGCACAGAGGGTGAAAATCTACAATCCTTTGCTTAGCTTTCTTTTCAAATCACGCAATTTCAAGTGGCTCCTGGGCGCTGGATAGATGGTTTTATTGTGAGCTAGGGGTCCGGGGCGTTCCACGTCATGCCTCAAGTGTTCAACAACCTTTAAACTTAATTTGTGATTGTTCAAGATAATTGATCTTTACGCACCAAGCAGTGTCAAAGACGCTCGTTTATCGCTAACCTGGGCCATGTTTTACAAGATGTTCTGCGGAATGTTAACGCTTGTTCCAATCGATTTATTCAACTTTCAGAGGCACCTCCTCTGATTGCTTTATATAATGCCTTCAGATTACAACTACCAGGAATGTTCACCCCCTTCCTTTTCCAGCCACCATTGCGACTCGAAACACGATTTTGGTTAATGTTGCACTCGTGAAAACCTTCAATGTAACAACCACCCTCATCCGGTATTTTAAATCATTGTTTAGCAACTGAACAGAACTGTTTTGTGCCTACCGGTTCTTCCAGAAAACATATTGCATCCGTATGTAATAAACAATTTCAGCGTTGTGCAGTTACGTACAATAATTTGATTTATTCCTGTTTTATTGGCATCCTTTGCACTCACACCAAAACACTAGCATGTCACCTAACATGTGCATGCTTTTTCGTGTCACAGCATTCTGTGCAAGTGACCTGCGCCCTCCAGGGCGCTCGCACGGGGAGCCCCATACACTCTTGTGCACCGTCGGGTCCCTCACAGGGTCTGTGAGCTTCAGATGTGCAGCACTAAAGAGCGCGCTAATTCCCCCATTCTTTCGTGCTACGAATTGCCATGGGCCTGTCATTGCAGGGTGTTTTTAGCAGGCAAGCCTTCCTCGAGATGCCTGCGCCCCTGCCTGCTTGCACTGCTCTTTGGTGGGCTTTCCCACATGCACCTAAACCCCCGATGCTAGTGAAAGGGAAGCAGGAAGTGGGAGGGTCTCACTGCAGGCCGCCTCTTAGTGCTGCTTGGGGTTGTCATCATGGGGCCCTGTTTATGTATCGCTGTAATTTGGAAATTGTACGCAAAATTGATTGATGGAATTCATGGGATGTGTTTTGAAATATGATATTGTTCAGCAAGCATGCCATGTTATTCTTTTTACAATGCAGAGATGTGGAAAAAGGTACGGCCGATGACCTTTTTCAGAGTTGCCCGGCGTTAACCGCCTCTATACCCACTCAAGTTACCAAACAAAGAGGCAGCCGCTGGAGACTGGAAGGCAGGAAACAGAAGTTTTATTCCGACGGAGCAGAACACATCAAATCAGACAACAGGGTATCTTCTCGAGGTGCTCTAACCGCATCTCTGAGGCCTGGCCTCTTATACACAGGTTTATGATCTTTATTGCATGTCACACATTCTTGCAATGCTTTGATGTATGAAAGGACATCCTCGGAATCCCCGCTTTAGGCCCGTTCCCACACACATTTACAGTTGAAGTCCCCACCCCGGTCACAACAGGTGATGATTGTCGCGCAGCTGGACATTCCGCCGATTCACGGAATGTATGTGGTTGATCGGATCTCATGGGGTGGGGGCTTTGATCAACTCGTGGATCCTTTGATGGGAGAAGCTTCCTACTGTATAGGGGGCAATAAACAGTATCCACAGGGCCAGGTGGCGGCCTGGGAACGAGTAAGACAAACGGGCACAGAGGAAAGGGGGTTTTATCAAAGGACCCGGGATCATGAAAGGAATGGAGGGAGGTGTTGAGCTGGGAACAGGATGGGGTTCCGAGGCAGAGCTGTGCTGAAGAGGGGTTTATGACCCAAGGCATGTGAGAGCGGGGGCTGTCAGCGTGCGTGGGATGCTTGCGAGGTCAGGAGAGAGAGAGAGAGACGCGCTGGCTATCGGCGATGGGCAGAGAGGCCATGGCATTTAAAATGGCTGCCGCTTACGCGCATGAATGGGCTCGAAAAGGGGGGGCAAGATGGCGCCGATAATGTTGACACTGCAGTCTAGGTTTTAACAGTCCTCCCTTTTCAACATATCTAGCCAGCTTGTCTACTCAATGTCAATCTTCATTAAATTCCTAACCTCGGCATCATATAATGCTCCCATTCGTTCCTTTCCAAAGTCCACAGTCTTAGGGCAAATACAATTCGCACATAACGAACACAGAGGCGGCAGGCATTGAATTCCTAAGCATAACCCACATATTACAACTACAGGAATCAGGATAATGGTAAACAGTCTCCTGCCCCAGTTCTTAACAGTACTCCAGAACCATCCACCAAGCGACCATTCTTCCTGCTCCTGGTGGACTTCTGAGGAGAGTCTGTGGAGGTGTTTGATGGCCTCGTACACTGAGGATGAATTGTCCGGTATATATGTACAGCAGCTGGACCCAATAATGCGGCATGCTCCACCACGATCCGCTAGAACCACATCTAGAACAAGGCGGTTCTGGAGAGCCACCAGGCGGACCGCTTGAAGCTCGGCTGTGTTGTTAGCAAGGATACCAGCTGTGATGTTCATTGTTGTCTCGACTGCCTGAGTCAGATGTCGGATGGCACAGCTGTTTGCCATCGGGCCCCAGAGTGGAACAAGTCCCTTCATTGCATCAAGGAACTGTGCTCCTGTAGAGTCGGCTTGTTCAATGTCCTTGGCTCGTTTCTGTCTATGATGATTCGCTGGAGCCACATAGGTCGGAGGAAGGATGAAGGAGATGAAACAAGTGCCCCCCCCAGCCTTTGGGGAGCCAGGTGTAAGCCTTTGTGCCGCAAACTAAGTACATGTTTGGAGAGGATACAAAGGAAGGTGGATCGGTAGAGTCCAAAGTTCTGGTAAAACGGCAAGCACTGCGGCCTACCAGCTGTGTCCCAAGCCCTTCTATGCACATATGGCCTGTGACGTTGATGACAGATAGAGCCACAGTCAGAGTGGCAGCTGTTCGTTTCCGTAGGTAGGAGAAGGTGGGTCTGGTTGGATTGTTGAACACCTGCATCTCAATTCGTTCTTTAGCAGGGATGTCCATGTGGATAGAGTCGTTGGAGGTCTGCGGGCAGAAATGTGTCTTTGTTTTGTTTCGCCAGACCTCATGAAAGAAATGCGTCATGGTTTTGCTGGAGGTGGCATTGTCCTTATAGCTCTCTTGCAAGGCAGGAGCCGTGAATTGAGAAGGGTGACGGGATGAAAGGTATCGAATGTCCAGTGGCGTTGGGTAGCAACCCACAGATCCAGCAGTTGGTGGCATTGGTGGCAAGATTGTGCTGGTGCAGCAGCTGCACAAAGGAGTTGTTCCAAAACTCCTTTCGCCTTTCTCTGAGTTGAGGAGAGAGCGAGATCAAATAATGTTCCTTCATGGTAGTAGGCTGCGCAGTGGTTAGGAATGTTTCGTGAGCAGGTGCATTTTCTTCCACAATCCAGAGCGTGGTTATGAGGAGAAAGCAGAAAAGGATCGTGATGAAAAGTGCAATTGTCTTTGAACTATGGATTCTGTCTGTCTTTGGGTTCCTGTAGTGGATTTTCGGATGTCCGGTTGCTTCCATCACCTTCTTATCGGGCGCTTCCATCACCTTCTTATCGGGCGCTTCCATCACCTTCTTATCGGGCGCTTTCATCACCTTCAAGGGAGCTCGGTAGCGGGCAGAACCAAAGACCTCGTCTGGCTTTCTCTCCTGACAGCCCTTGTTGTGTTAGGCCACCGATCTGAGAATTATGACTTAGTCAATGGTCTGCTTAGCCGAAACTCTCTCCTTTCGACGCAGATTATACCCTTCTTTGGATGGCACGGTAGGGTCAGGAATCTTTGCAAGTTCAAGTGTCTCTGTGTCTGGGTAGCAATTCAGCGATGGTCGGTATTTGTTCAGGAGCTCTTCCTGGGTGGTCACGTCTTCAGTTGTCATCAGAGTCGGGGGAATCCGCTTGCAATGGTGCGCATGCACCCAGGTCCGCTTTCCTTCCACTCGAAGAGCTGTTCGGGTGGCGAGTAGGACTTGCCAGTGGCCCGTCTACCGGGGTTCCAGACTCTTGGCGCGCTGGAAATTCTTTATGAGGATAAAATCCCCGGGTTGCAGGTTGTGTCCGGGACCCCTGGAAGCGTCAGGGATGGCATGCAGCACCTGTTGGTGAATGACAGACAGAGTTTCAGTCAATTTATGCAAGTAATCAGACATTAGGACGTCCGGGACGTCATGAATGGAAGTCGGTTTTGGTGCAGACCAGACGCTCATGGGTCGGCCGAAAACGACCTCGTAAGGTGTCAAGTGGTGTTTGGTGGGGGTGGAACGCATTGATAGCAATGCCAGTGGGAGAGCGTCTGGCCATTTTAGTCCTGTGGTAGCCACTATCTTGGCTAGCTTTAGTTTTAGTGTGGCATTGTGTCCCTCGACAAGTCCAGCAGACTGGGGGTGGAAGACTGCGTGGAACTTCTGCTTGATACCCAGCCCTTTTAAGATGAGCTGGATGACTTCGGCTACGAAGTGGGGGCCATTGTCGCTCCATAAAATTTGACAAAGGCCGTAGCGAGGGAAGAATTCTTTTAACAGTACTTTTGCAGTGGCCATAGCAGTGTTATCACGGGTTGGGTATGCTTCCACCCATTTGCTAAATGCGCACACCACGACAAGTACGTATTTCAGGCCTTGGCATCTGTCTAGTTGGATGTAGTCCATCTGCAGGACTTCAAACGGGTGATTGGGAACCCCAAACCCTCCCCGGGGTACCACAGTTCCTTTCCCGGGGTTATGTTGCAGGCATATCAAGCATTGTTGGACCAGACGTTTGGCGGAGTCTGTGATTTTGTTGTTGTGCCAAACTCTGGAGACAAGTTCAATCATGGGGGCGATCCTATGTGAGCAGGGGAGTGTGCCATAGTCAGTATGGGAATCAGGTATGAGTCAGGTAGCAACCATTTGTTCGTGTCCTTTGTCCGCCAGCAGCCTTCATCGTCTTTCAATCCCACCGTGCCCATTCAGTCAATTCGTGTTGTGTGCTAGCCATTTGAATGTCCCTAATAGTGTCCCTAGCGTCGGTCCATTTCTCTGCTTGTGACCTGGTCACGTACATGTTTGTCGTCGTCCTATTTTCAGAGGTGGTTCGAGCAGTGACATCGGCTAGTGCATTTCCCTGTCCAATAATGTCTGTCACTTTCTTGTGTGCTTGGCATTTGATAACCGCAAGTCTTTTGGGGAGAAGGACAGCTTCGATCAGGGCGGAGACTAAATCTCCATGTAAGATAGGGGTGCCGTGCGAGGTCAAGAATCCCCTTTCCTTCCAAAGGAGCCCAAAATGGTGAACCACCCCGAAGGCATACTGGCTGTCATTGTAAATGTTCGCTGTGGTTCCTGCTACTAGGATGCATGCTCGTGTCAGGGCAATCAGTTCCGCTGCCTGAGCAGATCGTTGTGTGATGCGGGCTGTCTCGACTACAGTTCGGGCCGTGGTGACTGCATAGGCAGCTGAAGTGGTGCCATCGGGGAGCTTGATTCAAGAGCCGTCCACCCACAGCTCTCCGTCAGGGTCAGGAAAAGCTGTGTCTCTGAGGTCAACCCTACTTCTAGTCTGTTCGTCCGTGAGGGTCACACAGTCGTGTACAGGGGGCACATTGGGATCGTTCTCTGGTAGGGGTAACAGAGTTGCCGGGTTCAGTGTGGTGCATCTTTTCAGGGTGATGTGGGGTGCGAGCAGAGTCAGTTCGTACCCAGTCAGTTGTGCGCTCGTTAGATGTTGCGTCTTGGTTTGGTTCAGGAGGGTGTCAACTGCATGGGGTACTAATACCGTGAGGGAATTCGAGAGCACGATCCCCTCACTCTGTCGGATAGAGATAGCAGCGGCAGCTACAGCTCGAAGGCAGGCAGGTAAGGCTCTGGCTACGGGGTCAAGAGTGGCAGAGAAGTAAGCGCATGGTTGTTGCTTTGGGCCAATGGACTGGGTCAAGACTGCTAAAGCACACCCCTCCCTTTCGTGAGTGTAGAGGGAGAAGGGCTTTGTGTAATCGGGGGTACCTAGGACAGGGGCTGAACAGAGGGCATCTCGTAGCTCTATGAAGGAGGATTGGCCTTCAGGGGTCCAAGGGAGCGGGAAGGGGACATCTTTAGCTAGCAGAGAAAGCAGCGGTTTCACAATGAGGCTGAAGTTTGGTAACCACTGTCGGCAGAAGGAGGTGAGGCCTAGTACGGAGCGGACCTGTTTCTGAGTCTTAGGGACAGGTGTTTCAAGAATGGTTTGGATCCGGTCGGGAGTAAGTTTCCTTCCGTCTTTGGACAGAAGGTGGCCTAAGTAAGTGACCTGGGGTTGGCAGAATTGCAACTTCTTTTTGGAGACCTTGTGGCCGTTTTCCGCAAGGAAGTGCAGGAGTTGAATGGTGGCTGTGAGTGCTAGTGGAGTGGTGTCGGCCGCCAAAAGGATGTCATCGACGTATTGTATTAACACCACTCCATCGGGTAACTGGACTTCATCCAGTTGTCTCTTGAGGGCCTGACTGTAGATGCTGGGGCTCTCTGTGTAGCCCTGGGGTGCTCGACAGAATCTATATGAGCGGGCTTTTAGGGTAAAGCCGAAGAGATATCGGCTGTCTGGGTGGATGGGGATAGAGAAAAATGCGTTTTTGAGGTCAATGACAGTGAAGGTGGTGGCAGTAGAAGGAATCAAAGTCAGGATAGTGGTGATGTCTGAGACCACGGGGTACTGGGGTACGACCACTTTGTTGATCTCTCGAAGGTCGATGATGAAGCGGTATGCTTTCTCATCCCCCTCTCCTTGTTTCTTGATGATGGGCAAGATAAGGCTGTTGCAAACGTTGCTAACCACTTCCTCTACCACTCCTGCATCTATCAGTGACTGAATAATCTTTACCAAAGCCTTCTCGCCTTCGGGCGATATCCGATATTGTGGAAGTTTTGGGAGTATTGCGTCCGGTCGAACAGTGATGTGCACTGGGTCAATCATCATGCGTCCTACGTCCGAATCTGTCTTGGCCTACAGATACAGAGGCAGAGTGTCAAGCAGAGACATGTCAGCGTCATTGATAGAAAACATGCGTCGGGAAGGGCAATGTCTGAGCAGAATGGGGTTGTCATACAGGAAAACTCGAACTCCGTCTTGGGAACATCTAATAGTCGCTCAGAAGTGCTTCAGTAAGTCAAGTCCCATAATGGCGTCAGGAGTATTGGCGGAAAGCAGAAACGTCGTGTCAGTGATATTGTTCTCTAAGTCGAAGGGGATCGGAGTGGACAAAGGGTTAGTGGAGGGCGTTCCATCGAAACCTATCGATGTCACAAGTGAGCCAGACAAGGGTGCCCTTGGAATCAGTCGTTTAGATAACGCACTACGTGTTGCGCCAGTGTCTACCAGAAATGGAGACTTTGTACCCAGGACCTTAGCAGTGACATAAGGACCTTGCTGGTCAACATAGAGCTCGACTGGATCCCTCCATTGCCCTTGGCAGTCCTATGCTAAGTCGTGGGCATCGTCACAGTCAGACTGTTGGTACTGATTCTGTCTGGGTCGGTCAAATGTATTTGGTCTGTTTGATTTATTGTTAGTCGTGTCATTTGTGGGCCCTCGTTGCTGTCCTCTATTTCTCGGTCCACCCGCTACGTCCCTGGGGTCCCTATTCCTGATCATCTCCAACAGGACCGGGCACTGGGATTTCCAATGGCCGAATCCTTTACAGAAGGCACACTGGTCCTCGTTAATGTCTGTGCGTCCAATGCGGGGTGTCGGGGTGCGGTCTTTAGGAGGTACGTTCCTAGGGGCATTTGTCGGATAGTTTCCTTTGTATTGCTCTCGTCCTATAGTCACCCCTTGCAATTGTGCAATCATCACCCTCTCTTTTAAGTCTTTCTTCTTTTTCTCTGTTGCTCTATCGTTTTCATTTTTCTGGTGTTCGTAATATTGGGCCATCTGAAGGATAGCCGCAGGTTTGGAGGCCGCCCAACTACTCTCGCTGGCCTGCAATTTCTGGGAGACCTCCGGTGACAAACCCTTAACATAATTCTGGACAAACAGATGGTGTCCGGTTGCAGTGGTCATGTCCTGGCCGCTGTAATCGGAGAACACCGTTTCAAACCGGGAGAAGTAGTCCGATACATCCTCCTGGGGTTTCTGACGACAAGCCGTTACTATCGACCAGTCCACTTTCTTTTCTGGAATCAGGATTTTCAATTTCTGTACGATTTTATCTGGGAGGTCTAAAATGTCCAGGCTCCCGTTGTCTATCTATGCCATCGAGTTGTGACCAGGTATGTCCAAACAGCTCAAGGTGGTCGACTTTCCGGATTTGCTTCCACACATCAGCTGGTAGACATAACCCGAAAAACAAGTCGATGTCAGCCAGGGTCATAATCGTTGAACCTAGGGCTGTACCTAATTCAGTATAGAAGGCAGTGGGGTTTTTACGTAAATCAGGCAGAGATTTCCGAAATGTCAGAATATCTTGCCGATCCCATGGCTGGTAGACCCAGTTGTACACAACCCTCCCTCTTGCATCTTGGTGGTTGACGTCATCGTGAGTTCCTAGACCTCGTGGAGGAACCCAGTAAGGGGCAGCCTCTCTTATTGGCATCATGGCGCTAGCTCGCTCAGTTTGTGGTTCGGTTGCTACGGGTGTCGTGGGTTTAGCTTCCGATTCCTGTTCAGTGAGGTGGCGGAAAACCTCAAGCGTACGCGTAAGGAGGTCCGTCACATCACACTCGCCCTCATCCCCGATATCGACCTTCCTATACAGAGTCGTTAGGCTCTCGGGACCTTTGTCTCGATATCGGTCCTCGTACGCATTCAAGACATGATAACACAGTCGTACGGCAAAATGTCGTCTGTGGCTCCCTGTATACGTGTTGAACATATCCGTGACGTGCTCTTCACTTTCCTTTCTTTCTACCAATGTCCTCACTATCTTATCAATCCCTGCTCGCTCATCCTTGCCTAATCTGTTTGTTCTTGCGGAATCAGCCTTTCGGGTCTCAGGGTCATCTAACGCTGCCGCTTGTGCTGTATCTAATACAAGGGGTTCGGCCGGCACAGAGGCCATGGGGGCCGAAGCTCTGGTACTACTCTCGTCTGTGCTTGGGGGTGGTGGGTGCTGTGCTAAGGGTTGGGAAGGGGCATATGGAGGGGGCATGTAGATGATCGGAGGACCTAACAAAAGATCATCGTTGGCTCGCTGTTTCAAGGGCAATTCAGGATAGAGCGTAGAGGGCGTTCTAACCGGACACTGGCTTGATGTTTCTACCTCTAGTTTCTGTTTGGCTTCCTCTCTTTCCTTAATCTCTTCTTCTAATTTCTTAGCAGCTAGGTGGGCTGCCTTTCGCAGCTCTTTTCCCAACCTACTCTCATTTCTCTTTTTACGCTGTTCGGTTTCTTTGCGCCACATGCCGAGACTATCAAGCATAGTGGGCGTTGTCTTGTGCTTCCCAAGGGCTGTTTCTAGCGTGCTTATTTTATCCTCATCGAAGGATCCTATCAGTGGCCACTGACTTTCTCGATCCTTTTTCGTATATTTATGCCACAGCTTGCTATAAGCTATAGCGATCAATCCATGCTTCATGAGCATGTCCTTATTAGGGGTGCCTTCCAGTGGAGCCGGATGGTTCATCTCTAATAAGCGGTCCGGGCTAAACAGGCTACCAATCAGTGGGGAGAAGATAGGCATGACGTATTACAACGGGGACAAAAGTCTGCACTACCTATCTTATCACTGCGTGCAAAGACTAGACAGAATATTTCTATTCTTCGTTGTTTGCAGGCGGTGAATACCTCAAAAGAACCAATATCGAACAGTCAATGTTCGGTCAATCAAACAATCAATGGGGAGAATAAGTAGGCACGACGGGTTACAACGGGGACAGAAGTCTGCGTTACCTACCCTTTCACTACCTGCAAAGAGAGAACTTGTTCTTCCTTGTTTGCAGACAGAGAATCTCCAGAAAACAATCCGCGAACAATAGTTCGGGCCAAACAATCAATTAGTGGGGGGGGAAGATAGGCACGACGGATTACAACGGGGACAAAAGTCTGCGTTACCTATCCTTCACTGCTTGCAAAGAGAGAGCCTGTTGTTTCTCCGTTTGCAGACAGTGAATCTCCAAACAAATCAACAAAAGAGTAATACTAGTATTTCCAAACAATCAAACAATCATTTCGCAATTTGTCGTGTTTACACGACCTTACCCGGACCGCATGGACAGTTTCTTGTCTTCCGAATCCAGCGCCCGATCGTCTTCTATTCTTCGTGATCTTCGCGGCACTCCTGATGGTTCCCAGTCAGGACCGTAGATCACTCGAGAGAGGTCTGTTCGGAACCAGTGAAGTTCGGATGATCGGCTGTCAGACGAGGGTCTATCGGACAGGAGCTCTCCCGATCGTTGCAGTCGTTCACTCTGTCGTCAGGACCTCTCCCACTGGATCCACGAATCGCTGATGGGCCCCACGTTTGGGACGCCAATTGTGGAAAAAGGTAGGGCCGATGACCTTTTTCAGAGTTGCCCGGCGTTAACCGCCTCTATACCCACTCAAGTTACCAATCAAAGAGGCAGGCGCTGGAGACTGGAAGGCAGGAAACAGAAGTTTTATTCCGACGGAGCAGAACACATCAAATCAGACAACAGGGTATCTTCTCGAGGTGCTCTAACCGCATCTCTGAGGCCTGGTTTATGATCTTTATTGCATGTCACACATTCTTGCAATGCTTTGAAGTATGAAAGGACATCCTCGGAATCCCCGCTTTAGGCCCGTTCCCACACACATTTACAGTTGAAGTCCCCACCCCGGTCACAACAGGTGATGATTGTCGCGCAGCTGGACATTCCGCCGATTCACGGAATGTATGTGGTTGATCGGATCTCATGGGGTGGGGGCTTTGATCAACTCGTGGATCCTTTGATGGGAGAAACTTCCTACTGTATAGGGGGCAATAAACAGTATCCGCAGGGCCAGGTGGCGGCCTGGGAACGAGTAAGACAAACGGGCACAGAGGAAAGGGGGTTTTATCAAAGGACCCGGGATCATGAAAGGAATGGAGGGAGGTGTTGAGCTGGGAACAGGATGGGGTTCCGAGGCAGAGCTGTGCTGAAGAGGGGTTTATGACCCAAGGCATGTGAGAGCGGGGGCTGTCAGCGTGCGGGGGATGCTTGCGAGGTCAGGAGAGAGAGAGAGAGACGCGCTGGCTATCGGCGATGGGCAGAGAGGCCATGGCATTTAAAATGGCTGCCGCTTACGCGCATGAATGGGCTCGAAAAGGGGGGGCAAGATGGTGCCGATAATGTTGACACTGCAGTCTAGGTTTTAACAGAGAGGCTAAATTTGCACATAAGGCGCTACATCAGCGTGCAGTACATACCAGTCCCGCCGGCCGGATGTCTGGCGGTTTGCTGTTACATTGTTTGGTGTCAGCTTGGTGGGACTGTGATGTGGTCGTCGATGGTGAGGGTGCTCAGTGAAGAGAGGGGTCCGGAGTGTGCAACATCATGCCATGCCACCACAGAGCTCATGGGCTGTAACTGCTGATTGTTTGTGCTTTAAAATCTTGTGCCCAGGTCCTTAAATAACCCATGAGGTTGGTGCTTTGATCCCACATTAAGCACTAGAAAGCGGCAATGGCGGAAGGGACTATAGTTTACACCCAGCAACAAGTGCAGGGGTTTTACGTAACAATGCTGCCACACCTGTTTCCACAGCAAGCATAGGAAAAGGAAAGGGCAGTGGATATATTACAGTAGATGTGCTGGTTCCGTTATGAAAAGACAGCTATGTCATTGTCTCGGGAGAGTGGCCTAGCACTGTATGCTGCAAAGCGAGCAAAGCGAGCAAAAACATGATCCTCCCTGTGTCAGCTTGCAATAAAAACAAGTCACAGGAAATATCATGAAATCAGGGTGGGGGCTCTCACGAGGCTCACCCCTCAGTCTCTCAGATCGCTGGGGCTGCGGGAGGGCACGGATTATTAGCATGACCTAAAAAAAGCTTGTGTAGCGATGCCTACTGTGGTTTTATGGTTTCGTGGTGCGTTAATAGCAGGTATCACCAGGTCTGTGTGAATCCTGTACAGCGCAGGGGAGAGGTTGGGCCTCCCTTCTCTGTAACACTTTCAAGGTCCATAATAAATGGATGAGGCACAGCGAGACTCCAAAATGCATGCAGTATCGCAAAGGAGAACGTGCCGAACTGTTTCTCTCAGCACAGATACTGCATATCATATGGACACTGCTAGTGGGGTGGGTAAAGTATCACATTTTGACTAGAGATCTCGCCAAATTACTAATGCATGCAGTATCGCAAAACGAGAACCTGCCGAACTGCCGAAGTGTTTCTCTCAGCATAGATATTGCATATCATATGGACACTGCTAGTGGGGTGGGTAAAGTGTCACATTTTGACTAGAGACTGGTTGAGTGCGTTACCGTGTGCGTAAACGCATCCTTGTGATAGGGCACACCTTTGGGTTCGTCAAACACGCGACAGACTCCGTGTGGTTTTAAAGTGAAACGTTTTTAATTTTGTTGATTAAAGTTTATCATCAATGTTCACATATCTTTGTTTGATCAACATTTTTTATCCATGTTTAACCGTATAATTCAGTGGAATTGAGACTGCATTTTGTTACACAACACAAATGCTCCGATGCATTTCGGGCTGGGTTAGCCCTTTCTCAAGGAGCGATCAATGTAGATTGGCTGCTGAGATGGAGACTTGTGAAAGTTATAGCGCTTGCGTAGCGCTTCTGGTGAAACTCCGTCATCCAGAGCGGTGACCGGGATTTTCGTGATAAGTGAACCCTCAACGTAAAAACTTCTCAAACTATTCAAACAAAAACTATTCTCATAAAATTCACGCAGTGCGCCTGGCCTTCAACTCAGTATTCATACATTTTGACTAGAGATCATGCCAAATTACTGAATGCCTGCCTCTGACCTTTCAAAGTTGATGTAAAAGACCAGTAGCGAACACAACAAAAATAATAAGCTTGATGAAAGTGGCGCTGAACAAAACATGGCATCTTTCATTTACTTGCTTCCCCGTGAAATGGATAAAAAAAAAAGCCAGTAAGTGGCGCGCGCGTCACAGCAAGCCTTAGTTTTAATTATCGTGCCTGTGTCTGGGCACGATAATTGAAACCACGTGATGGCCTATTAGTGTCTATTACGCGCACCAAGCGCGTAATAGACACCAATAGGCCATGGGCGGAGCAATGTGCCTGCGTGTGGCCTATTGCGTGCAGTCTTTCATTAAAAGACGCACGCAAAGGCCAATAGCTGCCCACAAAATGAAAAGCATATGCTTGAGCGTGTGCGATTCCTAGGGCAGCTTCCAAGCCCCGTTATTCACCTACTAAAGGGCTCGCGCCTGTGCTACACTGCTGCGCTGTGCAACGCAGGGCGCGAGCCCTAAAAAGATCCAAACATATTTTAGTGATTTGGTATATGAATGTGTTTTTTAAAAACTAAACTGCAAGGGAAAAATGGTTTTACATTACTCATTTCACAAAATAAAAGAAAAAAGATTACTCATTTCACATTCTACATTTCTTTCTGATAACAATGGTTAAATTTCTTAGGCTTTGCTATGTTTGCTTTGAATAGTTTTTTTTGATTGTTAACTTTGAAAAGAAAGTTATTTTTGGAGACAATTTAGTTTTTGTCATAAGTTACCCTAAATAGTTTTCTCTGTGTAAATAGTAACTTTCGAAGGTGATGGTGAGGTTTTCTGATTTGTTGAGATTGTGTTCCTCCATATAAGTGGTGCGCTATTGCTTGATCTGTACAAAAAGGAAAACACAAATAAATGTGTTCATGATTTGGTTTTTTAATGTGCTTTTGAAATTATCCGGTAAGGGAAAATATTTAGAAATTCTTTATTTGTCATTCTACATGTTGTAATGTTTATAAAGTTAATATTTGTTAGGCAATGCTATCTTTGCATTCAAATGTGTTTTTATTTGAAACCTGTAAAAAAGAAAGTTATTATTGGTGATAACTGTGGGGCATATTATCAAGGGGGTTTATCTCCGCTTTTTTGGCTTTAAAAGCCAAGAAAGCGGAGATAAAATTATCTCCCTATTACCAAGCTGTCGCTAACACCAGTTAGTGACAGCTAATAGGAGATAGCGACCATCTTGGGCCCCGCTTTGCATGTCAGTGATATTTATCACTAATGACATGCAAAGTGGGCGTGCCAAGATGTTAGCGACTGAAAACAGTCCCTAACATCGCTATCTCCTATTACCAACTTTTGGAGATATTTGCGCTAAGCGCAAATATCTCCAAAAGCTAACACCTGCCCTGAGCAGTTCTTACCCATGTTATCCAATGGGAGGTGGATAACATGGCTAAGAGCATTTGCTCGATAATGCATGAATATCGCTGACTTTTCAGCGATATTCATGCATTGCGGCCGTTTTTTATCGCATTTGCGATAAACCTTGCTAATAGCAAGGTTTATCTGCGATAAAAATCGCCGATGTGCGGCGATAATGTTTGTCTCTAAACAAGTTAAGACAAAAATTATCGCTAGTTGTTGGTAATATGCCCCTGTATTTTTGTTCAATTTTACCTTCAATGGGTTGGCCTGTTGTGTGATCAGCAATTTCTGATTGGATGGGTTGTTTTTGTTTTAGGCTGTGTTCCACCAGACTGGTGGTATGATATGGGTTGATCTGTAGAAAAAAGTAAAAAATATTTTTTTCAATGTGTTTTTTTCGATGGCTGGATGGTTTGCATTACACCTGTAAAAGAGACAATGTATGTATCTGTGGTTAGTTTTTACATGCACCATTAACTCAGATATATGTTTTTATTTTGGTTAGTGAGTTTGGGTTAGGAGTGATTTTACATTTCCCTTCTTATATTGCTGCAGATTCTAATACTTCATGGAAGTATGGCATTAAACAGTGTCATGTTCAACATTTTTACCTGTTGAGTTATTATTCATAAACTCTTTTGATCGTTTGTTTTCTGTTGTGCTGCTCTGCTGTGATATTAGAACGTATTATTTCAAAGGTAAAAAATCACAGTTCTTGTAAAGAAAAGATAATGTGAGTATGGTTTCTATTTATTTTATTTAAGTACAGTTCCACACTTTCCTTCAGGGCAGCACCATAGGGCTCCTTGTACTTTCCTGAGAAAAACACCTGTAGTAGAAATAGTCATGCTCCCCAACACCATCCAGCACCTTCCCTGAGGCAAACACCTGTTGGAGTAGGAATAGTATTTTGCCCTCCACCACCATCCAGCACCTTCCCTGAGGCAAACACCTTTCAGAGAAGGAATAGTAATTTTAGCGCCCCACCACTATCCCCCACCATCATTGAGGTAAACATGTGTCGGAGTGAAATTAATAATTTTCCCCCCTTCACTTTCCAGCAACTGCCCTAAGGGAAATCCTGAGCACTGGCTTTCTAAATGACAAACCCTGGCATACTACTTTTAGTAATTTTAAATGCCACCTCAGTAATTTAGTTTACATATTTTTTTTAAATACATGAAAATGTTTTTATAATACCAATTTTATAGTAAATCTCAGTTTTAAGGTGATTGTGTTCTGACCAGATCTTCAAGTCCAGAAACGTGATTGATTCTGCGCCGATAGTCATGGTGAATCTCAGGAAAGTGTCTCTTTAGTTTATCCACCTCATGAAGTTCTGAGCTTCCACCTCTCCCCTCTCCAGATGACCAGAACATCATCGATGAATCTTTTCCATAGTTTGATGTTACTGGTGAATGAAGCATTTTACCGTTCACATGAATCAAAATATACAGGAAAAGAAATAGGGAGATTGGGTAGCCTAATCCCCTACATCACTGTGCCTAGGAGGGACCAACATTATGTATGGTAACCTCATTCCCTACAGGCAAATTAAGAACATAGCACTACTATCCCCAAGTTTTTTTTACAAAATAAAAATGTCCCTCTGATTTTAATGTCTAAGGATTTTTCTCTCCCCTGTATATAAAAAAAGGGTGTTACTATGGGACGACATCCCATCCCACGCATGACCCTTGAGAGACCCGGAATAAGGGTAAGCAGAGTATGTGCATGGTTGGTCTTCGCTACACTTGGACACCAAGCATGTTCTTGGCATGAGAAACTGCATAGGTATGACATATCAAACAGTTTTAATCCCTTCCTGACTACTCATCTATAGAGCCAGAATTAACAACTTAGGGGTCGATTAGGATGGCGGTTGGAAAACCATCCCAACCGGCATGGTAGCGGAAATTAACCATCTGCAGGTACGGCGGCAAAACCGGCGGTCAGATTAGGATCAAATGCCAGAAAAATCCAACTGTGGGGGAACGATACCACAAAAGACCGCCGGTAGAGGTCGGAGCAGGTGAAAATCCATCTGTGCCGGTCGGATTCGCGGTGAAAAAACCCACACCCGCTGCAAGGCCAGCGGAGTGACCGCACGCACAAGTAGGATATCTTTGAGGTTACAGCAGAACGATCCGCTGTTTCTGACCATCGCAAACCATGATGAATGGGAGAGCTGGCGGAAGGGCTGTTGCATACCCCCGGCCGCTGTCACACAGGAACTATTATGGCAGTTGAAAAAAAAAACACACAACAAAGCCACCAAGTGCACACATCAAACTAGCTCAGCCCCCAAAAACACCTAATACACCCCAAGGACACACCCCCATGTCAACTAACAAAATACAAATCCCAGGACAACCCACACAACACACCTGACAGCAATACACCATTTTGACTCACCCACATAGGTGAATATAAAACCTGCCCCTTCCCTGACCAAAATCCTTTGCACTACTCCAGCCCTGAAGGAACTAAACCCTGCAACACATTGGACAGGCAAAAAAACACACCTCTTACCAGCACAATAACACACACACACCACCTACATCACCCCCACCACCCTCACAACTGCACCTCAAACCATTCACTGACAATGAGTTGTCAGTCCTGGCAGATGAGATAATCAGAGTAGAACCACAATTGTTTGGTCACCTGGTCCAACAGACACCATTAGCCACCAGAGAACAAATGTGGGGAAGGATACTAGGCAAAGTCAATGCAGTAGGGACCACCCCGCGCACCAAGAAGGAAATCATGAAGCGGTGGCATGACCTGAAGAGGCAAGGTGAATCAGAAGAACTACAAGAACCGTCAGCTGGCTCAGATGACTGGCGATGGCCCTCCCATTCCACCAAGAACATTCACTGCATGGAAGGAGAAGGTGCTTGCCATACTGCATCCAGAGAGTCTCACAGGAATAGACGGGGGAGTGGAAGCTGGTAAGTACAAACAAATGTCTACCAGCACACAGCTATTTACTGTCTTTCACAACTACAAAGCTACACCCCCTAGGCCCAAATGCACTCATGTCCACCACACACTCGTAGACATGTCTCACAGATCCAACATTCACTCCTTCTTATTCACCCCAAAGGCAGCTAGCAACTTTCCCTGGGTTGCATGTGTACAGGCAGCCAGGACTACAACTCCCAACAGGCTCAGTAGGATGGAACACTCCCCTACCCTGAGCCATGTGTAACCAATCCCTTCCTCTGCTCCACAGGGAGCCTGCCATCTTAACAGGGAGGGGTGTCTGTGTACAGGCTGCCAACACTACAAACTCCCAACAGGTCCCCTTGACCCACAGCTCAGCAAGGTGGAGCACTTCCCCCGCCCAAGAGCCATGTGTAACCATTCCCTTTCCCTGCTCCACAGGGAGCTAGCTATCTTAACAGGGAGTAGTGTCTGTGTACAGGCAGCCAGCAAGGTGGAGCACCCGCCCCACCCAGAAGTATATGGCTGCCATTACATTACCCACACCAAACTAACAGGTAGGTAGACATCTTCATAGGGAGGTGTGTATTTTGGTTGGAGGGCAGCACCACTACTGCCCCCAGACCCCTTGTCACACACCTGAGCAGGATGGAGCACTCCCCCATCCAGAACCACATGGCAGCCATTGCATTGCTCACCTTCACCTAACAGGTAGGTAGCCATCTTATGCTCTCTTGTCCCACCCCTGGGCAGGATTGAACACTCCTCCCCCCAAGAGCCATGTGCAACCTATTCCCTCCCTCTGTTCAACTTCACAGATAGGTAGCCATTTTCACCGGGAGGGTTGTTTGTGGGTGGGAGTCCAGCACTACAGCTCCCAATAGGCCCCCTGTCCCACCCCTGAGCAAGATGGAGCACCCCCCAGTCAGAAGCATGTGGCAGCCATTGTACCTCACCAACCAAACTCACAGGTAGGTAGCTATATTCACAGGGAGGGGGTGGGTGGGTGGCCATCACTACAACTCCCACCAGGCCCCCTTGTCTCTCCCCTGAGCAAGATTGAGCACTCCCCCCAAGCCAGAAGCATGTGGCAGCCATTGTATGTCATCAACCAAACTCACAGGTAGGCAGCCATCTTCACAGAGAGGGGGCTTGGGTGGGTGGCCATCACTTCAACTCCCACCAGACCCCCTTGTCCATCCCCTGAGCAAGATGGAGTACTTGCCCAGCCTGAAGCATGTGGCAGCCATTGTACCTCACCAACCAAACTCACAGGTAGGTAGCCATCGCAACAGGGAGGGGTGTGTGTATGTGAGGCCACCACTACAACTTCCACCAGGCCCCCTTGTACCAAAGCTGAGCAAGATGGAGCACATCACATACCCACAACCATGTGGCAGCCATTGAATCTCAGTCATCAAACGTACAGGTAGGTAGCCATCTTAACAGGGAGAGGTGTGTGTGGGTAGGAAGCCAGCACTTCATCTCTCAACAGGCCCCTTGTCCCATCCCTGAGCAAGATGGAGGACTCCCCCCAGCCAGAAGCATGTGGCCGCCATTGTACCTCACCAACCAAACTCACAAGTAGGTAGCCATCTTAACAAGGAGGGGTGTGTGTGTGTGTGTGAGTGTGTGTGTGTGAGGCCACCACTACAACTCCCACCAGGCCCCCTTGTGCCAAAGCTGAGCAAGATGGAGCACACAACACACCCACAACCATGTGGCAGCCATTTAATCTCAGTCATCAAACTTGTAGGTAGGTAGCCATCTAAACAGGGAAGGGTGTGTGTGGGTGGGAGGCCACCACTACAACTCCCAACAGGCCCCCTTGTCCCACAGCTAAGCAAGGTGGAACACTCCCCCGTCCAAGAACCATGTATAACCATTCCCTTTCCCTGCTCCACAGGGAGCCAGCATCTTAACAGGGAGGGGTGTCTGTGTACAAGCAGCCAGCACTACAACCCTCACCATGCTCCGTTGTCACACAGTTCAGCATGATGGAACACTCCCCCACCCAAGAGCCATGTGCAACCAACCACTTCTGATCCACAGGGAGCCAGCCATCTTAACAGGGAGTGGTATGTGTGGGTGGAAGGCCAGCACTACAACTCCCACCAGGCCCCCTTGTCCCCCCCTCCCCTGAGCAGGATGGAGCACTCCACCACACACCCAGAAAGATGTGTCAGGAATTCCCCCCAAATGTGCCAACAGAACAGGTAAGTAGACAGTGCATACACGCCACCATTTGTCTCCAAAAGCATGGAGCCACATGACAACACCATCCCACACATCCCATCAAAAAATTGTCCCAGATCCAATTGCCACTTACAGTGTGCAGACAGCTAAGTGTATGTAACTGTCACAGAAACCAAAGTGTGACTCACCAAACCACTTGTTGGAGAAATTCAGTGCACTATCATGCACAGTACTGAATGCCATCTGTAAGTGCCATGGGGGAAGAGCATCACGGACCATATGAAAACAAAGCAAGCATGGTCTGTAGTACAAATAAAGCAAAGGACATGACATGTCAAAGGTATGCATGAGATAACAACGGCTAGTTCATGCTCAGATGTAACGTCTGCCATGCAGAGTAATCAACAAAGATGCTTCACACAAAGTTGTTGTGCTGCTAGTCGTTAGATGACAACATATCCTTGTAATCACAAAATGTGCACGTGGTGCATGGTATCTATTGACATGTCACACCATGGACAAGTAATGTCTGTACCTCCACATCATGTCATGATGCACAGTACTGTGCAGACAAACAATGTGATAACTAGTAAACTGTGTGGTGTATAACCTGTAAATAAGATACATCTAACACCAAGCTTGAGGGGTGCCCTTCAAGAACCATTTCCCCTCTGGTCCACAGGTGACCAAGAACTGGCAGCAGAAGACAATCACACCAACCTGCAGAGCCAGTCTCCACCCCCTAAACATGGACTCTCTGATGCTGACTCCCTGGATTTTGAGGGTGCAGAGCCAGTAGTCGGCCCATCAGGCATGCCAGGGGGCAATAGGTCCCAGGACCCCACTATCCCCCCACTACCAAACCCGCAACAACAACTACTCTGACCCCTGCTGTAACGACCTGTGCGGCTTCCACCACCACGACCACCACCAGCGCTGCCTGCAACACTCTCCCTGCCTCAGGGGATGACCACCCCACCTCACAATCTGAGGAGAGCAGGGAGAGCAAGCGGGTGCATAGAGTGGTGACGCCACTGGTCTGGGACAGCAGAGCAGGTGGGAGGGGAGCAGGTGGGAGGGCAACTGGGCAACAAACCCAACCGGACACTGGGACCGAAGCCCTGGCTAACATCGCCAGAGTCCTTGGGGCCTATGAACGAGCCCAGGGACACACGGGCCAGGCTCTGGAAGATTCTGGTGAGCTCCGCCTGCTGATAAGGTCCAAAGACACCCGCATGGGCCAAATTGTGGACCTCTTGGGCTAGCTTCTGGCAGTTCTGAGAGACAGGCCTGTGGCCCAAACAACAGCTCCATCTCCCTCCAGTGGCCCGCAGGATGACAATTCCCCAACCATACCTGCGGCCACACAGAGGGGGAAGTCCTCAGACCCCGCTGAGCCCACAGCAGAGGCCCCCCTTGCCAAACGTTCAATGGGCCGTCCAAAGAAATTCCAGGGAGAATCCTGTGGCAAAACACCAGCCAAACGTCAGTCAAGGAGCCAGCCATGATGGCACTCCTCATCACCTTGCCATTGACTTTGTTAACTGTCCTTCCCCACACTGCCAGGTTAATGGCATCCGTCTGTTGGAATGAGTCATGTGGTGACTACTCGAATGTCTCATCTTCCATCACTAACTCATTGATTCACTTTCCACCTTTTTGTAAATATTCACTTCCGTGCCACGTATACCCATTGTAAATAAACACTCTTTACACACCTATGTGTTTGTGTCAGTTCCATGTTTATCACAGGATGCACAATGTTGACTCTGTTTACAATGTACCAGGAGCAGTGATTGTTTTGAGGCATTGAGAGGCTCAAGGGACCTAGGAAAACACAAGAGAACACTATTCACTTGTCTGGTGATGGCGTCACACCCATTACACAACACTTGTCATCAAGGTACTCAAATCTGCACACATTACAATGACCAACAGTACCAACATAGACATCATGTAGCTGTACATGACTACCCTGTCCCAGAAACATTAGCTGCCAGCACAGATTCAACAACAAGCAGCAGTCACAAAGCTCACCTAGGCCTTTTCAGCAACAACAAAATCTGCAGACAATGGCATTGTTGTACGTTTTCACTCACCTTCAAGGAAAGTAGCGGTTGACGAGCTGTTGCAACAGGTCGACACCTTCCTCCTCTCCACTATCTTCATCACTGACATGTGGGTTTGCAGGTGGTGGCCTCGGCTGCTCATTATCATCCAGGAGCAGGGGGATCTCCTTGCGCAAGGCCAGCTTATGGAGCATGCAGCATGCAACTACGATCTAACACACCCTTTGGGGGGATTACATCAGTGCACCTTTGGTCTTGCCAGGCAGCAAAATCGTAACTTAAGTAGATCAAAAGTACGCTCCACCTCACGACGTGTCCTCCCTGGGCATCATTGTAGCAGACATCCCCTGGGGTCCTGGGATTTCTCAGTGGACTCAGTAACCAAGGCTGGTTGGGGTATGCAGAGTCACCTAGGTGTGAGATACACAGACCAATGTTGTCATCTAAACTGTAGCTGAGAACAGCATGTCACACATAGAGCACACTACTTGACTCTGCATACTCACCCACAGTCCATGCATGCTCTGGATTCAGATTTGCTATCAGCTGTGGTACAATGCTGTTATGCAGGATGTAGGAGTCGTGGTCTGATCCTGGGAATTTAGGCACAGACATGGGCGATTATCATATCCGCTTGGCATACCACTTGCACATTGATGGAATGGAAATGCTTCCTGTTCCTGTAGATGTGCTCATGTGCCTGTGGTGGAACCAGGCCAACATGTGTGAAGTTAAAGGCACCAACAACATTAGGGATGTAGCCAAGGACATAAAAATCACCCTTCACAGCCACCAAGTCATGCCTCCTGGGTAAATGGAAGTATCGGTTCCTGTATGTCATCAAAGCGGACAGGACATCACGTAGCACCATGCAGAACATAGGTTGCGACATCCCACCTGCGGTGTACACCATGTACTGGAACGAACCAGTAGCAAAGAAATGCAGGGCCACCATCACCTTACACGTTGGTGTCAGAACAGTTGGATAGGTTCTGCAAGGCCTCATATGGGGCTCCAACAGAGCACATAGATCTTGAAGGGTAGGTCGGTCCAGACTGAATTTCCGATTTATACCCTCATCCTCCATGTCCGCCAGCACTGTGAATGGACGATGCACATTTGGTCATCTCCTAGGTGAGATGAAAGGGCACACATCTTACGTGTTCACTGAGACAGCGCCAACAATGACTGGCAGAAACACTTCAGCTTACAGTACAACTCACATGTATGGACACCTTGATCTAAACTATTTGCACACTTGCCCAGTATTCACACAATGAGTACCCCTAAAACAGAATCAAACTAGGTGAATTCCAAAAGGTACATTGCAACATCTTGTGTCACCAGCCCTTATAGTAGTTGACATAGCACATGTGTTAGGAGCAACACTGCTAGCCTCTTCGTAGCTGCTGTACCTGCCACATCTACTTGCGTAAGTCGGACAGGACTCTCAGTCACGTATTATCCTGAGTTCAGCAATCTACATAGTGAAATAGGCACATTATGTGGTCATACCTTCATTACTGAGTGTCGCTTAGCCATGTCACACATTGAAATGTGTACACATGTGGAAGTCCATCACACCACAGATCTGTGTACATTCACAATAATTTCATGAGTGACATGTGAGGGAGTACATGCCTGTACATGTAATTGTGTGCACTGACATGGCATGTGTGATCATCAGTGTGCCAAATGTCACACTAGCATTGCTTAGCACTATCTGGTGGCATGAGTCATGTGTCTACTGTACAATCTTTTGAACTGCCCATTGACACTGCCACTGCATGATGTGTTCATAGGTGCCATAAGTGTGCACCGCCAACAGAATCATGGCCCTGGGGACCAATATAAAGCGGCCAAATCACAGTAGCGATCCCCTGGCCCCTGCGTTGTGCCACCGCCAATGCCCGCCGCAATCACGGTATTAATATACACATTGTAAACCGGCGGTTGGTTTGCCCCGCCAACACAATCATGGCCATGGGTACCAATATCAAGTGGCCAAATCACAATAGCGACCGCCTAGACCCTGCGGTGTGCCACCACCAATGCCCACCGCAATCGCAGTATTGATATACACATTGTAAACTGGCGGTTGGTGTGCTCTGCCAACACAATCACGGCCATGGGCACCAATATCAAGCGGCCAATTCATGGTAGCAACCACCTGGCCCCTGCACTGTGCCACTGTCAATGCCCACCCCAATCGCGGTAGTGGTATACACATTGTAACCTGGCGGTTGGTGTGCTCTGCCAACACAATCACGGCCATGGACACCAATATCAAGCGGCCACATCTCAGTAGCATCCGCCAGGCCCCTGCTGTGTGCCACCGCCAATGCCCATCCCCTTACAGCCAATGGGAAACGCAATAGCGGCAACCAAATGCATTTTTTAAAATAGCGGTAGGCGTGCTCCGCTACCGCAGGTCTGGTCATTGGATGCAAATGCAAGATGCACGGTCGCGGTAGCAACCGCCTGGCCCATGCGGTGTGTCACCACCAATGCCCATGCCCTTACAACCAAAAGGAAATGCAATTGTGGTACCCAAATACATTTTTGAAAATAGCGGTAGGCGTGCTTCACTACCAAGGGGCCGGTCATTGGATGCAATTGCAAAATGCACGATCGCGGTAGCAACCGCCTGGCCCCTGCTGTGTGTCACTGCCAATGCCCATGCCCTTACAGCCAATGGGAAACGCAATTGCGGTAGCCAAATGCATTTTTAAAAATCGCGGTAGGCGTGCTCCGCTACAGTGGGCCGGTCATTGCATGCATTTGAAAAAAGCTGACCTGGAACACCAATTGCAGTAGCTTAGTACCACTGAAACCACACCAGGGGCTATATATGTGTGGGAGAGAGCCTCAGATTTCCACTGCTTCCAGACACTGCTGACTGACACCCTTAACTACCAACTGCTGCTGTTCCTGTGTCCTAGACCCAGTGATGGTGAGGACTGAGAACCTCAGGGCCGGTCCCTTCACCACAGAGGAGCTGGAGGTCCTGGTGGGTGGGGTGCTCACACAGTATAGAAGGCTATATGGTGCTCCTGATGTCAATCAATCAATTAGTCATTTGTAAAGCGCTCTACTCACCCGTGAGGGTCCCAAGGCACTAAGGTGGAGGGGGGTTGCTACTGCACGAACGGCCAGGTCTTGAGAAGTCTCCTGAAGGTCAGCAGGTCCTGGGTCTGTCACAGGTGGATGGGAAGGGTGTTCCGTGTCTTGGCTGTGAGGTGGGAGAATGACCGACCGCCAGTGGTCGTTCAGTGGATGCGTGGAATGGTGGCAAGGACGAGGTCAGCGGAGCGGAGCTGGTGGTTCGGGGTGTAGAAGGTGACTCGTTTGTTGAGGTATGCTGATCCGGGGTTGTGGAGTGCTTTGTGAGCATGGGTTAGGAGCTTGAAGGTGATCCTCTTGTTGACGGGGAGCCAGTGTAAGTCTCTCAGGTGGGGCTGTAGCGGGGGATGTCGAGTATGAGGCGTGCAGAGGCGTTCTGTATGCGTTGAAGTCTTTTCTGGAGTTTGGCCGTGGTTCCCTCATAGAGGGCGTCGCCATAGTCCAACCTACTGCTGACGAGGGCTTGGGTGACCATCCGTCTGGTTCCGGTGGGGATCCATCTGTAGATCTTGTGGAGCAGGAAGAGGGTGTTGAAGCAGGAGAAGGAGACGGCATTGACCTGCTGGGTCATTGAGAGTGATGAGTCCAGGATGACCCCTAGGTTACGTGCGTGGTCGGTGGGGGTTGGGGCAGCTCCCAGCATGGCTGGCCACCAGGAGTGGTCCCAGACGGATGGGGTGGAGCCAAGGAAGAGGACCTCTATCTTGTCTGAGTTCAGTTTCAGGCGATTGTCCTTCATCCATTCGGCAACGGCCTCCATTCCTTCGTGGAGGTTCGTTTTGGCAGTGGCAGGGTCCTTGGTGAGAGAGAGGTTCAGCTGGGTGTCGTTGGCGAATGAGATGATGTTGAGGTCTTGCGCCCGGACGATGTTGGCGAGCGGTGCCATGTAGACGTTAAAAAGCGTCAGGCTGAGGGATGATCTTTGGGGTACGCCGCATGTGATCTTGGTGGCTTTGGAGCAGAAAGGGGGGATGCGGACTCTCTGGGCTCTGCTGATGAGGAAGGAGGTGATCCAGTGAAGGGTTTTGTTGCGGATCCCTATGTCGTGGAGGCGTGTAGGTAGGGTGAGGTGGCAGACGGTGTCAAAGGCGGCCGAGAGGTCCAGGAGGATGGAGACTGCGGTTTCTCAGTTGTCCAGCAGGGCTCTGATGTCGTCGGTGGCAGCGATGAGTGCGGTTTAGGTGCTGTGGTTGTTGCAGAATCCGGATTGGGACGAGTCCAGGATGTTGTTGTCTTCGAGGAAGCGGGTCAGTTGCCTGTTGACAGTCTTCTAGATGACTTTTGCCGGGGATGGGAGCAGGGAGATGGGCCAGAAGTTCTTGAGGTCCGTTGGGTCCACCTTAGGTTTCTTGAGTTGGGCGTTGACCTCGGCGTGTTTCCATCTCTCCGTGAAGGTGGCGGTCTCTAAGGAGCTGTTGATGATCTTCCGGAGTTGGGGTGCGATGATGGAGCTCGCTTTGTTGAAGATGTGGTGAGGGCAGGGGTTGGATGGTGAGCCGGAGTGGATGGTGTTCATGTTTTTGATGGTGTCCTCGTTGTTGACATGGTTCCAGGAGAGTAGGAGGCCAGTGGAGTTGGGTGGCCGTGAGTCTGAGGTGACAGTGGGTGACGGGTGGGCCTGAGTGTTGAAGCTATTGTGGATGTCTGCTATCTTGCGGTGGAAGAAGGTGGATAGGGAGTCGCAGAGGTCTTGCGGTAGCCGGATGTCATTGGAGTTGGAGAGTTCTGATGTTGAAGAGCTCTTTGCTGTTGTGCGCGTTGTTGTTGATGCATTCCTTGAAGGAGGTCCTTTTGGCAGTTTGAATGAGTTGGCGGTGCTTGCGGTTGGCGTTCTTGAGGGTTGCGTGGCTGTCTGGTGTCTGTTGGTGGCACCACTTCTTCTGGAGTCTTTAACAGGTCTGCTTGAATGCCTGGAGGTCGGTGGTAAACCAGATGGCTCTCCTGTTGGTGCGTCTGTTTGAGGGTTTCCTGATCGGGGCGAGAGTGTTGGCGCAGTAGTCCATCCATTGCCTGAAGTTGCGGGCGGCTGTGTCGGTGGGGTCGGTCGATGGGTCACGGGCGAGGGTGGTGATTAGTTGGTCTTCAGCGGTAGGGGATTCGTTGCGCGTGGTTGTGCGTGGTGTGTTTCTTGAAGGAGAAGTGGATGCAGCAGTGGTCGGTCCAGTGGAGTTCGGTAGTGTGTCTGGCGGTGACGTGGTTGCTGGAGGAGAAGATGGGGTCGAGCATGTGTCTGGCTCAGTGGGTGGGTGTAGTGACCAGCTGTTTGAGTCTGAGGTTGGTGAGGTTGTCGAGCAGTGTGGTGGAGTTGCTGTCATTGGCAATCTCGAGGTGAAAGTTCAGGTCTCTGAGAAAGATGTAGTCTGTGGAGGCAAGGGAGTGCATGCTGACGAGGTCAGAGATGGAGTCTATGTAAGTGTTTCAGAGTGAAAGTAGGGGAGTGCAGGGATTGTACGAATGAAGTTGATCTGCTGCAGCATGTGCCTGAGAGTGAGGGTATGTGTGATACACTGCCTAGCAGCATGCTAACTTTAGGGCAAAGGGGTTTGTAGCCTATTTTACACGTTTCCCTGGCTGCATATCATGATGGGAGGGACATGCTGTGTTTTTGCAGCCATGCAGTTACACTGCAAGTTTGGTAAGTTGGAGTCAGGACAGAAATTGCCTGTGCTAATGGATGTTTGATTCCATGAGGTTCTTCACAGGGTCATCTGTGACATTACAAAGGGTTTCCATCCAGAGGGTACTGATGGAAGTGTGTCTGACTCAATATTGCCATCATGGATATGTCATCACTAAGCACAAGAGTGAAATGCCTGAGGGTGACACTCTTGGTGGAAATTTACCTATGACACAGCAGATTATTGTACTTTTGAAACGTCTCCCTTCCATTTTCATCGTATTGTGTACTGACTCACATGTGTAGGCACTGTTTGCCCTCTCATATTGTACATGCATGGGACAGTTCTGATGGCACACGTTAGACCGCAGTGTGAGCCCCCCTGGCCTGCACAGTTACTGCCCAATTTGTCAGCGACCCATCACTGTAATGACAGAGTGAGACATATGGGTTGTCTGCTAGCCTATTCCCCAAGGAGCAATCTTAGGCCTGTGGATTGCACAAGACAGACCTTGTGATAAGGGTGTGAGATTGTAAGATCATGTCCCTATATGTGACCTCCATGGCACAGGTAGCCATTCACAGGCCAAGGACATTGAGGGGTGTGCAGTGTTGGACACAGTGAGTCTGCCCCCAAAACATCATTTGCAATGTAATGTATGTCTTGCTCCCACACGTACTGCATTGCAGATGTGGGCCATATTAACCTTGCTTTCTGTGCAGGCATTCTGCATGTATATGAGATGGCCAGGTACTGTGTCCACCCTCATACCTGAATGCATCTAGGTATGATTATCTCTGATATCCCATGCTAATGTACTACGCGTCATGCTGCATTGTCTCTGCTAAACACTCCTTTACTGAGACACAGTGGTACATAACCCAGTGTCACTGAAATTTGCTCTCCTTGTCTCCCATGCCTGCAGCTCAAAGACCACCAGCGTAAGGCCGTATGGAGGGCCATTGCACGCAAGGTGTGGACTCTGGGTGTCTCCAACCGACGGCACATAGGCTGTAACAAGAGGTGGGATAACATCTGCTGACTAAGCAAAAACGTGGCAGAGATGACGCTAGGGCTACATCCTTGGACTGGCAGGTTGGCGCACAGAAGCATGACACCACTAATGGACCGCATCTTAGCTGTGACACAGACTGAGCTGGATGAACGTTTGAGGGCCCATCAGCAGCAACTTGGGGGTGAGTATTCTGCAAAGGGTGACTTTGGGTGTCAGTGACTGCATGTATTCCAACCCTGAGCCAGTAATGAACTCTGTGATGTTGCTAGTGTGATGCAATGGCTTGTAAGTGGCTTCTGTGTTAGGTGCAGCTGTCATGCATTTAGCTACATGTACCTTTTAATGTCATTGATGTAATAGCCCTTGACGCTGCATTCTGAGTTTATTTATTTATTTTATTTTATGCGATTTTTAAAGCGTGCAAATACCCAGACGGGTGTCTCGGCGCTAGCGTAACAGAAACTCTCACTGTGACAGGAAAAAAATAATAATTTATGCTGAGAACAACCAAGTCTTAAGTTTTTTTCTGAAGTTGATGAGCGTGGGAGTGGTTTTGATATGGAGGGGTAACGTATTCCAGAGTTTTGCTGTCGAGGTGGTAAAGCATCTGTCTCCCCAATTGGCCCTTCTTGTACGTGGAACCCTCAGCAGATGGGCTGATGATGAACGTAAAGTTCTTGAATGTTCGAGCGGGCGCAAGGCTTTTTTTAGAAATAATGGGCCTTGGTTGTTGATGGCTTTGTAGGCTATGCATAAAGCTTTAAATTTGGTCCGACTCCTCACTGGAAGCCAATGCAGCTGTCTAATGTATGGGGAGATGGATGTTAACTTGGGGATGGTTAGTAGGGTCCTGGCCGAGGCATCTTGGACCATCTGCAATCTGTTGAGGACCTTTTCTTGGGCATTCAATAGGAGGGCATTGCAGTAATCTGTTCTTGAGAAAACCAGAGTACTGATTAAGGTTTTGCCCACGGAAGGAGGTAGGTATGGAATTAGTTTTTTGATCCTCTTTAAGATATAAAAAGATGAGGAGACCACAGAGTTGGCATGTTGGTGGAAAGTAATTTTGCTGTCAAATATGACTCCTAGGTTACGTACCTTGGTTACCGGTTGGGGGGGCATCCCCATCTCAGGTGGCCACCATTGAGGGGACCAGATAGGTTCCAGTTTCCCGAATGTCATCACCTCTGTCTTGTCAGAGTTTAATTTAAGACAGTTTGATGTCATCCAGGAACTTATTGCCCTCATTCCCTCTTGGAAGTTGGCCGCAACCGATATACCATCCTTGTATACAGAGAACACCAATTGGGTGTCGTCCGCATAGGTTGTGAGGGCGATTCCATAAGAAGGAGTTGTGGCCTTATGGCACCAGCTGCATTAGGGGAGTCATGGACATCCCATGGCAGTGAACGGCAGTGTGCCTCATCTGAGTGTGCTTTCATCAATGTGTGCAGTGCCTGACCTTCAAAATTGTGAGAACTACACATGTGAAAACAATAGCGCAACTGTATTTGTGCACCAAAGCATGACATGACCATTTGTACATGAAATTTTGGAGTCTGTATCTGTGTTGTGCCCTTATGTTGACTCCATATGTGACTGTGACAACATCTTGGGATGTGCATCTTTTTCACCCACAGAGACCTAGGTATTCTCACAATGATCTGTATACCAGGGGTGCACCTGGTCAACAGGGGATGTAGGGGAAAAGGCAAGGCCAGACCAAGCCTACCTCCAGATCCAGTAGATCTGCAGAGGGAGGGCCACCACCTGTACCTGATACCCCTGTGGTGGAGAGTGTGCCTGCTGTGTCTATCCCACTTCCCACTCCTACCAAGACAATTATTCCCTATAAAGTCTCCAAGAAGTGGAAAGGCACCCCTCAACATTCTCCCTCACACACTGTGTTTCACGGCAGCATGTCTCCTCCTCCACGTGCCACCACACCACCCAGTCCAAGCAGCCCTCCGGCTCCCGAAGCCACTGATGCCTCTACCTCAGCTGATCCTCTCTCTCCCATGTCCTGTCCTACAACTGTCCATGACGATCAGCCACCTCCCAGCCTGACTGACAGCCAAGTCTGATGCTGGGTCCCCCTCCCACCCCTACTCTCCCACAGCGGTGCCTAGACTGCCCATTTTGATCCCCCTAGCTGTGTTGCTTCCCATGGAAGTGTACGGTGTCACCCATTCGCTGTGCAGCTTCTCATGCACACATGTGCCTACTTTGAACTATGGACTGGCCACTGTCCTTGCTGTTTATTACTGTGTTTGCCCATTCCCTGTGCAGGTTCTCATGCACTCATGTGCCTACTTTGAGCTATGGACTGGCCACTCGCCTGCTGTTTATTACTGTGTTTGCCCCTTCCCTGTGCAGGTTCTCATGCACACATGTGCCTACTTTGAACTATGGACTGGCCACTCTCCTGCTGTTTATTACTGTGTTTGCCCCTTCCCTGTGCAGGTTCTCATGCACACATGTGCCTACTTTGAACTATGGACTGGCCACTCGCCTGCTGTTTATGACTGTGTTTGCCCATTCCCTGTGCAGGTTCTCATGCACACATGTGCCTACTTTGAACTATGGACTGGCCACTCGCCTGCTGTTTATGACTGTGTTTGCCCATTCCCTGTGCAGGTTCTCATGCACACATGTGCCTACTTTGAACTATGGACTGGCCACTCGCCTTGATGGTTATTACTTTGGAAGCCCATTCCCTATGCAAGTTCTCATATACCTACTTTGCACTTTGTCCTGGCCAATGGCCTTGCTGTTCATCACTTTGGATGCCCATTCCCTGTGCAGCTTCCCATGCACACATGTGCCTACTTTGAACTGTGGATGGACTGGCCACTGGCCTTGCTGTTGTCTACTTTTGATGCCTATCTAGGTAATATGTAATAAAACAGTTCCTCCTGTTGTCTGCTTTGTCAGTGTCCTTGTTTAATAAAAACATGTCTTGTATGGTTTCATGTGCCACTTTGACATTGCCAATTGCTTGTTTTAACTTTTTCAGGGTTTGCCAGTGGTGAGGGGCATTTCGTTCTTCTTCATTCTGGGGCTTGAGGGTGCAATGATGGGTGTTTGTGATGATCTACTGTTATCCTAATCATTCTATGGTCAGGTTAGCTAAATTGTACACATGTCATGTTAGGGTGCACTACCAGCGCTAGGAGAGAAATTCTATTCACAGGATTATAGCCAGGGTGGCCAGGGTCCATCGTGTCTGTGTGATCTTTCTTGATATGTGAACAGCAGTGTTGATGTATGGTCATCTTGTGATGGCCTTTCTTCCTAGTCACAAGGGTACATTTGAATGTGTAGACCTGAGTGGTCATGAAGTGTGAAGGGGCTGACTTGGTCAGTAGTGGTGTTGTGGGTGTGTCCCTGCAATGCCAACTGTAGACATGTATGACCCAGGACCTGAGTGCCTGCTTGTTTGAATTGTCAGCCCTGAGCTTGTGATTGTGTGCACACGTAGGAGTAGTGGGTTGTGCACTGTGCAGTGTGTTGGTGTATCCATGCACTCCTGGGGACACCTACTTGTTGTTGCTGCCAGTTGTGAGTCTGCAGAGTGTGTGACTTCCAAGTCTGTGTTGTGTTTTGTTGATCAGCCATGTGTCTTGTTACTGTTTGTTCTCATTGTGCAGACCTGCTCAGCCACACTGATATTGTTGGTGAGTTTTCTCATGCATTGCTGTTATTTGAGCCATGTTTGGCTCCAGTATGGTATGTGGGGTGTGGAGTCATACCATCCCCTATTTGTGCTTCAGATGCCTACCCATTGTGAGTGACTCCTCCATGTATTTGTGTTTAGTACACTCCTGACCTGTCCACTACTGACGCACACACCACTTCACTTTCATGTCAGCTATCCCCTTGGGGTACCAGTGTGTGTGCCTCCCCACCACTTCATTTGTTACACTATGCTTTGTGGTGCTGATCTGTGCACAGGACCAATGTGCCACTCAGGACAGTTTCCCAATTAGTTATGTGTGAATTTCTTGTACTGGCTTGCAGTCATGGTTGCACATGTGCAGTGCATCTGTTTATGATGCACAGTCCTCTGGTCATGTTATTTGCACCTTGGTGTCCCTGAGTTGTGCATCTGTGAGTGTTGGGTTAGCTGTATGTGTGTTTGCTGTGCTACTGCTACCCTTCCTGAGTGTGATGTTGTATGGGTGTTGTGCTGATTTGTGTTATAGGAGTACACGGTGTGACAATGAGATGTGTGTGTGTGCTAATGATTTGGTTGGTGTGCACACACTGCTTGGCCTGCATGCAGTGCTGTCAGTGTATGTTACCTAGTACTTGCCTGGTGTGCATCCCCTAATGTCCAGCTGAGTTTGCAAAGTGATGGATTGGCATGTGCATCTGTTGTGGGTGTATGCAGTGTTTGGCCTGTGTTGGCTCTTTCTGCTGACACATGCTCTGTGTGTGATGGTTATTTTGCATTAAATTGTGTGTGAGTTGTTTGTGCATTGTGATAGATTCAGATGTGTGTTGCAAGTGTAGTGTGCATTACCTCTATGTGTGTCACATGCAGCAAGGTGTATTCTTGTTACTGGGCTTGTTTGAGTGAACACTATTGCTGTGTCCTCCTATCTTTGACCTGTCACTTGTCAGGATTGTGCATGTGCATGCATGTGGTACACTATGACACCATGTTGACTTGATGGCTGGTGTGGTGTGTCTATCTGTGTTAGCTTATTTGCCCATTGATCCCAGTTTGTGTTCATGATTGATTTGAGATGCTGCACTTCTTGTTTGTGTTGGGGTATGGTGTCTGTGAATTGGTCCTGGGTGACAATGTTGTGTACTCCTATTCTGTCTGAGGTCCCATTGCCTTTCCACTATTTGCCTGGCCTTATGTGGGCTTGTTGTACTTCTGTGTATGATGTTTTAGAGGTTTGTGTTTAGCTATTGTTTTTGTGTCAGCCTAGGTTCAGGCATCCCTGAGTGTGTGTGTGATGTTTGTGGAGGCACCCCAGGGAGTGTGATTGGTTGTCAGTGTGCTTACAGGACATCATTTACACCATTCTGTGTGTTTAACACTGGTGTTGAGGAATATATTTCGATATTTCGCAAACTAAAACAACGCATACTTTAACAACGCTGTTTTTAGTTTGCAAGTACCATTACAACGCATTTTTCTATAATGCATACCATTACTTTGCATTTGCTTTAAAATGCATATAAAATGTCTTTACAACAGATCCCAATTCCTGCATACTTTTACAGTGCATTTTCTTTTTAAATAACCCCAAACACTACGCTAATTTCTACATCCATATACACTACCCTACATAACACATGCTCCACAACACTACCCTAACCCCTCAAACACTACCCTACAGAACACTACCCTAAACTCTAAAACACTAACCCGTACATGACCCTCCCCCTTTCCCCATTCCAATCCTTACACTGAAACACTACCCTGCACGACCCCCCCACACTACCCTAAACCCTAAAACACTACCCCCAGCACAGCCCAACCCCTACCCCCAGTCCATCCTCTACACTGAAACTCTACTCTGCACAACCCCCAACACTACTCTAAACCCTAAAACACTACCCTACACTTCATAAACACCACAACACTACCCTTAACCCTAAAACACTACCCCCAGCTCGACCCTGCCCCTACCCCTAGTCCGGGCCCTACACTGAAACACTACCCTGCACGACCCATCCGACACTACCCAACACTACACCAACACCACTACACTACACTACCCTAAACCCTAAAACACTACCCCCAGCACAACCCTACCCCTACCCCAGTCCGTCCCCTACACTGGAACACTACCCTGCACAATCACCCAACACTACCCTAAACCCTAAGGGCCCGATTCACAGAACTAACTTCAGACAAAATCCTAAACTTACTACTTTTGGTATTCACAGAAGTTAGGATTTTGTCTTAAGTTTGTCTTAAGACAGACTTAAGACAAAATCCTAACTTAAGTCTGTCTTAAGTCTGTCTTAAGTCTGTCTTAAGAAAAATTTAAGACAAAATCCTAACTTCTGTGAATACCAAAAGTAGTAAGTTTAGGATTTTGTCTTAAGTTAGTTCTGTGAATCGTGCCCTCTAACACTACCCTACACTACACAAACACCACAACACTACCCTAAACCCTAAAACACTACCCCCAGCACAACCCTGCCCCTACCCCTAGTCTGGTCCCTACAATGAAACACTACCCTGCATGACCCCCCGAAACTACCCTACACTACACAAACACCAGAACACTACTCTAAACCCTGAAACACTAGCCCCAGCACGACCCTACCCCTATCCCTAGTCCATCCCCTACACCGAAACACTACCCTGCACAACTCCCCAGCACTACCCTAAACCCTAAAACACTACCGTACACTACACAAACACCACAACACTACCCTACACCCTAAAACACTACCCCCAGCACGACCCTTCCCCTACCCCTAGTCCGGTCCCTACACTGAAACACTACCCTGCTCGACCCTCCCCGACACTACCCTACACTGCACAATCACCACAACAATATCCTAATCCCTAAAACACTACCCCCTGCACAACCCTCCCCCAATCCACCACTCCTGTCCCTACACACAAACATTAACATGCACGACCCACAACACTACTTAAAACCCCAAAACACTACTCCTCAAACACAAACCCTTTAAAAATACAAAGCCCCTCTTACCTCTCTCTCCTCGGTATACGTCCCTTGTCCTCAGCTGCAAGCATTGTCAATCAAAGGCAGTGAGGACAGAGCCTGCAGATCCGCCACGGGCACCAGCGCCTCTCCACTACTTGCTCCAGCCACGCCGCTCAAGGCCCCACAGAGGCCGCCTTCGCCCCACTGCCGTCATCGCTGTCTTCTCGGGTGGTCTGCCATCTTGGTTTTTGTTAGTGCCGGAGGGGTCATCACTCCAATTCCGGGTGCAGTCATACACGCATTACAACACATGTGTTGTGACAGCGCATGCAAAGTACTAATATGCGTAGTAAAGGCTACGCGTTGCTACAGCGCATGCGTTGTTACACTTGCGTTGTAATGGTATGCAAACTACAAGTCGAGTACTAATGGCTGTTTACCGGTGTTGAGTATTGCAGGTGAGAGGTGGGTAGAGGAGGGGTATGTGTGAAGGATCCAACTTGTGTTTGACAGTCAGGGAGTGTGACAATGAGCCATGTGTGTTGTGCTGATGTCATACACATGTCAAGTGAGTTGAGACAGATGTGTGGCTGATCACTGTTTGACTTCAGACACTTCCTATCATTCCTGTGCCTATGCACGGCTTGCCTTGATGTCTCTCTGAGTTGTTGAACAGAGATCACTTTGGCTTAATTCCACTCATCTTGCCACCCATGTCTGATTTGATGGCCTAAGGGTGGTGTGATATGTTCCTTCTGTTGCATGTGATGTACACATGCTTTATGGCTTGCTCCATGGCTTTCCTGCACTATCCACTTGATTTTGGCTAGCCCATTTATTGTCCTCCATTGCTGCTGATATCTGGTATGTGTATGTCGCTGTGTGTCAGTGTGGGGTGCGTCTGAGTGACTTGAGAGGCAGTGTGCACTGTTAAGTGGTTGTTCATATGCAGTGTAAGTGTTCTATTTTTTGATTGGACTCAGTTTGCTTGACATGAGTGGAGGGTAGGTGTGAGGTGGAGGAATGTGCTTCCCCTGAGCTTCTGTTTCAGGTGTTCCTCTTTACCCCCACCTTATAAGACAGGCTCCCTGGTTGTTTAGTGTGTGTGGTGTAGGGTCTGGGTGCACCTGGCTGGTTGATAGTGCAGGGGGTGCACACGAGGAGTCCACAGGATGGCCCCAAATGGGTGTGGGGGGCATAGTGTGTTAAAGGTGGAGGTGGGGCCCTGTTACTCTTTGTGGACTGCCCATGCCCGGGGCTGGCCCTATCTACTACATTGTGCGCAGGTTTTCCAGCGTCTGCACTGCTGTGGTGACGTGACCGGGACATTGCTGTGATTTTGCGATTGATGGGTGACCCGGATGTGGAGGGGTGATTTTGTGACAGGTAGGACATATGTGGGTACACTTGGAGATGTGTTCCTGTCCCCACTAGAGTGTCTGATGTGGACAGGAACCGTATATCAGCCCAGGAGTTGTGAGTTGTGGTTGTGTGGGGAGTTGTGTGATTGCGTACCTGAGGCGTTGTTTGAGAATGTCCATTATTTGCTGGTAGTAGATCAGGTACAGCACCTGAAAGGTGTGTAAAGCTGGATCTATTGCGGTCCGGACCGGGAGGAGGGGACTGTGAGTCTGGATTCACGCTCCGGTGTCGTGCTTCTGCTATCTCTGGTTGGGTGGTTTCTCCGCTACGGTGTGACGGGCTGTTTGGGGCATCCCGATTTCTACGGCAGACGGGACATCATTCTGCATAGTGGGTCTCTATTGGCTCCCACCACCGCGTGGCAGGCGCATTTCTGTGGCGGTTCACGTCGCACCGCGGTGGACGGGAAATGGGCTATGTTTGCCCATTGTAATATGGCAGGCATGAGGACCGCTGCTGCCGTGCGTAAAATGACATTTTCTGCCAGCACCGCAGAGGTGCCTCTGTCCACCATCATAATGAGCCCTTTACTGTTATGGGACGACATCACCACTTGACACCTCATAATTATTACCTGCCTTTGCACAGACTTTAACTTAGGGAGAGTCTCTCGAATCAGGAGCAAAATCATTCCTATCCTATATAAATATGTACAAAGAGATCACTACATGTCCCCTTAGCATTAAGACTGGGACAATAGATTGTGCAGAAGTATGACATATAATACTTTTTGGATCCATTTAACTTCTTTGATGCACTTTTGTCTCTTAGGTTCTCCCCTCCCCCCGGCAGGACAGAAGTCCGAAACAGGTGAGAGCCTTAAGCCTCAAGTATGTGTATGGTATGCATGTGAAGCAAGACAGGGATACATTAAATAGCCCTAGTCAAGGCCCTCAACCTGATTGGGCTCTCAGTGCGGGCCGAAACATGCTGGCATATATATATATATATATATGTGGGGAACAACCAAATTCAAACAACAACACACAGGAAGAAAACGGCCACTAACAGTCTACTGCATGGACGTAGCTTCCATCCAGAGAAACTGAAGAAAAGTATACCGTACGGAGAACTCTTGAGAATGAGGAGAAATTGTTCTGAGGAGAGTGAAATGGAAAAGAACTTTAATGAAACCAGAAGAAAGATTCGTACAACGTGGATACAAATATCAAGATATCCTGAAAGGAGAAACAAAAGCTAGAAACAAAACAAGAGCTGAAACTTTACTAACCAAGTGTGAAAAGCAAAACAATAATGAGACAAACACTACAACAGAACCACCGAGGATGATCATCACATACAGCAAAGAAAGTTACAAGATCCAGACAATACTAAGGAAGTATTGGCATCTGATCCAAAAAGATCCAGATATAGGTAAGAACATAGGAGAACGACCACTAATAACTTACAGGAGAGCTCCTAATCTCTCGGATCATCTGGTACATAGCCATTTTTAAAACACAAAAACAAACAACTGGCTAACAGAAAAGAATAAAGGATTTTTAAAATGCAATACTTGCAAGGCCTGCAAGATAGGTAAAAATACAAAGACCATAAAAGATCCAGCAGACAAAGTCTACACAATAAGAGAACACATAACCTGTGAAACTAGCTTCGTAGTATACATGCTTCAATGTTACTGTGGCAAGAGGTACATTGGGAGTACCACCTGCCCCCTAAAAAAACGGATCCTGGAGCACATTCGTGCTATACAAAATGGAGATCTAGCATATGCAATGGCAAAACATCTAACCAACCATATCAATAAAACATGGAAGGATATACAATTCTTTGGTTTGGCAACGATCCAACAGCATGAACGAGGCGGAAACAGAAAACTGAAACTACGAAGACTGGAATCAAAACTAATTATGCGATTCAGAACAAAACAACCTACAGGCTTGAACGGGGATGAGGAACTTTATTTCCATCTCTAGGTTACCTATTGACAATGTCTATGAAGTTTTTGTGCTGCTGAAAATGAAAAATATGAATTTCACGGACAGATATGGACTGCCTAGGAAGTGTAAAAAGGACTAATAATGTTTTTTCTTCTTTGATCGGAGTGAACTCAAGTAAATGTTAGTGGTGACTAATATAATATATGGCAGTGACAAGGGCACTCAGCCCTAGATATAAAGACTGCTTGTACACATGAACCAAATTCTAAATAAAACAGCCTTATAACAAGGATAATTAGGATCCAAGGAGGTGTACAGCACAATACACTGCCAAGTCGCCAAAATATTGCAGAAAGCGGGAAAATGTGCGTGCTTAAAACGAACGGCAGTTGGGCACTCAGCCATCAATATGAACACTGTATATATACACAGAAATGTAAACGGAAACAAATAATTTTCTGTTAATGCGGTAATTGAAATGTGAATTATGAAATCATGTTAAAACTGCGGTTATTGAAACACTTTGGTGAAGCAAAAATTGCACTAAACTGCATATCCCACAATGCACTATTAAGTCTTATACACATATATAAGGAAAGTGAAGTAGGACAACTGTTTAACGCTGCCGTGAGAAGGAACCATTTGGTTCGAAACGCGTAGGCTATGACAGTGTGCTGAATAAATCAAACCTTTTCTAACAAGCGGAGTGCTGGATTACTTTCTTGTGAGTGGATATATATATATATATATATATATATATATATATATATATATATATATATATATATATATATATATATATATATATATATATATATATATATATATATATATATATATATATATATATATATATATACGTATATATATAGTGGGGCGAGTGCTGCATGGCTTGAGAATTTTATTAGCCCCCAGTTTTGACAGACCGAACCCCAACATGCTCCGAGAATGGGGAGAAAGTAATTTAGAATCCTCAATGAATCTAGTCAAGATTCTTACTAAGTATGCAAAAATAGATTGTATGGAGATTTTGAAAGAAATAGAGGAGCTCAACAAGGAATTGGAGAAATTAACAACAACATAATACATAACCAAAACGAAAGTGGCCCTAAAAGAAAGACTAAAAAAGCACGAAGATAAAATCAAAGCAAGGAAGGCTCATAAATTTGCCAGGGACTTGGCTGATTATGAGAATGGCCAATTTTTTACGTTTGCTCGTAAGTTTGACAATGCCAAAAGAAAACAGTACAGTGATAAAACCACAATTGATACAAATGTCGCTGGTACATCTATCAGTCTGAACGACAATTCCTCCAATGCTGATACAGTGTCACTAACGGGTGAATCAAGTGGCAGCACAGAATATGTATCCAACAAGAAAACAACGTTAAGCGTAAGCCAAGAATTGGATTTTTTAGTGGAGGAGAGACTGAAAACGCTGCGTCCACGGCAGCAAAAGAGGCCAGAAGAAAGAGCAGGATCAAAACAAGACGCGATATGCGCAAAAGATGGAAAGCAAAATACAAAAAAGAAAACATTCTGGCCAAAGAAACGGCGATAATGGACAATAGCATCATCAATTTAACCAATGTGGAGCTATCTAAAGCAGAAGAACAGCTTTTGGCCCTGGGGTTACATTTTTGTCCAGGCGAGGATTTTAACTATGCTAGAACTCGCATAGATGTGTACTGTTATATTAGAAAACTGAAACTTAAAAAATTCTTTGCACTAAAATCTGACAAAGAGCTACCAACAAGTGGGGAAGGAGGGGAAGAGGATATCCCATCCCTTTTAGTTTCAGATGCTTCCAACTTACTTATTATGCATGATTTTAATAATGAAATTGAGTTACAAACACAAAGTGATGTAATAGATATATCAACTCAAGAAAGATTGCATAAAATTGATTATGTACAGAAGGGGGCTGGGATCAGTCCTTTTAAAACCAAATCTTGTTTTGTACCCCTCATGCCGAAAGACGCTGTTGACACATATCATGATATGATTATTACTGACTTGAAAAAACTTTTCATAGTGAAAAAACTTAACCATAGTGTCAAAAAGACTAAACAACAGAGCAGTGTATTCTTTAAAAAGCTGGCATACGACAAACTGATCAAAAAATTGGGGGATAACTGTGAAATTATTATAAAAAAATCAGATAAGGGAGGCAACCTGGTGTTGTGGCCCAAAAAGGAATATATTGCAGAAGCCAATAGACAGCTCATTGATGAAGCCTGCTATAAAAAAATCTACGATAAAAGAATATGAGAAAGCAAGAGAAGCCCTCCAAAAACTATTGGCACAATGGAGACGAGAAGGTCTTATTTCTACTGAAGAAAACAAATTTTTGTATAAAGAGTTCCCTGTGCTACCCATTCTATATCTCATTCCAAAAATTCATAAGGGAACAATACCAGTCCCAGGAAGGCCAAATATTTCTGCCATTGATAGCGCAGGAGAGAATATAGGTCAATATATTGTCTATTTTTTACAAAACTTGGTCAAATCCCTCCCTGGTTACATCAAAGACACGGGCGCTTTCCTGGTGAAAATGAATGAGGTAGTATGGACGGATGATCTATATTTAATAATGCTTGATATAGAAGCTCTATCTACAAGCATAGATCATAGACAGGGACTCGAGGCCGTTAAACACTTTTTGGCCAATAGACCCCTCGAATACTATGGACATAATAAAGTAATTGTTGAGCTTATCGAGTGGTGTCTCAACAACAATTTCTTTCTATTCAATATTGTGCTGTATAAACAACTAAGAGGAGTAGCCATGGGGGCCTGTTACTCCCCGAGCTACGCATGTTTACATGTAGGCTGGTGGGATTAACAGTCCTCAGGCGGGAGCACAAGGCACTTTTTGAGAGACATGTGGCTACATATTTTAGATACATAGATGATGTGTTTATATTGTGGCGAGGTACCATATCTGAAGCAGAACAATTCATATCCAATATTAACAATAATTCGATGAATTTAACCTTCACCTCATATATTCATAAAAGGCAGATCGAATTTCTAGACGTGAGACTTCATGTCATAGATGGTAAGCTTGAAAGCACACTTTTTAGAAAGCCTACGGCGGGGAACATCACGCTACACGCGAATAGTTCCCACCCTAGGCATCTTATAGCAAGCATACAATATGGTGACATTTTAAGATTAAAGCGTAGCTGTAGCAATGAAGAAGATTTTCTCAAGTGCCAGGACGACATGCGGAAAAGGTTGAACGTGAGAGGGTATAATGAAAAGATTATTGAAGAGGCGGTTAAGATAGCTAAGGAACACCCTAGAAAACCCCTTTTTAAAACTGATGACAGAGAACCAAGGATGTTAATCAAAATGACAATCCCAGACTCATTACCACCTTTTCCTGACAAGAAAGAAAAATCTGAAATATTGTCCAAAAACATTGGCCCATAGTTTTTTAACAGACAACATTTTACAAGATCGGCTGGCTCCTTCACCCATCAAAAGCTTTAGGCAAGGTAGATCGATGGGTATTGACTTGGATAAGAATTCTCCTGAGACCAGAAAAGCGGCGGCATGGTTGCAGCCAACTAAAAGTTTCAGGAGATGCACAACATGTCGAGCTTGCAAATTTGGCTGCAATAAAACATCTTACAGTACCCCCTTTGATGTAGCTCCTGTCCCAATCAAAGGCAGTTACAACTGCAAAACGGAGTATGCTGTTTATGTTCTGACGTGCACCTGTGGCTTTAACTACGTTGGGAGTACTAAGCTGCAGGTGCACGTCAGAATATTACAGCATATAAGAGCCATCCTACATAATGACTCGGCGTACCCTGTGGCACGTCATTTAAATGTCATGACAAGGATATCAACAGCCTCTGTTATTATGTAATTAGTGCCGTACCCAAACCAAAAAGCGGTGGCAATAGAGAACGGCAGTTAAGACAACTAGAAACTAAGTTTATCCTTGAACTTGATAGTAAGTGGCCACAGGGGCTGACAAATACTGAAGATATGTACAATTTCCTGTAGATACGCCAATCGGATGATAACAGGATGCAGTTGTAAAGAACATGTATTACTTAAAGATGTGCTTATAAATAATGAATGAATATGTTCAGCTACATTTTCTCTAAGAACTCCAATTCTTTTTATTGAGTCCGCCCTGGTGGTACCATCCGACCAGGATGTGGATAGGCGCCGATGATAAAACATGTAACGATAAAGTGTGTGAGGTGTTTATTCCAATATCCACCCAAGAGGCATTAAGATATGGAATATTCCTAGAACAGAATCTGTATTTTTCCTTTCTCCAATTCAGTCCAGTTGGTCTTGTGTGTGAATGTTAACTGTATTGCACTGCTATTGCATAGACATACTAGATTTGAGGTCTAGAGACAAGATTGTTCTACAGGAAAAAAAAAAATAATTGGATCTTTTATTCTTATTTCGGACTCCGAGATGACCTTGTCTCTAGACCTCAAACCTAGACTGTGTTTGCATTATAAATTGTTGGCAGCAAAGGTGGAGGGCCCACTCCCTTTTGAGGTCATTTATGTCTGGATTTAAGATCCACTGTGTTCCCGGTCCTGGTACTGCTATTGTTTAGTTCATCAGTAAGCCATAATGGGAGAATAGTTAAGAATAATTGGCATTGTTAAGGACTCAGCCTGGCAAAGGTCTGTTCAGTATTTTTCTTGGTTCTCTGAGGAAAGAATGTATCCTCCCTGTAGCGACAGTGTCACCGTGCACAGTATAATACACTTGGAGGGCCTCATTATGATGTCGGTCGGAAATAATTCCGACTGACTCGGTCTCGGAATGGTTTCCGACTGAATCGGATGTGGGGAGTCTGACCGACCGATTGCAATGTTTCCGAACACCGCTTGGTCGGACTCCCATTGACTTCAATGGGAGCCTGTGTTCCGACGGACAACACAGACTACCATTGAAAATAAGGGTGGTTGCAGAAAATCGTGCAGGATTGTTCCCATGAGGCACAGGGTCAGACTGATTTGCATATGGCCATGCCTAAACTGCGGTGGTGTGGAGTGCAAAAAACCACGATGGATTTAGGCCCAGATCTCTGTATTGGGTGAATGTATGACATTGTTCTGCATTCTGTCCATCAACTGTGGTTTTTGCATTTGTCACCCCGAGTGGGATGGGTATGCTCAGACGTTAGTTCCATGCACTCCAAACCACTGGATTCAACCAAGCCAGGCTGAAGACGGCTGGAATGCCAGAAACCGGTCCTTGGAAGCTTGTTTCCGGTCCAGGGAAGGCATGGCTTGGCAGTTCGGGCTGGACTGTTCCCATGAGGCACAGGGTCAGACTGATTTGCATATGGCCATGTCTGAACTGGGGTGGTGTGGAGTGCCAAAAAAACGATGGATTTAGGCCCAGATCTCTGTACTGGGGTGAATGTATGACATTGTTCTGCATTCTGTCCATCACCTGTGGTTTTTGCATTTGTCACCCCAGTGGGATGGGTATGCTCAGACGTGAGTCCCATGTACTCCACACCACTGGATTCAAGCAAGCCGGGCTGAAGACAGCTGGAATGCCAGAAACCTGTCATGGGAAGCTTGTTTCCGGTCCAGGGAAGGCATGGCTTGGAAGTTCGGGCTGGACTGTTCCCATGAGGCACAGGGTCAGACTGATTTGCATATGGCCATGTCTGAACTGGGGTGGTGTGGAGTGCAAAAAAACAATGGATTTAGGCCCAGATCTCTGTACTGGGGTGAATGTATGACATTGTTCTGCATTCTGTCCATCACCTGTGGTTTTTGCATTTGTCTCCCCGAGAGGGATGAGTATGCTCAGACGTGAGTCCCATGCACTCCACACCACAGGATTCAAGCAAGCCGGCCTGAAGACGGCTGGAATGTCAGAAAGCGGTTCTTGGAAGCTTGTTTCCGGTCCAGGGAAGGCATGGCTTGGCAGTTCGGGCTAGACTGTTCCCATGAGGCACAGGGTCAGACTGATTTGCATATGGCCATGTCTGAACTGGGGTGGTGTGGAGTGCAAATAAAAACGATGGATTTAGGCCCACATCTCTGTACTGGGGTGAATGTATGACATTGTTCTGCATTCTGTCCATCACCTGTGGTTTTTGCATTTGTCACCCCGAGTGGGATGGGTATGCTCAGACGTGAGTCCCATGCACTCCACACCACTGGATTCAAGCAAGCCGGGCTGAAGACGGCTGGAATGCCAGAACCGGTCCTTGGAAGCTTGTTTCCAGTCCAGGGAAGGCATGGCTTGGCAGTGCGGGCTGGACTGTTCCCATGAGGAGGCACAGGGTCAGACTGATTTGCATATGGCCATGTCTGAACTGGGGTGGTGTGGAGTGCCAAAAAAACGATGGATTTAGGCCCAGATCTCTGTACTGGGGTGAATGTATGACATTGTTCTGCATTCTGTCCATCAACTGTGGTTTTTGCATTTGTCACCCCGAGTGGGATGGGTATGCTCAGACGTGAATCCCATGCACTCCACACCACTGGATTCAAGCAAGCCGGACTGAAGACGGCTGGAATGCCAGAAACCGGTCATGGGAAGCTTGTTTCCGGTCCAGGGAAGGCATGGCTTGGAAGTTCGGGCTGGACTGTTCCCATGAGGCACAGGGTCAAACTGATTTGCATATGGACATGTCTGAACTGGGGTGGTGTGGAGTGCAAAAAAAAAAGATGGATTTAGGCCCAGATCTCTGTACTGGGGTGAATGTATGACATTGTTCTGCATTCTGTCCATCACCTGTGGTTATTGCATTTGTCACCCCGAGTGGGATGGGTATTCTCAGACGTGAGTCCCATGCACTCCACACCACTGGATTCAAGCAAGCCGGGCTGAAGATGGCTGGAATGCCAGAAACCGGTCTTGGAAGCTTGTTTCCGGTCCAGGGAAGGCATGGCTTGGCAGTTCGGGCTGGACTGTTCCCATGAGGCACAGGGTCAGACTGATTTGCATATGGCCATGTCTGAACTGGGGTGGTGTGGAGTGCAAAAAAAAAACGATGGATTTAGGCCCAGATCTCTGTACTGGGGTGAATGTATGGCATTGTTCTGCATTCTGTCCATCACCTGTGGTTTTTGCATTTGTCACCCCGAGTGGGATGGGTATGCTCAGACGTGAGTCCCATGCACTCCACACCACTGGATTCAAGCAAGCCGGGCTGAAGACGGCTGGAATGCCAGAAGCCGGTCCTTGGAAGCTTGTTTCCGGTCCAGGGAAGGTATGGCTTGGCAGTTCGGGCTGAACTGTTCCCATGAGGCACAGGGTCAGACTGATTTGCATATGGCCATGTCTGAACTGGGGTGGTGTGGAGTGCAAAAAAAACGATGGGTTTAGGCCCATATCTCTGTACTGGGGTGAATGTATGACATTGTTCTGCATTCTGTCCATCACCTGTGGTTTTTGCATTTGTCACCCCGAGTGGGATGGGTATACTCAGACGTGAGTCCCATGCACTCCACACCACTGGATTCAAGCAAGCCGGGCTGAAGACGGCTGGAATGCCTGAAACCGGTCCTTGGAAGCTTGTTTACGGTCCAGGGAAGGCATGGCTTGGCAGTTCGGGCTGAACTGTTCCCATGAGGCACAGGGTCAGACTGATTTGCATATGGCCATGTCTGAACTGGGGTGGTGTGGAGTGCAAAAAAAACGATGGAGTTAGGCCCAGATCTCTGTACTGGGGTGAATATATGACATTGTTCCGCATTCTGTCCATCACCTGTGGTTTTTGCGTTTGAAGGGGGCCGGCTATGGGACCCTAAAGTCCAATTCCGACAGCCGATCTGTGTCAGACAGACCGATTCAGAAAGGCTGTCCGAATCTGACATCGAAATCACTCGGTCTGAAACGTAGTCAGTAGAGATGCATGAGTCGGCTCCGACCGACTCAGTGTCTCTGATTACCGTTCGGACCCTAGTTGGAACCGAGTCAGACAGTCCAAACTGTTTCCAACCATTGTAATCGGTCAGTCATAAATGTTGCAGAGTCAGCCGGAAACAAGGCTTCTGACATGGATTCGGATGAACCGAATGCCGATCGGAGCCTTACCGGCTGACATCGTAATCGGCCCTGAAGTATCTCAGGTGTTTCTTAAGAGGGTCACAATTGGGAGGAAAAATCAGGAATCCCTCTTATATGGAGATATATTTATGTATATTCTCTGGATTACTGGTTGTCTGAGTGTATGAGTAGGGGGATAGTGTTTTGTGGTGGTAGCCTCCAAATCTAAAGAGAACATGTTCAGCGCAGGTTTGATAAATATCACGGTAATGGAATACGAATCTGGAACTACATATATGCCAAGACTGGCTTAGACCAAAGCAGTTTTTCTGTCAAAGAAAGACACAATATCATAGCTTAACTTTGGATGTTGTTTGAACGTCTCAATCAGCATTTGTATAGTGTAGTACTGTCGCTGTTAGGGGTATCTGGGCACTTTGATGTGACGTCTCCGTCGAAGAACCAGGTCAGAAACAAGCAGAAAGAGGAAAAATAACGGTCAGAAACTAGCAGAAAGTGGGTGTGTCATTTGCAGTCCTTCCCAGCAAGGAGCAAACACGATTAGGTACTCAGGGGTGGTATACCTTTTGACAAATGTGTGACTATAAAGGATACCACATCCTCCTTGACCAGGAGGTTGGTATTCTCTATGATCCAGGGTTAATTCATTCTGTTAGGCCAACATTACAGGCATGATTCACCTGTTTTTGGAGTAGCATTTTTAAATCCAAAAGAATGGGGCTATTTCAGTCCAACTTTTGAATTTAGGGATCCTAGAGCCCTGATGAATGCCCCGGACCTGTTAGGTGACATAGCGAGGGGAGAAGCATGTTTGCTGATTTGACACAGGTTTGAGCCATTATCCTCTGTCTACAAACTCAACACTGTTTTTAGATCTACCCAGTATCCTCATTAATAATGGTGACTCACTGGGGAACCCTGGGGTATTTTTAAATGATCTGGATCCTGCTTCTATCCAGTAGCTTTTATTCAAGTACTTCCTCCTACCGCCAAGGCTTCGAGTAGGTTGAGTCCACCCGGGTGGTACCGCCCTGCACAGGTGGGGAGAAGGCATGAAGCATGACACTATTACTTGTGTGAGGCATCCTCTTCCATAAAGGATGGCTTTCCCAATGAACCTGATGAGAGGTTTTTGAAGGGGTGAACACTTTCTGTGAGTGTAGGAACGAGTAATTTCTCACCTCTTTTGTATAGTTTGCTTTTGAAGTGCCTCTGTACTCTTTTTGTGATCATATGATTACTTGGGGGAACGTAAAGCGGCCTACCCTCTACCTCTCTGTTTGTGATATTATTGTTAGTACTCGACCTGTGGTAGGAAAGCGATTCTGCTGCAGCAAATGTTACAGTAAATAATCGGAATAGCCACTCCCATGGTGATACAATCCCCATTTATCCTCTAAAAAAGGGTAGCAAAGAGAATTCTTCTCCATGGTTCAATAACCATCTAGTTTCACACAAAAAAGCGTGTAGAAAGTTGGACAGAAAATGGAGTCTTAAATATGATAATAATTTTACCTATCGGGCTCCACCTGGTTTCACCATCTTGAGATAAAAAGGACACACGCTGCATACTACAAAGACTTACTGGTCAAGGAAGCAAATTCTCTGAGGTAGATGTTCCTGATTGTAAAATCCCTCATTACCCTTAAATCAGAAAATTATTTGCCTAATCTTATAAGAGGGATGTTGCAATGAACTTGCAGCCTACTTCCAGAACAAAGTGTTCTCCATTTACACTGAACTTCAAAAGAGTAGAGAAGCCTAACTCTCTGAACCAGAGATACTGCCTATGGACGAAGAAATAGACGGTCTCCATAGCTTCCCTCTAATTACTGAAGATGCATTTTCTGCCCTCTTTGGTAAAGCGAAATCTGGCTCCTGTCTGGACCTTGCCCCTCCCCCTATTCTCAGGGAGGGAAGACAGGAAATCTTTCCCAGCGTCTGTGAACTACTAAACCTCTCTATCACCACAGGCCTAGTCCCCCGAGAATGGAAACATGCTGTGGTCAAGCCTCTGCTAAAAAAGCCGAACCTTGATCCTTTATTGCCAGGGAATTTTAGACCCTTTTCCTTGTTTCCGGCTTTGGGAAAAGTCCTTGAGAAGCATAATAATCAGCAGCTTTCCTGGCACTTAGAGGAAAATTTGCTCCTTGACCCTACCCAAAACAGATTCCATCCTAAACATAGCACGCAATCGCCCATATGGTACAATGATACCTAGGTTGCCCTAAAGACTCACTGCTAGAGATATGAGAGGGATTGGAGAAAGGATTATTCCTTACAGAAAAAGATCAGCTATATGAAGGAGCTAAAGGCTTACCATAAAGCTATTTGTAGGGTGCGAGCAGAATTCTTTGCCTCTGAAATAAAAGCCAGCACAAACCCTGCCAAAGTTATTTTTAAAATTCTTAATGAGCTCAATATGAAAAAATCAGATAATGCTACCCCGACTTCGGCTGTCCTATGTGAAGAATTAGCTACCTTTTTTGTGGACAAAATTCGGGGCATTTATCAAGCTTTTGACCCGGTGCCACAAGAGAACCCTGTTCCTGGTCCCGTACTGGGTTCAATTTCTAAGATGCCAACTATTCCTGAGCTATCTAGAGAAGAGTTTGATAGGCTTACTAGACAGATTAAATCTGGTTCCCCAGCAGACCCTTTAAAACCTTACCAATTCCGAGAGCTGTCCCTTCGCTGCCTGCCTCCCCTATTGAACCTTGTCAATAACTCCTTTGCTACGTCTACTGTTCCAGCTAGGTAGAAGCAGGCCTGGGTGTCACCTATTCTAAAAAAAAACCACTTTAGATCCACTAAAACCAGAAAACCTCAGACCCATATCTTTGCTACCTTGGGCGGCGAAGATTGCGGAGTCTCATGTGAACTCAGTTCTTACGAGCGTTCTGAGTGATGAGGACATTCTGGATGACACCCAACATGGGTTCCGGTCCGGCCACAGCATGGAGACGGCGCTCCTAGCAGTGACTGAGCACCTTCGTTCCACTATGGACAATGGTCAAATGGCGGCACTGGTCCTGTTGGACCTCAGTGCCGCCTTTGACACTGTCTCCCACCAGATTCTTCTCCGCCGGCTTGAAGAGGCTGGGATCACGGATAGGGCTCTTGCTTGGTTCCGTTAGTTTCTGACCGGTAGAACTTTCCGTGTTTCCACTCCTCCCTTCCTTTCTGGGGCATGTTTGATTGAGCAGGGTGTTCCCCAGGGCTCAGCCTTAAGCCCCACCCTGTTCAATCTTTATGTTCAACCACTGGCTGCGGTCGCTAAAACATGGGGTCTTAACATCGTTTCCTATGCTGACGACACGCAGCTAGTGGTAGCCCTAACGAAAGGTTTTACCATGGACCACAATAGATTCAAAGCAGGTCTGGCAGCAGTTGCTAATTGGATGACAGCTAACTGCTGCTAAGACGGAAGTATTGTTGGTTGGTAGGAATGTGAGCCTGTGGGGTGAAATGAAATGAAAATGATTTTTGTAAAGTGCACATAGCTGCCCTGAGGCTTCCAAGCGCTGAGATTGCAGCTGAGACTTTGGTTGCTTAAGAAGAAAATATCCACCCGACTACTGCTTATTAAACAGGAACGTTTTCAGCTGCTTGCGGAATGAGGTGAGATCGGGGTTGGACCTTAGATGTTGGGGGAGAGCATTCCACATCTTGGCCACATGATAGGAGAAAGAGCGGCCTCCATTGGTAGCCATCTTCTCTGGGGACAGCCCCGATACCGAAGAATGAAGTGAAGAATTTGGGAGTCTGGTTAGATTCAGAGCTCAGTTTCTCTGCCCATACAAAGAAGGTTGCCGCAACGTGTTTTGGCATTTTACGCAGCCTTAAGCCAGTTTTGAAATTCTTCGACCCTGCCACCAGACAATTAATTGCTCAGTCGACGGTACTTTCAAGGCTGGATTATGCCAGCTCTTTACTTATTGGTGCTAATAAGACGGAAATTATCCACCTTCAACGTATTCAAAACTCTGCTGCTAGAGCATTAATAGGCTTGCCACGCTTTAGTCCTACATCGGCCACTATCCGGAAACTTGACTGGCTTCCTGTGGCATAGCCGCTGCAGTTTTAAACTTTGTGTATTGCTTTTAAAATCATTAGACTATCCACTCCTAAACTACTGAGCCCATTGCTTAATCTGTACGTACCCACGCAGCCTTTGCGGTCGGAAGGACAAAATCTGTTGATTGTACCTCAGTTTAAGCGTAGTAGAGCAGGAGGTCGCTCCTTTCGGTTCCTAGCGGCTAAGCTTTGGAGCTCACTTCCTGCTCATGTTCGAGAGATAAAGGATGTACTGCAATTTAGAAAAGCTATTAAAACGTATCTATTTCCGAAGAAATAGTGTCTCTCCGTCTTTTTCTCTACCTCAGCTATGTTTCTTCACTTGGGACTAGCGCCGGGACGCCCCTTTGCTGGGGCAGCTGTGCGCTCAATAAACTGTATAACATAACATAACATAACATATTGTTGGTAACGGAGGAGGTAAAATGAATTCTTAATATGGATGGAATGGCTTGGTCTGAGTGCAGCGTTCGACACGCTCAACCATGACACCTTAACACTAAGGTTGAGGGAAATAGGTTTAAATGTTGATGCCCTAAAATGCTCCTGTCCTTTCAAAACAAAATATATTTCCAGATCTAGGAGCCCCTGTGCTTTTCGGAGGTGCTTCCCTTAAAATGTGGGCTCCCGCATGGTTCTGCACTTAGCCCAATGCTCTTTAATATCTACGTTCGACCACTGGCCTCCATCGTCAAGGAATTTGGAGTGTCCATTGTATCCTATACTGATGATACACAGCTGGTCATCTCTTTTGCCCCCAGTGATGGCTCAGAGCATGAGCTGGGTTCCTGTCTTGAGAAAGTGGCCCACTAGATGGCAATCTGCTCACTGAGATGTAACTGAGACAAAACTGACCCTACTATAGTAGGCTGGTCTGACAGTCTAGGGACCTGACCCTGTCAGCTCTATCATCTCTTACAAAAGTTTAAGAATATATCTGATAGCTCCCTTTCAATAGAAACACAAGGAAAAAACTGACTTGCACATGCTGCAACATGCTCAGAACCTTGCACAAAAGTCATGCTTAGACTGCGGGAACTTCTTGTATCTGGGCTCTCCCAAAAGTGGTCCAAAATGCAGTGGCCAGAACAATCTTCAAGTTACTCAAAAGCTCGCCAGCCAAAGATGCCTTTGTCTCTTTGCACTGGTTACAAGTGGAGAAGAGAATAACATTCAAGACACTTTGCATAACTCACAGGGTAAAAAATCACATGGGACCCACTATGATTAGGGCACTTCTTACTTCCTATACCCCCAATAGGAGTTTAAAGTCCTCTAACACTGGCCTTCTGAAGGTCCCTCTCAATTTGAAGTCCAGATGGGGTGGAAGGTCCTTCTCTTACATATCCCCCAAAATGTGGCATGTAATACCTATCGGCTTAAGAACAGAGCCCAATGAACCCAAATTTAGAAAGCTCCTGAAAACCTAGCTCTATGCCAACTAATTCCTCTACTCATCAATAGACTAGAATAATGCATACTTTCACAGCGCTGGGAAGCCTGTGGGCAGCTAAGCGCTCTACAAATCAACAAAAGATAAAATAAGACAATGTTTTCTTGGTCGATAATTCAAAATACAACCTCTTTATTTTTTGCTATGTAACTAATAATTCCATATTCTCATGAGACACAATGAGAGTGGCAATGCATCTTCCTTGTCACCAAGGACTGTCTCATTTTCATACATCTTTTTTGCATCTGCTCACAATGTCTTTGTAGGCTTGTTCTTAATTATGTTCTTTGCTCAGGGTACTTTGGTCCATCTTCACATATTGCATTATGTCATTAGTTCGTTCTCTGAATTGCCTGTAAATTGTCTGGCTTGTACGCCTATATATTTGAAAAATTGTTCCATTATTTGAACACTTTTGACCATTTAGATAACTTTTTTGGAGCTGAGAACCCATCACTGTATTCAAGAAGTGAGTCGGATGTCTCATTACGCTCAATGAAAGGAGGCCTAATGATTTTTGAAAGCACTAGTTTTGGTTCTAGTGTGCAGTGTTTAGATGTTCAGGATATTCATATATCACAGAACACACAGAGAGTGCGCCATCAAACAGCATCAACGTGTTTGCGATAGCACAGATTACAATGCCGGTGTCTGATACACAACTTATAAATTGCATGGTGCATTTTTCTGTAATGGACACAGACACAAGACCTCCTTATGTTTCATCACGGATCATTGCTAATATCATAAGTGAAGAGAACAGAATGCATTAAAGCCAGCTCTGCTCGAGAGTGGGACAAGTCATTTGATATCATCATCACATAAATTGTGATGGAAGACGTTCAAGAGCAGGAGTACACCGGTGATCATAAATGAATCATTGGTAAACTGACCACAAGGGAGAGCTGGAAAGACGTTCATTCATGCAGCCACTTCCGGCCAAAAGACGGGGGGAGGTTGGACTCTGCCCGAGATGTATGGCTCCTCTCTCAGGACAAAATTGCCCAGTTCAAAACATTGATTTTAGAGAACGAAATCAGAAATCAAAATGTGTGCACCCTGTTCCTCTTTTCATCTGTGTCCTGTGTTCTGTTCTGACAGGGGTATGGCCCCTTTTTATTAGTACTCAGCTGGGTGGCAGTGAGCAGCAACATGGAGTGCAGTGGAGTCAAACAGCTGGCTCTGCCCTTCCTACCTGTAGTCTCAAGAGTAATGAGACAGAACTTGGAATAGAAAGTAAATTGACATCTTGGACCCAGCTCAATTTCTGTAGTTTCCACATCTTGTTGTTCGCCTTTCCCCCGGGTTGGATTGGGATAAAAAAAATCGGCCCAGGGAACACAAAAAAAAAAAGAGTGGCCCACATTTGGGTATTGTCTTTCTGCAAAACACTGCTTCAGCGAAGTTTTACGATAAGAAAGAGGGTGGGGCGCATGTTTTATTAACTTCACTTAGATAAAAAAAAATGCACAGATTTAGTTCACACTGCTGAGCAACACATGAATGCAAGTGAGCACACTTCTGCTCAAGCCCCCTGCACAGCTCAATCAGCATACATTAATGGCCCGGCCCAGGGAGAGAAAGGGAGTGATACCTCAGGCCATCCGCCTCTAGAAAGGTCCCTCAGGCACCCACTGGCGGCATCCTGACAGCACAGACAGCCACCAGGCTGTCCACAAAAGCAGCCCACATCTAGAACTCGGCTACCGGCCCTTCGGCCATTTCCCGAATGCCCGTGTTACCAATCCGACCCTGCCTTTCCCCACAGAAGCAAATGGAAGGCCACTGAAGCTGAGCTCACAGGCTTTACAGGGTCGTGTGTGAGTAGCTCAGCCAATCCAGGTTCTTGATTTTCATTGTGTGGCTGACAGATACATTTGCACAAACTTGTTTCCACCAAGAGGGGAATGGGACGTGCTTTGGTGTAGGCAACAGGCACATGAAGGATAACTCAGACATGATAACCCTAGGGAGATGGGACCTCCTTACACGGAGGTCTTCTGCCTCAGTGCTTCATCTAGGGTTCCTTCAGTACTGCTGAGTTAGGCACCTCTTCCGGCACAGAGATGGCGCCTTTGGTTGGTTGTCCTAGGCTCATGGATTTCGCCTGCTCTGCCGTCGGAGGCTCCTTCTCGATCTTTGACTTGGAGCTGTGGCTGTTCAAGGGTCATTGGTGCCCGCATTCCAACCCTGTCTTGTTTCAGTTCTGGTCCAAGGAGAAGAGCGGGCAAGAGAATCCTGAATCTACTGGCTCTTGGTTCACAGGGCAGGGGTACTGGACCAAGAAGTACCTCTCTTTTCCTAAGTTTAAAGAAAGCCCCTACATCCGCCCCATTTTGCACGTCCCTCTGAAGTCTCTGATCATGTGCCCCCCCAGGTACATCTGGACCTCTAGTACTGTCTCCTAGTTGGCGGGACCCAAACCCTACCAGTAACAACTATAGAAAGCAGGAAACCATGAGAGTCACCATCAAACGCTATCCATCACATTTCTTCCAATTCTCTGCAAAGTCCTGGCTGGCCTGATGGATTGGCATCTATCCGGCTGGTTGTTACTGGCTCATATCTCTGTGCCCCGGATCTCACAAGGAGGTGAGTAAAGCTGGAAAGATCAGTCTCCCTTTTTGCAAGCTGAAGTCAGAGAAAATGTATTCAGCCTCCATCAGCTTCACAGAGCACCTGCTCCATACGGGTGGACACCATGACATGTATGGAAACTCTGTTCTTGATATGGCTTAGTTGCAATACCTCCTCAATGTTATATTTGGTCGCTGTCAGTGGGCTCTGGTTCCAAGAACCTGCTATGGAATATTAGCGACTAAGGGACCGATTTCAGAATATGGCGGCAAGGGTATTCCATCGCAAAGGTGAGGGAATACCCTCTCTGCCAAACTGAAGGTCCATCTGCCTCATTTAGAGTCAGGAAGACCTTCAATATGTCGATGGTGAAGACTACTCCTTATCCGTCACTGGCATACAAATTAAGCAGCCTGACGGAGTATGGGCCATTGGAGGTTTCGCCGTTTGTCCACTCATTTTAGAGTGGGTGTACAAATGGCAAGTTTTTTCTATCCTTCACCACCAAGTAAAACCTGGCAATTAGGGGCAGTAAAAACTGCAAAATGACCCCCATGGCATGGGAAAAAGCTCTCATGGTGAGCGAGTCATTGCTTTTTTGATATTCAAAAATAAAATCTCGCTTTGTCATTTGTTTTTGAAAATAAAAAAAGCACATTGAAAGTTTGCCAGGCAGTCAAGCTGACGGAGCAGTCCGTTACATTTTCATTCATTGACAGGAATCGCAGTGATAGCTATAAATGGGCTGGCGGACATCTCTAAATTGAGAGGGCCTGGGGCGCGGCTGAGATAGCAGCTGACAACATTACTTCGGAGCTCCACTCTCCAAGGCCGATCACCAGGGGCGGATTGGCACTGAGGGCACTCGGGCATGGGCCGAAGGGCCGGTGTCTCAGTGCACTCTGTGGGCCGTTTCCCCCCCCCCCCCTTTACCAGTCCACAGAGAGCAAAGCATCTTCGCTGTGCAGCCGGCCGTTCAGAGTTGGTCAGCTGTGGCATCTCCTTGACCCCCTGCCCTGTAAAGCAATCATGCTGATGGTGGGCTGGGGAGGGGTCGGTATGTGCCAGAATCAGCCGCCAAGGAGTCCAGGTGTTACTCAGGCCTATGAGCCATTTTCACCACGGACCCCCTGGGGCCCACGCAGCCCAGAAACAGTGCTTGCATTAGTCCTAGCCCACAGCCCTTCTCATTCAGGGCATAGTGGACGAGGAAGAATGGTTCTCACTTTGGGTGCCAGGTGATGTGGGGAACTCACACCATCTTTACCTTAGCCTCCTCCCACCCCATGGATGGGCCAGCAGCTGTGTTTTTTTGCTTTATCCCATCTCCTGCCTGGCCATTGCCCTGAGGCAGTGAAGGGCAGGGGAGAGCTGACTAATTTACAAATAGCTGGGGCCTCAATGTTTTTCAGGTGCTCCTGCACTGGAGGGCTGGGGAATAATTATTTAAGAGAAAGAGACCTCGCTGTTTTCAGATGCTCCTGTGCTGGAGGGCTGGGAAATCATGTTTAATAGAAAGGGGCTTTGCTGTTTTCAGGTGCTCCTGCGCTGGAGGGCTGGGAAATAATGTTTAATAGAAAGGGGTCTCGCTGTTTTCAGGTGCTCCTGCGCTGGAGGGCTGGGGAATCATTTTTTAAGAGAAAGGGGCCTCGCTGTTTTTCAGTTGCTCCTGCGCTGGAGGGCTGGGAATAATTTGGTGATAGAAAGGAGCCTGGCTGTTTTTCAGGTGCTCAGCTTGTAGGACATTGTCACCTTGGCCCTGTGTCCTTCCCAAGAACAATGTCCTCCCACTCACATTCCTTGTTTGTTTCATGAAAGAGCATGCCCGCAAATGTGGGCCACGCCCTGCAAATGTGGGCCACGCCCCGCAAATGTGGGTCACTTTTTTCATCAGTGCCCGGGCCAAATTGCAATCCCAATCCGACCCTGCCGATCACTAACATCTATCAGCCATCCTGGGATCCGTCCACACAGTGTTTAGTGCCCCGGGATCCGCAGACCAGGTGGCAGAAGCTGCGTGGGATCTCAGATCCTCCGTGGCCTGAGAACCGTTGCGGAGACGCCGCGGTCCTGACCCGGGGGAGGCCAGTGAATGACGGAGAGGCTGAGTCTCGTGGTCTCCAGGCCCTACCAAGGAAGGAGCAAGACAGTGCACAGGGCGAGAGGACAACGATACCCATGGGTGACAGCAGCTGGCACTCCGACGGCCGCATCGAGCCTCCGACCGGCAGACCAGGCAGTGGAGCCCGTAGCAAGTGGCCGTGGGTCCTGGGTGGAACACATCCGGTCTTGGTGGGCGGAGCCACCCCTTCGATGAGATGATCAACTACGTGACACATAGATCCATGCACAATAGTGCGATTCACATCAGAATAAAGTCAACTTTTTGATCCTCTTATTATTCCTGTTCCTTCCTTCTCCTCTCTTTTTCACCATCTTCTTTCACTAGGGGTGACTAAACCTAACCTTATGTGGGTCAGTGACGGCTTCTGGCTGGGAGTTTGGGGGCACTTAGGGGTACAGGGGAGGCTGGAACACAGATATGGGTGGCTGGGCTGTTATGGGAAGGTGGACACCTCTGTGTTAAGCGGACAGGGGTACACAGCTATTGGCACCTAGACTTGGCAAAACATGCACACCTGGTGACTGGGTGGGTAACTGACATCTGGGTTACTGCAGCCCCCTTTCGAGTGATAGCTGGGGTGAAGGGAATGGGTGCCCATGCTGTTATACTACAATAACATACTGGGTTCCGGGTTGTCCTGTAATCCCATTCCCCCATATATCAACACTTTTGGTCTTAATCTTGAGCTTCAATGTCCCGGGCCTGAACTCACCAGTTAAACGGCGCGCGCTCTTGTGCTGCTTAGAGACACCAAATGCGACATTTGCTTGTTGCAGGAGACCCGCCTGTTGCGCACTGATTGGAAGCACCTCCGGTCCCAATGATTCGACAGACAATAATTCTCCTCTGTGATGGGGAAAAAAGCACGAGTGGCCATCCTCTTAGCTATCCACTTCCTGGGAATAGTGTGGGGGGTCCATGCAGAGACACCAGGTAGAATGTTGGCACTGCGGATATCACTAGGAACTTTCAACTACACAATAGCCTTCATCTATAGTCCAAATGACCACCAAGAATCTTTCCTCCATGACACACTAAACTCCATTCTTGAATCCCCGGACGAAGATCTAATATGGGGGGACTTTAATATAGTTCCAGACTCGCAAATAGACAGGTCTGTTCTGCAGGTCGGACAATCTAGGTCACTTTCGGACCCTTTGATTCAGAGGCTGGGGGAGGTAGGCCTGACGGATGCTTGGAGGCATCGCTATTCCACCACGCAAGAGTACACATTCTTCCCCGCTGTGCACCAATCATACACGCGTATAGACTTATTCTGGACATCTTCGCGGGTCACGGGTTACATAGATGACGTCGCGATTCGGACGGTCTCCCTTTCGGATCACTCACCGATATCCCTGGTGCTGCATTTGCCCAGAGATTCCTCCCACCAGAAATCATGGTGACTAATCCATAAATTACTCCCATATGAACCCAATGTTGTTGAAGTACAGGCAGCCATACAATCTTACCTGGCAACCAACAATGATGGCTCGGTCCTGGTTTCCATAGTATGGGACGCACTAAAGGCTGTCATTAGAGGACCGTATCTGGCTATTGGACTGAATAAAGACAGGAGGAACAAGTGGGAACAGCTGGAGATGCAGGTTAGTGAGTTATAGGGGTTCCACCGCTGTACAGGCGCAGTCCAGGCACAATGACAACTTTACTCCACCCATAAGCAGCTGAGGGCCTTGGACTCTGACAGAACAGAATATGCCCTCCTGCGCGCTAAACCATACTACTATGACATTGCCTTGGTATTCGAAAAGTTCGACAAGGAGCTCTACACAGCGGAGAGCCTAACTTCAGCTGAAGCTGAGATCTATGTCAACTGGGCACCGGTGACATCTGTTCCCTCTCCGTACACTTCCAGATTAAATGCAGACATATACCCAGAGGATGTTTTGCAGGTTATTCTAGGGCTAACCTCAGGGAAAGCCCAAGGCGGGGATGGTTTTTCCACAGACTTCCATAAGGTCTTTGACCCTTAACTCGTCCAGTACCTCGTGCATCTTGTCAACACATTTAGTAAGACGGGAGCCTTAACTCCCTTAATGTCTATAGCTCAAGTCGCAGTGATACCGAAACCTGGAAAGGACCCACTGGAATGAGCTTCCTACTGCCCAATATCCTTACTAAACGTTGATTTAAAAATCTTCGCTAGCACTTTGGCTGCCCACCTCGCTCCATATATGCGGGGTCTGGTGGACCCGGATCGGTCTGGCTTTATCCTGGAACGCAACTACAGTGAGGGCTCCAGATGACTATGCCACCTCCTACGGTGCTATTGTCGGTCAATACCGCAAGGCCTTTACCCAGATACACTGGCCATTTCTACAGCAAGTTCTACAAAGATTTGGTATGGGTGACCGCTATTTGAGCTGGGTACACTGCATATACAATGGCCCGGAGGCTCATATTAGGGTGAATGATATAGCGTCCTATCCTGTAAAGATTGCGAGGAGTACTCGCCAAGGGTGGCCTCTCTCACCCCTACTCTTCGCACTTCATATGGAGCATTTCGCCGAAAGTATCCGAAACCTCCCCACTGTCACAGGGATTAAGATGGGAGACAGAGAGCACAAAATCTCTCTTTATGCTGATGACGTGGTGGTTTCCCTCACACAGCCATCATGCTTCCTAACCCCTCTCTTGGATGATATTGGGACATTCGGGCTTCAAAATCAACATTCAGAAGACTGACCTCCCCAAGACCTAGCAGCAACAATTGGCAGCCCGGTTTCCGTGTGCCTGGGCCCACAAAGGCATCCCTTAACTGGGACTGCAGATATTCCCTACGACTGAAAATACACCTCAGCCGAACTATGCGTCGCTCTTGGCTGAGACCCAACAAGAGTTACATAATTGGAAGAAACATGCAATGTCATGACTCGGTAGGTTGGCAGCCATCAAAATAACTCTTCTGCCCCGCATCTTATATGTGATGCAGACGCTCCCGTTATGTCTTCTGCCCCGTCTGCTAGCCCAACTACAGCAACTTATCGGGGGCTTTACATGGGAAGGAAAGAGAGCTTGTATGGCTCAACACCAGAAGTACCTGAGCCAGGCTGACGGGGGCCTTGGGGTCCCACATCTGGAGAAGTACTCCCAGGCAGCACAACTGCACTATATGACAGAATGGTACAAATTGGAGTCTGAGAAACATTGGTGCTTTATAGATTGTGCAATCGTGGGCATGCACATCTGGAAGGTACCCTGGCTTCCAAATCGATGTTGGCCGATGGGAGTTTATATTTCGCCGGTGCTGAGGGTATGGGACAGGGTGCAGGAACATTGCGGCCTCTCAACTTCCATGTTGCGCCTGACCCCTATCATTGGTAACACGGATTCCCCTCAGCGATGGATGGGAACAGCTACCTCAGGTGGCAAGAGGCCAACTGCAAAAGAATTGGGGACCTTCACGATGAAAAGGGAATCATGGACTTTCCCAAACTCATGTCAGACTTTGGAATCCCAAAGAGGCTTACTGGCAATATCTAACAATTTGTCATTGGGTGACCCAAACACAGGCACAACCCCCCACCAGTTGTTCCCTCACTAAATTTGTATTGTGGTTAATTTCCCGTAGTACAGACAAACGCCTGCTGTCAGATATATATGCTTTCCTGAACAAAACAAAGAGCAATAGTAAATCTCCTGCGCATTGTAGATGGGAATAAGAGATGGACCAGGAGTTCTCCCCTAAAGAATGGAAGGACCTCATCCATAGAGCTAGGGCCTCCTCTTGTAGCACAGCAGGAAAAATAATGTTTTGAAAAATAGTGCACCACTGGTACTATACCCCAGTCAGAACTGCTCATTGGAAACCTGGTGGGAACAGTGGACACCCAGGCACACTCACACACATACTCTGGCAGTGCCCGAAAATACAGGCCTACTGGGACACAATCTTGCACAACATTGATACCATCCACCAGACAGAAATTCCCAGATTCCCCAGCTACACCTTATTGGGACTCCATAACCCCCTTACTTACCCTCTCAAGTCTTGCAGAGGAAGGGCAATCACTTTAGTGCTGGGTGCCGCCAAGCAATTACTGCTGTTTCACTGGGGTACAGAAGGCATCCCAACTAAACTGGACTGCTTACATAAGATCTGGTAAATAGTGGGTATGGAGAAGATCACAGTTGGCCTGTCTCGCACCTTGCCCAGATTCAATAAAACATGGTGCCCCACCGTCGTCTTCCTCTCCACAGAATTCATGGAGCTTATGTACCCGAGATACCTCTAAGTGCTTCGACTCCCTAATGCAGACCCACACCGCGAAGACTGCCCTCAAGAAAGACAAATCCCCCTCGCAATGAAATGGGGGGCAGTGGAAGGACCATCGTCTAGGATTTGGGCTGCTGAAATGTATACATGCATGATTGCTGAAAAAGAAGTGTACAAATTTAGCGGATGCCCTAAGAAATAGTCTAAAAAATCGGGCGGGTGGACTGTGCACAGGGGTGACTTATGTATATCCCCAACTGTCGAACTGGAAGTGGCAGTCACAATAGACATTATCTGGATCGCTAGACTGATTGAATATGCTCTGTTTTGCCATTGCTACACGGTGTAATATGCTCAGAGATGTGCATATTGATGTTTTGTGATTCTTTGCAGTCTGAACTCAATAAAAAAACAAAGAAAGAAAAAGAAAAAAGAAAGACAAACACCCACCAGTAGATGGCCTCCCGCATCACTGAAACAAATGGACACACCCAGACTCCTTAACTTTCACTCTTTCCTCTTCTACATCTTCTAATCCCCTCTCTGTCTCTACATTTAAACCATAAATTGAGATGGCCACCCTGCCAGGATAAATCCAATTAGTCAAAGTCTAAATCAGGCACTAAGAGTTCTGCATGAGGCAGTTTAAGATTGAGCGCTGGTTGTAACCTGTGGAGCAAAGCTGAAAACTTAACATTAACTTCCTGTGCTTCATCCTCACCATTGGTCGCTCTTGGCAATACACCTAAGGTAATCCTGCTGGTGCTGGGTGCCTGATATTGAGCATCATATCATGTTCGCACTATGTAGCTTGGCTTATAGGATAAACAAAAAAAACTGATGTTTAATATACTGCATACAATCACATCATGCATGCACTCTCACCATTGTGGAAAATGTCAACCGGCTCAGCACCTAAGGTGTATGAGCCTCAGATGAAAAACAAGCTCTTTCATCATCAGTTTACTGAAACATCATTGGGCACTTAGGCTTTCTAAACTACAGTCTGATTGGATATTGCTACTCTATGCCGGGGGTTGTTTTTATTTATTTATTTATTTATTTTCTTCACTGTAATAATGTTAATTAATCGAACATTTAATAAATTAAATTCAATTGAATTCAATGCTACTCCATGCTTGAAGGGACTTTCACCATACACATAGAAAGAGGCATAATTTTCCAGTGAGGGTTTGATATCTTCTCACATTCTTATCAGACAACAGCGACTACTTTTTTTTATTTTAATTGTTTTTGCTTGAATCCTCAGTGATAATGGTGACTATTTATTTTTATTTTACTTATTGAGTATATTTAGTCACAATCTTGTAATAAAAATTATGTGTTGCATTACTATTATTGATGCCAAAATGCAATCCACTTCAGCTCTTCCTCACATTTTTAATTAGTCCTGGAGAATCAATCATGCCACGAGAAGTTTAACAACTACTTTAAAGCAGTCGGTTGGGGGGTTATTTGTGGCTAAGAGAAATCTTTTCATGTCAAAGCATTGTTTGGGAGTAGAGGGAAAGATTTTAAAAACATTATCATTGTCTGGTAGAAATCGCACAGACAATAAAAAAAGTTTCAGACGTTGATGAAGAATCAGATGATAATTTTGAATTATTCATCAAGGCAGTGGAGGAGATGTGTGGTTAAAAAAAACTTTTTTGAATGTCATGAGTTCTTTTCAAAAGGGCAAATGCTATGAGAGTCAATAGATTAATATGTGGGTGTGTTGCGCACATTAGCAACCAGCTACAAATTCATGGACTTGCATGAAGAGATCATAGGGGACCAACTAATCAATAGGACATCTAATTTAAAGAACATTTAATTCAAAGATTCGGGAGAAGATTTTGAGTCTAAAAAACTGGGAGGGCGGGATTTTTGATCTTTAATCTGATCACTATAGATCTAAATCCCCGATCAGGTCGACTGAATCTTTGTTGCCTGTCATTGAGTAAAAAGGTAATCCACTACTAGGTTATTCAAACTAATAATTGGCACGACACTGAAGAACCACTTACCACGGATCAGTTTTAAAGTTTTATTGTAAAGCCAAAGTTAACTGAAGATACAAGCATCTCAATATTAGGTTCAAAAGGTACACTGGCATCAACAGAAACATGAATTCTCTGAATGATCTTAAACGACAGAAAAATACCACTATAGCAAGTTCAAATATTAACAGGTTTGCCAATATAGACACAAGCTGAAACCTGAGAGACATTTACAGAATGAAGAAAATATCAGGTTAGACTGTCCCTACACTACACTAGGTGACATCCCTACTTAGCAAAATCTTAACCTAAAAAGGTGTCAGCCGTGGTGACTTCCAAAGAAGTTTACTCACGTTCTCTTAGTCTTAGGTGAAAACCTATGCATTGCAGTCATGCCCTCTCTGCCTACCCATCCGCTCTCTTAGGGTCCTCAGGCCATCTGCTCTAACTCCACCCCAGGATGCTGTCCCTAATACAAAATCACAATCGAAATTTGGAACGCCCCTTTGAGACGCCCCTCACGTGGTTTCAGTTCTGGTTTCTTCCATGATGGCACTCCTCTGGGCCTCTCGTTAGCGTTGACCTTGCTTCCCAGGCTTCTTCTCCAGCTCGCCGGTACCCCCCAGAACATTCCTGTGCCATCCTCCAGGCCTGTGCCTGTCTCCCCGGACAGGGCTCTATTCATCACTCTCTTGATTGGAACCCCCTCGCACCTGCAAACAGACACCCATGAATAGGGCCCCAAATTCCACTCTCTAGTTATCTGGCTCCGGCCATAAACTTTGCACAGGAATGACAATTTATGCTTATGGTTATCTTGCATAGTAGCTAATCTCTGTTCCTGCTCTCTCATGGATCTTTGCAACCTGTTTACTCTGTACCATTGGTACAGCCTCACTACCCCCCACAATATGAGTATGCAAATCACTATTATGAGGATAGGCTTTAGTATGTACCAGACAAAACTCTTCCCTAGGTTGGCAAACCAACCTCCAACTTTACCCATTCCATGGCCCACTTTTTCCCACACATTTACCCTTGTCAGATCTTCAATTTCTTGATGAATCTCAGTAATATTCTGTATACCTTTCTCAAGAGGTTTTGAATTGTCTGGAATGTAAGTGCAACATTCCTGGACCTTCAAAGCCTTACAGACTCCGCCCTCTTTGGCTAACAGAACGTCTAAAGCAAGACGGTTCTGAAGAACCATTGCCCTTATCGATTGCATCTCTCATTCCACCAGCATCAATGATCTTGCAGTACTGGCAGATAATCTGTCTACAACTGTTGCCAATCTCCTGATCTTAACATCATTAAGTATCAATCCTAGAAGAGGGAACATAGCGCCAAATACATCTCCAACTACCTCAGCATCACCTACATCTCTTCTCCCTCTTGCTGAAGCTTTTCCCTCTATAATCTCTAAATCTTTTGCATGATATATTTTGGGGAAGACAATTGCCAAATAACATGATCCGTACCAATTGTCGGGTAGTTTCACGTAGGCATTTCTTCCACATACAAAATATACAATAGGAATCACTTGCATGCCCTTTAAGAAATCCTTTGTGTAGTATTCTAATCGGAAGGCATGTTCACAACTGACTTCACCTACAAACACATTTTCATAGTAAGTTTGAATCCTGTGAAGACATAACTTCCCTTTCTGTGTTCTATCTAAAGCTATTGGACCACTACTACCCGTCCTTTTGTGTGCCTTCTCCTCCTCGGTCCAATCTGTTTTCCACTGTCCTGACATTTTCAGAATCTTTTGCCTTCTGTAACGGTCATCAACTTGCCCTATAAACTTCTTCTCAATTTCTGACACCTTGCAAGTCAGATTATTTCTACATGCATGTGAAGTATCTAGGGTATCCCAAGGAATGAAGAATTTCGCCAATCTATCTTCACTCTGTGTGATAGATAGAGTGAAGTAGTGTGGCTCACTGGTTAGAGGCGGCAGACCCGAGAGCAGAGGACGGCCCGGGACCAGGGTTCGATTCCCGGCGCGGCAGGTTTCTGGACCAGGGTCAGCGGACTCGATAATTCTCTCGCCTCGGTGCCCACTCTGATCAGCGATCACACTCGGCAACTCTGGGCATTAGCTTGCCTCATCTTCACTAACGGCCCCACCAGACCGCCGGGGATGCCTGGTCTCACCCTGGAGATACCCATTAAGGGACCATCTCTCAGGGAAGCCAGGAAGGGTTTCGCAGCGGTCGAAGCGCCTTGGGACCCTCCGGGTAAGAAGTCTCTTTTCGTTTGTTTCTTCAATCAGTTTCTCTTTGCTTACTCAGTCTGTTAATCACACTTGGAAACTGATAAACCCCTCTTGCAAGCTCAGTCTCTTATTTTTCAACAACAGACAACCCTAGCCCTTCTCCGTCCACTAAATGAAATGTCCCTAATTTTCTTCTTCTTCCACTTGGCGCTAGGTTATCTTTCAAACTTTGATTATTTAAAGTCTTTAGGCATCCACTATGATACGCGTTCCAGCAGCTCTAATAGCGTATTCCAGTATTTCCATGGAAGTACGAACTCCTCGTATTCTGTTACTGGATGACCCAATGTTGGAAATTCCACTCCGTTCAAGACCATGTCCTTTATTCTGCTTAGGTAGGGAGGATTGGGAATGTTGAGTGTCAGTAACCCTTCAGCTTCGACTACAGGCACCAACAACTGCACTTCCACTTTGATGATGGGGTCAGTGCTGGCCACTATCACTGCCCTCACCCTCTCGGATCTCTGTCCCCAAGACATCTGTCGCCAGGTAGGTCCACTCAGGAGTAGCGTACCTTCTGCAGGGCACACGCACCCTCCTTGACCTTCTTAGACCCTCTTCGTCTGAGTCCAATGCACCTTCGTCCAAGTCTGAGTCTTCGGATATCGGAGCAAGGGTCCTCTCTGGAGCTGAATTTAGGCTTGGCCTCCTTCTTCTTTCCGGCCAGCTAGCCTCTCCACGCCTTTCCCTCCTGCTCCTTGTCCCTGCACTTGACTCTTGACCACTTGCAGCTTGATCAATGTCTGATTCGTACTCACAGCTACTTTCTCCTTCTGTGGCAACGTCAGTTTCGCTGGTGTACTGTCCGTCTTCGGCCTGGTCAGACACACTCCCAGCTCCCTCTGGCACCCCCACAGCTTGGCTGGTCCCCTCTATGGCTTCTTCGTCCACAGCTGGATTCTCGTCCGAGAGAGGAGCTGTTTCTTCCAGGGGTGCTGGAACTCTCCGAGTGTGTGAGGCGTGTATCCAGTTGGGCAGACCTCCACACTTGATTGCAGTGTTTGTTACCAGTATGACCTGGTAGGGTCCATGCCAGCGCACGTCTAAGCAATTCTTCCTGACATGCTTCTTCACCACTACCCAATCACCAGGGCACAGGTCGTGGCACAAGTCTTGAGATGATGGAATTTCAGCAGCCTGCACCTGAAGAGACACAGAATGAATGGCGTCAGATAGTCCCTTACAATAGTCCAGGATCAGATCATCTGTGATATTCAACAGTGCGGCAGTAGGAACTGATGGCAGCCTCATTGCCCTCCCCATTAATACTTCGTGTGGAGAGAGTCCTGTCCTTCTGTCTGGTGTACTACGTATACTCATAAGGACTAGTGGCAAGGCATCAGGCCAACTCAAGGATGTCGATGAACAAACTTTAGCAATCCGGGATTTTATTGTACCGTTGATCTGTTCCACAATTCCCAAAGCTTCTGGTTGATAACTACAGTGCAACTTCTGGTCTATATCCAGAGCTGAGCAAAGCATTTTCACAATTTCGCTGTTGAAATGTGTTCCCCTATCTGATTCCAAAGAGGTCGGCACCCCGAAACGCGGTATTAACTCCCTAAGCAGTAACTTTGCTACTGTGAGTGTGTCACACCTGCGTGTAGGGTAAGCCTCGACCCATCTGGAAAATATGCAGACAACCACCAGAACGTATCGAAGGCGATTGCATCTTGGCATTTCAATGAAATCCAACTGCATCCTATTGAAAGGGCCACCGGACCTTCCAATGTGACTCAGTGTAACTGGTGTTCTTTTCCCTATGTTCAAATGTTGACAGGTGATGCATCTTTGGCACACTGCTTCTGCGGCCACTCTAAACTTGGGGTTATACCAGGTTTGCCTGAATATCCGCAACATAGCTTCTCTACCTACATGTGCTGGACTGTGTATTCTCCTTGCCATTGGACTAACTAATTCATTTGGCAGCACTGCTCTCCCATCTGCAGAAACCCAAAAACCCATTTCACTTTTCACATAACCTGCGGTTTCCCATGTCTGTTTCTCAATGTCTGGTGCGTTTTCCTGCATGCCTTTTAGCTCATCCCAGGTGTCTACAGTTTCCAACACCATAGTTAATTCTGTCCTTTCCTGTATCCCACTCACTTCCACCTCTGTGAATGAATATCCTTGCTCTGCACAGTAGCGTGCAACTTCGTCAGCATACCTATTACCTTGTGACACAAAATCAGTATTTTTTGTGTGCGCTGTACATTTAACAACGGCAATTGCTGCCGGACCTTGTAATGCTTCCAACAGTAGACGTACAAATTCCCCATTTCGGATAGGTGGGCCTGAAGAGGTCATGTAACCTCTTTGAGACCACAATTGCCCGTAGTCGTGAACTACCCCGAAACCATATTGGCTATCGGTGTAAATGGTGACTCGAATTTTGTTACCTGCCAAGCAGGCACGTGTCAATGCAATGATTTCGGCTACCTGAGCGGAGTGTACTCCTTCCAGGCAAGCGGCTTCCACAACTCCAGTAATTGTACAAACAGCGTAAGCTGCTCTCAACTGACCAATATCGTCCCTTACACATGAGCCATCAACAAAGAAAATTTCATCGGGGTCAGTCAATGGCTCATCCACGATATCTGGTCTCGGTTTGGTGCATAGTTCAGTCACATCAAGGCAATTGTGATCCTCACATTCATCATCTTCTATATTATTTGGAAGTGGCATCAAAGTGGCAGGATTCAAAACAGAGCATCTCTTAAGGGTCACGTTCTCTGCAGCAAGAATGACTTGCTCATAGCGCGTGAGCCTGCTATTTGTCAGATGCTGTGTCCTGGTCCTGGTCATCAACAGTTCAACAGAATGCGGCACATACACCACTAACTGGTGTCCCGTAACAATGTTTTCGCACCTCTCAATGCTGACACCCGTTGCAGCAACGGATTTGAGACATCCGGGCAACGCTGCGGCTACTGGATCTAGAGTAGCCGAGAAGTATGCAACTGGTCTACGGGCATTTCCATGAATCTGGACCAAAACTGACAAAGCACAACCTTCTCTTTCACAGCAGTAAAGTAAGAATGGCTTTTCGTAATCCGGCATTCCTAGAGCAGGGGCACAACACAAGTCCTCCCTCAACTGCAAGAATGCCATCAAACAATCCTTGTCCCATGGTACCGGATCACTCACCTCCTTGTGCGTCAGTTTTTGTAAAGGTTTTGCTTTCAGAGAAAAGTTAGCTATCCACTGCCGGCAATAACCAACCATTCCTAAAAACATCCTGACTTCTCTCTGTGTCGTGGGCGGATTCATTTTCATGATCGCCTTTATCCTGTCTGGTGACACCTTCCGTTTCCCTTTTTCAATTTGGTGACCCAAGTACTGCACTTCTGTCAAACAGTACTGTAATTTACTCGGGGACACCTTGTGCCCGTTCTCGGCTAAGTGATTCAGTAAGGTGATGGTGTCTATTTTGCAATCTTCCTCAGTTTCTGACGCAACAAGTAGGTCATCTATGTACTGGACTAGAACCGAGTTCCGTGGCAGTACTAGACTTTCAAGATTTTTCTTCAGCAGCTGGTTAAAGATCGATGGGCTTTCTGTATACCCCTGTGGGATATAGCACCATGTTAATACGCGATTTTCCAGCTTAAAAGCGAAAAGAAATTGGCTCTCCTCATCCAATGGGATTGAAAAGAAAGCCTGGCAAAGGTCTATCACTGTGAACCACTCGGCTTGGAATGGTATCTGAAACAATATCACTGATGGATTCGGTACCACTGGACAACATGAAACAACTATGTTATTAATCTTCCGAAAATCCTGCACTATTCTGAATTTCCCACTAGGCTTCTGCAAACCCATAATCGGGGAGTTACATGACTACCCACGATTTCTTTCAGTATTCCCTGCTTAATCATGGATTCGATCACAGGTTTTATCCCTGCAATCGTCTCCGGGGTCAATTTGTACTGTGGCGTTCTTGGATATTCGACATTTGGTTTTTCCATTATTTTCACTGGTTCTACTCCTTTGATCAGTCCTATCTCCTCCCCAGTGAAATCCCACACTTCAGATGACACCGCACCTCTCAGGTCCCATGGAAGCTCCTCCACGTCAAGGTAGGATATAGCTCCACGCATACCTGTGAGTTTGCAACCTTAAAATCGGCATCATCATCGTTAGTCTGCACTTCCACTCCCTGAGGCGTGCAATATATAGTACAATTTAGTTTGCATAACAAGTCTCTTCCCAACAGACACACAGGGCTGGAGTCACAGACCACAAACTGGTGCTCATCTCTGTATTTCCCTATTTTCACTGATACTGGCTCCGTCAAAGAACTGGTTATTCTCCTGTTTGCGACTCCTACCACTTGAATGGTTTCCCCTGACATGGGCAAATCCGGGACTACTGCTGATCTTATAGTGGATCGAGTGGCTCCTGTGTCTACCAAGAAGGTTGTAGGACACCCTGCTACTTCAGCCTCTACATACGGGCCCCTTTGGTCCACCTCTAGAACTGCCCCAAGGGTACAGTCCTCCATGTTACTCACACGTCAATGGATCAACGTAATAGCATTCCTTTCCTCCTACGAAAAGTGGCATTTGTCTATAGGTTTTTCCTCCTGTCGCTATTCTGGGTGGTTGAGGGAACTGGGCTCGAGGAGCCGGGGTCCCCCCTTTGACCACTTTTCCCTTGAGTATCGCTGTCCCCTTTACCAGACTGCTCTGGTCTTCTTCCTCCGGTTCTAGATCTCCAATTTCAATATTATAGGGACACTCGCGTTTCCAATGCCCCACCTCGTTACATTGGTGACATCTAGTCGTCTTTTTCAATGTCGCAATGTCTAACCTAGGTCTCGAATTCGAATTTTCCTCACTGCCTTTGTTCTGATTATTTTGTCTCCTACCCAGGGTCCCTGTTCCCTGTTGCTGCTGTCCACCCTTTCCAGCTGTCTGCATCTGCACCATCATCAGCTTCTCCTTAAGCTTCTTTGCTTTGGAATCTATCTCATCACTGCAATACCTTGCGTATCTCAAAATCTCATCTAATGGTTTGTTTTGCCAACAAATTAAATGTTGCTGAATCATCAAACAAATATCAGGTCTTAATCCCAAGACAAATTTCGATACGAACTGTCCTATGTCCTTAGGATCTATCACATCTAGCCCACTGTACTGTTTGAACGCTTTCAGCAATCTCTCATAATATTCATGAACTGTCTCTTAAGGTTCCTGTCTGGTCCGATCTATTTTGACCCAATCTATATCTTGCAATGGCACCTTATCTTTCAGCCATGTTATTACCCTTTCGTACTTTTCCATGACTTTTTCTGAAGGTCCGTTTGTCTGAGTATTCCTCTCCGGTTCAGACGTGGGCCATTCGACACTAACCTTGCATGCCGTCCATAAGTCTCCTGGGACGACTATATCAAACAGGGTGTTCAGGTCAACCCACAGCACTTTGGAGATTTTTACGAACCTCTCTACTTGCTTATACCACTCCACAGGATTCTCCCTCAATTTAGGAAAAGAATTGGTAAATGCGGCTAAGTCCCCCCTACTCCAGGGCACGTGCACATAGCTCCCATTCGCGATTTCTCACAAAGGGTATGCTTCCATCCTCTGTAGCCCTCCCTCTGGGGACATCCCAATTGTGCTCCGCCTGACGGTCCCTTTCTTGGACCACCTTTCCTCCCATTTATCCAGATCCCTCCATGTCCTTATCCCTGTAATCAGTTCTCTAATGTGTGTTTTTTAATCCAATTGTTCTCCTTTCTTCGAGGTCCTGATCTGAATAATGCAACCTATGGTTACCCTGTAATGCCTTTGTTCTCGATAAGTCTACCATGTATCTGTCCGCTAATTCAGATAACTTTTCATGCACTGCTCTCGCTTTTCGAGTGATATCCTTTGCTATAAACAGTACCTCATCTTGTTCGTACAAGTCAATCCTCTCTAATGGCAAAGTACCATCTATTATTTCATCTAAATCCGATTTTAGACTGGTCACATCAAGTCTCCTTGCTTTTATCTCAGCTCTCAATGCATCATTCTTAGAGGGTCCATTGACATCTCTCCCGTCCCAGCTCCGAGTCCTACGCCTAGGCTCGGGTGAGTTATGGGGAGTCCTCCCATGTTCCCATCTTTCTAGGTCCCATGCCCTTCCGTCTTCCCTCGGTGTGTGGTGAAACAATGCTCTATTTCCCACCGTCTCATTCTGTCTATTCTGTTTGATTTCTCTAGACACATGATAGGGTCCTTCACCATTCCCCATGTTTTCACAGTTCCCTTGCTGTCTGGTGTCGCTCAGCACATGATATGATCCTTCACAGCTCCCCATGTTCCCACGATCCCGTTCCTGTCCGTGATCACTGGACACATGGCGAGACACCTCTCCACTTTTTAGCTTCTTCATCCCACTTAGCATCCTGCACTGCTCTTACCAATCGTTTTACTCTTTCCTGGCGCCTGTTCAAGCTCCGGTCGTACGCCGCCCTAAACCATGCATTAAGGGCTTCAAACTGTGTTGGTCTGGGTAGAGGTCTCGTCGCGAGCATTACTGCTTTCAACTGGTTCAATGCTTCTAACTTAAACGTTCCGTATTTCGGGAACGCCAATTCCTCGTTCCCTTCTGTCATCTTACTCCACTCAGAGATCCACAGTATAGTATGCAACCCAACATTCGTAGCCATGTAATGAGCTGGTGTACCCTCCGGCGGGGCCTCTTCCCCGTCCACCGATTCTCTATTTTCTCTCTTAAAGGCCGCTCTCAAGTGCCTAAAGCATTTCATGATCAAATTCACAATTTTCTACTTCGTTACGTTTGTTTACTTCCTGATGACAATCCGCCAATCCTAGCGCAGTTCTTGCTAGCTGACCTATCACAGCGCGGCTCTTGACAACCGGCCTATCCCAGCGCGGTCTTACACCAACCGGCCTATCACAGCGCGGCTCTCTCTGACGTCACTCGTCTCCCCTTCGCAGCAGTTCCCCTCCTTTCTCAGCTCGTCTCCCGGTCATGCATACGTCCCATTCATACTCTGAAAAATGATTACTTCCGACCAAGCGATCACTTTTCTTGACTGTACGCCCACAGTCTAACTGTAATTGTCACCTCTACTGACGAAACGTCTTCCGTAAAGCGTTTTAGACGATCGCCTCAACTGATAGGTTACTTACACACAGTAACTTCCGACCAGCGTCCGTTACTCACACACTCACTCTTTCATTCCCCCTATCACGGTCCTGCGGGCGATCAATGGTACCTCATGACCCCCTTCACAATGGTTGACAATTACTCTGGATGTCCGATACACCCGAACCACTTAAGCTCTTCTCTGAACTTAAGATTTTCACCAGGTTGCGCGCGCTCACAACTGTCTCACAGTCACACTACAGGCATTCAACTCAGCTTGACATTACAACACAGGTACAACACAAAACACCGCAATCTGACAACGCATGACCCTTTATACTCACTCTCGACCGTCTCTGCTGCTTTTTCTCTCTCGCACTGTCAGCACCTTCTTCGGCAGGCGATTCTTCTGCTGGTCATCTCTCGATCTCTAGGGGCCTCGGGGTAATCTTAACCTAGTCTAGATCACCTTCCTCAAGAAGATAACCATCCTCTATAGCTACCAACTGGGGGGGCGGGATTTTTGATCTTGAATCTGATCACTATAGATCTAAATCCCCGATCAGGTCGACTGAATCTTTGTTGCCTGTCATTGAGTAAAAAGGTAATCCACTACTAGGTTATTCAAACCAATAATTGGCACGACACTGAAGAACCACTTACCACGGATCAGTTTTAAAGTTTTATTGTAAAGTCAAAGTTAACTGACGATATAAGCATCTCAATATTAGGTTCAAAAGGTACACTGGCATCAACAGAAACATGAATTCTCTGAATGATCTTAAACGACAGAAAAATACCACTATAGCAAGTTCAAATATTAACAGGTTTGCCAATATAGACACAAGCTAAAACCTGAGAGACATTTACAGAATGAAGAAAATATCAGGTTAGACTGTCCCTACACTAGACTAGGTGATATCCCTACTTAGCAGAATCTTAACCTAAAAAGGTGTCAGCCGTGGTGACTTCCAAAGAAGTTCACTCACGTTCTCTTAGTCTTAAGTGAAAACCTATGCATTGCAGTCATGCCCTCTCTGCCTACCCATCCGCTCTCTTAGGGTCCTCAGGCCATCTGCTCTAACTCCACCCCAGGATGCTGTCCCTAATACAAAATCACAATCGAAATTTGGAACGCCCCTCTGAGACGCCCCTCACGTGGTTTCAGTTCTGGTTTCTTCCATGATGGCACTCCTCTGGGCCTCTCGTTAGCGTTGACCTTGCTTCCCAGGCTTCTTCTCCAGCTCGCCTGTACCCCCCAGAACATTCCTGTGCCCTCCTCCAGGCCTGTGCCTGTCTCCCCGGACAGGGCTCTATTCATCACTCTCTTGATTGGAACCCCCTCGCACCTGCAAACAGACACCCATGAATAGGGCCCCAAATTCCACTCTCCAGTTATCTGGCTCCGGCCATAAACTTTGCACAGGAATGACAATTTATGCTCTAACGAGACTCGATTCTAACGAACACGTGCAGATCAAAGAAGCCACTTTATCTTTCCAGGCCTACTAAATTATCTTGCAAGCGGCCTGCACTCCATGAACCTTTATTTCTAAAACTAAAACAATTCTTGTTAATACACTCTGAATATATAAAACACTTCTATAAAACATGATTATATAAAACACTTCTATAAAACATGATTCTTAACATGTGAGCAGAAATTACTGAATAATAGTAAATCCATGTAATGTGGAAGATGTAAATGCACGTTTTCGTTCTTCATACATTGCCATGAGGCCTGCACATTTCTACGTTTTGCAGCATTACATTTACTTCGGTAGCAGCTACATAACATGGAATCTGATTAACACTTCTAACCATTTTAAACAATTCCACACATTTCTACATTAGTCTCACACTCTATATATGTTTTTCTATATTAACTAAACATTCATGTGCATATGCGATTATATATTTTCAACACTTCTAGATACTTTACTGAATTCGTGCAATCGGGTTGTACATATGGTGCACTTATACGTTGTCTCAGTTTTGCGCTCTCTCAAAACCATGCTTGGACACGCTCATTAGCATTGCTAAACAGAGTGAAACCAGCTCTCGCTATGTCAAAAAATGGAATGTCTAAGGAGTTGTGCAAAAGTTCTCAAAAGACAGTGTGTGGGAACGTTGAGGAGGGTCGACTGTCAAACAGAAGCAAAGGGAGGAAGGAAGGGCAAGGTTGCAAGTGGGATGGACACAATGTCATGCTGTAGGTGTGGAAGCAGATATCACATAGCAATTTCCGGTACATGTGCCGCAACAAGGGCAAAGTGTTATAAATACAAGAAAATCTGTCTCTTTTCCTCAGTGAGCAAGGGAGAAGTGAGTGGTGGAAAGAACAGTGTGAACATGTTGCAGCCACATCCCCTACAACAGATATACCAAGGAAGCTTTCTATCTCGGGCTTAGGAACTGTATCAGAGCTTGGCTTTGTTCGGTGGAGCCAGGCTGCAGACTGGAGTCAAAAGTGATCAACGTTGATGGATTTTGGCCTTGAGAGAAGAGTGTAGCAGGAACTTCAGTGAAGTCAAGCCCAGGCATAATGCCCCCTCACGGGATCGGCTTGGTAGGTTGATCCTGTTCTCCAGGTAAAACGTTGGCAGAACGTTTATATGCCCCAGATTTTAGGCAGGGAGAAATACACGACGACACCAACCGAGGGAGCAGGTCCTTGGGAACAGTACTTGAAAGACAAGACTCACTCCAGAAGAGGCCAGCACCAGGGTCAACCCAGGTTTAGTTGGAACTGGTCAGTCGGAAAGGCAGAGAAAAAGGCCTCTTGAATCTTGTTGTCTCCATTTAGCTCAAACAGGAGGTCAGCGTTATGATCCTTGGAGTCACTTCTGGGTTACTGGGTGCCAGGATAGCAGATCCAGTTTTCTCAGGTCATCAGACAGCAAGGCAGTCTTCTTCTAAATCTCCCTCTGGTCCAGTACTGTTCTGAGGAAGATACTGTGGGTGTCATATTTATGCCTTACACCAGACTGTGGGTGGGGGTGACAGCTGGCCCCCTCTAACCATGGGGTGAAAGTTCCCAGGAGTTAGCCTACTCACGTTTTCCACCACGTTTTACTGTAAACAATCCCAGAGTGGCCCTCGTTGCCCATCATGGCAGAACCATTCTTACTTTGTGCCAAGCTCCTGTGCCCACCCCAGATGTGTAGCCAGGGAAATGAGCAACTCCTCCCCGGTCGTCTCTCTAAACCAGTTATGGGGCAGTGCCTCTCAACTGGACTTGCTGCCTGACTGGCTAGCAGGACAATGGAAGAGGCAATAACATCTGCCTGTGACAGAGCAGTACCTTTGAAGTTAATTGAGTTCCTGGGTACAGACCAGATGGTCAACCCCTCAGAGAAACAGAATTCCTCCCCATGCCCAAAGGCTTTGTCTCAACTCTGGGAGAAAGTCCACACCTCATCAATGGGGGGCTATTCAGCTTCTGTATAACAGCTGGAAACTCATGCAAACATGCCTGTGAAGGATTAAGGCAGGTAGCACTAAACTTCTCCAAAAGTACATGTTCTAAAATATTAATTACAAATTCTACAATTAATTGGGCTTGTAATAGTCTTAAAAGACTAAAGATGAACTCTTTGGTTTTTTCTTAAGTGTAGATAGCAATATTACATTTAATATTATACCTGAATGCTTGTCTAAGGAACAGCTAATAATGGAAAGGTGAAAATGGCTTAGAGTGTATTTTCACTGTAAGGACATGTTTACAGTAAACCTTTGCAAGTCCTTCTTTTAAATACCATGCACCATTCCTTACGGCATTTATGGCTAACTTACAGGTGACTTATTAATATTTAAAAAGGTTGGCTTAGGCTTGTCAAAATGAGTTATTTGGTCAGGTCAAATCTACAGTTGAATGCTATACATCCAGGCTACTGGTGGTAGGCCTGCAGTCATATTTACACTGCCACTGTAGTGGATGGCACAATGAGTGACACAGTGCACTTGTGAAATTTACCTTGCAGGTCCTGGGTACACTGTAATGCCATATTCTGGGGACTTATAGGTAAGTTAAATATGCCAATCAGGTGCATGCCAATTCCATCATGTTGATAGGGGAGACAGACACTTTACCACTGGTAGGCAAGGGTAAAGTGCACAGTGTCCTACAGCCAGCAAAAACAAGGATTAGCTAAAATAAAAATCTGGGTGACCCTGAAAAAAGATCAAATTTCACACAAACACAAATCCAGGCATTTAACTTTCTTTGTTACTCCAGAAGGGGCCAACCAATGTATTAGCAATTTATTTGGATTGGCATTTGAGCCTGCTGTTTTTCAGCATTTGATACAGAAGTTGCTGGGTAAGCTACAAAATGGAAAGTTTTTTCCAGTATGACGGGCTGGTTTCTGGTTCTCGTAAAGAACAAGATGGAGTGTGTAGGAGGGTGGATACCTGACTATGGTTGCCCCCAACTTTTTTGCCTGGTGTTTTGCTGGTTTTCCGACTTAGTTGACCTGGGACCCTGCTATTCAGGGCCCCAGGCCAACTGCTCTCTCTGTAAAATGGATTCCATGTACCTTAGGTACATATCTAATTGGATACTGAGTCACCTTATCAGTCCCTGTACAGTGTACCGTAGGTACCCAGGGCATAGGTGCACCCAGGGCCTACCAGGGGCTGCAGCATGTATTATGCCAACCCTGGCTGGCCATCTAAATCGGACAAAACTGGCTGCATGACAGCTGGGGCAAAGTGGTGTAATCACCCTTTGCTTTAGATATAGTATCCCTATATCTAACCCTAAAATGAACACATTAATTCCTATCAGTCACTCCTATGGCAGGCCTTATCAATCCTGAAGGCAGAGTGCTTGGAATTATGTGAGATGGTGCTCTGACATGAGCTGAGCTCATTTGCAGCTTGCGGAACCAAGTCCTAATAGCTGTTCCATGATAACGCGTACCATATACTCTTAAGTGCATTATAATCCTCGCGGTTATTTGCCAACTTTGGTATCGCTTTATCAAAACATGTCGAGTGGGGCGTGGCCAAGATGGCGGTGAGAGCGGTCGAGTAACTCCGTAGCTCCCGCCGACGGCCGGATTCCAGCACCGGTTCCGACGTGCCGGGACCCGTGACACAGGGTTCTTGGGCTGTCGGAACCGCAGCAAGCAACAACGACGCCAGAAAACCCACTGGGGCGCGGTGGCAACACGCAGGGACGGCGCATAGCCGGAGCCACGGAGACCGCGGGCCGCCCCTCCCCCCGCGGCACTGCAGCTGCGGCCTGGCCGGATCGGGGACACGGACCCCTTGCAGTTCAGCGGCGGCGGGTGAGTCGACCTTGGCGGCCCGGCCCCGAGTGCTCGCAGCGCACCAGCAAATAGGGAGGGCCGCCTAAACCCCAGAGGCTGTGAGGAGCCCAACCCCCGAGTCGCCGAGGAGGCAGCTGGGCCGAATCGAGGCAGCTTCAAGTGGCCGTGTGCTGCGGGGCCCGAGTAGCGGCCCAGACGTAGGCTGTGCCCCGACCCCCCAGGACTCACGAGTGCATGCGACGCCCGCTTGAGGCGACACGCTGGGAGCGCCGAGTGCTGTGTCCTGGCGCCCGGGAGAGGAGAAGACGGGCGGTGTGCCTGGCGGTGGAGGCCCGCGGTGCGTGGGGGGTGGTGCGCTTCGCCGCCAACCCATCGAGGGCACTGCAGTTCCTGGGGCCTGGAAGGAGGTGGCACGGAGGGCGCCCGAGACTGGTCTGGGCTGGCAGTGAGGAGCAGGACGCGCTTGGTGGGAGACCCCTGCGCTGGCATCAGAGACGCGGCACCGAGGTCTGAGAGGAGACCTTCCTGCAGCAGACTTCAGAGCCCACCCCCCGCAGGGACCTACGGGGCCACGTGGCGTCCTGCCAGCTGGAGGCCCGGTGAGTTGTGAGTTGGACTTGGAGGTCGGTGGAGAGTGGTGACTCCAGCAAGGGCCAGGGGACGCACAGAGGCTCCCATTCCCTGACTTCACCAACCCGTGCAAGCAAGGTGCGGCGCGCTGGGCTGTGAGGTGGCGGCTCACGGCTGGAGGTCGGATCGGACTCGTGGCGGGGTGCCGCTGCACAGCACAGTGAGCTGCGGGGAGGCACCGGAGGGAGCGCCTAAGCCCGGCGAGGCTCACGACCACCCTACAGACGTGTCACAGGGCCAGATACACAGGACCGCATACTAGGTCTCGGAGCACCGGCTGGTCCGACAAATAGGCGGGTGAGATGTCCGCGGGCAGACCGCCCAGGGGCAAGACTGTGAAGGAGATGTTCGCCAAGTCACAATCCCCCCCACAGAAAGGCGCAACGACTCCGGCCCCGAAGATAATGGAGCAGGCCTCGGACGCTGGAGCAGAGCCCATAACGAAGGCCTTTCTGGAGTCCCTCTTCGCTTCTCTGCGTGATGACATCCAGACCTTTAAGACGGAGTTCGCCAACGAAATTCGAGAAGTGAGACGCGAGATGGATGGCATAGGGGAACGAGTGGCGGACCTGGAGGCTAAAAGCGACGAGCGGGATACAGAACTTTCCACCCAACAACAGGAAATTATCCGGCTACACGATCAGCACGTCGACCTGCAACTTCACCTGGAGGATCTGGAAAATCGCTCTAGGTGCTATAACATCCGAATTCGTAATGTGGCCACGTCAGACGCTACCCAAGATGTGTTTCGCTACGCCAGGGAGCTCTTTAACCATGTCCGGGAGTGGCCACTGGATTCCCCTCTACAGCTCGACAGGGCCCACAGGACCGGCCCGCCTCGCGCGGCGACGGCGCCCCCCCCCAGACATATTGGTGTGCGTCCAGGACTATCGTACCAAGGAGGAGATACTGCAGAAAGCACGCCGGAACCACCCGATTTCATTCCAGGGCACGTCCCCGCTACTTTTTCAGGACTTGGCGGCGCTTACACTGCACAAGCGGAGGCTCTTCAAGCCAGTTACACAACACCTACAGCAACATAACATCCCATACAGCTGGGGCCACCCCTTACGCCTCATCTTCAAAGTGGGAAACAAGCAGCACCAACTCCGTTCAGTCTCTGAGGCCTGCACTTTGCTAGGTATAGAAGCACCTACGGACGAGGCCGAGGCCCAAGGATCTGCTCCGGAGACGGAGGGGCGAAGGCCGCAATGGACTCAACAGCGCAGGAGGAGGCGAGTCAAGAAACCCCTGGTGACGGAAATCGAGGTGGGACAGCGTGCGGCGGTGAAGGCAGTGGCTACAGACGGCAGTGCAGGCCCCACGGGGTGAAAGTCTCAGCAACCCCGAGTGTCTGAATTGTGCGTACTGGCCGCATGGCCGTTGGCGGGAGGATGCTCCCGGAAAGACTAGTAAGACTACCTTACTTTCCCTTTCTTTTTTTTTTCCTATTTATACCTGGATGAGAGACAATGACACGTTGCAGTTGGGGGGGATGGGGGGGGAAGTTTCAGTCGGGGTGCGTTTCTTAGTGTTGTGCGGGGGTGGGAGATGGGATGGGAATGTGGTTCATGGTCCGATGGTGGAGTGGTATGTCTGCCTCCCTGGGGAGGGGTTGGTGGAGGATGGATGAGGTGGGTTGGTCCCCCGGATGGGACACTGTGGTCGCTACTTTAATGGCTACTTGTCGGATTTTTGTTTCCCTGAATGGCTCCAGTTGTCTTTGTGGTTCTTACCCTAAACGTGAGGGGGCTGAATAATCCGGTGAAGCGTAAAGCAGTTCTCTTGCTCTTAGAGCAGTCCAAGGCAGACATTTGTCTCCTACAGGAGACGCACCTTCTTGCAAGAGACTGTCATCGTCTCCAATCTAGCAAGTTTCCTTTGCAGTTCTTTTTCTCATGCACAGAGAAGAAGGCGGGGGTGGCAATCCTGGTGGCTCGCAAATTTAAGGGAAAGGCGCTGGGTAAGATAGCGGATATTAAGGGTAGGCTGTTGGTTTATAGGTTTGCACTGGGAGACTTGACATACACGATCGGCTCGATCTACGGGCCTAATGAAGGCCAGGAAAAGTTTCTGCACAAGGCGCTCACAGGGGCCACTGCCACCATAGACCGTCACCTTTTGCTGGGGGGGGACCTGAACTTGGTTTTCGATAACCTACGGGATCGGTCCTGTCAGCGATCTAGTCAGGTGGGTGCTTTGTCAGCAGCGGGCCTGGCCAGACTGCGGGACCTGGGGCTAGTGGACACTTGGCGCAAGCTTCATCCAGGGTCGACTGACTACACACACTTCTCAGCGGCACATAAAACGTATGCGCGACTAGATTACCTGCTTGTCTCCACAGCGGCGCAATCGCTCATCACCAGTGTAGAGATCGGTACAGCGTCCCTCTCGGATCATGCCCCAGTCACAGTCTCTCTCACTGGGCCGACGGGCCCGAGGGTGGGCAGGGTGTGGTGACTGCGGGACTCGCTGCTCTCCAACACCGGGGCGGTCTCCAAGATTCAAGGAGCCATAAAACACTACTTGTCCCATAATAGTAATGAGGACACTAAACTGGCTACTCAATGGGCTGCGCTCAAGGCTGTACCGCGGGGTGAATTTATCTCGATCTCAACTGCGGAGAATATAGAACGTCAGGTCAAGAGGGATGAGCTCATCCAGAAGACAAGGGAACTAGAACAAATACATAGAAGGCAGTGGCGGCTGGTGGAATTTGAACCTGGTGGGGCTATTGAAGTAGGCATCAACGAACGGGAGCGAGCGAGCGAAGCGAGCGAGCCCGACGGCAATAAGGGGGGTGTGGGGGGGTTCTCCCCCCGCGAAGAAAATTTTAAAAAATTGCCATTTTTTGGTGCAATTTTCCGCACTATTTCTGTGATAAATGGACTGAAAAATCAGTTCTTCTAGGCATTCATAAAAGAAAACTCATACATTATTTCAGAGAATTTCTGTGTTGCCAAGCAAGACTGACTTCTGAAGAGGGCCAGGGTACTAAGCCAGGTTGCACATCCAAAAAGAAACACACTTGTAATTTTGTTCCTACCAAAAATGACGGCTGGCCATTTCCTTTTCTGCATCAGCTATTCAACGTCGTTGATTGCCCAGTAATCATTATGACATATTTCTTATACATTTAGCTATTTAATATCAATTTGAAACAAACATTGAATTTTTAGGAAGTCAGCAAAAGCTTTGATTTTTGAGCAAGGCAATTTTGCAAAATAATTAAGTAAATATTGTATTTAAAATAGTTCATATAGCTCTCTGAAGCCCTTGGGTCTATCAGTATTTAAGAAAACCACTAAATACAAATAAGTTAGGAAATGAGTGTAATATGCATTGCTTATAATATAAGAAATATCAATTAAAAATCTTTCATTTATTTAAGAAAGAACAAAAACGTTATTTGCAGAAGCAGGCTAGGTAAGAATGTTTTACTTTATTTTTAAATACTTTGCATGCCACCCTCAGGCCCTTGTGGCAGTCAGTATAGTAGAAAATGGCTACATAAAAATAAAATATGAAAATAAATAAATGTATATTTTAAGAAATATCCCTTCAAAACCAATATGATATTTGTAAACACAAACAAAATTATTTTAAATAATACTATGCAAATTGTTTGAATGCCACTCTCAGGTCCTTGTGCCCTTCAGCCAGCACAGCAGAAAAAGTTAAACAAAAAGAAATTATGGAAATAAATAAATGTACATTCTAGTGTGGTGATGCGGACACCAGCACTAGTATGACCACTAATGAGTGGTACTTGACAGGACTACAAATGTGAAAGTGAATGCTCTTCAAATTTTTAAAAAATGTATCTTTTTAACAGTTGAAAGCTTTGACATTATCAAGTCAAAATATAGCCCTGCACTAAGACTTTATTAAACATAGAAGGAGGGAGCGGCTGACACCTCCACCTGAATAGGGCTATGCCTATTCCAACACAAATAGCTATATAACCGCCTGTAGTGTGCCTGGAGCCAGAGAAGAAAGGGCAGGGTCCTTTTGAGGATCAAAGACAGCTGTCTTTTGTTGTCTCCCACACTTCAAAGACACATTTTGGTATTAGTACTGGACCTCGCTGTGACATCCCCAAATTGGTTCACTTTGGGGTCTGGAGGAGACTCTGCAACTATGATGTACAACGCTGCTAGGAAGGACTGCCCCTTTGTCACTTGCTTTGCTGTACTGCCTATGCACTCTGCTCAGCTATGTTGGCCTGCTCCCTGCTACCTCTGCAATGAGGGACAACTGGGCCTCTATATCCTACAAGTTCCCAAGAACTTGTTAGCTTTCCTCCTGTTATGGAAGAATCAGGGCTATTTGTATGTTATTGGGCCACTTTTCTGACTGACTTTTTCGGCCCTCCTTTGAGGGAGAATGATTGGAGGTGACTCCAGCCCATTATCCTTCTAGTGCAGGGATTAGAACTATAAACAGGGCCTATTCATAAGGCACAGTAATGCACTTTCGTACCCTTTTGCTTAGATCAGGGCTTATAAACTTAAGCTAGGGGATAGATTCATTAGTATTAGTGATAATCCGTCCTTTTGCAAGAGTGTTAGTATACCTTCTATGGAGTTATGCTTATTTCGGGCCTTGTAGGCCTCAAAAGGGAGAGACTCCATCTTGCTTTCTGCCCCGGCAGCTTGAGATGCTTCTAGGTCAAGTGTAATGTTTTAGTTTCGAAGTGTTGTTCGCTTGGAGAGAACCGGCTCAGGCTGTCCCTTATCGAAAGACTGTATTTTTCTCCACTCCGAAGACACAACATCAGGCCGGCCGGCTGGGAACATGTCCTTGGTACGGGGAGGTACAAAAATTTGGTGGGCGGCAGGTTACTGGCCTTAACTTTCCATGAAAGGACAAGCTTCCATATTAGCAAAAGCGTTAGGCTGTGATGAGTCAGTCAGTCTGTAGGCGGCAGCTAGCCGTTAGCATCAATGCCATTAATTATTTCCAGGCAGACAGTCGCCATTTTGAAGTCCGAGAAAGATCATGAGGCTGATACTCTCTGAGAAAGATTGAAGAGGAGAGAGGAGTAGTGCGGAGCGATCGGAGACAGAGAGAGACAGCAGCTAATAAAGAGGAAGGTTCCAGTGACTTGGAGAGAAGCGGAAGAGACCGAGCATAGCGGTGCAGACGTGTACTCGTGACTGCTGAGGTGTGATTCCGAGACGAGCCAAGGCACAGACGAGAAGGGAACCTAAATGACTGTCGAACCCCGACTTCGTGCTCATAAGGTGACCTCTGCCCCACTTTGCATAGTGTGTACATTCTAACCTTTCACTTTTCTTTGCAGGATATATGTTATAGTATAGTGCTGTGTTTATAATCATTGTAATAAAATACCCCAGTTCTTAGTGAACCAACATGTGCCTTGTATTCTTGTTCAATCAGGGTAACCTGGTCTTCTAGTCAGACATCATTTTCATGAACGGATGTAAATCCCGGTCAGGTAAGAGGTGACTGAATAATGAGGGAGAGAGGGACCATTCGATGCTGAGAGCAGAAGGTACATGATTCAATTTGGCAAGTTGTGCTAATTCCTGTTATTGTAGTATCACCCCGAGTAGCCAATGAGAGATTCCTTCCAAAGGTATTCATAGGAGAGTGATCGTCGTTGGTAAGCAGCATTAATGAGAGCACCAGGGGGGACACTGGTGTGTAGATCCGCCGGATTGCGGATCGGGCTGCGAGTGAGAGAACACTGGGGTGGATACCAGTGTCTAGGGCCTCCGGATTGTGAACCGGATTGGAAGGAAGAGAGCACTAGGGCTGCAGCCTAGTGCGTAAGGCACGCCGGATTGCGTGTCAAGTGAGCACTGATGGTGATCAGTGTGTAATGGTAAATAATCAGAACTGCCCCAGGGTAGATTAGTCTGGGCCTAAGTTGCCGTGAGACTAGCTGGTATGAGTGGGATATTGTAGAAAACCTATGTGTGTGTATAGCTATTTCCCCATCCTTAGGTACGAGATATAAATATATATATGTACATACCTATTGTAAATACGTTCTAAGGAGGGAGGTGATTACGTTCCGACTGGGTTGGAGGTGCTCTAAGGAGCTGATCCCATCTGGTTCGAAAATCCGGTCGTTACAGCCACCAGACACATTCACATTGTCTAGCGCCTGCTGTGTTGGCGCTCAGTCACCTTTTGCTAGTAGTCGTACTCGACACTGCTGTTTCTGAAGATACCGTAGCGGTGTAGACCTTTACCCTCAGTCAGCGCCGGGAGCACCGAGTGGCGTGAGCGCATTCTGGTTGCCTAGCAACACAACGATCTGAGCTCGCTCTCTCCAGGCTCTTTGGGCCGAAGATTCACAAGACTGCATCTACTGCGGCTGAACACCAGTCCTGCCTGCCTCTGTACCTCTTACCAACACGAGCTCCATGTGTGAGGCCCACCAACACAGCAGTATGGGGCCACAGACCTGCCTGTGCTCCAGTGGCCAAGCCAGAGCCCAACTCCTCTTCCTACCACGTGGACCCCGTGTGCGAGACCGCCGACAACGAGAGCAGTGACTCCAAGCCCCAGGTACTGTCCCGAAGGCCTGTGCAGGCTAACATCAACCCCTATTGCATTGAAAACCTTTTCGAGGCGGAGGAGGCCGGTGGGCTCATTTGAGGATTACTGTAACTCCCTTAAAGGTTCCTGAGCACTGTGATGAGCTATTAACGTTACTAGCACTGGCATAACTCTTGATAGACTATTGAATTGCTGTCCTTTAGGCCTGGTTTTAATTACATAAAGATGGTCTATTTTTCTAGAACTAGTGTGGAGTGTTTTGCCTTGTCTTTCACTGTTACTTTACTATGCGTTGCAGAAATACTTTACACAATGCCTCTTTTATAAGCCTCCTCTGTGCCAAGCTACCAGACGAGGAGCACAGGTAATCTTGCATCTGAATTAACCTGAGTGGTGGTGGGTATTGCTTGGCTTAGGTGTATACCTTAGCCAAACAAAAAACACATTTGTAACTGACACATTCAGCAGCGCCTGCTGCTGCACGTTGCCTGCTATCATTCCGAGCTGCAACGTGCAAGTGGAGGAGGCAGCAGCTTATCAGATTTCACCTGGGCCCATAACAAAGCCGAAGTTAAAGGGCCAAGGAGATATCTGGAGCCTCAAACCTAAAAGCAAATGCCTCGACCAATGGGAAACAGCTTCCCTCTTCATGCTGGACCTCTCAGCCGCCTTCAACACCGTTTCCCACCACACCCTCTGCACAAGATTCCACGATGCCAGCATCCGGAACAAAGCCCTGGATGGATCTGCTCCTTCCTCACCGGCCGAACACAGAGAGTACGATTTCCACCATTCAACTGAAAACCCACAGAGATCAGCTGCAAAGGGTCTCAAGGCTCCTCCCTGAGCCCCAAGCTCTTCAGGCCCCATTTGCAGCCATCGTCAAGAACCACAGACTCAACATTGTCTGCTACGCCGATAACATCCAGCTGATTCTCTACCTCACAGAAGAACCCACAGCTGCCAAGAGCAACTTCCACAACAGGATAAATGCAGTCTCCACCAGGAGGAAGGACAGCTGCCTCAAGCTTAACTAACTCAAACAAGACCTAAGGCCTCAACCTGGGATCCACCCCCAAGTGTTGCCACTCCCTCTGCCTTGGTTGACTCTTGGTGGCCCAGGAAGAGGGGGTCTGCAGCACTTGGAACCCCCCCTCCCCCACACGCCCACTGACTACGTGCGAAACCTTGGCAACCTCCTGGACTTCTCTCTCTCAATAAACCACCAAATCAATGTTGTTTATTCCTCCTATTTCCACATGCTCTATCTACTTCATGAAATCTTCCAGTTTGCCCCCAGTGAGTACAACAACACTGTCACCCATGAGCTTGTCAGCACTCTATCCAGCACCACCCAGAAACTCCATAAGAAACTGCTGAACATCAAGAACACCTCCGCCAAACTCATCCTGAACATCCCACGCTGCAGCCACATCACGGGCCACCTGAGAAGGGAAATATCCAATACAACGCATGCCAACACAACGCAAGTACCATTATATCGCAATGCTATTACAATGCATAGCATTACAATGTAAAGCATTATAATGCATATACTTTTACCACACATGCCTTTACATGAATTTCTTTGTATAGGCAAGCATGGTAAAAGCATATGTGTTTTACATGTAAGTATAAGGTAAGTATAGGGTTTAGGGTGGGTTTGGGTTTTGAGGTCTAGGGGTATAGGTTTGGGTTACCAAGGTTAATTTTAGGGTTCAGGATGGGTATATGTTTTGGGGTGCCAAGGTTCATTTTAGGATTCAGGGTGGGTTTGGATTTTAGGGTGCACAGGGTAATTTTAGGACTCGGACAAATTTGGATTTTGTGGTGCCAAGGGTAATTTAAAGTTTTAGGGTTTGGGGTTGTAAGGGTAATTTTAGGGTTTAGGGTTGGTTTTGGTTTTGGGGTGGTAAGGGTAATTTTAGGGTTTAGGGGGTATGGGTATTAGGGTGGTAAGGGTAATTTTAGAATTTTAAGGGGGTAGGGCTATTGGCACTGGTACAAAGGGTAATTTTGGGGTTGCCTGGGGGTATTAATATATATATATATATATATATATATATATATATATATATATATATATATATATATATATATATATACACACATAATGGCATGCGTGGTAAAGGCATATGCATGGTAAAAGTGTGCTTTGCAATGGTAATGTGTTGTAACAGCACTTGTGTTGTTACAACCATATTATAATGGCATTCTTTATGTTGCCATGCGATGTAACGTCATATATTCCCTGAGAGACCTTCTCTTGCTATCTTTCAACAAAAGAATTACCTTAGCTCAAGCGCCTCACGCATGCCTACAAATCCCTCCACAACGCCAGACATACATAGCTCAACCACCACTTCTGCTTCTACACTCTCCCCTGACATCTCCACTCCGCCCAACTGGCGCAGGCCACCATCACACATCTGTAGACCAGTGCTGGAGAAAGATCCTTGTCTAAACTTCTGGAACGTCCTGCCTCTGCACCTCAGGCAATCACCATCACGTCCGCAATTAAGGAAGGACCTCAAGACTTGGCTCGTCAAATCAATCGCAGATCCCCTCCCCTCAACCCCCCACACACAGCGCCTTGAGACCCTACGGGTGAGTAGTCTTGCTTTAAATAGTAATTGATTTGAAGCAATGGAGCAGAAAGAAAGGCTTAAAGCTTATCACATCATAAGACGCTTGCTTTTAAATTTGTATTTGCAAACATTTTAAATTTAAATACCACTATTTTGTTTCTATTTCATTTTATAGTGCTACTCATTAACATGTATGGTGTCAAAGCGCTTTAGATCACATGTACACATATATTGACAATAAATGAAGAGTGTAAATGTGTAGGCATTTATATAGCGCACTGCTACCCGTAGGCGTCCTGGCGCTTCGACCGCCGCGAAACCCTTCCTGGCTTCCCTGAGAGATGGTCCCTTAATGGGTATCTCCAGGGTGAGGCCAGGCATCCCCGGCGGTCTGGGGGGCCGTTAGTGAAGATGAGGCAAGCTAATGCCCAGAGTTGCCGAGTGTGATCGCTGATCAGAGTGGGCACCGAGGCGAGAGAATTATCGAGTCCGCTGACCCTGGTCCAGAAACCTGCCGCGCCGGGAATCGAACCCTGGTCCCGGGCCGTCCTCTGCTCTCGGGTCTGCCGCCTCTAACCAGTGAGCCACACTACTTCACTAAATCAATGTACAGGTTGTGTAACAAAAGTAAGTAACCGTTACAAGGTTGAAGAGTTGCATGCTGTTTATAGCTCACTGTGCTATATGGGAAGGATTAAAATGTATGGACTGTACATAACCAAATGAGCTCTGTATTCAAAGCAGTAACCCACTTATCTAGTTTCATAAAATAAAAATCTGTCATCTGCATATTACATAGCATTTAGCATGAAGTGCACTGCATGAGACACATTAACCCTTGCAAGTTTATTTAAATGCACTCATGAGTCATGATACTAGACTAGAGTGTGCTATATGTTAAAATAATTACAAAGTAGTATATTTAAATAATGGAAATATTGCAAAAATAATTTAAAAGAACAATAATTAATACTTCACACTTACCGCAGTTATCAGGCAGCTTCAGGAGAAGTGTGGCTCAGGGGTTAGAGGCGGCAGACCCGGAAGCTGAGATCGGCCCTGGACCAGGGTTCAATTCCGCGCCCCGACGGGGGTTGGGCTCAATAATTCCACGGACTCGACAATTCTCGCTCCGGTGCCTACTCGACTCACGGGTTCACACTCTGCGACTCTGGGCAATAGCTTGCTTAATCTCCACAACGGCCCCTCGCGGCGGGATGCCTGGCTTTCACCTTGTGGATACCCTGCCAGGGTATCTCACAGGGGAATACCAGGACGGGTTCCCTAAGCAAGCGCATAGATGCCTGCGATGTGGGCGATTTGCGCTATATAAATACATGTACATTTACATGTACATTTGTCTCAGCCGGTTGATGCTAGTTGCTGGCTGGCTGTGCTTCTCCTTTTGTTGTCCAGCAGCTACTGGCTCAGAGAGAGCTGAAACAGTAAAGCTTTCACTTTCAGGATGAAAGTGAAAGCTCTTCTCAGTGCAGCAAGTGACACCACGTCACAGGGTCATGAGTTAAGTCTCATGACTCTGTGACATAAATAAAATGCTTACAGCGTTTTCTTTTTTTTTAAAATAAAGTTAAACGTTTATATACAATAATCATTCAGTGTAATGATCATTTTATTTTTTAAAATGACCTTTCCCAAATGAGTCGTTTTTGAGATGGCTGGGGTCAGTTATGCATGACCAGTACTGGAGAACAACTGTATACAGGTGAATAACTTGTTTTTCCTATATGGCGAGGTAGCACACAAGCTTTAAAGTGCTTCCTTTCGTTGGTTCCAAAATTTATGAGATTGTCAGAAAACGTACCGTTTCTTTGTAGATGGGTAACACTCGAGCAGCAAAATGCTATTTTGCATTTAGCAACAAATATCCTTGCAAAGGACCTGCCACCAACTCCAGTACAAAAACAGTATTTCTTTGTTGCAGTGACACAGTATGGGAGTGCAGTGGTTCAAGATGAGACTAAAAAGGCACCTACATGTAGGAAAATTGCAATGGATGTGAGGAGACTAGCACAAGGAGAGGAAGCAATTTTGCTACTCAACAGCATCTATGAGAACTTGGGAAGTGAGAGAAAGAGTGAGGGAGGGAAGAAAAAAAGACAGAAATGAAGGGTAACGAGATAAGGGGAAGAGAGTACTTGATGTTATTTCATAACTTTTAGCTTCAAAAGACGAAGGAGGAAAAGCGTTAACCAAGTATTGACAATTTAGCTGGTGCACGATAAAAATAAGTAATTGGCACGCAAATAACATTAGCCCTTTTAGCCTCTTAAATGGGACACATTTTATCGAATGAGCAAGATGAAAGATTGTTTAACCTTGGTCGAGACACTAAGTTTAACCCTACCAAAAGCCATGTGCTGTTTGACCAGTTAAAAGACAGAAGATGACGAAAAACACGCAGACTTCACCCGCCTTTACCCTAACCATTTTACCAATTTCTTACTGTGAGGCTGTCTCAGGAGCAAATCGGCTTCCTCCATTAACGCACGGATTAATCATTTGTAATCTTTGTAACACGTTGTCCTACTCTTCCTCATTACACTCCTTAGCATCGACTTTTTTGCCCTACCTGGAAAGGTGTCTAAAATGCATAAAATAAAACATCCCCACCCCCTCCAGTGACGACTAATGAAAGGGTCGGGTGAAGGTGTACTCGTCATCATTCCCAATCCCCAGCCTTCAATGCAGCCTCGGGCTTACACTGTACCCGCCCGAGGCTGCTTTAAATTTATGATGCTGCCTTGCGTCATTTCTAGGCGGGCCCCAAAAGGGCCATTCTTTATATTCCCGGGCTGGCACTTAAAGCGCCCGGTGTTTATACTCCGGCAGTAAGGCTGTAGCATTAAATTGTGACACATGCGCAAAAGCGAATGTGTCACAAATCACCCCACACGCTGCCTCCATTTCCTGCCTGGCCTGCCTGCTGCTGCAGTGACGCTCGCTCGAGTGCGTCCTAAACTGATGGCAGGCAGGCAGGCAGGCAACAGGATGTCACGGGCCGGGGCTTTGATCAGCACTGCAGTGCGGCTCGGGATTTAAAATGCCTGGTAAGTAACATTCTTACTTAGCATTTTAAATCCCTGGCTTGCTCTATGCCGGCCGAGTCAATAGGGAGGGCGGAGCCCCGCCGCCCTTGAAGGAAAACCGCCGCTGATAGAAGGACAGGTGCCCCAAGGATTTGGCGCCAATTGAAGGCTGCTCGCCAGCAGCTGGCGGCGCTGGACATGGATAGGGCAGAGTATGCTGCCTTAAGGTCGAAACATGCATTCTATACAGGTGGTGACAGATGCGGGCGGCTGCTGGCACATAAGCTGCGCACAGTCACCCAGAAACGGGAGGTCAAGGAACTGAAGGGGAGAGATGGTACCTGTGTCACCGGAGATCGGGCGATAGCAGGTGCTTTTAGCGACTTCTATGCTACCCTGTATGAGGCGGCCCCACCCGACCCGGAGGCGGAAATGGCCTTCTTGGAGTCAGTCCAGTTACCGTCCCTCACTCAGGAACAATCTGAGGGACTGGAGAAGGATATCCGCATAGAAGAAGTTATCTCGGCGATTTCCCGACTTAAACTTGGCAAGGCACCGGGACCTGACGGCTTCCCGGCGTCCTTCTATAAAACCTTTTGTGCCCAATTGGCGCCGCTGCTGGCCAACCTCTTTACTTCTTTCACGGAGGATGGGGGGATCCCTGGGGAATTACTCGAGGCATCCATTGCAGTCATACCCAAACCAGGCAAGGACCTCACTGACTGCGGGGCATATAGGCCCATCTCCCTCCTGAATGTGGACCTCAAGCTCAATACCGGGATCCTCGCCTCCAGACTGGGCCCTTGCATGGGGGGTCTCATTCAGCCAGATCAGTCGGGCTTTATACCGGAGCGTCAGACCTCCGATAACACTAAACGAGCCCTTCACCTCATTGAGAAAGCATCCCGCACGCAGGGCGAGTACATGATGTTGGCCATCGATGCGGAGAAGGCCTTTGACAGGGTGCACTGGCCCTACCTTGAGAAGGTGTTGGTGAAGGCCGGACTGGGGCCCAAGTTCCGGACCAGAGTGATGAACTGCTATAAGTTCCCCTCCGCCACGGTCAGGGTTAATAGCTTATCCTCCCCCCGATTCCAGATCGAACGAGGCACCAGGCAGGGGTGCCCACTATCCCCTCTATTATTTGCCCTTTATATGGAACCACTAGCACAGCTACTCCGAACAGACCTGGAGGTGAAGGGGATTAAATTTGGAGCGGACGAGCACGTCGTAAGTCTCTACGCTGATGACGTCTTGCTGTCCTTTGCCGAACCCCGGAGTTCTCTCCCCGCATGCATGGTTGACCAAGAGAGGTTTGGCAACGTATCTGGCTTTAAAGTCAATATGACGAAGTCAGTGGCCCTTGATCTGTCTCTGTCCTCGGGCACGCGCTCTGAGCTACAGGGTAATTTCCCCTTGCAGTGGGCAACTGATGCAGTTCCGTATCTTGGCATCAAACTTTCTTCCTCCTTACAGACCACGGTGGAAGTCAACTACACTCACCTACGGCAGACGGTCAGACGGGAGTTGGGACAGTGGAAACATTACCCACTGTCATGGCTGGGCAGGGTGGCAGCGATCAAAATGACTGTTCTCCCCCAGATCCTTTACATCTTTCGCACTATTCCCATCGCTCCCCCCAAAGGCTGGAGCAAGCTGATGCAGTCGGAGCTCTCACAATTCATATGGAATGGTAGGAAGCCGCGCCTGAAAGCCCAGATTGCGATGCTTGCCCCAGAGCAAGGAGGGATTGGGATTCCGAACCTGGACGCATACTTTCAGGCTGCGCAGCTACGTTACATGGCGGAATGGGTCCAATGGGAGTCAGGGAAGCACTGGTTGTTCCAGGACCAAGCAGTTGCTGGAAGGACATTGCAAGAGGTCCCGTTCATGCACAAGATTCATAGGCCCCACAACCTTTACGCGTCCTTCATCACTCGCGTCCCGCTGGAGATTTGGGATCGGGTTGGGGTTGCACTCGGCCTCACCACCTTGCCATCACCACTTACCCCCATCCTTGATAACCCTGACTTTCAACCGGGGATGGACGGGAAGGCCTTCGAACGCTGCAAACCGGCTGGTTGTCGCTCCCTTTGCCACGTGTATGGCCCCGAAGGTATAGTCCCCTTTTCGCAGCTCCGCCAGGAATTCGGCCTCCCAGAATCCGAGAGGCACCGCTACTTCCAGGTCAGGCACTGGGCTCTTAGCGCGGCGGTGAGACCGGGGGCGGACAGGCGGCTGACGGATTTCGAACGCTGGTTGATCACGCGCAAGTCTGACAAGCAACTAATCTCTGACCTGTAGAAAATGCTCACACACCAACATAGGTACGCTTACAGCGCGAGCAGGGCACGCTGGGAGAGAGAACTGGGGAGGTCCTTCACACACAAGGAGTGGGAAGGGATATATTATAGAGCGCGACACTCAGCTTACCATATGGGGCTCACAGACACTCTCACGAAGGTGGTGACCTATTGGTATTACACACCGGAGCGGCTATACGAAATGGACAGAAGCAAGGACCCCTTATGCTGGCGGGGATGCGGGCAACTGGGTACCCTCACGCGCGTACTCTGGGAGTGTAGACTGGTGCAGGAATATTGGCGTCAGGTACTGGATGATGTTGACACCCACTTTGACACCGAAATCCCACGCTTCCCTTCATATGTCATTCTGGGGCTCCCCAACGCACTGACCTACCCCTTACGATCACGAAGGGGATGCTTCATGGCCATAGCAATAGGCTCGGCGCTGCAGAATATCCTGGCACATTGGCGCTCGGCCACTACTCCCACGCACCTGGGCTGGCTCCACCGACTGTGGATGGTCTTGGGTATGGAAAGGCTTTCTCTAAATAGAGCGGGTGAAGGGGCGAAGTATGCTGAACTTTGGCAGCCGTTTCTGGCCCTTCTGTCCTCGGAGTTCGTGGAGGTAACATGCCCGAGATACCTTAGATTATTGAGGTTCACAGAGACAGACCGGGAAGGGAAGGACACCAAATCCGTCTGTTAGGTTGTTAGACGAGGTTGTAATACCAATTGGAACGAGACCATGGACCAAGGGGGAGGGTGAGGGAGGGCATGGCGGGGCCGGGAATGTGGGGGGGGGGGGTTCACGGGGTTGGCGGGAACCGGGGAGGGGGAGGGTTTGGTTTCTTGGGTATTGGGAGGGGGTTGGGGTTTGTTGTTTAAGGAGTGTGTCGACCACCGGAATTGTACGGCTCTTGGGGCGGGCTCCGAGCCGCTAATGCAAAAGGAGGTTTAGGTCTATTGAGGGGACGGTAGCGGTCATGACAAAGCACTGCAACGCTTGAAACGCGGCCGGCCCATGACGGGTTGTAGGCGGTTTGCTGTGTATAATTTCGCTTCTGGAAACGCAGTATCATCCTGGCCTCCCTTTCTGTACTTGAACCCTAGTTTTGTAACGAACTGCTTGGCAACCGCTCATACTTGTTTGTTGATCATTCTGTGTTGACATGCTCAATAAAAGATATTTAATACTAAAACATGTCGAGTAAGGTGTCATACGAATTGGAATACTAACCCCTCGCCAACTCTGGCGACGGGTTAGTATTCCACCCTTCTAGAGGGGCACGACATGTATGTAACTGTGAACCCCGGTTAAAGTTAACTCAAGCCTCAGCATCACAAAATGGATGCTGCCACCACAGACACAAGTCTGACCTCCTGCTGCTGGGAGTCCTTCCAGCAAGGAGAGCTTGGACAAAGGGTTTCCTGTCAGGGGCGGTGCTATTACCATCCCAGACAGGGTTTTGTGTATCCCAGGTAGGCATGGCTTTAGAGGAAGGTGACTGCAAGTGGCACCCCGGTGCTCACTGTGCATATGCCGGCTTGAACCAGTTCCAGGGGCACACCAGTCCCTGAGCTGGGGAAAGTCCGGACAGGGGAGAGGGGTGTAACCACCCCTTTCCTGGTCCCACCCATGGGCAGGACCTAGTCGCGTGCCAGCCCCTTTCTTTAGAATAAAGGTAGGTGCGGGGACCCTTCCAAATTAGATCATCTTTGAATCCTGAAACTACTTTCTATGAAAGGAACTCTCGACTTCTTCTCAAGATTTCTCCCTTGTGACTAAGGAGTAGTCACCCTGCATCAGCGGGCACCAACTAAGTATCTTGCGGTTTACTGCACGTCCTTCCTCCGGAACCAGACCGACCAGCACGACGAGACCCGGACTCCCTGCCATCTCTGACCTCTACCTGCCTCTACAGCACAGCTGAGAACCGTGGGTGCGACGAGACCAGAGGAGCCGGCTATCATCAGAACCTGCACGACACTGACCCAGCACGACCGCCGAGGGACCCTTGAGTGGGTGCACTGGGGTAAGAGAAGCCCCAACCCCAAGCAGCAAGAGCACCGAAGTCCAGCCCCCCAGCATCCACCAGATCTGCGTGGGGCCCTATTGCTCCTGGGTTGCTTGCCACGTTGTCCGGTCACTTGCCCGTTGGCTAGTGACCCTCCAGACGAGGTCCTACGTTTGTTACACCGCTGGTCTAGCTCCTCTAGACTAGCCCTTGTCTCCTCTTGAAGGGGAACTTCCTCGGACCCTCCTGGTCCACTCCAAACGCCATTTTGTGTCGCCACGTGGGCTTGCCTTAGCCAAGGCTTGTTGCCTCCTTCAACGGATCCAGCATCGCCAGCAGCAGACATCCGACGTGGGACAGCTCGCAGACCTCCAGCCTGGTTGACATCAGTGCCCTGGTCCGTGCAGCAGCAGAATCCAGTGTCACCTCTTCACCTGGCTGAGTGACCTCGACCGGTGCCATCCTGGTGCCCACTTAATCACTGGCTAGTGATTCAGAACTCGGTCCCCTCTGCTTACAGGTATCCTTCTTCACTGATCCATCCTTGGATCAGCCCGGAACATCTTCACTGGCCGCCTGCCAGCAACTTCACTTCAGGCTCCTGGTTCATCAACGAGGATTCCCGACGACACTTGAACCCTATGCAGCCGCAGCCCCTGGGCTAGGTAAACCGAGTACCACGGTGCTCCAGGGTAGGACCACTCTCTAAGTGTCTAGATCCACTTTCGTTTTTGACCTACCTAGTCGGGTTCGCCCGAGAACACTAACTTTTCATTTACTAGCCTCCATAGACTTTGTCCCACATTGCGCGTAAGAGTTTCCACTCTGCACACGAAGTCCCTAGGCCTCCTGCTTCTAATCTAAGGGTTCAGCATTGTAGGCCCAGCGGTTCTAAAGCCTCTGAGAATAGTTACTTACCTGCTAGTAATTCGCATTCCACTTCCATAGTATATGGTTTGTCGTTCCCCTTCGGGCATTTGTGTAAATTGTGCGACTTTCAGTATTTCTTTAAGAGTTTTGTATTGTGCTTAGCGCCCTGTCCTCATAAAGAGTCCAGGGTTGTTGTGTTATAAATAAATATCCTTTTATTTTCATAACAACTTGTGTGGTGTCCTTTCACTTGGTGTTCAAGGGGTATATGTGGTGGTATAACAGCTGGCTTAACACGCCCTCTAGAGTTTAGCCTAAAGACTGCTCTTGTCCACGCTACTAGGATAGCTGGTCTATAAGGTTGACTTACAACCAATTATCAATAAGGGTCGTTTGGACTGATACATAGTGATCACTAGAATAGTGAGCACTGCATGTCAGGCCAACTTCTCACAGAGTGTTGAAGAAGAAGATGGAGATACTAGAGGAGGCAGGCTTAACGTTTAGGAAGGATAAGTAGGTTTGTTGTATCGGAAGAGGATGCACGCATGGTCTGAGAAGGTATTAGGCCCAAAAATGAATTGCTAGAGGTGACTAAAAATGCTCCTAACCTGAAGAATAAATATCAACTTTGTTATCTCCACAGATTTGTGGAGTACTATGGTAAGTGTGTACATATTTTTTTTTAAACATACCATGTCATTTAGGGACTGATAAAAAGGAGAGAAATGTGTATGTTCAGAAGAGTGTCAACCATAATTTCTTAATATCAAGTAGAGCATTATGAATGCTGTTGAAATGAAGTCTTACAACATTTGTGACTAAATTAATGCAGTTACTGCAAGGTCAGGATGCTGCGCTCATGAAATCTAAGGTGGGACATGGAAGGGTCCTGACCTTTGCCTCAAGAATCCTGAGGGGCGTGGAAGCCAGTTATTCTACAATTGAGTAAGAGGCATTAGTCTGCTGGTGGTGATTTCCATCATTTTTGCACTTTTGTGGTGTAATTTCGTTTACGTTGAGGACAGACCATACACCATTGACTGATCTGTTTTCCACAAAAGGGAATGGTAAGGTCATTCCTCCCATTTCCCAATGGATGTGTACAGATTGCAAGACCACTCATTTGATGTTAAGTAGCTACAAGATGTTAAAAATGTGAATGCTGACTGCTGTTTTGTCTTCTGGTTGTTGTAGATAATAATAAAGGAGGAGATGAGTGGTTAGAGACAGAAATTGATGTGGCATGTTTGGGGATGTAACAGAGGAGGAATGGTGTTAGAGACAGCTAGAGATGATGTGTTAATGAGGGTAAGGGAACATCTGACTAAACGATGGGCCAGAAAGCTGGGTGGAATCCTTGGTTCACGTGAGTACAATGCAATATCCAATGTGGAAGGAATTGTGAGAAGAGTGGAAAAGCTGATGGGTTCAACCGAACTTTTATGCTAATTGTAGGCTTTGTTATGAGGGTAATGGCAGAATGTACGGCATGAAAAGGAATGCTCGTGTTGACTTTTGGTAGCCAGGCAAGGACCAAGAAATAGAGGTACCTGAGGAACTGAAGGACTTTTGCTTGTGCAATGAATTAGAGCTAGAAGGACTGAGGAAGAAGGAAGACCAGCATGTCGGTGTGAAGCATTCTGCACCAGTGTTGCAAAATGTTTGATTATATTACATAAGATGGAGAGGATGTAGCATTACGGCTAGAGCAGTAGACCTCGAAGCTGGGGAACTGGGTTCGAGTCTCGGCAACAACGCTCAACATCCTGTGATTCTGGGCAAATCACTTAGGGCCAAATGTATGAAATTGTGGTTGTGCGATTCTCAAATAGCGATTTTTAGAGAATCGCTATTTTAAAATCGCAAAACGCTATGTATGTAGGATTTGCAAATAATTTTGCGAATCCTACATATTCCTTAATTGCGAATCGCAAATTGCAATTCGCAATTAAGGATTACCTCCCCATTCATTCCTATGGACCTAGAGGCCTATAGGAATGAATGGAAAGACATTCCCAATTTGCGATTCTCAATTAGAGAATCGCAAATTGAGAATGCAATTTCAAGGGTACCAGGGTGTCAAAGGGACACCCTGTTGCACCCTTGAAATGTACATGTGTGCACATGTGGCACACATGTATGTGCGCCACATGGCACTTTGAAAAATGCAAAAAAGTGCATTTTTCGATGAAATCACATATTACCACCAACCTAAATGGTAATTTGTGATTCCTTAAGGCCAAATTGCACTTTTTCTGTGCTTCTTACATTGCATTTAAGCAATAGCAATTTGCGATTCCTTTAATGCAATCGCAAAATAAGGAATCGCAAATTTTTTGATTCCTTATTTTGCTAGGCAGTTTTGCTTTCATACATACCACTGAGCCAAATTGCGATCGCAAACGCCAAAATTCTGCGAATTTCGGCATTTGCGATCGCAATTTGGAGTGATACATATGGCCCTTAATCTCCCTGTGCCTTACAAAAATGAATGTGTCTGTCTGTAATGAAACTGGTGCTCATGTAAAACTCTCTGATACCTGAAATCTTTGGGTCTAGTTTGCGCTATATAAAACTCTTTTTTTTAAAGTGGAGTGTGCGCTGTTCTGTGCTCTTTGGTGTACTTTTTCACGTATGTTTTATCAACTGGCTACACACTGCTTGGTCTGTTGTAGTTAGCATTGAATTAATATATTTCCTCATGATATTTATGCATTGTATTGTATTGTTGTAAGTTCCTTATGATAATTGTCAGCGTATTGTCTCTTCAATACCACTGGTAATTGGGGGTGGGGGTATATTTGGTCACTGTGGTAGAATGTCAGCGGGCTGTGGTTCCAAGAATCTGCTGACTAGAAAATCGGGAATGGGGAATGGTAATCCCGCCCTCATTGGCAAAAGACATGCATGCCTAAGGAAGACCTGATATTATGAAACATGGTTAAGGATGACGTTTCAACGTGAACATGTTGTTTTCTACAACAGCAGCTTCCCTGTTGTCAATGGCCATTCGAAGGGGCGTTCACATTGTGTACCCCTCTTCGTGTGCTCTACAATTGGGGTGCCCAAAGTAGCACTACAAGGGCTTGATCCATGTCAGATTTTAGGATGAATGATTCCAAAGTAGATTCATTGTTCGTACATTGGTCTTATGTAGATTCCCTGGAGCCCTGGCATGGATTCTTCCACTGTACACCAATATCAGACACTGCTGAATATATCAGATACTGCTGAATATATCAGGCACTGCTGATTATCCACACTTCCGCAGGGCTGGTCCAACCTTGAAGCATCTGTTCCCATCGTCATCTTTGTAAAATGCCTCTTTCTCAATCAAAATATAGCTGCCTGACCCCCTAATGTCCGCCTCTTGCCTTAGCACATCAGGTGCAGCTGACCTCTGCTAATGACTTGAACCTGCAGCTGCTGCTTCTGTACCTCTGACTGCCAGGGTCTGCCAGGGGTTAATAGCAGGAGGCTGGGGGCGTCTGAGGCACGCAGGCTGCAGGCTGACGATTAGGGGGACATGTCTAGGAGGTTAATTGCTTTAATTTCAGCGTCGCAGTGCAGGACGCGATGTACAACTAAACGTTCTTAGTTTAGCTTCTCTCTCACAGTTTTATTAGCTTTTCCACAAACTGCAATGACATAGACGAAAGTCTACAGTGGCCTCCTCTCTGGGGCTCGGTGAAAGGACATTCATGCACTCTGCTTCCCCTTCTTGCGCTCGGAGTATCACCACCAGTTTGGTTTCTAACAGCAGAAAGTGTGTCTTTCCACTATGGCAGACTACGGATACCTGCAGGGTGTGAATTATCAAAACAGGCGGGATTGGATCCCCATTTCGATAACAAGTTAGTAGAAGAAAGTTTTAATAGCTTTCTCTACCTCAAGGGCTCGGGGAGGGTCTCTACCCTTCTGGTGGTGGTGCCCGAAGGCGACCTACAGTCTTTGAGTGATGTTTAAGGACCAGTAGTGAGCATCTGGAGGTAAGCTGAGGGCCTCTGGTTTTGTCTAAGGACCATCTAGGGGTAGCGGAAGGTAGGTGGAGGTTACACTTGGGTCTGTATTGATCAATGGGTTGTTGCAATGCCGGCTGAGGTTATCTGTACGTATGTATGTGATGTTTCTATAGTACAAACCTAGCCAAAACTTGTTAAAAAGCCAGAAGTCAACTCTTTCCTAAATTGGCATAGCCTAGGGGCTGTCCTGATGGATACAGGGATGTTGTTCTAGATCCTGAATAGAGGAAATGGCCTTCTGTCTTGTTTTTTTTTCTCTTTTTTACACTTCTTAGTCTGCACTCTGATGGTGTCTGGGCTGTCATTATGCCGAGAACGACCAGGTGTAGTGAGTGTGTCTGTAAGATACGTGAAGGTGCTGGTCGTGATGACTTTTTAAAAGATACAGCTGGGTTTCAAGATGGCTCACAATGGGAGCCAATGGAGTTCTGTCACAATTGGGGTGATGTGACCATATTTACTCATGCCCTCTATGAGATGTGCTCCGGCATGTAAGGTGCCCTTATGGAGTGCCAGTGTGAAGTCTGGGAGGCCATGGAACTGGGTTTTACCAACCTCCATATTGAGTTGGAGGTCTTGAGCAGCAGTTCTTAAGTCATTTTCTGGAGGAAACGGTTTCACTTTCCTTTTTAAAAAAGCCAGCTGTTATTAGGCCTCCTTTGTTCTTTTGGCAATATATTCCTTGGGGGTGATTCTGGTGCCCAGGGTGAATCCAAGTGACTTGACACTTGGTGAAAGTTGGAATTTGAAGCCGTTAAGGGTCATGTCACTGAGCCATGTTTGTACTGTTTCTTGTTTGTTGTTATTGGCAAATAGCAGGAATTCCGTCTTAGTTCGGGTTGAGCTTCAGGTAGGCGCTGAACATCCAGATCTGGATGAAATGCAGGCAGTGTGCGAGGCATTGGAAGTCTGAAGCAGTGGAGACTTTCGAGTGAAGTTGAGTGTCATCGACACCTTGAGGAATCTTGATGCTGTCTGTGAGATGAGCAACTAGCGGCACCAACAGTCTTCATTTAGTGGTTCAAGATGACCGGGATAGTATAGAACCCTGGAGGACTTCGCAGGAGACAGGGGTCTTTTGGGACGGGTCCATGTGACCAAACTGAGGTCTGTTGGAAAGGCAGGAGAAAAACCTATAAAAGACGTTGCCGGTGAATCGAGGGTGTGTATGAGGGTATGATGGTCTTCTGTTTTGAAGACAGCAGAGAGGTCCATCAATATCAGGGGTAAGGGGAGGCATCATTTACGATGTGTAAAGTAACTCTCCCCGCTTCAGCATGATCTGATGCCAGACTGGTAGTTGTGCATGAGATGATTAGCATTAATGTGATTTTGGTGTTGAACACACATTGCTTTTTCAGTGATCTTACCGATGAATGGTAGGAAAGTGATGGGCCAGTAGTTGGCGAGGTCATCAGGGTATAGTGTAGGTTGCTATAGAAGTGGTAGGATTTGGCTTGTCTTGAGATAATCTGGAAAGATTCTATGGGTGAGGGGGGAATTGACAATGGTGAGTTGAGATGAGAGAGCATCGCCAGAGAAAGCTTTCATGAAGAACGAGGGTAAGATATCATCTTCATAAGAAGTGATTTTGAGGGAGTTGATTATATTGGCAAGATCTACAAGAGATAATGCTTTAAAGTATTTTTTTTTCAGTTTTATGCAAAAACAACAGTTGATGGACAGAATGCAGAACAATGTCATACATTCACCCCAGTACAGAGATCTGGGCCTAAATCCATCGTTTTTTTGCACTCCACACCACCCCAGTTCAGACATGGCCATATGCAAATCAGCCTTGACCCTGTGCCTCATGGGAACAGTCCAGCCCGAACTGCCAAGCCATGTCTTTCCTGGACCAGAATCAAGCATCCTCCAGGGTGGGACATGTACACATTGAACAATGTGGGGCTCAGGGACAAGCCAAAACTTTTAGGAATTCTTCCACTGAGACTGGGTCAAACGTAACAAGCTGAGGGCCAGGAACTAGGGACCGGGTGATGTCTGATGGACAGCTGAGGCCCCTAATAGTGAGATGATGGCCTCTAATTGATATTTGGGGTTCAAAGAAAGCCAGTTGGGGGTTTCTGAACATTACTGATGGGAGGCTGATGGAGTTTAAGAACTTCAAGAGCCGGTAGCAGGGATGTTACGAGGAGTCAGCCGGATCATTTTTTCTGTGTCAGGGCCTCTAATGGATCACGATCTGTAATTATTTTCAGATTGAGAAGGGCAGCAAGAAGGTAAGTACTTAAAAGCTCCCTGGTTCTAGGTGTGGGCATGTGCTGGTAAGAGGTGTCATAAAACAACAAATGGTGCTTAAAATTAATGTTTGCAAAAAAGAACAATTGATGGGCAGAATGCTGAACAATGTCAAACACTCACCCTCAGTAAAGATATATATAGCTGGGTCCAAACTGGGGTGACATGGTGAGCAAAGAAATGATGGATTTAACACAACTCAGTGACTGGGGGTGAATATATGTTCAGCATTCCAGCTATCATCTTTTTGTGTTGCTATAGTCACCGGAAGTGGGAAGGGTTTGGCCAAACATTGGTCCCATGCTCAATGTGGCACTGTATTCAAGGTAGCCTGGCTGATGAGGGGTGATACCTTAGAATCGGTCCCAGGATACTTGTTTCCGGTCCAGTGAAGATCTGGCCTCGCAGTTCAGGTTGGACCCTTCCCATGGGGAGCAGGGTCAAGACGGATTTGCAGTGGTTGGGTCCAAACTGACGTGGCATGGGGAGCAAAAAACCGATGGATTTAACCCAGATCTGTAACTGGGAATGAATGTTTGACAATGTTCAACATTACATCCATCATCTTTATGTGTTGCTATAGTTGCCCTAAGTGGGAAGGGTATGTCCAGACATGGCTCCTATGCTGAGTGTGATACTGGATTCAAGCTAGTCTGGCTGATGACAGGATGCTGGTTTCTAGCTTGCTGCGCTTTGCCATGCTTTGGGAGGCTTTCTGTTAGAGTCTATGTGAATAACTGGTCAGAATGGATCTACTTTTAAGCCTTCACTGAAATGATTGTGGGTAAAGAGACAGACTTCTGCATTGCATTTTGCTTTCCTCCATTGTGCTGTTATTGTCTGCAGCACATAGGGATACAGTCACACCATGTCATCTCCTTTGAATGTGCATCAATTTAATCTTGATGACTTGTCTCAGGAAATAAAAGCAGAATGTAGTATGTTAAAGGGCAGCTGGATAACACTGAATAATGCAAGGAAATACAAATTAAATTGCAGATTTTTTAAGATGCTAGATTTAGAGCCGGTGCAATGTTTCTGCGTTATTACGTCCACACAGAAATGCTGTTTTCTTGGTGTATGAGGAGCGCTCCAGCAGCACAACATCGTTTTGCCTTCAGCATCAAACACCCGTGCATCATTATTGGCGGCTTATTTATTACCTGGTCTGTATGTCATAGTCGAATATATTCATTAAAGGTGGGCTCAGAGAGCTGTTGCAATACAGAAAGTCCTTTGGAATCAGATGGCCAGATTATGTTGGAAGCAGGTGAACAGCCAGGCCCTTGCTAATGATACCTGTCAGTTTAGTGAGAAATTCTCATTCTCTTAGTTATACTACAAGCTCAAAACGTGCTTCCTCGCCTTCTACCTCCTCTTGCAGCCTGTCCTCACTTTTCACCTTTGAAGGATTGTGGGAGTTGGCAGGGAGGGTCCTCATCCTACACATGGTTTGTCCTACAGTGGAGATGGTACATCAACGTCAGTGTTTCATTCTTTTATTTTTAGGACACCATTTTAAGTTTTAGTCATATGTAAAGTTATATATTAGAATGCCTTATTGATTATTTCACTTGCCTTTTTATAGGCAGCACTTTGGTGTTTTAATGGCACTCAGAAGAGCTAGAACTGGAAAGAACCTCCCATGGCTAAAGGAGACATCTACCTGCTCCAAGTGTAGGTGAGCCATCAGGAGAGGTAGGTTAGCAGCAGACACAAACAGCAAGCACATTAGAATGGTAAACAAAAGTGAAGGCAAGACACTTTTTTTTATTTCAGCCCAGGGTGAACGATTTACTGGAAGATAACACAGAGCAGCCAATCACCAGTCCCCATACAACAGACAACATCAAAGACAAGACCTCAGCATGTGTGCAGGAAAACACCGGTGTTGCACAAAATGAGCAGGGCGAGGGAGTTTGGAAACGAGCACCAACGATTTGTGAGAACAACAATATAATAATAGTAAAAGCATTGGCTTTGGGAAGCCCTATCAGGCATCAGATGAGTCCAGTGAACTGAGGATGCTCAAGTGGACTACTTAATTCTGCTCCTTGTTGTGCCATGACAATTAGTTTTTGTGTTTAAGCATTTTTTCTAAAAAGATTTCAAAGAAACGAAGCCATTCTATACTAATTTTGATCAATGTATAGTGCTTAGATTTTTGTCACTTGTCACTATACTTGAACCAACTCCTCCTGACAGTGCCCTCCAGACACCCACCCGACCCAAGGCTCCCACCGCACCAGGAGGTGCCATATAATTTGCCCCATCACTCCCATGCCCCCCAGGCTCTGGCAATACTGATTACGCCCATGAATTTGATAACAACCAGATTTTTATCTTTCTTTTATCTTATCTTACCAATTTTTAGAATCCTCGGTCGACTGGATCTTTATTATCTGCTAAGAAGTGTAAAGGGGAAAACCCCAATTTGACCACATAATCAACCTGTTAAATTTTGTAACTCTAAAGGATTACTGACTCGGAAATCAAAGGTTAAGGGATTTATCACAAAGCCAAGAATAACTAAACATACAAACACCTCAACAAGAGGTTAAGAAAATAAATGGGCACTAATACAAACATAATCCTGCGCAAAAAGTCTAATCCAACTCAGAATAAGAAGAATAGTTAATTCTAAAAGCATCAGGCATCTAATGATTGCTCCAATCTCTGTTTTAGTTTTATGAGCCTAGAAAAGAAAAAGAATTAATCTATCCCTACACTGCCTCTAAAGTGACATTCCTACTTTGCATCATTCCAGGCAAGAGAGAAAAGGGTGTCAGTAGTGAGGACTTCCTTAGAAATACACTCACTTTGCATAGGTAAGTAGCCAAAGCTACAGAGCTCGTTCTAAGATGCTCCTTTTAGCCCCCCCTCTAGTCCTCATCTCCTCCACTCTCCGGGGCACTGTCCATAATACAAAATCACAAAACAGTATAAAACACCCTTTACACGCCCTTTCGGACAGGTCTTCTTTCTGTACTTTTCCATCGAAACTTCGACTTCATCCAAAAACCGTTTGGACGTCCTTGGGTCCCAGGCACCTTCTCCGCTGAAAGTATCATATCTACATTCCTGTACACTCCCATGGCGGCTTCTCCTACCATCCTAACTCCTAAAACAAAGGCTTATTCTGCCAAACGAGATGTATGTCCTTGCACCTGCAACAAGAAGCATGTGAGCGGAGCAACTTTGCACGCGCACACAAAATCTGCTGACTACCTTCAACTGAGAGCCTTCCCAAGGAAAATACATTTCAGGCCTACAATATTCAGCAAAAATAAGAAATCACGAATGTTGGAAATGAACCTTTTTGCAGGGTTATCCCCAAACTTTTTGCTTCTTCCTCCCTTATTTCTCCTGACCCGTGGCTGTTTGCAATAGGACTCTGGGCACTTTACCACTGCTGATCAGTGCTAAAGTGCATATGCTCTCTGTGTAAATTGCTATTGTGATTGGTTATCCATCATTGGCATATTTGTATTACCAAGAAGTCCCTAGTAAACTGCACTGAGAGTGCCAGGCCTGATGATTCAAATGCTACTAGTGGACCTGCAGCACTGATTGTGCCGCCAACATGAGTAGCCCTAAAATGGTGTCTCAGGTCTGCCACCGCAGTGCCTACGTGCAGTCTGTGAACAGCCATGTCCTCCTGGTCAGTGTCCCCACTGACCAGGCCTAACCCTTCCCTTTCTGTGCACATTGGTCACCCCTACAGGAGGCCCAAGGTACCCCCTTGGGCAGGGTGCAGTGTATGTGAAAGGTAGAGCATGTACTAGTGCAGGTGACATGCTCTGGTAGTGATTTACAGCCATTTTCGTTTTTCACTATTGTAAGGCTACCTTGCCCATAGGCTATCACGGGGAATGCTGGCTACAGTGGCTCCCACCATATCTTTCCATAGGAGCAAGGTAGGACATAAAAGTCTGGTATCCCTGAACTTAGAATTGAATAACACATCTTTTAGGAAAGGTGGTTTTTAAATCCTGTGTTTGAGAACAGCACTTTTAGAAAGTTGCTGTTCTCTTGTCTGACCTTTCTGTGTGCCTTGGCCTGTTTGTGAATTGACTGTCTGGTTTGAGAGTGACAGGGGCTGGTGAGCCCCCAGGAGGCTGGCTGAGTCAGCCCTATGCTGAATGACTGCATCTGCATCTTGAGTGGTGGGAGTGGATAGCACCTGGGCCTGAATAGAGCTGTGCCTGCCTTCCAAAATGCTGGCCTCACCTCCTGCTGGGCGGCTGACGACCCTGCCCCTCACTCTGAAAGGAAAGGAGAAGCCAGGAAAACAAAGTGCTCAAGGAACATCCAGAACTGGTTCAGACCGGGCTCAGAGCCCTCCTGCACAAAGGGAAAAAAGACTTTTAGGGGTATAAGTACGGACCCCTGACTACAGAAAATTAGATCATCCTGGAAACAAGAAGGAACCTCTGCCAAGGAGAAAACTGGAAGACTGAAGAAGGACTGCCCTGCTGTGTGATGTTGGACTGACCTGCAGTTGCTTTGCTGCCTAGGAGAGGGTAAAGACTTTGTTGTTGCTTTGTCCCCTGACTTGAAGGAATCTCCAAGGGCCTGTTGTGAGCTGGCTCCCTGTTTTGAAGTCCCAGGAACAAAAGGACTTCACCCCCAGCTTCCCTTAACTCTGCTGAGAGAGTTATGTCCTTCCTAGGGTGCTTGGGCCAGTTGTGGTGCCTCTGGAAGTTGCACCTGTGTTGGGGAGCTGGAAATCATGCTTTTAAAGAACTTTCTGCAAGTTTTGTCACAAACCCGGAAGAGCGAGAAAATTCCCGTCGCTACGAAGACCGAGATCGTCACAGCGCCTGTCGCTGCTGCCTAAAGACGTCGCACCCTTCGTTAGCGGGAAGATTTCCATCGCTGCGAGTATCGTCGCAGAGCCTGTCATCACTGAGTGAGATCGTCGCACCGCCACTTTGCGAGCTGTTTAACATCGCTGCGAACACCGTCGCAGAGCCATCGCTTCGAGGGGCCGCAAGAGGAGAAGATCGTCGCTAAGCCCTGGAGATCGTCGCATCAAACCTTTGCGAGAAAAAAACTTCCTACGGAACCTACGCACCGGAATCCATACAAGTCATCGCCTTCCTCCCCATACAGACCGGATTCATCACAACAAGTCTGCTGCTGCAGCGGGGCTGTCGCTAACGCCTCCCCAGGGTCTCAGGAGTACTGCATCGCTTGTTTTCTACCGCTACAGCTTCTGTGCTTGGAACTTTTTATCGCAAACAAAGGTACTGTGGCTAAAACGTGACGCAACTGTGGATCATTTTATCGCTAACCTTAAGAACACTTTGCAACCATATTCTTGAACTGTATATGTTGGATTTTTGTCGTTTTGGTCTTGTGTAGTTTAGATTAAATACCTTTATTTTTCTAAACTGTTGTGGAGTCAGTTTGTCGTGGTTTTACTGTGTTACTGTGAGTGTTCATACAAATACTTTACACATTGCCTTTGATAAGCCTTGACTGCTTGTGCCAAGCAACTAAGGGGGTGAGCAGGGGTTATCTCAGAGGATTTTCTCTTTACCCTGACTAGAAGCAAGGGTCCCTATTTGGACAGTGGTACCTACCTCTGCCAACTAGAGACCCCCAGTTCTAACAACAAATGGCCTTCTCTTGAACGTATATGCGATTAGGCCTTTACACATTTAGATCACACATTAATAGCATTACATCCATAAACATTTAATGCATTACATTTTCTTAGATGAATAAGCAAACCTACATGTGCAGACTTTAATATGGTGCACATTTAAATCTAATGCATCACTAATTCATTATGCATAATCTAGAAAACAGTTTCGAATAAACACTACATTAATGTTCATAAATGACATGATTACATTTCTATTCACACTAATATATGCTGCTTTACTACTACATTTCTAATGACTACACATTGTAGTGGCCTGGGTAAAGGGCACTAGGACCCTGCACCACGTGGCTTGACTGGGACTTGACACCGGACACCACATCCGGTCGAGGGGGAAGGAAGGGGATTACACAGAAAGAAGAGCACGAAGGCAGACGTGCCAAATGGCATCAGCGGCAACCATAAGCAATAAAGAATACTTAAAACCTTACCTGACTCTGGCGTGTTCCTGGGGGGCATGAGAACACGACACACGTTAATACATTCCTTTAGATATGCGGGTGCTGACTATCGGTGATTATGATGCACCCCCACAATTTTCAGAATAACATAATGCTCTATCAAATTACCTTATGTGCACATGGGTCGTCCACGTGCAACCTTCCAGCAGTATGCACAGTGACTCTCGCTGGAAAAACCGCATAAAGTGCCGTTTGCACAGAGGGCGCGGTTGTGGTACTATGGCACATGCAGTCTAATGCCAACCACCGAAATCCTGCATTTGGTCCAGTGAAACCTGGAACTGGAAAACGGGAATTTGCAATGCGGGGGTTCAAGATAGTGAGACATGACCACCTGCCAGGGGCGTAGCTTCAGGTGGGGGGGTGTTTGGGGTGTTTTGCCCCACTAATAAATATATTATTGAATAAATAGTTTGGGTAAAGGAGCTTTCAATCGTGTACTGTCAGGTGTCTGTAGGATTCCACCTGGGATTTTTTAATGCTTGGACAAAAAAAACACACACACGCACACACATACGCATGCACACACACATGAATACACATGTGCGTGCTCACACACACACACACTCACACACCCACACACACACATTCTCCCTCTCTCACACACACACTCACTCATTCTCTCACAACACTCACTCTCCATCTCTCTCTCTCTCTCTCACTCTCACGTTCACTCTCACTCTCTCCCTCTCCTGTGTTTCGAAGGTCTTAAAACATATTTATTGAATAAAATAAAGTTTTTAAGTGCCCCTGCACTCCTTTCCCTTTCCACAGGCTCTGAAGCCTCCCTCATGCGCTGCTTCTCATTAATCGTTCACGTGAGGTGCCAGTGTGATAGCCAGAAAATCTGAAGCTCACACTCCCCCCTTCCTTCTCACTGACCAACCTATGTGCATATTTATTAGAAAATGTTGGAGTGCAGAGCTGCGCCAAATTAGGCTGGACCGCGCTGCGACATTTTCGAAGCACAGGAATGCGCCGTATATATTACAATAGGAAATGATTGTTTATGTGCAGGGAGGTGTCCTTTCCTGCACATAACCAATAACGGTTATTTGTTACTACGATGTGTGCATGTAGTACATCGTCATTATTTAATGATTGTTTATGTGCAGGAAGGGGGGACCTTCCTGCACATAAATAATCAATAATGTCTTTTTGAAGCACACATAGAAAAGCAAAAACAAGCATTTACAATGCAATGGTTTTGCCTTTGTTAAAGTTAGAGCTATTGGCATTGCTCTTGACACTCTGAAGCTCCACTCTGCACTCTGAAGCTCCACTCTGAAGCTCCACTCTGAAGCTCCACTCTGAAGCTCCACTCTGAAGCTCCACTCTGAAGCTCCACCCTGAAGCTCCACCCTGAAGCTCCACTCTGAAGCTCCACTCTGAAGCTCCACTCTGCACTCTGAAGCTCCACTCTGAAGCTCCACTCTGCACTCTGAAGCTCCACTCTGAATCTGCACTCTGAAGCTCCACTCTGCACTCTGAAGCTCCACTCTGAATCTGCACTCTGAAGCTCCACTCTGCACTCTGAAGCTCCACTCTGAATCTGCACTCTGAAGCTCCACTCTGCACTCTGAAGCTCCACTCTGCACTCTGAAGCTCCACTCTGAATCTGTACTCTGAAGCTCCACTCTGAATCTGCACTCTGAAGCTCCACTCTGAATCTGTACTCTGAAGCTCCACTCTGAATCTGCACTCTGAAGCTCCACTCTGCACTCTGAATCTGCACTCTGCAGCTCCACTCTGAATCTGCAGCTCCACTCTGAATCTGCAGCTCCACTCTGCACTCTGAAGCTCCACTCTGAATCTCCACTCTGAATCTGCACTCTGAAGCTCCACTCTGAATCTGCACTCTGAAGCTCCACTCTGAATCTGCACTCTGAAGCTCCACTCTGAATCTGCACTCTGAAGCTCCACTCTGAATCTGCACTCTGAAGCTCCACTCTGAATCTGCAGCTCCACTCTGCACTCTGAAGCTCCACTCTGAATCTCCACTCTGAATCTGCACTCTGAAGCTCCACTCTGAATCTGCACTCTGAAGCTCCACTTTGAATCTGCACTCTGAAGCTCCACTCTGAATCTGCACTCTGAAGCTCCACTCTGAATCTGCACTCTGAAGCTCCACTCTGAAGCTCCACTCTGAAGCTCCACTCTGAAGCTCCACTCTGCACTCTGAAGCTCCACTCTGAAGCTCCACTCTGAAGCTCCACTCTGAAGCTCCACTCTGAAGCTCCACTCTGAAGCTCCACTCTGCACTCTGAAGCTCCACTCTGCACTCTGAAGCTCCACTCTGCACTCTGAAGCTCCACTCTGCACTCTGAAGCTCCACTCTGAAGCTCCAATCTGCAATCTGAAGCTCCACTCTGCACTCTGAAGCTCCACTCTGCACTCTGAAGCTCCACTCTGAGGCTCCCCTCGGAAGCTGCACTCTGAATCTGCACTCTGAAGCTCCACTCTGCACTCTGAAGCTCCACTCTGAAGCTGCACTCTGAATCTGCACTCTGAAGCTGCACTCTGAAGCTGCAGCCTAGGTCATGTGCTCTACTGTTTTACAGACTAGCGCCACGAGTCTGGGTTCTAAGAGCAATCCATCAGAAGGGCTGACATCTTTGTCTCACAAATAATATTTTTAAACAGCACTTAATGCTTCCGTGCATTGATTTCTAAGCACTCTAAATAACTGACAGGGTCTTCCTATTTTAGGATAAAATGAGAATTTCTTCAGTCTGTAAGGTACCTTCTCCTGTGAGTACTCTGCATCGTGCAGATTACGGGCTCCAGAAACAGATCAGTGGTTCCGGAGTCAGGTCAGATGTTCCAGAGACAGATCAGTGGTACGCCTACTGAAGAACTGCCTGAAGTGCACAGGACACTGCTTCTGAGCCCAGAGAGAACATTCAAGAGGGTCAGAGCCTTCAAGGCAATATGTGCGTTTCTGTCACCTATATATATATGTTGAGGTGGCCAACTCTCCCCCTTCCATGCCCACTGTCAATTAGGGTCCCAAACTAAAACTCAGAATCCCTATAAAGCTACGAATTATGGATGAAGACCACCCACAGCAAAATGTATGCAGTTTTAGAATTTAGTTTACAACCCTTTACATAACTTTAGACAGAAGTGGCTCTCCCAACTTTGGACTATCATTCATGAAACGACCTGAACAGACCCTTCACATAATCGCTCACTAGACGCCGCCTGCATTATTTCAGTGACAAATCTAATGTCCTTGCCCCTTCATGCATATACTGAGTATGTATTGTTCGAGTCTCTAAACACACCTGAGTCTAAGGAAAGGCCTCCTGACACAAATGAAACAGGGGCCAGCTGTTTATTGAAGTGCTGAAGCTTACAGGGACCGCTTTCCGAAGTCATTCATGCAACCAGTGCCAATGACCGTGCGCACAGCGAACATGCTAAGCATCTTTTCGAAACCAACGGGAGGGTTACGTTTATGCAGTGACCGTGGTTTAGATAATCAGGGTCGAATTCACAAAAGGTGTGAACCCGAATGACTCAAAAACACTATTCTTTTTTGCAGGGCCCCGTGGCTCCACGAAATGCGAGCAGCCTAGTTTGTAATATTCGTGTGGTGATTTACCCTCCCAGTAACACTTAACTAGTGAGGAAAGCCCTTGAAAACGTGCCATTGACGAATGGCTAATATTGCTGCTGAGGGTATGAGCGAATAGCTGACCCTGAAGTGGCAGACAAATATAGGAAAAAGTGCTTGGCGAAGTACATAGACGGATAATTGAGGGAATCGATGAACACACGCTTGAAGCAGGATGACAATTTATAGGGGGAATGTAAGAGATGTACAGATAAACGGGGGGTGCAGGAGAAGGAACAGGTGGGTCGAAGGGGAGATATCAATAAGGAGACATGTACACAAAAGCAGATAGGAACGACTGGGTGAATTAATCACTATTCAAAAGAACGAATAAGTGAACTTGATGGCTTAATGCGACAACAAACAGCGTAATTAACAAGTGGACGGCTATATTACTAAGGTCACAGGTGATTAACTGGTTCAGTGAGTGAACTGACAGGGGACCAGACGAACACATGAGGTGAATGTATGGTAGAGTCGTGGATAAACAAAAGAACAAGCTGTGCAAGGAGTCGCAGGTCATGTTAATGAGAAGGTAACCTGTGTGTGCGAACGAATAGATAAATAAACGCCCCGTACCTCCCCACGCTGGTAGAGCTTGTCAAGGGCCGCCCTGGGTGCCAGGAAGTCCAGGTGCCGCAGATTCTTGGCGCTGCTCTCCTTGAACTACATGCCCGGCACTGGGGGAGGACATGACGAGCGACGAGTGAAGGTAGGAGACAGGGGGAGAGAGGTTGGGGCAGGAAGGCAGGGGAAGAGAGGAGGGGAACAAGTTTAGGAAAGCCGGGCCACGAGGGACGGGCGAACGGGGAAGTGTCAACAGAGGTGTGCAGAGGAAAAAACAACGAGAGATGGAGGCAGAAAGATGCGCAGGGAACAGGAGACGCGGCGAGCCTGGCCGAGAGACCGTGAAGGGGCAAGTCAGGGGCGCTGCTCTCGGGGAGGCACCTCTGGGAGAGATCTGCGGTGGGGGGCCTCGACATGCCTATTTTAAGATGACGTAGCTCTCCAATGCATGACACTGTAAGCACTCTTTTGGAGGCGGAATGATACATTAAACAGCTCCATCATGAGGGAAGAACTACTATTCCGCCGAGCAACCCCAAACTTCACTCTCTGTATATTTTAAAGTACTGTAGGTCTGACAGCTGTGCCTGTCAAGCAGCCAGACCTAAAAACACACAACTTCCTCTGATTTTACCCACCTGAGTACCTGAAGGGCTCCCGGGGCGGGATGCCGAAGGAGCTCCGGCGCAGGCCGCCGTGGTCCAGGGCCCGCGTGCTCTCCATCAGCGGCTCGAAGCAGCTGGGCTCACCCGAGGAGTTGGAACCGAAAGTGCTGTAGCGCTGCGAGGAGCGGTAGGTGGACGAGGAGCTGCGGGAGGACATGACGAGCGACGAGTGAAGGTAGGAGACAGGGGGAGAGAGGTTGGGGCAGGAAGGCAGGGGAAGAGAGGAGGGGAACAAGTTTAGGAAAGCCGGGCCACGAGGGACGGGCGAACGGGGAAGTGTCAACAGAGGTGTGCAGAGGAAAAAACAACGAGAGATGGAGGCAGAAAGATGCGCAGGGAACAGGAGACGCGGCGAGCCTGGCCGAGAGACCGTGAAGGGGCAAGTCAGGGGCGCTGCTCTCGGGGAGGCACCTCTGGGAGAGATCTGCGGTGGGGGGCCTCGACATGCCCATACTTAGAGGTGGCACTCCGCAGAGACCGCTCCTCTTCACAGAATCAGAGTGAGGTGCCCGCGTCGGACTCCGAGGAATGTCAGATAAGCAGAAGACGGGAACCAAAACAAGCGGGAGGGGGCAGGAAAGGAGAGGCCGGAGCAGGAAGGCGGGCATTAGAGAGAAGCGGGAGGGGGCGGGAAAGGGGGAGGAGAGAGCTGACGACGGCCGGCCGGAGCAGAAGACGGGCACCAAAACAAGCGGGAGGGGGAGCAAGGGAGGTGCCGGCAATGCCGGACCAGAATCGGGGGCGTTCCCGGCGTCGCGTGACGTCGGCAAAAGCCAAAGAATGTCGGGAACGCCCCCGTGTCTGGTCCGGCATTGACGGACAGGCCCCTCGTCCAATGGCTAGGCTCCATTTATGGAGCCAGCCAATGAATGACGAGGGCCGACCCAAACCCACACACACAACTCAAGAGGTTTTTTGGCACATGCGCAAAGCGCATGGCCAGTCAAAACCTAACAAGGAAAAATAAAAGTATTTCTCTTCGTGCGCCATTCTAACGCCTCCTCTTGTTAGTTTTTGACGCTACCATAGATTTACAGATCCTTGTAAATCTGGGCAGCATAAAAAAGCAATGGGTGTGGCAGTGGAACGCCCACAGCAACACCCGGTGCACGCCCCTTTGCCGCAGAGGACAGCGGCGGAAAGGGGCATATATACAATTTGCCGTTAAGCCACCTTCTAAATTTTGAAAATGGTGCACCCCCACCGACAGGGCCAGATTGGCCGTAGCGGGCACTGGGCATTTTCCCGGTAGGCTGGAAGAGTGGGGCCCGTTTTGAACCCCTGGGGGCGGTTTGTTACAGGTGGCCGATTTTGCAGCAGGGCTGCAATATGGGACACCTGTAACAAAAGCGCCAATGGGAGTTGTGCTCACCCTGCCCCTCCCCCACTCTCCCCCTCGCGCCCTTCACCTTGGGCCGGTCAGGCTGATTGCCAGGGCTGGTGACCGTGGCCACCGGAGCATCAGGGGCAATAGGGGCTTGTAAATAGTCCCCTACGTCCCTGGCCACCTAACTCAAGGTCATTACTATAATGTCTTTAGTCCTGAACTTTTCACCTACAAACCTTGGGTTTCAGGTATGTTAAATTAGTTCAATGGATGCAAAACCAGATTGCGACATAGAGAATGCATGGAGAAGTGTGGCTCAATGATTAGAGCGGCAGACCCTGATGCAGAGGTCTGGCCTGGGACCAGGGTTCAATCACACCTCGGCGGCTCTTGGACTCAATCTCCCCGGACCTGATAATTCTCGCCTCAGTGCCTAGTCTAATCATGGGTCCCACTCTGTGACTCTGGGCAATAGCTTGCTTAATCTCCACAACGGCCCCAGCAGCGCTTGGATGCCTGGCTTCACCTTGGGAGTGCCCAGGAGTGGACATCTCACAGGAAATCCAGGAAGGGTTCCACAGCGGTATGAGTGCAGCGCCGGGGCGCCCCGTCGCGTGGGCAGCCGTGCGCTTTACAAATACAACACATTTACATAAGGCGATCACACAAAAGCCCACGAGTGGAAACAGTGTCTACAATGACATGGTGAGAGGTGGCCACCCTAATTTCAAAGATACTGACATTAATGAACTTGGTGGCAAAGAATTGTCAGATCTAAACAATCTGAAGAAAATTATCAGTTCTGTACAGCACTCCTCATTGAAGACCACGAGGCCTGCAGCTGCTCCAGCAGTTCACAATTCACGCGCTGTCTTTCTTCATCAAGGTTATCTGATAGCCATGGTGTAGTTTATTGATAGAAAAATACATTATCATATTGCTGCGCTAACAGGGTTCACATCCATTACTCCGTGTCTTTGATAGCCCTATCAGTCATTCTCTTTCAATTTGAAACAAATGTATTCTTTAATGCGATATAAAATGCATTTGTGTCTGACATTATCAGTATATCGTGTGAAATGTGCTAAAACCTTTCAGTCCCAGGAATGAAAAAGAATTAGGCAACTGCGCCCTCTAGCGCATGTAGAGCGGTAATGCATGGTAATTGCTTGACTAAATTTAAATACATTTTAGATAGAACATTGGAGAGTGTGCTCGTAAACTTAACTTGGCATAGGTGCCATCTCACCCAATTGTTATTTTTATTAGCATTACAATGTTGTGTATGTCAGGCTATTTTCTAGCACTGAACTGCCCAACCTTGTGCATTTGGAAAAGCAGTAAATTTTTGTCCAGCCTCAACTAGTTGTTTGACAAAAATGTATTCTTTGAACCACAAAGATTGTCAGCAAGCGGGTCCCCATAAAACAGCAATGAAGAGAGGCCCCGATACAAATCGGCATACGCCTCCTATGCACAAGGTTTCAGTGTGGGCTACTTGCCAGAATTCCCACCAAAACAACAAACAGGTGCTTAGCTGAACACATGAGAATCAGTAGATGTCCTTCATGTGAACCAAAAATGTAAAGAGCTCAGCTGCGCGAGCTGCCTTTGAAACCCAAGCCTCTAGTGCGGCATCAAGGCTCAGAGGTGGGCACAGTCGGTACCACCCATGAGCCTGAGAAAGAAAACATGGCAGAGGCAAGCTACAGTTCCACTACACAAGCAAGTGTGTTTACATTCTGCTACACAACGGTGGACAAAGGTGATGTGATGCCATTTCCTAGGATATAATGGGGAGGGTCATCCAAAATGCATGCAATGTTGCTTCTGTTTTGTACTGGCATTTTAATGAACTGAAGTCACAGCTGATAGAAGGTTTGTCATTGCCAGATGGTCAGTGACTGAGAGACAGAGAGACTGACTGCCCAATAGGCTGGCTTAAGTAAGCGTGGTGTTATGTCTGTTTGTCTTTCTGTTATGAGATCCACGTACTGCCAGCATGTGGAGAGAGAGAGAGAGAGAGAGAGAGAGAGAGAGAGAGAGAGAGAGAGAGGGAAAAAACACACAAAAAACCATCCCCTGGTTGAGAAGAGAAGGTTAACCCCAAAGGGTGTTGGGGGTCGGATTTGGCATCAGGTATTATTTTTGTTTTTGGTGGTGGCGAATGGCTTTTTGTGGGATGGGGGCAGAGGCTGACAATGGGGGAGCAAATGGACAATTTTTGTGTACCCCCACTTGAATCTTTCCCCACTGAACCAGTGATTATACTTACTGTGGGAGTGAGCTTGGTGTGAGCAATACGCAGCATGGTATTATGGAAAAAATATGCATTTACACCGAATTTTAGAAGTCTGAAAATGTTTATGAACAAAAGAAAAAAAATCTAAGAATCACAGTGTTGGGCCCCAAGGATGTCCATGTGCAACCAAAGAGCATAAAGCTAAAAGCACAAATGTACAGAACGCAAATGCATATGGTACATAAACAGGGCTCTGATAACGTTTCACACAACAAAATGAAAACAAGGGACTATAGAGGTACAGAAACTGAAATTGTGGGATAGTATACACAATGATACAAGAATGTAAACCTTCAGGGCTGAGCAAGCTGCTTCAAAACTCTTGTCTACCCTGCTAGGCATGAGAGTGAGGTTTACAAATCAGAGATGAGACCAGCTTGTTTGCATTGTTTTACATTGAGCAACAACATGCTCAATGCTACTTCAGTTATGCATATGCAATATTTCTAAATTTCTCAATCCCTCCAATTTGCACTAATTATAGTGCCATTTCCAAAGCAAATCAGTTGTCATAAGTCTATTTGCTTCATAAGATATATCATCATTAGAATGCTTAAGCGACCCATAGTCATTTAATCGACTTTACCATCGGGGTCTGGTAAAGTGAGGGGGAAAGGAGGCAACTCATTATTTCTAGTAAAATGGTTAATGCAATGCATGCAAACCCTACTGATTATATCAAGCAAGATAAGCCCTTTGACCAATCAAGCCCATGTACTCCATTAATCAAGATTAAGACCATAATGAATTTTTTGCAACTCCTCAACGCCATCATTGATATGGTCAATCTAGTCAACTACACTCAATAAAATATTTGGTATTAATGAGCACCATTCAGACCCTATTTTGGCAGATCCTCCACCCTATCCAGCAATGACAAATTCAAGAGCATTTCAAGGGAGCAAAATAATAGTCCTTTGAGAATCCAATTAATTAGAGATTAATCCTAACACTACATCTGTGCCATTGGTGACATCCTCTAAAATCTGAGCTATAGTTTAAGCTTCATGGATTATCAGTTGTATTCCATAAATAAGGAACAAGATGGCAGGTTAAGTTATTCCTCTAAAACTCTTTTACGATGCTTGGGCATAGCCGGAGCATGCCGGATGCCTGGATGATGTAAGTAGGATAACAGAATCTAGACCAGTCCTCAGGTAACCAAGTGTAGGCTCAGTTGTCATAAAAAAGGAAGCACTAAATTGCTCTAGATAGCGGGAGCAGAAATAAGGGACTTCTGAAGGAAGTTCGAAATTATGAGGATGAAGCTTAGAATCTGATCAGCCCTCAAGAAATACATCGTAGTCACTATAGCCCACATGTCGGGCCTCTTATGGCCCCAAACAAAGTCTCCAGGGCTGTCTGTATTCCCTGTGCCCCTGCAGCTTGATATAACAGTGGTGGAGAATTGATGGTCCTAGAAAGTCCTTAGAATGTTCACTGAGTTCGCGTTGCAAGCGAAACAATACTGCAATGACAGGTATGGCTCCTATTTAAGCCATGGCCACTGTTTAGACTTTGTGACTCAATTCCAACCCGGAAGAGAAAACAGGAATGCCAATGCCCTCTCTAGGTATGGGTATGTTGCGAAAGAACAAGTAGATGAACCCCCTCTAATAGTACCGTTATATAAGATCCAGGGAGCATTGTCACACGCCTCTGATAAAACCGACGTCTTAGAACAAGTAGAGATAGAACAGAAGACATTGTAGCCTCAAAACACATTACTTAGCCATCTTAACAAATGTAAGGAAGGACTAATCTGCGTAAACCAATGTCTATACCTGCCTATGGTAAATAAACAACAAATGGCTTTAGAGTGGTGTTATAGTACTGCATTAGCAGGATATCCTGGAGAGGAAAAACTGGGGAACTGGTACAACATATTTTTGGGTGGCCATCCATTTCCACAGATGCCAAGAGATAAGTCGAAAATTGTATTATTTGTGCACAAGTAAAAAGTTCTCATCAAACTCAAGTGGATTTGTTAATGCCTTTACCTGTTCCACCACGCCGTGACATACCATATCCTTAGATTTTGTAACGGAGCTACCTAGATCCTTGAAAGGATACACAGCACTACAATTATAGTAACAGTAGGTCATCTCACTAAATGGCATATTTCAGCTTAAGGCCTTACCAACCTCTCATAAATTGGCAAGTGTTTTTCTGCAATCTGCAGAACAATTACTTCCATCGGTTCTGATTTCAGACCGGGGCTGCAATTGATTTCTAAGTTTTGGAAGTCTCTTTGCAAGTTTATTGAAATAGATGTGCGGTTGTCCTCCAACCACCATCCCCAAACGGATGTACAAACCAAAAGAGTAAATCAGTGTATGGAACAATACCTGCGCTGCCATTCTCTACAATCCGATCAGGAGTGGGCAGAATTAATATGGGCTGCTGAGTAGTCATATATTAACTCCACAAATGCTTCATCAAAGTTTTCTCCCTTTTATGGTAGCCACAGATATCACACTTGCATCCTTGAAATAGTTAGGTTCAGATTTTACACACACAAAACCACAGAAATTCATCAGTTATAGTTATCTCAAGTACTATAACTCGAGCCTTAAGGTAACTAAAATTTGTGCCCTTCGCCATACACAGTTTTCTCTTCAATAATTTCACTTCAAATGTTGCAGTGATATTATCAATGATGTCATAGAAGATGTCATGAGTGATGTAAGATGTGGGGTAATTAGCATTGCATATTGGGACGTGAGTTTAAGTTACCTTAGGACACAAGCTATAGCTACTTGAGATAACAATAACTCTAACTGCTGAATTTCTATGGTCTTGTGTGTATAATATCTGAACCTAACCATAAAGTCTCTGTACCGTCTGGTTTTCTTAGTGAATGTCTAAGGTTTTTAAAAAATGTATTTCCTAACTATAATGTCCCTTAAATCTTTGCTTTTAACAGTGACTTTCTATGGTTTTTCAAAAGCTAGTTCCTAACTATAATGTCCCTGCAACTTGTGTGAGGGTGTGTGTGAGTGGATGTGTGAATGTGTGTGTGACAGTCTGTGTGGGTCTCTGAGTGGGTGTGAGGGAGTCTGTGTGGGTTGTGTGAATATGTGTGAGTGGTTGTGGGTGTGTGAGTGGTTGCATGGGTGTGTGATTGGGGATGTATGTCGTTACAACGCATACTTTTACTCCGCATACCATTACAACGCGGTATTTACAACGCATACCGCTACAACGCATAGCGCTTTGGGGTGCTGGATAGTGGTAAGTATAATTTACTATTCTAACTCCAGTCCCCGTGGACCCTAGGGAAGGTGTTGGATAGTAAATTAAACTTACCTCTTATCCTAGAGCGCCCCCCAGCGCAATGCGTTGTAACGGTATGCGTTGTAATGCCTGCGTTGTAGTGGTAGTGCGGAGTAAAAATTGCGTTGTAACAGGTGCATACCGTGAGTGGTTGTGTAGGCATGTGAGCATGTAAGTGGTTTTGTGAGTATGTGAGTGAGTGTGTGAAAGCTGTGTGGGTCAGTGAGTGGGTGTGTGAGTGGTTATGAGGGTCTGTGAGTAGGTGTGTGTGTAGACAGAGCATGTGCTGATTTTTAAAACTGGAGGTTTCTATGATCTGACAATATGGTAACAGTATGGAGGTCCCTGGGGAAACAGTGTCTCCATTTTCCAAAGGCCTTTTTTGAGGATAAAAGTACTCACTCAGTCACAGAATAATGACTTTCTGCACAATTCAGCTTTCAGGAGTAGTATGCCATGGAGGGAGTTCTCCACTCTGAGGATCTTTTTAGGAAAGGACAGCCCCTACTGCTACTTGAGAAGCATCGCCTTCAACTATAGATGGTTGAGTAGGGTCTGGGTGTTGTAAAACTGTAGCCTTTATGAAAGTGTCTTTTAGCTGCACAAAGACCTTCGGAATTAGTTTTGTTATTTGTGCTATTAAGGTAGAGAAATGAGGAATGACCCTTCAATAGAAGTTTGCAAACCCTATGAAGCGTTGGACTTCTTTGACGATTTGACAGGATTTCCATTGTACAATAGCTTCAACTTTCTTGGTATCCATATGAATTCCAGTAGAGGTTGATAGGTACCCCATGAACTTCACTTCCTCTACAGGACAGAGGCATTTTAAAAGTTTAGCATTCAGACTATTTTCTCGCAATTGGTTCAGAATGGCTTGAACCTATGCCACATGTTTGGCATATGACTTCAAAAAGATCTGAATGTCATCAATGTAGATGTTATGTTATGTTAATGGAACTTATGTAGCGCATGGTTACCCTGAGGTGTCCTGGTGCTGCGCATGCCTGCTGGAGGTCTATAAAAAAAAATTATTGAGGGAAGAGCCAGGTTTTCAGCCCCCTTCCAAATGAGAGGAGATCAGGAGAGTTCCTCAGGTGGAGTGGATGCTCGTTCCAAGCCTTGGAGGCGCACGTGATGAAGTTTCTGCCACCCCAACTGGAGTTACTACTAGTTTGGCTCCTGTGAAACGAAGATTTCTAATGAGCACATAGCCCTTGAATTTCTGCCTCAGATGATTGGGGCCAATTCCAGTGAGGGCTTTGAAGGTTAAACAAAGGGACTTAAAATGTACTCTTAGCCACACGGGGAGCCAATGAAGTTGAGCCAGCTCTTTCTTTACAGAGACAAATTTGGGAGTGCCTGTGACTAATCTTGCTGCTGCATTTTGAGCGATTTGCAGTCTATTGATGTGCCTTTTTTGAGTATTTAGCAGAAGACTATAGCAGTAGTCGATCCTTGCCATAATGAGGGCTGTGATCACTGTCCTGAGACTGCTCTCAGGGAGAAAGATCTTTATTTTCCTTATTTTCCTAAGGATTAGGAAACAGGCCGAGACCACCATGCTCACGTGGTCACTATAGGAGAGTTTATTATCCATAATCATCCCCAGGTTTTTTGCTTTCCTGGTGGGTGATGGGCAAATGCCAACTCGTCAGGTCACCACTTTGGCCACAGATATTGGGGTTATTTCCAAATATAAGGACCTCTGTTTTTCCAGAGTTTAATTTCAGGCAGTTGGCCGTCATCCAACCGGAGATGCCCTTTATGCAATTATGAAAGTGAGCCCCAGTTTCCTTCTCCTGTCTGCGTGAGATTGATAACACTATTTGTGTGTCGCCTGCATATGAACTTATTAGAAAGCCATGGGATTTAACCGTGGCTGCCAAGGAGATCACATATATATTAAAAACTGTTTATACTGAATTTGTAGCACACCAATTATCATAATCTTATCAGAAATTATCTCATATGAGAACATCGCAATAATCAGTTAGGCTCTTGAAGATCTTTTGTTTCGATTTATTTCATCCACTCCAATCCCTTTTGCCAACGCGTTTCACCGTGGTTGGGTAACCAATCGGCTTCCTCAGGGCTCAAAACTGCTAGTAACAGATTCCTTTTGTATGGCGTATCGTCTCTCAAACCATAGTGTGAATCAGATATCTATTGTAATACGTGCGAAATAACGTTCGTCTTGATCTTCTATTTAAACACTAGGGGGCAGTGTGTGAAAAATGTCAATAGTGCTGTATCCCAGCTATCACCTGCTAAGTTGACTTCAAATCGTCTTTCAATTCCGTCGCCTGTACTCGGGTGCGGAGCTTTGTTGGAAGAGGAGTATAGCGTGTTGAAAGGGGAGGTGAAGACAGGCGGCGGTGTGATTTGACATTTTAGAAGGCTGGGATACGGAATTGAAAGACGATTTGGGGAGGTGGTGAGACACCACACCCAGCTTTTTGAAAAACAGTCCCTGAAGGCAGCAGAGGCTGTGAAAAGGAAGACCTGGATGGCAATCCAGGCGAAGGTGAACCCCATTGGGGTGAGCCCACGTGAGATTGATGACCTCAAAAAAAGGTGGTATGATCTCCAGATCATTACCAAGAAGAAGCTGGCTGTACAGAGGAAAGAGGCCAGTGTCACAGGGGGAAGAAGGAGCAGGGCACCTGCCCTCACTGACCTGGAGCAGCTGGTGGAGTCGACCCTGGAGCCCGAGAGTGTGTCTGGGATCGGGGATGCAGACAGCTCAGGCAGAGCTGCCACAAAACAAGGTAAGAAGCATCCACAGTAATCCCCCCCCTTCCCTATCCCCCTTCCCCAATGTAGCTGTGTGACTCACACGCCAGTAGAGGTTTTGGTATACACCAGAAATGCATCATGGGAGAGGAAGTCAGTGAAACACACATCATGACAGTCATCACACCAAACAACAAGGCATGCCACACACATCAGTCAGAAGCAGTAGAGGACATTGAGATAATGTGACAGGATGGTAATTTAATACTGAAATACAGGGTTGCAACACCACTGAGATAATGTCCATATCTGTCCACAGGAGAGTCATCGCGCAGGACAGCGCAGGGGAAGGAAGGAAGGGCACCCCGGAAGGGAAGAACAGAGGATGCCAGCACAAGTGCAGGTCACAGCACTGCACCACCAGCATCAACACCACAGGCAGCTGCACCAACAGGGCCAGCCACAACAGCAGAGCCAGCATTGACACTGCTGATTGAATCACCACCACAGCAGGCCTCACAAGAAAATTCAGTCTCACCAGCTTCAACATCACCGGTAGTGGTAAGGCCCAGGAGGCATGCTGTAGCCACTCTCCATGTCATGGAGTCGTCCTCTGAGAACAGAAGGGAGGGTGATATGCCAACTGCTCCAATGGAGGAAACCAATGCTGGGCTGCAGTCCACCTCCGAGGGTGTGCACAAAGGTGCGAGACGCCGCAGGGTCTGGGAGCGCAGCACAACTTGGCAGGGTTACAGGGTCTTCGGAGGGCTGGAGGCCAGTATGGTTAAAGTGCAGCGCCTGCAGGGGAAGGCCATACAATCAGTGCAAAGACAAAATCTGTGAGAAAATGGATGAGGACAGGGCAAGAAGGCGCAGGGAGAGGCAGTAAATGCAGCAGCACACCAATGCGGTGAACCGTCTGGCAACTGCCACTTCCCTGCTCTGCAGGCGCTCCGTGGCAATGAAGGAGGGGCTTGTGCACTGCTGCACTGATGTCACCATGGGGATGGGGAAGGTGACAACCGCACTGGAAGTGCTTCTGACCACCCAGGCAGCCAACGCTGGTGCACTAGTTGTGGGGGAGAGTGACGAGACCACCAGCAGGAGCAGCATTACCCCCCCACCCCCTGTCCCAGACACACGGAGATGCAGCAGGCGGCATGCTGCGGGCCCTGGCTCAGCAGACAGTGAGAAAGGGCACCTGCAGGCATCCAGCACTGTTGTGCGTGGGCGCAAACGTTAATGCTGCCCACACCTTTATGTACATATTTAGGGTGAAGTAACCCATGACTACCTATTAAGGTTGTCTGCATTTGGATTGGCATGGTGTGCCATTTGTTCTCTGTCGTAGTGGCAAGTCATTAAACTACGTCATGAAGATGCAACGCCTGGCTGTGACTCCTTACTTACTTAGAAATAGTTGCAGGTGATCTCTGCCCATCTCTGTCTCCCATCTGTTGCTGGCGCCACTCCTGCTGTGTTGGGGTCAGGCTGTGCAAATTCATCATCATGGTCTTCATAATCACTTAATTCCACTTCTGTACCTTTCTTTGTAGCAAGTTTGTGCAACATTGCGCAAGTTGCAAGGATTTTACAGCAGATGAGGGGTGAGTACTGACGTGCGCCTCCGCTTTTGTGGAGGCAGCGGAACCTGCTTTTTAACAGCCCAAAGGTGCGCTCCACAACGTTGCGAGTAGATTTGTGTGCCACGTTATATCGTCTCTCACTCGGGGTTGATGGGTTCAGGTAGGGTGTCAGGATGAAAGAGCGGACGGCATATGCGCTATTACCTATGTGGAAAAGAGAGAGCCATTAATCACATGCACAACAACACCTACATCTGCAGTATCTATCAGGTTGTGTCACCGTGTTTTACCTAGCAGGTATCCTTCTCCGAATTCCCCCGCTGTCAGGCGTGTGTAGATCCCACTGTTCTGAAAGATGTAGGAGTCGTGGGTGCTCCCTGGGAATTTAGCCACAATGTCTGTGATTATGTTGTTAGCATCACAGATTACCTGCACATTTTTTGAGTGGGTGGACTTTCTGTTCCTTTAAATGTCCACTGTGGCTGCAGGTGGGCAGATTGAGATGTGTGTGCCATCACTGCAGCTGATGACATGTGGGAAGTTTGCCATTTGGTAGAAGTCAGTCTTGGTCTTTAGCAGTTCCGCATGTGTGTCAGGGAAGCTGATGTAATGATGTATTCTCTGCATCATGGCCTCCAGGAACTTCCTGAAGAAACAGGACAGGCAGCTCTGGGACACCCCACCTATCGCAGCTATCACCCCCTGGTAACTGTCAGATGCAAGCAGGTGTAGGCTACAGAGCTCTAATAAAAGAGAGAGGGACCCAATACCAAAGGGATAGGGTACCAGCAACTGACTGTGTGTCAAAAAGAAATTCCCTTTGGGCACCTAAATGAAAACAAACCAACTTATACGGACAAATTACACATCAGTTCTTCAGACACAAAAACATATCACTCTGAGCAATGCAATGATTAACAAAATTCTGTAAGGACAAATACATTCAGTATGCACAGTTTATTTATATATTTAAAAAACGATTTAAAAACACATTAAAAAAGTATATAAAATAAGGGAAAACAGACAATATACAGAGGGGGCACTAAACAGGTCACCTTTTCAGACACATCAGGCTCCAGCAGTGAAGAGGAGGACTGCCATAACAATGAAACTGGCAGAATGGACGTGACCAAGGGAATATTTTAGAGTCACGCCCAAGGAGGGCCCAGCGATACAATGGAAATCAAGGGCGGGGCCAATTCAATTGTGGCAGACAACAACAGTACAACCGAGCACCTCCACAGCAGGAATATATGAGCACGCGGAGCAAACAATACTGGAGACCAGCCAACTACCAGTAATTAATTTATCTAGTAAAGAGCTGAGTAGTGTAGAGATAGACATTCTAAGTAGAGGTTTTAGCTTTGTCCCTTCCACTATCCTAGACAAATTCCAATTGGAAAAAGACCTTCGGTCATTCTTTAGGAAAATTAGACTTAAACGCTTCTTTGAAAATAGAGAGAGTAGAGTCCATGAAAACATCTCTGGACTGAAACCCAAGTCAACTTTTACACCCACTTTGGGCATGGTGGGTAAAAACATTGAGGCTTTTGAGATAGCAGTTGAGAGTGGGATACATAAACTCATAGACAACAATAAAAAAACCCTCTCCTTTAATATTTCCAAAGCTGGGAGAGAAGCAGTGGAGAAATTGAAGAATGACAATTTCCTTACAGTTACGCCTGCTGATAAGGGTGGAGGAGTAGTGGTATTTGACACCACAAATTATGAAGAGAGAATGCTTAGGATGTTGGAAGTCAAGGAACACTATGCCCGCACTAATGCAAGTTGTCTCATGAGGAGATCACGAGAATGTTTAAATCTTCTAACTAATGCCAGGGATGATGGTTACATCTGCGAGGAGGAGTTCAAATTCCTTAACAACGTAGAACCTAAAACTCCGGCCATTTATGGCCTTCCTAAAGTCCACAAGCATAGGCTAGATCCCCCCATGAGGCCAATTGTTAGCAGCATTGACTCTCTACTTGAGCCAATAAGTAAATACGTTGATCATTTTCTGAGGCCTCTGGTGTGCAACCTTAAGTCATATGTAAGGGACTCAGCACATATCATCTCACTTATTGAGGGGCTGCCGTTCTGTGAAGGGATTCAGTGTCTAGTGACCATGGATATTGAGTCCCTTTACACAAATATCCCCCAGGCAGATACAGTTGAGGTCATCAATGATCTTTTATCTAACCAAGATCTAGGAGGCGCCAATAAGGATTTCATTGTGGACTGTGTGCGACTCATTTTGACCAACAATGTTTTCCTTTTAAAAAATGAATATTTTAGACGATTGAAGGGGACCAGTTTGGGGGCCACATGTGCCCCTAGTCTGGCCTGTCTCTATGTAGGAAATTTTGAGACCAAGCATATTGACAACGAGATGGCACCCTTCTTTGAGAATGTAGCGGGCTGGTACCACTACATTGATGATATCTTTTTTATTTGGGAAGGGACCATTGACCTGTTGGAAGAGTTCCTGAGTTGGATTAATTTGGGAGATCCAAATCTCGGATTTACCTCTACATACAGTACCACAAAAGTAGATTTTGTAGATATTTCCATCAGAAACTCGGAAGGGGTGTTATCGGTGGAGCTTTTTACTAAACCCATGGCAAAAAACACCTTTCTCCATTTCTCTAATTTTCACCCCAAATCCCAAAGAGAGAGCATCCCATTTAGCCAATTCCTCCGGTTGCGGAGGAATTGTTCTGATATTAACGACTACTATAAGCATGCTGAAATACTAAAAAAGAAATGTAAGGAGAGGGGATACCCTTAACAACGTTTGTCCCATTCATTAAAGAGGGCTAGATTCTATGAACATGATGCTCTGATTCAAAAAACGAAGACAGAGAAGGGCCCTCTAAACAAAGTAGTATTTGTGAGCACATTTTCTCACATAAGCAATCAAATCAAGAATGTAGTAAACAAACACTGGCATATCTTAAACCATGATGAGGAAAATACATTAGAGAAACCGCTGTTTGCGTTCAAAAAGAATAAAAACTTGCGAGATTTATTAGTACACACATATAGGGAGGAATCAAGAGACAATCAGAGAACACTTGACAACATCAAAGTAGTGGGTACCTCTAAGTGTGGAATGTGTAACATCTGTGAACAATGCATAGTAGCATCCGAAATCTCATGCAATAACAAAACAGTTAAATGTAGGACTCATAATAACTGTAGGAGCAAAAATGTGATCTATTTGCTTGAATGCCCTTGTGGGCTCTGCTATGTTGGAGAAACAGGAAGAGAGGCTAGGATTAGATTTCAGGAGCATAGATCAGCGATTAAAACTAAAAAGATAACTGCTCCAACTGTCTCACACTTTTTAGAAATGAAACATGGTGAATGTGATTTCAAGTGGTTCATACTGGAGAGGGTAAAGATAGGTAAAAGAGGTGGAAACATTGGTAGTGTTCGAAAACAAAGAGAGCAGTGGTGCATTTCTTATCTAAATACAGTAAGACATGGACTTAACTCTCGTGAAGAATGGGAACGAATAATTGGTGGAATGTAAATCTTTTTCAGTATGGATACCTTGCCACATTGCTAAAATCTCATTGTGTTCTAGGAATGAAGAATCTATTTATGTAAGGAGACTCTCCATTAGATTCAACTGTGGGTATAAGATAACACTCCATCTAGGTACAATGTCTAATCGAGATCCATTGTAGATCTACTATTGTACTCTCCCACACTCTGTGGCTTTTTAGTGGAATAGTTATAACATAAATGCTCGGATGCTCTTTGAGCACTCGGCATTGTAATAACATTATCCATCGGATTCTATATAGCAGTATTACTATTCCATATGTTATTGCTAAAGTAACGCCAGTATGCGGATTCGTGGTGCCAAGGAATCTGGATGTACAGTCTAGGCGAAAAATATCTTTGTCTCAAGATTGAAGTACCTCAATATCATATCAGTTAATAGTGCCTGTATTCATTATTTGACCATGGACTCGCATAGGTGTTGGATAGTAAGCATCTATTAAAATAAACACACACGCTCCCTAAAGGGTTAAAAGTGAGTGTGTCTTTATTTACTTAAAGACCCCGTATGTCAGTCAGTAATAGCCCTCTATCATTAAAATACGCTTTGTAATTTTTTTACATTATCGGTTGTCTTTCTTTCTTTCTATTTCTATTCATATTTTCTATTTTTAGTTTTTAGGTCCATTGCCAACGAGTATGCTTAGGCTGAAAGAGATTATTTGTTCGACCCATTGGTAGTATTACTTTTAGGTCTATAGACATTGTAGTCCTTCCGGTCGCAATGGACTCGTGATCCTGTCCTATTTCTATGTCTAGCGGTATTGTCCATCATCCCTTCTTATTGAACATCACGTCACTCTATGGGAGGAGATGGCGCGTACTTTTGAGTATATAAACTACGTAGCCGCTTCACACCGTGTTTTTATTGAAATCAACCGGAACTGCACGCGGGACGTACAACGCATTAGAATTCAAGGTATGTTTGCTTGCTATTAGGCGGTAGTAAGGAACTTCGGGATGGCCCATTCTTTATATCTAAATCGGTAATTCTCTTTTCACAGAGGCGTTACAGATTTAGAGACTGAAGAGACTGGAGATAGCTCTCAGGCCCTTAGTGTGCTTTATCAAAGAAAAGTGTAAGTATAGCTTTATTGGGATCCACTGAGAGTCCGTAGGTTTTGAGATCGGCAATTCTAATGGACATTTCTTATTTATTTTTCTTCAATCCATTAGTATACTACGAGTATCGAATACCTGCGACCTTGATTCTTTACCGCGTGCTATTTGAATTAAAAGCAAAAAATTTTTAAGTGAGTATCTAGCACTGAGAAATACTACTATAGTGGAAGAATAAGATAACCTATAGATAAGTCGGTTGACAGAGACACACAGAGATTTATTTGTCTTGCAGGGCTTACTCTTTTATTTTGCTCCGAAAGGACCAACTGTATCCGTTTTCGGGTGTCCGAAATCCATAAATAAAAAGAATGTAAGTATTACATCTATGCATGTGTAGATATAGCGGCATTTGTGACAATGTAGTACATTATTAAAATTCTGCTCTGCATGGCCATTGTTACTAGTACCGTTTTGGCCGACAATAAATAGTCAGTGGACTAGATTGAAAATAAGGCATAGGTTTAGATAGCCTTACTAAAAAAAAATTCTGGATATGGCCTAATAAAAAAATATATATCTCTGTCCTTCTTTACTGTGTTACAGCGATTTAGCTGTTGCCCATGTAAATACCGTCAGCTCTGGAAAATTTGACTCTGCTCGAGAGGAAGGAGGCGTCAATCCCCTACCTAGAAGGCAGGCTTTCCCTTAAAGGTTAGTAATTGCTAATGGCCATTAGGCACTACTGAACTGGGTTACCAAGGTGATGTTAGCTTCTTGTCACTAATCACTAGCCAGTATGAACTATTTGGAATTACAAAGATCAACAGCTTAATATGCCTTTTTGACTAATGGAAAGCTAATGAAATGTGAAAATGGAAATTGAATCATACTTGTTTACGGAAATGGTCACTCTGATTTTTTGCAAATTAAAATGACTGAAATACCTGCTTGACCTTATCATGTACAACCAACCAATGTCAGGTTTACACAACTATGAGCTGTATGTTCACAGTTACTAATATGAATAGGATTCATTTAGTGGACCAGGAAAAAAGTTTTCTTGTGTATGTATAAGTATTCGTAATGTTTGTATGAATAAAACTGTTATATGTCAGTATTTGATTTGTATGTTACGATGTGATGTGGATTCTTTGGAGCAATAGCTATGTGACATTTATTCTGTTTTTTCAGCTGGTTTCAGCATTATGTACAGGTTTATTATTTGATTATGTCATAGTGTATATAGAATCTAAGGCATATTTTATTTGAATTTCAGACATCTTGGGAAGACAGCTAATATTTTCCTGATGAAGGCGGCTATATGTTAGATGTCCGTCGAAACGCGTTGCGAACTAAGGGAAAAGTACAATACATATTGATCAAGGAGTATTCTGATTGTTGCTGAATATACCTTATTTGTACCTCCCTTATTAGCCTTAGGAATTAATTGGATGAATTCATGTATATGATTTGTTCCTTTGTATATTTTCTGTTTTCCCTTATTGTATATACTTTTTTAATGTGTTTTTAAATCGTTTTTTAAATATATAAATAAACTGTGCATACTGAATTTATTTGTCCTTACAGAATTTAGTTAATCATTGCATTGTTTAGAGTGATATGTTTTTATGTCTGAAGAACTGATGTGTAATTTGTCCGTATAAGTTAGTTTGTTTTCATTAAGGTGCCCAAAGGGAATTTCTTTTTGACACACAGTCAGTAGGCTACAGAGCACCTGAACATGTGGTGGTATGGTGTGCGCCCTTGATGTTGGGTGCTCTTGGAGTGGTTGCAGGTCCCTTATCAGGTCCAGGATGGTGTGGGGGCGTAGCCTGTACCTTTCATGGATCTCTGCCTCAGTAAGTTGAAAGATTGTGATCCTCTGTCTGTAGACTTGCTCCTCCCGTCTCCAGATCCTCTTTCCTGCTGCCAGTAGCCGTAGCCGTCTTGCTATCACATGGAATGCCGCCATTCTGGTCACATTGTTGCATTTTGGGGCCTATTTTATGGCCTGCACCTGGTTACCACCTGTTTTCAATCCATGGTAATTACCGACTCTTAAATACCGAATTTCATGTAATTCGGTATTTTAGAAGTTACCTACATCTCTATTCTCATATTTTCCGTTTCTTATTTACCGATTCGGTAAATATGAATGCTGTAATTACTGATTCGGTAAATATGAATTCGGTAATTAGCAATTCAGTAATTTCGGATATGGTAATGATGAATCAGTACTTACCGATTCATAATTACTGAATCCTTATTTTTGGCCTCCTACATATCAAATGCCTAAATACCTAAATATGGTTGGTAACGTCAAAATTACCGAATTTCGACCAGTATTTGGCTACCTACATATGGCCCCAGGTGTTTCTAGCGAAGAAAAATTGGCTAACACAGGTGTGTTTGGTCCCATACCTAGAGGCATTCTTATTTCCTTTTGTGCTAGGTTAAAAGTGGAGAATATAGTTTCTACTTTTTGTTGGAAGAAATTGGCTAATGTTTTGCACAGCTCTGGGCTGCTTAGGCTCTTGGGAGCCTCTGGGGCCGCAAGTTTGGAGATAGTTTTGAAAAGTACCTTAGGGTGAGATTTGGCCTGAGGGATTTGTTCTATGTAGTACGTCTTTTTGGTTTCCAACAGTTTCTCTTTATACTGGCTGAGACTCTGTTCGTAGTTATTCTTATCCCTGCTGGTATATGCCTTTCGATTACGCCCTTTCCAGATGTTTGCAGGACTGTTTTAGAGTTTTTAGTTCTTCTGAGAACCATAGGGCCAACGGTGTTGTACTTTTAGAGCTCTATTATTAAATCGGGGCGAGTTTGTTGCAGGCTTCCTCTAGCCATTCCAGAGGCAGCCTCTTCAACCTTTGTGGGGAGGGGGCACCTGGTTTTATTTAATGCTTTCCCTAGCTCTTTACAGTTAACGTTTTTCCAAACTCTTTTCCCAATATTCCCAGTGTGATCAGGTTTAAGTTTATGACCTAAGGGTTCTGTAACCTCAAAAACAATGACGCTGTGAACGGACCATACCAGAGGGACTACCGAGATGACTGCCAGTGTGGGATTATTGGAGTATATACCGTCTAAGGTATGCACCTTGTTGTGAGTTGGTCCTTAAATCAATTGTTTAAGTTCACCTGCCTCCATCATCTGCCCTAGAGCGATGGTGTCTGGATTGGATATATCCTCCAGATGGAAGTTGAAATCCCCTACCACGGAAAAGGAGTCTGTGCATAACCCATCTCCTAGCAGTGACCCCAGCTGTTCTAGGAAACCACCCCTTGGCCCCGGAGGGCAATAAAGAAGTATCCCCTTTAGGGTGCTATGGTGTGATGTGTGAAGGCTAAAAGAAAGAGCCTCACAAGCGTCATTTGAAGCATTGTGAAATATAAGTTCCAGTTAGTGGTGGTAGTTAACTGCTAGACCTCCACCTCGTCCGTGACGTCTTTCCAAATTATGACAGTGAAATCCTGGTGGGGTAGCGTTAGCTAGATCAGGTCCGGAGGCCTGATCTGTCCAAGACTCAGTAATGAGGGCCAACTTAATGTCTTGTTCTCTGATGAGCTGAGCACATTCCTTGCTATGTTTGATTAATGATCTAGCATTTAACAGCATGCCTCTAAGAGGTGATGGGACGGTCTTATTGTCGTCCCTCTTACCTATTCTGTCGCTAGTGCCTGAGACATGTAGGTCTAGACTGTGAGTTAAACGTGTGTTTCAAGAGGGGCAAATAATTCTGAGGCGTTTGGATATTCCTTCAAGAGGTATACAAGGACACCTGGCATTTCCCGCACTAAGGTTCCGTTTGGTAAGGTCCTCCCTGGTGTAGGTCAGCCTTAATAGGGAGAGGTCCTAAGCCAGGGGGAGAGGCCCTGAGCCCGGAACGAGCACGGACGGACGCAGACTGGTTGGCCTTAGGCACACCCGCTGCGCGCGTTCGCAACATCATGCCTTTCAACCCCCCAGCGTGCTGAAAGCTAGTGCACTGACCTCCAAAATAACGGTTCCGCTCAAAGCACCAGGAGCCCTGTGGCTGGTGCAACCTTGCAGCATAGATCGAGCTATGTGGAAAGAATACTTTCAAATACTCACAAAGTTTTAAAATACAGTGCTAAAACAGAATTAAATAAGCATAAAATCGGTAGGAGACCTTAGTGAGCAGCGTATGAACTGGCGAGCGTTGAACACAGCTTGAACCTAGTCAGGCAGCCCTGCGTATTCGCAGCCTAGTGCCTTTTAATCCCCCAGCGTGCTGAAAGCTAGTGCGCTGACCTGCAAAATGGCGACCCCGCTTGAAGCAATAGGCGCCCAGTGGCCCATGCAACCTTGCGGTGTAGATCGCGCTATGTGGACACAATACCTTCAAATACTCACAAAGTTGTAAAATAGATTGCAAATAAGTCAAGCATATCCTGTAAGACTTCATAGATAAAATACTGGAATTCTGCAGTAGCATTGCTAGTCGGAAAGGCATGATGAGGTATTTGTAGAACAGAACCCAAACTTAGGGGCCCATTAGGATGTCGGGCGGATCGCCACCGCCATGCGGGCGGTGGTGATCCGCCCGACATTCTTGCGCGCCCATCACCCATTTCCCCCCGCCATATTACTATGGCGGGCGGGACTGCGTCGGATGGAAACGCTAAAAAGGGTTTATATGGTGGCGGTGTCTATCAGTCACCGCCAGCCATATTACGATGGGCTGTGGGAGATGCCTTTCGGTGGCCCCCATGGTGAAGGCGAGGTGGGGGGTGCACATGGGGAGTACCTGTGGTACCCCCCTGCATTTGCATACACAATGCGGCAGGCACCGCGCGGTGTATGCAAATGCATGCCATGCATTTTTAACATATCAGCAGGCGGTGCTTTTAGTACCGCCTACCTCAATGTTAAAAATGCGGGAGGCGCCAGCTACTGTGGCGGGTGCATCCTAATTACCCCCGCGGGACCCCCGCCCTTCTGGCGGGCAGTCCCAATCCCCGGGAGGATGGCGGGCGGGCAAAGTCTGCCCGCCATCCTAATGACCCCCTTAGTTCAAACCGCTGTTTTCAACTCATCACCCTCTCAGACTCTGACCAGATGAAAAGCTCAAGCTCCAGTTTTGTAAAAATAGCTGTTTTCACTTGATCAATTAGGGTAGGCAACAGGTATATATTCTTCACTGTTATATGAACCAAGGCTCGATAGTCAATGCATAATCTTAACTCCCCCAACCTCCCCCCCTTTTTGGGGGGAAAAAATGAAGGTGAAGAAGTAGGCGGATGTGACGGTCGAATGAACCCAATTGCCTACATGTCATCCAAATATTTCCGCAATTGTGCGTTCTCTTTCTCAGTTGAAGCATATATGCGACTAACCGGAATTTGAAACTCAGGGTGCAGATAAATTTGACAATCAAAGAGTCTATATGGAGAAGGAGTGGTTGCTTTAGTTTTATGAAAGACATCAGAATAATCCTCAGAACAGGGAGGAATTTTTGGAACAGAAATACTAGACATTATAACAGGCTTCTTCAAACAATGTTTTTTACAGAATGATGATTGTGTCAATAACTGATGCGTGGACCAGTTAATGTTGGGGTTGTGTCTTTGCAGCTATGGTATTCCCAACATGGCTTTAAATTAAAGAACATGAATTAAATCCAATTGTAGTTTTTCAAAATGTGCACTTTGTATGATCAATGCCATCACCTAAGAGGAATGTACTATGGACCTGGCTGACAGCTCACTTCTGTCTATAGTTCACTCTGACACAGGGATTTCCTTAGCTATTATGGGAATTACCAGCTCTTTCGCTAAAGAGATATCTAGGAAGTTACCCGTAGCTCCAGTCTAAAAGTATTTCAGTATTTACTCTAGTGTAGAAGTGTACATGAAATAATAAAGACTGTGTCACTTCATATGAAGAAAGAAAGATATATCAAAGTGACACGTGGACAGCTGGCAGAGGAACCAAATGCCCAAAATGCAGAAGATCAGCACAACCTTTAGTTCCTGCAAACCACAAAAAAGGTGTTTCAGTACATGTCCAATAAAATCACAAGTACAAGAGAATTTCTCAGCAACTATGGTTTAATACATCACATGTCCATCATCAGACTGCACAAGTTATACAATTACTACATACAGAGCCAATCAGAAGAAGCTAATAGTGTGTGCCACTTTTTGTGATGTAGGGTGGTGCTGCTCATCACTACCACATGTTCAGTGTTTGGGACAGTGGGGTTTTCGAGGCTTAAGCAATACAGTGACCGATCAGAGGTGGGTGCTTCGTCTCATCAAAATTTAGAATGCTAATGGTGCCTGGTTGTTGGGCTAGCGTGCAATTGCAAGTCATGAGTGATGTCTTTGAGCAAGCCTTGCATTGTGTTACAACAGAGCTACTTCAGCACAGTCCATTAATTAACCAAGGGTCATGCAGTATCGCTACAGTAGTATGTGCAGCCCTTGCTATCATTGAATATCATATAATGGTCAAGTGGCGCACAAAAACAAATAAACAGGGAATATGGCCTCCCCATTCAGATCGAGTTCAGTAAAGTGTATATGCAATATGTAAGCAACAAAAGGCTATTAAGGTACTCCAGTATCACTCAGCTATAAGAGTATAGTAGTCAATAAAGTGCAAGTACAATACATAAGCAGCATAAGGGCCTTTACATTAAAAGAAAAAGAAAAATAGAAAGGAGAAACTCTATTTAGAGTACAAAAGGCAATCCTGGTCAATAGTACATTTACACACCAACCAAAAAAATCCTGTTAAAAATATTTAAATAATTAAAATCTAGACTTAAGGGGGGGACGTGGCTTAGCGGGCGATCATGGCGGCGTGGCTTGCTAGAGCTCCCGCCGGCCCGACATTTATCCTTGCATTATCCTGGCCCCTGAACCCGAAGAGTGTTCCACGACCGAGGTGACCTTGGCGGACGACACTGGGAGCCGTCCGGTGCCCGGGACAACGCGCAGAGACCATCTGGGGCGGAGAGGTGAGTGGGTGCAGCGAGCGGCCTGGTGCCCGTCGGACAGGCCGGGACCTCAATTTTGGCGTGCCCGGGCCGGAAGGCTCGACCCGGGGCCAGTGGTGCCGCTCCCTGGCGGCGTTCCAGGGCTACCTATTGCCAGCGGCCCATCGCGGAGTGCCCTATCTCTCCCCACATTGCCAGCAGTGGGGGCCCGTGCCTGTGGGGGGCTTCGGTGGAGCTGCGGCCTACCTGACCTTGGCAGAGCCGGGGCCTCGAGTTTGGCGGCCCCCGCTCGTGGTTATCCTCGCCGATCCTGGGACCCTCCGCTGTTGCTGTCTGCAGCGCCCTCCACCTTTGGGGACACGGCGCTTTCCGCTGCCGGCGGGCGCGGCATCCTCCACTGCAGCTGACCGCTGCGCCCTGCCATCGGCGAGCGCTGCACCCTCCGCCCTCGCGGACCGAGGTGGATCGGACTGGGGCGGCCAGTGCCCGTGACGAGCCAGGAGTGCCGGTGGGCCCGGTGCGGACCGGGCGCCGGCCCGCATTGGGAGCCATCGACCTGTGAGTGTGGCCCCCCTCCCCCTATACCGCGTTGCAGGAGCAGTTGCAAGACGCTGTGCCCGGGGAGGTTGCTGCGGGCCCTGGACAATCTGACCTTATTGGGGCTTGCTGGTTGCACTGGCACCGAGTGGAGGAGGCGGACATCTTGGGAGAGGTGCCCCGAGTGGCGCTTACACACGCTGGGATCTAGCGGGGCCGCGCTACCTGGGTACCTACCTATGACCGGCGGCTCGGCGACGGGTGGATCCGGAGTAGACTGGTGTGCTCCGGGCGCCCCGGCTGGGGCCTGAGTGAAGGACTTTCAAGCGGTGCGACCCCCTACAGGTGCGTGCTACTAACCGGTTGTTTTTGCCGCCGCCATGACCAGGGGCGCGGCTGCCACAAAGACTGGGCCCATCGACAAATTCACCGGCCCTGGTGGAAGTGCTGGAGCGGCTGGTGGGGGCCAGAGTGCTGGACCGGACAACGCGGCGCTGTTGACGGCCATTACCCAGTCCCGCGACATGTTAGATGCAAAGATTGGTGCGGTGGGTGCCGATGTGATGCTTCTGCGCCAGGACCTTTGCAACGCAGTCGCCCGCATTACTGATGGGTTGGGTTGGGGTTAGCGGGGTAGCGGGGGTTGGGGTTGTGTTCTTTGGGGTGCACGTGTTTCGTATGATGTTGGCAGCTGGAGGGCTGGGAGTCTGGGTTGGGCTACGGGGATTGCGGGAACAGACCCATCGTGACAATGGCTGATGCTCCACGACTTGTGCCGTCTGGTACTCTTATGCGTATATTGAGCTGGAATGTCCGGGGGCTCCTGGACAAGATCATACGGGGGGATGTGCTTCGCTGGGCAAAAAGGGACTTGGCTGATGTGCTCCTTCTCCAGGAAACGCACATGCTGGGTACTAAAGCACTGAGCCTGCAGAGGTTTGGCTTCCACCAGGTGTTTCATGCCGGGTTTGCTAGGTGCTCGAGGGGGGTGGCCATCCTGGTCCACAAACGATTAGCCTATACTCATGAGCGTCAATGGCTCGATCCTCAGGGCCGGTTTGTGTTTGTGCAGGTCAAGATTGGTGTGGAGCCTGTAATCTTTGGTAGTGTGTATGCCCCTCCCCCGCTGCAGTGGGCCCTTGCGGAGCGACTGTTTGCCTTGTTGGCCGAGCTTCCCCGTTCCCTGGCTGTGATTGGTGGTGACTGGAACGATGTGTTGGATATGACTTTAGACAGGAAGAGGGGGCGAGGGGTCGCGGCTGCGGCCTCTCCTACAAAGCTGAGTGCAATGATTGATGGTCTTGGATGGGTGGATGTGTGGAGGCATCTTCATGCAGAGCGACGAGAATACACCTATGTGTCTGCTGTGCATGGCTCCCTCTCGCGCTTAGATTGTGTGTTTGTACCGGGGGCCTTCCTTGACAGGGTAAAGGGGGCGGCGATCCGGCCTCGCGGGCTATCCGACCACTCCCCTGTGGCGGTTCAGATTGACCTTTGTAAAGCGCGCCAACCGTTCAGATGGCGGATGTCTACATGGCACCTGCAGCAACCGGGCTACTCCCGGCATCTGCGCAGTGCGATCGCCCACTATTGGCAGGACAATCTAACCGAGGGGGCTGATGCGGTGACGGTATGGGAGGCCATGAAACCTGCCCTGAGGACTGTCGATATTGCCTGGTGTGCTTCTGCTCGCCGGACCCGACAAGAAAGTGTTGCTACTGCGGCGGAACGTGTGGAAAGGCGGGAGGCACGACACAGGGAGGCGGCCGATGATGTGACGCTGCGGCGGCTTTTACAAGCGCAACAGTCTTACTCCTCGGTCTTGTTGGATGAGGCCCGCCAGGCGTGGCTGGCTACACGTAGTAGAGTGTACCAATGGGGCGACAAGTCTTGCACCATGCTCCACCGGTTGTGTCAGCAGACTTTCCAGCCGATCACCCTGCCGGGGCTGATCGACGATGCGGGGGTAGTAATTACGGACCCCTCGATCCTTGCAGCGAGCTTTGCGCGCTACTACGAGCATCAGTATACCTCTTGTGAGAGCCTCTCCCCCGACTGCATTGAGGCTTACCTCACAGCGGTCCGCCCACAAGTGGTACCTGATGAGGTCCGTGATGCCCTGGATCTCCCTCTGACAGCTGAAGAATTGGGTGACGCACTGGGTCAACTTAATGCGGGTAAAGCACCTGGGCCCAGCGGGTTCCCCAGTGAATTCTACCGGAAATTCCACCTGCAGCTTGGGCCACATTACAGGCGGGCACTGGACCTAGCTCGGGAGCGGGGTAGCCTCCCCCCGGACTGGCGTCACGCCGAAATCGTGGTGTTTCAAAAGCCGGGCAGACCCCCCGAGCGCCACGAGTCGTACCGCCCCATCTCCCTTATTAATTTTGAAGCCAAACTCCTGGCCAAGGCGCTTGCGAATCGCCTGCTTCCCCACATCTCGGCCCTTGTTCACCCGGACCAGGCGGGATTTATGCCGCACCGGGCGACGCAACACAACATTCGGCGGGCGCAGGCGGCGATTGACGCGATCGGGACAACTGGGGACCAGGCGGCGCTGTTGTTGGCTGACATAGATAGTGCCTTTAACTCGGTCAGCTAGACCTACCTCCTTGCCCTTCTGCCACTACTGAACTTGGGTCCTGTTTTCATCTCTTATGTGAAACTGCTATATACTAATATCACCGCTTCGGTGCGCGTATCTGGGGCGATTTCTGCGCGGTTTCCTGTGGCCAGGGGCACTCGTCAGGGGTGCCCCCTCTCCCCGTACCTCTTCGCGCTGGCTATGGAGCCTATGGCCGCCCGAGTGCGCCAGGACGCGCTCTATCGGGGTTTCGTGTGGGGTACGGGACATTCGGACCGCATTGCCCTGTATGCGGATGACGTGCTCTTCTTTATGACTGATCTACACCGTACAGGGCCTTGAGATAATGCGGGAGTTCGGTCTGGCGTCGGGGCTCTTTCTTAACCCTCGCAAGTCAACCCTGTGGGTACTGGGGGGGGCCTCGGTGAGCTGCCAGTGGGCTGCGTCCCTTCAGGTGGCGGTCGATGGCATGAAGTACCTGGGCGTTTTCCTCTCGGCCTCGACTACCGTGGCGTGGGATCGGAACGTCCAGCCGGTGTGGGACAGGGTCCAGATTGACGTTAAGACCTGGACGCGTATGCCCCTTAATATCTATGGCCGGTCGGCCATATTCAAAATGGTGGCCCTGCCTCGGCTCCTCTACCAACTACAGAATCACCCATATAAAATCGACCCGCAATGGTTCTGTGGTGTCAACTCGGTACTGGGCAGATTTCTGTGGGCCGGGGGTGCTTCTAGGGTGGCACTGCGTACCTGCTTTCTCTCTACCTACTGTGGCGGCTTGGCGTCCGCGGATCTGCTATCGTATTACCAGGCCTCCCATCTTCTAGTGCTCAACGAGTGGTGGTATGGGGACCGTAGCGATCCGGCCTATGCACTGGAACACTCATTGATGGGAGGTGCCACACTCCACACCCTGCTGTACTCGGCCAGGCGGAGGAGGGCTTTGCCAAGGGTCACTCAGGTGGTCTTCGCGATCTGGCGGCAGGCTCTGCACCGTATGGGGTGGTGGGGCAGGCTGACGGCCGAGACGCCGCTGTGGCATAACGGCCTACTACCGGCGCTGGCCTCCTTGTCCGGGTTTGGCAACTGGGACGCGATCGGGATCTCGTCCCTCGGTAATGTTCTCAACGGAACTACACTTAAGTCCTTTCAGGACCTTAGTTCCGAATATAGTCTGTCTAGGTCCCAATTCTTTCGCTACCTTCAGTTCCGCCATGCCCTTGGCCCCAGCCTGGTGGGGTTGGAGCAGCTCCCCGACTTTAGTCCTATTGAGGCTAAACTGTTTATGGGCGACCTGGGCGACAAGAAAGTCTCTCAGATATACCGCTCCCTGGTCATACACTGCTCCCCCTCCCTCTCGACATTGAAGGCCTCCTGGGAGAATGATGTTGGCCCCTTGGATGACGATGATTGGCGTGAGGCCCTCGAATCCCCCCGTGGCGCAGCTATAGCCGTCCGTCTTAGGTTTATTCAATTCAAGTACCTTCATAGGGCCTATTATACTAGGGAGCGGCTGTGGCGAGCGGGCCTCATAGCTGCCCCTGAATGTCTGAGGTGTGGTGCTGAGAGGGGGACGCTTTTCCATACGGTATGGTCCTGTGAGAGGCTGACCCGATTCTGGGCGGGGGTGTGGGACTGCCTGTCAGAGGTATTGGGGTGGGACATTCCCCGTACCCCTAGGCTGGGTCTCCTTCATATTCTGGAAAATGTTGGGGGTAACACTTACAAACGACACCTACTGCTGTTGGGGCTAGTGGTGGCCAAACGTGATCTGGCCCAAGCATGGAAGAGCGAACGTGCCCCCCCCCTGAGTGCGTGGAAGGCGGGATTGGACTTTCTAATGGGTCTAGAATTACCCGTATTTGAGGCCAGGGGGTGCCCCCGGAAACACTACAAGATCTGGAAGCGGTGGGCAGACTACAGGGGTCTGGACCTCGATCCCCCAGCTGATATTGATGATGTACTGGCCCTTGATGTGGATCCCGGGCCCTAGGCTATTAGCCGACTCTGACTCTGATTTCCATCTCATGTTGCTGACCTGTGATCACGTGCACTGGGTTAGGGTGGGATAAGGGGTGGGTAGCTGGGGGGGCGTTGGGGGGGTGTTGTTGGGGATGGGTGGGTCGGGAGGGAATTGGGGTGTGCTTTTCGTAAAACTCTGAGTTCACTGCCATGCTTTTATCTGTGTGTGTTGTTGGCAGTCTCCTCCTGACTGTGGAGGGCTGTCCTGAACCTTGATCGAACTCTCAATAAAAACGGTTTTGAAAAAAAAAAATCTAGACTTAAGACCTTACAAAGTAATTCATTCAATCAATAAAAACATAATTCTACAAGGCATATTATTTCTAACAATCCCACACAGTTCCGACAATTTATTTGTTACAGTTTGGGCCATGAATTTAGGCTTATAAACACATAGAATAGTACATTTTATGATAAAATCATTATCTTTGTACTCTATTCTTTTCCACCATTAGTTATTAGCATGTGAGCCTTAGGTAACTTACACATACTTAGAATGTCAGTCCCGCTTTAGCTCTTATGGGACTCACATTGAATAAAAACCTACTGATACTAAAACAATTTTCTGGGATGTATCTGTTTTCAATATTCTTTCTGCTACAGTGCAAGTTCTAATATTCAAAATATGGCAAATTGGTTTAATCCATTTATTCCTCGCTTTGCCATATGCACGGAAGAAGAATAAAACATGCAACTCGTTCTCCTTTGAAGCATTTTTACAGAATTTGCACCATTCATTATTGTTTTTGTTCCTATTTACTGCCCAGTTTGATGTATTCGCATTAATGTTTAGTACACCGTACCTAAACTTCATATATAGGCCTTTAGCCAGTGGAGGACATATATCGTCCATGAATATTTCAAAGCTGGCTATTCCCTTGTGTAGAAGAAACTTTGATGTCAATATACCATTACCTGCGCTATACAACAGGTTATTTTGGATATAAATCCAAAAAGTTGCTTTTAGCAATGTTTTGCTACACCCAGTTAATTGCGTTGGTGCTTCCCAAAAATGTTTGAGACTTAATTCCTCGAACCAGAAGGAAACGTGTTTTATCACCGGAGTACCTTTATCAATTTCTAAGATCTCTTTGAGACCCTCTTTATAACTGGTCAATTCGGGAGTTGACCAAAGTCGCACCCAAAATAATAGTGGTTGTAGTACTGCGTGGTGTTCCATACGTTTAACGTTTAGATCCATCAGGATGGGTATTAATGGTGTTCTTACTGGCAACCCCAGGACCCTCCTGAAGAACTTGTTTTCGCTCGGTTTAAAGGTCTTTTTGCAATGCGGTCCCCAGATTTCGGCACCGTATAATGAAGCTGCTTGTACTTTGTATTTATACGCCTCCAGGGCAGGAGTCCTTGCTTTTGAGATGCTACTCGCATGCATCTTTATTATTGGGAACGAGTTTTGAAGTTGGGCAATTTTATTTTTTTCCAGCTACTGTTTCCAAGACAGCTTTGCATCCAACATTATCCCTAAATAATTAAAACAGTGTACATACTCTAGCTTTTGGCCTCTAATAGATAGATTCTGCTTGAAGGACTTGTATGGGTTTATAGCCATGTACTTTGTTTTGCCAGAGTTTATTTCAAGGCCCTTTTCATTACAGTATATATCAAGGAGATTCAATAAAGATTGTAGACCTTTGGGGGTTTGGGATATCAAGATAGTATCGTTGGCAAATAAAAGGGCTGACATTGGTTCCTCGCCCAACTTAGGAGAGTCATGTGAACAGCCCAATAGATAGCTCGGGATGTCGTTAACATAAAGAGAAAATAGGGTGGGTTCCAGCACACACCCTTGACGTACACCCAATCTAACTGGAATTGCCTCTGTTAATTCACCCTTCGGGCCCCATCTAACTTTAGCGAAGTTGTACTCGTGTAATCTTATTATTTGCTTCAATAGCTCAGTGGGAACACCCTGTAGTTTTAGAGATTCCCAAAGCAGATTCCGAGGCACAAGATCGAAAGCGGCATTAAGGTCTATTAAAGCTATATATAAATGGCCCTTTTTTATATTTATATTTTTCCAGCATAAGCATAGAAATCTAAAAACTTGATCAATTGTACTCGCTTTTATTCTAAATCCCGCCTGGAATTTTGAGATCACCTTATTTTCATCAAGCCAATCGTTTAATCTCCTTAAAATATGTCTAGAATACATTTTTTGTAAAAAATCAATTAAACTGATTGGACGGTATTTTCCAGGATCAGCACGATTACCTTTTTTAAAAATAGTAACAATTTCCGCCCCTTTCCATGTTTCCGGTATCGGCGAACCACCCGCAATTGCATTACAAAGATGGTTAATGTAAGGGCCCCAGACACTATCATCATGTTTTAATAAGTCCCCCGGGATTTTGTCAGGCCCTGGGGCTTTACCTGGTTTAACTGCAATAATTGCTAGGAGTGTTTCTTCCATGCTAAAATGCAAGGTATTTATATTTGAGCTAGGGACCACTGTTATAGGGCAGGGTAGTTCCACTATTTGGTTGTCAGCATATAGTTTAGAAAAGTGCTCCTCCCACGTCTTTGGATCTAAAAAGAGGTCCTTGACATCCCTACTTGTCTTGCTACCCTTAGCTATTATACGCCAAAACCCTTCTTGGTCTTTAGATTTAGTCGCTTCAATTAACTCTGTCCAGGTGTTGTCGTCCTACTCTTTTTTTGCTTGTTTTAAAATTTGCTTATATTTAGTTCATTTCTCCCTTGTGTCTATTACGTTATTCTTTTTTATTGCCAGTAGGAGATCGGCTTTTGCCTCTCGCCACTCCTTATTGTACCACAAATTAGCACCTGGTTTTACTCCAGTTCCTACTCTCGATTGTTCTCCCGGTAGTTTACTTAGTATTGGTACCAGTGCCTCCTGCAACTGGAGATGTGCGGCCATTATCCGGAATTCCACTTCTGAAACATCTAAATGTGACTGCATAATATCAGAAAAAACATTGTATATTTGCTTCATGGATTCTTCCTTACCTAATATATTTGGCCACTTTATGGCACTACGGTTATTACTCACTATACTACTATCAGGAGAAATCATTATTTCCCCTTTGTTCTGGAAACTGCCAATAAAAAGGTCTGGTTTTATTGACAAATGCAAGGGTCGGTGGTCACTATCAGATCTTACATCTACTTTCATGTCTAATATGTTTGGCCAGAAATTAACAGATGCTATTATATAATCAATACAGCTCCTATAAATACCTCTACAAAAGGAAGGAATATTAGGTTTATCTGAAGATAAACGGCCATTACAGGCTCTAAGCCGATGTTCTGTCGTTAGTTTCATTATGTGAGCAACTGCTATAGTGTAGGACACTAGCGGGCTGCTTTGTAAGGCAGGGATATATTGGGCGGTGTCCTCATCTTCAAATAGATTGCCGAACCCCACTACAGGTTCGAACTTACAGTTAAGGTCACCTCCAACGATTATCATTGCATCCGGCGCTACTGAGTTCAAAAAGGTATCCAAATGATTTATTGTTATTGATTCCTTTGTATTTGGGCTTGGCCTGTTATATACGTTGATTAAGTGTAAGACATTTTTTCACTGTCTTTTTGTTTTTGCAACAGCCAGATCCTCAGATAATAGGGGTAATACCATAGTTTCTATTTTAAGGGTTATCCTGATCCATATGGTGAGGCCTCCCGAAACCCTGACGTCCGACGCTCTCCGAAGCGGTCGCTCCCCACGCTCCCTGCTCTCCAGTGGTATCGTTGGCTGCACTCGTTGCTTTGCTCTGTGCTACTCGTGTCTGCTGCTACTGCTTGTCATAACGCTGTACGTCTAGAAGCATTATCGAGTGTTTTAATTAATAATAGCGCTTGCCAGACTTGGCACTGTTTTGAATCATATGCGCAGGCCCAGTTGTAACGCTCGCTGTGTAGCTTTGACCCTAATTAGCATTGCTCGTTTTTATGCATCGTTATTTGTAGCGCTTACTTCTCAGATTGGTTAAGATCATCAATTACTCTGTGTGCCCCATCCTGTTTCCAGTTTCACTTTAGTTGCCATTTTGTTGTTGTTGTGCCTCGGAGCCCGTCCTCTCCGCCCCGCTCCCGCCTCCCAGCTGATCCTCCCTCGCCCCTCCCCCCCCACTATCCACATATGACAGATGCTCTTGCGCGCAGCGGTCGCGCCCCATGTGCGCCGAAGGTGCGCCAAAGGTAAGCCCGTCTATGCCCGTCCGCGCCTGGCCCGCGCCCAGCGCCAGACCCCCTGGCCCCCGCAAACCCCTCTCCACCATCATAACGTACAACGCCGCAACCCTCTTTGCCCTCAACCCCGGTCGCACACCACAATGCTGCAAAGCTACCCCAGGACTCACCCATGGACCATTCGCCTGCCACTCCTGCAAGTTCACCTGCATCAGGAACCACACCAATTCCACTAACTCCAAACACAGCTCCGACTCTAACCACCTGAAGTGCATCCTGCTGAACACCAGCTCGGTCCACAGACATGCCACTGAACTCTGGGACCTACTTGACACTGCATCGCCGGACGTCGCCTTCCTTACAGAAACATGGATGAACGCCTCTTCAGCGCCCGACATCGCCATAGCCATTCCGGACGCTTACAAGATCATCCGAAAAGACCGCACCAACCAAACAGAAAGAGGCATCGCCATCGTCCATAAGAACACCATCCGAATCACGACCAGCTCAGACGATAACCTCGCGACCGCCGAACACCTTCACTTCCAGATCCACACCGACCCCAGAACCACACTTAGAGGCACCCTCATCTACAGACCACCAGGAACCCACACACAATTCAACGGAGACATCACTGACTTCATCAGCCCACATGCCCTTACATCCGAGAACTACATTCTTCTGGGAGACCTCAACTTCCACCTAGAAAAGAAAAATGACAGCAACACCAACACCCTTCTGGACAACATGGCCAATCTCGGACTCAAACAACTTGTCAACACCCCCACCCACTTAGCCGGACACACGCTCGACCCTATCTTCACCTCCAGCAAACACATCTCCTTCGATCACGCCACAGCTCTCCATTGGACGGACCACAGCTGCGTTCACTTCTACTACAAAAAGTCCACGACCCACAACCCCCCACAACCTATTCCTCGTAGAAACTGGAACAAAATTATCACTGACCAACTCTTCACATCGCTTAACCAAAACCTTCCCGCCATATCTTCGGACCCAAACCAAGCTGCCACCAAACTCACACAATGGATCACCCACAGCGCTGACGAATTAGCACCCCTGAAAAACCACCAGATCAAACAAGGTAACAAAAAGGCCCCCTGGTTCAACGACGTACTTAAGAAATCCAAGAAGTTATGTCGTACCCTCGAGAAAACCTGGAGAAAAGACCCAACCACTGACAACCTGACCACCTTCAAGGACGCCACCCGCAAACACCACCAATTGATCCGATCCACCAAGAAATCAGCATTCAAGGATCGACTCGACAACAACGCCCACAACAGCAAGGAACTATTCAACATCGTCAAAGAATTTACCAACCCCACCACCGGCACCAACGACATCACTCCTTCCCAAGACCTCTGCGACTCTTTATCCTCTTTCTTCCACAACAAAATCGCCGACATACATAACAGCTTTGAAAACCAGTCCGAAGAACAGACCACTCCACCCACCCCCGAACCAAAACAGCACTCTCACAACCTTTGCGCCTGGAACCCTATCACTACTGAAGACACCATCCGCCTGATGAACTCCATCCACTCAGGTTCACCAACCGACCCATGTCCCCACAACATCTTCAACAAAGCAGACTCCATCATCGCACCACATCTCTGCGATGTCATCAACTGTTCCCTCAACTCCGCTACCTTCCCGGAAAGCTGGAAACAGGCCGAACTCAGCGCCCTTCTGAAGAAACCCACAGCAGACCCCTCTGAACTTAAGAACTACCGCCCCATCTCACTCCTCCCATTCCCTGCTAAAGTCATTGAGAAAGCCGTCAATAGTCAGCTCGCCGCCTTCCTTGAATCCAACAACTCCCTCGACCCCTCACAGTCCGGCTACTGAGCCAAACACAGCACCGAAACCGCCCTCATCGCAGCAACAGACGACATTCGAACGCTACTGGACAACGGAGAAACAGTCGCCCTCATCCTACTTGACCTCTCCGCCGCCTTCGACACAGTCTGTAATAGCACCCTCATACAACGCCTCAGCAACGTCGGAATACAAGGAAAAGCTTTGGACTGGATCATCTCGTTCCTCTCCGGAAGAACCCAAAGAGTCCGCCTCCCCCCATTCAAATCAGAGGCCACCGAAGTCATCTGCCATTAATAAAAAATGGGGTAACCCAAAGGATAAGGACCTGGGTATAATGCGGTAAGGGTAAACAATGGTCCAGAACCTATTTCTTTAAGAAAGCCGAGTAGATCAGCACAAATTCAAACATTTTCAAATTCCGGGGCGTTTCTCATATATCCACCCCAAATCATAAATGAACTCAGTTACTTAGAGTAACAAGAAGAAAATATCACTACAGCACCAATATATCAAAAAGGGGACCCAACCTCTACAAAAAGTGCACACAATCAATATGACTATTATGTCTGTATGATTAAGAGATTAGTTGATAATAAAATTATATGTGGGCCAGGTTGTTGCATTACGGAAATTGTAAAACCGTAATTATAGAAAATTAATAAAATTATCTTGTTTATCTCTTTGAATTTTCCTTTTCTTTCTTGATTCACTGCACCCCCTTTTTGATCACCTCTTTTTGTGCACGCTCATTTTGGGCAACCTTTCATTTGAAAGCATTGATAAAACTGTAAAAAATATCAGTTTTGTGATTAGAGACAATGAATTAAACATTGTTTTTCCCCTTTTTGATATATTGGTGCTGTAGTGATATTTTCTTCTTGTTACCCCATTTTTTATTAATGGCAGATGACTTCGGTGGCCTCTTCAACGTTTACATGAGTCCCCTCGCATCCATCGCGCGACAACACAACCTCAACATTATCTCCTACGCAGACGACACCCAGCTGATCCTCTCCCTCACCAAAGACCCAACCACCGCCAAAACCAATCTACACGAAGGAATGAAAGAAGTAGCCGAATGGATGAAGAACAGCCGTTTAAAACTAAACTCAGACAAAACAGAAGTCCTCATCTTAGGATCATCCCCCTCTGCCTGGGATGACTCATGGTGGCCACCGGCCCTGGGTACAGCACCCATACCTACAGATCACGCACGTAACCTGGGCTTCATCCTAGACTCCTCCCTCTCTATGACCAGACAAGTCAACGCCGTCTCATCTTCATGCTTCAACATCCTGCGCATGCTCAAAAAAATCTTCTGTTGGATCCCCACCGAAACAAGAAAGACAGTCACCCACGCACTGGTCACTAGCCGACTGGATTATGGAAATACCCTTTATGCCGGAACCACAGCCAAACTACAGAAAAAACGCCAACGCATCCAAAACGCCTCAGCCAGACTCATACTGGACATCCCCCGTCAAGCTAACATTTCCAGTCACCTGAAAGACCTCCACTGGCTCCCCGTCAACAAGAGAATATCATTCCGTCTCCTCACCCACGCACACAAGGCCCTCTACGACCTAGGACCCGAATGCCTCAACACACGACTGTCCTTATACACACCCACCCGACAACTACGATCATCCAATCAAGCCCTCGCCGCAATTCCGCGCAACCATAGATCCACCATGGCAGGAAGATCCTTCTCCTACTTAGCGGCCAAAACCTGGAATTCTCTCCCCACTCACCTCCGTCTTACACAGAACCACCTCTCCTTCAGAAAACAGCTTAAAAACCTGGCTCTTCGATAAGTAATGCACCCACCCTCCCTCAAGCGCCTTGAGACCCTCTAGGTGAGTAGTGCGCTATACAAATTCCTGAACTTGAACTTGAACTTGGTGAAGGGATGGCTTTTACATTAAAAGTCTTGTACCCTACCATATACGGGGGATCCAGAGCCCATGTCTCTTGTAAGAATAAGATGTCACTATTTTCTGTATACTCCATCCATTCTACGTCTCTGAGATTCCTATTTAACCCTGCTACATTCCAGGATGTTAATCTTAATGCTTCAACACATTTTCTTCCTGAGTTTATTGTGCTTAACCTTTCATCACTATTATTTAAATCAAGAGAAGCATTAACTGACATTGGTGATGTCCGCTCTTGCTCCTCCTCCCTAACAATTATGCACGACCTATATGTGTTACAATCTACTCGCTTCCCCAGTCCTTCTTCTTAATACTGTATATTAGTGGTGAGGGTTTTTCTCTTATTTCTGTTGGTTATATTTTTTCTAGATGGAGGTTATGACAGGTGTCCTCAATTAGTTGTCATTCTACTTCGTCTAGTGTGGATAGAACTTGCAATCTATTCGAAGATAGTATTGGGGCGTCATCAAGATCTAATGGCCTTAGATTTGTAGAAATACCCAAGTGGGAGAGCACTTATGCTGGTATTTTGTATAATAGTTTCCTCTCTGGTATTCAGGAGGAATTTAACTAGCTGCTGCCAACGGAAATTTACTATTATGCAATCTCTGTCTATATTTTTAGGAGAGTCGCCAACCCATCCCACTCTTCGAACCATCAAGATTTCATTAATATGTCTTGGACTGAATTTTTTTATGTTTTGTAAGCCAGTCTGCTGTTTTATTTTGTAGGGTTATCCATGAATAATTTTGTCCTATTTTTAGCACTGGGACCCCAACAAGATTAGGACATATGGACATGCGGCAGGCGGTAGGCCTATGACATCAAGACTTGGAGCCACAGAGCTGTCTTTTGGATTTTTAATTCCATCTGGTCCTAGCCCTTTTACGGATTGATTTGAAATTCTATTTCCATTCAGGGTATCTTTTCCCCTCATAAAGCCTCCCTGTTCTGTACTTGTTCCCGTGACCCCATTTCCCTATTGTCACTTCCTGATGTCAATTTATGTACTGAAGTTTCTGTTGGTCTACTATTCCTCTCCCGGCCCCTGACGGGCACTAATGGGCCCACCCTTGGCCCGGGAGCCCTGGTCCCCCTTTGAGCGCCTCCTGGCGCACGGCGGTGCAGTGCCCGACGTGCGCGACGCACAGAACGCTGGGAAAGGTAGTTCCTGGCTCAGACAGCGGCTATGGCAGTATTGGCGGCGATGTCGATCCCCAGGCGCCCGTGCCTGGCACCAAACAGCCAATCAGCAACAGTGCCCCGAGGTTGTGAGGGTGGCAGAAGGCCTGGAATCTCTAGTGACAGAGGGCTACAGCAATAGAGTACAGAAAAGGCAGAGACGTTTTTTCCCAAGCTTTCTCCAAATTCTCGGGCGTCCCAGTCCTTTTATGGATAGACTCCATTTCATTAACCTCTTGTTATAATTTTTGGAGTTTCTCCTCGCGAATCTTATTTTCTGCTGTCAAAATTGCGATAAATTCCCCCCCCCCTCATTACCAGTTTTAAGGCTTCCCACACTGCTTCCAAGGTGGTCTTTCCCAATATCATTCGTCTGCAGGTATTCCTTCGATCTTGCTTTTATATCAGTCAAGACCGCCGGAGCCTGTAGAAAGGTTTCTCTTAACCGCCTTCTGGTGGGGTTCGGCTGGCCTATATCTGCTTGTATTATAACTGAAATCAGTGCATGGTCTTACAAGGATATGAGTTCAATGGATGAGTCAAATAATCTATGCATGGGCGCCGTCAAGGCTAAATTGTGAGCTAAACGTTTGTATGTTTTATGAGCCGCTGAGTAATATATATAGTCATGTACCCCTGAGTGGAGGTGGCGCCAAATATCCTTAAGGCCATTATCTATCAACCATCATTTGCCATCAGTTGAGAAGGCTCCAGTTTTTACCAATCCCTGGCATGAACGATTAAGTGCAGTGTCCATCACTAGATTAAAATCTCCACCCACCAGGATGCTGCCTCTGGAGACGTTAGAACCTCTGTTAAGGCCTCAAGGGGAAAAGCTTCTTGCTGGTTGCAATCTAACTACCAGTAGATGCTCTTTTATCTCTGCCATTGTAGAAAGAACTGCACCTGGGAAATTTACTCTTAAAAATATTGCTACCCCATTTTTTTTGCTGGACCTGAGGACCGTAGTTGGTGGGGAAAGCAACATGATTGCATGTGTGCTGTGTCCCTCGAGAGAAGGTGAGTTCCCTGCAAATGGCATATACCACCCCCCAGAATTTTCGAGCAGCGAAAGAATCGCTGTGCGTTTTACCGGGTGATTGACGCCTCTAGCATTAAGACTCACAATCTTCAAATTCCTACCCATAGGGAGTTAGTGAGAGTAGAATAATAGTTCCTATGCTGGGGCAGTGATACGCTACCAGTCTGAGAGGACCGTGCGAGACTGGTGTGGGTGAGAAAAAAAAAACTATACCAAAACCTGGAACAATTCCAAAAAGTTCTGAACAAACGTAAGATAAGGAGACCACAGTTTGTCAACTTTGGGTAGTCCATAGGAGTCTTGGGCCAGCGGGGGCCCAGTAGGTTTTGAATCCCCTGTCCGGTTAAGTGGGGTCTCAGAGTTCTTCATCATGTACCAAATGTGGGGTCAACAAAGTCCTCCAGCTCCACCCACATTGGTTTTTGCCTCCATCAGTGAAATATATCAGGTGGAAAATGGTCAGTCATTAGTGAGCTAATTACCCCTTCCCTTTCTTTTTAGTGATTATTGCAGTGTCTGGTTTCAGCTTAGAGGTTGGCCTCCTGACAAATTGCAATCTTGAGTATCTTTTGTCAGGATTCTCCAGGGGTTTGGAGTCTTGATTCTGCTCATTAGAGTCTTTTATCCCTAGGACTTCCTGGGCCTCTTTCAGGGAGCGAATTTGTCTTAGTTTTCCTTCATACTTAAAGATAATCCGGAATGGGTGCCCCCAGGAGTATGAGATTCCCTGCTCCCTTAAGTGATTTGTTATACAACGAAACTCTCTTCTTTTATACAGTGTGGGCATGGCTAGATCTTGAAAGAAAGTTGGAGAGCGTCCTTGGAATTGCACTGGATTGGCCACTCTTGGTTTATGAATGATCAGTTCCTTAGTTTGATAACCATGGACACACACTAGACTGTAGTAACTTTGGAAGTGCAGTTTGTGAATAGCAATGGCTTACTCTTTCGTGGGTGGGTGTAATGGGCTTACTCTTTTGTGAGTATTCACATGTTTCTCTCTGAACCCCTCCCTAAACTTCTCTAGACCCCTCCTATTTAGAAGTAAGTATGCTCCGTTTTCCGGCCACTTCTCCTGGTCCCTCCCACATTTACTACTAAGTTGTAATAATACATTTTGTTAGTAGTTTAGTAATACTATTGTAGTACTACTAATTATATAACAAAACGCAGTTGGTGAATTGGCCTGCAGCAAGGAACTAGGAAGTGGTCCCAGGATATTAAAAATGGCTGCCATGAATCAGCCCACAAGTAAGGAAGTGAGTGGTCTAGATGGAAAAGAATGGTCGCGACAGGAAGAGGCAGGAACTTCGGGGAGCCAAAGTAAAAGAGGACAAAGAGAATGTGAGAGGGCAAACGAGACGAGGAAATGAGGGAGACTGAGGAGCCATAGAGAAGGGATGAGGATGCAAAACTCGGGGGTGTTCCTGGCATGGAGGAGCCGCAGAGGAGAGCCAGAGATAATGGGGGACTCAGGAGGATTTGTGGCAAGGATACCCTGACTCTGGAAGAAGGACAGGGACCTGGCTGCTCAGAAATACCAGAGAGGGGTGCTAGCAGAGAGAGGATTGAACTGGCTCACATAAGGTCCAAGCCCAGCAGCCTGATGGAAGAGTGTGCTGTGGTCCAATTTGTCATGGTCCTAGGGAGTCTGTGGTGCCAGGCAAGTGTTGGATTCCCTCGATCTTCAAAAAAGCTAACAGGTGGCACTGGAATTCAGAGAGTTTTAATATAGGGTTGGAGTGAGATGCATTTTATGGGGTTAGGCCTAACCGAGGTGAGTGCTCTGGTCTGAACTGAAAGGACATGTGAGCTTAACACTCGGTAGGGTGGTGGTAAGCAATCACCAGTAGCGGAACAGCATTTATTAAGTGCTGTGCTTCTTTTCTCTTTGACGGGATCTGAACTCTTCCCGTGGTACCAGGTGTGGGACTGAAACTCAGGGGACCGGTTTTCCACAGAGCAGATCAGGAGCTGAACGCTACTTTTCTTATTAAGAAACACTTACAAGTTGTGGAAAAGGTAAATAGATAAAACACCCATTACTTTAAAAATCACTGCAAATATGCGGTTGTTGGACTTGGCCCTCTCTGCGGGGTCATCCCCAAACTTTTTGTCTTCACCCTCCTGTTTTCAAAACCGGCTTTTGTTAGCTTTTAGGACTCTGTGCACTTTACCACTGCTCACCAGTACTAAAATGCTTGAGCTCGCTCCTTTAAACATGGTTATATTGACCCGCACCCAATTGATACATTTAATATTCTTTTAACTCTCAAGTAAAGTGGTACTACATGTACCCAGGGCAGGTCAATTAAATGCTGCTAGAGTGCATGAAGCACTGATTGTACCATCCACTTAAGGACCCCTTCTAAACATGTCTCATATCTGCCATTGGAGTCTGTTTGTGCAGTTTTAAACTGTGATTGCCACAGGGCAAAATAAACATTTTTTTAGGCCCAAGACTTCCTTTTAAATGCATATAAATCACTCCTAGGTAAGGCTCAAACAGCCAACAGGGCAAGATGCGGTGTATTAAAAAGTTGGACATGTATGTTTAAGTGTTACATGTCCTGGTAGCAAAAAACTCTCAAGTTCATTTTTGACTACTGCAAGGCCTACCTCTCCTATGTGATAACTTTAGGTTACAATATTACATTTAATATGTGATATCTTCCATTGAAAGAAAATAGGAATATCGAGTTTGGTGTCTAATAAATTTAAAACCCTTTTTAATGATAGAGTAGGATTTGATGTCACATTTCTGAAAATGCCACTTTACGAAAGATTGCATTTTCTTTTCCCAACCATTTGGGGCCTGCTGCCTGTTTCCTGGGTCACATAACTGTGTGTAGACGGCAGTTGCTCTTTGTGTTTTGCTCCTAGACCGTAAGACATAGGGGGAATAGATGTTGTTAGGATGGATCATCTCTGACGTTATACATGGGTGAAGCTGTCATCTACCACACTTGCACTTCACAAAGGCTCTACCTCAGCACACTCACAAAGGCTTTCATACTAGTCTTTTGTGCTCCCAGATAAGCTGGGGCCATGGCAGGGAGGCAGGGAATTCCAAGCACCTCTGGGATGGAACCCTCTATAATTTTCTCCCACTACAGTAAGAAGGAGTGCTATTTGGCTGCCATGCTGGTTGAAAAGGAAGACTGGACCTGTACCCTTCATCCCAGGCTGAAGTGACTCCAAGGGTCTAGAGACTGATCGGTTCTGAGCAACAGGGACATTAAAAGCTTCAGAACCCTCCCTGCATCAGCCCAGCAGACCTGCAACTAGACCTGCAACTGGGCCTGTCTGAGCCCTGCTTGCCTCTGCTGGAGTAGGTTCCTGATCAGTTGAGCCCACCCATCCCCCTTTTAAGAAAAGTTTATGTTTATTTTGCCATGTTGAAATGGCAGTTTAAAACTGCACACACAGCCTTTAATGACAGACCTGAGACATGGTCAGAAAGGATCCTTGAAAGGACAATCAGTGCTGAAGGTTAACTAGTAGCATTTAATTTAAAGGTTCTGTAAAACCAGTTCCAGGATGCTTGTTCCTGGTTCAGGGAGGACCTGGCTTGGCAGGCCTTCATGTTCCATACAGTGGATTTTACTCACAGCCCTAGCTCTCTGATCCTGAGATTCCCCAGTAACTACCCAAAATCTGTTTGACTGTTGTCGTCTGCCCAGATCATGCACTTCTAGTTAGCTTTAAGGGTTTTTAGTCCATACACATATTCAAACTGCATATCAGAAATGTAAAATGATGCTATAGCTGTCTGACAGGATCGAACCACTCTCAACCCAATCTCCCCTTGTTCAGAGAATTCTTCGGATTACTTTGGCAACTAGGGATCTCATGTCGCTTTCTTTGCTCAAGTTAAAAACATTTCCGATAACAACTGTAGGAGGCTGGCTTAGTATATGCTACACACTTATTTAAGTGAAGCACCCTGCACTCATCCAGATAACCATATGGTGATTGTAGTGGTCTTAGACAACCATAAAAAGATCTTTAAGTGGTAGCTGTGGAGAGCAACCTTCAGGCTTAATCCATAAGGAGTGTAAAGCAGCTTGTTTTACTAGTACTAATCATATAGTGTAGGTTAAGTGAAAAAGAACCACACAGTGTAGTTGTAAAAATATGTATTGTATATAAACACTTATTAACACATTGCAATATCTCCTCCCCGGAGATATAATCACAATTCACACAATACTTCAGTAATAGAACAAGTAAGTAGCACAAATATGCAGTGGTCCCCATGGGGAGACCAAACCACATACTAATAAAGTGGAATGCGAACCACTACTTAAGTCGAGACTGGACCCAGAAGACTTGGAAGAGCCAGGTACCCACAGAACCACCAAAGGTAAGTACTCAGGAACCCCACGGAGGCCATGTGCAGAGTGGCAACAAGACCTCGTGCTCAATACAGGTCAATTGGGAGGTCACAGTTGCAGTTTTCAAGGGGAAGGATCCTTCCCAGAGTTACCTGAAGAAACCCCGTGGAAGATGGAAGGTTGGAGAGTTAACCCACCTGTGGATACCCTGGGAACCAGAATACTTATTTATTTTATTTATTTATTTATAGAGTTCTATATAGTGTGAACATGACCCAGGGGTATCAGAGCGCTTCACAGAAACACAAGGTAAATCGTTTAGAATACAACGGGTATAGCAAAGGTAATATACATATGGTTCCGGTACATGACTTTCTTATCAGTTTCAACAATAACAAGATTAGGATTGGTTTGGTGTACAAAAAAGTATAACAGTAGTATTATACATATGGTCGCAATGTGTACCTTTCATATCTTTTACATCAGTATTACAAAGATCCCACAATGCAAATGATGATCAGTCACTGTTTATGGTAGAAACTTGCTCATTAGGAATTTTTCTAATGTTTGGAGGGAGTGAATCCCAGATTCTGGAGGCCGCTCCGGAGAAAGCTCTGTCATACGTTTTCTTCTTCTGAACGATGGGAGATTTCAGCAACAGGTCTCTGGCATTCCGGGATGGTCTGCTTCCCCCAGATAGCTCAATTTTCTGGGTTAAGTACCTTGGCGTTTTGTAGTGGAGCGCTTTGTGGGTAATACATGCTAGTTAAAGTTGAATTCTGGCTTCATATGGTATCAAATTTAGTGCCTTTAGGTGTGGGGAAATGTGGTCATATTTTCTCGAACCTGTAATGAGTCTTGCGGCCGCATTGAGACAGGCTTTTAGTGGTATTGTGGAGATTTTAGGTAGACCTGTTATGTTGAACAGTCAATTCAATCCTTGATATAACTAAGGACTGAACTACTAAGTCAGATGTAGTAATGAGTGGTTTCACTTTTCTAATATGGTTCAGGTGAAAACGGGCACTTTTTGCCATTGATTTGATGTGAGCTTTCATGTCTAGGTTCTTATCAAGCGTGATACCTACTGATTTGGTCGCGTCAACTAGGATAGGGGCGCAGTTTAGCGCTGTGATCAGTTTGGTCCATTTCTTCACATCTGCGAAGTTCTTTGGAGGGTGTATTAATACGAATTCCATTTGTTGAGCATTTTTTTATTTCTGATGATTGCTCGTTAACCATTGTGATGACAATTTTAAGACCTCATTCATTGTCTTGATCTCTTCCAACACAACGACGATATCTTGATGTAGATCTGGGTGTCATCTGCGTACATGTGAGAGGAGATGTTTGCGTGCCGGAGAATTTCTGTGAGGGGTTCGACATATAGGTTGAATAGTGATGGGGATAATGTTGATCCTTGTGGAACTTCAATTGAATTAGGGCGTGACGAGGATAGGGCCTGGTTTACCAGGAACCTTTGTGTTCTGTTCTGTAGGCAGAATTCAAACCATTTCAGAACATTTCCAGATAATCACTTCCTGTCTTCAAGCCGGGCTAGTAATTTTTCATGATTTACTGTGTCAAATGCAGAAGACAGGTCAAGAAGAACTAGTAGACATAAGTATATGTAAGATTGCTGTTTCCGTACTGTGGCCTGGTCTAAATCCTGGAGACTAAAATTAGTGATGTGGTTGCTCAGTTAATTTTGCACGCATTTCAATTCGTTTGGCTAGTAATTGAATATTCACTGTCACTGTAACTGACACTGGGGCTCACTGTTGTTTGCGGCTGTGCCCTCTGCTTCTCGACTCACGGCCGGGCTTGGCTCCACCCCCTCAACATAACGAACGACCGGCCGGGCTTTGCTCCGCCGGTCCAACGACTGCCTACAACCCCCAGGATCCCTCGGGGCAAACGCCCACACCACCACTGATCGCGCCAGGAGGCGCATAAAGCAGAGTCAGGGGCCGAGTCCCATGAAGTTCACCGTCACTGTAACTGACACTGGGGCTCACTGTTGTTTGCGGCTGTGCCCTCTGCTTCTCGACTCGTGGCCGGGCTTGGCTCCACCCCCTCAACATCACGAACGACCGGCCGGGCTTTGCTACGCCGGTCCAACGACTGCCTACAACCCCCAGGATCCCTCGGGGCAAACGCCCACGCCACCACTGATCGCGCCAGGAGGCGCATAAAGCAGCGTCAGGTCCCTCGTCCCGCGAGGACGTGCGCTGGACGAAGTCCGGACAAAGGGCGGACAGTCTGTGACAGTCCGTGACTGACCGTAACTGGGCTGGGCCAGGATCCCTGCCTGTTCCTGCCGCAGTCTATCACTGGTACCTCTCAAGTAAGATTTATCGTTGTCAACATATCTTTGGAACCCTTGTGTTTCTATCCAATTGGTAAACTCTATTTTATTGCCTGGCTTTGGGTTGCCAGTCCTAGCTCACTACTATCCCACTGTTTTCAACATGTCCAAGCAAAGGTCTTCTTCTGTACCTAATACTATGGACAATTACCTGGTCCAGGTTGTGAGTAAAATCAATAGCACAAGACGGATATCGCTGGGCTTGAGCTCAACACCTATTATCCCTACGCAGAGCTCTCTGTTAGAACCTACTGTGTTAGAAGTTCCGATACAGGTGCATTGCAGTGATACTTCAGAAATCGAGTTTTCCCCTGATGTCAATCTTGATTTAAATATATCCTCTGCTGTTAATCTAGCCAATGATCCAGCTGACCAGTCAAACACAATAGAAGATAATTCCCTTTCCCCTGTGTCTGTGCCTGCAACTAGAGTTATTAGGGCATGCAGAAAGGGTCAGAGCAAACGGGGTGGGTTACGCTCTAGCAGGAAAAGAACAGCGTCCCCATCTAAAAATACAGCTATAATAGAGGCTAATGGGGAACAAGGTGGGAAGGAGATATTAGGCGATGAACTGATTAAAAAGCTAGTGAGTATGATCGACTCCAAGATTAAATCTATATTTAAACCATTGGTAGCCAAAATTGACCTGCTAACAGCTGAAGTAAATAGACTAGGGGGACTGATAAACAAGACAGTGGAGGAGGTGGGTAACATACCCACTTTAGTCGTAAATAGAGTTGAATCATCTACAAATATCCCTAGGGGTGGGACAGGGGGTAGGGATGAAGAGATATCAGATCCGCCTCCCATTCAGCAGCCAGTAGCCAAAGATACTCAGGTAACAGTCAATGAAGATTTACCACCAAAATCCACAGGGATGGGTATAGATAAAGGCCCGGTTCAACTTATTGTAGAGGCCTCTCCTCTTGTTCTGGTCTTGGCCAATGTACCTCCCCTAAAACCAGGTCAAGTGGAATCTACTTCTTCCTTGATTAGCAAAGCATACCACTGGCTATGTAATAATATGATGATATCTCCAAGGGAAAACAGCAGCTAGCTGGGGAAATTACCATGGCAAGAAGGGTGGACTGGATAGGGAACAGTGTGAAAAAACTTAAAGGAGATTGCGTAGTTCTGCATTTTCTAAGTCCAGAAGTACTCCCTGAGCTTCTAAGACACATATTGCCCCCACAATGTAGGAGTACCGAGATCATTCCGCTAACTTTGGATTTTTTCTATCGAAGAGGTAGCACAGTGAATCCAAGCATATTAAGGACAAAGTGGAACTCGGTAACAAATAAGTGGGGTAGGGGTGTACAACCTAGCGAAGGGGGAATCAGCATTGGAAATAGATTTGCGACACTGTCAGACCTGAATGAATGCGATTGACTTGAGAGGGCAGGCAGTGTTGTGCTTAATGATCTGGCTGAGCTAAACATAACATATATTTCTACTGTCGAGGAATTTGGCTTCCCAAATGTTACTTCCATGTCCCAAGGACGATTAGCAGATGACACAACTTCTCTAGAAAACAGTAAGGAGAATAAATTCACCGGGCTACCGTCCAATTCCACTGCAAAGACTGAGTCTGAAGTGTGTGTTGTTGCTTCTATAGTAGGTACTAACTTTGAGAATGCCTCTGTGAGGGTAGATGACACTGATGTTATTTGTCACGAAGGCATGTTAATTGGAACTGAACAAGAAATGCCAGAGGATAATATTGCCAACCCTTTACTGATGGACCTGGATGGTATCGTGGACAATGTGGGGAAATAGTTTTCATGGAACATTGCAGGCCTGGGCTCTAAACTGGACTCTGGAGAGTGGCTTCGATTTGTTAATTCTTTTGATCTATGTATATTCCAGGAGACTTGGTCATGCGAACCATCTTTTGCGCAGGGATACTTGAACTACTCTGTGCCTGCATTAAAAGGCCCAAAAGGGAGACCAATGGGTGGTCTAACCATTTGGGTTCGACAGTCCCTAAAAGTAGATGTTAAAGTAAAGGAAACTAGCCACAGAGACATTCAACTAATTACAATGAATTCAGATATTCTGGGACCATTAGACATCTACAATGTCTATGTGAGGAGAACCAGGGGTGGGAGGTCAGAGGTTTTAGTGGTCTTGGGCTCCCTCCTTGATACTTACTCTCAAGATAATAATATTGTCATTGCAGGTGACTTTAATCGAACATTTGAACCCTTAGCCACAGACGACGATTCCCTTGGGGATGAAGAGGATTGGCAATGGAGAGTCCCAAAACTAGAGTTGAAACCAGTTGTACGCTGGACCGAGGATGTGATTAGTATGAATGCCTTATGTTTTGAGAAAGGTTTAAGAGCACTAAACGGAAGGACGTTAAGTGACAAAAATGGGTCTATGACATTTGACAATGGGCGGCACAAGAGCAGAATAGATTATGTACTCTGTAGTCTGAAACTATGGCCGTTGTTATGTGACATGGAGGTTGTGTGGAGGAGCGAGAGTGACCACAACCCTCTGTGTACACAGCATAAATGGTGGTCACCTCCCAACAGGACCAGCGGCCCTATTGCCCTTGCTCCACCCTTAACTGCCCCCACTAACGATATGCGTAGGTTGAGATGGATAAATGTAGTGACTAACCAACAGGCCATTGATAACATCAAAATTGAAGCTGATAAAGCGATATCAGTCATGGAACATATTAATTCTTCTAGTTCTGATTTGAGTAGCCTGGTTGAAATTCATGATACCCTCTTTTGCGTAATTAAAAACCACTTCTTGAAGCCTGTGAAGGGCAAGGGTGAGAGAGTTCCCAAGAACGCAAAATGCTATAATGCCCATTGTAGGGATGCACGAAACGCCCTAGGTACTGCTCTAAAGGGTAGGGAGACCATGGCTATTCAATCCGCTAGAAAGGAATATAAAGCCAGTATAGCGAACGCAAAGAAAGCCTGGGATGAGCATCACTGGTCCGAACTAAAAAGAGCTAGTGATAAGAAAGATTCTAGACTGTTTTGGAGCATTGTCAAGTGGGGTGGTGAGGGGACACCTGAACCCCCAAATAACAATGTTCCGGAAGAAGAGTGGGTAAAAATGTTCAGAACTCAGTATGCCGAGGCCAAACAGGTTACATCTACAGCGGACATAAGTTATACCCACTTCAAAGATAATTCCTTCAGTCTACAAGAAATTCTGGTGGCTTTGAGTACCGTGAATAGCGGGCGCGCCCCAGGCATAGACGGTGTTCCTGCCGAAGTCTTTATTAATGACAAAGAACGTTGGTGTAAGTACATTTGCCTCCTTATTAACAATATTGCTAAGGGTGCAGAGGTACCGGCATCCTGGCAGGGAGCAGTAATTATACCAGTGTTCAAGAAAGGTGACCGAGGCCCTCAGGTTCAGGGGTGGTTTGCGTGCCGTGGCCAATTGGATGAATGCTAACTGTCTTCAGTTGAACACCAAGAAGACAGAGGCCATGGTGGTCGGCAAACAAGTGGGGCTGTGGGGTGATGATTGGTGGCCTTTTGAACTGGGTGTGACCCCCTCTCCGGCTTCGTAGATAAAAAATCTTGGGGTTTGGCTGGACCCTACACTGAGCTTCACCTGCCACACCAAGAGGGTGGCGGCCTCTTGTTATGGCATCATCAGAGGTCTTAGGCCCATACCGAAATTTTTTGATGCCCCCACCAGACAGCTGGTGGTTCAGGCATCAGTACTGTCCCGGCTGGACTATGCCAGCTCGCTTCTGGCCGGGCTTAATCAGGCAGAACTTATCCGGCTGCAGCGCGTGCAAAACGCCGCAGCCAGAGTAGTGGTAGGTCTGCCTAGGCGGTGCTCGGTAGCAAAAACGCTACTCTCGCTCCATTGGCTCCCTGTTAAGCAGAGGATTGAATTTAAAGTGCTCTGCCTGGCATTTAAAATTTTCAAAGGCATTGCTCCCCAAATTTTGGCTAATCTTTTAACTCCTTATGTCCCTCATCGAACATTGAGACCGTTAGGCCAGAATTTAGCAGTGGTTCCCCGCTTCAGGCTGAGCAGAACCGGCGGCCGCTCCTTTCGAGTGTTAGCTGCGAAGTGGTGGAATCTTCTTCCCTGTGAGATCCGGGCTATAGATGACCTTCTCCAGTTCAGGCGCGCCATCAAAACGCTTCTGTTTGTTTGATGGCTTGGCTTCTTCATTACCCTTCTCTCTTTGATATTGTGTTGTGTCTGCCTCTTCATAGCGCCAGGACGCCCCTTCGCTGGGGCAGCTGTGCGCTGTATAAATAAAAATAACATAACATAACATAACATATTAGTTCCGAGCATAGAAAGTCCCTGACGAAACCTGTAAAGCCTGCTCTGCAGGTATATGAGGCAAAGGCTCTTGGCTCCGCACTATATGGTGCTGAGCTATGGGGTTTCGAGAAGGTGGCTGCCCTACATATATCGGAAAATAAGTTCTTCCGGGCAATAACTGGTGTCCCGAAAAGTACTCCCTGCTGCCCCTTAGGTACGATCTGGGCAGAAAAGCGGTTACAGACTTGGTCAGGCTTCCACCGATTCTGTCCTGGAGAAGGCTCTGGACTACTCCTGAGCTTTCCCATTATGCTGAGGCGTTTCTAGATATCATCAAAGCGGATATATTCCATAAAAACGGGTGGCTTAAATCGTTGAAAGCAATCTTTAATGAGCTTAGAATGAGTTTGCTTTGATCAGACCCAGCTGGAGCAATGTTCCCTACTAAAAGTGCTCTGAAAGAAATTTATTGGGAAAAGGTAGCCTCCCGGGGTTGGAGTAGCACTAGTTTAGGATCTATGACTGAAAGATTCTTAGAGGCTAAGTTGTATCCTTCTCTGGAACCCTACTGGGATAGTATAACTAGACCTGGAGATAGAAAACTTCTCTTCCAATTGAGAGCAGGTTCACTCCCCCTTAGATTTTTTACAGCTAAATGGGAAGGTGGGTTGAGTGTTAGTTGCCCTGTTTGTGGTTCCACTAAAGAAACTACGGGCCATTTTTTATTTTCTTGCACAGCCTATTTGGACCCAAGACGTGTATGGTTAAAACCGATGTGCAAGAATTTAGGGACTACCAGTAGTACAGCTGCCTTGCGTATTATATGCACTAGCAGTGAGATACGGATATCAATAGCAACTGCCAAATACCTTGGATGGGCATGGTCGATCAGACAGAGACTGCTAGTCATTTGACTATTCTCTGTCTGGGTAAACTGTCAGTATGTTCTATTTATGTTTTTATTACAAATTTGTTTGGGTGTTTTTTAACTTTATAATTATTTTTTTTTAAATGGCTAACTTCTGATGTATGAAATTGTTCAAAATTGGAACTGTATATCGAGTCATGAACTGTAAATATTATGCTCTAGTTTTTTAACATAATTGATTGACTATTTAATTGTATTTTTTAATTTAGACTGTTCTTGCTTTTATGAGTGAAATCTCGAATAAAGCATATTTTGACTTTGACTTTGACTTTGAATATTGGTCACTGGGCAAAAGTTGTTTGAGTCAGCCGAGTCCGCTGTAGGTTTTTTGATGATGGGGAGGACTTGACCTGTTTTTAGGCACTCTGGTAAGGTCCCTTGAGATAGTGAGGCATTGATTATGTTTGTCCATATGAGGACGACGATGTTGTTGATTCTTTTCAGGCATTTAGATGGGAGGGGGTCATTGAGGGGTTATTTGGTTTGAAATCTGAGAGAGTTTTGGCAATGGTATTCTGGTAATATAATTTGAAGGTGGACCATTGTGGACCATTGTGCTTTATTTTTCATCATATCTTGAGCGGTGTGCATGGTAGCATCGTTCTCTGATGATAATTGGCTAGCGAGTTGGCCTTTCGTGTGAAGAATTTTGAGAATTCCTCACAGCTCAGTTGAGTTTGTGTTGCTTCTTGTTTATACATACACCAGGAAAGCCGGGTGCATAGGTGCGAAGTGACGTCGGAAACCGCCATAGACCACAATGGAGGACTTCAGTAAAGTTGCGGCTGACGAAGAAGGTGAAGTGTCCAGTGAAACCCAAGGGTGGATTCAGGAAGAGAAGTACCTGCAAGCAGAGGGGACAGAGTCTATGCCACTGAGGAGTGAACAGGAGGCACGAAAGACGAATGCCCACTGTTGTTGGAAGATGCAGGAGAATTGACGGGACCTTGGTGCTGTAGCTGACAGGACCAGACGATTCTGTGGAAGACCAGGAGCCATTCACGAGCTATACCACGTTAGATGTCAGGAACCAGGGGGTCGGTGTCTGGCGGGAACACCAACAAGCCTTGGCAGCGTTAAGAATCGTAATAGACAAAAAAGGTGTAGTACCGGGATCAGCAAAGTCCAAGGGACTCACTACAAGCAGGTTAGTCAGAGTAGGCCTGAGCAAACAGAGGAGCCCACTGGAGCCAAAGAAGACCCTTAAGAGGACCCACAGGCCAGAGGCACAGGAGTCGCAATAGGACCTCAAGCAGCTCACCAATGATGAAGGCCCACGGTGCAGATGGTATGGTGAGGATGAAGATCGTGGTAGCAAGAGATACAGGAGGCTGGAGCTTATTGGTGCCCGAAGATCTTTGGTGAGAAGAGTTAACATGCCTTGGCAACGGCAAGTCAATGCGGTGCACAGGTGTACTGCTACAATGGATTCGACAAGGGATACTGGCTTCAAACGTGCTGTGAAGACAGTGCAGTCCTCGCGGGAGTTGTCGAGTGTTACAATTAAAATTAATGATACGTAGTCCAGAGATGTACATTAGGATCACAGCTTTATTCTTCAGATAGGATCCAAGTTATGTCTAATGCTATGCCCCAGCAGGAGCAGACTCCTTGCCGCTCAGCCCTTCCACACCAACTGATCTTTTCATCCACTCAAACACTCTCAACATTCTGATGACATCACATAGACTGAGCAGCAAGGTAAAGGGCAAGAACAGAGAGGATGCATTAATCACTTACTAGATTATAACACATCCCCCCTCATCAGAATTGGAAAAATACAAGCATGCAAGATAATTGTACATACATAAAATGTGCGGAGGTAGACATACACACATACAAAAAGTCAACGAGCTTCAAGAATAACACAAAGCTTCAAGACGTAACACTCTGAGGATAGTTTTGCAACCCCCAACCACAGGGTGATACAAATACCACAACCAAAAACAAGAGTAAATCCAGAGAAGCTAAAAAGCATTCTCTTCTTCCCAAACAAGGGAAAATCCAGAGGAGCTAAGAGCATTCTCATCTTTCCCAAACAAGGGTGAATCCAGAGAAGCTAAATAGGAAGGAGTCTTCTCATGTGCGCATCCGTAGCGCATAGCCCAAACACCTCTCATGAGGCAACAACCACTCACAGGGTACATTTAATACAAGTAAGTCAGAGAAGCTACACAAGAGGTAGACTTCTCATGTGCGCACCCGTAACACACAGTCCAACACCTCACACGAGGCAACAACGAATTCAGAGGGTAAAAGCAGAACAGGCAAGTCAACAAAGCTTCAAAAGAAGGAGTCTTCTCATGTGAGCACCCACAAGGCACAGTACAAACACCTCACATGAGGCAAAACTTACTCAAAAGCATACACTAACATGACCAGGGACACTACACTCTCTCTTCCTCTATCCATACAGAAACAAAACAAGGACAAAACATTAAAGAATGACACAATAAAAGCATTTGAGCACAAACAGCAACATTATGAAAAATGCAGTGTCCCAAGAAAACAACAAGCTAAAATAAAGAAGGTAGTCACCGTTGTCAGGAAACAGCTAAAGTCTGGAACATGTGAGCCACAACCACTCAAAACAGTACCTTGCAGGAGGATCAAGCAACCACAGTTCAGCAGAAAATTGTGACTGTCAGAACGTCTTCAATTTCTTCTTTTGAATTAACTGGATCACCAAATGCCTATGAGGAAAGGAGTAGGTCAGCGGACATGAGAAAACGCCTCAAGATGTGAACCGGAATACAACTGGAATACAGAGATCCTCGACCCTTGGTTGGCAAAAACGTAGTTGGCAAAACGGGAGTGTGCATCAGGCAATATTCAAAGGAAAAGATGGATGCCAGCCACAAGATGGCAGCAAGTAGGGTGACGCCGTGCTGGGTGGCTCTCGGAACGTCGCTGCATGCAGGCATTTCTTGGCAACAGTGAGAAATGCATAAACGAGCACATCATGAGGGATTCTATTGATACCGCGTACAGCACCACAATGACGGTAAGGTGCACGAGCGTGAACCAAGTTTCAAATCAATAAGGCTCGCGCTGGCACAAACGAATGCTGCTAGGAGATGACGGTTTTTAAATGGTGCAGCAATAAAATGTACAATAAAAAAATGCTACTCGACAGATGATTGTTGAAAATAGTGGAAGCAGTACCACAGCACAACAAAACACTGCAGCAAATTCCTCAAGCATGCACAAGACTGGGCTTAAACTTGGGAGCAGGTCTTCTCCAAACAGTTGAAGGTTAAGGGCAGGCATCAGGGTTAGATCTGGCATTGGGTGTATCCAGAACCAGGAACCTCTGGCAGACTGCACCCTGGCAAAGTGAGTCACCAGTATGCAGGCGGCAATACCGCAACTCCCCTCACTACACTCTTCATACCTCAGCACATTCTCTGTAGCAGGCAGGAACTGGCAGACAGATGCCTGGCAGAACAAGACGCAGAAAACAGGCAAGAACTGGCAATCAAGAGGGAGACAGCAAATGAGTAGGTAGGAGCAGGTCGCTACTCTGGGACTGACCCAAGGAGCAGCAGGGCACACTTCCTCCAAGACAGGCAGGCAGTGAACAGCAGGCAGGCAGGTAGGAACTGGCACCTTAGATCACTGGTAAAACGTTCCCAAAATGCAACGGGCAGCAGGAACCAACACAAATCCAAATGTACAGTACACTTTAGTACAAGCAAATAATGTGCAGGTCACAGATGATGTCCTCTGTCAACATGTTACAGGACAGGAACAGTTCAGCAAAGACAGGCAGGCTTTAAGACAACGAAGGAAAGTCTAAGACAAACTGCCACTTACTGGTTGGGGCGACCGATGAAATTGTCACTGGTGGGGCATTAGGGGTGCCAGGTTTGTTCGAATCCACAGGTTGTAGTTTCTTTAATTTTAAAAGTCCAATCTCCATTGAAGTAGCATGCAGGTTCTTTAAAATCGTCACCAGTGAATAATACGTAGTCCAGAGATGTACATTAGGATCACAGCTTCATTCTTCAGATAGGATCCAAGTTATGTCTAATGCTATGCCCCAGCAGGAGCAGACTCCTTGCCGCTCAGCCCTTCCACACCAACTGATCTTTTCTTCCATTTAAACACTCTCAACATTCTGATGACATCGCATAGACTGAGCAGCAAGGTAAAGGGCAACAACAGAGAGGATGCATTCATCACTTACTGGATTATGACACAGAACCCCCACCAGTGTTGCTGAAACTTTTGGAGTACGTGGGAGCTCAGGAACAACAGACCGGTCAGCTTTGTGTGGTACCTGCAGATGCAGGTGAGTGACTCCTACACTTCAAGGGAGATTCCCTCGGTGTCTTGGATGCCCACAGGCCTGGAGAAGAACATATCACAGACGACGCAGAAGACTGGCAGGACAACAAAACCAGGAGCAGCAGGAGTCTTCCAGATGCAGTCTTGGTTCCCAAAGCGAAGTCCAACAGTGTCCAAAGTGCCCAGACAGATGAAGATAAAGTGGTTTCAGATCTGAATCTTGTCCTACAATGAATCTAAAGACCCACCCACAGGGAAGCCCTTAAGTACCCTAAGGAAATGTCTGGGATGAATCAGGGGTCCCTCCCAGAGGAGGGGCTGTATAGTGGGTAGGATACTCCCATGTCCTTTGTCCAGTTTTGAGCCAGAGCGGGAGCCAACGCCTCCCTGAACTGGTTCCAACTGGAGTATGCAAGTAGGGCACCAAATGTACCCTTCAAACCAGTCTTGTGGTGATGGAGAGCACCCCCACCCTGGCCTAATACACTAAGTCCTGTGTGGGAGGTGGTCATCCCTCCCTGTGACAGGAAACCTATTGTCCTACCTTCCCCTGCTTGAGCTCGGCTCAGCAGCAGGAGGGCAGAATCGTATCTGTGGTCAGCAGCAGCCGTAGCTTGCTGCCAGACTATGGAAGACTTGTAGCGGGAGCATAGAGGGCTTCCCGAAGGAGCCCCACAGTGCATTGAATCATACCTCCAACACCGTTTATGGTGCTGGAGGTATGATTCCAACATGTTTGATGCCAAACATGCCATGGTTTGGTACAGGCAGTTTAGTGTTAGCCATTGCATAATGGTGCATGGCCACTCTATGTATCGTAATGGCTGATGCACTTACAACCCAGGAGAATGGACTTTAGAAATTGTTGGGGTGTTCTGCTCATGCAAGTGCACTCGCACACTTATAACCAAGCACCCTGCCTTCAGGATTGAGAGGCCTGCCTTAGTAGTGACTTATAGGTTTTAAGAGCAGTGACCTCAGATATAAGGAAACATATAACTTTCGTAAGTGGTGCTAGCACTAGCTCACACAGACTGCAATGGCAGGCCTGTAGTCACAATTTGAGTGGTCTCCCATGGTTGTCATAATGCATAATGGATGCTTCAGCCCATGGGAGACCCATGGTGTACCTATGCCGTGGGCAACTTAGTACCATATATTAGTGACTTACAAGGGTACACCAGTAGCCAATTGGGGGGCACCTAAGTACTCACCATGGTCCAATTTAGGGACAAAGCACAGAGATTGGGGTGCTGATTAGCAGGATCTCAGTTAGACTAGTCAGAAAAACACTATGACGCCAGCAAAAGTGGAAGTAACCATGAAAGCAGATTCTACTTTCCTGGAAAAACACACCAATATATGAGAACAAACTGTACTCACTCTGCATTTTAGGAATGTCTTCACAAAAGAAAAATAATCTGTGACTCTCTGTGTCAGGTCACAAGGGGATCGCAAGGAGCATAAAGCAAAATGCATACATATACAGAATGAAAGGTTTTATGTTTTTATACACAGGACTCCAAGGAAGATCCTGTGATGAAGCTGAATCAAAAGGCTATACTGGAAATCGTGGGAGAGCACACACTTAACCTTCAAATTGATACAAGAATGTAAGCTTTTAGAGCTGAGGAGGTTTTTGAAAATGTTAGAATTCTCGCCTATGATTCCAGACATGAGAGCGAGGCTTTACATATTAGAAATGGGCACTGCACAGCATTAGTTCAGTATGGAGAAAGAACAAGGCTAACGCTACTACAGTTACGCAAATGCAATATTACTAAAGTATACTCTATGGTAGGAAGGTAGTTATCAATGGCGGGCGTAGAAACCTTGGAGTTCAAAGTGACATTATTGAAAAACTCAAAAGACACTCTCATTGACTGCTGTGAAATCCTTTTTATACCCCCTAAAAGTACTACCAAAGCCTTTCTATTATTGCACATTACTACCCATTGTAAATGTACTACTATCTTTTAGTTTAGTGTTGTACATTGTTTTTTTAGCCTTACTGCTCAAATAAGTGTAGCCTTGTTTTGAAGTTGCCGTAGACAAGCAAGCACTGCAGATTTAGTGAAGTCAGCGTTCTTCCTTAGCCCACTGTGTCTATAGTCCAAGGTCTCTTTTCTTCTCACTAGACGAGCAAGATAGCAGATATTTTGTGTTTTATATTAAAGCAGAGGTTCTATCGTCCACTTGCTGTATTATAGAGAATGTATAAAGAAAGTTGAAAGGTGAAAGCACTATTGAAGGCTCCAACGGCTCAGATGGCGAAGCTCTCTTCCGCTGATTTAGCTAATTCACACTTAAAATGTTATTGGTGCTATTTAAAATGTATTGAACTTCAGTGTCCTTCTTCCACAATATGATGTGATTGAGAACCACTTGGTGGAAAATAATCCCATCATTGAAAGAGACCCCTATTCAAAACTATTGGGCCTATTCATAAACTGCATATTGTAGTATCTTTAGTAGGACTAGAATAGCACTACTAACGTACTATAAAATGCTTTAACCACGCCTATGTGTGGAGGTCCTACCTCTTCCTCGCCTATCTTTTTCTGTGTGTAGAGCTCCGACCCGACTGCAGAGTCTCGACTTGCATGAATACACATTATAGCAATAAATCTGTGAAAGGCAAAGGGGAGTGGATGGAAATGGGGAATACTTACTACTAAAGAAGAGAGGGTAAGGGAGGAGTTAGAAGGGGTTAGAAGAGGTGTAAGGAAGGGTTCAGGAAGGGACGTGAACCTACCCACAAAAGAGTATGCCCACAACTATTTACAAATTGCATTTCGAAAGTTACTGCAGCCAAAAAGTCCCCCCTAGCAGTTGTAAATGTACCCCAGCTCAAAGCTGGAGTAAGTCTAGCACTTTGCACCGTCAAACACTGGTACTTTAACACCCTCTCCTAGATTATAATGGAGGTATGGGCTTTAAATAAAACACAATAGGAAATTATGTTAAATTACATTATTGAAAGTAGCTAAAATATAAATATAAATAAAAGTTAATGTCATGTTTTAGAAAATCTTATAAAAAATAACACATTTTTTATTTTACCATATTTCTATTAACCTTTTTATTGTAAAAATGAATGTTACATTCATGTATTAAAATAAAAATAAAATATTTTTATTAATCATATACATCACTTCTAATCATCTTTTATGCATAATAAAAAATGCATATTTATTTTACATTAAGTGATATTCTCTTTATAATTTAAAATTCTGAAAAATCATTTTAATCCAATTTGATATAGTCAAAATAATAGCCTTGTAGATTTAAATTGAGTTATTAATGTTGTAACATTATTTATATTTCTCTACAATAAGAATAAATATATACAATTATTTTTCATGTATAGTTTTTGATATTCTTTTTTATTTATATGTATATTTCTAAAGCCTAAATAAGTTAATTTAATTTAACATTATTTCCTAATTGGTTGTATTTTAAGTCCTTGCCTCCATCATTTTCTATTGGAGAGTATTGCAGTATCAGTGGTTAGCAATATGTGGTGCTGGACTTACTACTGCACCTTTTTGGCTGTAGTAACTTTACACTTGTAAATTTGGCACCACCCCCATTTGCTTGCAGGGAGAGACATGTAAATCCACACTTTTGAGTAACTTCACACTCATATATTGTGACTAGCCAAAAGTAGTAAAGTCACTTAGAAGTCTAAGCGTAACCTTTAGCACGTATTTTAGATTTTAAATTTGGTTTCCTCAAAATTAAAGTTGCTGTTCACTGTTAATAATTCACTTAGGGAAGCATTTGCTTTCACTCGCTTCCTCGCCTCACCCAGATATCTCTACACACCTGAATGAAGTGGTGGAAAGGCAGATGACATTCAGCCTGCTCCATCACCACTATCAGACTTATGCGGACTTGAGAGCGACAGGGCCAATGAAGGTGGCACTACCAACCTGCATTTTGCAGTCAGCCAAGGGTGTGGACAGACCTGCAACTAAAAGGAGATTTCCATCTTTGGTGATGTACACCACTCATAGCCACTGTCAGCACAGGGCTGGCTCCCCGCTCTCAAATAACTACCAACTAAGGTAAAGAAGTGCAAAATGTGTCATTTCACAGAAATTACAAACATAACACAAAGAAACTTCTTGTGATATTCTGCTTGTCCATTGTTTCTTCCTGGTTTCATTTGTAGCTAGGGTTTCATGCAAAGCATAGAAAATATGGCTTTCAGTGGAACCCTAGAGGTATTTGTGCTGTACACACCTCATTCACATATGTTAACAGGGGTTGGTGCTTTGTGAGGCAAAACATTTTTACACTACACTTGCATCACCCTTTGGTGCAAAATAGCTTTTGTGCTAAAAAGTTGATCAATGATGGTGTTTACAACACTTAGGGGCTGATTACAACTTCTGCAGTCTTGGGACCACAATACCATCTTTGGCGGTCCGACTGCCGCCTCCTCGGTGGTCTGACCACCTGATTACGATTTGTGCAATTGCATAGCCACAAGACCGCTGCCACTACCGACATCTGATCAATTGTGGCAGCAGTGGTAGGGGCAGCGGCAGTCCGTGATGGCATGGGCACCACCGTGTGTATTATGACCTGCCTTTCCGCCAACATATTCATGGCTGGGACACCGCCATGAAAAGGCTGTCGGAAAAGGAGGTAAAGAGTCACAAAAAGTTTCCCAGTGTGATTTAGCCCATGTGCATGGTGGCCTGTGCCCATTTTGTGCCCCTCTATTCCAGCAATGTTGGTGCGCTCACTGTTTGCCATGCACAACATGGTGCATGGAAACAGTGCGGCCAACTTGCTGGAGCCATAGCAGTGCAGCCGGCATTGACTTGGCGCTCTCTCCTAGAGCCGAAGCATGCCACCGTCTTGAATGCGATGCCCACACCCCGCCAGCCATGCGGTAATGTTGTAATGCCGTGGTCGGAATGCCGCCGGTTTGGCGTCATTCTCCCAACTGCCGCCGCGGCAGGCTGGTGGTGTGTCTGTCAAAGTCATAATCAGCCCCATAGTGCCGGCCGCTGAGCACCAGATGAGCTTGTGTTCTAGTCAATAGTAAATCTGGACCAATCTATATGTTTGTTACCTGCAGTGACACCATAATAAATGCTGTTGCATTCTACGGCTTCCCATGTTCTGTACGGCTGAACCATGGCTTCTCTTCCTACCCCTTACTTTCTGTGTCCATGAAGATTATTCAGGGAGCCATCTACAACATAAAATGTGTACATAGGTGTCAGAAATTGTGATACCAATTCGGAAGGGAGGGACCCCAACACATTTTTAAAAAACACAACACGGTTAGGTGAAAACACAGTTCTCAGAGAATCATTGCTCAACCCTTGCTAGCTATGGCACAAGCACCTGCCAATTCCCAGGGAATGCTTTTAGGCAATGCCAACAGTTTCAAAGTAAAGAACACAACACAATAAAGATCACAAACGAATTTAGAAAATAGACAAACATTTAATGTGCAAAAAGACACAAAGATCAAGATAATTGGATAAGAGGAACCGGAAATATGAATGTTGACAGTTCTATGGCAAAAAGCTCATAGAAGAAGTAAAGCACCATTGAAAATAACGATTTGTGCTTGACATAGATCTAGGTGTGATTTCAGACTAACTGCGATGAAGCAGAAACTCGATATCCCAAATGGGTCATCCCATTCAATGTCATAATTTGACCTTCGGATATAGACTCTGAAATGTAAATAAAAATCTTTCAGCAGGACAAGGTCCAAGGCTGAAGTCGCAGAGTTGCCCTCGAAGACGGATACATCATTATTAAGCTCCCACAGAAGCTGATACTTGTAATGCCGAAAGCTCCAGGTGGGACAAAGCTAGTTTTTGTAACAAAATTGATTTGCTGCCTTGCTCTGGTCCAAGGTTTTGCTATCAGATTTAGAGCCTGATTTAGAGTTTAGTAGATGGGCTACTCCATTACATATGTGATGGATATCTCATCCACCTTTTTACAAGTGAATTATATCCTAAAGTATTTGTAATAAGGTATATGGGATATCCATAATGTTTGAGACTGAGTATCCTATCAGTCAAACTCTAAATAGGGCTTTTTTATCATTTTTTATACTCTCAAAATCCTCCAGCAGGGCAAGGCTGGAAGGGCCAGATACCTTACTGTGAGATGGGATGAAGCTGGACCAGTTTTTAACATAGCAAAAAACTCAAAGTGCAACAAACTTGACTTTCTTGCCCACCTTGGTTGTGTCCTCCATTGGCAAGCTTCAGCACTTTGTCTCGGTCCTCCTGAGTTACAAAAAATATATGATCCCACTTCAGCCTCATCTCCTTAGGGCAGGTTTCTGGGCACCAGAACTCTATATCTCCAGTCAGGTTTCTTGCAGTATCCTGTCCCCTGTTGTAAACTGTGTCCTCTGTGGTCAACTAATCCGTCTTGGAATCAGTGGTCCTTCAGCTTTTTTTATTTCTAGGCCAACTACGTGGACCTTAAAGAATATTTCAATTCCCTGCTTACTAGCAGGAGTCAGACGTTCTTGAGTCTGCTTCTTTCAGCAGGTGTCAGAAGTCAGGAAACTTCTGTTTTCTAGCAGAACCTTCTTCAGGTGTAGTTTTCCAAGGTCCAGAAATATTCTGAGGTAAGGTGCCAGTCTTATATTATGCATTAGCCAATGATTTGAGAATTGTAACTACTCATTCCTGGTTACTTTATTGCCAATTCCCAACCTCCTTTTGCAGCACTTCCTCTTTGTCTTTCTGTAAAATTAAAATAGTTGAATCCTTCTGCTACCAGAAAGGCCTCTCTCTTTAGCTCCATGGCTACTTTTCTAATTAGATTGGCTTTCCTCCCGCCTGGTAGGGTCAAATCCAGTTCTCCCTCCTGCTGGGATTGAAGCTAAAGGGTTGAGAAGGGCTCTGGAATGTCAGCCCGTCTTTGAATCAGTGTTGAAGCTGCCCCTATATTCTGCCAACTGTACTGTTCCCAACGAGATGGATGGCTAATCCAGTCTAAGTGGCCACTAGGTTACATTACCATGTTCTTCCTGGGCTCAAAGGTAGGCTATTGTCTTCTAAGCCAGAGTTAGCTCTACTAGCCAAGGATGTGTATTCCAGCTCTGGATGTGCGGTGAGTGACAGAACTAGTATTAAGCAAGTTCTGGTTCAGGCAACCTAAAGGACATTTTTATAAAGCTACTTTTCCAGTAAAGGTTTCAAGTATCTGATTTCACCATTAAATCAGACTTTGAAATTTAAGTCACCAACACGTTTGAATGACTTTTTTAGATTTTTATCATGCAAAGATTGAAAATAGATATTTCAATCACATTTACATCTGTCCTATGAAAGATGCAGCTGAACCTGAACAGAGGAAATTAATTTTAGGTCTTCAGTCACCATGAGGGCACTATTTTTAAATGTGCAGAGTGCTACTTTTTGATATATTAAACGTCCTGCCTTATGGGTTTAAATGTACTCTTTGGAGTGTCCTATTAATATATTATGTACTATGTATGTTTAAAAAACTTGCAATAAAACACGTTGAAATTAAAAACAAAACAAAAAAAACAGTTTTTCTACATTACCAAGGCACTTTCCTTTGTTGTGTTATTGCAGTGCCTTTTTTTAAAATAAAACTTTCTTTTTCCATTTTAGAGAACAGTACAAAAAACCAAGCAGCAGGCAGTGTTAGGTACAGTAGGAGACATATGCACTGAAAACAAGAAGAGCTTTACATTTGACATTGCTGAAAGCACTGGACACACTAGACTCCATAATATAACCTTATAGCCCGCTGTAGAGGGCTATACCGGCTATTAAAGGCCCTCTCCAGCATTAAAGACCCGAGCCGAAGGCGAGGGCCTTTACGAGGAGAGGGACTTTAATAGCCGGTATAGCCCAGCTACGAAGGGCTATAAGGCAGTTAGAACATTCTGCTACTAGAGGGCAGAATGCTCTAACAAAATAAAACAAAGCCTTATGGGACCGTGAGGTGTTTGGAATTCCCTCAGGCTCCCTGAAGCCTTTGTTCACAGCCAGAGCTGTGAACAAAGAAACATTGGCATGTTGGAGCTCCAGGCTTATACCAGCCATTATAAGCCTGGAGCACTCCATTGTTTTCAATGGAGCTCCCAACATTCCAATGTTCTAATATAGCCTTATAGCTCGCCGTAGAGGGCTATATCAGCTATTAAAGGCCCTCTCCAGTGTTAAAGGCCCCGAGCCGAAGGTGAGTGCCTTTAACAAGGGAGAGGGACTTTAATAGCGGTATAGCCCATCTACGAAGGGCTATAAGGCTATTAGAACATTCTGTCACTAGAGGACAGAATGTTCTAACAAAAAAACAAAGCCTTTTGGGAGAGTGAGGGGATTGGAATCCCCTCAGGTTCCCTGAAGCCCTTGTTCACAGCCAGAGCTGTGAACAAAGAAACATTGGAATATTGGAGCTCCAGGCTTATACCAGCCATTATAAGCCCAGAGCACTCCATTGTTTTCAAAGGAGCTCCCAACATTTCAATGTTCTAATATAGCCTTATAGCCCACCGTAGCGGGCTATACCGGCTATTAAAGGCCTGCTGAATCGTTAAAGGCCCGAGCCGAAGGCGAGGGACTTTAACGAGACAGTGGGACTTTAATAGCCGGTATAGCCCTGCTACGAAGGGCTATAAGGCTATTAGAACATTCTGCCAATAGAGGGCAGAATGTTCTAACAAATTAAACAAAGGGTTCTCGAAGCTCGAGGGGATATAAATCCCCTCGAGCTTCGAGAAGCCTTTGTAGAACATTGGAAATGTTCCTCTGCGGGCCTTTACGGGCCCGTAGAAGCAGGGAGCACTAGTTTTGTCAATATCAGTGATGACCTGGCGCCAAAAGGCCTGCGCCAGGCAGCAATGCCAATCTAAGTGTACAAGGTTGGCTCTAACCGCATCATATTGGAGACAGCTAGTGGTGAGGTAAGTCCTATGTAGAAAGTTGTAAAGTATCAACTGAAATCGAGCATTACTGGAAACAGTGTGTGTTAGTTTGTTGACCCGTGCCCATTCCCCGTCAGACAATGGAGTGTCGAGGTCCAAGGCCCATGCCAGGCGCGCCTGGGGCAGGTTCCCAGCAGCTTCCGCACGCATGGCTCTGTATAGTAAGGATATTAAGTGGCACCCTGATTGGAGTGTCTTTAAACTGTAGCCCACATCTTAATGTTGGCAGCAATATAGTTTGTTATATATGTGGGTGGTGCAAGTACACATTATAGTTCACATATTACATGTACCTTCCATGTCACTGGTGCAAATTCTGTGCCATCTATCATGACTTTGGAGACATTTTAAATAGACCAGTTAGGTGGATCCGATTTCTTCTATACAATTTTAGGGGCATCACACATGCACTGTGCTACTGAATAACAGAGTCCTCAAACCATCATTAGTTGGGTCCAGAAAAAGTAACTTTTTTGCCTGGATGACATGCAGAAAGGCGAATTATCTACAGTGGGTAATTCTCATAAAAAGAATGTTGTCATCCTCGAGGTCGGAGTGACATCATAGACAATTCCAACTTTGTTCACATTATCTGTGATTCAGCTCAAAGCCCTTGATGGAAAACAAACTTGTTGTTGATACTTATCCATAGACAAGTGTGTGTGTGTTAACCAGGATCGAGGCAGAAGACAGGGCACCCGAGGACCTCAAGGGCGGAACCACATTTGAATTGCTTCTTTCTGGGAAAACGCAGACTGAGTTATTCATTGGCAAGAACTCAGCAAGGCAGACATGAGGCCAGTGACCTGATGGTCAGACAGGAGTCTTGTAGACCCTCTTTGTGTCTGTGTATATAAAGTGTATTTACTAGCAAAGCATTCCTTGGTCATATGAGACAGAATGTGATCTGCCAGACTTGAATACTGCACAAAGCCCTCCATACATGGGAACTGCGTACCTCAACGACCGACTTCAACTCTACCATCGAACCAGGCAGCTGCACTCAGCATCACTCCCCTCGCACGTGTCCCCCACATCCACAGAAGAAAGCCAGGAGGGGGCTCCTCCATCGTCGCCAAGACCTGGAATGTACCCCCTCAAAACATCAGAACCGACCCTTGACTACTCAACATCTGCAAGAAACTGTAAATGTAATGTAAATGTAAATTGATACTTGTATAGCGCACTACTCACCCGCAAGGGTCTCAAGGCGCTTGTACGAATACCACTGTGGAACCTGTCCTGGCTTTCCCTGTGAGGCGTCCACTCCTGGGCACCCCCAGGGTGAAGGCCAGCCATCCTTAGCGTTGTGGGGTCCATTGTGGAGATTAAGCAAGCTATTGCCCAGAGTTGCAGAGTGGGACTCTGTGATTGGAATAAGCACCGAGGCAAGAATTATCAGGTAAGTGGAATTTTTGAGCCCAAGACCCGCCAAGGCGGGGAATTGAACCCTGGTCCCGGGCTAGACCTCTGCATCAGGGTCTGCCGCTCTAATCATTGACCCACACTTCTCCACTGAAGACCTGGCTGTTCAATTAGGAGCTCTGCCCGACCTACGTTCCTGCTGTAGCGCCTGGATACCCTCACGTGTGATATGTTGTGCCATACAAATCGAACTAACATAACATATGGCCATACACCCTTGGAGTGCTAGCAGGAAACCTGCATGAGTACCTGAGCTATATCACTAGTATATACGGTTGAGTACATTTCTACACTGTTTGTATGATTCCTCGTCATGTCATTGTGACATGGCGCACAGAAACACACTGAGGCATTACAGTTTTTTCACTTACTTTGGTGATACTTGAGTTAGCAATTTGGGCGCTAGTGACATACTGAGGTTACGTCATGTTGTTTCAATGGTCATGTTATGATCATGGGATTATCACTCGAATCGTTTACACTGTCATGGTTATTGATGTGATGAGGATGCATCGATATTGGGGTTTAAAAGCATAGCATTAAGGAAGAGAGAACGATTCTCCAGGTAAGAGACTGTAAAAGAGAATTAAAGGGTCTGTTGCGTCATCTATAGATCTGAGCTGGTGGAACGTAGGTAAGTCTCTAAAAATCTCCTTAAGGGCATGGATGAGTAATCAATCCAATATAAACATTTTTTCAATTAAAACATTAACACAGTACAAGCCCCCAGTTATGGGCTTGCATCCACCAAATTCTATAAATAAACTCCATTAACTGATATCTCACTTTATTGTTTAGGAAAGGGTGCAGTTAGGATATAAGATGGCCGCCGCTTTACCTGTGTTTGAGGGGCATTGGACTCTCAATGAGCATAGGAAGGGATCAGACTGACCCAACTCTATTGTTAACAGAAGCAATGAATCCAAGCTGCAATGGAGCAGACGCATATAAAAGATTTCTAATAAATAAATAGAGTGTTGAGTAAAATGAGAGTGTAGTATGTTCCAGAACTGTGTTCCACGGAGCTGGAAAATAACCTAATTGCCTTTTTAATATTCTGTGACTGTAAGCTCATAATGTAAGCTGATGTGGTCCTACATAATTATATTTCTTATTGTGTTTTGAATTAAGCAGTATTTCCTGCTGATCTATGAACGTGTTACATTTTATAAACCTAAAGGTAAACCCAAAACTTGGGAAAGCTTGTGGGAAGTGGACTGCAGTATTATTAACCCAAAAAGGGCTTTCCATATGAAAGCTGAAGCAGGTACGGAGTAGACTGATCAATGTTGGTGGTGCTGGTGATGTTCTGCTTATTGTTCATGAAGTCAAATAGGGCTTCTTCATACTTTTGGTGGTGGCATCTCTTTTGAGGGTGAGGTTGGAGGTAGATGAGAGTGATTGGTTGGTGATGGTGTTGCGTGGTCCATGATATCAATATTGTAGGTTTGCTGGTTCAACGGAGCCTGCAAAGCAGGAGAATGATGGTCATCTGGGAGACTGGGAGGTAAAAAGGGGAAAGTTCTGGCTCAGAAACTCCACGGGGACGTGAGTGTATCCAAATACCGCAGCCCCCAAACTAATGCCGCCTGGGGCGGACCACCCCCCCCCCCCTCACTCCCCCCCTTAGCTACGCCACTGCACAGGGTAGATAGAGTGTGTGTCCCTGGAGTGTTCAAGGATAAGGGTTCATGTAGGTGATGTTGATGTTTACTCCAAGGTACGGTGTGCAATTGATGTGTTGTGTTCTATAACCTCTATGGACGAGGGCATCCAAAAATGGGAATTATATGTGGTGTGCCACATTTTACGATACATTTGGAAACACATCACCACTGCCAGGCCACATGCTACAAAGCATCCTTTGTAGACTCTGCTCCTCTCAGCACCGTCAAGCAGTGAGAATATGAAGCCGCAATAGGAGCTGCTGATGGAGTAATGATGACCTGTAGTAGACTGTTCCCATGAGGCACAGGCTCAAGACTGATTTGCATATAGCTGTGTCTGAACTGGCGTGGCGAAGTGAGGTAAGAACGGGGATGGATTCAACCCAGATCTGTGACTGGGGGTTAGTGTCTGAAAAGTTTCAGCTCTCGGTCCATCATCTCCTTGTATTTGCTTTGGAGTAGTGGTGGGACCTTGGGCACCAAACCCAAGAGGCAGAGGGTATAGTGGATGGTGAAAAATTTATATATATTCAAACCAGGGCACAAGCAGCAACAAAAAGCTTGAAAAGCAGGAAAAGTGAGATTAAGGAGCTACAAAGAGGCTGAAGAGAACAAAGGACAGCCAATGAGATGCCCACAAAGAATAGTGTGTATTCTGGAGGGTAAATGATGGACCAGAGATTGATTACACATCTTGTGTTGAGAGATGCAGAGATGTACTTTTGCTCAAAGACATAAGTACTCAGAGGGGCAGCAAAAGTGCATGTAACGGGAAACGGCAGGAGTGCCCGAAGTTCCAGGCTTAATGGTTCCCCTCGCCTTGGGTTGGTTCCTGTTATGCATGCGACCGCTGTGGTACAATGAAGGGAGGAACGTTAGCGATATATGTAGCCCTAATGAAAGCTATTGTAAGTGTCAGATAACATCAGTGGTCCTGATGTAGGTCACTGTCAACAGTAACAGTGCACAGAGTGAAAGGGATACAGAGGCCCATATGTTGTGGTGATTAACACAAGTGGCAGCACAAAGCAAAGCAGTGCAAATAGCATCACCCATCAACTATTGCATCCAAAAGAAATGTTGGCTCTGAAAGTTGATATGAACTAAGAATATAAGGGGCACCCCTTATTCCTGGAAACTGGCTTAATCAATAAATAGTGTAAACAATGGATCCGTCTGAGGTCCTTGTTAAATTTTAACCCCTTGTGTGCTCATGACGGAGCCGCTCCGTCATGAGCCTCGGTTGACCTGTGCTCATGACGGAGCGGTTCCGTCATGGCCCGTTCGGCGCGCCTGCGCGGCGCGTTCTATTGAGCGGGCGCATTCGTGACGAAATCGCTCCGTCACGAGCACAGCTCAACCGCGGCTCGTGACGGAGCGGCTCCGTCACGAGCATGCGAGCGCTGCTCGACCCCCCCCCCCCCGCCCCCTTAGCGCTGTGGCGGAATTCCCGCCGCAGCGAAGGGGTTAAGTGACACTTGAGGGGCTCAATCAATGTATTCCCAAATAGCATATATGACCAAACACTTGTAGTCCCATAAAGTACTATATCTTAAGTAAAGATTTTTATAACAAGATTTTAGACATATTCAATATCCCCAAAAAACATAAGGTGCTCCAAAGAAAAAAGTGCATCAGAGCTGTGCACGTGAGTTGTGGAGTAATGACTAGTGATCATACAAGAACAACTCAAATTTGCGTAACTTATTGGCTGCGGCAATAATAGACGGTCAAAGATGGCATTTAAAATATTTAGATTTCTCCCATAACATATTTGATTTGGAAGGCAGGTCAATAATTAACAAAAGGCGATGTTTTGACCCCTGAAGTTCTTTGACTGATAGCGTGGTCTTCATCTGGACAACACATACGACACACCCAGATGGATTGTTAACCTAATCTGAGCTATAGACCTGTAATTCGGGTAGAGGGAATTTAACAAGCACTACAGCCAGAGGCAGACGGGCTATAATGATATATTTTATGAGGGTTAATAGGCTGTGGGCAAAAACAGTAGAGACAAAAAAACAAGTGATTATAAAATGAGGTAAAGGTGTTTCTGAAGGAGCAAATTCTTTAGTAGAGATTTGAAAATGGAAAAATTGAGGTTCTTATTCAGGGGTGGCCCGTAATTATTGGTGACAGGGCTCTGTCCCCTCTATTTTCTAATGCCTGATGATTGTCTGTCAGGCAGAGCAAAAGTCAGCCTGACAGACACTCACCTTGTTAGGGTCAGGCAGCCAGGCGCTTTACATACGCTGATTAGCAGGTGCCTGGCAGCCTAAGCCAAGCTTTGCTGGGCTGAAGATGAGAGATAATGTCACCAATAGAGTCAGCCCTGGGCATTTCAGGGTCAAGCCCTTAAATTCCCAGGGTTAACTGTCTATCAAGGACACCAAGTCGTAGAGTGGAATGTGGTCAGCAAGTCTCACTGACCCCACTCTACTCTGTGAGGATTTAGGCAGTGGTGTAGTGGGGGGAGGTGGGGTGGACCGGGCTGGATAGCACAGGTTTCGCCCCTCACCGCGCTTGTCCCAGTAGCCGTCATGGGACGGCAGACGCGTGGGATTCGCCAGCCCCCCCGGGCAGTCACAGGAATCTGCCATCGCCCCCCTGCTCTTACATGACGCCACGGGCGGCAAATACCGGGGCCGCCACAGGTCTTGCTACGCTACTGGATTTAGGGAAGGTCCTACTCTCATTGGCTGACTGGCTGACCTATGACAAGGTTAGCCATTAAGAGGAGGCAGCAGGATCTTATAGTTTTCCCTTCCTTCCCCGAAGCATCCAACTCCTTTCGGTGCCTTTTCCTACCAGCTCCGGCTCCCCACTGGTCATGCTCATATCTGCTGCTGCCCGATAAGCGCATTTTTGGGGTGTTTGGCCGCATGCGTATACGTATGAGTGTATGTATATTTGCACGCACATGGTTGGGGTGTGCATTTATGTGTTTGTGAATAGCGGATGTGAATATGACCACTCGTGAATACATAGGTGTGAGTGAGGTTGCATGTGTATCCATGGATGTGAGTAAGTGTGTGAGCTTGTTAGTGGATGGATGGATGGAAGTCATTGTCTGCATGTGTGGCCGTCTGTACCCACCCCACTATTAGTAAGAATTATGGGCCGCCACTGGTATTCCTAATATTTGGGCGCACATGAAATGAAAATAAAATTTGTAAAGCGCTACAGTTGCCCTCAGGCGTCCAGGCGCTGTGACTAAACAAAAATGCCCTCAGATGAACAAGAAGCTTCTGGTTACTAAAACAAAAAGGTTTTAAGCTGTTTCCGGAAACTGGTCAAGTTGGGGTTGCTTCTCATGTGCAAAGGGAGGGTGTTCCATAATCTTGATACATTATAAGAGAAGGAACGTCCTTCTGCTCTGGCTCTAAAGATTCTAGGAATCTTGGCCAGAGATGCAGACGAGGATCGAAGCACCTTGTTGGGCAGGTAAGGGGAAATCAAGGAACAGTTGATTTCTGGGCCCATTTTCCAGAGAGCCTGGAGAGCAATGCACAGAGCTTTAAACTTTACTCTGTCCCTGACAGGCAGCCAGTGCAACGTTCTTAGCCCAGCTTTAAACTGGCGGACATCATTCCTGATTTACTGAGATAGATTATGTGGAATAGATTTCGTCTTAAAACAAGCATTTACAATGCAACTGTCTCGCCTTTGCAAAAGTTAGAGCTATTGGCATTGTAAATGACAACATTTTTATTTATGTGTTGGTTTTGAAAACACACACAGAGAGCCACACACACAGAGCCACACACACACACAGAGCCACACACACACAGAGCCACACACACACAGAGCCACACACACACAGAGCCACACATACACACACACACACACAGAGCCACACACACAGAGCCACACACACACAGAGCCACACACAGAGCCGCACACACACACACAGAGCCACACACACACACACAGAGCCTCATACACACAGAGCCACACACACAGAGCCACACACACACAGACACACACACACACAGAGCCACACACACACAGAGCCACACATACAGAGCCACACACACATACACAGAGCCCCAGAGCATAATTCCAAGAGCCAGCAAAAGTGAGTAAGGGGTTCAAGCTAAGGGCGCAAAGACGCAGAAAGCTGTGTGTGTGTGTGTGTGTGTGTGTTGTTACGGTGCGCACCCCTCCCCTGCAGGCCTCGTAGCTGTAATTGGGACACGCCGGTTCGCCGGTTCAGATTAATCTACCGGCGATACTGGAAAGGGGTCGCGGGCGGTCTTTGCTGCGGGGGGCGCGGCAGCACTCACCAGAGTCTGTTTCGGCCGGGGCTGCTCCGAGTACATGAGGCCTCGGGATAGAAGACGGGAGTCGATCCTGTAGACTGGGAGCCATGTCGCCAGGCCAGATACTGGCAGTAAGTCGGTCGCTGAGCGCCCCACTAAAACATGGGCATGATCCGTCCCAATCGCCGCCAGAGAGGGACCAGCAGATGGGACACCTTCAGGGCAGAGAGCAGCGTGTCTGTTTTCAAAGCGTATATAGCTGCTGCCACACGCAGTGAATTTCCAGGCCACTCACGCCCCCCCCCCCCAACACCTTTCTGCAGCTCAAAGGACGCCACCCGCACCCGGCCTGCACCCGCCTCTGCCACCATGGACCTGTGCTAGGCTGCGCCGCACTCACCACTTATGGCGCCGGGTAAACAGGGGCCCGCCTTCACTGCAGCCGCAGCAGTCACCAGGGTTCCCCGCTACCTCGTTCCCTCTCACGGCCGCACAGGGCCTGGAGCGGCACCTCCCGCAGGCACAATGGGGGCAAAGCTCAGTCCTCCCCAAGCCAATCCCTGATGACAGGCAAGCTTTCTCAAAGCAAAGAGGGCACACTGACCCAGCGATGGCGGCCCGTCTCAAAGCTCCCCGGATGCCGCCATATCCGGTCCGGTGCCCCCCAGATTGCAAGGGTGTGCTATTTGAGCCCTGCTGCCTTCTGCATCTACCGGCTGTCGCAATAAAAGAAGATTGCTTGTCCATACTTTTACCAGCTAATCCAGAGTCTGGCGCCAATCTGAAGTTTGACCCCGGGCTCGCGCTGTCCCGCCACGCCACACTCGCCTTTTGATATGTTTCCGCCTGGAAGCCATTGTCTCGCTGCCCTGCCTCTTGTCTCGGATGATGTCTGCACGGCCTGCCTCTCACCGACCACCTTGACCTTTCCATAGGAACATGCAGACAATGTGCAGAGGGTTTAGGGGCTGCCTGTGGACGAGGTAAGGGTTTTGGGGTGGTTAAGCGGGCGGTGGTGCGAAAGCAGATATCCATGCCTGTGAACCCAATGGCTCGTGAATGAGGGTGAAGTCCGATATTTAAGAACATGATCCCGTTAAATAACAAAGGATACATTAATTTAGGCAGCTGATGCAGCTTTGCATAGAGGGCGACTCTATTGAAGTCTATGGATGCATGTTGCTTTTTTAGGAGGGCAAATATGGTAAACAAGCGCTCGGTGTAGGAGAGTAGGGTCTGCAATCCTATGATCACCCAGATTTTTTGCTTTTGTTTCACTGGTTTACGACTTTCTCTGGCTGTGGGCCTGCCAATCAGACCCACAGCCTGGCTGTTCTCTTTCTAAATTACGACATGTACCCTAGGTGCATTTACCAATTGGTACTGGGCCACCTTATCAGACCCTGTAACTCAGGGCATAGGTGTACCCAGGGCTGCCAGGGGCTGCAGCATGTATTATGCCACCCCTGGCTGGCCTCTTAAATTTGACACAACTGGCTGCATGACAGCTGGGGCAAAGTCGTGTAAACACGCTTTGCTGTAGGTGTAGTATACCTATACCTAACCCTAAAATGGACACACAGATTCCTATCAGTCACTCCTATGGCAGGCCTTGACAATCCTGTTGGCAGAGTGCTTGGAATCGTGTGAGATGGTGCTCTGGCATGAGCTGAGCCTGTCTGCAGCTTGCGGAACCAAGTCCTAATAGCTGTTCCATGATATCGCATACCATATACTCTTAAGTGCATTTGAATCCTCGCGGTTAAATGCTAACTTTGGTATTGCTTTATCAAAACATGTCGAGTAAGGTGTCATACGAATTGGAATACTAACCCCTCGCCAATTCTGGCGACGGGGTTAGCATTCCACCCTTCTAGAGGGACACGACATGTATGTAACTGTGAACCCCGGTTAAAGTTAACTGAAGCCTCAGCTCCACAAAATGGATGCTGCCACCACAGACACGAGTCTGACCTCCTGCTGCTGGGAGTCCTTCCAGCGAGGGAGGCCTGGACAAAGGGTTTCCTGTCCGGGGCGGTGCTAGCACCGTCCCAGACATGGTTTTGTGTATCCTGGGTAGGCAGGGCTTTACAGGAAGGTGACTGCTGAGTGGCACCCCGGTGCTCACTACGCATAGGCCGGTCTGAACCAGTTCCAGGGGCACACCAGCCCCTGGCCTGGGGAAGTCCGGCATGGCAGAGGGGTGTAACCACCCCCCTCCTAGTCCCACCCATAGGCAGGACCTAGTCACCGGGTCAGCCCCCTTTTTTAGTATAAAGATGGGAGCGGGCCCCCTGTTCAAATTAGATCATCTTTGGAATCAAGACGCGACTTTCTGCGAAAGGACTTCACGATTTCTTCATCAAGATTCTCCCTTGTGGCTAAGGAGTAGTCACCCTGCATCCGCAGGCACCATCCTAAAGAACACTGCGGTCTGCTGCAAGTCCTTCATCACGAATCCGACGACCCAGCTCGACGAGACCCGGCTTCCCTGGCACCTCTGACCTCTACTCACCTCTACAGCCAAGCTGAGAACCGTGAGTGCGACGAGACCTCGAGGGACCGACGATCGCCAAGACTGCACGACATCTTTACTGCAAGCCCACCGTGTCCTCCACGGGTGAGTGCTTTGGGGTCCGAGAAGCCCCGACCCTGCACAGCTCCAGCACCCAAGATCAGCCTCCCTGCATCTCCACGATCTGCGTGGGGCCCTTCTGCTGTTTGCTGTGCACCGCATTGTTTGGCTACTAGCCGGCTGGCTTGTGGCCTTCTGAACGACGCCCGACGACATCACTGCTGCTGGTCTGGTTGCTCCAGACTGGCCCTTGCTTCCTTCTTGAAGAGAGGCACCCCGGACCCTCCTGGTCCACTCCAGACGCCATTTTAGGTCCACCACGTGGGCTTGAATTTGCCAAGGCTTTGTTGCCCAATCCTGGGTCCAGCGACGCCGACAGCTTCCATCTTCGTGGGACAGCTCGATCCTCCTTCCTGGTCGCCGACAACGCCTCCTGGTCCGTGAGATCTCCGAGCCCAGCGTCACCCACACGCCTTGTCGAGGTGGCTACCATCCGGTGCCCTCCTGGTGCCCACTGACTACTGGCTAGTAGTCTCGAACTTGGTCCCCTCTGCTTTCAGGTGTCATCTTCCATCGATCCAGGCTTGGATCCACCGAACTTTCTTCACTGGTCGCCTGCCAGCAACTTCTTTCTTCCAGGCTCCTGGTCCGTCAACGAGGATTCCCGACGTCTTTTGAGTCCTATGCAGCTGCAGCCCCTGGGCTAGGTAACTTCGGCATTTCGGTGCCCCAGCATAGCCTCACTATCCAAGGGTCAGAATCTACTTTCGTTTTCTCCCTACCAGGTCGGGTTCGCCCGAGAACACTAACTCTGCAATTTCTAGCTACCATAGACTTTGTCCCGCATCCCGCGTGAGAGTGCACACACTGCACCCGAGTCCCCTGGGTCTCCTAGAAGTAATCTAACGATTCTATAGTCAAGTCCTAGCGATTCCAAAGCCTATTAGTACTGTACTTACCTGCTAGTAATTTCGCATTCCACTTTTCAAGTATATGGTTTTCCGTGCCCCTCGGGCATTTGTATATACTGTGCTAACTTAAGTATTTTTATAAGAGTTTTGGTTTGTGCTTAGTACCCTGTCCTCATAAAGAGTACAGGGCTGTTGTGATTCTTAATAAATATCTGTTTATTTTCATAACACTTGTGTGGTGTCCTTTCACTTGGTATTCAAGGGATATATGTGTGGTATAACAGCTGGCTTAACACGCCCTCTCGAGTCTTTAGCCTTAGACTGCTCGTATCCACGCTACTAGGATAGCTGGTCTATAAGGTTGACTTACAACCAATCATCAATAAGGGTTGCTGGACTGATACATAGTGTTCACTAGAATAGTGACCACTGCATATCAGGCCACCTTCTCACACTCGGAACAAGCGCCTGACTTTCTGCTGGCATAAAAGGTTCCTTATCTTCTTTATGGGGCCATCTGGACCGATAAAGGAGATAAGAAACCTTTTACGCCAGCAGTAAGTCAAGGAACCCAGTCTGAAAAGGATGGGGCTTAAAGAGAAAGAAGAACGTCACTAGGACCTCTTCTCCAATGGCTGGCCACGTTTAGCAAGAAGAGTGACGCCAGCCAATGGAAAAGAGGGGCGGGGCTTAACCTCGCTAGTGAAACTTATTGAATCTCATTAAATCTCGCCAGCTCGACTGCGCATGTGCGCACTCTTACGCTAGCCGAGACCTAAACAGGAGTAGAGAGCAAGCTTTTCTGTTGGCTTCTCCGATCCAGGTTCCGATCAAGATGACTGTCGATAGATCTGCCTGGGCAGAGACTAGGGAGGCAGTTAATTTATTTTACAGAGTTTTATATAGCGCAAACTTGACCCGAATCGGGTATCAGAGCGCTTTACATAGCACCAGTTGCATTACATGAGGATACATTCATTTTTTGCTAGGCATGGGGAGATTAAGTTATTTGCCCAGAATCACAGGATGTTCAGCATTATTGCCGAGACTCAAACCCAGTTCCCAAGTATCGAGGTCTACCGCCCTAGCCGTTAGGCCAACTCCTCTCTTAATTTAGCACTCTTAATTAGTGCTTAATTTGAGCTGTGGTTTCTGGGGCTCGGCAAGGCACTTAATTGTCAATACCCCACTTATGACATTCTGCTCATCTAAAATAGAGAGGAGCATAACAACGGTTGTTCATGAATACAATGTACATTAAAAAAATTACTAATACCTGCCTCCCCAGCCATTCCTTTCGTTTTGGGGATATGGAATAATCTTTTACTATCGCACTTGCAGGTGAGAGATAGGGTTAGTAGTTGTTTTGATTCTGCCATTGGCAGGGCTGTCAGGGGCAATGGGTGGTGCAAGCCAGGGTCGGATTGGTAATGTGGGCGCTCGGGCAATGGCTGAGGAGCCAATATCGCAGTTGCAGCTTTGGAACGCTTTTTTGGCCAGCCGTGTGTGGTTGTGCTGTTAAGATGCCGCCAGCGGTCCAGTGGGGGCCTGAGCGGCCTTTTAGAGGCAGATGGGCCTCTACTACCTCCTATTACCAACGGGGCGGAGGTGTCATTCCCAGTCTCTCGCTGGGCCACCCTTTTAATGCATGCAGCTTGAACAGGGGGCCTGAACAAAAGTAACCTCACTTTTATTCAGGTGTGGTTCACCATTCCATGGTGAACTAATCCGTGAAGAAAGAGTCCTGGTAACATTTGCATCTTTTTATCTCAGCGAAGTTAAGAAAACATGCCTCTTTTAGAGAACTCCCCCCTCCTACTTTTCATAATACCTAAAACACTGAAGCAGTGTTTTGCGAAAAAGCGCAATTCCCAAATGTGGGCCGCTTTTTTTTTTAGAATACTCAGCCTATTTTGTTTTTATGCCTATCTAACTCTGGTGCAAGCTCAGTGGGCTCCGGGTCAGGGCCCGACGCTGGTGCTGGAAACCAGGGTTCGAGCCTCAAGGTCACGTCCACATCCTGTGATTCTGGGCAAATCACTTAATCTCCCCGTGCCTGAATGTGTGATGTAAATATGGTGCTCATGTAAAGCGCTCCAATACCATCGGGTCGAGTTCGCGCTATATAAAATATGCACACAAAAAAATTAAGCACTGCAGTCAATCGAACCCTCTTCTCAGGGCACATTGCAAATGTGTGTCACAGCAGTGGCCTAACAAAGGCTCGATGGGACCGAGTCCAAAATAGAAAATGATTCTATTTGCCGATTTGCGAGTAAAAACTGATATAATTAGGATGCAGTGGTCTTCTCAGACCACTGGGCCCCATGCCACCTCATAATTTATGCCCCTCGCCTGGGGGGACAGGGGGGTTGGAGGGGGTTGTGTGCAGTGTTTTAAACGATGACAGGATTTCCCGTGCATCCTTCCAGAGCGAGCAGGCGATGCTTTGAAAACACATGACTCAGCTCCGCCCTGGGGCGCGTAAACCCTGGAGGACTGTTTATAGTTAACTAATGGCACGGTTTATCACGCTCTTTTTTATGGTCGCAAAGTTTACTCTGTCGCATACTTTACGCCAGGAATGCTGAAGGAGGCTCGCGCGCGAGAGGCATCAGAGCCCCCTCGCATATTTCCGCATGGCGGGAGCACGCGCCGCCTGCCATCTGGAGGCTCTCGCGACGCCATCCGCTGTCAGGCTTTGCCTTTCCTGCTCCGCTCTGCCGGGAAGCTTACATTACTCCCCGGGCCCCTGAGCCTTTCCTGGCAGGCTCCATGAACACCTTGACGTGTTTACATTTTATTTTTAACTTGAAAACACGAACATCTGCTTCAGTAGAGATTTCAGTCTTGTGGCCTGGGCTAAACTTGATATTCCCTAGGTTTAAACACGCATTTGCAATGCAAATTGGTCTCGCATTTGCGAGAGTTGGAGGTATTGGCTTTGTAAATAACAATGTCTTTTACCTACCAAAGGAATGAAAGAGGAAATAATCTGGAAACAGAAAAGATGCTAGAGAAAGGAGGAAAATGAAACAGTGATGAAATGAATCTGAGGAAAGGGGACAACTGAGGTGAAAAGAAAATAGAGGGGAAAATGTAAACGGCACAATAAAGATAGAATGATGAAAAAGAGATGTTAAGAAAGCAAAAATGTCCAAAGACTGAAACATACAGAGAGAGTAAGAGAGACACAGTAAAAAGACTGGCAAAGAAAGAAAAGGACAGTGGCACAGAAAGGGAGAAACAGAAGGAATAAAGATAAACAGATGAAAAAAGAATGGAAGCAAGGGAGAGAAAGAGAAACTGCCACTGAGATTAAGAGAGGCTGAAATGCAAGAGAGACTGAGATACGCACAGAATACAAAGAAGTGGAATGAGAGACAAGGGTAGAGACAATGAGGCTTTTACAGACAGGAACAAAGAGAAATGGAGAAAGATCGGGAAAGCTGAAGACAACAAAGAAGTCCATGTGTGTGTGTGACATGGGCTTGCAATTAAGGCAACCTCTAAAGCACACTCTACTCTGGTGCTGCTGGTAGGCAGCGGTGCTGACAATCGCTTTTAACCAGGATGGACGCAAATCAAAATGTTGAATAAAGCGTTTCACAGCTACATATTTAACCCTATATTTTGCCCCATTTGCTAAGTAAAAACAGCAGTGATGGTGTGAAATCGGTTTACCTTTCATGCCCGGGAGTAAAACTTAGCTTGAAGCGAACCTCGTTTGTTTCCGTCCCTTTCATAATGTTAGCAGACAAAACAGTGTCATCAAGTACATTTTGGTCCACTTTCAGGAACCTGAAACTACGTTGCATATGCTTTAACTTTGCCATGTCGCACCCGATGTGTGAAATTACCTAAGGGCACTCAGGCCCCTGCACATCACATGTTTGATTCCTAGCAGGACCGACTCAGCCTTTTATTCGTCTGAGGTCAATTGAACGAGCAGCAATGGGTTGAGTAAAACAAACGTCTGTCATTCACAGTGCCATTAAATGACAATCTGTAGGTACAAAGCTTTACATATAAAAACAGGGTATTTAAATATGAACATAATTTTGACTAGCACAAGCTGAGCATTAGGTTATGTGGAATGCTGCGCGTGCTGAGGATGAAGTCACCATGCTGACTTGTGTGAGTGACCGGTGTCTGCTCCGAATATCTGTCTTCTTAGACCACTGAAAGAAGGGAGAAGAAACAGCAGCTTGCCTCCTGGGAAACTGTGCCGTCAGAGCACAATCTCCGACTCCCTTGGCTGTCCAGATCATGTATGTTGGGGAGCATGCATCCCAGCTGAAGCCCCCCACACATTCAAATGCCTGACTCCCGTGCCCCAAAGTACACGCACAGTTCTACACATGCGACTTTAACCTAAGACCACAGCCTCGAGATGGGCACATCATGTACATGAAGTGCCCTGGTAATATTTGCATTGTATTTATCACAGTGAAATTAAGAAAACATGTTTATTTAAGAGAAACCGACATTTTTTCCTCTATAATACTTAAAGCACCTAAGCAGCATTTTACGAAAAGGCTAAGGTCCCAAATGAGGGCCATTTTTTTAGACGCCAGGCCAATTTTGGATTCCAATCCTACCCTATATGTAAGCCAAACTCTTCCGTGTATAAGCCACACGAAGGGCATGAATGGGGGAGGAGGGTAAAAAATGGAGGAAGTGTCCGCCCATTTCTTCTTTAATTAACAGAGCGCCTGTGAAGCATGAAGCGCGGCGTCCATGCAGTGGGGGAAATGGCTTGAAACATATTTAACATACGAAATGCCCTGAAAGTTGCCAAGTATTTTTAATCAAATATGCTAATATATCTAATATGATTAAAAAATACCTGATGTGCATACAAAACTCTTCAGTGCATACTTTTTAGTTTATTTACGTTGCAACCCGCTCCTCAGGGAGGTCCACGGATCCCTCCTCTTCCTCCATCCCCTCTCATCCATGGCCGGGCTGCGAGCACGAAAGTGGTGTGGCGGTGGGTGTTGGGCAGCTGTAAAAAGGACTGGCTGAAACCGGAGTTCAGGTAGCAAACATTGTGAGTGCTGCAATGGACAGAATAAAGGAAGGTGAGGTCTACCTCAATATAGCAACAAAAACAAGGGGAGAGAATGTGGCCTTATGGCCAATGCTGCCAACTTTGGAGCTCTGGGGAACGGGGTTCAAGCCTCGGCGTCCGCTCAACATCGGTGATTTTGGGAAAATCACTTAATCCCCCATGTGTGCCTTGAAATGAATGTGTCCTTGTGTAACGTCACTGATACTCATGTAAAACACTTGCAAATACCTTCCAGTCTAATTCACGTTAAATAAAACTGCAAAAAAAACAAGCATTGGCCGTGCAAGCGATGCAGCCATGAAAGTGAAAGTGATTGCGCTAAGAAGCAGCAGCTGATTTCGAGCACACTTGTGCTTGTGGCACCATCCGCCTTGCGGGAGAGAGCAACAGCCAATTAGCATGCACGCCGCTGCTCGCTCCCGCAGGGTGGATGCCGCCACAAACACCAGTGTGTGCTTGAAAATGAGCAGAGCGATGGCTAAAAGCCCTCCTATGCAGTGCATGTGAGCTGCGTAGACGAGACCTAAAAAAATAAACTCAGAACAAAAACGTGTAAGTCTCGTTGGGTGAGGAAGTGCTGGATATATGTATGTATGCGAACATATATATATATATGTGTGTGTGTGTGTGTGTATGTACATATAGATATTAAAATAGAGGTGTATTTAATTATATATATATATATATATATATATATATATATATATATATATATATATATATATATATATATATATATATATATATATATATAATTTTTTTTTTTTTAAATTACATAGATTCTTTTCTAGCACCCTTGGGGACGGATGTGGCCTCGTATATCAAAGACACCCCGGACTTCCTGATATTAATTGAGGGAGTGTCCTGGGAACAAGACATGCTCCTTATCACCTTGGACATTACCAGTCTGTATACCAGTATTAATCATCAAGACGGTATAACTGCTGTGAAATGGTTCCTGAATAAGAAACCAATTAAGTATTTGAAACATAATGAAATGCTTATGTAAATGATCACTTTCTGACTTACAAATAACATTTTCACATTTGCAGGCCAATTGTACCGCTAACTGTGTGGAACCGCCATGGGCACGTGCTTCGCCCCCAGCTACACAAACCTTTTCGTGGGCTGGTGGGAGAAGCACGTGGCCTGGGAGGAACCCAACGAACATTGGATAGATAAAACTATCATGTGGGCGAGGTACATAGACAACTTTTTCATAATCTGGCTTGGCTTTCGCTCCTCGGCTGAGGAGTTTGTAGCTTCTCTGAATAATAATGAACTTAATCTCAGTTTCACATGGGGGACATCAGTGATACCTCAGTCACCTATTTAGATCTTGAGGTGTACGTAGAGAATAAAACACTGTCAACCAGATTGTTCAGAAAGCCCACGGCAAGCCACACAGTTTTGCATGCCATTAGCCATCACCCAAGGAGTGTCATCAAAAACATACCATTTGGTGAACTCCTGCGCCTAAAACGAAATTGTTCTAAAAATCAGGATTATGAACAGGTTAAAACCGAGGCCATCAAGAGGTTTAAGCAGAGAGGTTATACCAACTCAGACCTAACATCGGCTGAAATTAAAATCAGTAAGTTTGACAGAACAGATCTACTCATACCAAAGGAGTCTGCTAACCCTAAAGAAGATGGCCCGGAAAGGATGATTACCAGCTTTAGTGAAAATCTAGTCAGATTGTACAGATCTTTAAGAAGAACTGGCACATCTTGCAAACTGATAACATCCTGAAAAAGAAATTACCTTCACGCCCACAAATCACATACAAACGCAGCCTGTCGGTAGGGGACTATTTATTCCATAGTCACTTTGATTCAGTCCCCAGGGTGAGGAACAAACTGGGTATCTCAGGTTTTTTCCTCTGTAAACGCTGTAAGGCCTGCATATTTAGTGATAAAGTGACATCTTATCAAAGCAGACCAGGTGATCCCAGACCGATCCGCAACATCAAGGTGCTCCTAAATTTTAACTCTGACTTCACTGTCTACTTGTCTACTGCTTAACCTGCCCCAGCCCCAAACGTTACATCGGGATGCACGATACACCCAGCCAAAAAACGTATCCTCGAACATATGCTGGCTATTACTATCAAGGATCCCGCATATCCGGTTGCTAGTCATTTTGAGCAATTCCATCAGAGCAACCGTGATTTGTTAAAATTCCATTGCATCGACCAAGTTGACAAATCTGAAAGAGGGGGCGATAGGGTGCGGAAACTTCATATTTTGGAATCAACCTGGTAGGGTTGAATAATGATGAGGAGTTATGGGTCAACCTTTAATGACATGTTAGTCCTATAGGCATTTATTACATCTTCAATGAGCCTATAGGAAAACTGTGAAGCCTGTCATTTCCCGCCAAAATAATCTCTCTCATTAGCTGTTCTAATGCCCATTCAGGGCTACATAAACTAAAAATAAGGGGGTAACACACTGGTGCTGCGAACTAACATGAATTGAATATTAATCTGCATTGTTTTTTTAACTTGTTCGCAACAATTGAAAATTGAGATAAGTGTGTTTGTATAGAGGATGTATATATTGTAAATATATATATATATATATGGAATTTGTAAATATTTATGCTTCCCCTTATTTAAGATTGCACCCTAGGATTGAATGATGCAATCTTATGTGTACACATATATACATTTTTTTATATAATTTGCACTACTGCACTTTATTTTACGTTGTTACACAGGGACAGCACTTGTAAGTAAATCACTATAAGATGGCCGCCATGAATTTGTCAACTATGTTGCCTAAGTCCGTCTTTGACTACTATTCTAATAATGTGATGCATGTATAGTATAAATGCCTCCCTGTAGCACAAAAGAAACTGACATTGAGAAAGCTAGTCGGCGAAACGTGTCTGTCAGTGCAAGGGGGGTCTGCACAAATAAGCATTGTTTGCTATGAAAATCTTCATGTGCTCTCCATTCTTAGATGTCATGGCGTCTTTTGGTTGTTTCGATATATATATACATATATATATATATATATATATATATATATATATATTATATATATATATATATATATATATATATATATATATATATATATATATATATATATTATATATATATATCACCAGTCTTTTTCATCCATATCATCCACAAACAAGAAGGCAGACCCAATGATAGTGCAGATGTCGGGTTTATTCAAAGAACGCCCGCACCACTGCCATAACGCGTTTCAGCCTCCTCCGAGGCCTTGATCCCATGACACGTTTCAGAGGTAATTTTTTCAATTTTAAAGTGCCAGTGCAAATGACATGTGGGAAAAGCATAATAAACATAGAAGTTACACTGTGAACATGTTCAGTGAACCCATGAATATACAGCCTGTATTTGGTAGTGCAAGAGTGCAAAATCCGCAATAAATATTCATAATGTCATAAATATCTAAAAGTGTACAAAACATTCAAAATATTTAAAATATTGAAAAAATTAAATTATTAAAAATATCAAAAACATTCTAAATTTAGCACATCGGCCTGACAACCTACACAATTCAATAGGTGAGAGGTATTTATAAATATTGACAGTATAAGCAAAAAATGTGTCTCTGCTGCTGAATCGGCTGGCAGAGGTGGGACTGTCAGGCGCGGTTCTGGCCTGGCTGTCCTCATTTCTGTCGGAGCGGACGCAGCAAGTATGGATACCTCCTTACGCCTCGTCTCCCAAGAAGCTCAGCACAGGGGTCCCTCAGGGGTCGACGTTGAGCCCTCTGTTGTTCAACGTTTATATGACTCCGTTGATCCATCTGGCTGAGCAGTGGGGAGCCAAAATAATGGCGTATGCCGACGACACACAGCTGTTGTTTACCTGGCCTAAGAACTGCTTAGATGCCAGTGCCGTCTGCTCCTGTCTATCTAATGTCTTTCGGTGGCTCCTTTCAGCCCAACTCAAATGTAACGAGGACAAGACAGAGCTGTTGTTTTATGGCAACTTCCCGGCCAATTTTAAGGATCTTATTTGGCCGCCTGATTTTGCCTGTCCCAGCTCTCTCAGAGGCCTGGCCAAAAACTTGGGGGTCTGGTTTGGACAGGATCTCAGGTTTGAAGTGCATCTAAAAAAACTTACGGCGACCTGTTTCCTGACCCTTAAGTCACTAAAAAGGTTCCTCCCACTGCTTCATAGGGAAGCAAAAGAGACGGTTCTGCGTGCTCTGATCTTATCAAGGCTAGATTACGCCAACGCCCTCTTTAGCGGTCTCCCTAAATACCTTATCAATCGAATGCAGATCATTCAGAATGCTGCGGTTCGACTTTTATTTCACCTCCCGAGAAGAACTAGCGCATCTGCCCATCTCCGAAAGCTCCACTGGCTTCCTGTGGCCCATCGTATTGTGTTTAAATCACTGGTCCTGGCCTTTCGTGCCTTGCACCAACAAGGACCACAATACTTGCACAAGAGGTTTACTTTCTATATTCCTAGCCGTGCACTCCGATCAGCTAATCTCCTTCTGATGACTACGCCTAAAGTCAGATATGTGAGATTGGGTGGTCAGTCTATTTCTGTCCAAGCAGCTCGGTCGTGGAATGCCCTGCCGCTCTCTTTGCGAGCTTCAGCCACATTGACAGAATTTAAGAAGGGGTTAAAAACCCACCTTTTTAATCTCAGTATCTAATTGCTTTTTTCTTTCTCCTTCTGGTTTGGCCCTGTTTAAGTTCACATATCGCGCCAGGATACTCTGTAGTAGCAGAGCGCGTAATAAAATATTTTATACATACATACATACATACATACATACATACATACATACATACAATGTAAAAATGTTATAAAATTCATCATACAACAATAAATACATTGCGCTTATTGACTAATGGACCACATGTATCCTACTAAAAGATCTGTCATGAAACTTCACAAGTGCCACAATAGAGACACGGTCAAGCTGCCTGCCCTACTACCAAAACAATATGCTGTATGTTGGTTGAGACTATTGTGTCTAATGGGTTCAAAGGAGAGAATTTTCCCCAAGTGGGCCAGTAATCATGTGAAACTTGAAAAAAAGTGCAAAGTGCAAGTGCATAATAAAAATTGCGCTCTAACTATTTTCTGATTTACAGGCGTAAATCAAAAACGTAAAGTCATTAAAAAAAACATAATCATTTCATTTCAATACCAAACGGGTGCGGCTGATGCTAGCTAAAAGATACTGGGTATGCGAACAGTTAAATTTTAAAGACAGGTAAAGAAATCTTCACTGATATTAAGAACATAGGGTGTTTTGCTATTAAGCTCTACAATGTATTTGGTTTCCAATTTCCTGAGGAGGTACTCACGATTGCCACCCCTTCTAAGGGGCAAGATAGTATCCACAGCAAAATATTTCAGATGTTATATATTGCTGTTGTGATGTTCCTGGAAATGTCTTGCTACCGGATACGTGGCATCCTTGTTGGTGATTGCCCACATGTGCTGGAGTACCCGTTTGTGAACCTGCAGCTTAGTGCTCCCCACATAGCGCAGGCCACATGGGCACTCCAGCACATATACTGCAAACTCTGTTTTGCAGTTCAAAGCTTTGGTGATAGTAACAGGTTTAGGTTTGAATGGGGTGGTGTATGTTTTAGTATTCAATCCCTGTTTACAGGCCTTACAAATAGCACACTTGTAAAAGCACGGCCTGCTGCTAAGCCAATTCTTGGTCTTTATCACCCCGGGGCTGCTCCTAACCAAATCATTACTCATAGAACGCGCTTTCCTGTAGGAAATGCTTGGAGTTTTTGTTAAGCAACTACCTAATACTGGGTCATTCAATACCAGTGGCCAATTTTTGGTGACAATTCTACGGAGAGTTTTGTGTTGCCGATTGATTGTAAACACTAGTCTTGTTGGTTATGCTATTGTTTCTTTATTGGAATTAGTCTCAGATGTTTTTGGCAGTAATGTCAGTGAGCGCTGAAGTTTATTGGCCTTCTCCATTGCTGTCTGAACTACCACTTCCGAGTACCCCTTGCCATGAACCATTGCTTACTTGCCATCTGAGCTTGTGTACTCCAGGTCCGTACTGTATATCCTTCTCATCTGCAACATCTCCCTGTAGGGGATGCTGTTGATCAGATGGCTCGGGTGATGGCTGGAGGCATGCAATACAGTATTCCCTGCAGATGGTTTCCTATGTAGGCGGGTCTCTAATTTACAGTTCCTCACATAGATTTCTACATCCAGGTTCACTATGCTGGTTTTGCTCATCTGAGCAACAAACTGCAAGTTAAGGTTGTTGTTCTTGAGTTCAGATTCAAAAACATGGGCATCATTTTCACTTCCCTTCCAAACTAAAAACAAATCATCTATGTACCTATACCAGCAAAGTACATGATTGCCTAGGGTTTCACTATGTGTTGCCATGAGAACCTGCTTCTCCCACATACCCATGTGCAGGCAGGCATAACTTGGGTAAAAGCAGGACCCCATGGCAACACCCCTTGTTTGTTGGAAGATCTTGTTTAGGAAAATAAAAAAAATATTTTTTAAACAGGTGGAAATCATGTCAATTAACATCCTCTTGTGCGCTGCATGTTCGGCGGGTCTGGTATTCAAGTAAAATTCAATTGCTTTGATACCATCAGCATTATGAATACTAGTATACAAAGAGGTAACATAGAGTGCTACCAGTACACAATCGTCATTCCAATTCACATTTTGAATTTTACGTAGGAAATCTCCTGTGTTCTGTATGTAAGATGGGAGCCCATGGACATGTTCCTGCAAAAAGAAATCCACATATTTGGATGTGTTCTCAAGTTGACTACCCTGGGCCGATATAATAGGCCTCCCCGGTGGTTTGTGTATGTCTTTATGTATTTTCGGATAAAATATATAGCTGGTATAACAGGGTAGTCAAATTTCAAAAATTTGAATTCCTGCGCGCTAAGCAAGCCTGCGGATTTCCATGCCAAGAGTTTATTATTGAAGTCTCCCCATGAAGCACATTTGACTTCTTGGATGGTACTTCTTTTATAACAACTCCTTTCGTTCAGTTGTGCAGGGCCTCATCCATGTATATATATATATATATATATTTAAGCTCCTGGTACACCGATGACACGAGTCACTCACAAGCGGGTGCTGTTGCGCGGCGGTGCCCCGCGTTACAAATGATTGCTCCAAGATACCCAGCCGGGTCAGAAGAAAATACAGCACTCACTGGGTTATCAGCAGTCAGCAAAGGATTTATTCAGAACAAACGCGTTTCGGGAAAGAATCCCTTTGTCAGTGTTCACATATGAACGCGCTGCGCGGCACCATTATCAGTATTCGCTGGGGTTATTAAAACAAACAACGGACATCAACAGAGACGCTATTGTTTTGTAGCGTCTATTCCTCAGAAAAGTTATGTCCAGGCAAATAATAACTATAAGTCCTTACTATTGTTGTAACATGAGTCATTGTGTTAGCCGATACACGGCGTGATTTGCTGGAACAATCTTTTTAAAACAATCACTGTAATAGCAAAATGAAATGCACATTCAAAGATCGCGCGCAAACGCTAACGTTTGTTATGTCCGTTGTTTATTTTAATAACCCCAGCGAATACTGATAATGGTGCCACGTAGTGCGTTCATATGAGACATTAAGTCTTGGGTCTCTACGACCGAGACGAAACACGTGTTGGCAGAGGTTGCATTCCTATCTGTTGATGAAGAATGTCAATAAATGAAGAATAATGAGAAAACTTGAAATCTGGAACTCAACATTTGTCCTTCTTTTTGGATATTGATGAACATTCTTAGCTCAGGATTTTTTGTCTATTTTTATAGTTTCACAATTGTGTCTTTTTCTAAGTCGCATTGTTTGATTCTGGTTGGGTGACCGGAGTCTAATCCTTGGAGCTTATCAGATATTGTATTATACTACTGTTTTCCTCTCAGCGCAAACTACCCTCATTCACCTGTTCTCTCTGTTGCTTTGTTTATTTGGGGGTGCTGCAGTGAGGAATTGTAGGCATCAGTGCCTTGTACATATTAAGAATGTGTTCCCATAATGATCGTAGCAAAGTGGCGGATGATCTCTTTAAAAGCTTGAATGCAGGAGCTTCTGTTAATAAGGCTGTAGCTTTAGGTACTCCTAGATCTAATGATGGACTGAAATCCAAATTTATAAGGTTGGAACGTTTAAAAAAACAAGAGATTAGTAAATGGTGGGACGGAGCTACACTGAAGGAATATCAGAGGCTAGATAGAGTCCCACGTGGTCTGAGATCACAGCTTTTTCCAACGTATGATGACTTGGAGGAGGATCTCCTCCTCATCTGGGAAAAAGAACTTACCAGTAACTCTATGAGGTTGATGAATTTACTCATAGAAAACTCTGAGAGAAAGGTGACCAAAATTATACAGGAAGTGGATATTTTGGAAAAAGAGATAGTGGACTTACAGAAAGCAGAAGGTACCAAGAAAAACTATGATATCCTTAATGACATCCTGAGTAAATATGAGGATGATATTAAACAGAGGAAGGCGCGGAAACTTAAACGCGACGAACAAGACTATACTATGGGCAGGGTTTTTACTTTTGCTAAACGCTTTGATACTTTAATCACGAATGATACTGCAAACAGGAATAGTAAGACTGTTTCTACTACTAGTTTAAATTCTATTTCCTTCAGCAGTGTATCAGTAAGTGGGGATGAAGGGACAACTAACACCAACCCTGAACAGGCAAACGGAGCACCCCCCCCCCCCCGACTGCTTCCTCTTCTTTTTTAAAGGAGGTCCAGCGCATAAAAATTGGCAACTCGAGACAACGGGACCAAAGAGGGGAGGGCGCTGTAGGACCAAGAGAGGTAAAAGGGGCGGCCGCAAACTCAGGTGTAAGAACCCAATATCAGACCAGATCATGGCGTGCCAACCAGGGGATGTGAATTGTACTAATGATATTCAGATAATGAATTTAACTGATAGGGCTTTTTCCTCAGAAACCCTGTCAGCACTTAAGAAGGGCCTGAATTTCTGTCCTACAGGTATATGTAATGTGATTGATGTCAAAATCGATGTATATAAATTCATCAGACAACTAAAAATTAAAAAGTTTTTTGCAGCAACTGGCGTGGAAATTAATCAATCTTCCAAAAAAGTATGGGGGGATGTAACCATTCATGATGTGGAAGCTACAAAATTACTTCTTTCCATCACTGAAAAAGAAAATCATCCTATCACACTACAGCGAGTTCTACAGGAACTCGATTTATGTACTAGTTATAGTGAAGATAGTGGACTCAAAAATAAATCCAAATGGACCCCTCAACTTGCGAGTAATAACAACATTGATGCCTTTTACAAGATTATAATGCAAGAACTGAACCTGTTAGAAAAAAAGATTACTACATCTAAAATCCCTCCTTATATGAACAATCTAACAATAGGCGAAAGATCAGCCCTTAGAACCCTGGCGGAGGATCCCTCCCTTGTAGTTAAAGAAGCTGACAAGGGAGGGAATGTTGTTTTAATGCAGAAATCTAACTATGACCAAGAAATCTTTAATCAACTTAATAACCAAGCCTGGTATACTGAATTACCCTATAATCCCATCTTTGCAATTGTTACTAAAATTAATGATTTTCTTAAATCTTGTCATTATGAAACTCTGTTATCAGATAATGAGTATAAATATCTGACAGTAGACCGCCCACGTTTCCCATGCCTATATACCTTACCAAAGGTTCATAAAGATACTATTTACCCACCCGGAAGACCTATAGTATCTGGGATTGGAGGGCCTACGGAAAAATTATCAGAATTCGTAGACATTTTCTTACAACCGTATGTCACCAACCTTGCCTCGTATATAAAAGATACGAAGGATGTACTAAATGTATTTAATGATTTTAATTGGGAGCCAGAAATGTTAATGGTTACTATGGATATCTCACAATTATATACCAACATTGAACATGATAAGGGCATTTCAGGATTGGAATATTTCTTATACAAAAGACCAGTTGAACTACTGGACCATACTAACATGTTACTGACCATGTCTAAAATGATTTTGGAAAATAGTGTTTTCCTTTTCAATGAGAAATGGTACCGCCAAAAATGCGGTGTAGCCATGGGCTCTAGATTTGCGCCGTCTTCCGCATGCCTCTATATGGGGTGGATGGAAACGATGCACATCTGGGGCCCTGGTGGTGCCGAGTGGCATGAATATATCAACTATTACGGAAGATATATTGATGACCTTTTATTGACCTTTTATTTATTTGGACAGGCAGTGAGACCCAACTTTTGAATTTCTTTGATTATATGAATAATAATATTTACAATATGACCTTTACCATTAACTACAGTCGCTCCGAAATAACCTTTCTTGATCTTACACTGTATGTACAGAATGACAAACTTTGTAGTAAACTTTTTAGGAAAACAACTTCATGTAATGCTGTTTTACATGGCAGCAGTGCACATCCTAAGTCACAAATTAATTCTATTCCCTATGGCGAGTTTTACAGGGCTCGTCGTAACTGCAGTGAAGATATGGACTTCACAATATGCGCCAATGATATTGAGAAAAGATTTCTATCTAGGGGTTATAAACATGACATAATCAGTAGAGCTAAAAGCAGGGCATTAAAACTTAAAAGAATTGAAACCCTGCAAACAAAACCCAAATCAACATGCATCATAAATCCTGTTAGATTTGTTACTAATTACAACATATGATCTATGGTATCTTGAAGAAATATTGGTTCATGTTAACTTCGGATCCCTCGCTAAAAGGACACATTTTGCCCCACCCATCCATTACCTACCGCAGGGGAATGACAATTGGTAACATGATTAGCCCGAGCTATCCTAAAAATACCCTTAAAACATCATGGCTACACACTCTTAATAAGGGTTCCTACAGATGTGGTAACTGTAGCATGTGCAGAATGTCAATGCATGGTACCAAATCTTTCAACTACAATGATTCAGGTACTTATCAGATTAAGACCCACATTGACTGTGCATCCACTTATGTGATATATGCAATTTTATGCAAATGTGGTAAAGTCTACATTGGGAGTACCATCAGAAAATTAAAAGATCGTGTAAGTGAACATTTCAGAGGGCTGAAAAATAGGGATAATAGAGTCCCAATAGCAGTACATGCTATGGAGTGTCCTGCACAAACAGAACACCTGACTATGGGGTAGATGTATCAAGAAATCGTTTTGCACTTCTCTAATAGCGATTGGTAAGGAATCGCTATTAGAGAAGTGCAAAATGGTATGTATGTAGGAATTCTCTATTTTTTAGCGATTCCTTAACATTCCTTAATTGCGATTAGCAAATTGCTAATCGCAATTAAGGAATAATTTTCCCATTCATTTCTATGGGCCAGGAGGCCCATAGGAATGAATGTGCAGTAATTCTCAAATTGCGAATTCGCATTTTGCTATTCGCAATTTGAGAATTATTTCAAGGGTGCAGGGGTGTCTTATGGACACCCTGCTGCACCCCTGAAACTTACATGTGTGTGCATATGGCACACATACATGCCCTATGGGCATGTATGTGTGCCACATGCCACCTTCAAAATAGTGTTATTTTGTTGTTTTAAAGGATTTCGCAAATTAACATGAACCTGAAGTTCGTGTTAATTTGCGAGTCCTTAACCTAAATTCGCAAAAAAAAAAAGCTTCATACATGGCATTTAAGGAATCGCACATTTGCGATTCCTTAAATGCTGATGCAAAATAAGGAATCGCAATTTATTGCGATTCCTTATTTTGCTAATCACACATACATCTCAAAAGATGCAAAATTTCAGTTTACGATTCGTTAAGGCCGAAATTCGCAGAATTTCGGCCTTAACGAATCGCAAACTGCTTGATACATCTAGGCCTATGTCTTTTCATGGCATAGAGACGGTACCTATCAACACGAGGGGGGGCAATCGTGAACTGAAATTAAGACAGCAAGAAGCACGTTGGATAATGAGGGTTCATGCGGTAGAGAGGGGCTTGAATTTTGATGATGAATTACAATATTTTCTGGCCTAAATGTTTTGATATTGTTACCATTTTCGCTTTTTCCTTACCTTTCAACTAATGTATACAACTAGCATCATCACTATATGATGAATCTGTTAACAATGGTGATGCTTGTCTTATGTTGAAATAATCATTGGCTTGTATATATGGACATTTATATTATTTCACAAAATGTTCATATGACTGTACTTTTTCTCTGTATGGATGTGTTTTTAATATTTGCTAATTATGTATATATACGATTTATCTGCTGCCATTATTATTATTTTAAGATGGTCTTGAACTCTTCTGTTTTCTGTCTTCTGACTAAATACTGTGTTTCTTCTTTCTTCATATCTAATTACTTACTCTTGATAGTTTTGCGTTTTATCTATACTCTTGCCCTTTTTTCAATTCTTGCCCTTAGGATTAGTATGGGATCATACACCAACGGGTTATGTTCCTGTTAAGCTGATGAGTAGACGCTTTTCTAATTTAGTTCTCCGTTTTGTCCATACAGGCATACTAGTCCCGACATGCAGGACTACTGTTTTTTCTTATAGTATCTGTAGAACATTTTGGTTTAACTAGCCACACTCTTAATTTTTTAATTTTTTATTAATTATTCAGTTATTTTGTTTTCAGATACGATTCTTTTCTTTTTCACAGGACTTTTTCCTATCCTAGGCACTATATTTGTCTATTATATGATGGCGGCACCTTTACATTGTTTCCCGGTAGTCCCTTTTTTGTTGCCATGATATCGCCTCACGCCGATATAGAGCTGTACCAACATGGCGTTGGTGCTGAACGCCGCTGTTTCATGGAATACTTCTAAAGGCTCTGTACTCGGAGGAGGGCTCTCTAACTTTTGTGCCTCTATCGGACTTTCATGTACAACCCCGCTTTCGGGCTCCTTTATTTGTTAAGATGCGGTTTATATTTTTAAAGTAAACGATGTGTTTGACCTTTTGTGTGCACCGTTTTTAGCAGTACAGTTTAACTGATTGGGGTCTATGGGTTGCGCTTTGAACATGATATTACCGACTTGGAGATTATAATCTTCATGACGCCTCTTCTGTAGTTATAACAATGAGTACTCTTGATGTACTTTCTGCTCATGTCGTATTTTTTTTGAGGCTTAGATGTATTTCCGACCCGATTAGTCAATACTAACGGGCATTTTCATATATTACGTTTTATTTTGGTAAATAAATACATATTTTTCGGTTTGGCTTTCAGGACAAGAGTATACCGGTTACGTTTTCAGCATACTTATTTGGACACGATCTACCAATGACAAGGACTCACGTTTTCTAATACTTATATATATGAACTTGGATCATTTCAAATGAAGTGAGTGTGAGAGATTCTGTTACTTATATTGGGGTCTCATTGTTGGCTGGTGAGTATGTTCAGCTACGGTGATATTTTCAAACCCTATTGGTTTAGGGGGGTATCCATTTATATTTAATGAATGATCTTCTAAAAGATCTTTCCCCCTTTTCTTCCTCTCTTCTCAGTTCTAACTGATGCGGAATACGTACAAGGAATTTGCTCTTCATTTCTCTACGCAACTCTTCCTTTGATATATATGGTGAGCGATTTGTCTTTGATACCTTGTATGACGTGACTTTCCTATATGCACTACTTTCCTTGGGGTGTTATCATCTAGACTTTGGTGTTGGGCTCGTTGGCCCTGTTTTTCTCTCATTTTCATATCATTCAACTCGTGTCCTAGGTGTTTTTTGTAAATTTTCTGGGCGCATTGGTGCACCTTAGTAACTAGAGCACCTTCTCTCTTTCGGCTTTCTTTCAATTCTCTTTAGTCCATCTCATCTGACTTCACTGATTTTTTCTTATAATTAAACTTGGAATTTTTAGTGATTCAATGAATTGTAAGTTTAATCGGTTAACTTGATGAATATTGTAAACTGTTATATTAAGTATGGTGGCTTGCAACGATAAATTTGCATTATCCCTCCTCTCTAGATGGTGAGCACCAGACTTAATAATAATTTTTAATGGTGATTGGGACGCCACTTTGATTAATTCTGATTTTTTGAATGTGATTTAACCTAAGTGGAATGGAATTATGATTATATTTATTATAATATTTACAGCCCTGACGAAGTCTTGGGTCTCTACGACCGAGACGAAACACGTGTTGGCAGAGGTTGCATTCCTATCTGTTGATGAAGAATGTCAATAAATGAAGAATAATGAGAAAACTTGAAATCTGGAACTCAACATTTGTCCTTCTTTTTGGATATTGATGAACATTCTTAGCTCAGGATTTTTTGTCTATTTTTATGATTTTATTCCCCTGCCTGGCATCCCCCGTTAAGCATCAGCCGTCACTGTATATATATGATGCACAAATATTTTGCCAACTTAGAATGCGAACTTCGGTGCGTAGTGTCTCATTTAAACGACACGCTGCAATGTGTACAGTTCACCTGAGCTAGCCCACAATTTAAAGAAGCGTTGTGTAGGGAAAAGGCCTTTCACTTGCAAACAGAGCAGATGTAGCATAGGCAGCAGCATAGGCAGCAGCAGTGCAAAACAAACACACACACACATACGTGTACTACATTTCTTTGATGCCAATAGTGTTCACCCAACCAGTATTTTGGTTCCTCTCTGAGCTTTCTGCTATTGCACTGTTGGACTGGGCCCTTTTTGCAGGGTCATCCCAGACTTTTTTCCTTCCTCCTGTATTTTTTCTCAGCTCTTGTTGGCATATTTAATTTACCTGTGAGTCCCTTGTACAGTGGTATCCCATATACCCAGAACCTGTAAATTAAATGCTACCAGTGGGCTTGCAGCGCTGCTTGTGCCACCCACCGAAGTAGCCTTTCAAACCTGTCTCAGGCCCCTGCCCCTGCAGGGTCTGCGCACCCAGTTTACTGCTGCCGTGACGTGGCATATAAAGTGGTTGCCATGTCGGCAACTTCCCTTTTACTACATATCAGTCACCCCTAAGGTAGGTCCTAGCTAGCCCTATGGACAGGGTGAAATGCAGATAAAAGGTAGGACATTTGCCTTAACTGTGTGGCATGTCCTGGAACTGAGAAACAGCCTATTTGGTTTTTCACTGCTGTGAGGCTGCCCTCTCATAGGGATGCATCGGGGATTCCCTGATTTGTGCTTCCGTGGTAATTCCTGACATGAGAGGGTTAGCGTGACCATGTTTGGCATGTTTGGAATAGTAGTGATAATTCCTGCTTATTGATGAAAGCAGATTTATTATTACTATTTTAGAAATACCGCTTTTAGAAGTGGGCCTTTCTGTGTGCTATGTGTCTTTGTGACCTGCCTGGATGTGTTTTGATCCTATGGTTTTGACTGACAGGGGAGAGGGGATAGGCATTCACTCCAGCTAGCCCCTGGTGGGGTATGAGGTGTGTCCTGCCCTGCCTGGGTGACTCAGTGCTAGGTAGAATAGACCTTGGCTTAATTTAGAGTAGCTGGAGTAGTTTTCCCTTGCACCTGAAAAGGTCTGGTCTGTATTTGGGGTGGTGAGGGGAGTAGCACCTGCACCTGACTAGGGCTGTGCCTGCCTTCCACAATGCTGGATCCGCCCCCCTGTTGTGTGCTTGGGGCTAAGGCTTACACTGTGAATGGGGGGCGGGGGGGGTTATGCACTTGTAATTGTATTTTAAAAACCTCTAGAACAAATGCATTTAAACTATAAGTAAAGGGGCTATGACCCCATGTAAAAGGGGAGACACTGCATGGGAAGAGAAGAGAGCTGTGCTGGCAAGGAACTGCCACTGGGACTTTTTCTTGGGAGCTGATCTGCTGAGGGTGCTGCCCCTATGCCGAGGAACTGTGTGTGCTGGCCTGCTGCTTGTTTTCCTAACCTCTGTCCCATTGCTCTCACGAAGCCCAGCACGAACGAAGCACTGTGGGCTGCTCTGGGCTTTAGAGGACATAGCGCGTGGTGAGCGGTGGGTTTTCCCACCCTGTTGTGGCAGAGCACATGTGGAGCAATGCACAGGGTCTGGGGTTCGCTTTTGGCCTGTAAACCAACTTGGACGCTTTATTGGGCCTCATGCCAGCTGAGTGCTGCGCTGAGCCCCACACCTTACCACGAAGAAGGCACCAAGCATGGCCGCTCGTGAGGAATTGAGCACGCAGGACAGCCAGGCATCGCCTGGCAACAAGAAGAAGCTGCAACTCCGCCCAGCAGGAGACAAAACCGCGAGCAGTAAGGGCGCTCTCCTCACGCAGACCACGTCACACAGCCGGGAAGAGGGCCTGCAGCAACCTGGAGGCTTGGTGTTTTCGCCGTCAGAGACGCCCTTGAGGGCCTCAAGCAAGTCCAGGTTGAGGGCGGAGTAGCCCCACTGCAGCCAGCTGTACCGCCAGGTAGCACGGGCAGCTCCATTTCCCTGGGCCATGAGGTTGCGGGAACCAGACCATGGCAGTGGAGGGCTCCCACCGTGTGTGGCCAGTGCTGGCGCCTTCCTTCTTGGTGTGTTGGCCTACCAGGGTCATTTTTGCAGTATTATTGGGTAGGAGTGGACCCTCGACAGAGCTCTCCTGTTCCCTGCGGAAATCTGACGTATTCCGTGTATTATCAAAGCTGCACCGCATTGTCGCCGTACAGCTGCACGCTCACCTACTGGTAAGGAGGGAGCAGTTTCTTGGACGGCTCGGGTTAAGGCTAGACGGTGGCCCCTGCTCCTCATCTCGAGAGAGGAGTACTATTGGAGGTCGCGGTCGGGAACAGTAATTACTGTATTTCCAGTAAGAGAAGCCCGGTGGCTTTTGTGCTCCACGCTGTGTGGAGAATTACTGCATAAATGGGTAATGTTGATGTATTGAACCCTGATGTAATGTTGCCTATTGAAGGGATATTCCCAGTGGTGATGTGTTTCTAATGTGTGCCCTTAACAGATTTGGCTATAGTGCACTACTGATGATATTGATGCACAGTGTTTTATGCTAAGAGTAACACTACAAGTAATTACTGTTCGCCCTAACTGTGATGTTTATGACAAATGTCTATTTGGCAAAGTGGTTTATGTAATACCTCTGAAGTCATGACAAGTGCGTGGCGGCAAAGTGGTATATGTGAATGTGATCTAATGAGTTTTTATGGATAATATTAAAGGATATTTTATATAGCCTTGCGTGGAGTCTCTTTTGTGGTGTGCCTAGTGTGTCACTGCTGTGTGATTGTGTTGCGCACAAGCTTTACACAATGCCTTTGGGATAAGCCTGACTGCTCTGCCAAGTTACCATTGGGGTGAGCAGGGGTTACCTTCAGTTTGTAACTCCCTTGCCCTGAGTAGAGTGGTGGGTTCTGCCTGGCTTAGGTGCATACCCTAGCCAACCAGAAACCCCATTTCTAACATGCACCTAGTCAGATATATAACACAACAACTGACATACACCTAAAACTCCAGGACTATCAGCTTTGATGAAGTAATTAGCTGTTTAAGATAAATGAATAACAATATTAATTGTTTTGTAAATAACTAATATTGTCATTCTTAGGCTGTGAAATAAACATTACTGAGGCCTGTGCAAGGGGAAATGGTCTTCAGAAAGTCTCAAACACTGCAATTATGATCAGTCTGTTAAACATATAAACCCTTTTTCTCACCACATTTCGTCCATCTGCATATCTTACACCTCATGGGGCAGATTTATGTTAACTGACGCATCCCGAGGGATGCGCCAGTTAACATGCGCCACAGTGCGCCACAGCTACGCCACCCATGGTGCGCCGCATTTATGATGCGGCGCACCATGGGGCAAAAACGGCACAGATGCGTGACGCATCTGTGCCGGAAATGTGGCGCATTGCTGGAGTTGCGTCGCAAGCGCGACGCAGCTCCAGCAATGCTCTGGGGGGGGCCTATTCTTTCAATGCTGCCTCAAGCCTTACGCCTGCTTCAAGCAGGCGCAGGGTTTTGACGCAGCATTGCCCTGAAAGTGACTGAGTGAAATCTCATAGATTTCACTCAGCCACTTTCAGGAGGCGTTCCTGCGCAGGAACGCCCCCCCTGCGCAGGAACGCCTCCTCATGGCGCAGTGCTGTACAACGTGACGCATCTCCTAGATGCGTCACTTTGTAAATAGGGCGCAGGGATGCGCCACGTTTCCGTGCCGTTGCGTCACGCAACGGCGGCGTAAACGTGGCGCAAGCCCTTCATAAATCTGCCCCCATCTCTTTCCTCTTCAGCACCCTCTTTTCACTCTCTTGTGTATGTACATCTCCTTCACCACCCCACAAACACACAATACGTTCACTTGCAAGCAATGCATTGCTTTTCATTGTCCCTTGTTGTCAATGTTTTGACAGCTGCGTTCCTCCTTCACACAGAGTTGCACTCATGTTCGTGGCCATTGCTCTGTGCGCTCCTCAGAAAGACCAATGATTGGATGACTATGCATTCTGAAAACCTTTTTATCCCACTGACAGGCACTGTGAGAAACTCACATTGCCTTCAACTTCAACTCCAGAGCGCTCGATCGTGGCCCACTATAAACACTTGGAGGTGACTCAGTTCAAAGTATGCACTATACAAGAGAAATATATGACACGAAAAAAGATACACAAACATAACATCCTGGAAAAAACTAACACTCTTTGTCAATGCAAAATTAACTAAAACATGTGGAATATACACACTAACTAAATAGCTGACATGGATGACCGAACGTTTTTAGCATTCATTATTTAGAAATCAATGTGTGTTTTGCCATTGAAGTTAAGGACGTGAATATAGGGCTCGATAGGGAACTCTTTCAATAAAATGTTTTAATTACTACTGGTTCTGAGACCCGGAGGGACTGGGGCCAATTAAAACCTGCCTCCACTGTGAATGTGCGACCGTAACATCTGCTGTTGCCTTGCGGATTGAAACAGATATGTGCATTGCAATGCCAATCCTTTTGGCTGTTGCAAAGTGAAAAGGTTTCCTCGCACTTTAGTAAGGCACTACAGTGGCATCAGCTGTGCAAGCTTCAATAGTACACAGAACAGATAGAGCAAGGGTCAACCCAGTGCAAGGTACACAAACACATAGACAGACGCACACAGATTGATATTGACAGGGTTGCAGTTGTGATGACAGCTCTGTGTTAATGCATCCTAAAGGCCTGCATGGTGCATAGATGAGCAATGGTGGCAAGAGTAGTGCCAAGATAGCCAGGCAAGAGCTAGAGATTAAAGGCAGGTGGCAAGTGTACAACCAGAGGAGTGCGCTGATGACTCCTGTGGCTAGGGTGTTTAGCAGCAGGAGTGAAGCTTCTTGAGGTCTAAGACAGCCAGCAGTTTTGCTAATCCTTAAATCAATATTTGTTTTCAATTTGTAATACAGGTTATGTACATCGTGTTAATTTCATTGCTGAAAAGCCTTCCTATGTGCACATTAATATGCTTGCTATAGTTGAATATCACATATAATAAAATTGCCAAGTTTAATAAGTACACTTCAGCCAATTGTTTTTAGTGCATCATAAAAGAAATGTTGCTCAAATATGAATTTACCTCGAAAGAAAAAAAGAGAAAAATCGTTTGGGGAAATAGGAACAGTTGGTTTAATTAAACAATGCGGCCGGGAGTACAGCTTACAGAAAAGGGTCAAAGGACTGTCTCAAAGTACAATCAATCCGAGCGATTTTTATACAGTTTTGTGAGCAATAAAAGTACATCTGGTGATCCATGTTCGGTAAAAGAATTTGGGCTTGTTTGTGGAGTCATAAATAAAAGGTCCCTGATAGCAAATGCAGGTGGGCCATGATCTTGCGAGGACACAATGTGGGCAAGTGGGTAGTGTGTCCAGATGTCCAGCATGAGGGGTGCATGATCACTGCTTGTACTGCGTGTGTTGTGTCCTGATTAGATGTGTGTTCCTAACTCTGTGTGGTATCTGACTACATGGTGTTTTGGGAATGTGCACACCCATCTGGCCATGTGTGCATTATTGGGGCCAATTTACCTGGACCATTGTGGTGTCACTGCGCTTATCTGGGGGATGGACCTGAGATGCCTGTTTGTACGTTTGTCTGCTAGCTATGTGCCACCCCACATGTGACCAGTCAAGCAGTCACTGTGGGTCTAGGTTGCAGAGCCTAGCTTATTTTTGAGTCAAGGTTGATGGACAGTTCATGACGGGTGAATTTGACAATAGTGATGCAATTTTGTTAATGTGTACAAGTGTACCATCATAGGCATTAGCATTGTTTTTGTTGATATTCAACATTCCCCACTTTAGTTGAATTTTCAACCATATTATCTAACCCATATTTCATGACAGTCCCATTATTGGGGACATTCTGGTCTTCAGTTTTGACTAATAATACTTCCCTAGTTATTTGCATTCTACCTAATTTGAGGGCTACGCTTTTACAGCAGGAAACCCTCAATCGTGGGAAACCACACAAGCACAATAAAAAGATGAGAATGAGCAACAGTGACATGTACAGTCCGGTCAGCCACCGAGGGATCCAGGCAAACCAGTTTAGATACCATGCCTGATATGGGGCACCTCCCTCCTCAAGCATGTCTCTTTGTAAATGGTGCCATGCTTGGATGACAAGAGTCAAAGTTCCATTATCCAGGTTGTTACGTAGAATAAAGGTACAGCAGGACACACCGATCTTGGCACACACCCCTCCCTCTTTTGTGGTTATTAAGTCCAACACATTTCGATGTTGCATCACCATGAGGTGGATGGCTCTCAGATCTTCCTTGAATGCATTAAGGCAAAGCTTAGTGCTGTTCATCATCTCAAGCAGCTCCCACCTAGTTATTATTAACCAGTGGGTGTTTGCTTTAGTTTGCACTGTGAAGAACAGTATGGACCCCCCTGCGTTGATTTGTGTGTCAGAAAACAGTTGGATTCCTCTGGAATGTCCTTGTCAGTACGAATTGCACGGTAGCGCATTTACTGGAGGAATCCACTTAAAGATTTGTCGCCCGGGATATGGTTTAAAAAGGTTAAAAAGCGAAGCACTTTTCAAGAGACAGATAAACTCCCGCTAGGAACGGGTTACTGTTTTAAGAGTCTACCACGATTGTGAGAGGTTATTGAGCCTCGCGCTTGGGCTTAATCCTTTTTCTGTTTGAACGAGGGACTTTGTAGACCTGGATTACGACCTTTAAAAACGTTGGTTCCCTTGCCCTTGACCTCTGGAGGCCCAGAAGAAATTGGAGGCCAAAACGCATCGGTGTCAACAGTTTTGACGGGAGGAGTCCGTCTAAATATGAGAATTGTGATTTTAGCTATTAAGCACACTCAATAGATGGTTGTAGAGGTATTGTAGCCTCATGTGCTTAGAAGACTACCTCATAGTGTATCACTCAGATTAAGTGTGTGAACATTAAGCATTATAAAAAGATATGGGTATTGGCAACTTAGATTCGTTGCATTTAGGTGCTGGTCTATAAATGTTAGTGATGCATATGTTTATATATATTTATATTTGTATGTTGTTTCTTTGTGTTAAAAACCTTTATAATGATTGACAGTTTCAAAGACTGTTTCCATGGTACATGTGCTTTTAGAATGAATTTTGGGATGTATTGCTATAGGGCCTTGGACTACTGATAGGGTAATTAAATGTTCCCAATGGCCAAATAAAAAAGAGATATTGATTCCTCCGTGCCATTTTCTTCTGTAAATTATGTTGTTTCATACACAGGTATAGGAGAGTAGTTTGGGTAAACCCCGTTGTTTTTGCTATCTTGTACTGAGCCTAGCCAAATTATTCAGCAGTTATTTTCTCCCAAGCCTGATGCAACGGATTTGTCTTCTTCCTTAGCGGGTGTGGTGCAACTCTGACAGATCTTCTCCGGGAATTACCAGAGTGGGGAGGTGTATAGTGATGAGGGAGCAGAGGACACGCCATCCAGGGACAAGCTGTGTGTAAGCAAACTCGCCACTCTGCCAGTAGGTATCCATCAGTGTGGAGGTGCCCCATTGCGTGTCCGGAATGTGCAGCACTGTACCGCAGTTCGCATTTGTTCCTAATGGGATGGCTCCTTTTCCTCTGAAACACAAGGAATACAGCGTACGTTTCCATACAATTATGGGTTGCCCCTTCCATTCTAACCACCAATATATATTCACCACAGTGGCCCAGATTTCCTGACATGGGTATCTACGCTGTTCTTTAACCATCCCCTACAAAACTTGTTTCACTTTGTATCATCGAGATGGATGGTCCTACACTGGAACTCCATGTCTGGGGTCTATTTGTTACTGAAGAAGACAGCCCCAGAAATGCTAAGGGCCGCCCTGGGCCCACAGACTGAGGCAGGAGCAGACGTGTTTGTGCATAGGTGTGGTAGTTTAGCTACCTCCAAGAACCTCCTTTCTGGAAAGTCTTGGGGCCAAACAGTATCCTCCCCTGTGGTCCCCCTCCTACACATCCTATCTAGCTCTGTTTGGATGTCCCTAGGCCCAGTGAAAAGATATAATGTAGTCAGATTGGTCTCGTTTTGGGTCAGGTTCAATACTACTCTCTGGGATTCTACTGTATTGGGTTGTATCTTGGCCCTAATCCTACATAGGTAAAAGTGGAGAAGATATTGTGCTTTTTCGGGGGCTACCTCTTGGCACAAGTAAAGCCTGTCTGTGCCTAATGTATGCAGTATCAGCGAACAAACGTAACATGACCTGGCTGTTGTCTGGGAACCCACAGTGGTCCTGTACTGATACCACACATTGTGTAAGAGGGCGCTATGTATCGCGTGTGGACTGCTAGTGTTGGGTTTGGTGTGATTATCAGTGAGCGCAGTGATTGCTTCGGCGTAGACTCCATCAGACTAGTTAGTGCATTGATGGCAATTGGATGCGGAAACACCAATAGCACACAGAGGGTACATAGAAATGCAACAGTACATTACTTATGGAAGAGTGCAGGTCTTGGGTTGACTTCAAGGGGAGGCTTGTATAGTTCTCTGGGGATCTGAGGTTTCTTAACTTTGAGAAAAGTTCAAAATATTTTGTGAAAAAGTTTGTGGTCCTTGACTCGCACACATGGGTCTTGTTAGGGTTATGGAAATGGTCGCTGCAGAGGTGGTGGGCTGCTGTAAAGGTAGTGCACATGAGTGGCTCGATTGCAGACCTTTTGGATAAGAGCTGTTGTTCATTGGTTTAGTTCAGAAAACATTTGCATCCTTACGCATATCATCATCAATCATTCTTGGGGATTCTTGTGCATTTCCTTTCTAGGGGTGTGCTGTTATATTTATGCATGCTATTTTAGTGGGGCACCGTATGTGGCCCCAATCAGGGTATCTACTGTTTTAATCCTCCTAAAAACAGTGGGTGTTTATCCATGGGTTGCCTTAATTTTACCTTATGGGTCATCGGTTCTCCCCCCTCACCATGACAGAAAAGGATATCGTTTTTAAGGGGTAGTCTTTGTGAGCATGTAGGTATTGTCGGTTACTCAACTAGTGATTTGTGGGTGTCGCCAGACTTCCAATATCCTACCTTCCCTAGTGTGTGTGAGGAGGGGTGTCTTTTAACCTACAGGTGTGGAGAGCGATGTATAAAGAGGGAGCGTGCCGTGATTGGGCGTTGTTTGCGATCGCAACAAGCCCTGAGGTCATGTGTATAGCCTTCCAGTCCTGGCACACAGCATGCAGTGGGATTATGGAGATTTGAAGTAGGAAATTGGGAAATTGGGAGAATTGTTAACTTTAATAGGAGTAGAAGCAGGGCTTAATTTGTAAAATTAAAAGGGCTGGTGCCCAAAGATTTCCCAGAAACCCTCGGCCAGTGATGCTAAAAGTTGTTGCTGCTGAATACCAAGGCTGTGATCCTGATTCCAACTCATAACATTTTCATTCACCACCAGACACTCGATTACCCCTTAGTCTTATACTTGCAGGTTCTTGCTATTGTGCTTTTCTTTTTCCATCCTATCTTTCTTCCACTTTATCCATTTTGCGTTTTTCTCTCCCTTGCTCTGAATCAGTCTGTTGAGCAAAAATATATGCCAATCCCTAGAATTGAGTGTCGGTGAATCCATCTTTAACCACCTGCTCATATTAATCACTGAGTAGAGGAAGTTTAAGTAGGCGAAAGATAAAATAACAGTTTTAGCTTTAACCTTGCAAGACCCCTGCCTAAACCAGGGGCTTTGGCGTGTGTGCTATATGTCTGTTGGACTTTGTGCAAAGTGGTTTCTGTACATGTTGGTATATTGTGTGCCTCTGTTATCATACATTTTACAAAAACAAAGAGTATTTGCTTTGTCAGTGCTTCTTCATTTTGTATCTTAAGAGAAAGATATGGTCATGCCTTGATTGAAGCCAGACTTGTTGTTTACTCTCAGTATATTGAGCTGGTGTGCCATCAGATCAAGGGAGGAACTGTTTATATAGCTCAATATAGCCTGCTCAGGTTAGTTAGCATGTCTCTGTTGAAAAACCGACAGAAGACTGGGACATACCTTCCAGACGATCCACCCAAGGTGCATCGCTGATAGGCCTAACTTTGCTGTAGCTGCCGCTACCTTTTTCTCCACAAAAGCAAGTCATGTTCACCTGGTGGTGACAGTATCTGGCATGGTGGAGTCCTCTTTGGCTACAGCCTGCAGCGTCACCCTGCTGGAGGTTTCCAACTTCCAAAAAATTGTCTATGTCCGAAGATAAAAATCTTCACCAGGCTTGACGGCGACCAGATCTCCATCTACAACGACAACCTCTGTGGTCTGCAAATCCAACCTTTCCCACTCTGAGCTGTTTTGCACCATTGTCTATGACTTCAACGAGAATTCAACGAGAATTCGTCCAGTGACTCCCTGGTGATGACTCCCTGGTGATGACGAATCCTCATCGGACACAACTGCTGCCTTGCCCTTCTGAACTCTCCCTTCTCCAAGAGTTTCCTTCATAATTTTTTCTAAGTACGAAGTTAAGCCAAGACTGGGCCCAATTCATCCCTTGTATTTAAGACATTGTCCATTTTGGTCACCCTCAACATTTGGCTTTGCCCTGATCCCACGCGACCAGATACCCTCAGTTTGTACTTTGATCTTTTCGGCGCTCAATATCACTAAAAACGTTAAAAAATCAAATCACCAGTTCTACTGATTTGATTTAATTTATTTTAGTGTAATTTTGTTTATTATAATTTCCTCCAGTTTTCGAAATTGTTTTGGGATTTTTCTTGTGCTGTGTTTTGATCTTATTACTGTTTGTGTGCTGCATAAATACTTCACACATTTCCTCTAAGTTAAGTCTGACTGCTTTTGTGCCAAGCGATCAGAGGATTAAGCACAGGTTAAATTAGTCACTATTGTGCTTCATCCAGACTAGGATTGTGGTTGTTGCTTGAGTAGGGGTTTTACCCCCCTCAACCAATACACCCATTTATTAATCAAATAGGTGTGTGAAAAGAACACTTTTTTTGCTCTGTCTGGCCGAGAGGATAGTTCAGCAAGCTGAATGACCGTCATTTTCAAATGTGGTGACCTAGTGCCAGATGTAAGAACATATTTTACGATTGCGAATCCTTTGATTTGCAAAATCTCTGGGTTTGTGACTACCAAATGCTTTTAGTAATTCACAGAACCCATTTTACAAATCATAAAAGATATCCTGTCTCTTAAAATGAATTTCGTGAACCTTATTGACTCACAAGTTGGAAGGCGCATAAAGAAGCGTTCCTTCGAAATTGTAACTCAGCATGAAATTTTTTAATGGTTTGTAACCACAATTCGGGTTGCAAACCATTTATTAGTTACCAGCTTCAAAGGAGGGGATAACTGATTTGCAAAGTGGAAGGGGTCCTTTAGAGATCCCACCCCCTTTCAGAATTGTGTTGGCAGACTTGGTGTGGGGAGGTAGGTGGTGCACCCTGATGTTTTTCCAATAGGAAATATTTTTTTTTAACGTACAACAGGTTCCTTTAGGGAACACAGGCCATTAAAAAAATATAGATATCTTTTTGAAAATGCAGAAATAGGGCTGGTGGTCTGCTGTCCCTTGCAGGCCACAATCCCAGGGCCCGATAACTTAAGACAAAATCCTAAACTTACTACTTTTGGTATACACAGAAGTTAGGATTTTGTCTTAAGTTTGTCTTAAGTTTGTCTTAAGACAGACTTAAGATAGAATCCTAACTTAAGTCTGTCTTAAGACAAAATCCTAACTTCTGTGAATACCAAAAGTAGTAAGTTTAGGATTTTGTCTTAAGTTAGTTCTGTAAATCGGGCCCCCAGTGTTTGCAGGCAATCACAGGGAGTCGCAAATCGAGACCTGTCTAATAAATATTGATGACGAAGATGATTTTGCTAGCCCCTGCAAATAGTGATGGTGCAATAGGACCTATTAGTACATCGGTCACATCCTAAAATCAGATTCCCTTCGCAAAAAGTAAAGGTAAAATTTGGTACTGCTTTTTGCGAACTGACTCTTAGTACATGTGTTTCCGTTCTTCTGCAGTTATGCAGTACCATAAATTGGGCAATATTAGGATCTAGTTATTTACAGTGCTTTGAAAAGGCAGAAGAGAGATGTGGAGCGCTATACTAAAGACTCACTAGTCTGAATTCTTGTTGTAAAAGAAAATATAAATGACCTGCCTAGTAAAAGGAGTGAAACAAGAGTTGAAGAAATGAGCAGAGAAATCTCAGAAGACACTGATCCTTGCCATTGCTCACAAAATATTTGGGGGCAGATTTACAAGAAACTGACGCATCTGTATAGAGCGTCAGTTTCCCTGCACCTGCGTGAAAAACTCTTGTGCCACCATAGATGCGCCATATTTACAATATGGCGCACTATGGCGCAAGGATTGACACATGCATCAGAAATTCTGACGCATCTGTTGGCGGAAAAGTCACGCATTGTTGGAGTTGTGTTGCAAGCACAACACAACTCCAGCAATGCGTGTTGCGGCCTATTTCCAATACACTGCGTCACTCCTTATGCCAGCTTCCAGCAGGCGTAAAGATTTGACGCAGTGGCGTCCTAAAAGTCATGCAGTGAAATCTTGTAGATTTCACTGCGTCACTTTTACGATGCTTTCCTGCGTGGGAACGCCTACCCTGCATACATTATACCTGACGCAGGTATAATGTCATGCAGGGCTTTACAACATTACGCACATCCCTAGATGCGTCACGTTGTAAATTTGCCACATTTTTTACGCCGCCGTTGCGTTACAAAAGTGACGCAACAGCAGCGCAAAAGTGTTGCACAGTGCTTCTAAATCTTGTCCCATCACAGGCCTTCTAAAGGTCCTTCCTGGAGTGAGAGGAAGATGGCTGCCATCTGCCACAGGTGACTTAACATACTGTACACCAGTAACCATCACAAGGCCACTGCAGTCCAGCCTGAGGTGGGAGGGAAATGCGGCCATCTTCCCCGGGTGATTTGCAGCACTGTACACTAGTAACCATCAGAAGGTCCTCGTGTTCCTGCCTGAGGTGGGAGGAAGATGGCTGCCATCGGCCTCAAGACGAACACCGCCAGGCACGGATAACCCTGGTTCCCAGGCTAGTAAAGGGATGTCCGCCCTTCGAGTCATCTCTTCTGAAGGTTGTTATTGTTCCTCGCATTTTAAAATTCCTTTAGAATAAACACAAGTTCTATTAAACAGCTTTGTCATATACAATGCGAGAAGGGCCTCAATTTATTACAGCAAAGACAAGGCTGGGAAACCCCGGCTAGGCTCTCGGAGAAGCGACATTGCATCTGCTGGGATAAAACCTGTTCTGAGTTCATCCTAAATCTTGTTTGCTAGTCGCAGTTCTCAAACTGTTAAAATACACTAAGATAAGATTTGCATATATTTCCGAGTGAGTGGACACATTTCCTACAGTTATTATTATAATAAAGAGGCAGTGTGACGTTCCCATGGGAGGGGCATTGCAGAGATACTTGTAAATGTTAAAAACGATTCCCACTCACAAACTTGGATTTTTTAAACAAAATCTGTGAATTTCCCCACCCTTAAGGCACACGTAAGTGCTCTAATAAAAGTTGGAGTAAACGTGCATGTACTGTAAATAATCAAACCAACTCCAGGTCACCCCCGCCCCCCGACCCCCCGACCCCCTCCTCCAGTCCACTTTTCATTGTGCTGCATAGGGCAATGGATTTCCGTATTAGGGTAGATGCCTACCGGATTCTCTGTGGTTGCTTCTTTGTCTGGTCTTCGCAAACTTAGGGGCATATTCACAAAGAAATGGTGCAGCGCTGTAAGCAATTTAGCTATACTTGAACATCAAAGGCACTACCTCAGCACACTCACACAGAGCTTCACTCTAGTCTATTGTCACCCGAGATGCCTTGATATCAGGGTGGGGGAAGGAAGGACATTCCAGACACTTCTGGAAGGGGAAAACTTCAGAAGCTTCTCCCACTTCAAATGGGACACCAGGTATCCAAATAGGACTCTCAGACCCACATTACACTCCTGCACCTATGGTGTTACAATGCAATAACTGCCCTGCTGCCTGAGTACTGCCCTGCTGCTGAGTACTGCACTGCTGCTGAGTCCTGCCCTGCTGCTGAGTACTGCCCTGCTGCGGAGTACTGCCCTGCTGCCTGAGTCCTGCCCTGCTGCTGAGTACTGCCCTGCTGCTGAGTACTGCCCTGCTACTGGGTACTGCCCTGCTGCGGAGTACTGCCCTTCTGCGGAGTACTGCCCTGCTGCTGAGTACTGCCCTGCTACTGGGTACTGCCCTTCTGCTGAGTACTGCCCTGCTGCCTGAGTACTGCCCTGCTGCCTGAGTACTGCCCTGCTGCCGAGTACTGCCCTGCTGCCTGAGTACTGCCCTGCTGCTGAGTACTGCCCTGCTGCTGGGTACTGCCCTGCTGTCTAAGAAGGAAGACTGGGTCTGCTCTCTTCATCCAAGGCTACCTGATTGAATCCAAGATTCAGCTGACTGGCCTCCTGTTCTGAGCTACAGAGGCAAAACAAGCTCCAGATGCCTCCCTGCAACTGCCTAGCTGACCTGTTGCACTGTACCTGCAACAGGACTTGTCTGATCCTTGCTGAAGTAAGTTCCTTATCCCAAAGCGGTGCCTCCCCAGGTCCCGGGCCAGCATGAGAGAGAGCTCACCCTGGCATAACTGAAGATTCCACCAAATCCAATGTGAGGAGGCACGAAGCCCGCAAAGCCCCGCCACAGTGCTGCAAGCTTCGTCTGCACTTTCGCAGAGCAACATGAAGCGACGCACAGCCTCACTGTACATCTGGCAGCCTCATCGGAATCGATGCTGAGTGACATAAAGACCAGCAAAGCCTCGCTGCACAGCATCCAGCTTCAACTGAACTAGCGCCGAGCAACAGTTAATTTGAACTGAAGCAGGGTGAAGCAAAGCCCAGCAAAGTCTGGCTGCCTAGCTTCATGGGAACTGACACCAGACGACGCCACGCCTTGCAAAACAATGCCATACAGACTGCATTCTAATGCAGAAGGTGCACTCCTTAGTGGGTCAAAGTTCGCCAAAGTGGGCCCCCACCTACACCACATCGCGGTGGGCCTGAACCAGTCCCAGTCCAGTGCGACCAGACACTCTCAGTTGGCACTTTGCTCCTTTTGGTGGTCCTTTTATCTAAATATACAAAATTACATATCTTCAGTCCTACTGATTGGATTTTTGTTGTTTTGGTCTAAAATCATTTATTTATCAAAATGTACTCTAAATTGTTCGATTTTTCTTTGTTTTCACTTTATTACTGTTTAATTACTGCATAAATAATTAACACATTGCCTCTAAATTAAGTCTGACTGTTGTTATGCCAAGCTACAAGAGGTTTAAGAACAGGTTTATTTAGAGGCTTTTTGCAGTTCTTCCTGATTAGCATTGTGGCTGTTGCCTAAGTAGGTGTTCACCCCCCCCCCCCCCAATCAACAACCACATTGTGTTCAGTGGCGGGATTCTGTACTTGTGTTAGTGCAGTTCAATACAGTGATTTATGTAACACAAAAATCTCAGCTTTTTCTAAATTCACTTCTTTTCTACCTGACTGTTTTTGTCGTTGACCCTACCTGCGGGCATGGAGTTTGATCTCATCAGTCTGGAGAGCTACACTGCAGCTGAGCTCCGAGGATTCTGCAAGAAGAGGGCGCTTCAGGCAAACTGGAGCTCCAAGAAGGCGGAGCTACAGATGTCCCTAAGTGCTGGGAGGAGGCTGACCAGCTACAGGATACAGCACAGGAGGATGAAAAGGTGAATGTTAAGGTGGAGATGGAGGGGGAGGGGGACAGCAACCTCCTTGAGGACCAAGAGGAGGGAGGTGGACCCACATCAGTGAGGTCTCCTGCCAGACCCCGCACGGGCAGCAGCATCTCTTCCAACAACCTGACCCCAGAGGAACAGGTGGACAGGAAAGCAGAAAGAGAGATCCGACTGAAAATGGTCAAACTAAAAATGGGGGAGGCCACTGCTCAAAGGGCTGCAGAGGAAAGTAAGGTTGAGGCAGAGAGAGCCTTGGCAGAAACAAGATCTGGTTGGCTGGTAAGCATGAAAGAGCTAGACATCAGATGTAAATAGGCCTCAGAGTCCAGCAACAATGATGACCGCAATACCCCAGTGCCCATTGGAGACGAGAGGGTTGACATTCCCAAGGATCTGGGGTCAAATGTATGACTGAGAGAAATAGTGACTCTCAACTTGTGAGAATTAGTGGCTCAGAAATTACAAGTCACTAAATCCAATGTACATACAAATCTGGCCCTCAATTTGAGACTCGTAATTGAGTCACATCACAATTACCTGGTCGCAAATTGAGACCTTAGCGACCACGGCTTTAAAAATGCTCAATCCCTTGCGAGAGCAGCAGAAGGACCCCAAACCAGGAAGTGGTGTCCATTGGGATTCCCGCTTAGCAGTAGGAGCACACTGTGAAGGCAGAAGCGCACTACAAGACTGCATTCAGTCGCCAAGCAAGGCCTGCAATGACCAGCCTGCAGAGCGAGAAGGGAGCAAAGGAGGAAGATCACATTTTCTGGAAGAGAATTGGAAATTCTCACAGATGGCTGCTACAACAACCATGAACAACTGGTCAGGAGGGCCTCCCAGACATGTCGTAAGTCTGAAAAGTGCAAGAGCTGGAGGGTAATGCAGCAACAGATAAATTCCCTCAGAAATGCAGATAGGTCCATCGGTGAGCTGAAAAAATGGTGGTACGACATGCGCTCTCAGGCAAAGAAAAGGACTGTGGCACAGCTGGGACAGTCCCACGGGTTCATAGCTGGACAATCTGATACTCCCCCGCCTGATCTGTGGAGCCACAGCAGGATCCTGGGAAGGTCACAAAGGCAGTGTGTGCCTCAGGGACCGTCCACACCTCTGCACCCCCAGAAAGTGTAATATCCCATCTATTCTAACATACCTGCCAGAACCCAAGCCTGCATTCCACAGGCATGCAACACAGATACCCCTAGATGCTTCATTTTATGCACCAAAAGTCACAGCTGTTGCATCATGGTATATGTAATCAGGTACATAAACAGTGGAGTAACTCTCTGACATGACCTAAATAACATGGTTCCACCACTGTGATAGTGTCTCACCTGTGAATTAATTTTGTTTTTACATGTACCACATAGAATCACCTGTGGGTGAAAAGGACACACAAGAGGAAGCAGAGCAGGACCCTGGATGAGCTGGATGTCCAGGCAGAGTCACAGTCAGGTCCATCTGATATCCAGGCTAACACATCCCAGCAGGCAGCTGCACCAGCAACAGCTCCTGTCACCAGAGTCCACAGCTGCATCCAATGCAGCTCTTGCAGAGGCAGCACCGGGAAAGGCCTTACACCCACTTCCAGGCAGGCACAGGTGGCCAGGCAGAGGCCAGCAGCATTAAGCAGACAGTCCTGCAAATGTTGCTGCTGCAACAGAGACATTTGAGGGTGGTTAACACTTAGCTGGCCCAGGGGTTCACAAACGGATCCCTAAAATTGACAGACAACCAGGCCCGGCTGGATGCCAAGTTTGATGCACTCACTGCGGTGATTGGGCAACTCTGCACCGAGCTGGCAGAGGAGAGAAGCAAGCAGAGGCACAACGAAAGGAGCAGGGGAAGCAGAATGGGGGAATTGACCCAGGCGGTCGGTCGCCTGGCACATGCAAGCACGCTCCACTCAAGACGCACACTGGCCCTGCAGGTGGAAATGGCACACTACAGTGGAGATGTGGCCAGAGGCCTGCAGCATATCACTGCAGCTGTTGAGGCCATAAAGACCTCCAGTCTTGTCACTGGGGTATGAGAGATGCTCCTGACAGTGAAGTGTCCAGCCGCAGCAGTGTCTCCACTGCGGAGACACAAATGCTGTGTAGGAGCAGCAGAAGGCAGCCCACATCCCCACAGGGTAAAACCCCCAAAGCAACCAGAAAAGACAGGAAGTGACTGCACATTACAAGTGCATCATGCTATTGTAGAGGGTGTTCTGTAAATGGATGCATCTTACAATGAAAAAAACACATATGAAGGTGAGACAAAATACAGAAAGTAATGTTTGCACTGATACATTTCACTTTATACATCACATTGCATTACCTAATAGGTATCCTTCATCGAAGTCTCCCCTTTCTAGTCGATGGTGAATGCCACTGTGGTGAAAGATGAAGGAGTCATGGGTGCTCCCTGGAAAGTTTGCTAAATGTCCGTGATGGTGTGTTGTGCATTATAGACAATGGGACCCTTCTATGCAGCCAATTATGTGCAGAACTCTGGCTATCCTGTCTAGTTAAGTTATTGTATTTTTAATTTCTACATCATCCCTGGGCAGGTAGATGTGTTGGTATATTTGTTGGATCATGGTGTCAAGAAACTTACGAAAGAATCGTATTGCATTTACTGAGAAACCCCTCCGCCCACTGCAATGAGATTTTGGCAGTTACCACTGGCTAATAGGTGGAGGGAGCACAACACCTAGACATGGGTGGCGATAGCATGTCTTCACAGCGTTCTGCTCTCAAGGAGTGATTTAAAGGTGTCTATTAGCACAAGAATCACATTGCTACTCAGCCTGTATTGCTCGTATATTTCTATCTCTGTCTTTTCAAACATGGTCAGCCCGACTCTGAAGATCCTCTCCTGTATCCGCCTCCTATGCTGAGCAGCCAAAATGTGTCTCCTGCTTGCTAGCACGTACATGGCAGCCATTGTTGGAAAGTCTCTGATGCATTCTGGCCCGGTTTTTATAGGTTGGGCCCTGTTACCACCTATTTTCAGTCTGTGGTAAATAGCATGTGCAAACGGTCCATTTAAGCGACAGACCGGAATTTGCGACACGTTTGTACAAGCTTCTTTTGCTACTTGCATTAGGGTATCGCTATCTGTGGGTCTCCTTGACCGCTCGCAATATTTTGCAACTTGGTAAGCGCTCGCAATCACTATTTCAGATTTGTGAATGCCTGTCGTACATTGTGTATGGTATTTGAAAAGAAATAATTAGGAACTAATATTTAGACAAAGGACATAAGCGGACTAGTGACAGCACAAACTGTGATTAGACAAAATGCATGGTACAAAATTATTTTATTAAATATTCATTATGGTAAAAAAACATTGTTGTTTAAATATACATGATTATTGTGTGCATGCCTCCATTATATATGTGACTTTATCTACATATACAGACATATATTGTTAAATCTTATACATATTTCATGATTGGTAAAGCGGAGGTTTATTTTGGCACATATGTACATTAAAACATGGCTAAGTATGTCTTCTACGCGCGTTTCGGCTGAGGGCCTTCGTCAGGGAGCCATGTAGGTATCCAAGTGGACCTGAACGTGTGGTTGGTGTTGGTTCTCACACGGTTGTAATCAGAAATGGATAGTCTGTCTTGAGGACTTGAGCGCTTTAAAGTGTTTTATCTATCTGTTTCCGGTTTTCTATTTTCACATATCTTGCTATTTAAGAGTGAGCTTCCAGTATTAAGTTGTGAGGTACCTCCTATTTGATGCGAGGCTACGTGCTGCTGATGCCCAGTAGGTGATGTGTTGATAACCTGTATACTAGGATTAATGGTTCTCAAGATGGGGGTCTGTTGACGGTTCTGGTCGCATTGGCAGTCTTAGATTCGCGTCAACTGCATATACATTGGAGGTCTGTAGGCTTCTGGGCGTTAACACGCAGGTGCCCTCATGTTGATGGCAGTGCGGAGACACTTGGAGTCACTGGTGTTTTTCTCTTGCTTGCCTTCCGATTGGGGGGTCCTGTCGGCGTCTATACGGGTAGCGCCAAGGTTCGGTACATTGTGTATGGGCCATTTTGCATTCGCAAATCAGATTGCGACTGATTTGCAAATTGCAAATCGGTCATACATCTGGCCCCTGGTACCTAACTTTGCAGCATGGGATGATATAGATACATGGTTTGAGACCTAAGAGGTTGTGCCAGAGAATCATTGACTGCCTGAGGGGAATTGCAGGACCAGTCTCTGGAGGCACATTTATAGTGAAGGGAGGTATGCCCCGTTAGCCCTATGGAAAGGGGACAGCATGTGGTATCCCATCATGAAGGACTTTCTCACCAAATATAGTTTCACCCCAGAGAAGTATAGGCACAAGTTTAGGTACAGTCAGACGTTGCCCTTACAGACCTGGGTAGACTATGTGAATTACTTTTGTAAGGCACTGGATGGTTGGCTGAAGGACAGTGATGGAAATGATTACAAGGCGCTGTACAATTTGCTTGAGAGAGAGTATATGTTAGCAGTTGTTTTCCAGCGCTGCTTCAACAACTAGTAGATAGTAAGCTTTATGACCCTGGGGAGTTTGCTAAGAAGGCAGACATCTGGATTAGTACCAAAGAGTCTAAGAAGGTACATGGGAGTGACCCTAAGAAGAGTGCGTCAGTCTCCCCCGGGATAGAGAGGAAGGTCCAGGGCAACACAGACAAGTCTCAGAGCAAGGGAGAGGGTTCCTATGCTCCATCTGAGAAACAGTGGGAAGGTTCTGGTGGGCAGTGGCTCAAGACGTCTTTTACAGCCCCAGTGCTTTGATTGGTCTGAATTAGGACACAAGCAGGGGAACAATGCCTGTCCAAAATGAAACACCCACAAGTGGGACCTCTAAGGGGATGGCCAATGTGGGCTATGGGGAAAGTAGTCCTGAGGTACAGGTGGTTGTAAATGCACTAATCCCCCTTGGTTGGGAGGTAGGCCCAGACTGTGAACTTGTGATACCTGATGGCAGAAATCATCTCTTCCACCAGGTCAAAATAAATGGGTTCCCTGTCGTTGCTTTGAAGGGCACCGGGGTCACCCAGGCCATGGCAGTGGAAAGGCTGGTTTCCCCAGAGCAATATATTGAACAGGTGTGTAGCGTGACTCAGGCCCAAAGTCAGGAGATTTTCAGCTCTATGGCTCTGGAGTCCCTTGAATGGGGTGGAGAGGCAACCTAAAGGAGGGTCATAACTAGTCCTGAGATGCCCATTGACTGCATTCTGGGAAATGAGTTTCAGGAGAGCTGGGAGTGGCGGCTGCCCAATGCGCCCTGAAAACTCAGTTTTCTAGGGCTATTACTACCACTGGGAGAGTACAAAGGCCCAGATGTAGGTGAAGGGGGAGAAAAGACTCACCCCTGTCACCCGTTGAGCCTCAGGGTACATTCCCAGGGCTGCAAGGCCAGTATCAGGATACCACCACTAGATTGATGAAAAAAGGAAGTGGGGTGCCTAACACCCGGGGTTGTTGCTCTCCACTCTGAGAAATCTGACGTAAGAGAACCCTTAGGAAACTCATTGCCAGCCCAAAGGCTGGGATTGGGGCTTGCCCAAGGTCCACATGGCACTTGGATGACCCAAGCCTGACTCTTGACACTGAGAGCTGTCAGTGGCCTCTGTTGGTTGCTGTGCTTATAGGCAGACCTTTCCTTGGATTGGGGACAGAACTATGAGCCAAGACCCAAAATGTGCCACATCACTTTGTTGGCTATGGCGGTATTGTCTGCCTACTGGGATGCATCTGTGAGCAAGTTAAGGGTAGGTGCCTCACAGATGGTACCCACAAGTGAGGAGAAGGGCTCCCTATAGGTCAGTCCACTGGCTCAGGAGCAGTTGCCAGAGAGATGTAATTGTGTTCAGAGGGGCATAGAACTGACGAGTGCCGCTACATAAAAGGGCTGTGTTCTATGTTCCTTCGCCTAAGCAGGGAAGCCCATCAAGGTATTGATTAGTCTAGCCTGTCCGGGTGACACCACTTGGGGATTAGGAACTCACTCCAGCAGAGGCTATCTTGGCTCAGGGAGGTTCAGTTGCAGGTCCACTGCAGCAGGTCAGCTGGGCAGTTGCGGGAAGACCTCTAGAGCTTGTTTTCTAAATTGGTGTTGGATTTTTTGTGTGTTGCGTCTTTTTTCAATTATTGTTTAACTGCTGCATAAATACTTTACATATTGCCTCTAAAGTTGAGCCTGACTGCTATTATGCAAAGCTACCAGAGCTTTAAGTACAGATTAATTTAATGACTTTTTGTGGGTCACCCTTATAAGTATTGTGGCTGTTGCTTGAGTAAGGTTTCACCCCACAGGGGTGGCCTTAGGCATGTGCAAGCTTCTTGTGAAAGAGTACATGTTAGCAGTTGTTTTCCAGCGCTGTTTCAACAACTAGTAGATAGTAAGCTTTATGACCCTGGGGAATTGCTAAGAAGGCAGACCTCTGGATTAGTACCAAAGAGTCAAAACATAGTTATACTTTCAGACTATTAGGCATAATTTTATCTTTGACACTAGGACAATCCTTATTAAACTCGATTTTTTTCCCTAGTAGCCAATTTTAACATTTCACACACATCCTCACAAACACTGCACATCATCAGCATCATTTGAACAACACTGTGGCTAGAGTTCCACCTCAGAAATCCATCTCTGCACCATCGATTGATGGGTTGGGCGAGGTTTGAATTTACTATCTGTATCCCACATGATGATATTCCGCCATAAGGGTGGGCTGATGGGAGTTTCTCAGCCCTGTGCTATTTCATTTGGTTGCGACATGATCTCACTTTGTCTTTAGTTTCTAGTACAGCACACATATTTACTTGACCGGACATCTCTTCTTTTATTATTACAGGATGAGAAGACGCCTTGAGGGATTGAACCTGCAGACTGGAAGGAGCTGAGAGCAGTTTCTCCCCAGAAAACCTTTCACTGAAGTAAGGGGTAGATTAGAACCTTGGAGGTGAACATTGTGCTGAACTATGCTGAAGCTGCGCATGATGTAGTTGCAGATTTGGGTCTAGTGAGTGATGACGTGTTAAACCCAGAGAACAGTGCTGGGTGTGATTGTGAGAAGGTTTGGAGATGAGAAAGGAAGGAGTGACAGTAACCAGAGCGGCGAGGGTGCCACTAGTTGTGGTGATCATGAAAGAAGCAACATACTCGGCAGAGAGTGAAGAATGAGAAGTCTTCCAGGTGTGGAGACGAAGTTGGCAGGCACTGAGCATGAGGCTGCAGTGAAGAGGGGTCGAAAATACCTCTTCCTTTATAGTTCTCTAGGGCTAGCCAAGCGCACTGATCCTTTGCCCAACTATGCAGAGTGTGAGTAGTGATTTAATATGGCTACTTTAGTGAAGTAACATGCGCTACTTAATTATACTTTATGATGTTCAATTTACAATGAGCTTTGACTGAGCAAACTATTTGTGCCTGCAGAATCAGCTTATTTACATTATATTTGCACAAGAAAGCCCAGTCATCTCTCCCATCCATTTATGCAATATACTGAAGAGGATCTCCTTAAAGTTGCCTCCTCGAGCAAAGCCTACCAACAACCTTGCCTCTCCACAGGTATGTGGAGAAGTGTTTCCCACTCGCCATCATCAAACTCTACTGCAGAGACGGAAGGCAGCCTTTACAACACCGGCATTACAACGCAATGCCTTTACCACGCATCCTTTACCACACATGTTTTTACCATTAGGATACCTTTACCACACATGCCATATAAGGAAAGTGCGTGAATTTGTGTGTGTGTGTGTGTGTATGTATGTATGTATGTATATGTATATATATATATTCACTGAAAAAACCATAGGTTTCACACCAGTTATAGTTAGGAATTAGCATTTAAAAAACCTATTAAATTCACTGAAAAAACCATATACATATATAAAACATATTTATTTTTCAGAAAGGCACACATTCACTGGATGGTGTCATCAGTGATGTCATGAGTGATGTCACTGACCATGTCATGAGTGATGTAATATGTGCATTACACGCGCAAGTTATAGGGAGTCCAACTAACTATAACGTGGAATTTCAATGGTTTTATGTCAGTAAAATTTCCAGCTAACCATAACTGGTGTGAAACCTATGGTTTTTTCAGTGAATTTAATAGGTTTTTTAAATGCTAATTCCTAACTATAACTGGTGTGAAACCTATGGTTTTTTCAGTGAATTTCATAGGTTTTTAAAATGCTAATTCCTTTCTATATCGAGGTTCTAACCTACGATTTTTTTATAAATTTGCTGTTTTGAGTAAGTATTAATTATTATTTGGTTTTTTTGGTTTTTTTTTTAATCATTTTTTCCTGGGGCGCTCTGGGTGCGCGCTCCGGTAAGCTCTCCGGAAAGCGCACCCAGAGCGCTACTTTCGTTTGTGAAAAAAAATATGAATGAAAAGTAAATAATAACGCAAGACATTTAGTACCATACATATAAAAGCAGTTTTTTTAATAAGGAAATGATAATGATTTTGCATTTCCGTGAAACTATCAAAACGTCACTTCGGCGCGCCGCGTAAGCGCCCCCGGAAGCGCCTTCGTTTGTGCCGCGTATGCGCCCCGGAAGCGTCTACGTTCGCGCCGCGTATGCGCCTACGTTCGCGCCACGTATGCGCCCCGGAAGCTCCTACATTTGCGCTGCGTATGCGCCCCGGAAGCGCCTACGGTCGCGCCGCGTGTGCGACCCGGAAGCGCTCCGGTGCGCGCAGCGTCAGCGCTTCAAGTCATGTGACCTTAAAATAACACTTTTCATTGGTTGCTAAAGTTTTTTTTACAAAGAATGAAATCCCCACCCATTTCCTTCACTTCTTCTTTCACTTTTGTGACTGAAAGACCTGCCTTTTTGCTCTTGCATCTTTCTGGGTTAATGATGGCTGCCAGACCATCCAGCAGTGAAGATGAGCCTGAATTTATCGATGAAGAGCCTCCTCAGCCAAAGGTGAAGGAGCATTTCATTTGGAAAAAATTTTCAATACCACCTGACCAGAAAAAGGTGGTGAATGCTCCAAAAGTGGAGTGCAGGATCTGCAAAAAAGTCCTGTCACGGGGTGACCCCAAAAAGAAATATTCTTTTGGGAACTTCACAATGATACGGCATGTGGAGAGGAGGCACCCTCAGAATTTTGCCCGGGAAAGTGTCAGGGCTCTGGCACAAGAGGTTCCCAGTGATGGGGCCTCTACATCCACCGGAGGAGCAACTACTGCTGAGAGGGGGCGATCGCAGGAGCTGGTTCCAAATATTCAACCTGCTTTCAACAAAGGTGTCCTGAAATGCAGATACTGCGATCAACTCCTTACCTATGGGGAGCAAAGTGTCCTGCTCATGGTTCGAGCATTGGAGAACCATCACTGCCGTTCCCAGCCCTAATTTTTGGGGGGTTTTTTGCTCCTGTTGAGCAGTTTCCATTCCCTGTTTTTGTTTATGTTCTTAAAAAAGTTCTTTTCAGAACTACCTCCAATTCTCATCAAAGAGCTATATTCTTAAAAAAAGAAAAAGAGTAAGTGAAGTGGAGTGCATTGATAAAGGAAAGGAAAATGAGTATGAAAGAACAGAAAAGTATGAGAGGAGAAAGGAAGTGAAGTAGGGGGACTGAAAGAAGGTGAGTGTTGGGAAGGAAAGAAAGGAGAAGGAGAGTGAATATGGGGAATGTGGATATTCAAAGAAAATGTTGAAAAGGAACAAGGCTGTGGAAGGGTAAGAAAAGATGCATTGCTGGAGTTGAAGACTGAAGGCCTCATTTATGAGGCCATGCGTCACTTTAACGCCACCGGAGCGTCACTTTTTGTGACGCGCCAATGCTGTAAAAAATGCACCTTATTCAGTCATCACCTAGCGTTCAGAAAGCAGCTTAAAACGTGGATATTTGACAAATAATCCTCCTCCCCTTCCTAAGCGCCTTGAAACCCTCTGGGTATGTAGTGCGCTATACACATTTTTTTTGACTTTTGACTTTGATTTACAAAGTGACGCATCTAGGTAGATGCGTCACTTTGTAAGCCCCTGCGCCACATTATTCCTACGTCAGGTGTAATGTATGCAAAAGGGACGTATTGACGCAAGAAAGGGTCTTAGAGGTGACGCAGTGAAATCTATGAGATAAGACTGCGTCACTTTTATGACGCTGTTGCGTCCAAAAATTACGCCTGTTTCACAGCAGGCGTGCAAGCCCTTTCACATGGGGCCTGGCCCCATGTGAAAGTATGCATTGCTGGAGTTGCTTCATTTTTGAGACACACTCCAGCAATGCATCACTTTTGCACTTACAGATACGTCTGAAATACTGACTTATCTGTAAGTACTTGCGACATAATGCGTCATATATTTAATATGACGCATGAGTAGAAGACTGAAGGCCTTATTTATGAGGCCATGCGTCACTTTTACGCCACCGGAGCGTCACTTTTTGTGACGCACCAGTGCTGTAAAAAATGCACCTTATTCAGCCATATTTACAAAGTGACGCATCTAGGTAGATGCGTCACTTTGTAAGCCCCTGCGCCACATTATTCCTACGTCAGGTGTAATGTATGCAAAATGGACGTATTGACGCAAGAAAGGGTCGTAGAGGTGAGGGCATTTGGTTAACTATATATATATTCTTGGGGCCTGCTCTGACTTACCTGCTAATGGGGAGTATCTTGGACCTTGCTGGTCCCGACACCGCGCCTTTTTCTTTAACTATGTTGGTTGCTGTTGCCAAGGCTTGTTGGTGCCTCTACTGACCTCTTGGCTCTTGACATTTTACGTGGGACAGTTCGTGCATGGCTCCTGGTCCTCTTCTGCGACGCCCGGTCCGTACAGCTTCAACTTCAAGGGCACTGTCAACTCTCCTGCATCTCTGACATCGGTGGACATTCGTCTTCCATGCCTCCGGGCCACTCCTTATTGGCCTACACTCTTTACCCTCTGCTTGTAGGTACCTCTCATCTGGAATCCACCTTTGGGTTCCACCAGACACTTTCACCTGTTTTGCCAGCTGCATTTTTTCCGCAGTCCTCCATTGTGGTCTACGGCGGTTTCCAACATCACTTCACACCTATGCACCTGGCTTCCCTGGTGTAGGTATCCTAGTTCCTGGGGTATTCACAGGTGGGTTGACTCTCCAACCTTCCATCTTCCATGGGGTTTCCTGGGGGTCTGCTGGGAAGCGTCCTTCTTTAAAATTGCAACAGAGACTTACCTATCGACTAACATTGAGCACAGAGTTGTGTTCCCACTCTGCACATGACCTACTGTAGTTAGTAGATACTCACCTTGGGTTGTTCCTTGGGTCTTCTACGTCGTCTTGGTGCATTCTCAACTTGAGTTGCGGTTCACATTCCACTATTTAAGTATATGATTTGGTCTCCCCTGGAGACCACTGTGTATTTTGTGCTATTTACATATTTTATTGACAAAGTATAGTGTGTATTGTATTGTATTGTATCTCCGGGTAGGAGATAATACATTGTGTTAGTGAGTGTTAATAATAAATACATATTTTTATAGCTACACTGTGTAGTTCTTTTTCACTTAACCTATACCATAAGATTAAGTACTGGTAAAAACAAGCTGCTTTACACTCCTTCTGGACTAAGCCTGTAGGCTGCTCTCCGCAGCTACCACATAGAGAACTTTCTAAGGTTGTCCAAGACCACTAAAATCTCCATAAGGGTTGTCTGGATTAGTGCAGGGTACTACACTTACATAAGTGAGCACCATATACTAAGTCAGCCTTTCACATATATATAACAAAATGATAATCGAATTTATTAATTTGTGTTTAATGAATAAATATATCATGTTCATCAGAGAAGTGTATCAGCAGATGAAATATGTTTGAGATTAATGGCGACAAACTATGCACTGAAAACGAAATTGCCGCTACATGGCTAGATATTATTGAATTTAGCAATCATGTCATCTGTCATTTATTTAAATTAGAGAGTAGTTTTATGCTTGCAATTATGTAAGTTACTATGGTTGCATAAGAAATTTACTTAAACATCTTAGCATTTGATAGAAAAGTCATTTCAGGACTAATGAATTTAATGTATAAAACACCATGCTAAAATGGCGGCTTCTATAGACATTGTATAGTTGTCTGTTTTCAATGTTGTTGCCCACTTGAAATTGTCTCATAAACAACTGCTTCCGGTGTGAAGGGTAACACCGACGAAGGCGCAAGCCGAAACGCGTCTGTTGTTGCGCTGTAATTAAAATCCTTTGCAACTGCCCCGGCGAGTGCTTTTTCTTTGGAATTGGAGGAAAGGAGCTTTGATTGATATATATATATAGATATATAGATATATATATATATATATATATATATACACACACACACACACACACACACACACACACACACTTCACTTGCTTTATAAATACTTACCATTACATTATAAAGATATATATTGTGGTAAAGACATCGCCTGGTAAAGGATGTGTGGTAAATGCATGCTCTGTAATGTCGTACAGCCTACAAAGAGCACTAACATCCCTATGCATAGCCTATGCATCACTTGCACAGGGCATGTTTCCCATTGCAGGTAAAACTGGATAGATCCCCTTCTACAGACAAATGCAAATTTCAGCTCCAAATATCCTTCCAGCTCCTAACCCTTCAAAAACCTACCATTCTTCCAAACATAATTAAGAAATCACTCTCCAACTAAATACCAAGTTTATGTTAATTCCATCCTACAAAACTTTGAAACGAACACATTCCAATTATTAGTGTTCTGAAAAAGGAACGTTTCTCATAGTGTTTATTCCCTAAATACTTTGCAGAAAAGACAGTGTGAAAGGGCTGAAGGGTTGGAGATTAAGGTATAGGATATGGCGTAAAAGGTTCCAGAGTAAGAAAGACAAGATTACGGGTATAGGAATTAAAAGTATGGGTTTAGGGTAGAAAGTATAGGGATATGTGGTTAGGGATTATGGATTAGGAGTTACAGGCATTTGGTAAAGAGTTAAGGCATAAACATTTGTGATATAGGAATCAGGGTTTTGAATATAGTTTAAGGGGTTAAGGGTTGGGTTTAAGATTAGGGGTTAAGGGTATACAATTAGGGGTAGCAGATTAGAAAAATGAGCAAAAGCGAAAAGAAAAATAATGAAGGCCAGGGGCAAAGCACGAAGAGCAAAGAAAGTGGGAGACGGGTGAACACCATCAAACAAAGTTGGCAGAAGAAGAAAAGAAATCAAGGAGGACAAGTGAGACAAGTTGTTAAGAAGAATTGATTTAAACTAGATAGGAGGAGTGTAGAAGTGGAGTGGGAGATTAAACAGGTGGGAAGGAGCCTAGTGAAAATTAAAAGAAAAAGAAAACAGAAATGGGGACAGCTTCAATAATAGCATTGTGAGAAGTGAACACTAAAAAGGAGTAAATATGGGAATTACGACAGTTTGGGGCAATACGAGAAAAACTGAGATAGCGCCTGGCCTCTTAGCTACCTTCATGTCTTTCAATGTTCAAACTTTTTGTCCCTTGCGTTTTATCTCCGCATTTCCTAAAATCCTACTTTTTTTTACTTTGCTTTATCTTATAACTTAACCTGTCCTTTTCTTACCAATTTTTCTTTCCTTTTTTATTATTTTGCCTTTGCATCTTTTAGTTTTTCTCTTTTTTGTTTTTCACTCTATCTCAATTTTATTTATCTTTTTCTATAAGCACTGCTGTTTCTTTTCTCTCGCTAACACAAAAGGAAGATGAAGAATGACACCATCCTTCAGAGGAAGTGGGGGTCGAGGAGGAGAGAGGAAGAAACAGGGGTGTTAAGGACAAAGGAAAGGAGTAAAAAGGACTGGGGAAAGAAACATCCCAGAAGAAAAAGAGAAGAAAGGGAAATGAGTTAAGGTGAAAATTACCCTGTCCAGATTAAAATGAGGGAATAGAAGAGGAATGGAGAAAAATGAGTTGGGTTAAAGAGGGAACTTGCAAAAATATAAATGACAACCCAACTTGATTAACAGAATTTCTTATCAATGAAGGCGTTTACCAGGTTGGATTTGTCAGCCTTGAGAAAGCCATTTTAGCTGGAAAATGTCTCATAAAAGGTTTAATGAAAAAGATTTGCCAGGACCAGTTTCTTCAAGTTGTTTTTTGCATTTAAATCACATAGAAACATTTTGCCCACCTTACTTTCATTATTTTGCATCTTTTTAGGTCTCGCCTAGCGCAACGCGCATGCACTGACCTTGGAGAGGGCCCCTTGTTATCACTCCAGACATTGAGAATGCTCTCATAAAGCTTGTGCGTCTGGTTGTGAAATCCTATTGGCCTTTGTTTGTGGCTTTCAAAAAATTAAAGCACGCAATTGGCCAAAGGCGGGTGCATGTCCCACCTCTTTGTTTACTGGTCACTCCCACAGTGTTTTGCTGTCGGGAGCGAGCAGGGGCACGAGGGGGCAGCTGCATTCCTCACATCCCAGCCATCATTCCCTACTTTACAACTTTTTTCTTTCTTCATGTTCATATTTTGTTTTCTTCTTTGCTCTTACTCAATTGGACTCTATTGCCCCCCGCCCCCCAGCAGTTCGATATTCTCTTGAAGTTTTATTTATTAGTGGAGCTGTGAGCCACCAACCAAGGTACGGATGAGCCATAAAGATTACTTAGATCCAGTGGCAATCTCTGCCCCAGCTTCCAGCGTTAGGGTCTCACAACACAGTTGACTGTAACCTTAAACTTCGGTTTCCCAATTTTATCTTGAAACTGGTGAGCCCAATCGTTGCTCCAGGATTAATTAATGCCCACTCAAAGTAGAAATCCAACTGACCCAGCCATTTTAGAGATCCGGGTCTATATGTATGAATATATTTTCCCATAGACACAGAATGGATTAAAACCGTTTGATACTTCTGGCCCTTGGATCTTTAAAGTTTGGTACCTATTGGGAGACCAAGGAGGGTAGTAGCGCAGTTACAATACCCAGAGATCAGCCTGCCCAAACCATGACAAGGACATTCAGAGACATGCTTTGTACTAGTAATTTGAGCATTCTAAAGTCAGTATTTTGCTATGAATGCACGCAGCTCATTTTTGGTGGCTGTTTTTTCCACATATAAAGCAATGTTTGTCTTTTGATATTTGTTTTACAAAAACATCACAGCAGTTTGAATTAAACCCCATCAAGAAAGTAGGACAAAGAGTAGATGGATTAGAACACCAACGGTGATTTGCAACATCCTTTTCAGACCTCTGTAGCTCATGAAGTAGAACAGCAACCAAAGCACTTTGTAATATAGTACTTGTAATATAGTAGGACCAGATGTTTACCAAGACTTTCCAAAATGGCCATAGGTCAATATTATCCTCACTTCATCTTGTTCTCTGAATATGGCTATGCTGCTCTTCACTGGATACCCCAGTGTGAGTTGGATCACTGCAAATCTACAGCATGCTCATAGCACCAGTTAGGCTTGTAGACAGGGAATTGTGCATCTGTACTACGCATGTGTGTGGATCGTAGACATTTGCCATTGCTTCCTGTAATCTTTAGTCGATCTTGTCCCAGCAGTTGGCTAGACTAGAGGTTCTGTGTCCAGGAGACTTCTTTCAGAGAGAGTATTTATTTTATTTATTATTTTATTTTATTAACAGCATTTATAGAGCGCGAACGAAGGCCCGTGGGCATCTCAGCGCTAAAAAAATATCTGCAGTATTTGGCCATAGAAGGGGAGCCTGAGTTTACAGATTAAAAAGCCAGGTCTTAAGTTGTTTTCGGAAAGACCAAAGTGAGGGGCTTGTTTTAATCGAGTGCGGCGGGTGTTCCATAGTTTGGGAGCTGCTACAAGAAATCTTCTGTCTCCCCATAAAACAGATTTAGTACGGGGTACCACAAGTTCATGTGAACTAGAGGAGCGTAGTGTTCTAGCGGGACTGTAGGGAATAAGATTTTGGGTGAAAAAGGCTGGTCCCACGTTGAGTAGAGCCTTGTACACTATACAGAGGGCCTTGAATTTGATTCTGTTTCTAATTGGAAGCCAATGTAACTTTCTGATGGTTTCTGACGCAGATTGATGTTTAGGAATTCTTCCAAGGAGCCTGGTGGCTGCGTTTTGGATAATTTGCATTTTATTTAGTACTCTTTCTTGGGCATTTAGAAACAGTGCGTTACAATGATCTAATGTAGACAGTACCAAGGAGCTCACCAAGGTTTTTCCAGCTGTCTCAGGAAGGAATGGCAACATTTTTTTGATCAACCGTAGTTTATGAAAGGCAGAAGAGGAGATCTGATTTGCGTGAGGAAAAAAAGTAAGACGATCGTCGAACATGACTCCCAGATTCCTCACCTTACTGACCGGTGCCGGCGGCGGACCCAGTGATAGCGGCCACCAAAGGGAGGACCATTCCGGGGTCAGATGTCCGAAAATGACCACTCCCGACTTGTCGGAATCTAATTTCAGACAATTGGAGGCCATCCAATTCCCTATTGCCAGCATGCCCTGATTGAAGTTATTTGCTATTTTATGGCCATCGTTCCTGACGGCGAGGACCAGCTGGGTGTCATCTGCATAGGATGTGAGGCTCATCCCATGTGCACGAATGACCTTGGCAAGGTCAGACACATAAATGTTAAATAGTGTCGGACTAAGGGATGAGCCTTGAGGGAAGCCACATGGCAGTGACAAGGAGGATGAGTGAAAAGATCCAATAGTGACCACCTGGGACCTGTCCGCCAGAAAGGATGCTAGAAGTTTCTTGGCATTTTGTTGAATACCCATGCTTTCGACACGGTCGATCAAGATGGTGTGGTCGACCGTGTCGAAAGCCGCCGATAAGTCAAGCAGTATCAGGACTGCTGTTCCTCCAACATCGCGGATGGATCTGATATCGTCTGCCGCTTTAACCAAGGCCGTCTCCGTTCCGTGGTATTGGCGAAAGCCAAACTGAGATTCATCAAGTAGATTATGTTCCTCGATGAAGGCTGATAGTTGAAGATTCAGAACTTTTTCGGCTATTTTCGCCAAGGCTGGGAGGCTAGCGGTAGGACGATAACTTTTTAATTCTTCCATGTCGAGGTTTGGTTTTTTGAGCAACAGTTTAATAAGGGTCTTTTTTAGGACATCTGGATATATGCCTGTACTAAACATAGAATTAGAAATTGCAGTGATAGCCGGGAGAACCACTTCAATGACCGGAAGCAAGACTTTCAGGGGGCATGGGTCTAGTGCAGAGCCCGATTTGATGGAGGATATGATTGTCCGAATCTGGGAACTGGAGAAATCTGCAAACTGCGAAAAAATGGGACCAGTGCAGGAGGCGGGAGGTTTAGTAAAGGTATTGGTGTTATTAGCGAAGACCCGGTAAATGTCTTCAACTTTACTAAAAAAGAAATTGGCTAGAGCGTCACAGAGCGATTGGGAGGAGGGAGGTGTCAAGTTGGGGATATATCCTGCTAACTGCTTGGTGGTTTCATATAGTGCTTTGTTAGAATTTTTTACTGATTCAATTCTCTCACAGTAGTACTTTTTCTTAGCCTCACTAATTAGAGTTTTATATTTAGCCACCGTTTCTTTGTACTTGGTTTTGGCTTCTTCTGCGTAATCTTTTCGCCAATGCCTCTCTTTATTCCTACACTGTTGTTTGTGGATACGTAACGCCTCTGAATACCAAGGGGCCGACGGGGCAGATCTATTGCGAGATCGTTGTTTGACCTGGACCAGTTCGGTGGTCGCAGAGCCTACCCACTCATAAAATTGTGTAGTCGCGGTATTAGGGTCAGCTGATAGAAGAGGAGTGGAGTTTGTCAGAAGTGTTTACCAAACTGGAGCTATCGATGTCACCCCACGCCAGATATGACTGGCGAGAATTGGGGCGTGACATAGAGGCGGCGGAGTCATGAATAGCCAGCGACGCCAGGATGGCATGATGATCTGACCCGATAAGGGGAAGAATTTGGGTGACTTGTAAGCCCACTAAATTAGTGAAGATGCCATCCAATATATGGCCCCCTTCATGAGTGGGTGACTTCACCAGAAGTTGAAGACCAAAGGTGGACATATCAGCTAGGAAAGTGGCGGTGTCTGAGTTTTCGGGTTTACCAAAATGAAAGTTAAAATCACCTAATACAGTGAGAGAGCTGTCAAGGGCAGACACTTCTAGAGTGGACCTAAGGTCAGAGATAAATTCAGTCCTGGGCCCCGGTGGTCGATAAAGGAGAATCCCTTTAAAGGTATAAGATGGGGTCAACTTGATAGAGAATTGTAGGGCTTCACAGGAGGATAGTGTAATCATGTTGGTTCTTACCGTAAATACATTGCGTGCGATGATTGCAATTCCACCACCTTTTTTACGTTGTCTATCCAATCTATGTGTAGAAAACCCTTTAGGAACTGCAATCGCTAAATCTGGATCGGACGCGTTGTCCATCCAGGTTTCCGTCATAAAGAGTAGGTCCAGGTTTTTATCCTCTATCAGATCAAGTATGTCCTGTCGGTGTTTACCGAGCAAGCGGACATTGGTTAGAGACTTGGATGACTTCATAGTTGAAGGGGATGCGTTGAGACTCCAGGATGCGTTCCTGGATTTCAGGTTTCACAGTACTCCGATGACGATGCTCCCTAGTATGCTCCAATGGTACTACTGTGTGGCAAATACAATACATCTTTTGGAACAGCAGGTAATGACTTTTTTATTTAGTGTCTTCTGCGAATGAGCTTTTGGGCTTCTTGAGGCAGCGACAGGAGCAAGATGCATCCTTGACAGAGTTTGTTCTTTGCATTTAGTTTGGCGGTGCATCCACTTTCAGGCCCTCTGGAGTCATGGATGTCATTTAGGGGTTGGAGCTGCAACCACTAGCTTGCTCCTTGCGACCAGTGTCAATGCCTTTGCGACCATTGCCTCAGAAGTTAAAAAATTAGTGCCAAAAACACAGGGGTGTCATGCATTATCAGTCAGACTCCAATCTCGGTTTATGCTCATTTTAATTACAGTAATAGTGAATAATAGTGTATTACTCACTATCAGTGCAATAAAAAAAAGTGGAGCAGCAAGATCTAGAACAGGGCCTTCACTAGCATCTTAGGTGAGAAAAATAAAATGGCTTTAAATGCATGTTGGGTGCTTGCATGTGGGTAAGAGTAAGTTTGTGTGAGAGTGTGTGTATGTGTGAGTGTGTGCATGTGGATTGATTGTGTATGTGTATGTGTGTGAGAAAGTGAGTAAGAGTGACCAAGTGCAAAAGAGTGAGTCAGAAAGAGTAAGAGCAAGAGACAGTGAAAACGAAAGAGTGCAAGTGAGTGCTAATGAGTAAATGAGACTGACTCCGTAAGTGAGCATGAGTGAAAACGTGTTACGCTTAAAAATCTTAGGTGGACCTTGCATGCTTCATGGCTTATAGAAGCAGCCTTGAAAAAATGCTGCCATTGGCATTCTGGAGACAATACTCGCAAATAGGATACCCAAGCCAAAATGCTAGTGGCTAGCGCACTGTAGGTACATTTTGGCATGGGGCACCCCTGATAAAATGCCAGCGCTGTCACACTGGAGGAGATTCTATGCACGGGGACACCTTTGGAAAATTTCTGGTGTTGAAAAATTTCAGGAAATTCTTGCATATGGGAGGACAACAGTGCCATGGTCATGGGGTCATCCATGACAAAATGTTGTCTTTTCCATATTAGACATAACTTATGAGATTAGAGACCTCCATAGTAAATGGACAGCAGTATTAGAAAAATTCTGGCACTGGTATATTAAATGCAATGCTTGGACAAAAGTAACTCCTATGGCAAAATGCTGACCCTCGTAATGGAGGTAATATTTGACATAAGGGGGTACCCATAGAATTTTTAAAAAACATAATTGGGTCAACTTATGAGGACTGTCAGGGTTGATTAGATTGGCATACCAGGAAAGGACTATGGCAAATGTATGTGAAAAATGAGCATTAAAAATGCACTATTAGGGCCAATTTGTTTCAAAATATGCTCAGGAGAGGCAACCCCAAACCCTTTGATCTCCCCTTGAAGATGGCAGACTTACTTTGCTTGCTTATGACTCGCTTTGCTCTCGAGCTGAGTGGTCGCTCCCCTGCTTCGCTGGTGGCTTGTGGTATCGTTGCTCCTCATTCACTGTATTTACTGCCTCCTGATTGTTGCCTGCAGTCTGCCCTGCTTGCCGCTTTACTCGTTTAGCATTTTTAAAGCGCTATTGCTTATTTGACTGGTATTGCGCGTTTCCCCACAAGCGCTCCGCTCTGCTGACCCCTCCGCCTCCATTTTGATTGTTGTGGTCGCCCTCTGGAGCCCGCCCCGCCTCCCAGCTGAGACGCCCTCGCCCCTCCCCCTCCACCATCCATATATGACAGGAGCTCCCGCGCGCAGCGTTCGCGCCCCAGTCGCGCCGAAGGTGCGCCAAAGGTAAGCCCGTCTACGCCCGTCCGCGCCTGGACCGCGCCCAGCGCCAGACCCCCTGCCCCTCGCGCTGCCCAGCCCTCCCGCATTACCTACGATGCCACCACCCTCCTAGCCCTCAACCCCGGCCGCGCCCCCACCTGCGTCCAAGCCGCACCTGGACACACTCATGGACCTTTCTCTTGCCACTCCTGCAAATTCATCTGCACCGACAACATCCCCGCTACGATCACACCAAAGATTCCCGACCCCAATCACCTACAATGCATCCTTCTCAACACCCGATCGGTCCACAGACACGCCATTGACCTATGGAACCTACTAGACACCATCTCTCCAGACGTCGCCTTCCTAACAGAAACATGGATGAACGCTTCCTCCGCCCCAGACATCACCATTGCCATCCCTGAAGATTATAAGATCACACGCAAGGACCGTACCGGCCACACAGGAGGAGGAATCGCTATCGTCCATAAAAAATCTATCCGCATCTCAACCAGCTCTGACGTCAACCTCGCCAACTCTGAACACCTTCACTTCCAGATCCACATCGACCCCAAGACCACACTCAGAGGCACCCTCCTTTACAGACCACCAGGACCCCGCGCAAAATTCAGTGAAGACATCACGGACTTCATCACTCCACACGCGCTCCCCTCCAAAGAGTACATCCTCCTGGGAGACCTCAACTTTCACCTTGAAAAGAACAACGACCGCAACACCACCACCCTCTTGGACAACCTCGCCAACCTCGGACTTAAACAACTGGTCACCTCCCCCACCCACATCGCAGGTCACACACTCGACTCCATCTTCACCTCCAGCAATCATGTCTCCTTCAGCCATACTACGGATCTCCTCTGGACTGACCACAGCTGCGTTCACTTCACCTACAACAAGCCGAAACCCATCAACCACCTCCAACCAACTCTGCAAAGAAACTGGAACAAAATCACCATCGACCAGATCTCCTCATCGCTCCTTCTAAACACCCCTGCCCACTCTTCTAACCCAGACCAAGCCGCCACCAACTTCACCCTATGGTTATCCAACACCGCCGACACCTTAGCACCACTGAAAAAACGTCAAAGCAAACCTGGCAGCAAGAAGGCCTCATGGTTCAACGATGATCTTAAGAAGTCCAAGAAACTCTGCCGCTCCCTTGAAAAGGCCTGGAAAAAAGACCCAACCACCAGTACCAAAGACGCCTTCAAAAACGCCACCCGCATACACCACCAACTAATCCGAAAGGCCAAGAAAACAGCATTCAAGGATCGACTAGACAACAACGCCCACAACAGCAAGGAACTTTTCAACATCGTCAAGGAGTTTACCAATCCCTCGGCCAACTCCAACGACATCACCCCCTCTCAAGCCCTCTGCGACTCCCTAGCCTCATTCTTCCACAACAAAATTGCAGACATCCACAACAGCTTCGACAACCAACCCGGAGACCAACCCACCCAACCATATGATGAACTTTCTCCCCCCTTGAACACCCTTAACGACTGGAACCCAATCTCCACCGAGGACACCATCCGCCTGATGAACTCCATCCACTCAGGATCCCCCACAGACCCATGTCCTCACCACATCTTCAACAAAGCAGACTCCGTCATAGCACCGCACCTCCGAGACGTCATCAACTGCTCCTTCAACTCCGCCACCTTCCCGGAAAGCTGGAAACACGCTGAACTCACCGCCCTTCTGAAAAAACCCACAGCGGACCCCACCGAACTCAAAAATTACCGCCCCATATCACTCCTTCCTTTCCCGGCCAAAGTCCTCGAGAAAGCCGTCAACAACCAGCTCGCCGCTTTCCTCGAAGCCAACAAATCCCTCGACTCCTCACAATCTGGCTTCCGAGCCAAACACAGCACTGAGACCGCCCTCATCGCAGCAACAGACGACATTCGAACTCTACTGGACAATGGAGACACAGTCGCCCTCATCCTCCTCGACCTCTCCGCAGCCTTCGACACAGTATGCCATAGCACCCTTTTACAACGCCTCAGAAACATCGGAATACAAGGAAAAGCACTTAAATGGATCACCTCGTTCCTCACCGGAAGAACCCAGAAAGTCCGCCTTCCACCATTCAAGTCCGAGGCCTCTGAAGTCATCTGTGGAGTACCACAAGGATCCTCACTCAGTCCCACCCTCTTCAACGTATACATGAGCCCCCTCGCGGCCATCGCACGCCAACACAACCTCAACATCATCTCTTTCGCGGATGACACTCAACTGATCCTTTCTCTCACCAATGACCCCAACACCGCCAAAACTAACCTACACGAAGGAATGAAAGAAGTTGCCGAATGGATGAAACACAGCCGTCTGAAACTGAATTCAGATAAAACTGAAGTCCTCATCTTAGGTACATCCCCCTCTGCATGGGACGACTCTTGGTGGCCGGAAGCCCTTGGAAAAGCACCCATCCCGACAGACCACGCACGGAACCTAGGCATTATCCTGGATTCTTCACTTTCAATGAATAGACAAGTCAGCGCCGTATCCTCATCCTGCTTCAACATTCTTCGCATGCTCAAAAAAACATTTCGTTGGATCCCCACCGAGACCAGAAAAACAGTCACCCATGCTCTGGTCACGAGCCGACTGGACTACGGAAACACCCTCTACGCAGGTACTACCGCTAAACTCCAGAAGAAACTCCAACGAATCCAAAACGCCTCAGCCAGGATCATATTAGACATCCCGCGTAACGAACACATCTCTGGTCACATGAGAGACCTCCACTGGCTACCCGTCAACAAGAGGATCACTTTCCGACTGCTCACCCACGCACACAAATCACTCTACGACATCGGACCAGAATGCCTCAACTCACGACTGTCCTTCTACACCCCCTCCCGCCAACTGCGCTCTTCCAGCCAAGCCCTCGCCACTATACCTCGCATCAACAAGACAACCATGGGAGGCAGATCCTTCTCATACCTGGCTGCTAAAACATGGAACTCACTCCCCACTCACCTTCGCCTTACCCAGAACCACCTAGCATTCAGAAAGCAACTTAAAACGTGGATATTTGACAAATAATCCTCCTCCCCTCCCTAAGCGCCTTGAGACCCTCTGGGTATGTAGTGCGCTATATAAATTCTTTGACTTGACTTGACTTGACTTCAGCTAACTGTCCCTTTGCCATATCATGTCAGCACATTTATACAGATGATATCTACAATAGATATTTGTTTGTGTGGTGTTGTTATATTAATTAAGCAATTATTATGTTAGTTCGGAAATTTTAATTTTTGTGATGTCTTCAGGACTAATGTCATGTGATATCAATCTGGGAAGATTCAGGCCCAAAGGTAATATGATGTTACTTCCTGCGACATCATTAAGGTCAAAGGGTATATGATGTCACTTCTGCCACCCCAGGCACTTTAATGAATTAACGTCATGTCTGGAGTTACATTTTTATGGACCTCAAGGAAATGACATTGCACCATTGATCCCTCTGGTGGTTTTATTTTACTTCGTAAAATGAATCCCTGTTCATGTGAGCAGTTTACTGCTTGGCTGTTTGGGGACATGTCAGCTCCCTGAATCTGCTGTTCTACACTTCTCTTAACAGTCTGTAAAGAAATAATTTTCCCTGCACGGTTAACTATGTGCAATATACTGATCAAGAAATACAGGTGAATAAGATATTTTGTGTCTGCAAAAAGCATGAGTCAAGTTTGTGTAAGTTTGTTTATAAAAGTATGTGCCTGGATCAAATTGATATTTAGAAGGTGCTTTAAAATATGGAGATTTGGCCATGAACTCAATTGTACTGTTCAATGTTGGAATGGAATAGTGTTCCTACTGTTACTATGGATACAGAACTCTTGTATTTGAGACATATAGTAAGCAGCCTTGAAACCTATCGTAACAATATCTACCCTTTAGGTGCCATCCTTCAAGTATGGATTTGTATGTTCCATCTGGGAATTAAAGTTTGAAATATGTATGTGGAGCAGGAGGAAGTGAACCAAAGCTAACCTGGGGAACCAAAAGCAGCCCTGGCAAAAATCTTCAAACCAGCCCCACTCCCTAAGTCTCACGTGCTATCTTTCTTTCTATCCATCCATTCCCTCTCTTTCTCCTTCTCTCTTCTCGGATTACTTTCTCTCTGCTTTTCCCCTTCTTCGCTTTCTTGAAATCTTCCACACCTACTGCAATTAATCTCGGGAAAAGTGACATAAAAGTATCAGGAGAGACCCTGGACTTTCAAAACTGGCCTGTAAGGGCTCCAACTCACCAGGGGAAATGCTCGGTGGAATACAAGGCATGTCCAGCCCTGAAGTGAACTGTGGAACACTAGTATGGAGCAGCTGGGAGGTCAGCTGGGGGTTGATGCTTTTACTGAGAGGTGCTGTATTGACATCAGAGGCAATAAGAAAAATGTTACATACCCTGTAAGCATTTTTTGGTACTGTGTAGTACTGTAGATTCAAACACATAGAGGAGTGGAGAGTGGTGAATAAATAAATGTGGTGGCACGTGCTCGGTGTGACAATACTGCTCTACTCACAAAATTGTGACATGCTTCATCATAGGGCTGTGAGGTGTACTCCTCAGGATAAATAGCAGGTAGGAGACCAAATGTAGTTGAAGAACATCATAAGTTTATTGTACATCTCCTGCAAGGGACTTAAGCCACCAACATTCCAAGCAAACTGACAAAATCTTTCCAATAATAACATTCTCTTTCAAGGGGGTGAGTTCCACAATAGAACACAACCTAGCAATCTCAGAAAAGTGTGCAATACACGGTACAGAAAGGAGAGACTTAAAAGCAGAATAACACATACCTTCCCCCTTATACCATAAACATGAAGCAATACAGATAAAGAAAAACAGACAGACAAAAGAATAATGAAATACTTAGCAAACACAATCTTATAAACAACGAGGAGTGGTCCTCAAACGAGAACACCAACGCCTGGGCGCCTGAGAAGTAGAGCAGGCAGCAGGAACCCCAGTACCAAAGAAAACACAAGGGGGACCTTTGGCAACCCTACCCAGGTTTCAGATCCTATGGTCACTTGTCTTGACAGCATTGTTGAATAATTTAATAATTTGCAAGGGATTACCAAACTTTGAGGCAGCAGCACCTTTTCTTGGTACTTTCACTCTGACCCATTCACCAACAACTATAGACGTTTCCTTAGCAGCCTTCCACACATCAAACAAATCCTTCCTCTTCTACATACCCCCACCTCCTTTCCCTCCAACCAGCAGTATCTTCAGAACGACAGATATTTTCCCGCAGGAGGCCACCCAAGATGGAATTATATTAGTAATGGCTGACTTACCCTTAAATAATCTAAAGGGAGCCACTCCCGTGGATGAATGAGGTGTAAACCTATATTCACAAACCTTTCTTTTGATGGCCAACTCCCAATTATTACCAGAAACAGCTGCTAGCTGCATAGCATCTTTCAACACTTTGGCAAACTTTTCCACTGCGCCATTACACTATGGGTGATATAAGACAGCCTTTTTATGTTTTATAACCCTCTCCTCCCAAAATTCCTCAAAGAAATGCGAAGTAAACTGAACTCCATTGTCAAACAATAAAGACATGGGAAACCCTTCACGCTCAAAGAGCTCTTCCAAAAATTCCACAACAACCTGAGAGTCAACATAGTTGACAATTGCGAACAACCCTTTCTATGAAAACATCCATCACTGACCACCAGTAAGCCTCTCTAACCCTTTCTGTGGTTTTTGCTATTCCCATGTGACTCACATGGGCATTAAACACCAGCTTATCTTTCAAAGCGTCTAGAACTATCAATTTACTACCTCGCATCAAGAAACCTCTCACCAAGGTGAACTCCTCTTTGACATTCCAAAAGCCTTTAAGATTTTTAATCACAGTCATGCTTCTTGCCCCAGCTATCACATACTTTTGCCAACACAAGTTTCAAGACATTATCCTGATCAACATTTCCTCTCTACACTTCCTCTGTAAAGAAACCATCAGAGATAACACAAACATTCACCTTTTATTCAAACTCCTCACCAGAAAATAACTCTGACTCCTCTGGCACATCAGCAATATAATTTTGACTACAAAGCCTGGAGAGACAGTCTGCCAAAATGTTTTTAGAGCCAGAAAGATAAGAAAAATCAAATTGAAACTCTTACAAGGCAACAACCCACTACCTAATCCTGTGCGAGACAAAGTCAACCCCTTTCTTGCAGAAAACACCTCTAAGAGGTTTGTGATCAGAAACAACATAAAACGATTTTCCCCACAAAAACTTCTTTAGCTTGCGAATGGCCCGGTAGACTCCCAGGGCTTCATTTTCCACAACAGAATAATTACACTTGGCACCTCTCAAGGGTCTGAAATGAAAGGAATGTTTTTTTCAGGACCACCATCTTTCTGTACTAAAACAGCACCCAAACCTTTTGAACTAGCATGAGATATGACTCTAACAAGGGATCAAAGCTAGGTAAGGAAGGGGCATCATTCAAACACTGTTTGATGACATCAAACTTTTCACTACAGGCATGACTTCACACAAACTCACAACCCTTTTTTAGCAAGCTATGCAAACATTCATTTTTTTGTGAAAAATTGGGAACAAACTTATTATAAAATTCTGCCATACACAGGAACTTTACTAATTTTTCTTTGTCCTTAGGGTATTTCAAGTTAGAAATGGCGTGTACCAAAGAGGGTTTGGGTTTAATACCAGAAATTAAATGCCCCAGGTACTCAATTTCTCCATCATTAAATTTGCATTTTTTCGATTTCAGAGTGAGACCAGCAGAAAAGAGCCCTTCTAAAACCAGAGTTAACATTTTATCATGTTCTTCAAGGTTAACGCCATGGATAAGGATGTCGTCTTGATATACTTTGATCCCAGTAATACCACTGAGAACTCTCCCCGTCAACCTCTGAAAAACAGAGGTCACTGAGATAAATCCAAAAGGCATCCTGAGACACTTGAAGGTACCAAAAGGTGTGATGAAGGTGGTAAGATCTTGTGAAGTTTGATGAAGCTTGACCTGATGGTACGCTAATGAAAGGTCCAATGTCGAAAAGTGTTTGGCTCCAGCCAAAGAGGACAACATTTCAGTGATATTGGGGATGTCCACAATGACTTCTTTATTAAACTCCCTCAAATCTATGCATAATCTAGCCTTCCCATTGGCCTTGCGAGCCATAACGACAGGAGAAATCCTCTCAGTCGCCTCTACCTCTTGAATGATTCCAATTTTGATAAGCTTATCTAATTCATTTTTTTATGCCATCTTTCACTGGTAAAGGAACACCCCTGACCTTTGTTACTTTGGGTACAGCTCCTGGTTTGATCTTTATGTGGTGAACATAGCTCTTGAGGCAGCCTAATTCCTTGGTAAAGACTTCTGGATATTTCGCAATCCAGACATCAGCCCCCTCATTTACAACTAGCCTATCCCTCAAATACAACAGGACGTTCGATTTGGATCTAGGTACACGTAAAGATCCAGCTGGTGGAACCAACTAATCAAAGAATCCCCTCTCACAGAGATATATATTTTCTCAGGAACAATCCTGCCTTTGAATTCAATCGTGCCCCCGCAATTCTACAAAAGATCAATAACTTCTTCTCCATAACCTCTGGGTTTGATGTCTGGCTTGACTAATTTGACCTTGTTACATAGTTGTGATCATAAAAACTCTTAGGAATAAGTCTGATTTTGGCACCAGAGTCAAATAGCATTTTTACAGACTGATCATTTATCAATACATTCTCAAAAGGCCCCTCATTCCTTGAATCAACAACTTGACGAATTTCAACAGCCTCACCATCTTACTCGTAAACATCAACTTCCCTAACTAACTCCTAACTCTTGGATCTACAGCAACGCGTAAAATGGCCTTTCTTGCCACAGTTGGAACAGGAAACCTTCCGCCCAGGACAGATCTACTCTAAGAGGGAGGTTTGATACTAACCTCTTTAACATCTTTTTCATCTTTCTCAACAGCACCTTTTTTGAGCACTCCTTTCTAATGGTGCCAACACAAGCTTTAGAATGCTCATGTAACTTAAAAATAGAAATAACTTCTTGCAAGGAGGGATTATCTCTTTGCCATAAACTGTACTTGGCTTTATCAATAAAACAACCATGCATAAATTGATCTCTCAATCTCTCCTCCAAGGTTGCACCAAAACAACAAGTAGAAGCTAGTTTTCCTAAAATGGTAATATATTGCTCTACAGTTTCCTCTTGTCTTTGCATTCTCTTCCCAAAATGATAACACGCAGGAACCATACTTACTCTGGGAAGACAATGTGTATAGATCTTTCTAACACATATTTCATATTCATTTAAAATGGCAGCTTCACTGTCTGGAAGATCAGGGAGATGTTGAAAAACTTCCTGACCCTCTGAACCCAGACAATGCATAAGCAAAGAAGTTTTCCTTTGCGCACTTAAGGAAGTGCCACAGACCGTAGCATAATTGGCAAATAGTTTTTTTCCATTTGAATTAAAGAATCAGCAGGTACAGCTGGAAAAATGGAGCAGCAGAGACATTCTGCAGGTTTAAAAATTAAGGAGAGAGTTTCACACAGGCGTAAGCAATTGTGAATATTTTAAGAAAGACAAGAAAATAAATGAGACAAAGGTTAAACAGAACAGCTGTTTGTGGAAGTAAACAGAGAACTACAGCTGTGCATGTGAATACCTAAAATAAATTGCAGCTGTGCACATAAGAATAATAATAATGTTAATATTAAGAATTGTAGCTGTTCATTGGGATAATAGTAAGCTGTGCACATCAGCGCTGGTTTAGAAATATTAAATACCAGCTGTGTGCGAGAGCAGCTGTGCACATCAGGGCAGAAGCAGCAAAGGTCAGGGGACAGACCTCAAGCCAATATTAAGAGAAAAAAATTATGCAAGCCTGACGTACTTTGCGAGAAACATAATTAAACAAATAAAGAAAATAATAAAGATGTGCGCATCAGCGCAGATGTGAAAATATGAAATAAAAGAAGTGCATGTAAGAACCAAGAATCAACAAATGGGCCTGCTCCGACAGGCCTCCAGGCAAAACAGGCAAGCGTAGGCCTCTAGGCAAGGTCAGGCAAGTGTAGGCCTCCAGGCAGAGACAGGCAAGCGTGGGCCTCCAGGCAAGGTCAGGCAAACGTAGGCCGTCAGGCAAAGTTAGACAAATGTAGGCGTCCAAAAAAAACAGGCAAGCATAGGCCTCCAGGCAAGGTCAGGCAAATGTAGGCCTCTAGGCAGAGACAGGCAAGCGTAGGCTGACAGGCAAGGTCAGGCAAGGTCAGGCAAAGTTAGACAAACGTAGGCCTCCAGGTTAGGCCAGGCATGTGCGAGGAGGCCCAAAGCGGTGCATGGCAGTGCACTGTGAAGCCAGGGAAGCAGATGCCAGAAACAGGAAAACCAAACCCTACCGTGAAACTCCAGGGTACAGTACACCAGCGAGCTCCTCGGGAAGACAGGAGCAGGAAGACTGAAAAGTCAACTAAGAAGATTCCTCACGTTGAATGAAGCAAAGAAGACGTTAGTCGAGGGCAGCACACCTGATGAGCCTCACAAATGATTTAAGGTAAAAGCAACCTTATATCTTCAAGCATGGAATAAATCTTCAGAAGTGGCTGAGTTGGATAGTTAAGCTGAGTTGTGTTGAGGTCCCTGTTTGATGAAAGTAGGTTCACTCGTCGCCAAAATGAGGTGTTCTCCTCAGGATAAACTGCAGGCAGGAGTCCAAAAGTAGTAGAAGAAACAGCATAAGTTTATTGTACATCCCATGCAAGGGAAGTCAGCCAACAACCGTCCAAGCGAACTGACAAAAGCTTTCCAATAATAACATTTTCTCTCAAGGGGGAGAGTTCCACAATAGAATACAACCTAGCAACCTCAGAAAAAGGGATTGCACAATACAAGGGACAGAACAGAGAGACATAAAAGTAGAATACCACAGGCTTCTTCAGTACACCCCACACAGACCAATGCCTGGGATGGAGCAATGGGGTAGGGGTAGACAAGACACAACATATAAAAATCTTTTTTATAGAAGTGATTATATTGGGATCACCGAAAGAGGAAGTGCAGGGAAGATTAAAATTAGCTCGAAATGTCGCTATGCATACGTTTATTTCTGGACCCTCCGGCCAGGATTAAAAATGTAAAGGATGGTGGCGATAGGAAGAAAGTAATGAACTCCTTACACCCTCCTTACTGCCAATATGTCAACATGTTTCTGCTGTTGTAATGTGCCCAGAGTATAGGGTCACGCCGGCATTTGTCTGGACCTTTCTGCGGCATCCCCATTCGTTGCAACACCACAAACATATAGGCACAGTGTATCGAATCAAATGCTTTCGCCGTGTCTAACAGTACAGCCGCAACCGGGAGCTCAGGTTCCACCTGGTGCAGCACAGCAAAAATAGTGCACAAATTATGTGCTGTTGATCTTATGGGCACAAAAAACTATTGATCAGGAAGGATCAAGTTTGGCACCAGAGGTTGAAGTCTAATAGCAATAATTTTCGCAAGAATCTATGTGTCATTTTGTGGCCTGTATGATTCGCACTGGTCAGCCTCCTTATCTGGCTTCAGAAGCATTACAAAGAGTGCCTCCTTCAGGTTGGGAGGCAAAACGCCCCTTTCATATGCTTCAGCGAACACCTCTAGTAGCCTCAGGGCCAGAGCATCCACATATGTTTTATAAGATTTGCTGGGCAGTCCATCCAGCCCTGCCGCCTTGCCAGATGGGAGCGTTATTATAGCCTCCTTGACATAATCCACCGTAAAATGTTGGGTCAAATATTCCAGCTGCCCCTGGGACAACAAGCCTAGCGCAATATCATCTAGTTAATCAGATACCCAGATATCTTGCGATTTTGCACAGTCGACTTGTGCCCGTACAAATTAGAGAAGAAATCAATAAACACTTTAATAATCCCTGAAGCGGTATGGTGTACTATAGATTCACTATCCACTTTTTCGACAATATGTTCATGTGTCCTCAGCAATGTCAATTTGTGTGCCAAAGACCGACTTGGTCTGCCCCCCTCCCCCCAAGAATGATGATGGACGTCGGTCCCTTGCTCACTTTGCCACTGGATTCAAGCTAGCCGGCTGATAATGGCTGATTAGCCAGAAACCGGTCCCGGGATGCTTGTTTCTGGCCAAGGGAAGACATGGCTTGGCAGTTCGGGCTGGACTGTTCCTATGAGGCACAGGGTCACACTGATTTGCATAAGGCCATGTCTGAACTGGGATGGCGGAGTGAGCTAAAGAATGATGATGGATTAAGTCCAGATCAGTTGACTGGGGGTCAGTGCTTGCAATTTTCAACACTCCGTCCATCATCCCCTTTGGTTTTGCTTTTTTCGCCCTAAATTGGCTAGGTATGCCCAGACGTGGGTCCCTTGCTCACTTTGCCACTGGATTCAAGCTAGCCTGGCAAATGATGGCGGATTAGCCAGAAACCGGTCCAAGGATGCTTGTTTCCGGTCCAGGGAAGACATGGCTTGGCAGTTCGGGCTGGACTGTTCCTATGAGGCACAGGGTCAGACTGATTTGCATATGGCAAAGCCTAAACTGGGGTGGTAGAGTGAGCTAAAGAATGATGATGGATTGAACCCAGATCAGTTGACTAGGGATGAGTGCTTACAATTTTCAACACAACGTCCATCATCCCCTTTGGTTTTGCTTTTTTCGCCCTAAGTTGGCTAGGTATGCCCAGACGTGGGTCCCTTGCTCACTTTGCCACTGGATTCAAGCTAGCCTGGCTGATGACGGCTGATTAGCAAGAAACAGGTCCCAGGATGCTTGTTTCCGATTCAGGGAAGACATGGCTTGGCAGTTCGGACTGGACTGTTCTATGAGGCACAGGGGCAGACTGATTTGCATATGACCATGCCTGAACTGGGGTCGCGGAGTGAGCTAAAGAATGATGATGGATTAAACCCAGATCAGTTGACTGGGGGTGAGTGCTTGCAATGTTCAACACTCCGTCCATCATGCTTTTTTTGCCCTAAGTTGGCTAGGTATGCCCAGACGTGGGTCCCTAACTCACTTTGCCACTGGATTCAAGCTAGCCTGGCTGATGATGGCGGATTAGCCAGAAACCGGTCCCAGGATGCTTGTTTCCGGTCTAGCGGAGACATGGCTTGGAAGTTCGGGCTAGACTGTTCCTATGAGGCACAGGGTCAGACTGATTTGCATATGGCCATGCCTGAACTAGGGTGGCGGAGTGAGCTAAAGAATGATGATGGATTAAACCCAGATCAGTTTACTGGGGGTGAGTGCTTGTAATGTTCAACACTCCGTCCATCATCCCTTTTGGTTTTGCGCTTTTCGCCCAAAATTGGCTAGGTATGCCCAGACGTGGGTCCCTTGCTCACTTTGCCACTGGATTCAAGCTAGCCTGGCTAATGATGGCTGATTAGCCAGAAACAGGTCCCAGGATGCTTGTTTCCGGTCCAGGGAAGACATGGCTTGGCAATTCGGGCTGGACTGTTCCTATGAGGCACAGGATCAGACTGATTTGCACATGCCTGAACTGGGGTGGCAGAGTGAGCTAAAGAATGATGATGGATTAAACCCAAATCAGTTGACTGGGGGTGAGCGCTTGCAATGTTCAATCCATCATCCCCTTTGGGTTTGCCCCTACCCATAGAGCACTTTGAACCTACGTGACCTGTACTGTACCTCCTGCTCAGCAACAATCAGGTTGCTCTGTCACTAAATCTCTCTGTGTCTGAAGAGCATGTGAAGGAGTTATTCATACACACGCTCCAGAGTGCGAATCTGATCATCTATTTTTTTTTAAAATATCCTTTATTGAATTCACAGGAGAAAAGAAAACGTGAATGTTACATCATACATATTTCCATATCTCAGAGATGTCTGCCATGTTCGCCGGGCGCATCACACAATATAGTAGTTCACTGCTTCATACATCATGACAATGATTCATCACAAATGTTCCAACTGTGCTGGCGCAACAAAGGAGATGGCATTACAAGATAAACAATGAAGGAAAAAAAGGGGAATAAGGAAAGGGGGGTTATGGTCGTCTAATTTGAAAATGTGGTGTGTGTGTCGAGTTGAGGGTGCATCGATGCATTGGGGGCTTGTGGGTGCTATTGAATCGTGACTATGGGCGTTAGTCCAGCGATGGGGAGGGCAATGGGTCGGCGGGGGTGGGTGCTTGGGGTGTGGAGAGTGTTGGGTGGGGTATCACATTGGCGGTCAGTGTGGGATGCCGGCAATAGGCGCGCCGATGGCATTGTCCAGGTGGTCGCGTATTTCCCTGTCGGTGGTACCAGGGTTTTGGCCTATCTGTCCTCTGCTCCGCTCAGTGCCTCCTGGTCTCTCCTAGAGGGGGAATCATTTGAGGGGTTCCTTACTAGTTGGCATTCTTTATGAAAGGAGCTTAGCGTCGCTTCCCACAACATCGCGATTGGGAACTGTCTCAGTCCCGCCGTTTCCTCATTATGGAGGGTGGTGCTTTCCGCTCTCGCCCAGTTGTCTAGGGAGGTGCGCCAGTGTTCCGTCAGGGGTGGAGTAGCTCGCTTCCAGTGTTTTGTGATCAGTCTTTTGGCCGTGAGGAGGCCAAGGTCCCAGAAACGAGAAGGTACTTTATTATGTTTGGTCCGCTTGTATAAGCCTAGTAGGCATGCCTCCCATGTGTGTGGTATCGGCATGGCTGTGCATCGTTCTAGTATCGGTAGCACAGTCCGCCAGTACGTCTGAATCTGTGGGCATTGCCACAGCATATGTAGCAAGTCTGCTCCCTCCAGTGCACATCTCGGGCAGCTAGCTGCGGCGCCCGGGAAGTACTGGTTAATTTTGTCAGGTGAGAGGTACACCCTATGCAGTATATAGAACTGAATCAGTTTGAAGCGCGCGTTGCGGGGAATGTTCTTGGGGCCCGTTAGTACCATTGTCCACTCCTTATCCGTCCAGTCCCGACCTCTGTCAATTGCCCATTTATCACGTAGTGGTTGTAAAGTGTGTTGCGTGTGCGACAATAGTGCCTGAGTCAGCCAATGTACCACATGTGTGCCGTTCCCCATAACGTGTAGGCTCTGTATCAATTGATGTGCAGGTAGTTCCTCAGTGATGTTACCCCACCGTTGTGTGTATGCCATAACTATGGAGGCGTGTTGTAAGAACTGTCCCGCTGGGAGACCCGTGTCATTGGCCAGTGTCACGAAAGGTATCAGGGTACCCTCGGCGTACAAGTCCGCCATGGTGTCCACTCCTGTGCGTGTCCAGTGTTCCAGTGCCGCTTCCATGACAACGGAAGTGGTCTTGGGGGTGCCTAGGAGCGGGAGTGCTGAGGCATATGGTTTGGTGTGTTTTGTGAGTCTTAAGCTCCTGGCGTAGCATCTCACCGCCAAATCTACGTGTGGTTGTGACGTTTTCCTCGGGTGTGCCAGGGGGTGGAATAAAGTATGTATCTGTGTGGAGGACAGCACATCTGTTGCCGTGGCCGTGTCTTCCAGGTTTTTTCCCGCGAGCCAGGCAGCTACCCACTGTAGTTGCAGAGCTAGATATTAGAGTTCTAGGTTCGGTACTGACAGGCCACCATCACTGACTGGCGTATACAGTTTCTGCAGGGCCACTCTGGGTCTCCCAGTGTTCCATATCAGGTCCCTGATCATGGTTGCTAAGTCTCTGAAGGTGCGGACCTGTACGTATACCGGGATGTTGGCGAAGTAGTATAGGAGTCTGGGTAGAACAATCATTTTCGTCAACATCACTCTGCTCGGAACATTGAGCGGCAGAGTCTTCCAGAAGGCGATTTGGGACCTTATGGATGTTATGGCGCGTGTTAGGTTGCCGTCCAGGATATCCGGGGGTGTTCTGTAAATATATATTCCCAGATACTTGAATGTGGTGTGATGCCACGGCAATTGTTCGCCATTAATCCTAATGTCAGGATCTGGAATGTCGGGATTGAAGGAATACGCCCCTGATTTGGCCCAGTTCACTTTAAGGCCTGACATGGTCTCGAAGGACCGGAAGATTTCTGAGAGTTCCGGTGGTATTTGGGTGAGGTCCCTGACATACAAGAGTAGGTCGTCCGCATATAGCGAGACAATGTGTACGCCGTCTGCTAGTGGGATGCCCCAGTGCGTGCCCTTGTTGCGCAATACCTCAGCGAGGGGTTCTATCGCCAGCGAAAAGAGCAGTGGGCAGCCCTGTCTGGTGCCGCGTCACACCCTAATGGCGTCGGATAGCAGCTTACCAGTGCGGACTCGCACCACGGGGTGTCTGTACAGCAATCCGACCAGTTCAATATAGTCATCCCCTAGCTCGAACTTGCGCAACACTGACAGCAGGTAGGGCCATTCGACCGACCATTCGACCGAATCGAATGCCTTCTCTAGATCCAGAACCAGGCAACCTGATCTTGGATAATCCTGTACTGCGTATGTTTGCACCCAGAAGAGTCTCCGTATGTTTTGGGAGGTGCATCTAGTCGGCACAAAGCCGTTCTGGTCACTGTGTATCAAGGCGGGCACGAGGGCTGCCAGGCGCCGGGCCAGGGTCGACGCCAATATCTTATAATCTGTGTTCAGCAGCGCTAGAAGTCTATACGAACCTAGGAGTGTGCCATCTCGACCCGGTTTAAGAAGGGACACCAGGGTCGCCTCATTCATCGACTGGGGCAAAGCCGAGTCTTCCAGTGCCACTGCGTACACCCTGAGGAGCTCCGGGATCAGGTTATCGGAACAGGCTTTATAATATTCCGCTGGCAGCCCATCTGGGCCGGGGGCTTTGCCATTCGAGAGGGCAAAGATGGCCTCACGTAGCTCGTCTGCTAACAACGGCGACACTAGGTCGTCCCGTTGGTCATCCGTTAGGGCAGGCAGCGCGACGTCGTCTAGATACGCATCTATGGTGTCCACGCCTGTAGCTGCTGCCTGTTCCGCTTGCAGCAAGCCCGATTCTAAGCGTCTGAGATCTGCTTCTAATTGTCGTGGGGAATGGGCCTGAGTGCCTAGACATTGTCCCCTGAGGACCACTTTAAAAGCGTCCCATTCAATCTGCGGTGTCGATGCCGTGTCAGAGTTGTCCTCGAAATATTGTGCCGTTTGTGCGCTTATGGAGCCTCGAAATGGGCCGTCTAGTAGTAGGCCAGGCTGTAACCTCCATGTGGGTATCGGGGGCCGTGGTTGCTCCCATGTCAGATCCAAAAGATGTGGGTTGTGATCAGAGTGTGTGCGGCCCATGTAGCAGGTGTCTTTGACGTGTGGCAGGATCTCACTGGTTACCATGTACCTATCAAGGAGTACATGTAGGGCGTGTGCTCCCGAATAATATGAGTAGACTCTGGAGTGTGGGTTACGATTGCGCCACTCGTCATGTAGATCCCACTGTGTGGACCATGCCTGGAGTGTGTTCGCAGTATTTTGTGCCTGTGAGTTGGGTGGTGGAGGGTGGGAGCGGTCCAGGGCTAAATCTAATGAGCTGTTGTAGTCCCCGCCGAGCACCCAAGGGATACCATGCCAGGGGGCCAGCGTGTGCGACAATTGGGCAAGGAAATCCGCCAGCCCTGCGTTGGGCGCATACACTGAGGCCAGTACCAGTGGGTTCCCATCCAGCCTGCCGTGGACTACTACGTACCTCCCCCCGGATCTATGTGTACGTCCAGTGTGGACCACGGAGTGCCTGGCCTGACCCACACCAATGTCCCCTTAGCATAAGACGAGAAACCCGTACCATATAATTGTCCACACCATCTGCGACGTAGTGTGGGAGTTTCCGTGGCGCTAAGGTGTGTTTCTTGTAGGAGGGCGATTTGTATGTGGTGCCGTTTGAGGTACGAGTAGATTTGGTAACGCCGGGATGGTGTATGTATACCCCTCACATTCCACGTACATATCTTAATGGCTGACATTACATCTTTTTAATAACGTCCCCCTCCCAGACCGCCCACCACCCTCCCGCGCATCCCACGCCCGCCATCAATCAAACATTCCCTGCAATCGAGTAGACACTTAAGTTGGCACACCACTTCACTGAGACCAGAGGAGGGGAAAGAAACATGGCTAACGGAACAATAAGCCAATGAACATTATGAACATTCAAAATACCAAAAGGTCGGATGCGAAACGTGCTCCCATCCATACTCTCTAGGAGAGCAACAAAGTTTAAGTCTAAGGGGGTGGTTGTGCTATGCGCACTTGATCAGTGGTTTCAAGTCAGTAAAGTTATTGCATGAAGGCCCACTGCCTTCCCGGGAGGAATGTGCCAGTCTAAACCGCCCTTGCATACAGGGAGCCCCATTTGTACATGCATTAAACACTATACTTTACGTGTCCCAATCGAGCTGCTACCAGGCGAAACATCTCTGCAGCTGCACCCCGGCCAGGCGCGGGCACCCAGTGTCGATTCTTGGTCTCTTGCCCACTGAGGAGGCTCCTGGTGTGTGTTTGCCGCATGTTTGACTTTCAGGGTCAAGGGTGCATTTCACTGCTTTGTGTGCTCCCTGCCGCCGCAGCGTCGCGGTCTCGTTGGTGTGTTTCTTCAGATCCGCTGCGGTGGTTTTTGGCAAATGTTCCAAAAGATTGCCGAACTCGCTGTGTAGTTAGCTGATGTAATCCGCCGTTTGGGGAGTGACATCCGGTCGTTCTTCCGATGCTGGGGGGTCCGGTACACCATAAATGGCTTCGTCGTCGCTGGGAAATACCTGCGCGCTGCCGCCCGCCACATCGCTCTGCGCAGGGGATCTGCTGAGTTCCATCACTAGGCGGAGGGCATCTTGTTTCTCCTGCCTCACGGCGTCCGCTGGGGGGGAAGTTCTTGTCTCTTTTCGTGCCCCGGTCTGTGACCTCTGGCGGGGTCCACGCCTTCTTCTGTTGCCTCCGGATTGTCGCCGGGGCGCAGGTCCTGCAGTCGTTCTGGGATCCGTATCTACACCACTGTCCAGCCATGATTCCACATCTGTGGGGTCTGTGAAGAAATAAGTTCGCTCCCCGGCCACAACTCTCAATTTCGCAGGAAACAGCAGAGAGTATTGCAGGCCTGACTCAGGCGTTTTTTTGCCGCCATGAAGGAATGTCTTTGCCGCTGTACCTGTACGGTGTAGTCCGGAAAGAACATTACTGACGCATTTTCAATCCGGATCTCTTGGAGTTTGCGCGTTTCGCGTAGTATGGAGTCCCTGCCTCGGTAGTTCATTATGCGGAGCAGCATGGGCCTCGGGTTGGAGCCTGTTGTCAGAGGTTTGGTGGGGACTCTGTGAGCACGTTCTATTACGAAGTGCGGGGAGAGCGATCCCTCCGGTAGTATGTCCTTCAGCCACTGTTCCATGTGTTCCTCTGGGGTTCTCCCTTCCCATTTCTCCGGGACCCCGACCAAGCGCACGTTATTCCTGCGTGTTCTACCTTCCGCATCCTCGGCTCTGTCCTCCAGGAATTCCACCCTGTTCAATAAATCCTGTATTTGCTTGTGCGACTGGTTGGCTTGAGGTTGAAGCGCTTGTACAGTGCCTTCCAGAGTTGTGGTGTGTTCCGCCAGTTTTTTATGGTCCGCCCTCAGGTGCGTCAGGTCTATGACCACGCTATCAATTTTGGTGGCCAGGGAGGTGCGGGTCAGTTGTATGGATTCTTCTAGCCTCTCCATTGCTGCCAGCATGGTGTCTAGCTTCGCCGCTGTTTGGTCTGGATCGTTGCTCTTTCCGGACTTGTCCATCTTGCCTTTGAGTTTGCGCCGCCGGTCCCGGTTCGTGTTCTAGGTCCGTTAGACATCTGTGCCACGGCGCTGCTCCCGCTTTAGCGGCGTGGTCCACCCCCAGAGGGCCAGCCTATGCGTGCATTTGTGGTGTGGTGGGGCAACGGACTATCTCCCAGTGCTCACAGCCTGTGGGTGGGCAGGTGCCCGTGTCCGTGTCCTCGTGTCGGCGGCTCACGGCATCCGGCGTCAGCTAGGCTGTCGCGTCCCTGCTTGCATGCGGCGCGGGGCCGGCGCGTGTTTCCCTGTGGTGAGTCAGGTACGGTGGTGGGTCGTGCGGGCCACTGCGCCGCCCACGTGGCGCAGGTAGTGCCGTAGGTGCCGTGTTTCCCCAGCCGCAGGCGCTTGTGCGTTCCCACCGCTTTTTGCTGGTGTGCGGGTGGTCTGCCTTCTGGTGGACCACCTCAGTGTGCTCAGCAGTTGCGCCGTCAGGTCCGGCCGTGTCCGCCGTCCAGTCTCACGCCACTCACCACTCGTGGCTGTGCAGCACCTGTACTGCGAGTCGCCTGGTGGAGGGGCAAGGTCTCGGGCCTCCCCGGCGGGTATTGGTAGGCCTCCGCAACCGGTGGATCAGCCCCCCCCTTCCTACCTCCGGCTCGTGGCGGTCAGGCCGGCTCCATCCAGCTGCACGTAACCAGTCGTCCGGTCAGGTGTCGAGGCAGTCAGCACACGATGTGTGGGTCCCCCTGTTGGGTCAGGCCGGGTCCCGGGCGCCGCCTCCGCACCACAGCTCCGTGCGTCCGCCTCGTGTGCAGGCCGCAATTTCGGGCCTTCCGCGCCCGCCGAAGCCTCGGTCTGTCCTGATCACCCTCCGAGGTCGGGTGCGACCTCAGCGCCGCGGAATGCTCGGTGCGTCTTGGGTGCACCGATCTCCTCCAGAGTTGGCAGGGTGCTCAAGGACGATGTCCCTCTGCAGCGCCGGCGGCTTTCGGACGGCTGAAATCAGGGTATCCCCGGATAAATGCGCCGGGAAGGGGAGCTCAGAGCAGAGCTCTACCCCAAGGCGGTCATTCCCGTTGCGCGCTTAGCCACGCCCCCGCGAATCTTATCATCTATGTCCTGCAGCCTGTTCCTAAGTGATTTTAAGACGCCTGCTTGTGCCCTATACATACACCCCATATGGTAACTTTAAAAGCCTCATCTACAGTGCCCTCATTTTCCAGGAAAGAATTTGTAATAGCTGACCCTATCGTGGAACGAAACACTTGATCCAGCAAAGATGAAGGCTGCAGCCTCCACTGAAACGGTGGCCTGATATGTGTTGGCATAGCCAGCTCAAAGAGGACCAGGGCATCATCTGATAGTGTTGTGGTCAGGTGTTTCACCCACACTACCCAAGAGCTCATAACCTTGGAGACCAACCAGCAATCTAGTCTGCACCATGAACCATGTACTGTTGACACAAACGTTCCCTCTCTCACTGTAGGGTTCCGACCCGTCAATCATCCATCAATCACCCTGCCTCCATTATTTCTGCAATTACCAGTGCAGCTTGTTTCCCATGATGTGTCGGCCGAGCGGTCAAGTTGTGGGTCAAGGTATACATTCAGCTGACTGTGCTGGGGATCGGGGGCCACGGTGCCCAGAGCGGCAGACTGAAAGGGCCTGATTGAGAGGAGGCAGAGGAGAGTCTTGACCCCATTTGGAGCGAGAGAGACGGAGCCCCGGTCAATTGCTCTAATGGGCAGATCCCTGAGGAAACATCTTTGAGGCGACTATAGGCCACAAGGCCGACAGAACCCGAATGTATGCTTAGACTGGAAAGGCAATCGAAGCTCTGGAAATGAATGGCTTCGCGGTGCTATGACAGGTTGAAGCACTCACACGTCGGGGATAAGCACCAGTACAGCGGGGGGGAAGCCGCGTGGCTGATCTTCTATCTCGGTGAAAGCTGAAGGGGGGATTCTTCGGTGACGGCCACATAGCTTTGATCAGGCTGGGAGGAGTGGGTGGAACTGCTGCTGACGCTCCTCACCATGGGAAAATGAAGGGGAAGAAGGACAAGGTTCAGCCGTTGTCAGACAGCGAATTCCCTGGACAGATGGAGCAAGATGGGACTGGGGCGCCGCAGGACCTCAACCTGCAACACCAATTCGACAAGATCCTGTCAGAGATAGCGGACTCCCACATTGCTCTTCAACAAGACAAAGAGCAGGTCGCCACGGGTTTGGGACTGCTATGGGCGGACCATGCCAAATTGGTAGACAGAGTAAAGCTAGTGGAGGGAGCGATTCAGGTCGTCGAACCGGCGCAGAAAGAACTGAAGGCCGCAGTGTCTAATGCTTTAGATTGTATTAGGGAGCTGGAGAAGCGGGCCAAAGATGCCGAAGGTAGGAACCGATGGAACAACATCCGTATAGTGGGTCTTCCCGAAAAAACAGAGGGACCAGACATGGTACAATACCTCTAGACCTGGCTGAAATCAGCAGTGGCGCCGGACGGTCCATCTTCTTTCTATACTCTAGAACGAGTGCACAGAGTACCGGCCAGGCCACCTTCACAGGGGCGACCCCCGCGACCAGTGGTAGCCCGACTGCTGCACTTCCGGGACAGAGACCTGCTGCTCCAGAAGGCACGCACGGATGGACCATATCAAGTCAGGAACAGTAAGGTCAACCTGTTCCCGGACTATACCTTTGAAACCCAGCGACGCCGGTCATCCTTCCTGGCCATCAAGAGAGAACTGAGGGAAGAGTGACTTCAGTACTTCCTGCTATTCCCGGCCAGGTTAAGAATATTAGTAGATGGCAAAACATGTTTCCATGACACTCCAGATGATGTATGTGCTTGGCTCGAATCCTACAGAGCTGGGAGGGATGGCCAAGACCAAAGGATGCAAAAGTTCTCAGAAGGATTGCCACAACGAAAATCGCAGAGACTTCGACAGAGAAGGCGAGGCTTGAGAAGGCCCTCGATGTTGCAGGCAGAGCGGCGAGGGGTGCTCGAGTCGGTAGAGCAGGAGACACGATCCCCGGGAGGTACTGATACGGAGAAGGACAAGGAACAATCCGACACGGAAACCTCGGAAGCAGATAGTGTAGTACTACCGAAGATCACGCCAGCGACAGCAGATGGGATACTGGATCAAGGTTAAAGTAACTGGGGTGATGAACAGGATGCGGCTGGGAGAAGATGAGGGGTCTGGGGACACAGATCAGGAAAAGCCCATGGAAATTGCAGTAGTCATGGGGGGTGGCAGGATAATTATCCTCCAAAGGGTCTATGTTTTATGTGAACTATTTTCTAAATGCTCATGGGGGGGGGTCTAGTGGCGATATGTGAGGTTTTGAGTTATTTGGGGCTTACTCGTGGCGGGTGATGTACAGCGGTTTGGCGGCGGCCCTTCGGCACAAAGTCCCCCTTGTCGCCCATAAGGCATGCCCTCAGCGACCGCTGGTGGGATTAGACGAGTGTTAGATATTGCAATGGTTTGGATGGGGACTAGCTGTTTGGTTCTAGGACCTGTTCTTGCGGGGGTGGACATGTTGGTTTGTTGGGAGGGGAATTGGGTTTGGGGGTTCACCGGTGCGGTTTCTGGAGTACGACTTGAGATGCAGACATTACACGTTAGCGATGGGGGACACAGCTGATTTACGATGCATTACCTGGTATGTGAGGGGGCTCCACAAGGCACCACAAAATACTCGCATATCTAGTTCGTAGAGGGGTCCACATAGCATTACTCCAAGAAACTCATTCCACCAGGGCGGAGGGTGTAGCATTGCAGAGAAGGTGGAGAGGGCAGACATTTAACATCACATATTCAGCATTTGCACGGGGAGCACTGATCTGGATTAGAGCTGGAGTTCCTTTCCAGGTGACAAAGCAGACAGTAGTCCCAGAAGGCAGGTTTGTGGCCATAGAAGGCAGACTCCGTGGTAGGGACATAGCGCTCTGCAGCGTCCACGCGCCTAATGTCGAACAATCGCTCTTCTTGGAGCAATTGTCTGGCTCGTTAGCTCATTATTTTGCAGGTTCGGTGGTGATAGGGGGGGATTTTAACTCTATAGCAGACATATCGTTGGATAGATCACCCCCCCCCCCCCACTAGCGGATTCCCCTGTACACAGATTTACTGAAAGCAGGCTGGAGTGGCACAGCGGGTGGAACCTGGTGGACGTGTGGCGCACGCGTCACCCACTCGACCGGGACTATTCATATTTTTCAGTGATGCATGACCTGCATGTCCATCTAGACACGGTGTTGTGTTCGCCATTAGTGGTGCCCTCTATAGTGCATAGGGAATATCTCACGAGGACGATCTAGGATCACAGTCCACTGTTATTCACTATGCACTGGATGACGGGAGTGTCGACCATCCCCACTTGGAGACTTCGGCCTAAGACGCTAGAAAACCCGATCTTTCAGCGGGAAGGGAGCAAAGGGATAACCCACTATTTTAATGAGAATGCTGGATTGGCCTCCACAAGGGCGATAGAATGGGACGCCGTTTAAGGTAGTCATCAGGGGGATCTGCATTGGGAAACATGTAGGGGTGCGAAAGGTGCTGCTGCAAGATGTGACCCTGGCCGAAGGTAAACTGCGCAGGGCAGGACTAGCAAGGCCTGGGCATCCTGAAACTCAAACAGAGGAAAGGTAGTCGAGGTGGCAGCGGAGGTGGAGAGATTGCGAGGTTTTGATTACAAAACTTATACTGCGAGAACACATGTGGAGGGGGACAAGGCAGGAATGCTATTGGCTTGGCTGGCCAATCTAGCAGAGAGAGGCTCCTCTATATTGGCCCTAGAGGATAGAGACGGAGAGGAGGTTTATACCCAAAACGAGATTCTTCACTGTTTTTTGCAGTATTACTAGGACCTGTACGAAAGCTCGTTAGTGGTGGAAGACCTTGAAATCGACTCCTTTCTGGACGGAGTAGCACTCCCACACTTAGAGGAAGAGCAGGCAAAATGTTTAGGCCAGGACATAGAGATGGAGGAAGTTAGGAGTGCTATCAAGCACATGGCCCGAAATAAAACACCAGGAGTGGACGGCTTACCGATAGAGTTCTACGGGAAATATGTGGACTTATTAGCACCAATGCCCCTGGAGGTATACAAGGAAGCAAAAGAATGAGGTCGACTACCTTCCTCCATGCGAGCGGCTTTGGTGATCCCGCTTTTGAAACTTGGTCGAGACGGGAAAAACATGGCATCCTACCGGCTGTTATCAATGTTGACCACCGACTAGAAGATATTGAGCAGAATTTTGGCGACCCGCCTCTTAAAGCATATGACTGCGCTAATCCACGAAGACCAAGCCAAGTTTATCCCGACTCGGAACACATCCACTAATGTTAGGAGATTGGTGAGGATACTTGAGGAAGTACAACCGAGAGCACAACAACCAATGGTGTTATCTGTCGATATCGAGAAAGCCTTTGATAGCTTAGAATGGCTATGATGGAACGTTTTGGCCTGGGAACCGACTTTGTGATGTGACAAAAGTATTATACACATCTGCCGTAGCCAGGTTGCGAGTGGGATCGTTGATCTCACCTCAATATCCAGTAGCCCTAGGAACGAGACAGGGGTGCTCGCTTTCCCCTTTGCTGTTCGCCCTAGCAATAGAGCAGCTGGAAGCAAAGGCCAGATTGGGCGAGAACTATTACGGCTTATGGTACAGGGGAGACCAGCAGTATATCTCGTTGCACGCCAATGATTTGTTGCTGTTTCTCCAGGATGCAGGGAGAGCACTGGAGGGAACTCCAAATTTGCTTCCGGAGTTCGGAGACGTATCAGGGCTGCAAGTGAATTGGTCAAAAACATGCCTATTTCCGATGAAGCAGGGAGAGCTCTAACCCATTACACATAGAGAAGTGCGTAGGAAACCAACTTGTTTGGCATACCTGGGGGTGCATGTCTACCACAGTGCCACTGATATACTGTAGGGCAATGTGGGAATATGCGTGAGAGCACTCAAGGGTAGTATGGCCTTCTGGGCTGCTCTCCCGCTGTCGGTGACGGGCCGAATAGCCCTTTTGAAAATGATAGCACTTCCTCGGTTACTGTACTTTTTTAGAACGTTGCCGATATGGATCCCGTGTTCGCTGTTTAAATCACTGAAATCACTCATAGTGGGGTTCCTCTGGGGCTCTGGCAGACTGAGAGTAGCACAGGCAACGTTAATTAGACCTAAAGCTGAGGGGGGACTAGCGGTCCCAGACTTCGAGCTGTACTATCTGGCAGCCCAATTACAAATACTAACGCAGGCAGTAGCAAAGGAATTTAGAGGGCCCGAACACCAGAGGGGTAGGGGAATCCCACGCCACATCCTATCTTTCATAGTTATGCATCAAAAGTTGGACCTTAGGGATCCTTCTATGGAGGAAAAAACATTGAGACTGTGCTGGAATCGATCCCAGCGCAGGGCAGGAGTTTTGCACCCCTATGCGCCTGAAATCCCACTGGGGATGGCAACAGCCCTGCCGCACAGAGGCGATTGGACTGGGAAAATGCTGGGATCCAAGTCATTTGAGATCTGTACGAGGATGGAGTAATGCTACCCTATCAGGTGCTACAGGAGAGATATGACCTAACTAGGGGAGTATTTCTTATACATGCAGCACTGACAAGGGCGTTACAAACGCACTGGCGAGAAGGGCTGGCAGAACCTAAGACAACAGTGGCGTGCCAATACACCATGATGGCAGCTAGGACTTTAAGGCGGTCACCTGCCTCTACTCCAGAATGATAAATGAAGGGCTAGCACCCTTAGATACCCTGAGAGAAAAATGGGAAGTAGACATAGGGAAACCTATTCCTGAGACGGCCTGGGTACATATAGTGCGTAGAGCTTGGAAGAGCACTAGGAATGCGGAATTCCAGCTGGTGCATTTTTATATCCTCCATAGGGCATATTTAACGCAAGGGAAAATCAGGAAATATTTTAAGGTAGAAGAGGCAGCGTGCCCTCGATGTGCGAGGACAGGAGTAGAATTGGAGCACATAATATGGTCCTGCCCTGGGATTTGAAATTATTGGGAGGAAGTGGGAGACACTCTAAATACCACTACGGAGTGGCAGCTGACCTTTGATATGGCCACAAGCGTTTTGCACTGGTTCCCTCACACATCTAAAAGCAAGGTAACAAGTAAGTTTGTAGACACGGGACTAATATTGGCAAAAAGGGAAATAACAAGGCATTGGAAGGCGAAGGAGGGTCCTAGTAGCAAGAGATGGAAGGCCGAGCTTTTAAAGTGGGCGGGTAGCGAGAATACAATTAGATACCAGCAGGCGAGACAGCTTAATAACGAAAAAGTACTAGAGACAGCAACTGCATGAGAAGCGCTAGTACAGGCACTGCGGGACTATCAGATGGATGAAGAGTAGGAAACGGACAAACGAAGTAGTGGGGGGCGCCCGCGCGATAACAGGTATCTTGAGAGATAATGTCAGTTGTAACTGATCTCTGGCACAAGATGAAAAGTTGTGGTAGTTGATACACGCACCGGTGAGGTGGGAGGGGGGATTATTGACAGTTGGGGGTATTTTGTAGTAAGTAAGATTAGCAGTTTTAAGTTACTGATAAACTGTCGCCAGAATATATTACCATAGCCGTGTTGATTAATACAAGAAGGGTAGCACAGAGAAGATCACTGAAGGGACTGGCTTACATTGATGGGTGTTGATTATTGTGTATGTGCACGATGAATACATGAAACTAATAAAATTCGTTTGAAAAAAAAATAGAGCTGAGGTTAACTAAAAGAAAACTGTACTCCGGTGTGATTTGTATACCCCCCATCCACCCTCTCTGCCAATGTTTGGAGATAACTAGATGAGCCATTGCCCTTAACACTGCATGAAACTTGCCCATTGCGTGTTCCCTTTTTCACTCACGCAGCTCAGCATACAAGTCAATTAGATAATCGAACATCGTATAAAACAGGAGACGCTCTCCCCAGGGCAGAGGCAGGCTGGCCCTGTAGGGAAAAAAAAAAGAAAAAAAGGAAATCTAGCCCGAACAACCTCACTTTAGCCCAATCGGCCTCAAAGGCAGTAAGAGGCGCCAACGTCAATCCTCCTTGGAACAATGAGGTCTGGGAGGACACAAAGGAATCAACCACAACCTACGAAACGGAAATCTAAAATAAAATCAGCCATCAATAACTCCGAGAATAATGTAGTTAATTCTCCCACAACCTCACTAATACCACCAATCTACTCGATATTTGGTTCCATGAATCCCACTGGCAAATTCTCATTTCTGAAAGACCCTGTCGCAGCAATCTACACAATGCCAGCAACTCCAAATGGACTCCAAAAACCACTGACACTGAGTAAGGTAATCACGCAGTCGGTAGTTGTATCAACCCCTACCCCTCCCCCACCCCTCCCCCCACCACACCCCCCCCCCATTCAAACATTAGCACAGCAAACAGCATCGGAACAGAAAAACTAGGCAGGTGTATGCCAACAGCCCAAGGGGCTCACAGGCCAACACGCCAGGGGAACAACAAGTACACAATTCAAACACAAGCCCAAGTGCACATGGAAATTGGAGGCCACGACCAAGCGCAAGATCAAGCAAAGTATAAAACACCGCTAGGCTCTACAGATAGGAGTACGGACAGTATTACAGAAAATCCACTAGAAAATGGCATAATGCACACAAGTCAAACCAGAGCAATAAGGATAACCACATCTCCAGCACTATCAATAAGCGATATAAATCTGGACCAACTAGGGGCTGGGAGTCGCACAGGCAATGACCAGAGATGCATTAATACCAGTAATTTAGATGCAGCATACAAAGAACAACCAAATAATCACTTGACACCCAGACAAGAGTCACGACTAAATCAAGTAAAGCTCAATCCCAATAAAAAGGGTGAGGTGTGCAATTCCTGGTCGGAGTCCCAAACCCCCTTCGATAACAAGGAAATTATACAAGTTCAAAGCACAACTTCAGCCAATGACTTCAAACAAATTAAGAACATAAGAGAAATCGACCTCATGCAAACGAAACCATTCAACAAGTTCGTAACTACAACCAATGATGTACTTTACTGGAGTTGAGCTGAAGGAAGTTAGCAACCATCCCTGAATTTTGTTTGAATTTGACTTTGTCAAGCTCCGGTTTGGAGTCCATGGTGATGACCATTTGGGTGTCATCAGCATATGAGATTGTTTCAAAACCGCATGACCTGATAAGCCTGGCAAGGGGAGGCACTTGTATGTTGAAGAGTGTAGGGCTCAGAATCGATCCCTATGGCAACCCTTTATCCAGGGCCATGAATTTAGAATGATAAGCATCCGTATGTACACTAGGAGTTTGCTCTGATAAAGTTTTCCACCCATTTCAGAGCTGTAGGAGAGTAGGTTCTGCTTCCTATGGTCACCCCCACTTTTTGCTGTGATTCTCTGGTTTTTCGACTTTAATGTGGCTGTGGGCCTGCTAATCAGACCCACAGCCCAGCTGGTCTCTCTCTAAATTGATACCATGCACTTTAGGTGCATACCAGATTGGTTACTGGGTCACTCTTGTGAGCCCCTGTATAGTGTACCATAGGTACCCAGGGCTTAGGTGTACCCTAGGCCTACCAGGGGGTGCAGCATGTATTATGCCACCCCTGGTTTGCCTTCCAAACTGACACCACAGGTCTGTTCACACAGCCTGGGTAGGGTGGTGTAATCACTCCTTACTTAGATATAGTATACCTATATCTACCTTTACATATAGACACATATACACCTATAAGCCACTCCTATGGTAGGCCTCGACAATCCTGGGGGCAGAGAGCTTGGTTTTATGTGAGCGGGTGCCCTAGCATGAGCTGAGCCCCTCTGCAGCTTTCGGAACCATCTCCTTATAGGTGTTCTATGATATAGCCATACCATATACTCTTAAGTGCATTATAATCCTCGCGGTTAATGTTAACTTTGGTTTGGCTTTATCAAAACAGGTCGTGTAAGGTGTCAAACACTTTGGAATACTACCCCCACCAATTCTGGTGGCGGGGGTAGCATTCCACCCTTCTAGATGGAAAAGACATGTATGTTACTGCTATACCCGGTTAAAGTTAAACAGAGCCTCAGCATTACAAAATGGATGCTGCTGCCACAGACACGAGTCTGACCACCTGGTGCTGAGCGAAACTCCAGCAAGGGCGGCCTGGACAATATGTTTCCTGTCCAGCGAGGTGCCAGCACCTCTCCAGACAGGAGTTATGTGTATTGGGGCAGGGAGACTGCATTCAGTGAATGCATCTAGACACTGCCTGGGGCACACAAGGTGCTCCATGCATAGCCCGGTTCAAACCAGTTGCTGGGGCACTCCAGCCCCAGCTCTGGCGCGAAACTGGACAAAGGGAAAGGGGTGTAACCATCCCCTTCTCAGGTCCACCCATAGGAGGGACCTAGGCAGGTAATCCAGCCCCTTAGCTTAGTATAAGTATAGGAGCTGTGTCCCCAGGACTTTAGATTATCCAGGAACGAAACTTTGATACAGAACTCTTGGACCTTCGACATTCTATTCTGACTAGAAGATGGAAGACATCTCCCTTGTGTTCAAGGAGTGAACCCTGTTCAAACAGGCACCAACAGCAACTTTGCTGGTCTGCAGTTTCAAGGCTCCCGCCGGAACCCGAAGACTCTGCGACTCAAGAACTGACCCGACCCACATCCACAGCAAAGCTGAGACCCGTGGCGGACACGAGAGACGTGGGACCAGACATCTTGGACATCCTGCATTTTGCTACCTGCACTCCTTTTCTGAAGCCTCAGTAAGTTGTGTATTGGGGTACGAGAAGCCCCAGCCCCGAGTATCATTTGACCTTAAGCCCAGGCCCCCACACTCCGTGAGTGTCCTGTGGGCACCCCTTTACATTTGTGCTTGACGCCTCTTCCCGGCTCCTTGCCCGTTGGCTAGTGAGCCCCCTGAAGTCGCCATCTTGAATTTGACTTGCGATCCTGGTTGCTCCAGGCTCACCCCAGCTTCCCTACAAAGCTTCCCTACAAAGGAGAAGCTCCACAGACCTTGTTGGTCTGCAACAGAGCCAATCTCGTCATCCTGCGTGGGTTGCTGTTGCCAAGGCTTGTTGGGTCCAATCCGGATACCGACACCGCAGTCAACTAGATACATCGTGGGACAGCTCGTATTCAGCGCCTGGTCATCGTCGATGCCTCCTGGACCTCGTGGCTGAGGAGACAAACTCTCCTTCTTCACCTTCAAGCACGCGACATCGCCTGGTTCCTTCCTGATCACTGGCTAGTGACCCAGACTCTGTCCCCTCTGTTTTCAGGTACTTCACATCACCGATCCACCCTTGGGTCCAACCCAACACTTTTCCTCTGGTCGCCTGCAGCACTTCGTTGCAGATCTCCATAGAAAACGACGACAAAACCAGACACGAAAAGACACATATGCACCCGGCTTCCCTGGGTGAGGTAACACGAGTACTCTAGTGCTCCCATGGGTCTTGACTCTCGAAGTGTCCTAGTTTAAAAGGGTTCCATCCTAGTCCATCTGGAAGGGTCCTTAAACAGTAACTTTGTAACTTCTTTGTTTCCCATTATAAGTCAATGGTAACTCGCGACTGTGTTTAGACACTGCACGCGTCTCCCATGGGCCTCCTACTTCCTAACCTTTGTTTGTTTAGTGTAGCCCAAGCGATTCTACAGGCTCTAGGCCTGCTGTCTAACCCTCACGTGGTACTTATACCGCTTTCTTAGTATATGGTTAGTGAGGCCCCTAGGGCATAACGTATACTGTGCAACTTATTGTGTATTAACTGTGTGACTTGTATGTGTGTTTACCTCTGACCTCATAAAGAGTGCAGAGGGGTTTTGTTTAGATTAAATACATATATATTTGATATATATCTTGTGTGGTGCCCTTTCATTTGGTATTCAAGGGATTATATATGGTAAAACAACTTGCTTAACTCGCCTACAGAAGTCTTAGCCTAAGACTGCTGGTTCATGCTACCACTAGGATAGCTTTCTATAAGGTTGACTTTACAACCATCATCAATAAGGGTCGATTAGACTGGTGCAAGGTTCCCACTAGAACTAGTGGATATCATATGCCAGGCTAACTTCTCACAAGCCACGACAAGTTAGAAATTACGGCGCCAAGACTCCTTTCACCAGCGGTCCATTTCCCGCGGTCGAGATCGATAGACTCGAAAGAGCAGTGCCTCTAAACACCGTTTTCGAAGGAGCTGAAGCCTTAGCTCGTCATTACATTATCCATTTAAGAACTATTACCCAAATACAGGGCCACATCGCAATTAGGAGACTGGGTTTAATCATCCTTTTGAAAATAACAAAAAACGGAGCGTGTGATGTCTCATTTGAAAGCAAAAAACAAGAAACAAACTCCGACCATTTTAAAGATTGAATATCGGGCTTCAAGCTCTGACCGCGTGCATCTTTTTAAACTGTGAAAACTAAGAGATGCAACTATGGACACAGTGTGATTGTATCACATATTAGGGGTAACTGTATGACCCCCCTGGTCTTGACAGACATTGCACATAGTCTTGAAAAAGGTGGCAAGTATCAAGGAATTCCACCGAAACGCGTCGACGCTTTCCAAAATTTGTATAATTCCTGACTTCCTCATCGTTGTAGATATTTTGATCCTTGCATACATGACATCGATGTGATAACCTAGGAGTCTGAATATACTCTTACCCCCACATGCATCAAACTCCCGTTTTGCGATGCCAAATTTGCGAATTTTACCGAATCGCAAATATGGAATCGCAAAACGGGATGCATCATTGAAAGTGGATAATATTTGCGATTCGGTAAAAATCGCAATTTTTACCGAATCGCAAATATTATGCGAATTCAAATGTGCGATTTCGCATTTCCCATTGATTCCTATGGGCCAAAAGGCCCATAGGAATCAATGGGAATTGCGAATTCGCAAATTGGAATTCGCAAAATGTTGATGCATTTCATGGCTGCAGGGGGGGGTCCAAAGGACCGCCCCCTTGCACCCCTGACATGTTTTTTTAAATGGATGTTTCACACACACATGTCCTAAGGACATGTGTGTCTGTAACATGAAAGTGTTTAAAATGCAAATTTGAGCATTTTAGACATTTTTCGCAAATTACCACGAGGTTCCCCCTCGTGGTAATTTGCACTTGCAATCTTCAAGATCGCAATTTTTTCAATAAATGATGCATTGCATTTAAGGAATCGCAAAATTGCGATTCCTTAAATGCAATCGCATTTTCCAAAATCGCAAAATTAGCGATTTTGGACAAAAAGCAATGATGCATCCCAAAAAGCATTTTTGGAATCGCAAACGGCCGATTTTAAGGAATCGCACCGTTTGCGATTCCAAAAATGCTTGATGCATGTGGGCAATAGTATTTCACAATTTCTCATGTCTTACTGTTTCTGTCTTTTCCTGTGCAAATTATGCGGGTCATAATTGAATGATTTAACCGTTATATATTTGTGTTGATATAGTTTTTTAATTGTATGTCTTATTGATGTGTAAGGTAATACCTCAATGTGAATTTTATTCTTGCATGTATACATAATAAATTGCAACTTTCTTATTTTACCAGTAATTTTATTTGCTTTTGTGTTATTTAGGCCTTGATTGTTTCTGCCATGTTGTATATAGTCTTGTTCAAGGGAATTTCAATTTCTCTAACTTCTCACAAGAGCTTTGCCGCTGACACCAATCTCCGAATTAGAATTGGGTGGGAGATGTTATCAAAAGCAGCTGATAGATCAAGGAGAATTGGCATAACTGAATTCCCTTGGTTTAAACTGAGTCTGATTGTGCCGGTGACCTCCATTAGTGCTGTGTACTGTGTGAGGCACAGAATACTGACTGGGAGTGATCCAACAAAGAGTTGGATTCCGAAAAAAGGCACCAATTGGTGGTTTACCAGTGACTCTTAAACTTTGGCAATGAGAGGGAGCAGTTATATAGGCCTATAGTTTTGCATATCCCTAGGATCCGCCACAAGTGTTTTTAGGTTTCGCCTATTATCATTCGCTTGCGAATGTAATAGGCGAAAATTCAAGGGCTTGATCGACTCGCCAAACCACTGCAGTTTCTTCACAGTGCATGTGAGTCACGTGACCACAAAAGCGGGTCACGTGACCACACAAGCACGCGCATCACGTCACAGACAAAACCCTCTGTTCTAAATGGACGGCAGGATCACAACACAAACGTCTGAAGTGCTTCAGTTCGGGGTTAAGTTCTGTAACTAGGAACGGCCTCGCTAATACCGAGTCAAAGCTTCACTGACTATTCCATAGCATAGTTGTGCGGACTTGAGCTGTCCCTCGCGAGGGCGTGTACGAATTGTGATCAGCATAACAAAGAACCTCGTACCTCTACATTAAATGCAGAGATGCATATAGAGTGTAGCTGCTGTTTTGAATGCTGCTCAGTATAAGCATCCGCTGCCCTGTGTCCACTGTACACAGACAGATATTAGCTGGCACTGGCTCAGTACCCATGAAGATGCGCGGGCGCGCTCATTCAAAACAAGCGAAAAGCATACGGGATACTTCAGTACACACGTATGGGCATGCACGTGCCCGTGTATTAAGCTGCACGTGAAATATCCTCAGTTCAGAGGCGGCGCATGAATCGGTGACATCAATACGCACAGTGCTACGCATGCACGTGTGCCCCATTCACAAAACACACCGTGCTACGCATTCACGTGTGCCCCATTCACAAAACACACCGACTGGAAAGGCGCCGCTGCCCTTACTCGGTCTCGACCTAGGGTGCTCAGTGCAGAGACAGAGCGAGCAACGGCTGCACGCACAATGTGCTCAATACAGGGGCAGAGCGAGGGATGCACGTGCAGTAGATGATGAGAACTCGGACAGTAAGGGATAAGCAGTGGAGCGGCGGCACATGCGTTGCACTGAGGGAAGGGACTCCACAAGCAGTGTCGGCCTTTGCGCAGATAGCGCACTCGGCAGCACCGAATAGTCCTATATTTATGGTGAGGAGAAACAAAACTTCAAGTACTAGAAAGCCAAAAGAAACGTACAACTTTTTTTCCATAATGTTTATACAGCGCAAACTCAGTCGCTTTACATGAGCACCAATTACATCACACAAGGACAGTTTCAGTTAAGCGTGGGTGATTTGCCCAGAATCACGAAAAGTAAACCTGACGCTGGGACTCGAACCTGGTTTCCTAGGTCCGATGCTATAACGCCATATCCACTCACTTAATAAAATACCGGTAATCGATCTACACAGTATTTTTGTATTTACAAAAAGACCATAAATGTGTAAGGTGTTTCACGTTTAGAAAATAATCATTAAAATTTAGTTTTATAGAGGTTCAGCAGCTCCAACAAAGACCCTCCTGCCCGCTGTCCTGTCTCTTCTGCCTCAGATGTCTGCGCTCTCGTCCAACATTTTCTTCCTTGCTGCTTTTACTAAGTAAACTTTGTCATGGAAGGGAGCTGGAGGCTATTTTATTCAAGACAGGTCTTGGCTGATGACACAAACTTTGCTACTCCCCAGTTTTCACGTGAATCACGCTCAACTAAGCTTCTTCGTGACGTGACAGTGCTTAACTGTAGACGAGAAGGGGTAGAGGGTGTATCTTAAGGAGATGGGATGCGAGGGGATTTCAATGAGGTGTCTGAAGCATGTACCAGAAACAAGCACTGGCGTTGCCAATAGGTTTCGCATTTGCAAAGTTGGAGCTATTGGTTTTGTAAATGACATTTTATATTTATATATTGTTATTGACAATGCCAATAACGATATATAAATATAAAATGTCATTTACAAAACCAATAGCTCCAACTTTCCAAATGCGAAACCTATTGGCAACGCCAGTGCTTGTTTAGAATGGGTCTGATCTGTGCAGTTTTCCATTTTGATGGAAGAGCTGCCAACTTAAACGAGAGATTGCATAGATCTGTGATGGGGCAAGAAGTATTGGAGCCAGAGTGGTAATGACATGAGTGGGGCGGGATCCAACAGGGACCCAGATTTATCCTGTTTAATCTATCCAAAACCTGATCTGGGGCAGGCAGAATTAAAGAGCTCCAAGGTGGAGGACTGGGAGTTACCACAAACTTCAGAGGAAGCTAGATTTGTCAGTGCCACATTATTTGAAAGAGATACATAGATATTATTAATCTTTTGTTCAAATGCGCTGCCAGATGCAAAGCGTATGAGATGCTGGGATGGTAGAACTACAGGTGGTTGGATTAAGGAATTCTTTTAGAATATTAAAAAAAGCTATTTTAAAGGATTTTTTTTTGCATAATTGATTCTGTCTACTATGTGAGTCCTTCTTGCGATGTTGTATATTTTAGGTATTTTCGTAATGCCATTTTATAGATGAGTTTATCTTCAGCTAATTTGGACTTTCTCCATTTGCGCTCATGTTTCCTACATATAGATTATTCCTTTTTTAAGGATTCAGTATACCAAGGAGCAGGAGGGTTTTGGTTTTGATTTTACAAAATTTCAGGGAGCGATGATGTCTAAGGCCTGCGTAAAGGAGTCCTCAAAATCCTTTAATGTGAAATCCATATCTTCATTGTACCTCAGAGAGGGAGTAAACACGGGTCAAAAGTGCAAGGAACTACCTTTCTCCAGGATCTGCTAAGTTTAAATCCATTGGAAGAGCCAGCATAGAATTTATGAAATGCTAAATGAAAGTTTAGAGAGAAGTGGTCAGTCCACACCTGGGCAAATGGGGGGGGGGGGGGGATCACTAAGTCTGGGCCATTGGTAAACACTACGTCCAAGGTATGTCCAGCGATTTGGGTGGGACCAATTACCTTTTGATAGAGGTCAAGGGATTCTAGATCTGCCAGAAGACCGAATTAACTTGATTATTCACATGATAGTGGAAGTCCCCTAAGAGCAGAAACGTGTCTGCTGCTAATATATGGGGGGGGGGGGGGCAAACCCTTCCATAAGCATAGCACTGAAATTTTTCTTTTCGCCAGGAGGGCGATAGACTAAGGCCCCCTTCCAGGTTAAATCTGAGATGGTTTCAAGTTGAAAGAATCATTTCCAACCAAGTAGTGGGGCAGGAGCCCAAGCATTTAATCTTTAATGGGCTACGTACAACTATGGGCTACGTACAACTATGGCCACTAGTCCCCCCATTCTTAACTGCCTATCAAGTCTAGTTAAATAATAATCATCAGGGAATGCTACTGGAATAGATGGAGAGGCAGTTGAGTGCAACCATGTTTCAGTGATAAAGCACAAAACAGGATAGGTAACGTCTAAAAGATCCCAGAACTCCGAAGCATGCTTCGGAATATAACAAGCATTGAGATATAAGCTGTGCAACTGATAGTAGGAACAACTAGAAGTACGAAAGGAAATCCTATTTTTAACGATTGAAGGGCTAAGTCCTGTGGTGCATAGTGACTCAGACTTAGTCTGAGAGAGGGAAGGAGCACAGGAGATGTTGCAGTGCCATGGACCTTCCTCATCCAGTGGAAGTAATATCCCTCTACAAGGGGTACTAAAATTTAGATTCCTTATCAAAGTGATCTCAGACCTGGTATTGGATAAGTGGCCCATAGTTTACCCAGTAGAAAGATGCAGCCTTTCTGGTGGCTGGCAGCTGGTGCTGGCCGGCGCAGATGGGTTCGTCTTTGGCACGCAAGGGGCACACCCACTGCGCGTTCGCATCAGGGCTTCACTTAAATAACTATGTGAAAGCCCTGGAAAGAAGTAAGTTGGAAACTAGACCAGCGACTGCCCAAGATGGTGGCAGCCGAAAACTCAGATAATAGATTGACTGGTGCTTCTTTGCTCCAACAGCACAAGTTGAGGCAGAAGAGAGAGCAGCACCGTGTCATATTATCATTTTTAAAAGCCGCAGATAAAAATAGTGCCAAATGAAATGAGGTGATAAGAAAAAATAATTAAAAGTCCCTCTAAGGCTATTTTCATATGGAATAGTGTGCAATCATACCCTGCATCCGTTGCAGAAAACTGCCCAGTGTGGAGAGAACAAGACTGGTCAGCCAGAGACCAAGTTCAGCAGAAGCTTCCGACCATTAACAGATCAGAGATGCAGTCTGCTGAGACCAGGAGCGACAAACCGCTCTTTGGTACAATAAGCATGCTTTCTTGTGTTCAGCCTGAAACAGGCTTGGCTTATCTTTCACCAATGCCTGATGAACATAAGAAGTACATATGCTTATGGCCTACATCACTGTTTCTTGAGATGTCAGTGAGCCTGCACACCTTGCATTCCCGGCTCATTCCTTCAAGTGACGGGAAAATGTGTGGCCTGTCTGTACCAATCTTCATGCACAGTATAATATCTTAAGTTACAGAGGATTTGACGTGTTATGGCCCGTGTTCTCCAACCTTCGTGTATTTCATCATTTCTTCAAGTGGCTGACTAATGGGCAAGACCCAGATGCCTCAACTCATGTACACAACGCTTTTTAACAGACTACTGATCATGAAAGGCTAACATGCTCACCCTTCCACAACCAGCAGAGAGGACGAGACTGGCCATTCTTTCACTTTCTTGGTGGGATGCAGGCTGTGGGTTTACTTTCTGTGCTTTGTAGGCTGCCATTACCCAACCATGGTAGTTAGCAAAACCTTCTGTAGCGTGGAGCTGGTTTGAAAGCCTTGGTTTACGGGCTCTCAACTTAATGGATGGGCTTATGTAATTTACAAGACTCTTGCAACCTCCAGTGGCTGTGGAACCACGGTCTGTATTGTGGTCCCCTGTGTTTGGCAATAACCACCCCTGCAGCAACAGATAATGGTAACAAATTGTTTTAACTCGAACACTTGCATGGAGGTGCTGTGCTCGGCAATGGGTTGTAACTATCACATAAATAAAACCCCTCTCCATGCTCACCAGTCTGGAAACCAATCGATTATTTTATAATCTTACCTCTAGATTAACTAATGATATGCTGCCAGAAGGTACTGTTAATGCAAAAAAACAAAAAAAGTTCTGCAAGGACTTGATATATTTCCTTAAGAGAATAAAACTTCTTGCACAATCGATGTTTAACCTGATCTAGATGTTCTACCTCAAACCATTCTCCAGGAATAAGCCTTGACGTTTTGAGCTGCTACACTCAGATAGTCCAAGCCTAAAAAGGAGGTGGCATTTCAGTGTGCTCAAAGTGGTAGCTGGATTCTGCATTTCCAGGCGCAAAAACAATGCTGGATACAAAGATTGTTTATCTCCTGGAGTTGTCCAGGCCACACAGAACTAGCAAGACAAAAGTGCTGTGATTTGAAATGCCTGTTAGAAAAGTTGTGAAATTCTGTGCCGTGCTATAATGGTGATGTTCTCCAATAGGAAGGCCTTTAACGTGGAAAGGCAGAGTCTAAAATGAATTTTAGGGAGAGTATCGTGCTCCCTGCATATTAGGGTTTTCTGATGCGAGGACCCAAGGCATTGGAATTCATTGGTGTCCTGCGGAAGTCTGATGACTTGTGGATCTCCGTCCTGAGTGAGGTCCTCATCTTTGTGATGGGTGTCACTTTTTTAAAAAACATTTTCCCCATTATTCCAGCCAAAGTAATACTTAGGTGACATACTTCATATCTCTGGGGAAAAAAACCTGCTACTAATGAATTGCTTGAGAAAACAAAATAAGGCTCATTAAACCCTGTATCTCAAAAAGGTTCGCCAGTGGGGGCCAGGGTGCTTGGAATTTTATGGACTCTCGGTCATCCAACATCTAGGACATACACTGTTCTTCCCCACATTTAGACAAATTCTTAATTTCACAAACAGGCTTGAAATCATTTAATTTTTATTTATAAAGTTTTGTATAGCACGAACGTAACCCTTACGGTATCAGAACGCTTCACAATATTTGGTAAGAGGGATACAGTACTGGGAAGCAAAACATGTGTTACATAATTATGCAAGGCGCGTGCAAGACTCCTGTAGGTATCGGAACTCTTCACATAAGGGTAGGGCGGATACAGTAATGGGTGAGGAACATTCGAGCATATGAATGTACAACACATGCTAACAATGTTATTCCCAGGTATATAACCATGTCAAAAGTCAATCAAGAGGACAGAATAGAGGGCAGTAACGGTGTCTTGGAGCCAAGGCCTATTAGGGCAGGAGCTTGAGCATTAGGATGTTGTTCACTTCATTTTTGAAGGAAGCAGTTAAGGAAATTGTACAGATTTCCGGAGGAAGAGAGTCCCATATCTTAGGGGCAATGCCAGAGAAGGCTCGGTTACTCGATCTCTTTTTGTGGAAAATCTGTGGTTTCAGGAGCATTGTACTTGCACTTCGTGACGCTCTGCAGACCTCCGATAGTTCTAGTTTAGATAGAAGGGGTCTTGAAATGAAAGGCTTTGCACGTCATGGAGGCAATTTTTAACTGTATTCTGGCCTCGTATGGTTACCAGTTTAGGGATTTTAGGGCTGGGTATATGTGTTTTTTTTTTGTCCCATGAATCAATCTAGCTGTCGCATTAAGGGAAGTCTCTGTTTGGGTAGACCGCATTGTGTGGAACTACCGTAGTCTAGTCTTGGCAAAACTAGAGCTTGTAAAGCCAGTTTGAATTCTTTCTGTAGAAGGAATGGTTTGAGAATCCTTAGTATACTCAACTGATGTTTAGCTCCCTTGGTTGCATTGTTGATATGGTTCTTCATATTCAAGTGCATGTCTATCGTGATTCTGAGGAATTTAGCTGAATCAATAATGTGTGGGGGAACAGTTGAAGGCTGTGAGGTATTTCATCCAAAGGTCAACCTTGGGAATGTGATTAGGGGGAGCGATGAGAAGGATTTCAGTTTTTGATGTGTTGAGCTTGAGGTGAGCCAGTTCATCAGGACTGAGTTGAGTGAGATGTCTACTAGGGAGGTGATTTTCAGATAAAGTGGAGTGTCATCCGCATACATATGAAAAAGAATGTTCACGAAGTTCAAGGCTTTTGCTAACGGTTCCAAGAGTAAATTGAAGAGTAGGGTGACAGGGCGGACCCCAGTGATACCCCCATAGTTACTGTATGAGGCTGAGAAAGAGATTGATTCATCTTGATTCTTTGGGATCTGTTTTGAAGGAAGGAAGTGAACCAATTCAATACTGAACCTGATAAACCCACCCTGTGTTCTAGTGTAGATAGTAGTTTGATATGGTTCACTGTGTCCAAGGAGGATCAATTCGCAAGAATCATTATGGTCTAGGAACTTCAAAATATCACCCATGATGTGCACGAGTGCAGATTCGGTACTGTGCCCTCTACTGAAACCAGATTGATGATGATTCAACTATTGGAAATTCTCGATGTGTGAGCAGAGTTGAATTAGCAGGCATTTTTCAAGATGTTTTGCCAGAGTGGGGATGCTGGAAATGGGATGGAAGTTGTTCAGATCGGAGCGGTCAGCGTTAGGCTTTTTTAGAATGGGGGATATCTGTGCCGCTTTTAGACAGTGTGAGATCATGCCTCGCACAAGTGGACCATAAGGGGAGGATTGAGGCTTTTATTTCCTTGAAAATGGGAGGTGGAAGAGGGTCGCTGAAGTGGTTTGACGGATTGATTGCAAGAAGAGTGTTGTAAATGTCACTTTCGCTGAGGTGAGTAAAGGTGTGCCAAGATGCATTGTTCTAGAGGCTTAAACTAGGGAGGATGAGTGGCTCTTGGTTGGTAAGTAGGGCCATGGTTTCATATATTGAGAGAAGAGCCCTCTTTGATTCAATGTCTATATTAATGTTTAGTTTTCTGGGAGAAGGCAGCGGCTAAATCGTCACACGTAGGAGAGACGTCACCAAGGTCATGGCGGTTGGGTGCCTTGACCGATTGTTGTTTGAGTTCAAAATGTTTAAGGCGCTTTTTAGCTTGATTAAGTTGAGATCTGAAGAAGTCGGCTTTTGCAGACTTAATTTTTTTGTTTTAAGAATTCCTGATAGCTCTAAAATGTTCTGTGGATGGTATGGATCTCCATGATCTTTCAGCCGCCTTCAGGTTACGGCATTCCGAGTTTAGGTTGGAGTTGAAGCACAAGTTACTACTTGTGTAATGATATATCTGTAAGAGACATTAGTTCGTGATAGATTCCTTATCTTAGAATATCCCCAGGCGTCAGACTGGATCCGGAAAGTTTTGCTTAGCAGTACCCCTGCCCGTCAGTAGGTGGCGTCCTGCGGCTCCCCGTCCGTCACTGGCGTCATCAGCGCCGAGATGACGTCACAAGGGTACTTATGCGCCAGCCATGCGCTGACGTCAGTTCTGTACACGACTTTCCGTGCCAGGAACGCAGAGCCATGCAAGACACAGACCATTGGTGCATAAAACTAGGGCCCTAAAAGGGGATGACCTTAACCCTAGTAATCAGTTCGCAGAGCGGGGAGGAAGGGTGGGGCGGTAAGGAATCTATCGCTAACTAATGTCTCTTACAGATATACTGTTACACAAGTAGTAACTTGTGCATCTGAAATAGACACTTTAGTGATAGATTCCTTATCTTAGAATAGATACCCCAGCAATACCAACTCCGGCGCTGGGTCTGCGAACTAGATTACACCAGAAAGTCACGCAGCACAGAACGGCCAAAGAAGCCGTCTCTCCGGACCCGACTATCAAGGCAGTAGTGCTTGGTGCAGCGAGGCCAACGTAGCTGCCTGACAAATGTCCTGCAAGGGAACGCTGCATCCCAAGGCAGTAGTGGCTGCAGTTGCCTTGGTAGAATGGGCACGCAGCCCCACAAGAGGCTCCTTCTTGGCCAAGGAGTAACATACTTTGATGCACAGAACGACCCACCGGGAGATGGTCCTTTGTGCATGGCCCGACCTTTTTTGGCACTCACGTGGCCGACAAAGAGTTTATCATCCACCCGGAACTGCTGTGTGACTGCTGCAGATAGAATGCGCGGTACAAAAGGGGGTGGCGATGGACGGAGAATCTGAATCAATCAAACACTAACACCCAGTCCAAAGATCTGGGTTTAATCCATCACCGTTCTTTAGCCACAAATGGGGGTGGGGTCGCACACTACTCACACACTGGCGGTGTCGCCCCTAAGGACTCTGGTCAATGTAGTAACGTGTTCGCGATGCATCCTCTTTCAATCTTCTATCTTCGCTGTCTTCGCCATCCCTGGACACGTGTTTCGGGGTATCACCCCTCATCAGCAGGGATAGGCAGTGTTCTGGGGTTGCCGATGGCTGCCAAGCTCCCTTGAGCTCTTGGCTGACGAGCCTGGGATCCCGCACCTACGTGCCCGAGTGGTACTATACCTGGCAGATATTGGCAGCCATCGGCAACCCCAGAACACGGCCTATCCCTGCTGATGAGGGGTAATACCCCGAAACACGTGTCCAGGGATGGCAAAGACAGCGGAAGATCGAAAGACGATGCATCGCTAACACGTAACTACACTAACCAGAGTCCTTAGGGGCGACACCGCCGATGTGTAAGTAGTGTGAGACCCCACCCCCATTTGTAACTTTAAAGCTCCCTTGATCTCTTGGTTGACGAGCCTGGGATCCCGCACCTACGTGCCCGAGTGGTACGATACCTGGCAGATATTGGCAGCCATCGGCAACCCCAGAACACGGCCTATCCCTGCTGATGAGAGGTAATACCCCGAAACACGTGTCCAGGGATGGCGAAGACAGCGGAAGATCGAAAGACGATGCATCGCTAACACGTAACTACACTAATCAGAGTCCTTAGGGGCGACACCGCCGTTGTGTGAGTAGTGTGCGACCCCACCCCCATTTGTAACTTTAAAGCTCCCTTGAGCTCTTGGCTGACGAGCCTGGGATCCCGCACCTACGCTCCCGAGTGGTACTATACCTGGCAGATATAGGCAGCCATCGGTAACCCCAGAACACGGCCTATCCCTGCTGATGAGGGGTAATACCCCGAAACACGTGTCCAGGGATGGCGAAGACAGCGGAAGATCGAAAGACGATGCATCGCTAACACGTAACTACACTAACCAGAGCCCTTAGGGGCGACACCGCCGGTGTGCGAGTAGTGTGCGACCCCACCCCCATTTGTAACTTTAAAGCTCCCTTGAGCTTTTGGCTGACGAGCCTGGGATCCCGCACCTACGCGCCCGAGTGGTACTATACCTGGCAGATATTGGCAGCCATCGGCAACCCCAGAACACGGCCTATCCCTGCTGATGAGGGGTAATACCATGAGGCACAGGGTCAGACTGATTTGCATATAGCCATGTTTGAACTGGGGTGGCAGAGTGGGCTAAAGAACGGTCTTTTGACTCGGTATGAGTGTTTGATTGATTCAGATGCTCCGTCCATCACCACCCCCTTTTGTACCGCTTTTGGCCGCCATAAGTGTGGCAGGGTATGCTCAGACGTGAGTCCCTTGCTCACTTTGCCACTGGATTCAAGCAAGCCGGGCTGAAGACGGCTGGAATGCCAGTAACCGGTCCTCGGAAGCTTGTTTCCGGTCCAGGGAAGACATGGCTTGGCAGTTCGGGCTGGACTGTTCCCATGAGGCACAGGGTCAGACTGATTTGCATATAGCCATGTCTGAACTGGGGTGGCAGAGTGGGCTAAAGAACGGTGATGGATTAAACCCAGATCTTTTGACTGGGTATGAGTGTTTGATTGATTCAGATGCTCCGTCCATCACCACCCCCTTTTGTGCCGCTTTTGGCCGCCATAAGTGTGGCAGGGTATGCTCAGACGTGAGTCCCTTGTTCACTTTGCCACTGGATTCAAGCAAGCCGGGCTGAAGACGGCTGGAATGCCAGAAACCAGTCCTCGGAAGCTTGTTTCCGGTCCAGGAAAGACATGGCTTGGCAGTTCGGGCTGGACTGTTCCCATGAGGCACAGGGTCAGACTGATTTGCATATAGCCATGTCTGAACTGAGGTGGCAGAGTGGGCTAAAGAACGGTGATGGATTAAACCCAGATCTTTTGACTGGGTATGAGTGTTTGATTGATTCAGATGCTCCGTCCATCACCACCCCCTTTTGTACCGCTTTTGGCCGCCATAAGTGTGGCAGGGTATGCTCAGACGTGAGTCCCTTGCTCACTTTGCCACTGGATTCAAGCAAGCCGGGCTGAAGATGGCTGGAATGCCAGAAACCGGTCCTCGGAAGCTTGTTTCCGGTCCAGGGAAGACATGGCTTGGCAGTTCGGGCTGGACTGTTCCCATGAGGCACAGGGTCAGACTGATTTGCATATAGCCATGTCTGAACTGGGGTGGCAGAGTGGGCTAAAGAACGGTGATGGATTAAACCCAGATCTTTTGACTGGGTAGAAGTGTTTGATTGATTCAGATGCTCCGTCCATCACCACCCCCTTTTGTACCGCAGATAGAATGCGAGCGCACGTTTTGGGTCCAGACGGTGGAGCCTCTCTTCTTCTCTGGAAGGATGCAGAGGCGGAAAGAAGGTGGGCAAAGTGATGGTCTGCCCGATGTGGAAGGGCGTGACAACCTTTGGCAAGAACCACCTTGTTCGGATGAACAGAAAGAAAAGGAGATTTAGAAGAAAGAGCCTGGAGCTCACTCACTTGTCTGGCAGAGGTGATAGCAACCAGGAAAGAAGTCTTTAAGGTGAGAAGACACAAAGGACAGTTATGAAGGGGCTCGAAGGGAGCACACATCAGAAAAGTCAAGACAAGATTTAAGTCCCACTGAGGCATTATGAAGGGCACAGGTGGAAATGTATGCGTAATGCCTATAAGGAAACGGTTAAGAACCGGGGACTTGAAAAGAGAAGGCTGATCTGGAAGCCGTAGAAAGGAAGAGATGACCGAAAGATAACCTTTAATAGTGCCCAGAGCAGAGCCCTGCTGGGCCAAAGTGAGAAGGAACAGAAGAACCTCAGAAAGAGGTGCAGAAAGGGGATCCACAGCCTTTGCTGTGCACCATGCACACAAACCTGTTCCACCTGCAGGCGTATACTGTTTTGGTGGAGGGACGCCTGGCTGCCAGAATGACATCCTAGACTTTGGAAGGAAGATCGAAAGGTGTCAACTGTCGCCGCTCAATCTCCACGCATGGAGGTGTAGGCTGGACAGGTTCGGGTGGAGGACAGTCCCCTGCTGCTGCGACAGAAGATCCTCCCGAAGAGGCAGTCGGATCGGGGGATCGACGCTCATACTAAGTAGCTCGGGATACCATACTCTTCGAGCCCAGACCGGAGCCACAAGAATGACTTGTGCCCGATCACGCCGGATCTTCTTCAGCAGAAGTGGTACAGGCGGAAAAGAGTACAACAGACCGCAACTCCACTCGCCAAGCCGAGCAAGTGCCAACTTGGAAATCCCAACGCGCAGAACTAATGACATTGAGCGTTCTCTTCGGTGGCGAATGGATCTAACCAAGGCACTCCCCATCGCTGAAAGAGACCTTGCGCCACCTCCGAGTTCAGATGCCATTCATGATCCATCAAGCACCGGCGGCTGAGTTTGTCCGCCCTGGCGTTCAGAGAACCTGCCAGGTGTTGAACCACCAAGGTAATGCTTTGTCGTTCCAGCCATGTCCAGAAGTGCAGAGCCTCCTGGCATAGGGTCCAAGACCCCAACCCGCCCAGTTTGTTGCAATTCCACATGGCGGTGGTGTCCGTGAACACCTGCACTACATTTCCCTGGACAGAGGGAAGGAATACCTTCAGTGCAAGTCGGATCGCCCGCAGCTCCAGAAGGTTGATATGGAGCCGGGACTCCGCCGGAGACCAGAGGCCTCTGATCTCTGCCTCTCCCAAGTGACCTCCCCATCCCAGGAGGGACGAATCCGTCACCACTGTGTACTCCGGTGGAGGAGGGAGAGGGATCTGCCACTGACCCAATCGTGATTTGCGAGCCACCACTGCAACTGTCATGCAGTGCCCTCCGAGAACTGAACATGGTCGGACAGGTTGCCCTGATGTTGCGCCCACTGGAACTTCAGGTCCCACTGCAGTGTCCGCATATGCCATCTTGCATGTTGCACTAGCAGCATGCAGGAGGGTATCAGGCCCAGGAGCCGTAGGGTCATCCTGACCGAAACCCAGGATAGAGGCTGAAAGATCGGAATCATAGCCTGAATATCCCGGACTCGCTGCTCGGGAGGATAAACCCTCAACAACGTCGAATCCAGAACCGCTCCGATGAAAGGGAGCTTTTGGGAGGGACTCAGGTGCGACTTTGGCACGTTGATGAAGAACCCCAGCAAGTGCAGGAGGTCGGCGGTAGTCTAAAGGTGGTTGACTGCCTGGGGCGCGCCCGCTTTCAACAACCAGTCGTCGAGGTAGGGGAAGACTGACACCATGGACCTGCGCAGATGAGCTGCGACCACCGCCATCACCTTCGTCAACACCCAAGGTGCGCTGGTAAGGCCGAAGGGGAGCACGGCAAACTGAAAATGCTCCTGGCCCACCATGAACCGTAGGTAACGAATGTGGGCCGGCAGGACAGGAATGTGAAAATAAGCATCCTGCAAGTCCAATGCTACCATCCAGTCTCCAGGGTCAAGGGCAGCCCAGGCCTGAGCCAAAGTCAACATCTTGAACTTTTCCTTCCGGAGGAACCGATTGATGTACCGGAGTTCCAAGATAGGGTGCAGACCCCCTTGTCCTTCTTGGAGACCAGAAAGTAGTGGGAATAACAACCACTCCCCACTTCCGGGCCCAGCAAGCACTCAATGGCGCCCTTGGCCAAGAGGGCTGTGACCTCCTGTCGTAGAAGAGCCAAACGATCGCCCAACAAGCGGTGAAACTGAGGTGGCATGGCCGGAGGGGAGTAACCCTGGCATATCATCTGCAGCACCCATTTGTCCGATGTAACTTCTCGCCAGTGGTGGAGGTGGTGGCGGACCCTGCCACCCACCAGCGTGGGGTGCTCCCTGACGCTCTGATTATGAAGGCTTAGATGTGGAAGCAGCGGGGGCAGAGGTAGACTGACCCGCACGCTGGTTCCCAGACCCGCCCCTGAAAAAGCCACGGCTCCGCTAAGGCTAGTTCTGCACAGGCTTGCTGGAGGAGCGCGCCTTAGTGCCTCTGCCCTGGCCACGAAAGGAACAGAAGCCAGGAGTGGCAGGGGTCTTTGTGGAAAGGCCCAAGAACTTGGCCGCGGCCCTTGAGTCCTTAAATCACTCTAAACGCACTGCCGGCCTTATCGCCAAAGAGTCGGGAGCCATCAAAGGGCATGTCCATGAGCAAGCCCTGAACATCGGGCGGGAACCCGGTTGAAAACAATCAGGCGTGGCACCGCAACCCCACAATTGTGAAAATTGCTCTGCCCAACATATCAGCGGTGTCCAAACCACACCTGATGGCAAACTTAGCCGCATCCTTCCCTCAACAATCGCTTGGGAAAGGACAGCCTGGACCTCCTCAGAACACTGAGGCAAGACCTGAGCCACGGAATCCCACCCTGCGTGGGAGTAAGGGCCCAACAAACAGGCGGTGTTAACCGACCGCAGCCCCAAGCTGGCCGAGGAGAACAACCTCTTGCCAAATTGTTCCAGCATTTTAGAGTCCTTATCCGATGGAGCTGTGGGAAAGGCACTCTGCGACGTTGAGACCTGAATGACCAGGCTCTCAGGCGTAGGGTGAGTGGTCAGGAAGGCGAGATCACCCGGCGCCTGGCGACGTTTTTATCCACCGGCGCCCCTGTGGCCGGCCTCAACCAAGTGCCCAGAAGGACTTTGGTAAGGCCCTCATTGAAAGGAAGCAGCGGCTCCGACGATGTAGACGCCGTTTGGAGCACCTCTGTGAGGAGCACCTCTGTGAGGAGGTTGGCTTGGAGGCCACTGTAGGGAGGTCGAGATTAAGAGCCTCTGCAGCCCGATGCAGCACCAGGGTGTAGGAAGCACCTTCCTCCATAGCAGGCGGAGGAGAGGCAAACTCCGGGTCAGAAGAAACGTCAAGTTCTCCCACGTCTTCCAGGTCACCCATCGAATCTTGCTCTGAGTCACATTGCCGGGCAAGGGCGTCCTCGGATCCGTCCCTGTCGTCTTCAGCCTCCGGCATGTAGGTGGCTGGTCGAGGCAGCAGAGCCGGCGTCGGAGATGGGACGAACAGCGCCAGGAATGGCGCCGAAAACAGCGCAGGTCGGGGCCGGCACCTAATTTGGGTCCCAGTCCAGAATAAAATGGTCCGGGAACCAGGGCAGAGGTGGGATAAACGGCACCCAGTGCGGCGCTGGGGGTGGAACCGAGGGCGGGGCCGGGGGCGCTGCACCTCGTGGCGCAGGATCCTGTGGTGCCGGAGCCAGTGGCGGAGCAGCCAGACCAGTAGGATCTGGACACGGGTCCGTGGGGCCCAAAGGCGCGCAGGCGGTAGCCGGGGGCCTAAAAAGGTGGTCCATGGCAGCAAGAAACTCTTGCATCTGTTCGGGAGTCGCCGACGGACCCGAGTATAGCGGGTAGGCCGTGGGACTCCCCGGCTTCAGAGGAGCAGCAGGGGCGGAGTCCCTGTCCCCCTCGTCTACCTTCGGGGAGCAACGGGGGAACAGAGGAGAGCGAACACGCTTCTTCAACTTCTTTTTATGGCGTCGCTTACTGGAATCCGAGGGTGAAGACTTAGAGCCCGAAGAGCGACGGCTCCGGTCCCAGGAACGACCCCTAGAACTGGAGCGACAGTGAGAGGAATGCTGGACCTCCAGCAATTTCCAACGCCGCTCCCGCAAGGCCTTCGGGGCAATGGCACGACAGTCTCGGCAGTCCCGGGAGTCGTGGTCGGTCTCCAGGCAGTAGAGGCACACATCGTGTGGGTCCGCCACCGACATGTTACAGCGGTACGACCCACAAGACTTGAAGCCGGGCATCCCTACGTGCACCAGGAGAAAAAAGTGAGGAGACAAAAGAGTAGTCAAAAAGTGACTAAGGTACGTGCTCAATCCGGATCTGCGCTTGCTGGCGCGGAGAAAGAAAGAACTCATGTCAGCGTGCATGGGTGGCGCCTAAGTACCCTCCGTGACATCATCTCGGCACTGACGACGCCAGTGACTGATGCAGAGCCGCAGGACGCCACCTACTGACGCGCAGGGGTACTGCTAAGCAAAACTTTCCGGATCCAGTTTGACGCCTGGGGATATTCAAAGGTAAGGAATCTATCACCAACATGTCTCTTTCAGATCCAAGGTTTGGAAATTTTGTGGGAGACACTTTTATGTTGTAAAGGGGCTAAATCATCCATGACACCAGAAATAGAAGAATTATAAAAAATCAGTGAGGATATGAACGTCCTTCAAGTCTGCTAGGGAAGACAAGGCATTTTTGTAAGGGGTAGCTAGTTCTTCAGAGGTCCCATTTCCATTGCTTCGTTTTCATGGGCTGGACCCGGTTTACCGACACCTTCCTGTTGATGAAGAGGATGCAGTAGTGGTCGGACCAATCGCATGGGGTAAAGGAGTCCAGTGTGTTGGTGTTATCTTTGGCTATTATGAGGTCCAGAGTTTCATCCTTGTTGTGAGTTTTGCTATCACAGAATTGTGTCAGTTCTTGATCCAAAAGGAATGATTTGAGAAAATATACTATGTGATCATTAGGGTTAGACCAGTGTAGGTTAAAATCTCCCAGGAAATTTGGGACACGAGAGGGTCGTTATTGGAAGGGTTGATTTCCATTAAGTGCTCAATGAAGGGCAGATTGTCTCTCGGGGTGGTGGAATGAATGTAATTTGCAGACCGGGCACGTTTTGCATGATATGGTGATGCATCGATATTCACAGGAGAACGGAGTGGGGGTTTCTGATTGTGAGACCAAGAGTGTGTTTCTGTGTATACAGGTTATTCCTCCACCCTGTTTTCAAGAATCTGTCCATACAAATTATGTCATACTTAGGTGGGACTAGAAGGTCAAGGGTAGGGGATAAAAGAGCAATTTAGCCAGGCTCCTGTGAGGACAATGATATCCAGTTTGTTAGTCAGGATGAGATCATAGAAATTGGTGGCGTGTTTACTAGCTGATCTGCAGTTGAGAAGTACGCATTTCAGTTGGTCAGTCAACTGAGGAGTAGGAGTCTGGAGGATAAGAACCCGTTTGAGGTTTTTGCTAATAATCCATCTGGATGTCTATGTATCCATCGGAACAGTCCTTCATGGTGGCAGTGACCCTAACAGCCAATCAGTCTGCCTCCTCAGACCTCTGTGTTAATATGAAAGGTTTGCCCGATTCTTGGCTGGGAACTTAATACTTACCATAACGGATACATTTCAAGTAAAAGTAAAACCACTGCAGTGCGTGCCGTTGAAGAGGAAGGTGACCCGGGGATGGGGCATAGGGTGCCACTGCCGTTTTGGTGTGACTACCCCACTCCTCAATCTGCCTCACTGTTATTCCCCATCCTTCACAGGAAATGGGGCATCTGGAGTTATAATTTATAACCGCTTAAAATTGCAACAGTATCCACTAATCTGCACTCTACAACGCATCCTACCCATGACTTTTAACAACCGTAGACTACAATGTCGCTGGATGTGGATAATTCAAAGGCATTGAGCAAGAGAGGTCTATACCGCCCATGATGCAGAGTCATATTGAGAAATTTAACTTTTAAAATATACATTTTTGCAGACAAATAAAATGTTCATAATTTGCAAATAGGCTAGCATACAGTTAGTTTAACAGACATTGGGCTTTTGTTCTACAAATATTATGAAGATGAATGTCTTGGAGAAACATTAAGGGATTTTCTTTACATGAAGACAACCCATACAGGAGAATCCATAACTTACCAAGTGAGCTCTCCTGTACAAGGAAAACTACATTATGTATTCACAAATAAAGCACGCAGAGTTCAACAAGTAATGCAGATTAGAATTGTTTTTAATTTCCAGTTCTAGAGCACAGCAACAGGGGAACAGAATAGTGCAAAAATAATTTTTCTGTTACAAAAGGACTCATTATAAAAAGTAACCAATATAAAAAGACATTGATTTTTGTCCAGCAAATACAGCTTGTGTAGTTCAACACAGTATCCACATTCTCTCTGCAATGGATCCAAATGCTGGTATGAATGACTTGCATACAATTCTCTTTTGAAATGCTGCTTCAGCTAAAGAAAACAGAATGTTGCCCAGGCTTAGAACAACAATATTGGTCTATGAGGATCTTTAATATTGGTCAGACCCAATTGGGTCTCAATAACATGTTTGATCCACCTGGAAAGCAATGGATTGAAAGCCTTTGAACAACTCAAGTTACGCAAACGGTTGTGCGTAGAAGGGCACAGCCTTGTAATGGTAACTACTAACTATTGGAGGCCTTTGAGGCCAGAATTGGACTTGTCTTTTTGTTAGTAGTTTTATTGTAAATAGTCTGTGATGTCACATTTTGTATATGTAGCTATATGGCACCCTGACAAAGTGCTAAATGGTGTATATGGCTAAGGGCAGCTTACTTCAAAACTCATTCCCCAGCATTTAAAAGAATGTATATAAACGCCCAGCAGAAAGAGATGATATACTTTTATATGTATATATATATGTAGTGTAGTACATGAACACTTGATATACATGTATATGCTTAACCTTCCCTTAACACTGGTCCTGCCTTCATTTTAGGATACAGTTGTTCTTTATAAAGTAAGACTTAGCTTCTGCTGCAACATTCAAAAGTTTTTTTTAAAAAGGACAGGGATAGCAAACAAACAGGATTGTTACCTAAAATACTACAGATCAATCACAGGCTTAAACATTCAATCTCTGCATGCAGTTCTCACGTGAAATATTTGTACCACTAAAGCACGTTGGCACAGTGTGTCTTTGTAATAAAGGTTATTACAAGTCAATGCATGCAAAGATCCTTGCACATTCTCTACTGACATCAGTTCCCAGGTTTTCAAGAAAAGCCTGGGAACTGGAAGAAGGCATTCTTACAACATTCCTAAGTGCAATGAGACTTGCATCCTGATTTAGAAAACAAATCAGTGGAGATGAAGAATTACAAGTTATAGATGGTAGGTAACGTCCCGGTGCTTCTAACGGACGGGGACTTCAATGGACAACACATGGGCACTTCTTGTGCTGGTAATTCACCACCAGGTATTTAAGTTCCAGGACAGACATGTCCTTATATATAGGGGAGGGAACAGAAGTGTACTTCTCCCACCTATCCCATAAGGTGTCCGTTTTAAGCACTAGGACAATCCAGCATATAAAAGAGTAAAAAGCACACAATCACAGAGGACTTAAGCTGTGATGACACCTCTGGAATACTAAAAATATATGAACTCAATGTACAAAAAAAATGAGCATGAAACGTGTACAAAAACTTTGCAAAAAATATGACTTTTGAAACTCCAGAAGCACCACACTATTGTTCAAAAGTTTATAACAAATATCTCCTACAATACTGCCGAGCACTGCTCAGATGAGTAACGTTCCGCCTATCATTCTTCACACAGGACACAAGTATTTAAATTACTAAAAATAAAGCAAACCCTGTACATGTGACATGCTAATATGTGGACAGTGCCTAACATGGATAGACTTTGATCCCGCGGCTGAGACAAACATCCGCATTTGTCGAAGGGGCCTTATTTGATGGATCAGCAGTGCAGATTAAAATACAAATATGTGGCTTTCATAAGCTTTTTTTGGCGTAAACTAGAAGATGTCTGCATTGCAATAAAAACTGACAGACATGTGGTGCATCATACAATAAAAGGAAAATATGATACATTAAAGAGTAACCACAGACAGACAAATATAATTTACAGTACATTAGTGCATATTTACAACATGTACAACTAAAGCTGCCTTAGTTTCTGGTCAACAGGTATACGGTATTATTTAAATATTTTGTTTTCTGAACCATGTGTATAGGAACAACATACTCAATATGTTAAAAGAAAAAAAAAATGCAAATTTGAACTGTGTATTCCGATAGAGACAATGATTTCAAATTGCTCAAGAGAGATCAGTGGTATACCATAGTGGGTGTTAACTCAGTAATGCAAATGTATCATTTATACACTTACTTTCTATAAAATAAAACAAGACCTCTCAGAAAAAGTTCAACAAAAGCTTCCACCTGATGGATCCCAAGATCTGTGGGCATTAATAATTGGACTGTGTTTGGCTCAATAAATAAGGATACAGATGTCAATTCACCAGTGTCTAAGGGGCATGGACTTTACACGCCATAATTCAAGAAACAACATTACACGACATTTCACCTCAATTACATCTTAACAATTGGCATGGTACAGCTTTTGACCATGATGGACTCATAGGGGAGATGGTACATAAATTACATTTTTAAGAATAAAACTGATGAAGAACGCTGAAAAGAAGTGGAACACAGGGATTGATGTTACAATTATTGAGTGCACTCTATGTTTAAGGGCCCGGGCATCAGTAACTCATCCATAGAATCCTTTGCCATCAGTTTCTTGCACGTTGCACAACTGGCCTCATCTTACTTTCAAGGGTTCTAGATTGTCAAGCAATAGCTTCCTACCAAAGTCAGTCTGACTGGGAGGCTCCATAATTGTTGTAGAAGAAGCTAAGGAAGCTCAGGCTTTTGACGTCGCCTTGAACGGTACCCAGAACCAATAGCATGGTTATGGCTTTCTTTACACTTTTAGTCTGTTGAGGACCTAATGAGAGCAAGGTGCATGGTAAGAGTCTCAGCTCTTTCTGGAAGAGTGAGTACCATTGGAATAAGAGTGAAAGCATGAACCCTGAAATTCCAATGGCTTAATTTAAATACAGGAAGTGTTCCAAACCAAGAGGGAATGCACAATATACAGGGACAAAAACGATGACATGTTTTTTTTTTTAATTTTAATACATGGCAAAGGAAAATTATGGAAATCGAGTCAAAATGATTCAGTGGGTAGCTAGACACCTTAACTTAAGCTGCCCAGAAGTTAAACATCACCAATGAAGACTTGTGATCTTTCATAAGTCCATGGCTCAGTGATTTATCTGCCAGTGATTGAAAACTACAACATAAAGCGGAAATTTGTGGGTGGAAAGGCACTATTCAGAATCGACTTACTTCAAGCGTGTTTTAAGAATTTGAGAGAGTGCCATATGACAAGGAGGCACAAAAACAAGTCCCAAGGAGCAATGCATGTATGGTTTAATCAGTAATAGTTGGGCTCTTACCAACTAATAAAAACAAGACCAATGTTTAGCTACAATGAGCTTGACATAAAAAAAAATATGATTATTCAAATAAGCAATGATTCTACTATATATGGTTATGAGGGGGCTTGGTGCCTCAGGCATACTTGTTTGCTGTACAATCTGATGCCTATATTTCCTAAGATGTTTAGAGGGTCTGAATCACAGAGCGTTTTGTGCACCTCTTCAACAAACGAACACAAATACATGCATTTGACACAGCATATCTCAATCCTGACTCGCGAAATAATTATTGGTGAAATTGCAGCCTTGCACTTGTTGAAAACTAGGACTATCACAGGTTTCCAGGACTATGTCAGAAATTCTTTCAGATTTCCATAAAAATTGGAAATGGGTTGCAAATGCTCGCATTATGATCCAAGCATAAATCTCTGACGTTTCTTCCCAACCTTTTGTGAATTTGGCCCAAGGTGAAAAATAATGCTGGTATTTGAAGTAACATGGAAGCATCCAAATTAAGCTGCATTAAAAAGAAGACCCAAGGCATAATGGAGCCAACCCCCCAGCTATAGAGGTGACAATCTCCAATATATTTTCCTTTCAATTTAAATAATGTTTCTATGTGCGAGCCTATGTAGTCAACCCCAAGTGAATGGCTGGGTACTTGGTGGTTTCTGTATCACTTGCAATTTTTCGACCATACATCTTTGACTGTCAAAGTGCTAACATGATGGATCCTCACCAGACTGCTAAGGTAGTGGACAACGCTACCCATGCCCATATATCTTCAATACATGTCACACATTCCATTTCTTAGAATCACCGAGCTACAAATGGCAAGGGGTGGGAATGTGTTCTTTTTGGCCTTGTATTCTAGTACTACAAATTTCAAGAAACTGGAAAAATGTGGTTGTAGTTAAAACAATCATTCCCCTTCTAGATATTTGAAGTTCCCTCTGTAAACTGCACATAATGCAATTGATGTGCTCTGAATCTGGACGAGAATACAAAATAGTGTCATTTTTGGGTATAGCACCCACGAGAAAAGGTATCTAACAGTTGTTTGATAAAATGACACCAAATGGCCTTGTGTACCCTTGCTTATCCACAATGAATCTGTTAATGATAAATTAGAATTCACATAGTATTACATCTCAGATTTTCCCGACAAATCTGTAAATAGTAAAATAGCCTTCATATAGTATAATGTCCTAGCATATCTGCAACCTGTAGCAGGCCACCTATTTTGAGGCCAGGCACTCAATCTGAGAAGCTTTCCACATTTGTTGTTAAAATAACTCTCAAACCTGAAGTCCTATACACTACCTAATTTCCTGTTCTTTGAATGGGACTTAGGATGCCTCATGGCCAGCACTGGCATATATATATCCTCATTCTAAGACACTTGTAAAGAGACTCAAAATGTGTGTCTACATAAAAAGATTCCTTTAACACGAAGAAGCTAGGCCTGGGATGTTTTTAAAAAAACTGAAGATGGCATATTAACGACCGTTTCATACAGGTTCATCTATTCTACCCAAATATAACTTTGGAAACATATTACTGGGTACAGATTCGCTCAGCCAACATGGTATAATCATATGCATGCACAGATTCCTTAAGCCAATGAGATTATTAATAAGATTCCGATACAGATTCAGTAGGTCGCATTGTAACTAACAAGACGCCTGTAAGGTTCCTGTAGTCGGTGGGAGTTACAAATAAGGTGCACATACAGATTCCTTCAGCCAATGGGGTTACAAACGAGATGGTTGGACAGGCTCTTTCACCCACTGGAAAATTACATGAATGTACCAACAAAGTCCTCCATACAATGGATGTGCAAGTTAAACAAACGGATTCCTTCATTTGAGTGTGCTATGCATCCAATGCCAAAAACAGATTCATTAGCGAAGGAAAGCATGACTGGGGTGTATTTGCAGAAAAATTTACTTTAAGAAGAGTAAATTAAAAGTACCAACATGTGCATGTGTATGCCTTCGGTAAATAGGGGAAACTGGAATATATAGATTCCTTCCGAAATAAATAGGATAACGATATTAAACATATGCAACATCCTCAATATAGTTCTGGGATGAAGAACTTCAATCCTTTAGCCAATCAAAGATACGAAGTAGGGGGCAACAGTAAAGTTTGTAAATAAAAGAACAACATATAACATGGTGTTAATCAACAGGGAAGATGAGTTGTGCCTACTACAATATGGTACTAGAGTGTGATTCTTTCCAATGTCAAGTAAGGTGGATCCTTAGAAATTACTTGCCGGTTCGGAATCATCAGAACAGTCAAAATACCTATGCAAAAAACATTTTAGTGGGGAGCATCACCCCATAATGCTTCTCACCAGGACCTAAGCAGGAGGCCAGGAACATGGCAGAGCAGAAGTGCATTGCACTGTGATACTCTTGGCACTGGCTGACAAATTAGTTAAGACCACTAACAGGCATGATCTAGGGACAATTCACTGATGTACATTTGTTCAATGCCTTCTGATCTAATGTCCCCTCGGCCCACAAAGGGACCTAAAAATAGAAAGCTGCTCTCTTGATTCAGTTGTTCTCCTAATTCAAAAGTTAGTAACTCAGTCACCTCTTGAAGATCCAGAATACACATTGTTATATATAAGTGGGACCTGTGAGATGTCCCACATCACCAGGATGCTTGGCAGTACCCATAATGCTTTGTTCGATCATGCCTACTTATGGCATAAAGGATTCAAAGCCAATGAGCAGTTTATATTTTCTAATAAATTACAATACATAATAGCAAATATTTTTTTGAATCACTATAAAAAAATAATGTGACGCTTGTTCCTTCTTCTGTAAATGTTCATATGTAGCTGTAATTATATTCCTCCTTGCAGAGAAAGACCCAAGTGTCCAGGTGCAACTTCAGATGAGATACTCCACCATTTCCCCGTCTGAAGGGTCCTGCCCAAGAGACTGAGTAGGGTTTTTTCTGTCCAAAGTGCTGCTCTGGTAACCTGCACCATCTATGTTTAAGAAGAGAATAATTAGTCAGAAAGGCGGGCAAAATAGCAGCATTATCGGCAATGCAATAAACAATTAACTTTTTTTTAATGTAGTTGGCGACTTCCTTTCTATACTAGAATGAAATAGAAAATAAGCAACATTTATACTGGGGGGAAATTTCAAGAAGTCCACCTATCGGAATTTTTGCTGCATGTGAAAGAGAAAACGGAGCTGGCTCCAAATAGCAAAGGCCACTCCCGGTGGCCAGAGAAAGCCAGCCATAACTACTGGACATGTCTAACAGGCATTTTGTCCATGGGGATCCGGCACAGAAGAGGGTCTTCAGGCACATCCTATGTCATAAGGGCAAGAGCTCAGGATTCAGGACACTAACAAGGTAAGACCCAAATGCATTGTTACAAAAACCAAAGAAATGGAGGATAAATCTCTGTTAAAGTGGCATTTGGTGTCCAGAAAACACCAATGTGATATATACTGCTGCACTCAGTCGTTCCAGGTTATGGGTGCCCAACTCCCTAGGTTAATCGTTCCAAAACCTTTAATATATGAGAATTCACACGGAGGTGAGCGAGGCACGCAGTAAAATGTAGCTATCACTCAATTATTCCAAGTCTCAACATTGCCCTGAAGACAAAACACGTTTTCTGTGTTGTCCTTTATACTGAAAATTCAGGAATGAAATAAAGACTAAAAAAAACACAGAGAGTGAGAGGGTCACAGGGATATTTAAAGACCTGCCCTGGGACATCCCCTATTCTATATATGTAAAACGCAGAAAACCAGGGGGTCTCACAAGGAGCTCTTTAGTAAGCTTCTGGAGGCCCGACTCCTTAATTAAGTGTGTCTTGGGCACCAAATCCTTTAAAACCTCAAAATATGTAAAGAACACAAGCAAACGAAAAACAAGGACGCAAGTGATTGTTGGTGAGACTCAAAAGTCAGTGGATTCCCATCAAACTGTTGTGATGATCAATCTTCTCATTTGGTCCTCCAACCATTGGGATGGTATGTCTCTCGATCATTGAGACTATTATCCATACCCGCTGTATCAGACTCAAAAATGGGTCAAGCGCACAATCACATTCCGATCATAAGAGAAGTAATCAGTGGGAATAGTGCAGTACAAAAAATATATACAAAAAAGTGGTGAGATAAAATAGGGTAAATAGTCCAGGAAAGATAGTATTTTATTTAAGTAGTGACTCTGCCCCTAATTAAAAACCAAGAACAGTGCAACAAAACAGTTTTGACCAAATAACTGTCAATGGGCCAACATGTTTCCGCCAAATAGGAAACCGTCCCACGGCTTTCTTCAGGGCCTCTGCTCTATATGTATTGCTACTGCATGAAAGTGATAATACTACTTACAACAAGCATTTGCAATGCAATAGGCCTGGCAGCATTAAAGTTTGAGTTACTGGCATTGTAAATGACAATGCTTTGCATTAATTTTTTTTAATTTGCAATTGGTATATAAACATTGTTTGTGAATGGTTAGCTGTTGCTTATGCTAAGCTAAGTTGGCAGTAATATAGAGTGCTAGTCTTGCTTGTTATAAGCATGCTGATTTAAAGCGCTCTGATACTTGCGGGTAAAGTTTGCGCTATATAAAAGTGAAAACTAATAAATAAATAAACAAGCCGGTACTAAGGGTGAACTAACAAGCCTATTTACAAATCAGAAGCCATCATTTAAAAAAAACAATGAAACAGGCCAATAACAAATATGGGCAGAGTGGGCGGGGCTTCAAGTACATACTCCAATACAGCATGCCTCACAGAGCAGCGCATGCTCTGCCCAGGCTGGACCTAAAAAACTGTAGAAAAAGAATGGTGCGGCAGTACCAGTGACTGACAGTGCCCACACTCAGAACAGCAATGGTACTAGGGACTGTCAGGGTGCATGATAACTGGACACTGCCTGCAGCCCTCCAGCACCTGGCTATCCCTGCATCCCTCTGCATGCTGGCCAATCCTGCCTGCCTCCTGGGCGAGTATGTCAAGGCCTGAGAGCCTCAGGTAGCAGATCATTCCTAAAAAACCTACACATGCTGGACATCGCTACCTGACTCTAGTACCTGGTCATTAATCCCTACCTGCCTCCAGTACCCGGTAATAAATCCGTACCTGCGTCCAGTACCTGGCCATCCATCCCTGCCTGCCTCAAGTACCTGTCGTCCATATTGCCTGCCTTCAGTACCTGTCATCCATTCCTGCCTCCCTTCAGTACCTGTCATCCATTCCTGTCTGCCTCCAGAACCTGTTCATCCATACCTATCAGCCTCCAGTACCAGGTCACCCATCTCTGCCTGAGTGGCCTATGTTTTTCGTTGGATTCGAGGCTGGTGCTGTCCAATGCCCTGCTTGGGGAACAACACAACTTCTAGTTTTGATTCCACCCCATGCCCCTTTTTCCACCATCCTTCGCTTCTCTCTCATTGTCTCAGTCCTTCAAACTCTTTGTCATCCCTGCTTTCTCTCTTTGTCTCCCTTGTTCTACCTTTGTCTTCTTTCTTCACTCTCTCCTTATCTGTTTTTTTCGCTCTTGCGCGAGGTCAACGTTTGACGTTGAAAACGGAGTGGCACTGCCCACCACCTGGAGCACCCCGCACAAATTAGGTACTAGCGTTGATAGCATCAAAGTGAAGCTTTGCATTGTTCTCTGGGTCCGGTGTATGCAGGACCCATCACAAATTAACCTCTTATATATCTTTAAAAAAGAAACAGGCCCAACGCCTTTTCCCAATCTTGCCTGTATTGTTTCTCAGCTTGTATTTTTTTACGTTTATTTTATCATCCCAAACCTGGCCGCTTTTAATTTCAGACTTTTTCATAGAAAATCGTGAGATCCTGTAACAGAGTCCTAGAAATGTTTGTAAACACAGATTCAAAGTTACGAATTCACATTGTTTACATCTATTTGGAATATGCTACTTACCAGTATGCATCTGTTCTTGGCATAGAGGGCTGCAGAGTGGTACATTATGAATAGATCGCCATCTGGTGTTGGGCTCGGATGATTGCACTTTGTTTTTCTCTTGGAGAGTCTTTTGTCTCTTGGTGACTCCTCCCTTGGTTGGTAGTGCGCATGGGCATCGGCTCCATCCTTAGATTGTTTTGCCATAGTAGGGTTAGATGGAGTAGTATAGTAGAATACAGATAAGAGTGCCCATGTAAGTGTATCTAAATAAGATAATGTTGGAACAGACACAGGTTTCCGGGGAGGCTGGGAGGGCATGTACCACTCTGCAGCCCTCTATGCCAAGAACAGATGCATACTGGTAAGTAGCATATTCCGTTCGAGGCATATGGGCTGCAGATGGTACATTATGAATAGACTATATAGCAGTTCTCTCCCTAGCGGTGGTCGCCTGTGTCTGTTGCAACTGTCTGAAACAATGTTTTTAATACTGCTTGTCCCACTCTAGCTTGTTGTGTTGTGTGCACATCTACACAATAGTGTTTTGTGAAGGTGTGCGGTGTAACCCAGGTAGCCGCTTTGCATATGTCATCTAGTGGAATGTTTCCCAGAAATGCCATAGATGCTCCTAGTTTACGTGTAGAGTGAGCTCTAGGAGGAACAGTTAATGTTCTCTTTGCCTTTAAGTAGCATATTTGAATGCATTTTACAATCCATCTGGCAATGCCCGCTTTGGAGATGGGATTGCCTTTATGTGTGGGAGAAAACGCAACAAATAGCTGTTTTGTCTTTCTGAAAGTTTGTGTTCTTTCTATGTAGTACAATATGGCCCTTCTAACATCCAGTGTATGTAGGGCTCTTTCAGCTACTGTTTGTGGTTTTGGAAAGAAAACCGGTAATTCCACTGACTGATTGATGTGGAATGCTGAAATAACCTTCGGTAAGAATTTTGGGTTTGTTCTAAGAACCACTTTATTTTGGTGTAGCTGCATAAATGGTTCTTGAATCGTAAAAGCCTGCAGTTCACTTACTCTTCTAAGTGACGTGATAGCTATGAGGAAGGCTACCTTCCATGTGAGGAATTGTATTTCACACCTATGCATAGGTTCAAATGGTGGCCCCATTAGTCTGGTAAGCACTATGTTGAGATTCCAGACTGGGGAAGGTGGTCTTCTTGGTGGAATGACTCTTTTGAGTCCTTCCATGAAAGCTTTAATTGCTGGTACTTTGAACAATGACAGATGTTGTCTGTTTTGTAGGTATGCTGCTATGGCTGCTAGATGAACTCTGATAGAGGTATATGCTAGGTTACATTGCTGTAAGTGTAACAAATAGCAAATGATTTGTTTAGTAGATGCGTCCAGAGGGTTGATGTGCTTACTGTTACAGTGTATAGCAAACCTCTTCCATTTTGCTGCATAGCATGCTCTGGTGGTAGGACGTCTTGCTTGTTTAATGATTTCCATGCATTCTGGTGGTAAATCTAAATACCCAAACTCTATGACTTCAGGAGCCAGATCGCTAGGTTCAGTTGTTTGGGATCTGGGTGCATTATTTCTCCATGGTTCTGTGTAAGATGCATGGGTAATAACCTTAGCTTTTGATGTGGTACTTGTGAGAGTTGTAGCAGCGTGGTGAACCACGGCTGTCTTGCCCACGTGGGTGCCACAAGTATCATTGTCATTGAATGTTGCTGCAGTTTCCGAACCAGTAATGGAATTAGTGGTAGAGGAGGGAACGCGTACGCAAATCTGTTGGACCAATTTATCCACAGTGCATTGCCCTGGGACCTTTGGTGTGGGTACCTGGATGCGAATTCTTTGCATTTTGCGTTCTGATGATTGGCAAACAGATCTATCTCTGGTTGCCCCCAATTTTGGAAGAATGGCTGTAGTATTTGGTCGTGCAGCTCCCATTCGTGCACTTGTTCTGACTGTCTGCTTAGGATGTCTGCTATTTGGTTTTGAACTCCTGGTAGGTGTTCCGCTAACAGGTAGATCTTTTGAGGAATGGCCCATCTCCATATGTCCTGTGCTAGTCTGGACAGTTGGAGAGAGTGTGTCCCCCCCTGTTTTTGAATATAATACATTGCAGTCATGTTGTCTGTTCTGATCAGGACTGCTTTGCCTGTTATTTGCATTTGGAAAGCTTTTAGTGCTAGAAATATTGCTAATAGCTCTAGGTAGTTGATGTGCAGTTTCTTTTGCTGCACACTCCACTTCCCCTGTACTGTGTATCTGTCCATATGCGCTCCCCATCCGGAGAGCGATGCGTCCGCTGTTATTATTACTTGTGGAATTGGCTCTAGGAACGACCGTCCCTTGGAAATGTTTTCTGTGTTCCACCACTTCAGAGAGCGATACGTCCGGTCGTCTACCAACACCAGATCTGTAATCTGCCCTTGAGCCTGATTCCACTGTGTCGCTAGACACTCTTGTAGTGGGCGCATTTGTAGTCTGGCATGTGGTATTAGCAGTATGCAGGAGGACATCATGCCTAATAGTTGCATAAACACTCGTGCTGGTAGTGAGTGTTGTGGTTGAAATCTTTGTATTAACCCGACCATTGTCTGTACTCTGATTGGGTTGGGGTATGCTATTGCCTTTTCTGTGTCTACTGTAGCCCCCAGGTATTGCTGAATCTGGTTTGGTTGCAGGTGTGATTTTTTGTAGTTCACCGTGAACCCTAGGTGGTGCAGCAATTGAATTGTCTTCTGTGTGTTGTGAAGACATTCTTCCTTTGACTTGGCCTTTATTAGCCAATCGTCCAAGTATGGGAAGACATGTATTTGTTGTCTTCTTAGGTGTGCTGCCACCACAGCTAGGCATTTTGTGAAAACTCTCGGTGCTGTTGTGACACCGAATGGAAGGACTTTGAACTGATAGTGTTGTCCTTCTAACACAAACCTTAGGTATTTTCTGTGGGCTTTGTGAATTGGGATATGAAAGTAAGCGTCTTTTAGATCCAGTGTAGAAAGAAAGTCCCCTTTCTTCAGTAAAGGGAGTACTTGTTGGAGCGTGACCATGTGGAAGTGCTCCGAATTTATGTAAGCATTGAGAGGTCTGAGGTCTAATATTGGTCGTAGGGACCCGTCCTTTTTGGGGATCAGGAAGTATAGAGAGTATACTCCTGTGCCCTGTTGATCTTTTGGGACCTTCTCTATTGCATGCTTTTGTAGAAGTGCTAGCACTTCTTCTCTTAACAATGTCAGATGATCCGGACTCATTGGACGCTGTTTGGGGGGGATGTTTGGCGGGGTATCTGTGAGTTCTAGGCAATAACCATGTTGGATAATTTGTCTCACCCACTTGTCTGACGTGATGTTTTCCCAGACAGGTAGGAACTGTGATAGACGTCCCCCGACCGGTGTTATGTGGTCTGGGGGGAGTTCTATGAAGTCACTGTTTTGGTGTTGAGGCGTTGCGGTTATTATTATTTCCGCGGCCTCTTCCCTTATTGTTGTTACCTCTGTAACTGCCTCTTGAATTACCTCTGGGTGATGTAGGTGTGAAAGATGTGGATTGCTGATTCGTTCCTGTATTCTTTGAGCCCCCTCTATAGGTGGATCTACGAAAGGAACCTCTGTGTGTTGGCTGTTGCAATGCTCCCATTGACTTAGCCGTTTCCGTATCTTTCTTCATTTTCTCTAATGTCTCGTCTGTGCTTGAACCAAACAATGTCTTCTGATCAAATGGTTTGTTCAGTAGGGCTGTTTGTACCTCTTGTTTGAATCCTGAAATTCTAAGCCATGCGTGCCTTCTTAGCATGACACTAGTGTTAATAGACCTTGCTACAGTATCTGCTGCGTCTAATGCACACTTAATGGAAGTATTTGTTATTATTTTACCTTCCTGTATTAATTGGTCTGCCTTCTTCTGATGTTCCTTTGGGAGATGTGTAAGAAGTTTTTCTAGCTCATCGTAATGTGCCCTGTCATAACGTGCGAGTAGTGCTTGTGTATTGGCTATACGCCAGCTATTCGCTGCCTGTGATGCTACTCTTTTACCTGATGCATCTATTAACTTTGACTCTTTATCTGGTGGCGGAGCCTCTCCTGTAGATAACGAGTTTGCTCTCTTACGAGCGTTTGAGACCACCAGCGAGTCTAGCGGTACATGCCCTCTAATAAATATTGGGTCCTTTGGAGCCGCTTTGTATTTTTTATCAATTCTTGGGTTTAACACCCTGGCTCTCACTGGGTTTTCGAATATCTCATCTGTGTGAGTAAGAAGACCCTTCAACATAGGGAGAGTACCTGATGTTCTCTGTGCATTAGGTAGAGTCTCTAACAAGAAATCCTCTATTTGAGGTTCTGTATGTATATCTACCTTATGGTATTTTGCTGCCCTATTAATGAGCTGCACAAAACCTGTGTTATCATCAGGTGGTGAAGGCTTTGAGGGATATAGCTCTGGGTCGTTGTCTTCATCTGACCCTACATCATAATTTTTCCATGGATCCTCCTCATCTGGGATAGTTTCGTCATCCCCTTGAGGTTCTCCCTCCCCCAGATCACTGTCTACATCTGACTGAGGTGTAGCTGGTCTTGGTGTGGAAGGTGTAGGAATATTTGGCCTATTGTGAGGAATAGGAGAAGAGGGTGTTACTCTAGGACGAGGAGAAGCAGGAGGAGTTATATTCGTCCCCATTGTTCTCTTTTTTGAAGGAAGAGGTTTATCTTCTGACTGTTCACTCTTTCTCTTCTTCGTGACCACTTTCCCAGTTTGTGGATCAATAAACAAGATCTTTTGTTTGGGATCTGTCTGTTGCTCCTGAATCGGTACCGAGGGTCCTGGTTCCGAGAGGTGCTTTTGTTTTCGATCGTCAGATCTTGTTGTTTTCGAAACCGAATGTTTGCTCGATTCCGACTTTCTTGGTATCGAGTGTCTCTTGGGCGATAAGTCATATTTATGTTTCGACATGGAATGTTTCGATCCCGAGCTGTCCTTTGTATGTAGCCTCGGTGCCGAAGTCGATGTCGCCCTTTTCTCGGATCCGACATGGTGGGAGTCCGAGTGTTTCGGTTTCAGTTTCGGTTTCGTTGCCGGGCCCGAAGGCGGGGCGTCGGAAACTTTTTTTCAGCGGTTTGACCGGGCCCGAGGGCGGGGTCGTTACCGCACGGGGTCGGTTTTTCGGTAAGGGGACGTCGTCACTCACGGTTTGTTGCTCGATGAGTTCTTCAACCTCCGCCTGGTCCCCTTCCGACCCAGACTGGTCCTCTTCTTCCTCGATTTGTTCGTCTCCGAACAGCTCCGGGATCGTTTCCGCCTGCATTCTGGAAACCTCGTGTCTTCGAGCTCGACGATTTCTAATCGTTAGCTTGGAGGAGAATGCTGCGCAGGCTTCGCAGTCCCTGGATTCGTGTTCAGGCGATAGACAGAGGTTGCACACCTCGTGTAGGTCCTTGTGTGGGAACTTAGCACCACACGTTGGACATTTTTTGAATGGAGTCCTTTCCATGGACTCCGGGCTTGACTGCGTCGAGAAAGGCCTCCTGTTCTTCGACGTAGCTCCAAGTTTTTCTCTTCTATTTTGAATTTGTAACGCGTCGGAATGGAAATGAACGCGTTCGAATAACAATACCGTCGAATTGGAAAGGGAATACGCGCCGAAAATCACTTTCTTGCGAAGTTGATCTGGAGCGTCTCGATCTTCATCCGAACCCGATGGCGGAAAAAAAAAATCTAAGGATGGAGCCGATGCCCATGCGCACTACCAACCAAGGGAGGAGTCACCAAGAGACAAAAGACTCTCCAAGAGAAAAACAAAGTGCAATCATCCGAGCCCAACACCAGATGGCGATCTATTCATAATGTACCATCTGCAGCCCATATGCCTCGAACATATGGTTACAGCATGTAATAAAAAAGCTAAACTTAAAAAAGAAGAATACAATGACAGGCCCGCGGCACTGCCTAATGACGTACTGGGCCCCCCAAACATGCACACTGCTGGTGAGAAGCAGGAATCCCTGTCCCTAGTCCCGAGAGTCAAGAGAGGGGGGGGGGGGGGTATGGTGGGAAGGAAACACTTGTGGCCTCGGATCACTCAGCCCGAGCCCCGCCCCTGAGGCGCCGCTTAAAGTATTCTCAGCAGGTTGGGCGCCTGCCAGCTCCGAGGTTCATGCACTGTTGTTCCCAGCACAGAAGGGCCGGCACGCTCCCCGCTACGGGCACACGGGCTCTGGCTGTTTATCCCGCTGCTGAAACACCAAAGGCTTCTGGAAAACCGTAAAATATATAGTGTTTTTTAAGAGGTGCACCATAAATGTAGCCTTTAGTAGGATTTAAAAATAGTCACAGAAAGGCACGTACACCAGTCCTTTAAATTACTAAATGTTTAATTTATAGCTATACATCATCATCTACCCGACGTAAAAAATGCAGTTCTTCGTCGGTATGTCACGTTCATTGAAATAAAGGCGGTGAAACATCGTTTCAGCTGCAAACGAGGGAACCGAGTCACAGGAAGGCTGAGCCAGCACTGTGTAATCCCGAGTGAGGGCTGGTGTGAAAGCCTATGACGGGCAGAGCGAGGGGATCCAGCCTCCGCTGCACACACGCCGGCGCTCGCTCTCGCTGCATTCCGTGCACTCTCGCCGCTGCCAGCACTCTCGGGCAGTCTTCACCGCAGTATTATTATTATTATTATTGGGACATTTATAAAGCGCTGCGTTACGCACACCGGCGTGTCCACGCGCTAAAAGTGGGAGAGGCAGCGTGCAGGGAGCACAAAAACTGAGCGGACAATTATTTAGTATAAAGGAATGTTTTAAGTTTCGCTCGGAACCTAGCTTCCTCCAGTTCCAGGCGCAGGTCCGCTGGTAATTTATTCCAATTATTTGCCGCTAAGCATCTAAAGGACCTACCTCCCATGCGGGCTTTCTTAACTCTAGGGATCCTCAGTAGACCGCCCCCTGCGGATCTAAGCGCTCGTGTTGGTTGATACACTTCGATCAGTTTATTCAGAGGGTCGGGTGCCCTGCCATTCAAGATTCGATGACAGGTGCAGAGGGCTTTGTATTCCACTCTTCTCCTCACAGGGAGCCAGTGTAGCTTCTGGAGGGCCGCCTTAGAAGGCGCCCTTTTGGGCAGCCTGAGAATCAAACGTGCTGCCGCATTCTGCAGCACTTGCAGGCGTGTCATGCTTTTTTCTGGAGCCCCCAGGTACAGCAGGTTCCCGTAATCCGACCTAGCTGTCACCAAAGCATGAACCAGGGTTTGACGGGCACCGATCGGGAGTAAGTCAAGGACCTTTCTCAGTTTCTTCAAAATCCCAAAACAAACTCCCACCACCCGGTTGATCTGGGGGCCAAAAGTAAGACCTGCATCAAACCACACCCCCAGATTCCGTGCCTCTTGGCAGGGGGTTGGGGTAGGTCCAAGACAGGGTGGCCACCATGCCGACGACCAAGCAGACTGGGCTCTCCCCACCACCAGCACCTCTGTCTTGCTGCCATTGAGCTTCAAACAGTTGATGGCCATCCACTCGGCAAGATCTTTCATGCACGACCGGAAGCCATCGGCAGCAAGACAGGGCGCGTGCGATAGGGAGATCACCAGCTGCGTATCGTCGGCATACGAAACCAATTGGAGACCATGACTCTCCACAATCGAGGCAACAGGCGCGACATACATATTAAAAAGGGTCGGGCTCAAAGACGAGCCCTGCGGCACGCCTTGGCCCAGGGGAACCCCCTTTGAATAGCAGTCTCCTTGCCTAACTCGAAAGCTTCTCCCCTTGAGGAAGTCCTGGATCCATCTCAGCGCGGTACCAGAGATGCCACCTCTGTTCAGACACTGTAGCAAGATGTTGTGAGCTACAGTGTCGAACGCCGCGCTGAGGTCCAACAGGATCAAAGCCATAGTTTGGCCTGCATCCACACCCTCTCTCAGATGTTCCGTAGCCATAAGGAGGGCGGACTCGGTAGAATGGCGAGGCCTAAAGCCAAACTGCGTCGCGTGGAGCAGTCCCGTCTCTTCCACATGCTTCATAATTTGGGTATTAACCACCTTTTCCGCCACTTTGGACAGAAAAGGCAGGAGTGAGATGGGCCTCAAATTCTCTAATACCTCGAAGCCTAAGTGGGGTTTCTTCCGGAGCGGGAGCACCACGCCTGTTTCCACTCCTCAGGCAACTTTCCCGACCCGAAAGAGGTATCCAGGACGTGCCTCATATAAGGCTCCAGAACTTCCAGGCTGTCCGCCAAGCGTTTGGGTGACACCGGGTCCCACGGGGACCCTGATTTGACAGAACGACACACCACTACTAGATCCTCAAAAGGGGGGGTGCGGAAGTTTGTAAGATGCCCTGCCGTCTCCGTGTCCCCCAATGCTACCTCAAAGTCAATCCCTGTCGGCGGCTTAGGGAAAGTCGAGTAGATCTTCTCGACTTTAGTAGAGAAATATTCGGCAATACGGTCACATGACTCCGTTGAGCAAGTCTCCGGCTCTGTAGGTAAGTTTACCGTGGTCAAAGACTTATAAATGCCGAAGAGTTCTTTGGCCGAGTTTTCCGCCCCCAGGATTTGTCCTGCATAGTAGGCTGCCTTAGACTTTTTAATCAGCCTATGGTGAAGGCGCCTTTTTTCCAAGAACAGTTCCCTAGCCTGGTTGTCATAAGACACCCTCCAGACTCTTTCGGCTCGCCTACAGTCCGCCTTTGTTAGCCTCAGCTCACCACTAAACCATGGGGCTGATCGTTCTTTCCGAGCACATGTGGATGTGCGGCAGAGTGGGGCTGTCTGGTCAAGCGCTTCAGTGATGCGCTGATTCAGGTTAGAGACCGCCGTTTCTATGTCTTCACCACCAGGCTGACCTTCCCTACTTAAAGCTTGATTAAAATCCTCCACCGAGAATTTGGCCCACTTCCTCCTACGATAATTAGGGGGTGCCTGGCTGGATTTGTTGGTTTTTGAGCTCTGTATGGAGAATGCCACCAGAAAGTGGTCTGTCCAGGGGATAGGCTCTATTCCGGACAGCTCCACACCTCCCCAGTTAGCATAAACCGGGTCCAAAAGGTGTCCCTGGCGGTGCGTGGGGTCCAATAGCTTCAATTCCAGTTGAAGAGCTTGCATATCCCGACAGAAATCCTTAACCCCTGTATCCTCTGGGCAGTTTAAGTGCAAGTTCAGGTCTCCTAGTAGGAGGAATTTATCCCTGCGTAGGGTAGCCTCCATGAGGCTTTCTAGCAGGCTCTCCCTGAACTTAGTGCAAGCCCCTGGCGGCCGATATACCAGACATCCTTTGATAGTCGTGCCCCCGTTGATTTGAATCGTGAAAACTCCCGCCTCACTCTCCACGATCAGCATGCGCTCTAGGCAACAGCCCAGAGTTTTCCTAAAAATAATAGCAATCCCCCCTCCCAACCCCTCTGGCCTATCCTGCCTAACCCAAGAATAGTTCTCCAGTAGAGTGCATCACCAGAGAAGCACAATTGTGTTTCTCCCCTTCCACCACCTACATTTATTTTATCATGCCAACTTAGCGCGAGCCTTCCCCTGGTGTCTGTATCACAGCACTGGAAATTTCCACAGTGCTGATAACTTGCGACGGCCGGGAGGGCCGCACTGGATGAGGAAGCGGAGATGCCACCGCATATCTGGGCTGGTGCTCGCTTCTGAAAAAGTGTACCACTGTTTCATACCGGCAAACACAGAACCTGCGGAAATTCGATAATTGGGCACCCTCACATAAAGCTAACGTGTGTCACCTTTTCATACCTGCAAACACACGGACCTAGCGGAATCGGCACCCTCGCATAAAGCTAACATGTGTCACCTTTTAATACCAGCAAACACCCAGAACCAACGGAAATTCGTTAATTCTGCACCCTCACATAAAGCTTGCACACTGAGGGGAAGCAAAAGACGTGGATGCGATGCTTAGAAACACCAGTAACGGAAAGCTCATTTCAACAAAGTTTACATTTTACAGTAAATGGGTACAAAAAGAAACCAGGAGATCCGAGAACCTTCCTTCACAGAATATATTAACAGTGTGCATCTTCCTTCCCTGCGCGACAAGCAGGACGGATAACTATTGGGGGCAGGAACGTTATGTGCACATTGCACGTCAGAAGCCATAAATAACACTGCTGCAGACTCCCCTGCATTCCAAACCCAGTCACGTGACCTCTTCCCGAGGCGCGCGACGCGATCTGATTCTTTCAGCATTGAGAAGTTCACGCGTGCAACATTATCCTATGGAAAAGTGCTGTGCGTGGCCGACTCTTGTCTCCACTTCCCTCTCGTTGTCGGCTGAGCCGACAGCTATAGTTCTCTGGCGAGAACGCGCTTCGCGCGTTTCTTGCCGAGACCTAAGAAAAGGATACAAACAAACTTATTAATGTTATTGTTCCTCCATCTCAAGGGTGTGTCTCACATTTGAAAAATGAAACACAAACATAAACGCAGAGTTATTCTCTTACTTTTGCGCGATACACAAATTTAATGTCTTAATTGTAATGTCTTTTTTGCTCACCCAGCTTGACCGGGGACCGGACCTCACCTCTCCTGGACCAAGCTCAGGAATGGGAGGCCCCGCTCTGTGGATTTAAGGCATGGGATGTACGGATTGAAAAGAAGAATACAAGCGCTCTTGTACACTCTTCATTCCCCTCATACCCATCAATCGTCCCTACTCCTCAGGCTATCACTAAAAACTGTGCAAACCCCAATATGGGGACCGGAAACCGCCTCCTGCTAACAACCATAAAAACAGATGCGAACTATGAATTAATATTTAAAGAAGCAACATTCATATGGAAGTAATGGCTTGAAAGGGATACTACTGCTCAAGGTAGATACCAGCATTTCCCTGTATTTGTTTAATAAAATACCTTGTGTCACCCACTATTTAAACTGGGCTGCACACACTCTCATTTCGACCTGAACTTGGCCTCTCGGTAGTGTCAGATTGAAAACTGCATGTTAGGGAAATCTCACAGTCACTCTATAAACCCCTTGGTCTGACTAAAACACCCCTAAAAGCAATGTGCTCATTGTACGCAGTCATAATCTCTGTGCTATTTCAATATTCAAGTATTACGACCCTCCCGATAAGCTAACCAATAAGCATGTGAGGGACTAAATCTATGAGAGACTAAACACCTACCTGTCCGTCGTTGCCTCGGACGGAACCTGAGACAAGGGGGAGGCAACGAACGGTACAGGGAGGGTGTTATTTAAACCACTTCACTTACGTGGCTGGCCAACCACTACGTAGCCCGATTGGGTGTGTCCTCTTATGTGCAATCACGTCGGCCCTTCCGTAATGGTCGTGTACATAGCAGTCTCTGACAACATCTATGTATCGCAAGCACTACTTGCATTTACTTTCAAGAGAATGCTGACCTTACTAGTAGGTTTATCCGTAGGCTCGCATCTCCCGCATTTGTAAAAGCAGGAAGTTAACGCGGACTCACTATGGTCTCGCGATATCGAAGGCAACTAACGGATGACATCATCACCCGGGATTCTGTAGTTCATTAAAAGCGAACAGCATTGCACGATACCCGTTGGACTGCTGGCTGGCAACAAACGGCAATCCAAGGTAATTATTAATGCTGTACGCCTGAAAACACTTGTTTAACATAAATAGCTATCCGCTATTACTGCTTACAGGATGTTTAATGCGGACTAGCTACAGTCTCGCGATAGACAAAGAACTACAGAGTGATCGCATATGTCACAACTCTGTAGTTCATCAACCCAAACATGATCAATGGAGTGACAAGAGGACTTGTTATCTAGACCATAGAATCTCGAATGTTTATCAGTGAATAAAACATCGCTCGCCTATTTGGTCAACAAGTAAAAAAGGGTAGATGTTCAAAGTTAATGGACCCAAACATGCTCACACTAAACCAGAAAGGTGAGACCTATTCAGATGTTGCATGGGGGCATAGTCGCGGACCACTGCTAGTTGTCTCGTGGCCCACTTAGGGAAACATCACAGTGAGTTTGAATAGCCACTAAAAGGCCCTTAGTGGTCCATCAACCCCGGATATAGGCCATCACTGGTAGAGTAGATACAGATGTAATGAGTGTACATCTATGTTAATGACTCTAAAAGGACTATTATAGGCTAGCCCAGGGTATATCGTCGTTTAAACCCCGAGTGTCGGTCGACAACTTGTAGATCCATTTTTGCTCTTTCGTGAACAGGACTTGGAGACATCACCAATGTGCGATGGTATAAATGGTTTCTCCAGTACCGTCCACTGGAAATATTCCTCGCCATGCTTCTTGTCCAAAAAATGTTTGGTCAGCCTGGTGTGAGCTTTCTTACACCTGAACGAACTCTTATGTTCGAGCATTCGAGTGCGGACTTTCCTGGTCGTCATTCCCACATATCTGATAGAACAAGGGCAGGTCAGCAAGTAAATCAGTTGGGTACTGTTGCAATTAGTGAATTGTACTTGTTCCCAGCGACGACCAGTGCCTATGTCTATCAACGTGGTGTGCCTCGTCTGTGGACAAATAGAACAGCATCGGCACGGATGGTGTCCTGCCACAGCTGGTAAGTCCCATAATGTGCCAATTGCGCGCTTAGGTAGCTCTTTAGGTCGTGTGTGGACTAAAAGGTCACGGATACTGGTAGAACGCTTGAATGGAAACAATGGGGGTTCAATTTTTCTCACGAAGACGCCACGCCATGGAGCCGGCCTGATCAACATTCACAAATTCTTGCTATTGTGCTATCTGACCCTTACCATACAAAACCAAATGAAATTGGAATGTCTCTTCACAGAATAAACGAACAAATTTGATTGTAAACTGGAGTCTCCTCTGGATGGAATCACAGTTACTTGACTAAAATTAAGAAGAGTTCACTCCAATTGCCCTGAAGAAGTCCGTGGAGGACGAAACGCGTTGGCTACTGGATTGAAGAAATTAATAAAGATTAAAACTTCAAAAAACATCTGAAGACTCTGCTACCCAACTCTTTTTATATTTTTTGACTTGTGTTGAATGATTATTAATGTACAGATCTCCGAAATACTGATGTGTGTGCTGGATCAATTGCTATAAATTGTTTGCTAGAACAAGTTTTCTTGTCTTAGGAGATCTAGGGAAAGGAATCTCCGATCCGTGTCACCACATAACAAACAGGGCATTATACAGGATAGGTGCAATTGTGCAGTAAACCCCATTTCCCATCCTTTTTCATTTGCCAGTCTTGCTAATGACATCACACCTGTCCAGTTCATAATGTCATTAGCATGACTGGCGATAAAAGAAAACTTTTCCAGGTATGAAGATACAATCTACCTCCAGACACAAGGAACCAGCATGGGAAGCGTTTTCGCTCCCGGCTTGGCGAACTTGTATGTACATACGTTCGAACAACAACATGTCTTGGTCCCCACCAATCCATTTTTCGTGAGACTGTAGCGAGTCCGCATTAAACATCCTGTAAGCAGTAATAGCGGATAGCTATTTATGTTAAACAAGTGTTTTCAGGCATACAGCATTAATAATTACCGTGGATTGCCGTTTGTTGCTAGCCAGCAGTCCAACAGGTATCGTGCAATGCTGTTCGCGTTTAATGAACTACAGAATCCTGGGTGATGTCGTCATCCGTTAGTTGCCTTCGATATCGCGAGACCATAGTGAGTCCGCGTTAACTTCCTGCTTTTACAAATACGGGAGTTGCGAGCCTAAGGATAAAGCTACTAGTAAGGTCAGCATTCTCTTGAAAGTAAATTAAACTAGCGCTTGCGATACATAGATGTTGTCAGAGACTGCTATATACACCGACCATTACGGGAGGGCCCACGTGATTGCACATAAGAGGACACACCCAATAGGGCAACGTAGCGGTTGGCCAGCCATGTAAGTGAAGTGGTTTAAATAACACCCTCCCTGTACCGTTCGTTGCCTCCACCTTGTCTCAGGTTCCGCCCGAGGCAAAGACAGACAGTTAGGTATTTAGTCTCTCATAGATTTAGTCTCTCACAGGCTTATTGGTTAGCTTATCTGGAGGGTCGTAATACTTGAATATTGAAACAGCACAGAGAGTATGACTGCGTACAATGAACACATTGCTTTTAGGGGTGTTTTAGTCAGACCAAGGGGTTTATAGAGTGACTGTGAGATTTCCCTAACATGCAGGTTTCAGTCTGACACTACCGAGAGGCCAAGAATCAGGTCGAAATGAGAGTGTTTGTAGCCCAGTAAATAGTGGGTGACACGAGGTATTTTATTAAACAAATACAGGGAAATGCTGATATCTACCTTGAGCAGTAGTATCCCTTTCAAGCCATTACTTACATATGAATGTCGCTTCTTTGAATATTAATTCATAGTTCGCATCTGTTTTTATGGAGCAGGAGCCGGTTTCCGGTCCCCATATTGGGGTTTGCACAGTTTTTAGTGATAGCCTGAGGAGTAGGGACGATTGATGGGGATGAGGGGAATGAAGAGTGTACAAGAGTGCTTGTATTCTTCTTTTCAATCCATACATCCCATGCCTTACTTCCACAGAGCGGGCCTCCCATTCCCTGAGCTTGGTCCAGAAGAGGTGAGGTCCGGTCCCCGGTCAAGCTGGGTGAACAAAAAAGACATTACAATTAAGTCATTAAATGTGTGTATCGCGCAAAAGTAAGAGAATAACTCGGCGTCTATGTTTGTGTTTGATTTTTTAGATGTGAGACACACCCTTGAGATGGAGGAACAATAACATTAATAAGTTTGTTTGTATCCTTTTTTTGTAACTAGTATTATCACTTTCATGCAGTAGCAATACATATAGAGCAGAGGCCCTGAGGAAAGCCGTGGGACGGTTTCCCATTTGGCTGAAACATGTTGGCCCATTGACAGTTATTTGGTCAAAACTGTTTTGTTGCACTGTTCTTGGTTTTTAATTAGGGGCAGAGCCAGTACTTAAATAAAACACTATCTTTCCTGGACTCTTTACCCTATTTTATCTCACAACTTTTTTGTATATATTTTTTGCACTGCACTATTCCCACTGATTACTTCTTTATGGTCATAATGTGGGCTTGACCCATTTTTGAGTCTGATACAGCGGGTATGGATAATAGTCTCAATGATCGAGAGACATACCATCCCAATGGTTGAAGGACCAAATGAGAAGATTGATCATCACAACAGTTTGATGGGAATCCACTGACGTTTGAGTCTCACCAACAATCACTTGCATCCTTGTTTTTCGTTTGCTTGTGTTCTTTACATATTTTAAGGTTTTAAAGGATTTGGTGCCTAAGACTCACTTAGCTGACTAAAGAGCTGACTAAAGAGCTCCTTCTGAGACCCCCTGGTTTTCTGTGTTTTACATGAAATAAAGACCGTCATCTCATCTAGCAATTGTGTTTGCATACTTGGACTGCCATTGCGTATATTTGGATACATGTGGAACAATTTCTTATACACACTTCGAGATTTTGAATAATTAGGTAATCACCACATTTTACGGTGTATCTCTCTACCTCCGCGGGAATTGCCGTATATCAGCGGCATTATGGTGTGCTTCTAAGCGCAAAGACCCATAATTGTTCTAAAAACCCATAATATGTCTTACATTTTCTCAGTTAAAGAAAAATTATAATAAAGAGAAAGCCTAAAAATACGAAAATTCTCCAATTATGTAACTGTAACACCATCCCAATGCTCGGTTGATGACCTCACAGGGTATCAGAGACATCACTGGTGAAATCACGTATACTATCCATCCGCAATAAAATAACTGAATACATCACGGAGGAGCACATGTGTAATGCATTACATGAGGGTCCATTCGTAGTTCCATGTCAGTTAATACTTTCCAACTAGGTCCCTAGAGTAATGTTATATGGCTAAATTGAGAAATGAGATTAAATGCACACATAAACCCAATCAACAGAAACACCACAAGTAACCACACAACTGACAGAAGTTAACAACAGATTATCAAACCCCATTCATCACACCTCCACTACTGATAGACGTCTGTGAAGGGTATATTTACTATGTCAAACTTCATTGCACTATGTAGGACCTAGGTGTTTCGACAAAGAAACAATCTACAGTATGGGGTCATGGTGTTCATATTGTCCTCGGTGTTTGCCTCGGAGCAACAGACACCAATTTAGTCCCCTGGGTCAACAGTGGTACACTATAGAACCTAAAAGCAGTCCATATGTAAAATATTTGTAAAAACATTTCTAATTCGAACCTTGTACATGACTTACTATTGTCACTTAGATAGTGCGCAATCTTACCATTACATAAGCTCATGTCATATAGTGAGTGCAACAAGGCAGGACCAGCAAAACAGAATTCTCATGTCATCAAAATCGAGTACAAAATTTGGCTTCATGGTGAAAAATCAACAGACCACACCAGTGCCGTATTATTTTACTTACTCACACTATTTCCACTGGCTCTATAGCCAAAATTTGCAGTATCGCGTCAAGAGATTGCAACCATATGAACAGATCATTTATGGTCAAGACAAGATTTCTAACTGGTACTGACACCCACGGTCTTCAATGTTCAATAAAACAACAAGTTTGTTCTGACTAGTCCCTTATTCCCCACACACAGCTTTTTTTAGTAGTATGACATGGATTATGTAACCGGTCTATGTCACAATGAACTACATTTACTCATGGCCTATGGACCCATCTACGCTACATTAGATTGCAGCTGAATCCAAAAAAACTTGCATTCCTTTAAAAGTGCTTGAAATACTAACATGACAAATGCACCAACAATTGTGCTGCCTTGCAAGTTTGCTAATTACCATGATAACTGAGACCCCTTTTCTTATACCAATATTTTCAGGAGTTTATGACTTATAAAGGCGTAAGAGGGCCTGGTCCTTGCAAGTGATCCCTCAAAAAATGGCAGTTTTGACCCCTTTGTGACAGTTTAGACCCCTTTGGGATTTCGATAGCGGCGCCTGTTAAAGTATACCTTGAGGTGCTCTTAATTGAGCTGTATTTTTTCATAAAGGGCCTGTTGCGTCCCAAATGTCCTAGAAGTCACCAAAGAGGCACCATAAGCACTATCTGATTGCAGTTATCATGTTAAGTCTCCTTACTGGTGAATGCAGGGGGCTATGGAGTGCAATAGTCCTGCACTGTTAATAATTCTATCTGGTCTCAGAAGCCTCAGATTTACACTGAACGAGTATGCCTCCATTCTTGGTGGGGACACACAGTGTGTCAAGATTAAGACATATCTTTAATTTAATGCAAAATATTGACTGTGGTGGCCTTCAGTTGAAAGGTCTGTCCCCTTTACTTTTACAATATTAACCTTTGATCTGTTCCACCCGATTTGCGCTGAAGGTTTACCATTTCATTCATGCACTGAGGATACCAAGTTGTTGCTGAGGGCCACTTAAACTCAACCATTAACAAGGCAGCACACTGGATAGGAACAAATGGTTGTAAGCTAAATAAAGCCAAAAGATAGGTGATGCTTCTAGAACCCAAAACTCCTAGATCCTGCCATAGCCTCTCTCGACAGGTACTCAGAGATGTCCCAAACCACATTTTCCGACACTGTTAAGTATCTTGGAGTCACATGGGATGTTGATGTGGACTGTCTGTTTAAAATACCTCAATTAGACAGAACTGCATTCTACCAAATGAGACACATTCGGTGGTAGTTATACGCTATAATAAGACCAAGCTTAAGGTTGGGAATACGCTAGCAAGAGGTCTCCATTCAATTAACTGGCATGGCTCGAGAGAGTCCACACGCTGTTGCTCGGCTCATCCTGTGTCAATGGAAATAAGACCTGGTCTTTGACATGAAGCAGAACCTAGATTTGTTACCCATCAAGGCGAGGGCTTATTTTAAGATTTCTACCCTAATTCACAAATGTCTGCACGACTGCGCTCCACTGCATTTGGCCCAGAGGATTTCACTCTGCTTCCCTCCGTTAACTGGTGCCCGACTCAACAACAGATCCAGAGTGATTCAGAGTGGAACAGCATAATTTCTCTGACAAATACTTGATCATTATGGTTTAAAAATGTGGGATTGCTGCTAACCTTAATATTTAGTTGACCCACATCTATGTATGGAATGTTACATAAATGGGAGTGTGGGGGGGAATATGATGCCATTTATGCTTGAAGCTCAGAAGTAAAATGCCACCGTTGGTGAATAAAAATGGCATAATTTCATGACGTACGCCTGCATTTTCTGTCCTAACACAATATTAGGGCACTCCTACTTGTGCATCTCTTTTACAAAGTATGGTGCATATACTGCGGCAATTCATAAAATGTGCATTATTTGCCTCCCTCATTTTTCTAAACAAATATAATCTGGCCCATTTATCTCACTTACAGTGGAGGCGTAAAGGGTTACTGGAGTTACTTTAAAAAAGATTTGTAAAATGGGACCAGTGTGCAGTACAGACACGACCCAGTCAAGTGCCAGATTTGCCTCTAATGGGTCAGATTCTAGATCAAAAACAACTGGTGGTTCAAGACTAAGGAGGCTGCTACCGCTCATCTCTAAAAAGAATTAGATACTGCCAAGATGACTGTCCCATGTGCTTTTTCCCTTTCTCCGAGCATTTTTCTAACAGTATATACACCTCTAAAATGCTGCCTTGACTACATTTTTAGCATTGTCATACACTTTCATTTATCTTTTCTTTTCAAATTATTCTGCAAAATAAAAGTTCCTGAAACAGCTTTTTATAACTTACTTGATGCATCATATAAAATTGATATATGTCACTTCTTGTATATTGCTCGATGGTAAGGCAGGTGTTGTCCAGGCACATTTTATGATTCTGTCATTATTTTAGCACGTAGCGCCACTATTCCCTAGACCATAACACTAATGATCTCAGTTCTAAGGTTAGATACATTACATCACATGTAAATTTACTGTCTATATTTTTCAGCATAGGTGACATTAAGAGTGTATCACTATGCTGTACCTGTTTTATCCACTGTGCTGTACATTGGGCTGGCGGTAGCGAACCGACTAAGTGCTGCAGAGACGGTAGAGGGGGGAGGAACCTTGTTCTGCTCAGAGCCACGATCTGTTTGCGTGCAGGAGTCCCGGCTGCCTGTTTTGGAGTGTGACGACATCAATGGGGTAGAGGGGAAAACAGGTGAGGGAGTTGAAGAAATGGATTCTGACCGATACTCTGATCCCAGTAGGACACCTTGCAGGAGAAAGGCAGAATACGTTAGTAAATGCTGGCTAGGCAAGTCATATGAAAGAAGAAATTTGGTGTAGAATTGCAAGGGATTCTAAGAATTAAATGAGACAATTCTGGTGGGCACGAAATTCATAATACATGAAACACCACACAAACCTATAAATATTGCATAAAAACATATTCACCAAACAGGAGAGGTTGTGGGGAGTTCTATAAAACAGAGGCGGAAAATAGAACTTTATCTGTAGTGAAGTACTGAGCGATGACAAATTTTCATACCTAATATTACTTGTTAGAATTCTCGTCTTCTACAGCATCCAAGCAATCATCACCTTTCTAGGCAAATTAAACTGGTAATGTTCAATCATTCCTTTCTTAATTAACTGCTTTTCGGCTATGGAAATATGTTCAGTAGTTGTCAAAGCCATTAACATAAATACATTTTTTTGTGCCAAAAACAGAATTCTCTCATCACGAGAATCTGCACCAATAGCTTCAGCGGTGCAAAATGCTCTCCAAATGAAGGAACCTATGATCATAGCAGACATTCTCACTTAACCTCATCAAGATGTCCTCAACAATGCAAAGTTAAGAGTAGTTGAGAGTAGGAAGGTGCTGGAGTCGCCCCACATTTTTAAAAAGGAGAAATCAGTAACGTGCTCAAGCCAATACCTTTACTTTCTATTAGAACACTGGAATGTTAAGCGCTCCATTGAAAACAATGAAATGCTCCAGGCTTCTATTGGCCGGTAGAAGGCCAGAGCATCAACATTCTACTGTATAACAAAGGACTCACGGAGCCCAATGGGATTTCAATTCCCTCGGACTCCGTGAGGCCTTTGTTTTACAAATTAGAATATTCTGCCCTCCAGGGGGCGGAATGTTCTAATAACTTTAGAGCCATCCGTAGCAGGCTCTACCGGCCATTAAAGGCCTGCTCCCTTGTTTAAGGCCCTCGCCTTCGGCTGGGGCCTTTAACGTTGGGGTGGGCCTTTAATGGCTGGTAGAGCCCGATACCGCGGGCTCTAAGGCTATATTATACGACTAAAATTCTAAATCTAAAATGTCTTTAGTAAAGATTTTTGCTAAATTCCAATGAAGGTAAAGTTTTATAAACTGTACTTCTAAATAAAAAGCAATGTTATAACAAATGTTTATTAAATGTATGACTGAATAAGGTTTAATATTATAGAATGGAAGACTGAACAGTTCAATGGTAATCAAAGACAGATTAAAGAGGATCATACTATTCATTAAGTAAAGCAGTTATCTTGATCTCAGTAGAATAACAGAGAGGACGAAGAGAAAATAAGGTGATAGAAGGGAGTTGGCCAGCAAGGAGGATAGTATTCTTAATAACAATGCCATATCTAACCTTGCTTTACACCTATATTTATCTTATCTTTTCCATCCACCACAAGTTTTGCTACAAATAAATGTTCATGAATCATCTTCTTAGAATTTAATTGATGCATTATGTCAAAATGATAAATGTCTCTTAGTATACATTGCATGACGGTAATGCCGGTGCTGTCCAATCCCATGTTTTCTGATTCGGTCATTATTTTTGCATTTGCAGCTACCTTCACCTAGAACATATCACTGATGTTCTTCCTTCTAAGGTTAGTTACGTTGCTGCCACACAGATACATTAACTGTCTATTATTTTAAGCACAGGTGGTTTTTGAAGGTATATCGCTGTGTTACCTGTTTTATCTGCTGTATAGCACAGCATGTACACATCGGTCTGGCGGTGGCAAATCGATTATGTGCTGCAGAGACAGTAGAGGGGGAGGTGCCTTGTTCTGCTTAGAACCTGGACTGTTTGAGTGCAGGAATTCAGACTAGGATCTTTTTTTAAAATGTCATTACCATCCCAGAACTATCAAAAAATTGCCTCAATTTGTAAGTCTGACAATAAGAAACCCTAAAAAAAATATTAAACCGTTAGCCACGAGTGTCCACTCCAACACCAAGCAAAATGTACAATGAATGTCAAAGTGCATACTTAAGCTTCCTTTCCAACTCTTGTCCTCTCGCTTGTCTTCCATGATGGGTGTGTTGCTGAGCGTGGAGGAGTGGGAGAGCAGCCCAGATCCTGTGTTGGAGATGGACATGAGAGACTTGGATGGTCTCATCGTCGAGGGCTGCTCAGTCTTGTTCGCGGTGTCCTTCCGCGAGCGCTGCTGGAGCACCTTTATCATGGCGTCTTTTTCTATTATCTGCGCATGCAGGTTCTTTATCCTGAGGCACAGAAAAGAATGAAGGTTTGTGTTTCTTGTCGATCACTCTGTGGCTTTCAATGAGTATTTGTTATCCATTTCTACAAATGAAAGGAACTGCATCACAGGCCTCCCTACCATGCACACTTGCGGAGTCAAATCGGAGGACTCAACAGATACAACTTAGTTTAAAACAAAGTATGAGCTATTAATTCGCTGAGCTTTTCTGCTAGATACATTAAGCAATAAAGATCATTTTAAGAAAAACAAACGGGTATTTTAGAATATAAAACAAACAAGTCTACAATGCCAGATCAAGCACGCTGGAACGCATAGCAACATCTGTCTAGCGTGGCCCTAATTTTAAGTGACTATTAATTAGTCATATTGAGGTTCCATTTTCAGCAAGGTCAGATACCCCAGTTCTACTGATAAACAAATACAAGCACTGGGCAGAGTGACCTTCTATTTTTGGCCCAATTAAAACAATGACTTTTCCAAAATATGCACAGTCCTCTCAATAAAAGATTAACCCCCGCAAACAGAGATGTGTCCAGTGCCACTTAGGATGCCTTACTAGGATAAGGATGTGGGTGTGAGCAGTTTAGAGACTGGAGCTTGGCAGGTCTTTGAAATTCCAGCTGAAGAGCATTGTTACCAAGCACAAGGGAAAGCAATTAAAGAAAAAAAGGTGGGCCGTGGATCACTTAAAAGCATTTCATTAGATAGGAGATAGGGACTTTAGAAACAAAAGCTATGCAAGATTTTGAGTTTGTCACAGCCATGCTTTAATTGTAAACACTACTAGTTGGAGGAAAACTGGGTAACTTCCCAATCACCTTGAAAGTAATACCATGCATGTTCGATAGATAACATGACCAGTGGATACATTCAATACTAAACCTAGGGCATATACCCGCATCATTGTTGAATCATGACTTGTGTGTGTATTCAGCAATCGTTTTAGTCACAGCTTTGAGGACTGGAATTTATAGGTAATTTTTTTCTTAAGAGTTTCTCTGAACCGCACTCATGTTAAAACGTGCAGTTCAGGGATTCGCACAAAACAGGACAGAATAAGCATCCAGTGCCGTGTAATGGATATGCAGTTTCTGGCTCTGCTTGCGGACACCACAATCACTGGTACTTCAAAACCCTGGCTTCGTGGAATGGACAGGAATTGAGAATTACTGGGTTGCCAGACCTCCGGTCATCGTCTTCAATGCCAAAAATTGAAGGGCCTCAAAGGACCGCTTTCCTTATCCGTACACACTAACTACATTCACGACAAACCAACTTGCATCTTCATGGCAGGTACAGTTTCACTCAGGAAAAGTTCCATGAAAAATGTGATTGTGATTCGTAAATCAACAGTCTTTTCAGAACACATGACAATGTAATGCGTTAATGTTTCATTTCAGTGCCTGGTCAGAAGCTTATTTAGATTCACATTAAACATACAGCATCAACACTAACCTAAAAATACTCATTTGTTAAAAGACCCACGTTAGGGACAAGAAGACAAGACAATCACTGAATGTCCTCAGCCTTAATAACAAGGGATGAGTCGAAAGAGAACACATAATGAATGACATGTTGCACTCTTAATACATATATGTACTTTTATCTCAGAGTGCAAGTCAAGCAACGTAGCAAACTCTCACATCAACAATAGAGTTGCAAATATTTTGGGACGTCTAGAGGCTATCTGTGTGTCAAACAGCTTATCTGAACCTTGTACTGAAAAAGTACCATGCGCGAGTCAGACTGGCATAAAGACAAATTTACAGCATTCTCTTTCAACTGATGTGGAAGTTACTGTTCAAGAAACATAGTGACTACGAACAGGTCTTCAATGATTTAATAAGGTGCAAAAGATGATGGGCCTGATTACGAGGCCAATAGTCAGACCCACCGACATCTGCCCCTGTGGTCCACCCGCCACATTACGATGCGGCAGGCGGAGGCCTCTGGGGGTGAGACCGCCTACTTAAGACGGGCTCAAAGAGCCCATCAGAGGGTCAGTAATCCCTACAGTGAGGGCGGTGCCTGCTCAGAGAGCGCCGTAGGGGTTCCAAAGTCCCTTTCCGCCTGCCCTTTCATGGCGGTCGCCCACCATGAAAAGGCAGACATTAAGTGACTTGGGGGCCCATAGCAGGGCCCCTTGGCCCTCTACTATGGGGCCTGGGGGCATCTATGGCTTCCCCATAAACATCCCTGCACCATATGGCAGGTACCGCATGGTGCCTGCCACATGGTGCAGGGATGTTTTTAATGTTTTTTCTATTGGGGTGTGCGCTGTAGAAAATATACACATTGCAATCGCTGTGAAGGCGGTCGCACCGTAATCAGGGCAGTGGGACTGTCGACTTCTAGTTGGGCGGTTCTGCTTCCCCTATGGTGCGGGTCAGATGAGTCCGACCGGCATCGTAATCAAGCCCTATGTTACTTACATGTCACAATCTACTGCTTCCAGGGGTGTAGATTCACACAATATGTAATATTCTATTATCTAGTGTTTGTTTTTCTTTTAGGCCTCCATTTTCAGGTTCGAGTGAGCAAGGAATGTATTACAATCATCAAAACAAAAAACACAATGCACCAGAACACAGATTTCACCTTAGATTTTGTACGTTTCCTCATGCTTGAGAATGTTTACTACGTAAGATCAAATGATCGAATATCGCCATTAAAGGCCCACTCCAGTGTTAAAGGTCTAAGCCGAAGGCAAGGGCCTTTAAAAAGGGAGCAGGCCTTTAATGGCCGGTAGAGCCCGCTACATAGAACATCAGGCCATTAGAACATTCCATCACTAGAAGGCAGAATGTACTAATTTGTCAAACAAAGGATTCTCGTAGGGACTGAAATCCCCTCTGGCTCTGTGAGGCCTTTGTTCACAGCAAGAGCTGTGAACAAACATTGGAATGTTGCTTCTCCGGGCTTCTACTAGCCATTTGAAGCCCTGAGCACTCCATTATTTTTAATGGGGTTCCTAACATTCCAGTGTTCTAATACAGCATTCAACTACTTTCCTGCATCTAGTCACATATGACTCTACAACCCTACCACCTACATACAGAGCAACCATTTCTGTTATCAGCATGTGTTGTAAACAACATGCTGTATAGACTGTAAATGATTACTTTGCCTGCTTTAAAAAGTCAGCTTGTAGAAGGCAGCAAAATATGAAAAGGTATGTTAAAGGAATGTTTATCCAACTTGCGGTTCTTACCTGGCTGAGTATCAACACAATAGCATTTTGTGAATGTCTGAACTACCGTCTATGCTGTTCCTTCAAAGGTGTCAGCTGACATGTTAAACGTGACGGTGTGGAGGCAATAAGTACCCATTTTGTCTTGCAAATGGAATGAGTGTGATTATTATAGTAGATAAGAACTTGTCAAATATCAAGTATGTATCTCTCTGCGAGAGATTGTGGATTGGTTAAAATGTGTAGCAACCCACTAGAATGATTATGGAATGGGGAGCATCCTAGAGGTAGGAACTATAGATACGTGGTACCGTCCAGTTTTTTGCACAAGCAGGTAACAATTGGGTTGCCACTTGCACACCATCTCCCATGCAAGGTATTGTAGAAGGTCCAACTACAGTGGTTCAAATGCTCAGCAAATTTTTCTAGAAAACAGGGTTTTCCGATCCCAAGAGGGTGCATGGAGGATTCTGGGTGGTATAATCTTCAACCCTTCCATAAAAGCATGTGTTTATCACTGGCAATATAAACAGAAATTGGTATTACCTGTTTTTATTAGGGAACCTAACACTAACTGTACTTTTATGGATGTGTAAACCAAGCTAGACTTTTGTAGTGAAGGAAGATAATGAACAATGTGCTGGGCCGATACTTTACATGTTTTACAGCAGTGCACTAAACACCTCCATTTAGCTGCTCAGAAGGCCCTGGCAGTATGTCAATGCTCTTCCTTAGAATATACATTGTTCTGGAAGCTGTAAGAAACCAAGTTTTCACATTTCTGGGGCCAAATCACAAATGAGAGATTCTGGATTCGGATGTCGATGCGGAGCCTCTTGCTGACCAAGTATCATGGCTGCTGTGGAAGTTTGTGAAATGGAAAGATGCTCATCTCCAGCAGTAGGGTCAACCATGGTTGTCTTGCCTACGTTGGAGCAATGAGAACCAACATCATTTTGTCTTGGTGCTCTTGGTGAACGGCAAATTTAGCACTAAAAGGGGAGGGGGATCACATGCAAATATCCATGACCAGTTTATCCAAAACGTTTCTCAATTACTTGGCAAATTGTTGATGGCATATGAGGGAAACAAGTCGAAATCTGGGGTCTGCCATTTTTAAAGCAGCATTTTAGAAAGCCACGCCCACTGAGGCAGATACTATTTGAACGACGGGCTCACACTGGTGTGTTTGCTAAATCTTTTGAAGTCAGCCTATGACAAAGGGCAGGAGCCCGAAACGCGTTGGCTAAAGACTTTGTTCAAAACCGTGTTATCTGCTTTGTACCGGTGTTGCTGCAGCCTCAATTAAATTGACACACGAATTTTCACTCGTGTGGGCTCCATCATTTTGAGGTAACTCTTGGTGTTTGATAGATATATATATATATATACACACTGTTGGACCTAGATTACCCAAGCCCATATATGGTAGCTTGGCACAGTAGTGGTCTACAGCTAACTCACGGCGTTGGCTAAGTACTTACAAGTCTCACCCCCCAGTAACACAGTGATGAACCACTAAAATAAAGACACAACACCTCTGTTTGGAAAAATACCGTTACCTTTTATAAAAATAATATGTTTTTCTGTTATGCTTTTTAGTCAGGGATGAAAGACAATCAAATTACACCTTTTACATGAAATACAAATCACACTTCAATATTTTTCCTGTTCAGAATTTAAGAATCAAAGGTACATTTAAGGTTTAGAGTTATTCAGGACACAATACACTTCCCTAGAACTTTACAGAAAGGAAAATGCAGCCTGACAGTGCAATATATATTTAAAGACTCATTAGCAGGTACATTACCCCACAGCTCTTAAGCACTGCTCAACTCACAGAATGACCTGGGTGTAGTTCTTCACTGCATAACCAACCCGCAATGTGACTAAAAGGGGAGACACAACAATATTAGCCAGGTTCCTCTCACTCTAATTTAAAGGCTCAATTTGCTAAAAGGAGTTCTATTCCTCCAATTTACCAAGAAACTACAAGGGTTTCTCCCCCAGGAACCCTGTAATTCCCTACACCGCTTCCTCCTCTTTGCTCCAGTTACTTTTGGGACACTGTAGTTATTATTAGGCTGAACACAAGCCCGTTTTCTTCACTTAGGCTTCCTGGTGCAGTTCAGTCTAAGTCTCAGTTGTAGCCCCACTGTCTTGTCTCCTTTCCCTGGTGCTGCTGCCTCCCGTCCCCACACTACCCAGCTTACTTGTAGGCTTCTGGGTGTGATGCGAGGGCTCTCCCCACTCGCGCTGAGACCTGGCAGCAGTCGGCGGTCGAGGAAGGTCGAGGAAGGCTTCCCTGGCCCCCAGGCTCCTTGCTGTGACGTCCGCTGTGGCGCTTCTGCCTCCTCCGGACGGGGAAACGGCTACCGGTGCTCCGACGCGATCGGCCCTCCTCAGTCGGCACTGCTCAGCTGGGCATGCGCGATCGCGCTCACTCTCCTTCCGCTTCTGCGCGCTGGCTCCCAGGGAGGACGTCGTTCGCCACGCAGACGCTGCTCTGTCTCCTCCGGGCCTGCTCGAACCTAGGCCCCTCCTGCCTCCACAGAAGCGTTTACACGCTGGACATGCGCGGAAGCGCCTACCTCCTCACTTGACGCGGCCGGTGCCCCCGGGGTCCCGATGCCGATTGGAGCAGCGCCGCTGCTTCCCTCCAGACGCTTCTCACTTTGGCCTCACAGGAAGGATGTCCACACACGGCGCCCTTGCTCCTCAGGTCGCCAGGGTGCCACAGACCCTCGCCTACACTTCAGCTGCTCCACAACACCGGTAAGCACAGCGCCGGATAGGGCAGCCAGGAATATCTTCAGATAAGGATATCCTGAGAGGATTTTTTTCATGTAGCTCCAAGATAGGAGGGACTGCTTCCTCAAATAGCTCGATTTCTGTGTCAGTAGTTGTTGTCTTTGAGAGAGGGATCGGTCAAAGGCTGAAGGGGGAACAACCTTCTGAAGTAACTGTCAGCCTCAGTGACAAACTAGCTGCTCTCAGTGTGTCCTCCTCCTCTCACCACTGCCTCACTCCTCTACTCTGGGGTCAGCACAAAATGGCTGCTGGTCACTGGCCTTATATAGGGTGGCCTGAGACCTGCAGAAGTCTCTAGTTGATTCCAGAAAGTTCCCTAATGTTACCCTATGGACCTGTCCTCCAGTAGTGTCCGTTATGGCAGTTGGTGGACACCATTTTAGGTCTCTGGAGATCCCTAAGGTTTCAAGGGGGTGACTAGGCCTCACAAGTGATGAGGGAAAAATGGCGTCATCGCCAAGGAACACCTAGCCCCCTGACAGCATTAAAAACTCCTGATGGACACATAAAATAAAAATAGAAACTCTGGGAGGCTAAGGGGGACAAAAATAAATCATGGTGGTTAGAGTCTTCCCAGAAGCAGACAGGTCTAACACGCGTCCCCCCCAGCTGAAAGTGGGGAGAACTACCCAACCCCTTGGGAGTCCTCATCACTAAGGCGGAAATACCTGGATAGACCGTCTGCATTGGCATGGTCTGCCCCAGGTCGGTGTTCCACCCTAAAGTCCATTCCCTGTAGGGAGATGGACCACCTTAGCAACTTGGGATTCTCCCCCTTCATTTGCATCAGCCAACGAAGGGGGCGATGGTCAGTCTGAACTAGGAAGTGCGAACCAAACAGGTATGGTCGCAGCTTCTTCAGAGCCCAGACCACCGCAAAGGCTTCTCTCTCAATTGTACTCCACCTCCTTTCCCTGGGGAGTAGTCTCCTGGACAGGAAGACCACAGGTTGATCCAAGCACTCATCATTTAGCTGCGATAACACTGCCCCAATGTCATGTTCTGACGCATCTGTTTGGACAATGAATTCTCTAGTAAAATCAGGGGCCTTGAGAATGGGAGCGGAACACAATGCTTGTTTCAAGGTCATGAAGGCTCGCTGGCAAGCCTCCGTCCAGACTACCCGTCGGGGTTGCTTCTTGGAAGTAAGCTCAGTGAGGGGGGCCACGATAGTGCCATACCCCTTCACGAAGCGACGGTAGTATCCAGTGAGGCCCAGGAAGGCTCGGACCTCTGTTTGAGTCTTGGGGGGCTCCCAGGCGATGATAGCCTCAATCTTTGCCTGGAGGGGCTGCACCGTCCCTCTGCCCACCAAGTGGCCTAGGTACACCACCGACCCCTGTCCGATCTGACACTTGCTGGCCTTGATTGTCAATCCAGCCTGTTGCAGGGCATGAAGAACAGCTTGCAGGTGCTGCAAATGGTCCTCCCAGCTGCTACTGAAGACAGCAATGTCGTCCAGGTATGCAGCAGAAAAAGCTTCCATTCCAGAAAGGACCCTGTTCACCAGCCGCTGAAAAGTGGCAGGGGCATTCTTGAGCCCAAAGGGCATCACACGAAATTGGTAGTGTCCCTCAGGTGTAGAGAAGGCTGACCTTTCCTTCGCCTCCTCGGTAAGGGAAATCTGCCAGTACCCTGAAGTTAGGTCAAAGGTACTTAAGTATTGGCAAGCTCCCAGCCGGTCAATCAGCTCATCCGCCCGTGGGATAGGATGGGCATCAGTTTTGGTCACTGAGTTCAAGCCTCGGTAGTCCACACAGAATCTCAATTCAGGTGTGGTGCCTGGTGGGGCAGCCTTTGGTACCAAAACCACCGGGCTAGACCAAGGGCTTCCAGAAGGTTCAATTACTCCCAGTTCCAGCATCTTGGCGACTTCACTCTTGATGCTGGCCTTCACCTTGTCCGACAGCCGGTAGATTTTAGACTTCACAGGTGGGCTGTCTCCTGTGTCCACGTCATGGGTACACAGGTGGGTCCTACCCGGGGCAAGGGAGAACAGAGAAGAAAATTGCTCCAGGATCTGGCGGCAATCACTCTGCTGTTCAGGAGTTAGGGATGACGAGAGAATTACTCCCTCCACCGACCCATCCTTTTCTTGGGACGAGAGAAGATCAGGGAGAGGTTCGCTTTCTTCTTCCTCTGCTCCATCGGTTACCATCATCAAGACAACCGCGGGCCTCTCATGATGTGGCTTGAGGCGATTGGCATGCAGCACCCTGTGGGGCTGCCTCGGGGCCTTAAGATCCACCAAGTAGGTGGACTTCCCCTTCTTCTCCAACACCTCAAAGGGGCCTGTCCAACGGTCCTGTAGGGCATTTAGCTCTCCAGGTTCCATCACCCACACCTTCTGTCCAGGCTCCAGTTCCACTGGGTGAGCGTTGTGGTCATACCACTCTTTCATCACTGCTTGGCTGGCCTCCAAGTTGTCTGAGGCTTGCTTCCACAACTTAGCCATTTGGCTCCGGAAGGCCAGCATGTAGCTCACCACGTCCTGGGGAAGCTTTCTGGGAGTCCGTTCCCATCCGTCTTTCACCAGGCTGAGAGGTCCCCGTACAGGGTGCCCGTACAAAAGTTCGAAGGGGCTGAAGCCCACTCCCTTTTGTGGCACTTCCCTGTAAGAAAACAAGAGACAGGGTAGGAGGATGTCCCATTTCCTCCGCAGGCTCTCAGGTAGACTCCGTATCATACCTTTCAAGGTTTTGTTAAACCTTTCCACAAGACCATTGGTTTGTGGGTGATAAGGAGTGGTAAACCGATAGGTAACTCCGCACTCCTTCCACATAGCCCGCATGTACGCTGAAAGGAAGTTAGTCCCCCTGTCGGACACAACCTCCTTGGGGAAACCCACTCGGGTAAAGATCCCCATCAGGGCCCTTGCCACCACAGGTGCAGTGATGGTCCTCAGAGGTATGGCCTCTGGGTACCGTGTGGCATGATCCACCAAAACCAGTATGAACCGGTGACCAGCTGACGTTGGTGGATCCAATGGCCCTACAATGTCGATGCCCACCCTCTCAAAGGGGGTGCTAACGACAGGTAGTGGTTCCAGGGGAGCTTTAAGCTTCACTCCTGTTTTCCCACTAGCTTGGCAGGACACACACGTCCGACAATATGTATCAGACGCCACTTTCATTCGAGGCCAGTAGAAGTGGGGGACAAGCCGGGCAAAGGTCTTGTCCTGTCCTAGATGCCCTGCCAATGGTATCTCATGAGCCAGTTCCAGTAGAAAGGCTCTAAAGCATTGAGGGACCACCAAGGCTCTGGCTGAACCATGGCCAGGTGCCTTGGGCTCACTGTAGAGGAGTCCATCCTCCCAGTAAATCCGGTAGCTCCCTTCAATGTTTCCCGCTGCCTGGGCGTTGGCCTGTTGCCGCAGCCCCTCGAGAGTAGGACACTCTTTCTGAGCTTTGCAGAACTCTTCCCGGGAAGGACCTCCCTCCACATGCCATTCAGTAGGGATGGGTAGGTTCTCCAGGGAAGCAACACTCTCCCCTGTGGACTCCAGATCCACCTCCGCAGGTGGTCCAGCTGTCTCACGAGGTGGAGATGTCGAGGCAGGGTCCTCCGGCCTCTTGTCCTTCTCCTCTCTGGCAGCCGGCTGGGCCATTGTTCCAGGCTCCAGCGTAAGCAAACTTCCCCTTCGGGCAGTCGCTGACCTTGTGCTCACACAAGTCCAGTCGGGGGGTCCCAGCATCGCAGAGTGAGTCTGGTACTCCACCCTCCTCCAAGCATTGTGCTCCATATCATTCCCTAACAGGCAGTCAACAGGCACGGCAGGGCTTACGGCAACTCGAAGTGGACCTGCAACCCCTCCCCACTCAAAGGGAACCTCAGCCACAGGGTAGTGGCCCAATCTGCCGTCAGCCATTACGGCGGGATGGAGTACATCTGGGATGACCTGCTCTGGAGACACCAGCTGACTCCTTACCATAGTCATGCTGGCTCCTGTGTCTCTCAGAGCCTCCCCTCTACGGCCATTGATGGTGACCCACTGCTCATACTTAGTAGTATTAGAGGGCAGCTGGGTCTTGGGAACCATCTCCTTATCTCCCAGGGACACTAAGGTGACACCCGCCCGCTCCCCTCCATTAACCAAAGGCATCTCCTCCCCGAGCACTACACTAGTGATTCCCGGGGCTTTTCCTCCAGTGGGAGGGGGTGGTCTTTTTGGGCATCTCACATCTCCTTTATAGTGTCCCACACCACAACACTCAAAACAATGAACAACCCTTGGCTGCTGGCTTTGGCCAGGGGTAGGGTTGCGAGGGGGGTTACTCTTGGGGATGAATCCTCTGCCCCTTCCTTGTGAAGTATTTTGTGGCCCTTTTGAGAACTCCCTCTTAGTTTCCCCTCCCTCTTTCTTCTGGGGGGCGCCCTGTCCTTGCTTCTGGGAATTCCCTCCAGTCCCCTTAGTCGACACCCGGGTACTAACCCAGATGTCCGCCTCCTCAGCAAGCTTCCTGGGGCTGGTCAGCTTGCTGTCCACCAGATGCTGTCTTAGCTCGGGAAGACACTTCTCGAGTAGGTGTTCCTTGAGTATGAGGTCATATAGTCCCTCATAGTCTCCTACTTCGCTGCCTCTTACCCAACCCTCCAGGGCCTTCCTGGAGTAGTCCAAGAAATCTACCCAGTTTTGTGTGCCCAGCTTGTAGCTGCCCCGGAACTTTTGTCTATATTTCTCAGGGGTCAACCCAAACTTCTTGAGCAGCGCTGATTTCATAGCCGGATAGTAGGTCTGTTCACTCTGGTCAAGGGCCAACAAAGTATCCCTGCCAGTGGGGGGCATGTATTTGTATAACCCACCTCCCCAGTGGACTTCCAGAATCCCATGGGCCCTCAGCGAGACCTCGTAGGCGGCTAGCCATTTAGCAATGTCGTCACTGGGTACATAACAAGCCATAATGTCTTTTGGTAGGTACGGTCTAGGTTCTCTGGTGTTGGTTTGGTTATCGCTGCCACCATTCTCTGGTTTGGGGGTACGTAAATTCAGGGCTTGCAAATCCATCTCTTTGATGGTCCGCTCATGCTCCAACCTCTTTTCCTCCCTCACCATGTCCATCCTGGCTAGTTCTATTTTCATCCTCCTCTCCTCCCTCCTGTCTTCTAACTCGGCGTCGGTCAGGCCCCTCTCTGACACACTACTGCCCACTCTAGAAGGTGTTCTAGGACCTGTTACAAGGTTCTCCCCTCCCGCCTGGTACAGTGTTGCGGTCTCCAGGACAGTGTCCTTGTCACTCTCTTCAGGATCTACCTCCTCCCCGGAATGAGCCTCTACCCATGCCCGGATACTGGTCAGCAGCTCTACTTTTCTGGCGCCTTTCTTGAAAAACACCCCCTGCTGCTGACACCATTCCTTCAATTGGGGCACAGTATAATTGTCTAGCTCTTCCACATTTATCTCCATTTCTATTTGAAGTATAAAATGCTACACAGGAGAATTCCACAGAGTGACCTGAGGTCAACCTCCACCCACCGCCAGAAGTCAATTTTAGAAAAACCAAAAATGTAAATTAGGAGGGCCGCAGGGAGAAAACTCCAGGTGGGGTCTCGTGGTTGGCACTGCGTTACTAATAAGTAAGTGTAAGTACAAATCCGCTATCCCACCGCTGAAACACCAATTATGTTGGACCTAGATTACCCAAGCCCACATATGGTAGCTTGGCACAGTAGTGGTCTACAGCTAACTCACGGCGTTGGCTAAGTACTTACAAGTCTCACCCCCCAGTAACACAGTGATGAACCACTAAAATAAAGACACAACACCTCTGTTTGGAAAAATACCGTTACCTTTTATAAAAATAATGTGTTTTTCTGTTATGCTTTTTAGTCAGGGATGAAAGACAATCAAATTACACCTTTTACATGAAATACAAATCACACTTCAATATTTTTCCTGTTCAGAATTTAAGAATCAAAGGTACATTTAAGGTTTAGAGTTATTCAGGACACAATACACTTCCCTAGAACTTTACAGAAAGGAAAATGCAGCCTGACAGTGCAATATATATTTAAAGACTCATTAGCAGGTACATTACCCCACAGCTCTTAAGCACTGCTCAACTCACAGAATGACCTGGGTGTAGTTCTTCACTGCATAACCAACCCGCAATGTGACTAAAAGGGGAGACACAACAATATTAGCCAGGTTCCTCTCACTCTAATTTAAAGGCTCAATTTGCTAAAAGGAGTTCTATTCCTCCAATTTACCAAGAAACTACAAGGGTTTCTCCCCCAGGAACCCTGTAATTCCCTACACCGCTTCCTCCTCTTTGCTCCAGTTACTTTTGGGACACTGTAGTTATTATTAGGCTGAACACAAGCCCGTTTTCTTCACTTAGGCTTCCTGGTGCAGTTCAGTCTAAGTCTCAGTTGTAGCCCCACTGTCTTGTCTCCTTTCCCTGGTGCTGCTGCCTCCCGTCCCCACACTACCCAGCTTACTTGTAGGCTTCTGGGTGTGATGCGAGGGCTCTCCCCACTCGCGCTGAGACCTGGCAGCAGTCGGCGGTCGAGGAAGGTCGAGGAAGGCTTCCCTGGCCCCCAGGCTCCTTGCTGTGACGTCCGCTGTGGCGCTTCTGCCTCCTCCGGACGGGGAAACGGCTACCGGTGCTCCGACGCGATCGGCCCTCCTCAGTCGGCACTGCTCAGCTGGGCATGCGCGATCGCGCTCACTCTCCTTCCGCTTCTGCGCGCTGGCTCCCAGGGAGGACGTCGTTCGCCACGCAGACGCTGCTCTGTCTCCTCCGGGCCTGCTCGAACCTAGGCCCCTCCTGCCTCCACAGAAGCGTTTACACGCTGGACATGCGCGGAAGCGCCTACCTCCTCACTTGACGCGGCCGGTGCCCCCGGGGTCCCGATGCCGATTGGAGCAGCGCCGCTGCTTCCCTCCAGACGCTTCTCACTTTGGCCTCACAGGAAGGATGTCCACACACAGCGCCCTTGCTCCTCAGGTCGCCAGGGTGCCACAGACCCTCGCCTACACTTCAGCTGCTCCACAACACCGGTAAGCACAGCGCCGGATAGGGCAGCCAGGAATATCTTCAGATAAGGATATCCTGAGAGGATTTTTTTCATGTAGCTCCAAGATAGGAGGGACTGCTTCCTCAAATAGCTCGATTTCTGTGTCAGTAGTTGTTGTCTTTGAGAGAGGGATCGGTCAAAGGCTGAAGGGGGAACAACCTTCTGAAGTAACTGTCAGCCTCAGTGACAAACTAGCTGCTCTCAGTGTGTCCTCCTCCTCTCACCACTGCCTCACTCCTCTACTCTGGGGTCAGCACAAAATGGCTGCTGGTCACTGGCCTTATATAGGGTGGCCTGAGACCTGCAGAAGTCTCTAGTTGATTCCAGAAAGTTCCCTAATGTTACCCTATGGACCTGTCCTCCAGTAGTGTCCGTTATGGCAGTTGGTGGACACCATTTTAGGTCTCTGGAGATCCCTAAGGTTTCAAGGGGGTGACTAGGCCTCACAAGTGATGAGGGAAAAATGGTGTCATCGCCAAGGAACACCTAGCCCCCTGACAACATTAAAAACTCCTGATGGACACATGTAAAAATAAAAATAGAAACTCTGGGAGGCTAAGGGGGACAAAAATAAATCATGGTGGTTAGAGTCTTCCCAGAAGCAGACAGGTCTAACACACACACACATACATATGTGAAAACATATACATGCAGCCTAGAATGTTTCCAACATGCCAAAAATACCGAAATTACATAGATTTGCATTGCAAGAACAATATCCGTCTAACCCATAAGGAAAAGAGGAAGCACTGAGAAATCGTCACACAACAATGCTTTATTGCCTTAAGGAAAGCTTGTAACTGCAGGCAGTTGCCTGTAGGCTGCAAAGCGGAGCAATGAAACAAAGAAAAAACGGACACCTTGCCTTTAAGGCTTTGAAGGGTTAGGGTACCGCGCCATCAAGACCTGCAGGAGACCCTCTGCTCCCATGATGCACCACAGGTGAAAGTTAGGTCAGTTATTTTTGACAGTGTATTATGTACAGACACCTGAGTAGACATGCAATTAACATAAAAACAACTCCAATAATGCTCGTCCGGGGAGGAGGGAGGGTCGCTTATGACTTTGATGAGTATACCCCTGGATAAGAACTAGGATTACAGGTAAGTAACTAACTAACTAATCCTTCTCATCCAGGGGATACTTGTCAATAGTCATAATCTATGAATAGAGTAGTAAGCCCATACCCAAAGTCTCGCGTACGAGCAATAGAGTATACAGAACATGAAAAAACATGATATTCAAATTGCAATCATGCAAACAAATTCCTTAAAGAAGCCTGCCCAACCTGGGCATCGGCTTGAGCATCAGAATCTAGATAGTAATGGCGTGTGAAGGTATGTACTGATCGCCATGTGGCTGCCTTGCAGATTTCAGACATAGGAACGTTGAGAAGGAGAGCTGTGGTAGAAGCTTTCCCTCTGGTAGAGTGTGCTTTAGGTCTGCCTTCTAAGGTCTTGTAAGCTAACTGGTAGGATAAAGCTATACAAGAGACAATCCATCGAGAAATAGATCTTTTAGATGCAGCTAGACCGGTGTTCGTGAAACCGTAGTTGATAAAGAGCCGGTCAGATTTCCTAAGCGTGTGAGTTTTGGCTAGGTAAAACTTCAATACTCTCCGGAGATCTAAAGAATGTAATGATCTCTCCGGGGAAGTCGATGATTTAGGAAAAAAGGTGGGCAGAGTAATAACTTGATTGATGTGAAAATCCGAGACCACCTTAGGAAGGAAGCTCGGATGTATACGTAGCACCACCCTATTGGCATGAAACACAGTGTAAGGTTCCATGCAGCACAGTGCCTGAATCTCACTCACCCTGCAGGCGGAAGTGATGGCTACTAAAAATGCAGCCTTCCAGGTCAAATGCTGCAAAGAGGCCTTTTGAATAGTCTCAAAAGGAGCACCCATCAGTTTAGTAAGGACAATGTTAAGTTCCTAAGGTGGAGAAGGGGATCTCACTGGTGGATAAACCTTCCTGAGTCCCTCTAGAAAGTCCTTGACCACTGGCATTTGAAAGAATGAAGTCTGGGTAGGAGACTTTCTGTAAGCTGTAATAGCAGCCAGGTGGACCCTGATGGAGGGATATTGCAGGACTGACTTCGCCAAGTATACCAAGTAAGGAGGATGACTTGCTCCTGACCCTTGGTTGAATCAAAAGCGTTGTCCTTACAACACAGGTAGAATCTCTTCTACTTGAAAGCATAAGACTTTCTGGTGGAGGGTCTCTTTGCTTCCCTGAGAATGTGCATACAGTCGGCAGAGAGGTCTAGGTGTCCCTACTGGATGACTTCAGGAGCCATGCAGTCAATCGCAGGGGCAAGAGGTTGGGATGAAATACTCTCCCCTCGTTCTTGATCAGCAAGTCCGGGTGGCAGGGAGGCCTCCGGTGTGGAGCTTCGGACAGCTGCAGGAGATCCGGATACCACCACTGGCGCAGCCACTCTGGTGCTATTAGGATCATTCTGGTGTTGGTCCTGTAAAACTTCAGTAAGACCGTCGGGATCAGAAGAAGTGGCGGAAAAGCGTACGCCAATGTCTGCGACCAGCTAATCAAAAGTGCATTCCCCCGTGATCCTTGCTGAGGGAATCTGGACCCGAAGACGGGGCATTTTTTATTTACTGCGTCTGCGAACAGGTCGATGTCTGGCACTCCCCTTTGCCGAAAAACGTCCTGAGCGACTTTGTCGTTTAGCACCCAGTTATGCGCTTCTACGAAGTCTCTCCTGAGAACATCTGCCTGCACGTTCAATGTTCCTGGAAGCTGAACGGCTACAATTGTGAGACTCCTCGCCAGAAGCCACTTCCATATGGTCTGGGCCTCCAGATACAGGACCCGTGACCTGCTACCTCCCTGCATCTTCAGATAGTACATTGTTGTTGTGTTGTCGGTCTGAATCTGAATGGAGCTGGACTGTAGGGACGGGTACAGAGACTAGAGAGACAGATGGACTGCCCTTAGCTCCAAGAAGTTGATGTGATAACTTCTCTCTGTCTCGGACCAGAGACTTTGTACCTGAAGCTGGCCCATGTGAGCTCCCCAAACCTGCAGTGAGGCATCTGTAATCACTGTCTGGGTCGGAGGGACCTGATGAAAAGGGCCCCCTTGCAGAAGGTGTGAGCGCTTCATCCAGCATTTGATGGAGTCCCTGGCAGTCTGAGGAAGAGAGGCATGATCTTCCCAATGGCCTGACCTCTGTGTCCATTGATCTTCGAGGGACTGTTGTAGAGGCCGCATGTGTGAAGTCTGGCATTGGGCAAAATGAATATGAATGAGGCCATCGATCCCAGCAGTGAGGACACCTGCCTTTTTGTGGAATGTGTAGAGTGGAGAAGAGCGTGGCACTTGATTAGCATTGATGACAACCTCTCCTCCGAAGGACACACGCTTGCCCCTGCGGAGTCCAAGGAAGCGCCCAGATAATGTATCTGCTGGTGGTGTTGAGGGCTTACTTCTTGTAGTTGACTTGCAACCCCAGGGAGTGCAGCAGATTGAGACAGTAAGAGATGTCTTTGGAGCAGTGAAGGTGTGGAACTCTTTAGGAGCCAGCCGTCTAGGTAGGGATAGATGAAGACTTCCTCATGCGGAAAAAGGCAGCCACCACCGCCATGCACTTGGAGAATGTCCGAGGGTCAGATTTGAGCCCGACCCGAAGTACTCTGTACTGATAGTGCCGACGAGAAACTTGGAACCTGAGGAATTTGCGATGTTTCACTGTGACAGGAATGTGTAAGTAGGCGTCCTGCAGGTCGATGGCACACATCCAGGCTCCCTGGTGAAGATGTGGGAATATCTGGTGCAGGGCTAGCATTCGAAATTTCTCTTTCCTGTTCAGCAAGCGCAGGTCGAGGATAGGTCTGTACTCTTTGGCTACTCCTTGTTTCAGGACCAGGAAGTACCGTGAGTATACTCCCTGCGATCGCTGGTGAGGTGGGACCTCTTCTATGGCCTTCTTGGAAAGGAGGGTAGACACTTCGCTTCGTAACAGAAGATTGTTTTGTTGAGGAAGGCACTTCAATTGTGGGGCCACTTGCGCGGTGGGAGACTTGAACCTTCAGCAAGTGACCATGCTGCACAATATTCAGCACCCATCTGTCTCTTGTTATGGTTTCCCACTCTTCCAGGTGAAAAACGATGCTCCCTCCAACCGGAGTGGTGAACGGGTGCAGAGGAAGCAATGCCTCACTGTTTGGGAGGCTGTTTGGAGGAGGACTGCTGTTTATTGTTCCCCCTTCCTCTGCCAGGGCGCTTCTGCTGGAATTGGGTCCTCTGCTGGTTCTGGGAGGACCATTGAGGGTTTTGAACCCTCTGTTGGAAGGGGCGTTTGTCGTTCTGACTGAAGCGTTTGCGAAATTCCTTCCGTTTCTCAAGTCCAACTGCTTTGACCGTATCCAGCTCGGTCTTCATCTTTGTCATCTCATCAGCATGAGCACCGAATAAGGAGGAACCATTAAAAGGAAGGTTAAGGATCTTCTGCTGTGCGTCCTGCTTAAGACCCGAGAGGCGCAACCATGCTGAGCGCCGCAAACAGATGCCATGTGAGTAGCCATGCGGGGGCGAGATCTGAGGCGTCTGCCGCCGCGCTGATGACTACACAACCCTCCTGCAGGATCTCAGGGAAGTCCTGCCGATCTTCTTTGGGGAGCTTGTCGGTAAACCTAGCCCGGGAGTCCCAAAAAGATCTGCCATATCGCCAGAGAAGGGCTGAGGCCCTTGCAATCTTCATAGATGATGCAGAAGTATTGCACATCTTCCTGCCATAGGAATCCATTTGCTTACGGTCCATTCTGGAGGAACTGAAGCTGACGAGGATGCTGAGTGGGCTTTCATGGCGGCTGCCACAATGACTGAGTCCCTTGGGGATCAGACCTAAGAAACAACGGATCTTCGGCAGGAGCCTTGTACTTCTTTGTGATACTCAACGGAATGGACCCCACTGTGGCAGGGGTGAGGAACCTGGCCAAATCTGGTTCTAAAAAACTTGGCACCAGAGGCAGCAGCGGTCTGGAAGCTGTACGATGGTGCAACGTCTCAAAAATAATTGATGTAGGGATCACAGGAGTGTGCAAGGTGATATTCAGCTTCTTTGCACCTCTACCAAGTACGTCAGGGAAAGCCCCGATGCCATCGATGGGAGACACCCACGATGGTGAAGTCGATGAAAAAGTGGGCGAATAGTCCCGAACAGAGGACCTCGTGGAAGAAGACCAGGTGGATGATCTTCTGCGTCTTCTGTGGAGGTTCGTGGTGCGAGCTGTGACGGCCGCTTGACCATGATCGGCGTGTTGAAGGCGACCTTGTCTTCTGGGAGGGGTGGAAGACTTTGCAGGAGCACCTCTATCAGGGTCTCTTGAGGTTCTGGATGTTGAGTATGTCCGAGAAGGGCTAGAGGGTTGGGGGGGTCTCTACCCTGCGCCTTTTTCGTGTTTTCCACTCTTGTTTTGGGCTCTCGTGCCTCAGTTCTCCTGAAAAACAAGATGGTGGCCAACACTTCCTGGTTTGGACAGTTCGGAATGTTGACAGTCGACTGCCAGCCAATCAGAAACTTGCTCGCGCACTTAAAGGGTGCGTGTACGGTACGCATACCGTACGCGTACAGTGCGCGTACGGTGAGCGCATATAGATATATAATTTGCTCAAAATCAATTTCTCAACAACTCCTGGAGGGATTTTCACCAAATATAGAAAAGGGACTACTGCGTACCTGTCCCTACCATTTTGCTAAGTTTGGTGTAATTCCGTTCAGCCGTTCGGGCTGTAGCTGTGTCTAAATAACCCGTAGAAAATGCCATTTGAAAAATTTCAAATTCAATTTTCTCAAGAACTACTGGAGGGATTTTCACCAAACATAGCAAAGGCACATCTGCATACCAGGCCCTACCATTTTGCCAAGTTTGGAGTAATTCCATTCAGCCGTTCGGGCTGTAGCTGTGTCTAAAGGTCCCTATGGAAATTAACATGGGGAAAACGCGTTTTGGGACCCCCCTTTTGGCTCCTGCTTGACAAATCCCCCCGAAACTTTCAGGGAAGGAGCGGAGCAGAGCTGGCCAAAATTCTGGAAAATTACACACAGATTCCTCAAGTTAGCGCCAAATTTATTCCCAATACAATGTTGAGCGCATATAGATATATAATTTGCTCAAATCAATTTTCTGAACAACTACTGGAGGGATTTTCACCAAATATAGAAAAGGCACTACTGCATACCTGTCCCTACCATTTTGCCAAGTTTGGTGTGATTCCGTTCAGCCGTTCGGGCTGTAGCCGTGTCTAAAGGTCCCATAGAAAATGCCATTTGAAACATTTTAAATTCAATTTTCTCAAGAACTACTGGAGGGATTTACACCAAACATACAAAAGGCACTGCTGCATACCAGTCCCTACCATTTTGCTAAATCTGGTGTAATTCCGTTCAGCTGTTAGAGCTGTAGCCTTGTCAGAATGTCCCTATGGAAATTAACATGGGGAAAACACGTTTTGGGACCCCCCTTTTTTCTCGGCCCCCGCTTGACGAATCCCCCTGAAACTTTCAGGGTAGAAGCGGAGCGCAGTGAGGCAAATTTATGGAAAATTACAGGCAGATCCCGCAATCGGCGCTTAAGTTATTCCAAATAGAATGTTCAGAATTTCCTATGGTAACTAGGTCCTAACTATATATACCTACTGGCGACCGCCAGTAGGTAATTATATATACACACACTCCGGGATTCCGCACATGGGCGGGGATTAATAATAGATTAGGACTATTGATGAGTATCCCCTGGGTGAGAACCAGTCACTGATGCATCTATGATGATGGTCACATGTGGCTGAGAGGAGAAGACTACTTGGCACGTATGCTGCCCCTTCATGCAGAGCATGTGTGCCAACCAGTTGTCACAAGTGAGAGGTATTTGGGGATACAAAAGTACACAGAATATATCCTTTGTTCCTTTTTGTCGTCAGGAACTTTCTCAATTGCTCATCTGTAAGAATACAGTGATCTCTTGCAATTCATATGGTATATTATCTGTGTGCCCTACCTTTCTTAGGTAGATGGAGTAGGGGCACAGTGGAAATCCAATGCAGCATCTGTGTTTGATCATTAAAAGCACTCATTGATCTGATGTGACTACACGGAAGTGGAATGAATGTCCGTCTGCTTCTGATAGGCGTTGTGTGATTGGGGGAGAGGTGGATGAAGAGACATTGTTCTCCGTAACGCAAAGAGTATCCCATACTTACCATTGAACGTGTTTGCAATGCTATTGTTCAACAGTTTAGTATGTCTCATGGGACTTAAAAGACTCTTTTGGACTCAAACTAGGCCTGTGAGCTTGTCCTCCGCAATACTAAAGATAGTGTTGAGTTCCCACTGTGCCCCCCATTGGTTGGGTCGTTTTGGTATCTTTTTCATCAACTATTCAACCACTTCTAAACCATCAACATTTAGAACAGAGGCATTTCTAAATGAATGCAATAGTTAAGAGAAGCTTTTAGACTTCCAAATAAAAACAAAACCTGATATCCAAAGGCAAGCACATGCTCATTGGTCTTTGTGCTGAGTCTTGTGCACAGCATACGCTGGAATTATAAAGTATTTCACTGAGTCTCAGGAAAATGCTCTCTCATTTCTTATATTCTTCCCACTGACATCCGTCATTGGGTCTTGACAGAGTTGGGAATTCCCAATGTTATTGTATTGTTGCCCCAACTGCCAATCTCTTCTCTGCTGCATCAATCTTTATATTACTTTCTTTAGCTGGGAACAGCAAATTCACTGAGCAATGCAAAAAACCCATGTTGTGTGCTGAGTATACTACAATAGATTCAGGAACCAAATGTTCTCTTATGTACATATGGCCTTGCAGTTCTGATTGCAACGTATGCTTCCCCTAGGTGGGGTAGTATGTACTGAAGTTTCCCTGTGTACTCAATGCAGTCTAACAGAGAAATTTATTTTTTATTTAGGTGCGATAACGTTGCAAGGAGGAAATCTACCACTTCCACCTCCACGTTCCTCCACAACTCTTTAGAGTATTATTTGACAGGATGTACTCCCATCCGATGACTAAACCTGTTTGGGGTGAAGCTCTAATTGTTCTTCACCTGCAGCATCTATTCAGTACTTGTTTCATGCATCATCATCCTTTTTCGCATTCCCTGGATGCAGAGATGGACTTCTGGATCTTTGCAATGATACACCAAATGAGTGTTTATGACTATTTGGTGACTGATCTGGTAGTAAAGTAGGTCAAGGAGTACCAGTAATTTGCTTTTCTTTGGTCTAGAAAAAGCCACGATTACAGAGAGTTGGCATCAAAGAGGAGTTAAATGATGTCTCTTGGGTGGCTGTGTCCACTGTCTGGATCAGTGTGCATCCAGGGCGGTTTCTTATCTACAGGTGGTTGGTCTTCCTCAGTGTTCATTTGACTGCCCTTTCTTATTTCTTTTTATTCTCTGTTGGGATCCTGATCGAAACACAGCTCCGCCCCAAAACTTCACTGCGCACCAACCGTGGTGGATTTTCCCATGCCTCTTTCGGAGTTCAACTACTTTGGTCCCAGAAATCTCTTTTCGGTGCTTTTGTGGTCAGATTTTCAAAGACAATCTTCTTTTGTGGGGTTCATCTTTTACTCTGGCTTAGTCCTTCCTTGAAAGATCAACCTTCTTGAGGTATGTCCATGGTTATTTTGTCAGTTGGTGGGAAGCAGGTATTACCTACTTGTAGATGTAATCTTGTCCTAGGCAGTGTGCATTTGTGTGGGGGCTCTGGAGATATGTGCTCTCTTGAGTTGGAGCCCTCTTAACGGCTTGAAGATTGGCTCCGCTCCTCCATGTTGACATCTAGATTGAGAAATCAGTCTTACCTTACTTTACCGAAACTGGCATCATCGAATTCTTCCCCATAGGCACCCGGAAGGGACTGTTCCATTAATGTGAAGTGCGCCTAGTTGTGTATCCTGCCAGTGCAGAACGTTCTTCCAGCACGGAAATGCCTTATTCATTGAACACTTACCTTCACTGCTGCACCTCAATAAACAAAATACAGACCCTATGAAAGGCCGACCAAAAGAACCAAGTATTACAAATTGGACCTAGTTCAAAGGGAGTAGTTACTACGACTTCCACCCATGTAAGTGATTCTCAAATTCTGCTCTCTGGATCCTCAATAAAAACTTTAAGTTGCAACATCTGTGGCTACAGGACTCAGTTATTGTTTTCCTTACAACTCCAGTCTTCAGTTTCTCGACACATCATGCTGGAAACGGCTCTGAACTCGAAAGCAGGGAAACAAATCAAAAGTGCTGTCTGCGTCCTGGCGCACTGAGTTTTGTGGACATGATCACAAGTAATTCGCTGCATGCTTCCAACAGAAAGAAAGGCTTTGAAGAAACAAAGTTTAATATTAGAAACCCAACACCAGATGCAGGCAAGTGGACAGCACACGATCTGCAGTATCACATGCTCAAATCATCCCTTACGGACTAGAAGAGCCACGCCAATCTCATGGTTATTGATATTATGACAATTAGAAGTCATTTATAGTTTGGTAATGGCATATTTGAAGTACCCATGAGGCAATACACTGCTATTTTTTGGAAACACTTCACTGAATCAAGCTTGCCACATGTCTATTTGATCTTAACCATGCAACTACAGGAAGTGTATAAAATGGCAGGCATCCTTTAAATCTGGAGAACCGTTTAACCCTCTCCTTCTTACCTGCCCTCCATGTCCACGCATTTCCTATTGGCCGACAAGATCTCCTCCTCTTCCTTCTGAATGCGAGCCTCTAGCGACGTATCATAACTGTTGTTGGGCGAATGGCTGATCACGGTTGTGTCCCTAGAAACAAAAGAGAGCATTGGTAAGAAAAGCAAAGACATAAACTGAAGGCAAAGTCCTTGCATTCTGTCTGTTATATCTTAAATGAAGGAGAAGCTGAGCACAATCACTGGAAGGGGTCATAAACCGGAGCATTTCAATCTAGAATAATTTAAAAATGCAAATGTACGGTTACAAGAGCATTTCCTTGCCTCTTGATTATGTGAAGGTCCCACTTTTTTTTTTTTTTTAATCCTTCAACATTTTCAGACCTGGAATTTTTATGGGGAACTAAAAAAGCAGATTATGAGATTCACGCATAACTAGCACACAACCCCATATGCTAAAAGCGATCTGGTTCCTGATGTGGTACACGGGTTGCCACAGGCTGGCAGTCCAAATAAACCAGTGAAAGGGTGCCAGGATGTATAATCTTGATTTTGTCTCTAAAGACACCTCGGGTTGGATTTAGATTTTTGCAGGTTGGATACTCCGTAACAAATGAGACGGAGATCCCGTCTGCCGTATTGCTAATGCCATAGGATATAATAAGGCGGACGGGATATCTGTCACACTTGTGATGGAGTGTCCCATCCGCCAAGATCTAATCAGGCCCCTAGTGTGTTTGGCAGCTCCTGAACAGGCTAATATGCAGGATAGAAATAAAGTCACATTTGTACCAGATAACCTCTCTCTATCTTACTAAATAATGAGCCCTTCAGCCCAGAATAAGTGTAGTTGCCCAAATGTTACCACCCAATTATAAAAAAGCATCAGATATGTAAAATATGAATACTAGAAAAAGTAGTAAATGGTTTTCGACAATCAAAAGAGAGACGAATTGGTCGCAGAACTGAGAGACAATGGTATACCCCTCCCATAGCAGATAAGGCTCGTGTCTTGTTTATCTGCACAAAACTGCAGTCAATAGAAAATGTTACTGCACGACAATGGCATGAAAAATTGTTTGCGCTTATAATGTAAACAAGTTGTCACCAGCTTACTTACTTCTTGTTCCGTGCAAGGAAAAGGCCATTACTTTCTGACTAGGCTGGCAACAGCCAAGCCTGTAAAACCCCTGTAAAATGCCTTGCAATGTAATGTTTAATTATAGTCTATAGCTAAATAACAGACAAATTCAACTAGGGGTTTTAACTCTAGGGGAAACAATTGCATTGTGATATGGATGCTGCAAAAGAAAACAAATGAAATCCATTTTTGGCAAACCTGAGCCAGTTTACGACGCAGTACACACACTGCAGCACCAGTGGAATGATACCATCCAACGCAGCCCTAACACTGGAAGCATACGCTGGTCACCAACGTATGGATCTCGCTGTGTGGCCGATCCAAATCTGGTCTCAGGCATCAGTGCCACATTTCCACAGGTGTCAAGAGGTCAGTGCACACACCTCAAGTTGAGAGGGGAGCAAGGACGAACCAGGACGGAAGATAAGGGCTTTAGACATGGCAAATGGACTTCACTAGGATATTGGGTTAAAGATTGATTCCTCCTAAAGTTTCCAGAACTGGGGAACTTCACATCAAAGACCAAGTGCTTTAGCACCCAGACTTGGAAGCCTTAACAGTGAGTGTACATCCTTGATGTTGATAGCTGGGGCCCCTGCAGACCTCCGTACAAGTCAGGGTATTGTATTGTAATTTCATTTATATAGCGCTTACTACGCCTCGCGAGGCGTCAAAACGCTTTTTCGGAGAGTAGCGCGCTACTCTGGAACCCATAAAGGATTAGTGTTGAATTAGCATAGTGAATTATGAAAGAAATTTGAGTGGTGAGTAGGTTTGTCAGTTATTTGTAATCAGAAGGATAGCGGTAGTATAGAAGAGGGAAAAGGTTAACATTTATATAGCGCTTGTTACCCCCGATGGGGTGTTGAAGCTCTTTATTGACGAGTAGTACGCTACTCCAGAACCCATAAAGGATTAGTGTTGAATTGGTATAGTGAAATATGAAAGTAATTTGAGTGGTGACATGTTAGTAAATTATTTCGATTCAAGGATAGGGGAGGGATAGTACTGGCGTCCTCAAACCCACTCCTAGTCGCAAGCGCTCTGCGAGGCCCATTGTGCCTCCAAAAGATCTCCTGGATGAAATCCATGAGATGGTGGTTATATGAAGTAAACTCAATCCATTAAAACTGAAATAATTAACTCAGGAGACTATATTGCCCACAAAACCAGCACATCTGCTGAGCCGATCCTCGATCAACCTTCCTAAAACTGCAACAACCTCATCCGTATGTTCTACAGCCTCATCTGTCAACAAAGGGAAATAACATTTTCCACATCTTGGATAAGAGGATCTGGAATTCCTGTTTCTTTCATTACTTATTCTCAGTTTCAAGAAATAGTCAATATGCCAGTGCTCAAGCCCTTCGACTTCCATTTCCTTCTCTCGTGGGGCAATCTAGTGCCATGAACCTTTGTAATATAGCTAAGTGCTGCAAATCAGCAACAGGGAACTGCTTTGGGCAGAGAATGCATGTCTTTAAACTAGGTTTGAGCAGCTAAGGTTAATCAGAGAGTACAATATGCTAAAGTAAAAAACAAATAGCAAAGAAAAGATCATTTTTTTTCGTCACAGTGTCATAAGTAGCTCAAGACTCATCAGCAGAAGAGGAGGTCAGTTCCTCAAGAGGGCTGCACATGAAAACCATAACCAATGCACAAAGATGCACCACTGGCAGCACAAGGGAGATGTGAAAACGTAGGCTTCCTGCAGAACTAATTCAGTCCCACAACTAAGCAACATGATTCCTCAAAGTAGCAAATGGAAGCCAAGTCGACAAATCGCGATAGGCAACAGCTGGAGGTGAAGGACCTTAGGACTCTACACGGATTTCAAGTTCGTACTCCCGGCACTCAGATTGTAAAGTATCACGTAAAACCTGCTAGAATAACACTGCATGGTCGCATTACCTTTCAGGCAGTTTGTTCCTACTCGTCTGCAGAAAAATACTGTCCCTTTTTTATGGTCTGGCTTGACAGCGCAGTTGTCACCAGACAATTATGTGAGCATCACTAGAGAGTGGCTTTGGCACCACCCTCATTTTGGAGGCCAGGAGTAAATGTTCTGATTGGGTAAAAAGTTCTGTGCTTCCACAAAAAAGTGTTTGTGCTCCACAGCAGTGGTCATTTAGTTATTTTATCCAGCTGCGTAAGCTTTCAGGGGCGCACACAAGACATTGGAATGCTATTAAACTGTCTTAGATATCTACATAACGTATATTGTTTTTCTCTGGCAGCAGCACAGATTGGAGCAGGTCAGACATTAATCAACATGGATTTTTTGTTCTGGCTTGACAATGCAACTGTCATAGGACATTTTAACCTACACCAATATTATTCCACAGTTCTTTGCTTCCACATAAATATTTATTTCCACGCTATTTACTGGTAATGGTCCACGTTACCATACAATGTCCTTTAATGCCAGAGCTATTGGTACTGCTAATGCTTGTTTACCACTGAATGACCCACTGGTCATTGTATGGCTCACGCAGAAGTGGGCTTGTTCTCGAGCACGGTCTATTCTAGCCGCTCAGTCATCATAGGTCTGGCGCAGCACACTGGATATTGTGCAAGATGCCCATAAAGAGCCAGTGTTAGGCTGTGCTACAAGAACCGAGGAGGCATTTATCTGGCATTTGCTGGAGGGAAGCATGCAACGAGCTTGGCCTGACCCGGTTCACTGAGAAAACTCCAAAGTCTGGCATCACAGTTCTGCTGTGTGATGTCCTTTACACAGCAGAGCACTGTTCCTGCATGGTAAACAGAGTGTCTAACACACAAGAATTTCTGCGAAATGCGATCTCGTTCCCAGGGATAAATCTCAGAGTAGGAGGCCACATAAACAGAGTGGAGGCCTGGCTGGCCACGACTGTCCTCAGCCCCACCAAGACATTCCTTGGATGGTGCCCGGTTACCACCCTCAGGCTGCCTGTGAATCTGTGGCCACACTGTGCTGCCCAATAGTCAAGGGCTGTAGAACATGTTGGGATGCAGGGAGAATTTCAATTGTCCAACTGTCCAAAAGTGGTGAACTGGCAGCACTTTTCAACTAACGGTTCATTCAGGTGGCCTTCAATGCTTTAAAAGTGTTACAAATGAGGCTGGGCATGCTATTCTTCATAAAGGTTCACCCACAAAGACAAACGCCTTTTAGGAACGCTCCTGGCCTTTCGCCCATTTAGTTCTTCAGTGTAACATCGCATGAATTTTCAATAACGGTAAACTCAATGAAACCTGCGAGAAGAGGACAAACACTTAAAAAAAATATATAGTCGGGCAACGCAAACGGAACAGACTTAGGTTAGTGACTCTAAAACCTTTTGGAATATTCAGTGCTGATCTTCAGTGTTGCGCTAGGAAGATTCATTTTTAGTATTTGGTTTTCATTTCAAGCAGTAAACAATTAAGCCTGGAATAAAGAGATCCCTGAAAGGTGAACTAAGTCATACCTTAAAAACGGCCTAAATCCAAAAAGAACTAAAACATTAAAATCTACAATAAAAGTCTATTTTATTTATCGAAAAATAAATGCATTTCAACAAAACGGCATAGGGCAATAGCACTGATGCAACGGTACAACAAAAGAAGACATCCTACTGAGAAAAAATGGGGAAGGAAACAAGCAGGGAAGAGGCAGGGAAAATGGAGAAGCAGCGAAGGGACTACCGATGAGCATACAAGGGCCACCAGGTAACAAATTAAGAGGTCACAGGGAAAGGATGTGAAAAGAGAGGGTGCACATACTTATTCAACCAAAGGGAAACTGATATCAGTCATACAATGTGTTTGGTAAACTTTGTATTGTATTCTATGTTAAAAGACAACAATAAAATAAAACAAAGGGAAAGTGATGCAACACCCGACCTTCATGCTATATGAACACTCCCAATATATTTCATTCATCCACCTTTAAACTGCAAGGCTGCAAGTTAACACGAGAAGACACTAAATAGTAGTATCTCGTACATGGTTCATTAAATATCATCCAGACTCGATAGTGCTTGGCTCATTGACCTAATGAAGAGCAAAATCTAGATGAGGTTTATAAAGAGCATGTCAATCTACACTAAAACGTATTCTATGTAAATGTATTTCCTTACATTTTTATTAGGGAAAACCTGAAAACTTAAACACAAGGAGATGATGGAAAGAGGGCAGAAACTTTTCAGTCACTCACCCCCAGTCACAGATCTGGGTTGAATCTATCATAGTTCTTTACCTCACTTCGCCACCCCTGTTCAGACTCAGTCATATGCAAATCAGTCTTGACCCTGCTCCCTATGGGAACAGCACAGTCCGAACTGCCAAGCCAGGTCTTCCCTGGAACGGTCTAAATGTGTTACAGCACAGATCGTTTTTATGTTCCTAAACAGAAATTATTTCACACATGGAGAAGCGTCTTCCTCTATACCCAATTAAGTATGAGGACGTTTCCTCCCCTTGCCCACCTTGCAAAGGTATTTACTCAGTCCTTTGACAGAGTATACATGTATGCATACATTTCCAGGGAAATTACATGAAAAAATTACTGTGAAGGAAAAAATTCTGAAAATCATTTCTTAAATACTGAACGCAGCCAATGAGACAACAGTTAGGGCTCCGTTTCTTGAGGAAGGTCTCAACATGCCTTTTTAGGCCTTCAGGATCAGGTTTAAGGTGGGCAGGGATCATGGGCTTAAACCACTCCTTTTGGGAGATGCCATCCGTGAAAGAATTCATTTTTTTTTTACTTTGTAAAACAGAATATTATATGAGCAGTGGGGAAGCAAGGTTATAAAAAAAATAATGAGTTAGCACTTTATAAATACTGCACTAAATAAAAAATTGAAATACATGTGAAGTTTTTTTAAAAATTAAAATAGGGGAGGGGGTAACTTTAGTGGGGGACGAAACAGTATTTCATTACAAAGCACTGGTTAATTACAGCCATGTGAAAAAGAACTAAACCAAAGAACAAGTACGGGATTACCACTAAGCAGAGGAACCCACCTGGTTAGCGACCACCTGAGCCCACCTCCCCCATGCACACTGTGCAAAGGTTCATTCACCTCTGTGTCGCCACGGTTGCAGCCGCATCCAGTGCAAACTGTCTCATGACGCTCTCTTCGAGGTACTTCTGCTCCCACTTGGTCATGTCGGCCTCCATAGCCAAGATCTTTTCCTCTTTTTCCCGGAGGAGTTCCATTAATGCCGTTGCATTGTATTCGGAGACGCTGGCCGACTGAGACAAACCCTGGCGCTGTATCAAAGCACAAAGAGGTTAGTGTTTCAGCAGTGAAAGAATCCCAGGTGAAAGCAGAGGTAGTGTATCATTTCCTCCCAATGAGAAGCCCCAGCAGCCAGAGACACAACAAAGGGTCACAGGGCTGGTTGTCTCGAGCCTTACTTCGAATCTGGGGTTTTCGCCACAATCAGTCAACATTTCCACAGGAAATGTAACCGGAGTATATCGAAGGAACGGTACTGAATCTCCTATTGTCTCCAATGCTCAGGTGTACAGAGGCAAATTCAATAGGCGTGCCGCAGGTGGTGGTCACTTAATCCACTTCGCTATAACGCAGTGGCCGCTAAAGTAAGATATATGTGAAAAAAAGACTCTAGGGTACAGGCACCACGAAAAAGCTTAAAAAAACACACAAAAAAAAACAAACTATTATAGTTGGCTTTCATGACTGCAGCAGAAATGGTAGCCTTTGATAGAACTATATTTGTTATGCTGATGCTTTGTGTAAAATTCTAAATATTAGCCTTTTAAGATGTGTACAATGATCAAAATCACACTGAATGCATTGGTCGGACCCTATCCTTTGACAAATGCCTATGCAATGCCCACCCCTGTTCAAAATCATTTCACAGTGACCGCACACCCGCAAGAGCAATTTAATTTTTATTATTTACTGTTTTTAATGCTTTCTACAACCAAAAACTTCAAGTGTACTCTGCAGTGTTATGACCAAACTGTAGACATAGTGGGAACTGCTGGCTAGAGATGTAAAGGAGTAGCGCTCAAGAGAAAAAACATTTCTGATGCTTCGGCTGCTTTATATGAATGGCACGCTTCTGCAGGCACTGAAGTCGGGCAAGCAGATCTAGCGGACCACTTCCTCTTAAACCAACAGACGGAACAGGACTCTATGAGATGGTGCTTGAGCTTCATTTAGCGCCATGTGTGAATCACAGCAGAAGATGTGAAACAAAAGGTCAGAAAAATAGAACTGACTGAACCAAAACCAAAGACCTTTTGACACCTCACACGTTCAGTAAAAGCATACCTCAAAGAAAGTTTTAAAATGGTGTGTTCTGTAGGAAGTTCAGCCAAACTTCCTCCACGTTGTCTTCTATGCTCAAGATGACTAGACAACTGCTTACACAAGTGATTTGGGTCTGATGTACAAAGTAATTTTTTGGTCATGCAAACCAGCAAAGCGCAAAATTACAGGGTTTGCGACAGCAAAACAGAGTCCTTACTAGAGGTGGCAAAAGATTCACAAAGGGGAAGCTGTTCCTGTTGGACAACTTCCCCTTTTTTGAATCTTGTCAGTCGACCTAGACAGGCAAAGCCGGCGGTCCCGTGGATCACTGCCTGCATCCCCCTCCAATGTTGATCCTAAAAGGAAATATTTTTTATTTTAAGCAGCACTGTTTCCTTTAAAGAATATGTTACCTATTTGAGAATCCAAACACGGGACCGGTGATCTACTGTTACTTGCAGGCCACCATCCGTGCTGCAGGTCGCTATTTGTGATCTCCCAGCACACGTGATTGGCTACAAAAGCAGGAATGTTTGGGGGCGGTCACAAATAGAGATCTGCCTAATTAATATTCATTAGGCAGATTGTTTTATGATCCACTGTGACTGGACCTTTTGTGAAGCAATCTATTAGTCAATGGGTCACACTGCAAAGTGCAAAGATAAGACATAAAAAAAAGTCAGTACGAACATCAGACCCTTATTCCATAAACTCTGACTTGGCTTTTTATACCTTCATTCTACATAGAAAAGAAGTTAAGATTGGTGCTAAAATTTCTCAGTGAATCCCAGGGAATGGCTATTTAGAATACAATTTCACAAATAGAATGAACACACAAATAGTAATCGTCTACAATAAAAATCTAATTGTGTATGAATTAATTGAATTGCGCAGATTTCTGGCTGTGATGTTTTATTCATGATACACTTTGGATTTTTCTGCTCTGATCTGTGGGGAGCTGGCAACACACTTCTAAAACATAATGATGAAGTTATGTTTCCATGACAAAAGTGATCTACCAAAGTCATCAAAAGGGTTTCCTTCTTTTACTAAAGATTAAACCACCACAATGCCAGAAAACACCCAGTCCCATCGAGTCTATGCAGCCCATTCTTAAGGGAAGCGAGAAGTTTACTACACAAAAACAAGACCACGTCGGCCCGTTGTCCTACCTGCTGCATCCGTAGGGACTCCAGCTCCCGCTCCAGCCGGGTTCGGAGCTTGTGCTCGAGCTGCTCCCGTTTCTCACATGCCGCCTGCAGCTGCACCAGGGCTTGCTGCATCTTCTCCACCTTCTCCACATACACCTGCTTCTTCTTCAGCTGGTAAGGTTATGGACAATACAAATGAAGAATGTGAGGGTTTTCTGGAATATGAATATGAATGTATGCGAGTACTGAGGAATGTCGAGAAATACAATGTGGATTTCTGCTCTTCCAACAGTAACACAAGCAGCCCATGGCTGATTCAGAAAAAAAAAACTCTGCATGTGTTGACCTAATACCATGTGTACAATGTTTTTTTTTTAAAAAGATGAATAAAACAGAGAGGTATGGTAACATGTTGTAATTTACGCAACTTCAAAAAAAAACAGCCATCACCATAGATAGACCAATGGATAAAGTAGCTGAAGAAAGTAAATGCAGCTTATATCAATCACAATATGAAAGTCTGTCCCTAACAATAATTTCACTGGACATGATTACTAAAAACCCATCACCAGCATGGAGAAGAGGAAGGCTGAAACGACAATGGTCAATGATGAAGTTATACAAGTTTTAGTCCATGTATGAGCCAGCAAAAGTTGCTATACACAAAGGCCAGCAGAGCAGAACGTCTGATCAATGCAGTACATTATATGTCAATTCACTGTCAATACCTTCAAACAAAGGTTTGTGGAGCCAATGTATAACAGGGGGAGACACTAATCAGCTGTCAATGGGCTATCGTCACCAGCAGTCGTCTGTGAACTGACACTAGGGAAATAGATAATCGGGTCTTTGACTTACACCACGCGAAGAGCGGACAATTCCCTGGTTAGAGCAGGCTTCTACTACCTAGCTGAGGGGTCTATTCCTCTTACTGCATTAAGGTCTATGAACAACTGAAGAGTGATTACCTAATAATTAGCAGTACGTGATTTCTGTTTCACAACCACACTGAACCCGGCGCACTACTAAAACAGAAACAGTAACGGGTAAACTTAAAACGTTTATGTACAGCCAAATCACAATTAGTTTTGTATTGCTTACTCAGAAACTGACAATCCACAACTTTCTACACCAAATAGTGTCACAAAAATAGGTAGGTGGAATTTTGTTTTTGCTGGAAAAATGTGCAAAATGTGTTAAATTGCCTCATTATTCAAAATCGTAATGGGTACCTCCCAGAAAAAGAGCCCCCCACTTAGAATCAATCTCCGTTTTTGTCCCAGTAAAGCGCTCAAACAAAATGACCAGCAGAGGAACATTGTACAGCTGGCGTTCAAAGCACTGAGCGATCTGGAAGCTAAAAATAGCCACATCTGTCCCACAAAAAATTCTGAAACGTGCTAGATTTCAAGACAAGTTTTCAATACAGTTGTGATTCCATTGCGCACAAAAGATACGTGTTAGCTTGTATAGCTTCGGAAAAAGGCTCGCCTGGGGCCCATGCCTTCTGGGGAAGTTCAATGAGGTCGCACCACAAGAAAGGCGCTAATGGCCGCAGTGGGCAAACCCCCCCCCCCCCCAGGCCAAGACATGCTGATTGGCTTCGGTGGCACGAGGACTGTTTGCGCACGTGCAGCCAAAGTGCAGCGCGTGACACTGGTCTAACAGCATTCCTTCATTTCCTGCCTAACTCGCGTTAACGCCTTTCTGGCGTGCTCCGAGCAACGGAAAGAGATAAAGGACAAAATATGAGTCTGGGCGAAGCCATCTCATCTTTCAGAACCGTGGCGTAATGAAACGTGAGTATGTGCATGTCCGACTGTACGGTAAACTAATGACAGTGCTAAACGGTCATGGATTGAACGTCGCATATGAATGTGGACACAGCATAAATCGTAATAGAGCCATCAGGCGCTATGGGTTTGCCCCAGCTCGACGAGAACTGAACAGCAGATGCTTATGGAACGTAATCACCCCATAAACCCTACAACGGGACAGTGCGGCAGACAAGTCGCAGCACACGAAGATCACAGGATACTATGCCAGCAATAAATCATTCAAGATGTATAGAGTAATCAACCCGAGGGGCATCCAGGCGCTTCACACAGTGTCCACGGGGTCTCTCTCGTGAGGCGGGGGATAAGGAATTGTGGGCGCTACAACACTAACTGAACACAGTGCGAATGCTCCATTCCTTAAGTACAAATGATGTACTAGTGGTTATAACAAGGCCTCACCTGTCTGGACCTAATCCTACCGCATACAGTCAAGTCAAAGTAACATTAAATTCAGTATTCCTCACTGACCACTACGACAGAAACTTCATTTTATGGCCTCATTGTTTTTTTTTTATATTATTCGTGTTTTTGCAAGAATAGAATTTACGCTTGCCTTACAATATATATCAAAAACTTTCCACCAACTCAGAGGACATGTTGACTTCGGCAACACTGTCAAACTATTCGGATGGTCGCCCTGAAGAGGAGTCTGTATTACCACTACTAGACGTTTTGGACCAAGTAACAGAAAACAGTCTTCGTATATTGGTCGTTCTCGATCGAGCCCTTTCTTGCGTCCAGCCCAAAGTCAGCCCTGCACCGCACGCTCGCGCACGCTGACAGGGCTCGAAAGCTCCGGCGGAAGAATATCTGTGGTGCGGGTGTTCCTGCGGTACATCCCGCCCAGAAGCCACTGTTCACAGAGAGAGAAAATGGGGAAATTGGATGGAAGAATACTTTAAGTAATCCCAGACACAGCGGGTTATTACACTGGCCCGCATTCCAATCACTCATTTCTGGGTCTGGCTTTTAACAGCACAGCTGTCAAACAGACTTATTACTAACAGTCCAGTGGAGCATCTGCGGACCTCTCGTTCCACTGCTCACTCCAGTTCCACTAAGTGAGTTAGCCGCGCAAACAACCCAAACTCTAGCCGTTGCGTGACATCACTGTGCTCCAGAGTAAACAAGCATTGGAAATGCATAGGTCTCACATTAGAAAAGTTGGAGCTATTCGTCTTGTAAATGATTTTTTATTTATTTATGTGTTGATTTTGAAAATAGCAAAATTAATAGCTTTGTCATTTACAATGCCAATAGTTATAACTTTTGCAAATGTGGCACCTATAGCATTTGTACTGTAACATGTTTTGTATTCACGTGACTTAGATGTATTGATATTACAAATAACAATGGCTTTTAATTTTTTTAAATAATTAATACTTAAATAATTGGGTTTGGTTCTTTCCCCAACAGTTCTTCATTTCAGTTTCATACATTTTTTTTCTTCACAAAACACTATTTGCAACTCCATGCATATACCAATCAATGTTTTGGTAGTGGTTAAGTTTTTTAACAACTCTACAGATTGGCATTATTGATTGGCGTCGAAAAATAGGACTATAAACTGCAAGGAGACAAAAAAGGTTTCTGGTAAAATATAGTGAATATAGGTATGCTAAGAACTGAAATGTTGAAATGTATTCTTTCAGAAACGATAAATTCCATCCTAACTAAGAACCGAGGTGTCAAAGTAGATACCTTATCCTTTGAACTTCATAGCAATGCCTTGCCTGCAACCTGCTTTTCGCTTTTCAAAAGAAAGCTTTGAAGTGTCTGTGTTGGGGGGCGGCAGGGTGGGCTATGAATAGGGGAGGGGCCTTTCCCTCCGCCCCTCGCGTCCCTGTTCTACGTGTTATTCGTGGTGTGACCAGGTCGTGAGTTCTACACAAGGAAAAAATAAATTGCAGAGGGGGAGGAGGGGAAAATTGGTGAAAACTATAAAAAATAAAAAAATCTATAAAATAAAATGCAAAAAGACCCGATCTGAGCATTCCAGTAACCTTTTTGTGTACGTACCTTGATGTACCATACGTAGTTTGGGTTGTATGAGCTGGCAAGGCCAAAGATGGACTTTTTTTGCTGTTTTTTTAATTTTATTTGTGTATGAAGTTGCTGTTCTTTTCCTTTCTTGGCCTGTTTGATGTATGTGTGAACTTATACATAGGTCTCCTACAACATCTCATTCACAGCTTGCAGCTATTAAAAAAAAATGCCAGCGAGAAGGATCCTTTGCATCCCCAGAAACCACCCCATTTCGAGAGGCCTAAAAGAACTGCATGTCCAAACTAGTGGTGCGATGGAGTGCGCAAGAGGCTTTGAAGGCGGGTCAGCCGGAAGCTGAGTCACCGTGTCGAGCAGCTTTCGCCAACGTCACAATGCAAATGCAAAGCAGTAGTAAACACTCCGCAGCTGTGTGCGCACACGCGCGTGCAGCGCCGCCGCAAAGGTACAATCACATGTAAACATGTAAACATGGCAGGCTGCTAATGCGTGCTGACCCCAACAAGCTCTCAAAGCCCTGCATGAAGCAGAGCAAGCGCAGGAATAGCAAGGACAGCCAGCCTCAGGAGAGAAACCCGAAGCAACGTGGACACATAACCGCCTGAGCAACGCCACAGAAAAGGCTTTTACCTCACGAGGTTTGAGAACGCCGAGATTTCCTTTAACCCTATAGGTTAAAGCTTCCACAGTACCCCACATTCTCTCAGCTCCTGATAATGAGGGGTTGAACGTGGATATTCGAAATATCTGAGGGCGGTGTGCGGTGTTTCCTATTCATGGTCATGTGTATACCCCACGTTGTAACGTTCACATCCCAAACACGTATTTGGATTAAAGGCCCACTATTAATCCATTGTGGAAGAATAGGTTAGGGAAAACTGGAGAATTGTAGTAAATTAGCTACGTTTTTTCTATATAGTAAATAAATGTCACACTAATACAAATGGGTAAAAAAATAGGCTGACTGGTATGTTGTCCCGTGTATTTAATACCAAGTTAGATCTTTCGAATGTAATTTTGTGGGAAATGCAGGAGTGCCTGCTAGCAAATGCTTGAAAAGTTAGCACTGTGCATGGATAAACAGAATGTGCTTTGCATGTTCATGGTCATTTTTGTTCCAATAAACTTCTCACATGTGCATCAGTGTTTGAATGCATGCAATGTGAGCACAGCACAATATTACCCAGCAGACCCCACTTTACTGAATACCGTGCAACAAATCATTTCGCATGTGATCCATTTTCCCAGGCATAAGTTTCTCCCAGAAAAAAGTATTGTGAAACGTCGCCATGCAGTAACAAGCATCTAGGTTTCTGCAGCTTAGGGGGCGGAGCAAGGAGAGCGACGATGACGGAGAGACGTGAAGCAGCAGGGGCCTTTGAAGTGAAGCTAAGCTTCACTTCAAAGGTGTGGGAGGTGTGAGGAGTTGTAAAAAAAATGCGGCTGAGGCAGAGCGCACGCTGGGGGAAGCTTGTGGGGCAGAGCGGGAAGAGCAGCTGGGGAACAGATGGCTGGCATTTGATGCTGTGCACGCGCATTTTAGGTCAATGCGCTTGCGCATTGACCTAAAAGCGCACTGGCACAGCACCAAATCGCCAATTGGGTAAAGTCTGTTTAAGTGCCTATAGTTTCGCTCTGCTCAATGCGCATGCGCATTGAGAGGCAAGACCTAAAAACTGCTCGTAGCCATCACCTCACACTGGCAAATTTTTCGCGTTCCGTTATCTTAAGTGAGGTGGACTCTCCCAATGTAAATGTGATCCAATACAATTTAATATATAATGAAAAATGTGTTGTAGAATGCACACTATTTGCCATTTTTTCGCAAATTTTCTTGGGGGGTGGTACAGAAGCACCCAACCTCACTGGTAGTGATCAGGCTGGCTCACTCACTCTGCAGCATATGGGGGCTCATCTGACAAAATTTGCCAGGGCTGCTCTGGGTTCACAGTTCGGCCGTGGCTCCAATAAGAACAGTTCAGCCTAAACTGCTCAGCAGCTGAACATTAACCCAAACAGCCGCAGTTTCTATTGTAGCGGAGGTCACCGACTGTTCCTGACAGCTCCCCCGCAAACAGAGGCCTGCAGCAAATCAGCCACAACCTGCACTTGCTACTATTTATTTGCAAGGGCCACTTTGCTTTCATCCACGTGTAAACCGTCCTGGGGTTGTGCTTTAAAATTACTTTAGCAAAGACACACAAATGGGGGTGAGGATGTAGCCTTGCGGCTAGAGCGGTCTACCTCGAAGCTGGAGAACCGCGTTTGAATCTCGGCAATGGCGCTCAACATACTGTGATTCTGGGCAAATCACTTAATCTCCCCGTGCCTAACAAAAATTGAATGTGTCCTTCTGTAATGAAACTGGTGCTCATGTAAAGCGCTCGGATACCCGATTTCTCAGGTCTAGTTTGCGTTATATAAAACTCTTTAAAACAAAATGGATGGAATGCGGAAAAAAATCAAACATTCACCCCCCAGTCAAAAGATGTAGGTTAAATCCATCGTTCTTTTTAGCCACCATGCCACCTCAGTGTATGCCCAGACGTGGGACCCTTGCTCACTTTGCCACTGGATTCAAGCTAGCCTGACAGATGAGGGGTGATACCCTGAAACCTGCCTAAGGAACCTTGTTTCCCGTCCAGGGGGGACCTGGCTTGGCAGTTCGGCTGAACTGTTCCCATGAGGAACAGGGTCAAGACTGATTTGCATATGGCTGGGTCCAAACTGAGGTGGCATATTGAGCACGAGAATGATAGTTTCAACCCAGATCTGTGACTGAGGGAGGAGAGTCTGAAAAGTTTCTGCACTCCATCCATCATTTTATTGTGTTTGTTAAAATTCTCATGTTTTCAAAAATAGATACAAAGTTGGCATTCCTGGACCTCAACATCACAGCAAAACAAGGCACCCTGCGTACTACCACCTACTACAAACCAACGGCAAGGAATTCCCTGCTAGGGTTCGACAGTTTCCACCCCAGATCACTGAGAGAGAACCTCCCTTTCGACCAGTTCCTGCGCTTCAGCAGGAACTGCAGCCAACTAACGGACTACAAAAAGCAATCAGTTACCCTATCACACAAATTGCAAGAGCGCGGCTACACTAGAGCAATCATTGCCAAAACCAGCAAGAGGGCATGCAACCAGAATAGGGAGTCTCTTCTAGAAACAGTGATAAAAGACCCTGAATCATCACCAATGACCTGTGTGACCACATATAACACAGCCTCAAATCAGGTCTCGAGCATTATCCGAAAAAACACTGGAGAGTATTCAATTTAGGGACCAGAGATTGGGAGACCCCACGCTTTGCATTCAAACAAGCAAATAACTTAAAAGACCATTTGGTGTCCAAATGGCCACGAGCTAGTCCCAAACTCACAAACAACACTGTCCTTAACAACTGGGGACTAACAAGAGTCACTGGCCACTACCCGTGTAATAATTGCAGCGGGTGCCACCTTACAAAACATACCAAAACACTGGATCTTGAACCTGGCAAATCGTGGACACAAAGCCAGCAGACAAACTGCAATTCCAGTAAAGTGGTGTACCTCATTACATGCCCTTTCAGCCTCCGCTATGTGGGCATGACAACCCGGAAGGTCAGGACTATAGTGGTCGAACACAGGAGCACCATTAGGCGCAGAAAGAACATCAGCAGACTGACAGATCACTTCTTACAAAATCATCACACCCCCAATGATATGACCTGGACGGTCATTAAGCAGTTTGATGCCAACCCACTTGACAATGACAGGATACTCCTAACTAAAGAAAAAAGATGGATCTATCGGCTATCCACATAGCAACATAGTCTAAACAACTCCATTCCATGGAGTTCTTTGAAACCAAAATAAGAACCCTTATTACTGACACATGAAATGTGGGGCAGTATTTCACCTTGCCTCAACTTTTAATGACACAGACACCATGTGCTCCGATTCCCAATATTTCTCTCCCCGGTGTCACTCCCACTCTTAGTGGAACTCTAAACCTCTGAACGTTCCGATTTTTAAACGTTCCAGATGCCAGCTTTAGTATGCATGGCATCCTTCTGCAGATAACCGCATAGACAGCGCACTGATACCTGAGCAACGCCTGCCTCAATTGCGCTGGCGCCGCCCTAACTGAACCGCGCATGCGCAAACATTGAGACGCTTGCTACCACACCTGCACGGGCGCAGCATAAGCATGACACAGCAAGGGCAGTCTTTCTTCTGTGTCTCCCTAACCGCAGGTGCTCCAAATGAAACCGGGCAATATTTAATGCCGCAGCAGACCTCCAGCCATTCTCCGGAGGTCTGCCTCAGAACAACAGGTTCACCGCCGGTCTCGACCGCAAGTACCGTGAGTAATTAGCGCTTCAGCAACGGCCCGGGTAAGCCATTTTCCTTTGCAGGTTGTTAACTACTCTTGGCCCCTTAATCTTCCAGGGTCAAAACCTCTGCCGGACTACTCCATAGGGCATTTACGTCAAAATGCCAGCGTGAGGATACTTTTTCCTTTGTGTACCTACCACTCATTTGTGTGATGCTTACATCTTCTAGCCCACCACAAATATTTACGCTTATCCCGATAACATTCACTTTAACAATACCACCAATATGGTTACACTTTTTGCCGCATTTTTTATCGTCTACACAGCACTTTATAAATCGGCATTTACATTGTGTTGTGAATTTAAGCCACCATGCTAAGACTCTCCCCTGTATGTTTGTATTGTCATACATGTTGTATGTCCAGTGATGCTCTGTGACGGAATCCCCCTCGTACACATAGAGCACCTTAGAGAGTGCTTCACATTTTCCCATCAATACACTCACTTAATTTAAGATTGTACCTTCACTTATTTAATGGTCCTGAGGAAAGCCATTTTTAAACTTAAAGGCCTGGCTGAAACATGTAGACCACACCTGTATGCCGGAGGCCCTAATAAATACTCCTATCACATCCACCAGCCTTTTTTAACGCTAACGGAGGCCCAGTTATTAAAAATTAATTAACCCTCGGTACTGGGACCACTGTTTAAAGCTTTTAATTTTCACAGTTCCCTCCCCACACTGCACACTCCGCAACATACCTGCTCCGCTGTATCCAGGCGTTAAAGCACACCCGGGACACACTCAGTGTCACTGGGTGGGCCAGATGATGAAGCATGCCACCAACTTCATGAACAAACCTAATGGTTTATACCTCGCCATACAGCTTTGAGTCAAACAAAAACACTTCACAAATAGGTTAGTCCGGATTGATTATACATGAAACAAAACTTCTCATAACAAATTAAGTTATTGTACCAAAATAGATTTGGTTTTATGAAAACTCTGTTGCTGATTATCGGCTGTGTGTCTTAATTCTTTATGTTCAGCGATCAACAACCAAACTAAGGCTCTGTTTAAATGAAGACTGCATCAACTACTCTACTACTGTGTAATACTTTACTCAAAGTTCCCCCTCAGTTGTTCATCCTTGCAAGCTGATGAAATGAGTATCACTCAGTTTTGTAATAAATACACTCAATATTTACAGCGCCATTACGCTCCAGGCTCGCACATACATTTCCGGAAGATGTGGTAATTCTTAACATTTCACACAGGAATTAATCATTGGCCCACGGGATTGGTGAACGCTGGAACCCTCAGTCAACATGGCGTCGCTTTTATAGGATGATGTTGCACCGGGATACTTGTCGCTCGATATTCTTGCGAGCCCTGCCTTTAATGCCAGTTCTGAAAATGGTTCACCAGGGGTAACAGCAGTCGGAAAGAAACTAATAACAAGCATTTGCAATGCAATAGGTCTCGCATTCACACGAGTTTGAGCTATTGGCATTGTAAATGACCATGCCTTTTATTTATGTGTTTATTTTAAAAACCAAAATAACAGGCATTGTTTATTTGCAATGCCAATAGCTTAAACTCTCGCAAATGCGAGACCTATTGCATTGCAAATGATTGTTTTGACTAGCAACTGTCTCCCAGGTCACAAAGAGAAGCAGACACAAATAAATTATAACAGAAAGAAGGTACCATGACCCCGTGGATGGGGGGAGGTGGGACACAAGAGGGGGATTCTGTTTACCAAGCACTGAATAGCTCTTTGCCTCAGCTTTCCATATGTGTAGAAAATTGAAGACAAAACCTTCTTAAATTTCAGTTCTGAAAGACACACTGCACAGTACACACTGTGACAGAGTCCCTAAATAATAATAATTGTAATTACAATAATAATAAAAGAACTTGTATTTTTTCCCCAATTAATATTTGAATAAATACTTCTATTAAAGATTAATTATTAATTCCGTCACTGTCCTCTTCATCACATCTGCGCACATATAGTAGAGATGGGTTTGAGGGAGTAATTCTACCACATGCATTACATCAATAGTATTGGTTTCCAATACATGACGTGTTGTAAAAGAATACAAGGATGTGTAATTTGTGCAGCTGAGTTGTGTTTGTTGAAAGCACAGGCAGCTGACGCTTTCATTCATCCATTGTGCCACAGAGTTAGCGTAATGCTCCCTCCTGGAAGTGGGAAGAGGCGAGGCAGTGCAGAGTTTTAGAAACGCATTACTGAATGCAGCGTGCGCGGAGTGTCCTCTGTGGAACCTGCCCAGCCCTATGGAGAAGAACGGAAGCACCGCAAAACCGCAGCTCCGGATCGGACTCACACATGAGCGGTGATTGGACAATACTGACAATCACTCTTATCACACCGCGGGCTTGGGCAAATCCCCTGACCATCAGCTGTGTGTCACCTCTGGCTGAAACAACGCAGCACAAAATCCACACCGCTGGATTTAAAGCAAAGGCCCAATGCGTCTCTGAGTCATACTTATTATCTCTGTCACCAGTGGGGAGGCGGCTGACAACTTCATGTCCTGAAAATGTGCGGACTGTGTTTCTAAAAAAGGACCTGCCCGGAACCATCAAATCACCCCTGTATGAACAAGCAATGACTGCTCTTTGTTTGGAAAAACCTAAAACGACCTGAAAGTAGGCTGCGCGTACACACTCGCACTTGAACACTGCTCCACTCTTAGTCACCAGGCACACATTCTGAGGCCCCACAATGAAAATGCAACCCTCCTTCGTTTTTGAATAAGCTGAACAGGTTTAAGGGCTTTCACGCCGGTTCTTATCCAGGAATGTCATTAGAAAGAACTTTAAACCTAAGAGGGGTCTTGTTCGTGATTTATCGAGCCAGGCCGTGGCCAGAAGACCAGAACATAAGACACTCTGGCAAGAACCCTGATGACGCCCAAATGAGAATAAACCGCATCACGCCATTGCTGCTTAAACAGTGACAAAGACACTCGTGATATCAATACGGGACCAGCTACGTGTTCCCGAAGACGTTCATGATTAAAGTCAAAGGTGTTTTAGGAAAACGCCAAGAGCATTGAGACAAGGAACAAAGTGCTCAAGGAAGACAGAGGTACCCCGTCAAGCCCTGATGAAAAACCCGGTAAATTGATAGCGGGTTTGGAAACACATCCGCTGTTTCATAGACTCTCATATTATCCACAAAGGGTTATTAGACCAAGAGTGTACCCTAGAGTCGTGTACAGGTTTAATGAAGTTACATCCAGCGAAAAACTGTCCCTTGTGAGATCAGTCCTATATTATACTGAATAAACAATTTAGGACTGATTGGAAAAAAGTACTGGGGTACTATTGTAATGCGTTTTTAATTGCATCTAATCATGTACAATCAATTTGTTATGTATGTTTTTTGTTTACATTATTTGTGTAAAATTGTTCATGAATCACGAATGTATGGTAATGTGTCAAACTTGGACATTTTTGAATGAAATAACTGTTTTAAGTGATATGACAAAAATACTTGATGATAAATACGTCAGCACCTACAAATTAATTTATCAGGGTGCTTAGTCTGCTTAAAATAAAGAGCAGCCTCAACAAAATCGAGACTGAGTTACTGTTTTGTGATTAAAATTAGAAAGAGACCTTTCAAGAGAGGAGTCTGCTGAACTCGGCGATGACAGCAGCCAATAGCATTTCAATGACGGAACAGAATGCTATGCACACTGTCCTTACAAATCACACAAACCAGATCATTTGCTTACATAGTACGTTTACCTCTCTAAGCCAGACTTAAACAAGCCTATGTGGAGCTGGCGCTGGGGTGCCTCAAGCTGCTGCAGCGGACCCGGACGTCTTTAATCCACCTTGTGTCCCAGCGAGGGTGCAGCACACGTCAGGAAGAGCTGACGCTGCTTTTCTAGCACTTGTTTGACCTGTCCCTTCACCTCATCCCCACAATAACCACCTGGGTGGCAGGAACACTGATGAAGGGCACCCGGCGCGGGTCAGCCATCTCGGTTTGCAGCCTCCAGACTTTGCTATAATGCTCGCATTGTTTTACAGTAGCTGAAATGACAAGGGAAAGTGAAAGCGCGGTATGCATGCGTTGTAGGCACGCTGTGAGCGTGCACATCAGCTGTCCGGCACCAAGCTCAAAGACGCACCGTGAAAGTGCACATTGGCTGTCCGCGCTGGGTAATGGTGATGCGACACGATTGAGAAGCCTAGCCACGAACTGGGACTTGGTAGGGGATGACTGCTGCACCATCATGCCAAAAAGCTATAGACAAGTGTAAGGCAGAGGCGGCTGTGAGTGTGCTGTGGAGATTGTGGAGCTGCCGGCTGCCAACAGAGCAACAACTGAGGTAAGGGCACAACCAGCGCAAGGACAGGGTTTTTAAAAGCGGCTATACGGAATACTTCTAGCGAGCTAGACCGTGCAGGGTATGTTTGCTTGCAATTAATGAAAGATTTTAGAAAAAAAAACGCAAGACTGTTTTTTGCTACTGCAAGTTAATGTAACGCTGTCATACGCGTTATGTGCACGTGTATGGTGCCAGCAGGAGTTGTAATAACGCCGGAGCCGTACGCGTGCACAGCTCATGGCTTGCAGTACGCGCATGCACAGGTCCTGTCCCGTTCCGACTTCAAGTCGGCAACAATAGATCTCGCCGATAGCGAGCAGCGCTTTGTGCTGCATCGCTAGGCGATACTTAAAAACTCACTTCAGATGTCTCAGGAGAGCACAAGTCACAATAAAAGAGGTATAGTCTATTGTGGGGAGGTGTGTGGAAGCAAGAACTTACAGTAGAGCATTTCAAGCAAAATATGACCCTCCTACACCCCTCACCTTCTACCTGCGGGCTGACATTGTTTCACTTACTCCACCACCACTCGTGATAAAGAGCAGTCCTAACAATTACAAACAAGCATTGGCATAGCCAATAGGTCTCGCTTTCTGGACCTTAAAAGTATTTAGTTATTCAGCACAATATCCTTTGTGCAACAACATTAATCGTTTCATGGCTAAACAGGTATAAGGTCCCCATTGCGAGACCTATTGGCTATGCCAAAGCTTGTTCCTGAAAGGAACAGTTTGTTTCAGGACTGGAGTGATAGCCAAGCATGGTAGGAAAAGCAGAAAGGCAGCCTGCTACACGGGGTTACAGCAATGATTAGGGTAGCAGGCCAGGTACATTGGGGCCCAGGAGTGTGAGGGGCTCACAACACCTTAATTATTTGGGGTAGAATTATTTGGTTTCGTGAGACATATTTGCTTTTATAATGCTCACATTTAGTGCACAATTTGAGCTACAGAACAGTGCCTATAAAATAACCTCATAATCCCAGCCTCTTGCACTCAGCCTTACCAGTCCCACTCTCTCAAGTCCTGGTATAAAGTTTAAGAGGGGGTCCAACTATAAAACATTTTCTTTTGTGGGATTCAGTGCAAAAAAGTTGAAAAACCTGTGGTATAAGTGGATAAGTGAGTGAATAACCAATTTCTGACACCATTCTCACCTAGCTGATATTTCACGTCAGCACCCAGCAATATCCTGCTGCTATCACTCAGAGACAGGTTTGGTTTTCCATGTTTTGAGAAGTTGCACTAACCTAGTAAGACATGTTTTTTTTAAACAAACTCACTACTTATACTATAGACAGGCACACAGATGCCAAACTCTCTGTCCTGTCATACTAACCGATCATAACACAGCTAACGTTGCTGCCAGGTCATCAATTTACACGATGATCACCAGCGACCGTATAACATGTGCGTAAAGTATCCAGTGACATGAACTAACTGGAACAGACCCTCCGACAGCACAACATACAATTATTTGACTACGCCTAATCTGGCCACCACTGCATCACCTGAAACGCCTATTAAAACCGCCATAGAGTAGTGTTTACAAAAGCTAAAGACACAAGAAAAGACAGATATGTAAAGGGCACGCATTGTGACGTCATGTCGGATGTTCAACAAGCACGATGATGTCATGAGATATGCAAGGTCGTTCCGGCTCCAAAGTATGTCCATCAGTTACGTAAGATGCAGTATTCTATAAAGGCAAAGAGAAGAGATCACTCACCTGTGGTTGAACCGAGGCGTAGAAGGAAAATCTCTCAGTGATAAAATACTTAACACCACAATAAAATTTTAAATGGTCTAAATCTCCAAAGCGCTGCCGCTAGCCCTTCGCAGCGCTCCTAGCGGCAGCCAGTCACGCAAAATGGCTTCTAGTGGCAGCCGCTGACGTTTTACCGCTGACCGGGTGGTGTTAGTACGCAAGCACTTCTGGTTTAGCTGACACTGTCATAGACCATTACTGTGTAAACTAAACATCTGTTGGGGAACGGTTGATGATTTTTGTTGCGTTATTCGTACAGTCTCTACAGTATAGCTCCAAATTAATTGTACTTTGATAGTGGGTACAGGGCATGTGTTTTCGTACACTTTCTGCTTCCATTATTTTTTTTTTTTATTAGGCAGAAAGATGAAACGGCATCAAATGCTAAACACGTAAAGAACCACTTCCTATGTGCATGGGTGCCTATTTTTATCTCAAAAACGTAATAATTGTTCACACTTTCTTAAACAAGCATTGGCCGGGCGGCCATAAAAGTAACACGGCCGCGCAGCCGTAAAAGTGATGGCAGGGACTCGCTAGGCCAGCCAAACCTTGTGGTAGCACTTTTTAAAGCCCCTACTAAATGTCTCGCAGAGCAGCACATGCGCTGGCTCAGCGAGACCTAAAAAGTGCAGTCCACCTTACTGGCATTCAACTGCTTGTTAAATTGCAACCTAACACGTCCTTACACAGAGGGACAAAATAACGGACAAACCGACCACAGCTGCTTCCGCCGGTCAAAGAGAGCGGGGCTGCAGACACACCAGGGTCAGATATTATGTGGGACGAAGGAGAGAGAGAATGCCCTCCCCCCCCTTACCTCAGAGTACCAACACTACAATCTCCCATATTCAACTCTAAATATAATTGGAGCACCAAACTGAAAGGGGCTTTTTTTTCCCAGGTGTCCCGGAACAATCCAAGGATCGAAGGTTCGCCGAGAGCATGGTGCTTTTAACTATTAAGCGCCAAACATTTCACCATTTCACCTTGTAGGCAAAGAGTCCACCTGCACATAGAAATCAGGAAATTAACCATGTCTGGGAAACAGGAAACAGAAAACCATCAGTGCGCAAAAGGAGTCTTGCAAACATCCCGCAGCAGAGTTAGGTGCACTGTTGTGCGTTCTCATATCATGTTCAATCACTCACACCCGCCTGCAAAGCACCTGCACCCTGAATCCAGCCCCTACAGACAGCAAGGCCGGCCTACACTCTGGTCAAAGGATGACTCCTTTAAGCCGCTATTGCCAGCACACATTCATGGTGGCGGGGACAGCAGACTGAATGCCTAGAGGTACTGCACATCTGGCTCATCGGCAGTGGTGTCACGCGAAAGCAAGGGGCCCCTTGCAGAAAGTGACAAGGGTCCCCGGAGTCTCCCATATATCAAAGTGCTTAATGAGTAAAAAAAAAACTAATACATAAGTGGAAGGGCTCTCGTCAGGAGGCCACTGCATCTTGAACCACACATTGCCTGTACCATGTTGCCAATGACAGTAACAACACAACTACTAACCGTCACACACCTGCAAGTGTGATCATTTGGACTATTTCAGGCCCCAAAAGCTATAAGAATTGCTTGGGCGGCAATAATTAACTGTTGTTGTGGACATCTTTAAATTAGCCAGATAACGCCACATTGTGACAGACTGTCACATGCACCAGTGTTAACAATTAAGTGCCAGTGCCAGCACCGGAAACCATTGGCCCAAATTAGGCACTAGACTTGGGCTGACTGGGGCCCTTTTATGGCTCTTGGCCCCCTGAAGGGTTGCCACCACCCCCTTTGCCGCAGGGACCTGCATCACGCCCCTGGTTACTGGGCAGATTTTTATGTACTTCAGAAAAAAACATTTAGTCTGTCACCTATGGGTTACTGAAAATGTACAGAGCAGCACCCCAACCCGCAGTCACAAATAATAAGATAAAATGGTTCGTGTTAAGTTTCACTTAAGAAACGGAATGGTGATTTTTACAAAAGACAACTGTCGCATTTGAAAGATGCAGAACGGGTGTAACCTAAGCCATGAGCCAGTATTTCCGTTTCTGCTGTCTTACAGTGCATATGCTTTGGCTGGGCGGGATCACGTGACACACCCTAGGTGTCTGGCTCTTTTAGTTAGGAAGAGAGCGATCAAAGCAGACAATGGCTCTATGTGAACAGCGAGAGTGCAGGCGCGCTTGAGTGGCGTGACAGGTTCCGGGTCACGTCCGAGCCCACGAGGAGGAGGAACCCGCCGAGTAAGAGGCATCCTTCACACTGCTACCGCATTCCCTCTGTGGTCGACGGAACCCTACGAGGCTGTATGCCGCGCCAAACACACAGTTCCGGTGCAGTACGGCACTCCACTTTACGAGAATGGCTCAACCAGTGCAGCCTCGAGAAGGCCGTTTCGAGGCGCTCAATGTGAACGAGAAGGGTTATATTCCTTCATGTAGTAAATGAAGTAAGAGGAGAAAACACTTTGCAAAAAAAGCTGCCCAGAATGACACAATGTAGCGTGTAATGTCCTGGGGCGCGAGGTAGCGGTCCAGTCTACCCGCGCCCCACACGCAAGTTAGCGCTGACGCATGACGTCCGCGCCGGCTGGTATAAATAAAGGAGGCGTGGCTGACGGGCGGCAGTCGGAGCCACGAGGGAACGAATAACCGTGTCCCGAGTGTTATTTAGCTGGCGGCGCCGCGAATACACGCGCTAGCGCCTTTCAAGGCCGTTACACTGGCGACGAGGCTGTTAAAGGACCCATGCTGTGCACTTCACACCCCTCTACCTCCTGAGGTTCCACACTGCGTGTCCTGCTGATTGGGGCCGATGCATCTCACACTGCCAGTGAGATTGCCTGAAGGATATCTTTAATCCCACAGTGTCTGTGAGATTAGGTTCCCCTGAGACCTCTGCCCTTGCCCAAAGGGAGGAAAATCGTGTCATTGGGGCCCAGCAACACCCAAGAGCTGCTCCACACCCCAGTGCCATGTGTGCCTGCATCTGAGCACAGACCAGAGTGACTGATTAAGCTGTTGGTGAGGTGAGAAGGAAGACCGGCCACAGGGGAACACCCCAGCATTTGTCCTCCTGACTCCTGGACAGACCACAAACAGCGCGCCGCGAAGGTGAGCTGTGCACGTGCTGCGCAGAGGGTTTACGTACGTGTCAAAATGGCGTCCATTCCAGCTTTGAACCGTTCATAGTGGACGGAGCCCCGTCATCTTTAGCCCCACGATGGAGAGACTGGACAGATCGACTCCAGATCTACTTTGAAGGGGCGGACACGAGCCGAGAGCGACGCAGAGCTCTGCTTCTCCATCTCGGAGGTAAAGACATCCATCGGATCTGCAAAATGTTAGTAGAAGCCACGCCAAAAACATATCACACTCTCCTTACTGCATTGAACGCTCATTTTGAACCGATGACGAACAAGGACTATGAGAGGTTCATCTTCTGCCAGGCCAAGCAGGAAGCCGAAGAGTCATTGGATGCTTTCCATGGACGATTGAAGGAGTTGGCCAGCACGTATGGCTTTAGGGATGAACAAGAGGAAATCCGGGGGCAGATCATCCAAGGCTGTTACTCCTCTAAGCTCCGAGTCACCAACCTTGAAGAAGACGGCAAGCCACTTGCAGATATCCTCACCCTGGGCCGTTTCAAAGAGCCTCGCAGGACAGAGCCTCCCACATGGAAGCGGCCCTGCACTGACCCGTCAAGACAGAACAAGTCAACTCGGTGGAAAAAGTGAACGTGATAAAGCCCAAAGCACGCCAAAACGTGGGGAAGAAACAGCAAGACAAAAGGAAAGAGTGTGGATGTTGCGAATGCCAGCCCCACTTCATGCAGGACTGTCCGGCGAGAGGAAAGAAATGCAGCGCATGTGGGTAGATGAACCACTTTGCCGCGGTGTGCAGGTCGGCGAAAGCCAAGAAGGAAGCTGCACAAGCTGTGCTGGAAGAATGGGACAGTGAGGACATGGACGACGACACGGGTGACTTCCCGGTCCATTATGTATTTGCGATCGACCAGCTGCAAAGGAATAAGCGGCGCCTCCCGAATTGCCGCATCAAGATCCACCAGCAGGAAGTGAGAGCCACCATCGACACAGGGGCATCCATTGAGCTAATGGCCGCGAATGTGTACAACCAGCTAAGCACCAGGCCTCCCCTCCGCGAAGCAAGAATCAGAGTATTCACGTATGGCCAGAAGACACCTATCCCCCTGATAGGGTGTTTCAAGACTGAACTGCAGCATCAAGGCTTGAAAGTACCCACCACTGTGTACGTCACGAAAGAGGGCAGTGGCATGCTAATAAGTGGGCAATCAGCAGAAGAATTGAAGCTCATATCGTTTTCTATGGCCGTGCTGGAAGAAGAACTGGACACTATCATGGAAGAATTTGGTGAAGTGTTCAAAGGCATCGGATGCCTGAAAGGGAAGGAAGTCTCCCTCCATATAGACCCGTCAGTCCAGCCAGTGGCGCTGAGGCACAGGCGCATTGCATTCCACCTGAGAAAGAAAGTTGAAGAAGAGCTGGAGGCGCTGGAGAAACAAGGCATCATCGAGAAGGTCAGCGGGCCCACCCCGTGGGTATCCCCGATTGTGGTAGCCTGGAAGCCGAAACAGCCGGGACCAGTCTGCATCTGCGTGGACATGCGCCTCCCAAATGCAGCGGTAAAGAGGGAACGTCATCTAACCCCAACCATAGACGACATTCTGGGAGAATTGAATGGCGCAAGATGGTTCTCAAAGATGGATCTTCGCTCCGGTTATTATCAGCTACCACTTCACCCAGACTCTCGATATAGAACCACTTTCTCCACGCACGTCGGCCTCAGAAGATACCGGGGTCTCAATTTCGGAATCTTAAGTGCCGCAGAGGTATTTCAAAATACAATCCGAGAAGTCCTCAGCTGACTCCCAGGAGTCCTAAACGTGAGCGATGACTTGCTAATCTATGCATCTTCAATAGAAGAACAGCATCAGAGGCTGAGAGGAGTCCTCCAAAGAATCAAGTAGTCCGGCCTAACCCTACACCGGGAGAAGTGCCAGTTCTTACAGAACAAGATCAGTTTTTTGGGGTACACCTTCTCCGATCAAGGCATAGCGCCGGACCCCGACAAGGTGAGAGATGTCCAAGAAGCCCCGGCCCCATCCAACATTCCAGAAATAAGGAGCTTCCTGGGCATGGTGAACTTCTACGGACGTTTCGTCCCCTACCTCTCAAACCTCACCAAGCCCCTCAGGGAACTGACAAAGTCCACCACCACATGGCAATGGGGCCCGGAGCAAGAACAGGCGTTCAAAGCCACAAAGGTAGCGCTGTCGGCGGACACAACTCTGTCCTATTTTGACCCCACCAAGCCCACCAATGTGGCTGTGGATGCCAGACCCTATGGGCTTGGAGCAGTGCTAACTCAGCTTCAGGGCAATGGAGAATGGGCGCCCATCGCCTACGCCAGCCGCTCCCTAACGGACACTGAGCAAAGGTACTCGCAGATAGAGCGGGAGATCATCGCCATCCATTGGGCCTACCACCATTTTCACGTCTATGTATATGGCCATTCCTTCACAGTATCTACGGACCACAACCTCTCATACCCCTGTTCCAGGGTTCAGTGTCAAAACCACCACCGAGGACTGAGAAGTGGATACTTCAATTGCAAGGATATGATTACCGAGTAGAATACAAACCGGGATCGACGAATCCGGCGGATTATCTCTCAAGACACCCTAGAGCGGCCACAAAAGCTGAGAAGAGGCGGAAGATACCGAGAAATATGTCCGACTGGTGACAGAAAGATCACGGCCTCTACCCAGGAGTCTGGCAACCATTGTGGAAGCAACCCGGAGTGACGAGTGACTACAATTAGCAGCAGATGCTGTCCAGTCCAATGATTGGCGCCCCATCCAAGCCACACTGAGCAGGCGTACGCCACAAGCCAGAGCGACTCTCGAGTCCATTATGAGGGTTAAAGAAGACCTGTCCCTCGACAGTCAAGGATGCCTTTTACGAGGACCGAGATTAGTCAGGCCCGCCAGCCTAACCCAACAGACTGTGGAGTTGGCGCATCGGGGACGCCAAGGCATGGTAAAGACCAAGAGCCGGCTAAGAGCCAAGGTGTGGTTCCCGGGAATGGTTGCGATGGTAGAACAGACAGTCCGAACCTGCACCTGGTGTCAAGCTGCAGGACAGCCAGATCGCCCTCACCCGGTTATCATAGAGGAAAACCCTTAAAGACCGTGGGAGTGTGTGAGTGCAGATTTCCGGCACCTTCCTGATGGACGCTATGCCCTAGTAGTCATTGACGACTTCACAAAGTATCCGGAGGTGGAGATCGTCGGAAGCCAGACAGCCATGGAAGTCATAACCAAATTTCGAAGTTGTTGGTATCTTCGAAGTGGTCAGGACGGACAATGGTCCCCTCTTTCAAGGGCAGGAGTTCGTGGACTACATGAAAGGCTGGGGGATCCACCATCGGAAAGTAACCCCACGCTGGCCCCAAGCCAATGGGGAAGTGGAGAGATTCATGCGCAAGCTCAACAAAGCAATACGCATTGCGCATGCGGATGGATCACCAATGGAGAGGGCCATCTACAGTTTCCTGAGAGAGTACCGGCTGACCCCACACCTCACGACCGAAGCAGCACCAGGGCTGGCAACCATGGGCCGTGTGGTGAAAGACACCATCCCGAATCACCCTACTTGGGCCCCTGCCCGGATTGACGCGGAGAGGACCTTGGCCAACCGGACCCACTCTAACGACCAAGCCAGCAGCAGGCGAGGTGCCAAAGAATCTGAGATTCAAGCACGAGACCAGGTGTATGTCAAGGATCGAAATCCAGGGAGCAAGTTCCGACTCCTGTTCGAGCACCGACCGTGGACAGTCCTTCGCCGAACCAGCAACATGGTGACAGCTCAGAGGGGAACCGAGACCGTCACTCGTAACATTTCATTCTTCAAGAAGGGACACCCAGGGAGGCCCCCTCACCCAAGACAGGACCCTTCAAGAGGTAGTCCGAGTAAACTTAGAGAGGATGGCGAGGCGGAGCTGCCGGAACAGTACCCATCGGAAGAAGAGAGCCCGATGGACCAAGACACTCAACCACTGCCGACAACCCCAGGGAGGAGCCTGCCGAGCTCTCTGGCACCAGTTGGGGAAAAAGGCACCCCCACAAGAATGGCACCACTGGTGTCCCCGTCCAGAGGTGGACAGTCCAGGTATGGGTTGCGAAAGAATCCAGCACCATCATCCCAACTGGCTGACTTTCTGGTGTGATGATTCGAGAACTGGGACTGGCAGAATGGTAACAGATCCATCGTCTCATTCCACAATGTTTTAATATGTTTGTTGTTTTAATAAAGGTTAGAAGGAATGTAATGTCCTGGGGCGCGAGGTAGCGGTCCAGTCTACCTGCACCCCAGACGCAAGTGAGCGCTGACGCATGACGTCACGTGCCGGTTGGTATAAATAAAGGAGGCGTGGCCGACTGGCGGCAGTCGGAGCCACGAGGGAACTAATAACCGTGTCCAGAGTGTTATTTAGCCGGTGGCGCCGCGCATACACGCGCTAGCGCCTTTCAAGGCCATTAGATAGGGGAGTTGCTCTGCAGCTGCCCTGTCACCAAAGCTCCTTTTGAAATTTATAGGCTAGAAGGAGTGCCCAAGATGGCAAATTACTTCTGCCAAAGACATAGGGCCTTGCAATTGACTGAACTAAAAGCACCTTAACTATTAACAGCTTACACCCTCAGGGTTACAGCGCAGCTGGGGAGATGAGGGAGTCGGTACAGCGCACATCTGGATGGCACACTTTTCATCTTCTTCTTGTTGTCCATTCCTCCACTGGGCGAAGAGGCAGAAAAGGAGGAAGGAGAAGTGAGATACATAAGGGCGCAGATTAGGAACATCTGGTGTCCTTGCACAGAGCATCAGGGAAGAGGTGGGGATCTCGAGTCTTCATTAGCGTTTAGTGGACAGGATACTTCGCCACAAATGTGATGGATATTCCACCAACCCAATACTTAATTTAAGCCGGTGCTTTCTGATAGGGACCACTGGCACTCGTTTTTTGAGGCAGGCACTCGTTTTTCTCATCAGACTTTGAGCAAGAGTGAAAAACACAAAAGGAGGAAAGGGGAATGAAGAGAAAGAGTGAAAGAACAAACGAGGGGAGAAAGATTACAAGAACCTGCAAGAGTGAAATAAAGTGGAAGACAGTGTCTAGAGGCGGAAGAAAGACTCAAGTGGAGTTGAGACTACCCAGTCTTCGTATTTGGCAATCCCAATGTTAGCAAGCGCCGTCTAAGAAAAACTTTAGACACTGATGCTAACTATTTTACAAATTAAAAATTGCATCCACCACATTACAAGTTATTGAATATATTGCACTTGCAATAACTACAAAAATGGATCTTAGAATTTTTTGATAGCAATATCAGTTGGCAGAGGAATATTGTTAGGAGTAATTAGTTTAGGAACAGGAATCTTCTACCATCCCTCCCTATAGCCACAGTGTTGTATGAGCACGGTGAACTGGCTACAATGGCCCCGCAGAGGCATTCAGGGCTAATGAATTTAATTAAAAAAATAAAATAAATCCCCAGATTGATTTTGCTGGAAAATTGGGATTTGGAGGTGGAAACAAGGGATGTTTGATACATCAAGAGGGGAAATCCATAAATTTTGTATAAATTATTGAAATCAGCTCCTATTTTCCTGAATTAGGAATTGGTACATAGTATCACACAAAAGAATTAATAGGAGGATGGACGGTGTCAATGTCTGTGATATTGTGCAAGAAAATGTTATTGTAGCATTCCTTAGACAAATCGATTTCACAAAGGCTCCAAAAAAAGTACAGAAAATCTTGCAAAATTTTTTGACGCTCCATTAAATGCAAGAAGCCAAGGGTGGGGTTTATTTGTGGCCTGGTTTTGAAATGCGTCCTCTCCTTAATCTCAGAACGTTCGCCTGTAATGATGCCCTATGAAACAACCTCTTCTTATTAAAAGCATATTTCAGTCAGCAGAAGAACATCCATTCAGCACATTCCTTCTTTCAGATCGCATGAAAGGCCAGACCATGCTGCTTGCACCCAAACAGGCATGCACGTAAAGGCAGTTAGCACACATGGCAAGCATGACTGGCACTAACAGACGAGACCAAGAAGGCTTGGCAGCAGAGTAGATATCTTTGAGGAAGTGTTGACGGTCACCTGTGACTGCCTCTCAGAAAGTAAGACTCCAGCAACGGCTAACCCAGAAATACCACCACACAAGCTTAGTTTCCAATCCTATGCTGTGCTGTTGAAAGAGGAAAACGTATCTCCCCTCTGAATAGCGGTAATATGAATGGGTCTCGGAGAACACTATAAGAGTTTGTACTCGTCCAGAAGACAGATAAAATTAAGAACATATACATGACGGAAATTGTTTATTCCACTCACTCCTTCGGATCTCGCAGTCTTAAGTTATATAGTGGGAAAGCAGAAACTCTACCTGTGGCAAAGAATCACAACTCCAGGTGCGATGACACAATTTCGCCATTTGCTTTATTGATTAAGATGAGGAGGAACTGTGGGCCTGATGTACAAACATTAGGTATACCAATTTCCTAATTGCGATTATCTCTGAATCATAATTAGAATTCAGTATGAAGTTTGTGTATTCCCAGATAACGATTTCCAGTAGGTCGCAGCTCGACCTACCTCATGAATATTAATGAGGTCGGTTGCCGTTAGCAACCCATTAGGAATCACCGCCATCACAGGGATGGTGATCTGCTGGGTTCATTAGACCACCATGTCTGTGACTGCTTTCTAATAAAGCAATTTATATTATTTCTTTTTAAGGCAGCCATTTTTCCTTAAAGGAAAATGGGATGCATTTAAAAAAAGAAAATGTAACAATTACATTTAGAACGCTGCTTCTTGAGGGGACCCCTTCCCATGTACGAATGTGTTATCACCACTTTTAAACTGGTGCTAAAGTTCTACTGAAAACAGTCAAACTTACCATATATCAATTCAGAATTTGGAAGGGACACCCTAAACATTACCACTTCTAAATATCGAATCCTAAATGTAAATTTGGATTCAGTAACAAGTTACTGAAGCACATTTTTCATTATGTACATTTTTGTACAAAAAGCTTTGATTGCAGTCACAAACAGTTTGTGACCGCCAAAATGCTTTGTACATCGAGCCCTAATTTATGGAGCGTGACAGAGAACCAAAACTGGGTGTCCTGGCACTGTGCGAGTCTAGAAAGAGCAAGATGGGGAGCTCAGCAGAATAGCCAGGTTTTTTACACTTGTATGAAAGCAAAGATAATGGGATTTCAAATGTAGGTGAATAGTTAAAGCCCATTCTGGTAAGTATGAGCAAGATGAAAGCCCAACCTTCTAAACTAACCCTAGGCAAAGCAATACGCTACGCTCGCGTAGTTTGCGCTACTTCGCACTACGCGAATTGCACAGAGCACAGTGCAACCACGCGTAGAGTAGCGTAGTGCAGTGGTAATTTTTTGCTTGCGGTCCTCAACGTCAAGTTGGCGACCGCGTTCAAGCAAAATGACATCCCGGTGAGACTTTTTGCACGTTCGCGATCAGCAACATCAAGTTGCCGATCGCGAGCGTGGAAAATAAACCTCCCGGCAAGATTCTCAACGCGGGGAAGTCAGGTTTCTCGTTGAGAGTGGTCGTGTATGCTCGCGACTACTCACGATGAGAAACTACCAGTCCGCGTTGAAAAAGCTGCCGCTCGAGTAAAAATCTACTCGAGCTTCAGTAAAAGACAGCTCGCACTGTGCAAGATGCTGTTTTCAATGATTGCACAGTGCGGACAAGCATCCAGCACTGTGCAATCATCGCAAACGTTGCACTACGCAGTTCGTGTAGTGCTACATGTAGCTTGCGTAGTGCGAAGTGCACTTCGCTTAGCTACGCGTAGCGCTACTTCGCGAACTAAGCCCAGGGTTATTCTAAACGGGCCCAAGGGGCAATGGATACTGGCCAGCAAGCCTTCGTTAGAGCCCAGAGCCCGTCTCGGGCATATTTATTGATTCTAGAATGTATGAATGTGGGAACCAAGGTTATGAGGTGCTCAATGGCAAATGCACAGAGATCTGAAGATCAAATATTTTTCCAGAGGAAGCCAGAGAAGAGTTCTGAGGTGATCCGAGATAGGGCACTAGGAAGTATCTGAAGAAGCACAGGATTAAGATTCTGAATCAATTCAAGTCGCTCAAGATAGAGATTAGCATAGTCAATAGAAGATAAGAAGATACTTTGACCACAGACCTGCAAGTGTCGCAAGGAAGAAACAAGCAATTTTGCACATCGTTCAGATAACAGAAGCACAATGAGGTCATAATATTAATTTGCATCAAAAAGGAGATGGAGAAATCAAAAGTGGCATACATGTTTATAGCAGAGTCCAAGTGGATGGGTGTGGATCCCAACTGAGAGGACCACCAATAAGCAGACCATATGGAGGTGGAAATGCCAAAAGCAAACAACGTTTTGTCACCACTTAGTTTAAATACAGTGGCCTTCATCCAGGCTGCCACAGCAGAGAGTCAGACATTAAAACTGTCAGCGGTGCAGAAGTCTGATCAGAAATGGTTTAGTGTAATTGGTGGAAATTAGATTAAGAAAAAAATTCATTTTTCTTGGTGCTTGTGAAGGTTTATCAGAGGAAACCAGGGCATATAAAAGTGTCTGGAGAGACTGGACAGCGACTAAACAGAGTGAATGCCCATCTATGAGCATTTGAAGAGAGGCACTTGGTCTGATCAAAGTTTTCTACATGCTCAATTGATTTTATTTTCCTCTGTTATTTCATGGGCTGTGTCCTAACAGTATCCATCATTTATGTTAAAAATATAGATGAGAAAAAAGTAAAACCAAAAGGCTATCCATGAATCTTGAAAAGCATTGCTTATTTGCTTAGATTTAACTGATGCAGTTTAGGTTCTGCATAATTGGAATTCTGAAAAAAAATAAAGTTGCTCTGGGCTAAACACAACACGTGTGTGGTTGCAAATGGTCGCAATCAGAAACACAAAGTTGCCAGAGAGACTCTGAAAGACTGCACATTGCTGCTCTGTTCTTTTTGATAAATAAGAAGCTTACTATTCTGGCTAAAATGGTCTTCCTATAAGATAAACAACATCTTCAGCATTGATCTACAGTACGAGGCACAGCACACCCCATCAATCCAGAGGGTCGAGGAGCAGATGTATAAAAAGACCACAAAACTTCACACAGTCTAGACTGCAGCTTCTCTCTAACCAACACTAAACTTAGCATCCCCCAAGTCTGAGGCATCTGGGATGGGAGGGGCCGTCAAAGGCAGCAGATGACATAACCAGACAACAACCACACAACAGAAAGGTAAGCTTTTGTTTGAGGAACCATGTAAACAGAGATATCTTAAAATGGATCTGCTGAGGGTTATAAGAAGAGCAACAGAATTTAACAACAATAGCTGCACAGTTTGGCAGGGTTCTCACTGTTTGCGAAACGCAGCCTGGGACATTATTGTTCTCACCAGATATAGGTCGCAACCCCACATAAACCCACCCACATATACGGACAAGCAAACATGTACACACAACACCCATAACCTTCAAGCTCCCCATCAGCTCTGCAAATACTGCTCAACCTTCTGCCCTACCTTACTTACAGTCTAGGAACACATCTCCTGATAGAGTTATACAAGTACTATGGCCAGTTCATTTTTATGCGGTGCATATGAGCTGTGAATCTCCTGCTAACTCCAACTCAAGAGTGGCACAGAACAACCGGGGAGGGGGCTGCTACTGATTGAAGAGCCAGGTCTTGAGAAGTCTTCTGAAGGCCAGCAGATCCTGGGTCTGTCGTAGGCTGGTGGGGAGATTGTTCCACGTCCTGGCGGCGAGGTAGGAGAAGGATCTGCCGCCTGCGGTGGCTTTCCGGATGCGAGGAACTGTGGCGAGGGCGAGATTGGCTGAGCGGAGGCTTCGGGTGGGGGTGTGGAAGCTGAGTCGGTTGTTGAGGTATGTAAGTCCGGTGTTCTGTAGTGCCTTGTGTGCGTGGATGAGGAGCTTCAAGGTGATCCTCTTGTTGACGGGGAGCCAGTGCAGGCCTCTCAGGTGGGGTGTGATGTGGCTGCAGCGGGGAACGTCGAGGATCAGTCGTGCCGAGGCGTTCTGGATTCGTTGTTGTCGTCTCAGGAGCTTGGTTGTTGTTCCTGAGTAGAGGGCGTTCCCATTGTAGAGTCTGCTGGTGACGAGGGCGTGGGTGACGGTTTTTCTCGTGTAGGGGGGATCCATTTGAAGATCCTGCGGAGCATTCGGAGGGTGTTGAAGCAGGACGCGGAGACGGCGTTGACTTGTCTGGTCATGGAAAGGGTGGAGTCAAGGATGACCCCCAGGTTGCGTGCGTGGTCTGTGGGTTCCGGGGCTGCGCCTAGCGATGTGGGCCACCAAGAGTCGTCCCAAGCTGATGGGGTGGGTCCGAGAATGAGGACCTCCGTCTTGTCTGAGTTCAGCTTCAGTCTGCTGTCCTTTATCCAGTCGGCTACGGCCTTCATTCCTCTGAGGAGGTTGGCTTTGGCGGTGTGGGGATCTTCGGTGAGGGATATGATCGTCGGCGTAGGAGATGATGTTGAGGTTATGTTGTCATGCGACGTGGGCGAGCGGTGCCATGTAGATTTTGAACAGTGTCGGGCTGAGGGAGGATCCCTGTGAGACGCCGCAGATGATCTCGGTGGTTTTTGAACGGAAGGGTGGGAGGCAGACGCTCTGGGTTCTGCCGAAGAGGAAGGATGTGGTCCAGGCCAGGGTCTTCTCTTGAATTCCGGCGTCGTGAAGGCGTGCTGATAGGGTTCGTAGCAGACCGTGTCAAAGGCTGCTGATAGGTCCAGGAGGATGAGGGCGGCTGTTTCTCCTTTGTCCATCAGGATCCTGATGTCATCAGTGGCGGCGATGAGGGCGGTCTCGGTGCTATGGTTGCTGCGAAAACCGGATTGGGAAGCGTCCAGGATGATGTTGTCTTCGAGGTAGCGGGTCAGCTGTTTGTTGACAATCTTCTCTGTCACTTTTGCCGGGAACGGGAGCAGGGAGATGGGCCGGAAGTTCTTGAGGTCTTTGGGGTCCGCCTCGAGCTTCTTCAGAAGGGCGTTGATCTCGGTGTGCTTCCAGCTTTCCGGGAAGGTTGCTGTCTCGAAGGAGCTGTTGATTGTTTTCCGGAGGTGGGGTGCGATGGTTGTGCTGGCTTTGTTGAAGATGTGGTGAGGGCAGGGGTCGGATGGGGATCCGAAGTGGATGGAGTTCATGGTTTTGATGGTGTCTTCGTCGCTGATGTGGGACCAGGCGGTCAGGCGGCTGGTGATCGCAGGGGTGGTGGTCTCGGTGGAAGGTGCGGGGGTGTCGGAGTTGAAGCTGTCATGCAGGTCGGCGATCTTGCGGTGAAAGAAGGTGGCAAAGGAGTGGCACAAGTCTTGCGATGGTGAGATGTCGTTGCTGTTGGAGCTGGGGTTGGGAGAGTTCTTTCCCGATGCTGAAGAGCTCTTTGGGGTTGTGGGCGTTGTCTAAGCGGTCCTCTTGGCAGTCCTGATGAGTTCGTGGTGTCTGCGGGTGGCGCTTTAGTGGGCTGTGTGGCTGTCTGGTGTTCCGTCGTGGAGCCATTTCTTCTCCAGCTTCCGACAAGTGCGCTTGGAGATCCGGAGGTCTTTGTGAACCAGGCGGCTTTCTTGTTGGTGTGGTTGGTTGTGGAGGTCTTGAGAGGGGCGAGGGTGCTGGCGGAGTCGTTGATCCATTGTTTGAGGTTGATCGCGGCGGTGTCTGGGTCGGTGGGGTCAGTGGGTGGTCTCAGGGCGAGGATGGTAGTCAGTTGGTCCATGGTGATCTTGCCCCAGCAGCGACGTGGTAGCTGTTGGGTGAGGTGGTGTGGTGTGGGTTTCCTGAAAGTGAAGTGGACGCATCTGTGGTCGGTCCAGTGGGGGTTGGTGGTGTGGTTGAAGGAGATGTGGGGGCTTGTGGAGAAGATGGGGTCCAGCGCGTGTCCAGCGGCGTGGGTGTGTGTCGTCACGAGCTGTTTGAGTCCGAGGTTGGCGAGATTGTCGATCAGGGCGGTGGAGTTGGCTTCGTTGTTGTTCTCGAGGTGGAAGTTCAGGTCCCCGAGGATGATGTAGTCCGTGGAAGCGAGGGCATGGGTGCTGACGAGGTCGGGGATGGTGTCGCAGAACTGTGGTCATGGTCCGGGTGGTCTGTAGACTAGTGTTCCTCGGAGGGTGGTGTTGGGGTCGATGTGGATCTGGAAGTGCATCATGGAAGATCATGGAAGTGTGAGGGTGTCGTCGGTGTTGGTCAAGACTCTGAGGGTGTCCTTGTGGATGATGGCGATTCCCGCTCCAACTCTGTTGGTGCGGTCTCTGCGGGAGATCTTGTAGCCCTGTGGGTTGGCTATGGCGATGTCTGGTGCTGAGGTGGCGTTCAGCCAGGAAGGCGACCTCCAGAGCGGTGGAGTCTAGGAGGTCCCAGAGTTCTATGGCGTGCTTGCGAGCGGAGCGGGTGTTGAGAAGGATGCAGCGGAGGTGGTTGGGTTCTCTGGTTGATGGTTTGGCGGGCCGAATGCTGGTGAAGCTGCAGTTCCGGCAGGCGAAGGGCCCCCTGGGTGCGCTTCGGGGTGGCCCGGTAGCAGGGGTGGTCTCGTCCGGTGTTGAGTGCGTGGGTGGGAACATTATGTAGCAAAGCCGTTGTAGCTGCTTTACCCCTGGTAGAATGGGTCTTAGGCTTGCCCCCTAAGGTCTTATTAGCCTTTTGGTAACAAAACTGGATACAGGACACTTTCCATCTAGAAATGGACTGTTTGGAGGTTGCAAAACCAGTCCTGACCGAACCATAATTGACAAACAATTGGTCTGACCTACGAATGTCCTTAGTCTTATCTAAGTAGAACTTCAACACCCTTCTTACATCCAGGGAATGAAGAGACCTCTCTGCCAGAGAGGAAGGATGTTGAAAGAACGTAGGTTAAGTTATCGTCTGATTGACATGAAAATCAGAAATCACTTTCAGGCAGGAACTTAGGGTGAGTCCTCATGACAACCTTAGAAGCATGAAACACTGTATAAGCTGTGAGCACTGCCGGAATCATGGGAATGGGTGGAAAAGCGTACAGAAAGCTGTTCAACCAGCTGATCCATAGCGCATTCCCCAGAGTCCCCGGTTGGTAAAACCTGGAAGCGAAATCTCTGCATTTGCTGTTTTCGGCGGTGGCGAACAGATCTATGTCTGGAGTGCCCCATCTTTCGAAGATGTTTCCTAGCACCTCCTCGTTTAAGACCCACTTGTGGTTCTCCGGAACGAGCCTGCTGAGTGCGTCTGCCTGAGCATTCTGCACACCTGGTAGGTGGGTCACCGTTATCGTCAGTCCTCTGGCTAATAGCCAGTGCCAGATCGCCTGCGCTTCTTGAGACAGTGTGCGCGATCTCTAGCCCCCCTGCTTGTGGAGGTAATACATTGTGGTCATATTGTTCGTCTGTACAAGCAAGGAGTTGGTCTGGAAGGACGGATGAAAGGCTTTCAGCACCAAATGAACAGCCCTGAGTTCCAGAAAGTTGATGCGGTACGTGGATTCCACCTGGGACCACGTTCCCTGGATCTGAAGATGGTCTGAATGCGCTCCCCAGCCGTGGAGAGACGCATCCGTCACAATAGTCTGTGTGGGAATGTCCTTGTGGAAAGGGACCCCCCTGAGGAGATTCTCTGCCGAACACCACCATCTCAGAGACTGTTGAGCGTGTACAGACAGTTGGATCCTGTCGTCCAAGCTCCCTCGTTTCTGGTCCCATTGATCCTCCAAACACTCCTGCAGCAGTCTCATGTGAAGGCGTGCATGTGGTGTTAGGAAGATGCAAGAGGCCATCGACCCAGAAGAAAAGACACCGTCCTTACTGTCGTTGATGGAACCGACAGAAGAGCCCGAGCCTCCCGAAGGATTGATAAGCGTCGCTCCTCCGAAGGAGACACGCTTGCTCTGATAGTATTGATGGAGGCTCCCAAGTACTGCATGTACTGAACAGGGGTCGGAACGGACTTGGACATGTTGATGTGCAAACCCAGCTGATTCAACAGAACGGCCGTCCTGTTGAAATGCAATTGCGCTTCCTGGAAGGTGGAGGCTTTGATCAACCAGTCGTCCAGCAAAACACCTTGTTCTTTCTCAGGTGCGCTGCCACCACTGCCATGCATTTTGAGAAAGTCCTGGGTGCAGACTTCAGTCCAAACGGTAGTACGGTGTACTGATAGTGATTGGTGCCAACTAGGAGTCACAGGAACTTTCGGTTTTTCCGTGCAATGGGCCCATGGAAGTACGCATCCTGTAGATCTATTGCGCAAAGCCAGTCTCCTCGCTGCAGCCAAGGATAAATCTGGTGCAAGGACAGCATGCAAAATTTCTCCCTGCAAATCCACTTGTTTGCTTGTTGCAAATCCAGAAAGGGCCTGAACTTGTTCTTGTCCTTTTTGCGTACCAGAAAGATCCGTGAGTATAGACCCTTTCCTCTTTATTATTATTGTTATTGCATTTCTTATATAGCGCCAGAATCGACCCCCGAAGGGGTATCTCCGCGCTTGCCTTGGGAACCCGTCCTGGTTTTTCCCTGTGAGATAGCCCCTACAGGGCATCCCCAAGGTGAAAGCCAGGCATCCCGCCGCGGGGGGGCCGTTGTGGAGATTAAGCAAGCTTAATGCCCAGAGTTGCATAGTGTGAACCCATGATTAGGTCAGGCACCGAAGCGAGAATTATCGAGTCCGTGGACATTTGAGCTCAACACCCTGCCGCGTCGGGAATCGAACCCTGGTCCCGGGTCTGACCTCTGCTTCAGGGTCTGCCTGCTCTAACCAGTGAGCCACACTTCTCCACTTTGAGACAGAGGGGCGTCTTCTATCGCCCTTTTTCTTACCAGGGTATCAGCCTACGCTTTTTGTTCTCGCAGCTGGTAGTGCGAAGGAATCGGTGGAATAGCTGAAGGAGGGCTGACAAATCGAAGACTGTATCCATTGCAAACAATTTTCAGCACCCACTTGTCCCGAGTAATTTTTTTCCACTCTGCCAAGTAATTCTGTATGCTTCCCCCCACCGGAGCGGGTAACGGACGAGGGGGAAGTAACTCCTCAGGGCTTACACCGGGCCGGGCCCTTATTCGCAGAGGAGGACTGCTGGCTAGCTTGGCGATCTTGCCCCAGTTGATACCTCTGGGAAGAGTAACGCCTCTGGAAGGGACAGTACGACTTCCGCTGCTCCATTGGTTTCTCCAACCTACAGCCTTCAGCGTTTCCACTTCCGCTTTCATGAGGGCCATCTCCTCGTCCGCATGAGCCCCAAAGAGGGTGGATCCTGAAAAGGGCAAATTAGCAATCCTCTGTTGTGCCTCAGGCTTAAGAGAGGTAAGGCACAACAAGGAATGTCGCCTCAGGTTAATGCCATGGCAGTACCCATGTGCGGCCAGGAGAGAGGCATCTGCCGCAGAACTGATTACCTGATTTGAGATCATCATGCCCTCATTCAGAATCTCCTGGAAGTCTTCCCTCCTGTCTCTTGGGAGGAGCTCAATAAATTGTTGCAGGGATTCCCACAACGAGCGATCATATCTGCACAAAAGCGCTGATGCACTAGCTGCCTTCATCGAAGTGGCAGCTGTACTACAGACTTTCCTCCCTGCCGAATCCATGTGTCTGCTCTCCTTGTCCGGAGGGACCGTAGACGACGGGGCAGTAGAGGGCTGTTTCTTGGCCGCTGTCACAACGACAGAACCCGGTACAGGATCTGCTCTCAAGAATGCTGGATCAGAATCCGGGGGACTGTACTTCTTTTGAAGTCTCGATGGCGCCGACTACACCGAGGCCAGCGTCAGAAACAGCTCCATGGCCGGTTCTTCCAGTCCTGGCACCAAAGGGCGAGAGAGGTGCCCGCGTTGCAATGTTTCTAAGATCACAGAAGTGGTAGGGGTGGGCACAGTCAATGTGATCCCTAACTTCGCTGCCCCCCCACCCCGCCCCCCCCTCTGCAGCACATCTTGGAACGTCACAATGTCATCCATTGGGGACACTCTGTTAGAGGAGAGTCCGACAAAGTGGGAGAAAATCTCCTTGTAAGGGGGTAGACCCGGGGACCCGTTTTTATACTTCTAATATACCTGTGGGGACGCCCGCCCTGCACGCCGATTGACACTGCACAGGAGAACACTGCGTCAGCCAGCTACACCCACTTCTCGTGTTTTCCTATGGCAGGACATGAAACAGGAAGAAGGCGGGACTAAACCCGGAACCAATACCGCGGAACCAGTGAAAAAGCACACCACCCAGGAAGAAGGGTTGCTGACCCGGAAGAGAATCGAGGAGAACACGAGAGACGCCGACTAGTATCAGGAAGAGGACGCCAGTCGAATCCAGGACGACGACGCCAGAGAAGCCGACGGAGCGGAGGACCACTGGAGTGAAGAGTGGTGGTGCCCCTCGGAGGAGGTTGTTAAGCGGCCGTAACTCAGGAGAGTTACGGCAGGCCAAGTGAGTGACTGGGTTCGGGCAAAGTCGGGACGGGAGGAGGGAGGAGGGAGAGAGAGGGCGGATGCGGGTGGGTTGTTGAGGAAACGGGCTTTATTGTAAACACCCCGGTTCCTGCTAAACAGTCCCTACACATGTTCACTAATCCTAAGTCCAGAGATACCCCTCTGCTGCATGTTATATACACACCCAGAAGCTACGAGCGTCACCGAAACCAAGTGGCCATATCGTTTGATAGATTGCTGAGAATAGGGTCTTCGTTCTTTTCCGTTTTTATGCCATTCCTTAGTTCACATTGGTGTGGTGAAGGGTAGCCCTAACTCACAACCAGAAGTACACCTTACTCATGGTCTTTCTTTTCCTCTCTTTCTGAGCCTCCAGGAGGACCCAACCACGGCGAAGGACTCCAGATTAACCCTTTGAAGACGAGGAATCCCAGGAACCGATCCCTTCCTTCACCAGCAGCAAAGGACCCCAATCAGAGACTCTTCCAGTAGTGAAACCCAAAATACCATTGTCTGATACAACAATAAACACCCTTGGAAAATATATCCAGCCTCCGCGTCTGCATATCCGACCTGCCCTCCCACACTCCTGTCACTGGATAAGTCTGTATACCTGGACCGTGACCTGTCCCTCTGTCGACGATGGCGTGACCTTGTCGAGGATCAACGCTCACTGCGAGAGCAATGCCTCTCTCTGATCTTGACCTTGGCTTTCTGGGCCTTGCAGGAACCACCGGCCCCGGGGGCTGCGGAAGCCGAACAGGCAGTGCCAGAACCATAGGGTTCGGTAGTGGAGGCCGAGGCAGTGGTGGCATAGGAGGAGGTGGTGGAGGCGGTGGAGGAGGAGGAGGCGGCGGAGGAAGCTGTGGAAGAGGAGGAGGAGGAGTAGGAGTAGGCATCCTGGGCCTTGAGGGCGAGTAGGTCCGGGAGTAATCAGATTCCGGTGACCTAAGGACTCTTCTCTTCTTGCGAGCAGGCCTGGGGGAAAACACTCTTGAGGCCGACCTCTCTGAGCGCGAGCGCGCCGACGCGACCGGTGACTCGCTCACCACAGAGGCACTAGACACCATTCTAGCCCTAGACTTCCTTTTAGACATCAACTTTTCTCCCCTCGACATCGACTTTTCTCTCCTCAACGTCGATCTCTTTGATGTCTCTTCTCGACGTCGACCTCCCTGACGTCGACGAACTCCCCGACGTCAAGTGTCTTCGCCTCGACAGCGATCTTTCTCTCCTCGACGCCGATCTTCGCATCAACATTGACGGCGAACGGCGGAGTCACCTCCAAGGCAAACGCCTGCCTCTTCGGGATTCATCACGACGTCGATGGTGTGTCGACGCCGGTGAACTCCTAGACGTCGACCTCGTCCGAGGTCTCGATGTCCTACCCCTCGACGCCGAACGGCGACGTCGCTTCGACCCAGAGCCCTGGGTCGACGGGGAGCAGATGGTAGTCATAACTCTCGACGCTGACGTCGAAGCCATCGACCGGTGCCGGTGCCTTTTCTGGGCCTTTTCTTGACTGGGAAGCCCCCCAGAGGCCGATGCACGGGCAGAGGATGAAGATAGAGTCCCTCCATGCCCAGAAGTCCCATCTGTTTCTTGATGTCTCCTCTGCTCCAGGCCTTGGAGACAAATCTTCTCCCTGTCACGCAGGGTCCTCCTGGAGAAAGAGTGACAAATATCACAGGAGTCAGGGACATGGCTAGAAGGAAGACAGAGTATACACACTCTGTGGGGGTCAGGTTTAGCCTTCTTCCTACCACTCTCAGGGCACTTGTCGAATAAAGCTGGCATTTCGACAATATAGAGGTGGCAAAACTGGTCAAAACGCACAGCAACTGGAAGAGGAGGACCCCAGACGTCAAGTGAAACACTCAAAACACTGGAAAAGTTCCAAAAATTGAAGATATATCCAAAAAGGTAGAGCTCAATACTCCAGGATCCTGCTAGCAGGAGCCGGAAAAAAGAACTGAAAGTAAAAGGCCTTTGGCTGTGCATCCTGGGATACCGAGGGTCTCTGGAGAGTTCCTTAAAGGCACGGTAAACCCTTTTCCAGACACATAATGGCAGCCTATGGGGCTGGTCTGTCCAACTCTTCCTCTCTATCATGACAAAGGATTTTTGTGAAGGGGAGTTTCTCTAGGTGTGAAACTTTACAAAGTGTATAAAATGTAATATTATTTGGCTATCCTTTTTTCACTTCAAGATGAAGTGCTGGCCAGTGTAGCCTTGTAGTTTTAGGATGCATTATTTGTCTTTGATTTTCTCTTAAGTGTCTATGCAGGACAGCAGAAGAAGACAACTTAAGAGACTATTTCGATTGCTCCGGGGTCCACGCACATGGGGGGGGGGGGGGGGGGGGGACTATTGACTAGATTATGACTATACACAGAAATCCACTACTACAGAACATTAATGCTCTGACAAGATGGCAGGTTTGGCAACCCAAGGGCTCTTAACCGCATTGGCAATGCTAGTCTGCGGGCAACAGCAGAGGTCCTACCTCTTCCTCTAGCTTCACCACCTTGGCCTGTGCATTGTTCAGTGCCTGATCCCGGATCTCGATGTGCCTTCGTTGGTCCTCAGTGGTGCTGCGCAGCGCTGCCAGGTCACCCTCCAGCTTCTCTTTGTCCCTCTGACATTCTTTATCTAAACATGACACCAGATAAAGCTTGTTAATTGCAACATAGGCAGGGGACACAAAAGAATTACACACCACAAATGTAAAAGGATTAGATCATTGATATGGAGACATACATCTCTTTTTATTTAATAAGGATTTTTGTTCAGGGTTGTATGTGGCTAGTGGCTGCTTTGGTGCATGTTCATGAGTAGAGGATGCAGGAAAGGGTGTCCCATGCATATTGATGCTACAAGTGCTTCTTCGTGCACTAAACAGTGCTATGATGTTCCATTACAAATCCCTGATCCCACCACCCTGAGAAAGCTGGTACCAAAGGAAGTTCTTGACAGTGGGTGGTGTGGGCGAGAGAAGGGCTTCCTGATGGGGTATATTACGATGGTTGATACGTTTTTTTTGGGATGAGACACAAACAGATTTTCCCTCCTTATGCCATCGCTGTAGGTAGGTATTCACTGCATTGTAGGACAATATACACCGATTTAACACAAAATGCTGCTTATATAGAATACTGCAACAATCAAAAAAAGTGATGAAAGGAATGCAGGAATTAATCTAGGGCCATAACTTTCACTGGAGAAGGGTAAAGACTAATTTGAAAAGGGCTGGTGTCTCTTTCTATAGTAGCACAGTGGGTGACAAAATGATGATCTGGCTTTCCTTCCATCACTTTGGTGGTTTTTCCATTAGATACCTTAAGTGCAAAGGGGGTGCTCAGACGCAGGCCTATCGTCACTGTGCTACGTGACCCAAGATGTACCTAGCTGATGAGGCCTACCTAGGGGAAACTGCTACAGTTTTGCTTGTGTTCCCATTTGCATTTGGCTGGTCTGTCAAGAATAGAACAGTGGGTGGAAAATGCCTGTCTGTCTGATACGTTAACAGGTGAGACCAAGAAGGCTTGGAAGCACATTGGATATCTGACATAGTATTGACCGTCACTTATGACCGACCTTAAAAAGAGGCCCTTAGCGTCTGCCAGTGGAAGAGATTTATTAAAGCACTCCATTTATCACTTTGTTGCCTTGATGCCTATTTATAAAACCTACGACAAAGTGCATGAGTCCTTAGTTGTTTAAGATCGATTAAGTGTCAATTCAAAAGGCCATCTTTCACATCCTCTTTTTTGGGAAGAAATCTTAGAAACAGCTCACACGGCATTATAACCCGCTTATTCAAGTATTATTGATAAGCTATTGCATCTTGCTTCTTTCTCTGACATGGTCAGTAAATGCCTTTTTCACGTATTCGAGGAGGTCAATAAAGCATTCAACACTCAAACTGACAGCAAGGAGGGCACTTATCAATGGCTTGGACCAAGAAGGAAAACATAACCTGTCACAAGTTTCTCACGAGTATTAGTTTCAAAACTACTACGGTCCGGACCCTTGCTATGTGTCTGGTCTGACTTATAGACACAGGATGAACCGAGGAGAAGTTCTACAACCATCCAGATGTGTACAACCATCCAGAAATACGTCTTTTAGCCTAAAATGTCGAAATATTAGTTAGTGGGGACCCACCTATCAACTAAAGGCCACTAATGCAAAAATACTTAGGGATTGAAAAACAATTTGCCTCCATAATCATATGAAAATAACAAGCATGAATTAGAAGATGAATACCATACAAACGTAAAATTAAAAAACGTTCTCATTCAAAAGCTTGAAAAGTCATTGGACACAATAAGACAATTTTATACACAAGTACATATTTGTGAATCTATTTTTATATCACTTAAAAATTAGGTAGAAAAACAGTTTGCAGTGAATCACAATTGTATTCAATTGTTGGAAAGTGGATTATTGGGAGGGGCAAATATAGGTCTGCTGGCAATAAGGCCATTAACATATGACATGACTCAGCATAGGTCTTAGAAAATGATTTCAATGCTCAACCCTTGGTAACGTGGCTGCGAGCAGACAGGCTTAACTTCAAAGACAGGTATGTAAAGCATTTAAAAAACGAATTTTTGGAAATAATTGAGACAACACATAATAAAAATCCAACACCAATTTATGAAAATAGGAAATATTTGTATCTTTAAAATGACACCAAAACGACAAAAATCCAATGTAGGATTTAATAAAATATAGCACTTAGAAGATTGTAGCACCATATTGTGATACCTGCTTGCGATAGACCGGACCAAAGTGAAAGTTTCAGGCCGTGCGCGATGGAGCCCTGAGCGGCTACAGCTCGCGGCAGGTCGACGTCTCAGTTTCTACCGTCACACTTAACTTTTCCGGAGCTTTTCTCCTAGAGGACTCTTGAAGCTCCCAGCCAATTCAGATTCGGTGAGGGTTCGCCGGCTTGACTTGTGACGAGGTCCTGGTCAACTTCCCTGGAGCAGGCGTAGAAAATATTTCAAGATCGCTTCAGCGTGACAACCCAGGAATCCAGGTGGCTTGGCTCTCACGGTTGCTCCCGGTCATCTTTTCTACGAGTGGACTTCAAAACTTTTCTGGAGCTTTTTCTCACGGGGTCTTCCAATAAGCCTCATGTAGCCGGATTCGGTGAGGGTTCACCGGCTTCAGATTTTCTCTAGTACCGGTCAATCTCTGGAAGTTGGAGCTATGGAGCTTTTAGCGGGACGAACCTTGTTGGGTTGGCCGACTCGCGGTTGAAGGCAGGTGGCCTGGCTACCCAGGTTGAGTCGGTCCCTCTATGGAGCTTTTTTTCAAATTTGGTCTAAAGTTCTCCAAACTTCTTGAACTTCTTCCTGAAGTTCCTCAAGGGGTCCAAAGTGTCTCAAACTCACTCCAAGGGTCTGGAAACTCCAAGATGGTCCTTGAAAGTTGAGGACGTCAGTTCCCACAATCCACTGGTACAAAATCCTTACAAATCCACTGATGTTTCTCAAAGGTGTAGATTTAGTTGGTGATGTTCCAGATGAGCTCTTCTAACTGTGGCTTTCAGGGAGTCCACTCTTTAGTTATTTTCCAGTAAGATAATCCCCAGGGCTGTAGTTTCAGATGGTGGAGTCTTCAGAGGACAGGCCTTAGAAATCTTTGCACAGCAAAACTACTCAACAGGGTACTTCTTGCTTCAGTAAGTCTCAAGCAGCAGATCTGGATCATGCAGGAGGTCACTTCTGACCAATTGGAGCAGGGTAACTCCTCAAAGTTATGACCGCATCCTGTAGCGTGTGGCATTATTTTGTCCCAGAGTGCATCAAATCTTCCAAATCCATAATGGCTGATTTTCCAGCAAGGAGGCAAGAGCTGGCTAAACACACCACTAGGATGGCTAATTTACTTAGACTCTCCTCCCTACATCTGCTCATACCTTCTTTAATCTGGCAAGTCTTTGAATGGCGTTTTTATTTCATCAATAGTTATTCATCAATAACTTTCTACCATGTTACCCTATGTAACAGGGGATTTGCAATGGTAAACATGACTTGGGCAATTTTTCCAGCACCGGGACTTACAAAAACATATTATAAGTACTTGCCTTATATCTACAGGAGCCCCACCCCATGTGCAACTAAGGGAGACTTTAGGGGGTCTGAATCTGTAGAAATATTGCAGATTCTCCCTTTACAGTGCTCCTAGCATCAAAGTCGAATTTGAGCAGCACTTTACCACAATGTGGGGAGTAAAATGTGAAATTTCACTTTACCCAGGCATATAAAAGCTCATTTTATAAGAGAGTACCTTATAAATATCCGTCCCCTCCCCAGGGATACCTAGGGGAGATCCTGGGGGTCCCTAATATGCCAAAACATTGTAGGTTATCCATTTTTAAGTGCCCCAAACACCAAAGTCGAGTTTGAGCACAATTTACTTTTTAAAAGCAGTCCTGGCATCCAAGGCTGTTTTTAAACTGACCTCAGGCTTCATGCAAGTGCAGAAAAGGCTGCTGGCCTTTAAACTGACCTGCCCCAGGGTACTAGGGACTTCTAGGTACTTTCAATCCCCCTGCCCTATTATATATTGGGCGCCTATAGGGGAAGGTCATGCAAATCACAGGGGTACCCCACCATACCATTGTGTACCCTAGTGTATGTAGGTGTCTTAACTGTATTCTAATGTGTCTCTTTCAACATAGCACTGGCCCTGGGCCTGGTTAGGCAGAGCCCAGGGTCAAGTCAAAACCAGTTACCACCAGTATTGGTCAGCAAAAAGTTGGGGGTTGCCCAGGGCACATGATGACTTTGCAACATCAATACAAAGGTCAAATAGTATAAAGTGCTTATGTAAACAGTTTGAATCTTATATAGAAAATAAATATTCACAATCACCTAATACATAAAATATCCTACCCTGCAGATCGTAGTTAAACAAAGAATCAAAATTACACCACATTTCACATGTTGAAAACATAATAAGTAAAACATATTCCTTCGAGCGGTCTATGCCCCAAAAAATATGGTTTGTCGACGCAGCGTTTCGGTGAATTTTACATTAGTGGCCTTTAGTCGATAGGTGGGTCCCCACTACTACCGGTTTCTAAAAACCCGATGAAAAGGGAATCTTTTATTGTTTAAATATAGACACTATGTCCCTTTTCTTTGTGTTTTGCGAAATATCAGTTAGATCATATTCATCCTCTGCAGAATTTTGTGAATATTTCTAGACATTCGAGGGCATCCTCCACGCCGGCAACTGAAAACTCAACAGTTCTGCATTAAGAATGCAACTTCCAAGCCATAAAATTGACCACGATCCAACTTTGATCCAGTAACACGACACATTCAGGGATCAAAATCATAGCATTTTTAATACTGAAGACCAACATTATCCTTACAATCCACCTGCTCCCTCAAGACCGACAAAAAACGTCAGTAAAGCAGAAAGCAAACTTCTACTTTGAGTTCCCTACTCGTTCTGGGGTCTTTGGAGGGACATCAAGGCACTTTAGAGCCACTGCTGAGGGGTCATAAGCAGAGGTGGTGCCGGGCATAGGGTCCGGTTTTAATGCATGAGTACAGTCTGTCCTGCAGGCTAGTCTGATTTCCTTGTACTACTAAAATTAACTTTGCACTTGTCATGGTATTTACTGCCAGGTCGAAAGGTCACACTGGGTTTCGGACATTGCCGTTTGTCCATAGCAGTGGTAAATGCCTCAAAGTATACACTCCATAACAAAGATTTATTTTATTTTTATTTTATTTCTTTCGATTTGTATAGCGCTCTATAACCCAGGGGTCTCTAAGCGCTTGTCCAGTAAGCACCGCAGGAAACCAAAAAGACACTTCCCAGAAATGTATAGCCCTCCCCAGGCCTTCTGGAAAAGAACAGTCTTCAACCTCTTCCGAAAGGACAGCAAATTAGATTCTTTGCGCAGGTCCGCCGGTAGACTATTCCAAGCCGCTGGGAGGGTGTTCGAGATGGCACGACCGCCCACTGTCGCCAATCTGAAACGAGGTTGCATGAGAAGAGTTGCCTCAGCAGATCTTAGCACCCTTGCAGGTTTGTATGGAATCAGGCGGGTCTTAATGTATCTTGGTGCCTTACCATAAAGAGATTTATGTGCAATGCATAACCCTTTGAAGAGCACCCTCTGCCTTACTGGGAGCCAATGTAGCTCACGCATAAGTGGGGACACATGCGTGCTCCTGGGTTTCTTATGAATGAGCCTAGCGGCATCATTCATCACCATCTGAAGTTTGTCTAGGAGTTTTTGGGGTAAACCCAGATAGAGCGAGTTGCCGTAGTCCAGTCTTGCAAGGATCATAGCGGAAACCGCCCGTCTCAGTGTGGAATGGGACAGTAATGGCGCAATTTTTCTAAGTTGACGAAGCAGGCCAACACAAGTTCCTACCACCGTGGTAACTTGTTTCCGCATGGAAAGCTTGTCATCCACATAGATGCCTAGGCTTTTTACAGCCACTGCCGGCTCCGGAGGCGGTCCAAGTTCCCTCGGCCAGAATCCATCATGCCATGGATTGCCAGCGATGGTAATAGGTAGAACTTCCGTCTTGTCCGGATTAATTTTTAGGGAGTTCAGCGACATCCAATTAGCTGTATGCTTCAAGATGGTTTGCAGATTTGCTGGCGCCCCAGGCGTATTATCCATTTGGATAATGATTTGGGTGTCGTCCGCATAGTTGTATACCTGACAATCCATTTGATTCAGGAGTGCAATCAATGGTTTGAGATATATATTGAATAACAGGGGCGACAAAGCTGACCCCTGTGGCGCTCCACAAGAGATTGGTGTTGCAGTAGAGAGCAATTCTCCCAGCTGAACTCTTTGTGTCCTCCCTTGTAGAAAAGAGGCAAACCAGGCGTGGGCTGTGCCCTGGATGCCGAAGTCCCTCATCCGCGACAGGAGTTGTTTGTGACAAACGGTGTCAAACGCCGCGGAGAGGTCTAACAGCACCAGGGCGCCGGGTATCTTCTTGTCTGCCCTATTCCGGAGCTCATCTATGATGGACAGCATGACCAGTTCCGTGCTGTGATTTGCACGGAACCCCGATTGGTTTGGTTCCAACAAACCGTTCCTTTCTAGATGGTCAGAAAGGTCGGCCAAAACATGCTGTTCCAGCACTTTGGCCAGGAAAGGGATCTGGGAAATAGGCCTAAAATTTTTTAGGCATTTCACATCTGCCCCAGGCTTTTTTAGCAGAGGGATCAACCTTGCTTCCTTAAAGGCAGTGGGAACCTTTCCTGATGCTAAAGATGAGTTCAAAAGATTCAGCACCTCCTCTTCTATTCCTGGCATAGCCAGTTTGAAGACATCAGGGGGACAAGGGTCAGCCTGGGAGCCAGACTTAACTCTCCCAATGAGCAGGGCCAGTTCCTCTTTCGTAATGAGAGGAAGGAAATCCAGAGGTCTATCCACCAGCTTTTTAGCCGACGTGGTCAGTGGGGGGCAAGCATGTATGGGAGTGCATGCAATTTCCGAAGTAAGATCTGTAATTTTGCTGGTGAAGAAGTTCTGAAATCTCTGGCAGTCCTCTAAAGTGAACTCCGGCCTTTGTACTTTTACTTTCTTGAGTTCATTTAGGACTCGGAAGATTTCCTTTTGAGGATCTATAGCTGTGGTGATCCTTTCCTCATAGAAGTCCGCCTTCCTAGCTATTATTGCCCGCTTATAATTCGCTAATTCAAGCATATAGATACTTCTCGCCTTAGTATCATAGGCTTTGCGCCAAGCTCTCTCCGTCTTGCGCAAGGCTCTCTTTTTCTCCCTTAGAGAGTCGTTGTACCAAGGGGACCTCCGGCCTCTATTTACTAGATTGACCCTGCGTGCTGGCGCCACATGGTCGACCGCACTTCGAAGTCTCTCCTCTAGGTTACTACAGAGGGCATCAGGATTGTCAAATAAACGGGTCTGAGAAGAATTCGCTAGAAGATGTGCCACCATCTTTCCTCCATTGATGTTCTTCCATTTCCTCACCAGCCTCTGGCCTTCAGCCGGTTTCGTTTTATGTAAGTTCAACAGGAGGTTTCCCTTCAGTAAGTGATGGTCCGACCAGACACACGGTTGTGAGGTCGTCGGTCCCTGTACCGGCATTGACGTCCATACTAAGTCAAGCATGTGACCTTTCACATGTGTCGGTCGCCTTACTTGCTGGGTTAAACCTAGCGAGGATAATGCCTCGTCAATGTGGCTAGCCTGCCCTTCTCTTGGGGTAAGTTCCCAATGATAATTGAAGTCTCCCAGGATGACCAAATTATCAAACCTCGAGCGCATGTCCTGCACAAGTTTCAAAAATAAATCCGGGAACTCCGGCATGGCCCAGGGAGGACGGTAAACTACCAGGACAGTTAAGCAATCTGTCCCCAGTCTAAGTTTAACACCTAGAACCTCCGCCCCGCCTATATCCTCGGCCAAGATTGTTTCTCCACGCATACGGTCAGCAAAGAAAAGTGCCACCCCTCTGCCTCTTTTCTCTCCCGCTCTATTGCGATGTAGGACCGAGAAGCTTGCCGGTAGGGCAGCCACCAGATCCGGTAGCGAGGAGTCCTCCAACCACGTCTCCGTGATCCCCAACACATCGAATTCCCCATCCTCCAGCAGCAAAGATCAAACGTAGATAATAATATTAGCGAAGCATCAAACTTTCTTCACCAGGAAGTTTGTTTTAATGGCGCGTTACATTCTGGTGCTTCGTGTGTTTCTAAGCGCTCTGGGGTTTTGCCGAAAGGAGGCATTAGCTGGTCGGGACAGAAAGGCAGTATTTTCGACCACATTTTTAAGTAGGCAGTTTTGCTACTGCACTCGATAGAATTCAATTCAAAGCTGTCCTCCCATTCTCTTCTTTAATTTCATTTAATTCCTTCTTCCTTAATTTCCTTGATACCATCCGTCCCATACTTCCTTGCTATGCATTCTTCTCAATTTTCTTCCACACCTTTATTCCCATCATTCCTTAGATACCATCATATATTTTCCTTCCCTTCTTTCTCTTCTCCCCTTACCTCCTCCGTCCCTTCTCTCATTCCTTTTTTGCTACCTCCCCTTTTTTCCTGGCCAACCTTCACCACCTTCCCTCTAATGTTCTGTCCTCTTGTCCCTTTCTTCAGTCCTTTCCTCACTACCATTCGGCTCCTCTTTTCACAGTACACCTAAGCAGCAGAGGATATGATCACACAGTTCACTGTGAGAGCCCAGGCTATTTAAAATGTCATGTCAGGTAGTGAAATTCTTCAGTGTTATTGCACCTGCTGCCTTTGCCCCGCAGTTGAGAGGATCCCCCAAACTAAAACTCTGAATAGCCAGCCAGCCTATTATCTATGCTTCTTGTAGCCCACACCAGTTGTTACATTTGTGGAATCCGCAATACACATGTCCAATGTGCCCTGAAGCTATCTTATAGAAACCGAGCCATAAATTGCCAAAATGCGAACCAAAATATGCTCTTTACTGCAGTTTTCGATGGAATTTGTGCTTAACCCATTGGCTGCTTCGAACGTTCTGCGCCAGTGCTGAACGTTCGAAGAAACGGGTGGGGCCGCGTCGGCCAACGGACATGCGCAGCACTACTGAGGTGGTGCTTGTGACGACCGTTGGCCGACAGCTGCAGCCAACGGGTTAATATAAATGATTGTAACAGAACAGTTTGCATTTTGATGGTAAACAGTGGGTGTGGACAGCAGAAGTCCTTAAGCAGCCGGGCTGCCCTGTGCATCCCATCGTATGTGTTGTAGGTGTATATGAAGAAGCCTATGTAGTACTATGTAGTGCTGAGATACACAAACCACAAATGTCAGACATGGTGGGTGACCTCGTTGAGTTGTAGGAGATCCACTAAAAATGGTAGCCATGAAAAAAGGCCTTAAGTTGGAATAATGTTATGTCTAATATAACCCAAAGACAAACTTCACCTATGATTAGACAGCTAAGGTAACAGGAAGAGACAAAAAATTGGTTGACTAAAGGAGTCACATTGGCCATTTGCCAAGGAAAATAACTCTTGGCAGAACGACAGGTTCATTATCTGTCAGTCAGGTGCATTCCAAAGGGGTTTATTTAAGTCTCGAGGCAAGAAAATCAAACTTGCAAGGGAGGGTGTTTGCAGCACGCCAAGAAACCGGGGACACAAGTGTGAGATCACTCATGCGTTTAGTAGCATCTCTTACAAAAGCTGCATTGTAAATACAAGCAAAGGAAGTCCATGTGGGTATCTCCATGTGTTCTATTGCTTACTTTCAAGTTTCACACATTAGCCCTGAATTTTTAAGCATAACAGGAGTAGTCTTCTAGCGTTCAAGCAGAATCCTGCGATTTCATTCCACAACTGACCACACTGCTGTAGTAGTACTTTGCAAAATCCCATGGATTGCCAACAATGGACTCCACAACTCGTACCGCAAAGACGACTGCAAAAAGGATTGAGAACTATACCTTACAGACTCCTTTTATTAAACCCATGCGAATACAGTTTCCCACATATACCCACATGCAAGGGGCAGTTACCTATACATAATATGCATTTTATAATTTTCCAAAAGTGGGATAATGCATCAAATTAAATATGCCTCCTTTTAAATATTACATCATTTGGTTAGTACATTTCAAAATACCAAATCATTTGTATCACCTCCTTTTTAGGTCTCGCCAGCGAAACCTATTGTTGTTGTTTTGTTTCCCAAGGGAGACATACCGGTGCACGAGCCGCTCAGGGTCTGTGGACGCTCTTTGTGCGCACACACACAGCGTTACTGAGGCCGGCCGAAGGCACGCACACACGCGCATACACACACAGACAGACGCGCACACACACCACTGCCGCCGCCCCCCACGCACACACACACACAGACTCACACATACACACACACCGCCGCCGCCCCCTCCCCACGCACACACAGACGCACACATACACAGACACCACCGCCCCCCCCCACACACACACACACAGACGCACACATACACACACACACAGCTGCCCCCCCCGCCCCCACAACTAAGCCCCACTTACCAAGTGTGTAGATTATGTGATAGAAATCAGCATTAAAATAATAAGTGAGGTTGGACTTCTAGCAAATAGCAGTGACTGCCGTTATCACGTGAACACCAAGTAATAGCACAGAAGCCAATAAATACCCTCAGGATCTATGGTCCACTCCCAGGCATCCTCTGTACTGTGCCATACGTACTCCTGGGACCTTCTCCCCGTCAGGGCGTCGTACTCACCTCTCCCTCCGCCTCCTCCTCCTGTACCCACAATTGAGTATCCCGGGAAGTCGAGGGCTGCTCTCCGTCCATCTCTACGGGGGTGCAGCTGGCTACCTCCATTTAACTCTCTATTTACACTGCCGCCTGCGCGCACGCCTGTTAGAAGCCAGCCCAGTCTGTCAGTGCTGTCCGTACGTGTGACGTCAGATCGTTACGTGTCGCGTCGACTGTCTGACTCTTCGTCAAGGAAAGTGTCCTGCTGTAGGAGTCAGTTCGCAGAATAGAATGGCAAGGGCACGCTTTCTTAACTCACGTAGTGCTTCGTTGAGGTAGCCGTCAGTGTGTGTTTAGTGCCTTTAGAGTAGCATGTAAAAAAATTCAAGTGGCGGTGAAGGGTCGCCAAAATTACCACGCCTGGAACATAGCTGCCACGGTTTCAGATTGCAATGTGGGACATGTTCATAATTTCAGTGCAATTATGAGTGACATTTTAATGACCATGAGTGACACTTTCTCGTGTATTAACTCAAGCAATGAAAAACAGGGAAACATATCAATATCATACATTACATCCATTTGAGCATCTGGGCTGGAGTTCTGTTTTTTTTCAAGTATCCTACATAGTTTAGGTTTGCTGAGCTATGTTCAAATGCTAGTCTTTACATTACCCTGTTTGATACATGTATAATTTTTTGGTGTGCCATTAAGCTTGTCTTGATGGCATTTAGGCCAAGTTCATTGGTATTTTATACACCTGCCATGCCTAATTTGCAAACAAATAAAAAACCGAAGGAGCTCATACTTTTTCTAAAGAGGCTGTCACTCATGCTGCCGAATGTAGAGGTTCATGAATACCAAGGCTTATACATTTTGATTTCACGTCATGCTTCTATTTTCAATCAACCTGCACTTCCTGTGTTCTTATCTCACTCTTCTTGTAGGTTATTTTTCATTCCTGCTATCTTCATCTGTCACTGTTCCATTATCTTCCTCTGCTTTCTTCTTGCTCCCTTTCTATAATTCTCTCTAGTAGTAACTCTGGACCAAAATATGGTGGAAGAAAAATAACTCAGACCCCAAAAAGTAATTCCCTCCACTACCAAGCACCTGCATAAATTATGCACTGTATACGGGACAAAGATGAGTCAGAAGAGGAGGAAGGCCTCCATCTTCCCACCTTAACACACCCACACACATCCCTTTCCTTCTGCACTGCAGCTCCCTCTCTTATTTCCACTAACTCAAACACTTTCAGCCGTGATGTGCTCTTCTGTAAAGATGTAAATGTAAATGTAAATTGATACTTGCATAGCACACTACTCACCCGCAAGGGTCTCAAGGCGCTTGTACGAATACCGCTGTGGAACCCAACCTGGCTTTCCCTGTGAGACGTCCACTCCTGGGCACCCCCAAGGTGGAGGCCAGGCATCCTTAGCGTTGTGGGGGCCGTTGTGGAGATTAAGCAAGCTATTGCCCAGAGTTGCAGAGTGGGTTGCCCAGAGTTGCAGAGTGGGACTCCATGATTGGAATAGGCACAGAGGCGAGAATTATCAGGTCCGTGGAATTTTGAGCCCAAGACCCGCCGAGGCGGGGAATTGAACCCTGGTCCCGGGCCAGACCTCTGCATCAGGGTCTGCCGCTCTAACCATTGAGCCACACTTCTTTACTCACCTTACAGTTATCTTACCCAATGCTACCCCTCCTTCAGGCAAGGAAACCCTTTCCAATCCTCCTCGGGGGCCCGACAAAGCCCTCCGGCTTCCCCTCACCCACCGTGCAGTCTCTCTCTCGTACACCACTCACGCCTGAGCCCAGTAAAGAGACGTGCCCCGTGTATAAACTAAGAATCTCTACTTTGTGTAGAGTGTTGCCAGTGTTTTTTCTCCCCTCGCTGTGATCTCTGTTATTGCAGTTAGCTATAGATGAGCTGCGCAGAGAAGAGCTGCACAGAGATGAGCGGCCTTAGCCCGAGTGAAGGAGGGCTGCTGGCTGGCCGAGGCTGAATTACAACTAACGGCGGCAGACACCAGCACGCAACCCTGGGGCCTCGAGCCATGCCCAGGGCAGACCTTCATGGCCAGCACTGGCTGCAGCTGATCACGTGCTGCCTCCAAGGCCCAGGAGCAAGACACTAAAGTGAAATCAAAGTGCTGTCAGGACAGTCATCTTTCCTCTCTGCAACCAAATCCTCAAAAAAAACTCGGGGCTTTATCCCTCATACATAACCTAAAACATTCTGACTTCCTTGAACCCAAGTGCGCTACATGCCGCCGCTGCCGGCCCGGGCTGACCCTCCTGAGCAGAGCTGTGAGAATGAAAGCTGCAGCTGAGCCCTGAAGACGGTGCGGCCGCCACTCCAGTTTTCACCTGCTACAATGCGTCAGTTGTGCGCAGCAGGCGCAGGTAACAATAGCTCACAGTTTGTCCACTGCATGCTGCCAGCAGCGCACCAGCCTCATGCTGCTTCACCTAATGGAGCACAGCTTCTACTACCGTGGTAGCACTTCACAGTTAGACACCTGCTGAGACACTACGATTATGCGTGACAATGCATTTCAGTGCAGTAATGCGGATTACCACTCTGAAATGCGCCAGTGTCACTCCTGATGCGTGACACTTGGCAGGCCTCCTGGAAAGTGGCAACAAATGTGAGCGACGGCTCTGCTTGTCCTCTTTTTTAAGTCTTGCCTGACGTTGCAGCGCGAAAGCGCTGTCGCCAGCGAGACCTATTGTTGTTGTTTTGCCTCCCGAGGGAGACAGACTGGTGCACAAGCCGCTTAGGGTCTGTGGACGCGCTTCACGCCCCCCCCCCCCACACACACACACACACACACACACACACACACACAGCGTTACTGAGGCCGGCCGAAGGCACGCACACACGCGCGCATACACACACAGACAGACGCACACACACACAGACACATACACACACCACCGCCGCCCACAACTAAGCCCCACTTACCGCATCAGCGGCCTCAGCCGCCACTCCTGACTTCTGCTGCCATCGCAGGGCTCTCCCTCAAGAATGGGAGCCCCGCATCACCACTGGTCCTGGGCCATCCACTCCGTGGGCGCGGGCTTCTCGCAGAAGACGGAAGTCCCGCCCCAAGACAGGCGTGACATTCCCGAACTTCCGGTTTCGGGATGCGCACGCTCGCGGCTTATCTTTTGCTGTTGCTCTTCAAAATTGCTCGACACGTCCGCTGGCAGTCCCCACTGCGACATTTTGTTGTTTTCTTCCTCCACCAGCAAATTTTGGCAGGTGATCACTCTGTAGGCTTTATACCCTCTTGCTGCGCACATCGCTTTCAGTTCTCTACTACTGGATCTTTCCCGCACAGGTTCATCAGAATAGGATGAATTTGAGGGGACTCTGCTCACCTCTGCTACAGCAAGCACTCGCATGGAAAACCCTGTCAAGATAGATATATTTAAAGTCCCCGGCGCTCAGACTAGATACAGAATTGATGATTTGACATTTGCTAACTTATAATAAACAGGATAAACTGGCAGCATATGCGGTTTCTTCCAGGGAGCTTTAATGTACATGCCAATTTTAAATTGTGGCAAGAACATGCCCCCCAATTATTTTTTAAACTCTTTTCTGTACATTAGCACTTTACTAGAGATGGTTTATATTTCTTCACCTGACGATTATGCCGGCCTAGCCTGCTATATGTCCGTCTGTCCCCCTCACTCCAACACTGGTTTCTATGGACTGCTGGAGAAAAGGCTCCACTCAGTAGAGTAGAGTGAGCTTATGCTAGCTCCCCTTAGTTATGTGGGTTCTGCTGAGACTTTCACAGTGGCAGATCTTGGAGACATTCAACTGTGTTCAGCACAAACACCCCATAATATTAGACCAACAAAAAAGTAATGCTATTCTGAGTGGTGCTTCTTTCTATCTGCCTGTTGTGTTATTTATACATTTTTAGGTCTCGCCTAGTTAACGCAGCGCATGCGCTGCTTCGTCTTGGCGAAAATATTGTGGTAGGTTTGGTGCGCAAAGGGAGACAAACCACGTGCATGCCCGGACAGGCAATGTGCACACGCAGGGCGTCTCCTCTCTGGCAATCTTAGCTTTCACGTGCTCCCACCACGCACTCAATTTCGTCACGCGCTCCCACCACGCTCTCACTTTCTCTGTGACTTCACACAAGGCAGACAGACACATGCCTGGCAAAAGATGTGCACATGCACTGTGTAAGGCAGGCACGTGCCCTGTCACTCTTGTAGGAGATCAAAAACATAAATAAATAATGTAATGTTACTAAGAAAAGATACGTGGGGGATTGTCCACGATGGTGGAGCGAATGGACGCATTCTTCCGGTGCTCCATCCCAGTCCATCGTCTAGCACTCTTCACAGTGCCTCTCCAGACCCTAAAATCAGTGCCGGATCGAGCAACGTCAGCGTCCGGAGCAGCAACGCATCGCTGGTGCCTGAATTGACCGAGGCAACTACCCGCCGCGGCCTTCCAGATGATGGAGCTGCCACGGTCGGGCATTAGATAAGAGCAGAGACTGCCGGCGTATAGATTGCGCCTGACCCGGTCAGATAGACATGTGCTTTGCGAGCCGCAGCCCAGCTCCTGGTGGCTCCGCAATGACAGCGGGGGGGAGTGGGATCGGGCCCCCCCAACGCCTCGATATCGGGACCTCCATGAGTGCGGCCTAGCGGGCAGCCGCTACCCAGGGGGCAGATCTTAGCGGGCCCGGCCCTCAGGTACTCCCAGCTGCAGCGCACGCCTCGTCGCTTTGCTCCTGGCTCTGAGGAGGGAGGTAATTTGTGGATGGCCCCTGGATTTGGACGGCATGCCAGTCCTTCCTGAGTATTGGAGGGACCGTTCGCGACGACCAGCATCACAGGCCGGCTATTCACTCTAGGCCTGTGTGTTGGAGCTTCCTAAATTACGCAATTAAGTTGCGGGATATAGCTTTGCTCAACCCCTGCGAATGGCACATCCTGGCCTGGGTCCACCTCTGTATCTGTGGGGCCCCTGTCGCAGCATCCACAACCCACAGAAAACTCGCTGCTATCTCACCCGGCTCCAAGCTATATCCAAGGACCCAAGACCTGCACTGATCGCAGTGCTGTACGCAAGCCCAGGACGACGAGGGGAACCTATGGGGATACCTATGAGACCACATAGCCCCTGTTGGACACCAGAACACTTGCATCAGTTGGTAACCTGGAAATCTGAAGCTGATGGATTTGCGCATTCTTCCTGGAATCTCGACTTGAGAGAGGCAGTGTATGTGACTCGGACACCGGCTCGGGGAGTGGTAAGTGGAGCCTAACGTGATGGCTGCTACCACACAAAAGCGGGAGGTCGCCCATAGCACTGAAATGGTGTCTTAGAAGATCTGGTGAGGCCCTCTGCGCACCACGGCACCTCCTCGCTTGTCAACGCTCCTGTGGGGAATCATTGTCTCCACCAAAGGGACAAGCATTTGCAATGCAATAGGTCTTGCAGTTACACAAGTTAAAGCTATTGACATTGTAAGTTACAATGCCTTTTAGTTATGTTTTTAAAACAAAAACAAATATAAAAGGCCTTGTTATTTGCAATGTCAATAGCTCAAATTCACGTAAATGCGAGACCTTTTGCATTGCAAATGCTTGTTTTTTTAAAGCAACCAGCCTGAAGAAAACATGAAGATGGGAGCAGGTATGAGAGGGATTATAAAAAAGACAGAAAGTTAACCCCCCAGCTAAACAAACAGAGCATAACGAATAGGCTGATTAATGAATAAGGCTAGATTAGTCCGCTACAAACACTATCCAAACCCAGTTGGATGACTATTTTTTTTTCTACACCACTGGACTGCTGAGAGCTACAATGGGGACAATAGGGTATCTCAAGGGTGAACAGTGGCTGGTATAGGCCTTTTTCTCCAATATTCCACTGTTTGTAATTTTGTTTCCCCCCTTGTTATTTAGAAAATCCTACACTCGGTGGGTGGAATGTTCCAACAAAATTAAAAACCTTATGCGTTAGGCTACACCAGTTGTAAAAACCCTTTTTGTTCATACTTTGCATCTCCTAAAATGCCTAAAAACATTCCATACTGGCATTCTGACCCCAGATTTACTAGATAGACAGCACAGTGTGTGTGCAGTCATTTTTTCTCAGCTACTTTTTCCGTTTTGCATACTGTGCCTGTGGTACTGCGCTGTAAAGTGCAGTCAGATGTACTGTCACTACAAGTTGGCTGGTCTTAAGTGCTGTTTGAATAAGGCTAGGTTTTATACGAGAGCTGACCATTAAAACAATGATCCCTTTGCTTCTGAACCCTTTACCCCCTGCTATTACTGCTATCGGTCACAATGCTCTTCTCCCAGAAACCCTGTCCCTTTGAATGCACAACCCCGGCTTGGCTACCTGCTCAGTCGCTTTCACCACTCACACAAGAATTAGAGTCCAACTGTGAATGCTTTTTCCACTTCTTGGGTGCTCTCAGGGCATGCTCTCTGTTGCCTTTTACCTCTGACATCACTAAATCCCATAGCTAGCCATGGCCCACATGCCAGGAAGCATTGAAGCCCTTGGTTTTTGATCCTAAGGGAATGAACACTGGGCTTTCCGAACACTGTCAATGAACTCATTCGGGTCCCAGGGAAAGCCCCGTTCACCAGTATGCACTACAGTTTATCAGTCGGAGTTCTGTTAATTCCCAGTTTACACAGGCCATGCCTGTGCATGAGTCCCAGGGAGGAACGTCTTCCAGGTTTTCTGGCGAGCTCTGACCAGCTTATATTTTTAACAAACATGAACACTCTAGGTGAAAGCTAGACCTTAGGACAAGGACTGTGTAAGGAAATAGACCATTTAGCTGATAATTGTTCTGAGGAAAAAACCAGAGGCTCAACAGAAAAACTTGGTGGCGTTTGAAACTTGTCTGTAGGTAGCCAGCTTTTCCGAGTTGTAGGAAATGTCATATCCTATACAAATCAATAAAAACAATATGTTTATTGTGTTGCATTGGTTAGGAATGCATGTATGTGCGTACACTTTCATATGCAATTGCAGAAATGGAGGACTCTTGCATGACCACCTGCCTACACCGCTGTGCACAATAACATCTACATGACCACTCCTGGACAGTTTGTTACCTGTGTAATAAATATCATGACAATGAACTCTATATGCAAAAATCACATGGATAGCATACAACCAGTTCACAAAGCGCTTCAGCGCCTTCTCAGTGGTAGAAAGTCCTACTCTTGTTTCTGAACTCAACAGGAGAAAATAGAATCTGAATATGGGAACCATCCACTTGGACACAATAGGGACTACCCATCTACTGATCTACGCCCAGGGAAAACAAACAAAAAGAAGGGACTTTCCTCCCCAACCATGCATAATATGTTAATGCACAGCTCCGAAAACATTACTGCATTAGAGTACAAGAATATTGCTATATGGTGGCCCAAATTTAATGAGAATATTTAGCCACAATTGTGCACAGTTGTTGTATTCTAGCATTTCAATAACCTAGTTAAAATGAGTTATCGTGTGTTGACCTAGATATAGAGCAGCAGAAGTAATATATCTTTGGTCAAAATTAAATTACTTAATCGGATCTGGTCACAAATGCTACTCTAGAACTGCAAGCTTTGAGCAAAAGACACTGTCAATTCACACCAAATGGCAGTGGATGAAGGGTCGCTGATTTACGATAGATTACAGCTGAAGGAAAATTAAGGAACAAAATTATTGTTGAAGGAAAATTAAGGAACAAAAGACATGGTTGATCAATTGTTCACAGTGCACATTGTATTTATCCACTTCTTAAAACAAATTTATTTAACAACAAGCCAAGAGAGACTATATCCATTTTAAGTCTGGCTTGTCAAAGCAGCTTTCTCCAACACGTATAACAAATTCTTCAAAATATACAGAGGCTCCATCCAGAGAATAAATATTACATTATTTGCTGCTTGGTGCAACATTCTACATCCCATTGAGTGCTTGCATTAAAATGAAAGAGGGACTATTGTACATGTGAAAAATACATGCAATTATCACACATTCAGGTATTTACCTCCATACAAGCTTTGCACAGGTCTATATTAGCATGCTTTAACAAATGAAAGCCAGTCCTATGGGCTTTTTGTCGGGGTTTATTTACTGAAAACCTATTAATTTAATGAAAAGTCACACAATAAACAAGTTAAGATAACGTGAAATATTTTAGACAGAAGAAAACTAATTGGAAGAGGGCTCTTAATCTTCAAGCTATACCCAAGTAATACATTTAATATTTCTGATTTAAGTAAACAGGGTGGGAACAGCAGCACACACTGATGAATGCCAACTTAAAAGCAAACAACCAGAGCAAATATGTATAATTAACACAAATAATATGCTCGCACAGTCACCACCGCCCTCGCGCAACTGCAATACAGACGAATGGGAATATTTGTACAACAAAGGAATTCATAACACAGGAGTGCCCGAAGCGACTGACACCCAGCAACTCCTCCAGAAAGACCACATTCCACTCGCTTATATTCCAAGACGACAAAGGAATGAGGGCAGGGAGTGGACGTCTCTCGTAAACAAGAACAAACAAGAACAAACTGAAACACCTTGCAGGCGGGCAGATATTTACACCATCCTGATGATGCATGTACATGGGAACAGGATCCCAGGGCCAGGTACCTGCCAGAGCGCTCGCTCGGCCATTCTGGACAGCATCACTTTCCCTGCACTCTGCTCGGACAGATGACATGCCACCTACAACATCCTTCCGCACACTAGTCACCATCCGGTATTTCATTCGCCTTTAATGGCTCATTAGCAGATTTGGCCTGAACTGCTCATTAGCAGAGTTTTACTTTTCCTAATTGCTTGAGAATACTCATAGTCCAGATGGAATGAGCAATTACAAGAAAGTGATAGTACTTGCCTGAAAAGCTATGTTAAAAAGGGAAAGCTTTTGTGCGTCCTAACTAATTACAGGTGAAACAGCCTAGCACTGCATTAGTATGGTGTTTGAAGGAAGAACTCTGCCAAGTAACAATATAGTTGTCATGGCTGCCAGCAAAAAGGTTTCCAGGGCTGGCCAGGTATTGCACACATAGATTCCCAGGGCGGTAAACATAGGGATGAGGATGTGAGGGAGTCAGTCCCAAAAGGAAGAGGGGCTGATGGACTAAGAGCATTAGAGTTACTACGAGGAGTAACCTGTACTTACACTTGCATCCACTTGCCCCTTCCTTTATACTCCAGGGACAATTCTCCTCGGATTGGCAGTTTTGTGAACGCAGTAATGTTCCTCTATATTGCACTGCAAACTAAGCATTGTCTGCAGAGATAACAACCACTAGTCTTTAAAGGATGTCCCACAGCATAAATAGCTGGAGCAGTCTCGGTCTTAAGAGCTTGAGTATACATGCTGTCAAGGATCCCGTAGACCGTCTTCCAGTTAAACAAGGCTAAAGGCACACCCCTTTGAGGAACAGTAAATTAAAACAAAGGAACAGTCCATGTCCGTGGTCAGAAACCAGCTACTAATTCAGTCACTCTCAGACTGTCTCTTTGCCACTGACCCTGTCCACTTTCTTTTGACTAGGTTTGCGCTACACAAATACCACATAAATACAGAGAATATTTAATATTCCACAAAAAGTTCTGCAGACAATGTGTGTTCTAAGCGTAGCTTCTCAATGCAAAACCACCAAGGCTATCAAATAATTACTCTGTGGAGCAGAAGAATTTCATACCACCAAGGAAAGTATCCAGAAGGCCTTTGTCCATCTAGAACACAAAGCATTCTTTTAAGTTTCAAATGAGGATGTGGTAAAAAAATGTTGGAACTAAAGTATGATCATTTAGGGGGAGTGTCTCACCATTAAGGCTCCCTGTTTTCTGTTTTTACCGATTTTAACAGATAAATACAGACAGAAAACAATGTGTTAAATAGATATGGAAATTTAGTTTTCCAACTTCATTTATAAGCAAAACACAAAATAAATATGGATAAATATAGTTAAAATGGGCAAAAAAGGGATATGGATAAATACCGATGGCCAAAAAATAAATACCATTAAACCGGGAGCCCTACTCACAATATATGGAAAGAAATAAAAACGGATTTCAAAAAACTAAACCGTCCCCTTAACACAGTCTATGGTTCTCAACAGAAAATAATTGGTGTTTGCTCACCCACAAAGCACATGTAACAATTAAAATAACAGCAGACTTCACTGTTACCACATTTAGACCATTTAAGGCGGAGGTAAAAAAAAAAAAAAACATAGATTCCATTTGTATGTCAGAACTGCCAAAAAAGAATAACAAAAAAAACTGGTCCCAGGTGCCTGCCACGGAACTGATCTTCCTTTCCAGAACTAAGAGAACAAACTTGAGTCACATGATTTTATATTGACACTCAAGTGATTTGCAGATTACCCCCTGGCAAATCCAGAGGATCAAAGGCCATGACCTCTGGTACTATGTAGATAGGGTCACTAACTGAGAGCAAGGATGCAATCTATTTCTCACCAGCACCACTTTGAGGAACATCTCTGAAGCTCGTGGCCAAATCTGACAAAAAGGTCTTCTCGTGGCGACATATATAAACAAGAGGATGTGTATTTCAGGTTGTAAATTCATTCAATTAGGATCTTAAAAGCTTGAATCCAGCAAGAGTATAGGGCCACAACTCATTCATGCAACAACACTCACAAGAGCAATATGTCATGTGGCTGCGTGTACAGGGTCTTAGCCAGGAATTTAAGGATGAGGAAGATGCCTTTGTACATCTGGGTGATACTGCAATGAATATGTTGCACTGAAGACACCCCATAAGAATGATGTATGGTGATGAAATGGCCTTCGTGTAAAACAGATTTGAAATCTCATGTTCACTAACAGATAAGGAGGAGGCGGTATTCGTCTCTGTATCTGTGATGGTCTGTATATAAATCACTGCCAGTGAGAATGAATTGACACGTACAAGACTCCAATGAAAATGTGTTCCATAGATTGGGGAACTAAGAATTGTTTTTCATAAAGATGAATTATGTACATGTAGAACTGATGAGATTCTATGGTTCAAGCACGTAAACGCCTGGAACTTTTTCTGATACAAATTTATTTAGTATGTATACGAGGCCTATATGCAATGCTGATTTTTCTGAATTTTGTAATGAATTAATGGAAATACAAAATTTTGTTGAAAAAACAAAAGTCTAGTCCAGTGAAGTAGGTGGACTTCATTACTGGTTGACTGGTATTGGGGTTGGTGGCGAAATAATTGAGTAAACGATTTACTACAAGGATGACGGATGCGCTTTAAGCACTTTGAAAAGCGGCCTGAAGATATTTAGCGATTTATGATAGGGCATATATCCTGATTTATTGAGGGCTTTGTACTCAGTGGGAAAAGGATTAAGGGAAGTTTGCTGTTTGATAAAAGTGGTGATCCAGAATCTCTGTTCAATGGCTCTTCATTTCATGACATAACTGGGTAAAGGCCCGCTTGTGTTTCAGAGTTCAGGAAACATCTTTATAAACCCACTTAATCTAAGCAAGTTAATCGACAAAAATGTGCTGGGTCTAAACTTCTGAAGGTTCATGTTAAAAAGAAGACTAGTCACTTTATGCAGCCTAGTGAGCCTCAGGATGCAAGTTAGGCCCTTCTATTCCACAGGGACAATTACCACACCTTGGTAAACACTTGTGTGGTAGAGTTTAACTTGAAGCTAATCATCTACACAGCAAGAATACTGAGTAAAAACCGGGATCCATCAACCTAACTATGTGGCCAAATTCTAGCAGTTTCTCCACTTCTCATATTTTGAAAGAGAAGTCTGGGTGACACTGAAGAGGGGAAATACAAGGTGATGGGAGAAGGTGGACAAATAGTCACATCCCGTACCATTATTGTAAAGGAAGTGGCAACAGGATTGTGGTGGTGGCCTGGACTCTAAGTGAGGTTCTTCCTGCATGCCAACATGACGGTTCAGTGAATTCCAGGCTCATCGCTGACCTGCTGTGACTTAAAGGTTCTTGGCAAGTTCTTTAAATTCGATAGTAACCTCCGTTAATTATAGCACTTACAGCCTGCAAAAAAGATGAATAAACAGCTAAACAAGTTTTTAATACATCTGTAGGTTCTACTTAGCATGTACACTACCATTCAGTGGCAAACCTCAATAAACTGCTTGCCCTAGAGAGCCAATGAGACTTAGGTCCTTGTCACGAAGGGATACAAATTATTCTCCATTTGTTTATCCAGAGGGTTATAGAGACAACGCACATGCATGTTTCCCTACGAAGAGCTAGATCTGGAACCCAGTTCCTAGGACAGTCCCCTGAACAGTGATGGAAGAATTCTGCTTAGATAACTTTCAAACTGGTATCTCGGTTGTTTTGAGCAAAGACTAAATAAAAGTTGGAGCTCTGGCTTCAGTGTTGACCAATAGGTATAAAAGAAATGAAGTGAGGCCGCACACAAGAATGTGACCTGGCCCTCTCGTCTAAACATATGGAAGGCTGTGCAAGAATTTTCAGTACTTTCGCCGTTTGCCAAAAGATTTTCAAAAGAGGGGAAATGCCAAAAAGAAAGATGGCAGGGGCATAACCATACCAGGCCAGTCAAAATCACAAAACAACAAGGTGGCAACACTTGGGATGCAGCTGTCTATTCACATAGTAACATTAACAGGCATGGTGAGGAAGCATGTCCAGTGACGTTTAGGTAACAGCCGTAAGATCCTACAATACGCAGCTCTTGTCAAAGATGGACGCTGACCACATGGCAACTGCTGCAGGCACAAAGGGACAGTCCCTGTGATTATGTGTTATGCTACTAAATGGATATCACAGCCATACAGCGAAATTATACATACGTGACTATGACCAACCCTGGATAAATGTAATGGAAGGTGCGAAAATGTTCGCTCTTAAGCGCTGTACTGCACTCTGAGGTGGTTTCTCTTAAACAAACTGGCCTTCAGATAACCGCTCCAGGCTCTCTACTTACCTCAAGGTGCAACAGCTAATTGGAGGGACCCACATGCAAGGATTTCACTGTTGTAAAGGGTTATGACCCTAGGTACGTCTTGAACTAATGCACCTCTATCTTAAACCTCTGATACTACGGTGTTCTACTATTCTATAAAACCCATCCCATCAAAAAAGCAATCCTCCATCCTCGCTGTGATATTATGAAGCAATTCTAAAATGTATGACACAATTGTTTTCCGAGTACCGAAGTATGAAGGAAGTACAAGGTGTTATGCTTTTGGCAAGATCACAAGTTCACAGATTTCAGACTAAACTTGTTGCTTTAGGGATAATGTCACAAAGCCTTTCCCGCTAAAAATTAATGTTTATATAGTGCTTATTGCTAAGTGTTGGAGTGTTCACATTTTCCACAAGTCAAATGTGCTAATAAATGATTAGATAAATTCCAAAGACGTGTTCTGGGCGGTCTAAAAAAAAAAAAAAGTCCTAATTTTCAGAGGCATTACAAACCTGATGTCTTGGTAAAATTCCCTTTAAAAAAGGAAGCTAAAAAGGAAACTAAACATGCTTCCAAAATTCACCAGCCCTAATTGCTATTTAGGTTTCAGATTCGTAACTTCTACACAGGTGAGCACTATGATCCACCGCAAGCACAACCACATAGAATACTCACTCTGGGCCATTAGCTGGTTGATGGTCTTCCTGTTGTCCTCGGAGCCCTCAAACTCTTTGGCTGCCAACTGCTTGTTTGCCGTCTCCAATCGCTCTGCACAAATATGAGTGTGAGATACCCATTAATGTTGAACGAAGTCTGTCACGTAAGCTATAATGAACTTGAGATCTCTCAGTCAAGTGACTTTTATCGGCAAACCAAATAAAAAAAAAAAACACAGAAAGCCATACAACAAGAGAATTGCTCCTTCTGAATAACAACAACAAGCTCTCCAAGGCCTTATTTCAAGATTTTGTAGGCACACAACACTGAAGGTAAAAAGAGGGGTACTAACTTAGCCAAGACCGAGTTATCACAAGTCTACCTTGTCCCGGTAGAATCGTTACACATCCAATGCATGGGCATCTTTCCAAGTCAGACAGTAGGAGCCAGACGCAAGTCTGGCCTGAGACAGATTTTCAGGAGGGCTGGCCACCAGTGGTGCACATAGCTTGCGTAATTGCCAATGACCAGTAAGCCCACAATAGAGACAAGCTGTCAGGTGAGCGGGATACCAAAGGAGACCACAAAGCTATGAAGAGGAAGTAAGGGGAGACAGTGTTGCAGAATCACCGGGTCAACCAGGTCCTAATTTTACAGATGTTTACTTTCCAGAGCAATAGAAATTAACCCATTTGGAATCCTAAAGAAATTTCTAGGGACCATGTCCAATTGTTGTACTGTAGTGTAGGATTATTTATACAGCACTTTCCATATCCTTTACGGGGACCAAAGTACCTAACTGTAGACTTAGTAGCAATAGGTACTGCCCAACAATGAACTCTGAAAACCCTCTTCATTTACTAAACAGTACCTGGTTTAAAGTATTCCCGCAATGGGATTATGCAGTTACTGTGGCTTCTACTCAGGATTCAGCTCGAATGTGGAACAGTTAAAAGGGGGAAGTTCTTTCTCGACAAGAACCTTACAACTCAAGATGACATGAAGCAGAAATGAGAGTGCAAATTCACCCACTATTGTATCATGTGATTCTGAGGTGTGACGCGGAAGAATGCTACCAACACAGCTATCTATGTCTTTGTCTCCTGATGAAATTCCAAAGCTTGTTTTCACACATGTGGGGTCCAACACAAACTATGACCCACCCAGTTGTATATTAAAATGCGCTTCTAAATATTAAGGAGACTTCAACCCATTTCAGCAATAAGGAGTGTCCTAGATTCAGGAATACCAGCCTTTCTACTTTCAAACCGCTTTCTAACCACAGCCAAAACAAAGCAAGGCTCTCTAGCAGCACCGGCATTTTCAAACAACAATAAGCAGTTCAAATAACAGAAGCTCTTTTGTTTAGGGTCATCTTAACCAATTGCAAGCCCGATTGATATCCACTACCTTAGAGAAATGCCTTTTTTTACCACAACCAGTAGATCATGAGATATGAGCCCCAGTAGTGACCCTGATCACAATCTATGTGATTCTGTAACCTGGGGACCATCATTTTCTGACTACTTGGAACTGGAATAAATTGTCTTATATTGTTTCCATATCAAAGCTTGGGCAGAAACTACTGAGAGAAAATTATCATCAAATCCAAAGTGAACCAAAATAAACGGACTCTTCTTGCGCCATTAGAACTTGGGTTCCCGTCTCGGTGACTGAATGTAGCCCACTGTCTCCCGAACAGCAACAAAAATATTATTGGCTGCATCCTGGCTAAGGGAAACTTCCCTTTGTCTGTCACCAACAATGTCTTCTCTGGGTATCGCCCCACAGCCATAATTAAGGATATTTTTGGTTAAGTATGTGACTACGGTTTGCCCCTCTACAGTTCTTGAAAAACAATGTTTTACGTATAAAGGTCAGTTTGTATACACTGCTAAATACCAGGGAAAGCAAGTGTTATTAGTTTCAAACGTGAAGGTAACAAAATATTCAAAAAATGTAAATGATCTAGCCAGGGTCAGATAATTTGACATTGTCTGGAAGACTAGATTAAAAGACTGGTATCCTGATCCTACATTAACCCCTTCGACACTCATGACGAGCTGGGCTCGTCATGGTGTAGCCCGCTCGCACACTGATGACGAGCCCAGCTCGTCACGCAAAGTGCGATTTTGAAAAACCCAGCGCGCTAGCGGAATTCCGCTAGCGCGCATGCGGTTAAACAAGTTAACAATTACACAGCACAGCCTTTAATGACCTGAAGTACCATTTCTTTAAACCTGGACTGACCTTTTACAGCGATGAAGTCAATAAAATACCTTTTGGTATAAAGTAGAATGAGATGAAACACTACACACAGATGACAATTTCTTTATCGCCACAGTCTGCCACATGGACAAATGTTGATGAACCCTACAAGTTACAAGAGCAGCAACCTCTGACCTTAAGTAAACTGGACATCGCTCAAGATCCAAGTCACGGCTGCAACATGTCCTTGCACATGTTCTCATTTTACTTTCTGTATGATTCAGCAGACTTGGACAAGACGCTTTCATGGCAAATTAAACCTCGCCTCGTACACTCCCAGCAATTTCCTAACATTGGTACAGCATACCTTCTGCATGGTGTCACACCACACTCAAGGGCTGTCTGACAAGACAGTCATCATTCCAGCACACCTCCTCCCTTCCAGAGGAGTTTCCCTTTTACCTCTAAGATCCCGATTGAAGTCGTGCAGTCGGCGTATCTCCCCTTCCAGTTTATTTCTCATGGCCTTCTCCAGAGTCTCCCGCTTTGAGGAGGACTTTGCAAGATTTTCATACGCCTCCGAAACCCGCTGGATTTCTGTTTCTAGCTGAATTTGAAAAGAAACACAGTTTTTCAACAAGCCCAGTTTGCTTTTTAAAACTTTGACTCCCCTTTTCATCCTAAAACATTTATTTTTTCACTATATCTCAACGGGGTACAATACACTATGATGTTCTAGGGAAGAACATCATGTGTGAGCAAATATTTGTCATGGACACATACTTTATTTGCTCCAGCCTGTGGCAGCAGAGAATAATGCTTAGCGTAGGAAGGAAGCTGAGCAACAAAACTGAGTTACTCACCTGTAACACAAGTTCAAAAACGTTATTGTTCATAATTCCTGCAGTTTTTGCCATTTGCAGCACGGTTAATAACAAGTGTTACTATCACCCATTTAAGTAGCACTCAATCAAACCAAGAGAGATGACGAGATGAGTTACACCTGTCAGATGCAAACCTGTGACTCGCAGGTGACATATCGAATTTGGAAGCTACTGTTTGTACACACTCAACATCAAGGTGCGGAACCAGTCATACTCTTCATATTGAGTACAATACAAAAACTTGCAAATCCATGAAAAGGACAGTGTAGAGACCTGCCTCCTCCTTTCAACGGTAAGCACTGTAGACAACTCCTCAAAACCACTTCTGCTAAAACCTCTCTTGTTAAAATAGCATTAAAACTGAACTACCTCTTGCTTCTTCCAAGACAGATCTCACACAGCACTGCTTTAAGCCCATCAGTCTTTATCGCAATACAGGCTTTGTGGTGTGTCTTAGGGGTCTGTTCTTTAAATATGTAAACAATGTCATTCATTTAAAAAGCTGCATCCCTTCTTAATCATTTTTTATAATTAAGCTAATGACACAAAGTAATACTAAACCTATCACTTCGTACTCAAAATAATATGCAACATTTTCCATTTGTATTAAAACTATGGATGAATGGATGGGGCCAACTGCTTGAAAACAGTTAAGATGGAAAGTAGGGTTAAACGAAGCAGCCATATTTATGGCTTAGAAGTATCTGGACTAAGAAGGTAATAATCTTCCTGACGGGTGAGAAGGTGAAGAACTTGGGAGTGAACACAAACGTACATCTAAGCAAGGATCAACGAGTGTCACAAGTAGTAAGAACGGGCTGCTTCTGCCCGCAAGTGTTCAAATATTTACACTTTCCTCACTGGTTATCAGCAATTACGGCTATAGCACAACATAAACTGAACCACATGAAAACTGTCACGAAGAAGTAACCAACTATGAACTTATGAGAAATGAGAAAATGCTGCAACACATGCATTGATGAATCGGAATGGAGAAATCACACATCGCCTGCAAGCCAATCACTTCAATTGCTTCCTCAGGCGGAAAAGTCACTTTTACATCATGGTGTTTGGAGCCATTCAATAACAGGGACCAGAACTTAGATTATTTATTCTTCATAAACCTTAAGAGCCCCGCAATGTGACAGTCGGAAAAACCTGGATACATTTATTACAGAAGAAAAGGATCAAGGCAAAATCCTTTTCAGTTTTGGTGCGAGTTGTGGAATTCTGTCCCAGAATATCAGAGGAATAGGGGATTGACTATATTTGATCAGAAAAATAACAATTTGCTTCTATTTAACATTTTGATATCGCATCTTACCAGTGGTCAGCAAAATCCTGCTATGTGGTGAATACAGCGCTATGCAAATGTTCCTAACATTCAGACCGCCTGAACTTAATAAATGATCACGAATGAAGCAGCTACTTACTTTCAGCAATAGTTTTTTCAGTGCATTGGTTCTAGATTAAGATTCTGTCCATTAATTCACAATCCAGTTGTTAGGCTTGGGAAGGCATCTCAAATATTTTTGGGGAACAGTATGTGGGTGAAGTCTACAAGTCTTGTGATTGACCAACTTGAGATTCTATTTTCTGGATACCAATATCTACGCTTACATTCAAGAGTGAAAATAAGGACATCTGAATGGAGATGGTAGATCCGTCTGGTTGACCGGCACACTGTAGAGAAAATAGGCCATCCATGTCATGGTTTAAAATGATGTCTACAACCACACAAGATACCTTAACCCTGTTAAATGGAGCACAGCAGGTCTATGTTGAAGACTCAATGGCTGGAGCTACAGAAGCCTACGCAGGCCATTACTAGGAGAGCTCGCCCCTCAATTTGCAGTATTGAAAGACCTAATTGGAGCTAGGACACTCACAAATAGTTAACTGCTCAACGCTTAATGCTATCCTTCGGGCATCAAGAAATAAAGTGATGGATGGAATGCTTGAATTAATCTCAGCCACTAGTGATCGCTTGGGTCGCATCGCAATCCATAATTTTTCACCCATCATGCCACCTCAGTTTGGAACCAGCCATATGCAAGTCAGCCTTGTACCAGCTCCAATGAAAACAGTACAGACCCAACTGCCAGGCCAGGTCCTCCCTGAACTAGAACACAAAGGAAGGACTGGTTTTGCCCTTATGGGCTCATCATCCAAATATAGATTGATTCCAGTGGCACAGTGAGCACAGGACCCAAGTCCTGTATACCTCCTGGGTATACCCATCACCTTCAAGAACAATGGGTTGGAATGCTACCCCGAGCGAGCCAGTGATTAGACAGGTTGTAGGCATTCCTCCCACGTATCGCCCTAATGGCAAGGATATGCACAGACGTGATTCCCATGCTCCCTGTGCCTCTGGAACCAAGGTATACTTGATGATGAGCCCTTACCAGGACGAAACCGCTCCTTTGTTGCTTGCGTTCCAGTTTGGTGAGGACCTGGCCTGGTAGTTCAGGCTGGACAGCTCCCATGAGGAGCAGAGTCAAGGCCGATTTCTATATAGCTAGGTTCAAACTGAGGTGTCATAGTGAACATCAGATTAATGGGTTGGGATGCTACCCTGAGTCACTGCCAGTGGTTAGACAAGTTTACAAGCATTCTTCCCATCACCTTTTGTGTATTTGATGTAACGCTATCTTTCAACATGAAATATACACTAAAGCCTATTGAGAGTTCAGCAGCCATCATTCTGATCAGTCATTTTCAGGGAAACAGAATAAGCACCTCACAAGTGCTGTGGTCCCGCACTGTGGCCACCTTTACTTCCTGATGGAATGAGAGGCAGCAGGGTGATCCCGAAGGAACTCACACGTCACTCCTCATTGGCAGGACACTTTTTTTCCAGATGTGCTAGCCCGATGGGCCCAGTTGAAGATAACCAAGACAGCGCACAGATTGTATGAGAAGTTGAGGGCGGCCTCCAGGATGATGGCCCAAGTACTGACAAATGCACTTTTCTAACCACTCGAAGGTGGCAAAACTAAATATAGTGTATCTGTGGGAAAAGGAGCTTCCTATTTATAGGTTACTTCACACTAAAGGCCCCATTAAGGCTGAAAAGGCATGCCAGAAAGCTCTCAAAAGAAATTAGAGAAACTCCAAATAAAGCATTTCTTAATGTTTATCCACCTTTTGCTTCCTCGTTCCATACCGCTTTGCTCTGTGAGCTGCTGTCTGTGTTGAGCAGCGTGGTTTTGTTTTGGGGGAGTTGTGAACGCCATCGTGTGTTTGGAATACATTATATGGAGGGTTTATTCAATAAGAGAAAATTAAAAGGAATATTGAATGTTTATATATTTCTATGTCTGCTTCCGACTACAAGGCAGAAGAAATCAAGTGAAAGTACTGAGGACGGAAAATTTCCTATGCTATTCTATTTTTGTGTAAACAATTCTGATTTTATTTTTATGGCTGCTTGAAGCACAAAAAAAGCCTTCACACCAACACATATTTTAAATGTACTGCTATTTAGTCATGCCGTGTTGTACAGTGCACAGTTCACATTTAGCCTGCTCTAGTAAGCAAAATATTGTGCTGAAGCTAGCACTATGAAGCGAAAACTGCAGCAATTAAGCCTTTTACCATAGCTTTTTGTACAGTTTTAAGGCCTCTCACATTCTTATCATGAGAAGAGCCCAGCACCTTCTCATTAATGAGAAGCAGCGCATAAATGTAGCGCTGAAATGTATATTTAGCGTTACATGCTAAAACTGACGAGGAGGCGAAGCTCCGGTATGTGGATATGGCGCACTGCACTTGACACATTATGATGATTGCTGGCTCATTTGCATTACACATGTTAGACTTCCATGGACTATCCCAGGTGTCTGTTTTCTTATACAGTAGCAAACATTCATGGCTGTGTCTTGTCTGCTTTTTACATGCATCCCTGCCTATCACATATGTAAGGGCTTAGGCACGTTAGAAATTAGCATGCCACATGTACAATTGGAAAGATGCAGTGAATGACTGTAAACCACTTTCAGGGTGGCACACAGGTGAGGTAGGAGCTCAGAGAGAAGTACTACCTCAGCGGAAAGGAACAAAATGTTTGGACCAGTAGCCCTGCTGCAAGGACTCACTTTACTGTATTCATTTGTATGCTTCCTCCTGGAAAACCCCCCAAAATGTAATGTAGCAAAATGTTCAAGGTAAAATCCTTTTCTGATTGCAGATGGAGCGTGTCATGAGCATTTAAAACTTTCCTTGTGAAACATGGGGCAATAAAACGAGGGTAAGATGGAAATAAAACATCTGAGTAAGTTCTGAGAAACACAAGTTTTCAAGCTTAAACAATATCAGAAATAAATTTATTTGAGGGATGGTGGACAGGAAGGGTATGAACACATGGAGCTCACCTTCTGTAGCCGCGCAACCTTATCGTAGCATCCGTCCAGTTCTTGCCTCAGCGACCTATTCTCCTCCGAAAGAATCTCAACCATTTGCTGGGCCCGCGACACAATGGCAAAGGGGTCTCCTTGCGCCTGCGGATAGGGTGACGGCGGCTGCTGCGGTTGTTGCTGCTGCTGCTGCGGATGATGATGATGATGTGGTTGAGGCTGTTGCTGTTGTTGCTGTCTAGGCATTGCTGCATAAGGGTCCGCGTGCTGTTGTTGGCTGAATGACTGAGATAAGCGATAGTGATCGCCCTGATGGAGCTGGTTGGGGGAAAATAGTTGCTGGGACCGTGGCCCCCCAGGGTAAAAGTCAAGCTGGTTTGGAGAGGGAAACTGCTGGTACTGGGAGGAGGACACGCTGCTTGGTGGTGGGGAATGCGCCAAAGTCATTGAGCCCATGGAGGTCAGGGAGGAGGTGGGGCTGTGGTGGTGAGATGGCCTCTGTTGGTACTGCAGAGGCACATCCTGGGTTTGCCTGCAAGAATACAGAACAAATTTCAAAGGAACAATAATACATAACCGACTGTAGCAGCAGGAGGCGCACAGATCAATGCCGGAGCTTCCCAGAGCGAAGACCCTGATAACTTGAACCACCAATACATTTTTCAACATAAAGTTTATTGAAGTGCAACCTGTTAAACATTTACAGAAATAGGGAAATGAAACTGAAATAAGAAGCAGAACTAATGTTACATTTGCTAAACAGAGAAACATTTAAGACACAATCTGTAGTGGGTAAAAAGTCCATGTGGTGCTTATTCACCTTACCATCCTTTGCAGCAAATCTAAGCCAAGTCTGAGATGACGGTCTCCCTTTACCAGTCCCAACAGCACAACAACCTGGATCATACTAGTGTTTCCTACAATGCCTACTACCTCGCCACACATTCAACAGCATTCCTGCTCACATCCCACACTGGGACTGGTGTGCAGGCCAGGACAGTGGATTTCAAGTGTCATCACTCCTACCACATCCGGTCATGGTATCTGAACCTTTTATAGCCCCGTACACTGGAACTCTTACACTCCATACAGCCAGACTAAGGCGGCACTGGCAGCAGATTGAAAAAGTTCACTAGGATGTCACTTGCCTAAAGCAAAACTAAAATGAACCCGATCTCCAAAGCTCTTCTAGCAACTCTAGACCAAATCCATCTCTGATTATATTTATCGACTGCCTCAGGAGATCAGCATTAAATTATCGTCACTAACATCTATATCATTGCTACACCTTCTCCTTCGTCTATTATCTCAAAAGATCTGAGCCATTCAGCTTCAAAATCCTCTACGTCACCAAGAACAAGAAAAACAAGCATTTGCAATGCAATAGGTCTCGCATTTGTGAAAGTTTGAGCTATTTGCATTGTAAATGACAATGCCTTTTATTTAAACCTGCAGGCTGTGCGTAAACAAGCACTTTGTACTTATAGTCGATGCTTATGAGAAGCAAGGCTGGCAGTCTCTTTTATTGCCAGCCTTGCTTCTCGTAAGCAAGGACTATACGTACAAAGCTTGTGTTTATGCACTGTTTGCAGGTTTTAAAAACAAATGAATAAAAGGCATTGTCATTTACAATACCGATAGCTTCAACTCTCGCAAATGCGAGGCCTATTGCATTGCAAATGCTTGTTGAGAAATACAGCTATGTCAAAAAAATACCCTACAACCATGCTTCTCAATTTTAAAACACATAAAATTACCAAATAAATTGTGACATGACTGGTGCAGTAAAATCCGCCACAAACTTCACAATAAAAGTGGAACTAGCAGACATATTCGGAAATTACAGAGAGCAACTTTTAAAAAGGGGTCTTCAAAAAAATGGGACTGCTAATGTTTTTGTTATAAAGTCTGCAACATAGCATCCCGATGGTCGCAGTTTGCTAATAACACAGAGGTAGGTGGTATACGTATACAAATAGGAACAGGTGTTGACATAGAAATAGGAGTGTTTAAAATTGGATCATGTTGCTGTAAACTAACAATGGACCCATTTAGAGAAACACATCACACGTTGACTAACACAGGCATAATCAGCAAGTAAAAAGCATGAATCAAAACCAAATAAAAAATTATCGGCACATACTAACCATGGTTCATCTAAAAAATAGCTATACAGCATAGAGTAATTTAGTACAGCAAAAGAGAGGTGCAATATAACACTTAAAGCAAGGTTACGTGAATGTAATGCAACGGTAACACATTCTGATATAAAAATCAAAATGGCATACATGTGCACCCTTCTGCAGTAAAAAAAAGAGACATAGCAGGCAACGACCCATCAAGTGGGTAACAGAAATACAGAATGACCAACATTCCGCTAAATGAAAGACTACCTTTTTTGAATAATGCATTTCAAAACACACTGACGTCCTGCAAATAATGTCGATCTTTTCATGCAGAGAAAGTAACTTCCAATCTAGAAACAAAAAATATCGATGCATAGGCTTCCATAACGTAAGAGACTTGTATGGTGATGTTCGGCTCACTTAAAACCATCCACTCTGAACATCTTTTATTTAAAGAGTCACCTATATCTCTCAGTCATTACGGGGCCTCTGCTGAGGGTCTGGGACACAGTAGGCACTAAGCAATCTGACATCGTTCCCCTCTCCGCTAACTCCAATATTAGGAAACCCAGACTTTACATCAGGTCTACAGAGCAGGATTTTTGAAGCCTGACAGAGGCCAGGCAGCAGATCTGTCGGACATTGCGGCTCCCAGCTGCACATTATCCCAAAAGTTATCTCTGAGCCTAGCACAATGTGACGGTACCCATCCAGGTGTTGAAAAAAAATGTAATCTTGCTAAAATCTATCAATGAAACCTATGAAAATATCTGCTGTAATGCGCACTTGATGGTAATAGTGCTATTTTAGCTACTGTCCAGCAAATCCGTATATAGAGCTTCTTAGCAAGGCAGGGTCAGGCTGTGCTTCAGTCTTTTAGAAGAGAGTTAGGATGTTGGAGAAAGATGACAAATGGCAGCCCACGCCGTGAAGAGCAGAATCTGCTTTAATATGAACCAAGAGACAGCTTTATCCTTTGAACAATGATCAGTTGTCAAGAGGTAAACAAATGCTTCATTACACTATTAGTGAACAGCAAGCAGGTATTTTCAAACAGAGTGGTCACTTTGAATTAGTCACGCCCTGGTATCCTGCCATTTTACAGTGCTGGGCTCCGATGACCTGGTGTGTTTAACTGAATTTGCGAAGGAAATCTGTGAGGTGTAGTGCAGGAAGCGGATTTATTTTTCAAGAGTTTGAATATTCAGATAAACAACCGGCAGGTCTGAATACCAATTGCCTTCCTTTTTCAATGGTAAAGCACACCAGAATGAGGGTCTACACTGTTTACCGGACTTAAATCACATCACAGAATAGAACTGCTGCCCTCCAAAAGCTCCAATAAGCAGGAAACAAATACGTCAGGGGAGGGAGGGGAAGAGCTTCGAACATGCACCCTCCCTCGCAACTGAAATAAAACAAGCTAGAGGTGTGGCATAAAAACAAAGCTATCGTATTTGGTCCTGGGGATCTAGGTTCGAGTCTCGGCGGAGGCTCCATAAACATATGCTGATATTATTAAATAATTTAGTAAGTATAATTTATTTTCAGCCTTGTGGGACTCTTGTGCTAATTGTTTATTTTAGTGCATTGAACGCTGTAAGACAGGTATAGGATCAGCTGAACAAATGTTGCTGCATCAAAACAAGTACAGGAGCGGGTGTACGGATTAGAACAGGCGCCCTCCAGAGGCTCGGATGAGCAGGAAACAAAGGCGGGTGGGGGTGCATCGAACATGCCTCTTCCCTTGCAACAAGGCTAAAATAATTCAGGGCTGTGACTCAATACACAGAGCTGGCAATTTTGGTCCAGGAGATCCAGGCATAGTCTTTACAAAACCAGGGTATCCTAATCCCAAAGAGGCTTCCAGCAGAGGCTCTGTTGTATGGCAGGGGCTTATTAAAGCAAACACCAATGACTTGTTTGCAAACAATCGCGCACGCGTAAAACAAATTACCCAAAACGTATGTTCTTCAATGATTTAAAGAGTGAAAAGAAAGATCGCTGTGCCCAGTTACACTTACAGGCAATACAGATATAGTTAATCAAACCAAGTTCCCGCTTCCCGCCGGGCCGCCGCGCTGCCTGCGACGACCCGGAAGCGGTTGGGCAGCCGGCCAATCGCCCAACCGGAAGTCCCGCCCCCATCGCGGCGCGAGAGAGAAGCCACTGTCCGAGGAGCCCCGAGGGCTCCTGATCAAGTCCCGGTCCCGAGATGGGGGACCGGGTGAAGAGCGGCCGGGCGCGTGAAGAAGGCGGGGCTCTCATGTGGTGAGAGAGCCCCGCAAAGCGCAACCGCCGCCCGAGAGGCACGCCGAGCACCGCCAGAACAGGTGAGTGTGTTGCGGAGGAGGAGGGGTGAGTGGGGGTGGGGTGTGCGCGTGTGTCTGTGCGTGCGTGTGTCTGTCTGCGCGTGTGTCTGTTAAAGGGGGGGTGCGTGTGTGTGTGTGTATGCAGTGTGTGTATGTGCGCATGCGTGCGGGAGCCTTTCTGTGCATGGGAATAGCAGTGACGGCGACGCGACGTGCGCGCTCACGAGATACAATCGCCAGGAGAACAAGCTCGTCGTAGTCTGCTGTCTACATTCCCTGGAAAGTGGCGACATAAGTTGTCTCCCTAGACAGCAAAAGCTTAGCTTTTGCTTTCGTCTAGGCGAGACCTAAAAAGAAAAAAAAACTCAATACATTACAGAAGTCTCATCATAGCATCCAGAAACCCTGGGGTTAGACAATTAATTCTGTCCATTCCACAGCACCTCAAAACTGGTCTTCTGTTCTATGCATAGAAGATTGAGGAAAATATATGGCCTAAGGGCTAGAGGGGATGACTTTGGAACTAAGGGGGTAATTATGATGGCGGGCGGATCGCCGCCGGCGGTGGTGGTGATGATGATCCACCCGCCATCTCAACCTGATTTACTCCCCCAACATATTATTATGGCGGGGGTATCGCAGTGGACGCAAAGTGCGTATGCCGCTTTTCCACCGGTCGACAATCGTTACGATTGCCGGCCGGGTGGAGCTGGGGAACACCATATGGTGGCAGTGCCTAGAAGTCACCGCCATCCATATTATGATGCATGTTCCCATAGGCATTTCCATGGCGGCGATGCCACCATAAAAAGGGTGACGGGGATGTGCTTTGGGGGCCTGTTGTGGGACCCGAGGGGGGTGCACTTGGGGGGGTACAAAGGGTACCCCCCTCAATTCACATGGACAAGGTGGCATGCACCGCGCTGTGCCTGCCACCTTGTGCATGGGAATGCACAACATGTATATTTGGCATTGTAGTGGATGCAGAATGCGACCACCATGGTGGTGGTCGCATCCTAATTAGCGGTGCAGGACCGCCGCACGTCTGGCAGCCGGTCCCAGCACCGCGAGGATGGTGGGCAGACTTCAGTCAGCCCGCCATCCTAATGGGCCCCTACGTTCAAGCCCCAGTGTCTCAACATTCTGTGATTCAGGGAAAGCCATGATCATGATCTGCTTTGAAATCCGATGCAATGCAAACCAGCCTACCTGACTCAAGCAAAATATAACTGGAGGTCAGATCACAACTCTCAGCACACCTGGAAAACACAGTGACAACAGTGACTTTTGGGAGTGGGGCTTCTTGCTGTAGCATGAAACAGAAAGAACTCTCAGAAACATCTGTGAAGACCTTCTTAATGCCAGAGGCAGATGTCAAGAGTGTGCACACATCTTGTTGATCCTTTCCGCAACCTTCAATACTGCAGACCATAGCACACTGATTAACCACCTCACCACGTCACTGGAATGAGAGGGACATTCCTGATGTACTCTACCTCCGTTCAAAGAGACTAAGCTTGCACCATTCCTTTTACCGGACACGCATAAGCTGATGCCACTGATCACATGCTTCTATTTTGCACAGACGTTAAGGATGCCAGTTACACAGACCTCTTGTTACAAGAAGAGATATGCGAATTAGTGACAACAGAGATGGCTTTTGTTGCATCTTCCTCTCCCTCTCTCTCAAAACGCCCCAAGACTTAATGCAGTTACGTTTTCTCTGCCTTCACCATAAGGTTTTCTTATTGCGAGCAGGGCAAGTCTGCAGGCAGGAAAACACTATAAAGTCAAAAAGCATCTCTAACGCAAGTGCTCCTACAAGCTGCAAAGGTGATCCTTTTCCCAGAGAAAGAGAGGGTTAGGTAGTGCTTGAGACTACGTCTCACTACAATCATGGGTGCCCTTGCTCAAGCCAAGGCGATCATTAAGAGTGGAGATCTGCTCCGTTACAAGTGTTGTGATGGCTCCTGCTAGCGTGCTTCAGTTCAGTTAGCCAACTATACGGTAAACTGCCCTTTACTGTAAATTTGAATAGATCCTTTGTGATAAGGGCAATACTGCATTGCACTGTGGTAGCTTTACAGTGCCTTGCTACATCACCCGTGCACAATGTTGTTTGATGCCATGCAGTTGTGAACAAAACTTAATGAATTAGCTTAACCCCTTGCGTGCGGGGCGTATTCCCCGCCTGTGCTGACTCCGCCTTGCGCGGGCGGAGTCATGACGGAACGGTTCCGTCATCAGCACAGCTCAACCGACGCTGATGACGGAACCGTTCTGTCATCAGCATGGAAGGGGTTAAAGGGCATGTAGAAGACCACATAGCCTTTTTAGCAGTCTGTGCCAAAAGGCTTCCTTTGGGATTTAATGATATTAGGTAGAGAACAGATATGACCTTACTCTATCAGGGGCCTACATGCGGAGCTTTCGAAAGTGGATGCACCTAGACAATGCTTGACATCAGGACTCTACAAATAACTTTCCATGTGAGGAAGGTGGTTTCTCTAACAAAGCCAAGCACCAGAAGGTCCTTTGCTTCTGAAATCTTGAGATGGAAGCTAAAGACATGCCTGAAAGGTGGGAATATGGAGACACCCCCAGGACAGTAGATACTGGTGACCATCAGTATCCGTAGCAGCTGAACGAGGACAGCATCAACATAAAGAAGAAAATAGATGCATTTAGCCTGGCCACTTATGCAAGTACACTTCCTGAAATGTATTTAAAACTGAGGGAAGCTTAAGGATCTACAACCCCATTAGGCCTGGAGTGCAAAGAGGGGTGTGCATCTTTCACTGCACTGTAAATATTTAGCATTAGGATGAATTACTCTGAATCATGTGTTATGCCAATAACAGGGCATGCATGATTTCTAATACATAGAAGAGTATTCCCATGTAACCTCCACCTTTTGCGATACTCATAAGGTCAAAGCTTCTTGGATACGTGGCTGTAAACTGGTTCTACTGTCTGCAAAGCTTCATGCAATCTGAAGTGCAGGGAAGGTAACAAAATCAGAAGTATCCAGTTAAAAAAAATGACAGGGAGTGTTATGCCCAAGGACTTCACACACTACCACTGCTCTTGGGCACCAATGCAATTCAACATGTGCTTCTGGTATGTAGGTCCAATCTAGTTAGAACCACCATTCTATGCATACTACTTACCAAGGCAGACAACTGGAGGCAGGAAGGACCCTATCTGATAAATGCAAAGTCTGTTGGCTTTAAACATTGTACGAGGATATCCTGAAACGTAGCCTAGAGGTAAATCGAATGAATGGACAAACATTAACACCTTGGCTGCTAGGCGTTTTCCCCCCCTGTGCTGGAAAATGCTTGAGTACATCATTCATGACGAGCTCAGCTCGTCATCAGCACAGCTCAACTGTGCATCATGACGAGCTGAGCTCGTCATGAGCATCGAAAGGGTTAAGAGCTCTTACGTGAAGCAGAACTGCATTCAGCAACCCACAACAAAATAACAGGGTACCAATTACATGGGCAAGCCATCGGCATTGCCCCGCATAGCACATGGACAAACTATTACTTTCTTGTCATACATGGGTTCTGGGTTTGTTGGATTACTGGCCCAAGAACGCAATAAGGGAAATGAGATGTTTTTGAAGATGAGGAATATGAATTGTTCCAAACAAAGTTCACCGAGGGGCAACAGGCATAAATGCATCTCATGCACACAGGCTCATACATTCTCTGATTTAACACAATCGAAAGAGATGCACAGTGGAGTAGTGTGGCTCACTGGTTAGAGCAGGCAGACCCTGAAGCAGAGGTCAGACCCGGGACCAGGGTTCAATTCCCGACGCGGCAGGGTCTTGAGCTCAAATGTCCATGGACTCGATAATTCTCGCTTCGGTGCCTGACCTAATCATGGGTTCACACTCTGCAACTCTGGGCATTAAGCTTGCTTAATCTCCACAACGGCCCCCCCGCGGCGGGATGCCTGGCTTTCACCTTGGGGATGCCCTGTAGGGCTATCTCACAGGGAAAAACCAGGACGGGTTCCCAAGGCAAGCGCGGAGATACCCCTTCGGGGGTAGATTCTGGCGCTATATAAGAAACATAATAATAATAGTAACAGTGCTCTGCAGAAAAGCTACAATGAAAAAATATGTTTGTCGGCTGGAATTTCGATATGTGCCTGACCACGCTTTGTTGCCAGTCATCTTTCATGAGCCAATATCCTACCCTAGAAGGCTTCAACCAAAGGATTTTGAGATCCTAGAAAATGGAGAGTTTACCTCTTGCAGTCTGCTTGCACTTTGAGCCCCATGCAGTTGCTCTCGCCCTCCTCGAATCGCGACTTGTTTGTTGCACAGTTGATCACTGCACGTCTTCTCTCACCAACTTTCTCCGCACCTGTCGACTGACTGACTGCTGCACCTGCACCGTGCCTACTGCCACTTGATGAACTAGGAGGAGCTGGTTGTGTCACACATCTGAATGTGGATCAGCCCTGCCAAAATCTCCTCCGCCAGCAGTTCACTTTTTGTAGCAAGTGAAAACTTGTTCGGGTACAGCACATAAGGCATGTGGGCGACAAGACATTTAAAGCTGCAGCACTTGTGAGAAAGGCAACATGCCCCTTCAATATCACACTTCCACTCCCCTTGTCATTTCACTGAATTTAGTACTGGGAGTCAAGCCTGATATCTTTCTGAGATCAGATCTTGGGCTAGCTAGATGGTACATTCACTCATTAGGCAATACTTTCAAGCTTACCTCCTTCCACTGTCAATCATATGACGCAGTGAGGGGAATACAGTGAGACCAAAAAATACATGCATGTTAGCAAGGGAGTGCTGAAGAAATGAGTGACCAGCTAAATATTCAAAAGCCCTCAAACGTAAGCATAAAGCTCAGGTCTGCAAGCCTCATTTAACTAAATCTGACTGATTGTGAAAACTGTAGGCACAGCTGTAACATTTAAACACCCCATACACTCTTCAAGCCCATTGATCAACCGAAAAGTCTTAAAATAATGAACTAGTTCATGTAGACACCATGCCTCAAAGAGGCCCTACAAGGGGTGGTGGTGTGTACATATATATATATACAATATGTGGACAGTACTCGTTTGCCCGCCCACAAGCGGATCCTGCAACACATCAGGGCGATATCTGGAAAGGATCAGGCCTACCCGGTGGCAAGGCACTTCGAATCTGTACACAATAGTGACCCCAGTAGCTTGCAATATTTTCTCGTTGATACAGTCCTACCTCTGAAAAGAGGCGGGAACAGGGACGCAAAACTGCATTTACTAGAAACGAGATATATTTTGGAGCTCAACAGTAAGAACCCTGGGGGTTTAAACGCTAGTGAGGATTTATACACCTGCCTCTAGCTTTTGTTAACCCATCTCTGGAATAAAGTAGTTGATTTGATGTCTGAAAACATAATGAGATACACATGAGTTCCCCTGTAAAGGTTCTCGGTTTTAAACCGAATTCTGCAGCCTGTTATAATCTGTAAGATGTTTTTAATGTTAAGACTTGCACTTTGCACTTAATTCATTTGTTTGATCTGCAGCATCCCAAGGAGGGTATAATATAGGTGCATCAATGAAATTGAGTTGGCTAAATATGTGTTGATTGTGATTAAACCCACAGGGGTTGAACACCAAAACGATGTGATCTGTTACTGGTTCATCAAAATAATGAAAGAGTTGGTTTTGGGTACAAACATTTTCTACTATTATGATTTTCTTTGTACATAGTATAGAGACTTATACATAATGAACAAGTTACTTACCTTCGGTAACGATATATCTGTAAGAAACATTAGTTAGTGTTAGATTCCTTACCTTAGAATATCCCCAGGCGTCAGTCTGGATCCGGAAACTTTTGCGTAGCAGTACCCCTGCGCGTCGGTAGGCGTCGTCTGCAGGCGTCCCCTGCGGCTCCGCGTCCGTCGTCGGCGTCGTGCGCCGTGATGACGTCGCTGGAGTATATAGACGCCGCCTCCGCGCGCTGACGTCAGTTCTTTGTACACAGCTTTTCCGCGCCAGAACACGCAGAGCCATGTGAGAACCAACACTGGTGCCAATTGAAACTAGGGCCCTGAAAGGGATGTCCTTAACCCTAGGTATCAGTTCGCAGAACGGGGAGGATGGGTGGGTTCGGTAAGGAATCTAACACTAACTAATGTTTCTTACATATATATCGTTACCGAAGGTAAGTAACTTGTTCATCTGAAAGTAACACGTTAGTGTTAGATTCCTTACCTTAGAATAGATACCCCAGCAATACCAACCCCGGTGGTGGGTCTGCGAACCAATACATTCCTACACCAGAAAGTCCTGGAGGACAGAACGGCCAAAGAAGCCATCCCTCCGGACTTGACTGTCCAGGCAGTAGTGCCTCGCAAAGGTGTGCAGCGAGGCCCACGTAGCCGCCTGGCAAATGTCCTGCAAGGGGACTCCCCGGCCCAGGGCAGTAGTAGCCGTCGTGGCCCGACTGGAATGGGCCCTCAGCCCAACAGGAGGCTCCTTCTGAGCCAAAGAGTAGCACGCTTTGATGCACAGAACGACCCACCGAGAGATGGTCCGCGTATGCACCGCCCGTCCCTTCTTCGCACCCACGTAGCCAACAAACAGTTGGTCATCCACCCGGAACTGGCGTGTGCGATCCACATAAAATGAAAGCGCACGTTTTGGGTCCAGACGATGGAGCCGCTCTTCATCCTTTGAGGGATGCGGAGGCGGGAAGAAGGAGGGGAGGGTGATGGACTGCCCGATGTGAAAAGCAGAAACTACTTTGGGCAGGAAAGAAGGTCTAGTCCTTAGAACCACCTTGTCAGGATGAATGGACAGGAAAGGAGGTTGGACAGAAAGAGCCTGGAGCTCACTCACTCTCCTGGCAGAGGTAATGGCAACCAGGAAAGCCGTCTTTAAAGTCAGGAGACGGAGAGGACAAGAATGAAGGGGCTCAAAGGGAGCACACATCAAAAAGGTTAGAACCAGGTTCAAGTCCCACTGAGGCATCACAAACGGAACAGGTGGATACATGTGTGTGATGCCCTTCAAGAATCTTGTTACAATTGGGGACTTGAACAAAGAAGGCTGATCAGGAAGCCTTAGAAAGGCTGAAAGGGCCGAAAGGTAGCCCTTGATAGTGCCCAGAGCAGAGCCCTGCTGGGCAAGAGAGAGAAGAAAAAGAAGAACCTCGGAAAGAGGGGCAGAGAGAGGATCCACAGCCTTTGCTGTGCACCATGCCACAAATCTGTTCCACCGACAGGCGTATACCGACTTTGTGGAGGGACGCCTGGCTGCCAGAATTACATCACAGAATTCAGGAGGCAAGTCAAATGGCCTCAACTGCCGCCGCTCAATCTCCAAGCATGGAGGTGGAGACTGGACAGGTTCGGGTGGAGGACCGTCCCCTGCTGCTGCGACAGAAGGTCCTCCTGAAGGGGCAGGCAGATCGGGGGACCGACTGACATGCTGAGTAGCTCGGGATACCAGTACCTTCGAGCCCAGTCCGGAGCCACAAGGATAACTTGGGCCCGGTCGCGCCTGATCTTCTTCAGCACTCTGGACAGAAGTGGTATAGGCGGAAAGGCGTATAACAGACCTCAACTCCACTCGCGCCGAAAGGCGTCGCCGTGCGAGTGCCGTCTTGGAAACTCCAACGCGCAGAACTGATGACATTGCGCGTTCTCTTCTGTGGCGAATAGATCTAACCAAGGCTCTACCCATTGCAGAAAGAGGCCTTGCGCCACGTCCGAGTTCAGACGCCATTCGTGATCCATCGAGCACCGACGGCTGAGTTCGTCCGCCCTGGCGTTCAGAGAACCTGCCAGGTGTTGAACCGTCAAAGTCACGCCCTGACGTTCCAGCCACTGCCAGAGGCGCAGAGCCTCCTGGCAAAGGGTCCACGACCCCATCCCGCCCTGTTTGTTGCAGTACCACATGGCGGTGGTGTTGTCTGTGAACACCTGCACTACACTCCCATTGACAAAGGGGAGGAATGCCTTCAGTGCTAGACGAATCGCCCGTAGCTCCAACAGGTTGATATGGAGCCGGGACTCCGCCGGAGACCAGATGCCTCTGATCTCTGCCTCTCCCAAGTGGCCACCCCAGCCCTGGAGGGACGCGTCCGTCACGACAACGTGCTCCGGTTGGGGAAGGGAGAGGGATCTGCCTCTGACCCAATCGCGGTCCGTAAGCCACCACTGCAGTTGTCTCGCAGTGCCCTCCGAGATCAAGACGTTGTCGGACAAGTTGCCCTGATGCTGGGCCCACTGAAACTTCAGGTCCCACTGCAGAGCCCGCATCCGCCACCTGGCGTGATGCACCAGAAGGATGCAGGAAGCCATCAGCCCCAGCAGCCGCAGCGTCAACCTGACCGAAACCCGGGATAGCGGCTGAAAGATGGGAATCAAAGCCTGTATATCCCGGACCCGCCGTTCCGGAGGATAAACCCGAAACTGCTCCGAGTCCAGAACCGCTCCGATGAAAAGGAGCTTTTGAGAGGGACACAGGTGTGATTTCGGCACATTGATGGAGAACCCCAGGCCGTGCAAGAGGTCTGCCGTCATCTGAAGGTGGTGGACGACTGTCTGGGGCGAGCCCGCCTTCAACAACCAGTCGTCTAGGTAGGGGAAGACTGAAACCCCTAACCTGCGCAGATGGGCTGCGACCACCGCCATCACCTTTGTGAACACCCGTGGGGCGCTGGTAAGGCCGAAGGGGAGCACGATAAACTGAAAGTGCTCCTGGCCTACCGTGAACCGCAGGTAACGCCGGTGGGCCGGCAGGACGGGGATGTGAAAATACGCATCCTGCAAGTCTAACGCTACCATCCAGTCTTGCGGGTCTAAAGCAGCCAAAACCTGAGCTAATGTCAACATCTTGAACTTCTCCTTCCGGAGGAAGCCGTTGACGTTCCGTAGATCCAAGATAGGACGTAGGCCCCCTTTGTCCTTCTTGGGCACCAGAAAGTAGTGGGAATAGCAACCACGCCCTACTTCTGGCCCAGGAACGCGCTCGATGGCCCCCTTGGCCAAGAGGGCCGTAACTTCCTCCTGCAGAAGTGTCAAGTGGTCCCCCGACACACGGTGGTTCTGCGGTGGCATGGCTGGAGGAGTGGTCTCGAAGGGGAGGGAGTAGCCCCTTCGGACGAGCTGCAGCACCCACCTGTCCGATGTGATTGTGCGCCAGCGGGCGTGGTGATGGCGAACCCTGCCACCCACTGGCGTCACATGGGCCTGAAAGCACGGACTAGGAGGATTTGGAGGCAGATGCTGCGGGGGGAGGTGTGGCCTGACCCCGCCGTTGACCGCGACCGCCTCCACGGCGGTTTCCACGGCCACCAACGCGTTGAAAAGATTGTTGTGGCGCGTGGCTGGCAGCACGTGTGGGGACGCCCCTTCCTTGGCCACGAAAGGAGCGAAACGAACCAGTTTGCTGGCACTGGGTCGAGAGACTCAAGGACTTGGCCGTGACCCTGGAGTCCTTGAAGCGTTCCAGCGTGTGGTCCGCCTTGTCACCAAACAGGCGACAGCCATCGAACGGCATGTCCATCAAGGCATTCTGGACATCTGCCAAAAAGTTGGCGGATCTCAGCCAGGCGTGGCGACGAATCGCCACCGTCGTGGACATCGCTCTGCCTAGCGAGTCGGTCGTATCAAGACCACACCGTATGGAATATTTTGCTGCATCTCGGCCCTCAGCCACAGCCTTGCCGAGTGTTGCCCGCACCTGCATGGGGCATTCTGGCAGCAGTTCCGCGACCGTATCCCACACAGAGTGGGTGTAGCGGCCCAAGAGGCAAGCGGTGTTGCAAGACTGCAGTCCCAAACTCAGGGACGAGAAAACCTTCTTGTAAATGTAAATGTAAATGTAGGTATACTTATATAGGGCAACCTGTCACCACAAAGGGCATCCTGGCGCTTGCCTAGGGAACCCGTCCTGGTATTCCCCTGTGAGAGGCCCCGGCAGGGTATCCACAAGGTGAAAGCCAGGCATCCCGCCGCGAGGGGCCGTTGTGGAGATTAAGCAAGCTATTGCCCAGAGTCGCAGAGCGTGAACCCATGAGTCGAGAAGGCACCGGAGCGAGAATTATCGAGACCGTGGAATTTTTAGCCCAAGACCCGCCGAGGTGGGGAATTGAACCCTGGTCCAGGGCCGATCTCAGCTTCCGGGTCTGCCGCCTCTAACCCCTGAGCCACACTTCTCCACTTCTCCACTTCTTGCCATACTGGTCATACCTCTTAGATTCCCGGTCGGGCGGGGCCGACGGGAATGCGGTCTGGGAGGTTGAGGCCTGGATCACCAGACTCTCGGGGGTGGGATGGGTGGACAGGAACTTGGGGTCGTCCGGACAAGGACGGTGGCGTCTGGCCACGTTCCGATCAACAGGCGAACCTGAAGCAGGCCTAGACCACGTGGCCAACAGAACGTCTGACAAGGCTTCATTAAACGGCAGCAGTGGCTCCTGTGGGCATGACTGCGGTTTGAAGACCTCAGTGAGGATGTTAGGCCTCACGGCCGCGACGGGGAGCTCAAGGTGTAAGGCCTTGGCAGCCCTAATCAGCACCACTGAATAAGCAGCTCCCTCCTCCGACGCCACGGAAGGAAGAGAGACAAAGCCAGGGTTAGGAGAGTCGTCCAGACCACTGGCATCCCCCAATTCACCTGTCCAGTCCACGTCATACTGGCACTCACGTGACAGAGGGTCCTCAGACCCCTCCCAACCTTCCCCGTACTCTTCATCATCTCCATATTCGGAGTCAACGATGTAGACCGGCTCCTCGGGGTTCACAGGCCCCATCGGCGTCGAGCCCAGCGTCGAGCGACGTCGGTCCGACTCCGCGTCTGGATTCGGGGAGGGTATGGGGACGGCGCCGCCTGGAGCCGGCACAGGGGAACCGGCGCCGCGCGGGGACGGTGTCGGGGGTAACCCCGATGGAATCGGCGCCGGAGCAGTCGGCAGACCAGCCGGCGTCGACCTCGAAGACCCTTGCGGCGCCGGGGTCGGAGCCGTCGACGGCACCGGGGCCGGAGCACCCGATGGCATCGAGCCAGGGACACCCAACCCGCTAGGGTCCCCAGACGGTAGCACTGGGCCCGAAGGCGCCTTAGGCCACGTCTGAGAACTGAGCGCCCTCATGGCCATGAGGAACGCCTCAATCTCCTCAGGCGTCGCACCTTGCCCAGAGACCGGAGGGTATGGGGCAGGCCGCGCCGGCGACTCTCGCGGAGCCGCGGGGTTAGGGTCACCCGAACCCCCGGCCGCGTCGCGCGAGCGTCGGGGGTACGATGACGACGCCCCGACTTCTTGTGTTTCTTACCTGAAGAGCCCAACGAATGGTGACAACTTCCGGAGCGCTCGGCGCGGCTCCGCGACCGCTCCCTCGAACGCTCCCTGGACCTCCGGCCGGACCGGGACCGCTCCAGACGCGGGGCCGACACCCGGAGCTCAAGTAGCTTGCGGGACCGCTCCCGTCTAGCCTTGTTAGTGAGAGCCCGGCAGTCGACGCAGGCGTCCACGTCGTGGTCGGGGCCCAGGCACCGGAGACAGAGTCGGTGATGGTCCGTGACCGACATCGTGCGGTCACAACCGTCACAATTCTTGAAACCGGGCATCCTACCAGGCACCAAAAAGAAATTAGAAAGTTATCAAACTTGGTCAAAAGACCGGAGTACTGCTCTTCGGATCTGCGCTTACTGGCGCGGAAAAAAGAAGAACTGACGTCAGCGCGCGGAGGCGGCGTCTATATACTCCAGCGACGTCATCACGGCGCACGTCGCCGACGACGGACGCGGAGCCGCAGGGGACGCCTGCAGACGACGTCTACCGACGCACAGGGGTACTGCTACGCAAAAGTTTCCGGATCTAGACTGACGCCTGGGGATATTCTAAGGTAAGGAATCTAACACTGACGTATTTCTTTCAGATATAATGTACATATATGAACTTTGGTAGGGGTTTGGAAGTTTTAACTGAAATGTAAATATATGAATTCAATCATATGCATTTTGTATCATAGTACAACCGTCCATGACACGCTATGTGATCAAGCCTCATTGTTGGAGGCGAAACGCGTTATGGTGGTTTGCAGGCTTGGATTTTGGCACGAATAAAAGACACTGAAGAAACTGCACTTACGTGGTGGTCTCGCTCCTTTCGTTGTTCTGCGACAAGCAGAGGATGTAACGGCGACTTTTGAAATATATACACTACTTTAGAAGGTGGGACAGACAATTGAACTTAACTTTGGAACTGTAAGCAAAAGAGACACAACTCGACCAGGGGGGGCATTTGAAAAAGGAAAAACCCCCGAAGCGCGTCATGCCCATGGTCTGATGAGAAAATAAAAGGTGGATGTTCCACGAGCCCCGTGTGCTGCCTGTTTCTTTCTGCTGGAGGAGACGTCTTGGGTAATATTCAGCGTGTTGCCAGTGTTTAGCATTCGTGCTGAACCACACGCAAGGCGTGCACCCCCCGCAAGTGTCTAATGGGGGTCGCAAAATAGAAGACCCTCTGACTACCCCGCATCAAGCCTGCAATGGACAATGCTGTGAATACAGTCCATACCTGCATGGAGCTACGCCCCTACTTCATTGGCGTTTCCTTTTCCAGGACAGTCTGAAGTGCGAGGAAGGGGGAGAGGAGTGTGGAAGTCATCACCTGAACCCAGAACAAGTGCCACAGCTCCCGCCAGACGACATGGCACACCGGCTGCTGACCTAACAAAGAAATCGAGCCGGTAATTGGTATCGCCGCCGGCATGCATACACTGCTGCATACTGGGAAATGCAGTTTACTACCCAAGGCAGAGGCGACTCCATGCCGTGTTTGTCAGGCAACCCACACTACTTTAGAAGGTGGGACGGACAATTGAACTTAACTTTGGAACTGTAAGCAAAAGAGACACAACTCGACCAGGGGGGGCATTTGAAAAAGGAAAAACCCCCGAAACGCGTCATGCCCATGGTCTGATGAGAAAATAAAAGGTGGATGATATATATATATATATATATATATATATATATACCCTATTCTCACCACTCTTGGGAAACGACAGACTCAGTAGGCTCTGTCTGAAAGAGGATTCATGGTAATAAGTTGGTGTGGTGAATAAGATGGCATTTAACAGAGAGTGGGCACTTTAACCAGTTTAAGTACATCCCCACTTTGAGGATGATGGTAACGAGCTTGGGTGAAGCTTGGAGAGCATATATTTCCACAACTGCAGTACTGCAACCACTAGCGAAACATACACTGCCAAATATTTACTATTTCTTCTATCTGACCTATTCAAAATGAATACCCCAGGGCTCAAAAAAATTGAGTATTTGTGTTAAAATGTGCCTAAAATGGTCTTAAAAGATCACAGTACCCTTCAGGCAAAAATAATTTAGGTTTGATGCAGGATAAACCAGGTGCCAAAGATGTATAGTTCTGCTCCTTTTGAGATGTCTACGTTTGGGATGAAACCAAATCACCTTTGCTTACAAAGGCGCAGGAAAGCTTTTAGAAGACCTGGGAAGTTGTGGGATGAGCGATCTCTTGCTTGCATTAAATGTGAGACCATCAGAATCCATAGACATATATGCCAACATCCCAAGCTCAGATGAGAAGAACCAAGAACTGAACACTGTCAAACGTCATACGATACAGCTGTGTGTGCAACAGAATATATAAAGGGCAACAGAAATATATAAAGTCCTACTACAAAGACAATAAAACACCAATGCTTTGTATATAATTTGTCAGGAAGCAGTGAAACAGCACTTGCATTGGAAACACTTTTGAAAATGCGAGACGAGGGAAAGAATGCATTCTTGTAATTGGAAACGCAAAAGTCAAATACAGTAGATTTCTGCCAAGGCAATATTGGCAGGGGAAGGTTAGTATGGGAAAAGGGAAAATTGGGCATACCACAAAAGCGATGCCAATCACTTGTGCACCAACACCCACAACACAAACAGAAAACTAACAAATCACTCCTCAAGAAAGAAAAAATATCCCCAATACATGATGGTCACAGTTAAACTACGAACAGGTGCCAAGTGGGGTCTCTCACCACAAACTACAAATAAATGTCAGTAAAAGACGGGTGTGCATATTAAAACTCAGGCCAAACTGAAGAACAATGATCCAACAACTGGATATAATGGAGTGCAATAAACCCAAGCAGGTATAAAATGTAAAATGAAAGCAGAAGGCTGGAAACAAGACCATTGCACTATGGAAACTGGCCTTCGATATTTGGGCTGCTGACTGTGGCCATGTCAGCCACACTTCTAGCACAGAATGCTGGTTTTGCGCACAAGATGATCCACGTTTATAGAAGAGTTACTGATAACTCTTCTCCTAAAGTCTGCTCTCATGGTAGGATCGATTCGTGTGTCCGTTCCAGTCCCATATCATTTGGCAACTGAAACTGCTAATCCAAAAAAGTGGTCAATAAGAAAGTAGCTCTCCACCCAGGTCTGTTATTTAAAAGACCACACTGGGGTACTTCCAGAAAATGTCTGGCCTTGCAGAAGCAGAGAAGCCATTCAGTAGACACAGCTCTCTGGCTCATTACTAGTTAGGGATTACCCTTGCCTTTGTCATAAACTGTACAGAATGAATGGTACCACAAAGTAAACCTCTCCTCCGAAATCCACATTTTACAAATGTGTTGGATGTAGTCTGGGGTTAGAAGAGCTGGGGTACAGCATACATGTGATCATCAGAACATGAACATTTTTGGTATCTCCACCAGAATTAGCACTACACAGCTAGTTTTGGGACTTAAAATCTGCAACTTAGCTCACTATTTAGCCGCAAACATACAGATACAAGTCAACTGGCAAACTTTAAACCTTTGCTACATTTTCAGGCATAAGCATTTTGCATGGTAAGGCCTGCAGGGTTATACATGTAATGGGAAAAGCAAAACTACACATTCCAGAATTCCTAGTGCTTCTGGGTAAAAAATACTGAACTGTCTGTAGGTGTTGTATGGCATCGAGACACTCTGCTACTAAATTCATCCTGTAATATTGGCCTTTACTGGTCCTTGCTAAGTCACTGGCCCAAACATACCGTGTGGGAGCGAGTTCAGTGTAGGGAGTCAGAAAGACTTGAATCTAAAGAAGGAGAGTTTACGGGAGAAGGCTGTAGTCCACAGAAGACCGTCCATCAGTCTAAGGAACAAAGCATCTTAGACTTCCCAAGACCAAACAGCCTTTAAAAACACTGCAGTATTTTCCCCCTTTGGAGCACCTATAAACGCCTTCAAAAAGAGAATACCTTTAACATTCTGATGTTTTTGAGGTACAACCCTCCACAAACAAGGTTTAGAGATTCAAAATTAATTCAGGTGATGTTTAAAGGAACATATCCAAGACTGAAGAGATTCAGAGGCAAATAATATGCGGGAAATGTGCAGAAACTAAACACACATACACGATCCAGAGGCAAAACACACACAGAAAAGCTTTAGAGGCAAGACACAAACAGACAAGGAACAGGGGTAAAAATCCCAAATAATCTAGAAGGGCAAATCAAATGCAGACAGTGATTGGAGGCAAAGAGCATGGGTTATTCTAACAGGAAAAATACACAGATGCAATATTTGGAGTAAGCCACTCGCAAAGGTTCAGGGGCAACACATAAAGGCGGTTTGGAGGCAAAAGATAGGCGAAGTACAGAGGCAAAAGAAAGACTATTTTGGCTCAGGGGTGAACGACACTAAAGTTTCAATGTCAAATACACACGAACAAGGTTGAGAAGCAAAAATATCTTTAAGTTTCAGGTACAAAACATGTAGTCAAGGTTTGGATGCACAACACACAGGGAAGTGGTTCAAAGGCAAAACAATCATAGACGAAGTTCAAAGGTAACAAGCACACACAACAAGTTTTAGGAGCTAGCCACTCCCGCAGCGAATCTCCAAAAGCAAACTACACCCAGGCAAGTTTTAGAAAAGTAACATTTGGGTCCAACGGAGATCCAGAAAGACAGCATAACAGAGTGACGGCAGAGATTTGGAGTCTTGACACTGCTAAAGAGCAAGAAAAGAAGCAGGATTATATGTGGGCTGCCTGTGTCCTGCAGTCCAACTTTGAATAACCATCAATAGTGTTTCCAAAACATCTTTCACTGTTTAATACCATGGAGCTTTATGTGGCATTCATTAAATGCTAGCAAGATTGATACAGTAGCCATTGACAACTGTAAAGATATGTTGGCCTCAAATTCAAATCGCGCAAGCCAACTCTAGCACCTGTCGGTAAACGGAGTCCCATTAAACTGGTTTATAGAAACTGTCTGTTATACTCTGAAATGAATGGATAAGTGGGTTATGAAGCATTTTATGGAAAACAAGTGACTAACACGACAATGGGGCAAAAACAAGCATTGGCACAGCTAATAAGCCATGTGCTGTCTGTCAGCTGACCTTTCAACTTCGCAAATGCTTACTTTGTGAATGGTTTTGGTAGGAACGCATTCATGCGGCTCAGTAACATTGTTGAGGGGGCTACCAGTCCCGCATCGAGGTAAAAAGCATTCTCTAAAAGACATTTATAATATACACATACATGCACACATATTTTTTAAAGTAAAAGCAACCCCTGCTCCGGTCCTTCCTGGAGTGCTGATGTGCAATTGTACAAGAGTGGAATGCACAACCAACAGTCAGATAAGCCAATGGCTGAAGTGGGCTGGCTCTGTGCCACAAAGTATGCAGTGATTGGAATAAGCAAATTGTGAATGACAATAGAGCACACCAGTGGATGAAGAGGGCAGACTTAAAGCCTCTACAAGTATTTACAGTACAACGTTTTCATTAAACCCAAACTGTCAGGATAACGCCAGGCATAAAAAATAAATACTGTAATAGGTCAAGGAGAGATGGTGTGAACAGGAATAAGGAGTCTTTTTTCTTTTAAAGAACCGTAAGAATAATCAATGGCAGATTTAAAAAAATTTAAAAAGTTGACCTGTTTGTTAGTAAAGTTTTCCCTTTTCTGTGTCTTCCCTTTCCAGTTGGTCTTGTGATTACGAGCATACATTCCTGAATACACCCACAGTTTGCATGATCTATAATTTCACGGCACACAATTTCACTGGCCATTTGCAGAAGGGGGAATTCCAAGTTATCTTTCCATTTTCCTGGAAAATGGAAATGAATGGCGGTTAATGTTTTAATTTGCCAGAGTGTGTGTGTCTTAGGATTACACTTTGCCTACAGAGATCAAAACCATGAGATGCAAAGTTTGCACTGGAACAAAAAAGGCAGCAAATGCTTTTTTTGCACTGTTTTTGTTAATTCCATAGTCTTTGATAATACAGAAGGACTCTAACATCAGGGCACAATAATGGAGGGATTTTCTTTTAAACACTTCAAACTTGAGTCATACTTCTTTCCCTGCATGCCTGTAATATTGCAGAGCTACCCATGAATGAGTTTTATATTTAAATAAAAGAGAGTAAATAGATTTTGCACTATAAGTGTTGCATTATTCCTCATCTTTGATAACCAAGTGGCTTTACCCCCAAGTCCGTTTTATTTCACATTCTAAAGAGAAGCAAGTACATTTGGTCCAAATCTGCATTGTGTAAATGCAGGCAGTACGGAACAAACTCAAGACTACTCGACTGTTTGCGCTGGAGCAAAAGGCATTCCTTTCTAAAAAGCCATTCCTTAAATAAAAACAAAGATGGTTATAATATAATTTGTTCAGAGGCTGGTAAGTTCGTATGCGCCATAGATGGGCTTTTCTCTTCCTCGGCCACACACATCTCTGCCACTCTTACATGGCAACTGTCACAGGTTCTTTGGGCTATGCCCCCACCCCTCAATATTTTACTCTTATGCTGTTCTTTCAGTGGTGATCATGTCTGCATGGAGGGTGTCAAGTGTTTTTTTCCCCAGAAAAGACCCTTTAATAATGCGCCTTTGTAGACATTGTGGCGCTGTTCCTGGGTCTTTGGTCTACACTCTACAGCAACATCCTCCTTCCATCCTTTTTCCTGCCTCTGCTTTTGAGGAGGAGGCTTGGTGCCTCCTTTATGACCACATGGCGTGCAGGTGCATCTTTCCAAGTATGCTGCATATGGACTCCGTGATAACCTATTTAGGTCGAGCCTGGGCAGCGCATGCACTGCTCTGTAAGGCATGCAGTATTCAAGTATGGACATGGAGCTCCGCCTCCTCTCCGGCCATATTTTCTTTGGCCAGTAGTTTTGTCCCTTTGTAAATGTTGGCTTCTGATTTGTTAATAGGCTTGTTAGTCCCTCTTCAGTACCGCCTTGTCTTCATTTGTAACCTCCCATTAGGACTGGCCCTTTTACTTCTGTTACACAGTATATCTTATTTTGTCTGTAAGCACTATTTTATTCAATGCAATTCTCGTACTGCAGGCATGACATACTTTCCTGCAACTTTCAACGCGCCATGTGCGCTTTCACTTTCCAAGCTGCCAGTTCCAAGCAGCCCGTGGCGGTCGAGGTCTTGCATTTCCAAGAGTTTAAGCTACTGCTACTGGCATTGTAAATGACAATGCCCTTTATTTGTGTGTTAATTAGCAAAACACATTGTCATTTACAAAGTCAATAGCTTAAACCCTCGCAAGTGCAAAACCTATTTCATTGCAAACGCTTGTTGTTAAATGTGGTGCTTAATGGCAAAGATTCTTCCTGACGAGTTGCTCAATCAAATCTGTAATCACTTGTCTATCACTCCCATGGCTGCTTTTCTGAGCAGTACAGGAGTGTCCCACTCATGAGGTGGCTGTTGTATAGGCCAAGGCGGCTCCATTCAGCTTATCTGGTGCTACCAATTGGGCTGCTTGCTCCACTTTTATCTTCCTCCATCGGATGGATGTGGGGAAGCAAAAATGTTCAATGTAGGGATCAGAGCGCTTGCAGCTGTTCTCGATTGAACATACTCCTGTAATTCTGTGTTCTTTAATACATTAATGTTTTTCATTCCTACTGAGTGTGTGTGGGAATACTAATGGTTTGTTGGGATCTCCTCCAATGTAGTGAGAACGTTGGTGTCTCCTTCACTGTACTGAGGCATAAAAGAGTCAGAGTAATGTTTACCAGTACATGATTGGTGCATTAATTCCTGATTCTCCTTGCTCATCCTAGTACTCAAGTCCCTCACTCTACTCCCCTGGTCACAACATTGGTGACCTGTGATTGGTGAGGAGTGATTGTTTCAGGGGTGGACCTCCTCTTCATGGTTTTTCCTAAAGACCTGGCCTGAAGTGGACAATCGGTGGAAGGATGTTACTTTAACTACTAGGTAAGACGGTGCTTTGTAGGAGATGGACACACTTTACTATATTAAGTACTGGGACAAGGAATGGGGATTAAAGTAATGAAGACGGTGGTGAGTAAGCAGAGTATTTCCACCCAGCCCCTTCTTAGTCCCCTGTCCACCTTCTAGCAAATATCCTTCCACTGCCTCTTAAGTCCATCATTATTTTATACCAACTTATCACCAGCAGCTTATCACCTCAGCCAATACCAGCCCTCCTCCTCCCGACCTGTGTGCTGGTTTATGGTCAGGAAACAACGACCTAACCCCCTGCAACATCTTAAGTGAACAAACAACTCTGCAAACCTGCAACATCTGCCTGCCCAACCCTAAGCAGCCACATGTAGGAAAAATAGAAATAATTTGATACTCCCCATATGAAGAAAATAACTCCTTGGGAATATATTGCTTGTGTGGGGAGGTAAGATGAGAAAAATCAATACCACAGATGTTCAGAGAAAACAAGAAATCCCTCCCCCTCAGAGACACCTCGCTCCCAAGGGTACAACAACCAATCGGTGAAAAAGCAGCTTTCATAGTAATGCAACCTACAAAAAAGGCCCAACGAGAGCTCAGCATGCCCCCTCCTAACTTTACACTGGTATTATATATCATATTTGCACCTTCTAGACTGGGGCACAAGGCTGGTGATGCATTCGGTATTGCACCCCCTGTCAGGAGAAAGATGGGAAGAATATGGGAGTCAGTGAGGACTGCAGTAACACTGGGTTATGAATCAACAACCATTTAGCGAAGCCAGTCTTGTCAAGCATGCCTGCCATATACGTAACAGAAAGAAAATAACACCATTATGCCATGCCTTTGTGGCTGTGAAGCAGAAAGAACTGCAGACACTTCACTTGTGACTGGGGGTGAATGTTTGACAATGTTCATCATTCCGTCCATCATCTCCTTGTGTTTGCTTTGTTCGCCTTAAGGCAGGGTATGCCCAGATGTGGGTCCCTTGCTCACTTTGCAACTGGATTCAAGCTATCTTGGCTGATATGGAGTGGTACCCCGAAACCAGTCCTAGGATGCTTGTTTCTGGTCCAGGGAAGACCTGGCTTGGCAGCTCGGGCGTGGCTGTTCCCATGAGGGCCAGGGCTAAGACTGATTTGCATATGGCTGGGTCTGAACTGGGGTGGCGAAGTGAGCTAAATAATGATGATGGATTTAACCCAGATCTAACAGTGATTGAGGGTGAGCGTCTGAAAAGTTTCAGCACTCCTTCCATCATCTTATCGTGTTTGCCCTGTAATTATCCAGAATATATATTTTGGGGGAGTTGGTGTAAATCTGTTCAACTGTTTTAGAGAAAAAAACGTATACAAAAGTGTGACATCCTTTGCTGTAAAACTACAGCAGAAAAAAATAAAGAATTCGGATTGGCTGGCACTGCTGGGCAGAGCGATGTACTGATTGGCAGTCGCTCCATGATGAAAGATGTTGCTACTGCCATTACATGACTAGGGGACTCCGTCAGAGAGTCCTGAACCCTCCCTAGCCCTTGTGGGTTTATCTCTTAGGGGACACATAATACAATATTCAGTTATTTCATCAAGAGGCAATTTTAATCCATTTACCGTCACTTCTACAGTCTGCACCACTCATGCACACCAAGAGTCCCACGCCAAACCATCTTGTAAAGTGTTCCTTCCACAGTGGGGAAGTTGTAACCATCAGAGATTGTGGTGGGAGTGTGTGTTTTTTTTTTTAGAGGAACCCCATGATGAAGATTGTCACCTAAGGGTGGATGAGGGTTTTCATTTTTAAAGGAATAGGTCATAATCAATTGTGACAGACATGAGAAGGACATCCAAAGTAGCAGGGCCCTGGACTATGTTCATCTTTGGTGCTTTGAATTGTCAGATGTGAGACATGCACATTTTGTCTTTAAATACTCCCATGTGACCCTCTTAAGTGGTTAGTAGCCTGAACTATTACAATATTGTTTGCACCACCTCCAATGAAGCACACTGACAGGCTGCAAAGACTGCAAGAGCAAGACGCCTACAGGCTAATAAAAGGCTACTCTTTGAAAATGGTCTGTTAGGTACTGAATACCCACTTGACTTCTATGCCCAAACTCCTATGTCCCTAAGTCGAGTAACTAAGATTTTGCACTCATTGGCACTCATAAGACACTTTACGAAGACTTATAAATTGACCAATAAAGTGCTTAAATAAATAAAGAAAAACTGAAATAAATGCCGGACCTGAAGCTGTACTTCGAATCTCAATATGGGCACTGCTGACGTAGTTACATAAAACCATGCATGCCTAGTTCTGATTCCACCTCATGACTCACACACTTACAGTATCTCCAGCTCAAGCTTGTAGGTTCTTTTCATCCTTTGCATTCACCTTAATTGTGTTCCTAACTTTCTCTTGCTCCTTTATCCTTTTTCTGTCTTTCTCCCTCTCTCACTCTAGGTCAAAGTCGGATTCTTAAACAACATGGCCATGTCCCCAAAAATAAGCACCAGCTCACCAATTGCAGCCACCAGCGCAAATTTAGAACTGGATCTAGAAATTATTAGACACTAAGAAGCCTTCTTGATATACCCTTTAAAAAAAAAAAAAAAAAAAGGAGAGAGGAATGAAGCACCAATGTTTTAATAATCCGCTGTGTGTGACTTTGAGTGAGGCTGCCATGACAGACCGGTCCAGGGATGAAAATTGCTTTCAGTTCCTTTGAGATATACCGGATCTGAAATATAATCCAACAATATCCTCTCCTTATATACAGATAGGAGTTAAGTACGCATTACAGTTTACAGTTACAGCGCACCTTGCATCTAATGGGAAATCTGGTTTGTCTGCTGCATAACCTTTAATTTAGAGTTCCAAGTGACACACACTATGTGAATTCTATATGAACCCAGAGACGTGTTGGATCCATATGTGGTTACTGAGTTTTCTGCATGGTGGATATCAGAGTAAATCCAGGCACTTTTTAAGATGATTAGGGACCGCACCAACGGAGTAGGAATCGCCATCGTCCACAGGAACACTCTCAGAGCCTCGACCAACACCGACGACACCCTCAGCACCGCCGAACACCTGCACTTCCAGATACACTCCGACCTAAACACCACTCTCAGAGGAACCCTCGTCTACAGACCCCCCGGACTCCGACCACAGTTCAGCGACTCTGTCGCCGACCTCATCAGCACACACACCCTCGCCTCCACGGACTACATCCTCCTCGGGGACCTGAACTTCCACCTCGAGAACAACAACAACACCAACTCCACCACCCTGATCGACAACCTCGCCAACCTCGGACTCAGACAACCCGTCACAACACCCACCCACTCCGCCGGCCACATGCTTTACCCCCATCTTCTCCGCAAGCCCCCACGTCTCCTTCATCCGAACTCCACTGGACCGACCATCGCTGCATCCACTTCACCTCCCGGAAATCCACCATGCACCACCGCACCCAACAGATCCCTCGCCGCTGCTGGAGCAAAGTCACCGAAGACCAACTAACCACCACCCTCGCCCGGAGCCCACCCCCAGACACCGCCACCCGCAACCTCAAACAGTGGATCGACGACTGCGCCAACACCTTTTTCCCGGTAAAGAAACCCTCCAAAAGCCACACCAGCAAGAAAGCCAGCTGGTTCACTGAAGACCTCCAGGTCTCCAAGCAAACCTGCTGAAGCTAGAGAAGAACTGGCACCGTGAACGAACACAGGACAGCTACGCAGCCCACAAGAACGCCACCCGCAGACACCATCACCTCATCAGAACTGTTAAAAAGGCCTCCTTCTAAGACCGCCTAGACAACAATGCACCCAACAGCAAAGAGCTCTGCAACATCGTGAAAGGAACGCTCCAACCCCAGCTCCAACACCAACGACATCCCATCTTCGCAAGACCTGTGCGACTCGCTTGCCACCTTCTTCCATCGCAAGATCGCTGACATCCACAACAGCTTCAACGCCACTACTGCCCCGACAACCACTCAGACCTCCGTCCCCACGATCACCATCCGCACCAACCGCCTGCTCTCCTAGGCCAACATAAACGATGACGACACCATCAAAATCATGATCACCATCCACTCCGGATCCCTGTCAGACCCATGCCCACACCACATCTTCAACAAAGCCAGTACCACCATCGCACCCCATCTCCGGAAAGCCATCAACATTTCCTTCGAGACAGCAACCTTCCTGGAGAACTGGAAGCACGCCAAGATGAACGCCTTACTCAAGGCGGACCCCAAGGACCTCAAGAACTCCCGGCTCATCTCCCTGCTCCTGTTCCCGGCGAAGGTCATTGAGAAGACCGTCAACAAAAAACTGACCTGCTACCTCGAGGAGAACAGCATTCTGGACCGTCCCAGTCCGGGTTCCGCAGTAACCACAGCACCGAAACTGCCCTCATCGCTGCCACCGATGACATCAGGACCCTGCTAGACAACGGAGAAAGAGCGGACCTCATCCTCCAGGACCTGTCAGCCGCCTTCGACACAGTCTGCCACCGCACACGCCTCCACAACGCCGGGATCCAAGAGAAGGCCCTGGACTGGACCACCTCCTTTCTCTCCGGCAGAACACAGAGCGTCCGCCTCCCCCCCCTTCCGCTCCGAAGCCACCTAGATCATCAGCGGCGTATCTTAGGGCTCAGCCCAACGCTATTTAACATCTACATGGCACCACTCGCCCACGTTGCCAGACTGCAAGACCTCAATATCACCCCGTATGCCGATGACACCCAGCTGATCCTCTCCCTCACCAAGAACCGACAAAACCAACCTCCACGAAGGAGTGAAAGCAGTCGCCGAGTGGATGAAGAACAGCCGACTGAAGCTGAACTCAGACAAGACGAAAGTTCTTATCCTCGGATCCACCCCCTCGGCCTGGGACTACTCCTGATGGCCAACCGCACTGGGAACAGCTCCAACACCCACCGACCACGCACCCAACATTTGCATCATCCTCTACTCCACCCTCTCCATGACAAAGCAGGTCAACACCGTCTCCTCCTCCTGCTTCAGCACCCTCCGCATGCTCCGCAAGATCTACAAGTGGATCCCCACCGAAACACGAAGAAAGGTCACCCAGGCCCTCGTCAGCAGCAGGTTGGACTACGGAAACGCCCTCTACGCGTGAGCCTCGGCCAAACTCCTGAAAAGACTTCAACGCATTTAGAACGCCTTTGCACGCCTGATCCTCAACATCCCATGCCGCAGCCACATCACACCCCACCTGAGAGACCGGTACTGGCTCCCCATCAACAAGAGGATAACCTTCAAGCTCCTCAACCACGCACACAAGGCTCTCCACAACACCGGACCAGCATACCTCAACAGACGACTCAGCTTCTACACCCCTACCCGCCAGCTTCGCTTCGCCGACCTCGCAACAGTCCCCCGCATCCGAAGAGCGACCTCCGGTGGAGGATCGTTCTCCCACCTCGCCGCCAAGACCTGGAACACCCTCCCCATCCACCTACGGCAGACCCAAGACCTGCTGACCTTCAGAAGACACCTCAAGACCAGGCTCTTTGAGCAGTAGCAGCATCCCCCTTCCCCCCCCCCCCCCCCAGCGCCTTGAGACCCTCACGGGTGAGTAGTGCGCTTTACAAATGCTATGATTGATTGATTGATTGATTGATTGGGAGGGTGCGTGCTTTGTTCACATGCGAACAAAGTAATTTTCCTTCCTTTCTGAAAATACTCTCTGGCTGGAGTCCATAATCCTGAGTCCGATATATCTTCCGTCGCGGCTCTACGGCTGGGATACTAAAACAGATCTGGCAGAGGTGTGGGTAAATTGGTCCATACATATCAGACCCACTGGAAAAATATACCACCATACACTCTGAAGCGGGCATGAGATTGTGTGTGGGGCTTTGCAAAACAAATAAATGTATGCTGTGCCAACAGTGTCATTCAGTCTGGGTGAGCGAGAGACACCACATGAGGACAGCTGGAAACGTGGGTGTTACCAATTTGATCCATGATAGTGGGACAGCAAGATAGTATTCCTGCGCTTTCATTTTGCAAAGTATTTTATTAATTGAGACGTATTCTTTGCTTTCTCTATTGAACTAAACAAACGAGTTATCTGATGACAAATTTTTATCGCAAATTTCAAACTCGAAAGAGCGTTCTCGATAAATGGATCAGGGTGACAATAGAATGTATCCTTGCCTTTCACCATGTACACTGCTTTGCTGCTTTTGGATTAGGATTGCACTACAGAAGTCACAAACATGAGAGAAGGAAAGGGTAGAAACAGTGAAAGGAAGAGAAATTTGAGGTTCCTGCCAAACCGATCTAATCTGCGCCTCCCGCCCACATATGCACTTTCTGTTTGAGGATGCCAGCACATCCGTTTTTGGCGCGCACACAATTCTGAAAGCTGAGGATTTTGTTGCCAGAATCCAGCAAGAGAAACGAGCTGGCGAATGCCTGCACCGTGTGCAGTATCAGAGAGGGGGTCAGTGGTTCATATGTTAAAAGGAATGCAAATAAGTGTAGGATGTTCAAATTTTTCTCAGAAGCCCGCCACTAGCACTGAACCAGATTTTACCATCTTCCACCAACCAATTCTTATCTTACGCCTGCAGCATCTTTTTCATCCCTGCTTTCTCCGCTTGTCACCGTTTCCTGTATTAGGAATGCAGGTGCCCACCGCCTGCAACTAGCACACCAGTTAAGCACAGTTAGAGTGCCAACTCTAAGAGGGTGCCAGATATGGGACGGCGCAACAGAGTGGGTACTAAATAGTTATACAGAACATCCCCTCCCACCTCCAACCCCCCACACCTGTGAGAAGCCCAAAGCTCCAAACCAGTCTACGTTGTGACAATAAATGTGTTATTACATGGTGCACTGGTGCATAGAGGTCGGGCCAGTGTACCACAACTGACAACTTTAGAGTGTGCTCCGAACTATAGCAGATGCACTGTCAATAGCTTAAAATAGCTGTTTCTATGCTATTTAGTGCACGCCCACAGTGAGGCACATGGGGATTACATATATGGCAAATCAAATGTGCAATCACATAAGGGGAGAAAGAGGAGCCATATACCACTGTACTTCGTCCTACCATACAGTATTAACCCACAAAATGTAAGGTGGACTCCTTATACAGGACCTAATCCCTACCTACCAGGGGATCAGAAAAATCCAAAATCCATTATTATTGGATGAGGTCGTCTCACCCACGTAACGTGGCATGCTTCGTGACTGGCCACCTCACCTCACTCTGGTAAGATGGTACTAGCAGGGCAGACTACCAGGGCAAACTCAACCTCACCTGTGATGGAGTTTTTAGATATATTCAAATCCTGGATATTGCAGGGAACCAGATCAAAGAGTTAAAAATACCTTAGGGTTAAAGCACAAGGAATTTCCTTTAATGAGTGATACCTTTATTATGAATAAAAACTAGTAGTTCTACATGATCTATGGGTATTAGTCATCCCTAAAACTGTTGTCATGTGTCTGTCTACTCCTACACCAAAAGCCTAGTCGGAGGCCTTCTTTAGGGCTGTATGTATATGGAACTCTATTTCATATTGTTAGAAGTATAAAAGCCGGTGAGACATGAATTTCCGGCCTTCATCTTGGGTTTTTATAGCCAGTCCAGAGTAGAGTTGTAAAGTACTGCATGGTCTGACCTGCGGTGGAAACTTATGTAGTCACACATTCTTCAAGCAGGTGCGACCGGTATTTCCACCGAAATTCTCCCCATTGTCAGCCTAACTCGAGTTGCAGGGGGACATTTTTTGAGGCCCTAGTAGTAGTCATTGAGTCCTGTATAGGGAGTCCACCGTACCTTTTGCGTGTTAATACGGTAGATCAAATGTGCCAACTAACCAAAAAGAGTGAAACAGAAAACGAGCCCTGCTTTTGCCTCAGAGCGCTCTCCAGCTCCTATTTCCATTCTGACGTCACTAGCCATTCCTCGGAAGCTCTGGGGCCCATCCTATAATACAAGCAATGCCTTCCAAGTAAGGACTTCGTATACATCAACTGAGAGAGAATGATCAGAAACTGCTCATCCTCTGCAGCACCCTGAATCATTTATTTACAGTGTGTAAACGCTTTAAAACAGCTCATAAAAAATAAACAAGAGTAGAAAACGCCCCCAAAGACGTAGTTAGTTACAATTAAGAATAACTACTCTTATAAAGTGCTTCATGGCACACTTCTTGCAGTCTGTAAGCATTGTGAACAACAGGTAATGCTATGATTAATGTAATTGTACTTGATTTACCGACCCTGCAAAGATGGAATTGTAAATTGGTCTTGTCCAGATTGAAACTCAAGACCTTCTGGTCACAGAGGTTTAGTTTAGTTCAGAACTAAGCGACAGCTGGGCATCATCTTTGCGTAAAGCATAAGCAACCAATAAGCATAGTCAGCTGTAGAAACAAAGTATTATAGCAACATATAAAAAAAATCGACATTTTAGGCATACGGATTCTGGCCTCGCCACTCCCACCTCAGTTCCTTCCACAGTTGTGGTGCCACCATCCGAGATCAAGACGTGGTTCGAAAGAAGCCCCAGCGAAGCAGAGAATACAATTCAATGGGAAAGCGGAACGGAACCAGGTTAAAAACTAGCTACAGGTAGGCTTAGGGAAGGAGGAGTTGTCTGGCAAGGTTGCCTTTCTCATTACAAACCAATAGCTGACAAGCAGAGCAGGACTGATTCACCACGCTGCTCCAGCCACTGCATAAGCTTACTGTACCATTGATGTAACCCGGTGGTTAAAATATTGTTTCTACAAAATGATGAATCTTATCATGTGGGCGAAAATGTCTGCAAAACTAATGCGCTTAAGAGTTTATTAGCATAAATGTTTTTAGAATGCCATTCTTTCCCTTGAAATGGTTTTGGTGGGGTTTTTATCCTCCGCAAGCAGTTTTCAAAACTTTATAACCGTTGCTGAACTTAGTTTTGAAAACAATCTTTACGAATTTACAAATTAAAAACTTAGCAACTACACACATCCGACACAGTTTTTTGTGTGTGTTAGAACGCCACAACACTGATAAAAGCCACTTCCACAATACAGTATAGTGTAATAGTAGTTGTTGCCAATTCTTGAGTAACTGAGCTGTGCACTATCAGGGCCTTATCTAGATCGTTCCAATAAAATACACCTGCTCCAGCTATGTTATTTTTCTACCTATTGCTAAAATATTTAAAACGTGAAGATTTATTAAATAGAGCCATCACAAGTGCTTACCTGGGCGCGCCATATTCTGGAGGATGCTGGTACCGCACCATTGGTCCATCAGACCGGCCCTGTTGGCTCATACGATGTTCACCATAAAAGTGCCCAGGATCTGGAGGTTTTCCCATGGCTGGTAGAGTGGATATGTTTTTAAATGGATAATCCGGAGGGGGGCCCCTATGCTCCATTCCTTTCATGTTCGACTGTGTTGGGGTAGGTCCAGGGTTCTTATAAAAGTCATGGGAGCTAGAATTCCTGTAAAAATCGCCAGGTGGCGGGGACAATGGGGATAGAGGAGCACTGGTCACTGGGGCGTGCGCCTTCACGCCGCTTGTGGCAAGTGACAGCTGCATCAACCTCTCACTTAGAGAGCGAACATGGCCGTGTTTCAGGTCCTTCAATGCATCATCTTGGTGGATCTTGCCCAGGCTGACCCTCTGAACAGTTGACCTTCCTTCAGTTCTCATCTTTTGATTTGTCACACCTGTGACGTAAAAAGCGGCACCAACACTGGTATGCGGCTGGCCCCTGAAGTATTGTGACTGCACTTTGGCTTCTTCGTATGTGGGAAGGTCCTCACTGTTCTGTGGCCTGCCCGGTAGCTGCTTCTCCATGACGTTGTTGTCCACCTGGATCTCCTGTCCCTGGGGCTCCTGGCGGGCAGCATGGGGCACGTGCTGATGGTCCTGGGCCGTCAGGGCTTCATTCTGAGACCCCTGGCTCCCACTGTTGTTGTAGGGCTGCACGTTGCCCGTGGCTTGTTGATGCAAGGCCAGAAGGTTACGGTTGTCATTGGGGTTCCCGTATCGGAGGTGTTCCTGTAGCAAACGATGTAACACTGTCGTGGGCGGTTGCTCTTCCGAATTCCTCATCTCAAATGATTCTGCCTTTTGGTCTGGCAAAGTAAAATCACGTGACCAGGCTCTCCTTCACCTGCAAAGATGGAAACAAAGTTTAGCTGGTATTAACATATATGTATCAGGACTCCACAATTGGAAATCTACAGTGCTTACCAAACTTCAAGCAACAGTCCAATTTTTAGTACAAGAAACTTTTGTGACTCACCTTGCTTTAATGGACGAGGCGGGTGATTTTTGAATGTAACTAAAGCATTGTGTTGAAGGTCACTGTCATTTACAGATCGCACATTTTACATTGAAACGGCTACTAAATTTGCACGGACATATAGTTTTACTGATAAAACTATACTGCACACAAATGATGAGGTGTGAAAATCGGGTTTCAGTGAATATTTATCATTTGTGCATCACCAAGTAAAGTGTCTTTATTTGCTTTGATAGTATTAAAATCTTGGTTTCCATCACACTTCAGAACTGCAAAACAAATGTGCTTCATTTTTGCTTTCCTAACTCCTGAAGGATTACAGTTCATTTACATGTATTCACATTTTGTGTGTGTTACAAAAATGACATCCTACAGCCTTTTTAGCACTCCCTGTACACCTGAAAGAGTGTCACACAATTCACTTTACTTTCTCTGACTGCAAGTGAGCGGAGTTTGAAAACACCAATCCCCATGTTAAAAAACCTAAATGTAAGGCTATGTTTTCTGACGAATTGCTGCTCGACATCGGTCTTTGTTGCACAGCGAGGGTGACAAGGTAAATACAGAATTTAAAGGCATCTTTAATTCCACCACCCCCAGTCTAGGAAACGCTACTTTAGACCATATCTCCGATCAGATTTTCTCGTTGTTTCTCTAATATATGTCCAACTTAATTAAACCGTTCTAAAAATGTGGCAAAGCATGGCAAGCTTGCTTTAAGCAGGTTTTCTGCTATTATTGGTGTTTCTCTGCTTTATCTGACTTCTCTCTCTCTCTTTTTTAAAACTCCCTCTCCGATTAATCTATATTTTTAAGTCTCGCCTGAGCCAGCGCATGCGCTGCTCTGGCGAGACATTTAGTAACTGGGTTTTGAAAGTGCTACCCAAAAGCTTTTGCCGGCCTCCAGCGTGCGGTAACGTGAGCGTGGAGGTGCACAGGCAATCTGGCTTTCTGTAATGGCTCATTAAGCCTTACAGCGCGTGAATCATCCCCTCCCCTACCCCCTTCCTGTCAGCTTCTCTTATTACAAGCTTCCTGCGTCTTTTGTTGGATCCATTTCACAGGGAAGCAACTAAATGAAAGAAGGAAAGAGGGGTGGGCTGCTTGCGCGCACCACTCGCTTTTGTGTGCGGTCCAGTATAAACATTTTTATTGTAGTGACTTCTCACCCCCTTCGCCCCTCACACAGCGTTGCTTGTTGATTCTGTCTTCCTCTCTGCAAGCCTGGGATTGTGTGCTTACCGAACTGGCCACCATATGTGTCACTGAGCAGAACTTTGTCACCACCTTATTTATGCAAAACAACAGCAGTAGCGGCTCTGTACGAGGTATGTGAGATGTAGGCGCACTGCGAGGAACACGGTCCTTGCAAACATCTTTCCGAGGCCTGGTATAATCGGATTTGTTACATATTTGAACAACAGGCAGCAATTAAAAACATGTGCTCAGTCTCAGCTCTTTGATAAGTTTCTATAGCGCCAGTCTGAGTACTTCGTACTGCAAGAGACACCACAGATTGGGATTACAGTAGAAAGAACATTGATTAATATAGTACAGACGTTTTTAAATGTTAATTTTAATATTACTATGAACTTCTCCCAGCAGCAGCATTGTGGTTAGTGAAACGCTATTAGATTTCACACTGCTTGGAAGACTTCACGGGGTGAAGTGTGTGTTACTTGAGACAGTGGTGTTGTATTTCAATGCTTCTGGGCCTCAGCGTGTACCAGTCTCCCATCTGTGCAGTAGGACTGTTTACATAGGTGGATCATAGGGGCCTGTTTGCAGATTAGTGCCTCATACATTGAACATTTACTTCAAGGCATCTATGCATTAGGCAGAACAGTTCGACGGCCACCACTGAGGAGCCATACTGAGGTTTAGAGAGTCCAGCTGGGTACATCCAATCTTTTAAAGCACATCATAGGTATTAGTTTTACAAGAAACGCTGGTAAAAGTGAGAGGCAAGTTCCCAGCTGGCTGCTCCTGTTCACTCTCTGCCCTTCCCCTTCAGAAGCCAAGGCATTGATTTATTTCAGCTCTCTTCGCTCCCTTCCCTGCACGTAAGTTCTTGGAGGGAGGATAAAAGAAAATGTTCCCTCACTCGCAAGTCAGTAACATCTGCTGGCATAGGAGCTACAAAATGCCTTGTGTTTTCTTTTGGTACGGTTGGAAATTTGAGAATGTAGATTCTCCAAATTTTTATTTTGGAGAATCTGGATTTAATTAAAGACACGGAGGCTAGCATTATGCATAAGCCTTTCTTTGCACCTCCATTTAGCCTTTAAAAATAACCATGACTAAATTTCAAATTAGAACTTTATGAAATTTGAAAATCCATTGGACATGAGCATCTCCGATTGTTCTAGCATTCAAAGATGAAAGGATCGCATGGGAAGCATTGGATTTTCTCCCATTTCTAAGGATGTCACTAAAATCAGCTGTGTTTATTTTTAGCAAGATATTACAAGGTGCAGTAATACATTAAAGTTAGCTGGGATGCTTCCGAGTAGCCATGCGCTATACAAGAGCCTTTCAATTTCAATTTCAAGTTAACTTCCTTAGACACATCTTCGTAGAATGTGCATATTTTAATTAGTATTTTCTTTTCTTATTAAAGTACATGTTCTCATCATTCTGTGGTTGCAGCCTAGGGTGGTGTGGGACAGACGTATGCAGTGATCCTTCTCCTGCAGTTGTGGGTCTTGAGCAGTTGGGGGCTTGCCTCGCTTGGAACTTGATGACTTGAAGATTTCAACCAGTGGCATCTCTTCTTTTCAGCAGCTGTAGCCTTCTTGAGCCACGTATCGACTGCAACACTGGAAAGGCAGGTGCGGCCTCCCGGCTGATATTGACCTCCTACTTGCATTTGACAGTTGCGCCTCTGGGCCCATCAGCGGCTCCCACCTAGTCTTCCGCAAAGTGTTCCCACTTAGCTGACAGTAGAAGCATTCTCTCAGTTACAGCAGACTGCCAATCACACATGACGTTTGAGATTTGCAGAAGTCTTGATATGGTTAATGACCAGAACCATTTAGGGAGACTGAGGAACCCCTTTCACTCAGAATGCTGTTGGCTTTGCTCCATCACATTAACTGGCTGTCTCTGGCTATCCCCCATACCAGGAACATGATGGCTTCTCTTCCTCCACAGTCACATACACACCTTCTGTCTTCAGCAAATAGGCACGCTTCTAGGCAGACCTTTTTCTTGCCAGTCTGCCTCCACAGACAGGCACACTTCTAGGCTCTAGGCAGGCCCTTAGCTCCTCCAGCTGAAAGTGCAGACTTGAGGTGATTTCTGCTTACTTCTGCAAGTTTGACTGTCATACAGACACCAGCTCTCCGAACACAGCAAATTGGAGTTCTCTACGGAACACTAAATTTCATGGTCAAGAAGAACTTAAACTAAAATTTGGTGGGGTGGTTTGGACCTCTTCTTCATACAGATTTTCCAGACAGGGCATGTGGCTCCTCTGGCTAAGGTTTCAGAACCAGTTTGGGGTGGTTGGCAAGCATTGGCATAGCCAATAGGTCTAGGGTTTGGGACCTTATACATATTTAGCCATGCAACAGTTGATGTTGTTGCACCAAGCATATTGTGCTGCATAACTAAATACTTATAAGGTCCCAAAAGCAAGACCTATTGGCTATGCCAATGCTTATTAACTGTACAGGAGGTTCTTACTCCAGTAGGCAGCAGAGCACTGGACAAATGTTTTTTTTGGAGCAGAAGCACCTTGGAAATGAGGTGCTGTACACAGAACAGAATGCAATAAATGCGTGTGTATTTCAAAAACATTAGTGGTTTTATCCACCCACCACTCAAGCCTTCCAATCTACAAAGCTGAGAATCTGTGAAGAGTCTAGTGAATCTAGGAATAGAACGCAGAGTTGTATAGCTGCCCAAAGCCATAGCTGAGTGGTTCATGCTGAGGAAATTAAACAGTAAGAAAACAGAGAGCCAAAACCAAGATTAATCAGGACAAACTAAAATAGCATCTGATGCTTTCCAGAAGGGCATACACTCGAGTGGCAAAATAATCTAGGTGGTAGATTAATTTAGTTTTACACTACTGGGGAAAGGTGATTTCTCCAGACAGTTCCTAAAGCTAGGGATGTGTCAAATAAAAAAAACATTTCCCTTTCGATTCTGTATACTGGTTTCTGAATTATTGTAGATATACATTTGTGAACGAGGTGCATGTGAAGATGTGTGCATTCTGGTTTCTGATCACCATATGTAAGGACATCTTGGAAAGTAAACAGCCCAACACCTGTTAAAGCGGAGTGTAGCTGTAAAGTGGTCCCATGCCATGCTTCTGCCGCTTCTGAATTTTAGCCCATAGCACACTGGGTTGAAGGAAAAATGTAGACTCAAAGCAAGACAATGTTCTTTGTTAAAAATGAGTGAACAGACCTCATTTGGAGGGTAAGCTCATGATCCTACTTGGTATGTTTTTAATCAAAAAAGATAATTTAGTCATTGCCGATGATAGGGTGATACAGTGACTCCAGCCCCCCCTCCCCCATCATCATCTCTCCTAATGAAGTGCTCACTACCTACCTCTTTTCTCCAGTTCAAAGGTTGTGCTCATTCAGAGACAGGGAACAGTCTGCCCGAAATACAAAATTAAAATTCAGCAAATTCCATAACAACGTGGCCTAAGGCAGTGCCGAACCTTTTAAAATCCTGACTCTGCAGAGCGCACGAGATAGACAGACGGGACAGACAGATAGACCCGAGGCTCAATTTGGAGAAGAAGTACCAGAGTTCCTTGCACCTCTGGTTAACAGGGTTACACAACGCAGATCTTTTAATTAGAAACCATTTGTATTGGACTCAATTGCTAAGACAAGTGTTCACATATTAATAATATGACTGTCTCACACTGATTTCTGTACCTTGGCAGCTGGAGATTGGTGCACATACCCACAGAGTTAATGCAGTGCTTTGTAGCCCCACTCGAGACTCGATCATGAGCTGCTTGAATCAGCCTGGTGACCAACACTGGGGGTCTCGCCCAGATCTGGGACCGGCGTGTGGTCGGTCATCTAGGAGCACAGCCAACTCATGTTCTGTATTGTGATGTGCACTTCTTCCAAGTTGTAAAAAACTCTTGTTTCCATAAACCCCAAGAAAGAACTTCTTGTGGTCCATCTAAAATGCTAAGCCACAGGTCTTTTAAAACAGAATATGTATCTGAACAAAAGGAAGATTCACCGGTAGCAACGTCAAGCTCATTACGTCTGGGAAAGTTTCAGGTTTTTATCAACACTGGTTTTCAATTGAGTGCTCTCTCTTTCCCGTTCTCAATCTTTCTCTGTGTGTTGAAGTTGAGATAAAAGTGTTGAAGGATCAAAAGCTGACTTTTGCCCTTAAAGATCATGGGGCATGAAACCATTACTCAAAGCACCAGTGTTCCCTTTCATCGCACATGTGACCTAAGTTAAATATTCCACAGCAATCAAAAGGCTGGTTCAAAGAGAACCATCATGGACATGCTGTACCCAGAGTCACTCCCATGGAAGGCGTAAGTGAGCATTGTACCAATGGCATCATATCTCAGTGAAGGCGGCAGCGCTTACTAGAAACACATAAAGAAACACAAAGAGAAGGTCTTTGTTTAGACAGTGTAGACAGATGAATGTAAGTCCAGGCTGTGGGAAGTGAGACATGAGTGAGGAATAAAAATATTGTACTTGGAAAGAGGTGCGAGAATGGAAATACTACAGCTAGCAAAAGACGTGTGATGGGGAACAGAACTACTGGAGCTTGGAAAAGATGTGCAAGAGAGAAAAGGAGCTACTAGAGCTGGGAAGAGTTGTATGGGTGGGATATATAATCAGTGGAGCTGGGTGAGGAATGGAACTACTAGAGCTGGGAAGAGTTGTATGGGTTGGATATATAATTAGTGGAGCTGGGTGAGGAATGGAACTACTAGAGCTGGGGAGAGTGACATAACTAGTGGAGCTGGACGAGGAATGGAACTACTAGAGCTAGGGAGAGTTGTGATGATGGCATATATAACTAGTGGAGTAAGGTGAGGAATGGATTTACTAGAACTGGGGAGATTTGCGAGGATGGGATATATAACTAGTGGAGCAGGGTACGGAATGGAACTACTAACACTGGGGAGAGTTGCGAGGATGGGATGTATAAGTAGTGGAGATGGGTGACAAATGGAACTACTAGATCTGGGGAGAGTTACAAGGCTGGGATATATAATTAGAAGAGCTGCGTGAGGAATGGACTACTAGAACTGGTGAGAGTTGTATGGGAGGGATAAATACCTAGTGGAGCTAGGTGAGGAATTTAACTACTAGAGCTGGTGCGTAACCTGCATTTTTTCATGCAGTTTTTTTTCTCATTTTTTTTAAATGCATTTCATTTGCAATCTATTAGCAACAAGTGCCACTTGCAGGCGGATTCAGAGGAAAACTAAGGAGGAAAGGATAATGTAAAGTGAAAAGTGAGAAGGCAGATAATAATTAAAGGAAGAAAGGAAGTGAACTTTTTAAATGTATTGACCTCCAAAGCAGTCGCTTTGCTACTCTGTGGGATTAAAAAAGAATAACTCCAACTTGTAGCTCTATAGCAAGTTCTGAATATGACTGAACAAGCCTACCAAGGTGTATGTCAAGACGTAACGTATCTCAACAGTACATCAAAATAGCATACTGCTGTCAAGAAAGGGTTTTCTCAAATGAGATTCCAAATGCTACGTCAGGCACTAAATTGACATGATGGCATCCCAAAGAAATAACTTCCTATTCTGGCTGTCTACACATCCCAAAAATAAACTTTCCTCTTGCAGCTGCCAGGTTACATATCTGGCTCAACAGACTACTGTATATGCGGTCATCTCAACCTCGAATTTGCTCAGCTACTTGATCCTCGCTGACAGCATGCTGGTACATACCCCTCCCTACGTTATTATTAATGATCACTGGCAAACCAAGCTTATCTGTAGGAGCTCCATGGTTAACCATGGATGGCCTGGTTTGACGGGGCCTTATCCTGGTCAGAAAGACAGTCAATATCCATCCTAACAGAGCCATTCTGTTACCTGGCAAAAGATGCAGCAAGGGCATCCCCACTGCATCCTTCTTCCATTTTTGTTCAGGGCAGAAACACCATGTGTTAGTCGAGGGCACAAAAGCGCAACATGGCAGGAGAACATGATGCTTAGGGTGGCAAATTAAGTGAGACTGAAAGTGGGTTCTGCTCAAGATCTCACCTACACAATATGTTTTGTGCTACAATTTGCTTGCAAAAACATTTATAAATTAAACTTTTTCTTCTGAGATGAAAGCCTGAAATTCCCAAAAATTCACAAACTGCAAATGTTGACAACTTCACAGGGGCGTTGGTATCTTCGCCAACCTAGCATGAGGAAGCAGGAATGACATGGTGAACCCATATCTATGGCACACACACACACACACACACTATCTCTTGTATCAAAGAAAACTACGTTTCCTAATGCAGGACTTAAGGCAAGAAAGTAGCCAGGACTTGTGGCAAGAACTGTGGCCTTTGCATTTTTAACCTACTTCCTCCGTGCTCTAGTTCCCTTCCTGTACGCATGCATGCATGACAAACAGGAAATGGGGGAAGACTGCTGCACGGAAAGACATGGCTGATAAGGGCCATCCTTGCAACTGGAGCCCAGCAGACACCGTCCACGAGGAAGAGGAGATGTGGTTTAAATGACTCTGACACAGAATACCCGAGGGGTAAACTTTGACCTCTGTGCTAAGGCCGGCTTTAGAGCTCGATCTGAATTGTGATATCTTCGCCACAGTCACTTAATTTCAAATTGTAGAGGTGTGTGATGCAAGTATGTAAAAACAAACTGAATAGTGAGCGCTGACCAGCAGTTACCTTATTTTATAAATACATATATGTGTGTGTATAGATCTCTCTTTCGCTCTACATATGTACATGTATATATGCAAAAACACATTTATATTGATGTAGAGAGCAGGGAGAGAGTGAGAGAGAGAGAAATACAGAAGCATAGAGACTTAGATACAGAGCTAGAGACAGAACAATAGAAAGATAGACAGACAGGTGGGTAGACAGACAGACATGGACATACACACACATATAGTGTAACTCTGAAGTGAGGGACATCAATCTAGGTACTCCCTAACTTGCAACTGGCAGACTTTTCAGCTTTCTAGATCACCACGTAACTGCAGACAACAGCAGACCGGATGCCATGTCAGCGTTGTGTTGTTACAACAATCTGGACCAGCCTTTCACCCAGTATCTGGTCTAAATCCATCGATTTAAGATTCTGTAGTCTGAAAACTCACATCTATAAGTAACTAACCTTTCTACTGGTTACCTCAGAGCCTGGTTCTCTGGCCTTTACAGGCAACAAGAATCCCTAAGGTGCATGTATGTGATTTGTAATGGTTCTAACCTCACCGTCTCCAGCCCTGCATGTTCAAGACACTCAACACAAGCACTGAAACTAGAAAAAAATATGTAAAATGTGCAGACCTCACAGGAGAATACAACTTAACAATTAGTCTCAATGTTACACAAAAATAACTTGTGGCCGGGTCAAACGTCCTGCACCCTGTATTGGGGCATGAGAAGGTCTGCCGAGCAATAGCCGAGAAGGGTTCTCCTGCGTTCTGCTGCAAATAGCGTTGGCGATGCCCTCTACCTCTTCCCACCAAGATGGTACTCTACGCAGCGAAATTCTGGAAAACCTACCTTGGCTTTCGTTGGCTCTCCCTCCTCCTCAACGCTGGCGAATGGTTCCACGTCCTGGGCATGACACGGTTAGGATCTTGTCCATAACTGGCGAGTCAACACTGCTTCGATCTGGAATTGAAAGATCCAAGTATTCAGAGACTTTCTAGAATGTATTTTCGTAGCAGTGATCACATCCCCCAACCCCATTTTTCTTTTTTCTCTACCCATCTCTGCATGGGGACTTCTCAGACAAACAGAGAAGCAGCCCTCAAAGCTCCAGACAGTCCGCTCCCAACTTCACAAAGTTCCCAGTTGCCAAATCCTGAACAGTTTTTGCTAATCAGGGATGCCATATTCTTAGCAGGGTGCACTTGTTGGTCAGCCGAGGTGAAAATATAGCAAGGTGTCTGCTTTCAGGCTTGTTTTCTGCATTTCCACCGCCTGCTGAAGGTATTTCAAGTACAGAGCAGGGCACCCTATTCCTCGGCTAGTTTCCAAGCCAAAGGCGTGTATTTTTATCTCTCAAACTTAGCGCACAGGGGTAAATACAGCGCAGTGGCTACAACTGTCCATCACTAGAGGTTTCACCAATCCCAAGGTCCAGGGCTGGTGGTGAGTCTCAAGGGATGTCAGTGCCCCCCAAAGCATGGCTTAACCCAGTGGCTCGAGGTGTCCATCACCAGGGGTTGTCGATCGCCCCTGGCACGTGAGACCCGGACATTGCCAGGCGCATAGCAGCCCCATTCCAGCGCCCGGCGCGCCGCCATGTTCTATTCTAGCCGCAGAGCCAGACGGGCACATTTCAGCGGCGGTCTTCGCATACTAGCCTGGAACGGAGCAAAAATAAAAGGCGACAGATGCTGCGAGGGCACGCAGGCGAAGATGCAGCCGCCTGCGTCTTATTATGAAAAATATGGCGTGCTCCGTCAGGAACGCGCAGCAGCTGGTGCCAATTAAAGTAGCTGCTCGGGACGATTTCTGAACGAAGACACGCATTTCTGTTCTTGTGCCCGGCTTGCGAGCAGCAGTGGGGCAGGAAAAAAGCGGCGAGTGCAGGGGTTAATGTCACATTCCTGGCGCATGACTAGATGGGCCCGAGTCTAGGCAGCGATGACCTGCCCCCTCGCCTCTTATCCCGAAGAAGAGAAACGACGCAGTGGCAGGTAAAAGCGAAGAAAGAACAGCGTGGTTAAAAGGAGGAGCGTGGAGCACGAAAAGATCTCGCTCTTCACACATGCCCCTACATGAAACTTGTGGTCACAGGGGGCTGCTTTCATGGCAGAATGGGGTACCATGGGCCAAGCCATGTACGAATACCTGCCTTAGCCTCCCCCTACACTGCCTTCAAACTCCTACCAGGGCCTAAGCTGGTCTTCCAGTCCGGCCCTGGCTAGGGTGGGAGAAGCATGGAACTAGGAAAGTAGGTGCAAGACTGGACTGGGCTAGGGGGCCTGACAGGGTGTGGAATGGAACTACTGGAGCGCAGAAAAAAGGTGTCAATGTGGGGACTGAAATTACTGGAGCCGTGAGGAGACACAAGTGGGCAATAGAACTACTGGATCTGGGAGAAAATGTGCCTAAAGCGGGGAAGGCAAAAGAGTTCGTTCAGACGCAGACTGAGGAATGGAGGTCCAGGAGCTTCTTTAAGATTTGCAAGAGAGTGGAATAAAATCACTGGAATTGGGAAAGAAGATGCAAGGGTGGAGATTAGAAATACTAGAGCTGGGAAAAGAGATGGGGCGAAGGAAAGAGCTACTGGAGCTCAGAAGAGTGCGCAAAAGGCAGGAATGGAACTGCCGGGCCTCGGGAGGGAATTACAAGAGTGGAATATAGAACTAGGGGAGCTGGTTGAGGGCAGGAAATGGAACTACTGAAACAGTGAATGAGGTGCTAAAAGCAGGGAATGGAATAATCGGATCTGGTGAAAAGATTAGGGAAATTGAGCTACTAGAGTTGGGAAGGGATACAATAGCGGGTAATTGAACTATGGGAGTTGTGAAGAGATATGGACGCAGAATGGAGCTGCTAAAGCCCTGAGACCGGTTGTGAGGATGTGGAATACAACTACTGAATTTTGGCAAAGAGGTGCTTAAAATGGGGAATGTAACAAACTGACAAGAGGTGTAAGCGCGAGGAATGTAAGTCCAGGCTGTGGGAAGTGAGACATGAGTGAGGAATAAAAATACTGTACTTGGAAAGAGGTGCGAGAATGGAAATACTACAGCTAGCAAAAGACGTGTGATGGGGAACAGAACTACTGGAGCTTGGAAAAGATGTGCAAGAGAGAAAAGGAACTACTGGAGCTGGGAAGAGTTGTATGGGTGGGATATATAATTAGTGGAGCTTGGGGAGGAATGGAACTACTAGAGCTGGGAAGAGTTGTATGGGTGGGATATATAATTAGTGGAGCTGGGTGAGGAATGGAACTACTAGAGCTGGGGAGAGTGACATAACTAGTGGAACAGGACGAGGAATGGAACTACTAGAGCTGGGGAGAGTTGTGAGGATGGCATATATAACTAGTGGAGCAAGGTGAGGAATGGAATTACTAGAGCTGGGGAGAGTTGTATGGGTGGGATATATAATTAGTGGAGCTGGGCGAGGAATGGAACTACTAGAGCTGGGGAGAGTGACATAACTAGTGGAACTGGACGAGGAATGGATTTACTAGAACTGGGGAGATTTGCGAGGATGGGATATATAACTAGTGGAGCAGGGTACGGAATGGAACTACTAACACTGGGGAGAGTTGCGAGGATGGGATGTATAACTAGTGGAGATGGGTGACAAATGGAACTACTAGAGCTGGGGAGAGTTACAAGGCTGGGATATATAATTAGAAGAGCTCCGTGATGAATGGACTACTAGAGCTGGGGAGAGTTGTATGGGAGGGATAAATACCTAGTGGAGCTAGGTGAGGAATTTAACTACTAGAGCTGGTAAGAGTTGCGAGGATGGGATATATAACTAGTGGAGCTGGGTGAGGAATGGAACTACTAACGCTGGGGAGAGTTTTAAGGGTGGGATATATAACTAGAGGAGCTGGGTGAGGAATGGAACTACTACAGCTGGGGAAAGTTGTATGGGAGCGATATATAACTAGGGGAGAGGGTGAGGAATGGAATGGAACTACCAGAGCTGGAGAGAGTTGCAAAGCTGCGATATATAACTAGTGGAGCTGGGTACGGGTGAGAAATGGAACTACTAGACCTGGGAAGAGTTACAAGGATGGAATATATACCTAGTGGAGCTGGGTGAGGAATGGAACTACTATAGCTGGGGAGAGTTGCAAAAGAGATATATAACTAGTGGAGCTGGGTGAGGGTGAGAAATGTAACTACTAGAGCTGGGGAGGGTTACAAGGATGGAATATATACCTAGTGGAGCTGGGTGAGGAATGGAACTACTATAGCTGGGGAGAGTTGCAAGAGAGATATAAATAGTGGAGCTGGGTGAGGGTGAGAAATGGAACTACTAGTGCTAGGGAGAGTTACAAGGATGGAGTATATATCTAGTGAAGCTGGGTGAGAAATGGAACTACTAGAGCTGGTGAGAGTTGCAAGAGAGACAGAGAGATAACTAGTGGAGCTGGGTGAGGAATGGAACTACTAGAGCTGGAGAGAGTTGAAAGGCTGGGATATGTAAATAGTGGAGCTGGGTGAGGGTGAGGAATGGAACTACTAGACCTGGGGAGAGTTGCAAGGCTGGGATATATAACTAGTGGAGCTGGGTGAGGGATGGAACTACTAGAGCTACGGAGAGTTGCCACCGTCAGATGTATACCTAATGAGGCTTGATGGGGAATGGAACTACTGAAGCTGGGAACTGAGACGCGAGAATGAGGAATACAATTGCTGGACTGGAAAAAGGTGTGAGGGTGGGGAATGCAACTCCTGGAGCTTAAAAAAATGTGTTGGGTGGAAAAGGAGCTACAATAAAGAAGGTGAGAGGAGGAAACCTCTACGATGGAAGCTAGGACAAACAGTGAGAGGTGAGGACTTCTACTGAAGCCAAGTACAAGAACATGGATGTCATTAAGGGGTCGCTGCTTCGACCCCGAGCATGCCCCTTGTGACACTGCCTTTGCGACCCCAAGCATCAACAGTGGCAGGAACAGAAGCAGCTGGTCCATATGGACGTCAGTGGGAGCTTCACTAACCTCGCTTTTTGTCAATTTTGTATTCTGCTTATCGTGAATACTTTTACTTTATTCGCCATTAGTTTAATTAAAGTTGGTGTATCAATAGCTGAAATATGACTTTCCCTGGCAGTGGAGGAAAGTAAAAAAAATGTGTTTAAATGTATGTTGTATTCGCGCTTGCAGTTTTTAGTGGGTTATGTAAGAGAGAGTGTATATGTGTGTGCATGTGTAGGCAGAGTATGTGTGAATGAGTGTGGTTGCATAAGCATATGTATGTGTGAGTAAAAGTGAAGGTCAAGTGGCATCTGCTTTAGGGGAGGCCTTGGAAACCTCCACTCCTCTGTTTTCAGGGAATCCTTGGAGAGACCCTGGTTTAATGAGCTACTGAGAATGATTAAAAGCGCATGCAAACGCCAAGAAAGGAAATGGCGTAAAAACTTACATTCTGACGATAAACTGGAGTACAAACTGACTTTGAAGTCCCATTATACAAAAGTTCACGATGGCAAAAAAACCTATCTGAAAGAAAAAATAAAGCTGATCAGCAATAAAGGCAAGTAGATCATTAAAATCGTGAACGCTTTCTCCGCCCGTCATCTGTTGCTACGATTTTACCTCTTTCTCCCAAATGGACTAATCAACTAGCGATTTTCTTTCACGAATAAATAAGTGACTATTCAGGATTCCTTCTCTAGGGGGTCTCCTGAGGACCATGAACCTGCAGACCATGTAGCCCTTGCGGTGGAAGCCCCCGTCAAGAGGAAGTCCCCTGCTACAACCTGAAGTATCCCTTAATATCCTCAAGAGTCTGAAGTCAGGGTCCCCAGTTGACCCTTGCCCAGCAAAACTTCTGGCCGCGGTGGCCACAACATTAAATCCTGTGGCAAATAAGGTACTTATTTCTTCTCTAACTGCCGGCCAATTGCCTGCTATTTGGAAACATGCTAAAATTCTTCCGCTGCTAAATAAGCCCTCTGCTGACCCCACAGTGTCAGCAAACTACACACCCATCTCACTGCTGCCGTTTTTCTCCAAGGTTTTGGAGAAATATGGTAATACAGTAAGCTCAGACTATGCCGAAAATAATAATCTCTTGCACTTTAGCCAGTCGGGTTTCAGACCCAACTATAGTAGAGGCCGCCCTGCTAGAGGTCTCGGGGCATATTAAGGAGAAACTGGATCAGGGGGGTAAAGCCATTCTGATTTTATTAGACCCGTCAGCAGCCTTTGATACCGTTCCTCACGTTAGACTCCTGGACAGGCTACAGGATTGTGGAATAGGCAGCCCCCTCTGAAATGGTTTTCCTCCTTCCTAGAGGACAGAAGCCAGGAAGTCTGGACTCCTCCATCCCCAGTCTGAAAGTTGGAGTTCCTCAGGGCTCTATACCGAGCCCTACTCTCTTCAACTTATATATGTACCTCTTGCCACCACTGGCAGAGGCGTGTGGTGCAAAAAATATTTCTTAAGCTGACGACATGCAGCTCCTTTTCACCTGCGGCAAGGGGGTGGACTTTGAGGGGGGAGAAGATCAGTACTTGCCTCTCAAAGGTGCTTTCGTGGCTGAGGAGGAACCAGTTAAAATGTAACCCAGAGAAATCTGAAGTCATCTTTTTTGGTTCCCCGCCCTCTGAGGAGTGGAAACACTGGTGGCCTGCGGATATGTCGCCTCCTTTCCTTGCGCAAAACTCTGTTAAAAATCTGTCCATATATTCATGTCCTGTCCCAAGATACACAAATTCTGGTTGGATGTGGGTAAGACCATCTCTAAGGTCCTGGGGGCGGATATCGAGGTAAGCCCAATTCTTATCTTTTTTGGTGTGCTGTCTATGACGGGTGGGATACGACTTCAGTGTGGGCCTCAACACAAACTGGTGTTTTACCTGATGTTTCTGGCAAAGCGGGAGATCTGCCTGTTGTGGCGACAGGAAACCTCTCCCAGTTGGAATGCTTGGTGGAATTCTGTTAAGTATTATTGAGCCATAGACCAGAGGGTTAATGCTTCTAGGGACAGTGCTGATACAGGTTTATTCTGGAATTGGCTGGATGACCCCCCCTGAGTAGGTTGTAGATTCTGGATTCCCATATGTTAGATCTGGATCCAGGATATCGTACAATGATTAATACCTCAGGGTCAGCTTAACCTAAGTATAAACTGGCATTCCCCGTTTAGAACATATCAGTTAAGACTAAGCATCTACCAAAAGATATTTGCACCCGTGGTGGGACAGGTCGAGAGCCGGCAGTAGCTACGGAGGTCATTTGAGGAAAAATAAAATAAAAATCTGTGCATCATGATGGACGGTACTCTCTCGATGAGATCTCCAGTCTAGTGGGTAGCAGGCACTTGTTTTGGGCTTCTGCAGATGCTGAGGAAAATTCTCCTCCTTCTATCACTTGAGCACCGGAAGACTGTAGTCCAGGCATTTGTTACCTCCAGACTGGACTATTTGTCAATGTCCTGTACCTGGGCCTCCCTGAGTATCTGCTCAACCGTTTACAGGTGGTCCAAAATGCAGCCACCATAGAGGTTCTCTTGCTTAAGCCCAGGATTCATATTTCCCAGCACCTCGAGGCATTACACTGGCTCCCAGAAAAAAAGAGGATCCGTTTTAAAGCTCAGAAGCTTTTTTTCAAGGCCCTTCACGGAAGCGTTGCAGGGTATCTCAGCAGTAGAGTTACGCATTATGTGCGGCCTAGAACCTTGATGTCTTCCACTTTGTGCCTGGCATCCGTCCCGAGGATACGCCGCGCCCTATCAGGCGGTCGTTCTTTTAGGTTCCAGGGAGCCCAAGCCTGGAACCTTCTCCCACTAACACTCAGAACTGTGACCGACCTAGCTGTTTTTTAGGAAAATGCTTAAAACCTGGCTATTTCGCAACTAAGCTAGCTCTCCTCTTTTCTAGCTGCAGTTTAAATCCTGGTCTCCCGCCATCAGGGGTTGCGGCTGGTTTGATCAAGTCATTTTAGCGTTGGGACACTTGTTGAGTAGCTTTGCGCTCTATAAATGTTTAAATTCATGTGTAGTCACTTCTGCAACTCCTGCATTTTGGTGAATTGGGGTCCATGTATGCTAGGCTCGTGTGCTGGAAAAACCGGTGCTAAAAGTAATGAATTACACATCTAAGAAAACTGGAAGACTGTGTAGGGTTTAGGGGTTGGGTCGGAGATATGAGGTGGATGGGAGGGAATAGAGAGACATCCATCACTGCTGTGATTGTTTTGATCCAATGGACGTCCAAGCGCGAAGAGACAAGATTGCGTTGGGCCAATAATTCACCAACCCAAAGCACGTGACACCCCCTTTAACAACGTTTTTCGTGACTGGAAAGGCCAGAAGGCAGGGATAAATCCCACACATGAGAACCTCCAGCAGGAGAGAGACTCGCTTTAAATTATTTCTTTGGTAAAGAGAACGTGTCCGTTCTCTCAACACTGAATGGAAACACTGCCTGTTGCTGCTAAAATTAGGAAGTTATGGGATATGCAGCGGTCCGCCCAAGATCAACCCTCATGGGGGTACAGGAAGCAGACGCGGGCTCCCGTCTCCTTGCACTTTGCACGAGCCCAGTGATTACCAAAGGCTAGGGGGAGTACAGAGGCGCCCCTGGTTATTACTGCGCCTAATGACCGCGGCCAGAGGCTCGGTTTCCTCTCAGCCTTGCTAATGACCCAAGTGGCTCGTGAAAGCCGCCCTGGCTCAGCCTGCATTAAGGCGGATAATGCCATGGTAAAGCTTTCATTGTGCATCGGAATGTGGCGCCCTGCCCGGTCGGTTGAGGCCACTTTATCTGCACCAGATTAGAAGGCCCTTTGTTCGGATGCGCCGCTGCTGCTGGGGAGCACAGCGGAGCTCACGCAGCCTGGGGACGAGGAGCAGGCCGGCGGGCCCGGCTCACAGGGAGCGGCCCGAGTGTGGCACCAGCCGTCTGCATGGACACCGAGGGGCCACAGCTTCATCACTGCAGACTCATGGTGGCCCTTGGAGCCCTTCCGTAAACTGGGGGAGCCACACTCTGACAAACGTAGGAACTCGTTCATAAACCCCCAGCGAGGCTCCACTCAAATTCATAAGTTCATGCAAAATGTCCAGGCGGAGTTCCACTCTTGATAATGTAGAAAACGTCTACATAAACTCACCAGTTCCACTGCAGCTCATCTCGAGAGCTCCTGTATAAATTCAAGGCCGAGTTCCACTTTTACTTATCAAGGGAACTTCTGCACAAGTATAGCTTCAGTATTGCTGCTCATTTAGGGAACTTGAACGTGCATGCATAGTTGTAGTTCCCCTCTTGCTTATCTAGGGAACCAGTCCATAAACTCATTAAGAAAACTCCACTCTTGTTTAACTAGGGAACTCCTACCTAATTGCACAGGTAAAGCTCCACTCTAGTTATCTGGAGAACTCGAAGGTGGCGGTCCGCTATAGCCACAGAGGAAACACATCCATAAACTCACAGATCGAGGTGTCCCAGTACATAAACCCACAATGACCACTCCACTCCAGCTCACCTATGAGCTTACAGGTGAAGCTCACACTATTTCCATTAACTCAAGTATGGAACTCTTTCCAACTTACTTTTCACACATTAGTTCGGTTAGAGAACAGTCCATTAACTCACAGGTAGCAGGCCCCCACTCAAGGAACTCGTGCATACATTCTAAAGGTGCAAATCATCTCTAGATTATCTAGGGAACTCATACCTGAAGCTTCAACTCTAGCTCACCTAATAACTCATGCATAACATAGCAGGTGGCGTTCTGCTGTAGCCACAGAGGAAACAGGTCCATAATTTCACAGGTGAAGCTGCTCTGTAGTTCATCTAAGGAACTCCTTCACATTAAGTTCCACTCTAGCTCATCTTTCCAAACCGACCATAAATTTACAGGTAAAAGTGCCCTCTACCTACCTCATCCACTGCCCTCAGGCATAAGCTCGTGGGTTAAGTACAGCTCAAGTCACCTAGTGAAATCGCCCACACACACTCATGGGTGAGGAGCTCAACTCTAGCCCACATCGCAAACTCTGCCTCAAAGTCATAGGAGGAGAGGCACTTCTGCTCATCCACGGAAGCTCTCAAACTCTGAGACTGAAGCCTCCAATGTATCTCCTCTTCAAGCTCGTAGGTTGCGATCCACTTCGAGACCTACTGAATGCACCTCCAACACATTTGTTTGAGGAGATTTCATCTCATTGCTCTGACTGGAACCATGTTCTCAATTTGTTATCAACACTGGCCACCCAGCAGCCCCTCATGCAACATCAACACTGGCCACCCAGCAGCCCCTCATGCAACATCAACACTGGCCACCCAGCAGCCCCTCATGCAACATCAACACTGGCCACCCAGCAGCCCCTCATGCAACATCAACACTGGCCACCCAGCAGCCCCTCATGCAACATCAACACTGGCCACCCAGCAGCCCCTCATGCAACATCAACACTGGCCACCCAGCAGCCCCTCATGCAACATCAACACTGGCCACCCAGCAGTCCCGCACAGGACATAAAGATGCAGGTACCGAGCATCCCCGCACGCGACAGGTACCCCAGCACCACACGTGACATGACGTCAACACTGGCCACCCAGCAGCCCCACACGCAATGTCAACATGCAGGTAACCAGCAGCACTGTATGCAACATCAACATGCAGATACCCAGCAGCAGCGCATGCAACAACACTGGCCACCCAGCAGCCCCACACACGATGTCAACATGCAGGTAACCAGCAGCAATGTATGCAACGTCAACATGCAGGTACCCAGCAGCACTGTATGCAACGTCAAGACTGGCCACCCAGCAGCCCCACACGCGATGTCAACATGCAGGTAACCAGCAGCACTGTATGCAACGTCAACATGCAGGTAACCAGCAGCCTAGCACACCTTCACCATGAGGGTACCACACTTTTTAAACAGCTGACAAGCATGTAGGTCTCTGGCTCGAATCTCATCTGGGCTGACTCAACCCTTCAAGGAGACTGCTGATTTGGGTAACGTTAAAACCATTCAACATCGCCAAGTCACAAGATGGTGTCAGTAAGCACTATATTAAAGTCAAGTTATTTCTATTACAGTAAAGCAGTAGGCAGGTGTGCGCTCGAGTTTAGGAAATGAAACCCCACACCATGGCTGCTAGTGCCCTGTCAGATGAGAAGCACTGCACCAAGGCCCGTGAAAACACGGATTTCCATCTGCTTACAGCTCTAAGCTCTTCTCCAGCTGTGTCTCACTATGACAGCATCCATACAAGCGTTTCCTTTCTGTACAACTCTTCCGCTGGCTTTTACAGAGAGGAAACGTCCCTCTTCCCTCCTCTGGGGAGGAAGCAGCTTCCCCGGGTTGGGCCCAGCAAGTACTGCGCCAGGTCACACTCCCATACTCCCAGCTTCTGCCTCATTGGGCCTGCGAGCTTAGCCGGACTGAAGGGGGGGGGGGCGGGGGGAGGGGGGTTAGAGGGTGCCAATGAACCCCAACAAACAGGCGCAGGGAAAATGGCCGCCTCGTTCTCTGGGGTTCTTTTTGGGCCGGATACAGCCCCACCACACACATCTCACGTGCTCCAGTGAAACAGAGGGCGCTACAGAAATGAGACGGAAAGTGGGTGGAAGCAGCAGTCTTAAGAAGTAAAACGTAGAAAGCTTGACAGCCGCTCGACAATGAATTTGTGTACTAATTTTAGCTGCTTCTGCGGTCAAAGTAAGATGAAGAAAATGTGTGTGGAGAGCACAACATAAGCAGTCTGTTTCACATCTCCACTCGCTTGAAAGGGCTAAGCACTATGTACCATTCACCGGACCCAATACATCTATCTAGATATCTATCGATCAAAGAAAAACAAAGGTTAAAGTGACATTCTAGTTAAGTGAAAATGTCAGTTTAAAAATAACATTTTAAACAAAAAAACGCAGAAATTCACTATTTAGAGTTAACCGAAGTAACTATACCTTGCGCCCTGCCCTCCCCATGCAGTGTTGTCATAAATTATGTAATTTCAGACGTCACCAGTGATTTTAAATGATACCATTTAACAGGTCATGAGTGATGTGATATGTGAGGTCATAAGCAGTAAATCGGGAGGGGGGCCCAGTTATAGCTTACTTTATGGCACGAGTTATAGTTACTTCAAATACCTATAACTGGTGAATGTAATTTTTTTTTTGTAAGTTTAAAATAGTATATTTTAACTGACGTTTTCACTTAACTGTAGTATCTGTTTAACCTAATTTTTTTTAATTGAATTTCTATGGTTTTGTAATGTCAAGTGAAAATATTACAATTCAGATTTACAACGCCACTTTAACCTTTGTTTTTTTCAGTGAATTTCTATGTTTGTTTTTTTTAACATAAACTAAGATGTCCATCGCCATGCGTGGCATGAGGTTGGGTGACAATCGCCTGCCTCGCACGGCATTTGGCCCTGAAACAGACCCCCTCACGCATTGCCTTCAACATGGTGATCAGCGCACATCCTCCTATAGCCAGGTCCTGTGCCAATACCGGGTGCCAGTGGGAGTCAGCATTTTTTTTTTTTTAGGGGGTGCCCCAGTGCCCATCCAGGTCACCCACATTTCACCAAAGTGTTGGGAGCTGCATGGGGGAGCCCCGAGGCCCTCCAAGGACCAAGCAGCTCTCCAGCCAGCGCCAATACCAGGTGCTGGCGGGAACCAGTTCACTTTGCTCCCGCCCAGGCTGGAGCAGCATTTTTATCTACTCCCGCTAAAGTTCTGTTCCCTGACCGGGAGACTGCATGCAGGGTATGCCTGCACTCTCCCAAGCAGGGAATAACAGTGTCCCAGGGAATGGGGTCCCCGGGGACAAGCAACTGTTCCGAAAGGGGGGCTCACAACCCCCTCGTACCGTAAGGTAACTATAACTCATACCCTCACTATGCACAGCTAATTACCTCACATATTACATCACTCATGACATGCTCTATTACACCATTGAAAACGTTACTACGACATTTTAAATCACACCATTAATGACAAGATTGTATATGGAAGGCGCACATTATAGTTACTTAATCTCCCCGTGCCTAACCAAAATGAATGTGTCCTCATGTAATGCGACTGGTGCTATGTAAAGCGCTCTGATACCTGAATCGGGTCAAGTTTGGGCTATATAAAACTCGGTAAAATAAAATAAAGTAAAAATAGGGCACAAGTTATAGTTACTAGAGATAACTATAACTGGTGAATTTCAGTGTTTTTTTTTTAGTTTAAAATGTTACGTCATCACTGAACTTTTCACCTTAGTGTAAGTCACTTTAACCTTTGTTTTTTGGGGGTAAAATAGGGTTACAATATTCACTGACCATTTCATGGTTTATGAGACCAGAATACCTCTATGGCAATATACTGCATTACAAGACAGTTCCCCTTTATGCATCTATGTATTTTTATGCCACCCGGTGAAAATTTAAGTGGCCAGGTAAAACAACAATTACACACTAGTCGCGGCCGACATTAATCAGGAGAGAGGGGAGTAAAAAAAAATGGGAAAAAAAGTACCTGTCTGCTAGACAGGTCCCGCGTTTTCTCTGCACCAGTCCTGCACAGTGCCTGCTCCTGCTCTCCTGCCAGGAACAGGAAGCAGGCAGCCTACCTTCCCTCCCCATAGCCAATCATAACTCTGCAATGGCAGCGTTGTGATTGGTGGGAACGCCGCCCAGCCAGGGGCTTATGGGGAGGCCACTTTCTCCATGTAGGCTGCCTTTCAGCCAGCATAGAGAAAGGGCAGAGTGTGAAGGACTGGTTTAGGCATCCCCAGAGGGTCAACCAAATCAGTCATGGGCGCTCAGGAGTGGGCACACCGCTCCTTCCCTGCCCTGCCCTGCTCCCAGCATTATTTACCACACTCTTCAGGAAATCCACTGAAAAGAATACACCTCTCAGATATTCTAGCCGGTACAGAGCAGGAATATCGTCGTAAAAATATCGACTAACATAAATATCGCTGCAAAAATATCTACAGGAAGAAATATCGATGACAAAAATATCGTCTGACCAGAACATCGACAGACAGGTAAGTAATATCGTTAACATTAATATAGTTGTAATAAATATCGTTTACAAAAACATAGTTTACAATAATATCGTTTTTTAAATAATTATAAGTAATGTAGTGTTTTTAATGATTATTTTTAGTCAAAGTAGTATTTTTAGTAGTATATTATTATTTAATAATGTATTTTCAGTTGAATTTAGTATTAATAGTTCCGTAGCGGGTTGTGGGTTTATAGGGGAGTAGGGTGGGAAGTAATTTAAATATAATGAAATAATACATTAATTAATGTTTTAAATGAATATAAATAGTGTAATAAATAATAGTTAATTAATTTCAATTAGTTAATTGAATAATAATTATGTAATTAATTATGTTAATTTTTTATAATTTTTAGGTGTGTGTACAGGATTTTTTTAGTGGAAATGTTTTTGGGTAAAGGGGTATTTTTAGGGTTCAGGGTCAGTTGTCAGTTTTTGGGTAAAGGGGTATTTTTAGGGTTCAGGGTCAGTTTTCAGTTTTTGGGTAAAGGGGTATTTTTAGGGTTCAGGGTCAGTTTTCAGTTTTTGGGTAAAGGGGTATTTTTAGGGTTCAGGGTCAGTTTTCAGTTTTTGGGTAAAGGGGTATTTTTTGGGTTCAGGGTCAGTTTTCAGTTTTTGGGTAAAAGGGTATTTTTTGGGTTCAGGGTCAGTTTTCAGTTTTTGGGTAAAGGGGTATTTTTAGGGTTCAGGGTCAGTTTTCAGTTTTTGGGTAAAGGGGTATTTTTAGGGTTCAGGGTCAGTTTTTAGTTTTTGGGTAAAGGGGTATTTTTTGGGTTCAGGGTCAGTTTTCAGTTTTTGGGTAAAAGGGTATTTTTAGGGTTCAGGGTCAGTTTTGGGTTTTTGGGTAAAGGGGTATTTTAATTATATATATGTATTATTGTTGTTATATAAAGTAATGTGTAAAATCAATTTATATGTCCACATTTATTAAGTTTATAATTAAAAAGTGTAGTAAATTTTTTTGAAATAGTTAAAAAATAAAAGTAAAATAATGTATTTTGTTAATAGTACTTATATTTATTTATTATTTAATGTAATTGTAATTATTTTTAAAAGTCGATATTTTTTACATCTATATTAATTACAACGATATTTTGGAGTCGATATTTATGTACTTACCTGTTTAAGTATAGGGTGTCGATATTTTTGTAAACGATATTTTTGCAACGATATTTATGTCAGCTATATTTTTGTTATCGATATTTTAACACCCTACCATTCTAGCCACCACCCTCGCAACCTCAGGGATAACCTACCATATGGTCAGTTCCTGAGGTTGCGACGTAATTGTACCAAGAAAACAGACTATTTCAAGGAATCTGACATTCTCATTAAAAGACTTATCGAACGAGGTTACCCCAGGAGTTTGGCCAAGAAAGCTCGCAAAAGGGCATGGTTTAGTAATAGAGAATCCCTACTAGAACCTAAGCAGAGATTTGATTCCAAAGAAAACAGACTCATATGTGTTACTACTTTCAACACACGTAGTACAGAAATAAAACAGACCATCAATGCACACTGGCACCTGGTAGCGGAAGAAATAGGTATAACTGAACCACCCATGCATGCCTTCCGTAAGGGTAGAAGTGTAAAAGACTTTGTAGTACACTCTATGCTCAATCAAAAAATGATTGAAAGCCAAAGACCATTATGGAACATTCCTCCCGTACATGGCCATTTTAAATGTGGCAGTTGTAAGGCTTGCACAAAGGTATCTGAAATAAAAACATGCACCTACAACAATTACACACACACAATGCAACACCATACCAACTGCAATACCATGGGAACCATCTACGCCATAATGTGCCCATGTGGCTTCTGGTATATTGGCCAAACCACCCAAAAAACCAAGACTCGTATCCTACAACATTGTAGTAAGATACAGTGCAAGGTACAAGGGGCCCCATTGGTGGACCATTTCCTAAAATTTAACCATCACCCGGAAAGTTTCAAATGGTGGATAATAGAAAAGGTCACAAAAAACCTCTGAGGTGGCAACTATGCCAAACTCTTGAGTACTCGTGAATGTCGCTGGATGCACGCCTTTGACACTGTCAATTGCGGTCTCAATGACCGTGAAGAAGTTCTGAGACAGATGGTGTCGATCCACAATGGCTGAACAGTCCATCTCATAATAATGCAGTCTATCTTATAATAATGTATCCCAATCAGCCACGCTCATTGCCTTATGACATGTAACAAATAACCTTCTCACGACAGTGTTGCATGACCCATTGCATAACATGGTATATTGTGAATAACTTTCCCTCAACATTGTTGTGTAATTCATTGTATGTCAATTTTGTATTAATTATTGTCTTGCATATTGTTATGTCAATGTACTGTGTGAACATTGAATTGCTGTGTTATTTACTGTGTAAACCGAAATCAATTACCATCCATTAATGTGATATTAATATTTGACCACAATTCATTGTGTAACCTTAACAGCAAATCCAAACAATTGTTTATAATGAATTTGATGTACAAATAATCCTTTGAATCACAGACTGGATATGCCCATGCACATAACCCGCTCGTAATACGCGTGATGCGTATACATTTCTGTGACCTTAAGGGGGCGTGGCTAGCGGCCGAGCATGGCGGCAGCGTGAATTGGGAGCTCCCCGAGGCATAACGGCCTTCTGACGAATCCGACACCTTGATCCGTCACAAAGCCTACCCGAAGCGGCGGCACCGACTCTGGAACCGAAACTGCACCTCTAGGTCCAATCCTGGTGAAAATCGGTGGTCGAGAACGGCACTTTCCATCGAGTGCGTAGAAAGGCCTATAGCGAGGGGAGATCCCCGACCTAGATTATCCGACCTCGCCGGAAGCGGTGTAACTCGCCTGGGCGTGGCGCAGTGTCGACACCCGGCCTCACCGGTCGGCTAGCACAAGACTTGGAGGGACTAACTCGACCAACGCCTGCACGCAACGGCCTGACCCGCGACCGCTCCGGACACTCAAGGAGGTGGGGAAAGAACCTGAGCGCACTTCCAGGAGGCGATCGACGGCTTGGAACCCGGACCAGCGCCATTCTGGAGGGGGACCCCGTCCGCCTAGAGCGCCAGTGACCAACATCGGGCACCCCCGGAACTCGGAACTCGGACCCGGACAGCGCCATTCTTGTCAGGGCGACCCTGACACACTCGCTTGCCTGCAGAACCCACACAACAGCGGACGCCTGGCATTCACCCCGGAACGGCTCGGCTCCACCGCCATCTTGGGGACTACGACCCAACACCATGGCGGGTAAAGGCACCAGGAGCTCGGCAACACAAGCAAAATTGGACAAGTTTGCCTACAGCCAACAAGGACACTCGCAAACAGGCGGCAGACACTCCGCAGGGACACCACCTGACGCGGAGGGAAACAAAAAAGTGACGCTGGAGGACATCATGAGAACTCTTGCGGAGGTTAAAACGACGGTGGGCTCCATCTCCTCTGAAGTCACCCTACTGAGAGCAGACTTTTCAAAAATCACCGAGAGGGTGGCGCAGGTGGAAGTGGTGACAAAATCACTTATCCAAGACACCTCGGACCTACAAGTGGCGATGGAGCGGGTGGAGAAATTACAAAACTTTTACGCGACAGGCTTGACGACCAGGAAGGACGTTCCCGCCGAAATAACGTTCGTATTCTTGGCCTGCCGGAATCAGAAGGGAAAGGGGCCATGGATCTCTACGTAGAGGACCTCATAAAGAACACTCTGCAACCTAAAGGTCTGTCCAACTTTTTTTCTGTCGAAAGAGCGCATCGTGTTCCGGGAGGGGCGCCCAAGCTGGGTGCAGCTTCTCGACCTGTGCTAGCTCGCCTATTTAACTTTAGGGACAGAGACGCCATCTTGCAGGCGGCAAGGGTCTCCCCGCCGATCAGGATCCAGAACTCTACTTTGGCCTTCTTTCCGGACTACACGGCGGAGGTAGCCAGGCGTAGGAAAACCTTCACGGAGGTCAAGAAAACACTGCGGGACAGGGGCTTGCAATATTCCATGTTATTCCCCGCCAAACTACGCGTTGTGGCCGAGGGAAAGACATGGTTCTTTGATACGCCCGAAGTGGCGCGAGAATGGCTCGACGGATGGAGGCAAGCGGGGCAGCGACAACGGCCGCACAAAGAACGAACACACCCACGCAACGATGGCCAAACGACTAACCAACAGGCTCGACCTTCGCAGCAATCAACGGCTTCTGGACTGGACTCTGATCTGGAAAGAGACCCCCTCGACTCCGGACAGCCGGCACCGATCTAGAGGTGAACTGTAACTGGGAACTGTTATGTGTAACACTGGACTTCTGGGCGGCTAAGCTGAGTAAGGTGGGCACTGGCCGATGCCTACGGGAGACTCACCGACCCCACAAGCAAGTAACATAGTTGGGAGGGGGGTAAAGCACTCTGCCAAGTTGGGGAAGCGGGCGGGGAATGGTCCGTGGAGCAGGGGAGCAGGGTGGGGGGAAGGGGGGATTGTTTCATTGTTAACATGGTTCCGTTTTGTCATCATGTCTACACTAAAGTACACCACACTTCTGCAGATCACACATTGCCGGTGCAATGGCGCAGGACACCACCTTTGGGCTGGGGACGACGTACGTCAGTCCGCTGCCCTACCTTTTCGACCCAATGACTAGAAGGGTACGATCAGGGCCCAATGAGGGGGCGACAGCGATTACTGAGGTGCCCCCATTCCAGGTCTTGACTTGGAACGTTCGGGGATTGGGGGATAAAATCAAGAGAGGTCTCGTTTTGCAGGTAGTTAAACGTCAGAAACCTGACCTGGTATTACTTCAAGAAACACACCTTGCAGGGACCTCGTGTAAAGCACTCAACAGACGGGGATATGTAATGGCGGCACACTCAGAGTTTACATCGGGCTCCAGGGGCACTGGGATACTCATGAAAAAAGCATCCTCCTTTATTGTGGGGGGACACAAAGTTGATGATCAGGGTCGCTTTGCAGCACTGCACGGGCAATGGGAGGGTCGGGCTCTAAACGTGGTCTCCGCTTACATCCCCCCGGCACTCCACTCAACAGCACTGCCGGCCCTGGGCGAATTTCTCCTGGACCTCCCGGAGGGGGACACGATTATTGGGGGGGATTTTAATGCCATAATGCACCCGTCGCTGGACTCCCTGCCTGTACGCACCCGCTCGGGTGCCACGAATGTACTTCCCGACTTTGCAGAAGCAATGGGCCTTACGGATGTCTGGCGGCACCTCCACCCAGCCACCTCACATTTCACATACTACTCTGCTGTTCATAAAAGCCTTTCGCGAATTGATTATTTCCTATTCCAGGGGCTGGGTTTGGGATTAGTTGACAAAATTGAAATCCTGCCAAGGGGAGTTTCTGACCATTCTCCAATCTCCCTATCACTTGCCACCAGGGGGAAGAAGGGCGCGAGAACCTACCCACTGTACCCCAACTACTTAAAAATCCCTACAGTACGAAAAAAGCTCAAACAGGCCACTGCTCGGTACTTTGTTGAAAACGAGGGAACCGTCTCCTCACCATCTATCCTCTGGGAGGCCTAAAAAACTGTTCTACGGGGGGAGGCAATAGCAGCCATTACAGGTCACAAACGAGATTCGAGACGGGAGCTCACCGAATTGGAACTCGCACTACACAACGCAAATATAGCCCACATGTCCGACCCCACACCGGAAAAGTCACACCTGCTGCAGCTCCGCCAACAACAATACCACGATCACCTCAAAACGACCGTCCGCGCACAACACGAGAACACACTACACAGGGTGTATGATGTGGGAGATAAAGCCGTGAAAATGCTGGCATGGCTAGACAAGAGAGGAGGCAGCAATAAGGGCATACAGATGCTCTACACGCACGATGGGGTCCTGCAGAAACACCCAGAACACATAGTGCAAACCTTAGCTAACCATTTTCAACGCATTTACACCCCGGACCGCAAAGTCACCACACAGACTGCACTGTACTCCCTGGAAAACATTGACATTCCTACACTCACACCTGAAACACAACAGGACCTGGAGGCTGACCTCTCGGAAGAGGACATTCAGACGGCAATCCAGTGCCTGCAGTCGGGTAAAGCGATGGGCCCTAATGGCCTACCGGTGGAATGGTACAAGGCGCTGGCGCCCACACTGAGTAAACCGCTGCTGCACATGTATAACGAAAGCCTTGAGAAGGCGATCCTGCCACTCGACCAGCGCACTGCCACGATTGTGGCGATCCCCAAACCGGGTAAGCCACCGACTGCCTGCACCTCCTACCGTCCCATTTCCCTTCTCAATGTGGAGGCTAAAATCCTTGCCAAGATCATAGCCAGCCGACTGACGCACCACCTTCACTCGTTGATCCATCCTGACCAATCAGGCTTTATGCCACACCGGAGCACGGCTCTGAACTTGAGGCGAGTTCATGGGGTACTGGCGCGCACACACACCTTCTCACTGAGCCTACAGCAATCCTCTCCCTTGACGCCACTATGGCTTTTGACTTAGTGGAATGGGAGTACCTGTTCGCGGTGCTCACCAGAATGGGCTTCGGGCCTAAATTTCAGGCGTGGATACGCCTGTTATACACACAGCCGGTCGCCCAGGTGGTGGCCAATGGACACATCTCGGCACCCTTCCCACTGAAGAGAGGGACGAGACAGGGATGCCCTTTATCCCCGTTGCTCTTTGCTCTGGTACTAGAGCCCTTGGCAATTCTACTCAGAAGGACACCACTGTTTCGGGGGATCACATGGACGGAGGGGTGGGAAGACAAGGTCTCCCTTTATGCAGACGACATGCTTATTTATATGGTAGACCCCGAGGCTGGCATCCCAGCACTGTTGCAGCTTTGTGACACACACGGGGCGGCATCGGGCTACACGCTCAACTGGACCAAATCCGTGGTATATGTACTCCGAGGCCCGGCGCCATTACTGAGAGAAACCTGCCCCTTGACCCTAACGACGTCCTCCTTTAAATACCTGGGTATCCACATTACGAGGGACGCCACCGACTTCTATAATGCTAACTTGAAACCCCCTCTAGAGCGTCTAAAAGCAGATACCAAACACTGGGCGACTCTCCCCTTGACCCTACTGGGCAGGGCGGCCTTATATAAGATGATGGCGCTTCCCAGGTTTCTATATGTATTAGAGAATACACCACACTTGGTTGCGCCACGCTACTTCAGACAGATCGCAGCAGTAGTCTCCAGTCTCCTCTGGAGCAATGGTCCGGCACGAATTGCCCATGACAAGTTGGTGAGGAGTTGGTACGGAGGAGGGATCGCTCTTCCTAGCGTCCAACTATACTACTGGGCAGCCCAACTTAAGGTCTTCCTGAATCATCCCAGTTAGAGGATAGACTCCTGACAGAGTTTATGCCACAAAGCGCCACTTCCCTTACGTATAAAAAATTGGTCAATAATCTGAAAGACCCCACACTACCACTTCAGGAAAGGTGGGTGAGAGAGATAGGGGAGGTTGACGAAACGGAATGAAACGAAGCACTGGCTTCGCCGAAAGAAGTGGGCATATCAATGAAATTTAGGCTAGTACAACTTAAAATCCTGCATCGGGTCTACTACACGAGGTCACTACTACACAAAATCCATCGAGCTCCTCACCCATTTTGCCTCAGGGGTTGTGGGGAGGAAGGAACCCTGTTTCACACATTGTGGGAATGTTCGCTGGTACAGGAGTTCTGGAAACAGGTTCTACGTACAGTTTCCCAGGCACTTAACATATCTGTCCTGCCTGAACCCCGTAAATGCCTCTTGAACATTTGGGAACCCAATGACCTGGACCGATATGGGCAATTGTGGGCCACCCTGGCCATTACAGTAGCGAAAAGAGACATTGCACAGAGATGGGGGGCTCAGGAAATGCCTACGGCGGCAAGGTGGGCCAAGAACATGGACATGTTGATGATAGTGGAACGAGGTGTGTATGTGCTTAGGGCGAGCCCTAGGAAGTGGAACAAAATATGGACGCCTTGGAACAGCTACAGAGGGGACATCTGTGATCCTCTTCCGGAGAACGAGGATCTGGACTCTGAGGAAGAAGAGGAATGAAAGGGGGAATGTCCTGACCTGAGTGCCATGAACGGCTAAGTTCTCGCTTTTGTTAGAGTACCGGACTATGCAAACTCTTTCACATTACTGCTTCAAGTGATGGTGTACAACTGCTTCAGATTGCTTGATGACGACAATGTTAATTTTTTGTTTCTTGTTCTTCCATTAATCACTTTTTCTACTTTGATGCAATCCGTCTATTTGTAACCATAAATCATATTCATGAATAGCTTAGGGGGTAATGTCATGAACGAATTTGGGAATACTTACTGTGCCGAATACGACACTTGACATCTGATTACGAATAGAGCATTTGAGTACGCACATGATCCCCACATACTACAGTTATCGACCACCAAACGTCATTTAATATTGTTCATTTAACCTGTATGATGATTACCTGCATCCTTCGACAGTATTGTGTATATCAATGATGACTTTATATCAATAAAGATTTTCCCAAAAAAAAATTTCTGTGACCTTAACAATAGGGGCGAGTTCTGCCTCTCAAGAAGGATAGTCCGTTGTTTAGTTTTATGACTGACGGCTAAAACAATGAGTCCTTTCTTTATGCTTACCGTCTTCCGATTGCCCGCCCAGAGTACATGTGACTGTGCTCGCGGACGCGGAAGCCACAGCCGCATTTGAACACAGTCCGCTGTTTGGAGCACATTGCGCCGAAAACTGCTTGTGGCTACTAGATATTCTAACCAAGGTGAGAGTCACACGCATTGATCCTACGAGGGGTGTAAGCAGGCGCTAAGGCTCGCGACACTCGTTTACAATCACCCAATGGGGGATAATAGTGGTGAAAATGGTTTATACCGATCTCACTCAAAACATGAAGCAATTCACAAGCCTCCTTATTATTTCCCCCATGTTAGATGATGGAAGTACCGGAATTCACTTAACAGATAAAGCAAATAGACACTAAGAGGAAACTTGTTTACTTCCAACTCCATCACCACCGGGTCGCCTGTGGGGGCACCGGTAGGACTTTCCATCTCCACCATATACAGTGGTAAGTCTTAAGTCGTCCTTAATTTTTAGGTTATTGAGGTTAATAACTAGGATGGGGTTTGACAGATTATCCATTCCCCACAGGACACTTTATCAAAAAGAACTAACTGACCAGTCCAGTGAACCCACACCAGATCACCCTCAAAATATTAGGTGAGTCCAGATTCATACCAATGAGTATACTGTTTGCAATCAGTTGCCCCTGGGAGATGGGCACTGATTTAGTTCCGTTTCTGTACATTACAGGTGACCTACCCCCTGGAAGCCGGGACGAATTTCTTTCCCCTGACAAGCTTCATTGGTAATGTACCTAGTACCCCCTTGAATTACACTCTTGGTAATACTGAATGTTAGATAAACTTTAATACCCACTTCATTTTTAACTTCAGGTGTTCCCAACGAAAGCACGTGCCTGATTACGGCCAAGGCCGCCCAACCCCCCACCCCTCCCTTCATGCCCCTTGTCCTGAAGAAGACCCGCAGCCGAGGCCCCAAACATCCCTAGAGCACCAGGGTCGAAACGTTGACGCCTTTCAACTTGTGTGCCTGTACCCTTATTGTCCCACCCCTCCCCTCCAAAACCGTGTGGACAGGCCAACTTGTAAGCGGAAGGTTCCCCGCTTTTGTTTGTTGTAAATATTGGAATTGTACAGTATAATACGCTTTCCTTTTTTCCTTCTAAACACTTGAGCACCCTTTTCCTTTCCTCACTACACTTGCGCCGTTTATAACTACAATTGTTTTTTATAAAACTGTAAATAAATGTGAAAATTTGGTTAAGAACAAATATTCGAAGTGTGGTAACATTCCTTCTTCTTTAATTTTGGGTACTACTTTTGTTTTGCATTTAACGTGTACATAACCAGTGCGAAATTGAATACGTGTCTCCCACTTGCTTGAGTTAAAGCATGCAGATTTAATCGCATTCCTAATTAGAAAATAATTTCAGATAAATATTCTTTTTGATCAATAGTCGAGGACCATTGTTTTTCTTTATACCGATTTACACCCAGGTCCTTTGATTCTATGGGTAGTACCCCATTGATTTACTGCTCCCAGCACAGCCCGCCACCAAACCCTTCTGTTCTGCTTTCTCGCAGAGAGAAAAGCAGAAACAAAATGGTAGTTATTACCATTTTATGTTTCTGCTTCTTGCACTGCGAGAAAGCAGTGAGGCGACGCTCCTCCACCCTAGTGGAGGAGCCGCCCTTGTTGCACACATTCCAACTATCATTAGATAGTAACAAATGGATACCTTAATTCAGATAATGACACAAATACAACCCTACTAAAGACAGCATCTAATAAAGAACATCCTACAGAAAGTGAAACGTAACCATAAGTGTTGGTGCACAGCGGACTCTGTGATAGAATCATATAGATACAAATATACATTCACAAACACGTTTTCGTGCCTTTCATTGTGCATGAAGGTGCATAATAGAGCCTTGAAATTCGAAAGGCTTCATTTAGCATTCCATTTATTGCGAACAAGGGCAATTTACACATAAAGGTAGCAGGAAATGGGTCTCAATGGCTAAATCAAGGTCTTTGGAGCCGTGTGACCCACGTCTTTCACCTCACCATGACCCTGGCCAATTCACTTCATCTCTCTCTGCGCCAAACCTCTATTTGGGTAAAAACTGTGAAAACCCAGAACTGATTGTGTCATACATAATATGAAGCCAATTGGCACATTTATACAAAAGAGCTGCTAACAGGCAGTGCTGTAACCACCTGGCTGTTCAGTTTCAAGTAGAAGGACTATTAAAAATACATAATATTATCGCAATATGGGAGCAAAAGTTTTGTTTTGTTTCTAGAGGGTGGATTTTCCACCATTATCTGCAATTGCCTAGAACTCTTTCCCCCAAAAGTTTTTACAGAAAAAGTAACTGTTTGCTGTCACCAGAAATACATCTTTTAGCGCAAGTAAGTCAAATTGTTGCAAAACCATTAAAGAATCTTCCACAAGATATAAAATAAAACAAGCATTTGCAATGCAATAGGTCTCGCATTAGGAAAGTTTGAGCTATTGGTATTGTAAATGACAATTTTTTTATTTATGTTTTGTTTTTGAAAATAGCGAAATACGGAGGAGGAGCTTCGCGGGCAAGCAAGATGGCCGCGTAAGTTCGGAGCTCCGGAGACCCTCCGACCCTCTGCATAAATCCTGGTCGAAATCCTGATCCACAGTGGTGGATTCTAGTTGGCGAATGGTCGTAGACACGGGATCCACTTTCCGTTCCACAATCCGACACTCCTTGACGAAGTTACGTCGTGTCGAAATTCGGTGCCAGGGCCGCACCATTGTCCCGGGGATGGCCGACGGCTGCGATAACGCAGGGCATGATCGCTATGCTGAGTGAGCGCCTCCTGTTTCAGCTGGCGGAGCGAACGGAGCTGCGGAGTGGCCTATTGCTGACTGGACATTTGTGGTAGCTACGCTCCGCATTCGCTTGAGGGCCTGAAGCGATCTCGGAGTACTACCCTTTGTTCTGCCTAGATCCAACATGGCTGGCAGGGGCGATCCTGATAGAACGGCGAACCGGGCCAGCAGGAAGACGGTCCAACCTCAGACCAACAAGATCGACCGGTACGCCCAGCAAAGGACCTCGCCAACTGTTGCTGTTCAATCCAAAGACTCTCTACGTGCGGGCTCGCCCGACGGGTCGGAGCCCACGCTCCGGGACATCATGGGGGCTATCGCTGGCATCAGAACAGAGATGCATAAGCAGCACGAGGTCCTGGCGCACAAAGTGGACACCCTGGCGATCGACCTCAACTTGATTAGGGCCGATCTTGGTAAAACGAACGACAGAGTGAAATCGCTTGATATTAAAACTGCCAGCCTCACGACCGATGTCTCCGACCTGCAGACGGAGGTCCGGAATCTGAGGTCGGTCAATGACCTGTTCTCAAGGCGGCTGGAGGACTTTGAGGGACGTGCCAGGCGGCAAAATGTGCGCATTATTGGGGTACCGGAGGGTGCAGAGGACTCGGCCGCCGACCTCTTTGTCGAGGACCTGATCAAGACTCATCTGGCCCCGGCGGGCCTCAGCCACTTCACGGTCGAGCGGGCCCACAGAGTACCGGGTGGTCCTCCGAAGACGGGCGTCGCACCGAGACCCATCATCGCCCGCTTATTCAACTTTAGAGATCGAGATGCGATCCTACAGGCTTCGAGGCGACATGGACCTCTCAAGTTCCAGAACGCGGATGTTAACTTCTACCCGGACTTTACTAGGACTGTTCAGAGACAGCGCCAAAGTTTTGCGGGAGTGAAGCGGCGCCTCAGAGACTTGGGGCTGAAATACTCTATGATGTTTCCCGCTAAACTGCGTATTGAACGCGATGGCCGCGCTCTGTTATTCGACATGCCTGAGGCTGCGAGTGACTGGCTGGACACTTTGCCGCACCGACGCAAGGAACAGGAGGAACATTACGAAGGTGCCTCTGGAGGCCCCGATCATCAGGAGTAATACTCGTCACACTAACTTTGTCGGTTGGTGTACCTGTTGACTATGACCTATAATGCCAAGCTGTTGCACTTTATTGTGTCTATCCTTTTCCTTACATGGAGAGTGCCGGGGGGGGGGGGGGACTATGTGATCTCCTTTCTCCTCTAGGGTCTTCTTGTAGCTTAGTTTATGGGGCGACAGGCACACTGCTGGTTGGGGGGGCTTTTTAGTTTAATGCAGGGGTGCAGGGTGGGGGGTGGTGTGAGGGTTGGTTCTGTGTGCTTTCTTTGTTTCTTTCTTCCTTCTCTCAGGCAATGTATTGTATGCTCTGATTCGTTTAATGCATCGGTGGGGTCTTTTGGGGTCGGCGGAGGCCTGAGGTACGACGATGGGGGGTAGGAAATTAAAAGTTCTGTGTTGGAATGTTAATGGCTTGGGTGATCGCATTAAGAGAGGGGTGGTATTGCAACTGTTCAAAAGAAATATGCCTGATGTTGTTCTGTAACAGGAGACACACTTGGTGGGGAATACGTGCCGTGCGCTCAACAGGAAAGGTTTCAAGATGGTGGCACATTCAGGGTTTTCTTCGGGGTCCCGGGGGGCGGGTATTATGGTGCGCACGTCTCTCCCTTTCGAGATTGACTTCACTATCGTGGACGAGAGGGGGCGGTATGCTGCCGTCACGGGGCGGTGGGAGGGGCGTGCTTTGATTCTGGTTTCGGTTTATGTTCCCCCGGGGCTGCAAAACAACACTTTTCAGGACCTAGGAAGCGCTATTTTGAACCTGCCCGAGGGGTTGCTTATTGTGGGGGGTGATTTCAATTCGGTCTGCTCGTGGACCTTGGACAGACATCCGCCTAGAGACCTCCGTAGTTCGCAATCATGGCTGCCCGACTTCCTTGATACTATGGGGTTGGTCGACAGCTGGAGACTCATGCATCCCACCCAAAGCCAATACTCGTTTCATTCGGGAGCACATGGTAGCCTCTCGAGAATAGACTATGTCCTTGCCTTGGCGGCCCACGCGCCGGCGATCTTGGATGCCCGCCTGATGGCGAGGGGCATCTCGGACCATTCCCTGGTGTGGGTGTCTTTTGATTTCGACATTGTGGTTGCCGAGCGGCCCGTGGTGGTCAATCCATGGTACTTTCGGAACCCAAAGACGCGCGGACTCTTGGCCAAGGCTATTGAGTTCTATTTCAACGAGAATGATGGGTCGGTTACATCAGCCGCCACCTTATGGGAGGCGTTTAAGGCGGTCTTGCGAGGTGAGACCTTTGCCCTCATAGCGGATGTCCGTAGGAACAGAGACGCCGACATGGTGCGCATTGAGGCAGAGATTATGGACCTGGACTCTCAATTGGAGGCGGGCCCAACGCCTGAGCTGCTCCATACCCTCTCTCTTAAGCAACTGGAATACCGCGAACTTGCCTCTGACGCTGCTATCGTCATGGGTAGAGAACAGCAGGGCAGGATTTATGATGTCGGTGACAAGGCGGGCAAACTCCTAGCTTGGCTTGACAGGAAGGAGAGAGCCAGTCGCGTAGTTCCAGAGGTGTTGGGGGACGACGGTTTGCTGGTCACTGACCCGAGGGCAATCGTTGAGTCGTTCTCGGACTACTTTGGGGGCATTTACACTTCGGTCTCGGACCGGTCTGGGGCCGACTCGTGCGCTCTCCTGGCAGATATTGATCTCCCGCGCCTGTCGGAGGCAGACCGTGACGTCCTGGACAGGAACATTACTGCGGACGAGATTGCCCTCGCCATTCGCTCCCTACGGTCTGACAAAGCGCCTGGCCCCAATGGTATCCCTGTGGAACTTTATAAAATCAAACCGGAAGTAGTTTCCCCGCACTTGCGGAACATGTTCCTGGAGGCGCGGGAGGCAGGCATGCTTCCCCACGACCAGAGGTTGGCCACTATTGTGGTTATCCATAAGGAAGGGAAGCCAAGAGATTTGTGCCGATCGTATCGCCCCATCTCTCTTTTAAACGCGGAGCCTAAGATTCTAGCCAAATTGCTCGCCAACCGACTGATTGGTGTAATTGGCGACTTAGTGCACCCGGACCAGTCGGGCTTTATTCCACACCGCAACACTGCTCTTAACCTTCGGAGACTTCACGGAGCCCTGGCTAGGGCCCACAGGCTTGAGGAGCCAGCTGTCCTGGCGTAGTTGGATGCCACGATGGCTTTTGACTCCCTTGAATGGAGTTACCTGTGGGCAGTGTTGGCGAAGCTCGGTTTCGGTCCGGAATTTGTAGGGTGGGTCAAACTTCTGTACGCTAGCCCGTTGGCTAACGTAGCGGTCAATGGTCGAGTTTCGGCACCCTTTGTTCTTCAGAGGGGCACCAGGCAGGGCTGTCCTCTGTCGCCTCTCTTGTTCGCACTTGCACTCGAACCATTGGCAGCATGGCTACGCAACCACCCTGACATACGTGGCATTCGATGGTCCCCTGACTTCGAGGACCGAGTGTCATTATATGCAGATGACATCCTTCTGTATCTCACTTCCCCTTGCAAGTTTCCCATCGTGGCCTGCGACGTGCTTCGACTCTTTGGTCAGTACTCTGGCTTGGTTATTAACTGGTCGAAGTCGCATTTGTATGTCCTTAAAGGGGGGACGCCTCGCCTCCCTAGAGGCTGCGGCATACAGGTGGCGAGACAAGGATTCAAATACTTGGGGATTTACATCTCCACTGACCCTAAAGCGCGCTACGAGAATAATTTGCTTCCCCCTCTTCTTCGCCTCCGGTGGGACGTGGAGGGGTGGCGTAAACTTCCGCTTTCCCTGCTTGGGCGCACGGCGCTATTCAAAATGATGTCCTTGCCCAGATTTCTCTACGCCCTGCAAAACACTCAAGACTCGGTCCCGGCCCGATACTTTGGTGAGATTGAGAGCTTGCCTTACTTTGGGATGGTCGGCCCGCATTGCTATCACGAAGCTCACGCTCCCGTGGTACGATGGGGGGATAGCGCTGCCTGACGTGCGAAGATACTACTGGGCCTCCCAGTTGGCAGCCATTAATCATGGCATATATGGCCCTGTGGATAGTCCAGGGTACGCCATGGATCGGTGGCTCCTGGATGGCGGGAAATATCATAGGGCTCTATATACGAGGTCTCTTGATAGGCGGATGTCTGGGCCAACGAAAACTGCTGTACACATCTGGAGAGCGATTACAAAGGCGCAGGGGTGGAAAGAAAGGCTTACAAAGGGAACCCCACTCTATGATTCTGATATACTGGGCAAACTATGGCACACTAAAGGCTTTGATAAGTGGGACTTGATCGGCATTTCCAGGGTGGAGGACATGGTGTTGCGAGGGGAGGCAAAGTCTTTTGCCCAACTACAGACGGAGTTTCAGCTGGGTGGGACGGAATATTTCCGGTACGCTCAGCTGAGACATGCACTATTGTCCGCCATGCCGGAGGGTGAGGTGCTTCCCGAAAGTTCTCCCTTGGAGGATCGAGTACTGGATGGCCACATGCCGGACAGTGCTATCTCCTTGACATATAAGAAGCTGATCAATGTTTGCACAGATCTCCTCCTGGGGGTGAGAGACCAGTGGGTGCGGGACGGGATAGAGATTGACGACGAAGATAGGCAATGTGCTGTGTCATCCCCCAAGGAGGTCGCTATCCCCTCCCGTCTTCAGTTGGTGCAGCTAAAGATCTTGCATAGAGTCTATGTCACTGGCCCCAGGCTTATACATATGGGACATTCTGCTGATGGCCTCTGTAGGCGTGGTTGCGGTGCACTCGCCACCTTCATGCACATCATTTGGGAATGCAACGCGATAGCTTTCTATTTGAGGCGAGTGCACATGATCATGAGCGAGGTGACCGGGGTGGAAGTACATGCGGAGGCCCGAAGATGCCTCTTAAACATCTGGGGCCCGACAGATTACAACATTGCCCAGACCCAATGGGTGACCCTTGGGAATATGGTTGCGAAGCGGGACATTGCACAGATGTGGGGCGCAACAACAGCCCCGAAGGTGGTACAGTGGAAGGCCAATATGGATTGGTGTATGTTCCGGGAAAAGACTGTATATGTTGCCAGGAGTAAACCTAAGAAATGGCAGAAATTGTGGGGGGCTTGGAATGAGTACAGGGGTGACATCTGCATACCTCCAGAACCCGCTCCACAGGAAGAACACTTGTCCCCATAGCCCATGATTCCAACTGACGGTTCGCTATCCTTAGTATCCTGTGTTTCCTTCTCCCACCGTTCTTAGTATCTCTATTGTTCTGATTATAACTGTGGTCATTGTGCATGACCGACTCCTAGACTAGGCCTCGCTGTACATTGGTTTCATTGCCTTCTTTCTTAGCGCCCGTTTCGGCGCCTCTTTCTGTACCTTACCTCCCTTCTTCTTCTGACACAAAAAACTGAAAAACTTAACCTTCATTCGTTCTGACATACTGTTTCTTGCACTCTGATTTACTGCACTTCGCTTTGCTGCCTAGCCTCCGGGATGTAAGGCTGAATAGCTGTGTGCACTATTTGAAAATAAAAGTTTAAAAAATAAAAATAAATAAATAAATAAATAAAAAGAAAATAGCGAAATACATAGCTTTGTCATTTACTATGCCAATAGTTATGACTTTCGCAAATGTGACCCCTACAGCATTTGTAATGCAATATGTGTTGTATTTACGTGACTTACATGTATTGATATTACAAACAACAATGGCTTTTAATTTTTTACCAATAATAAATACTTAAATAAAAGTTATTGTAATTTATAATGGCAATAGCTTAAAGTTTGTAAATAACTTTTGTGAAGGTTATGTTCAGTGTATTTTATTGTGACGAAAATCCAAGAATAGAAGTGAATTATTAACATCTTTTTGTTACATTTATAATAAAGCTTGAAACATTGAGAGAACATATTTCAAACAGGTGTTGTTGAATGGTTGCACAGATTGATGCTGTGGTGGCGCTGAGTGATGTTGTGATGGCGAACGAGTGATGCTGTGGCGTTCAGTGATGCTGTGGTAGCACATAGTGATGTTGTGGTGCCCCTGAGTGATACTGTGGGGGTGCGGAATGATGCTGTATGCTATGCTATGTTTTGTTTTGCTATCCTATGTTTTGTTTTGCTATGCTATGTTTTGCTATCCTATGCTTTGATTTGTTATGTTATGCTATGCTGTGCTGTGTTTTGTTATGCTATGCTAGGTTTTGTTATGCTATGCTATGCTTTGTTATGCTATGTTTTATTATGCTATGCTCTGTTTTGCTATCCTATGCTTTGTTTTGTTATGCTATGCTTTGTTTTTTATGCTATGCTTTGTTTTGTTATGCTATGCTATGCTTTGTTGTGTTTTGTTATGCTATGCTGTTTTGTTATCCTATGCTTTGTTTTGTTATGCTATGTTTTGTTATGCTATGCTACGCTTTGTTGTGTTTTGTTATGCTATGCTATGTTTTGTTGTGCTTTGTTATGCTATGCTATGCTTTGTTGTGTTTTGTTATGCTATGCTATGCTTTGTTGTGTTTTGCTATGCTATGCTTTGTTATGCTATGCTTTGTTATGCTATGCTTTGTTGTTGGGTTTTTTTTCTTTTTCATTTGTACATAGCCGATATGTATTTGAGAGGTCAAATGTAGAGACAGAGACAAAACCCACAGAGGAAGAGGCCCGAAATCTAATGGCCTTAGATCACCAGATTTTGGGGACTCCAGATGAACATAAGTTACTTACCTGTAAACTGTGGTTCTCCAGTATTGGTGTCTTTCATAGATTCACATGCTTGAATATTCCCCGTCATCGAAGTGGGAGTCCCACAGTACATAAAATAGCAGTAATATATGCATATACAAGTAAAATTATCATAATTATATAAATATATATATACATATATAAAATACAGCAAAGTATCCAGAAAAAAACTCAAAAGTACCATAGAACAGAATAGGCCCTTGAAAGCCTAAGGGAGAAACTCAACTTAGCAACATATCAGTGTCATTATGTTTTGGTCCACATTTCAGCCAATCAGGCTGTGGCTCCCTCTAGCTCCCTCTAGAGCCTTCTCCTCAGAAGCCCAAGACCTCAGATTTTCGTAGCACAAAGTAACCAAAAGTGCCTGAGGAGAAGAGAGCCTCTGAGGGGAGGACGGGAGGGTCGCATGTGAATCTATGAAAGACACCAATACTGGAGAACCACAGTTTACAGGTAAGTAACTTATGTTCTTCTCCAGTATTAGGGGTGTCTTTCATAGATTCACATGCTTGAATAAGAGTAGAAAGCAGTAATCATCATACAAGTCATAAAGGTAACAGAAAGTTCAAGTATATAAGAACATATCATAAATATGTAATCTGTCAATATTAAAGAGAAAAAACCTTTATGACTGGAGGCGGGTAGCAACAGAAGCTCACCTTTAATGGAAAAGATTCCGCAGCACCGCTTGTCCTACTGCTGCATCTGCGGCGTCTGTTGACTGCAGACAGTAGTGCTTCGTAAAAGTATGGCTGCTCGACCACGTAGCAGCTCTGCAAATGTGTCGCAGAGGTACCCCCGCAAAGAGGGCAGTAGAAGCTGACACAGCTCTAGTTGAATGAGCACGTACTGGAGCTGGAAGAGGCTTGCCAGCCCGTTGATGGCAAAAAGTAATGGCACCTAGTAATAGTTTGTTTGGTAACAGGTTGTCCTTTGCAGATCGGGCCATAGGCCACGAATAGTTGATTAGATTTCCTGAAGGATGCAGTGCGCTGAATGTAAAACTTGAGACAACGTTTCAAATCCAGGGAATGTAATGAACGTTCCGCAGGAGTTTGTGGATCAGGAAAGAAAGTTTTTTAAATGACTGGTTCATTGAGATGGAAATCACTGGGGACCTTCGGAATAAATTTAGGATTAGTACATAGCGTAACAGCCTCTTTTGAGAACTGGAGAAAAGGAGGCTGAATTGTGAATGCCTGAATGTCACTGACACGCCTAGATGACGTCAAGGCGAGCAATAGGGCATTTCCTGTTGGTGATAGTCGCAAAGAGATCCATCTGCGGCTGGCCCCACTGGCGGAAAATTAACTCGAGAGTTGGTTGATTGAGTTCCCACTCGTGGTTGTCCGAGAGAGACCTGCTGAGTGAATCCGCCAGAACATTGGAAACACCCGGCACATGGATGGCTGTGAGATGAATTTGATGACGAATCGCCCATTTCCATATCTCCTGTGCTTGTTGGGAAAGCAAAAGGGACCTTGTGTCGCCCTGCTTGTTCAGGTAATGCATGCTGGTGGTGTTGTCTGTCCTCACCAGCAGAGATTGGCCTTGAACAATCAGTTGAAAAGACTTCAGGGCAAGGAAGATCGCCAGAAGCTCTAGGCGGTTTATATGCCAAGTGCGTTGGATTGCAGTTCACTTCCCTTGTACTGACAGTCCTTCGAGATGCGCTCCCCAGCCCTCCACGGACGCATCGGTTGTAAGTGTCAGAGTCGGAGCAGTGTCTTGAAAAGACCGACCTTTGGAAATGTTCTGAGGGTGAGCCCACCACTCCAGAGCCTCCTGAATGCGGGGCGTGAGAAGGATCCTGTCGTAGAATAATCCTTAAATCTGTTTCCACTGCTTGTCTAACTCCTCTTGGACGACCCTCATATGTAGCCTGCAGTGGGGAATCAACTGTATGGCAGAGGAAGCCATGCCTAGGAATGATTTCAACATCCGGACTGAAACGTACAGTTTTGACTGCAGGGATCGTACCATCTGGAGCATACGGTCTTGTCTTTCCTGGGAGACAAAAACCTTTGCCAGCTGAGAATCTAGTGAGGCGCCTAGAAAATTTTGCCGCAGAGACGGGCGAAAGTGTGACTTCTGGCAATTGATGGAAAGGCCCAAGTCCAGAAACAGGGAGATGCAAGACTGACTATGCTGGATTGCTAGTTGGAGGTTCGGAGCCTTTATGAGACAATCGTCCAGGTATGGATAAAACTGTATGCCTTGTAGGCGCAGAAAAGCAGCTACCTGGGCCATAATCTTGGTAAAGACCCTCAGTGCAGAACGGAGGCCGAACGGCAGGACTCTGAATTGGAAGTGTAGGTGTCCGACTGTAAAACGAAGATATTTTCTGTGCCTGAGGTGGATCGGCACATGAAAATATGCATCCTGGAGGTCGATCGTGGAGAAGAACTCTCCAGGATTGAGGTAATGTAGAATCTAGAGCAGGGTCAACATTTGAAAAGTTTTGGAAGTGATGAATTTGTTTAGAGCTCGCAGATCCAAAATTGGGCGCCATTCCCCCGATTTTTTCTTGACTAGAAAAAAGCGGGAGTAAAATCCTTTGCCCTGCTGGTCTTGCGGTACTACCTCGATAATACCCTTCCTGATCATTAATTTGACTTGAGTCAAAAGGTCTTTGAAATGGGGAGGAGGCGGGCCAGTAGGAGGGCGAGGTGGTGGAAAATTTGTGAATTCCAAGGTGTGTCCCTTTGAAATCAGATCTAGGACCCACTGATCGGAAGTAATGTTGGACCAATTGAAGATGTAATTTGAGATTCGACCTCCAATTCTCATAGTCGGTGGAAAAATGACGCTGGGACTGTCACTGTTTCTTTGCATTTGAACCACGTCTGTAAGTAGTTTTTCTTTGGTATGGTCTGGAGGAGGTCTGACGACTCTGGGACTGGTAAGATTGTCTTTGCCGGTTGTCATTGTAGGAGCGATATTAGTTTGATCCACGAAAAGTGGAATAGTTGCCACCTCTACCACGTGCTCCTCGAAAAGGCTGTTTCTTATATTGGAGAGACCCCAACGCCTTGGCAGTATCCGTGTCTTTTTTGATTGATTCGAGGACCTCGTCCACATGCTTTCCGAAAAGCGATTACCCATCATAAGGTAGATTGAGGACTTTAGCTTGGACTTCAGGGCGAAATGCTGTTAATTTTAACCAGCCTTGACGCCTTAAAACAGCAGCTTCCGCCAACTGTCTAAACCCTGTAGAGTAGATCTCAATGGCGCAGTCAATGATCTCTGAGGAGATTTTTTCACCCTCCTGAATGATGGTTTGTGCCTCTGTGCGAATAGCATCTGGAAGTTGTGGAAGCAATGCTGCAATCTCGGACCACATTTGGCGGTCATACCGTCCAAGAATAGCCAAGGAATTAGCTGCCCTTACAGTGGTGGCTGCATGGTACTAAATTTTTTCCCTATGGAATCCAGTTTTCGGCCTTCCTGATCTGGAGGAGAAGTAAGGGGTGTAGAAGGATTGCGAGACCTCTTTTGAGCCACCTGAGTAATGACGGAGTCCGCCTTTGGTTGAGACACCAAACATGTCACAGAATCTGCTGGTGCTTTATATTTTTTATCGAGTCTTGGCAGGACAGTTGGGATCGAATTCGGTTGCTCCATTAATTGGAGACCTTCAGCCGTAGAGAAAACAGTCAGTCTGTTGGACGTCCAAAGTGAGATGGAACCTCTTAGCAGCGCGGACCATCAAGTTGTGGAAGCTGCCAATATCTACAGGAGGCGAAGCCAATGGAGACGTTGGTGGAGTTGAAGGCGTGTGAGCCCTGTAATCATCCCACTTTGTCTTCTAGGTATGACTCTTAGGGCCATATGTATCAACATGACCATTTGCGATTTCTAAATAGCGATTTTTAAGGAATCGCTATTTAGAAATCGCAAAATGGTATGTATGTAGGAAATCGCTTCTTTTGAGCGATTCCTTAACATTCCTAAATTGCGATTAGCAAATTGCTAATCGCAAATTTCCCATTCATTTCTATGGGCCAGGAGGCCCATAGGAATGAAGGGGAAATTTGCGATGGGCAATTTGCTAATCGCAATTTAGGAATATTTTCAAGGGTGCGGGGGTGTCACAAGAACACCCTGCTGCACCCCTGAAAATGACATGTGTGGGCATATGGTGCACATACATGCCCTAAGGGCATGTATGAGCGTCATATGGCACCTTTGGATTTTGAATAAATTGCTTTTGTTAAAGAATTCACAACTTACCACCAACTAGAAGTTGGTGGTAATTTGCGAATCCTTATGCAAATTTTTGAATTAATTTTCCTTTGATACATTGCATTTAAGTAATCGCACAATTTGCGATTCCTTAAGTGCAATCGCAAAATAAGGAATGGCAAATTTAGCGATTCCTTATTTTGCTGCCAAAATGTTTCATACATACCATTTAGCAAATTAACATTCGCAGAGGCCGAAATTCTGCGATTTTCGGCCTTTGCAAATGCTAATTTGCTTGATACATATGGCCCTTAATCCGTTGACATTCCACGTCATTATCTTCAGACCACTAATTTTATTCTGTACCGGCATGCCAACAAATAAAATAAAACACACTCCATGTTGCTTGGTAGACAAAAAAAACTAAATTACGGCTGTGACAATGGAGGACTTTTTTTTTTCCCTAATGCTCCCTCACCCTTTGTGAAATTTTTCTTGAGATTTTTTATACATTTTATTTCCATATCTGTGCCCCCCCTCATCCACCCTGGGGAACCCTCCCTTTTTTCCTGAGGTATAATGTAACACCTCTTTTTGAGCCTATCCCTGTCTCAGCGGGAATCTGTGTTTTAAATAACTTGCTGATGTGGCTTTCCATTGGGTCCATCTACAAAGGCTCTTACTTCGTTGGGATCTCTGAAATTGTGCATTTTATTATTTAGCATTACTCTCAGTGAAGCAGGAAATCTAACTGTTGCTGTTGCTCCTAACCCTTTTAGTTCAGGGATAAATTTACCAAGTTCCCACTGACGATCGAGCATGGTGCGAGAAAGTTCCGATCTAATACGGTACGACCAGTCATTTTTTTCGTATGATCCGGACTTCAATGCCCCTGTGAGTAGCTTTTCCTTCAATGTATACGTTCTAAAATTTACCAAAATCCTCCTAGCCGACTTCCTATGCTATGTTTTGTTGTGTTTTATTATGCTATGCTATGTTTAGTTTTGCTATCCTATGCTTTGTTTTGTTATGCTATGCTATGTTGTGTTGTGTTTTATTATGCTATGCTATGTTTTCTTTTGCTATGCTATGTTTTGTTATGCTATGTTTTGTTATGTTATGCCATGCTTTGTTATGCTATGCTTTGTTATGCTATGCTATGTTGTTTTGTTATGCTATGCTATGTTTTGTTGTGTTTTGTTAAGCTATGCTGTTTTGCTATGCTTTGCAATGCTATGTTTTGTTATGTATGCTATGTTTTGTTGTGTTTTCTTATGCTTTGTTTTGCTGTTTTGTTATGCTATGCTTTGTTTTATGTTATGCTATGCTTTGTTCTACTATGCTATGTTTTGTTTTGCTATGCTTTGTTATGTTATGTTATGCTTTGTCTTGTTATGCTATGCTGTGTTGTGTTATGCTATGCTATGCTTTGTTGTGTTTTGTTATGCTGTTTTGTTTTGCTATCCTATGCTTTGTTTTGTTATGCTATGCTATGTTTTGTTTTGTTATGCTATGCTGGTGAGGGTGTGTGAGTGTGTGAGTGTGTGTGAGGGTGAGAGGGTATGTGAGGGTGTGTGTGAGGGTGTTAGGGTGAGGGGGTGTGTGGGGGTGTGTGGGGGTGAGAGGATGAGAGGGTGAGTGAGGATGAGAGGGTGAGTGAGGATGAGAGGGTGAGTGAGGATGAGAGGGTGAGTGAGGGTGTGGGGGTGTGAGGGTGAGAGGGTGAGAGGGTGAGAGGGTGTGTGAGGGTGAGAGGGTGTGTGAGGGTGTGTGAGGGTGAGAGGGTGAGTGAGGGTGAGAGGGTGAGTGAGGGTGAGCGAGGGTGTGCGAGGGTGTGTGAGGGTGAGTGAGGGTGTGTGAGGGTGAGGGGGTGTGAGTGAGTGTGTGTGAGAGTGAGGGGGTGTGAGGTGTGAGGGTGAGGGAGGGTGAGGGGGGTGAGGGGTGTGAGGGGTGAGGGGGTGAGGGGGTGAGAGTGAGGAGGTGTGAGGGTGAGGGGGTGTGATGGTGAGGGTGTGAGGGATGTGACGGTGAGGGATGTGAGGGTGAGGATGTGAGGGGGTATGAGGGTGAGGGTTGTGAGGGGGTGTGAGGGTGAGGGGGTGTGATGGTGAGGGGTGTGTGAGGGTGAGGATGTGTGATGGTGAGGATGAGGGGGGGTGAGGGTGATGGGGGTGAGGAGGTGTGTGAGGGTGATGGGTGAAGGTATGTGAGGGTGAGTGTGAGGGGGTGTGAGGGTGAGGGGGTGTGGGGGTGAGGGTGAGGGTGTGTGGGGGTGTGAGGGTGAGGGGTGTGAGGGGGTGACGGTGAGAGAGTTGTGAGGGTGAGGGGGTGTGAGGAGGTGTGAGGGTGAGAGTGTGTGAGGGTGAGGGTATGTGAGGGGGTGTGTGAGGGTGTTAGGGTGAGGGGGTGTGTGAGGGTGTGAGGGTGTGAGGGTGAGAGGGTGAGAGGGTGAGAGGATGAGAGGGTGTGTGAGGAAGAGAGTTTGTATGATGATGAGAGGGTGAGTGAGGATGAGAGGGTGATTGAGGGTGTGAGGGTGAGAGGGTGTGTGAGGGTGAGCGGGGGTGTGGGGGTGTGGGGGTGAGTGAGGGTGAGTGATGGTGTGTGAGGGAGGGTGAGGGTGGGTGAGGGGGTGTGAGTGAGGGTGTGTGAGAGTGAGGGGGTGTGAGGTGTGATGGTGAGGGGGTGTGAGAGTGAGGGGTGTGAGGGTGAGGGGTGTGAGGGTGAGGGGTCTGAGGTTGGGGGGTGTGAGGTTGGGGGGTGTGAGGGAGGGTGAGGGAGGGTGAGGGTGTGTGAGGGTGAGGGGGTGTGAGGGATGTGACGGTGAGGGATGTGACGGTGAGGGATGTGAGGGTGAGGATGTGAGGGGATGTGAGGGGGTGTGAGGGTGAGGGGGTGTGAGGGTGAGGGGGTGTGAGGGTGAGGATGAGGGGGTGTGAGGGTGATGGGGGTGAGGAGGTGTGTGAGCGTGAGTGTGAGGGGGTGTGAGTGTGAGGGGGTGTGAGGGTGAGGGTGTGTGAGGGTGAGGGTGTGTGAGGGTGAAGGGGTGTGAGGGGGTGACGGTGAGAGGGTTGTGAGGGTGAGGGGGTGTGAGGGTGTGTGAGGGGGTGTGAGGGTGAGGAGGTGTGAGGGTCCAAAGTAAATTGTGGCAGGGCAGACATCATAAGACAGAGAGAAGAGACTGCGTTGGGACTGCGTTGGTCAGTTTCAGAATCAGGAGGGGCAGAGTCAGCACATTCTGTGAGGGATCAATGTGTCTAGAGGCATTGCATAGTGGATGTAGCATTGCAGCTAGCAGGTCCTAGAAAGATGGCAACACAGCAACAGCATTTGAGGAGCAAGGCTACTGTAAACAAGCACAGTAGGCTTTCACTTTCGTCCAGAAAAAAAAAAGAGAATGGTGCAGAGAACGCCGAACAAAACACGGCTTCCCCGCGAAATGGATGCAAAAAAAACAAGCTCTCTGCACTGCTGTGGCGGGTGAGCGGGAGCGCATTCCTTTGAAGTCTGATGCAGAGGCACAGACAAATGGTGCTGTGTCTCGTGGCTGGCTCTGTGCACGCGCATAGCTCACGAACTGTATGCGATCCACAGTTTAGTAGACTTTTTGAACCACTTACTATAATTTTCGCCGATTTATCCCTGCGGGATATAATAGGCGAGACCTAAAAAAGACTCATGATACGAGAAATGCGTGTGGAAAACAAATGTGCTAGCACAGAACAGAAAAAAAACCGTAGATCTGTTGACTGTTTGAAGAGAGCTTGAGGAAGGCTTTGGTAGGAAAAAAAGAAAAAAAAAGGTAACCGATTATACCCAGTTATAAAGTTTCTCTAGTCTGATTAAAAAAAGAAAAAAACCAAGGGCGCCGTGTGAGCAGGCGCAGGGGAGTCCTCACCTTTTAAAAGCACATGCCCTGAACTGAAGACCACACCAGGTGTATCGACCACACCGATAATCGCGTCCTTCGATCGAACTGTGGCTGTGAGCTTTCCCACTCTTTGCTTCCTGTAGTTCAGGTAATTTCTATAGGCTGGCTGGGGCAGAGCGAGCCAACAATTAAGGCCTGGTTTATGATACCCCTTAGAGTGCATAGGAGAACCTTTGAACACGTTTCCACAGTAATCTTGCATCATCAACCTCTTGTTCACACACAAGAAACTTTAGTCTCTTATCGGCCAGCACAATCACCTTGAACGGCTGCACGTGCTTGGAGAGCTCAGACTGGTTGATGGGATGAAAGGCTTACAGACACCTCTCTCTGCCCCAGCCCGGTCACAAAGGCGTGGTTGCACTTACGTCACCTTCGCTGCACAAACTGTCTGCTTTACTAGCGTGGATTCATATTTGGGTTTTACAAAACAGGTCTTTATGTTGGACAATTAATTTATATGAATGTTACATGCAATAAAATGTCTTTCCAGCGATAGTGGGCTTTCAAGGGCGAACTTTCAATATTAAGTTAACGAACAACCACAAGTTGTCAGTGCCAATGCTTACTCGTGCAATTCGAAAAATGAGAATTTCCCAAAACGTTGTTAATCTACTCCGCACATAGGCATAAAACTACAGGTGTATATTTGCATTTTTTTTTCTCAGAATTTGATCCTAAGCCTGCTGTGTTCTCAATCCACCATTCTAACACAAACGGGGGCGGCTGCTCGGTCCCAGGTAGACATGGGCTCGTGGGAAAGGTTTCTCGCAGCCAGTCAAGATGGCCACAGCCCAGGTGACCTCACAGGCGTGGCGCCCGACAGGTGCATGGCACCACGCCAGCACTTTGCATTTTCATACCAAAGGGACTTAGTCACTCGGCAAACAAGAAAAAAAAACCTCTTCGTAGTGAGAACTAAGCAGAGCACATCCTGCAGTTACTGCCTTTACAACCGCCTTTGCAACGGTTGAAGCAAACACTTATCAGGTCCCACGGGAGAGCCAATCTGTCGAACCGTCTGTTCTGCGCGCACTTGTGAAGAGGTACAAGGCAGAGAGGAACAGACAGGACGGGCACGTGTGCCATGTCAATGGATCTGGTCTGCTTCTGCACCAGCACATTGCGTGTCACATGGACACAATATGAGTTAGGTAAAAGCACACGGGTATCGTGGCACTATATAACACATGCCTACTATCACCCCATCGAATGGTATGTACTTTATCAAGATGAAGAGTTGCGTTATACCACTGGATTCATATTGGCGAAAATGGCGGGCTTACACTTATCCCCGCAGAGGATGCGCCAGTCCCCTGGGCCACAAGGGGAATCGTTGGACTTTCTTTTCATTATGTTAAGGTCGCCAGACGGCTCATACCAGAAGGTACACCATACTCCAGTCTAGTCTTTCCTCATACAGATCACGGGGATTTAGAAACTCAATCCAACTGGTTCAACTCAGGCGAACCTCGACAATAATTCCCAGAATGCAGTCAGCTGTTAAATGAAAGTCCAGGGCTGAAAGACTGTGCCTGGCTATATGAAGTTATTTGGTCCCCTCAGTCATTGTATGCCAATGGTTTTCTGTGAAATGCGGAGCACAAACAAAGACAAACAGAAGAAGCAGGTTTTGCAGTGTCCTACCCTCCTTCAAGAATCTCTCTTAAAATGGGACACTCTCGTTATTACAGGTCTGAAATATTCATCAAACTGGTCTATATTAAGACACAGCCCTCTGAAACAAATTCTTGTGAAAAACATGTATTTGAAATGGCAGATTTCATTATAACGTCATTATAAAGGTAAGAAAAAAATACCAATTAAAAAAACAAGGCTACGTAGGTCTGTAGTGAGAGCTACTTCTGATCAAGGAAAGCCCTCACAAGATACTATCTAATTTTATCAGTGTAAGATTGTGACCACATAAATTAACATTACACTATGACCACCCTTAGCAGGTTTATCAATGGAGGCCACCCACTTATTTCAGGTGAGTTTGCCAGCAGTGATACCAGGATAAAGCTTACCAATATTAAATGCAGTCACCTGACAAATGAAATTACAATGAAAGTATCACATGCCCTCTGGCACAAAGTACAGGACCACAACAATAAGCAGTGGCGGCTGGTGAATTGTGGACATGGTGCAGTGTTAAATTATTACTTTTATTCTAAGCCAACTTTGCGAGAGAGGTATAGCTAATGTTGTTTTTCTTTGAAAAATAATGTTCACAAAGGCTGCAGCCAGAACACACGTCTTTAGCGTTTTCTCAATCGGCTTGCACAGAAGGAACGTAATAACTTAACAACCCTCCCATTTAACACTTCACCAGCCACTACTGACAATTTCTCCCCAACTCCGTTTGCATTATCATTCAGCTAATAACTTTAAATGTGTTTGAAATGGCAATGTTCTGTCTTCGTCAGCATTTCAGTTTCTGAAAATACAGATATTTTCTATAAAATATTTCTTTCCATTTTGGGCGCACAAACTCAATTTTCCAGAGGAAAAAAAGATAACTGAAAAATCATAATTTCTGCCTTCAAAATATCCGTTTTTATTATAGAAAATACAAAGTCCTCAAACATCTGCTTGGCATGTTTTATTAAGCACTCACATAACAAATGTCTCAAATTGGCAGATTCTGCTTCAAATGTCCAGGTGTTACAATCCTAGGACAGGAATGCTCACCATAACGAGGATGCTAATAATGCCCAACATTACACCAGGGCCACCAATGTGCAGAGGTTGGACATCAACATGGCCAGGTTGTCCACCATGTATCAGCCATGGCCATTCTGATAGAACTCCACTGGCTACTTTTGCCAGCAAAGACAATCTTCCAAACAACATTTACTAATCATATTCTTTGTGAACATCACCCCACATATCTGGCTGACATGTTCACCATTTCCAGTGGTTGTCGGCACACCTGCTGTCTGCACAATATCAGATTGGAGATAAAGTGTACAAACATAAAAACAAAGCAACAGGCCTTTCCAGGTTATGCACCCAGGGCGGGATCTGGAACAACATTTCTGCATCCACCTGGACGGCCCTAACTGTGCTCCAATATAGGAAAGATTTGAAGATGCAGCTCTTTTAAAGAACACTACATCACAATGACGTTAACAGCTCACTTCCAATCTCAGAATCCAGCGACCGCTCTAAACACTTGCATGCATTCCTGGCATGGACCCTATGTAGCATTTAGCTGCCTTTTGGCTAGCTTCCCACTATACAAATAACATAGAAAAATGTTTAGAAGTGCAATTGGTTCTCGGGTCAGGGTTTTTTAGGTTGGAGAAGAAAGCAACTGCCAGGATTCCGATGAGGGAAAGAACACCCCCTAAGTCTTGTACTGGGGTCCAGAAAGATAATCTTTTTAAATGGATGTATGACGTTACCACGCATACTTTTACCACGCATACCTTTACAACGCGGTATTTACAACGAATACCGTTACAACGCATAGCGCTTAGGAGGTGCTGGATAGTGGTAAGTATACTTTTCTATTCCAACTCCAGTCCCCGTGGACACTAGGGAAGGTGTTGGATAGAAAATTAAACTTATTCCCTATCCTAGAGCGCCCCCCCAGCGCAATGCGTTGTAATGGTATGCGTGGTAATGCCTGCGTTGTAATGGTAGTGCGTTGTAAAAAATGCGTGCTAAAGGGTTGTATACCTTTTAAATGAGAGGCTGGGGCCATGAAAATTGCAATGTTGAATTACAAGGTAGGATTCAAATGAGGGGGCCTAAGCACCTTGGGGTTTTTAAGAAATAAAGTGCCCCGACCTCAGTATATCACCAGAGTCTAGCACTGGTCTGAACAGCCTACCGGAAAAAGATCATGTTGTACTTTAGAGTGACACATCTCTTCAGATCCAACTCCGTCCCACCATGCTGTACCACTGGACTATAGTACAGTCAAACAATGTATAAAAACAAGACTGTTCAACACAACACTCAAAGCTATTCAGCACAAAAAACGGGTATCTCAGGGGAACTCAGAAATTTCAGAAACAAAGAAGGACTGGTATCTGGTATTCCAACATTAAAAAAACTAAAATCTTTGCATCAGGCCCACTTCGGGCCCCATCCAAGACTTCGAATATTCCTCTGCACCACAGGAAGGCTCCTTAATATACATCCTGTTCCAGAGAGAAGTGAAAGAATTCCTAACTCAACCCTAAAATAGCCAGTTATCATCACTCCTCTCCTTTGGCTTGGCAGATTATGGAATGTAGTCCAATAACATCCTTCAAACTCAATCCTTATACGCGTTCCATTTCGATACGAGACAATAATATCAACTTTGAACATGCGCAGGTCTATGTAGAAGTTTTGCTACACTAATGTTTCAACCCGTCCATCCCCTGTAACAAGTAGCATATGCACACCTGACTTTCACAAATTGCACTACAATTTGCTTCAGTTTTTATGTATGTTCTAGGATTGGGTTCTTCCATTGCCTCAGTCTAATGAAAGCACACAATAAGGAGGTAGGTCCTTGGCAGGGCTGAGGGAGGGCTGGACCCTATAAAGTGCAAAACAACAAGCTGTGCCCCCACACTCAATAACTTATTCCAGGGACCAAATGAACAAAACCGTTAAATTTGATCCGGTATATTTATTTATACCTTTTTCTTTAAATCATTATTTCAAAAGCAATTTTGTTTGGCAGTAAACGATACAACATACACAATTATTGACAATGAACTCAAAAAAACATTAACACAATAATATTGACAAACTCTTGTAGAAAGAAGAAAAATTTCAAGTGTAACATCCCACAAATACAACAGTGCTAAACTATAAACGTTACAATTGGACAATTTGGTGCAGACAAATCAAAAATACACGAAAAAGAGCCAATTCGAAAACAAGAGCAAAACAGCGTAAGGCAGATATAATTTTGAAACACAGTAGATGTATATAATTAGCTCTTGCTGGGTTGTAACGTTTATAGTTTAGCACTGTTGTATTTGTGGGATGTTACACTTGAAATTTTTCTTCTTTCTACAAGAGTTTGTCAATATTATTGTGTTAATGTTTTTTTGAGTTCATTGTCAATAATTGTGTATGTTGTATCGTTTACTGCCAAACAAAATTGCTTTTGAAATAATGATTTAAAGAAAAAGGTATAAATAAATATACCGGATCAAATTTAACGGTTTTGTTCATTTGGTCCCTGGAATAAGTTATTGAGTGTGGGGGCACAGCTTGTTGTTTTTCAGTCTAATGAAAAGCACTAACAAAACTTGATGTGGTTCACACTATACAAAGTCTCCAATAAATAAATACAATTAGTTCACTAAAGTGGACAAATGAGACTTGGTGTGCCATCTCATATCCATAAAGTCTTAAATCGCCATGTCCAGTTACCATAGGGTTGATGATACCGAGTCACATATATAAAGTACACAGAAAGCATTATCATTAAATGCCTGTCATACACAGCCCACCTGCGTACGAGTATACTGCCCCGTTTTACTCGATATATTCGAGCAAATATTCCCATGGAAAATATAGGTAGTAAGGGATACAAACAGACTCCACCTAAGCCTCTATACACAGCTACAGTAAAACGCCCACATCAGCTCCTCTTATTGCTTTAAGAGGGGCTTAAAGGTGCAAAACACATCTTTTCCCATGTGTACATTTTCAGCTGCATATAAAGCATACATTCTATAAGCTGAATACCTTGGGCTTAAAATTAAAAGTGCGTTTTTAACTATTTACCACTCATCCCATCAAAAAATAAAATGCTCCAGTCAGGAATTAAAACAACTTCTTTACTGAAAAGAAACTGTTTTACAGCAGCACGTCAACCTCTATCTGAACCCATGGTGGCACGTCCACCAGTCAGCGACATATCCAAGCTCCTCTTGGTACTCGTAATCTGAGGGGCAGGAGAGAGGCAAATTCTGCAAAAGAACATGTGCAGCTCAGATATTATGGCATAATGTAATCGAGTAAAGAAGTTAGTGAGGTTCTGAACAGATTGATGGACTAAAAAAAAAACTTTCAGCATCCTGGTCACTTCTCTAGATCGGAGGCTAAGTTTAATAGTGTGTAACTTTCACAGAACCCGATCTGAGGAGATAGTCTCTCCTCAGTGTAACATACCAAGCAATCGAGGCAATTAGGACATTAAAGCATATTGTATCCTTCATGCCAGTGTGAACGGGCAAGGACTGGGTACTTCTTGCGGGCACAGCATGATGTGCTAACTGCAGTGGTGGCATGATCAGCCTACCTGGACCCAAGACCTTGCCCTGCTATAGGCTAGACTAGTAGCAGCTAGGGTGAAACGTGTCATCTGGCACAACAAACTCTTAAACATGCATTTAGGTTACCGATATCATATGGAGAATGCAAAAATGAATAATCTGGAGCCAAATGTTCAGTGTTGAACAGTTTATGTATTTTTAGGTAGCGGATTTCAGTCCCAGGGTAAATACTACAAGCATCATATCTAAAACTGTGGAGTTAAATAATATTAGCATATCCAAGATCAAAACACCAACATGTGGCCCTCTTCTTACCCCTCCGTGGGTAAGAGGATGTTAAAGCCTGGATGGATAAACAGGTAAGGGGACTCATGCTACCAGGTCGGTGTTCGATGCTGCTCAGTCTTGGGCATCCTGGCATCACAGTGGCAGAACACCAAAGTCTTCATGGTCTTCTAAAACATAATTCTTCCACAACTAAAGGAGGAGTGAGATGGGAGCCATGGCTAACCAAGGAATCCTGAAGCACAGAGCTGGGTCCTACTCTTAGGAAATGGAGAGCTTAACTGTAGAAGTTCGATTCCGTGGCGCACGAACTCAACGCAGCTAGGCAATAGTCCTTGGTAGGTTGCCATCTTTTATTCTCTCAACCGTGAGGGGTCGTAGGTCACCAGAGGGAATAAGAATGCGTCGGCACAAAAAACGAACAGGCTTTGCCTGCACGCAGCGCTCAGATGGCTGGCTCTTTGACGTCAGCAGTGCCATTCCATAAATATTTCCAGTCTGTGCAGCCTTCGTTTCAGGCCCGTTATGCTGTTTCTCCGTGTTCCTGCTGATTTGGCCCAGCCCTCCACAGCACTGGATGGTAATACAAATCATGGGAGACTGCAGTCCACTGCCAAGATTGGCCTAGATTCTGGAAATATTTCTGAATACTTAAAAACTCACGAGTTTGTAATGTTCCCAAAATTTCTAAGACTCGACACCCTGGACTGTCCACTACTCACCCCTTGGATAGGATTTACTTCTGCATGATAATACTAGCTGTATCATATAACACACGAGCAAATAGATTTAGAAGTGCAGATTCACTTTTTGTAAATTGCAAAAGTGAATTTACACAGTACTTAAGATAACTGTGTATGTTATATAATAAGATGGGCAAATGGCTCTCTGAAACGGACCCGCAATGCTGCGCTACTAGAAACTGCTAATTGGCTAATTTTTATCCAATTGTGCCACTGGTACAGTCATTCTAACAACCTTTTGCTGAAGAATTCTACTGCGAAGGGTCAATTTGAAATGCTCTTTTCAACAAAGAAAAAAACTCCCAAAATAATGCCTTTGTTTCACTAAAATTAAGGCCTTCAAAAATCGCTCTTTCAGATCTCAAATGTTTTTAAGAAAAGTGTCTCAAATTCAATTACATTTGCAATTTTTTAAGCAAAATTGCATAAGCAGTTACACTAAAACCACACCACTTGCCAAATATCTGTAAAGTCAGAGCTTCAAACTCGCGAGGGCTGAGAAAGGAGCTAACCATAAGAAAACACCATCTGCTCAAAAACAGTGCAGAGGCACATTGTTCAAGAAAAGGAATTATTTTTTACAAAGCTCCGCGTTCCAGTGAAGCGAGAACCACTCCTCGGCCTGCTGGGGGTCCGCCTACATTTACTTAAGCTAAAGCCTAGCTTTCCCCGCTGAATCAATGAAGAAACAGCTACAAATTCTCTTAGCCATATCAGTTTCTTAATTTCTGGGGCAGAAAAACCTGTTTTAAAACAGTAGCTAGAGGTCAAATTTAATTAAAAAAAAGAAAACCGTCTGGTTGTAGCAGAAGCCTCAGTTCTGGGTTTTCCTGAGGTTAAGCCCATTACTAACGATTTAGTTATTAATAATATCTGTATAGCCAGGAACAGTTCACATGGAGAAATGAGTGCTTCACAAATATAGAACAGGCAAAATAAAAAGTTGAATACGAGTAAATGTCAGTGGGCAAAAAGCGCCCGTACACTTTGCACAGAACGTTTGTATAGTATATGCGTAGACTATCAAACATGAGGTGTGAAGTTTCGTTGAGACTGGGTTGGAAAAACAAGGGAGTGAAGAGGTAAGGAACTGATAAATGAAGCAAACAGTAAATTATTTCTAGCAAACATATTAATAAACTGAGACATTGTTAGTCAAAATGAGATGCCCAGATTCACAGCATTTCGTTATGGTGAAAGTACAGAGGCGGAGATTAAAAACCAGGTCTCCGGGTTTCAAAAGGCAGCAATTTACCAAACAAGTCACCTCTCTATGTGATGGGTTCGGGTGCATCAGTTTTTTTACCAGCTAAATTCTCTAACCTTCCTAAGATGGAGCGAGAGCCTGTTTTCTAAAGAGAGAGGCGACAGGTTATGTGAATATTTATCATTAGTAAATACCCCTAGTACTACTGGAATCTGGGTGTCATTTGCAGTTTGGTTCCTCATTGGCTCAAGTCAAAGTGCCGTGTTTAGAATGTATTTGGTTGTTTTTCCTATTGTTTCGCGGTGAGCCACTCTGTACACGCACAGGTGTGGTTCCGGTTCAATGTTAAGTGTGGGATTCATTTCGATAGCAGCATACTAGACCCAGCGATGAGTCCGAATGGAGCATTAAATGTATGGTTGCATTTGCCATTCGGTGGATTGCGCAGGGTCCACTGCCCGGCTTCAGTAACATCTAAATGCAGCTTAATGTTCCAATGAGTCTTTTCAAGGACCGGACGACAAAGGGCAAGCTTTTTTTTCAATTATTATTTTTTGTAATCAAAGTACGGGCCCACAACATTCCTACGGGAATGAAAAGGAGGAAGTAGAAACAAAGGCGTGTTTCCCATTCAAAACTAGAGAGGGGAAAGGGGGCGGGCGAACAGCACAGTGCGCTTCAAAGAAGGAATGCAATGCAATGCAATGCACCAGAGAGCGTGGCTCTACGCGGAGCAGAAACAGATGCACAACGTGGAACTAAGATACGGGAAGTAGCCTGTCCTCTACGGACGGTCGCTAGGCTCAAAACACCGGCGATGCCGAGGCCCGCGCCGCGGCCTGCCTGCTGGTAGAGCAAGTATCGCACAGGATATTCGACAGGAGGAGCCACGAGGTGTCCTACTACCTAACTGATGCTCCAAATTCAGCAGCTGAACTATTAGGCATATCACCCCCTCTAATTATTAATTTTGTTGATTTGTATCCTGCTGACAAAAAGCAGTAACATAAGGTGCTCAATACCTGTGACTTTTTTTAAATAACATAGCTTGTACAGATTTAATTCTACAGTTATCCTTCCATCATGGAGTACCTTTTGTTGGTTTAGTGAATTTTTGTCCAGCCTTTTTGTATAAAGCATGCGCCAATGTGGTCTATAATCCAGAACATTCTATTCCAATGAGTAAAAGATTATGAAGTGCAGAGTGGCCACAATATGCAATGACCAAATAAAAGTACGAATGTCAACTAAATGACTGCGAATACAAAGAGACAAACACACCCTTAAACACAAGGTCAGCAGGCCTCAAGCCTGGATTACTTTCAGAAAGGGGACAAACTATGCCTCCAGGAGACATTGGCAACGGTGCTGGTTACTACTACGAGTTCCACAACGCTGCCACGAAAAATACGATGTTTGCCTGGCAATCTGGCGGCCTTTCCATTTAACGTGCAGGGAAAAGAGTGGCCGCGGCAATTTCTATTAAGCCCAATTCACTTCAAGCCCTACTTATCAAAAGGCATAAAGCTAAACTCACTACCTCTTCGCCTGTTGCTCATCAACTGCTACATCAATCCAGTATCGCTCCAGATGAAAATGGCCCTTGACCTTTTAGTAATCACCACTGAAGATCTGTTGATCAATTAGAAGTCTCACCAGGCAATCATTGTAGGGGACTTCAACATCAGGGACTTGTGCAAACAACAACAGCCCACAGACACCAGCAATGGCTACACCTATACACGTGCTCCCGACTAATCACCATATGTCCTCGCTCCCAAGCATCTAGGAAGCCTGCTCTCCCTCTTGGTGCCTCGGACCTACTTTCAGGAACATTTCCACAATTGATTATATATTTGTGAGCGAAGGGCTGACTGACCCATAACCCCATCGCTTTTGAAATAAATGAAAGTAATCATTAAACACTACGGACAACACTGCAGCTAGCCTCCGTAAAGTCATCACCCATACCTTAGCTGGGGAAACCCACAAGGGAAGAGCGACTCAGGGTTCTACACAGAATCGAATGGTCAACTAAGCTAGCGGATACATTTGCCCAAAGGATAGAAGTAAGGAAGTCTGCCAGCAATCCAACCAGTCCCACAACTGCAGCAGACCACTGGGAGCGCCTTGGGGTGGATCTCCAGAAGGTGCTGGGCAATGGCGAACGTAACAACATGCACCAGCTACCAACCACTCGGAGCCCCTGTTACTCAAAGGAAATCATTGTCATCAAACAGGCCTGCAAGAGGGCTCTTGTTGTCAGGAGAAGAGGCTCTAAATTAGGAAATGACCAATCCATCAGCCTGCTCAGGGCAGCCCACAAAAAGTAGGTATGGGTGCACCAAAAGAACCTCAAGGAAGAGCGTGGTTCAAAATGTTTTACCTAATAAAAGATAAAAACCAAGCCCACCTTTGGAGATATATAAATTGCCTAGACAATCCGGGGCCCAACAGAAAGAAAGTAGTGGCAGAAAGGGACTGGCTAAGTCAGGTGAACCAGCTTTACACAACCAACCAGGTTAATGGAACAGTACCCGCGATATGTTGCCCTACCCTGGATTTTAGGGATTAATACGACACTTTAACTACAGAATGTACAGTTCTCTCTACAATCTAGGAAATGAGAAACCAAGGGGCACCAGTGTTCAAAACAGCGCAAGAATTCTGACAGACTAAGCTCACCCGTTTGTACAACTTTGCATTCACAACAGCAACAATACCTGCATCTTGGAGGGGCTCACTTCTTTTCCCCATCCGTAAAAAGGGAGATCGCTCCAATCCGGCAAATTATAGGCTTATTGCTCTCTTAGATCTCGAAGCAAAGGCCTTCACACGCATCCTATTAAAAGAGCTGGAATCTTGGTCCATGGACAAGGGCATTCAACCATTATATCAATCAGGCTTTCAATCAAACTGCCCTACTATGGATAGCATCTTGGCCCTGGCGTACCTCTCCACACAGGCTGTTAGGAGGAAGCAACCCCCCCCTTATTCTGCTGCTTTGTAGATTATAGCACTTCCTTTGACAAAGTGGATGGTGGCAGGCTTTTTGGGAAGCTAACCACCTGGGGGATTCCATCGCAGCTCCTCAGGGCGATTTCAACATTACATCAAGAAACATGGGTCAGGGTAAAAACAAGTTCTGCCACAGCAAGAGTGCCCACCCACAATGGCCTCAAACAGGGGGTGTGTGCTTGCCCCCCTTCTTTTCTATATTTATACCGCAGATATAGGAGCAGCTATGGATGGAGCCAGTCTGGTGACACCAAGACTGGGCAGACTACACATGTCAATCTTGCAGTACGCGGACGTCACCGCGATTATGGACAACACCACGGTAGGTCTACAGATGTCCCTTAACGCACTCTACCGATACAATAAAGCAAACAATCTGCTGGTGAACCAGAATAAAACCAAAATCTTAGTATTTGGCAAATACCCACACAAAACACTCACTAGCAGCTAGAGACTCTTCAAATAACGGCATCCTCAGCATACTACTACCTTGGCGTGTGGTTACAACAAAGGGCCAACTCAGCAGTCCATTTAAGGCACCTTAAAAGCAAGGGCTCCAGTGTCATCCATCTACTAAAGTGCCTCAGCAGCCGTCTACAAAGCCCTACAGCGGAGCCTCTGCTGACAGTATTAAGAGCAAAATTGATCCCATCCCTAAACAATGGCAACACGGCCTTCCCCAGAGCCCTTAACAACTTCTTAATCAATGCCTAGTTCAAGGCGTACAAAAGCACACTACTTGCTCCTCGGCAGGCCAGAAGATCCAGACTGGACTGGAACTGGGCCTTAGGAGGCCTGACCTCGTAGGACAGGAGGACTTATTAAAGTACGATCGTAGGGTCCTGTAGGCCCTCAGTACCATCTGAGGGAAATTTGTGAAGAAGCCAGATGCCTGTGGCAAATACAGCAGGCAACAGCAATAAGCACCCTGAAGATCAGGCCTGAAAGCCTGTACATGCAAGACATTCCTCTATCAGTATGGAAAAAAGTTGCGAAGAGGCAAATGCTTCTAACTTCTACTGAACAAGCTATGGGGAGTCTCCAGCATAATCCATTGACAGAGATACTGGACACTTTATAAAACCCAGGGAAGGCACAGCCATATTTTCAACTTCTACTATCTGGCCAGGCCTGCAAGAAAATTCTCTAAATGAGGCTAATTGCCCTGCCCATTGCAGACTTGGGCTAATCAAGAGGAAGCAGGCCAAGTAAATATCGCAAATAATCTTGGCTCCACCTTTTGTGCTGCTGCACCAATTTGGCCAAGGAACGACATTGCCTGCTCCTTCCCTGGTTGCGGCTGAAAGGTGTCAAGCGCTGTAGAGAGGCATCCAACCTGTGCTTCAGTGAAAACACCCCTCAGACCCTGGCTAGTTTAGGGAAATTCACCAGCAACATTCGATACTCACTCACTGAAGCAGCAACTTCGAACGCCCACACTGCACAGGCATTCCCTACCTGGTACCGACAAGCTAAATGGATCATGCGAAGAGCACTAAACAGTCACGAACCTGGAACCATCACTCACCCAAGTGAACATTTAAACCTGAGAGTAGAAAACGTCTATCCGCCTAAACTCAGTTGCTTGCAGTCTGGGCCAAAACAGCAGGAGGCTCCAGAAGTTTCGTATTTAACTCTCAGCATTTTAAACTCCAATTTCTAAAAACTTCTAAACAGTGTCGTTGTAAAGCTTATTATAATCTCAACCGATTAGTGTTTTAACCATGATTTAACACCTGCGGAATGAATTAATCAGCACTCTTGTTCAAAAATCATTTTATTTCTATTTTATGCAATGGTTCATATATGTAATTATTTTATTAAATCAAACAAATATTCACAAATGTTACACGTTGTAAGGTGTGTAGATAAACACACCCATGTAGATAGATATAACATGAATATATGATGGCAAGATAAATCTAGGACTCTGGATAAGTGACTCTTCCATCAGGTGTATACCCACACAAAATCGAGTTTGCCTCACTCATGACCTCAAAACATGCTTCTCAGGACAAGTGTCCTACCTACTGTTCACATAATCCCCTACCTCTACACCAAACCAATACAATATACCTCCTGCTAATCTCTGTATAACACTGTGACAACACTCACATTGTAAATGGGTAAAGCATACCACCTCATTTATCTTTAAAACGCTCTGCCTCTCTTCCTGGATACTTCAAAGCGCTGAACGTTTTGCCTTAAGAGTCTACATCCAGTAGCTGTTCATAAGAACCAGTTCGCATTCTTACAAAGATGTACAAATTATGCAAAACGGTCTTGCGAAGTATGGGTAGTGCGGAGTTTAGTAGGGACACACCTTTTCCTATTGGAGCCTAAGAACAACACCAATGACATTCTAAACCTGAAAACCTCAAATATCTGTTTTCCTAGCAACATGTTAAGCAAGGGATTAGCTCGATTTCCATTTCTATGGAGCAATACTTGTGACAAACCCTTTTCCATTTCCCAGCACAGACTTTAAGCATCGGATTAGCTAGAGCCCTTATCCTCTCAAGCTCCAAGGCTTTGGCACTTTTCTAGCTTGTCATTGTGGCAAATGAGCCAATTGATGCCTAAAATGTGGGTTATAAAAAGACATGTTATGTAGCAGATTTAGAGAGTTGTTGCTGTTGCCAGTATGTTTCTTAAGATGGTCCAGCTGTCCACAGAATGGTAAGGCACAAGGTGCCCTGAACTGTGCTTTACACTGATGACCAGAGGACAGGTTCCATGTAGGGCAGGCGGTTGGGGGGCCTTGAGAGTTTACATGTCTGCTGTTGGCACTTGTTCTTCGCGATGAACAAAAGGTATCCCAAATTCTTTCAATAAAGGAAAGTAACGTAATGGGGGAACCACTCTTGTTCCTGAAAGTACACAACTACCTCAGGTCTATTACAGTCAAGGCTAATGAGGTACTGAGGCCATCACGGTGTTGCTAAGAGTTAAAAGGGTGTCCATCTGGGGTGGGTGGGGGGTTTTTACAGTAACAAGTGCACATTTCATATAGATCCCAAAGCAACAACTAAGTCACATCCGCAGTACCAACACATGTAGTATACCGGCACATCTGTCCCATGGCCGGGATCTGATCCATCCTCACCCCCATCGTGACATCATGAACCAGTCACAGTTCTGCTAGGTTGCCCATGTCGAGGACAAGTACTTTATTTCTTTAATCTCCGAAGTGCCAGAAAAACTCAGAGCCCCGTTATCAGTTTGCATGAGAGCCTTATCATTCAGCATGACCCCATTGGTATACACTCTTTCTAAGTCCACATAGCCCCTCACCCCCAGAAATCCCCATCCTCTCAGTTCTGGAAGATATGGGAACTGCAGCATGTGAACATAGTTCTACTCACTCCAAGTCCTGCCAGCTATAGGAGCTGCAGCACATGAACATACTTCTTTCTAAGCACTCCAGATGATGACAAATATTGGAACTGCAGCACTGGTACCTAGTTCGAGCCACTCCCCATCCTGGCAGATGTGGGTGTTATAGTACAGGGTTCTGAACACCCTGATGCCAACAGATATGGGAACTACAAAACATGGGCATCGCTCCAAGTACTCCCAGTGCTGCAGGCATGGGTAGTACAGCACATGTGCATCGCTCCAAGTACTCCCAGTGCTGCAGGCATGGGTACTACAGCACAAGTACATCGCTCCAAGTACTCCCAATGCTGCAGGCATGGGTACTCCAGCTCATTTGCATCGTTTTAAGTACCTCCAGTGCTGCAGGCATGGGTACTGCAGCACATGTGCATCGTTCTAAGTACTCCCAGTGCTGCAGGCATGGGAACTACAGCACATGTGCATTGTTCTAAGTATTCCCAATGCTGCAGGCATGGGCACTACAGCACATGTGCATCGTTCTAAGTACTCCCAATGTTGCAGGCGTGGGTACTGTAGCACATGTGCATCGTTCTAAGTACTCCCAATGTTGCAGGCATGGGTACTGTAGCACATGTGCATCGTTCTAAGTACTCCCAGTGCTGCAGGCATGGGTACTGCAGCACATTTGCATTGCTCCAAGTACTCCCAGTGCTGCAGGCATGAGTACTACAGCACAAGTACATCGCTCCAAGTACTCCCAATGCTGCAGGCATGGGTACTACAGCACATTTGCATCGTTCTAAGTACTCCCAGTGCTGCAGGCATGGGAACTACAGCACAGGTACATCGCTCTAAACACCGCCAATGCTGGCAGATATGGGTACTACAGCACAGGTATATAGTTCAAAGTACTCCCAATGTTGCTGGCATGGGTACTACAGCACAGGTTAATCGCTTTTAACACCGCCAATCCTGGTAGATATGGGTTCTACAGCACGGGTAGAGAGTCCTAAGCACCGCCAATCCCGGTAGATTTTGGTTCTACAGCACACGGATATAGTTCTAAGAACCCCAAAATCTGGCAGATATTGGTACTACAGCACAGATGCATAGTTCTAAGCATTCCCGACGCTGCAGATATGGGATCTATTGCACAGAAACCTTTCGTAACGACAGGGTCCAAGGTCTCTAAAAGCACATGGCGTTACATTTTTGAATAAACTTTTAATATTGCAAATTATGCGTATTGGGCTTTAAAGGCAGCTGGATATAACTGGCGTTTTCTGGATAGTTTTCATAACTGAAGTCTGGCAGGCAGGCAGTACTGCTTGCCGCAGCTGGTCAAAGTTCATTCTCAGTTTGAAGCACACTAGGGCGAGGCTTCCTATGCAATATTGTTCAGGCTAAAGCCTCCTGCCTGGCTGGTCCAGCTCAGGAAGTAGAGTGCAGGGCAGGTCAAATCTAAAAGGCAAACCATTTCCTGTAAACTTAAGGACATGACAGATAAAGAAAGGAAGGACAAACGTCCATTACAATGTACAACAAATACACAACATTTCACAAGAAACGCTACACACAACGCAGGGCCAGACGCCAGACATGGACAAATTGTACCAATAACTGCTGCATGGCCATTAAATGACCCACAGTAAAAAACATTCGAGTATCAGCTGGTAATTTCTTTTCCCAGTGTTGATTTATATCACTTTTGTGCCCCAATTTCAACAGCTAAAATCTCACATTTGGCAGCAGCCACAATTACCCACATTACAAATTTCTGACACATGTAAAGCAGAAGAGATGTACTGCGTGCTGTAACACACTTGGTCCACATAAAGTAACAAAGAGAGGCACTTGTTTCTTAATTGTAAGTGCCTGTATTTCTATATTGTGGCGGGAGTGCGCGACAAAAAGAACCAAAGAGAAACACTCGACTCTACAGTACAACTCTGTGCATTGTGTTATTGTGGCACGAGTGCTTGCCATAAGGTAACATGGTTGCATGTGCTTCTCTTCCACTTGAGTGAGACAGAGAAACGGAAGGACTGGGTTAGCGGCTAACAGATGTTAACACCAAGCTGCTAACCTTGGAAAATAAATAACAGGAGTTGCATTGGAAAATATAAAATGACCGAACGATTCTGGGATTTTGAGTTGAGGACCATTCAATGCTCCCAAAAATTTGCCGAGTATAACTCGACCACGAGCTAGCCAACAGGGGAATAAGGCAGAGAGTGCCCTGGCAGGTTAGTGTGTGTGTGGGACTTCTTTTTTTGCTGTTTGTGGGCCTATTTGATGTTCTGCTAGGGTGGTTTTATTGTTGACTTCCCGGATATTAAAACAAACATTACCTGCAGCAAGCACAAATCCAAGCAGTCTTCCATACTTTGCAAAACACCTAGACAGCATGTCTTTACAAGTTCAAAACTGCCACAATTTGCAAATATGGACCAGTTTCTTTACCTAGCTAATTCACTAATGGGACCTCTTAGGTTTGTGCCCTGGCTAGTAACATTCTGAGGGACAGATGCAAATGTTCCACTTTGCCTAGTACGAGAACGATGGAACTTGCACATGTACACGTTCCCTAGCTCCCGTTTTGATATGTTCTCTCCCGTGAACTCATCTTGGCGTCTCTCGTCGTGCACTGGAGCGGTCTGGCAGCAGCATAACCCAAGCAGAATGAGCTAATCACTTAAGATCATTTCAGTGGCTGCTGCAGAGCTGTGTGCCACCTAGTTTGAAGGTACGAATCAAAACAGCGCTGTCTCTGCTATTCATTTTTGGAGGTCAATAAAACGAGTATCACCCAGTTAGATAATAAGCCTATCCAATATAAGGTTTCTCTACAGGCACAGGGTGAAAGTACCAGAAACAAATTGAATTAGTGAATCCCCTTAAATAACCTTAAGGTCACACAGATTGAAATGACAACAAAGTCTATTTCAGCTCCTCATTCTTTTGATTACTAAATCAATTGATGATTGTGAGAAATTGGGGTTGTTGGTTGAGGGAGCGTGTCAGACTTTCTCAAGCAACAGCCACAATCCTAATCAGTGTGAACCCAGAAAACAAAAAAGGCTAAAGCAATCTATGCTTAACCCTCTGGTAGCTTGGGACAAAAAGCAGTCAGGCTTAACTTAGAGGCAATGTGTAAGTATTTATGCAGCATTTAGACTGTAACAAATTGAAAACACAACACAAGAAAAATCCTAGACCAATTTAGAAAAATAGGGCAAAATGTAAAACATTTTTGACACCAAAACAACAAAAATGTTCAGATGTATTGGAGTTATGAATCTTTAAAGTTTGCAGTGAAAAAAAGAGACTAAAAGATCAAGGCGCCAACCGAGGACATCTAGTTGGTTGGGGCTTACCGCGATGGAGCATGATTCAGAATCGTAAATTACAATTCTGGACACCAAACGTGATATTTCTACCTGTTCCCAAACAAAGTTCTCATTTATTAAATGTAATAAGGTAACCCAATGCTATTGCTATATAGTGGGAGAAGTAAGCCTCACAGAAGTGCAAAACAAATGTAGGAGTTTTTCACTACTTAAAAGTGCATGTCCAACTTTTTAAATACACTAATACGCTACCCTGTAATATGCGCCGTTTAAGGCATACCCTACAGGTGACATGCATTAAAAAAAGGTTTTAGGCTTGGCAAAGGGTTTTTTTTTTGCCAAGTCAGATTGGCTGTTTAAAACTGCACACAGGATGCTGTGGCACACCTCAGATATGTTTGGAAGGGCCATTTAGGTGGGTAGCACAAAAAGTGCTGTAGGCCCACTCGTAGCATTTAATTTACCGGCCCAGAATGTATGGCGAGGTTTCCAGTTGTAGACTACCAATAAACAAACCAGTGTATTCTGGGAGTTTTACAACAAATTCAAACTCACCAAATGTACGGTAAATTAATTGTATACTGTGCGAGAACATCCATCAATTCAGGGATTGAGAGAATTTTGCAGACACCTACCTGATACATGAAATGGGTGTTAAGATAGCATGTATCACTGAATCATGGACGGATGCTGCCTCGGGCCCTGACATTGTTAAAGCCAATCCACCCAATTACGGCTGTCATGTCCAGAGTAGACCGGGAAAGAGAGGTGGCGGTCTGGCGATCAACTACCATGATTCTGTAAAAGGTAATTTTCAGCCAGTAACCGTTGATTCTGGCGAAGCACTTGTTTTTAAATTCACCCTGTCCCATCATCAATCCCTCAGAGGCTGTTTACTTTACAGACCCCCTGGGACTAAAGCCCCATTCTTAACGGCACTTGGAAGTCTTTTAGAGGAAGCAGCCTTTGCTAAGACTTTTACAGTTTTAGGGGATTTTAATTTCCACCTTGACTGCAGCTCAGACCCAGACACTCGGGAGCTTATGGAGTTAATGGATGGGATGGATCTGAAGCAATTGGTGGCAGGGCTTACCCATAGGGCTAGACACACCTTGGATGGAGTTTTTTCTAACCCTCCTAATTTAGTTGTCATGGCTACGTGTCCGGTCCCTTGGTCTGACCATGCCGCTATCTGTTTTAAAATTGCTATGGCTCTACCCCCGAGATCGAGACAGGCCAAGAAACCAGCCAGGACCATCAGGAAATGGAAAAACATAGAAGGCAAATCTCCAGACGAGCTATTGACATCTACGATGGTACCCCTCTCAGTGGATGCAGAGGAGGCGGCCACCATATACACTAACTGGTTGGATAAGGCCTGTAGGCAGCTAGCACCACCCACTCGCACGCCACCATTGGCTCCTTGGTTCTCAGAGGAGATCAGGGAGCATAAAATTATTTGCAAGAAACTAGAACGGATATGGAGGAAAAACTATTGTGAGGCCGACAAAAAAAGATATAAATTGGAACTAGCAGTATATAAAGATCTGGTAGGGAAAGCAAAGAGTACCTCTCCAATCGCATTAGGGAGGCAAGAAACTCCCCAAAGGAACTCTATCAAACTGTTCTTACCCTGGCAGCCCCAAAACCAGTGGCTCTGCCCCCTAGTCAGGAACTATGTGAAAATCTGGCGAAATGTTTCCAAAATAAAGTGGAGACCATTTTCAACTCTCTGGATAGTCAAACTAAGAGTAACCCCTTAGAGGATAATCCTGAACTGGTAGAGACCAATTCCCAGGAAAGCAGGCTTTTCCGCTTCTCCCCGGTAAATGAGGAGGAGGTAAGGAACCGGCTGCTGACGCTAAAATCAGGTTCCCCTCATGATCCCTGTCCTTCTACCATAGCAAAGCTAGCGGTAGCACCGATAGCCTCTGTGCTCACACCATTATTTAATAATATGCTGGAAAGCGGGGAATTCCCATCCCGCTGGAAACAGGCATCAATCCTTCCTCTTTTAAAAAAAACAAATCTGGATATTGACTATTTGAACAGCTATTGACCCATCGCTAGACTGCCGTTACCGGCCAAGATTATAGAGGGAATAATGAATTCTCAGTTAAGCTCGTTTCTTGGCGCTGTGCAAGCTCTGGACCCATCTCAACATGGATTCAGGGCGGGGCACAGCACGGAATCGGCTCTAATTATATCTGCGGAAGACATTAGGAAAGTGATGGACGCCGGAGGAAAAGCCGCACTGATCCTTTTGGACCTGTCTGCGGCCTTTGATACGGTCCACCACATGATACTGGTGGACCGGTTGAGAGCCGCGGGGATTCAGGGCAAAGCACTTAAGATCTTGAAAGCCTTCCTCTCCAACAGGAGTCAGGCGGTGACCTTGGATGACCAAGAATCCAGTCCGTTCATACTCCTTTGCGGGGTGCCCCAGGGCTCATCACTGAGTCCAACGCTTTTTAATATTTATGTTTCTACCCTAGCACCTGTGATCAGAGCCTTTGGTTTTACCTTAACATCATATGCAGACGACACACAGATTGTGGTGTCGCCGCTACCGGGAGGAGAGGAAGGCACGGCCAGTAGGTTCAAAGACTGTATGCTTGCAGTCAGTGATTGGATGGCAGGGAATTGCCTAAAACTGAACTCGGCCAAGACCGAGGTTCTCCTCTTCGGGGCTAGAGAAAATATCTGGTCCCCAAGATGTTGGCTGGAAGAATTGGGCATCCCTCCCTCACCTGTTGCCAAGGTCAAGATAAACTGTCCTTTAGGCCTCAAGTAAATGCGCTGTCCTCAGCCACCTTTTTTGTTCTCAAGACTCTACGCAAGATCCTGCCCTTTCTTCCAGATGAGCATAGAAAAACAGTAGTGTCTGGATTGATCCTGTCTAGGCTGGATTACTGTAACGGCCTACTGCTTAATGCTCAACAGGGGCTTCTAAATAAATTACAAATTCTGCAAAACGCAGCAGCTCGCCTGATCACGGGCACTCCCAAATTTGCCTCGGTCGCCCATGAGCTGGTGAAATTACACTGGCTGCCTGTGCGCAAGCGGATTGCATTCAAAGCATTATGCTAAGTCTTCAAGGCACTTTAAGGGCTGGGTCCGCAGTGTATGACCCAGTACTTTCAGTGGTACAAACCTGCAAAATGTTATAACGTTGTATTGAGCGCGAACAGCTGTCCCAGCAACGAGGCGTCCCGGCGCTAAACTATAACAAAACCTGAGGGGGGAAAAGTCACTGAGATCAACCGACCAGGGGCTGATAGTGATCCCAAGAATTAAGTAAGCCCGATGGGGAGACAGAAGCTTCTCCTTGGGAGCAGCAAAGGCTTGGAACGCCTTGCCAGCGGACCTCAGACAGATACCAGACTTGATGTCCTTTCGGAAGGTCTTGAAAACATGGTTATTTAGGCAATAAGCTTTGTGGCTAGTCTTTGGAGTGGTCAACCAGCGCCAGGACACAGTCTGGTAACAGTGCGCTTTATAAATGTTGAAAATAAATAAAGCAATAAATAAATAAATAATAACACCTTTCCACCCCAACTGTAAAAAGAAAAATTACAACACTGCAGAACTCACCAGAGCTGAAATGTAAGCTACATTAGTCCCAGTGTGATTTTTTTTTGTCTGTGCACCTATGTTATAGCTGGGTCCAAAATGTTATCAATCGGTTCCTAAATTCGCTAATAAACTTCAAAGCCACAGATCTAAATAGAAATATGAGGCAAAGACTTTTAGACAGCCTCCTTGCCTCGAATGAAGAAGGATGGCAACATGCTATCTGGTCCCTGGTAATAACTGCTATCAGACCCTCCACAGCAAAGGCGTACTGGAGATAGTGCGACCCACTGCAGGCCCCTGGGGCAACTTTAACACAGGCCTGTCAGCCTTTCAGAGGCGCATGCCCATGGCTCTCCCTGGTGGGTGGGTGGGTGACTAGAGCCCAGCCCAACCAAGCTTTCTTCTGCACCGACTTCATGCAAACTCTCCACATTTCCCACCAGACAAGTCTTCCACCAACATGTGACTGACTCAGCACCAGCCATACCAACATGTCAGAGGCATCATGTTATAAAATAACTAGATTACCCTGCTGGCCACCCTCTAATCAAACGTGTGACTGACTCAGAACCATCCCTGCTAGAATATCAGAGGCACCATATCACAAAATGACTAGCTTATCCTGCCGCAACTCTGCCATCAAAAATGTGGCTAACCCAGCACCAGCTATGCCAACCTGTCAGAGGCACCATGTCACAAAAGGCCTAGTTTACCCATCCGGACATTCTCCCTCACAGGTGTAACTGACCAAGCACCAGCCCTGCTGGAACACCACAGACAACATGTTACAGAAATCTCGTCATTTCCTTACAGAAACGCCCGCCTCTGCTCCCCAGTCCGTGTGTTCTGCATTAAGATACCGTCAGCTGTTACAAACTGCTTCAGTCAGCAAACCAGACTACACTCATCATTTCTGCTGAAAAGGGAAAAAAAAGTCACCTTTGTCCCGGGTCGCCGGCCCCTACTCTGAGGCAGACGCCTATCTCCGAAGCGGTTAGACACTAAGCCGAGCGGCGGTGCCACAGCCCGGCCTCGCTCCCCGGCCTGGTCACCATGCCCGGGCCGGCCCATAATGGCAGCCCTGGGCCTAGAGGCTGTGTGGCTGTCGCGGCGTTTCCATGGCAACCGGGCCCTAATTCAAAAAATGTGTGCTGCGCAGTCTGTATTTGATCCATCAATCTCGGCGTCACTGGAGAGCGCGAGATACCCGGAAAAATAAACTGCGCACGCAAGACGCAGCCCCCACCTCCCAATCCTGACAGGAGCCGTTCAACACCCCCTCCGTACGCTGCGCGAGCCTCTGCAGGAGGCTGATGTGGGGTAAAACAATGCAGCACTGCAGCTCTAGTGACCCATAATAACCTCCTGGCTTGCAGGCTAGCGAGGCAGCTCAGTGGGTCAATGCGCCCACTTAAAAGAGGTCGGCGCAACCGGCATGTGAAAAATTCGAGGCACAGGGGCCGACTCACTCTTTCATTATTTTTAATGTAGATGAAATAAGTAAAACGCCCGTATCAATTTTACTGCTCGAGTGTTTGATTTTTGACTTGCCATACAAAACGGGGGAAAGTGCTTCTATATTTATGATCGCTATTTATTGGGCGAAACATTTTGTTTTGCTAATAAATCTGAAGCCATTTGACAGAAATATATGATTTTACAACAAACACAACCAAACTGTTGTTGTATGCGCAGTCAAAGCGACCACGAGTAAGGTTATACTGCGCTTCCGAGCGCTGTGGAGGCAGGGTCAGAGACGAGGACCAAAAAAAAAATTTGAGTTAAATAAAATAGTCTATTTTCTTGGCCTTTCTCTTAAACGTAACTGCATACAAAATAGAACACAAACACCATACGCGAGACAGGAATGTATGTTACAGTAATCTGTGCAAATGTACTACTGTTCCAGTAGGAAAGCTTATGTGGTTAATGCGGTCACTACAGAAGTCTGTCTGCAAACAGAGATTCACATCTTTATCTTCGTTTGTGCATATTTGTATTTATAGTGCTAGGATGTCCCACCCCGAGCTAGAAAGCACAGTGAATATGCAAGTCAGAATTTTAAAAATTATTTACATAAAATGATTCCGTGTTAAAGTCAAAACAAGTGCTGTCAAATGTTTATTTAGTAAAAGGCAATCGTGCCGCAGCAAGTGCACACCTTTTTTTCATAAGTTCCAACGGAGGGTGCACTCCAGAAATGAGCTGCGACGTCTATACAGTGCTCTAAACAGAGTAACTGTCACCATGAAGCTTTAAGTGACTCCATCAATTAAAGCTCCTGCTGGCTCCCAAGCAGCCTTTAGATCTGCTGATTGCTGAACCAATTGCACGCATTTGCATTTCTTTCAGGTAGCAGGCACCATGGAGAGAGAAGGGCCTGCCTGGTCCTTAGCTGTCTGTCTCCCTCATCTCCCTTGTCAGTACAGAAGAATCTCTCCTTTCCTTCCAGCCAGATGCAACTCAAGGCGTACATTGGCTCTCCAGTAACGCTTTTATTAACAAAAATTAGAGGAAATTATTGTTTTAACTAATAAAAAATCTTGGGAACGGTGGTTAATATAAATCCCACCCACTATACCCTCTGCTTGTTACGTACTGGTAAAAATGTGTAGCTGGCTAAAGCATGCATGAAGTGTGCAATACCACAAAAAACGTTCTACCTTAAATTCCAAAATACAGAAATATGGCTGCACAACATATTAACTGAGATAAAATCCCCACATTTTAAATTAATGGTTTGGGGAGGAAAATGGTAAAACTATCAATAATCAGGTCGCTGCCCACTCTGGTATTGCCCACGTCTTAAAACACACAAGACCTAACGAAGAATTGTGCAGCAACAGAGACATTCATTTTTTCTGAAGGAACAGAACAGCACGTGTGGTGCTGATCGAACGGCGAGAAGGAACACTGTCAATGAAAATGACAAGCCAACATTCAAATCTCACCCCATGCGGCATTCCATTTCTAATGTAATACCCACGGTGGGCTGGGGCCTGCCCCATGACAGATAAAAAACTGTAAATCATGCAAAAAGGCACTTCTCAATTTTCATTTACAGCAATCCACACCGGGCTAGTTAAGGTTAGAGTTATTTTCGAAGAGCTCAGTTTCCTTCCCCAGCCACGTAAGATCACTTTGTGCCAAAATGTTCTGTTTCCCTCGAAATGGAAAGACTCTGGCAACAGCTTTGCAGTTCTCCAGGATCCAAGAACGTAATGCGGACCCGGGGGTGGAGACTGTCTTTCTCTTAGTACTGGGAGCAGAGAAGGATAGAGGGGTCTACCAGCTTAGAAGCCGCAAATAAGCTAGGTGCAGAGAGTAAGGGGGCACCTTTCCATGAAGAAAAGACGACGAGCCTTGAAACATGCTGTCCCCTCGAAGGGCCAAAGTGTGTGTGCTCCAGAGTATGGTACTACAATACTGTGGCCTAAATACCACCTGTCGATAATACTGTGTCCTAAATGTTTTTTATAAAAATATCACCTGACTGGCGTTAATAAAAGAATCTACCAGCAAGTGAGCGATACTGTTGTAAACAATATGTAAGCCACAATTTATACCATACAATACTTCTGTTTCTTTATAAAGTTTTGTATAGCGCAAACGTGACCCTTACGGGTATCTGAGCGCTTCACAATTTTGGGTAAGAGGGATACAGTATTGGGAAGCTAAATATTTTTTACATAATTATGCAAGACTCCTGTGGGTATCAGCAATATTCCAACATACAGCCACTAAAAGTATCTGTTCTAAAGAAGCCAGGAAGCTAGCTGACCTCCAAGGGCCTCACCTCAGATCCAGAAATACTGGGACAACATCAAAGGTATGAATAACTAGATCCACAAATACTGGGACTACATCAAAGGTATGAATGACCAGATCCACAAATACTGGGACAACATCAAAGGTATGAATGACCAGATCCACAAATACTGGGACTACATCAAAGGTATGAATGACCAGATCCACAAATACTGGGACAACATCAAAGGTATGAATAACCAGATCCACAAATACTGGGACAACATCAAAGGTATGAATGACCAGATCCACAAATACTGGGACAACATCAAAGGTATGAATAACCAGATCCACAAATACTGGGACAACATCAAAGGTATGAAGGACCAGATCCACAAATACTGGGACAACATCAAAGGTATGAATAACCAGATCCACAAATACTGGGATAACATCAAAGGTATGAATAACCAGATCCACAAATACTGGGACAACATCAAAGTTATGAATAACCAGATCCACAAATACTGGGACAACATCAAAGTTATGAATGACCTTGTCTGAAGGGACATCAAACTCTCTTCCAAAAGGTGAACTCCAATACAATGGAGACACGCGCTAAGGAACCGGCCTTTTGATTACTGTGGTGCAGTAAAGATGAGAGAGGATCTGTCCCAGGGTAGAGAAAGAGGTACAGATCGGATCCAGCGAGGGCATCACCTCTAAGCACCCCGGAATGTGATCTTAAGATGAGCCCGAGTTGAGGTCCCAGAACCTGCAAAGGACAGAGTCTCAAGGTCCATGCACATGGAGAAGTTCCTCATAAGGACACAGCAAATGCAATGAAATGGATCAATGTCTTTTTTTTTTTTACTTTTCAAAAGGAAACACCTCCACAGAGCCAATCAAAGGTCTTCAAGAGGTCCACGGCTGCACTCTGATAGGGAGTGACCTGCAAAGGTCCAATCAGAGAGTCCAACGTCACAAAGAAGAATTGTATGAGGAGGCCATCCCACCAATGGGACAGCATGAAGGAGCAGCCAAGCGGGAGCCGGAAAGGCATCTCATGGAAATACCCTATAGATAGAACATGCAGCAAACCACCAGTGTGAGTGGACACACCTTGAAGGACAAAAGAGATGCCCTCACAAACAAAAGAGCATCCGAATGGCAAGGGTGGGTCCCAGGGAGATTAAAGAAAGTCTCTCTCAAGAAGATGAAGGCACCACCCATCCCACCCTTGGACAGGCCTGGGAATGAGGAATTGCAATTTTTAATAAGGGGGGTATGAAAGGAGGCGGTCAGAGTGGACTAGGCAGGGGGTTACCATGAAAGAACCAGGGACTGTGTATCAATAATGAGCAGAAGCTTGTATACGTCATAACCAGGAGGAGTAGATCGGATGAACCACGAAGAGAGTATAACAGTATATAAACTTGATAGGAGTAGTTAAGTAAATCTTTATTTCGGTGATAAAAATCATCACAAAAATACAGGTTATAAAAATTCATTACATTACAAAACTGAACTATATGTGAGTTTAAAAAACAGATGCATAACTAATAAAATTCATAGAGAGAATACACATTTTATGTACATCATAGCTTAATCCGTGTGTTCCTTAGCCTGACAGCAATTTTTAGATAGGAGTATATATTAAAAGGGATCAGAGAATCTATAGCGAAGGGAGCAGGGACAGCATATAAAAGGGAGCAGGGACAGCATATAAAAGGGAGCAGGGACAGCATATAGAAGGGAGCAGGGACAGCATATAGAAGGGAGCAGGGACAGCATATAAAAGGGGTCTGGGAGCACTCAAATGTGAGAAAAGTGCATTTAAATGAGGAACCAGGAAGGATAGGTGCATAAGAAGTGACCAGGAAGGGTATGTAAATATAGCAGTGGTGAGCCCACATGTACCAAGGGCCAAAGAGAGTACGTCAAACGGCCTAGTGCAGCGCATCAGAGACCAGCGAGAGGATACAGGATGTAAGCAGGAAACGCACGTCAGAGGGAGCAGGGGAGAACATGCAAAAGGGACCCGGAGACAGCACTTGAAAAGAGACGAAGAGCGAGTAACTTTAGAGGACCTGTAGAAATCACGTCACAAGCGGAGAGCTTGTCAAACGGAAGCAGACAGGTTCTGGGGCAAAGAGGGGGCTGCAGGTAGCTTTGCGGGGGTAGAAGCGGTGTCCCCGGCAGCAGGCACCTCTGCAGCGGGCAGAAGCGGTGCTCCCGGTACCAGGCACCTTCCCATGGTGGTGCAGAGGGGTGCTATAGGAGCAGGCGGCTTTACAGGGCCACGAACGGTACCCCGCCAACAGGCAGGCTTAAAGAGGGCCTTGGGGTAGCAGGGGGTGCTCGCAGCAGGCACCATTAATTAGAGGGGCAGGAATGTCATTATATTGGGGTAATCGCCAGCATCCAGCCATACATGGAGCAGAGGGGGTGCTCAACGGTGTAGCAACTTTACACCGGACAGACAGATGGACTGCTACCAAGGGCAGACCGTTTTCTGTGGGATAGAAGTTTGAGACTACAGGCATGGTTAGGTGGGCAGAGGGGTGCTCCGGACAGCAGGCACCTTTATAGGGGGTATCCGCCAGCAGGCAGGGGGGGGGCTGAGTGGGAGCAGAAGACTTCACAAGGGGCAACGGAGGGATGCTGCCACGAGCAGACAGGCTCCCATGGAGAAGAGGGGTGGTACCACCGGCAGCTTTAGGGGGCAGAGCGGGGGCCGCGGCAGCTGGACAGAAGGCGATCCCAGCAGCAGGCAGGTTTACAAGGGCCAGAGGGGCACGGGTGCCGCTGATCACATGCACTGGGACGGTGGGGGGTGAAACCACGAGACCAACACACACAGCACAGCGTGACCAGTGAGCCGACGGGCTGCAGCCGCCCTCCCGACAGACCCAAGACCCGCACCCCGGCTGACAGCACACGGGCAAGAAGCACGAATAATACAAATAAAAGGCCTCTACCCTCCGGTGCCCTGGCTGGCCGTCCTTCGTCTCCCCCGCTGCCTCCTCCGCCTCCCGCTCGGATCCAGATGCGGTTTTGTTCTTCGCTCGTGCGGGCTATGAGAGGAATGCGGGCCCTGGACCGCCTCCGCCTCCTCTCCTCCCCCCCGAGGACAGGCCGGGATCCCGCGGCCGCACAGGCAGCGCGGGGAGGAGCCGGCAAACTTCTCCGGGTCCTTCCGTGCCCGAGAGGCGGCCGAGGCTCCTCCCCGGGCCCGCGCCGCAAGGGCCGCCCAGCCCCCGCCACTCACGGCCCACAGAGGCCCATTGTGCTGGGCTCCGAGGGGAGGGCTGCAGGGCGGAGAGACCCTGGAAATGGGAGGAGGAGGGAGGGCTCAGGATGCGGAGGAGGCGCAGGAAAAGCAGAGGAGGAGGGAAGAGGCACTGTGGGATAGTGGGGAGGGAGGGCTAAGACTAGATGGGACGGAGAACAGTCAGATGGGATTTTATTTTTTATTGTAATAGCGCGGACATGACCGGAAAAAGCCTCAGAGCGCTTTACAACAGTAGTAAGATACAAGAGTGCATCAAGTTATAGTTACAATAATGCAGGGGGGAGAGACCCTGGTAATGGGAGAGCAGAGTGGAGGGAAGAGGCGCGGGGAAGAGACATTGTGAGGGGTGGGACGGAGAAGAGTCACGAGGAGTGAGATGGGATTTTATATTGTATTTTAGTTTTGCACTTTTATATAGCGCGAACATGGCCGGAAAGCCTCAGAGCGCTTTACAACAGTAACATGATACAAGGGTGCAGTTATAGTTACAATAATGCAGGGAAGAAGAGAGAGGAGAAAAATGTAGGGGAGAGGGCCGGCCAAGAGGAGGAGACAGGGGTGGGTGAGAGGCGGGATAGGGTGAATAAGAGGAGGGACCGGTAAGAAAAGGGGAGGAGGAGACGGAGGGAAGGAAGAATGCAGGGGAAGGATTTTTATGACTTTATGCACTCCATGTGTTTACTTTGGCAGTGGTCCGCTTGCTTGTCATTCTAATAAAGCCCTCTATATTCTCTTCTGCTATACCGTGAAGGGGACGGAGACAGGAAGAGATCGAGGAAACGTCAGAACAGAAAGAGAGGAGGGGCGAGGAAGATAAAAAGTTCTCCACACTGGAGATATTATGCATCCTAGATGGAAGAAAGTGAAGTAAGGGATGCTGCAGAAAGACATTCGCATACCTCCAAAACCCGTTCTCAAGCAGCTAAACTAGCTACGTTGCATGCACTGTGCTGTGATGCATTATCGGCGTGGTCTGTGGCTTCCCAAACGGTGGTGCTGTCACAATTTTCAGAGTGAGGGTGATGCCACAAATTTTACATCACTGAACTCATAGGGAATTTGAAATTCCAAGCATCACACTAAGAAAAAGTCTCGCAAACGAGTCCGGCACCTTCAGCAAGAGAGTGTTAATGGTATACTATGTAGCTAGTGTTGCATCATGAAGTGCACCCACAAATATATTACTAAAGAGGATGTAGCTTAACGGCCAGAGCTGCTGACTTTGGAGTCAACATCGCACTATATAAAACTGCAAAAAAATAAATGAAGTATCATGCAGTAGTGTCCTGTCATTTACAGACAGCGCATTTTCCAGCGAAATGATCGCTAAATTTGCACAGAGGTCCAGATTTACTGATGAAACTGTATAGTGTAAACAATAATTTTGGGAAATTGAGTTTCAGCGAATATTTGTCATTGTCACATATCCAAGTAAAGTTTCTTGTATTCTTTGGATCTTATTAAAATCTTTGTTTCCCCTACACTTCAGAATTACAAAAATTGCTAATTTGTGCTTTCCTAACTGCTTATACGTGTTTAAATGTTTGTGTTTTTAGGACAAAAAGACATCCTATAGCCTTCCCTTTCACACCAGCAAGATTGTCACAGAGTACATTTTGCTAAATATTCTCACTATGCAGTCAAAGAAAGACAACATCAATCTCCATGTTAAAAGAATAAGTAGCAATTTGTCACAAGGCTAGCCTGGCATTTGACCTCTTTGTTTTGAATGCACAGCAAATGTGACAATATAAAAACTAAATATAAATTCACCTTTAAAGCATATTCACTTTCAGAAATCCAGCATGGTTAGTTTGGGGGTGCTGAAGGACCACCTGCACTCCTTCTTCTAGTGCTTATGTTCCGAAGGGCAGTTTGGGGTGTGACCCCCTCCCTCAAATGTATTCTTTGCTTGGTAATTGGGTCTTGGGGCCCTGAGTCGGGTCTGCCTTGTCTGTGTCAGTTTTTCCTTACCTGTACCAAGAATAACAAAACAGTGACCTTTGATGCAAAACAGTGGAGATCGAGAGATCTGGTGGCTGAATTTCAAACTGTGAAATCTGATAACCTGAATTCAATACTGTCTTCCCTACTTGTCCAAATTGTGTGAACCTATTTAAACATTTTATTTCATAGAGCCTCTTTTTTTAAGTTTCACCTGTCAACAGCGCATGTGCTGTCCATCAGGAGGGGGGTGATTGGAGCCTGCCCATTGCTTACCATTTGTTGGCAACATTGTCAATCTTCCTTTCTGCCTCCCACTTGGCCAGCGCGTGCCGGATATATCTCCCCTTTCTTCCTGTGGACCATGACCTAAGAACAGATTGATTCATCTTAATTAGTGTTCATCCACTGCTCACACTGTGAAAAAGCAGCTTTGACTCCCAAGACTTTCGATGCCGCTTGGTGAAAACCACCTCTAATTCACATAAGAATAGCGATCAAAATAACGAGGCAGGCGCTGGCAATTGGAAGGCGAAGAGCAAGTTTATTTCTCCGGAGGAGAACACATCACATCAGACACCGGGGCTATCGTCAGGAGGTGCTCTAACTGCATCTCATTTTGGCTCTTCCTTTTATACAGATCTTACACAATGCATTGTTGTCATGTCAGCCCACCTTTGTTATATCAACATGTTTATACAAGATTTGAGTCCCCGCTCCGAGCGTGTTGTCATACAAGTCCCACTGTTATTCTCCTCCCACCCGGGTCAAACAGACAATATTAAGGTATAACAGGGCCTTGCTTCAGGGTCTGAACATGTGAGACCGGCCAGATCTAAGTGTCTGTTCCGTTGATAAAACAGGTCCCATTGTTGGTGAAAACAAACAAGTCTTACTGTTTGCGGTGCAATAAACCATGTCTGCAAGGGTCATCTTAGTATCTGAAATCTTTGGTTAGTACACAAGTGTGGGGAGGGGAGAAGAATGCAAAAGTTCATACGTTCATTAGTTATTGAGGACAGGAAGAGGTGGTGGTTTAGCCAAAGGGCGCTAAGGGTTGTTATGGCATTAGAATGTCTCTTTGAAGATACCATCAAAGGCATGCCTGTTAGTTATGGCCTCAGCACACATAACAGGTTTGGTCAGAGGGTCAGATGGGTGCTAGTGAGGGCAGGGTGAGAAAAAGGTGACCCTCAGAATACAAAATGGCTGCGGTTGATCAAAATGACTGCGGCTTATGTTAACGAAATAACTTTCGCCAGACAAGATGGCGCAGGTAATGTTCATGCTTGTTATTTTAATTCTAACAGTTCTCCCTTTGAACATACCTCGCCAGCTTGCTAATCTATTCCAATGTCTTCGGGGCACAAAGTACTCGTGTAAAGGGAACACTAGGGCGGTATACAGTGTACATCCAATGAACAACCACATATTGTCAGTACTGGGACCAAGAGAAACATTGATATTTTCTAACCCCACTCCTTCGAGATGTCTCATAGCTAAACATGCAGTTGGGCTGATTATTGTAGTTTTTGGTGGCGTACATGTTGTACAGGCAGATATACAGACAATAGGAGAGGAAGATCGTTATCTGCACAAACCGTATTGTCAATAACTTATGCAGTGAGGGTAACAAACTGTGAGAGGGTGTATGCAAAAAGTATTTGCTGTACCACAGTTTGAACTTGGTGATGAGCACAATTCCTAGATGAGGCAGTACATTCTTTGTAACACAAAAACCAGTTTATCGTATGTGGCGGTTCAGAAGGAGGGACACGGAGACCAGAGCGGGGTAACTGAGGTTGTATTTTAATGAAGGTCTTTTTCTTTCTTTGGGTTCGTCTTTCTCGGGCTAGCGCGGCGGGGTCCAAGGTGGCAGCTAGGTCGCGTGATCTTCGGGGACTTATCCGTCTTTCTCCTCTCTCTGGAGAGACCCGTTCTCTTTCTCTGGTTGGGTTCCAGCGCCACATGCGGGAGAGAGAGAAAGCCTCTTAGTGGGTTGCTCTCAGTAGTGTTCTCCCAATGGGAAACCAGGGGGAGTGAGGACACCGGTGCTTGTGTACTACCTTCTACAGAGTGGTACAAGTGGAGGGTAATCGTGGAGGAAATAAGGTATGGGGATGTAGGGAATAAAAGGGAGGGTAGGCTGGAGACGATATATACACTATTCACACTGCGGCTCCCCGACTCCCCAACCAGCCTGACACACGGTCACGCACCTGAGAGAGCCACACTCCTCCTCCTCCGTGAGTGTGGCTGGGCGCTGCGCGGTATCGTGGGCCTCCTGGCACAGCTCCTCTCGTCCTCTTCTCCTCTGCTATATCCGAACTCCGTCCTCCTCCGCTCACCACGCTCTCCTCTCTTCTCCTCCAAGGTGCCGGGACACCCCGTTTCTTCTACTTCCTGCATTTTTACCACTCCCATGGTCCGCGCGTCATCAAGGGGTGTGCCTGTTCCCTCGAGGCTGTCCATTCCGCATAGTAATGCGTCACAGGGGGAGGTGCTTTCTTCGTAACGTTCGGCCCCGTTAAAGGAATAGCCCTCGGTTGCCAAAGCCTGCTGATTCCACCAGTCTTCGGACTCCGATTCCCAGGTGTCCTGAGGTGACGACAGAGAGGAGGTGGAAGGTAAGTCAGTACACCACCAGTCTTTGAGAGAGATATCGTCTGTATCCTTACCCGCCTCCGCCTCCCTGCTACATCGTACTAATTCTTTCGGAGGATAGAGACCATTGCGTGTACTTTTGAAAACTGGACTGTGGGGGGGCAAAACTAATAAGCATATTCATGATGGCAATTGGCATTGTACAATCCTTGTGATACAAAGTTTACTTTTTCTTCCATATAGTATGACATTCCCATGCTATCATCAATACAATGACACTACGAATGCGAGTGATGTAGAATTTCACACAAAAAAAAATGTTCTTGTCCATTTGGGACACAACTAATACAAGGTGATTGGGAGAGAAGTTTTAACCTAATATAATCGACGAGCTCTTCTTTCCAGTGTCTTTTTACAGTGAGCCATCACTGGTAGGCTCCCATTGTTCATCTTGGCGTTGGCGCTGTTGAGCACCGGCGATGGAGCTATGCGTCCAGCTCGGGTCCAGATTCCACCTTGCAGGGCGAGGTCATTCTTTCTCTGTGGTCACAATCCCTCTTTCCTGTTTACTAACTAATCTATCGTTGGTACCTTAGACAGGGTACCCGCACCCTATTCTTTATCCGTGAAGTCCATCCCTACTAACCCTATCCTATCTTTGTCCATTGTTCATTCATCAGGCTGATAAAAACCCCATGTGAAAAAGGGGGGTTTGGGGGGAGCCAAAGGAAGAGAGGGTGGAGTGGGGGTCAAACTATAGATGGACCAAGGGGGACAGAGACTCCGCATAAATGAGCCCACCAATTGGGCCCAATTGGTTGAGACTTCAGGCACAAGTAGACCAACAAGCTGGGGGCTTCTGAATAACCCTTATTTCTTTCTTTCTTGTCGGTGTTAGTGCCTCGTCCAGAATCTTGGCTCTGCGGCTCCACCTTGGTCGTAGCTATAGGTGTTCCACTCCTTGCAGTCAGGCTGTGCATCGCGTCCGACCTCTCTCTTCCAATGACTGGAGGGCATTCTTGAATCTAGCAGTGAGTATCAGTATAAAACAAATTTTTAGAGAACTGGCAAGGAAAGATGTTACACAATTTTAGTTTTCTCTCCCAACCCCAAGCAGCTAAGAAAATGTGTATTATCTACTAAAAAGGAAGACAATGTGGATACTCTGTGTCTTTTTGTCTGGGTATACTTATTCATTCCTACTTTTCACTATTGTGCAGGTCTACGAACACCCATGGGAATTCCAATCATACATATTATTCTTTGTGTACTTTTCTCTTTCACAAATATGGTTGTGGCAGGAAATCTAAAACTATTAATCATATGGTCTGTCAAATTCAAACTAACTTTTCCAGGAAAAACCGTCGTTACAAAACAAATTCCAGCAGGGCTATGTTTTCTTCAAGATTTGTTGACCACAATAGAAGGTGTGATGCATTATTATCATGGGCCTACTGGTACCCTTCCTAGTATTGTGCACCATAATAGTACACAAGCTGAGCGTTGTCCTATCCTGTCAATGTTTCTTACTTTTAACTAAACAGCTTGACCTCAGTCCCCATTCAGCAGGGCTTACTACAACATTCTTTTTAATTTAGTTCAAATCATTTTTATAAACATTTTTCTCATTTCTGCGCCATCCTTTGCAACCTAGTTACTTCACTAGTCAATGAAGGACTTGCAATGTCGTTACAACTCATATGTAGGGTGACCAGAATTCTAAACCCAAAACAACCAAGGACATTTCACAAAATTGGGAGAAGGACTACTATGTTACTTCGGGCGATGAGCTCGCTCCTTAGCAGAGAGTTACAGTACAGTCAGTAAGAACATACATAAGTTGCGATTTTTAAACATGGCGGCTTGCCTGCTAATCAAAGTGGTTCCTGGAAACAACGGCTAACTATCCCTGTTTTGTAGAACAAAAAAACACTTCCCACCAATTTTTGTCGATTATCTTTAAAAACCGGGACATGAGCTACATTTCTTGAAATGTTTCTGGGACAGCTAGTACAAAACTGGGACCATCCTGGCAAAACGGGGAAGTTTGGTCACTCTACTTATGTGCAGTGTGTGCAGTAACATGAACGATGATGGTGGTGCTACTAAGGTATCTAAAACAAACACCACTGACATATAGCTCCCTTTTAAGGGTCAGATTAGGGGGCATCAGTCGTCTTACCCATCCTTTCATTTCAGCCAATTAAATTCCATCATTTTACAGAAAGGAGGGGTAGTAACATGGCAAAATATAGTATTTCGTTTCTGTCAGTTTATTCAAACACTGTTGTGTTGAAGCCAATTAGACGTGTACTTGTGAGGTACAGTGTCGTCATTTATTCAAAAGCGAATTCACAGCTTTCTGTGAAGTGAACAGCTAAGAGTGAGTCCACCCGGTTGTCACATGGAATTGATCCCAGCATGGTCATTCCTGGACAGCGTAGGTAGGCAAAGAGAGAGTGAGTGCACTACAACAAGTTTATCCAGTGCACTTACTACGTAGAACAGTACAGGACAATTCGTACATTTAAGCACATAAACCAAAGAAAAACACAAAACGCACAGTTTTTGTATACACACAATACGCAATAGGACGTGACAATACATGCACCAAGCACGAAAAACGCAGCGTTAGTTACACAAAAAGGGATTTTTTTTCATGCATGTCACGCATCGAATAGCTTATCTCAATTTACCCAGGGGCCAGGCTCCTTCCTTCCCCTTTTGACAGTAAAAGATCTAAGCAGATGACCTGAAAAATACTTACTTTCTTTTCCTGATGGCTAGACACAAGTGCAGCCGTACTAATACTTACAGAGGGGTCACCCAATATCTAGCAGCGATAGTTCGAGTTGATGTATAGGCGTAAAGTAGGGATGCCAATCAGATGTACAATGGCACAGCTCTTATGTTTCTATGTGGATGGAAGAAGAAGAGGTAAATCTCAAACATGACAATGTCGCTAGCTTTTAGTTGGTGGGAGATAGTACGAACCCGAGCTCAGGGGCCCTTCACTTCTTCATTCGGTCAGTTCATAAATCGAAATTCATCATTGTCGCTAATGCACGTCACTTTGCTAGCAATCCAGTCATACAAAAGCATTCTCACATGGGCCCATACGTACATGACACACACACGAGGACACTACACAAACATTTCACGTACTCAGAGATAGTCCCTACACACAAAGCGCAATTTCATAACACTAGCCTATTTTCGCCTAAAGGACAGTGTACTAAGCTTTTCCACCCTTCAGTTGAGACACCGCTATAACCTAAAGTACAAGCATTTGCAATGCAATAGGTCTCGCATTAAGAAAGTTTGAGCTATTGGTCTCGTAAATGACAATTTTTTTATTTATGTGTTGGTTTTGAAAATAGCTAAATTATTAGCTTTGTCATTTAAAATGCCAATAGTGATAACTTTCGCAAATGTGACACCTATAGCATTTGTAACGCAACATGTTTTGTATTTACGTGACTTAGATGTATTGATATTACAAATACCAACGGCTTTTAATTTTTTTAAATAAATAAAAGTGATTGTAATTTATAATGGCAATAGCTTAAACTTTTGTAAATAACTTTTGTGAAGATTATGTTCAGCGTATTTTATTGTGATGAAAATCCAAGAACAGAAGTGAAATATTAACATCTTTTTGTGACATTTGTAATAAAGCTTGAAACATTGAGAGAACATAATTGAACCAGTTGTTGTTGAATGGTTGCACAGATTGATGCTGTGATGGCGCGGAGTGATGTTGTGGTGGCGCTGAGTGATGCTGTGGTGGTGCTGAGTGATGCTGGGGTTGCGCTGAGTGATGCTGTGGTGGTGCTGAGTGATGCAGTGGTGGTGCTATGGTGGTGCTGAGTGGTGCTGTGGTGGTGCTGAGTGGTGCTGTGGTGGTGCTGAGTGATGCTGTTGTGGTACTGAGTGATGCTGTGGTAGTGCTGAGTGATGCTGTGGTGGTGCTGAGTGATGCTGTGGTGGTGCTGAGTGATGCTGTGGTGGTGCTGAGTGGTGCTGTGGTAGTGCTGAATGATACTGTGGTGGTGCTGAGTGGTGCTGTAGTGGTACTGAGTGATAATGTGGTGGTGCTGAGTGATGCTGTGGTGGTGCTGAGTGGTGCTGTGGTGGTGCTGAGTGGTGCTGTTGTGGTGCTGTGGTGGTGCTGAGTGATAATGTGGTGGTGCTGTGGTGGTGCTGAGTGGTGTTGTGGTAGTTGCTGAGTGATGCTGAGTGGTGCTGTAGTGGTGCTGAGTGATAATGTGGTGGTGCTAAGTGATGCTGTGGTGGTGCTGAGTGATGCTGTGGTGGTGCTGAGTGATGCTGAGTGGTGCTGTAGTGGTGCTGAGTGATAATGTGGTGGTGCTGAGTGATGCTGTGGTGGTGCTGAGTGATGCTGTGGTGGTGCTGAGTGATGCTGGGGTGGTGCTGAGTAATGCTGTGGTGGTGCTGAGTGGTGCTGTGGTGGTGCTGTGGTGTTGCTGAGTGATGCTGTGGTGGTGCTGAGTGGTGCTGTGGTGGTGCTGAGTGGTGCTGTGGTGGTGCTGTGGTGGTGCTGTGGTGGTGCTGAGTGATACTGTGGTGGTGCTGAGTGATAATGTGGTGGTGCTGAGTGATAATGTGGTGGTGCTGAGTGATGCTGTGGTGGTGCTGAGTGATGCTGTGGTGTGCTGAGTGATGCTGGGGTGGCGCTGAGTGATGCTGTGGTGGTGCTGAGGGGTGCTGTTGTGGTGCTGAGTGGTGCTGTGGTGGTGCTGAGTGATGCTGTGGTGGTGCTGACTGGTGGTGTGGTGGTGCTGAGTGATGCTGTGGTGGTGCTGAGTGGTGCTGTGGTGGTGCTGAGTGATAATGTGGTGTTGCTGAGTGATAATGTGGTGGTGCTGAGTGGTGCTTTGAAGGTGCTGAGTGATACTGTTGTGGTGCTGAGTGGCGGTGCTGAGTGGTGCTGTGGTGGTGCTGAGTGATAATGTGGTGGTGCTGAGTGAAAATGTAGTGGTGCTGTGGTGGTGCTGTGGTGGTGCTGAGTGATGCTGGGGTGGTGCGTAGTGGTGCTGTGGTGGTGCTGAGTGGTGCTGTGGTGGTGCTGAGTGATGCTGTGGTGGTGCTGAGTGGTTCTGTGGTGGTGCTGAGTGGTGCTGTGGTGGTGCTGAGTGATGCTGTGGTGGTGCTGTGGTGGTGCTGAGTGATAATGTGACCACTGACCAACGACCCCGCCGCCGCCAGAGCCAACCTGCACGAAGGGATGAAAGAGGTAGCCGAGTGGATGACGACCTGCCGCCTGAAACTGAACTCGGACAAGACGGAGGTCCTCATCCTGGGCTCCTCACCCTCCGCCTGGGACGACTCCTGGTGGCCTCCCGCCCTGGGCACCGCACCCAAACCGACAGACCATGCACGCAACCTGGGCTTCATCCTGGACCCCTCCCTCTCCATGACCAGGCAAGTCAACAACGTCTCCTCGGCGTGCTTCAACATCCTACGCATGCTACGGAAGATCTTCTGGTGGATCCCCACCGAGACCAGGAAGACCGTCACCCAGGCCCTCGTCACCAGCCGACTGGACTACGGCAACGCCCTCTACGCCGGTACCACCGCCAAGCTCCAGAAGAGACTCCAGCGGATCCAGAACGCCTCAGCCAGACTCATCCTCGACATCCCACGAACCAGCCACATCTCCGGACATCTGAGAGACCTTCACTGGCTCCCCGTCAACAAAAGAATCACCTTCCGCCTCCTCACCCACGCACACAAAGCCCTACACGACCAAGGCCCGAGCTACCTCAACAGCCGAGTCAACTTCTACGCTCCCAAACGCCACCTCCGATCAGCCAACCACGCCCTCGCCGCTGTCCCCCGCATCCGAAAAGCGACTACAGGAGGAAGGTCCTTCTCCTACCTGGCCGCCAAGACCTGGAACTCCCTCCCGACCGACCTGCGCCTGACCCAAGACCACCTCTCCTTCAGGAAGAAGCTGAAGACCTGGCTGTTCGAGCAGTAGCGGCACCCCCCCCCCCCAGCGCCTTGAGACCCTACGGGTATGTAGCGCGCTTTATAAGTGTCACTGATTGATTGATTGATTGATTGATAATGTGGTGTTGCTGAGTGGTGCTGTGGTGGCACTGAGTGGTGCTGTGGTGGTGCTGAGTGGTGCTGTGGTGGTGCTGAGTGATGCTGTGGTGGTGCTGAGTGATGCTGTGGTGGTGCTGAGTGGTGCTGTGGTAGTGCTGAATGATACTGTGGTGGTGCTGAGTGGTGCTGTAGTGGTACTGAGTGATAATGTGGTGATGCTGAGTGATGCTGTAGTGGTGCTGTGGTGGTGCTGAGTGGTGCTGTGGTGGTGCTGAGTGGTGCTGTGGTGGTGCTGTGGTGGTGCTGAGTGATAATGTGGTGGTGCTGTGGTGGTGCTGAGTGGTGTTGTGGTAGTTGCTGAGTGGTGCTGTAGTGGTGCTGAGTGATAATGTGGTGGTGCTGAGTGATGCTGTGGTGGTGCTGAGTGATGCTGTGGTGGTGCTGAGTGATGCTGGGGTGGTGCTGAGTAATGCTGTGGTCGTGCTGAGTGGTGCTGAGTGGTGCTGTGGTGGTGCTGTGGTGTTGCTGAGTGATGCTGTGGTGGTGCTGAGTGGTGCTGTGGTGGTGCTGTGGTGGTGCTGAGTGATACTGTGGTGGTGCTGAGTGATAATGTGGTGGTGCTGAGTGATAATGTGGTGGTGCTGAGTGATAATGTGGTGGTGCTGAGTGATGCTGTGGTGGTGCTGAGTGATGCTGTGGTGGTGCTGAGTGATGCTGGGGTGGTGCTGAGTGATGCTGTGGTGGTGCTGACTGGTGGTGTGGTGGTGCTGAGTGATGCTGTGGTGGTGCTGAGTGGTGCTGAGTGGTGCTGTGGTGGTGCTGAGTGATACTGTTGTGGTGCTGAGTGGCGGTGCTGAGTGGTGCTGTGGTGGTGCTGAGTGATGCTGTGGTGGTGCTGAGTGATGCTGTGGTGGTGCTGAGTGATGCTGGGGTGGTGCTGAGTGATGCTGTGGTGGTGCTGACTGGTGGTGTGGTGGTGCTGAGTGATGCTGTGGTGGTGCTGAGTGATAATGTGGTGTTGCTGAGTGATACTGTTGTGGTGCTGAGTGGCGGTGCTGAGTGGTGCTGTGGTGGTGCTGAGTGATAATGTGGTGGTGCTGAGTGAAAATGTGGTGGTGCTGTGGTGGTGCTGAGTGGTGCTGAGTGATGCTGGGGTGGTGCGTAGTGGTGCTGAGTGATGCTGTGGTGGTGCTGAGTGGTTCTTTGGTGGTGCTGAGTGATGCTGTGGTGGTGATGAGTGATAATGTGGTGGTCCTGAGTGATGCTGTGGTGGTGCTGAGTGATGCTGGGGTGGTGGTGAGTGGTGCTGTGGTGGTGCCGAGTGATGCTGTGGTGGTGCTGAGTGATGCTGTGGTGGTGCTGAGTGGTGCTGTTGTGGTGCTGAGTGATAATGTGGTGGTGCTGAGTGATAATGTGGTGGTGCTGAGTGATGCTGTGGTGGTGCTGAGTGATGCTGGGGTGGTGCTGAGTAATGCTGTGGTGGTGCTGAGTGGTGCTGAGTGATGCTGTGGTGGTGCTGAGTGGTGCTGTGGTGGTGCTGAGTGATGCTGTTGTGGTGCTGAGTGGCAGTGCTGAGTGGTGCTGTTGTGGTGCTGAGGGATAATGTGGTGGTGCTGAGTGATAATGTGGTGGTGCTGTGGTGGTGCTGAGTGGTGCTGTGGTGGTGCTGAGTGATGCTGTGGTGGTGCTGAGTGATGCTGGGGTGGTGCTGAGTGATGCTGTGGTGGTGCTGACTGGTGGTGTGGTGGTGCTGAGTGATGCTGTGGTGGTGCTGAGTGGTGCTGTGGTGGTGCTGAGTGATACTGTTGTGGTGCTGAGTGGCGGTGCTGAGTGGTGCTGTGGTGGTGCTGAGCGATGCTGTGGTGGTGCTGAGTGATGCTGTGGTGGTGCTGAGTGATGCTGGGGTGGTGCTGAGTGATGCTGTGGTGGTGCTGACTGGTGGTGTGGTGGTGCTGAGTGATGCTGTGGTGGTGCTGAGTGATAATGTGGTGTTGCTGAGTGATACTGTTGTGATGCTGAGTGGCGGTGCTGAGTGGTGCTGTGGTGGTGCTGAGTGATAATGTGGTGGTGCTGAGTGAAAATGTGGTGGTGCTGTGGTGGTGCTGAGTGGTGCTGAGTGATGCTGGGGTGGTGCGTAGTGGTGCTGAGTGATGCTGTGGTGGTGCTGAGTGGTTCTTTGGTGGTGCTGAGTGATGCTGTGGTGGTGATGAGTGATAATGTGGTGGTCCTGAGTGATGCTGTGGTGGTGCTGAGTGATGCTGGGGTGGTGGTGAGTGGTGCTGTGGTGGTGCCGAGTGATGCTGTGGTGGTGCTGAGTGATGCTGTGGTGGTGCTGAGTGGTGCTGTTGTGGTGCTGAGTGATAATGTGGTGGTGCTGAGTGATAATGTGGTGGTGCTGAGTGATGCTGTGGTGGTGCTGAGTGATGCTGGGGTGGTGCTGAGTAATGCTGTGGTGGTGCTGAGTGGTGCTGAGTGATGCTGTGGTGGTGCTGAGTGGTGCTGTGGTGGTGCTGAGTGATGCTGTTGTGGTGCTGAGTGGCAGTGCTGAGTGGTGCTGTTGTGGTGCTGAGGGATAATGTGGTGGTGCTGAGTGATAATGTGGTGGTGCTGTGGTGGTGCAGAGTGGTGCTGTGGTGGTGCTGAGTGATACTGGGGTGGTGCTGAGTGATAATGTGGTGGTGCTGAGTGATGCTGCGGTGGTGCTGTGGTGGTGCTGAGTGGTGCTGTGGTGATGCTGAGTGGTGCTGTGGTGGTGCTGTGGTGGTGCTGAGTGATAATGTGGTGGTGCTGTGGTGGTGCTGAGTGGTGTTGTGGTAGTTGCTGAGTGATGCTGAGTGGTGCTGTAGTGGTGCTGAGTGATAATGTGGTGGTGCTGAGTGATGCTGTGGTGGTGCTGAGTGATGCTGTGGTGGTGCTGAGTGATGCTGGGGTGGTGCTGAGTAATGCTGTGGTGGTGCTGAGTTGTGCTGAGTGGTGATGTGGTGGTGCTGTGGTGTTGCTGAGTGATGCTGTGGTGGTGCTGAGTGGTGCTGTGGTGGTGCTGAGTGGTGCTGTGGTGGTGCTGAGTGATACTGTGGTGGTGCTGAGTGATAATGTGGTGGTGCTGAGTGATAATGTGGTGGTGCTGAGTGATGTTGTGGTGGTGCTGAGTGATGCTGTGGTGGTGCTGAGTGGTGCTGTGTTGGTGCCGAGTGATGCTGTGGTGGTGCTGAGTGATGCTGTGGTGGTGCTGAGTGGTGCTGTTGTGGTGCTGAGTGTTAATGTGGTGGTGCTGAGTGATAATGTGGTGTTCCTGAGTGGTGCTGTGGTGGTGCTGAGTGGTGCTGTGGTGGTGCTGAGTGGTGCTGTGGTGGTGCTGAGTGATGCTGTGGTGGTGCTGAGTGATGCTGTGGTGGTGCTGAGTGGTGCTGTGGTAGTGCTGAATGATACTGTGGTGATGCTGAGTGGTGCTGTAGTGGTACTGAGTGATAATGTGGTGGTGCTGAGTGATGCTGTGGTGGTGCTGTGGTGGTGCTGAGTGGTGCTGTGGTGGTGCTGAGTGGTGCTGTGGTGGTGCTGTGGTGGTGCTGAGTGATAATGTGGTGGTGCTGTGGTGGTGCTGAGTGGTGTTGTGGTAGTTTCTGAGTGATGCTGAGTGGTGCTGTAGTGGTGCTGAGTGATGCTGTGGTGGTGCTGAGTGATGCTGTGGTGGTGCTGAGTGATGCTGGGGTGGTGCTGAGTAATGCTGTGGTGGTGCTGAGTGGTGCTGTGGTGGTGCTGTGGTGTTGCTGAGTGATGCTGTGGTGGTGCTGAGTGGTGCTGTGGTGGTGCTGAGTGGTGCTGTGGTGGTGCTGAGTGATACTGTGGTGGTGCTGAGTGATAATGTGGTGGTGCTGAGTGATAATGTGGTGGTGCTGAGTGATGCTGTGGTGGTGCTGAGTGATGCTGTGGTGGTGCTGAGTGATGCTGGGGTGGTGCTGAGTGATGCTGTGGTGGTGCTGAGGGGTGCTGTTGTGGTGCTGTTGTGGTGCTGAGTGGTGCTGTGGTGGTGCTGAGTGATGCTGTGGTGGTGCTGACTGGTGGTGTGGTGGTGCTGAGTGATGCTGTGGTGGTGCTGAGTGGTGCTGAGTGGTGCTGTGGTGGTGCTGAGTGATAATGTGGTGTTGCTGAGTGATAATGTGGTGGTGCTGAGTGGTGCTTTGGTGGTGCTTAGTGATACTGTCGTGGTGCTGAGTGGCGGTTCTGAGTGGTGCTGTGGTGGTGCTGAGTGATAATGTGGTGGTGCTGAGTGAAAATGTGGTGGTGCTGTGGTGGTGCTGAGTGGTGCTGAGTGATGCTGGGGTGGTGCGTAGTCGTGCTGTGGTGGTGCTGAGTGATGCTGTGGTGGTGCTGAGTGGTTCTTTGGTGGTGCTGAGTGATGCTGTGGTGGTGCTGAGTGATAATGTGGTGTTGCTGAGTGGTGCTGTGGTGGCGCTGAGTGGTGCTGTGGTGGTGCTGAGTGGTGCTGTGGTGGTGCTGTGGTGGTGCTGAGTGATGCTGTGGTGGTGCTGAGTGATGCCGTGGTGGTGCTGAGTGGTGCTGTTGTAGTGCTGAGTGATTCTGTGGTGGTGCTGAGTGGTGCTGTAGTGGTGCTGAGTGATAATGCGGTGGTGCTGAGTGATGCTGTGGTGGTGCTGAGTGATGCTGGGGTGGTGGTGAGTGGTGCGGTGGTGGTGCCGAGTGATGCTGTGGTGGTGCTGAGTGATGCTGTGGTGGTGCTGAGTGGTGCTGTGGTGGTGCTGAGTGATAATGTGGTAGTGCTGAGTGATAATGTGGTGGTGCTGAGTGATGCTGTGGTGGTGCTGAGTGATGCTGGGGTGGTGCTGAGTAATGCTGTGGTGGTGCTGAGTGGTGCTGAGTGGTGCTGAGTGATGCTGTGGTGGTGCTGAGTGGTGCTGTGGTGGTGCTGAGTGATGCTGTTGTGGTGCTGTGGTGGTGCTGAGTGATAATGTGGCGTTGCTGAGTGGTGCTGTGGTGGCGCTGAGCGGTGCTGTGGTGGTGCTGAGTGATGCTGTGGTGGTGCTGTGGTGGTGCTGAGTGATGCTGTGGTGGTGCTGAGTGATGCCGTGGTGGTGCTGAGGGATAATGTGGTGGTGCTGAGTGATAATGTGGTGGTGCTGTGGTGGTGCTGAGTGGTGCTGTGGTGGTGCTGAGTGATACTGGGATGGTGCTGAGTGATGCTGGGGTGGTGCTGAGTGGTGCTGTGGTGGTGCTGAGTGATGCTGTGGTGGTGCTGAGTGATACTGTGGTGGTGCTGAGTGGTTCTGTTGTGGTGCTGAGTGGTGCTGTGGTGGTGCTGAGTGGTGGGGGTGCTGAGTGATAATGTGGTGGTGCTGAGTGATAATGTGGTGGTGCTGAGTGATAATGTGGTGGTGCTGAGTGGTGCTGTGGTGGTGCTGAGTGGTGCTGTGGTGGTGCTGAGTGGTGCTGTGGTGGTGCTGAGTGGTGCTGTGGTGGTGCTGAGTGATGCTGTGGTGGTGCTGAGTGGTGCTGTGGTGGTGCTGAGTGATACTGTTGTGGTGCTGAGTGGCGGTGCTGAGTGGTGCTGTGGTGGTGCTGAGCGATGCTGTGGTGGTGCTGAGTGATGCTGTGGTGGTGCTGAGTGATGCTGGGGTGGTGCTGAGTGATGCTGTGGTGGTGCTGACTGGTGGTGTGGTGGTGCTGAGTGATGCTGTGGTGGTGCTGAGTGATAATGTGGTGTTGCTGAGTGATACTGTTGTGATGCTGAGTGGCGGTGCTGAGTGGTGCTGTGGTGGTGCTGAGTGATAATGTGGTGGTGCTGAGTGAAAATGTGGTGGTGCTGTGGTGGTGCTGAGTGGTGCTGAGTGATGCTGGGGTGGTGCGTAGTGGTGCTGAGTGATGCTGTGGTGGTGCTGAGTGGTTCTTTGGTGGTGCTGAGTGATGCTGTGGTGGTGATGAGTGATAATGTGGTGGTCCTGAGTGATGCTGTGGTGGTGCTGAGTGATGCTGGGGTGGTGGTGAGTGGTGCTGTGGTGGTGCCGAGTGATGCTGTGGTGGTGCTGAGTGATGCTGTGGTGGTGCTGAGTGGTGCTGTTGTGGTGCTGAGTGATAATGTGGTGGTGCTGAGTGATAATGTGGTGGTGCTGAGTGATGCTGTGGTGGTGCTGAGTGATGCTGGGGTGGTGCTGAGTAATGCTGTGGTGGTGCTGAGTGGTGCTGAGTGATGCTGTGGTGGTGCTGAGTGGTGCTGTGGTGGTGCTGAGTGATGCTGTTGTGGTGCTGAGTGGCAGTGCTGAGTGGTGCTGTTGTGGTGCTGAGGGATAATGTGGTGGTGCTGAGTGATAATGTGGTGGTGCTGTGGTGGTGCAGAGTGGTGCTGTGGTGGTGCTGAGTGATACTGGGGTGGTGCTGAGTGATAATGTGGTGGTGCTGAGTGATGCTGCGGTGGTGCTGTGGTGGTGCTGAGTGGTGCTGTGGTGATGCTGAGTGGTGCTGTGGTGGTGCTGTGGTGGTGCTGAGTGATAATGTGGTGGTGCTGTGGTGGTGCTGAGTGGTGTTGTGGTAGTTGCTGAGTGATGCTGAGTGGTGCTGTAGTGGTGCTGAGTGATAATGTGGTGGTGCTGAGTGATGCTGTGGTGGTGCTGAGTGATGCTGTGGTGGTGCTGAGTGATGCTGGGGTGGTGCTGAGTAATGCTGTGGTGGTGCTGAGTTGTGCTGAGTGGTGATGTGGTGGTGCTGTGGTGTTGCTGAGTGATGCTGTGGTGGTGCTGAGTGGTGCTGTGGTGGTGCTGAGTGGTGCTGTGGTGGTGCTGAGTGATACTGTGGTGGTGCTGAGTGATAATGTGGTGGTGCTGAGTGATAATGTGGTGGTGCTGAGTGATGTTGTGGTGGTGCTGAGTGATGCTGTGGTGGTGCTGAGTGGTGCTGTGTTGGTGCCGAGTGATGCTGTGGTGGTGCTGAGTGATGCTGTGGTGGTGCTGAGTGGTGCTGTTGTGGTGCTGAGTGTTAATGTGGTGGTGCTGAGTGATAATGTGGTGTTCCTGAGTGGTGCTGTGGTGGTGCTGAGTGGTGCTGTGGTGGTGCTGAGTGGTGCTGTGGTGGTGCTGAGTGATGCTGTGGTGGTGCTGAGTGATGCTGTGGTGGTGCTGAGTGGTGCTGTGGTAGTGCTGAATGATACTGTGGTGATGCTGAGTGGTGCTGTAGTGGTACTGAGTGATAATGTGGTGGTGCTGAGTGATGCTGTGGTGGTGCTGTGGTGGTGCTGAGTGGTGCTGTGGTGGTGCTGAGTGGTGCTGTGGTGGTGCTGTGGTGGTGCTGAGTGATAATGTGGTGGTGCTGTGGTGGTGCTGAGTGGTGTTGTGGTAGTTTCTGAGTGATGCTGAGTGGTGCTGTAGTGGTGCTGAGTGATGCTGTGGTGGTGCTGAGTGATGCTGTGGTGGTGCTGAGTGATGCTGGGGTGGTGCTGAGTAATGCTGTGGTGGTGCTGAGTGGTGCTGTGGTGGTGCTGTGGTGTTGCTGAGTGATGCTGTGGTGGTGCTGAGTGGTGCTGTGGTGGTGCTGAGTGGTGCTGTGGTGGTGCTGAGTGATACTGTGGTGGTGCTGAGTGATAATGTGGTGGTGCTGAGTGATAATGTGGTGGTGCTGAGTGATGCTGTGGTGGTGCTGAGTGATGCTGTGGTGGTGCTGAGTGATGCTGGGGTGGTGCTGAGTGATGCTGTGGTGGTGCTGAGGGGTGCTGTTGTGGTGCTGTTGTGGTGCTGAGTGGTGCTGTGGTGGTGCTGAGTGATGCTGTGGTGGTGCTGACTGGTGGTGTGGTGGTGCTGAGTGATGCTGTGGTGGTGCTGAGTGGTGCTGAGTGGTGCTGTGGTGGTGCTGAGTGATAATGTGGTGTTGCTGAGTGATAATGTGGTGGTGCTGAGTGGTGCTTTGGTGGTGCTTAGTGATACTGTCGTGGTGCTGAGTGGCGGTTCTGAGTGGTGCTGTGGTGGTGCTGAGTGATAATGTGGTGGTGCTGAGTGAAAATGTGGTGGTGCTGTGGTGGTGCTGAGTGGTGCTGAGTGATGCTGGGGTGGTGCGTAGTCGTGCTGTGGTGGTGCTGAGTGATGCTGTGGTGGTGCTGAGTGGTTCTTTGGTGGTGCTGAGTGATGCTGTGGTGGTGCTGAGTGATAATGTGGTGTTGCTGAGTGGTGCTGTGGTGGCGCTGAGTGGTGCTGTGGTGGTGCTGAGTGGTGCTGTGGTGGTGCTGTGGTGGTGCTGAGTGATGCTGTGGTGGTGCTGAGTGATGCCGTGGTGGTGCTGAGTGGTGCTGTTGTAGTGCTGAGTGATTCTGTGGTGGTGCTGAGTGGTGCTGTAGTGGTGCTGAGTGATAATGCGGTGGTGCTGAGTGATGCTGTGGTGGTGCTGAGTGATGCTGGGGTGGTGGTGAGTGGTGCGGTGGTGGTGCCGAGTGATGCTGTGGTGGTGCTGAGTGATGCTGTGGTGGTGCTGAGTGGTGCTGTGGTGGTGCTGAGTGATAATGTGGTAGTGCTGAGTGATAATGTGGTGGTGCTGAGTGATGCTGTGGTGGTGCTGAGTGATGCTGGGGTGGTGCTGAGTAATGCTGTGGTGGTGCTGAGTGGTGCTGAGTGGTGCTGAGTGATGCTGTGGTGGTGCTGAGTGGTGCTGTGGTGGTGCTGAGTGATGCTGTTGTGGTGCTGTGGTGGTGCTGAGTGATAATGTGGCGTTGCTGAGTGGTGCTGTGGTGGCGCTGAGCGGTGCTGTGGTGGTGCTGAGTGATGCTGTGGTGGTGCTGTGGTGGTGCTGAGTGATGCTGTGGTGGTGCTGAGTGATGCCGTGGTGGTGCTGAGGGATAATGTGGTGGTGCTGAGTGATAATGTGGTGGTGCTGTGGTGGTGCTGAGTGGTGCTGTGGTGGTGCTGAGTGATACTGGGATGGTGCTGAGTGATGCTGGGGTGGTGCTGAGTGGTGCTGTGGTGGTGCTGAGTGATGCTGTGGTGGTGCTGAGTGATACTGTGGTGGTGCTGAGTGGTTCTGTTGTGGTGCTGAGTGGTGCTGTGGTGGTGCTGAGTGGTGGGGGTGCTGAGTGATAATGTGGTGGTGCTGAGTGATAATGTGGTGGTGCTGAGTGATAATGTGGTGGTGCTGAGTGGTGCTGTGGTGGTGCTGAGTGGTGCTGTGGTGGTGCTGAGTGGTGCTGTGGTGGTGCTGAGTGGTGCTGTGGTGGTGCTGAGTGATGCTGTGGTGGTGCTGAGTGGTGCTGTGGTAGTGCTGAGTGATACTGTGGTGGTGCTGATTGATGCTGAGTGGTGCTGAGTGATGCTGTGGTGGTGCTGAGTGGTTCTGTGGTGGTGCTGAGTGGTGCTGTGGTGGTGCTGAGTGATGCTGTGGTGGTGCTGAGTGATAATGTGGCGTTGCTGAGTGGTGCTGTGGTGGCGCTGAGCGGTGCTGTGGTGGTGCTGAGTGATGCTGTGGTGGTGCTGAGTGATGCTGTGGTGGTGCTGAGTGATGCCGTGGTGGTGCTGAGTGGTGCTGTGGTAGTGCTGAGTGATACTGTGGTGGTGCTGAGTGGTGCTGTAGTGGTGCTGAGTGATAATGTGGTGGTGCTGAGTGATGCTGTGGTGGTGCTGAGTGATGCTGGGGTGTTCGTGAGTGGTGCTGTGGTGGTGCCGAGTTATGCTGTGGTGGTGCTGAGTGATGCTGTGGTGGTGCTGAGTGGTGCTGTGGTGGTGCTGAGTGATAATGTGGTGGTGCTGAGTGATAATGTGGTCTTGCTGAGTGGTGCTGTGGTGGTGCTGAGTGGTGCTGTGGTGGTGCTGAGTGAAAATGTGGTCAATCAATCAATCAAAGACATTTATAGAGCGCACTACCTACCCGTAGGGTCTCAAGGCGCTGGGGGGTGGGAGGTGCTGTGGTGGTTCTGAGTGGTGCTGAGTGATGCTGGGGTGGTGCGTAGTGGTGCTGTGGTGGTACTGAGTGATGCTCTGGTGGTGCTGGGTGGTTCTTTGGTGGTGCTGAGTGATGCTGTGGTGGTGCTGTGGTGGTGCTGAGTGATAATGTGGTGTTGCTGAGTGGTGTTGTGGTGGCGCTGAGTGGTGCTGTGGTGGTGCTGAGTGGTGCTGTGGTGGTGCTGTGGTGGTGCTGAGTGATGCTGTGGTGGTGCTGAGTGATGCCGTGGTGGTGCTGAGTGGTGCTGTTGTAGTGCTGAGTGATACTGTGGTGGTGCTGAGTGGTGCTGTAGTGGTGCTGAGTGATAATGTGGTGGTGCTGAGTGATGCTGTGGTGGTGCTGAGTGATGCTGGGGTGGTGGTGAGTGGTGCTGTTGTGGTGCTGAGTGATAATGTGGTGGTGCTGAGTGATAATGTGGTGGTGCTGAGTAATGCTGGGGTGGTGCTGAGTGATGCTGGGGTGCTGCTGAGTAATGCTGTGGTGGTGCTGAGTGGTGTTGAGTGATGCTGTGGTGGTGCTGAGTGGTGCTGTGGTGGTGCTGAGTGATGCTGTTGTGGTGCTGAGTGGCGGTGCTGAGTGGTGCTGTGGTGGTGCTGAGGGATAATGTGGTGGTGCTGAGTGATAATGTGGTGGTGCTGTGGTGGTGCTGAGTGGTGCTGTGGTGGTGCTGAGTGATACTGGGGTGGTGCTGAGTGATGCTGGGGTGGTGCTGAGTGGTGCTGTGGTGGTGCTGAGGGATACTGGGGTGGTGCTGAGTGGTTCTGTTGTGGTGCTGAGTGGTGCTGTGGTGGTGCTGAGTGGTGGTGGTGCTGAGCGGTGCCGTGGTGGTGCTGAGTGATAATGTGGTGGTGCTGAGGGATAATGTGGTGGTGCTGAGTGATAATGTGGTGGTGCTGAGTGGTGCTGTGGTGGTGTTGAGTGGTGCTGTGGTGGTGCTGAGTGGTGCTGTGGTGGTGCTGAGTGATGCTGTGGTGGTGCTGAGTGATGCCGTGGTAGTGCTGAGTGGTGCTGTGGTAGTGCTGAGTGATACTGTGGTGGTGCTGAGTGGTGCTGTAGTGGTGCTGAGTGATAATGTGGTGGTGCTAAGTGATGCTATGGTGGTGCTGAGTGATGCTGGGTGGTGCTGACTGGTGCTGTGGTGGTGCCGAGTGATGCTGTGGTGGTGCTGAGTGATGCTGTGGTGGTACTGTGGTGGTGCTCTTGTGGTTCTGAGTAGTGCTGTGGTGGTGCTGAGTGATAATGTGGTGGTGCTGAGTGATAATGTGGTGATGCTGTGGTGGTGCTGAGTGATGCTGGGGTGGTGCTGAGTGATGCTGTGGTGGTGCTGAGTGGTGCTGCTGAGTGGTGCTGTTGTGGTGCTGAGTGGTGGTGCTGAGTGATGCTGTGGTGGTGCTGACTGGTGGTGTGGTGGTGCTGAGTGATGCTGTGGTGGTGCTGAGTGATGCTGTGGTGGTGCTGAGTGGTGCTGAGTGATGCTGTGGTGGTTGTGAGTGGTGCTGTGGTGCTGAGTGATAATGTGGTGTTGCTGAGTGATAATGTGGTGGTGCCGAGTGATAATGTGGTGGTGCTGAGTGGTGCTGTGGTGGTGCTGAGTGATGCTGTTGTGGTGCTGAGTGGCGGTGCTGAGTGGTGCTGTGGTGGTGCTGAGTGATAATGTGGTGGTGCTGAGTTGTGCTGTGGTGGTGCTGAGTGATACTGGGGTGGTGCTGAGTGATGCTGGGGTGGTGCTGGGTGGTGCTGTCGTGGTGCTGAGTGATGCTGTGGTGGTGCTGAGTGGTTCTCTGGTGGTGCTGAGTGGTGCTGTGGTGGTGCTGTGGTGGTGCTGAGTGATGCTGTGGTGGTGCTGACTGGTGGTGTGGTGGTGCTGAGTGATTCTGTGGTGGTGCTGAGTGATGCTGTGGTGGTGCTGAGTGGTGCTGAGTGATGCTGTGGTGGTTGTGAGTGGTGCTGTGGTGCTGAGTGATAATGTGGTGTTGCTGAGTGATAATGTGGTGGTGCTGAGTGATAATGTGGTGGTGCTGAGTGGTGCTGTGGTGGTGCTGAGTGATGCTGTTGTGGTGCTGAGTGGTGCTGTGGTGGTGCTGAGTGATAATGTGGTGGTGCTGAGTGATAATGTGGTGTTGCTGAGTGATAATGTGGTGGTGCTGAGTGATAATGTGGTGGTGCTGAGTGATAATGTGGTGTTGCTGAGTGATAATGTGGTGGTGCTGAGTGATAATGTGGTGGTGCTGAGTGGTGCTGTGGTGGTGCTGAGTGATGCTGGGGTGGTGCTGAGTGATGCTGTGGTGGTGCTGAGTGGTGCTGCTGAGTGGTGCTGTTGTGGTGCTGAGTGGTGCTGTGGTGGTGCTGAGTGATGCTGTGGTGGTGCTGACTGGTGGTGTGGTGGTGCTGAGTGATGCTGTGGTGGTGCTGAGTGATGCTGTGGTGGTGCTGAGTGATGCTGTGGTGGTGCTGAGTGGTGCTGAGTGATGCTGTGGTGGTTGTGAGTGGTGCTGTGGTGCTGAGTGATAATGTGGTGTTGCTGAGTGATAATGTGGTGGTGCCGAGTGATAATGTGGTGGTGCCGAGTGATAATGTGGTCGTGCTGAGTGGTGCTGTGGTGGTGCTGAGTGATGCTGTTGTGGTGCTGAGTGGCGGTGTTGAGTGGTGCTGTGGTGGTGCTGAGTGATAATGTGGTGGTGCTGTGGTGGTGCTGAGTTGTGCTGTGGTGGTGCTGAGTGATACTGGGGTGGTGCTGAGTGATGCTGGGGTGGTGCTGGGTGGTGCTGTCGTGGTGCTGAGTGATGCTGTGGTGGTGCTGAGTGGTTCTCTGGTGGTGCTGAGTGGTGCTGTGGTGGTGCTGTGGTGGTGCTGAGTGATGCTGTAGTGGTGCTGACTGGTGGTGTGGTGGTGCTGAGTGATGCTGTGGTGGTGCTGAGTGATGCTGTGGTGGTGCTGAGTGGTGCTGAGTGATGCTGTGGTGGTTGTGAGTGGTGCTGTGGTGCTGAGTGATAATGTGGTGTTGCTGAGTGATAATGTGGTGGTGCTGAGTGATAATGTGGTGGTGCTGAGTGGTGCTGTGGTGGTGCTGAGTGATGCTGTTGTGGTGCTGAGTGGTGCTGTGGTGGTGCTGAGTGATAATGTGGTGGTGCTGAGTGATAATGTGGTGTTGCTGAGTGATAATGTGGTGGTGCTGAGTGATAATGTGGTGGTGCTGAGTGGTGCTGTGGTGGTGCGGAGTGATGCTGTGGTGGTTGTGAGTGGTGCTGTGGTGCTGAGTGATAATGTGGTGTTGCTGAGTGATATTGTGGTGGTGCTGAGTGATAATGTGGTGGTGCTGAGTGGTGCTGTGGTGGTGCTGAGTGATGCTGTGGTGGTGCTGAGTGGTGCTGTGGTGGTGCTGAGTGATAATGTGGTGGTGCTGAGTGATAATGTGGTGTTGCTGAGTGGTGCTGTGGTGGTGCTGAGTGATAATGTGGTGGTGCTGTGGTGGTGCTGAGTTGTGCTGTGGTGGTGCTGAGTGATACTGGGGTGGTGCTGAGTGATGCTGGGGTGGTGCTGGGTGGTGCTGTCGTGGTGCTGAGTGATGCTGTGGTGGTGCTGAGTGGTTCTCTGGTGGTGCTGAGTGGTGCTGTGGTGGTGCTGTGGTGGTGCTGAGTGATGCTGTGGTGGTGCTGACTGGTGGTGTGGTGGTGCTGAGTGATGCTGTGGTGGTGCTGAGTGATGCTGTGGTGGTGCTGAGTGGTGCTGAGTGATGCTGTGGTGGTTGTGAGTGGTGCTGTGGTGCTGAGTGATAATGTGGTGTTGCTGAGTGATAATGTGGTGGTGCTGAGTGATAATGTGGTGGTGCTGAGTGGTGCTGTGGTGGTGCTGAGTGATGCTGTTGTGGTGCTGAGTGGTGCTGTGGTGGTGCTGAGTGATAATGTGGTGGTGCTGAGTGATAATGTGGTGTTGCTGAGTGATAATGTGGTGGTGCTGAGTGATAATGTGGTGGTGCTGAGTGGTGCTGTGGTGGTGCTGAGTGATGCTGGGGTGGTGCTGAGTGATGCTGTGGTGGTGCTGAGTGGTGCTGCTGAGTGGTGCTGTTGTGGTGCTGAGTGGTGCTGTGGTGGTGCTGAGTGATGCTGTGGTGGTGCTGACTGGTGGTGTGGTGGTGCTGAGTGATGCTGTGGTGGTGCTGAGTGATGCTGTGGTGGTGCTGAGTGGTGCTGAGTGATGCTGTGGTGGTTGTGAGTGGTGCTGTGGTGCTGAGTGATAATGTGGTGTTGCTGAGTGATAATGTGGTGGTGCCGAGTGATAATGTGGTGGTGCCGAGTGATAATGTGGTGGTGCTGAGTGGTGCTGTGGTGGTGCTGAGTGATGCTGTTGTGGTGCTGAGTGGCGGTGTTGAGTGGTGCTGTGGTGGTGCTGAGTGATAATGTGGTGGTGCTGTGGTGGTGCTGAGTTGTGCTGTGGTGGTGCTGAGTGATACTGGGGTGGTGCTGAGTGATGCTGGGGTGGTGCTGGGTGGTGCTGTCGTGGTGCTGAGTGATGCTGTGGTGGTGCTGAGTGGTTATCTGGTGGTGCTGAGTGGTGCTGTGGTGGTGCTGTGGTGGTGCTGAGTGATGCTGTGGTGGTGCTGACTGGTGGTGTGGTGGTGCTGAGTGATGCTGTGGTGGTGCTGAGTGATGCTGTGGTGGTGCTGAGTGGTGCTGAGTGATGCTGTGGTGGTTGTGAGTGGTGCTGTGGTGCTGAGTGATAATGTGGTGTTGCTGAGTGATAATGTGGTGGTGCTGAGTGATAATGTGGTGGTGCTGAGTGGTGCTGTGGTGGTGCTGAGTGATGCTGTTGTGGTGCTGAGTGGTGCTGTGGTGGTGCTGAGTGATAATGTGGTGGTGCTGAGTGATAATGTGGTGTTGCTGAGTGATAATGTGGTGGTGCTGAGTGATAATGTGGTGGTGCTGAGTGGTGGTGTGGTGGTGCTGAGTGATGCTGTGGTGGTTGTGAGTGATGCTGTGGTGCTGAGTGATAATGTGGTGTTCCAAACGTAGTCCCTTGCTGAGAGCCTTTGCGGAGAGAGCACTCTCTGTTCCTGCACCCGAAATCTTTTGTTTGCCTGACCGCCCGCCTCCCGCCGCCAGACCCCAGCACCATCACCGGGTCCGGCCGCTGTGTGGAGCGCGGCTGTGGGGTCAGAAAACTACAAGACCCAGAAGCCCTGGAGACGCAGTCCGCGTCATTCACGCGCCAGGCGGCGCTTAAAGCTGAGGCCACCCCGGTCGAAGGGGGGAGTTATCCAAACGTAGTCCCTTGCTGAGAGCCTTTGCGGAGAGAGCACTCTCTGTTCCTGCACCCGAAATCTTTTGTTTGCCTGACCGCCCGCCTCCCGCCGCCAGACCCCAGCACCATCACCGGGTCCGGCCGCTGTGTGGAGCGCGGCTGTGGGGTCAGAAAACTACAAGACCCAGAAGCCCTGGAGACGCAGTCCGCGTCATTCACGCGCCAGGCGGCGCTTAAAGCTGAGGCCACCCCGGTCGAAGGGGGGAGTTATCCAAACGTAGTCCCTTGCTGAGAGCCTTTGCGGAGAGAGCACTCTCTGTTCCTGCACCCGAAATCTTTTGTTTGCCTGACCGCCCGCCTCCCGCCGCCAGACCCCAGCACCATCACCGGGTCCGGCCGCTGTGTGGAGCGCGGCTGTGGGGTCAGAAAACTACAAGACCCAGAAGCCCTGGAGACGCAGTCCGCGTCATTCACGCGCCAGGCGGCGCTTAAAGCTGAGGCCACCCCGGTCGAAGGGGGGAGTTATCCAAACGTAGTCCCTTGCTGAGAGCCTTTGCGGAGAGAGCACTCTCTGTTCCTGCACCCGAAATCTTTTGTTTGCCTGACCGCCCGCCTCCCGCCGCCAGACCCCAGCACCATCACCGGGTCCGGCCGCTGTGTGGAGCGCGGCTGTGGGGTCAGAAAACTACAAGACCCAGAAGCCCTGGAGACGCAGTCCGCGTCATTCACGCGCCAGGCGGCGCTTAAAGCTGAGGCCACCCCGGTCGAAGGGGGGAGTTATCCAAACGTAGTCCCTTGCTGAGAGCCTTTGCGGAGAGAGCACTCTCTGTTCCTGCACCCGAAATCTTTTGTTTGCCTGACCGCCCGCCTCCCGCCGCCAGACCCCAGCACCATCACCGGGTCCGGCCGCTGTGTGGAGCGCGGCTGTGGGGTCAGAAAACTACAAGACCCAGAAGCCCTGGAGACGCAGTCCGCGTCATTCACGCGCCAGGCGGCGCTTAAAGCTGAGGCCACCCCCGTCTCGCGGGACGCGAGCGGGACGTCGGGCGAAGCCCGGGCCAAGGGCGGGCCCGTTTCAGCCCGTTCCAGACTGTGCAGGACTGGACTGGGCCACGGTATTTCCATTCATTGTTAAACATTACCGCTTAAGTAAGTACTAAACTGTTGAACATTACTTGTGCATGAGCCCTATATACATCTGAACTCTCGCAGTACTAGATTCCAGCCAACAATGAATAAACGGACCAGAAGCAAAAAGACCTCTAGTCTAACGGACATCACCGGCCCACTAGACTTATTTATCACAAAGACTCATGAGGTCATAGATAATAGCATACAGATACTCCAACGCAGGGTATCCCACGAACTGGAGATCGCAAGAAGGTCGTCCATGGGACCCCTGGCCTCTGCACAGACCCCCCAAAAGGGTCCAACTGCGCCCCTGCTCAAACAGGTCGACAATATGAACGTACAAATCCACACAGTACCAAATAGTGTCGACTTATCTGCTACCCAACTCTCTCTGGGGTCCAACTCCTCTGAGGATTTGGAATTAACACCGGACCTACAGTTCTCCCAAAACACACAGGACATTGTAGATACTGTAGATCTTGACCCCACAAGTAACGGGGAGGGGGCCATAGCAAAGAAGCCAACCATATATATAGACAATGCCCCACATGAGGCAGCATTAGCTGCACAAAACACCAAGACCTCTCTTAAACTTACCACTAACATCATTGCGCCTGGCCAACCAACTTCTATTAATAATGGCGCTAACTGCACAGTATTACCCCATGTCTCTTGCTCTAGAGAGCCTATAGGAACACAAACACTGGGTGCGGACACACAGAAACCATGCTCTGCTTGTATAACATTACACGACTTTATTACAAGCAGTCTGGGGCGATTGCTAAAACATCACCTGCAACCCCTAGAGAAGAGCATTATGGTTATAGAGAAACAACTAGCCAAATTAAATGCTCCAGCATTTAAGCAAAACACACTAGGCACGCTTGTGAAGGGTCCTGGAACTGTAAATAGCACAAATCCGAAGGCCCAACGTCCAACTACAACAGGCATTCAGCCTAAGCCTCAACCTCCCAAAAAAGCTGTAAATCCAGAAGCACAAAAACCTGATAACCATAATATACAACCTACCCCACATCCTGCGACAACAGAAGGGCCGGGAAAACAAAAGGGCCCCATCGAGAATTCCCAAAAAACTTTGGTCCCGGCAGAGTCCACTATCCAAACAGCGAAACAAAAGGAGACCATACCATTATCCCAAAAAACCCAACCATCTCAATTACAAGCAAATGAGAGGAAGGCCCCAAGGTATAGACGCCCGATACATCTTCCGCCTGAAGCTACCCCGTATACTGTTATACTTACAGGGGTCACAGAGCTGGCTGATGGAACGGACGAACCCCCCTGGTCCCTACGAAACAAGGTACTGCAATGGCTAAGCCAAAACAGACCCCTCCATCCATACAATCATGGCAGAATTGTTTCCATGAGGAGAGTGGTCTGGATTGGGGAAACCAAAAAATCTTTAAAAGGTGATTGCATTGTACTTAATTGTGAGGACCCCGATACAGCTGATTACATCTCCTCATGGCCAGCTTTAGAAAAAAGGGGGGGCGTCGACGTACAACGTCTTTCCTTCTTTTACCCCCCTCTAAATATTCCTAATTATGGTGATCCAAATAGCTGGGAGGAACCACAGGATTGGACCTGGACGCAGGTGGGGCACTATAATGGGAACAGAAATAGGTTCAGGAACAATAAGAACAACTGGAATGGAGGGTGGGACAATCAGCCCTGGCCATTAAGAAGAGAGAATGCACACCCTGATTACTGGAGGGGGATTCCCACGAGGAACAGGTATGAATGCTTGGATATGGTCGATTGACCAACAATGATAACAAACCCTAAATCCATAAATCTAGGCTCTCCAGTAGACATCTTAATCAGTGAAGAGCAGACCGTCACTGTTAATAGATTACCAATAGGGCACACGCTTGATCCTCCCCCACAGAATACACGTTGTACCCCCTTAAGCGCACAGATTCCCATTCAACCACATAGGGAGAAAGGCTTAAATCTGGAGGGCATAGAGAGTCCAATTCTTCAGGTAGTGGACATAGAACCCACCAAACATAAACTAAATTTGAAAATTACATCCTGGAATATAGCAGGCCTGAGTAACAAAATAGGGGGCCACCCGTTCTTATCATTCATGGCAAATCAAGATATAATATGTTTGCAGGAATGCTGGGACCGGGAGGTAACTCATATTGAGGGCTTCAGTACTCATTATGTCCCGGCGATACAGGGTAATCGTGGCAGGGGGTCGGGAGGCCTTTGCATCTTTACCTCCAATCTGTGTAATATAAAACTATCCACATATCTGGCGAACGGCTCCAATGCAGAGGTAGCCAGATCTCTGCAAGGACTTGCAGTTAAAGCTATGGGGTGGTCCCTCTTTCTGGTAAACATATATATAAATGTCCCCAAAGCTGACCCCAAAGCCTTAATAGCGGAACTGAATGCAATGCTCGTGATGGGTGACCAGAACGCAGATTGCATTATGTTAGTAGGGGACTTTAACTGCCACCTGTGCCCCTACAGTGCTACAAAAAATTGTGGAATTTACAATTTAAGAGGGGATCCCACCACTCACTTCGAACATTCGATTATTGGGAACATGCTTAATCAATTAATGCATGACTGGGACATGGGGTTCGCAAATGAACTCTGTGAGCCCTACGTAGTTTTCCAGAACACATTCTTTGGGCGGGGGTCAGGCTCCACAATTGATTACATCTTAGTGACCAATAAGAATCAGGGTTGCCTGGTGGGCTTCAATAGGGATGATCTGGCACTAAGTGACCACTTTCCAATAAGTACCACAATCTCGATTGACAAAGTTGAGTCCTCTGAGTTAAGCATACCGAGCATCCTTCATGGCCACTCGGTCTCGCTAGCAAGAAAGAATGGCTACGCTATAAAGTGGGGGAAAATTGATGGTACAACTTTTCTAAAAGACCTAGTGCAGAAAGAAATGAACCAATTTATGGTCTGCCTAGAATCTAATACCACTCCCCAACAAATCATAGCGGCATATAGGAATATTGTCGCCACCATAAACGACAAACTTACAAAAAAGGTAAAGAGAGATATAGTAAAGAGAGAACATGGCTGGTTTAACTCCGCCTGTTCTAAAACTCACAAAGACCTATTACAGGCTCTAAAGACACTTCCCAAGGATAATAATGCGATTAGGCAAGCTAGACGTGCCTATAAGCACACGTTACGTGCAAGACAAGATGAACTTAAAAACCAGGCTTGGGAAGCTTTAGTAAAGGCAAGCTCTATAAGGGACAATGTCTCTTTCTGGAAGGAAATTAATGCTCCTTTCTTCTCCCAGGACAACAGGACAGATTCGATCGAAGTAGCAATAGCGGAAGACTCCTGGGTTGACTATTTTACCTCCCTATATAAAAAAGAGGCACTAAATATGACCCTAGGAAATAACATCCTTAATAGCAACCAAGATAGCTTCCCTCTAAACACTGTTTTTTCCCCTGCTGAGGTCGAAGTAGCAATCGCGCAAAGCGCAAACTTAAAAGCCCCAGGTCCAGATGGAGTGCCCATCGACTTATTCAAAGTCAATGCAGAAATGTGGGCTCCACTACTAGCAAATGTTCTAAATGCGTATAGTACAGTGGGATTCCCGGATTCATGGCATGAGGCCATAATTATCCCAATATTCAAAAAGGGGAATAGACAGGACCCTAAATGCTACCGCCCCATTTCCCTGCTGGATACATTAATGAAGGTGGCAGGTAGAATTTTATTAACCAAACTGCAAACTTGGTCTAAGGAAAATGGGGTCCTCTCTAAATTGCAATACGGCTTTAAAACTGGAGTTGGTACCGTAGAGCAGGGTCTCAATTTGAATCTAATAATAAACAAGTATGTTAGCAAGAAGCAAGGGAACCTCTATCTCACTTTCGTCGACCTATCCTCGGCATTTGACTGTCTTGACCACGCTGTGCTGTGGAAAACCTTGTCAAAGCTGGGAATAGATAAAAATATCTTACTTTTTATACAGGAATTGTACAGGGATGCGGGCGCAGCGGTTAGGTACGGCAAAAATGGAGAGCGAACAAAAAAATTCCCTATAGCAAAGGGTGTTCGCCAGGGCTGCATCCTCGCGCCTTTCCTTTTTAACTTATATATCAATGAGATAGCAAACGTTTTAAATAATCTTAGAGTCGACTATCCCAAAATAAATGGCACCTCAGTTTCTCTATTATTGTATGCTGACGATGCTGTGATCATGGCTCGCACGCAGCTAGGCCTCCAGAAAGCCATAACAGGTTTTTCATCATTTATGTCCACAAGAGGCCTAAAAATAAATGAAGGAAAAACGTTTACAATGTCATGCTCCCTGCGAAAAAATACACCAAACTGTAAAATCTTTATAAACAGCAGTAAGATAGAAATGACTAAAACCTTCTCCTATTTAGGAATTATATTCAATAATAAGGGAACATGGGCACCAGCCATAACCTCCAGGAATTTAGCTTTTGCCCGCACAATAGGCGCCCTTAAACATTTTGCTAAGAGATTAGGCAGGAAACCCGTGCATATACTACTTAAGATATATGCTGCCAAATGCGTATCTACTGCCGTTTATGGGGCAGGCATATGGGGCATAGCAGATAGCAGCCAGATCCAAACAGTGGAAAACGCCTTCCTTAGATATTTACTCTCAGTTCCCCGCTCCACGTCTACCACTGTGTGCCATAGTGAACTGGATAGAATCCATATCATAGATCTCATAAAAGTAGCTCCAGTAATGCTGTGGTTCAAGATTTGGACATGTGAGGACACAGGGTTTAATAGGGAAGTAATTACTGATTGTTTAAACTACTCGGCTTCCACCACGCAACCATGGCTAGCTTATGTAAAAAAGTTTCTTTTTTCCATCGGCAAATCAGATCTTTACACAAACCCCATAACATGCACACAAATATCAAAAAAATCTTTAAAAACGGCGTGTTTAGACTTACTGGCGGAACGTAGATGGTATTTAGATGGGCACAAATCCACCATAGTAGCCCACCGCAATATCTTACACGGCCCGGGAATCCATGCCTATCTAGCACCATTCTATTCGTGCTTTCATAGAATGCTCCTGACCCGAATGAGGACGGAGTCGTTCTATAGGCTCGTATCTTTTCCCAACACAAACATTTGGTCGGTAAACATGGAAAAGTGTCCTTGTGATGATACATCCAGACAGTCAAACTTACATTGTATACTTTTTTGTAAGTACTATGAATGGGGGAGAAAAAGATACTTAATACCGCTGCTAAAGTCATGGGGGGTGAGAACCTGCAAGACTGCACTGTTTAGACTATATATGCTACAGGAAGAAATTACTATAGTGACAATGATAAAATTCCTCACGTTTATCGTAAAATGCAGGGGGTCTATGGGAAATGTATAGGACCTCTTGAATAATCTATAATACTGAAAAATCCGTATTATAATGCTCCTTATAAACATTGCATAATACGTATACAGCAGCAGACTGTAAGAATATCAAGAGTCTTGTAAATGAATTTTAAATGAATTTGTTGTATTTTATTCATTTTTACCCAGATGATGTTTTATATGAAATTTTTATATATGAAAGAGATGTATAGATTAACTGTGTTTTTGTATGTAATGCTTTTATGGTTTTTTGTCAAACACCGAATAAAGCTATCTTGAATTGAATTGAATTGATATTGTGGTGGTGCTGAGTGATAATGTGGTGGTGCTGAGTGGTGCTGTGGTGGTGCTGAGTGGTGCTGTGGTGGTGCTGAGTGGTGCTGTGGTGGTGCTGAGTGATAATGTGGTGGTGCTGAGTGATAATGTGGTGTTGCTGAGTGGTGCTGTGGTGGTGCTGAGTGGTGCTGTGGTGGTGCTGAGTGGTGGTGCTGAGTGATGCTGTGGTGGTGCTGAGTGATGCTGTGGTGGTGCTGAGTGGTGCTGTGGTAGTGCTGAGTGATGCTGTGGTGGTGCTGAGTGATGCTGGGGTGGTGCTGAGTGATGCTGTGGTGGTGCTGAGTGGTGCTGCTGAGTGGTGCTGTTGTGGTGCTGAGTGGTGCTGTGGTGGTGCTGAGTGATGCTGTGGTGGTGCTGACTGGTGGTGTGGTGGTGCTGAGTGATGCTGTGGTGGTGCTGAGTGATGCTGTGGTGGTGCTGAGTGGTGCTGAGTGATGCTGTGGTGGTTGTGAGTGGTGCTGTGGTGCTGAGTGATAATGTGGTGTTGCTGAGTGATAATGTGGTGGTGCCGAGTGATAATGTGGTGGTGCTGAGTGGTGCTGTGGTGGTGCTGAGTGATGCTGTTGTGGTGCTGAGTGGCGGTGCTGAGTGGTGCTGTGGTGGTGCTGAGTGATAATGTGGTGGTGCTGTGGTGGTGCTGAGTTGTGCTATGGTGGTGCTGAGTGATACTGGGGTGGTGCTGAGTGATGCTGGGGTGGTGCTGGGTGGTGCTGTCGTGGTGCTGAGTGATGCTGTGGTGGTGCTGAGTGGTTCTGTGGTGGTGCTGAGTGGTGCTGTGGTGGTGCTGTGGTGGTGCTGAGTAATGCTGTGGTGGTGCTGACTGGTGGTGTGGTGGTGCTGAGTGATGCTGTGGTGGTGCTGAGTGATGCTGTGGTGGTGCTGAGTGGTGCTAAGTGATGCTGTGGTGGTTGTGAGTGGTGCTGTGGTGCTGAGTGATAATGTGGTGTTGCTGAGTGATAATGTGGTGGTGCTGAGTGATAATGTGGTGGTGCTGAGTGGTGCTGTGGTGGTGCTGAGTGATGCTGTTGTGGTGCTGAGTGGTCCGGTGGTGGTGCTGAGTGATAATGTGGTGGTGCTGAGTGATAATGTGGTGTTGCTGAGTGATAATGTGGTGGTGCTGAGTGATAATGTGGTGGTGCTGAGTGGTGCTGTGGTGGTGCTGAGTGATGCTGTGGTGGTTGTGAGTGGTGCTGTGGTGCTGAGTGATAATGTGGTGTTGCTGAGTGATATTGTGGTGGTGCTGAGTGATAATGTGGTGGTGCTGAGTGGTGCTGTTGTGGTGCTGAGTGATGCTGTGGTGGTGCTGAGTGGTGCTGTGGTGGTGCTGAGTGATAATGTGGTGGTGCTGAGTGATAATGTGGTGTTGCTGAGTGGTGCTGTGGTGGTGCTGAGTGGTGCTGTGGTGGTGCTGAGTGGTGCTGTGGTGGTGCTGACTGGTGGTGTGGTGGTGCTGAGTGATGCTGTGGTGGTGCTGAGTGATGCTGTGGTGGTGCTGAGTGGTGCTGAGTGATGCTGTGGTGGTTGTGAGTGGTGCTGTGGTGCTGAGTGATAATGTGGTGTTGCTGAGTGATAATGTGGTGGTGCCGAGTGATAATGTGGTGGTGCTGAGTGGTGCTGTGGTGGTGCTGAGTGATGCTGTTGTGGTGCTGAGTGGCGGTGCTGAGTGGTGCTGTGGTGGTGCTGAGTGATAATGTGGTGGTGCTGTGGTGGTGCTGAGTTGTGCTATGGTGGTGCTGAGTGATACTGGGGTGGTGCTGAGTGATGCTGGGGTGGTGCTGGGTGGTGCTGTCGTGGTGCTGAGTGATGCTGTGGTGGTGCTGAGTGGTTCTGTGGTGGTGCTGAGTGGTGCTGTGGTGGTGCTGTGGTGGTGCTGAGTAATGCTGTGGTGGTGCTGACTGGTGGTGTGGTGGTGCTGAGTGATGCTGTGGTGGTGCTGAGTGATGCTGTGGTGGTGCTGAGTGGTGCTAAGTGATGCTGTGGTGGTTGTGAGTGGTGCTGTGGTGCTGAGTGATAATGTGGTGTTGCTGAGTGATAATGTGGTGGTGCTGAGTGATAATGTGGTGGTGCTGAGTGGTGCTGTGGTGGTGCTGAGTGATGCTGTTGTGGTGCTGAGTGGTCCGGTGGTGGTGCTGAGTGATAATGTGGTGGTGCTGAGTGATAATGTGGTGTTGCTGAGTGATAATGTGGTGGTGCTGAGTGATAATGTGGTGGTGCTGAGTGGTGCTGTGGTGGTGCTGAGTGATGCTGTGGTGGTTGTGAGTGGTGCTGTGGTGCTGAGTGATAATGTGGTGTTGCTGAGTGATATTGTGGTGGTGCTGAGTGATAATGTGGTGGTGCTGAGTGGTGCTGTTGTGGTGCTGAGTGATGCTGTGGTGGTGCTGAGTGGTGCTGTGGTGGTGCTGAGTGATAATGTGGTGGTGCTGAGTGATAATGTGGTGTTGCTGAGTGGTGCTGTGGTGGTGCTGAGTGGTGCTGTGGTGGTGCTGAGTGGTGCTGTGGTGGTGCTGAGTGATGCTGTGGTGGTGCTGAGTGATGCTGTGGTGGTGCTGAGTGGTGCTGTGGTAGTGCTGAGTGATGCTGTGGTGGTGCTGAGTGATGCTGGGGTGGTTCTGAGTGATGCTGTGGTGGTGCTGAGTGGTGCTGCTGAGTGGTGCTGTTGTGGTGCTGAGTGGTGCTGTGGTGGTGCTGAGTGATGCTGTGGTGGTGCTGACTGGTGGTGTGGTGGTGCTGAGTGATGCTGTGGTGGTGCTGAGTGATGCTGTGGTGGTGCTGAGTGGTGCTGAGTGATGCTGTGGTGGTTGTGAGTGGTGCTGTGGTGCTGAGTGATAATGTGGTGTTGCTGAGTGATAATGTGGTGGTGCCAAGTGATAATGTGGTGGTGCTGAGTGGTGCTGTGGTGGTGCTGAGTGATGCTGTTGTGGTGCTGAGTGGCGGTGCTGAGTGGTGCTGTGGTGGTGCTGAGTGATAATGTGGTGGTGCTGTGGTGGTGCTGAGTTGTGCTATGGTGGTGCTGAGTGATACTGGGGTGGTGCTGAGTGATGCTGGGGTGGTGCTGGGTGGTGCTGTCGTTGTGCTGAGTGATGCTGTGGTGGTGCTGAGTGGTTCTGTGGTGGTGCTGAGTGGTGCTGTGGTGGTGCTGTGGTGGTGCTGAGTGATGCTGTGGTGGTGCTGACTGGTGGTGTGGTGGTGCTGAGTGATGCTGTGGTGGTGCTGAGTGATGCTGTGGTGGTGCTGAGTGGTGCTGAGTGATGCTGTTGTGGTTGTGAGTGGTGCTGTGGTGCTGAGTGATAATGTGGTGTTGCTGAGTGATAATGTGGTGGTGCTGAGTGATAATGTGGTGGTGCTGAGTGGTGCTGTGGTGGTGCTGAGTGATGCTGTTGTGGTGCTGAGTGGTGCTGTGGTGGTGCTGAGTGATAATGTGGTGGTGCTGAGTGATAATGTGGTGTTGCTGAGTGATAATGTGGTGGTGCTGAGTGATAATGTGGTGGTGCTGAGTGGTGCTGTGGTGGTGCTGAGTGATGCTGTGGTGGTTGTGAGTGGTGCTGTGGTGCTGAGTGATAATGTGGTGTTGCTGAGTGATAATGTGGTGGTGCTGAGTGATAATGTGGTGGTGACGAGTGGTGCTGTGGTGGTGCTGAGTGGTGCTGTGGTGGTGCTGAGTGGTACTGTGGTGGTGCTGAGTGATAATGTGGTGGTGCTGAGTGATAATGTGGTGTTGCTGAGTGATAATGTGGTGGTGCTGAGTGATAATGTGGTGGTGCTGAGTGGTGCTGTGGTGGTGCTGAGTGATGCTGTGGTGGTTGTGAGTGGTGCTGTGGTGCTGAGTGATAATGTGGTGTTGCTGAGTGATAATGTGGTGGTACTGAGTGATAATGTGGTGTTGCTGAGTGGTGCTGTGGTGGTGCTGAGTGGTGCTGTGGTGGTGCTGAGTGGTACTGTGGTGGTGCTGAGTGATGCTGTGGTGGTGCTGAGTGATGCTGTGGTGGTGCTGAGTGGTGCTGTGGTAGTGCTGAATGATACTGTGGTGGTGCTGAGTGGTGCTGTAGTGGTACTGAGTGATAATGTGGTGGTGCTGAGTAATGCTGTGGTGGTGCTGTGGTGGTGCTGAGTGGTGCTGTGGTGGTCCTGAGTGGTGCTGTGGTGGTGTTGTGGTGGTGCTGAGTGATAATGTGGTGGTGCTGTGGTGGTGCTGAGTGGTGTTGTGGTAGTTGCTGAGTGATGCTGAGTGGTGCTGTAGTGGTGCTGAGTGATAATGTGGTGGTGCTGAGTGATGCTGTGGTGGTGCTGAGTGATGCTGTGGTGGTGCTGAGTGATGCTGGGGTGGTGCTGAGTAATGCTGTTGTGGTGCTGAGTGGTGCTGAGTGGTGCTGTGGTGGTGCTGTGGTGTTGCTGAGTGATGCTGTGGTGGTGCTGAGTGGTGCTGTGGTGGTGCTGAGTGGTGCTGTGGTGGTGCTGAGTGATACTGTGGTGGTGCTGAGTGATAATGTGGTGGTGCTGAGTGATAATGTGGTGGTGCTGAGTGATGCTGTGGTGGTGCTGAGTGATGCTGTGGTGGTGCTGAGTGATGCTGGGGTGGTGCTGAGTGATGCTGTGGTGGTGCTGAGGGGTGCTGTTGTGGTGCTGAGTGGTGCTGTGGTGGTGCTGAGTGATGCTGTGGTGGTGCTGACTGGTGGTGTGGTGGTGCTGAGTGATGCTGTGGTGGTGCTGAGTGGTGCTGTGGTGGTGCTGAGTGATAATGTGGTGTTGCTGAGTGATAATGTGGTGGTGCTGAGTGGTGCTTTGGTGGTGCTGAGTGATACTGTTGTGGTGCTGAGTGACGGTGCTGAGTGGTGCTGTGGTGGTGCTGAGTGATAATGTGGTGGTGCTGAGTGAAAATGTGGTGGTGCTGTGGTGGTGCTGAGTGGTGCTGAGTGATGCTGGGGTGGTGCGTAGTGGTGCTGTGGTGGTGCTGAGTGGTACTGAGTGATGCTCTGGTGGTGCTGGGTGGTTCTTTGGTGGTGCTGAGTGATGCTGTGGTGGTGCTGTGGTGGTGCTGAGTGATAATGTGGTGGTGCTGAGTGGTGTTGTGGTGGCGCTGAGTGGTGCTGTGGTGGTGCTGAGTGGTGCTGTGGTGGTGCTGTGGTGGTGCTGAGTGATGCTGTGGTGGTGCTGAGTGATGCCGTGGTGGTGCTGAGTGGTGCTGTTGTAGTGCTGAGTGATACTGTGGTGGTGCTGAGTGGTGCTGTAGTGGTGCTGAGTGATAATGTGGTGGTGCTGAGTGATGCTGTGGTGGTGCTGAGTGATGCTGGGGTGGTGGTGAGTGGTGCTGTGGTGGTGCCGAGTGATGCTGTGGTGGTGATGAGTGATGCTGTGGTGGTGCTGAGTGGTGCTGTTGTGGTGCTGAGTGATAATGTGGTGGTGCTGAGTGATAATGTGGTGGTGCTGAGTGATGCTGGGGTGGTGCTGAGTGATGCTGGGGTGCTGCTGAGTAATGCTGTGGTGGTGCTGAGTGGTGCTGAGTGATGCTATGGTGGTGCTGAGTGGTGCTGTGGTGGTGCTGAGTGATGCTGAGTGGTGCTGAGTGGTGGTGCTGAGTGGTGCTGTGGTGGTGCTGAGGGATAATGTGGTCGTGCTGAGTGATAATGTGGTGGTGCTGTGGTGGTGCTGTGGTGGTGCTGAGTGATACTGGGGTGGTGCTGAGTGATGCTGGGGTGGTGCTGAGTGGTGCTGTGGTGGTGCTGAGTGATGCTGTGGTGGTGCTGAGTGATGCTGTGGTGGTGCTGAGTGGTTCTGTTGTGGTGCTGAGTGGTGCTGTGGTGGTGCTGAGTGGTGGTGGTGCTGAGCGGTGCTGTGGTGGTGCTGAGTGATAATGTGGTGGTGCTGAGTCATAATGTGGTGGTGCTGAGTGATAATGTGGTGGTGCTGAGTGGTGCTGTGGTGGTGCTGAGTGGTGCTGTGGTGGTGCTGAGTGGTGCTGTGGTGGTGCTGAGTGGTGCTGTGGTGGTGCTGAGTGATGCTGTGGTGGTGCTGAGTGATGCTGTGGTAGTGCTGAGTGGTGCTGTGGTAGTGCTGAGTGATACTGTGGTGGTGCTGAGTGGTGCTGTAGTGGTGCTGAGTGATAATGTGGTGGTGCTGAGTGATGCTGTCGTGGTGCTGAGTGATGCTGGGTGGTGCTGACTGGTGCTGTGGTGGTGCCGAGTGATGCTGTGGTGGTGCTGAGTGATGCTGTGGTGGTACTGTGGTGGTGCGAAGTGGTGCTCTTGTGGTTCTGAGTGGTGCTGTGGTGGTGCTGAGTGATAATGTGGTGGTGCTGAGTGATAATGTGGTGGTGCTGAGTGATGCTGTGGTGGTGCTGAGTGATGCTGGGGTGGTGCTGAGTGATGCTGTGGTGGTGCTGAGTGGTGCTGCTGAGTGGTGCTGTTGTGGTGCTGAGTGGTGCTGTGGTGGTGCTGAGTGATGCTGTGGTGGTGCTGACTGGTGGTGTGGTGGTGCTGAGTGATGCTGTGGTGGTGCTGAGTGATGCTGTGTTGGTGCTGAGTGGTGCTGAGTGATGCTGTGGTGGTTGTGAGTGGTGCTGTGGTGCTGAGTGATAATGTGGTGTTGCTGAGTGATAATGTGGTGGTGCTGAGTGATAATGTGGTGGTGCTGAGTGGTGCTGTGGTGGTGCTGAGTGATGCTGTTGTGGTGCTGAGTGGCGGTGCTGAGTGGTGCTGTGGTGGTTCTGAGTGATAATGTGGTGGTGCTGTGGTGGTGCTGAGTTGTGCTGTGGTGGTGCTGAGTGATACTGGGGTGGTGCTGAGTGATGATGGGCTGGTGCTGGGTGGTGCTGTCGTGGTGCTGAGTGATGCTGTGGTGGTGCTGAGTGGTTCTGTGGTGGTGCTGAGTGGTGCTGTGGTGGTGCTGTGGTGGTGCTGAGTGATGCTGTGGTGGTGCTGACTGGTGGTGTGGTGGTGCTGAGTGATGTTGTGGTGGTGCTGAGTGATGCTGTGGTGGTGCTGAGTGGTGCTGAGTGATGCTCTGGTGGTTGTGAGTGGTGCTGTGGTGCTGAGTGATAATGTGGTGTTGCTGAGTGATAATGTGGTGGTGCTGAGTGATAATGTGGTGGTGCTGAGTGGTGCTGTGGTGGTGCTGAGTGATGCTGTTGTGGTGCTGAGTGGCGGTGCTGAGTGGTGCTGTGGTGGTGCTGAGTGATAATGTGGTGGTGCTGTGGTGGTGCTGAGTTGTGCTGTTGTGGTGCTGAGTGATACTGGGGTGGTGCTGAGTGATGCTGGGGTGGTGCTGGGTGGTGCTGTGGTGGTGCTGAGTGATGCTGTGGTGGTGCTGAGTGGTTCTGTGGTGGTGCTGAGTGGTGCTGTGGTGGTGCTTGGTGGTGCTGAGTGGTGCTGTGGTGGTGCTGAGTGATAATGTGGTGGTGCTGAGTGATAATGTGGTGGTGCTGAGTGATGCTTGGGTAGCGCTGAGTGATGATGTGGTGATGCAGAGGGCAGAAAGGCACAAAAAACGAGTCTAACAGAGGGCAGAAGGGCAGAAAAACAAGGGAAAAACGAGTCTAACAGAGGGCAGAAAGGCACAAAAAGTACTGCGCACTCAAACATAGAAGCGGTTACACACCTGCATGCCCGAACCTTTCCGGAACTACCAGGCATATCATATGCATGTGCGACTATGAATTTCAATGAGCAACCGTGCACTTTTGTTTTTGCGGGGGTTGGTAAGTTTAGAACGCATGTATGTTTTATCAAGTTTATGGCATGATTACTACAAATCTTTGGAAAAAGCTCCCTAAAATCCATTACCAAAAATAGACCATTATAAAATTCGAGGTTAAAATACATTCTGCAGCAACTAGAAGGACACAAGCTGAGCTACCACAGTCACTAAAGGGCATTCAATTAAAAAAATCTTTCTCAGTGCATAAAATACCAGCGAGGTCTTATTCGTGGTGTTTGATGCTACCAGATGTTATCAAAAATGTCCATGGGAAAAGTGTCATAAGGTGCGTATGTACTGTGAGACTGTCCATAGGGCATACAGTGCATGTATGCTGTGCAGTTTGTTTTTTAACTGTGTAGAATGCAAGGTTTTCCCTGAAATACGGTGATAAATTTCACCAGTCTAATGTTCAAGACTGTATGTGCCGGGTTCACGTCTGCACCTTCAGGTAGTTAAAAAACATGTTCGCAATAACTGCCTGCGAGCTTCTAAGAGCAGGGGACAAAGGCATACAATGTGCACAAAGGCTTATTTTCCTGTTTTACATCATGTGCCCGTGTATCTCCACGTAACATAGAAAGGTAACGTACATGTGTACACACAAAATCTCAAAATGATACAGATTAAAAATACAGGTCTGAATGTGCAGTGATTGCGACAATTTTGTCCGTGAAACTTTCTATTTTTAACTGTGCTGTGGCGCACAACTTCATAGCCAAAGCAATATGCGTACACAATAACTAGGGGCGCGTGCGCACATCATAGCTATTGAGTGACGATCATGCGTGACTAACAGTCAGCGACACAGCTACTGACATTGTGCAGTGTCGTCTTGGAAGCTCATGCGAGTCTACTTGTTTAACAATGGAAAGGATAAAAGTCAGAGTCCGCCCTGCTTTTATTTGTACCTGTGGCTGCTGCGTTTTACAGCGCAAACGGAATGGAAACTTTGTACATCATTCTTATCTTCGTAAGAAACTTGTTTAAACAGCATCCATATGTACAAGTTGATCAAAGCAGGATTTACATTTTCTCTCTATGATAACGATCTTTACAAGGGGGCAACATTTCACTTTATAGTGCCACTGCAGACTCCCATTCAAACACATCTACTAACTATTGGGACGTTTCACACCACTCCAGACTTGTTGGCGGCTTCAGTTGGTTGTCTTTCAGAAGAAAGGTCTTAATGCATTTCAAACGCATTCGACTGGGAAGGTAGCCTAAAAGCAACATTATCCTTTCAGCCAAGGCGCTGTCCGCAGCCTATGTCTGGAAATCAGTAGTTTAAATAAAACAAGAAATAATGAAAAGCGGCCGGGAAATGCAAGCGCCTGTGCCCCCATTCAAACACATCTACTAACTATTGGGACGTTTCACACCACTCCAGACTTGTTGGCGGCTTCAGTTGGTTGTCTTTCAGAAGCAAGGTGTTAATGCATTTCAAACACATTTGACTGGGAAGGTAGCCTAAAAGCAACATTATCCTTTCAGCCAAGGCGGTGTCCACAGCCTATGTCTGGAAATCAGTAGTTTAAATAAAAGAAGAAATAATGAAAAGCGGCCGGGAAATGCAAGCGGCCCTGAAGGTGAAAGCAATTAAGGGGGAAGTGAAGTGAGGCTGAGCGCGCACTGCGCACGCAGGGGAAGCAACAGATGCCTGTGGGAGGGAGGCTGAATGCTTTGATGTGGACGCGCTTTCCGCTCGAGTAATCCACAGGCACTGACCAAAATCCGCAATGGTTTCAGAGCTTGGATGGCCCACTATACTCACGTCTATTTATTCCTTGCGGAATATAATAGACGAGACCTAAAAAGGGTGCAAGGGTCCAGCATCTAAAACACATCAATACGCGTGATGACGGTGATTTTTACCCCACCATGAATCAGACCCATCTTCTGAGATGCAGTCTTTGGCACCTGGGTATTGAAGCCCAGAAAGAGTCAGTGCGGCAAGGTTAACTAATGGCAGAATGTTCCCTACATGGACTGTTCAAAGTGCAGCATTACAGGCCGCGTTGTAGGAAGAGGGCAGATGTCAGATGCATTCAGTTTAGAGTAGGGGAGGGGCGATGTATTAATGATTTCATTCAAAACGATCTACGGCAGTTTGGGGTTGTCCCCATCCTCAAAAATAGGGAAACTATAGGAGGTGGCAAGTTACATCCGTTGTATCCTAGTTTTTAAGGGTGTGCATCTTTGTTACAGTGGCAAGATCGTTAACTGAAATTCCTTTAATGTTCTGCATGGAGCTCGGTTTTCGGGCGGACGGGGGGAAAACAGTGCAGTTTTAGTTCAGATAACACGTGGGCACAGTCGTGCTAGGAAACTATTGATTTGTAACTGCCAGGGCCGGCTGACTTCCAAAACCAGCAAAATGTGTCTTGCGCCTGACTACTAAAATGCGATCGCTAGAAAAACTTTTCCATGTCACGATCTAAACCGATAACCTTTTCTTTCAAGGATATTGTGGTTTATTAAAGCAGAGCAAGACTTTCCTTAAATGTTCATTCAGGTCACGTAACTTTTGCATGGACATCAAATGTTGGCACTTAAAGTGAGCTTTTCTGGGGATGATTCTTCAAGCCCTTGTTTTGGCAAAGCAAGCAATTTTGGTGAAGCTCATCTCTCTTTTTATTTAATAGATTTAATCCTTACTTCTGTCTAATGTTTGACTGGATGGCATACCCCTGGTAAGGCTCCGGAACATTTTTAAAAAACTCTTCTGAAAGTCGTCAAATATTATTTAGTGTGGAACGTGCAGTCTTAATTTGTGCCGGTGCTTTTTACAATGCCTATGCATTTACTTCCTAAAGTAACAGTTTTAAGCCCTCTAACCTAGGGCGGGTGCACACAGCAAGGGAGCCAATACATTTTGCAAATCAGTATTAGTGTATGTCAATGAACACTAACAAATCAAGCACTGGGAACCTGGGTGGGAAGGTAGGCGAAACACTTTGTGTGCAAAAATTTCGATGTCTAGGACCTATCCTTTTCATTGCTCATATCTAAAACGCCAGGGTCTTACAAAGTGCTTATGTTGTGGAATTAAACATATCTTAATTATTCTTTTAGCGTTCTTTCCACGTACTGCATCTTCCTAATCAATTATATTTTTGGATTGTATTATTTATTCTACTGGTCATTGAAAATCGAGTTTCTTCTTTCTTTTATGTCTTTTTCTTACTTTTTACAAGCTTGGTGAGCTGCTTTTCGTATCTCTTTATCTAGTCTAGCTTCGTTTCTTTGCTTTCATTGAGTGGCTTCTTTCTGCCATAAACCGTAGCTGTCGAACATGGCTGGTGTAGTTCTCTTTCTGCGAAGAGCTATTCCTAGCGTTTCTATTTTATCAGGGTCAAAAAGATCGCGTTAGTGGCCACTGATTTTCCTGGTCTTTTCTAGTTCTTTTATGCCATAGTTCGCTATACGCTACAGTGGCTAGTCAATATTTCACATACATGTTCTTATTAGGGGTGCCTTTCGGCGGTGCCGGATAACTGACCTCTAATAAACGGTCCGGCCAAACAATCAATCAATTTTGATAAGACAGGCATGACGTAACAAAGGTCAACAAAAAAATCTCAAATCAATTTAGGCAAAAAGCCCGCATTACGTGTCCTTCGCTGTCTGCAAAGAAAGAGAGTATTACTAATCTCTGTTTGTTTGCATGCAGGGAATGTCTCAACTAAGAGGAATACTAGTATTCGGTCGAACTTATTCGACCAGCCAAACAATCAAATAACAAGCAAGAATCGATTTTTCACGACCTTACCCGGACCGTTGTGGACAGTTTCTTCGTCGTCCCCTTCCAGCTCCCGTTTTGTCCTCTCACTCCAAACAATGCGGCGTTCCTGTAAGTTACCAGTCAGGACCGCAGGTCACTCGAGAGAGGTCTGTTCGGAACTGGTGAAGTTCAGTTGATCGGCTTCCAGACGAGGGTCTCTTTCAGGCAGGTGCACTTTACAGATCGTTTAGATGTTCACTCCGTCGTTAGGACCTCTCTCACTGGACCCACGTGTCGCTGATGGGCCAGACGTTGGTGCGCCAATTGTGAAAAAGCAGCTTTGACTCCCAAGACTTTTGATGCCGCTTGGTGCAAACCAAATCTAATTCACATAAGAATAGCGATCAAAATAACGAGGCAGGCGCTGGCAATTGGAAGGCGAAGAACAAGTTTATTTCTCCGGAGGAGAACACATCACATCAGACACCGGGGCTATCGTCAGGAAGTGCTCTAACTGCATCTCATTTTGGCTCTTTCTTTTATACAGATTTTACACAATGCATTGTTGTCATGTCAGTCCACCTTTGTTATATCAACATGTTTATACAATATTTGAGTCCCTGCTCCGAGCGTGTTGTCATACAAGCCCCACTGTTATTCTCCTCCCACCCGGGTCAAACAGACAATATTATGGTATAAATGGCCTTGCAAAGAGTTGAGAGAGGACTTGCACAGCTGAGTGAAACCAAAAGTAAACCACTGTTATGGTCTGTGGCGTGCTTCCAGAGATGAACGCTGTCTGTACCAATCAGCGTGATCAACAAAAGACTACTACACAGCTCCCCCCACTTGGAGAAAGACTCTCTGGTGCACAGCGCAAAATTGACTGAAAAGTCTACAACATCATATAAAGTTGATCCAAAGGTTAAATCCACACGTTTGAGAGGTTCCTCATGTTTTTTAATCCATATTCATTGTTATCATGAACAGTTCATCTTTGCTTAAAGAAGCTCAAACATCATCCAAAATGAAATGTCATCCAACCATAAATCCTCCCAATGCATTTCGGGCAGATCACACGCCCTTCCTCAGGGGACAGCTCTACAAACATAAAAGAAAACACCCCAATGTCACAAACATATATATGTACCTAACTCACATTACACAAAGACTGACTAAATGCTGTGCTGTTGACCACAAGTTCGACGTGCAAAAACCAGATTGTCATGCACAACCTGTGAACCTAGTGTGGAAAAATATATCAGGTGAGGTGCTGCTCCAAACGGTATAGAGTGAATGAATTGAACTGAAAAGGTGACATGCGAAAAGTAGCATCAACATGCTAAATGTAGAAAAGAAGAAAGTCTCAGCGAAGTTGCACCCATATGTGAAACTAATTAAAAACGTGCTCCCCAGTCTCAAACAACCAAGGAATACATAGCCAATGTGCCCGATACTCACGGGATGATTACATCCGTGACGCGTTATGAAGAAAATCTGAAACAACATATGAAGTCGCGTTTAAACCACACGCGGTAAATAAGCAAGAATGTTGAAACGGTTCGGCGGTCCTCAGTATGTCTGCTACTTCTGTTTAGAATAAGCTTTAAACATTTTTAGTTTGCCACTTGGATTCATCTTTTTTATTCCGAACCGATACAAAATATGTTGCTCCCTTGCCCACTAGCCCCTGCATGTATTTGAAAACAAACCAGTTCTCATAGAAGCCTTGTATATATTAACAAGGTCCTGCATTGGATCAGATGTTTACATTCATCGTAGGTTGAGGTAATTGGTAACGTATTGTATTATAATTGCATTTATGTAGCACAAGACTTTGAAGCGCTATCGGCCAATTCTGTGACAACTCGGACAACTTTCCAAACCACCCAAACCACACAATGCCCTCCACTCCACACCATGCCACCTAATGCCAACCCACACCACACTATACCACTCCACTCCACACAGTGTCACTTAACTTCACTCCACTCCACACAGCGCCACTATACTACACACAAGTTTACACCACAACATTCCATTTTACGCCACACACAATCCCATGCTTCACTATTCCCCTCTACTCTCCACCACACAATTCCACTCACCACCACACAATTCCACTCAACTCCAGTTCTTGCCACACTATTCCATGGCACACTATTCCACTTCACACAGTCCCACTCCACATCAAGCAATTCTACTGTACTCCACTCCACCTCAAGCAACACACTTCCACTTCACGCCGCTCCATACAGTTCCACTCCACTCAACGCAGTTTTACTATAGGCCACACAATTCCACTCCAGGCCACACAATTCCACTTCACGCCACACAATTTCACTTCACGCCACACAATTTCATGCCACACAATTCCACTACGCGTCACTCCACACAATTCCAGTTCAAGCCACAGAATGCCATTCCACTGCACGCCACACAATTCCACTGTGTGCCATAAAAGTCCATTCCACACCACACAATTTCACTCCACACCACACAATCCCACTCCATGCAATGTAATTCCACTCCATTTCACACAACAGTTTCACTCCAATTCACACAATTCTACTCCTCTCCACACAATTTCTTTCCACACCACACAATTCCACTCGACTTCATACAACACAATTTCACTCCACTCCACACAATTCCACTCCACCCACACAATTCCATGCCACACAGTTCAACTCCACACCACACAATTCCATTCCATTGTACATCACACAACGTCACTCCACACAATTCCACTCCACTTTACTCAGTTCCACTCCGTGCCACTCCGTTCCACACTATTCAACTCCACGCCACACAATTGCACTCCTCTCCACACCACATAATTCCACTCCGCTCCACACAATGCCACTCCTCGTCATGCTACACACTACCATTCCAATCTACACAATGCCACTTCACTTTACTTTACTCCATACAATTCCTCTACACTCTACTCCACTCCACACAATACCACTCCACTCCAGACCACACAATGCAACTCCACTCAATGGTACTCCACTACATACCACACAATGTCACTCTAATTCATGTCAAACAGTGTCACTCCACTCCAAGCCAAATAATGGCACTTCACACCATAGTGGCACACAATTCCACACCACACAACCCCACTGCACGCTACTCCACTTAACACAATTCTGCTCCTTGCCACATATTTTCACACTACTCCACGCCACAAAATTCCAGTACCCTCCATGCCACACAGTTACACTGTGCTACACTCCAAGCTAAAAATTCCACTATGCTGCTAACAGATGCACACCACTCCACACCACACACTTGTACTCCACGCCACACATTATCACTCCATCCTACTCAATTTCATTCCACTCCACAAGACATAATTCCTCTCCACTTACAGTTCCACGTCACACAATTCCTCTGCATGCCACACAGTTCAACTCCACTCCAGACAAAGCCACTCTGCTCCATGACACACAATACCACTCCACACTACAGAATGCCACTCCACTCCACTCCACACAAAGCCAACCCACTCCACACAATGCAACTCCACTCTGTGCCACACAATGCCACTCAACGGCACTTCACTTCGTGCCACAGTGCCACTCTTCCCCACGCAATGCCACTTCATGCTGCACAATGCCACTTCATGCCACAAAGTGCCAGACAATGCACTCCACTCCACACCACACAATTTCACTCCACCCCACACAATTCCTCTCCATGCCACTCCACTCCACATAATTCCACTCCATGGCACACAATTCCCCGCTAACTCATACCACACAATTACACTGCCTGCCACACAGTTACACTGCATGCCACACAATTCCACTCAAGCCACACAATTCTACACCACTACGCATAATTTCACACCCCTCACCTCCACACAATTTTACTCCTTACCACATAGTGCCGCTCCCCTCCATGTCACAATGCCACTCCATGCCACACAATGGAATTCCACTCGAAGCCACACAATGCTACTCCACACCACTTTGCCACTCCATATAATACCACTCCACGCCATGCAATGCAGCTCCACTCCACACAATGCCACTTCACTCAGTGCCACTACACACGCCACAATGCAACTCCACGTCACACCATGCCACTCCGCTCCCCACAATATCACTCCACTCCACTCCACACAATGCCACTCAACTCTAATCAATGCCACACATTGTCACTCCACTCATTGCCACTTTGCCCGCTCCATCCCACTTCAAACCACACAATTCCACTCCATGCTACCCACTTCTACTCCATGCCACACAATTTCACACCACACATTTCTACTCAATACCAAACAGTGGCACTCTACTTGTTGCCACAATGCCACTCCATGCCATACAATGCCATCCCACTCTATACCACACAATGTCCACCCTACAATATGCCGCTCCATGCAATGCCACCCCACACCGTACAATGCCCCTCCACTCAGTGTTACTCCACACCACACAATGCAACTCCATGCCACACAGTGCCACTCTACGCCGCACAATGTCACGCCACTTTATGCCACACTATCCCACTCAATACAATGCCACTCCACTTCATGCCACACAATGCCACTCCACACTACACAATGCCATTCCACTCCATGTAATGCCACTCTACTCTTACCTACTCCACACAATACCACTCTGCTCCATTCAATGCCAATCCATGCCACACCGATCCAACCCACACACCATTAGTTCCACGCAACTCAATACCACTCCACTCTGCTGTACTGAACTCTACACAATATAAGTCCACTCTACGTCATGCTACACAGTGCTGCTCCGATCAGTGAGACTTCACTTCACTCAACTAAATGCCACTCTACTCAATTGTAATTGTGTTTATATAGTGCTTACAACCCCTGATGAGGTGTTGAATCACTTTGGGCATGCCAATCCACTCAATGTCACTCCACTACATGTTGCACAATGCCACCCCACACTTCCCCATGTCACACGACGCCACTCCATTCCACACAATGTCACTCTACTGCACTCCACACAATGCCGCTCCACTCCAGACAATGCCACTTCACACCACACGATGTCACTCAACTCTACTCCACACAATGCCAGTCTACTCCATACTCCACTCCACTTTATTCTTCACAGAACGACTCCACTCCACAAAATATCACTCCACTCCGTGCCACACAATGCCACTCCACGACATACAGTGCCAATCCATGGATACACAGTGCCACTCCGCTCAATACACTCAACTCTAAACAATGCCACACATTGTCACTCCACTCATTGCCACTTTGCCCACTCCATTCCACTTCACACCACACAATTCCACTCCATGCCACACAATTTCACACCACACATTTCTACTCCATACCAAACAGTGCCACTCTACTTGTCGCCACAATGACACTCCATGCCACACAATGCCACCCCACTCTATATCACATAATGTCCACCCTACAAAACAATATGCCGCTCCATGCAATGCCACCCCACACTGTACAATGCCGCTCCACTCAGTGTTACTCCACACCATACAATGCCACTCCATGCCACACAGTGCCACCCCACACCACACAATGCCATTAGATTCCACGCAACTCAATACCACTCCACTCTGCTGTACTGAACTCTACATAATATAAGTCCACTCTACTTCACGCTACACAGTGCTGCTCCGATCAGTGTGACTTCACTTCGCTCAACTCAATGCCACTCTACTCAATTGTAATTGTGTTTATATAGTGCTTACAACCCCTGATGAGGTGTTGAAGCACTTTGCGCATGCCAATCCACTCAATGTCACTCCACTACATGTTACACAATGCAACCCCACCCTTCTCCATGTCACACAATGCCACTCCATTCCACTCCAATCCACACAATGCCACACTACTGCAGTCCACACAATGCCGCCCCACTCCAGACAACGCTACTTCACACCATACAATGTCATTCTACTCCATTCCACACAATTCCCATCCACTCCACACTCCACAATGTCACTCCACTTTATTCCTCACAGAACCACCCCACTCCACACAATATCACTCCACTCCATGCCTCACAATGCCACTCCACGACATACAGTGCCACTCCATGCAACCGTGCGGCTCCATTCCACTCCACTCCACACAATGCCGCTCCACTCCAGACAATGCCACTTCACACCATACAATGTCACTCAACTCCACTCCACACAATGCCAGTCTACTCCACAATCCACAGTGTCACTCCACTTTATTCCTCACAGAACCACTCCACTCCATACAATATTACTCCACTCCATGCCACACAATGCCACTCCACGACATACAGTGCCACTCCATGACACACAGTGCCACTCCACTCCACTGAATGTCACTCCACTCCACATCACACAATGTCACCCAACTTCACTCAGTGCCACTCCACTCAACACCATACCAATCCACTCAACTCCACACAATGCCACTGCACTCCACACAATGCCACTCCACATTACATGTCACTCCATGCCTCACAGTACCACTCCTCTCCCGCCACACATTGCCACACAGTGTCACTCTACTCCACTCCACACAACACCACTCCACTCCACACCACACAAATCCACTCCACTCAATGGTACTCCACTACATGCCACACAATGCCACTCTACTCCAAGCCACATAATGGCACTTCACACCATAGTGCCACACAATTCCACACCACACAATCCCACTGCACGCTACTCCACTTTACACAATTCTGCTCCACGCCACATAATTTCACACAACCCCACGCCACACAATTGCAATACTCTCTACGCCACACAGTTACACTGTGCTACACTCCAAGCCAAACAATTTCACTGTGCTGCTAACAGCTGCATTCCACACCACACAATTCAACACCACTTCACACCACACCACTCCACACCACACACTTCTACTCCATGCCACACATTATCGCTCCATCCTACACAATTTCATTCCACTCCACCAGACATAATTCCACTCCACTTACACAGTTTCACGTCACACAATTCCACTGCATGCCACACAGTTCTACTCCTCTCGAAGCCACACAACTCCACTCCATTCCATGCCACTCAATGCCACTCCACCCCAGACAAAGCCACTCCGCTCCATGACAAACAACACCACTCCACACCACAGACTCCACACAAAGCCACTCTACACAATGCCACTCAACTCAAGGGCACTTCACTCCATGCCACACAGTGCCATTCTTCTCCACTCCATGCCACTCCATGCCACACAGTGCCACTCTATGCCACACAATGCACTCCACTTCACACCATACAACTTCTCTCCACCCCACACAACTTCTCTCTACCCCACACATTTCCTTTCCACTGCAATCCACGCCATATAATTCCACTCCATGGCACACAATTCCACGCTACTTCATACCACACAATTACACTGCTTGCCACACAATTACACTACATGCCACACAATTACCCTCATGTCACTCAGTTCTACTCCACTCCACACAATTTCACACTACTCCCCTCCACACAATTTTACTCCTTGCCACATAGTGCCACTCCACTCCACTATGCCACTCAATGCCACTCCACACACCACTATACCACTCCATATAATACTACACCACACCATGCAATGCAGCTCTACTCCACACAATGCCACTCCACTCAGTACCACAATGCAACTCCATGCCTCGCCATGCCACTCCACTCCATGCCACACTCTGCCACTCCACACAATGCCACTCAACTCTAACCAATGCCACACAATGTCACTCCACTCATTGCCACTCTGCCCGCTCCATGCCACTCCAAGCCACAGACTTCTACTCCACTCTACACAATTTCACACCACACATAGTAGGAGAGTAGGATCTGCTTACTATGGTTACCCCCACTTTTTGCTGGTGTTTCACTGTTTTTCGACTTTAGTCTGGCTGGGGCCCTGCTAACCAGGACCCCAGGCTACCTGCTTCCTCTGTAAATTGATTGCATGTACTTTAGGTACACTCCAGATTGTTTACTCGGTTACCCTTGTGAGTCCCTAGTATATGGTACCTTGGGTACTAAGGGCATAGGTACCCCAGAGGCCTACCAGGGGCTGAAGCATGTATTATGCCACCCCTGGAAAGCCTTCCAAAATAGCATCACAGGTCTGCTACTGCAGCCTGGGTAAGGTGGTGCATGCACCCTTTACTAAGATATAGGTTACCTATATCGACCTTATAACACTGACACATATAAACCTATAAGTCACTCCTATGGCAGGCCTTATCAATCCTGAAGGCAGAGTGCTTGGTTTTGTGTGAGAGGGTGCCCATGCATGAGCAGGACCCCTCTGCAGCTTTCAGTGTCACTTCTCTGTAGCTGTTCTGTGATGCAGCCAGACCATATACTCTTAAGTGCATTAGAACCTCTCGGTTAAGGCTAACTTTGGAATGGGTGCTTGGAAACATGTCGTGTTTGGTGTCATACACTTTGGAATCCTACCACCTCCCCCCTCCCCCCCCAGTCCTGGCGGCGGGGGTAGAATTCCACCCTTCTAGAGGGAGCGACATGTACACACTGGTCTAACCTGTAATAGTTTTAAAGAGCCCTGGCATCACAAAATGGATGCCACAGACACTGGTCTGCTGCTGTACGAAACTCCGGCAGGGGAAGCCTGGACAATAGGTTTCCTGTCACAAGGAGGTGTAACCCCCTCCCAGACAGGCTTTAGTGTATTGGGGCTGGGTGGGTGCATTCAGAGAAGGCTTTTCAGACAGTGCTGGGGTCACACTTGGTGTCCCTGTGCATATCCCAGTTCAAACCGGTTGCAGGGGCACTCAGCCCCTGCTCTGGCGCGAAACTGGCAAAGGGAAAGGGGTGTAGCCACCCCCCTCCCTGGATCCACCTATAGGTGGGTCCCTAGAGTAAGTCCAACCCCTCAACTTAGTATAAGTATAGGAACCCAGTCCTTAGGAATTTAGATTACCCTGGACGAAACTCTGCAACATATATCCTGGGACTTCGACATTCTATTTCGACTAGAAAATGGAAGAATCTCCCTTGGGGTCAAGGAGTGACTCCCCTGTTCAAAGAGGCACCAAAGAAGCATCTTGCGGTCTGCATTTCCAAGGCTCCCACCGGATCCCGACGGATTTGTGACACAGGATACGGACTTCCAGACTTTTCAGAGGCCAACACGAGATCCCAGCAAAGCTGAGACCCGCAGCCCTCACGAGTGACGTGGAACCAGAACTCCGGGACACCGTGCACATTCGCAAGTGCATCGACTTCCCGAGCCTTCCCGAAGTTGTGCATTGGGCTTCTTGTAGTCCAAGCCCTGAGCGCCATTTGCACCGAAGATTGTGGGTTTACACTCCACGATTGTTCCGGGGGCCCGCTTCTAGCATTTCCGCTCGAGGCTCCTTCGTGATCCCTGGTCCGTCGACTGGTGGGTCCCCACGAAGGTAACTCTTCTGTTACTTGGGCTTTCCTTATTGCTCCAGACATGCCCTGACTCCCCTCCAATCTTTGCTTTCTGCATGGGTTGCTGTTGCCAAGGCTTGTTGGGCTTGTTGGGTCCAATCCGGAAACCGACACCGCAGCACCCGACATCCTTGGTCGAACAGCTCGAATCCAGCTCCTGGTCGTCCTCGACGCCTCCTGGTCCTCGGGCTGAAGAGTCAAGCTTCACCTACTTCACCTGAAATCACCCGACATCAGTTGGCATCTTCTCATCGCCTTGTTGGGCCCTGGCTCATGACCCAGACTGTCCCCTCTGCTTTCAGGTTCTCCAGATCTTCGATCCACCCCTGGATCCACCCGGACACTTTCGACTTGGTCGCTAGCAGCACTTTGCAGCAGATCGCCATTGAAAACGAAGACGAAATCCATCACCAAAAGACACCTATGCACCCGGCTTCCCTGGGTGAGGTAACTCGAGTACTCCGGTGGTCCCGTGGGTATTGACTCTAGAACCTCCTAGTTCTACAGGGGTTTACTGCAAGTCCTCTTCTAAGTGTCTTTTATCTGTAATTTCAACGCAACTTTCCTCATAGAAATCAATGGTGATTCGCGGCTGTGTTTAGACACTTCACGTGTCCCCCGTGGGTCCCCTGTGTCACGACCTTTGGTGGTTCCTGGTGGCCCCAGCGGTTCTAAAGGCTCTAGGCCTTATATCTATGTCAGTCGTGGTTCTTATACGACTACGATATGGTTTGTGACGCCGCAGGGCTAATCATATATTGTGCTAATTTACTGTGTGCTAAACAAGTTTACTTTAGGTACTTTTGCCTCTAGCCTCATACAGAGACTAGAGGGATGTGTTTATAATACATATATTTTATATATATACCTGGTGTTGTCATTTGGTCATTCATGAGATTATAGACTGGTAAAACAAGTTGCTTTACATTCCTTCAAGACTTACCCTGAAGGCTGCTCACCACAGCTACCACTAGGATAGCTTTCTATATAGGTTGTCTTTAAACCTACCATCAATAAGGGTCGTTTGGACTGGTGGAAGGTGCTCACTAGAATAGTGGACAGCATATGCCAGACCAACCTCTCACATTGGTGTCCAGCATGTGGGATTCCAGCTTGCCATTGTTTTACCAGATAATCTCAAGTGATTGATCATTTGAAAACCACTAAAGGTATCAGAGGTACATATAATACAAGCTTAAATACAGTAAGTTCTACTGAACTTAGATTTATTAGTCAAGGGCTGAAGCACACCCTTTCTACAACTCAAGAGTGTACAGTAGGTACCCAACTAGAGTAGGTAGTGCATACACCACACCTCACTAGTTATGTCTTCAAGGCCAGGAATCAGTGGATCCCTGCCAGATGTCAGTAGGTTACAGAAATCCAGAGCCTTAATAACAGTCAGAATCAGCTTCAGCACCTGGTAGACTCTGATCTGACCTCTCCCCAAAAATTAGGAAAGAAGGCAGACAGATGGGTCAGAACCAGGGTGAAGCAGAAGGTACAGAACCAAGGTGGTGACCAGAAGAAACAAGATCCTAATAAGGGTGGGGAGAAGGTTAAAGACCAGAAGTCTTCACAAGGCCCCCAAAAATCTTCTACTGGTGGGGATTCCAAATCTTCTAAGAAAGGTAAAGGCCAAAATAAATCATGGTGTAAAATCTGTAAACAGAATAGCCATTGGAATAGTGATTGCACTAAGAAAGATGCAACTCCAGCAACCATTTCCCCAAGGCAACTGTTCCCCCTAGTTCAACTCCAAGTGGTGGTACTCAGCAGAAGGGTGTAGTAGGGTTAACCCTGGGAACTGAGATGGGCTCTGGCCTAGTCATAGTGCCAACTCAGGCTGTCTTGATCTGTGATGGGGGCATGGATATGTCCTCCTCTGTGAGTCCCAGTAACTTGGGCAAGTACAGACAACAGCCTTTGATAAATGGAAAAGAGGCTTTGGCCTACAGGGACACTGGAGCAAGTGTCACTATGGTGACACAAGAGCTTGTGGACCCTGGACAAATCATACTTGGTGAACTTTACCAAGTGACCAATGCTAGCAATGTCAGGACCAACCATGCCCTGACAGTGTTAATTTCTCCTGGGGAGAGGTATCTGGCCTTAAGAACGTTGTGGTAATTGCAGACCTCCCTGTAGAATGCTTCCTTGGCAATGATTTAGAGACTTCAGCCTGGTCTGAAGTGGAGTTTAGGACCCATGTAGAAATGTTAAGGGTCTCGGCACATGTGTTTGCTGTGACTAGGTCACAGGTCAAAATGTTTAACACTAAACAGGCCCTGGATTATGGAATAATGGACCAGGTGCCTTCCAAGAAAAGGAGCAGTAGGGTTAAGGCAGTGCCTTCCCCCTGGCTCAGAGTGATGATCAGTCTCTTGAGGGAGATGATTGTTCTCCTGAAGAAGGAACTGTCCCAGAGGAGCTTGAGCCTGATCAGGTTGAGTTCTTGGGGACAGGGGGCCCTTCCAGGGCGGATCTGAGTCAGGAGGAGCTGAGCTGCCCTTCTCTTGAACCCATCAGACAGCAAGCTGCTGCTGAGGCTGCTGGGAATGCTAGTGGCACCCATAAGATTTATTGGGATGATGGACTCCTGTATTCAGAGAGTAGAAACCCAAAGCCTGGTGCAGCAGGAGGTTGGTTATACCTTTAAAGTTCAGGGGCTTCCTATTGACATTAGCCCATGATATTCCTTTAGCAGGACACATGGGCCAGAACAAGACTTGGGACAGAATTGTCCCTCACTTTCACTGGCCCCACATGTCTGAAGACACAAAGGAGTTTTGTCGCTCCCTTGTAACCTGTCAAGCCAGTGGTAAGGCAAGTGGCACCACAAAGGCCCCCCTGACACCACTACCAGTGGTGAGGGTTCCCTTTGAGAGAGTGGGGATTGACATTGTTGGACCAATGGATCCTCAGACTGCATCTGGGCACAGGTTTATCCTAGTGGTGGTGGACCATGCCACTAGGTACCCAGAGGCAATTCCCCTTAGGACCACTACAGCACCTGTTGTGGCAAGAGCCCTCTTGGGAGTGTTCTCAACAGTGGGTTTCCTTAACCCTATCCGTGCTGATGACGGAACCGCTCCGTCTTCAGCTGCGGTGGCGCTGTGCTGATGACGGAGCGGTTCCGTCATGGCCCTGCCGCCGCTCCTGCGCGGCGCTGATTTCGCGACTGCGCCGCGCGTTCTATTGAGCGGGCGGGGCCATGACGGAACCGCTCCGTCATGAGCACAGCTCAACCGTGGCTGGTGACGGAGCGGTTCTGTCACCGGCACGGCCCGCCGCACGGCCGCCCCACCCCCTTAGCACTGCGGCGGAATAGCCGCCGCAGTGAATAATAATAATAATAATAAATCATTTGTAAAGCGCCTGGCTACACAGAACTGTGTGTCCCCGCGCTAACTGCTGATACAATACAGAGATCCAGAGGCAGCTGTAGAAAAGGAGCTCAGGAGGAGTTTACATGTTGGGGAACAGAAAAGTTTTCAATTTTCCTCGAAATCTCCGTTCAGATGGCTCCATCCGCAAGTGGAGCGGGAGCGCGTTCCAGTGTTTGGAGGCTAAGTACCTAAAGGAGCTTCCTTCCATTTTGGCCCTGAAGATTCGAGGCAGTTTAAATAGCATCATACCAGATGATCTTAGGTTCCGGGTGGGGAGGTGTATAGTGAGGAGGTTTTTTTTTTTTTTGTTCAAATCTGTTTTTATTGTGAACACAGCGATAAGCCTACAACCCCGTGTCGGGGCCGGCCGCGCAGAAAAGAACTTGAAGGCGTAAGTAACCAGGGGGGGTTGAAGCATTAACACAGCGCCCTGCCTACAACCCCCAGAAGGGGCCGGCCGCGTGGCTTAGGGGTAGTGATATCAAGAGGTGGCCATGTGCTGGTGTTGTATCGCTGTGCGGGGGAGGCGCGTATGGAAGTAAGAGCCGTGGTGTCACATTTTCCAAAGGCCCAACGGGGCCCAAACTGCCCCGTAGAGGGACGGAAGCCAGAGTGGCAAGTAGGAAAGAAGAAAAAGTCGGAAGAAGAGTGAGCAGTAGCGAGATGGAGAGGGGCCTGGGGGGGAGGACTGCAGTCGCCGGTTGGGGGCCAAAAGACGCAAGCTGGTGAGCGGAGTGTTAGAGCGCAACAGCGCCTGCGCTGGGGGAAGCAGCTAAGGGCCTAGTCTGTTCGGGTCAGCAGGGATGAGGGCGTCCTCAAATAACTGCAGAGCGCGAAGCCTGGGGGGCATGTGGCGGGCATAGCTGATGGAGCACAGATGGCGCACGAGGGGTTCCCACACTGCCTTGAAGCGCACGCCCCTCGATTGTATCCGCGCCGTGAGCAGCTCCATAGTCAGGACCTGCCAGAGGCGCACAAACCAGGAGGCTATCGGCGGTGCCTCAGCCCGCTTCCAGTACAGAGCAATGAGTTGCTTAGCAGCGCCTAACATGTGAAGGGTGAGGATCCAGTCGCTGCGCGTGAGGGCCCTAAGTGCAGGGGGTCGAATGCCCAGCAGGAGCGTGCAAACCTCTTCAGGTAGGGGAAAACCCAACACCTTCTTAATGTGACTGAGGACCTCCTTCCATGAGACAGCTAGAGTAGGGCATGACCACCAGATGTGTACGAAGTCGCCAGTCGCAGTGCCACACCTCCAGCATAGCGGCGAGGAAGTAGGGAACATTTTGCTGAGTCTCAGGGGGGTATAGTACCATTGCGTAAGCAACTTGTATGCGTTTTCCCTCTGCGGGATGCTGCGATAGGTTTTAGGGATGTCAGTCCAAAGCCGGGCCCACTGAGAAGGTGTGATATCGACGCCGGTCGCCGACTGCCATTGCCTCTGGTAGGGGTGCGCAGGCGAAGCGGTGGGGTGTTGCAGGATGTTATAGATCTGGGAGATAAGCCGTTTCAGCCCCCCGAGGGAGCGTGCCAATGTCTCGAATGGCGTGTAGGCCCTGGTGGCAGCCCGATACATGTCGTCACCCATAGTCCAATGGCGCAGTTGGGCATACTGTAGGCTGGCGGTCGAAGGGAGGCCGAATTCTTCCCTGCAGTCTGGCCATGATTTAGGTGCCCCTCCAAGAAAGAGGTCTCCCACAACTCTGCAGTCCCCTTGTGTCCAGCTCTCAAAAGCTCGGGTCCGGGCCGCAGGGGGAAAGTGCAGGTTACCAGCGATGGGGGTGTGAGGAGAGGGGAACGTGGTTAGGCCCTTGGATACTGCCACTCTGTCCCACACGTCCAGAACTGTTCTCGTTGGGACCGCCATGTATGCACTCCTGGAGCGCGCCACGCGCGGTAGCCAAGGCAGGTCCCATATGGTGCGTCCCGTGACCACCCGGTCCATGTGGAACCAGTGCTTGTCGCTCTCGCGTGCACCCCATTCTATTACGAACCGAAGATGCGCCGCCCAGTAGTAGTGGAGAAGGTTCGGGCAGGCGAGGCCGCCCCTGTCTCTCGGTTCCATTAGGACTTTCTGTGAAAACCGGGGTCGCTTACCACCCCAGATGAAGGACGTGAGGTCGCGTTGGAGACTCCTAATGCAGTGGAGCGGGATCGGGGTGGGTAGGCACTGGAAAACATATAGAATACGGGGGAGGACCGACATCTTGACCGCGTTGAGCCGCCCTAGCCAGGAGATCATCAAGGGCTTCCATTTCCGCAGGTCCGCCAGGACTTCCTTGCGGCAAGATGCCCAGTTCCGCGCGGACCACGAGTCCAGGTGGGGCGTTAGGTCCAGACCCAGGTATTTGATGTGGTCCTCCGCCCAACGGTAGGGTGTAACCCCTTTCAGGAAGTCGACCTCCTCCTCGGGGATGGTGAGGTTAAGCGCCCAAGATTTGGTGTGATTAATCTTAAGGCCGGATGCTTGTTCAAACAGTGAGAGGGCTTCATGCACCGCCGGGAGGAAGTCCCGAGGGCGCGTAAGAGTAAGAATCAGATCATCCGCAAACAGCGCTACTTTGTTGGCACGTCCCCCGTGGGGGATTCCATGAATGTCAGGAGTGCGCCTAATCAGCTCCGCCAGCGGCTCCACCGCTAGGGCGAACAGGAGCGGCGAGAGCGGGCATGTGAGGAGGTTTTTTAAGTATTCAGGACCTTTGTCCTGAGCGATGCAATGAGCATAGCAAAGGGTCTTAAATTTGATCCTCTCCCTAACCGGAAGCCAGTGAAGTTTGACCAAGGCAGTTTTTGCGGAAGTTCTGCGTGAGAGTCCGAGCACAAGGCGTGCGGCGGCGTTCTGCACACATTGCAATTGATGTAAACCCCTCTGGCTGAGCCCAATCAGGAGGGCATTCCCGTAGTCCAAATGGGAAGTCACTAGCGCGTGGACAATGGTTTTTCTGGCTCCGGTAGGAAGGAGATCTAACACCTTTCGTAGAACCTTTAGTATGCCAAAACACCTTCCCGTTACCCTGCTGACATGGGTCTTGCCAGAGAGGTCTGAGTCCAGCATAACGCCTAGGTTTCTTACCGACTCCACGGGAATGGGCAGGTTACCCAATTCGATAGGCCACCATGAGCGAGACCAAGCAGAAGTTGCTCTCCCGATCACCAGTAGTTCGGTCTTTTCGCCATTAAGACGAAGACAGTTGTTATTCATCCAGACCGCTACTGCAGACATGCAATCTGAGAAATTGGTGGCATCTTCTCTTCGGTCAGGAGTTAGCTTAAACACCGGGACACTCTTTTAGAGTAACCGTGCGCTATAAAAATGCACCGTAACATAACAACAACACCAGCTGGGTGTCGTCAGCGTAGCTAACTATGCCCACCCCGAAGCCCTCTACAATGTGAGCCAGGGGTTCCATTTAGATGTTAAATAAAGTAGGGCTCAAAATAGAGCCCTGTGGGACCCCATGGCTCACCTTCCGAGGGGATGATCTAAAGGGTGGGCAGTGTAGCTGGAAACTTCTGTCGGCCAGAAAGGAGCGCAGCCAAGCAAGTGCTGGACCCGTTACCCCCATGTCCGAAAGGGGTTAAGGAGGTAGTATCTGTCAGAGGTGCAAACTTTATGTCCAGCTACTTGACTGCAATATGAAAGGAGTGTGGCGTGAATTACAAATTCACCACACTCTATCACCCACAATGCAATGGTTTAGTTGTAAGATTCAACAAAACCTTAAAGGATATGATCAAGGGTCTCCCAGAAAAGCTTAGGCAGAGATGGGACATCCTGCTACCCTGCCTTTTATTTGCATACAGGGAGGTTCCTCAGAAGGGGGTTGGTTACATTCCTTTTGAACTTCTGTTTGGGCATCCTGTAAGTGGCCCATTGTGTCTGGTGAAGGAGGGATGGGAGTTACCTCTCAAACCCCCTAAACAGGACATAGTGGACTATGTACTTGGTCTCCGCTCCAGGATGGCGGAGTATATGAAAAAGGCAACTAAAAACCTGGAGGCTAGTCAGGAATTACAGAAAGCCTGGCATGACCACAAGGCTGTACTGACTGTTTACCAGCCAGGACAGAAAGTGTGGGTGTTGGAGCCTGTGGCCCCAGCAGCTCTCCAAGACAAGTGGAGTGGACCCCACACCATTGTTGAACAGAAGGGAGAGGTTACCTATTTGGTGAACCTAGGAACACCCAGGAGCCCCCATAGGGGGATTCATGTCAACAGACTGAAACCATATGTTGACAGGGCAGACATGGGCTTGCTCATGGCTACTGATGAGGGACAGGAGGAGGAGAATGACCCTCTCCCTGACCTGCTCTCACAGAACCCTGATGATGGGTCAGTGGATGGTGTATCCTTGGCATGCAGCCTCACTGCTCAGCAGCAAACTGATTGCAGACAAGTGCTCAGTCAGTTTAGATATATATTCTCTCTGACTCCAAGTCAGACCACCTGGTGCACTCATGAAGTGGACACTGGGGACAGTCTGCCTGTTAAAATTAAGATTTACTGGCAACCTGATCATGTCAGGGACTGTATCAGGACAGAAGTCCAGAAAATGTTGGATTTGGCAGTTATTGAACCCTCAGATAGCCCTTGGGCTTGTCCAGTGGTCTTGGTACCAAAGCCTCACACCCAGGGTGGTAAGAGAGAGATGAGGTTTTGTGTTGACTACAGAGGTTTCAATGCAGTCACTAGGACTGATTCCCATCCAATTCCAAGAGCAGATGAGCGAATAGATACTTTGGCTTCAGCCAAGTTCTAAGCACATTTGATCTTACAGCTGGCTACTGGCAGATCAGATTAGCTGATGATGCAAAGCCAAACACAGCATTTTCAATCCCTAGTGGGCACTATTTGTGGTAATGCCCTTTGTTCTGAAGAATGCACCTTCCACTTTTCAAAGGTTGATGAACAAAGTCCTAACAGGCCTGGAAAACTACTGTGCAGCATATCTAGATGACATTGCTGTCTTTATCTCCACCTGGGAGGATCACCTTATCCACCTGAGAAATGTTTTGGAGGCTCTGCAGAAGGCAGGCCTAACTATCAAGGCTACTATGTGCCAGATAGGGCAGAGTCAGGTTGTGTACCTGGGCCACCTTGTAGGTGTTGGCCAGGTTCAACCATTGAAGAGCAAAATCCAGACCATCATGGACTGGGTTGCTCCAATTACCCAGAGTCAGGTCAGAGCTTTCTTGGGCTTTCTTTTTTTTTTGTCAAATCTGTTTTATTGGCATTTTTAGGTTACTTTACATGTTACAGTAGAGGCATCATCAATGCAAGCACGGTGCTATAGGCATATCAGTCATACAAGCACGAGCTCAACAAGATATCATGCTTTGTTTACAGTATTCAGGGCGTACAACAAGGAAGACATGGAATATTCACCCAAAATTGGCTAAGCGATGATGCTCTTGTCCGAATGCGTACTCCGGGACTGTTCATGAGAACCAGCGTGCTGGATTCTCACCCAACTGCGTGATCAAGGGAAAACCCCTCCTGCTTGGGCATACAAACAGATGATGTGTTTCATGAAAGAGAAGAGAAAACTTTAACTACAGCAGCAAAACCACATTCATACTTCAACCCTCCTTCCACCCCCCCTTTCTCCCCCTCCCTCCCGGACCCCCAACCCCCGCCCTCTCCCCCAGAGCATGCGCGCACCCTCGGGCCATGACTGCACCTGCGTGATTGCCTTCATGTCTCACTGGAGCAGGAACTATACATAACCATTTAATTCAGCAGGAGAACGACCTGTGGTATGCTCCCATCCTCATGTGCATCCCCTGACCCCTCCGTGTCACCCGTGTCTCCCTCCCCATCCAGCTGCTGCAGTGTAGTAAGCATGTGCTCCCAGCGTTCCGCTATTGGCTCCTTCCAGAGCCCCAGCGTTTCCTCCCTACGTATGGCGGTCCACTCTGCCCGGGCCCACACCTGGAGGGAGGAAGTCCACACCCGTACGCATGGCGGGTCACACGCCTTCCACCACCTCATGAGGAGGTGCTTCACCACCACGAGACCCAGATCCAGGAAACAAGATGACACCTTGTCTTTGGGAGGTCTCCTGAAATGGTGTAAAATATACTCGGGCCAGTCAAAGGGTATGGTGCGGTTTGTGCATCTTCTTAGCAGCTCGCTAATGGCACTCCAGTAAGTGCCCAACCCAGGACAACTTCACAGTGTGTGCAGGAATCCCGCCCCCAGCTCATTGCACCTGGGGCAGAACGCATCTCTGCGACATAAGTACTTGTTAATCAGCTTAGGCATGATATAAGCCCTGTGGACAATGAAAAGTTGGATCTGGCGATATCGCATGATTCTGGGGATGCGCACCGGACTTTTAAGGACCCTTTCCCATTCTTTGTAAGTTAGTGGCCTTCCCAGATCCAGCTCCCACTTGCCTCTATGGGGGCCCAAATTAGTTGCCACATGTGCACGCAACGACGCTGCAAACCAGCAAACCAAGTGCCTGCCCCACCCCATGACATGGAGCTACTGCATAGTTAAATGCTATTCAGGCTCTGTTGCCACGTCCCCCCAACTGGCAGTCAGGTTCGCTATCAGCGAACGGTGCATTAAAAAACCCCCAGGGGGAGCCCCTCCTCTGTTACCAACGTCTCGTAAGCCACGAGTGCCCCATCTCTATAGAGATCGCCAAGCGTCTGGACATCAGCCACCTGCCACTCCGTGAGCATGTAGGATGTGAGCACCCCCTCGCCGCTAGGAGAGCCCTCCAATGGTATAGCAGGCGCATGGGGGATCGTACTACGGGTAAGGTGCAAGACTCTTCAGTAGCATTTGTATGCCACTGCCAGCAGGAGCGGAGCAGGACGCTCAATCGCTGCTACCGGGTGGAAAAGCTGGGTTATACGTGCTAGTGAGTAAGGCGGCATCACTGTAGCTGTATCTTCCCTACCTCTGTCCGCCAACCAGCGAGCGATCCATTGTAGCTGCGCAGCTATGTAGTAGTGCTCAAAGCAGGGGGCAGCCAATCCCCCTCTATCTGTGGGGAGGAAGAGTTTCGCTAGCGCCAGCCTGTGCCTGGAGGTGCCCCAGATAAAGTCCCGAAGCAGCTTGTTGTTGAGCATGGAAAAGAAAGAAGCCGGGATAAATAGAGGCAGGTTGACGAAGTAGTACAGGAGTCGGGGGAGCATGACCATTTTGGAAAGAGCCACTCTGCCCTTGGTCGTCAACGGGAGCGTGGTCTAAAAGCATATCTGAGACCTGAGCGCTGCAACCACCCTCCAGAGGTTCAAATAGGCCAGCCGGGTGACGGTATATCTGGATCCCCAGATACCGAAAGGTGTCCGCTTTCCATTGGACACGTGTGCCCTCTAGGTGGTATCCCTGGTCTGCGGACCCTTCACTGAATGCGTAAAGGCAGGATTTAATCGCATTTACTCGGAGTCCCGAGACATCGGCAAACTTATGTAGCAGCTGGGCCGGTTGTTCCGGTATGCGTCCCACATTCGTCACAAACACCAGCAGATCGCCTGCATAAAGCGATACCTGATGGACTGCATCTCCCAGTGGGATTCCATTGCCGAGTGTCTGCCGAATGGCCGCAGCCAGGGGTTCGATGGCCAGCGCAAACAGTAGCGGGGACAGGGGACATCCCTGCCGGGTGCCCCGGCCCACCGCCACCGCCTCTGAAATGTAAGGGCCCAGTCGCACTCGAACTACGGGGTTCTTGTATAAGAGAGCAACCATTTGCAAAAATTCTAAGTCAAGCCCATAGCGCAGCAGTACTGCAGACAGGTAAGCCCACTCCAGGCAATCGAACGCCTTCTCCAGGTCTAATATCAGGCACCCTACCCTAGGCCATTCCCTCGAGGCCTCAGCTGCCACTCTGAAGTATCTCCTAAGATTCAAGGATGTGGATCTCACTGGTACAAACCCGTTCTGGTCTGTGTGAATTAAATGAGAAACCACCGGCGCCAACGGTTCCACAAGTACCTTAGCAAAGACCTTATAGTCCACGTTAAACATCGCCAGCCACCGATATGAGCCCAGGACTAAGGGGTCCCTGTCCGGCTTAGGCAGGGAAACCAGAAACGCCTCCCGCATAGAAGGGGGAACAAGCCTTCTTCTATCGCCATAATGTATACCTTGTGAAGTAATGGCGTCAGGATTTCCAAGTGTGCTTTATAGTATTCGACAGGCAGGCCATCCGGCCACGGGGTCTTCCCGGGTGCCATAGACCGAATTGCCTCTCCGATCTCTTCCAGTGTGATGAGTAACCCAAGCGCGTCCCTCTGTTCCTTAGAGGCCACGGGTAAGCGGATAGAGTCTAGGAACCCCTCCAAAACATGCCTGGGATCAATACCCCGAGCCCTATACAGCTGTGTATAGTGATCAGTCAAGGTTTGGTGGATTTTGTGCTGCGTATACACCACCTCTCCCCTTGGTGTACATAGAGCTCCTATCAGGGCACTGCGCCCCTCCCGCTGAATCAGCCAAGCCAATAGTCGGCCCACTCTATCCGCCCTGGAAAGAGTTCTGGCTGTGTGCGCTGCATAGTTGTGACACCTTAACCTCTCCAGGAGCACCGCGTGTCTGGTGCGAAGGTCCTCCATCCTATACGAGTGCTTACCCGCACCTTCCCCCTCCCGTTCGTATTGTAGGAGCTCAGCTTCCAGGCGCGCCGGAGAGGTAGAGAGCGCTTTGCGTATATTCCACGTGGCCCCCATACAATGCCCCCTGACAGCTACTTTGTGTGCATCCCACTCTACCATGCCGTTACTCGCAGTCCCTTCATTGGCAACAAAGTAAGCGAGGATGGCCGTGCCTAATGAGGAGCGGATCTCCGCGTCCTCCAAAGCAGCGGGCTGCAGCCTCCACGTAGGGACAGGTGGATTGTCTGCCCCCCAAGTAAACTGAAACCACAGGGGGTTATGATCGGAATACGTTCTCCCCATATATTCTGATTTTACAATAAGCGGGAGCAGGGACTGAGTGCCCACCATTCGGTCCAACCGGACATGCAAATCGTGGACTGACGAGTAGTAGGAATAGACTTTGTCTAACAGGTGCTGTACGCGCCATATGTCATGTATCTCCCAGTGGGACAGCTAGCTCTGGAACGCTTGCGCATTGGACGCTACAGCTGCAGCTGGGAGGGAAGGGAAGGACCGGTCCAGGTGCACATCCAGCACCATATTGAAGTCCCCGCCAAGCAGCCAGGGAAGGCCAGCGTACAGATGGAGGACCTGGGTCAGCTGTGCTAGGAAGGATGGTTGGTCTGTATTCGGGGCGTAAAGTGATCCTAGGAGGACCTCCTGACCATTCAGCTGCCCCCGCACCAGGGAATACCTGCCCTCTCGGTCCACTCTTGTCTCCTTGCAAATGAAGGGGACGCCCGCCCTTATACATATCAGGGTGCCCCGTGCATGCGCAGAGAAAACCATACCATGTATCTGCCCCCTCCAGCGTCTACGGATTTATCGAGTTCTGTCTGGGTCATGTGGGTCTCTTTCAAGAGGGCAATCCCAAACGCGTGCTGCTGCAAGTAGTAAAAGACAGAGTAGCGTTTCGATGGCGTGTGCATACCACGTATGTTCTAAGTCACTATGTTAGTGTGCATCATGTGTCCGGATGCGTCGCACCAACATGGGGCAGGGGAGACGGCTTGGGGGGGACTAGAGGTACCGTCCGGGGAGGAAGTGTCTGTGTGCCGCAATTGAAACATAACAACAACTGCAAACAGTGCAACTAGTGGGGCGAATTCCCAACGGGGCATACGTCCAAACCTCAAGGTGAACCACCAATGATGAAGTGTTAGTCCAGCGTAGTAGCTAGTGGTGTGCGTGCAATGTCAGCAGCTAATCTATACTATGCCCCTATCTTAAGTCTCCTGTGCTTGCAAGAGGTGCGTAGTGAAGCACAGGTTGATCAGTCGTGCAGTTTCGGTGTGGACCACAACTGTGGAGGCCCGCGGGTGCAGCATCTGATACCTACACAGCATCTGCGCAGTGCAACATGCCCTCAGGAAGCAAGACAAAGCCTCAGAAATGCTCATACATTACATCAGGCAATAGATAACGCGCTCAGCGCATGACACATTTCAGCAGCGTGCGCGCGGGCGTAGTAAGGGAATACAGTGTACAGAGTGCTCAGGGGCATGGGCCCTGAGAGGGTGCCCTGTGGCACTACTTAGTCACATGATCTGGTCCGCTGTTTGGCGTGTCACTTCTGGCATGTTCAAGTCTTCGGAGAACACGGTGGATGGGGACGACGAACCACTTGTTCCCGGGTCACTGCGTGCCTGGGCCTCCAGGCAGGTGATATTGCTCGCTGCACCAAGTGTCACCACTGCCTCAAGAACTTCCTGCTGTTCCAGTCGTATCTTCTCCGGGCTGGGCACAACTGGGCCAGGGCCCGCGCCCCGGCGAGCCCCTCGCCGCCTGCGTCGCATTAAACTCCTCTCCTGCCAATCGCCTTCCTCCAGACCTGTGGGTCTCGTTCCCTTCCATTGCCCCTTCTCCTCCAGCCAGTCCCAAACATCCGATGGGGCATCCAAAAATCAGACACCGTCCTTCAAGACCACACGAAGGCGAGAGGGAAACAACAAGGAGTAAGGCAACTCTAGTTCCCGCAGTTGTCGTTTCACCGCCATGTAGGTGCTCCTCCGACTCTGAACCGCTGCAGTGTAGTCCCGAAAGAACATCACCCGGCTATTTCCCACCGTGAGGTCCCCCAGGTTCCTGGTTTCACAAAGCACCACGTCGCGATCCCGATAGCCAAGGAGTTTAAAGAGGAACGGGCGGGGCCGAGCCCCCGGCCTGGGCTTCTACGCTGGTACTCTGTGCGCCCTTTCCACCGCAAAGTGTGGTGACAGCACCCCTGAGGCAAGAGTTCACACAACCAGTTCTCGATATACTGCTCTGGGTTTTTCCCCTCCTCATTCTCCGGAAGGCCTACCACCCGGACATTGTTGCGCCGGGAGCGCCCTTCCGCGTCCTCTATGCGGCCTTCAAGCACATTGACCCGGTCCATCATGTCTTGGAGCGCAATAGTGTGATTTTGCACCATGGGCTGGATCTCTTGGAGTGTCTGATTCTGCGTGGCAACCGACTCCGCCAGCTTACGATGGTCGGCATGGAGGAGAGTGAAATCTGACGTGACCTTATCAATCCGGGCTTCAAGTGACACTTTTGTTTGCTCCAGAGTGGTGCCGATCCGCTCCACCGCCGCCAGCACAGAGTCCATTTTGGCCGCAAGGGCTGCCGCCTGATGTTCCATGTTGCCACTCTGACGCCCCAGAGGAGGACCAAGACCATCGGCCTCTGTTGTCTATTCTGCAATTTGTCCCGCAGCCGGGCCATCACCAGTTGTTGCATCGTAGGCATCCGCGGGCATTCGTTGAGGCGGGCGTGTGTAGTCAGCCACAGGCCCTCCATGTCCGGGCCTCTTTCTCAACAGCATGGGGGGAGTCACTGCATCAGTCCAATGGCCATGCCAACCGCAGGCGGGGGAGCTCCCTCTGTGGGATGGACACTGCCGATGTCAGGGGCCGTGCCACGAATCACTAGACGTCAACTCTGGGGATAGCTTAGGTAGCAGCCCTCCTTCCCCGCATGGCACAGGGGTACTTTGCTTTCTCCGCCATCCCTAGGCGCCTTCCCTCTCGTGTCGCCTCGTCGTCAGACGTTTCCGGCTTCCCACCGGGGCCCCGGGTCAGCAGGCGCTCCAGTGCCGCAACAAGAGTCCAACACACCCAGGACCTCTTCGGCAGCCCAGTGCCGCCCCCTCTGCACGCGGCGTATCTCTCGCACTGGGTGGATGCCACTCTAGAGTTTTTCAAAATGGCGCTGACTCCAAAATGGCGCCCAGGGCGCTACACACCAGGCCACTTCCACACGGTCCGGCCTCACCCCAGCACCACCAAGTAACGTTCACACAACAGGTTCTCAAACTCGTGCGGTAATGGGCTGCCCCTTCAATCGCCTCGCTGGGCCCAGTGCGACGCCTCGATGTTGTGCCAGCCCTGAGATCTCCCAGCCGCTTCTAGTTCGTAGGGGTGGCCACCTCAGTTCTTCCCCGCCACCCACTTGGCTCCTCACCACATTCTCTGCCGTGCCATCCACGAGCACCGATACCACGCACAGGCCGTACCTCCACTGCAAATTAGGCCAGAATCTGGATTCAGGCCGCCTCCCAGGTGGCCAGCGTAGAAGTGGCAGCCACGCTCTGTGTCCTCAAGCCCGTTGCTGTCTTCGCCCTAGGTCTCAGCTCCACACCAGTTGGGCTCTGCTACGGTTGCTGCAGGTGTAGTGGGGCGTCAACAGGGACAATGCCCCCAGCGCCTTGGCGTCTCCGCGGGCCCTCCTTTGACCGACCCGGGTCCCGCTCCTCACCAAGTGGTACCAGCAGCACTGCAGGTGGGGCGAGCCCAACGGTCTCAGCCAGCCCCACTCCTCCGGCGTTGCAGGGCCCACTCTCCAATGGGTCTCAGGGGCCGCCGTGCCTGTCGCCAGAACCGATCCGTTCACCGGCTCAGGCCCCCGGGGTTCCCTCGCAATAATTCCGGCAGTCCGCCCAAGCCGCAGGCCAAGGCCCCGTCAGCGGTGCTCAGCTGCCGTTGTGGGCCCGCCTCCTGCTCCAGGCAGTATCCTGGCTCACAGCACCCAGCAATAGCCTCTGTCAGCCCAGGATCACAGGGCCTGCAGATCCCCCAAGGAGCGCCGGTCGGGTAGGTTCACCGGGGCGCCAGGGTCTACGGCAGCACCCGGCTTCCTCGGTAATGTTGCGGCTGCGCTGTAGGCCTCGCCAACGGCCGCCTGGGCTAGGTGCACTTTTCGTGCCTCTCCCCGTCCGGGCCGCTCTGCCACAGCTAGGTCGAGATCTCCGCTGCCGCAACTCCGATCTGGGGGCTACCAAGCCCAGCGGGCTCCACACCGCCCCCTCTCACCGTTCCTGCACAGCACGGATGCAGGAAGCACCTCAGGAGGATAAACAGCAGGAAAAGTAGAGGTTTGAGGACGGAGCGTTAGCAGATCACGTCCGCCATGATGGCTGGCTGGCTATGCCCCCCCTTTCTTGGGCTTTCTTGGGCCTGACTGGGTACTACAGAAGATTTGTCAAGGGGTATGGTTCCATTGTGACACCCCTGAATGACTTCATTTCTAAAAGAATGCCTAAGAAAGTTCAGTGGACAGTTAGCTGTCAAAAGGCATTTGATGACCTGAAGCAGGTTACGTGCACTGCACCAATTCTGCAAAGTCCTGACTACTCCAGAGAATTCATTGTCCAAACAGATGCATCTGAGTTGGGGGTAGGGGCTGTGCTATCACAATTGAATGATGAAGGTCAGGACCAGCCAGTAGATTTTATTAGCAGATGGCTGACCCCTAGAGAGAAACGTTGGTCAGCTATTGAGAGGGAAGACTTTGCTGTGGTTTGGGCTCTGAAGACGCTGAGGCCATACTTGTTTGGCACTCACTTCACTGTTCAGACTGACCATAAGCCCCTCTTATGGCTAAAACAGATGAAGGGTGAAAACCCCAAACGTTTGAGGTGGTCCATTTCCCTATAGCAGATGGACTGTACAGTGGGACAGAGACCTGGGAGTACCCATGGCAATGCATATGGACTCTCCAGGTATTTCCACTTAGGACATGAAGACTCAACTGGTCAAGGTTAGTTTAATGTCCCTGCGTTGGGGGGGGGGGGTGTAGGAGAGTAGGATCTGCTTACTATGATTACCCCCACTTTTTGCTGGTTTTTCACTGTTTTTCTACTTTAGTCTGGCTGGGACCCTGCTAACCAGGACCCCAGCCTAACTGCTTCCTCTCTAAATTGATTGCATGTACTTTAGATTGGTTACTGGGTTACCCTTGTGATTGTGAGTCCCTAGTATTTGGTACCTTAGGTACTAAGGGCAGAGGCAACCCAGAGGCCTACCATGGGCTGAAGCATGTATTATGCCACCCCTGGGAAGCCTTCCAAAATGGCACCACAGGTCTGCTACTGCAGCCTGGGTAAGGTGGTGCATGCCCTCTCTACTAAAATATAGGTTACCTATATCTACCTTATATCACTGACACATATAAACCTAAAAGTCACTCCTATGGCTGGCCTTATCAATCCTGAAGGCAGAGTGCTTGGTTTTGTGTGAGAGGATGCCCATGCATGAGCAGAACCCATCTGCAGCTTTCGGAATCACTTCTCTGTAGCTGTTCTGTGATGCAGCCAGACCATATACTCTTAAGTGCATTATAACCTCGCGGTTAATGCTAACTTTGGAATGGCTGCATGGAAACATGTCGTGTTTGGTGTCAAACACTTTGGAATCCTACTCCCCCCCCATCAGTCCTGGCGGCGGGGTAGAATTCCACCCTTCTAGAGGGAGAGACATATACACACTGGTCTAACAGGTAATAGTTTTAAAGAGCCCTGGCATCACACAATGGATGCCACAGCCACAGACATCGGTCTGACCTCCTGCTGCTTGACGAAACTCCGGCAGGGGAGGCCTGGACAATAGGTTTCCTGTCACAGGGAGGTGTAACCACTTCCCAGACAGTCTTTAGTATATTGGGGCTGGGTCGGTGCATTCAGAAGGCTTTTCAAACAGTGCTGGGGGCACACTTATCTTGGTGTCCCTGTGCATATCCCAGATCAAACCGGTTGCAGGGGCACTCAGCCCCTGCTCTGGCGCTAAACTGGACAAAAAGAAAGGGGTGTAACCACCCCCCTCCCTGGATCCACCTATAGGTGGGTCCCTAAAGTAAGTCCAACCCCTAAACTTAGTATGAGTGTAGGAACCCAGTCCTTAGGACTTTAGATTACCCTGGACGAAACTCTGCAACATATATCCTGGAACTTCGACATTCTATTACGACTAGAATACGGAAGAATCTCCCTTGGGGTCATGGAGTGACTCCCCTGTTCAAAAAGGCACAAAAGAAGCATCTTGCCGGTCTGCATTTCCAAGGCTCCTGCCGGATCCCGACGGATTTGCGACACAGGACTTGGACTTCCAGACTTCTCAGAGGCCGACACGAGATCCCAGGAAAGCTGAGACCCACAGCCCTCACAAGTGACGTTGGACCGGAACTCCTGGTCACCGTGCACATTTGCAAGTGCTTCAACTTCCAGAGCCTTCCCGAAGTTGTGCATTGGGTCCAAACCCGAGCACCATTTGCACCAAAGATTGTGGGCCTACACTCCCAAGAGTGTTCCGCGGGCCTGCTGCTATCATTTGCGCTCGATGCTCCTTCGCGATCCCTGGTCCGTCGACTGGTGGGTGCCCACAAAGGTAACTCTTCTGTTTCTTGGGCTTTCCTGGTTGCTCCAGACCTGCCCTGACTCCCCTCCAAAGGGTGAGTCCCTCCGACCTTGCTGGTCTGCACCAAAGCCAATCTTTGCTTTCTGCTTGGGTTGCTGTTGCCAAGGCTTGTTGGGTCCAATCCTGAAACCGACCCTGCAGCACACGACATCCTTCGGGGGACAGCTCGAATCCAGCTCCTGGTCCTCGGGCTGTAGAGTCAAGTTTCACCTTCTTCACCTGAAATCACCCGACATCATTTGGCATCTTCTCATCGCCTTCCTGGTCACTGGCTAGTGACCCAGACTCTGTCCCCTCTGCTTTCAGGTTCTCCAGATCTTCAATCCACCCTTTGATCCGCCCAGACACTTTCAACTTGGTCGCCAGCAGCACTTTGCAGCAGATCGCCACTGAAAACAATGACGAAACCCGACACCAAAAGACACCTATGCACCCGTGTTCCTTGGTTGAGGTATCTCGAGTACTCTGGTGCTCCCATGGGTATTGACTCTAGAACCTCGTAGTTCTTCAGGGGTTTGCTCCAAGTCCTCTTCTAAGTGTCCTTTATCTGTAATTTTCCAACCGCGACTTTCGTCTATAGAAATCAATGGTGATTCGCAGCTGTGTGTAGACACTGCACGCGTCCCCTGTGGGTCCCCTGTGTCACGAGCGCGGGTGGTTTCTGGTGGCCCCAGCGGTTCTAAAGGCTCTAGGCCTTGTATCTATGTCAGTCGTGGTTCGTGGTTCTGATACCACTTAGTATATGGTTTGTGTTGCCCCTAGGGCTAATCATATATTGTGCTAATTTACTGTGTGCTAAATAAGTTTACTTGATGTACTTTTGCCTCTAGCCTCATAAAGAGACTAGAGGGATGTGTTTAGAATAAATACATATATTGTGTATATACCTGGTGTGGTTCTCCTTTCATTTGGTCATTCATGAGAATATAGACTGGTAAAACAAGCTGCTTTACATTCTTTCAAGACTTAGCCTGAAGGCTGCTCTCCACAGCTACCACTAGGATAGCTTTCTATATAGGTTGTCTTTAAACCTACCATCAATAAGGGTCGTTTGGACTGGTGCAAGGTGCTCACTAGAATAGTGGACAGCATATGCCAGGCCAATTTCTCACACACATTTCTACTCCATACCAAACAGTGCCACTCTACTAGTCGCCACAATGCCACTCCATGCCATACAATGCCACCCCACTCAATACCACACAATTTCCACCCCACAAAACAATATGCTGCTCCATGCAATGCCCCCACACAGTGCAATGCCACTCCACTCAGTGTTACTCCACACCACACAATGCAACTCCATGCCACACAGTGCCCTACGCCGCACAGTGTCACTCCACCTTATGCCACACTATCCCACTCAATACAATGCCACTCCACTCCATGTCACACAATGCCACTCCACTCCACAATGCCACTCTACTCTTCCCACACCACACAATATCACTCCACTCCACACAATGCCACTCCACACAACACAATGCCATTAGATTCCATGCAACTAAATACCACTCCACTCTGCTCTGCTGCACTCTACACAATATAAGTCCACTATACTTCACGCGACACAGTGCTGCTCCGATCAGTGTGACTTCACTTCGCTCAACTCAATGCCACTCTACTCAATTGTAATTGTGTTCATATAGTGCTTACAACCCCTGATGAGGTGTTGAAGCACTTTGCGCATACCAATCCACTCAATATCACTCCACTACATGTCGCACAACGCCACCCTATCCGTCTCCATGTCACACATTGCCACTCCATTCCACTCCACTCCACTCCACACAATGTCACTCTACTGAACTCCACACAATACCACTCTGCTCCAGACAATGCCACTTCACACCATACAATGTCACTCTACTCCACTCCACACAATGCCAGCCCACTCCACACTCCACAAGGTCACTCCACTTTATTCCTCACAGAACCACTGCACTCCAAACAATATCACTCCACTCCATGCCTCACAATGCCACTCCACGACATACAGGACCACTCCACTTAATGTCGCATAATGTCACTCCACTCCACTCAATGCCACTCCACTCCACATCACACAATGTCACTCCACTCCACTCAGTGCCACTCCACTCAAAACAATGCCAATCCACTCCACTCCACACAATGTCACTACACTCCACACAATGCCACTCCACAATACACTTATGATTCAGAAAAGGGGGTGGTGATGGACAGAGTTTCTGAATTAAGCAGAATACTCCTACCCAGTCAACAGATCAGGGCTTGATCCATCACCGTTTTTTAGCTCACTGCACCATCCCAGCTCAGAACCTGGCTACATGCAAAATAGTCTGTCCCTGTCCCAGTGCATCATGGGAACAGGGTAAACCAAACTACCAAGCCAATTCTTTTACTGGGAAGGAAACAAGCTTCCGGGGACCGGTTTCTGGCATTACAGCCGTCATCTGCCCGGCTTGCTTGAATCCTGATGGTGCAATGAGCAAGGGACTCACATCTGAGCATACCCTTCAACACTTATGGTGGACAAAACGATTCAGAAAAGGGGGTGGTGATGGACAGAGTTTCTGAATTAAGCAGAATACTCCTACCCAGTCAACAGATCAGGGCTTGATCCATCACTGTTTTTTAGCTCACTGCACCATCCCAGCTCAGAACCTGGCTACATGCAAAATAGTCTGTCCCTTTCCCAGTGCATCATGGGAACAGGGCAAACCAAACTACCAAGCCAATTCTTTTACTGGGAAGGAAACAAGCTTCCGGGGACCGGTTTCTGGCATTACAGCCGTCATCGGCCCGGCTTGCTTGAATCCTGATGGTGCAATGAGCAAGGGACTCACATCTGAGCATACCCTTCCACGCTTTTGGTGGACAAAACGATTCAGAAAAGGGGGTGGTGATGGACAGAGTTTCTGAATTAAGCAGAATACTCATACCCAGTCAACAGATCAGGGCTTGATCCATCACCATTTTTTAGCTCACTGCACCATCCCAGCTCAAAACCTGGCTACATGCAAAATAGTCTGTCCCTGTCCCAGTGCATCATGGGAACAGGACAAACCAAACTACCAAGCCAATTCTTTTACTGGGAAGGAAACAAGCTTCCGGGGACCGGTTTCTGGCATTACAGCCGTCATCGACCCGGCTTGTTTGAATCCTGATGGTGCAATGAGCAAGGGACTCACATCTGAGCATACCCTTCCACGCTTATGGTGGACAAAACGATTCAGAAAAGGGGGTGGTGATGGACAGAGTTTCTGAATTAAGCAGAATACTCCTACCCAGTCAACAGATCAGGGCTTGATCCATCACCGTTTTTTAGCTCACTGCACCATCCCAGCTCAGAACCTGGCTACATGCAAAATAGTCTGTCCCTGTCCCAGTGCATCATGGGAACAGGGCAAACCAAACTACCAAGCCAATTCTTTTACTGGGAAGGAAACAAGCTTCCGGGGACCGGTTTCTGGCATTACAGCCGTCATCGGCCCGGCTTGCTTGAATCCTGATGGTGCAACGAGCAAGGGACTCACATCTGAGCATACCCTTCCACGCTTATGGTGGACAAAACGATTCAGAAAAGGGGGTGGTGATGGACAGAGTTTCTGAATTAAGCAGAATACTCCTACCTAGTCAAAAGATCAGGGCTTGATCCATCACCGTTTTTTAGCTCACTTCACCATCCCAGCTCAGAACCTGGCTACATGCAATACACGTCACTCCATGCCTCACAGTGCCACTCCACTCCCGCCACACATTGCCACACCACACAGTGTCACTCTACTCCACTCTACACAATACAACTCCACACCACACAACGCCACTTCTCTCAACGGTACTCCACTACATGCCACACAATGTCACTCTACTCTACTTCATGTCAAACAGTGCCACTCCACTCCAAGCCACATAATGGCATTTCACACCAGAGTGCCACACAATTCCACACCACACAATCCCACTGCACGCTACTCCACTTCACATAATTCTGCCCCACGCCACATAATTTCACACCACTTAGTGCCACACAATTCCAATACTCTCCATGCCACACAGTTAAACTGTGGTACACTCCAAGCCACACAATTCCACTGCCCTTCTCACAACTGCACTACACACCACACAATTCCACACCACTTCACACCACACCACACCACTCCACAGCTTCTACTCCACGCCACACAATATTACTCCATGCTACACAATTTCATACCACTACACAAGACATTATTCCACTCCACTCACACAGTTCCATGTCACACAATTCCACTCCTCTCCAAGCCACACAATTCCACTCCATTCCACGCCACTCAATGCCACTCCACTCCAAACAAAGCCACTCCGCTCCATGAGGTACAATACTACTCCACACTGCAGAATGTCACTCCACTCCACACAAAGCCACCCCACTCCACACAATGCAACTCCACTCTGCGCCACACCACGCCACTCAAATCAATGGAATTTCACTCCATGCCACACAGGGCCACTCTTCTTTCCTCCATGCCCCTTCATGCCGTACAATGCCACTCCATTCCACACAGTGCCACTCTATGCCACACAATGCACTCCACTCCACACAATTACTCTCCACGCCACTTCACTCCACATAATTCCACTCCATTGCACACAATTCCATGCTACTTCATACCACACAATTCCACTGCTTGCCACACAATTCCACTGCATTCCACACAATTCCACAAGTTGTACTCCACACAATTTCACACCACTCCCCTCCACACAATTTTACTCTTTGCCACACAGTGCCGCTCCCCTCCAAGTCACAATACCACACAATGAAATTCCACTTGAAGCCACACAATGCCACTTCACACCACACACCACTATGCCACTCGATATAATACCACTTCACACACTGCATGTAACACCACTCCACACCCCACAATGCAACTCCATGCCACACCATGCCTCTCCACTCCCCACAATATCACTCCACTCCATGCCACACTCTGCTACTCCACACAATGCCACTCAACTCTAATTAATGCCACACAATGCCACCCCACTCATTGCCACTTTGTCCGCTCCATTCCACTTCACACCACACAATTCCACTCCATGCCACACACTTCTACTCCACTCCACACAATTTCACACCACACATTCTACTCCATACCAAACAGTGCCACTCTACTTGTCGCCACAATGTTCATCCCACAAAACAATATGCCGCTCCTTGCAATGCCACCCCTCACTGTACAATGCCACTCCACTCAGTGTTACTCCACACCACACAATGCAACTCCATGCCACACAGTTCCACTCTACACTGCATAATGTCACTCCACTTTATGCCACACTATCCCACTCAATACAATGCCACTCCACTCCATGCCACACAATGCCATTCCACTCCACACAATGCCGCTCTACTCTTCCCCAGGCCACATAATACCACTCCACTCCATTCAATGCCCCTCCATGCCACACCGTGCCACACCACACGCCATTAGATACCATGCAACTCAATACCACTCCACTCTGCTGTACTGAACTCTACACAATATAAGTCCACTCTACTTCACGCTACACAGTGCTGCTCGAATCAGTGTGACTTCACTTCGCTCAACTCAAGTGTTAAGGTGGGGCCATCCTCCGCTTCAGAAGAGTGGTAGGCACTGTAACTACGCATGTCGTTTTGGACGGCTGTCTTAGGATGGCCAAACCGACATGAGCACTTAGCATTTCTCCAACTCGAGCTTTGTTGCACAGCAGGGTGGAGAACAGACACAGGATCCCACTCCCTGTCTGAGCGCCAAACTACGCCACTCATACCAATCCCAGTGCTTCTCTCATGCTGGATAATAATATTCCCAGCATGAGAACAGCGTCTGGATTGGCATCTGGGAGCCTGCGCAGTGTGCACCAGCCCGTAGACTGCCAGAAGTCGAAGTTCGGGAGAGGAGCAATGCGGAGGCAGCAGCGGCAAGTAAGTACTATTTCATATTTTTGTAAATATTTTGTGCTTGCTTTTTTACAAATATTTCACCTGCGATGCCTCACCACTTGGCATTGCGAGCAGCCGCCACTACATCCTCTATGTACAACTACAAATAAATTAACCAAAAAGAAATAAGAAATAAACACTGCTTTTCTCACAGCTTCTGCAACAATTTCACATGAAGATTTTTGCATCTCTGAAGGTGTCACAAGCTGCTTTTTTACTTGACTTGGGGGCAGGGGAGTAGTGAACTCCCTGCTTTCAATCAACCAGGATTTATGAAGCGCTGTTAATCACTCGCATGGGTATCCAGGCACTGAGAGCCATGCTGCTCGGGTGGTATCTTTTAAACAGCCAGGTCTTGAGTTACTTTCAGGATTCCTGAAGAGACAGTGAAGTCTGGAAGTGGAGGGGGAGGCTGTTACAAGACTTTGCTGCGAGGTAGAAGAAGGAGCGTCCTGGACTGTTGCTTCAGTGGATGCGGGGGGTGTGAGCAAGGTAGAGGGAGGCAGAATGGAGGTGCCTGAATGGTTGTGGAAGCTCAAGCAGTGGTTGATCTTTTCTGGTGATTGATTGTGTAGGACTTTGCAGACTTGGGTCAGCATCTTGAATTGACATCTTTTGTGGACGGGGAGTCAGTGGAGTTTCTTGAAGTGTGGGGTGATGTGGGTCCATTTGGGGAAGTCGAGGAGGAGCTTGGTTGCTGAGCTCTGTATGGTGTGCAGTCTCTTATAGGGGTGAGTGGTAATTGCTGCGTAGAGTGCATTGCTGTAGTACAAGTGGCTAGTGATGAGGGCTTGAGTGACGGTATGTCTGGTGCTGATTGGGATCCATTTGGAGATCTTTCGGAGCAGGTGAAGAGTGAAGAAGCAGTCTGTGGAGATTGCATTGATCTGGCTTTTCATGGTGAATTTGCTCACCAGGATAATGCCTAGGTTCCGGGCATGGTTTGTAGGAGTGGGTGAGAGTCCTAGTTAAGCAGGTCATCAGGAGTCATTCCACCAGGAGGGGTTGTTCCAGAAGATGAGTACTTCTGTTAAATCTGTGTTGAGTTTGAGGCAGTTGTTTTGCATCCAGTCGAAGACGCAGTTCATGCACAAGTGGAAGTTGGCCTTCATGGTGGATGGGTCTTCAGAGAGACAGAGGATGAGCTCCATGTCGCCTGCGTAGGATATAATAATCAATCCATGGGTTCTGACGATGTCGGCTGGGGATTCAAGTAGGTGTTGAACAGAGTTGGGCTGAGGGTTGAGCTTTGAGGGACACCGCAGAAAATGTTCCTGGGTTCTGAGATAAAAGGTGCTAGGTGGATTCTCTGGGTTCATCCAGTGAGGAAGAATGCTGTCCATTTGAGGGTGTACTCTTGGATTCTGTAGATTAAGCTTTTTGATCAGATGTGATGGGACACAGTGTTGAAGGCTGCTGAGAGATCGAGGAGGATCAGGGCGGCCTTTTCTGCTTGGTCTAGGAGGGTTCTGATATCGTTGGTGGCTGCATTCAGGGCAGTTTGGTGCTGTGGTTTGTATGGAATCCGGATTGAGATGAGTCCAGCAGATTGTTGTTGTCCAGGTATTCTGTGAGTTGGTAGTTAAGGGCCTTTTTGAGGATTTTGTCATGGAAAGGGAGCAGAGAGATGGGCGAGAGTTCTTAAGCTCATTGGGGTTAGCTGACAGTTTCTTGAGGAAGTATTTAACTTCAGTGTGTTTCCATTCTTCTGGGAAGGTGGCCAAGGTGATGGACATGTTGAAGATGGCGATGCGCTCATTGCTTATAGTACTATTACCAAGGTTGAACATATGGTGGGGACAGGGGTCCGTGGGTGCTCCTGAGTGGAAGGATTGCATGCTGGCTGTGTTGCTCTGTGGGGTGAGCTTGTCCTAAGAGGTGATCCGGTTTTTGTAGTTAGCATCTTTGGGAGTGAGGAGGATGAGGATGTCGGAGGCAGCAGGGTTGGGCTCAAAGTATTTGTAGCTGGGGAAGATCTAGTTGTGGAAGAAGTCCGTCTGGGTGTCGCAGAGGTCTTGCGAAGGGTGATGATGTTTTTGGTTGCTCATGGGTTAGAGAACTCCTTGATGATGCTGAATAGTTCTTTGCTGTGGTTGGAGCTGGCTTTGATGAGGTCAGCCAGGGTATTCTTTTTCGTCTCTTTCAGGAGTTGGTGGTAGGAGTTGAGCAATGTTTTGAAGGTGATGTGGTCTCTGGCTCCTTGCTGGTGCGCCATTTCCTTTCTATTTGCTTGCAGTTGCCTATGGTGGTTCTCAGTTCCAGGTTGTACCAACTGGCATGTTTGGTGGATCTCTTGAGCTTGGTAGGTTTAATGCAGGCAGCGCTATCAGTGCAGTCAGTGATCCAGGCAGTGAAATTGTTGACAGCCTGTTCAAGGTTGGTTGTGGTGTCAGGGTGGGAGGTGGTGAGGGTGTTGGGACCATTGACTTTCGGATACTTTATTCCAGTTGCGGTGTAGGGTGCTTGGTGGCGGTGCTGGAGGCTCCTGTGTTGGTGAAGTGGATGACTGAGTCATCCGTCCAGGTGAGCTCGGTGATGTGGCTGTACTTGACTCTGTCTCTAGGTGTGAAGATAGGGTCGAGCGTGTGTCCTGCATTGTGCATGAGGTTAGTGACTAGTTGGGTGATACCTATCTTTTTCATGCTTTCGAGGAGATTGGCTGTGTTAGCATAGTTAGGACCATTGAGGTAAAAATTGAGGTATCAGAGGAAGAAATAGTGTTTGGTGTCAATGTCTTGTGCTGCAATTAATTCGGGGATGTCGTCGCAGAATCCGGGGCATGGTCTTGGAGGTCTGATGGCAATGGTACCTCTGATGGTAGTTTTGCCGTCTGTTTTGGTTTGGAAGCTGAGGTGTTCTCTGATCAGGGTGGCGTTGTCTGCAGCGGCGGAGCAGTGGATGGTTTCTTTGTGGATGATGACGTTGATGGCGATTCCACCTCCGTGTATGTTATTACGGTCCCAGTATGCTATCTTGTAGCCATTTGGCGTGGCTGTGGTGATGCCGGGCGCGGATGCCATATTGAGCCAGGTCACAGTGAGGAAGATGATGTCAGGGTGAGGGAGATGATGGTGTCCCAGGTTTGTGTGTGTTTTTTTTATGTCCAAAAACCTTTATTGCACCATTAAGTTACACAGCGGAACGTCTACATCCCATCGGGCTGGCCGCTATGACAAAGTAGTAATCACAGCGCAGCAGTTTATAATCTCAGGTAGGGTAACCAATACTGTAGTCAGCGATACACCTGCTGCGATGAAAAGGTGCAGCACGTACATACTTGTCCCAAACATTAGTGGTTTTTGATTTTTCACTTTTCCATGAACAACAACAAATTAAAGGAACTGTTAGGAATAACATTGTGGTCGTGCATAGAATCAAAATGGTTGCTTATCGTTACGTCACCAAGTTGCGACATTCCAATCCCCCACCCATTCCCACCCACTACCCCGGAGGGCCATGAGTGTACTTGAGTATGCATCCCTCTTCACTGGTTCTCTATGTAGGTCCTCCCCAGTCAATCCTGCATAAGAATGTAGTAAACAAGCCAATCCCGTAGTCCCTGTCCACCCTCCCTCACAACACATTCCCACCACTAACACTCTTCCTCCTCTTCATCTGATTCCTCCTGGTCATCTTCAGGCAAAGGATCACAAATCTCCCCCCTGTATACATTCCATTTGGTCCAAATTTTATTCCACTTCCCCGGACAGGCACGGTTAGAGTACACTACCCTTTCGGTTATCATTACTTTATCCATATTTAAACACCATTGTGACTTAGTTGGCACTTCTGCCGCTCCCCATCGTTGTGCGATATCACGTTTTGCTACCATCAGTCCCACTGTAACCCAGAGTCTCCCAGGTCTAGAGATATCCGTAGGTTCCCATACGTTGAGAAGGCACCTCTTCGGCTCAGGTAACAGCGACATTTCTAGTGTTTGTGAGATTGTTCGCAGTATTTGTTTCCAATATTCCTGAATCCGGGGGCAGTCCCATATGGTGTGAAAAAACGTCCCTTCCTCCCCGCACCCACGAAGGCAGTAAGGGTGTTGTATCCTGTTAATATGATGTAGCATTGTCCTAGTGTAGTATACCCTGTGTAGTATTTTTAGTTGTACTAGTCGTAGTCGTGCGGAGATGCCCACTTCCTTAGGTGACGCAAGTGCCTCATTCCACTCATGCTCGTCCATCTCACTGGTGTCTCCCTCCCATTTTGACTTTAAGGACAGTGTTGGGTCTGGTAAGTTATTGAGTAATTTGCGATAGGTAAGAGATGTTGCGCGTTCAATCATATATTCAGTAAGGAGGCGGTCTTCCAGCGGGGAAAACTCGGGTAGGTCGGAGTCCGCGGGCAGAGCCGCAAGCAATGCATGTTGTATCTGAATGTACCTGTAGAGCTCCCTTTCGCTGAGTTCGTATAATTCTCTCAGTCTATCGAAAGGTATCACCCCGCCCTGTTCCCAGAGATCGCCCACCGTGGATATCCCTATGTCATCCCAGTGTGAGAACCCCTTGCTGTTCCTCATGTTGCCGAGGGCTCGAGTGTCCCACAGCGGGGTCAGCTTGGTGATCTTCCCCTTCCAACCCAGAGCAGCAGTCGCTGTATGCCAAAGTGACACCGTTAATTTGGTGGGTCCCACTAAGGCGCGAATTTTGCGTCGGTCATATAATGGAGCCAGTAGACTGTTAATGCCCAGTTGTGCCCTGTCAGCCTGGAATGCTGGCTCGGCTTGTGAGGTGTGAATCCATTGGTTGATGGGTTTAAGGTGAGCCGCCCAGTAATACAGTTTTAAATTAGGTAGGGCAATGCCACCGTCAAACCAACCTCTATGCAGTTTGGATTGTGCGACGCGTGCGGGGAGGTTCCCCCATAAAAGGTTAGATACCAGTGCTGCCACCTTTTGAAAGAACCTAGGGGCTACCGGGTAGGGTGTATTTTCAAGGACATACAAGAAACGCGGGAGGGCCATCATTTTATAAAGTGCAGCTCGTCCCAAGAGTGTTAGCGGGAGTTCCGACCAAAATGTAACGTCTCGCTTGAGCCTTTCTAAGTGGGGTTTCAGGTTTTTATCCATGAACTCTGCTGGGTCTCTAGTAATCTGGATGCCTAAGTATTTAAACGATGACCCCGCTATTTTCAGAGGACACCCCGCTTCCAGGGCCGGGACCTGCCCCTTCAGAACATACAGTTCCGATTTGCTCCAATTTAAGGTATAGCCGGATACCCTTCCGTGAGTATCACAGAGATGTAACAGGGCCGGAACTCCGCTGTCTGGATTAGTTAGATATATCAGCATGTCATCTGCATATAGGGACAGCCGGTCTTCCCAGCCCTCCCTCCAGCAGATGCCCTTGAGCAGGGGTGAGGTTCTAATAAGAGTGGCAAGGGGTTCCAGGGAGATCGCAAACAGTAGCGGCGATAAGGGACATCCTTGTCTTGTGCCCCTCCCTAGTGGGAACAACCGCGAGATATGGCCATTGGCCACCACCCGGGCTACCGGGTCAGTGTATAACAGCCGGACCCATGCAATAAAGCGGGGCCCAAATCCCAAGCGCGATAGTGCCTCAAATAAGTATGTCCATTCCACAAGATCAAAGGCCATCTTAGCATCAAGGGCTAGTATCACTGCCTGTGTAGTGATGGAATCTGCCCGTGCCAGCACTCCGTGCAGTCTACGTAAATTTAGAGCTGTGTTTCGGTGTGGCATAAATCCGGACTGGTCCGGGTGTATAAGAGATGGTAAATGGGGCAAGATTCTTGTTGCTAGTAGTTTGGCAAGAATTTTGGCTTCTTCATTAAGCAGCGAGATGGGGCGGTAGGAGGAGCATTCTTCCGGTGGTTTGCCTGGTTTGGAGATGGCCACTATAGTCGCCTCCCTTTGATCCCGTGGAAGTGTACCCCCCTCCAGACATTCCTTAAACATCCCTAGCAGATGCGTACCGAGGGTCTCAGGCATCGCTTGATACCACTCTACTGGTATTCCGTTAGGTCCCATTGCCTTACCCGGATTTAATGCACGAATAGCCAATTGTATCTCATCAGCGGTAATGTCTGCGTCCAACTCACTGGACATTTCAGGGGTCAACGTTCGGACCTCAATTGGTGCTAAGACTTCTCTGGCCATCTCCGGGGTAATCGTATGTTCAGGGGTGTACACCCGTTCAAAGTGAGTCGCGAGCAGTTCAGCAATTTGTCCCGGGTTAGTATGTACCTCCCCGTGTTCATCTTTCAAACGTTGGATTCCCCTAGAATTCCCTTCCCTCTTGTCAAGCCAAGCCAGCATTTTCCCTGCCTTATCGCCCACCTCATAGATCCTATTTTGAGTGTCGGCCAGTTGTTCTTTTACGTGGAAGCGTAAGTGATCATTGTATAGCTGTTGTTGTATTGTAAGTGCGTGTAGGGTGGATGGAGTGGGGTGTCGTTCGTGTGTTTCTGTAAGTTCCTGCAAAGTGAGGTCCATATCAGCTAGTTCTTGAGAACGTTCTCTTTTGTAGCCCATGATTGAATTAATGGCTTGGCCCCGTAAGACCGTTTTGTATGCCTCCCATAGTACCTCTGAGGAGCGCACCGAATTGACATTCTCAGTGTAATATTGTGTTGTTGCCTTCTTTAGAGCCTTGCGAACCTGGGGAATTTTGAGATAAGTAGCGTGTATGGGAAATATGCGTTTGCGCAGTCGTCCCTGAGAGGAAAGCGTGAGAGTAAGCGGGGAATGGTCCGAGATTCCCAGAGGGTGAATCACCATTGTGTCTATATGTTGGATACCATCTCCCAGGGTCAGAAAATGGTCGATTCTAGACAGACTACCATGTACTGCGGAATGAAAGGTGTATTGCCTCGCAGCGGGATGGAGGTGCCTCCAAATATCGATCAGGCCCATGGCAGTTAGGAACCGTTGGAGGCGGGGGACTCCACCCGTGGGGACCGTCGTTGGAAACCTGTTGAGTTGCGTATCTAGTATTGCATTGAAATCCCCCCCAAGGATAACCTCCCCCTGGGGGAGAGTGAGAATAAAGTCACCCAGTTTAGGGAGGTGCACCGCGTGCAGTGCCGGTGGAATGTACACTGAGACTAGGTTTATAAGTTTTCCTTCCCACTGCCCCTGCAATGCTGCGAAGCAGCCCTGATCATCAGTCTTGGTCTGTAGGGGGATAAATCGTGTGTTTTTCTGCAGCAGAATACCGGTCCCTCTGGATCTGGACGTGAAATCAGAGTGGACTATCATCTTGTAGCCTTTCCTATCCATGGCCTTGGTAGCCCCTCCCGTTAAATGAGTTTCCTGTAGCAGTGCTATGGTGGGTTTCTGTCTCTTGAGCGCGGTTAGTACCAGCCCCCGTTTCACCTTGTCCCCCAGTCCCCTCACGTTCCAGGTCATTAGACGTAGGGAGGGGCACTGTGTCACAGCGTCGACTCCTCCCCTGTCTGGAAGTGGGATTTCAGCCATTCGGTATTATGGGTGCCATGGTATATTGGTGGGGAAGTGCGCCATGGTTACTGGGTGCATAGTCGTGCAAGAGAACTCTGAAGGTCCTCATAAAGGCTGTAGACCCCCACCCTCTCCAACCACCATGGTTTGACGCGTATTGAAGCCTAGTCTTTGCCTTTGACCGTACATGTGTATTCCTAACTATGAAAAAACAATCCCTTCCCCAACGCCCCCTCCCTGCATCCCTGCCTAACGGACTTTCAACTGCCCGCCCCCCCAACTGAGCAGAGTGCTTAACCCATCCCACAACCAGAGTACTTGCGTGTAAGGGGGGAGAGTGTCACCCCGAGCAGGCGGCATCCCTGCGTGCTTTCGGGTTAGCCTTGCCAGAGTCCAGTATGCAGCAGTTAAACGGTGTGTCAATGGTTAGCGACTGCCTTTAACGTAGACTCCAGAGTAGGGGTCATTCTTCTCCTCCAGCCCCTGCAAGTCCATGGGAGGGAGAGCCCTCCGCTCCTTCTCGACCAGATGTTTGTGAGCCAGTTCTGCTGTCTCCTCTGCATTCGTGATTCGATCTGTGCGTTCTGCGCTGCCGGTCCACAGTGTGCCATCCCTCAAGCCAGTCCCGGGCTGCATCCAGGGAGTCGAAGAACCACACCTTTTTGTCCGCTACTACTCGCAGCCGGGCCGGAAATAACATTGAGTATGGCAGTTCTTTCTCCCTCAACGTTTTTTTAACCTCCAGGAACGTCCGCCTCTTCCTGGAGACATCCGCCGTGTAGTCCGGGAAGAAGGCTATCTTCGAGTTCTGGATTTGGATGGCCGGTGCCACTCTTGCAGCCTGCAGGATGGCGTCGCGGTCCCTAAAGTTGAACAACCTTGCCAGTATTGGCCGCGGCGGGCCTCCTGTTTTAGGTTTACACCCCGGCACTCTGTGGGCCCGTTCCACTGAAAAGAAGTTCGAGAGTCCCTTAGGCTGGAGTCTGGTTTTGATCATGTTCTCCACATAGAGGTCCATTGCCCCCGTGTCTTCCGATTCTGGCACACCTAAAATTCGGACGTTGTTGCGCTGGGAGCGCCCTTCTTGATCGTCCAGTTTTTCTCTAAGCAGTTTATTATCGGTTTGTAGTCGTTCCATTGTCGTTTGTAGTTCGGACACATCTTCGACCAGGGATTTGGTGACAACCTCAACCTGTTTGACCCTTTCGTTCATTTTCTGTAGGTCCGCCCGTATTAAGGTGACCTCAGTGGCCGTGGTTCCTACCGTCGCTTGCACCTGGGCCAGTGCCTCCAAGACATCCTCAAGCGTGGCCTTTTTCGTCCCCTCTGTCTCCGTAGTTTTCTCCGCATTCTTGCGTTGCTCTTGGGGAGGAGTCTGCCTCTCATATGCGATTTTATCTAGTTTAGCCTGGGTTGTGCTGTTCTTGGGGCCTCTTTGTGACATGGTGCAGTATTTATTAGCGTTACAACCTGCCACTGAGGGTCGGTGCTCGGGCCGAGGAGGGGTGTCTGCTCGTTCACTCGTAGGTACCTGTGTGACCGTGCCTCAGCTGACTCCTCAGTGAGTAGAAGTAGTGTCCCCCCGTATGCCTCTGTCGGTTGGGTCGCTCCCCAGCAACACCGTGAGGTCAAGCAGAGCCCTATCTGCGCTATGGATAGTAGACGTGGCCCCCCACCTTATGGCCCTGGAACTTTGACGGCCCGTCGAGCCTATCGCCCTACAGTGTGTCCATTAGCCGGCCAAGCTGGGTGCAGTGGGCAGTGGTCGGCGCTGGGTCGCTTCTCTGAGCGTTGTTGAGCCCTGGCGCCCCCTTAGGTCCCATCAGTGTCCCACCAGTCCTTTTCAGTGGGGGGGGGGCTTTCAACAGCTCACCTCCCCTGCTGCAGTTGGCTGCCTCACTACCACCCAGAGATGCCTCCAGAAGTGAGTCTTTGCGTACAGCGGACCTCCGCTCCCACACCCGGGAGGCTGCACAGAGCACCACTCCGCCAGTGCAGCCACAGCTGAGACTCCGGGTGAGACGCGAGTCCTGCGTAGATATGGCGGATGCGCTTCCTCGCTAAGTGGCATTTCTCGCACCCCTGGGCTGGAACTCACGGTTGCGTAGTGCGCCGTCGGTGGTAGCAGGGTTCCGCTTGCATCCCCAGGCCACCGGGGATGTTCCATGAAGTGTCGGGTATCGCGACCAAGGAGCCGGCACTTCCTGTCAGGCAACGCCGTCAATAAACCACTTCCGGCCGGCCTCAGTCCTTCCGCAACACCGCTGCCTCCTGCCAGACGATAGGCCCTTCACCTCTCCAGTCACTGCTCAGCGCAGCGGGCCGCGTTCAGGTCGCCGCTTTCCCCAAAATGCTTCGCAGAGTGCCGCAAGGACTCCGGGTCCGGCCCCCCCCTTCAAGCACCGTGTAGGTCAGGATATGTATGTCGGATTGCCGTGGGAAGCCGCCTTGTCTCGGGAGCCTCCCTAAGCTGCGGCCGCCATCGTTGGCTGCTAGCCACGCCCCTCGAGGTTTGTGTGTTTACAGAGTGATCGTGCATTGAACAGGAGGCAGTAGAGTTCTCCAGGTGCAGTCATGATGGGCATGGTGGTGGTGGCTGTGTGTGCAGGTGCTCTGGTGTTGCAGGAGGAGAGACCGTGGCGGCATGAGAAAGGTCCTGCTGTGGAGCATGGCTAGGTGCAGTAAACAGTTGTTGTTGCGGGGTCTGGGGCCCTAGGCTATGAGCTCAGCGCTGGTGTAGCTGCGGGTGGTGGGAGATCCAGGGTTCCTGGCGCTGGGCTAAGTCCAGGCAGGGAAGGGCTTGCATTTGGCAACTGCTGTGTACCTGCAAGAGGTGGGAGGGAGAGCCACAACAGGTAAGGAAGCAGAGGGAAAACACAAGCAGAGAGAACAAGCACAGCAAGGAGCTAAGTAGAACAAAGCATCAGGAGCACACGCGAGGCAGAGGCAGTGGGAGTGCTGGCACAGGGACCTACTTTAGCAGCTCCGGGGGAGAGTCGTTTTTAGGTCTCGGCTAAAAGACGCGCGTAAGCGCGTCTCCGCCGAGATCTTATGTCAGGGACGATGCTTCCCAGGAGACAGGGTCTGTCGCGCGCTTTGCCTCTCTGGAGGCGATTTCCGCTGGCCACGCGCTCGCGAACGCGCTCAGCTGCTGTCTCCTGGGAAGCAGCTACACCACACGCGCATGCGCAGAAACAGCGACAGACACACACGAGCGCTCATGCACGCACGCACCCACACATACAGCGAACCCAGCGTCGCATGCATACACACACACACACACACGTGCACCGAGCTTCCCCCCCACCCCTCCGTTGTCGCACCCCTCCCCTCCGCCGTCGCACCCCGCCCCCCACCCCTCCGCCGTCGCGCACACACACACGCAGACATACAGGCATTCTCTCCCCCCCCCCCCCCCCGCTCCGCTCACCGGTCAAAGGCCCTCCGGACACGCAGACATACAGGCATTCTCTCTCTCCCCCCCCCCCCCCCCTCCGCTCCGCTCACCGGTCAAAGGCCCTCCGACCGCGGGGCTCTCCCTCGGTGCTCCTCCAGGCACTCCGTGGGCGCGGGCTTCACAAAACGGAAGTCCCGCCCCACGATAGGTTTCGTTTTCTCAGTCCCGCCCCACGTTAGGTTTCGCTTGCAGCTCGTTGGGTATAAAAGCTTGTTCAGTCCAGGCGCGGATGATCAACTTATTATGATGCTGGCTTAGTGCTTTGGTTGCTGAAACCTTGCCTCACACCAGTTCTCACACACCCAATACTGGTGGCTAGGGTTGTCTAAGAGAAATCAGGCAACTTCTTAGCGATACAAACTATGAAACTGACCATTATTAAAATACAGATCTCGCCAGGCCGTGGCACACACAAGTGCAGTTCCCGTAATGACAGCGTGTGAGACTGTCCAGGGGGATGCTAATGCAGGAACATCTTTTCTCTCTTTTCTAGAATGAAGTCTGATCCTCAATAAGATCGAGGTGATTTCAGAAATGAAAGGAGTTGCATGAATGTCTGCTGCACATTTCACCATTCCCATCCAATTGCCCTTTTGCTCAATACGCAGCAATTTTATACTGAACAAAATATATTTATCGACCCTACTGGTTTACAAAGGTATTCTCTTATACTATGTTATAATTTACTTATTTATTTAATCAAACTGGGGTTAAATTACCGTTAGACCCATGCCCCACGTGGCAAGCTTAGTTACTTGTTTAGGTTAAAAAAGATTTCTATCTAGGCAAAGAGTGCATTAGAACACTTTACAGAACGTGGATAGTTACACATTTATCAGCATGTGTCCACCACTTTCAGCACAAATCAGAATGCATACATATAACAAATAGGACATTATTTACCGTTTGCTTCATAGGAAGCAGGAGTTCAAATAAAAAACAAAAATAATGGCGACTAAGAGGAAAATAGAGATGAAAGAATATGAAGTAACGAAACATTGTATGCACAAGTAACATGGCAATAACATATAAACAAAAAATAATGTGTTATAAACATATTTGAAAGCGATGAAGGACAACATTAATCGCAAGTGAGATCAAGTCATTTCTTCCCTGCGCAGCGATAATAGAGATTTTATTGTACTTTGTCCATGTTTATAGCAGGATGAAAGTCTTTCATATAGGCCCAATGGCATGATGTAATGCCTCATTTTACTACAAATGTTACTCAAGAAATATTTTTGCTTAGCATGCTTAATCGCTGAGTGACATCATGGGTAGCTTAAACTAGGAGAGTCGACAAGTCTATTTTTATTTCATCTCCCCCCGTGGCGAAAGGTGCGGCGATGTTAGCAGATCGCCCCTCTCATAAACCATCAACAAATAGTGAATGGGCAGAGCCAGCAGGGGCCAGGGCCGGTCTCAGACTCAGGGTCACCTGCTGCGCCCCAGGCGCTGACATTCATTGCTGCGCGCGCCCATTCGTCATATCAGACAGCGACCAGAGCAGCAGAAGGCCGAGGTCTCCCTCTCAGGTGTTGTTATTAGCGAGGGTGACTAGGACAGAAAACAGATAAGGGCTGCAAATAAAAGTGGTCCCAAATAGATAGTCAGATAGCTGGAAAACTGATTTCCATTTGAAAACTGGGGCAGTTTTGGAATTGTACGCTACGGACACGTTGCATTTCTGTTTTGCAAAGTATGGGAGGCTATATGCATTTGTGCTTTTAGCAGGCAATATTTGTGGTAACATCTGGAAAATCAACAGTAGAAACTAGCCCACCAGACCAAAAAAAAAATACAGAAAACACCCTGTAGTTTTTTTGTAGTATAGTTGGTTATTTTTAAATGGGATTGGGTTTTCTTATAAGACCATATAAACTTCTGCCAACTGGTCTTGATCTTACAAAAAAACGTTTGGGGAGCTAAAGCAGTGTATACCAAAATAGGTATAAATAACAGGGAAAAATAGTCCTCGTTATCACATTACATCTCCCTATCAACCCAACAGTAGGAGCCTGTGGTGGGAGTGCTGCGGGGCGCTAATGTGGGGAGGGGGAGGGGCAGGGTGGGGGTTCAGTAAACTAAAGATTACGGCCGGTTAGAGGTAGGTAACATTTAAATAAATAAAACGAATTTCGTGTTTAACTGTTGGCCACTCAGTGAGGACCAATAATTAGTAGCCAACTCACAAATTAGTGATCAAGTTTAAGTACATTATTCTCAGATTATAACACTCTCTGACATGCACTAGACATCAGATAATTATTAGCACAGTTTCCATGGAAAAAATATTAAGACACAATAAAAGACTCAGACACATTTAGATAATTAGGTTATTGTAATAAAGATCCAAAATCAGTACATATAAGTCACATTATAAGCAGTTCAGTCATGAGTCTTACAGCTCGGAGTATAAAGCCACAGAGTTAGCCAAATTAAATCTATATCTGAATAAAAGAATCCACCAAGAGGATGGTTCAGGTTTGAGTTTGCTACCACAACAAAAGCAGGAGGATGGTTCCATAGAGTTTACTTAGCATGGGAAAAGGGATCAAGTTGGAGACCACTAAGGAAAAGTTGATGGCAAGGAGAATGGAGCTGTAATCAGGAAAGTTCAAGTCTGGTCTCCCACCAGACAGCTCCAAATAGTCCAGCAGGCAAGTTCATCAACAAAGGGAAAACAAGCATTTACAATGCAACGGTTTCGCCTTCGGAAAAGTTAGAGCTATTGGCATTGTAAATGACAAACTTTTTATTTATGTGTTGGTTTTGAAAACAGATAAATATATGGCATTGTCATTTACAATGCCAATAGCTTACTCTGTTGCAAATGCGAGACGTATTGCATTTGCACACACACACACCCACACAAGAGCCCCACACACACACAAGAGCCCCCCACACACACACGAGGCCCACACACACACCACACAAGAGCCCCCTACACAGACCACACAAGAGCCCCCCCACACACCACACAAGAGCCCCCCCACACACACACGCAAGAGCCCCCCCACACACACGCAAGAGCCCCCCCGACACACACACGCAAGAGCCCCCCACACACACGCAAGAGCCCCCCACACACGCAAAAGCCCCCACACACGCAAGAGCCCCCCACAGACACAAGAGCCCCCCACGCACACGCAAGATTCCCCCACACGCAAGAGCCCCCCACACACACGCAAGAGCCCCCCACACACACAAGAGCCCCCCACACACAAGAGCCCCCCACACACAAGAGCCCCCCACACACAAGAGCCCCCCACACACACGCAAAGAGCTCCCCAAACACACGCACAGAGCCCTCCGCTCCATTTGCATCAGGTGTGAGGCTCCTGACTGCTGACAGCCAGGAGACTCCAACAAAAGGAGGCTTATGACCTGCTATAGGCATTGTAAATGACAATGCCATTTATTTATGTTTTAAAAACAAAAGCATAAATAAAAATAATGTCATGAGCAATGCCAATAGCTCTAACTTTAAGAATGCCGAGACCATTGCATTGTAAATGCTTGTTTATGGGCCTCTTGTCTGCAATTTGGCAGACTAAGAGATCGTAATTAACTAAAAGAAAAAAGGTGAGTTGCTAGAAACGAAAGATAAATATGGACGAGTGGATGCATTAGAGGGTGAAAGGATGGGTGGATGGATGAGTGGATGAAGAATGGGTGAAGAATGGATGGATGAAAGGATGGATAGATGAGTGGGTAAAAGGCTGAATATGCGAGTGAAAGGATGGATGGGTGTGTGAAAGGATAGATGTGTGAAATGATGTATGAGTGAGCAAATAGATGATGGATGAGTGGGTGAAAAGATGTAAGGATGAGTAGGTGAAAGGATTGTAGATGGGAGGTTGAGGGGTTGGAAAAGTAAATGGAAATCTAAGATAGATGGATGCATGGATGGATGAATGAAAAGATGTGTGGGTGAGAGGATGGGTGTCTGGGTGGCTGGATGACTGAGTAAAAGGATATGTAGATGGGTGGATGAAAGGATGGCAGAGTTAATGGTAATCTTGGATGATGGATGGACGGATGGATGGATGAAAAGATATGTGGGTGAGTGGATGAGTGAGTGAAAGAATGTGTGGATGAGTGGGTGAAAGGATGGCAGAGTAAATGGAAATCTGGGAGAATGGGTAGGTGAAAGGATAGCAGAGTAAACATTTTTTTGAGAGGATGGATGGTATAGTAAATGGAGATCTGAGAGTGTGGATGGGTGATGGATGGATGAATGCATGGACAAAAGGAACAATTGATGGTTGAAAGGCTTCATTGATGGCTAGGTAACTCAAATGACGTATGTATGGGTGGATGAATGTAACATTGGATGCATGCATAGATGATGGATGTGTGAACGCATGGACAGATGAATGAAATGGCCAATGGGTGGAAGGAATGGTGAAAGATGACATGCTGGATGAAAGAATGAATGGATGGCAGAATTGTAGATATCAGCAGGTAGATAAAGGGCGAAATTATGAGGGATAGATGCTTAGATGGAAGTGACAAGGGAGCTCTTATATATATTGCATGCTTGGTCCCATCAGAGCTTTGGTTTGGGGAGTATTTTGATTTTCTGGCTGCTCCTTGCTTGCGGGTGTATAAACAGACTTCTCTTTGTTTGATCTCTCGGTGACCTACAATACGATTGATCATGCTGACAGAGTGTCTCTCTGAGGCAGTAGCAGCAGGCACAGCCCTGCAGTAGTTTATCTCCTTCCTTGGGGGTTGGACCCATCATTCTTCAGAGCAGGTTGTCTGTTTTGGGGTTTCCCCTGTGTTCAACATTCTCTCGAGGTACTCTCCTACACCGATGACACACAGCTGGTGTTTGCCTTTGGATCAGCACTCATCTAATTTAACTACTCAAACTGGAGTATAATTGGCTGCCATTCATAACTTTATGACCTTCAACTTTATTAGAATGAATAGCAAGAAGATTAAAGTTGTGGTTCTGAGAGGACATCTTGTGCTCTGTTTGTGGTAAAACTCTCTGATCTTTCAGCCGTAAAATACAAAAACCTGGACCGAAGTAACTAGTCACACATAGACCAAGGAAACCTGACAGAGTGTGTATAGCCTTTCACTAGCCGCCTGTGATCAGAGGGATCTTTTACACGGTCCTATGCAAGTCCACTGAGTCAGCCAGTAAAATGGTCTGGTCTTATTAGTGAAACTGTTAGCCACCTCTGCCCCTACCACAACCCTTAGATGAGACCCTTAGGAAACTTCTGAAGGTTTCCATCCTTCAGGCAGGCCTGTGGACGTGAGATTTTGATCGATTATCTGATCACCCTAATTCTTATCTCACTTGAGTCCCTTTGGATCGATTATTGACTGTCATTGAGTAAAAGGCAAACCCTACATAGGTTAAATCAACCCCAAAGACTGACGCAACTCTAAAGAACCACTTACTACGGAAAAGTTTTAAAGATTTATTATAAAGCCAAAATCAGTTGCAAGTATAAACACCTCAATATAATGTTCAAAAGATACACAGGTAATAGAATGAACATGAACTCTCTGAGAGATCTTAATCGACAGAAGAAAACTACCAAAACCAATTCAAAAATCAGTAAGTTGAATATCATTGACACAAGATGAATCTTAAGCGTCATTTACAGAAGAGAAACAAATCAGGTTAAACTGACCCTACACTAGACTAGATGACATCCCTACTTAGCAAGTTCTTTACCTAAAAAGGTGTCAGCCGTTGGACTTCCGAAGAAGCTCAATCTCTCTTAGTCTCAGATGGAAACCTATGTCGTGTAGCAGTACCCTTTCTGCCTACCCATCCGCTCTCTAAGGGTCCTCAGGCCATCTGCTCTACCTCCTCCCCAGGGTGCTGTCCCTAATACAAAATCACAGTATGGGTGGAACGCCCCTTTGAGACGCCCACCACGTACACAATCCACGTGGTCTCGTTTCTGGTTTTTTCCATAGTTTTGTTTCTTCGGATCGTCTGTTAAGTTGACCTTGCTTCCCAGGCTCCGTCTCCAGCGTGCCGGTACCCCCATGACATTCCAGTAGACTCCTCCGGACCCGAGCCTATCTCCTCAAACAGAGCTCTATTCATCAAGCTTTTGATTGGTACCCCCCTCGCACCTGCAAACAGACACTTCGAAGCAGGGCCCCAAATTCCAGGCTCCCCTTATCGGACTAGGCCGTAAAACTTCGACCAGCATTGGCAATTTATTTTAACGAGGCTTTGACTTTTAGCTCACACGTGCAGATCAAAGACGACCCTTTATCTCTCCTGGCCTACTAAATTATGTGCAGTAGTCTGCACTCTGTGAACCCTTATTTCTTAACTTAAAATAATATGCTAACACACCACTCTTGTTATAAAAACACTCATATAAAATACAGCCTTTAACATATATGTAAGCAAAATCATTGGATAATATTGAATCCATGCTACGTGAAAGATGCAATGGTACATTTCGTTCTTACACAGTGCCATGTGGTCTGCACGTTTCTTCATTTTACATTTTACATCCTTCTTCATTTAGCAGCTACATAACATGGAACCTGATTAACACATTTAACATTTCTAAGCATTTCAACACATTTCTATTTAGCCCATACTCTATAGGGGCTCTCTATTTTTAAAAAAACACTCGTGAGTAAATACGGATACATATTCTCATCTCTCAAGTTACATTAGCTAACTTTACGCCATGGGCTTGTACATATGGCGTATACATACGTTTCATTCAAATTGCGCTCTCTCAGTTCCCCCCTTTGATGACCTCTAGGGGTCCTCACTAGTACATCAATTTGAATGTGTCACACAGAACTTGTTGCAAGGCTCCCTCTTTTTATCGTTTCTAGAGCTCTCAGACTCCTATACTGATGATCTTGCATAGCGGCTAATCTCCGCTCCTGTTCTCTCATAGACCTTTGCAATCTGTTTGACCTATACCATTTGTACAGTCTTACTAAACCCCACAATATGATTATGCAAATTACAATTATGAAGATAGGCTTCAGAATATACCAGACAAAACTCTTCCCGAGATTGGCAAACCAACCTCCAACTTTACCCATCCCATGACCTACTTTTTCCCAGACATTTACCCTTGTTAGGTCCTCAATTTCTTGGTGTATCTTAGTAATATTCTGTATAGCCTTCTCAAGAGGTTTTGAATTGTCTGGAATGTAAGTGCAGCATTCCTGGACCTTCAAAGCCTTACAGACTCCGCCCTCTTTTGCTAGCAAAACGTCTAAAGCAAGACGGTTCTGAAGGACCATTGCCCTTATCGATTGCATCTCCCCTTCTACCAGCATTAGTGATCTTGCAGTACTGGCAGACAATCTGTCTACAACTGTAGCCAGTCTCCTAATCTTGAGATCATTAAGTATCAATCCTAAAAGAGGAAACATGGCGCCAAATACGTCTCCAACTACTTCAGCATCACCTACATCTCTTTTCCCCCTTGCTGAAGCTTTTCCCTCTATGATCTCTATATCCTTTGCATGATATATTTTGGGGAAGACAATTGCCAAATAACATGAACCGTACCAATTGTCAGGCAGTTTCACATAGGCATTTCTTCCACATACAAAATATACATTAGGAATCGCTTGCATCCCTTTTAAGAAATCTTTTGTATAATATTCTAATCGAAAAGCATGTTCACAACTAACTTCACCTACAAACACACTCTCATAGTAAGTTTTGCTTCTGGTTAGGCATAACTTTCCTTTCTGTGTTCGATCTAAAGCTATTGGACCATTACTACCCTTCTTTTTGTGTGCCTTTTCCTCCTCGGTCCAATCTGTTTTCCACTGTCCTGACATTTTCAAAATCTTTTGCCTTCTGTAACGGTCATCAACTTGTCCAATAAACTTTTTCTCAATCTCTGACACCTTGCAAGTCAGATTATTTCGGCGTGCATATGAAGTATCTAAAGGATCCCAGGGAAGGAAGAATTTCGCCAATCTATCTTCCTTCTTGTAATAGTCCCACTTATTCATCTGTTTATAGTTCGGGACTTCTGGTAACACTGAATCAAAATTTGAAAAGTAGTACTCAAACCCATCTCGTCCATAAAATATACTAAGCAATAAACTACATGTAATCCCATATGTCAATAGAAGATGATGATATCGAATGCCTTCGTCTACAGAAGCTGGCAATTGCATGCAGACATAGCAATCTTTGGCCTCCATGACGTCAATATACTCATATAATAGTTTGGCATAAGCATTGGTTCTGAAATTTCCCTGGGACTCATCTACATGTAACCTACGGGCCTCAGCTGCCAGTAACGCTTTTTCCTGAATTACATTGTTCTCCTCCTTCTTTCCAGCAAGAGCAGGTTTCAAAGTCGTTACAGGCTTTACATCTGCTATCTCTGTTACACTTGCATGTCCCACTATGTACGATACAGTGACTACTATGACTATAAGGGACATCACTACTGCTATAAGTGTGCCTACTATGCATTTTGCCTTGCGATTCGAACCACCGGCCTCCATGTTATCAAACAGTGTAGTTTCTTTCTGAAAAGTCTCTTTTGATTTCTTCACTCTGCTTTCATTTCACTTTCTCTGTCTGCGGACCACACTTGGAAAATGACAAAGTCTCTTTACAACAAAGTCTCTTTAAATTCAACAACAGACAACCCTAACCCTTCTCCGTCCACTAAATGAAATGTCCCTAATTTTTTTCTTCTTCCACTAGGCGCTAGGTTATCCTCTCTCTCTCTGGTTTATTTACAAAGTCTTTAGGTATCTACGATGATTCTGGTACCAGCAGCTCTAATGGCATATTCCAACAATTCTAAACGGAGAATGGTTTCCTCGTGCGCTGGTACTGGATGACCCGAGGTTGGAAATTCTAATCTGTTCAGCACCAAGTCTTTGATCCGGCTTAAATACAGAGGGACGGGGAGTGTGAACGTTAGCAACCCTTCAGTTTCGATTCCAGGTGTCAACAGCCGTACTTCCACCGTTACAATTGGATCGAGGTTGGTCACCTGCACTTCCCTCACCCTCCCGGATCTCTGTCCCCAAGACATCTGCCACCAAGTAGGTCCACTCAGGAGTGGCGTATCTTCTGCAGGGCACACATACCCTCCTTGATCTTCTTGGACCCTCAGAGTCTGAGTCCACTGCACCTTCGTCTAGGTCTGAGTCTTCGGAAATGGGAACAAGAGTTCTCTCTGGATTTGCTCTCAGGCTTGGCCTTCTCCTTCTTTCCGGCCAGCTAGCTTCTCCACTCCTTGTCCTCCTGCTCCTTGTTCTTGCACTTGACTCTTGACCACTTGCAGCTTGATCAGTGTCTGATTCGTACTCCCAGCTACTTTCTCCTTCTGTGGCAACTTCAGTTTCGCTGGTGTATTGACCGTCCTCGGCCTGGTCAGACACGCTCTCAGTCTCCTCTGACACCTCTACAGCTTGACTTGTCCTCTCTGCGGATTCTTCATTCTCAGCTGGAATTTCATCCGAGGAAGGAGCTGTTTCTTCCGGAGGTGCTGGAACTCTTCGGGTGTGTGAGGCGTGGATCCAGTTGGGCAAGCCTCCACACTTCACCGCAGTGTTTGTTACCAATATGACTTGGAAAGGTCCACGCCAGCGCACGTCTAAACAATTCTTCCTGACGTGTTTTTTCACCAAGACCCAGTCCCCAGGGCACAGGTCGTGGCACAAGTCTTGAGACGATGGAACTTCAGCAGCCTGCACCTGAAGGGACACAGAATGAATGGCGTCAGAGAGTCCCTTACAATAGTCCAGGATTAAATCATCTGTGATGTTCAACAATGCTGTAGTTGGAACTGATGGCAGTCTCATAGCCCTCCCCATTAACACCTCATGTGGGGAGAGACCTGTCCTTCTGTCTGGTGTGCTACGTATGCTCATAAGGACCAGTGGCAGTGCATCGGGCCAGCTCAAGGATGTCGACGAACAAACTTTGGCAAGTCGGGACTTAATAGTACTGTTGATTTGTTCCACGATCCCTGAAGCTTCTGGTCGATAGCTACAGTGCAGCTTCTGATCTATACTTAGGGCTGAACAAAGCATCTTCACAATTTCGCTGTTGAAATGTGTTCCTCTATCTGATTCCAAAGAGGCCGGCACCCCGAAGCGTGGTATCAGTTCTCTAAGCAATAACTTTGCTACTGTAAGTGTGTCACACCTGCGTGTGGGGTAAGCCTCAACCCATCTGGAAAAAATGCAGACAATCACTAGGACGTATCTGAGGCGATTGCACTTTGGCATTTCAATAAAATCTAATTGCATTCTATTGAATGGCCCCCAGACCTCCCTATGTGGCTCAATGTGACTGGTGTTCTCTTTCCTACATTCAGCTGTTGACAGATCACACAACGTTGACATACTGCTTCTGCCGCTACTCTAAACTTTGGGTTGTACCAGGTTTGCCTGAATACTCTCTCCATGGCATCTCTACCTATGTATTCTCCTTGCCATTGGACTGACTAGTTCGTTTGGTAACACTGCCCTCCCATCTGCAGAGATCCAAAAGTCCATTTCACTCTTTGTACAACCTGCTGTTTCCCATGCCTTTTTCTCGAAATCAGGTGCATTCTCTTGTATACATTTCAACTCATCCCAAGTGTCTACAGTTTCCAACAACATGGTTAACTCGGTCCTTTCCTGAATACCACTCACTTCTACCTCTGTAAAGGAATATCCTTGTTCTGCACAATAGCGTGCAACTTCATCAGCATACCTATTGCCTTGCGACACAAAATCGGTATTTCTAGTGTGAGCTGTGCATTTGACAACGGCAATTGCTGCCGGACCTTGTAGTGCTTCCAACAATAGTCGAACAAATTCTCCATTTCGAATAGGAGAACCTGAAGAGGTCATGTAACCTCTTTGAGACCATAACTGCCCATAGTCATGAACTACCCCGAAACCATACTGGCTATCGGTGTAAATGGTGACTCGAATTTTGTTGCCTGCTAAACAGGCGCGTGTCAAGGCAATGATTTCAGCTACCTGAGCGGAGTGTACTCCCTCCAGGCAAGCGGCTTCCACAACTCCGGTAATAGTGCAAACGGCATAAGCTGCTCTCAGCTGACCAATATCGTCTCTTACGCATGAGCCATCAACAAAGAATATTTCATCGGGGTCGGTCAATGGCTCATCTACGATATCTGGTCTTGGTTTGGTGCATAGTTCAGTCACATCAAGGCAGTCATGATCTGTACATACATCATCATCAATGTCATTTGGAAGTGGCATCAAAGTGGCAGGATTCAAAACAGAGCATCTCTTGAGGGTCACGTTCTCGGCAGCCAAAATGACTTGCTCATAGCGCGTGAGCCTGCTATTTGTCAGATGCTGTGTCTTGGTCCTGGTCATCAACAGTTCAACAGAATGCGGTACATACACCACTAACTGGTGTCCCATAACTATATTTTCACACCTCTCAATGCTGACACCCGTTGCAGCAACGGATTTGAGACATCCGGGCAACGCTGCGGCTACTGGATCTAAGGTAGCCGAGAAGTATGCAACTGGTCTATGGGCATTTCCGTGTATCTGGCCCAAAACTGACAAAGCACAACCTTCCCTCTCACAACAGTAAAGTAAGAATGGCTTCTCATAGTCTGGCATTCCTAGAGCCGGGGCACGACACAAGTCCTCCCTCAGCTGCAAGAACGCCATCAAACAATCCTTGTCCCATGGTACCGGATCACTCACCCCCTTGTGCGTCAGCTTTTGTAAAGGTTTTGCCTTCAGTGAAAAGTTAGCTATCCACTGCCGGCAATAACCAACCATTCCTAGGAACATCCTGACTTCTCTTTGTGTTGTGGGCGAATTCATTTTCATGATCGCCTCTATTCTGTCTGGTGACACCTTCCGTTTTCCCTTTTCAATCCTGTGACCCAAGTACTGCACTTCTGTCAAACAGTACTGCAATTTGCTTGGAGACACCTTGTGTCCGTTCTCAGCCAAGTGATTTAGTAAGGTGATGGTGTCTATTTTGCAAGCTTCCTCAGTTTCTGACGCCACAAGTAGGTCGTCTATGTACTGAACCAGAACCGAGTTCATTGGCAGTACTAGACTTTCAAGATTTTTCTTCAGCAACTGGTTAAAAATCGATGGGCTTTCTGTATACCCCTGTGGGATACGACACCATGTTAAAACGCGATTTTCCAGCTTAAAAGCGAAAAGATATTGGCTTTCCTCATCTAAGGGGATTGAAAAGAAGGCCTGACACAGGTCTATCACTGTGAACCACTCAGCTTGGAATGGTATCTGAAACAGTATCACTGATGGATTCGGTACCACTGGACAACACGAAACAACTATGTTATTAATCTTTCGAAGGTCCTGCACTATTCTGTATTTCCCACTAGGCTTCTGCAAACCCATAATCGGGGAGTTACATGGGCTTTCCACGATTTCCTTCAGTATTCCCTGCTTAATCATGGATTCGATCACAGGCTTTATTCCTGCAATCGTCTCCGGGGTCAACTTGTATTGGGGTGTTCTTGGATACTCAGCATTTGGTTTTACCATGATCTTTACAGGCTCTACCCCTTTGATCAGTTCTATTTCTTCCCCAGTGAAATCCCACACCTCAGATGACACCGCACCTCTCAAGTCCCATGGAAGCTCCTCCACTGTCAAGGTAGGATATAGCTCCACGCACACCTGTGAGTTTGCAACCTTAAAATCGGCATCATCATCGTTAGTCTGTACTTCTACTCCTTGAGGTGTGCAATATATCGTACAATTCAGTTTGCACAATAAGTCCCTTCCTAACAGACACACAGGGCTAGAATCGCAAACTACAAACTGGTGCTCCTCACTGTATTTCCCTATTTTCACCGATACTGGTTCTGTCAGAGGATTCGTCATCCTACTATTTGCGACTCCTACTACTTGAATTGTTTCTCCTGACATTGGTAGACCTGGGCCTACTGCTGATCTCAGAGTAGATCGAGTGGCCCCCGTGTCCACCAAAAAGGTCGTAGGACACCCTGCTACTTCAGCCTCCACGTATGGTCCCCTCTGATCTACCTCTAAGGCTGCCCCGAGGGTACAGTCTTCCTCTCTATTCACTCGCTGTCCCGTAAGGGGATCAACGTAGTAGCATTCCTCTCCTCCTACGAACAGTGGCATTTGTCTATAGGTCTTTCCCCCGGTCGCAATTCGGGGTGGTTGAGGGAACTGGGCTCGAGGAGTCGGGGTCCCCCCTTTGATAAACTTTCCCTTCTGTATCGTTGTTCTCTTCGCCAGACTGCTCTGGACCTCCTCCTCCTCTGGTTCTAATTCTCCAGTCTCGATATTATAGGGGCACTCGCGTTTCCAATGCCCCACCTCGTTACACTGGTGACACCTAGTCGTCTTCTTCAGTGTTGCAATATCTACCCTAGGTCTCTGCCTTTCTTCATCGTCTTTACTCTGATTATTCTGCTTCTTTCCTAGTGTTCCTGTTCCCTGTTGCCGCTGTCCACCTTTTCCAGCCGACTGCATCTGTACCAACATCAGTTTCTCCTTAACCTTAAGTTTCTTTGCTTTGGAGTCTATCTCATCCCTGCAATACCTTGCATATCTCAAAATTTCATCTAATGGTTTGTTTTGCCAACAAATTAAATGCTGCTGGATCATTAAACTGATGTCAGGTCTCAATCCCAGAACGAACTTTGACACAAACTGTCCTATGTCTCTAGGATCCATTACATCCAGCCCACTGTACTGTTTGAACGCTTTCAGCAATCTCTCATAATACTCATGGACAGTCTCTTTAGGTTCTTGAGTAGTTCGATCTATCTTAACCCAGTCTATGTCCTGCAACGGCACTTTATCTTTCAGCCATGCCATTACCCTCTCGTACTTCTCCATGACTTTCTCTGATGGCCCGTTTGTCTGGGCGTCCCTATCCGGTTCAGATGTTGGCCATTCAACGCTAACTTTGCATGCCGTCCACAAATCCCCTGGTACCACAATGTCAAACAGGGTGTTCAAGTCAACCCACAGTACTTTGGATATCTTTACGAACCTCTCTACCTGCTTATACCATTCCACGTGGGTTCTCCCTCAGCTTAGGAAAAGAATTGGTAAATGCCGCTAAGTCCCCCCTACTCCAGGGCACATGCACATAGCTTCCATTCGCAATTTCTGGCAAAGGGAAAGCTTCCATTCGCGGTGGCCCTCCCTCTGGGGACATCCCAATTGTGCTCCTTCTGACGGTCCCTCTCTTGGACCATCTTTCCTCCCATTTATCCAAATCCCTCCACGTTCTTATACCCAAGATCAGTTCTTTTATGTGTATTTTCAACCCAATCGTCCTCCTTTCGTCTAAATCCTGATCCGTGCAATGCAGCCTATGGTTACCCTGTAATGCTTTAGTTCTTGATAAGTCTATCATGTACCTGTTTGCCAATTCAGATAGTCTTTCATGTACTGACCTCGCCTTCCGAGTAACATCTTTTGCCATAAACAGTACCTCATCTTGTTCATACAGGTCGATTCTCTCCATTGGCAATGTGCCGTCTATTATCTCATCTAGATCCGATTTTAAACTGGTTACATTGAGTCTTTTTGCCTTTACCTCAGCTCTTAGTAGCTCACTCCTAGATGGTCCGTTTACATTCCTCCCGTCCCAACTCCGAGTCCTACGCCTAGGCTCAGGTGAACTATGAGGAGTCCTCCCTTGTTCCCATCTTTCTAAATCCCATGCTCTTCCATCTTCCCTAGGTGTATGGTGGATGAATGCTCTATTCCCCTCCACCCCATTCTGTCTCTTCGGTTCTGCCTCTCTAGACACATGACAGGATCCCCCACTATTTTCTAAGCCTTCGCAATTCCCTTGCTGTCTGGTGTCACTCAGTAAATGATAAGGTCCCTCACAGCTCTCCATGTTCCCGCGATCCCGTCCGTGATCACTGGATGCATGGTGAGATCCCTCGCGACTCTCCATATTCCCGCGACTCCAATGTTGTACATTTTCACCCGGTGTGTGGTGAGTGCACCTGTAACTGTCCCTGTACTCCTGTGTCCTTCGATCTCCCTCACTGAAAATGGGGCGAGGCACCCCCCCACATCCTGTACTCCTGTCTTCATGCATTTGTCTATTGCCACCAGTGATGTGGCGGGTATCTCCTTTGCTTTCTTGACTCTTTCTGTCCCACTCTGGACTGCTTTCGCCAGCTCCGCAGTGAGAGAGGATTCTGTTATCTCGGCCTCTCCATTCAGCCTCCGTTTCTATTCTGTTATTCTGAGTCTCTACGGCAGCATCCCATTCTTTCAAGTACTCCCTTAACTCCTTAAAGGATTTCGGTTGTGGTCCCCTCAGATCCATCAGCCCTCTCTGATCCCCTTGCTCTATTAAGGGATCCGTTACTGAATCCAATGGGGTACTCCGACCTCTCGGTCCTAGCAACTGCCTTTGTGAATTAATCGTATTGTTTCTGCTTTCCATCTCTGCTCTTTCCCTGTCCAATCGTGCCTGTTCCTCCTCTCGTGCTCTCTCTGGGTTGTAGATCGACACTACAGGACCTATGGTAACAGGTACTTGTAGAGCGTCCGGCAGTTGGTACGACCTTGCACACTCTGTTTCCGGCACCTTTTGTACCACAAACCTTCCGACCACTCTCTGTACTGGACTAGGTTGAGGTATTTCCTCGCCTTTGTCCGGTTCCCAATCTGTTATGGGGAGCGGTCTATATTCCCCTTTTCCGGCCCCGTCCCCCTTGTGGGGCTCGGGACGTTCGGCCTCTCTATTGTACGGAGGTGGTCTGTCCAACAGTAACCTATTTATCAGACTGTCGTCTGTCTCGCTCTCATCATCCTCCACTGGAGGCTTCTTTTCTCCTGTAACTTCTATCACTGGGTACAGTTTATCTGCTTCTATTCTCTGCACTCTCCACTTTTTAGCTTCTTCATCCCATTTGGCATCCTGCACTGCTCTTACCGATCGTTTCACTCTTTCTTGGCGCCTGTTCAGGCTCCGGTCGTACGCCGCCCTGAACCATGCATTGAGGGCTTCAAACTGTGTTGGTCTGGGTAGAGGTCTCGTTGCGAGCATTACTGCTTTCAGCTGGTTCAATGCTTCTAACCTAAACGTTCCGTATCTCGGGAACGTCAGTTCCTCATTTCCCTCCGTTATCTTGCTCCACTCAGAGATCCACAGTATAGTATGTAACCCAACATTCACCGCCATATAATGAGCTGGTGTACCCTCCGGCGGGGCCTCTTCCCCAGCATATGAGTTCCCTCTGTCTCTCTTAAAGATCGCCCTTAGACATTTAAAACACTTCATTTTCAAGAATCTACGATTTTCCTTAATTCACTTCCCAATGGCGAACCACCAATTCCTGCGCGGCTCTCGCTGACCAGCCTATCCCAGCGCGGTTCTCGCTGACCAGCCTATCCCAGCGCGGCTCTACACCAACCGGCCTATCACAGCGCGGCTCGCTCTGACGTCACTCGTCCCCTTTGCAGCAGTTCCCCTCCTCTCTCAGCTCGTCTCCCGGTCTTGCATGCGTCTCATTCATACACCGAAAAATGACTACTTCCGACCAAGCGATCACTTTTCTTGACTGTACGTCCACAGTCTAACTGTAATTGTCACCTCAACTGACGAAACGTCTTCCGTAAACGTTCAGACGATCGCCTTGACTGATAGGTTTCTTACACACAGTAAACGTCCGACCAGCGTCCGTTACTCATACACTCACTCTTACGTTCCCCCTATCACGGTCCTACGGGCGATCAATGATACCTCATGACCCCCTTCACAATGGTAGACAATTACTCTGGATGTCCGATACACCCGAACCACTTAAGCCCTTTCCTGGACTTAAGATTTTCACCGGTTGCGCACGCTCACAACCGTCTCACAATCACACTACAGGCATTCAACTCCGCTTGACATTACAACACAGGTACAACACAAAACACAGCAATCTGGCAACGCATGACCCTTATACTCACTCTCGACCGACTCTGCTGCTTTTCTCTCTCGCACCGTCAGCACCTTCTTCGGCAGGTAGCTCTTCTTCTGGTCGTCGATCACTAGGGGCCTTGGGGTAATCTTAACCTAACCTAGGTCGCCTTCCTCAAGAAGCCAACCATCTTTCTCTGCTACCAACTGCGGACGTGAGATTTTGATCGATTATCTGATCACCCTAATTCTTATCTCACTTGAGTCCCTTTGGATCGATTATTGACTGTCATTGAGTAAAAGGCAAACCCTACATAGGTTAAATCAACCCCAAAGACTGACGCAACTCTAAAGAACCACTTACTACGGAAAAGTTTTAAAGATTTATTATAAAGCCAAAATCAGTTGCAAGTATAAACACCTCAATATAATGTTCAAAAGATACACAGGTAATAGAATGAACATGAACTCTCTGAGAGATCTTAATCGACAGAAGAAAACTACCAAAACCAATTCATAAATCAGTAAGTTGAATATCATTGACACAAGATGAATCTTAAGCGTCATTTACAGAAGAGAAACAAATCAGGTTAAACTGACCCTACACTAGACTAGATGACATCCCTACTTAGCAAGTTCTTTACCTAAAAAGGTGTCAGCCGTTGGACTTCCGAAGAAGCTCAATCTCTCTTAGTCTCAGATGGAAACCTATGTCGTGTAGCAGTACCCTTTCTGCCTACCCATCCGCTCTCTAAGGGTCCTCAGGCCATCTGCTCTACCTCCTCCCCAGGGTGCTGTCCCTAATACAAAATCACAGTATGGGTGGAACGCCCCTTTGAGACGCCCACCACGTACACAATTCACGTGGTCTCGTTTCTGGTTTTTTCCATAGTTTCGTTTCTTCGGATCGTCTGTTAAGTTGACCTTGCTTCCCAGGCTCCGTCTCCAGCGTGCCGGTACCCCCATGACATTCCAGTAGACTCCTCCGGACCCGAGCCTATCTCCTCAAACAGAGCTCTATTCATCAAGCTTTTGATTGGTACCCCCCTCGCACCTGCAAACAGACACTTCGAAGCAGGGCCCCAAATTCCAGGCTCCCCTTATCAGACTAGGCCGTAAAACTTCGACCAGCATTGGCAATTTATTTTAACGAGGCTTTGACTTTTAGCTCACACGTGCAGATCAAAGACGACCCTTTATCTCTCCTGGCCTACTAAATTATGTGCAGTAGTCTGCACTCTGTGAACCCTTATTTCTTAACTTAAAATAATATGCTAACACACCACTCTTGTTATAAAAACACTCATATAAAATACAGCCTTTAACATATATGTAAGCAAAATCATTGGATAATATTGAATCCATGCTACGTGAAAGATGCAATGGTACATTTTGTTCTTACACAGTGCCATGTGGTCTGCACGTTTCTTCATTTTACATTTTACATCCTTCTTCATTTAGCAGCTACATAACATGGAACCTGATTAACACATTTAACATTTCTAAGCATTTCCACACATTTCTATTTAGCCCATACTCTATAGGGGCTCTCTATTTCTAAAAAACACTCGTGAGTAAATACGGATACATATTCTCATCTCTCAAGTTACATTAGCTAACTTTACGCCATGGGCTTGTACATATGGCGTATACATACGTTTCATTCAAATTGCGCTCTCTCAGGCCCATAGTGGATGCGGGCCCGGGGACTGTCCATGTTCTGAAGCCTAAACTCTTGAACAATCTCCTGAACTCGATATGCCGGATTGTAGATCACATGCAGTGCGTCAGATCTCAAAACCCTTGCATTTGTTTTCTATGTCCTCAGCAGGGCTGTTCCCATTGCCAAGTTGCCCTTGTTTGAATTCAGCAATTAATAATAATATTCATAATAATAACAATAACAAGAACTACAATTATAAGAGCAATAATAATAGCCATATTAATAATGATAACAATAATAAAACCAATGAAAGTAATTTCTAATAATAAAAGTTATTATGAGCAATACTGCTACCTATAATAATAATAATAACAATATCATCAAAAATAATAACAATAAAACCGATAATGACAATTCTAATAATTGTTGGTATTAGCAATACTACTACTAAATAATGGTAATAATAATAGCAACAACAACAATAACAATAATAAAGCAATACAATACTACAATCAATAATAATAATTATTGATAAGATAATGCTTATAATTGTTATTATTATGAGCAATACTGCTGATAATAATAATAGGAATAACAATTGTAATAGCAATACAATAATAACATCAATATTAATAATTAATAAACTGATAATATTTATTAGACATTTTTATTAGAAATTCTATTTGTATGGACCTCTTCCGAGATCCACAATGTGTTAAAATAATATATACAGATTTCCAGTTCCATAGTACCATGATATAAAAATATATTATATACAGAAGAGATTATTATTCCTAGTTTAACTATCTCTAAAATAGCGGAAGAAATGCTTTAAAAAAGTTGAACACTTTATTACATATAAATTCATCTGGTGGAATTCTTATTAGAGAGGTCAAATCGGTCTCAGAACAGCCACAGAGACGGAGCGAGAAAGATAAGAATCACACACTCACTTTGAGTGGAAAGGAAAGCCCTCACACACCGACCTAGTCAGTGTCATGCTTCATCACTGGGCCCCACCAAAGAGGCCGAGTGCCTCTTTGGTGTGCTGCGACGCCAGAAAGACTGCGGAGCTGGTTGTGTGAAAAGGGCGTGCTGTGAGGGTAACTAAAATTAAAAGTGCCTAAAAGGGTATCAAGAAAAAAGTTTAATGAGTGATCCCTAAGACACAAGTGAAGAGTATTATGTGTCTGAATTTAGCTGCCAAGGTTATAGGATTGGTTAAATTCAGAAAGAATACTTAAGTCAGTCAACATGTTTCTGCCATATGGGTGGTTTTAATTTACCAAGGCATTCGTCAGGACTAAACCCCGGCGGTATGGACTCTCTAATCGTCCACCCTAACCTGGGGACGTGAAAGTGAAAAGATTAAAAAGGTGAAAAAATGGAAGAGCGGGTCGCTCATTCCGAAAAATGCTCCAAATTGTGGAGTATCTCAGCACCTGTAAAGTGAAGTACACATACAAACACAAAAAGACATACACACAATTAATATAAGCCATTGCGTTTGATCATAGTGCTCCATAGTTTGTGGCATAAATAGTGTTCCCAAAGTAGACACTAATTTTAACACCATCCAAGTAGCCCTGTAGGGATGATATCATTAACTCTGGGAAGTGCAGTGATAAGAGTGTCTTTAAAAACTAAAGCAGTAGATAGAAAGGTTAAAAACACGATGTATGTACTCCTTATGAAGGGATCAATGGACCAAAGGTCTGTGACCCCCTAAGATGGTAACTTAAACTTATATCTCACTTTAAAACAGGGTGCTACTTGCACCATGGGTCTCGGGAGGGGGGTTGGAGCGTGCCTGGCACATCCTGTAAAAGAAAGGGTTTGCTTTAAATCCCCGTTAAACGGGTTACACTTAGCTCGTAATTGTAGAATGCCAGTGATCCTGTTGCTGGAGTGCACTCACGCCCTCAACGCTCTTAACCCGCAGTGAACCTGGGTTTCGCCTCAAAACCGGACCCCGACGATGGGGAGCGGGGCCGGTGATTGAGTTTAAAAGCGTTCGTGCTGAAAGTCGCGTTCTTCCGGGTGGGTGTGTCTGGCCAAACCGAGGCTTGGAACGCACCCGCCCCGTGTGGAGAGGCGTGTCTGGGATCCAAGAGGAGGCTTGGAAAAATAAGCCAATAGAGAGCCTGCCCGGCGTCTATGCCGGTGTGAAGCTTATTAGAGGCTCATGTACTGACGGCATTAGATTCATGAAAAGTGCTTGAGTCTTCACTCGGTGGCAAATCCAGTGGGGGCATCTGTGGTTGTTAAAAGGTAGTGAAAAGGATTTGATACGTGCACACTACTGGTGGTATGAGAGAGCACTAGTGTAGTAACGGTGAGGGATTGCAGAGACATGTTAATGCTCATTAGTCAGGAGAAAACAAGTCAGCCATTTGCCGTGTAAATATGTATTGAGGGCAACTTAGCACCTGGAATGGGATATTATTGCAGAGGGGCAAAGAGATGCACATGTACATGTAACACATATACAGGTAACTAAGACCATACATAAATCAGTTATTCATGTCATTATGGGTTCAAAGATATTATGCTCAAGATAGCACAGTATTCCATGGGATGTCATCGTTAAGGCCGTTGGTATTAGTGCCTAGGCGATACACCCAGCGCTGCTCTTTTTCAAATAGTCTGCTTGTTATATTTGTTGTGCTGTTGATTGCTTCGATTGGAGTCCACCTCATATCATTGGGTGTATGGTTACTGTCCAAAAAATGACGGCTTAGCTTAGTTGTTACTTTTTTACACCTAACGTTGCTCCGATGTTCGCAAATACGCTGTTTGACTTTGCGTGTAGTCATGCCAACATAGCGAAGCTGGCAGGGGCAGGTGATCAGATAAACCACATTCATTGAGTTACAGTTTGTGTGATCTCTCTGTGTCCATACCTTGCCTACTTCCAGCGACAGTGTTTTTGTTGCTTCTGTTAGATGGCAGACACTGCAGTCAGAGCAGGGGTAGTGCCCGGTGATTCTTGGCAGACCCCATGCTGCAGTTACTGTGGGCATAACGTAAGGTGGCTTTTCTTTTGGGCGAGTGTGGACCCAAGGCATCTCTGTTATATGTGGTTACACATGTAAGGGGTGTTGAGTCAGGGTTATTGATCTATTCTTCCAAGAGAGGCACTCTTGGAAGAAAAGATCAATAACCCTGACTCAACACCCCTCACATGTGTAACCACATATAACAGTCTTTCCAATCTGATGAAAAAAACTATCAATAAACATTGGAACATTCTAACATCCTGCAAAGAGAATTGGGAGAAACCTCTCTTCTCTTTAAAAAAAGGACGGAGTCTGAGAGATGCCTTGGTCCACACTCGCCCAAAAGAAAAGCCACCTTACGTTATGCCCACAGTAACTGCAGCATGGGGTCTGCCAAGAATCACCGGGCACTACCCCTGCTCTGACTGCAGTGTCTGCCATCAAAGTGAGTGTGTGATTCTTATCTTTCTCGCTCCGTCTCTGTGGCTGTTCTGAGGCCGATTTGACCTCTCTTTTTTTGTTTACTTGTATCTAACCGGGGACTGAGAGAGTGTCATTGAATCTCCCCATCTCTCCCATTGTTGTTTTGGAATTCTTATTAGCTAAATCAGATTCATAGTTCTATTTTGTGCAAATAGGTGTTAAAAATCGAGAGCGTGCATCAACCAAGCTGCTATTTGGACAGTCAAATAGGACATGTACCAAATCTTGGATTGCTCCGCAACACAAATCACATTGGCCGGTTTTATTAAAATGACCGCCCCAATTTTTTGTTATATCCTTTAATGGTAATGCCTTAGCATCAGGATGCAACGCCTAACCGTATGGTTCAATGTGAAACTCGGATATTTTGGAATCTCTTTATACTCCACCCTGGCTAGTGGGAGCTTATAATGTGATAGCTGTTGATAATAAAGTTTATCCATTTCATAGCTCAATCTTGGAGTAGATTTTTTCAGAAAGAACTTCAGGATTACTGGAGACCAACTTTGTAAAAGATTTGTGGAGCATTGGAAGTGCTCAAAGTAATCACTAAATTTTCTTTAAACATATTTCTTCCTGGATCAGCCTTAAAAGTTTCTTGACATATAATTGCTCTTAATGTACCTTTAGGTGCAATCAGTATGTTATAAGCCCACCTGACAAGGTTTGCCATGGCAAAACATCGATTTATGGGAATGTATTTTAAACCATACGATAAAATAGGGGTAATCTTTGTTCTATAAGTTTCTAGGAGGTCTGTAAAATGATGCCTCCCAGTAGATGAGGAAAACTTTTTTATAGCACTAGAATGGGCTACTATTTTTAATTCAGTCCGATGAAAATGCGAAGCAGTTCCAATAGACTGGGAGAAAACTCTCCCTAAGTAAATATAAGTAGATACTACATCTACTGGAGTTCCTCCTAATTTCCAAACAAAAGGTTTAGCCTTTGGCCTGCCCCTAAATGGTACTATTTTTGTTTTTCAAATATTTATTCTTAGAATGTTTTTCTCTGTGTAATTAAAAATAGCCTCCATATTACGCTGAAGCCAAATTGGGGTAAGATCAAATATAACCAAGTCATCAGAGTACACTAAAAGATGGATTTTTTGTGTGATGCTAATTGAGGTGGGAAACTATTTACCTCCTGAAAACAATGTGGTAAATCGCTAAGAAATAATGAGAAGAGGAGGGGAGCAAGTACGCATCCCCGTTTAAGGCCATTTTGCGTGAAAATCTCTTGAGTTAAACCCTTATCTCCTCCCATCTGCACCTTACACCGTGTAGATGTATGGAGAGTGTTGGAACCTGGGATGTCAGGTCACCTAGGGTAGCCTGGCCTAGGGTAAGACACAATGCTAGAGGCACAAATGGGAAGGTTGCAAACCACCCAGCAGTAATTCCACGCAATAACACATAAAAAAGGACGCTACACCAATATTGGAAAAATAAGTACCTGTTTATAAAAATAATATCTCTGCTCTTTTGTTTTCAGAATCACAACTTAATACACTACAGTTTGTCTTGGAAATAGCAATTATACCTTTACACTGCTAAGCAAATTATCAACTGGCTTCAACAGTACATTACATTTAGTCACGCACTATAACCATGTCTGGCAGGTAACACTTATACTTTCATAGGCCAGATAAATATGCACTGTACTCTACTTTACTCCTCAGTAACTCTACTCCACCAGGGGGGCAAGCTGTCACGATTTGTCAAGAACCAGAGGCTAGAAGAGAATGTAACAGCAGACTAAATAAGCCTCAGACTCCTTCTGCCCCTCCTGTATAACTTAAGTTCCCTGAGACTGTAGTCTAGGCAGATGTGCAATTATAACAGTATTTCTACCCCTTTCCCAGCGCAGGAATCAGTCAGCGCTGCACCTCATCAGTTAGCAGGGAGTGGGATGATCCAGGTCACAGTTAGCTCTCCAAAGCCACCCCCTTGGGGTTCCCCGCTTACTTGGTAGCGCGCTGGGGGGGGTGTGCTCCGCTGCAACACTCCTGCCTCGCTCTCTGGACACTCACAGCAGTGATCAGGCCTCCCCGCTCCCTCACAGAGGAGCGGAGGCCTTCTCGAAGGTTTACCGGCACTTTACCGGACTCACGGCAGTAATCAGGCCTCCCCGCTCCCTCTCAGAGGAGCGGAGGCCTGAGTGGAGGCCTTCTCGCAGGTTTACCGGCACGGTACAAGCGCCGGCTGCTCAGCGGACCGCTCCTACCCTTGGCGCCCTTTCCTCAGCTCCGGCCGGCGGTTCCTTCGTGGAGGCACCAATGCGCATGCGCCTGAAGTAGGCGTCTCCGCCTCAGCGTCTCCGCCGACGTCCTCCCACGGAGTAGCGTCTCCGCAACGGGCCTGCTCGAACCTAGGCCCCTCCTGCGTTAACCACCCGGCACAGCTGGGATCATGCGCGGTAGCGCTAGGAGATTAGTCAGGCTGCTAACTCTTTCCTCTCCTTTGAAGGCGCTGACACGGAGCGCGATCGGTGCCCCAGGGGTCCCGCTCCCAATTTAATGAAGAGAACGAGATCCTAGCCCCTCACTTTCCACCTAACAGGCTGAGAGGCTTACCACACACCACAGGACCAGTCAATAGTGAGGCAATCTCGAAGTTATTCAGAGGAAGTGCTTCCTTTCCACACTCTAGAGAGGAGGGAGGGTAAATGGGGGGCTCCTTCAGAATAGAGCCACAGAGCTCTTCTTCAGCACTAATCCCCTATCCCTCCTTACTGGACAGACTTAGGGGCACAGGGGAACTCTTAGTTCAGCTCCCAGGGCAGGGTCCTTCTCAGCTCCACAGACTACTGGAATTAACCCCCTCACCTAACTGTCCAGGGTCAGCAGGATGAACTAACTTGGCTAGGACAACAGGAATGGGAGGTAGAAAAGCCTTGTCAGAGGGCTACCCTTATAGAGCAATCCACCCTTCAGGATCCTACCCCTACCAGACCTCAGCCTTCACTCTAGCTGCTCCTCACTGACAGACAAAATGGCTGTCCAGCATTCCGCCTTTTATAGGCTGACCCTCAGAGATCCAGAAGGGACCAGAAGGTTCTGGAACGCCCTATACTACTCTATGGGACTGGTTCTGGGTTTGGCATTTAGGGCAGTTGGTAGCCACCATTTTGTGACTCCAACTATTCCTGTCAGAACAGGCCTCTAGGCCTGAGGTGAAAAACTATGAGGGGGGGAAAGAACACCTATCCCCTTGACCAACACCTAGAAAAAGTTAGTGGACACAAAAATTAATAAAGGTATGAGGGGAAAAAAGGGGACAAAATAAATAATAAATTGGAGGGACTACACAAAAAGCCAGGCAGGTCTAACATGCGTCTTCCCCAGCTGAAAGTGGGGAGAACTACCCAACCCCTTGGGAGTCCTCATCACTAAGGCGGAAATACCTGGAGAGACCGTCTGCATTGGCGTGGTCCACTCCAGGCCGATGTTCCACCCGGAAGTCCATTCCCTGTAGGGAGATGGACCACCTCAACAGCTTGGGATTTTCCCCCTTCATTTGCATCAGCCAACGAAGGGGTCGGTGGTCAGTCTGAACCAGGAAGTGCGAGCCAAAGAGGTATGGCCGCAGCTTCTTCAGAGCCCACACCACCGCAAAAGCTTCCCTCTCAATTGCACTCCACTTCTGTTCCCGGGGAAGCAGTCTTCTGGATAAGAAGACTACAGGCTGATCCAGGCCCTCTTCATTTAGTTGCGATAACACTGCCCCAATGCCATGTTCTGATGCATCTGTCTGGACAATGAACTCCTTGGAGAAGTCTGGGGCCCTCAGGACCGGTGCTGCACACATTGCCTGCTTTAGTTTCTCGAAAGCTTGCTGACAAGCTCCCGTCCAAACTACCCGTCGAGGTTGTTTCTTAGAGGTGAGCTCTGTGAGAGGCGCTACAATAGTGCCATACCCCTTCACAAAGCGACGGTAGTAGCCTGTGAGGCCCAGGAAAGCTCGGACCTCAGTCTGTGTCTTGGGGGGTTCCCAGGCATGATTGCCTCAATCTTCGCCTGCAGGGGCTGCACTGTCCTCCTACCCACCAAGTGTCCAAGGTACACAACCGACCCCTGCCCAATCTGGCATTTGCTGGCCTTGATTGTCAATCCAGCTTGTTTCAGGGCCTGGAGAACTGCTTGCAGGTGTTGCAAATGGTCCTCCCAACTGCTACTGAAGACAGCAATGTCATCCAAGTAAGCAGCAGAGAAACTCTCCATTCCAGAGAGGACCTGGTTCACCAGCCGCTGAAATGTGGCGGGGGCATTTTTGAGCCCAAAGGGCATCACGCAAAATTGGAAGTGTCCCTCAGGCGTGGAGAAGGCTGACCTTTCCTTTGCTCCATCTGTCAAAGAGATCTGCCAGTACCCCGAAGTGAGGTCAAAGGTACTCAGATATTGGGCAGCTCCTAGCCGGTCAATTAATTCATCCGCCCTAGGGATCGGATGAGCATCAGTCTTTGTCACTGAGTTCAGTCCCCGGTAATCCACACAAAACCTCAGTTCGGGTGTGGTGCCTGGTGGCGCGGCTTTTGGTACGAGCACCACCGGACTGGACCAAGGGCTGTTGGAAGGTTCGATAACTCCCAGCTCTAGCATCTTGGCAACCTCTCCATGGATGCTAGCCTTCACCTTGTCGGGCAGCCGGTAGGTCTTCGACTTCACTGGTGGGCTGTCCCCTGTGTCCACATCATGGGTACACAGGTGAGTCCTTCCTGGGACAAGGGAGAACAAAGTAGAGTACTGCTCCAGTATCTGGCGGCAGTCCTTCCGCTGCTCAGGAGTTAGAGTGGGAGAGAGAATCACTCCCTCCACTGACCCATCCTTCTCTTGAGACGAGAATAAATCTGGGAGAGGTTCGCTTTCCGCTTCCTCTTCCACATCAGTCACCATCATCAACATGACTTCGGGCCTCTCATGGTGGGGTTTGAGTCGGTTGGCATGCAACACCCGTAGGGGCTGTCGAGGGGTCTTAAGGTCCACCAGGTATGTGGCCTTACCCTTCTTCTCCAACACTTCAAATGGGCCTGTCCAGCGATCCTGAAGGGCACTAAGCTCTCCAGGCTCCGTCACCCACACTTTCTGGCCAGGCTCCAATTCCACCTGGTGAGCATTGTGGTCATACCACTCTTTCATGACTGCCTGGCTGGCCTCCAAGTTGTCGGAAGCTTGCTTCCACAACTTCGCCATTTGGCTCCTGAAGGCCAGCATGTAGCTCACCACATCCTGGGGGGTTTCCTGGGAGACTTCTCCCAACCTTCCTTCACGAGGCTGAGAGGACCGCGTACAGGGTGCCCATACAGAAGTTCAAAGGGGCTGAAGCCCACTCCCTTCTGTGGCACTTCCCTGTAAGAAAAGAGCAAACAGGGTAGGAGGACGTCCCATTTCCTCCGCAGGCTTTCGGGCAGACTCCTGATCATGCCCTTCAAGGTCTTGTTGAACCTCTCAACCAGTCCATTCGACTGGGGGTGATAAGGAGTGGTGAACCGGTAGGTCACTCCACACTCCTTCCACATCGCCCGCATGTAAGCTGACATGAAGTTGGTCCCCCTGTCAGACACAACTTCCTTGGGGAATCCCACTTGGGTAAAGATCCCCATTAGGGCTCTAGCCACCACAGGTGCAGTGACTGTCCTCAGAGGAATTGCCTCTGGGTACCGTGTGGCATGATCCACCAGAACCAGGATAAACCTGTGGCCAGCTGTTGTTGGTGGATCTAAAGGCCCTACAATGTCGATGCCCACCCTCTCAAAGGGTGTGCTAACGACCGGTAGTGGTTCCAGGGGAGCCTTCAGCTTCACCCCTGTTTTCCCACTGGCCTGGCAGGATACACATGTCCGACAGTAAGTGTTGGACGCCACTTTCATCTGAGGCCAGTAAAAGTGGAGGACAAGCCGAGCAAAGGTCTTGTCCTAGGCCTAAGTGTCCTGCCAAGGGTATAGCATGAGCCAATTCCAGCAGAAAGGCTCGGTATTGTTGCGGGACTACCAAGGCCCTTGACGAACCAGGCAAGGGTACCTTTGGTTCACTCTAGAGGAGTCCATCCTCCCAGTAAATATGGTAGTGTCCCGTAACATCACCTGCTGCCTGGGCTTCGGCCTGTCGCCTCAGTCCCTCAAGGGTTGGGCACTCCCTCTGCTCCTTACAGAATTCCCCTCTGGTAGGACCTCCCTCCACATGCCACTCAGCAGGGATGGGTAAATCCTCCAGAGAGTCTACTTCCCCCTCCACGGTCTCCTGGTCCACCACCGCAGGTGGCCGATCTATCACATGGGGTGTGGAAGCCGAAGCAGGCTCTTCCTGTCTCCGGGTCTGTCCCTTTTTGGCAGCGGGTTGGGCCATTGTTCCAGGCTCCAATCCAGGCGAACTCCCTCTCCGGGCAGTCGCAGACCGTGTGCTCGCACAGGCCCAGTCAGGTGTACCCAGCATCGCAGAGTGCGTCCGGTATTCCACCTCTCTCCAAGTGTTGTGCTCCATGTCATTCCCCAGCAGACAATCAACTGGCACAGCAGGGCTTACGGCAACTCGAAGTGAACCTGCAACCCCCTCCCACTCAAAGGGAACCTCAGCCACTGGATAGTGGCCCATTCTGCCGTCAGCCATCGCGGCGGGGTGGAGTACATTGGGAACCACCTGCTCTGGAGACACCAGTTGACTTCTCACCATAGTCATACTGGCTCCTGTATCTCTCAGAGCCTCCCCTCTCTGGCCATTGATGGTGACCCATTGCCCATACTTTGTAGTATTTGCGGGCACCTGGATCTTTGGAACCATCTCCCGCTCTCCCAGGGACACTAAGGTGACACCCGCCCACTCACCCCCCTTATCTAAGGGCAACTCCTCCCCGAGCGCTACACTAGCTACTCCCGGTGGTTTTCCTCCGGTGTGTGGTAAATATTTAATTACCGTCTTAATTTCTATGCATGTAAGTACTAAAATTAGAATAACTCAATCGGAAAGAAAGACGCAGAGTCCGTGGTGTTAGAGTTCATAGGGGTTTTATTCCTTAAAAAGGAATGGTTCTTGAACCGGATATCGTGTTCCTGACACCACTGGGGTTCAGGAAGGGATAGAGCATACTTTATTGACAAGACATAACTTTTATACTTAAAGCATATAATGGATACCAATACAGTAGGCGTAACAGCTGAGAGAAACAAGATAAAAGTACACACGTGTTAGCAATACGTAATTAGAAGGCGTGAACTAGGCGTGAACATAGAGGTGTGTGCTAGAAACGTCACATGAAAGTGTCACAAGTAGGTGGGTACATAGCAGAATCTTGCAATGTCAGCAGAAATCTGAGGTCTGGATGCGCGCGCAGCTGCATGACGTGTTATTGACGTGGAGCTGGAGGGTGCAGGGGACTTGACATTTACACTAGCGGAAAGAGACAGAAGTCTGGCATGTCAGATCAACTTGTACCTATATCATATCTGATATCTGATGTTTGGGAACCATATTATCTAGAGGGAAAGGTCTCTTGGGCAGAGGCTATCCTATACTTGACTATGAATACGTGCATATGTGCCTACGTGTCTGCATGAGATGCGAGGGGCATGGGCCTACCATGGTAACAGGAGCTATGAATTACTTGCACGGAGACAGTGAGGCCGGGCCCTTTGCTCTGCAGCTGGAAGGATGTTTACTTGAACTAGTAGGCAGGAATGTATTCCTGAGGAGCGGAGCAGATAATTCGAAGGTTGAATACAGTCTTGGCAGGCAACAGGCTGAGCTAAGCGCCGTGAGCCGCACAGGGAGTAAGGCAGAGGTCACGGGTACAGAGGCAGCCTAGGCCAAGGCATTCAGTGTCAGAAGGCAGGAAAAGGCTCGATGGCAGAATTCAGGGCCTACTTCGCCTGGGCTGGAAAACGTGTAAAGTACACTACATAAAGACGTTGGCACGGCATACTTAGAAACGGAGTATTCAACCCGTTCAGGGTGGATCTGAAAGAGGACATGTTAACGTTGGACGCAAATGTATTTGCGTCTTCATAGCTGGCACAGGAGGGAAGTTACATGCACTTTAAGTTTGTACATGGAGACGGTGGGGTACACGTTAGGGAACATTTCTTGACCATAAAATTTATATTTCCTCATTCCCTCCTTGTTCCCTACGGACCCTTCATGATATATCAATCCTCATGAACCGATCAGTCTGTTCATGTAACATCATTTGCTCTTCTTTCTTCTTTTCGCGTTTTGAGTAGGAACTTGGATGTTGAATACATGATGTGGCGCATAGACCACAAATCGCTGGCCCACATTGTAGGCAAAGGCAGCAACTGAATACTATGACAAGGGCAATGCCTAGGAAGGATAGGATCTTCCATCCCCAAGCGGTCAACGTTGTCCAGAACCAACCGGACCAAGTCCAGGTGCCTGGATTCTGATGTATCAAACTTGCAATTTTATGAAGACGTGTGATAGCTTTATATACTGTTGGCGCGTTTTCTGGAATGAAAACACAGCAACTTGACCCGATGACCTTACAGGCTCCGCCCCTATCTGCTAGGATGACGTCAATAACAAGACGATTTTGAAGAACAACAACCCGCATGGCAGATTGCTCCTCTGTTAAGTTGCCTAGAGCGGAGGTAGTTTCATTCACTACTGCTTCGAGTGTTCTAGTTAATTTTCGTATCAGTTTACTATTAAAAACAGTACCTAAGTAGGGGAAGAAACCTTTATTGAAGTCTGTGTATTGCTCCCATGCCGTTTCAGTATAGTCGACAATCGGGAGATCTCTTCGGAGTCTAGTAGTTACTAGATTTGTATTTCTGTGATAATCAGGAGGGGCTAGGAAAACAGGTGGCAGAAGGAATGCAATGTAACAGGTACCATCCCAATCTGGAGGTAAGCGTATGTATGCGGTATGGCCACAAACAAAGTAGGAATGACGAGTAGCTCTAAATGAAGACTTGCCTTGATCACTGAATTCGACCACAGTAGTACATTTACTATGACCTAAGTGTACTGAACCCTTCTTTCTGACACATAAATCACCAGTGACTGGTAATACTGACATAGCAGGGAGAACTGGTGCAGCTTCGGATTCAACAGTAAGAATCATGAGGTTAATTGTATAATTACCTAACCCATATACTTCATTTTCTAGATCAGTTCCTGTCCTAGTGGGAAGTCCCTTCTTGTCAGGATAACAGGCGTTAAGCAGAACTAAGTTCAGGTTTCCCCAAACCCAATTTCCTTCGAAAACAGCAATATCAGAATCTAAAGAATTAATTAATCTAAACCATGCTCCACATGAGCCATTGTGAGTGAACGGGTATGGAAAGAGAGGCAGAACTCCCTTGTATTTCTGATAGGGAGGGAGTCGGCCACATATCCAACAGTTTGTAGCATTATTAGTCTGATGGGAGTGATGTAACATACTAATGAATGTGTTGTTGCGCAGCGCAAGTCTGTAAGATAACTCGTGAGGGGGTAATTCGCTAAAAGAATGTTCGGCAGTGACATTGTAAGCAGATTGTTCACGCTTGAAGATAGGGTAATATATATGCAGCAATATACTGGCAGCAATAATCAAAAGACTTAGAAAAACATAACCAATAATGTCACTATACAGTGACTACGAAGTGATTTACAATATGCATGTTTCTTGAGTTGTCTCTCTCTCTCTCTATCTCGGTCTAGGGGATACATGTCAGAAACTAATTTAACCGATTCACCTAGGGGAGGACTTAAACAATTAAACTGTCTGACTTGCTAGACCGCAATTTTAATTTATACTCCTCTTGCGGAGTTTTCTCTCTCTTAGGAACTTTAAAGTCACTAAAATCGGGGCAGTCCTTTGAGGGGGTGGAGGAGTCAGGTTCTGGCAACAGTTCATTACATTTTTTAATATGACTCGTATGGATCCACCCCTTTCGGCCCTCAACTTTAATTGCAGTCCTCGTGGTCAGAAGGACGAGCTTCGGCTCCTGCCAGCGGGGCTCCAGCGGACTCCTCCTGTCGAAATTTCGTATTAAAACTGTATCACCAGGACGGACATCGTGTGGCTTCACATCAGTGTTGTCGGGAAAGGCTGCGGCAACCTGTGAACGACATGATTGGAGTGCAGACATCAAGGAGGCAAGGTAATCTGTCAGCATATTACAGTCAACATCGGTTATTTTCTTAGGCATGGGCGTCCCCCACATATTTGGTGGTCGGCCAAAGACCACCTCATACGGGGATAGTCCTGATCTCGAATGGGGGACCATTCTCATATAGAACAGTGCAACTGGCAGGGCGACTATCCAGTCGACCCCTTTCTCTTTACATATTTTCGCAAGACGTGTTTTCAGTGTCTGGTTATGCCTTTCTACAAGGCCAGCTGCCTCGGGATGTCGGACGCAATGGAATTTCCACTGATATCCTAGCAGAAGTGAAACCTGCTTCATGAGCTCGGACGAGAATGGCTGTCCGTTATCTGAGTACACGATACGAGGCAAGCCGTACCGTGGGAAGAATTCTCGAACCAGCTGCCTGGCAGTGGTCGGGGCAGTGTAATCTGGGACTGGATATGCTTCGGTCCAACGGGAAAGTGCACAAACAACTACGAGGACGTACTTGAATCCTCGACAACGGTCCATCTGGATATAATCCATCTGGAGGACTTCAAAAGGGTGATCGGGAGGATGAAATCCACCTTGCTCTACAGGGACGCTTTTACCTGGATTGAACTGACAACAGATCATGCAAGTACGCACTTTCTGTTTTGCTGCTGCTCGTAAATGTTTGTTGTACCAGAGATTCTGTAAACTGTCTAACATAGCTTTTTCCCCTAGGTGTGCTGGACTATGTGCGGTATTTATTATGACTTGAACCATAGAGTCGGGGAGAAACCATGTAGATTTTCCCTTCGTCATCCATCCCTGATCTGTCTGGATCCCTCCTAGTTCAGTCCATTTCTTAATTTCATCTGGAGTAGCATGTGTCTGAATATCGATTACATCTAGTGTGGGATCCCTAACTGTCATACAATGTGTCGGCACTATGATCTTTGTTACATCCGTTGTCTGGGTGTGAGTCAATGCTGTATGTTTTGCTGTTTGGTCTGCCAGGTCGTTACCCTGGGAAATAGAGTCTGTAACTTTAGTATGTGCTTTACACTTCATGATGGAAATGCCTGAAGGCAGATGTATTGCTTCTAACAGTGCTTGAATAAGGGGACCGTGTTGGATCTTGGCACCGTGAGAGGTCAAGAAACCTCGTTCTTGCCATAACACCCCGAAGTCGTGTACGACTCCGAAAGCATAACGTGAATCTGTGTATATGTTAACATTTCTGTTCTTGGCTATTATACAGGCTCGGGTCAGAGCGATGAGCTCTGCTGCTTGAGCGGACAGTGTATCAATACGATGTGTTTCTTTAACTTCAGTTTCAGTGGTCACTGCATACGCGGCCACTAATTCTCCTGTGCTTGTTCTCATACATGAACCGTCCACGTAAAGTGTCAGGTCTGGATTTATCAGTGGAACATCTGTTAAGTCTCGTCGGGGCTTTGTTACTGCATTAATGATCTCTATACAATCATGCTGGGCTGAATCTGTCGTAATCGAAGGTAACAATGTTGCAGGATTTAGAATGTTACAGCGTCTGATTTCTATGTGTGGCTGGAATAGCGTTAATTCATAACCTGTCAGTCGTGCTATAGTCAGGTGTTGAGTCTGGGTTCGGTTTAGAAGGACCTCTACAGAATGTGGAACTTGTACTGTCAATGGATGTCCTAATACAATTGAGTCACTCTGTCTTATTGCTAGGGCTGTCGCTGCAACTGATTTTAAGCACACAGGGAGTGCCTGGGCTACTGAATCCAATGTACTTGAAAAATAAGCACAAGGCTTATGTGAACCTGCTTGATCTTGAGTGAGGCCAGACAACGCTGTACCATCACGTTCTGTAACAAAAAGTGTAAAAGGTTTACTGTAACATGGTGTCGCTAAAACTGGTGCTTGACATAAAGCTTTCTTTAATTCCTCAAAGGCCTGTGTATGTTCCTGAGTCCAAGGAAGGGCAGTCGAAGTCGCTGCCTCCTGTGTTGTCAACTGAATGAGTGGTTTAGCTAGAAATGCATATTGAGGAATCCATTGTCTGCAGTACGAGGTGAGGCCTATAAAGGCCCGCACTTCCTTTTGTGTCTGGGGTTGTGGCATGTTTACAATTAACTGGATGCGATCAGGAGTGAGCTGTCTCCCCACTTTGGACAGCAAGTGACCCAAGTACACAACTTGCTGAACACAGAATTGTAGCTTCGAAGGAGACACCTTGTGTCCCTTGTCGGCCAGAAAATGTAAAACTGTCAGTGATGCTTGTTCACATTCGGGTTCACTTCGTGCGGTGATCAGCAGATCATCGACGTACTGTAGTAAGGCAGTGTTAACTGGCATTTGGATACAATCAAGTTGTCTTTTCAGTGCTTGGCTATAGATGCTGGGGCTTTCTGTGAATCCTTGAGGTGCGCGTGAAAATTTGAAACTTCGTCCATTTAAACTGAATCCGAAGAGGTATTGGCTCTCTGGATCAATGGGTACACTGAAGAAGGCGTTCTTGAGATCAATTACAGTAAAGAACGTCGCTTCTGAATCAATAGCAGTCAATAAGGATGAGATGTCGGGAACCACAGGATACTGTGGGACAATGCATTTATTGAGTTCTCGTAAATCAATCACCAGCCGATATACTGGCGGTGCATTGGGATCAGTACGTTTAAGAATCGGAATGATAGGGGAATTACAGATATTGGAGTCGGTTTCTTCGACCACTCCTTTGGCAATGAGCTCTTCAACGATTTCCAGTAAAGCCACTACAGCATCGGGTGGTAACTTGTATTGTCTGATTCGTGGTAAAACAACTCCTGGTTTGAGTGTAACACGGTATGGTGTAATGTGCATGCAACCTACATCGGTTGGGCCTTGTGCCCACAGGTGTTTCGGTACATTTTTCAATCTGACATCAAACTCTCGTAATACATAGTGACCCTTAAAGTCACGCAGGAAAAGTCTAACTCCTTCCGGAGAACAACATATCACAGCTCCTAGAGCCTTCAATGTTTTGATACCTAACAAGTTTTCTGGACATGATTTCGTGAGTAACAAGTCTGTAACGCGTGACAATGGACCTACTGCTAGGGGGACTGGTTTCGATACCTCATTTACAATAGGCTGTCCTGAAAAACCAAGGGAAACATTCTGTGAGCCTGAGAGGGGTGCCCCTGGGACTTCATTATGGCTGATCGTTGTGCGGCTTGCCCCTGTGTCAATTAAAAACTTTCTGTCTTTTCCCAATACTTGACTGTGTACATAAGGACCCTCTTGATCTACAGGAATCTCAATAAGAGGCAAGCCAACCTCCCTCTCTAGGCTGTTTCATGTGTATCGCTGATAATCGGGATAATCAGATTGGGCATACTGGTTCATCTGCCGTGAAACTTGCTGCGTCGCGGCAATGGGCTGTGGCTGTGGCTGTGATACCGCTGCGGTCTGTGCTGTATGTGGTGGAGCATGCACAGGCTGTGAATTCTGTGAAGTCTGTGGCTGAACCTGGTCTTGTCTAGGCTGATGCGGTCTTTCTTTAGTTTTACCTGTTGCTATATTGTGTTTCAGGACTGGACATTCATGTACGTAGTGACCTGGCTGTTTGCAATAGTTACATGTCCCTTTAGCGGGAGCTGCCGAATTACCTGTCTGGGTCGCACCCTTTCTCTGACCGTCGGCTGGAACCGACTGGCCCACTAACATTTTCATTTTCGTGTCTTTCATACGTCTCTGTTCGTGATCCTGTTCTTCTCTAATTCTGTTCTGGTGGTATTGTAACATTTGTAACATCTGGGATGGCGTGTTTGCTTGCCATGTACTTTCAACTTTATATACATGGTTCTTAACTTGTGTCAGGGAATTCTCGACTAATTTCGTTACAAAAAGATGTGGGTATGACTCGCTACCTGGTTTCAGGCCACTATTAATAATGAAACATTTCTCGAATCTTGAATAGAAGTCACTAGTATCTTCATCGTGTTTCTGTTTACAGGCTGAGATTGCGTCCCAGTCTTCCTTTTTAGTTGTCAATAATCTTGGCAAGACCTGTACTATTAAACCTGGTAATGCTTTAGCTTTGTCCCCAAGACCTAGCCCTGGAGTACGACCTTTTTCTTCGTCTTCTATTTCAGTCCAAATAATCTTTTTATCTCCCACCTCCCATTCTTTTTCCTTCAGTTTCTCGTAGATGCCGGTGGGCAGCAGTACTTTTAACAATTTCATAATATCTGTATACGTGTAATCTCCCATGAGTAACATGTCTTTAAGTTCTCGGTGAAAACCTGCAGGGTCTTTATCGTGACAGGGTACTAGTTTCTTCATTTCTAACAATTCCAACTTTGTTAAAGGTGTGTACACAAACACACGTTCCAAGGCATGATTGGCATTCATAACTGGGTGTACTTCTCGTAAAGGATTCTGCCTGTCAAAATGACACATTTTTCTTTCTGGGGGCGGAGCTGAAACATATTGTGGGCCTAAGAAAGCGTTATATTTGCGTCGTTGTTCTAGAATTATTTGAATTAATCTGGTACTTAGGCCTCTCCATCTATTCATAAGTAGCGCTTCTAATGTATCTGGTAAGGGACCTGGATCAGAATGTTGTTGTCTGTATAACGTGATGAGATGCTGAATCATGTATACACCAGCTAATTTCTGCTCGTCTGGGGAAAGGTTCAGAAATGTCTGTGCTACTGTATCATCATTGTATGTGCTAGCGTTGTCAGCCCATAGTACTGCTGACCGGGCTAGTTCTTGTTCATCCATAGAATTGAGTACGTGGTACCCCATTTGTTCTTGAAGAATTTTATCAGTAACCTGAAACAGATATTCAGGAGAACTCGGTTTTGATATGCCAGAGAGAAAAACTCTCTTGCTTTCTGGGCGAATGCCTTTCCTAAGGTAATTTCCCTTACCTACATACGCTATCATTTCTTTAGTCGTGTCTGGTTCTTCAGGTCCTTCCTCCTCGGAGGAGTCATTCCTGTCACTTTCTTTTTCTTTTTCTTTTTCGTGTATTTCTATTACTGCTTTTCTAATTTTCTTGTACATACTTGCTATACAATTCAGTTTATCATGGTTTCCGTCGGCTATATTTTGACCCCACCTGTTTAGTACTTTCATCTCTTCCTGGTCTACTCCAGGCCTGTCTCGTTCTCTTATTAAGCAATTTATGAAGAAACGTAATATACAACCTTGAGTGTCAGCTTTCTGGTGAGCCAGGGCCTCTTTAATACTTTCAGGATCTTCCCCAGTCTGGACAAAATGATATATTCTATCTAGGTGTTCAGTCATTCTTGGAAATAACACTAGGTAATCTGCAACTTTTCGTAAGCGTAGTGATGCTAACAACATTCTATCGTCTTTACCGGGTACTGGATCATATCTGCAAAATGGAAGGGGTTCTTTAAGCATGTCGAGACGGGGTGATTGGGGTGTACGTTGCTTCAACATGTCCCTAAGGTTTAATCTGTGTGTTGCTGGCGGGGTCTGGAGACCTCCTGTCGCACCTCCTGTAGCGGAGGCTTGAAAATTGTATGTCTGTGGAGTCGGTATCTGTACCTGAACTTGTCTCTTACTAGGATCAGGCGCAAACGGATTTAGTGTGTCAATCTTAGATGTGGGAAGTGGTGGAGGTGGAGGAGCAGGCGGAGCAGGCTGTCGAACGGGTGAACCTTGTTGCGGTAATGGCTGGATATTGTCTTGGAGCAGATTGCCACCTCCGTCACCGTCAGTAGGCGGTACGTGGGCACGTGGATTGGTGTAAGCGGGTGCTACATCGTCTAGATAGGAAGCAAGGAATATGTCTTTGGTGGTCCTGTGACTTACTTTAGTCGGAACCAATGGTGGCGGCAGATCTTTCGGTATTTCTGAAGTGGCTTCAGGCAAACCCTCGGCCACTAAGTACATGCCATTTACAAGATTGTTTCGCATACGGTCTACTTGTTCTGTTTTTACTCGGATCCCTTCATTAACTAATTCGTTTTCTCGGACTCTATCCGACTCTTCTCTATGTCTGTCTTCTTTACGGAGTGCTTTTTCGGCACGTTTATGTGATTCTTTACGCCAAAATTCTATGGCGTCTTTCTGAGATTGTCTGGCTTTCTTTTTCCATAACGCTTCTTCTACCTTCATGATGCACTCGGCATCCCATGTTCCTGTAACGGGCCATCTGTGTCTCTCGTCTAAGTGCTTGGTATAATCGGCCCATAAATCTAGATACAGTATGGCATCTAAGCCATGCTTATGGTACATAAAATTTCCAGGAGTGTCCCTAGGGGGGATAGGAATTTCTTCCTCTAGTATCCCTTTCCTAGTTCCTATCTGTCTTAATTTATTGAAAAACGGCATCTTGTTACTTAGTACTGGATACTCGATACTTGTTACTTACTCTGAACACAGCTAGTTACACAAAAACACAATAATGGACATCAAACAATCACTCATACCACGACATTAATTACATGAAAACATTTTGAACACATATGACTACCCACGATACTAGATGTACTGCTAAACAGTACAGATACACTGTTGGAGAATAGTGCAAGAACTTGAATAACTGATGTACTGCTAAACAGTACAGATACACTGTCTAAAACAGTGCAGACCGTGTTTGTGTACCCAAACCCGTCTTTACCGGATACATAATAATGCACCCGTCTAGATGCGTCCCCAGCAATGGTACTCACCGGGAAGCACGGAACAGAAGGCCTCGGAAAACTCGACTGGACCGGACCGGACTGGACTCGCCTCGGCTCGATACATGAATACTTCGGAACTGGTGGGCCTCTTGACACCTCGGACCTTGCTTCCTTCGGCTAGGCTCTGGTCGGGATCCTCCGCACTCCTCACCGCCTCGTCTGGGTGCTGATCGCAGTCTCCGTCACCTTCGTAGGCCTGAGGGAGATACAGGAAATCCTGCGGGTACGCGTAATTGTCCGTCTTGACCTATGGCAGGGGGCAAAGGTTGCAACGCACCAACCGGCGCGTAAGGTGGGGGAGGAGTCCCTATTCGGGCGCCAGAATAATGTGGTAAATATTTAATTACCGTCTTAATTTCTATGCATGTAAGTACTAAAATTAGAATAACTCAATCGGAAAGAAAGACGCAGAGTCCGTGGTGTTAGAGTTCATAGGGGTTTTATTCCTTAAAAAGGAATGGTTCTTGAACCGGATATCGTGTTCCTGACACCACTGGGGTTCAGGAAGGGATAGAGCATACTTTATTGACAAGACATAACTTTTATACTTAAAGCATATAATGGATACCAATACAGTAGGCGTAACAGCTGAGAGAAACAAGATAAAAGCACACACGTGTTAGCAATACGTAATTAGAAGGCGTGAACTAGGCGTGAACATAGAGGTGTGTGCTAGAAACGTCACATGAAAGTGTCACAAGTAGGTGGGTACATAGCAGAATCTTGCAATGTCAGCAGAAATCTGAGGTCTGGATGCGCGCGCAGCTGCATGACGTGTTATTGACGTGGAGCTGGAGGGTGCAGGGGACTTGACATTTACACTAGCGGAAAGAGACAGAAGTCTGGCATGTCAGATCAACTTGTACCTATATCATATCTGATATCTGATGTTTGGGAACCATATTATCTAGAGGGAAAGGTCTCTTGGGCAGAGGCTATCCTATACTTGACTATGAATACGTGCATATGTGCCTACGTGTCTGCATGAGATGCGAGGGGCATGGGCCTACCATGGTAACAGGAGCTATGAATTACTTGCACGGAGACAGTGAGGCCGGGCCCTTTGCTCTGCAGCTGGAAGGATGTTTACTTGAACTAGTAGGCAGGAATGTATTCCTGGGGAGCGGAGCAGATAATTCGAAGGTTGAATACAGTCTTGGCAGGCAACAGGCTGAGCTAAGCGCCGTGAGCCGCACAGGGAGTAAGGCAGAGGTCACGGGTACAGAGGCAGCCTAGGCCGAGGCATTCAGTGTCAGAAGGCAGGAAAAGGCTCGATGGCAGAATTCAGGGCCTACTTCGCCTGGGCTGGAAAACGTGTAAAGTACACTACATAAAGACGTTGGCACGGCATACTTAGAAACGGAGTATTCAACCTGTTCAGGGTGGATCTGAAAGAGGACATGTTAACGTTGGACGCAAATGTATTTGGGTCTTCATAGCTGGCACAGGAGGGAAGTTACATGCACTTTAAGTTTGTACATGGAGACGGTGGGGTACACGTTAGGGAACATTTCTTGACCATAAAATTTATATTTCCTCAGGTGGGAGGGGGTGGTCTCTTTGGGCATCTGACATCTCCCTTATAATGTCCAACACCACCACACTCGAAACAGTGGAGAACCCTTGGCTGCTGGCTTTGGCCAGGATTAGGGTTTCTGGGCTGGTTTGCCTTAGGGGTGAAACCTGCTCCCTTCCCTTGGAAATTATTTTGGGGACCTTTAGAGAACTCCCTCTTTTTATCTCCCCCCTCCTTCTTCTGGGGGGCGCCCTGTCCGGCCTTTTGGGAATCCCCTCCAGTCCCCTTTGAGGACACCCGGGTACTTGCCCAGATGTCCGCCTCCTCTGCAAGCTTCCGGGGATTGGTCAGCTTGCTGTCTACCAGGTGTTGGCGCAGCTCGGGAAAGCCTTTCTCGAGGAGTTGCTCTTTCAAAAATAGATCATACAGCCCCTCATAATCCTTCACCTCACTGCCCTTGACCCAACCCTCTAAGGCCTTTCTGGCGTAGTCAAGGAAGTCCACCCAGTTCTGGGTGCTTAATTTGTGGCTCCCCCTGAACTTCTGACGGTACCTTTCTGGGGTAAGCCCAAACTTCCTTACCAACGCCAGCTTCATGGTGGGGTAGTTGGTTTGTTCCTCTGGTTCCAGGGCCAGCAAGGTGTCCCGACCAGCAGGAGGCATGTATTTATACAAAGCACCCCCCCAGTGCTTTTCCTGCACCCCATGGGCTCTTAGGGAGACCTCATAAGCAGCCAGCCACTTGGCTATGTCGTCCCCCTGACTGAAGATAGCTGTAAGGTCTTTCGGTAAATAGGGTCTGGACTCCCTGGCTGTCTCTTTTGTCTCGCTGCCACCATTCATTTCAGGAGAGGACCCCCGTTGCAGGCTTCTGAGTTCTAATTCCTTCAACCTGAACTCATGGGCCATCCTCCTCTCCTCCTTCTCCTGCTCCAGCTTAGCCAACTCCCATCTCAATTGCCTTTTCTCCCTCCTATCAGTGAGCTCGGCTTCAGTTAAGCTTCCCCCAGAGGCGCTACTGCCCCTCCTGGAGTAGGCCACTGGTCCTGGGAGTAAGTTTTCCCCCTCAGAGTGGAATAACCCATCTATCTCCACCACTGTGTCCCGGTCTGCCCCTACATCCTCCTCCTTCCCTTCTCGGTGTGCCTCCACCCAAGCCCTTAGACTGGTCTGGAGCTCCCCCTTCCTGACACCATGCTTGAAAAATACCCCCATATTCTGGCAGAACTCTTTCAGCTGAGCCACAGAATAGGTATCCAGGTTTTCTAATGCAAACTCCATTCTGAAATAGGCAAAACCAGTTTATACACACCAGGAAATTTGAGTTGCAAGGGCAACCTAAAGCTACCTCCACCCACCACCAGGAACAAATTTGGAAAAGCAAAAGTCAAATCAGGAGGGCCGCAAGGAGAAAACTCCTGGTGTAGGCCAGTGTATTGCATTTAATTACTATTGAGTGGCTGCAACCACAGTCAGGATCCCACCGCTAGACACCAATCTGTTGGAACCTGGGATGTCAGGTCACCTAGGGTAGCCTGGCCTAGGGTAAGACACAATGCTAGAGGCACAAATGTGAAGGTTGCAAACCACCCAGCAGTAATTCCACGCAATAACACATAAAAAAAGGACGCTACACCAATATTGGAAAAATAAGTACCTGTTTATAAAAATAATATCTCTGCTCTTTTGTTTTCAGAATCACAACTTAATACACTACAGTTTGTCTTGGAAATAGCAATTATACCTTTACACTGCTAAGCAAATTATCAACTGGCTTCAACAGTACATTACATTTAGTCACGCACTATAACCATGTCTGGCAGGTAACACTTATACTTTCATAGGCCAGATAAATATGCACTGTACTCTACTTTACTCCTCAGTAACTCTACTCCACCAGGGGGGCAAGCTGTCACGATTTGTCAAGAACCAGAGGCTAGAAGAGAATGTAACAGCAGACTAAATAAGCCTCAGACTCCTTCTGCCCCTCCTGTATAACTTAAGTTCCCTGAGACTGTAGTCTTGGCAGATGTGCAATTATAACAGTATTTCTACCCCTTTCCCAGCGCAGGAATCAGTCAGCGCTGCACCTCCCCAGTTAGCAGGGAGTGGGATGATCCAGGTCACAGTTAGCTCTCCAAAGCCACCCCCTTGGGGTTCCCTGCTTAATTGGTAGCGCGCTGGGGGGGGGGTGCTCCGCTGCAACACTCCTGCCTCGCTCTCTGGACACTCACAGCAGTGATCAGGCCTCCCCGCTCCCTCACAGAGGAGCGGAGGCCTTCTCGAAGGTTTACCGGCACTTTACCGGACTCACAGCAGTGATCAGGCCTCCCCGCTCCCTCTCAGAGGAGCGGAGGCCTGAGCGGAGGTCTTCTCGCAGGTTTACCGGCACGGTACAAGCGCCGGCTGCTCAGCGGACCGCTCCTACCCTTGGCGCCCTTTCCTCAGCTCCGGCCGGCGGTTCCTTCGTGGAGGCACCAATGCGCATGCGCCTGAAGTAGGCGTCTCGGCCTCAGCGTCTCCGCCGACGTCCTCCCACGGAGTAGCGTCTCCGCAACGGGCCTGCTCGAACCTAGGCCCCTCCTGCGTTAACCACCCGGCACAGCTGGGATCATGCGCGGTAGCGCTAGGAGATTAGTCAGGCTGCTAACTCTTTCCTCTCCTTTGAAGGCGCTGACACGGAGCGCGATCGGTGCCCCAGGGGTCCCACTCCCAATTTAATGAAGAGAACGAGATCCTAGCCCCTCACTTTCCACCTAACAGGCTGAGAGGCTTGCCACACACCACAGGACCAGTCAATAGTAAGGCAATCTCAAAGTTATTCAGAGGAAGTGCTTCCTTTCCACACTCTAGAGAGGAGGGGGGGTAAAAGGGGGGCTCCTTCAGAATAGAGCCACATAGCTCTTCTTCAGCACTAATCCCCTATCCCTCCTTACTGGACAGACTTAGGGGCACAGGGGAACTCTTAGTTCAGCTCCCAGGGCAGGGTCCTTCTCAGCTCCACAGACTACTGGAATTAACCCCCTCACCTAACTGTCCAGGGTCAGCAGGATGAACTAACTTGGCTAGGACAACAGGAATGGGAGGTAGAAAAGCCTTGTCAGAGGGCTACCCTTATAGAGCAATCCACCCTTCAGGATCCTACCCCTACCAGACCTCAGCCTTCACTCTAGCTGCTCCTCACTGACAGACAAAATGGCTGTCCAGCATTCCGCCTTTTATAGGCTGACCCTCAGAGATCCAGAAGGGACCAGAAGGTTCTGGAACGCCTTATACTACTCTATGGGACTGGTTCTGGGTTTGGCAGTTAGGGCAGTTGGTAGCCACTATTTTGTGACTCCAACTATTCCTGTCAGAACAGGCCTCTAGGCCTGAGGTGAAAAACTATGAGGGGGGGAAAGAACACCTATCCCCTTGACCAACACCTAGAAAAAGTTAGTGGACACAAAAATTAATAAAGGTATGAGGGGCAAAAAGGGGACAAAATAAATAATAAATTGGAGGGACTACGCAAAAAGCCAGACAGGTCTAACAGAGAGCTACTATTATTCTTAAGAAAGTTGTTGTAACACCTAACTTCGATAGTTTTCTCCACAGGGTAAGCCTATCCACCTTATTAAAAGCTGTATAAAAATCTACAAATTAACTATAGACTCGATGGGCTTAACTAACTACATATTTGTCATTAATGGTTTGCAGGATAGCGATATTATCAATCACTGAGTGATTTCAATGGAAGCCTGCTTGGACCATAGGAATTACTCCCCTGGCTGTGGTCCAGCCATGCAGGTGGCCAAAACGCTGGTCACAAATATTTTTCATGTAGCGTAAAGGAAGGCAATTTGGCTATAATTACTCGGGGAGAATCAAGAACCTTTTTTCAGAAGAGGGAACACTATACTACCCAACCATGAGCTCGGAAAATGGCCAGTTAGACAGCAGTACATAAACAGAGGGGCCAAGAGTTTACTCCATCCTTCAATGTTTTCCTTTAGAGCTTTCACCGGGATAGTGTCTGGTCCCATTGCTGCTGTGTCTCTCGCTTTCCTTATATATAAGGCAATTTACTGTTCAGTAGGCGAATTTATCTGCTGATCGATCTCGCTGCAGGTTCCATCCCATAAACATTTTCCAATGTCAACAGTTGATAGGTTTTTTCAGTACAGTTTGGACAGATAATCAGCCTATTCTTTTAGTGGGACTGGTGTTGCTGTCGGGGGTATTTTATTTCTACTGGCTTCTGCAAATATGCTACAGAGGGCCTTGATGTTTTTTGTCGCACTGCTTCTTGCAGATCTACCCAGTATCTGCCAATTTTTGGTCTATTTTCTTGCTTGCAAAGCCTTTTTTGTCTTGTCTTCAGGGTGGAGATTTCAGCCATCCTAGCCGGAGAACAGTTTATGAATTGCAGCCTGATTAACTTATTTAATTTCCTAGAAAGAAGATTTACTATTGAGTTTTTCTTTTTTAAGGAACTAATTTTAGTGGGAGTGGCTTCCTCTGCAGAGTAGTAGATATCGAAACCTTTGAGCTGTCAAAATAGGAAATTGAATTGACTCTTTTGTTGGTTTGCTCTGGACTGGAACTCAATTATCCTATTAATTTCTTTGTTAATTTGCATCTCATTCTCTCTGCTCCAAAATAATCGGGCTGGCTTTAGTTTGACTAATACCTCTCCCCTACCATAGAAACTGGCTGTAGACGGAGATCTATTTCCAGAAGAAGTATGGCGTAGTCGCTACTTTGGACACATTGTGTACAGAAGCTGAGATATTGATTGAATAGTTCATAACTGCTGAAAACAAAGTCCAATATAGATTAACCCTGTTGGACCTTTCGGCGTAAATGAGCCTGGCACATCTCCTCTTGTTCTCCCATTTAAAATCATCCAGTTGATTTCATTTATTCATTCCAATATAATTTCCCCTCTTTTATTGGTTCTGATATGGTCTGGGAGAACTGCCGCCGGGATAAAACAGGATTCTTCAAGTTTGAAGTTTCTGAAATGCATGCAATAGAGAATTAGAAATATTTGCATTGAAACCGCCCATTAGGAGTATCTGTGCATTCTAGTTGGAGCCTAGGGTGATATCTGTTTGGTCAAATATGTTTAAAAGTATTATATCATGTTCAAACTCAGGAGGAACATAAATGTAAACAATCGTAGTGACTTAGCATGAGCATTTTTATCTAGGTCCTTTAATTTAAGACATTGGACATTGGGACTAGTTAGGTGATGTTAGATCTGGGGGTCTCTAGTTGGCAGAGGTAGGTACCACTGTCCAAATAGGGACCCTTGCTTCTAGTCAGTGTAAGGAGGAAACACTCTTCAGATAACCCCTGCTCACCCGCTTGGTAGCTTAGCACAAGCAGTCAGGCTTATCGAAGGCAATGTGTAAAGTATTTGTGCCAGCACTCACAGTAACACAGTGATACCACCACAAACTGATTCCACAACAGTTTAGAAAAATATAGGTATTTAATCTAAACTACACACGACCAAAACGACAAAAATCCAACATACACGGTTCAAGAATATGGTTTCAAAAGAGTTCTTAAGGTTGCGTTGAAATAATCCACAGTTGCGTTAAAATAGTTCACAGTTGCGTCACGTTTAGCCAACAGTACCTTTAGATGCGACAAAAGTTCCGAATGAAAGCTGCAGCGTTGAAAAGCAAGCGATGCGTCACTCCTGAAATCCTGGGGAGGTGATGCGACAACCCAGCTAGACGCAGCGGGCGTGTTGCGAAGACTCCGGTCTGTATGGGGAGGGATGCGATACCTTGCGTGGATTCCGGTGCACAGGTTTCAGTGGAAGTGGCTCGCAAAAGGCACGATTTGATGATCTTCGGGGGAGCGACAATCTCAGGTGCGGCGGCGATGCGCGGCGCAGCAGCGATTTTCTCCTCTTGCAGCCGCTCAATGGACCCTCGCAGACCCTTGCTTGCGGTCTGCAAGCAAGTGGTGCGATGGTCTCACCCAGTGACGGCAGGGTCTGCGACGATACTTGCAGAGATGGTAATCTTCCCACATCAGACTGGTGTGTTCTACAAGCGAACAATGCGACGACTCTGGTAGCGGCAACAGGCGCTGCGACGATCTCGGCCTTTGCGGCGGCGGGAATTTCCTTGCACTGACGGGTATGTGCTCCGCAAGCGAGCAATGCGTGAAACTTTGCAGAAGGTTCTTAAATCTTGGTATCCAGCTTCCCAACACAGGTACAACTTCCAGAGGCACCACAACTGGCCCAAGCACTCTAGGAAGGACAGAACTCTCTCAGTAGAGTTCAGGGAAGCTAGGGTTGAAGTCTTTTTGTTCCTGGGACTTCTTAACGGGTAGCCAGCTCTTCTTCAGGCCCTAGGAGATTCCTTCAAGCAAGGAGAAACAGCACAAAGCAAAGTCCTTCCCCTTTCCTTGGCATCAAAGCAACTGCAGGTCAGTCCAGCAAAGCAACAGCAGGACAGTCTTCCTTCTTCAGTCTTCCAGCTTTCTCCTTGGCAGAGGTTCCTTCTTGATTCCAGGATGATCAAATTTTTTGCAGTCTGGGGTCCTATAGTTATACCCCTAAAAGTCTTTGGGGCATATTACCAAGGGCATTATCGCCGCATTAGCGGGACTTTTTCCCGCTAATGCTGCGATAATTTTATTGCCCTATTACCAAGCTGTCGCTAACACCAGTTAGTGACAGCTGGTAGGCGATAGCGGGCATTTAGGGGCCCACTTTGCATGTCAGCGATAATTATCATTAATGACATGCAAAGTGGGCGTGCCAAGATGTTAGCGACAGAAAACAGTCGCTAACATCTCTTGTCGCTAACATCTCTAACTCCTATTAACAACTTTTGGAAATATTCGCGCTAAGCGCGAATATCTCCAAAAGCTAACGCCTGCTAAAAGCAGTTCTTAGCTATGTTATCCAATGGAAGGTAGATAACATGGCTAAGAGCATTGTCACGATAATGCATGAATATCGCAGATTTTTCAGCGATATTCATGCATTTCGCAGGATTTTTACCGCTTTTGAGATAAACCTTGATAATATCAAGGTATCTCAGCGGTAAAAATCCTCGGTGCTCGTCGATATTTTTTTCCCGCTAACCAAGCAATAGCGATAATTATCGCTATTGCTTGGTAATATGCCCCTTTGTTCCCTTTGTGCAGGAGGGCTCTGAGCCCGGTCTGAACCAGTTCTGGGTGTTCCTTGAGCACTTTGTTTTCCTGGCCTCTCCTTTCCTTTCAGCGTGAGGGGCAGGGTCGTCAGCCGGCCAGCAGGAGGTGGAGCCAGCATTGTGGAAGGCCGGCACAGCCCTATTCAGGCCCAGGTGCTATCCCCTCCCACCACTCAAGATGCAGATACAGTAATGCAGCCTAGGGCTGACTCGACCAGCCTCCTGGGGCTCCCCAGCCCCTGTCACTCTCAAACCAGACAGTCAATTCACAAACAGGCCAAGGCACACAGAAAGGTCAGACAAGAGAACAGCCACTTTCAAAAAGTGCTGTTCTCAAACCCAGGATTTAAAAACAACCTTTCCTAATATATGTGTTATTAAATTCTGAGTTCAGGGATACCAGACTTTTATGTCCTATCTTGCTCCTATGGGAAGATATGCTGGTAGCCACTGTAGCCAGCATTCCCCATGATAGCCTATGGGTAAGATAGCCTTACAATAGTGAAAAACAAAAATGGCTGTAATTCACTACAATAGCATGTCACCTGCACTAGTGCATGCTCTACCTTTCACATACACTACACCCTGCCCAGGGGGGGGGGTACCTTGGACCTTCCATAGGGGTGACCAATGTGTACAGAAAGGGAAGGGTTAGGCCTGGTCAGTGGGGACACTGGCCAGGTTGACATGGCAGTTCACAGACTGCACACAGGCACTGCAGTGGCAGGCCTGAGATACCATTTTAGGGCTACTCATGTGGGTGGCACAATCAGTGCTGCAGGCCCACTAGTAAGACAACACAGGAGGGTCTTGGCTCTTTACACAGCGAGGCTGAGCCAGCCTTAATTAAACAAACAACACTGCTGCCAGCACTGGAAAAACAACTTACCCTACTAATTCAGGGGGAGCAAGATGGTTGTTATGAACAAAACATAATAACCTGCTGTTGCCTTTGCAATTCACACAATTTAATTGATTTTTTACACCTCTCTGGGTGTTTTTTTGTACATTATTTTTTGTGCATGGAAATATACATTAGACTATATCAACAATATACATAAAAAAACATACAGAAAAAATTGTGACTGTAGCAAGAAAAATATTTACAACACACTAAACATTTCACTCAATCTTGGCCAAACATTCATACCCCACCACTAACAATATACAAACATATACAGGTTCCGGTATCAAAAATACTATTGCAAAAGTAAAGAATACAAACAGTCCGTTTCTATATTATAATACAAATTATTGAACTAATCTGTTAAAGGGACCAAATACTTTCACTATTTATAGTCCATTCTGAAGTCTAATGTGACCCAGTAGGCCCACTAGTAGCATTTGAATCACAAGCCCTGCCACACCCAGTGCACTTTACTAGGGACTTCTTGGTGATAGAAATATGGCAATCATCGATAACCAATTACAGTAACAATGTACACAGAGAGCATATGCACTTTAGCACTGATCAGCACTGGTAAAGTGCCAAGGGTCCTATTGCCAACAACTACAGGTCAGGAAAAACAAGGGAGGAAGAAGCAAAAAGTTTGGGGATAACCCTGCAAAAAGGGCCATTTCCAACACAACCTCCTTCCAGCCTAAAGCCAGGGTAGACCAAACGATACCTCAATCGGATTCCCTGCTTAAGGCGATAGAACATGGAAACTGGCCCAAACAGCAGGGCACTATTCTGGTTCTACGCCGTCCTGAACCCAATTGGATCACTCCATCCATGCTCTCTGGGTCCAACATGCCAATCCATGTGGAACCCTTCTCCTCACCTGTGAACACCACCTGTGCAGCACCTAACCTTAATTTACTCACAGGTGTGTCCCAACAGACAGACATTCAGCCACAGTAACCTCCGACAGTGATCAGGAATGACACTCAGGCCTTATGCCTCTCTGGGCTCTCAAATCCCTGTGGTGTCAGAGGGTGGGGGCATTAGCCCCAGGTGCTAGGCACCCTTTGTCCAGTCTTCGTCCTGCCAGGTCAGATCTGACATCCCGGCACTGACCCACTAGCCCCAAACCTGTATCTGGCCGCTGGACAGGAGGCTGGGGTGGGCTTCCCCACACCCGGTCCTCTTCTTCCTTGGGGGTCTGTACCCCACACCTGGAGCGGTAACCCCTTCTAGAATAGTCAGGGCACCTGTGGCAAGTGTCCCGCACCATTCACCCACTAGTCCAGGGGTTCTATCCTGTAACTGGTATCCCAGGTCAGGGAGGACACCCTGGACGTGGCCCTCAAACCTAGGCTCCAAAGCCTCCAGATCAGACAAGGCCCGAACCTGGCTTCCCCACCCAGGGACCAGCTCCTGCGGTGGAGCACTTGCCCGGCGCACCAGGGCTTCACTCACAGATGTGCCCACATTAGTAGATAGTACCCACTTGGCCAACACAGCGGTGTGGCCAACACAGGGTGTGACTCCTGCCCCCCCCAGGGGCAATCCTGTCCACCAGGACAACCAGCCACAGGGGCCACTTACAGCTGCCGGTGATTAGAGCCAGGCCGCATGCCTGTCAGGCCTCTCTAGCCTCTGTGGCATCAGAGAGTGGGGGGCAGTAGCCCGAGGTGCCTGGCACCTTCCTTCCACTCTCCCTCTTGCCAAGTCAGGTGGGCATCCTGACACTGGCTCGCCAGCCCAGGGCCTGTACCCTCAGACTGACCAGAGGTCACGGGTGAGGCTCTCCTCCCGTGCCTCTCCTTCTGGGTTCCTGCACTCTCCCAGGAGAGGCGCCCTCAGAACACAATTCTCCTACCAGTTCAGTACCTCTCTCCAGCAACTGGTCTCCCAACCTAGGGTCCAATACCTGTGGTTGTGCATTTGCCTGGCAAGCCAGGACTTCTGGGGACTCACACAGTACCCCCTTGAGGGTGACACATGATTCATGTGTCCTGTGACCGGCTGCCTGGCGCAGATCTCCCGACCCCTGTCCACCTGACAGTGCGCGAAGATCCCCCAGGACAGAAGTGGGGTCACCATGGTCACTACTAGGAGACTCAGCCCTTCTGGCTGGCCCCTGACCCACTGGTTCTCCCACTGGGGATTCCTTTCCCCTCTCACCCCTCAGTCTGGATTTCTATACCCTCCCAAATGGAGCGGCACCGCCAGACACCAGAACCACTGGAGCTCTGTTTACAGAGGCTCCAGGTTCTCCTGACACTAGGAGATCCTCCTCAAATGGCCTACTAGCACCTTCTAGGCGCCCAACCTGGTGTTCCCTTAAGGAACCCTCCAGGCCCTGAGACTGGGTTTCGGGCACCATGAGACACACCGTCCCACGCACACTCCTTCTCCACTGAGACCTGACATGAGCCCCTACATCTCTTCCACTACACTGGGACCTAACTGGGCTACAATGAACCTCTTCCACCTCACAGGGCTGGAAGATATCTGTGCCACTCCTGTAGGGATCACTCCCCAATGCCTCCTCAGACTCTCTGTAATCCACCAAGAGGTCTGCCTCCAATGCAAGCTCTCTGGCATCAGAGAACTCACACTCCACCGGGTGTTGGCATAGCTCTAGTAAGCAGGGACTTAAAATATGCTCTCCAACAATTGAATCACACAGCCCCCGCCCCCAGTTGTTAAGCAAGCTACCCTTTGCCTCACCATCCAGTGCCTCACACAAATACCCCACACCACTCTCCTGAGATGGACAAGACAGCGTCCTACTGTCTGTGTCACACAACTCACACTTTTCTGGCAGGTCTTCACACTCACACACCAAGGTTTCTAATATGGGGGAACCCCTCTCCCTGTACCTCTCATCTACAGTCAGTAGAGTGTCCCTCCCACCACTAGGAATATGGTCCCCTGTGCCAGTCCTCCAATCTACTTCAGGGACACTGCACTCCACTGGAACTACATCATAAACCTAAACCCCCTGGTGTAGGTCAACCCCCTCCCTCAAGTCAGGTGACACATCTCTGGGTGTTTGTATCTTTCTCTCAGCACTGGAAACTATAATCTTGCTGCCGCCATCTGAGCTGGACTCCACGTCCAACTCAGCAAAGCTCACCTCCTGAGCTACCCATGTTTCTGCTTCAGCTGAAACACTCATGGCCTCAAGCCTCTCAAGCTCCAAATCAAGCTCCCTCATTCTCAATTCATGGGCCAAGGTCAATTTCAATTCCTCCAGGGCATGGGCATTTATGCTCTCCTCCGCCGCCCTTTCTCTCTCCTCCGCCGCCCTTTCTCTCTCTTTCTCCATTTGCTTCAGCTTCAATTCAAACCTCAACATTTTTAACGTATGATCTCTAGCCCTTTGGTTTTCCTCCAACTCCTCTGGGGAAAAACTTTCAGCTGAATGGTTGCTGCCAGCCCTGGAGGCTGCTCTGGACACAGGCAGATCCTGTGACCTGAAACCATCCCTTTCTATATCCCCCTCCACTTCTGGACCATCTGTCTCCCCAGCCTCTTTGGTCTCCCACCCGGCCCTATAGGCCTTCTGTAGCTCCTCCTTCTTGGAGCAGCGCATCATGGGGCATCCAAAGCTCCTGCAGAACTGCTTAAGTTGACCTACTTTGTAATCACTTAACATTTCAATATCAAACTCCAGTTCTGCAACCTCACTTGCTGGTTTACCATTCAGAGACATGATGCTTGGATTCTTTCAAGGTTACGATCAAAAATAGAACCAAAACAAAACTAAACCGTAGTATGGGGTGGCGTAATGGTCTGCACTCACTAGTGATGTACACCAGTCACTGTGGGTCTAGTACAAATACAAGTTCAAAATCCCACCGCTGACCAACAATGTTAGATCTGGGGGTCTCTAGTTGGCAGAGGTAGGTACCACTGTCCAAATAGGGACCCTTGCTTCTAGTCAGGGTAAGGAGGAAACACTCTTCAGATAACCCCTGCTCACCCCCTTGGTAGCTTGGCACGAGCAGTCAGGCTTATCGAAGGCAATGTGTAAAGTTTTTGTACCAACACTCACAGTAACACAGTGAAAACACCACAAACTGACTCCACAACAGTTTAGACAAATAAAGGTATTTAATTTAAACTACACAAGATAGTGACAGAGACTCTTGAGGCGGAAGCCGGGAGTCAGGGACTTAATCTTTTTAAATTGTCCGAACACTGTGACTTGTGTGTTACTTTTAATTTGTAGAACGCTGTGATTTTTATGTAACTTTTTTAATATTCTGTTCTCTCCACTACCTCCACACTCGCTCCTCCCGGGAGTCTACACGACTTCAGGCGGCCGATTTGGGTCACCTGAGACGCGGGATTAGGCACTCGAGCGCATTTGCACAGGCGCCATCTTGGGTGTAGTTGAGGTCGGCTGGCTAGTGCTCAAGGCGAGTTGGCCCACGCACTACAAAATGCCCCCCATAACGCGTACGCGCAACGGGCACGCCATTGGCGCGCCGGAGGTGCCCCAGAGGTAAGCCTGTCTGCGCCCGTCCGCGCCAGAACGGGCTTAGGGCCCAGTACTTTATTTTCTAACCCTCATATCCCTATAGAGTACTCTAGGGACTCCTTGCTCCAACTCAGATTGCCCCCTCTACCTTCTTGTGCCCACTCAATTACACCTGGTGGCTCTCGCAACCATTTCCTCCACTGCCCATATATGCTAACTATTGACGAGCCCGTTTCTACTCCTCATACCGTCATTAACATGGCTCTGTTGAATTGTAGATCTCTGCCTAAACAACATGCGCTATAAATCTCTATACTCCTAGATGATTACCAGCTCGAGGTTCTGTTTCTAACAGAAACGTGGCTATCCCCAGACTCCGACCCAGATATTGTCCAGGCTTTGCCTTCAGGCTTCCTTATTCAACATCTTGACCGATCCAAGGGAAAGGGAGGGGGGGGGATAGCTATGATATATAAAGAACACCTCTCCTGCCGTCTTCACGCCAGCCCCATATCAGATTGCGAAAATGCTTATTTTTCCATCCAAATCTCCCCGTGTAAATCTCTCTCCGGAATCCTGATTTACCGCCCTCCTGGTGCTATTGGTCAATTTTGCAGCTCCCTTTTGGCAACCTCAAAGGCTCTGGCTAGTACTCTCCCTAATGCAAAAACCACAGTTGATGGACAGAATGCAGAACAATGTCATACATTCACCCCAGTACAGAGATCTGGGCCTAAATCCATCGTATTTTTTTTTTTGCACTCCACACCACCCCAGTTCAGACATGGGCATATGCAAATGAGTCTGACCCTGTGCCTCATGGGAACAGTCCAGCCCAAACTGCCAAGCCATGCCTTCCCTGGACCGGAAACAAGCTTCAGAGGACCGGTTTCTGGCATTCCAGCCGTCTTCAGCCAGCTTGCTTGAATCCAGTGGCGTGGAGTACTCTCCCTAACCTTGTGATCTTAGGAGATTTAAACATCCATTTCGATAATGATGGAGACAAGGTAGCTGCTGAATTGTCACTGGATCTAGCAGCTTATCAGCTCTACCTGGGAAATCATCAACCCACCCATATATTGGGACATCTTCTAGATCCCATCTTCTCCAATATCCCTGATCTTAAGGTGCTGGCACCGATCCCTGTTCCATGGTCAGACCATTTCCTTATTCCGTTTAGCTGGTGGATTCCCGCCACCTATTGCCCTAGATCAGCTCCTAGGATGCTCACACGCAATTGGTCAAAACTTGAACCGGAAAAATGGAGACACATCCTGGAGCTTTCCCCGCCGACTTGTGAGTCGGATCCTGTATCAGCAGACACCATGTTTTCCACGAGGATTGAAAACTCTTTGGACTTAATTCTCCCGATAAAAACGGCCCTTAAACCACGGGGCAAGACTACCTCGCCCTGGTTCACCATGGAGGTTCGTCTCCTAAAAAAACTTTGTAATAGGTCCGAAAGGGCATGGAGGAAGAATTTTGACCCCCACAGAAAGCAGGATTACCAACTTACGATCCTAAACTATAAAAAGGCTCTCAAATCAGCGCAAGCTGCTTTTTTTGAAGAAAAAATTAGATCCTCCTCTAACACGTCAAGAGAAACCTTTCATATTGTGAAAAAGGTTCTAAAAACCCTTGACCCCCTTGCCCGGTGGACCCCTCTGACAACCGATGTAACGAGTTAGCGGAGTTCTTTGATCAGAAAATTCAAGAAAAATTGAAGCATCTCCCTCGACATATAACTGACGACCTGCAAGAACCTTCTCCGTCAGTACTAAAGCTAACCGAACCTAGACTGGACATGTTTGCTCCCATTACAAAGGATATACTTTCTCCCATTTTTCAATCAATAAAAAGCGGCTCTCCGCTAAATTCAGCCCCATGGAACATCTTAAAATTAGTTGCACCCACCATCCTTGCTCCTATGGCGAATCTGATCAACATCTCCCTTCTACAGGGCATAGTACCCCCGAGCTGGAAGAGAACAATAGTTAAAACTCTACTTAAAAAAGACAACCATGACCCTTTGGAGCTAAACAACTACCGGCCCATTTCCCTTCTGCCAGGTATTAGCAAAGTGGCAGAAAAATTAATCAACCGCCAGCTTTCCAACTACCTTGAATCAAAGGATCAGCTTAGGCCCTCACAGACGGGCTTCCGCCTGGGCCAGGGCATGAAGACCGCTATGATTGCGGTAGTTGAAGAGGCCAGAAAGATCATAGATTCAGGGGGATCAATGGCAGTGATCCTCCTGGATTTGAGTGCAGCCTTTGACACACAGCCTCGTGACCCTGAGGCTGAAGCGGGCGCCGGAGTCGTAGGCGGGCTACCCCTGGCTGCGGCGGTGAGGCCTGGTGAGACGGAGCGACCTGGTGCTGGCCTACCGGGGGGCTGTGTTGACGCCACGCGCTGAGGCCGGGGCCAGCCGCTCCCGGTGACGGACGGAGCGGCTCGAGCCCGCGGAGGCCCTGGGAGCTGGACTGCTTGGGGGTCGCGGCGCTTCGGTGGCGAAGAGGCCCGGGGCGACATTGTGGTCGCCATCTTGGATTCCTGGTCGCCGTTGGGGACGCGGCTGGAGGTGGTGTCGCCGCGTGGCTGCGAAGGCCTGACTCATTAGAGAGGAGACCAGAGGTGAGGCGCATCTGCTGGGGGCTGCGGGGGGTGCGACTGCACGCGAGGCTGGCACCCTTGAAGGGCCTCAACCTGTAACACGGTGCCCCCCTCCCCCCTGCGCACTGGGGCCTCACTCGGCAGCTATACCCGGCGGGGGAGAGCTGAAGCCCTGCGGCGAATAGCATGGAGCACCCATAAGCCCTTCCTGTCTGCTGACCACACACCCGTGGGCCCACGAGACAGGGGACTGTGGTGAACTGTCTCGGCTGTGGGGCCTGGAGCGGCGGCCTGTGGGGCGGGTGGCGGTGTGACGCAGTGAGCATCCCCGTGTGGTCCTGGGTTTTGTGCTGGCCATCCGCCTGGTGGGCTCCAACCTGACTTCTGTGGCGGCGCACCGGGCCATTCTGTTGAACCTCACCTACCTGCGGCCTGCCTTTCCCGGTCAGTGGCGGGCGATTAAAGGCCGGAGAGACTATTGGCGCCATTGGACTTGAGCCCTTACCACGGCCTACCAGAACGTGCTACTTTTCCCTATTCCGGCGCGGGGGACGCTATGTCACTTGGGGCCTTGTCTTCGAGAACTGTGTGTGCCCTAACATCTGGTCCCCTGATTTCTTACCTCTCTGCCTGGGCGCGGCGCCTTGATCTCCTCCCTATACTGCTTGACCCCATTTTCTGCCCGCACTGTCCGGGGGTATTTCTGGCGGGCTCCCCACCTGGCCTGTGGTGGACGGAGGCCCTAATCCCTGGACGGCCACCGCCTGGAGACACGAGCGCATAGCTCTTACCTGCCGGCCTGACGATGACAAGATCCAAGGGGGGCAAGCAGGAGCCGGCGGCGACGGCCATAAACACGTCGGTGATGGCCATGTGGGGCAAGACTGGAGCGACGGCGCCCACTGAGGACCCCTTGTCGATGGCCGCGGACTCGCCACTGGTGACCCAAGCCTTTATGGCCTCCTTCATGTCTGATCTCAAGACGGAGATAGGCTCCTTGCGCACGGAAGTCCAAACATGCGTCAAAGAGATGCGCAAGGAGGTCACTGAGCTGGGCGATAGAGTGGACGGCTTGGAGAGGCTGGTTGACGTGCGTACGGAGGACCAGGAACAGCTGTGGCAGAGGGTGGCGGCCCTGGAGGAGCAAAACATTGAACTGCAGATTAAGCAGGAGGACCTTGAGGACAGGAGCCGCCGAAACAACCTCCGAATCCGTGGCATACCGCTCGACGAAGAAGGGAAGGACATTCTGACCTATGTAGCGCAACTCTTGCACGAAGTGTGGGGGGACGAGGATGCCTCCCCTCCGACGCTGGATTGTGCCCATCAAGTGTATGGACCGGTGGGCAGAACGGGCCTCCTTCCAGACATCCTGACGCGGGTGCACTACTTTACAGAGAAGGAAGCCATCTTGAAAGTAGCCCAGGACAAGCCTAACCTCACCTACGGAGGCCACAAAATACAGATTTTTCAAGACCTGGCCCCTAACACCCTGCAACGGTGAAGAGCTTTTCGGCCGGTGACGTAGAAATTGCGGGCTCTCAACATTGCCTACCAGTGGGGTCACCCCTTTGCCCTCATCTTTCGCTGGGAGGACAAGCGTAGGGTTCTTCGGTCTTACCGGGAGGCAGCGCAGCTCCTCAAGATGCCGGACTCGCCTGCCCACAGCCCCTCAAGGTCACGTCCACAAGAGAGAGTACCTGTCCGCGTGGATTGGACCCAGGTTCGGCGGCAAAGGCGATCTCCCACAGTAGATGAGAAGACGGCGTCGCAGGCCAAGCAGGACCTCATAGCACATATCCGCTCCCTTGAGGGTGATCGCGATGGCCGGACCACCCCTTCGCCCTCACCATGAGTCGGGCCGTATTGCAGCATAAACTTTAGTGACCCCCTCTGGCACCTTGGGGCGCCCTTCTGACTGTCATCTTGCAATCCTGTCTCGGCTTGCCACCTGCACGGTTGCCCTATGAGATGCCTGGGCTCCTACACCTTGCTGCTGTCGATAGTCGGAGCGCCAGTTCCCTTGAGACGCGGGCGACCTACGCCCCATCGAAGCCTTGTTCTGGCCTACGCCTGGTAACTCCGCTGCCCCTGACCCCGTCGGCAGATTACCCCGGAGCTGCTTGCGGGATGGGCGTGGCCCCAATGGAGCCCTATTCGCATTGCAATACCTGGTTCATCATCAGGAACTAGGCGACGACCATTGATATGCCCAACTGCTCCACTTAGTCACGAGATGCCCCTGGTCCTGGTTCGAGCAGCGGGGCTACTGGGGCTGGGATCTCCTCTCCTGCCTGTGAGTGCCCCCCCTGCTGCCCCATAGGGAGTGACATTCTTGAGTGCGTCCAAACCCTTGGGTAGAGGATGCCCGGTGACTGGGGTAGTCCGCTGTGGCCCTGTTGGCCTTTGTTGTTCTTGATAAATTTGAGGCGTGCTTGGCCTCCTGCTGTTCCCTCTCTTTCTCTTCCTCTTTCTCTTCTCTTCTTTGCTTTCCCTTCCTTGGTCTTTCTCTTCTTCCCTCTCCTCTGGACTGGCGGGTGGTGGGATGGGGTGGCGACTGCTGTCTGGGTGGGGGGAGTGGACCCTTTGGCGACTTCCTATTCTTGCATTGGTGGGAGCGGGGCGCGTGGGTGGATCTTACTCGGCATTTCCTATGGCTGCGACTATCCCTAATACCTTGAACGTCTTATCACTCAACGTTAAAGACCTGAACTCCCCTAATAAGCGCAAACAGGTTTGGCACTACCTCCTCCACCAGCAACCTGACATTATTTATCTCCAGGAAACTCATTTACTGCAGGGGGACACACACCGCATGGCTCACCCCAAATACCCTCTTCAGTTTTGGGCGGCAGCGGACACTAAAACTGCAGGGGTAGCCATCCTGTGCAGAACTGGCTTCAGGCGGGTGGATTCCCGGCCCTATCAGAGTGGGGATGGGCGCTTCCTCAAGGTTACGGTCAGCTCACCTTATGCAATGTATATGTTCCTAACCAGTTACAAGACCGCTACCTCCAGACATTATTGAGGGAGCAGATACCATGTGGGGACCCGCACTTGATACTGGGTGGAGACTTTAACCTAGTGTGGGAATCGGACTTGGATCGATGTGGTACTACCTCCAACGCTTCAGGGGTGATGTCCGCTGCCCTGCGCAAGCAGATTGCAGACTTAGGACTGCTTGATGTATGGCGCTATCACAACCCGGACCTTAGAGATTACTCCTTCGATTTGCATACCCATAGGTCTTACTCCCGTATCGATTATCTCTTTGCGTCGCTGGAGTTGCTCCGAGACACGCTGGGTGCTTTCATCTCGGACATTTCACTGTCAGATCACGCTCATGTTAAAATGCGTCTTCAGGACCCGGCGGTGCGTCCCATGCTTGTCGCCCGTTGGTCTTTCCCACCGGGTGTTCTCCGGGATGCGGACGATGTAGATAGCATCCGGGAGGCAATAGATGCCTACTTTGCTTCCAACGACACCCCGGACATGCCTTTCCTGGTGGTTTGGGATGCCTTCAAGGCCACGATTCGGGGCCACATCACCTCACTGGCGATTGCACGCAGGCGTGCTGCCAGCAAACTGGAGGCTGAGTTGGCAGCGGATATTAAGAAAGCCGAAATACAGGACCGGGAACGGTCGTCTCGAGACACTAGGAGGAGATTGGCCACCCTTAGGGGGCAACTCAGACTGCTGCGTACAAACAAGGCGGAAGGTGCCCTGTTGGCCTTGAAGCAAAGGTACTTTGAAGGTGGGGCGACAAGGTAGGCCGATTACTGGCGGGAAGGCTGAGAGCACGTGCTGCCAAGGCCCACATAACTAGTGTCCAGCTGCAGGATGGATCGAAAGTGGTTACGGAGACATCCAAACAGGCCGCATTTATGGACTACTATACATCCCTGTATAGGAGTGAGCCTGTATCGACGGACGCGATAGCAGCCGTTCTCGACGACTATGAGGGGCTACCGCCTGGGGGCGCGACTGTGCTGGAAAACCTCATTACGGAAGACGAGGTCACGACGGCGATTAAGAAATTACCCCTGGGGAAAACGCCGGGCCCAGATGGATTGCCGTTGTCCTTCTATTGCACGTTTCAGGCCTAGTTACGGCCTCACCTCCTCAGGTTGTTCAACTCTTTCTCAGATGAGGTGGGACCATCCCCTGACATGGGCATGGCGGAGACAGCGTTAATCCCGAAACCCGGAAAAGACCCAGCACTGTGCGCGTCTTACCGCCCTATTGCCTTGCTTAATACGGATCTCAAAATATACACTAAGATCCTCGCCCAACGCTTAGATCCGTATATGCAGTGGCTCGTGGACCCCGACCAGGTTGGCTTTATCCACGACCGCCAGGGGGCGGACAACGTGCGCAAACTTGCGCACCCTGTAGCAAAAGCGCGGCATTGGAAACTTCCGGCCTGCCTTCTCTCGCTGGACGCAGAGAAGGCGTTTGACCGGGTGGACTGGGCCTTCCTCAGGGCAGTACTTCGTAAGCTCGGGCTCGGTCCAATGATGATTGCTAGGATTATGGCTCCATACATAGGGCCCCACGCTCGCATTCGAGTCAATGGTGCCTTAACGCAGCCCTTAGCGATTCACAGGGGCTCTAGACAGGGGTGCCCCCTTTCGCCCCTCCTATTTGCTCTAGCAGTGGAACCCCTAGCAGAGCTTATACGGCGCGACTCGAACATTCACGGGATAGCACACGGGGGACGGGACAAAAAGGTGGGGATGTTTGCGGACGACCTGATCCTTACCCTCACGCGTCCGCGAGACTCCCTGCCCGCTGTCCATAGGGCGCTATGTCTCTTCAAAAGTGCCTCCGGTCTAAAGATAAACCACGACAAGTCCTGGGCCCTGAACCTTACCATCCCGGCGGAAGACCTTTCCGCCCTGAGAGAGATTGAGCCCTACCAGTGGGCTGAGCACCATATCAAATACTTGGGTCTCACCCTGACCCCCTCCCTCGATGACTGGAGTTCTGTTAATTGGCGGACCTGCCGAAAGGAGGTCTTAGACGATCTGCGGCGGTGGAAACCCTTGATGCTGTCCTGGTTAGGCCGCCTCCACGCAGTCAAAATGTCGATCCTTCGCAAAATCCTGTACGTGTTTCAATGCCTCCCCACTCCAATACCGTTGCACTGCATACGAAGTTTGCAACGTGAGCTCATATCCTTCATCTGGGGTGGCAAGCGCCCCGTTTTTCCCAGAAAATCCTCATGGCTCCATGCAACAGGGGGGGACTAGACTGTCCCAACTTGGTACACTACTATTGGGCCGCACACCTCCGATTTGTGATAGAGTGGGGGGCCAGGGAAAGTGAAAAAGGGTGGCTACACATGGACAGGGCGGTGACGGAACGCACGGTTTGGGACCTGCCTTGGCTCCACCGAGCGGCCCGCTCTAGAAGTGCGTACATGGCAGTGCCCACAAAAACGGTACTGGACATCTGGGATGCCACTGCTATCTCCAGGGGCCTTACTACTTTCCCTTCCCCGCATACCCCAATAGCAGCAAACCCTCACTTCCCGCCGGCCCATCAAGTCCCCCTGTACCCATTTGAGAACTGGGTACAGGGGGACTGTCGGGTGCTTTGAAACCTGTTCGACGGGGGCTCTTTTAAATAGTTCAGTCAATGCTGTGAGGAGTTTCACTTGCAGCCTACTGAGCAGTTGCATTACGCCCATCCACGACACTGGACTTCTGAAGATAGTGTATATCGGGCGGCTACACACGCCTTCACCCCCTTCGAGCGTTTGGCCGGCACCCTTGGGGGTTTGAAGAGATTGATCTCCCAGATCTATCACATCTTGCAGCACCCGCCACTCATACCCACTCACCCGTATCAGCGTCGCTGGCAGATGGCAGTTGGCACGGATATCACGCCTTCACAATGGGAAGCGGTGTGGAGAGATATCCCAAAGGTGTATCGGAGCATCCCACAGAGAGAGAACGCATATAAACTTTTGACCCAATGGTATTACACTCCCCTGCGACTTCACAAGATGTTCCCCAATGTCTCGCCATTGTGCTGGAGGTGTCGGGCTGCGACCGGGGACTTTGTGCACATATGGTGAGCGTGTCCGCTTCTTACTGTCTTCTGGAAGGAGGTCCTTAGCCACATCAGGGGGGTACTGGGGTTCCCTTTGCCTGAAACCGTACGCACGATCCTGCTGGGTATCAGACCATCTAACCTTAAGGCCCTCACCCGTAAGGACTGGATTGTAACGTTACAGATGCTAGGTGCGGCCAAACAACTCATAGCCTTGTATTGGAAGAAGACTGAAACACCTCCCATACGGCTGGGCACGTCTTGGCAATGGAGCTCCTTACGGCGCGACTCCAGATGCGCCACACCCACTTTGAGGCAGTTTGGAAGCCTCTGGTGCGCTACTTGTGCTCTATGGAGCATGCACGACACATGCCCACTAGACTCAGGACCCTGCATCTCTTTGAGGATGCTGTTGTTTAGTTAGTTAGTTAGTTAATGACATTTGTTAAGCGCCTGGTTGCACAGAGAACAGTGCGTCCCCGCGCTGACACTCCCACCATCATCTCTTAAGCTTATTTATTTTTATTTTATTTATGTGTTTATATAGCGCTATGAATAAACTTCCGAAGGAGTATCTCCGCGCTTATGACACCTGGGATGAGAAACTTAAGAGAGCTAAATGAAATATGACTTTTAATCAAGGGCTTTGTAAGAACCAGCAGATAATTGTTCAGCATGAGCTAAACAAAAAAGTTTTCAGGCATTTTCTAAACTTAAGGTGATTCCTACACTGTTTTAGGGAAAGCGGGAGGGAGTTCCATAAACTAGGGCCTACCACAGACAGCGCCCTACCTCCTTGTCTGGACTTGTTGATTTTGGGAATTTTTAGCAAGAGTTGTTCGCCAGACCTGAGGGTGCGGGTAGGAGCGTATGGAGCAAATTTTTTAGCTAAATACTCTGGTCCCAATTCATTAAGGCCTTTGTGAATAATACAGCAGGTTTTAAACTTTACTCGTTGCCGTATGGGCAACCAGTGTAGTTTATGCAACAGAGGTCTGGAAGGAGACCTCGGAGGTGCATTCAGCACCAACCTCGCTGCTGTATTTTGTACCACCTGTAGGCGGTTAAGAACCTCTTCGTTAGCTCCTGCCAGAAGACCATTACAGTAATCAAGACGGCTAATAATCAGAGCCTGAACCAGGGTTCTCCTATAAGAATCAGGGAGGAAAGGAAAAATCCTCCGAAGGAGACCTATTACGTGAAAGCATGTTCCTACAGTAATGGTGACGTGATGTTTCATAGTCAACTCTGGTTCCAATCTGACTCCTAGATTCTTGATCACTGTTTTGGGCTCAGGAACTGGGCCCAAATCAGGAGGCCACCAGTCAGGAGACCATTGGACCTTTACATCGCCGAAAAGCATCACCTCCGTTTTTCCAACGTTGCATTGAAGGAAATTGGAGGACATCCACCTTGCAACTGCCTTCATTCCATCGGAGAAAGATTGTATTATCTCCGATGTGAGATGTTTAAAAGGGAAGAGCAGCTGCGTATCATCAGCATATGATACTGGGTGGAATCCAAAAGCTCTGGTTACAGCTGCCAAGGGGGCCACATAGGTGTTAAACAAAGTCAGGCTCAAACATGAGCCCTGTGGAACCCCCTTGGAGATGTTAACCTCCTCTGACCTAAAATCACCCATGGTGACAGATTGGGTGCGGTTGGAGCTACTAGGTTGCTTCCATAGGCGACTCCTGTAACACCTGAACCCCGGAGGCTGGCCCTCGTTGCCTTGTGCTGCCTTCCATCCACGGACCAGCCCGCCACACCTGCTAGCATGATCCCTTCTCTATCTTCTGTTTCTGGCTTGCTTCCTGTTCACTTTCCCTTTTGCTCTTTCCTCTGTAGCTCCTTTCTGTTTTCAAGAACCCCTGTTGGGTCGTTAGTACGTAATGGGCTTGTTGCTCCCTCATTTCCCTCCCCTGGATTCGCCATTGGGGGTTCCTTCAACGCTGAGCGACTTTAAAAGCTTCTCCTAAGCCACGCTTTTAGGGTTGTTGGCAAGGCGCTGTGTCAACTACCTCAATTGAGCAAAATCTGTTGCGCATTCCTCGCGGCCGGCCTTGGATAGAGGTTGTAGGCTTAAGGCTGTGTTCTTGTGCCCCTCCTTGGGGTGTTGTTTCAAAATAAAACAGACTTATAATAAAACTTGGCTGTTCCCTTAACTTTCCTCTCTCGACCTCACTAGCTCTTTCACTAGCGCTGGGACGCTCACGGGCAGCCATGTGCTTTAGAAATCAACAAATATTAATAATAATAAGACCAAAATGACAAAAATCCAACATGCACGGTTCAAGAATATGGTTTCAAAAGAGTTCACAAGGTTGCGTTGAAATAATCCACAGTTGCATTCAAATAGTTCACAGTTGCGTCACGTTTAGCCAACAGTACCTTTAGATGCGACAAAAGTTCCAAGTGAAAGCTGCAGCGCTGAAAAGCAAGCGATGTATCACTCCTGAGACCCTGGGGAGGAGATATGACAACTCCGCTGGACGCAGCGGGCATGTTGCGATGACTCTGGTCTGTATGGGGAGGTGTGCGATACCTTACATGGATTGCGGTGCACAGGGTTCGGTGGAAGAGGCTCGCAAAAGATAGAGAACGATCTTCGGGGCAGCGACGATCTCAGGTGCGGCGGCGATGCGCGGCACAGCGTCGATCTTCTACTCTCGCGGCCCCTCGATGCGATGGCTATGCGACGACTCTCGCAGCGACATGATGCGGTCCGCAAGCAAGCGGTGCGACCGTCTCACCCAGTGACGACAGGCTCTGCGACGATACTCGCAGCGATAGTAATCTTCCCGCACTGGACTGGTGCGTTCTGCAAGCGAAGGATGTGACGACTCTGGCAGCGGCAATAGGCGCTGCGACGATCTTAGCCTTCGCGGCGGTGGGAATTTCCTTGCACTGACAGGGATGCGCTCCGCAGGCGAGTGATGCGTGAAACTTTGCAGAAAGTTATTAAAATCTTGGTTTCCAGCTTCCTAACACAGGTACAACTTCCAGAGGCACCACAACTGGCCCAAGCACTCTAGGAAGGACAGAACTCTCTCAGTAGAGTTCAGGGAAGCTGGGGGTGAAGTCCTTTTGTTCCTGGGACTTCTTAACAGGGAGACAGCTCTTCTTCAGGCCCTTGGAGATACCTTCAAGCAAGGGGACACAGCACAAGGCAAAGTCCTTCCCCTCTCCTTGGCAGCAAAGCAACTGCAGGTCAGTCCAGCAAAGCAACAGCAAGACAGTCTTCCTTCTTCAGTCTTCCAGCTTTCTCCTTGGCAGAGGTTTTTTCTTGATTCCAGGATGATCTAATTTTCTGTATTCTGGTGTCCTATACTTATACCCCTAAAAGTCTTTGTTCCCTTTGTGCAGGAGGGCTCTGACCCCGGTCTGAACAAGTTCTGGGTGTTCCTTAAGCACTTTGTTTTCCTGGCCTCTCCTTTTCTTTCAGAGTGAGGGACAGGGTTGTCAGCCGCCCAGCAGGAGATGGAGCCAGCATTGTGGAAGGCAGGCACAGCCCTATTCAGGCCCAGGTGCTATCCCCTCCCACCACTCAAGATGCAGATGCAGTCATTCAGCCTAGGGCTGACTCAGCCAGCCTCCTGGGGGCTCCCCAGCCCCTGTCACTCTCAAACCAGACAGTCAATTCACAAACAGGCCAAGGCACACAGAAAGGTCAGACAAGAGAAAAGCAACTTTCTAAAAGTGCTGTTCTCAAACACAGGATTTTAAAACAACCTTTCCTAAAAGATGTGTTACTAAATTCTGAGTTCAGGGATACCAAACTTTTATGTCCTTTCTTTCTCCTATGGGAAGATATGCTGGTAGCTGCCTATGGGCAAGATAGCCTTACAATAGTGAAAAACGAAAATGGCTGTAATTCACTACCAGCGCATGTCACCTGCACTAGAACATGCTCTACCTTTCACATACACTGCACCCTGCCCAGGGGGGTACCTTGGGCCTTCCATAGGGGTGACCAATGTGTACAGAACGTGAAGGAATAGGCCTGGTCAGTGGGGACACTGGCTAGGTTGACATGGCAGTTCACAGACTGCACACAGGCACTGCGGTTGCAAGCCTGAGACACCATTTTAGGGGTACTCATGTGGGTGGCACAATCAGTGCTGCAGGTCCACTAGTAGCATTTGAATCACCAGCCCTGGCACACTCAGTGCACTCTACTAGGGACTTCTTGGTGATAGAAATATGCCAATCATGGATAACCAATTACAGTAACAATTTACACAGAGAGCATATGCGCTTTAACACTGATCAGCAGAGGTAAAGTGCCCAGAGTCCTATTGCCAACAACCACAGGTCAGGAAAAACAAGGGAGGAAGAAGCAAAAAGTTTGGGGATAACCCTGCAAAAAGGGCCATTTCCAACAGGTGAATTATTTCTAAGCCCCAACTTAGGGGGTCATTACGATGGCGGTGAAACCACCACCAGCAGCTTGCCTGTGGCGGTTTCACCGCCATCGCAAGGCACTTCTCCGCTAGCCAAATTACAATTAAGCGGTGTGCTGGCGGATGCAAAGTCCGTCGCCCACGGGTCCGCCACAGGCAATCGTTACGATTGCCTAGCGGACCCACCCCGCATCAACAATATGGTGGTGGTGCCTAGCAGGCACCATCTGTCATATTATGATGCTGCCTCCCCACCAGCTGGTGTATGGCGGGGAAACCGCCATTCACAGACTGGCGGGAATTGCATTTGGGGGCCCGTAGCCCACCCCCCTTGTGTTGGGGGTGGTGGGTGTGCACTGAGGGGGTACCTATGGTACCTACCTACATTTCCCTGCACCAGGTGTCTGGCACCCTGTGGAGCCTGCCACGAGGTGCAGCGAAATGCAAACAGTGCATTTCTGACATTGCGGCGGGTGCTGCAGCCAGCAGTACCTTCCGCAATCTCAGAGATACACGATGCGACCACCACAGTGGCGGTCGCATCATAATCTGATGTGCGGGACCACCGCATTACAGGCGGACTGTCCCAAGCCCCGGCACGATCCGTCCGTCCGCCATCGTAATGAGCCCCTTAGTTCTTCTGATAACAATATAGCCAAGCCTCCCTTTGCATGTCCTCGTCCGGTCTTATGGCCGGACTATTAAAGACAAAGTACTTGTTTTGTTCGAAATTATCGACTAACCAAGTTTTCTATATGCATATTATTGAAGGTTGGATACCTAGCTTCCGAGATATTTTATCAAGGCTTGGACCCGCTTTGTTCCACAAGACAATAGTGAAGCTATTGCTAAAAGGAAGCTTGACAATCTTTTCTTGTTTGTTTCCATTTAAGTTGTTAGGAAACCACAACCATACGTTGTCATTTTGACTGTTACTTATGAGGTTTTCATCATCTTGGTTCCGTCTATCCGTCTACCTCCATCCTTGATGCATAGTATTAGTTAAACCGGCAATCCCAGGTTACACTGTTCTTTTAAAGTTAGTAGTCTGTTAGTTGACTTTGGACTTTTTCCTGTCTGTACCACTTGGCTCTGGCACGGGTTTGTTTATCACAGCTATAACATTGGGACGCTCACGGGCAGCCATGTGCTTTAGAAATCAACAAATATTAATAATAATAAGACCAAAATGACAAAAATCCAACATGCACGGTTCAAGAATATGGTTTCAAAAGAGTTCACAAGGTTGCGTTGAAATAATCCACAGTTGCATTCAAATAGTTCACAGTTGCGTCACGTTTAGCCAACAGTACCTTTAGATGCGACAAAAGTTCCAAGTGAAAGCTGCAGCGCTGAAAAGCAAGCGATGTATCACTCCTGAGACCCTGGGGAGGAGATATGACAACTCCGCTGGACGCAGCGGGCATGTTGCGATGACTCTGGTCTGTATGGGGAGGTGTGCGATACTTTACATGGATTGCGGTGCACAGGGTTCGGTGGAAGAGGCTCGCAAAAGATAGAGAACGATCTTCGGGGCAGCGACGATCTCAGGTGCGGCGGCGATGCGCGGCACAGCGTCGATCTTCTACTCTCGCGGCCCCTCGATGCGATGGCTATGCGACGACTCTCGCAGCGACATGATGCGGTCCGCAAGCAAGCGGTGCGACCGTCTCACCCAGTGACGACAGGCTCTGCGACGATACTCGCAGCGATAGTAATCTTCCCGCACTGGACTGGTGCGTTCTGCAAGCGAAGGATGTGACGACTCTGGCAGCGGCAATAGGCGCTGCGACGATCTTAGCCTTCGCGGCGGTGGGAATTTCCTTGCACTGACAGGGATGCGCTCCGCAGGCGAGTGATGCGTGAAACTTTGCAGAAAGTTATTAAAATCTTGGTTTCCAGCTTCCTAACACAGGTACAACTTCCAGAGGCACCACAACTGGCCCAAGCACTCTAGGAAGGACAGAACTCTCTCAGTAGAGTTCAGGGAAGCTGGGGGTGAAGTCCTTTTGTTCCTGGGACTTCTTAACAGGGAGACAGCTCTTCTTCAGGCCCTTGGAGATACCTTCAAGCAAGGGGACACAGCACAAGGCAAAGTCCTTCCCCTCTCCTTGGCAGCAAAGCAACTGCAGGTCAGTCCAGCAAAGCAACAGCAAGACAGTCTTCCTTCTTCAGTCTTCCAGCTTTCTCCTTGGCAGAGGTTTTTTCTTGATTCCAGGATGATCTAATTTTCTGTATTCTGGTGTCCTATACTTATACCCCTAAAAGTCTTTGTTCCCTTTGTGCAGGAGGGCTCTGACCCCGGTCTGAACAAGTTCTGGGTGTTCCTTAAGCACTTTGTTTTCCTGGCCTCTCCTTTTCTTTCAGAGTGAGGGACAGGGTTGTCAGCCGCCCAGCAGGAGATGGAGCCAGCATTGTGGAAGGCAGGCACAGCCCTATTCAGGCCCAGGTGCTATCCCCTCCCACCACTCAAGATGCAGATGCAGTCATTCAGCTTAGGGCTGACTCGGCCAGCCTCCTAAGGGCTCACCAGCCCCTGTCACTCTTAAACCAGAAAGTCAATTCACAAACAGGCCAAGGCACACAGAAAGGTCTTTTTTATGTAGATTTTCACTTTACTTTCAAAATATTAGCTGCAATCATGTTAGACCAGAATTCCACCCGGTCTGTAGTGGTATCCAGACTGTCAGGAAAAGTTACCAACTTTATCTCTGGTAATGTAAGTGACAGTAGAGAAGACAGGCTTCGTAGTAATTTTATAATCTTCTGTCGATTCAATGGATCATAGGATGTGGAGAAAAGATCGACTATCTCAAGCGCATTAGAGGAAATTCGAAGGTCAGCCTGTGCTATTGGCGCTGTACTTGTGTCGGCATATCTTATGGACTGTTGTGGCTAGCGATTGCTCTTAGTTGAGCCAGTATTTTTAAATTTTGGTGCCAAGGGATTTAATTCCTGAGGAAGATCTTGACTAGCGAATGGGGCTTTAATAACTTGCTCTTCGGTATTCACAAACAAACATATTTCATTATTCCCACTTATCTTTTTATTCTTTATTTCGACTCAAGCAGAGCTGTCGAGTCCCTCAAATATTATTTTCTTCATTTTTTTCTTTGCGATTCTTCCATTGCCCCTTTTCTTTCTCTTGATGGTCACTAATTTCATACTGGTAGAGGAATTCCTCAATGGAGGTGACCTTTGCTCTAACTCCTCATTTAGCTTCATCTCTGTTAATGGATCATTATACTTGGTTCTGGTTGAAATAGCTTTTTCTTAAAGTTAATGGCTAGGGAGGGTTTTCCATCCGATGTTTTTTAGTGCTGTTATTGGTTGCTCTTGATTAGCTATAGTTTCTTTAAATAATTTCCGTATGGAGTATAGTGTCTCTGCCTTTCCCTTTTTCTTTTTTTATCCTTTTCCTCTTTCAATTGGGCTTATCTACTTGAGGGTCAACGGTTGTTTTTTCATTTAAAACTTCTATTTTCTCGATGCCTTGAGTCGTCTGTGCTTCAGGCTCTTCCCTTGGCCCTGTTTTAGATTAATCTGATGGTCTTCTACGTATTGCAAGTTACACCATCGGTTGCTTTTCCAGACGATGATCAATATTTTTGTTGATTTTTCGAACAATAGAATAATTGATTCAATCTTCTTTTGAAAAGTGAACAAGGCATCCAACAGTATTTCTGGTTTGCGGTAGGAATCAGAATGGACGAGGGACAGAAACTGGAGGTCTGGAGAATTGGATAGGTTGTCCTCTATATTAGATGGTTTACTTAAGTACTATTGAATAGTTCCAGCATGTCTTTAGGACACTTACCTAATGTCCGGCGTCCGACTCGATGATTACATCTGGGGCTGCCCCGAAGATGGCTCGACCATTCCAGGCCGACATGTGCTCCAGCCACCACTGGAGTTCCTCTCGTGCCTCGGGGGAAAGAGGGATAAGGTGATCGTAATGAAACTTCCTTTGCAAGTAAAAGATTTTTAGCCTCTGCAGGGCCCTGTAATGCAAAGGGCCGGGAAAAATGGCTTGGATCGACGAGGCCAAAAGGCCCACAATCCTCGCCAGCACCCGTAAGGAGATCTTCTCCTTGGCCAAGGTGGATGTTATTTCCCTCTTGATTGACCTGATCTTGAGAAGGGGAAGAAGCAATTGAGCCGAGGAACTCCATCTGTTGATTCGGTATCATCACCGATTTCTTGGTATTGATCACGAATCCCAGATTCTCTAGTAAGGACGTCGTCCACTCTAAGTGAGAGAGGAGAAGGGACTGGTCTTGGGCTAGGATGAGCATGTCGTCTAAGTAAATGATGAGACGCACTCCCATCTCTCGAAGGCGAGAGATCGCCGGTTTGAGAAGCTTGGTGAACACCCAAGGGGCTGAAGACAGTCCGAAGGGAAGAACTTTGTAGCGATACCAACGCCCTTTCCAAGGGAATTGCAAGTACTTCTGATGAGAGGGGCAGATGGGGACTGTCAGATATGAATCTTTTAAGTCTAATCTGACCATCCAGTCGTTTTCCAACAGAAGGTCTCGCAAAAGATGGATGCCCTCCATCTTGAAGTGGCAATATGTTACAAAGGGGTTGAAGTCTCTCAGATTTAACACAAGGCGTTGACCGCCACCCTTCTTTTGAACAAGAAAGACGTTGCTGCAGAAGCCCTCTGGAATGAAGGGTCCCACTGCAATCGCGTCTTTCGACAAAAGCTCTTCCAGTTCTGAGTCGATAAAACTCTGTTCGAGAAGGGAAAAAAGGAGAGGCCGGGGAGGGAAAGGTTGCAGGGGACATTCCACTAACTCTATCTCGTAGCCCTGGATGGTCCGTAGGACCCAAGCATCTGCAGTAAGATTTGACCAGTTCATTGCAAAATGACGCAACCTTCCTCCCAGAGGGAACAAAGGACACATTTGACTTACCAGAGGACTGATTATCAAAGTTTTTGTAACCTCTGTTGACTCCTCGATTATATCGGCCTCGGAAGCCGCGTGATCTTGATGGATAGAAACCGGCCTGGTCCGGCTCTTGTGTGTAGCCTCTGCCCCGTCTAGGGGCATAACCTCTCTGAGGACTGGTATTCGAGTAGCGGCCGGTCGGGCGTCCTCTACCACGCCCGGCCCTGTTAGAGACCTGGTGCAACACTCTCTTCAAAGAGGCCTGTGACTTGTCAAGGGATGCAAAGGTATTAACGAACTTGGCAATGTCGTTTACAAAGTTGTCCCCAAACAACTGTCCTTCCGCCAAAGGACCTGGTTCAGAAGAAGCCAGTTCAACCAGCTGAGGGTCAATCCGGAGCAGGACTGACTTCCGCCTTTCCGATGCTAACGCACAGTTGGCGTTCCCCAACATGCAGATGGCGCGTTGTGCCCAGCCCGCAAGGACTTCCAGATGGATCGCATCACCAGTCTCTTGAGCTTGAAGGGCAAGCTCTAGGATCTTGGCCAATGGCCCTGAAAGGTCAAGGACCTTATCTTGGCACGCTCTGAGCGCGCGATCAATCCCTTTCTTGGGGTCTTTTTTATACTTTTTGAGGAACGTTGTCATAGAAGGGTCAATGTCGGGGGTAAGGGCCACTTTGTGGGCCAGGTCGGGGCGGGGGCACTCAGATTTAAGTCGGGCTCTCACCTCCTTATCGAAACCTTTCCGGAGGTGAGTTTCCAGGTACTCGGCCACAGCCGGGGGAGGGAGCCAGTCAGAGGATCTGGGGTGCACAATGTCCGATGGGTCAGAGGAAAAGGGCGAAGGGGTAACAGCCGGAGAGGCATGCTTGCGATTCTTAGAGCGCTTGCGTGGAGTGGCGTCAGAAGAGTCAGTGCCCGTATCAGTGTCAGTGGTGGTGTTTTTAAGGGGGGGCAGGGGGGGCCGGGACGGTAAGGAATTGTCACCAGAGGAAGACTCCTTGGATTTGTAAATCTTCTCATAGGAACGGGCGTGGGGCCAGGAGGGGTCAAGGGCCACTTTTTTAGGAGGGGGGGGTCGAGAGTGATCCTGTCCAGGAATGGGAAGTGTCTTACCAGGGACCAACATCTCCAACTTTTTGGCTAGTGGAAGCAGAGCTGAGGAGAGAGCCTTATCAAGCTTGGCGTCCAGCTTTTTGTCAATGATATCCTCCATAGATTCTTCCCCGTAATATTCATCATTGCCCTGGTAGTCGCACGCAGCACCCTCCTCTTCGCAGTACTCAGTATCTGCCATCATCACTAAGGATTATAGGAAATCCCACTCCAAAACCCCAGAGGGAAGCCAAAAGCGTCAGCCCAAGCAAGGGTGTCAAGCAGGGGAAGTGCCAGGCGCAGGGGCCAGAAATACCAATGTCAGAAAGAGTAAAGTCCCAATCTAGGACTAATGGAGGGAGAAACAACCCCAATCAATTGAAAAGGGCACACACAGCTGCACACCCAGGCGTGAGTACCAGGGCGATGCGGCCCCTGCCAACAAACAGTAAAGCGGCTGGACACGGGCCTTGCGGACAGGGCACGCGCTCGCGCACACCAGCGGACAAGCTCTACACCACTCAGCGCATCAGCTCTTCGCCACTCGACCGGAACCGAACAGTAACTAATAATACTAATTTTAATTATTATTATTATTAGAAATACTTCTACTTCTACTAATAATAATAGCAATGACAACAATAATAATATTAGTAATAAAAGCAATACAATCAGAAAATCAATAATAATAATTGATACATTAACAATAATAATGCTAATATTTGTTAATATAATTAGTAATACTACTAATAATAATATATATAATACCAATAACAACAATAATAATAGTAATAAAAGCAATACAATAACAAAATCAATAATAATAATAATGAATAAATTAATAAATTAAAAATGATTCTAATAATTGTTATTGTTATTAGCCATACTACTACTATCATTACTAATAATAAACACTCATCAGACTTCATACGCCAAGGCTTTACGCCTACGCCAGCGCCTTCAGCGCCATTTGTAAAAGCGACATCTGGTCGAGTAGAATGAAGTGTCTTGTATTGTGTGGTGCATGGAGCCTTCTCATTGGACGCCCTTATTGTCACCGCGCTTGCGCCTTGAGTCAAGCTCTTGTGCCTATATTAATACGGTCAATACTGTGCTGATGCATGTGAAGGAGTGGCACCCCTTGAAGCTCTCATGGCCCCATCCCTGGCTTGTGCTAGGCTGAGTTATGTCTAGTGACTGTCCAAAAATGTAAGTGTCTAGTGTTTACTGTATAGCTCATTTAAGTACACGTGAATCAACTCCTAATTTAATTAAAACAAGCGCTCTGCACAGTGAGGGCGCACACAGCGCCTCTGAATGGTAATGAAATAATAAATCCTTAGCAGTCAGGGATGAATCAATGCAGTAAAATACAACTTCATTGCAGAAGTGTCCCTGCAGTCAAGCCGGCAGGGATGCACCACTCCGAGAAAAGGTGACTCTTGATTCATAATCTATAGAACTGGAGGCCCAACTCACAAACCTTTGCAGCACTAAGTAGATTTCAAGGCACATTAACCATCATTATTTTGCACCACTGAGTGTATAGCTATACACAAACATTTTGCAGATAATGTCATAGGAATTTACTCATTTGAAAGGCAAGCGTGAGAACCTTTCCAGAGTGGAAATGGCAACATCCCCATATTTTAAGGAATACAAGGGGAAAATACTTTGTGGGGGGAACACATTAAAAGGTGGCAAGTGCAAGTGCACATTCCGCATCATTCAACATTGGAGATTTTCCTCCCAGTGCAAAATCTACTTGAGTCCATTTTTCAGATTGGAGTTCTCTGGACGTCTGGCATGGCTACTCGTGTGATTGATTGTCAATGTGACCTGATGACTCCATTTCACCAGGGACACCATGGGGGGTTTGAGGGGCAGCTTGGGAGGGGGGAGGGGGCTAGATGGCGGCAGCCATTTTGTAGGTTTGGGCTGCCTTGGGAGTAGCCCAAAGGCAGCACAATTTCAAATGCCAGTCCAAGGTTTCTTTAGGGATCCCTGCGCTTACCCATCCACCATTTTAGGTTTTGGTGACCTGGTGGCTGGGAGCGCAGTTAGTCAGGCTTTTTTGGTCGTTAGGCTTGTGTCGCTTTTGTCGACATTTTGGGCAGTTTTTGAGGTGGTTCTTGGAGTGCTGAATATGGCGGCTGAAGATGTTCACGTATTGGAGGCCATCCACCTGCTCAGTGAGGCAGGACGGATGGACCTGCTTGTGGGCCCCCAAGGGGGGCACGCCCTGTGCGGAGCGCGTCCACGGGGGTTAGCGGCGGCTTTGCTGGCCTGCTCGCTGCCCCGGAAATCGGCCCGATTGCAGGTGAGGGTTCAGGGACGCGCGGAGTAAAAAAGCGCGGCCCTGCCTGGCGAGGGGGAAGGTGTGGGACGGCGGGGGGCCACGAGAGGAAGCTGGGGAGGGGGGGCACCGGGGGTGTCTCCCCGCGGGCTCCCGTGATGCGTGCTGCCCGGCCTGCTGCTTCGGGGGCGGTCGCGAGGGTGCTGGCGGCGGGGCCTGGGGCGGGGCCGCTGTTGTGTGGTCGGGAGGCGGCGGGAGGCCCGGGGCAGGGAGGTGCGAAGAGCGCTTCCCCCGCTGGGCGCCGATTGAAGTCTGGTGTGTCTGGGGTCCGGGGGCAAGGTCTGGGGACACGCGGCGGGAGGCGTGAAGATCGCTCCCCTGCGGGGCTCCAGGAGGCGTCTGGTGCGGTGGGAGGGTCGGGAGGAAGGTGGCCGGTATGCGGGGTGCGGCTGGGGCGGGCGGGGGCCAGGGCCCGGCGACGTTTACTCGGAGGGGGGGGGGGGGGCAGAGGGCAAGTCCCCCCCGGGAGAGTCAGGAACAGGTGGGTGCCTCCGGGGGCGTTGTGGAGCAGGATGGGGGGGCGGGGCTCACGGAGGGGGGGTGGTTTCCGCGGGGGGCCTCTGGGAGATAAGGCAGGTCACAAGAGGGGCGGTAAAGGGGCAAGGAAGGCCACCTCGCGCCGGAGAGGATGGAGGGGGAGGTAGACAGGGCGGGCCTTGGCCATCAGGGGGGCCAGGTAGGTGGGGGCAGGGCGGTGGGGGGTTGGTCACGAGGTCACACATGGATGGGGGGACCTTTGAGGGTGTTTCTTTGGCCAGAGGGGGGGTGCAGGGGAGAGGGAGTGGGGGAGAGGGGTCTAGGGCCCAGAGGGGGCGGGAGGAGTCAGGGATTGGTCCCCATTGTTGATTTCCGAGGGGAGTGGGGGGAACTGGGAGGGGCTGGATGTTTTCGAGTCTTGTGGGTAGGGGGTTAGGGAGGCACAAGGGGTGCAGAGGGGGTGTGGGGGGCCGAGGTCCCTGGGGGCAGGGGGGAGGGGTGGACTCAGGGGGTTGGCGGAGGAGAGGGTGTCCGATGCGGAGGGCTGGTGGATGGGGGGCGTGCGTGCTTTGGGGGTTGGCGTGAAGTGATGGAGAGGAAGACGGGGGATGTGGTGGTTGAGCCACGGGAGGCTGGGGGGTCTTGGGGGCCGGGGGCGCGGGGGATGGTGTGGAAGCAGGGGGGGGCGGGGATCAGGTTGAGTGAGGGACCCAGCACACCAGTCCGGCCATTTCTTTTGCAGGAGGACAAGCGGCGAGGGGCTCCTGACTTGGCAGGACTGGGGACGGCCCACCTGAAGGACTGGGTTCTTTTGGACCCAGCGGTGCCAGGGCACAACACCTGAAACCTTCGTGGGTAACCTGCTCCGGCGTACAAGTCACAGAGACACGGGACACTTCCTTCGGCGTCAAAGAGTCAAGGTTTATTTACTGCAGGGAACACAGAAGTCACAGGAAGTACATCGAGTGTAGTTCGGGGAGACTGCTTCAAATTGTATTTGTGGATCGCTCCTTTTATACAGTTTTTACCCATAGGATAACATGATACACAATAGTTTACAACCTGGTTCCCACAAGTCGCTCTCAGAGGGGTCGCTTTGGTCACTTTGAAACACACAAGGTCCGGAACATAAGTGCGGAAACATTTGGCGGTTCCCAACTGTAAAAACCCATCTTCCCACCACTAGCAAATTCCAATCAGCAGTAAAGTAGATCGAAATAGGAACAAAGACAGGTGCAGAGGAAGACGGAGACAGTAGGGAGATCGGAAAGGGTGTAAAAAGGGGAGGTATCGAGAAGCACGAGATACAGGCATCAAAGGGACGTGCCTAATGAGATGCACAGCTGAGACAATAAGCCCGTACGGTAAGATGAGCCTCGAGCGGCGTCATCTGCCTTACAGCAGCAACCCCCTTGTCATAAAGACACTTTCAAAGAACATGTGTCTTCCGCAAATATCTTGGGAGTCCCAGGGTCGCGAAGCGGACAGCGTCCGTTCGCTGGCTACTTGAGGGCAAGAGACAAAATGGATGCCGTATCTAAGATGGAACCCGTGGGTACAGATGAGAAACTCACATAACAAACGAACGGTTTAAGTTAGCACAGCGAAACTGCGCACACCTACTAAACTCGTCATTTGCGGTTCATAGATACTAGACTCGCCCATATTCGTGCGAGTCGAAAACACCACTTACAATTGTCACGGAACCTCAGACGCTCCTTTTGCCCTCATGTAGGCAAGCACTAGTCGGAATCATATTCGATATTCATCAGACCATCAAGATGTCGTTGAAGCATAGCTCTGTCCGATCGAGTCCCCTTGGTAACAGATGGTTGTCTCATACACGTTGTAGCACAGAGGCCACATAAGGCAGGACCACACTGCACGCAAAGGCAACACGTGAACAGGAACACTACCACAACCCCGATGATCGTCAGAATCTTCCAACCCCAAGTCGACATCAGGCCCCAAAACCAACCAAGTAGCGTCCAATCCCCTACATCCACGTGTATGGATTCGGAGATCTTATGCAACTTTGAGATGGCTTGATAGACAGTAGGAGCATTATCTGGAATGAAAATGCAACAGCTCGAATGGATCACTTTACATACCCCACCACGATCTGCTAGGACAACATCTAAAACCATACGGTTCTGTAATGTCATAAGTCTCTCCGCCTGAAGTTCTGTGGTGATATTACCAAGGGCACTGGCAGTAATATTAGCTGTCGATTCTACCACTCGAGTCAAATGTCTCAGGTTCCTACTATTAACCATAGGTCCCCAAAACGGGAGGAAACCCTTGAAAAAGTCTCCTGCCTCTTGACCGGCAGTATCCTCTTCGCTAATTACGCCTCGTACAACTCTAGTCTTATGATAATCGGCATCTACAGTAAACGTCGGAGGCAACAGATTTGCAACGAAACATGAGCCCATGAAGTCTGCGGGCAACCATGTGTATGCACGATCATGACAGATAAAGTATGTACCCTTGGCAGCCAGAAACACAGGGGACGGGGACATTGGCAGGACGTAACTTTCAGTGCAAGCACTTGCTCCAAGTGAGGCTTGCGAGCCACGACCCACAAGACAAATATTACCAGTGTGGGGTACGACCCATATTGGAGACGAGCTTTTAAGCTGTTTTTCATTAGTGAACATACTATATTCCCCTCTACTTAGGACCCTATAAGCTTGTACCTCTTCTTTAGGGATAAGAAAAGGATCATGGATCTCATCTTCCATATCCTCTATAGCCATCGATAGCAGCCTCTGATACGAGGTAGGACCAAAGTTGGGGGGACGTTGTTCTTGCGTGGGGTGGAAACCCAGTGCGCTTCGAAACATTGTTTGGAATGCTCGAGCTGACCCTTGGGAACTATACGGTAACACCAGATATGGAATTCCCTTACCCGTAGTATGTGGCATCAACCCACACACCCAACAATTAGTAGTGTTAACCACTAACTGATGCTGATGGAGGAGCTGGATAAAGGAATTATTGCGGAATTCTACACGTCTTGCCTGTTCGTGTTCTGGTAACATATGAAAGGAATGAGGAGAAGCAGTAGAGGTAAGGTTAGGGTAAGGAGTAGGAGTAGGAGTAACAAGGAAAAAGTAAGACATAGTGTAATACACCCCACCCGCCAAAAATGCAGAAGCAGTCAAAAACAAAACAAACAATTGGGATACAAAACATTTCGTACGACTAAGTTTCTGCAGCTTGACTCTATACGCCTGAGCTCCTTCCAAATCATTCAGCTTCGAAAATGCCATTTCCCTACGACCGTCCGCAACGTTTCTTGACGCACTTCGTTCTGTGCAGCAATAGTCAATCCCCAGGAGTTCCTAGGAACCGACGGTCGTTAACCTAGCGTCAAGACCTACTGTCCAGAAGGAAGTACGCGCGCGGCCCTACGGCCCTCAATACACAATATGTATTTATTTAGCACAATATTTCTCAGCTGTGGAAGGAAAAAGATATAAAGAAGAAGCTTGATATATATATATATATATATATACAAAACAATTTTCAATGATATGAATGTTCAAAATTTGATTATGGGAAACGAGGATATTGCAGTTATCAATTTCAGCAAAGCAAGAAAATTTTATTTGTCCTTAGTGTGAGATCGCAAAGAATATCGATGTTTCCCTGGACGTGTCTGCTCGTCGAACAAAGGATCTGTTGAAGAGACAGCGTCCTGCTGATCAGTTCGTTGATCTGGTCTTGAGTCTTTTGCTGACAAATGTTCAACAGTGGCTTTCTGCTGCGCTGAGGGTTCTCCAACAAGCTGTGCGTCGCTAAAAGGTACAAACGCCGGCAATGTTTCTGTTTCTGTTGACGCGATGCCTTTCCTTATCCACGGGTCTGCCGGCAAAGGAATAGGGACTCGCTTACAATGGGTAGCATGTACCCAATTTTTCCGCCCCTCAAGACGAACGGCAGTCCTCGTGGCCAGGAGCACCTGGTAAGGTCCGGTGAATCGGGGGTCCAGATTGTTTTTTCGTGAGAAGTTACGAGTAACCACCCAGTTCCCGGGCTGGAGCTGGTGGCCTGGACCCTCCGTCTGCGTCGGCAAGGCGTCGTACACCTGTTGATGAATTAACCTCAGTTTAGCAGTCAAGTCATGTAAGTAATCAATCAACATCGGAAACTCAAGATCAGAGAATATTCCTGGCCTAGGAACCCCCCACACATTCGCAGGACGGCCGAACACTATTTCATAGGGACTAAGCCCTATTCGGGAGTGTACAGTCGCCCTAGTTGACAGTAATGCTAGAGGCAAAGCGTCAGGCCACGAAAGTCCAGTCGTAGCCTGAATCTTAGCTAATTTTAGTTTAAGGGTGCCATTGTACCCTTCAACCAATCCAGCCGACTGGGGATGATTGGCGCTATGGAATTTCTGATTGATTCCAAGGCCCTTACACACACTCTTCATCACACTTCCAACAAACTCACTTCCGTTATCTGACCACACGACTCTAGGCATTCCATACCGAGGAAAGTATTCCTTCAGTAGGATTTTCGCAGTAGACAAAGCAGTATTGTCTTTGAGGGGATAGGCCTCAATCCATCGGGAGAATGCGCAAACCACAACCAAAACGTATTTCAGGTTATTGCATCGCTCCATATGGATGAAGTCCAATTGGATCACCTCAAAGGGATACGAAGGAGGAGCAAAACTGCCAGGAGGAGTTGGGGTTCCTTTGCCAGGATTGTACATTATACACACCATACAATTCTTCACCAAACGTTCTGCACACTTAGTAATTCCATCATTCTTCCACACATCAGCCAGCAACTTGCAAATACCTTTCGCGCTAATATGTGCTAATCCATGTGCCATTTGCACAACGGCCAGTACATACGCATCAGGCAACATCCATCTTTTCTGATCCGACAAATCAATCCAGCAACCATTCACATCCAACCTTCCCGTACTTTCTTTCCACTTCATCTTTTCAGTGTCGGTGGCCTCATTCTGAATTGCTTTCACACTCTCTATAGTATTTTCACACATACTTGATTCTGTAGGCCACCTAACCGAACTCGTCACATACATTCGAGTGCTAAGGTTCCGAGCAGTCTCCTTAGCAATCTCATCTGCAAACGCATTACCACGACCAACATCATCCGTCACTTTACAATGCGCACTACACTTAACAATTGCAACTTGAGCAGGCAAAGTCAATGCATCCAAAAGATCGTTCACAAGCTGGCCATGCTGTATTTTCGTGCCATGCGACGTTAAGAAACCACGCTCTCTCCACAACCGTCCAAAACTATGCGCTACACCGAAAGCATACTGACTATCGGTGTACACATTCACACGTTTACCTTTTGCTAATACACATGCTCTAGTGAGAGCAATCAGCTCTGCAGCTTGGGCAGAATTCTGATTCAATCTCGCAGTCTCAACAACAGTATTCAATGTCACCACAGCATAAGCAGTAGTCACATCACCATTTGGCAACTTAAAACATGACCCATCCACATACAGGGTGCCATCCGGGTCTTCCAATGGGGTGTTTTTAAGGTCCACACGACCTTTTGTTTCCTCTTCTGTCCGCAAGTAACAGTCATGTTCTGCTACTTCATCTGACTCTGCACTAACTGGTAACAAAGTTGCCGGATTTAGGACATTACAACGTTTTATCTGAATGTGGCTTGCCAAAAGCGTCAATTCGTACCCAGACAACCTCGCACTCGTCAAGTGCTGAGTTTTCGTACGATTCAAAAGAGTATCGACTGCATGCGGAACCATCACCGTAAGCATATTATCCATGACCAATCCTGCTGATTGTCGGATGGAGACCGCAGCTGCCGCAGTTGCTCTCAAACAACTCGGCAACGCTCTAGCTACTGGGTCTAAAGTCGAGGAAAAATATGCACATGGACGTTGCTTACCACCAAAAGGTTGTGTTAGAACACTCAAAGCACAACCTTCCCTCTCGTGAACATATAACGTGAACGGTTTACTGTAATCAGGAGTACCTAACACAGGAGCCGAACACAATGAATCACGTAATTCAGAAAAACTTTTCTGACATTCTTCCGTCCATGGTAAAGGAGTCGAAACATCCTTGCACGTAAGAGCCACCAATGGTTTCGCTAGCAATGAAAAATTAGGAATCCACTGCCTGCAGTACGACGTGATACCTAGAAAGGCACGCACATCTCTTTGGGTTTGTGGCACAGCCATGCGTGCAATCGCTGCAATTCTCTCTGGGGTCAATCTCCTTCCCTCCTTTGACAATAAGTGACCTAGGTAGGTTACTTCTTGACAACAATATTGGAGTTTAGAAGGTGACACCTTGTGATGTAACTCACAGAGATGTTGCAGCAACGACACTGTAGCGATTTTGCAGATGTCCTGAGTATCAGCAGCCACCAATAAGTCGTCGACTTATTGGATTAAGGCCGCACCAACCGGCAACCTAAACGCATCTAGTTGACCCTTCAAAGCTTGACTGTAAATCGATGGACTTTCACAGTAGCCCTGAGGAGCGCGTTTGAACCGGAAGCTACGTCCACCAAGAGAGAAACCGAAAAGGTCCCTACTCTCTTCGGCAATCGGGATGCTGAAAAATGCATTTTTCAAATCAATCACCGAAAACCATGAAGCAGTAGCTGGAATCAGAGTCAGTAGCGCCGTGATGTCAGGCACAACAGGGAATTGAGGAACCACAATTTTATTTACCTCCCGTAAATCGATAACAAAACGATAAACAGGCGGTTTGGTAGGATCAGTACGTTTAAGAATGGGCAGTACAGGACTATTGCACACGTTTCCCCGAGTTTCTTCAATGACATCTTTCTCGATCAAATCATAAATGATCGCTAACAAAGCTCGTTCACCATCAAGGGAGATACGGTATTGGGGAATACGTGGCAATCGCACATTAGATTTCAACTGAACAACGTAAGGGGAGATATCAAGTAGGCCCACGTCATTTGGACCCGTCGCCCACAAAGATGCAGGAAGAGAACTCAATTCCGGTGGAAGCTTATCGAGAGACAAGTACATGGGAGAGACTACTCTCTCTCCTAACGTAAGCTTTACACCCGCAGGAGAACAATACAAAGTTGCATACAAACGTTTGAGCAAATCCAGACCCAAAAGATTTTCGCCACAACCAGTAGACAAAATCAATGGAGCTTCGAGCTCACGAGGCCCAATTTTAAGGGACAAAGGGCGCGAAACTGGATTGCTAACGGGGGCGCCAGAGAATCCAACGGAAACATTTGTTAAGCCAGACAAAGGTGCGCCAGGGAGTTTCGAATGGATGATAGAACTTTTCGCTGCACCAGTGTCCAACAGAAAAGGCTCAACGACGCCCGATGTAGCAACTGCGACGTAAGGCCCTCTCTGATCAACCGGAACTGATACCACTCCCTCTCCTTGTCTTTGGCTGTCCTAGTAATTACTATCGTCAGTTCCCTGATCGACGTAATAATCGTCTACATTGTACTGCGCAGATCGTCCTTGCGATGATCCACGTTGATCGAAACAGTTATTAGAATTTGGTGAATGGTCAGAGCGATCATTGTGAGCACCACGACCTCTACCACGCGATGCGTGCTGTGCACCACCACGGCCTCCTCTAGACGAAGTACCACCACTACGGTCATTTAAAACAGGACAATTGAATTTAATGTGTCCCTCCTGTCTACAATAAGCACATTGGTTGTACCCTAATGAAGATCTCTGGAACGAAGAATCATTACGCGACTGCGATCGATTCGATTGCGACTGTGATCTATTCTGCTGAGGCGCATTCTGATTAGAACGCGGCGGATACGCTTGTTGTAACAACACTTTAGTTTTTAGCTCTTTCGTCTTTTTATCAGCACGGTCATTTTCCTCTTTTTCTCTATTCTCGTAATATTGTGCCGTAGCCAATATCTGAGCTGAGGTAGAAACGGCCCATGCACTCTCTGAATTCCTTAATTTATTGCTCAAGTCGGGCAATAAGTTTGACACAAACTTATCCACAAACAACCTCTGTCCACCCTCAGTACCCATATCCTGTCCACTATGATCAATGAATGCTTCCTCAAACCTCGTAAAGAAATCGGAAACACTCTCATCTTTCTTCTGCTTACAGGCTGACAACTTGTCCCAATTTACCCTCATAGCTGGCATAAGCGTTTTCATTAAGGTAATGATTCGCTGAGGAAGAGCAGCAATCAGCTGATCAGGCTTAGCGCCACCAGCTTGCAACCCATCTGCCGCTACAATGGCCGCCCAAGTACCACCTAGTTCGTTTGCGTGATTCTCCTGACGAATCTTCGCCCATACCGGTTGCGGTACGACATTACCGAACAACATGTCGATATCGGCAAGATTCATTACCGTAGCATCCACAAGCTGCGATAATTCCTTATAATACCCTGCAGGATTTTTGCGAGGGTCAGGCAAAGATTGCTTCACCTGTAATACTTCCGATCTTTTCCATGGGAGGTGTATCCATACCCTCTGGAAAAATGGCGGAACCGGGGGGTTTGCCCCAGGATTACCTGGCATCCAAACTGGCGGAACTTCGCGCATAGGATATTGGCCAGACTCGGTTTGTTTTTCAATGTCCTCAACGAACAATGCATGAGGAATAGGAGCGGGACGAAGAGATAGCAACCGCTCAACAGCACGCCGGACATTAGTATCTACTATCAGTCCAGTTGCGAACTGAAGCCGAAGTTCAGACAGGGCGGTCAGCATTTCGTCAGGCGCATTGGCCACTATCTGATCATGAAGGAACTTGCACATTTCGTCAAACACATATCTCTGAGTTGGTATGTTGAATTGATCAAACGTTTCGAGGACAACACGAGGTGGATTTCTAACAGGGTTTATCATCCAACCCATCGCCATATTGTATAGCGCAACACGTTCTCTATTACCAGGAAGCTGGCTACGTCTCTGAGGACCATCAGAACCAGCAGACCCAAAAACAGGTCCGAGCGACTGAAAGAAATTTGTCGCAAGGGGAGAATCACGATTACGAGTAGAGGGAGAAGAATAAGACACAGGACTAACAAGAGAAGGAGTAGAGACATTAGCAGCAACAGGGGTTAACAACACAGGAGCAGTAGCGGGAACAGGAGTATGTGGAAGCGGAGGAGCAGTAGGAATAGAAATAGGCAAAGGAGCAGGAACAGGCGGAAGAGCGGGTGCAGGTTGAGGAACTGGTGGAGGAATAACAGGTGGGAGAGCAGGTACGGCAGGGACCACAGGAGCTGCGGTACCCTGTACGTACGGAGGTGGCGACTTCATAAGATAAGACATTAAAGAATCCTCAACTGCCTCTTCCTTCTTATCCGACTCCGTAGGCAAAGCAGGATAGCATTTGTCTATGGACATACGCTGTAATCTCTCAAACACTTCCTTATCCTTATCCTCCTTATCACGCTGAAACTGCTCAGCTTTCTTCACTATAGTAGCAACAGTATCTCGCTGACTACGTTTATTTTGTCTGATCTCTTTCTGTCGGGCTTCTTTGCGCCAGAACCGAAAGGCATCAAACATGGCCGGCCTAGATTTACGTTCGAACAACTTTATTTCCAAATTATCTAAGATCGACGCTTCGAAGCTACCGTGAGGTGGCCAACGAAGATCGCCGTCTTTCTTTGTATATTTTATCCAATAATCGTTAAAAGCAATCGGGCCTAGCCCATGTTTGCTATATAAATCATAAGTAGGAGTTCCAACCGGAGGTATCGGACACGAATCCTCCAGCAGGGAATCCGCACCACAAGGTCTAAAGCAACTGAACAAAGTACTGCGACCAGGCATCTTGCACACTAGCCGAGTTTCACAAACTTCAAGGGTTACGGGATTTCGGGATTTACCAAGTCCCAGCAAAGAACAAAACCCTCGGTTTTTGGCGGCTGCAGTCGTCAAACAAATACAACAACAACAAAGTACGCTAGCAAAGTGTCACCGACAAAAACACTCACACAGCGTGTACAACAAAGACACCCGCTAAAGCGTCTACAACAAAAACACTCGCTAGAGTGTTTACAACAAAGAACTCTGGGAGCGACCCACAAATACTTAACTCAAAGATCAATGGCGTCCTCAGGAAGGCCCGTCAATCGTCTTGCTATACCAAGGTCTACGCCAGGCGCCAAAACAGGTCTACAGTCAGGGCAGCAGTCCGTCGCAGCCGTTAGGAGGCGGGAATCTTCGCGGGAAAAGTCTTCGGGCCACTTATTTCGACAACAGGATCGATGAAGCGGGGTGCACCTTCCCTCGGAGATTTCACACGAAGTTCCTCACGATCGTCGGGCTTGGACCGGTACCACTGATGCAGCCCCACGTTGGGCGCCAACTGAAGGACTGGGTTCTTTTGGACCCAGCGGTGCCAGGGCACAACACCTGAAACCTTCGTGGGTAACCTGCTCCGGCGTACAAGTCACAGAGACACGGGACACTTCCTTCGGCGTCAAAGAGTCAAGGTTTATTTACTGCAGGGAACACAGAAGTCACAGGAAGTACATCGAGTGTAGTTCGGGGAGACTGCTTCAAATTGTATTTGTGGATCGCTCCTTTTATACAGTTTTTACCCATAGGATAACATGATACACAATAGTTTACAACCTGGTTCCCACAAGTCGCTCTCAGAGGGGTCGCTTTGGTCACTTTGAAACACACAAGGTCCGGAACATAAGTGCGGAAACATTTGGCGGTTCCCAACTGTAAAAACCCATCTTCCCACCACTAGCAAATTCCAATCAGCAGTAAAGTAGATCGAAATAGGAACAAAGACAGGTGCAGAGGAAGACGGAGACAGTAGGGAGATCGGAAAGGGTGTAAAAAGGGGAGGTATCGAGAAGCACGAGATACAGGCATCAAAGGGACGTGCCTAATGAGATGCACAGCTGAGACAATAAGCCCGTACGGTAAGATGAGCCTCGAGCGGCGTCATCTGCCTTACAGCAGCAACCCCCTTGTCATAAAGACACTTTCAAAGAACATGTGTCTTCCGCAAATATCTTGGGAGTCCCAGGGTCGCGAAGCGGACAGCGTCCGTTCGCTGGCTACTTGAGGGCAAGAGACAAAATGGATGCCGTATCTAAGATGGAACCCGTGGGTACAGATGAGAAACTCACATAACAAACGAACGGTTTAAGTTAGCACAGCGAAACTGCGCACACCTACTAAACTCGTCATTTGCGGTTCATAGATACTAGACTCGCCCATATTCGTGCGAGTCGAAAACACCACTTACAATTGTCACGGAACCTCACACCTGCGCCAAGGAGAAGGGAGGGCGGATCCTCCCATGGCGAGCCTGGTACCGGCAGGGAATCCCGTTGCGGCCGGCACACGAAGGCCCGAGGCAGGCTCGCCGACCCCAACACCCACGGGGCATCAGCGGCCTGGGGAGCCTCGCAGCGGGCGGAGCGGCACGCGCGTTATTTTTAATCTTGCTGGCAGGGGACAGTCAGCGCCGCCAACAGGAAGGGCATATGGAGTGGGTTCTGTGCAGGTGGTTGAGGATAAGGACAGTTTGGAGGAAGGAGAGCTGAGGGATGGCGAGGGCGGAGGGGGGCCGAATAATGGTGTCTCTAGTGTGTTGCAGATGTCACGGGGCCAACGAAAGAGGATGGCCCGGACATCGCGCTGGGAGCCAAGGACGGTGTCTCTGGACCGGCGCAGTGGAGAGCGGAGTGTGGACTCCTTGGTGTCAGGTACGCGAGCAGCGGCGGCCGCGGCGCGCCTGGTGTCGATTGGGGTGACGGAGGGGGAGTGACTGCTGAAGGGGAAGTATGTGGCCGACAAAGGGGTGGTGCCAGACGTGGTGTTGGGGGAACCGGTGGAGAAGGAACCGGGGTAGCAGGGAAGGAAGAGCCCCAGGGGCAGACGTTGGACGGTGCTAAGGGGAGTGTGGCGGCCGGGGCGGCAGGAGGGGTGGGATCGGCCGGTACGGGCGCGTCGGGGGAGGACGTTGCGAAACCAGAGAGTAAGGAACTGAAGATCAAGCGGCTGCCGTACCCTGGGGTTACAAAACCACTGGGCGCCCATTTGATGTTGGCGACGAAACAACATATTTGGAAAGGGGAGTACGTTGAGATCCTAAAGCTCCTTCACCGGGCAAAGGAGGGCTCGAAGGAGGAGAAGTATGAACTCCAGAAGAGGCGGAAGGTGCCCCTTACGATCGAGAATTGGACGGCGGCCTTCTTAATATTTGCTAGCGTATATTGCGAAAAATTCCTGGAGCGGTCGGTGTCCTTGTTTAAATACATGGACGTCATCCAGAAGGCCCAAATCACGGGAGGTGGCTTCGCCTGGGCTCAGTATGATGAGGAGTTCAGGGCGCGAAAGGCCTGGGATCCAGAGGCGAAATGGGGCGAGTTGGGCACCGATCTCTGGCAGCACACGATGGGGCTGGTGGGGTCGGGGAAGACCATTTTTACAGCGAGCGGGCTGCCTATATTTTACAGCCCTTTCAGAGACGCCCCACCCGGGGAGGGGTGGGGGCAGGGGCCAAAGACCAGTCCGCCGTTTCAGGTGCCTATTGGGACTACAACAAAGGTGTGTGCACGCAAGAGCATTGCCGTTTCCGCCATGAGTGTTCCGGCTACGGGAAATATGGACATCCCCATATCAAGTGCTGGGGAGCGTGGAGTCAATCAAAGGGGGGCTAGCAGGGTTCGGCAGGCGGTCGACGGGCAGGAGCACAGCACTCAGCGGGGGCAGGCAGAAGTGATAAGGGGCCTGGGCCCAAGGGCTCCTACTCCGGTTAAGGTAAACCGGTTGGTGGTGGCTCTGCGCGATTACCCCGACGTGGGGGCCGCAGAGCGTTTGAGGTTGGGGTTTCTGTAGGGGTTTCGTCTGGTCTACGAGGGACCCAGCCAGCGGAGGTGGGCAGACAATTTGAAGTCCGCCATGGAGCACCCGGAGGTGGTGAGGAGCTAGCTAGAAAAGGAGGTGTGCGAGGGCCGCATGGTGGGACCTTTTGACGAGTGTCCGTTGGAGGAGCTAATTGTCTCTCCCATTGGGGTCGTGACAAAAAAGGAAAAGGTGCAGTTTCGCCTTATCCAGCACCTGTCATGGCCCGAAGGGGGCTCCGTAAATGATTACATTGACGAACGATAGACCACAGTGTCTTATTCCTCCGTTGATGCTGCCCTGGCCTTGGTAGTGGCGGCGGGCGCAACGGCAAGGATGCCAAAGTGCGACATCAAGTCGGCTTTCAGGCTGCTCCCCGTCCATCCAGACGATTGGGGCCTACTGGGGATTCAGTTTGACGGCCACTGGTACGTGGACAAAGCATTGCCGATGGGCTGCTCGATGTCATGCGCACTATTTGAGTGTTTAGTACGTTCCTACAATGGTTGTTCAATAAAGCGGCCTTTTACACACACAAAGCGGTTGGCAGTCTGGCTTGCCCCCTCCTCCCTCCCAAGTTACAGTCTTGGACTTTCCGTGCTGAAATCACTGTTTTCATGTGTGCTGTTCCAAATGGTTTACTTAAACTAAAACTCAGGAAGAAAACTTCGATTATTCAATATGTTGAGAAAGGAAATCCCAGGGCTGGAACATTGATTTTCATAATAACGTTCCTCTTTGTGGAGTCCCAAAAGTCAGACATTAACTCCAGGTCTAACAGTGAATCTACGGAGTACCTGGTACAGGTGTTTGTGAACCAGGCCCCTTCTGAGAGCCCTTGTAATACTGGAATACAGACCCTTATACTCTGCATTGAAATGCATTGGAGAGGGGGACTGACAAGTAGTGATTCAGTTTATCGCTAATGCTGGCTAAATTGTGCAGTATTAGCATTTGTGTAGCGCTTCATACCCCTGACGAGGAACCAAAGCGCATTACTTCTTCATCCGTCTTCCTGCTCCTAGTCTTAAAAATTGGAGGTGTGCCTTGTTAAAGAATCAAGGCTTGCCTATCCTGACCCTAACTAGAAACTTCAAACCTAGTATTTAAAACTGGTCCCTATCCTATGCTCCACCCCCTCTTTGGGGGCTCCCTGGAAACGCCATGAAATACTAAGCACCTTGATGGTCCTGGGGTCACATCAACCGGACTGGTGGTGGTTAACAGGACTAGCAGGGGGTGGTTAACAAGACTATGACGAGAAAGACTAGGCCTCCAAGTAGTATGCAGACTACTGATATTTTGACAAGGTCAACTTGGGTAATACTAACCCCTGACATTGATAGCACAGCTGTGGTATGAAGTGCTATATAGACTGCGCTGTGTTAATGCTAAGAGCCTTGGACACTCACAATGCCAGGGATTTGACCAAAAAAACGCCTGGTGATTTGTCAAGGTGACACGAAGGAGCATACGTACGAGGAGATTGCACCACCATAACGTCACTTTTTTAAATGTTCCGGTGGCGCAATTCCCTGCTCCATACTTACAAACCAGGGTTAAGCATTTTGCATTCTGACAAATCACGTAGTCTCCCCGTGCCTACAAAAAATGCATGTGCCCTTAACTGCGGCTTATGAAAAGCCCTCCCATACCTTTGGGTTGAGGTCGCTTATAAGTGCCGGTGTTGACGATTAAGTACCGGAGCCAAATCCCGGAAACCACCAGCTCAAATTAAGCACTGCCTCCCCCCCCCCCCCCCCCCCCCCCAAATAATATACATTCTGCAGCACACACAGAAAGAGCAAACCGCCATTAATTATTGCTTTTGTGCAGGAAGGTGTACCTCCCTGCACGAAAACAATCATCCTGCAACTCAGGCACACTTGCACTATGGCGCAAGGGTGTCTGTGTTGGCGCTAGGCAGCTATTTTTTGCACTAGGGAAAACACAGGGGTGTGCCGCATTCTTGAAAATACAGCACAGCACATTCCTGACACACCACCGCGCTGCAACATTTCCTTGTACATATGCCCCGAAGTGCTTAAAAAGTTAAGCTAAGATCTCAGGAAACTCGTGTATCCTGGTTTCCCTTTCAGTTACAGAGTTAATAGGATGCCATGAAATGTCAGAGCTGGTGTAGGGGGCTGTGTGGAGCACCTACCCTCATGCACTGGATGGTTTTGTGATTAAAGAACATTAGGGAGGTGTTTCCTTTTTAGAGCACCTAGATAAAAACGTGCCATGTTGCAGGTACCTACTTTTACCTCACAATGAGGGTTCTTTCTGTGTTTTTCATATATTGAGCGACTACTGAGAAGGATTGTTTTGATTCAGCCTTGTGTTTTTATTTCCTGGTGTCATGAAGTGAAGGAAGCGGAGGATTTCCTACACATGTACCGCCCCCCTCATGTCAGCTCGTGGGTGGTGTCAGTTTCCCAGGGAGGGTGAAGTTACGTCATCCCAGGAAGCTGAGACAGAGCGAGACTCACCAGCGCGAGGAAAGGTAAAGGAAGGTGGTTAGAGGTGGTGGTAAGCATTTACTTTTCAGAACAAGATGGGAACAAATCAACCAATTAATTCAATTAAGTTTACCACGTCTTGCTGTTTGTGAATGCCTAGTATTTGTTTTTAATGTCTAAGCACTGAGCCGGTTTTCAATCGCTTCTCATTTTTCTTTTTAAATAGGCAATCTGTGGATAGGGTGACACACAGGGCACAAGTCCTAAAAAAAGAAGTGGGGGGCGCTGACGTCACAACAGGAAGTGACGTCACGAAAGGTGGCTTGCACCATCAGACTCATTGCCTCCCCTCGCTCACCCCTTAGATGCGATTGCATCAGAGAAGCCAGTGCGAGAGCAGCGTTCTGAATGGGCTCCGATCTCGCCCCAGAGAGGCCAAAGAGTGAATGTGTGGCTCCATTTGCTCCAGTTATTGAGCTCCCGGTAAAATAAGTGGGGGGACGCTGTCCACCCTGGTGGTACCCCGACTCGAGCCCTGGTGATACAGTGTATTGTTCAGGATCACAAACTGTTGGTCAACTAGGAAAACTCGGATTTGAGTTATGCTCTTAACGTATAGGTATTTACCTAGTTAGGAAGCAACAGAGTGCTGTATATTACTTGGGGGGAAAAAGGGGGAAATCTACAAGATGGCGTGCATCACTTGGGGATCAGGGGCGGCTCCTCTGTTATAACAGAGGAGTGTCCGCCCGCTGCTGGAACCAGCAGAGGCATGTAAAATAAACCAATTAATAAAATTGCCTTATTACAATGTTATTTACTCAGGAGCCGCAGCCGAGTCTTGAGGGCAGGACCATCAGCAGCAGGATGAGTGGTGGGCACTGAAAGTGCGCATGTGGGTTTGGCCGGCCGTCTCAGGACGGCCAAGCAGACATGCGCACTTGGATATCTCCAGGCTGTTGCTTGGAGATATCAGCAGGGCTCCCAGTCCCTGCTGGAGCGTGGAACCAGTCCACTCTGCCCAATCCCTACGCTTCTCTCATGCTGGGTAATACCAGCATGAGAGTAGCATCTGGGCTGGCGCTGGAGAGTCTGGGAGCCTGTGTGAGCATCATCAGACCTGAAGAGGCGACAGACGTCAGGCAGCAGGTAAGTTTTGTTTTTATTTTATTTTTGTCCTCCCAGCTGCATTGTGTTCCCTATGCTGCCCCACCAATTTCTCCTGCTAGTGGCCGCCACTGATGTGGATTACACAAATACAGTTAACTTCAATTTAATCGTTAGGCACTGAGCGATTAAGTGACTGTTAAAAATGGGGGTCTCTCGGCCGTTGCCGTGAGTCTTCGCCTTATCCAGTTCAAGTATCTCCACCGGGTCTATTTTACGAGGGTCAGGCTCTGGAGGGCGGGATTGGTGGCCTCCCCAGTGTGTCTCCGATGTCAACACGAGGAGGGTACCCTGCCTCACTCTGTCTGGCACTGCACCTTATTAGCACAATTTTGGCAGGGGTTTCTGTTGTGCCTCTCCGAGGTTCTGGGATGGAACCTTCCCGAAGCATGTTCTGGATGATGTGGGAGGTAACATATATAAACGTCATCTTATGTTACTAGGGTTCACCTTAGCCAAAGGGATATGGCCAAAACTTGGAAGGCCCGAGGGCACCCTCAGTATCAAAATGGAAAAATGGCATGGATTTCTGTATGGAACTGGAGATCCACATCTTTGTGGCCAGGGTATGCCCGCTTAAACATTATAAAATCTGGCGGCGCTGGGCAGAGTACCGGGGCCTAGACCTAGAACCGGTTCCGACAGCCAGATCTACAGACTTGGCATCCCTCCAACTATAGTCAATATGTATTATCGCTCTTGGGATGTTGGTGTACTATGTCTGGATTGACAGGACTGTTCTTGTATGCTGTTGCTCTGGGGTAGGAGTAAGTGCGACGGGGGTGGGCTCTGGGGTTTTTTCTTTTATTTTGTGTTAATATTTCTATTGTATTGCTCTTCAATTGTCCTGTCCTGTTATTGCAATTGTCAAAGGTATCTTATTATGCAATTTGTATGCATGAGTTGTTGGGTTACAGCGCTCTGCAATACATTTGTTATTTGACAAATATAATCTGTTCTTAAAAAAGAAAAAATGGGGGGTCTCAAGTTGGCCGTGGTATACACCTTGTCGAAGTAGGGACCATTCCTTCTACTCAGGATGAGTCAAGTATACACCAAAGTTTGCCTGAGCTCACCCTCTGGTAGCTTGGCACAGAGCATTCAGGCTAAACTACAGAGTCAATGTGTAAAGCATTTGTATATATCCCACAGTAACATTGTGAAAGCATCACAAATGGATACCACACTAGTTTATAAAAATAAAGTATCTTTATCTAAACCAAACAAGATGTAAACAACAAAAATCCAACATACAGTTATCAAAGTATGATTTTTAAAAGATAAAAACTGTTCGGTCCTTAGGAATCTATGAGTAGGTCACTTTCAACTCAAAATACCTGGAAAGCGTCAAAATCACAAAGAAAAACAGCCTCAAGGAAGGTGTGTATTGGTTCATTCCGGTGCTGCGTTAGAAAATTCAGCTGCAAGGCGGGCGAAGCATCGATTTTCTTCAGATCTTTGTAGCTTTCTTTAGCAGGAACAGCCTCCAGAGGCCCAGAAATGGAATAGGCCCCTCCAGGTAGGTCACAACCCTGCAGTGGAGTTCAAGGAAGGTTTTTGGGGAAGTCTTTGCGTCCCTGAGTCTTCAGAACAGGAGGCAAGCACCCACAAGTCCTTGGAGAATCTTCTCAAGCTGGTTCACATCAAAGTCCAGTTTTTGTCCTCTCCTTGGAGGAAGCTGCTACTGCAGGACAACCCAGCAAAGCAACACACAGCAAAGGGGTCGTCTCCTCCTCACAGCTCTTCAGCTCTTCTCCTTGGCAAAGGCTCCTCTTGATTCCAGAAGTGATCTAAAGTTCTGGGATTTTAGGTCAAATACTTACACCCTACTTTCTCTTTGTAGTCTTTGTTTCAGAGTCTCTGAGCATTGTATAAACAAGTTCTGTACTCTTTGGCCCAGCTTGACCACATGGGGTGGAGACAGCATTGTGCAAAGGAGATAAAACCTATTCAGGTGAAAACTCCTCCCCCCACTCTAAGTGCAGAAAGTTCTATTCAGCCCGATTATGAGTCTCCCAATAAAGGCAGGTCAAACCTCAACCCCCTTCTTACTGTATAGAGTGAATGCATATCCCCAGTCTCTGTCACTCCAAAACCAGCCGTGAATACACAACCAGGCAGAGGCACACAGAATGGTAAAGCAACAAATTACCCACTTTCTAAAAGTGGCTTCTTCAAACACACAATTTTAAAACCACATTTAGTAAAAGGTGTGCCACTAAATTCTGAGTCCAGGAGGCCTAAACTCAGTTTCTCTTTCTTGCCCATATGGAAAGTTACACCTGTAAGACATTACAAGGCAGCTCTCATGTTAACCTATGCGACGGACAGCATTTCAATAGTGAAAGCGAAGCGCACAGTATTTCACTAGTGACATGTAAAACCCACTAGTGCATGTCCCAGCTTTACATACACTGCACCCTGCTCCTAGGGGTCTCTTGGGCCTACCTGAGGGGTGCCTTACATGTAAGAAAAGGGAAGGTTAGAGCCTGGCAAGTGGGTGCACTTGCCAGGTCAACGTGGAAGTTTAAAACTGCACGCACAGACACTGCAGTGGCAGATCTGAGACACATTTACAGGACTACTAATGTGGGTGGCACAATCAGTGCTGCAGGCCCACTAGTAATATTTGATTTACAGACCTTGGCACACTCAGTGCACTTTACTAGGGGCATACTAGTAAATCAAATATGCCAATCATGGATGACCAATCATAATCACAATTTACACAGAAAGCATATGCACTTTAGCACTGATCAGCAGAGGTAAAGTGCCCAGAATCCTAACGCCAACAAAAACAGGGTCGTAAAAACAGGAGGCAAAAAAGTTTGGGGATAAACCTGCAAAAAGGGCCAGGTCTAACAGTGATTTACCCTGAATCACACAATGTTCAGTCAGGTAGGGAGGCCAGGATTGGAAAGTGAGTCCCCAGGTTCCAAAGTCGGCAGCTCCAGCCGCTAGGCCACAACCCCTCCTACTAATTGACACCATAACTGTCTAGTTAACAACGAAGCAGTCATAACTCACTGGTCCAAGAACAGTAAGGGAGCATCCACCATACAAAACAATTTCTGTGTGGAGCACAGCCTTAAGAACGCCACTCCTGGAAAAATCACAATTTTTAGATGTTCTTTGCTACATTCACCATTTGACCTCTAGAGGAGGAACCGTACAGCTGTAATCAGCCTGGGTCTAGTTTTTATTTGGCCTATAGATGGGACACTTGCCATTCTCTCCATTACATATTGCAGCCACCTAAGGGCATCACCTTTTCTCTTCAGTGACTGCAGGCACAGCACGGAAATAACGTAACATTACTAAAATGGAAGAAGAAAAAAGATTCATTTTCATTGAGAGCAGGATAGGGCTGGTTCATATAATTCAGATTTCAAGGTGGAACAAGAGGTGTTGGATTGGTGTGTCTAAAACTAGTTTGGGCCTCATACAACCTCTAAAGAGATACCCCTACTAGTTGCAGTTGTCCCATCGCTGCCTGTCCCAACTGGCAACCTTGAGACCTTTACATTCTAAGACACGTTCACAAGTTTTCAAGCAGTTTTATAGGCAAAGGGATTACTCCTGTTGATTTTAGTTTTTTTAGACCTACCCTGTACAGAGAGATTTATTAAAAACATCACTATATGAGTTTGCAATAGGAGGCAAAAGATCAATTCTCTAACTTTATCTAGTGGCCAGATGTCATTCTGTGACCCACCCAGCTTACTATGTGTTTTTAACGCTACTTATCGATCATGCAAACTATGTGCCAACTGCCAAGGATTATAAAAAGTGTATTGTCCATTGCTAAATCCATCTCTAAGTCTATCCAAACTACCATCTAGTATCCTTTGAGTTTCTGTATCCTCTATCCTTTAAGTTGTGTATTGTAGTAAGACATGAGTAAAATGGCCCTTTTGCCAGGTTACATCCAGTTTTTGTAGATTTTTATCTCTGTTTTTTAGTCTCTGCATTCTGACCCCTAAAACTAGTAAAATGTGGCTAATCCCTGATTTGCATATTAACTCTCTTATAAGGTCATAGTATATGGTGCAGAAATACACCTGTGGCACAGAAAGTTAAATAGCACCCATGCACTGTAGCACTCATTGAGCAATGCTCAAGTGTGACAAAGGAAAAGGTGGCTTCAGGCCTACCATTGTAGCTTGATTGCTGCAGTTTGAACCTGATGCCTAACATGCCAAAATAACACCATTGACAGAGAAAACGTATTTTTGTAGACCCTGAAGCCGACAAGGTAGGTGTATGGTATTTAAAAATGGGACATGCCCCTTCAGTGACAAGCCCCCAAAAGCTTTTTTCCTTGTGGCAGGCTTTGTCTGTCCCAAGATGATATTATTAATTCTGCTATCTCGGGTTTGGGACCAACTAGAAAAAAGATTCAACTTCTATTTTTAATATTTAATTCTATGGTGAAGTTGGATTTTAATACTTATTTAGGAAAAATAACTTCAAGCAAATTGCCATTTCCCTGCCTGTAGCTCCTGGACCTTAATTTGCATTAGCTCCCCAGCAGCTGTCTGCAGTGCACTGTTTAAGGGGGACCTGGAGAAGGTAAACGTTTGTTCCCCCAGCCAGGGATAGTAGCAACCCCCAGACCAGTTTTAAGTGACCGAAGAGATGGAACTGCTCATTTCGCTGGCCAAATCTCTGGGTGGGAACAAAGGCTCTACACAAGGGAGAAAGGGTTCCCCCATTTTGGATTTTGAAAGTAAGGTTCAATGTAGGATTGTTTACAGTAGGTCAAACAGGAACTGCTGCAAAAGGTCGGGTAGGGTTGCCCCGGGGAACTTTTACCCCATTAGTTAGGAAGGATCCAGTAGTCACCCCCACTTACTGGCTATGTCATCCATAAATGGGGTACCCTAAGGCATTTCTCAGAACACTTTGTAGACCTGTGGAAGAACAGAATAAGGACTGGGTCAATAGACTGACATCCTGGTTGGCTACCTGGACTCAACAAGTTGCAAGAGCCTACCAGACCAGTTGCACCTGGACCTGGTGTGGGCACTCCTGTTGCTGAGGTCCTGATGCCCTTACCTGTATCTAACTGGACTTCCCCTACAAACTCTAAAAAGCTATGGTACCTAAAAAAATCCTGACTTTCAGCCACCTGGAAAGCGCCCAAGCCAATACCCCAAGGCGCGACTACGCTGGACTGAAAAAACAGGATTTTCCTCCTTGGAGCTTCTCCATAGCAGCAAATTCATTTCAGTGGACCCTCAGTGAGAAGGCATATGGCTTTGTGAAACTCATCATGAGACACAGCATGCAATCTTGCTGCACTTGTGGACTTCGAATTCTATTTCACAGGTTAAGTCCTAAGGTAAAAACTTAGACTGGGACGAACTTGCTGGATGTATCTAACCCGTGCTCCATTGAGGTTGGGCAGAAATTTTGCCTAGGTACCAACAACAGTGATCATAAATTATCATTGGCATGTTACTTTTTCCTGGCTCCTTTTCTTCTCAAATCTTGCAAAATTCATACTCCTGTTTCTTCCTAATGGGGGGTTGCTATTTTGCTGTAATTTGGTTAATTAAATCTTACTCTTTTTAGTTTGTTGGGTTTTTAACTTTTTAACTGTTAAATGCTTTACTTATCTTCTTTACGATAAGCATATCTGTGCCATAGCAGCCAGCAATTGAGCTCAGGATAAATTACAGAAACCTTTGACTGGGCCTAACAGGGTAGTGACTTTATTGCCCTGGGAACTAGGTGGGAAAATAAAATGTAGTATGCCTGAACTCAGAATCTAACAATGCATCTTTTAGTAAAGGTGATTTTTACATTCTGTGTTTGAAAATACCACTTTTAGGAAGTAGGTATTTTCTTGCTCAGTCATCATCTGATGGAATGTGGATTGCCTGTCTGGGTTTTGGACAACAGATGTCTGGGAAGCAAAGGTGGCTCCGGATAGTCTAGGTAGGCCAGGAAAGGGCTGAATAGACCTGGGCTGCGATGGGGGAAGAGGGAGGAGATTTCCTTGCAACTCAAAGGGCCTGGTCTGCATCGGACAATGCCATCTCCATCCCCTGCCGGGTAATTACACCAGAGAAGGCAGAACTGCCTCTGGCTGGGCACAGACACCCTCTGCCTCAGAGGATCAAAGGATATTTGGATACAAATACTGGGGCCCAGACCCCTGAACTGTAGAACTCTTTTGGATCAAGAAGACTGCCAAGAAGATGAGCTGGAGAAGCTGTGAGGAAGGACTACCACTTTGCTGTCTGCTTTGCTGTGTTGACCTACAGTTGCTGCTTCTGTCTTGGGCAGTGAAAGGACTGGACTGAACTTTCTGCAATCTACTTTTGTGAGTTTCTCCAAGGGCTTGAGGTAGAACTTGCCCCCTGTCCAAGAAGTCTCAGGAACAGCAAAGTCTTCAAGCTCTTCTGTCCTCAGCACTGTGTACTGTGCATTTTGTGCTGCGACAAAAGAAAAGAAACTAGACAACGTCTACGACGCGCTGCCGACTCCGTGTCCTGAACGCACTGCAGAGGGCACCGCCACAATGCCGCACCATGACCCTGGTCTCACCGACGATGCCTGCTGACTGCAACCTGTGGATTTACAAAAGGGGGTGGTGATGAACAGAGTGTCTGAATTGAGCAGACCACTCTTACCCAGTCCAAAGATCAGGGCTTGATCCATCACCGTTATTTATCTCACTGCCCCATCCCAGCTCAGAACCTGGCTATATGCAAATCAGTCTGTCCCTGGCCCAGTGCATCATGGGAACAGGGCAGACTAAACTACCAAGCCAATTCTTTACCAGAAAGGAGACAAGCTACCGGGGACCGGTTTCTGGCATTTCAGCCTCTTCGGCCCGGCTTGCTTGAATCCTGATGGAGCAGTGAGAAAGGGACTCATGTCTGAGTATACCCTGCCACACCTATAGTGGCCAAAATCGATTTACAAAAGGGGGTGGTGATGAACAGAGTGTCTGAATTGAGCAGACCACTCTTACCCAGTCCAAAGATCAGGGCTTGATCCATCACCGTTATTTATCTCACTGCCCCATCCCAGCTCAGAACCTGGCTATATGCAAATCAGTCTGTCCCTGGCCCAGTGCATCATGGGAACAGGGCAGACTAAACTACCAAGCCAATTCTTTACCAGAAAGGAGACAAGCTACCGGGGACCGGTTTCTGGCATTTCAGCCTCTTCGGCCCGGCTTGCTTGAATCCTGATGGAGCAGTGAGAAAGGGACTCATGTCTGAGTATACCCTGCCACACCTATAGTGGCCAAAATCGATTTACAAAAGGGGGTGGTGATGAACAGAGTGTCTGAATTGAGCAGACCACTCTTACCCAGTCCAAAGATCAGGGCTTGATCCATCACCGTTATTTATCTCACTGCCCCATCCCAGCTCAGAACCTGGCTATATGCAAATCAGTCTGTCCCTGGCCCAGTGCATCATGGGAACAGGGCAGACTAAACTACCAAGCCAATTCTTTACCAGAAAGGAGACAAGCTACCGGGGACCGGTTTCTGGCATTTCAGCCTCTTCGGCCCGGCTTGCTTGAATCCTGATGGAGCAGTGAGAAAGGGACTCATGTCTGAGTATACCCTGCCACACCTATAGTGGCCAAAATCGATTTACAAAAGGGGGTGGTGATGAACAGAGTGTCTGAATTGAGCAGACCACTCTTACCCAGTCCAAAGATCAGGGCTTGATCCATCACCGTTATTTATCTCACTGCCCCATCCCAGCTCAGAACCTGGCTATATGCAAATCAGTCTGTCCCTGGCCCAGTGCATCATGGGAACAGGGCAGACTAAACTACCAAGCCAATTCTTTACCAGAAAGGAGACAAGCTACCGGGGACCGGTTTCTGGCATTTCAGCCTCTTCGGCCCGGCTTGCTTGAATCCTGATGGAGCAGTGAGAAAGGGACTCATGTCTGAGTATACCCTGCCACACCTATAGTGGCCAAAATCGATTTACAAAAGGGGGTGGTGATGAACAGAGTGTCTGAATTGAGCAGACCACTCTTACCCAGTCCAAAGATCAGGGCTTGATCCATCACCGTTATTTATCTCACTGCCCCATCCCAGCTCAGAACCTGGCTATATGCAACCTGTGGGCACCGCACTCCGTACCGCCTCACTTCACGTCCAAGCCTGGGCACCGCAGAGAGCACTGCCGCACCGTGACCCTGGTCTCACCAACTACACCTGCTGATGCCGCCACTGAGTCACTGCTCGCAACACAGCTTGTGGGCACCGCACTCCACACCGCCTCGCTTCACAATGACGCCTTGGCCTCCCCGCTGCCACTCCACGCCGAAATCGACGCCACAGGTTGCACCGTGGCTCGAGGGCACAGCTCGCAAAGTTACACAACGCACCACCCTCATCCCACACTGCAGCCTTTACCTTTGCCTACCGACGCCGGCACCATGGACTCCCATTCGTCAGCTGACAACAGAGCTTCAGCAACGACGCCGCTGCTTGCACAGTGAACTGCCAGCACAGTGACAAATACCACCTTCACCTCGCGCCGCGACCCTGGTCTCACCGCCGCCGCCATCTGACGCAGCCACCGAGCCGCTGCTCGCACCGCAACCTTAGGGCACCACACACCGCACCGCTGCACTTTGCACTGCAGCACCCGACGCCTGCAGATGCCAGCGCTCCTGATCCCAACAGAAAGTAGCTCAACCTGCATCGCGAGTGACTTCAATGGCCTCGCCGCCCTGCATCTCTAACAGGTACTGTTTGCAGGTCTTCCCGACAACGTAGCTGGTCCGCAACGCTGCAACCAGCCTGAACTGTTTGGATTTGTTTGCTCACGACACCGTGATAGCCCCGTACGGAGCTATTGACATCAAGGAACTGTTTCTAAAGTGTATTTTGATAACTGTAGATTTTTAAGTACTGTAGTGTGAATTCTTCTCGTTTTTGGACTTGTATATAAAAATATTGGCTATTTTTCTAAACTGGTGTGGTGTCCTTTTGTAGTGCTTACACTGTATTACGGTTGGTTATGTGCAAATGCTTTATACTCTGCCTGGGGGGCGTGGCCGAGAGCCGAGCATGGCGGACGCTTGCTGAGTTAGCTCGGTCCTCTGCCCGGTAAAACAAGCATAACATCCTGATACCCTGACGGCCCTGACGACCCGCCCGGGTCCGAAAAACTGCGGAGGCACTGCTGAGCGGACCGGTCGGAGTCTGGTGACCGAGGTGACACTTCGCACGTCGCCGACACATCCGACGCGGGGGAGGCCTGCTGGGAAGACCGGAGCCGCGGCCTCCAGTGGTGAGTGTGCCCGTACCGAGTGCGACCAGCCTGGGGGCGCCGAGCTGGAGGAAAGTGGAGTGGGCAAGGGACCGCCTACGGAGGACGAGCAGTGCCAACACCGGCCCCCCGGGACCCCGTTGGCACACTTGATGAGCCCCCCTGGTGCAACTAGCCGGAGAGACGCCGGGAGCTCCTCTGCCGCTTAGGGCCCACTGGAGGAAGGGAAACCGCGGACCTGCCAGACACGCAGCGGAGGGAGGCGGCCTGGCCGGGGACGAAGTGCAGCGGGAAGGCGGAGAGGCCCGGCGGCCACAACTGAGGCCCGGCGGCCCCAACTGAGGCCCGCGCCATACCCGACTTGCGACGGCCTGGACGAAGAAGGCTGGGGCATCCTGCAGTACAGCTGTCACACGCTGTGGGCCCCGAGGTGCAGGAGACGGCCCGGTGCTGTGCACGGCCCACACTGGAGGAATAGGGACGCCGCCGCAGACGAGCAGAGCCTCGGACTTGCTGGGAACATCACACTGTCGGAGAGGGGGCCCAGCCGCTGCGGAGGCATCCGGCGGTAAGGCGGCCATATTGCCTACCGGCGGGGGACCTTCACTGCGACGCAGCACCTGGAGCACTACCCTGGTGACTCTGGCGGCAGCGCAGCTCACACCACTGACGCCGGGAGTACTGCACATTGCAGGGGTCACTGGAACAAGGGAGCCGTTCGTTACGGCTGTGGGGAGCTGCAGGATCTGCGGGCGGAGGACCCACACACACTGGCGTAAGTTCCCCTGAGCGCCTAACGGAGAGACTCTGGCAGGGGGTGGACACCGCAGGGGTGCAGTCAGTCTGCACGGACACGCCTGAGGAAGCGCTAACGAGGACACACTGGGCCCGCCGACCCTCTTCTGAGCAGTACCCTGATAAGGGAACGGACCTTGCTTAGCATACCTCACTGGACGCCGAGCAGCTGAATAACAGTGGCCTGGGGTGCACCCCCCCCCCCCCCCGAGCAGGGAAAGGCGATACCTTCGGGGGGCCAGGTCCGACAAGGAGGGAATACGCCACTTCGCTTCCGCACGGAGTCACTGGTGATTGCAGAGTCGAGCCCAGTGCACGTTGGATACCTGAGGCTGACCTACTGTACGCAGGGAAGGGGACCCCCTGGGGACACAACCACCACCGCACTGTCGTCCAGAAACATGGGCAGGACCAAGATGCCTGAGAGGGGCGCCGACCGGACTCTGCAGTCTACAGGCTCGGAAGACCCACTGGCCTCCTCAAACATCGAGATGGTGCCTCCGACGGGCAAGACTTCACAGGAGGCCAAACTGGACCTTATTCTGTCTGAGATAAGGGCTTCAAGAGAAGCGCTTGAAACTCGCATGGACAGTATGGCGACGGGTATGTCTCTACTACGCGCCGACCATAACAAGCTGGCGGAGAAGGTCACGGAACACAAACTGGCTCTGGACGACCTGATACCGCAGCAAACGGAGCAATCCTCGAAAATGGAAAACATGGAGAAGCAGATGAAGCTGGTATGGGAGAGGATGGACGAAGCGGAAGGGCGGGCTCGCCGCAACAACGTGCGCATCCTAGGAATTCCGGAGCGCAGCGAGGGGAGGAACCCAACCCAGTTTGTTGAGGATTGGCTGAAGAAACTTGCGGGGCCACAGGAACTTACGCCACTCTACAGTGTGGAGAGGGCGCATAGGATACCGTCTAGACCACCAAAGCCGGGATCACCACCTCGCCCCTTAATAGCCCGCCTGCTTAACTACAAAGACAGGGACATAGTCTTGAGAGTGGCACGAGAGAACGCGCCGATACGCTTTGAGGACAAAACTATCTCGATCTACCCAGACTTCACCCCGACGGTGCAAAGGGCCAGTTCAACGTTTATGGGTGTGAAGAGACGCCTGCGCAACAGGAATCTTAAATATGCCCTGCTGTTTCCAGCCCGCTTGAAAATAATTCATAACAACAAATCACTCTTCTTTGACACGGCTGAGGAGGCGGCGGAATGGATGGAAGTGACGCTGACGCCGCCCAACTCGCAAGATCCATTTGAGGAGGGTAGACAGAGGGAAGGACGCTCGAAGGGCGAGGAGCGGCAGCCCGGAGCGAGTGCCACACACGAGGAGGAGGCGGGCACGAGTGGTCCGGATCCCTTGGCTGGGACGCGGGTATCACAGGAGAGGTCCCTGCTGACAGAGGCCGCTTTGGCTGCACACAACGCGGATGGTGAGACGGTGCTGGATAGCGCCTCCGATTCCCGGACAGAGGTGTCTGGTTCTGCGGACAGCCTGCAACTGTTTCCGAAAATAACCGCACAAGAAGCTAACGATCTTTAAAGGGACTTCGGAAGACTCCGACTGGTAATGTACAGACTGCATGTGAGACTCTGGGCGGGTCAACTGGGGCCGGGGGTACGAACACCTGTCAGGGCACGCCGCAGGGATTCCGGCGGGGCCCAAACAAGGGAGAGCGGGCCCACACCCCCCAGGGCGCAGCAATGGTTCTGTTCAATTGGCACCCCAGTTGGGTGCAAGTGTTTGGACCTCACAGTTCTTTGAATGGGGACCTTGATGTTTTGGGATTGTTTGTAATTAGGGCACTCATGGAAACCTTCGCAAGACTAATTGGAATAGGGTGGGACACGCTGAATATAATTGTCGCTAACAGTCATGGGGTCCCTTAGTGAATACAAAATGTGCACCTGGAATGTAAGAGGCATGGGCTCAATCCAAAAAAGGCATAGGGTGCTGGCACAGCTCAATAGGAGGCGTGTTGCTGTGGCATACTTACAGGAGACGCATTTGAATAGAGATGAAGGTGTGAAACTGCTAAAGAAATGGAAGGGGCAGCTGTTTGCTACTACTTACTCAGTGTTCTCCCGGGGGGCGGCGATATGGATCAGGAACTCTGTCCCTTTTAAGATACTGGAAGAAAGGATCGACCCAGAGGGAAGGTATGTGCTTATAAGGGGGTTGTTGGATGGTTCCCCTGTTGTGCTTGGTAGCGTGTATGCGCCAAATACGGGTCAGCCGGTTTTCTTGACCGCGCTTAACAGAGTATTAACTGAATGGTCGGAGAGTGTGTGGATTATTGGAGGGGACTTTAATGCAGTTCTAGACGTATCACTGGACAGATCGCACCCACCACTGCAGGCTACTGAAAGTAGAAGGCAGGCTGAAGCACTCTCGCAGTGGGCAATGGGCTGGGGGCTGGCGGATACTTGGCGATGCACGCACTTGACGGATAGAGAGTACACCTACTTCTCCCCTCCCCATGGTCTACACACGAGAATAGATCACATGTTCTGTAGCACAACATTGCTGGGGGGGGGGTAGTGGCCTCAGAACACATGGGCAAGACCCTTTCGGACCACAACCCAGTGGAAGTCACGCTGAGATGGGGCACGATACCCACACCGATACCGACATGGCGTATGTCCCCGGAACTGCTTGAAGACACTGTTTTTAAGGCAACTATAGCAGAGGCAATCACGCAACATTTCCATTTTAATGGCGGCACGGCCAGTACGCGTCAGATCGAATGGGATGCCTTTAAGGTGACCATAAGGGGGGATGCAATGAACACACGCTCGGGCATGAGACGCCTGGTCTTAGAGAAGCTTAATAAAGTGGAGGGCAGCCTGGCCATGCTGGAGAGGGAGGCTGCGGGCACAAACTTACCTTTTACACCTTTGCAGGAGGCGCACATTCAACACGCCGAGCTGTTGGAGGAACTGCGTGTCCTAGACTACAAGGAATATACATGTAGGCAACATGCCCACGCTGACAAATCTGGGCCCTTGCTGGCCCGATTGCTGCGGGATAGCCCTGCCCCCACTCCAATACTGGAGGTTCTGGACCAAACTGGGAGGCTGGCTGTGACACAGATCGGTATAAATACCGCCGTTCGTGACTATTACGAGTCACTGTATGGTCCACATCGACACATGTCGGACGAGGCATTCGAAGAGTTCATGACGGGACTGGAACTACCGCGACTGGAACAGGCCCAGAGTGAGGACTTAGTGCGGCCCATAACGGTTGCGGAAATCAGGCAGGCAATACGGGCACTCCCGAGAAACAAAACCCCGGGTACCGATGGCCTACCGGCAGAATTTTACGGGGCGTTTATTGACCTGTTGGCCCCGCGGCTTTATGAGGTGTTTAACGAAGCAAAGAAAACCAAAGGGTTACCGCAGTCCGCGCTGCAGGCCCTGATTGTCTCGTTGCCTAAGCCGGGCAGGGACTGTTTACGGCCAGCTAATTATAGACCGCTATCCCTATTAAACACCGATCACAAGGTGCTGAGCAAGGTGTTGGCACTGAGACTGGCACAACATATTCCGAGCCTGGTCCACCCGGACCAGTGCGGTTTCGTGCCCGGTCGAAGCACTGCAATGAATCTGAGGAGGCTCAGTCAGCTCATGTTACACAAGCGTTTACCTACGTCAGCCGAGGGCTGTATCTCATTGGACTTGCGTCAGGCATTTGGCTCACTCCGGTGGGATTATATGTTTGCAGCACTGGCACGGTTTGGGCTCCCGGCTGGCTTTATTGATTGGATCCGATTACTGTACACTCATCCCACTGCTAGGGTCCGCACGAACAGATGCATATCGCCACAGTTGGACATAGCGAGGGGTACGAGGCAGGGTTGCCCTCTATCCCCGCTATTGTTTATACTGGCGCTAGAGCCACTGCTGTGCAAGCTTCGGCTTCGAGCGCAACACAGGGGCATCACGAGGGGAGGCGTAACTCATGTGGTGTCGGCCTACGCCGACGACATCATCCTTTATTTAAGAGACCTGCACGGTGATCTGGACCCCATTCCTGGGCTCTTTGAAGACTTCAGTGCACTCTCCGGCCTCACGATAAGCGAATCTAAGTCGTATGGGTACTGCTTTAATGCCCTCGACACGAGCGCCCCCTTACCATTTCCGCCCCACAGTTTTGAAATGGCGGAAACAACCTTTCGCTACCTGGGGATACAGATCTATAGGACGGCGGCAGATATGCTTGACGGTAATCTGGGCCGCGCTGTGGCAGCTCTGAGGTCGCAGGTACAATTCTGGACCACGCTGCCATTATCGGTGGCGGGCAGGGTGGCCATCTCTAAGATGGTAGTGCTCCCAAGACTTCTTTACTACTTTACGAACTTGCCCTTCTTGGCGACAGCTGCTGTATTCCGAACCTTGAACACCATGCTAACGGAGCTGGTCTGGGGACGGGGCAGACGGCGCATAAGCCTGGCGAAACTACAGCTGCCTACAACGGCTGGCGGGATGGGAGTCCCGGACTTCCTGGCATATTACTACGCATGCCAATTACAATGGCTTGTCTATTGGCTAGCGGGTCGCAACCTGCACGAAATAGGCATGTCCGAAGCGGATAGGGAGAGAGGAGTCATACACACCCTGTTGCTGCCTAACGCTGTGATCCCTGGGCAATCTCCCCCCCTGCTCAAGTTGGCCATTACCTGCTGGAGGCGGGCCGTACGATACTCGCCCCCGGCCTCTTCCTATGCCCCAACGATACCACTGCTGGGGATCCCGCTGGGGACAAGCGTATTGTCTACCAGGGCACTCGCTACGTGGACTGATGCCGGGGTAGCACAGGTGGGCGACCTATTTAGTGAGGGACATATGATGTCCTGTGAGGACTTTTGCACGGTGCACCATACGCCTGGGGGAATGTTCTTACTACATGCAGGGGTGCGCGACTACATCACACGGCACTGGGCACCGGACGGCATAGAACCAAATACAAATCCACTACACACGATGCAATACCTGATGGGTACAGGGAGCCATTTAACAAAATGGATTACAAGTGGTATACGTGAAGGGAGGGCGGTGTCGTTGCAGCCACTGCGCGAGGCGTGGGAGAGGGATGCAGGTCGAGTGTTTCGAGATAAAGAGTGGGAGCGGGCCCTTGCATTCCCCAGGAAAGTCTCGCGGAACCCAAAATTTAAATTCATCCAACTCATGATCCTACACCGCGCATACCTCACACCCCACCGATTGCACGTAATGTTCCCCAACACACTGGATTCATGCCCCCGGTGCGGCATGGAAGATGCGAGGATAATACACATGTTATGGGATTGCCCGAAATTAGGTTATTTTTGGGCAACGGTACACACCGCCTTACACAGGGTGTCCCCCAACAGACAACACAACACTATATCCTCTAGCTTACTGGGACTGGGACCTGCAGAACGCAAGAAAAGTGTGGCCACAAGGTTTGTTGACCTAGCAATGCTACTGGCAAAACGTACCATTACTATGAGGTGGAAGTCGAGCAGGCCCCCTGACCCGGAGATGAGGAAGGCGGAGGTGGTGAGGTGGGGAAAGGCGGAGGGAATGGCAATACAGACCGAGGAGCGTAAAGGCTTGAGAAGGATTCCTATATCCCTCGAATGGAACACTATTATGTTATCTTTTGAACTGTTGGATGAGGATGCTACCTCTGTGGGGTCGTCCTTGAGTGATTGAAAGGAGCTGATTGCTTTGGGGGTCACCGCTTCATTGGATTCCCCTGAGTACCCGAATGTCAAGTGACAGTGACCCACACAAGGACACAGGTGCACTCCACAGGAAGAACTCAAATTGGGCTGTGATGCCCTTTATATGGACCTTCATGGCATAGCGACAAAGGGGTGGATTAACAAGGAATAGGATACATACTGTACCGTCATGTCTGCACCCATACTATGCCTGAATAGGAGTGCCGGGGGAGGGATATTGGGAGGGGGGGTTGGGGGGTTGAGTTGGGAATAGTGTAACAGGTTGAAAATAGGAAAAGGCAATATGAGCGAGTACGGTACAACTGATGTATTTCAATGGGATGTAAGACAAGTGACTGCATGTACTGTAACGATTGTGCAATTTTACTATCCTGCAAATAAACAGTTAAAAAAAAAATGCTTTATACTCTGCCTTTAAGATAAGCCTGACTGCTCGTGCCAAGCTACCAAGGGGGTGAGCAGGGGTTATTTTAGGAGTGTAACTCCCTTATCCTGACTAGGAAGAAAGGTCCCCACTTGGACAAAGGTGCTAGCCCTTGCCAACAAGAGACCCCCAAACTAACACTACTTTTCCTCAATTCTCTGATACATTCAGCAGTGTGCTCTTTGCTCTTAGCTAGGTCAAATGTTTCCTTCAAGTCTGGATTGTGTGCAAGTAGTTTCTCTTGCACACGCGGATTGTTTGTGCACCTTACTAACTGGTCCCTGATCAGAGAGTCACACATCTCACCAAAATCACACAAACTGGCCATCCCTCCTAAGCAGGCTACGTAACAAGTGATTTTCTCATCTTTCCCTTGTACTCTATAGAAGAACTTATGTCTCTCCCGGACTATGTTAACTGTTTTGCCAAAGTGCCCTTCAAGCTTCTGAAATGTCATAAGATGCACATCACTCCGGCCATCCTCATCACCATCACTATCGGAAGAAAGAGATACTACATTTTCATAAACCATTCTGCCTTGAACACTCAGGTTATGAATCAATATGTGCAGCTTCCTTAGAGGGGAAAATAGCTATCAGATATGACGAAACAATTTCTCTCATTCCTTCCATGGTAAGGCTGGCTCTCCTTCCTCATCCAAGAAGGGAGGTGTCTGTGACATATTAGCTATAATCAGAGGAGAACAGAACAATAACACCAACATTTGAAATAATGCCGAATGCGAAGCACTTAGTCAAAGCAGAGACAAAGGTACTAAAGGGTTCAATATAATTCCCTTTTCCCTTGTAGGTTAGCTCTTTCTTAGATAGCTGTGGAAGGAGAAAAATAAAAAAAATTGCAAGGAAAGTTACAACCAATGCTTGGTTGCACATCAGTTAAACTTGTTGTACATTAGCCCCTCCAAAGAATTTGAAAGTTCACAGGATGAGAAATTGCAAGCAAGAGGGATTAATGTTTCTTGAAGGATAGTCCCTCCTCAGGGCATGTCAATGGAGGATCACCCCAGAACTGGAACTTGGCCCCTCCTCAGAGGCATGTCTCAGGAAGGCTTCTACAGTAGACAACGTACTGGAAAGCTGGGACTGTGAGGAAAACACCACAGCTCTGCCACAATGAGGGGCCAATCGGGTAAAAAAATGTTCTTTTTAAGTGCCTTACGTTGTTCCAGTGATTTCCTTGAGCACCGATACAACACACCCTCCGTCCATTGCAGGGTCGGACTGGCCATAGCGGGCACCGGGCAATCCCCCGATGCGCTGCACGGGTGGGGGGGGGCGGTTTGGGGCCCCTGGGGGTTGTTTTTGTTACAGGGCCATTTTTGCTGCATAGCTGCAAAATCGGCCGTGTAACAAAATCGGCTGAAAACCGGCCTCGGCAAAGAGCTCGGCGGCACCCCCAACCCCCCTCTGGGGGAGGGGGGTGGGAGGGTGGGGAGTGCAGAAACAAATCCACCACAGTCGTGCCAATGTCCAGCTAGGTATTCTTCCTCGCACAATGGCTCCCAAGAACATTCAGCCATGAGGAGAAATCAAATTGCCGTAATATTCCAGAGAATAACAACTCGGCGATACACACACTGCCAATACTGCTCCAGGCTAGTGTGCAATCAAAGATGAATGCACGCTCCGCGACCTGCCTCACAGTCGTGCCGAGCATGGCCGGTCTTAGGATTTGTGGGGCCCTGGGCAGTATTGAAACATGTGAGGCCCCTCTAATTTGCATAAGATGTAGTATCACAGCAAGTGACATCTTAGAAGTGTCAACTGAAATCATTTTCTCTCACTGATGAAGTAGATTTGCAAGAAGCTACTTCTATAATGTGGATGTAACTGAGCTGGCTACAAATATAAATAATAGCCCTAATAAAATAAGTGCACATATGTTAAAGCTCTGTTATGTGGAAATGCAACATGTCAAACTGGGTTGAAAAGCTAGGCCTATATCTCCAAAACTGATGTTTCCAGATTAGTGCATGATTAAAATTCTAAGACAGACTGTCCCATACCTATACAGTGGATCTACTACAACTACTACTACTACTACTAGTGAAGTTCAAGGTTAAGGCATTTGGTTTTAGCATGCATGGGCATCAACACAAAGGGATCCATGCTGGTTCAGGTGACTCACCTGCAAATGCTCCCACAAACAACAGAAAGCACTTATTAAAGAAAATAAGAGGATGAGATGGCACAGGTAAGATACACAGGTTGGGTGGCAGGAGCGCCAAAAGCTAAACCATTCTCACAAACGGAATGCCTTAAACCCAGCAACCACTCTCAAACTTCCTTTTTAAGAGATAAAAAGAGCTGAACTAACTTAAAGATATAAAAAATAGATGGTTAAATAGGGACAAGAATGTGTATCCAGAGAAAAAAACTGCCAAAAGCTTCAATGGGAGCCAATCACTAACAAGACAAGTAATAAATTAAAGCAACAAAACAATAGGGATTTATTATAGCAGACTCAGTGAAGTTTTCCCTTGTAAGGAAATTAAATCTTGACTTTCAAAATACATCTCCCATAATCCCTGAGAATCCCTGAGATTTGCATTTTTAAAGATTTTAAGTCACATTTTCAGTCACATGTCATTAATATCTGAGAAGACACTTGCCAATTGCGAAGGGTCCAGACACATGTCACTCGACTAACATTTAGCCTAAGAAGTAACAACCAAATTGCACCTACCCTCAGATAAATGCACTGGATCTTGGTTTAAGAGACAATTGAATGCAAGATCCTTGAAATACCATGTCCATCATCCATAAATTACTCCAGTCATACCCCAGGGTACCTAAACAAACACTTTGGGTCCTTCCAATTGCCAATACAAGATTTGCCTTCCTAAAACTACTGACCACCCACTCACCTAGCCTAGGCTCAGTGAGTGTCTAATCACTCCATGTGTGATGATGTACTCTGTGGAATGAGGCACTCGCTCCTCAGTCAGCTCCCCTCTACAGCCCCTTTTCTTGTAAACTGCCCATTCTTCTCACCTCCAAAGCAAGGCTAATTCAAACTGTACTCCTAAAAAGCAGAAATGTCCCCAGGCCTCACGACTTCACCATGAGGTTTGGGATAGTTTGTTGTGGGAAGAGGCGCACATCAGCTCGTGCTTGCCCAGGCCTGCCCATTGTCATTCTGAACTTGACAGTGATCAGATTATCTTTGGGAGTATGACCAGACTGAACCTGTGCAGCAGCCTGGTAAATGCATTTTAATACTCTTTTCAACAGGATAACTAGTGTGTAGTATATATGGCTCTGGTTACTTGGACAGTTAGTGACAAATGATAAACTTTAAAACATGCTGAAGCAGATACCTAATAGGCTTTCAAACAACTTCTACAAGATATTTGGGCTTCTTCACCTACTCCTTTCCTCAGAATGTGGAGACGGTATCCAGCTTTGTGGAACCCATCCTCAGAAACAGCCTGGACCCTTGCCCCTGCATGATTTCGACTTCCAGTTCAGAGGCTGAGACTCGGTGTAAAATCTCCGACCAGGACAAATATACTTGGGGTAGTCAGCCCATGCTTCATCACGGTCAGCCTACAATCACTCTTTAGTACCGATCAACAGCTACCATAGACTATCATTGGCAATTTATTTTTTCTAGGGGCTTTTTATCCTAAATCTTTAAAAATCTTTAAAAATTCGTACCCTCAGCTCCCAATTAGTGTCAATCAGATTATTAAATTGAGCTCTATTTTTCTAAAGTGAGGTGGGAATTTTACCTTTCATACTTTCTTCAAATTAACCCGGTCTACACTGTGCCATACCTAGCACTACCCTAAACACTAAAACACCACTCCCAGCATGACCCCTTACACCACCCAAACACCACTGCATTCTTATAAACTCTAAAACACTACCACCAGCACAACCCCTACACTACACAAACACCACTGCGCTACCCTAAATCCTAAAACTCTACTCCTAGCATGACCTCCTACACTACACAAACACCACTGCGCTACTCTAAACCCTAAAACACTATTCCCAGCCCAAACCTCCGAACACTACACAAACACCACTGCACTACTCTAAATCCTAAAACACTACCCCCAGCACGGTCCCCTACATTAACCAAACACCAGTGCACTACCCTAAACCTTAAAACACTACCCCCAGCACGACCCCCTACACTACCCAAACACCACTGCACTACCCTAAACCCTAAAACACTACTCCCAGCACGACCCCTTCTAATCTTCTAGTTTCTAGTCACATACTTATGGAATGGCCTAGCTACTAACACAAGTACAGTTACAATATTCTGTGCACTATCCATGCAGACCTCTAACCAGCTACATACTATTGATGCACTGCTGTAAATACCCAGTTATTACCCATGCAGTCTAGGACTCCTCATGTTAGTCCCATGCAATCAATCAATCAATCAATCAGTGAACTTGTAAAGCACGGGATATCTATATATGTGGGCTCGCACACCGCTCACTCATCAGCGGAATCGCCCCTAAGGATCATGGTAATTGTAGTTTCATTTCATTTCAATCTTTATTCGGTTTAAAAAACCTTGTAAGATACAATACATTAAAATCATAACACATCATATTATAATACATTACAAATAGCAGCAGTGGGTAAAAATATCATCACATCTCATTTGTGCAAAATACGCAAAAAACCATCTACATTGGGGTTGACTAGATCCTGGTCGGTCCCTCTTCTATAGAGAACACTGAGTAAATATACATAATAGTAAAATAATAAATTAGACATCTGTTTTTGTTAAAAAAGTGGTATACACCATAGCGATAAAGCAGGCAGCACTATATTAACTAATAAATGAGTCAATAACATGGTAAAGTAGCCCATTACATTTAGGTTTTTTGATTTTTCTTCCTCCTGATCAAGGCTACACATAGGAGAAAGCGACTTAGGCTAAACACAATCGGTTGTGCAGTATCTCCTTTAAATATTCTGAGTCCAACCCTAATTTGTCTAAGGCCTAACCTATTACAGATTGGCTTAAGCCATTTTTTCCTTGCTTTGAGGTATGCTGGGCATATGAATAGAACATGAGACTCATCCTCTTTCATCCCCATCTCACAGAACTCGCATATATTAGAACCAGCGGCCCCGGTCAACCCCTTATTACAGTTCCAGCTAGTTGTTCTTTCTTTTAATAGCAAAATGCTATACCGGAACTTTAAGTATAGGCTTTTAGCCAATGGAGGGTGAATTTCATCCATAAGGGGCTCTAGTTGCATATGCATTTTAATTTCAAAAAATTTTGAAGTTAGAGTCCCTGTTCTGGGATTTGAAAGCACTGAGTCTCTAATATAGTCCCAGTACCTTTGCTTCAAGATGTTTTTTGAGCTGTTTGTAAGAGAATCAGGGTCAAACCAAAAGTCACTTAACCCTAGTTTTTCAAGCCATTTTTTGACGTACTCTAGCCATGGCAAGCGCGTGGTATTCTTTATAGCCAATATCTCTTGCAATGCTTCTCTATAATCAGCCAACTCTTCAGTGGACCATAAACGGACCCAATAGAGTAGCGGACGAAGAGAAGCATAATCATCAGTACGCCTAAAATTAAGGTCCCATAATACGGGTGTCAGTGGTGTTGACCCAGGTATCCCTAGAAGTTGCCTAATGAAGGAATTTTCCCTCACTCGGAAGGTATCCTTTAAAGCATAGGCCCAAAGGTCCGCACCATAAAGTGAAGATGATTGCACTTTATATTTAAATAATTCAATAGCTGGTGAGACTGCTTTGAAGTGGCTATTCTTGTGCTTCTTTAAGATCGGTACCTGATTTTGGGTTAGCCTTAGTTTTGAATTCTCCAATTGTGTTTTCCATGTGACATCACTATCTAAAATAATACCCAGGTATTTAAAATTGGGAACTTCTTCAATAGGTTCATTGTTTATCTTAAAAACCTTATTAAAACCTTTGTGGGGGTTGATTGTCATAACTTTTGTTTTTGAGGAGTTAATTTCTAATTCCTTGTCATGGCAATACAAACTAAATGTGTTTAAAAGATTTTGGAGCCCCCTAGGTGTCTGAGAAATTAAGATTGTGTCGTCTGCGAATAGTAATGCCGGAACGGCTTGCCCGCTCAATTTGGGAGAGTCATGCTCGCAGCCCAAAAGAGTATCGGGGATGTCATTGACGTATAAAGAGAATAAGGTAGGTGCCATTACGCACCCTTGCCTTACCCCTTTTGCTATTTTTATTTTCTCAGTGACTTCTCCATTCGGTCCCCATCTGACTCGTGCGTAATTATTTTCGTGGAGTCTGGTTAAAATTTGAAGGATATTTCCAGGGACACCCATTCTGTTTAATGTCTTCCATAGGGCTGCCCTAGGAACCATATCAAAATCTGCCTTCAAATCAACAAAGGCCACGTATATATGGGAACTCCTTATAATGGTATATTTCCAGACTAAACATAAAAATCTAAAAACCTGGTCTACAGTGCTTATCTTACATCTAAAACCTGCCTGATATTTTGTGTAAATAGAGTGCTCTTCAATCCAAGAGGTGAGCCGACCAAGAACCTGTTGTGCAAAAATTTTTTGCAACACGTCAATAAGGCTGATAGGCCGATAGTGCGAGGGATTTGACCTATCACCCTTCTTGAACAGAGTTACAATCTCTGCCCCCTTCCAGGTTTCCGGAATAGGAGCTCCTTGAACAATTTCATTGGATAATAAATTGATATAAGGAGCCCAGATGTAGTTTTCATGTTTCCAAAGATCACCTGGAATTCTGTCAGGGCCTGGTGCTTTCCCTGACTTGACTGCCTTAATTGCTGAAATAGTTTCTGATAGAGAAAAAACAAGGGGTGCATCATGCGCTGCCAAAGGGGCCTGCAAACTATCCCAACCTCCACTCTCACCTGAACTTGTACATATAACAAAGTAAAGTGCTCGACCCATGTTTTTTCCTCCAAAAATTTGTCTTTGCATTCTGTCACCCCCCTGGTGCCTCTAGCAATGAGGCTCCAGAAGGAGGTCTGATCTTTGCACTTACATGCGTCCAGCAGATCGGACCAAACCCTTTCATCCCACTCTTTCTTGGCCTTTAATAAGATTCTTTTATACTGGGCTCTCTTAGTTCTCACAATATCCATTGAACCCCCCCTGACCGCTGTAATTAGGTCTGTCTTGGCTTTCCGGCAATCCTGGTTATACCAGGTGATCCCAGTTTGTTTACTCTTTTGGGCGTTATGTGGTCTTTTTACCGCCCTGGTCAGGATCCCGCCAAGTTGATTAATTAAGTGTTCATGGGATTCTATCAGACTAGGATTTTGGATGACAGCACTGTTACCTAAGAGAAAAGACATATGCCTCACAAATACATTATAGATTTGACTAATGATTTTAGAGTTGTCTAATACCACTGGCCATTTCAGGGATCTACAGTTGTTTGCCACTAGGGGATCCTGTGGCAAGGACATTGTGCTATTAGCACTTTTGTCAAGGGTTTTAAAAATCTGAGTTTGGACAGATAAAATCAGAGGATAATGGTCGCTTTCCGTGCGATCATCCACCATTAGGTCGATGGTCATAGGCCACAAGTTCAGGGAAACTAGTAGATAATCTAGGTGGCTGGAGTGTGCCCCTCTGGTAAACGTTGGTCTACTGGGGCAGTCTGATGGCAATCGCCCATTACATGCGCGTAGGCCGGATTCTAATGTCAAATTCAGTAATTGTAGGGCGCTCGCTGAGCAAGGTGCTTTGTAATTCGTATCTACTAAGGGAATATTGTTGGCACTGTCCTCGTCCTTATAGATGTCTTCTAGACCTATTATGGGTTCAAAACCTTTGTTGAAATCACCGCCTATAATCATTTGTGCATTTTGATCAAATCCCGACACAAGATTACTGAGGTGGGTTACAACTGTTGATTCTTTACATGATCGATGTGGTCTTCTATAGATATTGATCACATAAATGCTACAACCCTTGGTGTTTTTTAGCTCAAGTAATAAGATGTCGGGATTATTTGTATCAATCTGCTTAAAGGACAGGCCTCCTGTGATTTTCACCCAAATTGTTAGTCCGCCAGAGGGTCTCCCCCCGTTTGTATTTACTGAGGGTATAAAAAAAGATCTATAGTCAACCTTGAAGTAGTTTTCAAGCCCCCAGGTCTCCTGGAACATGATTAGATCCCCACTGGCCAGATAATCATGCCAAGACGGATCTGAAAGATTTTTTTTTCAGACCCGCAATGTTCCAGCAGATGATTTTTGTACTTCCTAAAACACCTAGTGTTTCTACTACCTGACATGGTGCGGTTACCCTAGATGTATCTAAATGCAGTTGTTGTTCCATTGTGTCAACGGAATGTAATGGCTGTTGCGAGATTTTAATAGGTACAATCTGCTTTGGCTCGACTTCAAAATGCAACCTAGGATATGTGTGGTTTGTACTACATGGCGTTGTCAAGGCCCTTCCCTCAAGTCAGTCGCAGTCAGCTAAGCCAGCTAAGGCTTCAAACCTATTTGAGGTGCTAACTCCCCAGTTGTAGGATGGGGCCCCAAAGCCCCAACCATTTATAGGGGCATTCCATCTAGGTGCAGGGTTAATGGGAAAGGGTGGGTTCTGGTGAGACCCCAGCCATCCTCCATTAAAGTCAACATTGCCTATAGGTGCTGGGGTATTAGGATACAATACATTCTGCTGCATGCCCGGCCATCCTCCATTATATTTAACATTTCCTATAGGCCCACAGTTATTAGCTATTATGCCAGGCCCTCGTCTGCCCATTTGGTTCCAGTTTTGCCCTGAGGTAGTGTTGTGAAAAGTATTGCGTTGGTTTAGTAGCCATGGACCTGCCCTGTTTTGGGGAGCGTAATTTGTGTCAAAAGCTGGTATTCCCCCTCCCCAACCATTATCTCTCGTTGACCAAGCTGGCTTCCGGGGTTTTTGGTTATTGGCCTTTTGTGATTCATTGTAGAAAAATTCTAATGTGAGAGGGATTATAGAGCTACTTCTTTTTTTGTGGTGGAAGGATATTTGATAAAATATCAAGAAGAGCAGCTGGGGTCGAAAAGTTTAGTATCACACAGTCGCCCTTCCATTTTTTTTGCTTGTTTCCTATCCAACCAACCCTCCTTGCCGTTTTAATTTCATCAGCCAGCCGCTGTTCGCCCCCCTGTGCTATCCGCATATTATTTGAGAGCCAGTATAGTGCCTTGCTTTTTAGTGATGAGGCTGACTCAGTTTGGTCCGGTGATAGGGTTGGTGTGTTGGCTAGCACTAGCACCAGCGGTGCTGCTTCAACGACAAATTGTGTTTGGTTTTCTTCAAAGCTAGAGGGCACTGTAACATGTGGTGGATCATTTTCATTTTTAAATCTTTATTTCGACCATACGGTCATAAAAGAAACATATACAATACATTCGCATAATTGTAACAAGGTCATAAAGCATCAAAGCGTAATTTAAAATCAAAGCCAGACAATACAGGTGATTGTTTAAAAAAGGATGTAGCAGTTCTGCACTTTTACCCGAGAGATTTTAAAAGACGACTACGCGTGTGCCACACATTCATAAAAAATTTAGAGAGTGCAAATACAATAGGGCCGGAGGCATCACTTTTCAGGATCCTATACATTGGTCCATATTCTCTTCCACCCAGATTTTTAATCAAAGGCAGTAGCCAGTATCTTCTTGCTGCCCTGTATGCTGGGCAAAAGAAGATCACGTGCAAGTCGTTCTCCTCTTTGTCAACACAAACAGGGCAGAATTTGGTGGACGGGTTTTTAGACCATGTACTGCAAAAGGACCGTAGTGGGAGTATGCTGTATCTCCACTGGAGGAATAACTTCCTGGCAAATATGGGGAAAACAGGGTCCAAAGTTTTCTCGAATGTATACAGATCCTTGGTTTGCAAGAATGTAGAAGATAGGGACCCCTCCGTCTGGGTAGCTATAATCCTTACCCTTTTATGCTCGTGGTACAGCTTCGCCAAATATGTCTTGGAAATTCTTGGTGCTGTATATGCTGGTTCAGTCCACAATTCGGGGAGCCCCATATCAATGCAAACTGACTGAATGTTTTGGACCCAGGGGATACTGAGCACCTTTGGGTGTTTCATTAGTTCGACTAGTTCCGCCCTGTAGTCGGCGAGATTATCGCTGCTCCATAGCCTGCGCCAGAAGGCAATGGGTCTTAAGCTTATCTCGTCGGCAAGAGGTCGTATCCCTAAGTCAAGCCTCAGGGGGAGAAGGGGTGTACTGGGAGGAAGTGCGGTAATTTGCCTTAAAAACCTATTTTCTGTATGTGACAAATTCCGGCATGAAATGTGCCCCCACAATTCAGCCCCGTATAAAATAGCTCCCCTAGCCTGTGCTTTATATATCTGGATTAGGGCCCCCAGAGGGCGGTAGGTTGCACCAGTCATCATTCGGGAAATTCCCCCAGTAGTTTGAACTAGCTTAAGGTTTGCCCTGATTTGATGGCTCTCCCAGGTCATGTTTTCAGATAGTGTCACCCCGAGGTATTCGAAGGTGTCAACTCGTTCCAGTCTTGCTGGACCCAGTAGGGGGTTTGGGCGCTGCTTAGTTTTTGGGTTCAATACCATGTATTTCGTTTTTGAGGCATTGATTTCCAACCCTCTATCCTGGCAGAAGGTCACAAACGCGTCCAGTATCTTTTGAATGCCCATAGGTGTTTTGGATACCAATAGTGTATCGTCCGCAAACATTATTGCGGGTACACTATTGCCATTCAATTTGGGGGCATCTGTGTGGTCGGTGGCATTTAGATGGGCGATTACCCCGTTGACAAAGAGGCAAAACAGGGTCGGCGCCAGCACACATCCCTGTCTCACCCCTCTGCCCACGGGGAATCTGTCTGTTAGCTCTCCCGCCCTCCCACATCTCACCTGGGCGTAATTATTGTGATGCAGCCTCTGCAGAGTCAGTAGGATATCTGGTGGAACGCCCATCTCTGCTAAAATGGCCCAAAGTTTGCCCCTCGGCACAAGGTCGAAGGCGGCCTTTAAGTCCACGAAGATCGTGTACAGACTACCGCCCTCGAACCTGGCTGTCCTCCAGTAAATCAGATTTAATCTGAAAACTTGGTCCACAGTTGATATCCCTTTCCTGAAGCCTGCTTGGTATGGGCTGAGGGCACCCACCTCCTCGATCCATTCCTGTAGCCTGTTCAGGAGGACCCTTCCAAACAGCTTCTGTGCTACATCTATCAGGCTAATTGGTCTGTAGTTGGCTGGGAGCAGGGGAGATCCCTTTTTAAAAATCGGGACCACCTCAGCCCCCAGCCAAGTACTAGGGATTTCCATCCCACTAAGGACACCATTAAAAAGGGTTGCGAGGTAGGGCGCCCAGACGGTGGGCTCCTGCTTGTACAGGTCCCCCGGCAGGCCATCCAGCCCCGGCGCCTTCCCCGCAGCCAAGCCTGAGATTGCAGCTGTTACCTCACTCAGTGTTATTTGGTCTACCTGCAAGCCCTGGGTCACTGTTTCAATTCTCGCAGGAATTTCTCCAGGTTCGGCGCTATATAGCGACTCGAAGTGGGCCTGCCACACTCCCGGCGCTATGTTAGGCTCCACTGCCGAACGAAGACTCCCCGATCCCCCATTCACTATTCTCCAGAACAGTCGTTGGTCTTGAACTGCTAGGGCCTTTGTGAGCACTTCCCACTGACTTTCCTCCCATTCTATCCTAGCTTGTGTGAGAAGCTTCTTATAGGCTTGTCTACACTGCTTGAGGTGGTCCCCTCCCATGCCCGCCTTAATAACTCCAAGCAGTTCTGTTTTAGCTCGTCTGCAGGTTTTGTTGTACCATTGTTTTTTGCCTATGGGCCTCACCTTTGGCTTTTGTGTTTTGCACGTCAGATGGGGTGCCACCGCTTTTATGAGTGTTTTGTGGGCGTCAGACAATTTACACCTTATGTCCGTTTGGTTAGCCACAGTATCGAGGGCCCCAACAATTTCTAGGATTGGGGTGATCTCTTTATAAAGCTGAGGGATTTTATCCTTTTTTGTGACCATCTGCTCCCACTTAATTCTTCTCCTGGTGTTGTCTATAAGGAGAGAGAGATGGTTCCCTGCCTCTTGAGTCGCTAGACCTTGCGGTGCTGGGTGGGCGAGGTCTAACTCGAGTGCATTGTGGTCACTGTCCCCCCTGACAGTAACCCTAAAATCCTGTATCAATGGCCACCTCGACAGTTGGATCAAAATATAGTCTAGGTGCGACTCCCTTCCTAGACGATTATAGGTGGTTTTCCCTGGTGTATCCGAGGTAGTTCGCCCATTACATGCTCTAAGACCATACCTTAGCGTGAGAGCCATAATTTGTAATGCTAACGGGGTCCAAGCTTTCGGTGGTGTCACATCAGCCCCTGGTACAGCCCACCTCTCCTCTTCTTCTGATAAAAAACCTTCCTGGAGCCCGGGAAGTGGCTCAAAGTGGGAGTTAAAGTCTCCACCCACCACGTAGAAGGAATCAATTGGCAGTTCAGATAAAAAGTTTGACAGTTCATTAAAAGCCGGTGATTCTTTTGCCTTTCCCATGGGCCTGGAATAGATGTTGACCAGAAGGAGGGTGACTTTGTTTGGCCATGTCAGTGTGACCACGAGGATGTCATCGGAGCCGCATGGGAGCCTTGTAGCCACGCAACCCAGATGTGCAGCTACCCATGTCGTGAGACCCCCTGAGGGTCGGCCTTTGCCTTCCCACCTGGCTGGGATATAAAAGGATGCGTACCCTGGATACTCACAGTCCTCTCTGGCCCAGGTTTCCTGGAACATACATACGTCGCCAGTTTCTATATAATTTCCCCATGTGGGGTCTTCCAGCTTATTGGTTAGTCCCGCGATGTTCCAGGAGATTATCCTCAAATGTTCTATAGTTGGGGGTATTACGGCAAGGGGAGGATGTGAGTCCAGGGATCCAGACTCCCCCATTCCGTCGGGGGGGGGATCTACAGCTATTCGCTCTTCAGTAGCTTCTCCATCAGTGGCAGAGTTAAATGGCTCAGTTTGGCCGCGTTCTAGGATGGAAGAGTCATTTAGTGGGCCAGGGATTGCAACGGGGGACCTCATCTGGGGGTCCGAAGGGCCACGGAAGTCAGGTTCCCCTGGTGTGGAACTATTGGTGGTCAGTCAGTCGACCCCGTCTAGCCCATCGAGACAGTTAAAGCGATTAAAGTCGCAAAAGGGTGTATCCGGTGGTTGGTGGTATGGGCGATGGATTGGGCCTTTATGGTTACTTCTATAGTCCACCCTTGTCCATTTATCATGGGTTTGAACCTGGTGCCTAGGGATAGGAGGAAAGAAAAAGGATACTGGGAGGGTTTGTATCGTGGAATCAAGGGATCGGTTCATTCCTTCACAGATGTGTCGAACCGTGCCTGGATCTTTAAAGGTTACCATGATGCAATCCCCCACTATGGTTTTCCTGGTCTTCCCCAGCCATGGGACCCTCCTCACCATAATGATTTCATTGTTAAAGTGAGAAGGCAGGGGTCGGTTCCAGTTTAACCATTTAATTACCTTCTTCTTGAGGGATTGATAATCCTCATGTTCTCCTACTCTTAGATGGGGGGCACCTGCTAGGACCACCACTAATCTATTGGCCTCGGGTGGGAGATCTGGCCTCCGTGGTCTGGGAGTTGGGCAGCCTGGTGTTGGTGGAAGATCTATGGGCTGGTCTTGGTTTGTTCCAGTGGGCTCCGTTTGTGAGCTATGTGGAGCTAAAACCGCTGGATGGGTAGGTCTATTACCTGGATTATTATGCTGTACTTGCAGTTGCACAGACATGAGAGGTTGCAGGGGGACTGCTGGTGGCTTGCTTTTAAGTGGGGCTTTGCTAGCATTATCTACAGTTTTTGTTGAAGTGGATCCCCCGCCCAGGGACTGGGCTCCCGCTGGTTTTGTCTGTTTACTTACTAGAGTGTTAAGAGTGGTAAGAGAAGTCTCTAGTAAGGTGAGCCTGATATCAATTTTTTTGAGACTATCGGTGATGGGCTGCAGGAGGGAGCGGAGTAGAAATTCGATACTCCCCTTTGCAAAGAGAGGGTGGTTAGTATTCGATGTATTGGCCTCTGACTCTTTGGAGGTGGGGATTGTGCTGGGTTTTAAGGGCTTGGGTGGTGGGGCTAATTCCGTGTTCTTGGTCAATGTAATAGAGTTAGTCTTACTCTTGCCAAAGTCCAGGTGTGTTGTTTTAGATTTCCCCCGTCCCCCCGCTGATTTCCGTGCCCGTTTACTGGGTGGGGGCCTGTGTATCTCAGCCATAACTTTTAGTTTGGGCTTATTTTTATTGACCGTTAGTGCTGGTTGGATTTGAGTTATCAGATCCACTGGAGTGTGGGAGATCTCTTGAGAGGCTGACTCTGTGATTTTTTCAGATGGTAACCCCTGGGTCGTAGCATCTTCCCTTAATAAAGCAGGGAAATCCTCCATTGAAGATATATCTAAGCTAGAGGATAGCGCACCTACTTCCTGGGTAGTGGGGTGGGGGGTGATAACTGACAGTGGCCTATTTTTCATGGATTCAATGGAGCGCCTGCGCTCCGCCCTACGTTGCTCGAGTGAACCTTCCGAGTCAGTGTCACCTTTGTTGGCTTTAAAATAATTGTCCAGTGTTCCAGAGCAGGAGGCTCCCTCCCTGGCGGGAGTTTCCCGTGGGGGGGGCGTATGCATATCCTGATTTCAGGTGGAGGAAAGGATCAAGAGGGGGGGCCCAGCCCAGCCTCCTCCGGCCTCTGACGGCCTAGGACGGTCCCGCCCTTGTCCCGGGCTTCTCCCGGTCGCTCCCGCTCGCTCCCGCGAAGCGGTGTTCCTGCACGTCTTATATAGATGGAACTATGTGATAGGCGGGGGGGCGTGGCCAGCGGGGAGAGCAGCCCAGGTGTTGCTAGTTGGGCGCGCAGGGGCTCCTGGTCGCTGGAGTCCCCTGCTAGCTCGCAGCCCCGCTGGTTCTCTTACCTGCCCCCGCGTTCCTTCCTGGCTCCACCGGGCAGTCCACAGGCAGGCTATGACGCGCTGCGGGACCCGCGAAGCGGGTCCGGCGAGTCGTGGGATTCAATGCAGGTCCGCTTGGCAGCTGGTACAACTCGCTCCTCCTCCACGAGCAAAGCACACAGAAAGGGTGTCCCACAGGCACAGGGACTGCAGCAACTTTTCACTCCGTTGGCGGGGGGGCGTGGCCAGCGGGGAGAGCAGCCCAGGTGTTGCTAGTTGGGCGCGCAGGGGCTCCTGGTCGCTGGAGTCCCCTGCTAGCTCGCAGCCCCGCTGGTTCTCTTACCTGCCCCCGCGTTCCTTCCTGGCTCCACCGGGCAGTCCACAGGCAGGCTATGACGCGCTGCGGGACCCGCGAAGCGGGTCCGGCGAGTCGTGGGATTCAATGCAGGTCCGCTTGGCAGCTGGTACAACTCGCTCCTCCTCCACGAGCAAAGCACACAGAAAGGGTGTGGTGGATCAATTAATCGGACAGTTGGGGCTTCTAATGGCAAGTTGTTAGTAATATGGCCAGAAGTTTGTGGGCATTCCGAAGGAGTTACTCCTGAAGGGGTAGCATCTGATGTTACCCTGGGTTCATTATCTTTCTTTGGGGAATCACGGCCTTTATTAACATTACTTAAGGCATTGCCTATTGCATCTGCTAAGACATTTTGTGTGCTTCCAAGTTTCTTTATCTCTGCAGAAAGTTTATCAATCTTACTAATAAGTGGCTTAATAATTGTCTGAATTTTTATTTCTAACAGCTCCGCTATTTTAGACATTAAGACCTCGTCCAATATGTCCCTCAGATTGTTTTCCTCGTTATTCTGGCAAGTACTTTTTAACTTTGGTGGTGATGTGACCTTGTTTTTTTCAGAACGTGCCCCCCCACGTTTGCTTTGCAATCTGCGACAGGCTCTAACTGCCCTTGAGGTCTGTTTAGCCGGTGGATCGTCCTCCACGTCTTCTTTTTCATCATTTCCTTCAACCTCAATGACAACTTGTGCATCTGAGTCATTATGTTGTTCAATGTCCCCCACATTCACTGTGCTGACATCGATGTTGACAGTTACTGGGGAAACTGGTGCATGGGGATCGTTGTTAGAGTCTAATAACAGAGACTCATTGATTTGCGAAGAGGTGGGTGGGCTCATGGGAGGAAGAATAGGTGATTGGGACAGACCTAACGATTGTCTGGGTTCGCTGTTTATTTTACTGACCACTTGAACAAGATAGTTTTCCATGGTGTTCTTTGGTGTTTCGGATGCCATGTGATGATTTCTTTTACGCATAATTATGCAAAGGTGTGTGATAGTCTTACACCCACAACTCAATAAAATAACAAAGTATAATTCCCAAGGTTAAAACAAATGTCTTACTTCAAAGCTTGTGCAGATATCCAGCTGTCTCCTTTCCAGATTAGTCAGTGTGTTTGTCTGTTATTGGCGTTTCCACGTGGGCCCCCTCCTTATCCCGGGCTCCTGGGCGATTCGATAGAAGCTATATAGCCTGCTTACCGACCCCCGTCTGGATAACTAGGGCTCAGGAGGCGGTCAACCAGCGTCTGAAGCACCACTACTCACATAAGCTGTCATACAGGAAAATCCCTGGTGCACAATGAAGTAACTTTTAGGGGGGTGGCCTAGCCTGGCCTACTCGTGCCGATGAGGGCCGTAGAGGGCCTGCCCTTTGCCCGGGCTTAGCCCCGGGCGCTCCCGCGACGCGGGTCTCTCCCCTGCTTTAAGCTGTCCTTCGCGCTCTCAGGCGCGTCACGCAATGCGCCGCCGCGAGGCCTGCCGGGTATTGTAGTTCCCGGAGCGGCGGCGCGGGTCTCGGTGGCAGGATGACTCTTGGCGGTGGCGGCTTCTGTGTCTGCTGTGCGGCGTGGCAGGTAAGTTAGTAGCGGTCCCCCCGCTCTGCCGGTCTCTCCCCTGCTTTAAGCTGTCCTTCGCGCTCTCAGGCGCGTCACGCAACGCGCCGCCGCGAGGCCTGCCGGGTATTGTAGTTCCCAGAGCGGCGGCGCGGGTCTCGGTGGCAGGATGACTCTTGGCGGTGGCGGCTTCTGTGTCTGCTGTGCGGCGTGGCAGGTAAGTTAGTAGCGGTCCCCCCGCTCTGCCGGTCTCTCCCCTGCTTTAAGCTGTCCTTCGCGCTCTCAGGCGCGTCACGCAACGCGTGCTGCGAGGCATGCCGGGTATTGTAGTTCCCGGAGCGGCGGCGCGGGTCTCGGTGGCAGGATGACTCTTGGCGGTGGCGGCTTCTGTGTCTGCTGTGCGGCATGGCAGGTAAGTTAGTAGCGGTCCCCCCGCTCTGCCGGTCTCTCCCCTGCTTTAAGCTGTCCTTCGCGCTCTCAGGCGCGTCACGCAACGCGCCGCCGCGAGGCCTGCCGGGTATTGTAGTTCCCGGAGCGGCGGCGCGGGTCTCGGTGGCAGGATGACTCTTGGCGGTGGCGGCTTCTGTGTCTGCTGTGCGGCGTGGCAGGTAAGTTAGTAGCGGTCCCCCCGCTCTGCCGGTCTCTCCCCTGCTTTAAGCTGTTCTTCGCGCTCTCAGGCGCGTCACGCAACGCGCCGCCGCGAGGCCTGCCGGGTATTGTAGTTCCCGGAGCGGCGGCGCGGGTCTCGGTGGCACGATGACTCTTGGCGGTGGCGGCTTCTGTGTCTGCTGTGCGGCGTGGCAGGTAAGTTAGTAGCGGTCCCCCCGCTGTGCCGGTCTCTCCCCTGCTTTAAGCTGTCCTTCGCGCTCTCAGGCGCGTCACGCAACGCGCCGCCGCGAGGCCTGCCGGGAATTGTAGTTCCCGGAGCGGCGGCGCGGGTCTCGGTGGCAGGATGACTCTTGGCGGTGGCGGCTTCTGTGTCTGCTGTGCGGCGTGGCAGGTAAGTTAGTAGCGGTCCCCCCGCTCTGCCGGTCTCTCCCCCGCTTTAAGCTGTCCTTCGCGCTCTCAGGCGCGTCACGCAATGCGCCGCCGCGAGGCCTGCCGGGTATTGTAGTTCCCGGAGCGGCGGCGCGGGTCTCGGTGGCAGGATGACTCTTGGCGGTGGCGGCTTCTGTGTCTGCTGTGCGGCGTGGCAGGTAAGTTAGTAGCGGTCCCCCCGCTCTGCCGGTCTATCCCCTGCTTTAAGCTGTCCTTCGCGCTCTCAGGCGCGTCACGCAACGTGCCGCCGCGAGGCCTGCCGGGTATTGTAGTTCCCGGAGCGGCGGCGCGGGTCTCGGTGGCAGGATGACTCTTGGCGGTGGCGGCTTCTGTGTCTGCTGTGCGGCGTGGCAGGTAAGTTAGTAGCGGAAATTGTAGTTTCCTTTTCTCAAACGCCGTATCTTCGATCAAATTTTCAAATATCTTCATCTTCGCCATCCCTGGACACGTGTTTTGGGGTATTTACCCCTCGTCTGCAGGGATTAGGCCATCTTCTGGGGTTGCTGAAGGCTGCCAAATATCACCAGGTATGGGACCAATACAGAGGCGTGCAGGTGCAGAGTCCCGTGCTCTTCAGCCAAGAACAGGATATCTATATATGTGGGCACGCACACCGCTCACTCATCAGCGGGATCGCCCCTAAGGATCATGGTAATTGTAGTTACCTTTTCTCAAACGCCGTATCTTCTATCAAATTTTCAAATAGCTTCATCTTCGCCATCCCTGGACACGTGTTTCGGGGTATTACCCCTCGTCAGCAGGGATTAGGCCATCTTCTGGGGTTGCTGAAGGCTGCTAAATATCACCAGGTATAGTACCAATACAGAGGCGCGCAGGTGCAGAGTCCCGTGCTCATCAGCCAAGAACAGGATATCTATATATGTGGGCTCGCACACCGCTCACTCATCAGCGGGATCGCCCCTAAGGATCATCGTAATTGTAGTTACCTTTTCTCAAACGCTGTATCTTCTATCAAATTTTCAAATATCTTCATCTTCGCCATCCCTGGACACGTGTTTCGGGGTATTTACCCCTCGTCAGCAGGGATTAGGCCATCTTCTGGGGTTGCTGAAGGCTGCCAAATATCACCAGGTATAGTACCAATACAGAGGCGCGCAGGTGCAGAGTCCCGTGCTCGTCAGCCAAGAACAGGATATCTATATATGTGGGCTCGCACACCGCTCACTCATCAGCGGGATCGCCCCTAAGGATCATGGTAATTGTAGTTACCTTTTCTCAAACGCCGTATCTTCTATCAAATTTTCAAATATCTTCATCTTCGCCATCCCTGGACACGTGTTTCGGGGTATTTACCCCTCGTCAGCAGGGATTAGGCCATCTTCTGGGGTTGCTGAAGGCTGCCAAATATACCAGGTATAGTACCAATACAGAGGCGCGCAGGTGCAGAGTCCCGTGCTCGTCAGCCAAGAACAGGATATCTATATATGTGGGCTCGCACACCGCTCTCTCATCAGCGGGATTGCCCCTAAGGATCATCTAATTGTAGTTACCTTTTCTCAAACGCCGTATCTTCTATCAAATTTTCAAATATCTTCATCTTCGCCATCCCTGGACATGTGTTTCGGGGTATTTACCCCTCGTCATCAGGGATTAGGCCATCTTCTGGGGTTGCTGAAGGCTGCCAAATATCACCAGGTATAGTACCAATACAGAGGCGCGCAGGTGCAGAGTCCCGTGCTCGTCAGCCAAGAACAGGATATCTATATATGTGGGCTCGCACACCGCTCACTCATCAGCGGGATCGCCCCTCAGGATCATCGTAATTGTAGTTACCTTTTCTCAAACGCCGTATCTTCTATCAAATTTTCAAATATCTTCATCTTCGCCATCCCTGGACATGTGTTTCGGGGTATTTACCCCTCGTCAGCAGGGATTAGGCCATCTTCTGGGGTTGCTGAAGGCTGCCAAATATCACCAGGTATAGTACCAATACAGAGGCGCGCAGGTGCAGAGTCACGTGCTCGTCAGCCAAGAACAGGATATCTATATATGTGGGCTTGCACACCGCTCACTCATCAGCGGGATCGCCCCAAAGGAACCAGAGTCCTTAGGGGCGACACCGCCGGTGTGTGAATAGTGTGCGACCCCACCCCCATTTGTAACTTTAAAGCTCCCTTGAGCAGTGGGCTGACGAGCCTGGGATCCCGCACCTACGCGCCTGAGTGGTACTATACCTGGCAGATATTGGCAGCCATCGGCAACCCCAGTACACAGCCTATCCCTGCTGACGAGGGGTGATACCCCGAAACACGTGTCCAGGGATGGCGAAGACAGCAAAGATAGCAGAAGATCGAAAGATGATGCATCGCAAACACTTTACTACATTGACCAGAGTCCTTAGGGGCGACACCGCCGGTGTGTGAGTAGTGTGCGACCACACCCCCATTTGTAACTTGTAAAGCACGCTACTTGCCCATGAGGGTCTCAAGGTGCTTGAGGGGTGCTTCTACTGCTAGAAGAGCCAGGTCTTGGGGAGCCGTCTGAAGGTGAGAAGGTCTTGGGTCAGCCACAGATGGGTGGGGAGGGTGTTCCAGGTCTTGGCGGCGAGGAAGGAGAAAAATCTGCCGCCGGCGGTTGTTCGTCGGATGCGGGGGACGGTGGCAAGGGCGAGGCTAGTGGAGCGGAGCTGGCGGGCGAGGCTGTAGAAGTTGAGTCTGTTGTTTAGGTAGGCTGGTCCGGCGTTGTGGAGTGCTTTGTGTGCGTGGGTGAGGAGTTTGAAGGTGATCCTCTTGGTGATGGGGAGCCAGTGCAGGTCTCTCAGGTGGGAGGTGATGTGGCTGCAGCGGCGGACGTTGCGGATCAGTCGGGTGGAGGCGTTTTGGCAGACCGCGTCGAAGGCGGCTGACAGGTCCAGGAGAATGAGGGCTGAAGTTTCGCCGTTGTCTAGTTGGCGCCTGATGTCGTCTGTGGCAGCGATGAGGGCTGTCTCGGGGCTGTGGTTTTGTCTGAATACAGACTGGGAGAGGTCTAGCATGGTGCTGTCCTCGAGGTGGTGGCTCAGCTGTATGTTGGTGATTTTCTCGTTGACCTTCGCCGGGAAGGGGAGCAGTGAGATGGGCCGGAAGTTCTTGAGGTCTTTGGGGTCCGCCTTGGGCTTTTTGAGGAGGGCGTTGATTTCGGCGTGCTTCCAGCTTTCCGGGAATGTCGCTGTGTAGAAGGAGATGTTGATACTCTTCCGTAGTTGGGGAGCGATGGTTGCATCAGCTTTGTTGAAAACGTGGTGTGGGCAGGGGTCTGACGGAGATCCTGAGTGGATGGAGTTCATGATCTTGCGTATCTCGTTGTTGACGTGGGTCCAGGAGGTCAGCTGGCTAGTGCCGGTGGGGGTCGGGGTGGGGTCTGTTGCTGTCGGGGCAGGTGATGTGTTGAAGCTGTTGTGGATATCGGCGATCTTGCGATGGAAGAAGGTAGCCAGTGAGTCGCACAGATCTTGCGACGGCGAAATGTCCTTGGTGTTGGCGCTGGGGTTGGAGAATTCCTTCACTATGTTGAAAAGCTCTTTGCTGTCGTGTGCGTTGTTGTCCAGGCGGGTTTAGAGGGAAGATCTCTTGGCTGATCTGATGAGCTGGTGAGGTCTGCGGGTGGCGTCCTTGTGGGCTGCGTGGCTGTTTGGTGTGCGGTCGTGGGGCCATTTCTTCTCCAGCTTCCAGCATGTACGTTTGGAGGTCTGGAGTTCTTCAGTGAACCAGGTGGCTTTCTTGATGAGGTGGTTGATGGAGGGTTTTTTGAGCGGGGTGAGGGTGTTGGTGCAGTCGTCGATCCACTGTCTGAAGTTTCGGACTGCGGTGTCTGTGTCGGTGGGGTCGGTTGGCAGGTTATGGGAGAGCGTGGATGTCAGCTGGTCTTCAGTGAATTTGCTCCAGCAGCAGCGGGGCAGCTGTTGGGTGCGGTGGTGCGTGGATGGTTTCTTGAAGGTGAAGTGGATGCAGCGGTGGTCGGTCCAGTAGAGTTCGGTGGTGTGGTTGAAGGCGATGTGGGCGCTTGTGGATAAGATGGGGTTGAGTGTGTGGCCGGTGGCGTGGGTCGGTTCGGTGACGAGTTTTCGGAGGCCGAGGTTGGCGAGGTTGTCGATCAGGGTGGCGGAGTTGGCGTCGCTGTTGTTCTCGGGTGGAAGTTTAATTTCCCGAGGAGGATGTAGTCCGTGGAGGCGAGAGCGTGGGTGCTGGCAAAGTCGGCGATGGAGTCGCTGAAGTGGGCCTGGGGTCCGGGGGTCTGTAGACGAGTGTTCCTCTGAGGGTGGTGTTGGGGTCGGTGTGGATCCTGAAGTGAAGGTTTTCGGCGGAGTTGAGGGAGTCGTCTGCGAGGGTGTGGACCTAGAGGGTGGACTTGTGGACGATGGCTATTCGTCCTCCAATTCCGTTGGTGCGGTCTCTGCGGGAGATCTTGTAGCCGTCCGGGATGGCTATGGCAATGTCCGGTGCCGCAGAGTCATTCCACCAGGTTTCGGTCAGGGGCGGAGGTGCCGAGCAGGTCCCAGAGCTCGACGGTGTGTTTACGTGTGGAGTGGGTGTTGAGGAGTATGCAGTGAAGGCTGTTGTTGGGCCTGGTCCTGGGAGGTTTGGTGGTTCTGTCGCAGGTGAAGTGGCAGGTGTGGCAGGAGAATGAATAGCGCATGAATGAATACATTCTTATATAGCTCATGGCTACCCTAAGGCATCCCAGCGCTGTGTGACCTGAGAGCTGGTGGAATCTCAATGGAACAAGAATGTCTTCAATCGCTTCCTGAAGGCCAGATGGTTGGTCTCAAGCCTGATGTTATCCGGGAGAAGGTTCCAGAATTTGGCCGCTTGAAACGAGAGCTGGCGGACCCCCATGCGTGCTCGCTTCACCCTAGGAACTACTAGGAGATTACGCTGATTAGATCTCAACGGTCTAAGAGATTGACGTCGCTGGAATAGGGGAGCCAGAATAGTGGGGCCGATGTTAGAGATGGACTTATGCGCCATACCCATGGTTTTAAACAAGAACCTTTCCTGGATAGGCAGCCAGTGAAGGGACCGAAGTGCGGCTTTCGCCGAGCTGCTTCTGGGAACGTTCATGATTAGCCGGGCAGCACAATTCTGTACTACTTGCAGTATTTGGATGGTAGCTGCGGGGGCCCCGAGATAGACAGCATTCGCATAAACCAACTGTGATAAAATCAACGACTGGACCAGCAAGCGTCTGGCCTCGAAAGGAAGCAGAGTCAAGCCCTTCCTAAGGACCCGAAGCAGACTGTAGCAAGTCGCCGCAACCTTTTTGGCCTGAACTTGAAATCCCAAAGTGGAGTCAAGCCAGACCCTGAGGCTCTTAATCTGATTCTTAGGGGCTGGAGGAGGGCCCAGACTGGTTGGCCACCAAGGGTCAAGATTAATGGGGGTTTTATATCCCAAGAGCATGATGTCAGTTTTGGACCCATTTAGCTTGAGGAAAGAGGCAGTCATCCACTCTAACACCTTGGAAAGGCAGGGTGTCATATTATTAATCTCCAGGTCTGTGGTATTCTCCCTCCACAGGGAGACAACCAACTGCGTGTCATCGGCGTAGGTGACCAGATGAATTCCCCAGAGAAGAACCACCTCAGCCAATGGTCTCATGTAGATATTAAACATGGCTGGACTGAGAGAAGACCCCTGGGGAACGCCGTGACGCAGTGGGAGTTGTTCATATGACACCTCATCCTCAAAGGGGAAGGGCCGGTGGGTTCGTTTCGGGACGGCCTGAAAGCAGCAGTCGTCTTGGTTGGTGTTGAGAGCGTGGAGGGTGTCGGTGTCGTACCGGAGTCTGGCGTCGTAGAGTGCGCAGGGTCTATGGGGTCTGGCGCTGGGCGCGGTCCAGGCGCGGACGGGCGCAGACGGGCTTGCCTTTGGCACGCCAGTGGTGTGCCCACTGCGCGGACAGGCAGCGGCCGCCATTTAAGGCGGGGAGGGAGGGAGAAGCAGCTGGGAGGCGGTAGCGGGGCGGCAAGGGGGCGTAGCCGCAGGGGGCAGCGGCGGGAAAGCGGGAGACAGAAGGCAAAAAAGAGGGGGTCGGGGGGAGCGATCTGGGCAGCAGCGGGCAAAACGGAGCAAGTGGACACAAAAACAGGCAGAGAATACAAGATAAGGCAACTTAATACAGAAGACAAGTTAAGAAGGCAAATGAGGGCAAACCAGTGTACAGCGGTGAACTGGGGCACCGGAGCCTCAAACACACGCAAGGAGCGGCAGCAGCGGGGCGAGCACACACAGGTGGTGCTGTTCGGCAGTGGGGTGACCTGGCCTGCGAGCAGGGTCAGGGGTCACTCCCACTGTCGGGCAGCGGCCGCCATTTAAGGCGGGGAGGAAGGGATGAGCAGCTGGGAGGCGGTAGCGGGGCGGCGATGGGGCGTGGCCACAGAGGGCAGCGGCGGGAAAGCGGGAGACAGAAGGCAAAAAAGGGGGGTGGAGGGAGCGATCTGGGCAGCAGCGGGCAAAACGGAGCAAGTGAACACAAAAACAGGCAGAGAATACAAGATAAGGCAACTTAATACAGAAGACAAGTTAAGAAGGCAAATTAGGGCAAACCAGTGTACAGCGGTGAACTGGGGCACCCGAGCCTCGAACACACGCAAGGACGGGCAGCTGCGGGCCGAGCACACACAGGTGGTGCTGTTAGGCAGTGGGGTGACCTGACCTGCGAGCAGGGTCATGCACTTCTCCAATCACCCATCCAGCCAATACCTAAGCACTTATAAATTCACCATGCACCCTGTTTGCAGCACTGTAATTATTCCAGTTACCAGTCATGTACTTATGGAATGGCCTAGCTAGTGACACAAATACCGGCTATTATTATTAATAGTAGGTTTCAGGGAGGGTATACTTAGAAAGTAGTATTTAAAAAACCTTTGAAATTCACTGAAAAAAACATAGGTTTCAGGGACGTTATAGTTAGAAATTAGCATTTAAAAAACCTTTGAAATTCACTGAAAAAACCATAGGTATCAGGGACGTTATAGTTAGTTGGACATTTCACTCGTACAAAACCATAGAAACTCTGGCGTTGTAGTTAGTTGAGCTAACTATAACTTGCGCCCCCGCAATGCACTGCTGATGACATCACATATTACATCATTCATGACATGGTCAGTGACATCACTGATGACATCTCAAATGACATCACTGATGACATCATCCATGTGACAATCTGATGCACCTTCTCACACCCTAATATAACCTTTGATACACCCACTCCAAAAAACAGAATACCATTTTTGAAGCAATTGACACACCAATACCAGTTACTACATATCTAGTCACTGGTTCTTAGGTCTACACACACATCCACTTTTCCACCCATTGAATCACTCATACATGCAGTCACTCATCAATACAACACTATCATATGCCCTCATACACCTACACAGACACTCACACTTTAGCACTCATCCAGAGTTACTCCACACCTAGTCAATCATGCAAAGAATCAATCAACCTTCCATTTACTGACCCATACAGTTATACACACAACACATCACTTATTCAAACAGAAAGAAACACATAATTACTCTCTTATACAATCACTGATACAAGTATATACTCATCTATACAGCCACTCTCACAATCACCGACTCTCACGTATAGTCATTTATATACTCCAACTCTCACATACACTGCCTTTTACATATGTAGTTACTTGGACATGTACCACTGAGACATCCATTCACTTACGAACACACACATACACACACTCAACCACCCATACAGCTGTTTCCACATGCACTCTTGAACCGATACACCCAGTGAATCAACCACTCACACATCTATGCACAGAGTCACATACTGCCCACCCACCCACACACACACTCAGTCTCCCATATAAATATTCAGGCAACCAATCAATAACCCATATAGACACTCATGTAGGGGGGCGTGGCTACGCGCGCAGCGAGACTGGCTGCTCCCTAACAGAGCTCCGGCGAGAGCCCGCACCTAGGGGGTCATTTCTCCGTGCAATACACCACCTGGCCGGCCCACACTCGCAGCGAGTGACCAAAGGGCACTGCCAAAGCATCGGACCGAGGCTCAAGGTCCATCGAGCCCCGGAACCGCACCGGCACAAACGCGGCCACCACAGCCGGAGGAGTGAACACGGGCTCGGCGAGACCCGGCGGGCGAGCCCGGTGTCGAAACCGGAAGTGAGGGCCGCGCGGAAGGGGCGCCCGGGAGAAGCGGACTGAGGCGACGGCGCTGGGTCACACCACAGCGCATCAACTCTAGGCGGACCACGAAGGGCAGAGACGACCCGGCTGGACATGACCCGAGAAAAGTGAGGAGGCGCAGCGCTAGGGGACTGAGACCGCCCGCTGGACTTCTGAAGCCGAGACAGACACGAGGAGGTGCCCATCCCCCTCCCGACTTGCAGCGGAGGGACGGAGCAACACTGGGGGAAGCGGACCCGGGATCGGACCCCCGACGGCGCCTGCTGCGACCCTGGGCGGTAAGTGCTGCGCAGCGAGGAGCACAGGGCGCAACACCTGCCCGGTTCACCCGGCGCCACGAACTGCCAGGCAGCCAAGAGACACCTCCAGGGCGCCCAGTAGGCCACATCCAGAGACACAGGGTGGCAGAGGGGCAACACCGGTGAGAGCCACTACCCAGCCAAAAGCTCCGCTGCTGACCACGTGCGCAGACCTGAGGTGATTGCCGGCTGGGGAGAGCGCCAAGGGGAGACACTGCCTGATACTCACGCCACCAATGCCCACAGCTGGATGCTGACGGACCCCGGCACCCAAGAGGCCACGGCTTAGCCGGAAACCCGACCCACCAGGGAATACGAAACCCAGATTAAGCCCGACTGCTCGGGTCGCCCGCCGCAGCCACGGAGAGCCGGGCACACAGAACCATAGAGACTGCTGGGAGAGTAGGGCATCGTGGGGTGACGCTGCCTGCCGCACGCAGCACATAACTCCGGAGCCCTTGGACGCACGGCGCTACTGGACACCCGACAACACAGGGGGTGAGCGAGGAGCTCAGGACACGACCAACAGCGGGAGGGGTACAACATAGCCCACTACCAGAGTCCTGAATGGGATAACGGCTGCCACCGACGCAAGCGGCGCTTAGGACGGCGCGACCGCACAGGAGGCTCAGAGGTGACAATCACCTGCCCTGGAAACGCCGCAAGACCACGGACCACCACCCCACCCGGATGTCTGGAGGTGCCGGGAAGCGCACAGGAACGGGGAGCACGTCCCAAAAGGGCAAAATGGACAAGCCACAGAAACAAACGGACGCAGATCCGGTGACGGCCAGACTGGACTCGGTACTGGCGGCCATGGAGCGCCTGGAAAGCTCCATCCAGTCCACCCGGACATCCCTGGAGGCGAAAATAGACGGAGTCGCAATAGATCTCACACACCTGAAAGAGGACCATAAGAAACTAGCCGAGCGCACCAAAACCCTGGAAACCACAGTGACGGACATAAACCCTCGAGTCGCCCAATCGGACAAACATATTAAGGACCTCCTCAACAGAGTGGAATTCCTAGAGGACAGGGCAGAGGATGCAGAAGGGAGGGCGAGACGCAACAACGTCCGCATAGTAGGTTTGCCAGAAAAATGGGAAGGCAAGGATCCGACCGCCCACGTGGAGGACTGGCTACGCACCCTGTTACCCGAAGGCACCCTCTCGCCATATTTCGTGGTGGAACGGGCGCACAGAGTCCCGACCAGGCCGCTCCACACAGGCTCAAACCCTCGCCCTTTTCTGATCCGAATCCTGAACTATAGGGACCGGGACACTGTACTAAGAGAAACCCGAAAACTGGGCACCATTCAAGTTGAAAACGCGAACATAATGTTTTTCCCAGATTATACAATCCAGGTGCAGCGCCAGAGGCAATCGTTCTTAATGGTAAAACGGAGGCTACGCCAACTGGGGCTTACATATTCCCTCCTTTTCCCAGCGAAGCTCAGGGTGATAGCGAACGAGAAGACACACTTCTTTGAATCCTCGGAAGACGTGGAGGCTTGGCTGGACAACGGGACGGACAAGAGCACGGGGAGGTCCGGAAATCCGGACAGGCCCAGGAGACACAGAAGACCCAAGAGGAGACGTGGCGCCAGGTCACCCTCCCCCGCGGCCAGCGGCACCCAGCATAGCGCGAGCCCGCCGGAAGAGGACATACGCAGAGAACAACAGGAGGCCCTGCGGATGGTCTCGGAGCTCAGCGGCTCCCCGACACGGCGTTCCCCGCCTGCCACCAGCCCTAGAACATCGCCGAGTGAAGATGAGGCAATATATGGTCTCCCGGATTCGCAACTCTCAGGTGGGCTGCCAGACATCACCCCACAAACGTCGGATCTGTACGGCTGAAGTAGTGCCGCAACACGGGGCTCTCGGCGAGGGAAGCATTGGCAAAGCGCTGCCCGATGGCAACGGACACCGAACCCGCAGTAAGTCATGACGAAGTCACACTGGCAATTATCAACTGCGGGGCAGACGCCCCAAGGAACCCACACCACGGGGGCCACCACCACTTTGCAGGGTCCCCATGGGAGGGCGAAGGTTACCGACTACAAGCTTGACCAGAGCAGTGGCCCCGTGTCTATACAAATGTACTGTTCGATGGCCGATGGGCCGGCCGGTTGGCCACTCAGCCTGGCGAACACATCCCCCTGGGAGGGCGCTCACGCCTTCATGCTCAACAGATACACACTGGCTGCTTGGACTGCGTGATGTATAGCAACCCCCCGGAATGGTTTGTTCGCACTTTTCGTAGAATGTTTGGACGGCTGCCCGTTTGGCAACCGACCCGATGGAGTTACCCCCAGTTAATGTTTACCCCCCTTCTCCCTATTGTGAAACGCTGCATACATGGCTCGCAGGGGTGCTCGCTGAACTGTTCCAAGGGCTGCTCGGACAAAGGAGGAGATACTCTGACACTGGAAGCCGGAGGGCCTAATGGGAGGGTGCTTGGAACGAGGGAGGGTACGGGTGTGACTGCCTTGTTGAATGCTGATGGCTGAAGTCAAAATGTGTACCTGGAATGTGCGCGGAATACACACACCCGCGCGCAGGTACATGATTTATTCGTACCTGAAGAGGCACAAGGTACAGATAGCGCTCCTACAGGAGACTCACCTGACAACACCAGAGGTACACACCCTGCGCAGGCGATGGCGAGGTCAGATCTATGCAACTGGCTTCTCCTCTTACGCCAGGGGGGCACTGATATGGGTGCGACCAGGGCTCCCGTTTGAAGTTGAGGACTCACACATAGACAAGGAAGGGAGGCTGGTGGCAGTAAAGGGGCGCCTGGACGGACGCCCGCTCGTGGTGGCGTCGCTATATGCCCCTAACACAGACCAACAGAGGTTCCTGGAAATGGTGTCCACAACCCTGGCGCACTGGCACGGGATCCCCTGGATATTGGGGGGGGATTACAATAGCGTATTAGATACCACACTGGACCGCTCATTCCCACCTCTACCCGGCGCACCAGTGGTGGGTGCCATGAAAGCTCTTATAGCCTGGGCCTCACACTGGAACCTGCATGATGTGTGGCGCCACCGGAACCCAACGACCAGGATATACTCGTACTACTCAGGAGCTCATACCCTACACACCCGGTTAGACAGATTCATGCTCACAGATGATCTACTCCCACTGGCGACGGAGGCGCTATACATGGGTAGGACACACTCCGACCATAACCCACATATGCTGACGATCTCCTGGGCACACACACGCCCCCCTGTCCCCAACTGGAGGCTGCAGCCGGACCTCCTGCTAGACGCACCTTTCCGGGACTCACTGTTCGCACACATTGTACACTACTTCGAGGATAATGCAGGTACAGCCACCTCTCTGCAGATGGAATGGGAGGCGTTCAAGGTGGTCATAAGGGGACAATGCTTGGGCACGCAGGGGAACCTCAAACGCCAGGTGGAGAGGGACTTACACAGGGTGGAGGAGGAACTGAGTAGACATGAGCGGGACTCGGTGGGAGGACACATCACCGGGCTTCACAAAGCGCAGGCGGCCCACGAAAAACTACTGGAGAGGCTCAGATGTCTGAACTTTGCGGCTCACGCGGCGCGCACACACGACAGGGGGGACAAGCCCGGCAAGCTGCTGTCGTGGCTCATCGCTAGAGAAGATCGGACGCAGCCAGTCACAAAAGTACTAGGCGCGAATGGAGTGCCCTTACACACACAGTCAGAGATACACGGAGCGTTCACCGCACACTACAAAGCACTATATCGCTCTTGCCTACCCACGCCCGCCCCAGACACGGAGGAGTATCTTAATCAGATACTGCTGCCGACACTCACCGATGCCCAACGTACTGTCCTAACGGCACCCATAGCTCCCGAGGAGCTTCGGGAAGTCATAGCGGCGCTCTCCAACGGAAAGTCCCCCGGCCCAGACGGACTCCCAGCGGAGTTTTATAAAGCATACCAAGACCTCCTGGTCCCTGAACTCGTAAAACTGTATGAGACAGCACTGGACGACTCCTCCCTGCCCCCATCTCTGAGCGAGGCTACACTGGTCTCCCTCCTGAAACCGGGTAAGGACGGGGCGCTCATGGGCTCATATAGGCCCCTTGCCCTCTTAAACACGGACTACAAAATACTAGCTTCTATGCTAGCGAGGAGACTGGCCCAATACACGCCTACCCTGGTCCACCCTGACCAGAACGGGTTCGTACCCACACGCAGCACATCGCATAACATCCGCCGGCTATTTAGAGTGCAGGAGTACGCGAGAGGCCCTTGGCCACTGTCAGGTTGCATAGTATTGGACCTGGAAAAAGCATTCGACTCGGTGGAGTGGCCGTTTCTTAGGGCGGTTATGCAAAAGTTTGACCTGGGAGACGCTTTTCTGGACATGGTGGGTCTCCTATATCAAACGCCAACAGTTCGGGTCCGGATAGGGGGCCTGCTATCGGAGGCCATACAGGTGAGGCGGGGCACACGGTAAGGCTGCCCGTTATCACCTCTACTCTTCTCGTTGGCCATGGAACCGCTGGCGGAGATACTGCGGATGCAAGGCGCCGAGTGGGGCATCCCGTTGATAGATGGGGTACACGCAGTTTCCCTGTATGCCGACGACCTACTCCTCTACGTCAGGGACCTAACGCGGATACCGCCGGGACTAACCGGCGCCCTCCGCGAATTCACAACACACTCGGGACTGAGGGTCAACTGGGGTAAATCTGGGGTCTTCCCCTTTCACCCGGATATGCAGGAATGCGCAGTGCAACTAGGGGACGCGACACTGACATGGTATGCCGGCACTTTTAAGTATCTGGGCATCCACATATATAGAAATGCAGCAGACATACTAGATGGCAACCTGATTAGAGCCATAAATTCCTTGCGGGCCCAGATCCAATTTTGGGGCACGCTCCCGCTCAATGTCCCGGCCAGAATCACCCTGACTAAAATGATAGTCCTGCCTAGACTACTGTACTATTTTTCGAATATACCGGTGTATGTCCCGGCTCGGGTCTTTAGAGACTTGGAGACCCTTACACGAACACTGATCTGGAATGTGGGGAGACCGAGGGTGGCCCTACAGAAATTGTATGCCCCGACGGCCTCGGGGGGACTCGCGGTCCCGAATCAAGAGCATTACTACCTTGCCGCGCAACTCCAGTGGGTGGTGGCCTGGCTTGCGGGTAGGAACCTAAACGACATGGCCTCGACAGTCCCGGCCCTGACCCATGCAGAAACCCTCGCACTATTCCACCCACTCAGAGGAGCGACACGCGAGACGCAGCTACACCTAGCAGTGGCACTGAGATGCTACAGGCGTGCACTGCGATTGACCAGGGAAACTGCCCCCTACGCACCAGCCCTGCCGCTAGAGGGACTGCCAAGGCCTGGGGGAGTGGTGACAGCAACACACCTACATGACTGGGCGCAGGTGGGGCTTGAGACACTGGCGGACTTGTATGACGACGGGGCCATGGTACGGTTCGAGGGGCTGGTGGAGAATCCGGGGCTGCCAGCGGGACAATTCCTGATGCATGCATCAATGATGCGAGTCCTCACGGAACACTGGGGCGATATGTCCGTGGAACCCGAGACCCACCTCTTAATACAATACCTGCACGTAATGGGGGCAGGGTCACACGTCGTGCACTGGCTAACGCAGGCACTGAGGTCCCACACAACGGCCTCCCTTCAGTCGCTCAGGGATAGATGGACCACTGACAGGGGGAGGGACTGGTCGGATAAAGAATGGGAAAGGATCCTAGAGGGGCCGCAACACGTCCCCCGCAACTCGAGATTCAGAATCATACAGTTCTATGCATAGAGCATACCTGTCCCCGGACAAGGTCAACCGCTACTTTGGTTTGAATACCTCCAAATGCCCGCGATGCGCGCTCCTAGACGCGGATCTCCTGCATATGCTGTGGGCATGTCCCAAGCTCCGGACGTACTGGCACGATGTTACCGCGCTGTTGACGAAAGGGACTGCGCTGGGCCAACGACACGACTGGGACACCTGTGTACTGGGCCTTCTAACCAGGACCAAACATAACAAAACACATATGAGGTTCTGGGATCTGGGACTGATTACCGCCAAGAGACTCATAACCCGCCACTGGAAGGCCGTGGAACCGCCCCTGCCGAAACATTGGTGCGCCTCTCTCATCTACTGGGCGACCGCAGAAGGCACGGTGCTACGTAGGGAGGAAACGGCGGGGCGGAGGGCCATACCGATAGCTCAGGTATGGGAGGGCTTCCTGAGAGCATTCACCAGAGCTTGCCACGATAAAGGGATATTGTAAGGAGGTGGCTCCTCCCCAGTGGACAGGGGGGGGTCAGGTCCAAATCACAGACTAAGTGGCGAGAGAGGGGAGAATCGGGAGCCACACATATATGGGCATGAAATACCACCCCAGCGACCCACCGCCCACCCACACGACCTACCCCCCCCCCCCCCCACTGAACAGCGGAGCCCACATATACCCTCGACCCCGCAGATGCGCCCACACCCGAGACCCAGAGCCACTACACACCGCCGATGCCTCCTCCCCCGAGCACACTCAGGGCCAGCACCCCGCAAGTCTACCACACCCGAAGATGCCTAGGCAGAACCAATACTGCAGCACCCCCCCCCCCCCCTTACTCCGAGATCGGACTCTTCACACCCTCACCTACTCTCCTGTTTTCCCCAGTTTGAATTGGTGGCGTTAGCGACACAGGACACCCCCCAGTTGTCCACGCCGGATCTACCTTTCCCACCCACACCTCTCACTTTCGACACACGGCGACGACACACAGGAGTGCAGCTCACATGCAAGCCACGACCGCACACTTCTGCCTCACGGAGGCAGACTACTAAACCTCCTAGCCGGCCACGATACATATGCAGGTTGCTTGGAACCGGGCCCGGCTGGTTATTCACACTACTGAGAGACAACTTGCTACGTCACCAACCAGTGGGTCGCGAACACCGGGGGCGCGGCTGGCCATCAGGCTGCCCGCCCTGACGGGTGAGGTCTGGCGCCATAGCAAGGCGAACAGAGCGCATTACACTGTATAGAAGCAATGGAGCGAATGATTTGGTGAATGCAGGGACCGCCCCAAGATAACGGATGGTATCTATTAACAGTGAGTGCATTTATTGGTTTTCTATAGTCGCCAACGTTCACATTGATGATGTAAGAACTATTCCAATTGTTGTTTCCCCTTTGAATTAAGCGCACAAGAAATGTAATTGTATGCCACGTGTACCAATAAAACAGATTTAAAAAAAAAAAAAAATAGACACTCATGTAGCTACTGACCAACCCATGCAGCAGCTTACACAACAACAGACAGACTGATACAGACATTCACACAGTTTAGTCACTAACCCATGCATTCAATAACACACATGTAATAACTCACTTAAATAGTCAGTCACACAGCTATTAAATCCTCCATCCAGACACTTAAACACCCACTCATTCTTCAATACACCATGGCATATATATAATACATATTTAAACTTTATAGAAACACACATTCACTGGATGATGTCATCAGTGATGTCATTTGATATGTCATCAGTGATGTCACTGACCATGTCATGAATGATGTAATATGGGACGTCATCAGCAGTGCATTGCGGGGGCGCGAGTTATAGTTAGCTCAACTAACTATAACACTGGAATTTCTATGGTTTTGTACGAGTGAAATGTCCAACTAACTGTAACGTGCCTGAAACCTATGGTTTTATCAGTGAATTTTTATGGTTTTTTAAATGCCAATTTCTAACTGTAACGACAATGAAACCTATGGTTTTTTCAGCGAATTTCAAAGGTTTTTTAAATGATAATTTCTAACTGTTACGTCCCTAAAACCTATGTTTTTTTTCAGTGAATATATATATATATATATATATTAAAGGAACTTCGTTTCTCTTGTTGCTTGCAGCAGAAGAACGAAACGGACTCAAACAGGTAAAATTGCTTAATTTATTCAATTATGTGCACCACTCCATCCGCCATGACGTGTTTCAGGCCCTGAAGCCCTTGATCACATCATATATATGTATATATATATAAACCTATGGTTTTTTCAGCGAATATATATATATATATATATATATATATGTGTATATATATATTCACTGAAAAAACCCATATTTTTTAGGGACATTATAGTTAAAAATTATCATTTAAAAAACCTTTGAAATTCGCTGAAAAAACCATAGGTTTCATTGTCGTTACAGTTAGAAATTATCATTTAAAAAACCATAGAAATTCATTGATAAAACCATAGGTTATATATAGTGTGTATATATATATATATATATATATATATATATATATATATATATATATATATATATATATATATATATATATATATATATAGTTACATTACTACAGAAATAGCCATCTCTTAAATCTCCTGTGGGAAGGCGCGAGTAAATACTACGAGCCCTGAATGGAAATGAGTCATATACTTATAGAGTATTTCGCAACAATATCTATAATTATAGAAATTGGCATCACAAACCATTTGAATGTTAAGAGAACAAATATTTTGTCCTATTTCTAAATATATACTCACTCATTGTCTGATGGAGGACATATTGAAACAAAAGTTCCATCAATGCATCCTATGACGTGGAAATTAGTCTGTAAGGTAACATTTCTATTTGGCTAACTGTAACTCCTGTGTGTGGTAGGGAAATTTATATGAAAATTAAGTCTCTGTAACATGGCATCCAGGAAATTGCAAAAATAAAAACTGAAAAGGGCACTCTGTGAAACACCACCTGCAGCAGCAATGACACCTTGGTAACTCCCAGACGCTAATAGGTGAAGTGAACATAATACCCGACTATGGGTGGGGATAGAATTGCTCCTGAGAGTGTTTCTCTCAAATAACTGCTCTCCCTGTATTTGTCATAAACTTCCCTCTTTGTATGTTAGAAAAGTTTAACTCACAGTATAAAATTCCTTTCTTGTCTCCTCCTGGTTCTCTGCAAACAATAAAAAATTTGCATACATACAATTTTCAGTGTTACTAACACATATTCGTTGCAATGTGGGCGTTAACTTTGTAAAGTTGTTAGTCCTGCAAATGAATTTCCCAGCACATAATTTTTAGCAAACGTTATTAGATGTAGCTTTGTGTACCTCAGGAATGCATTAAGAAATAAAAAGTACTTAATGGGAAGCATCCTTGGCTTATATAATGTTGTATTTACATAACTTACAAAAAACTAACATGTACATAACTTCTGCTATTACTGCAATTAATTTGTACATTTCCTTTTAACACATATATACACAAATGGTCACCTGACATCCTTGTTGCATTCACATACAAAGCTGCCATTGTTGAACCTCTGGTGCATTTTGGGCCAGTTTGTATATGCTGCATCTGGTTACTACTTAATTGGAATTGATGGTGAATTGCACAAGCAAATGGGCATTTGCGACTATTCACAATTTGCCAATGTTTCATACCTTCAATTTGTGACTCGACTATAGGGAATTGCAAACAGCAACTCACAAACTCTGGTTCCTAAAATAACAAACCGGTAAAATGTCGCTTTGGAAAAGTAGCGAAACAAAAAGATGTCCAAGAAAGAAAGATCTCAATCAAGATGTATGAGGTTTTTGGGAAGTCGGAAACAAATTAACAGTGCGGACATTATATTTTAATGAGATGCAGTAAAATTATACCCCGGAGAAGTTGAGGAACAAAACCTTTAATATTTGCTATGAGAGCCATATTTACAAATGACGTAAATATATAATTTACTCTCTTAATTTCTATGCAGGTAAGTACTTAATCAATAATAACTCAAATCGGAAAGAAAGAACCAGAGTCCGTGGTGTTAGAGTTCTTAGGGGTTTTATTCCTCAAAAAGGAATGGTCAGAACCATAATATCATGTTCTTCCCACCGCAGGTGGAAGTAAGTCAGAGTTCACGGGTACAGAGGCAGCCTGGGCTGAGGCTGTCAGAGTCAGAAGCCAGAAAAGAGGCTCGATGGCAGAAATTCAGGGCCTACTCCGCCAGAGCAGGAAAACATGTAAAATACACTACAAAAAGACGGTGGCATAGCATACTTAGGAACGGACTATTCAACCCGTTCAGGGTGGATCTGAAAGAGAACAAGTTAACGTTGGACGCAAATGTATTTGCGTCTTCATAACTGACACAGGAGGGAAGTTACATGCACTTTAAGCTGGTACATGGAGTCAGTGGGGTACGCGCTAGGGAACACAACTTGACCATAAAATTTATATTTCCTCATTCCCTCCTTGTTCCCTACGGACCCTTCATGATATATCGATCCTCATGAATCGATCAGTTTGTTCTTGTAACATCATTCGTTCTTCTTTCTTTCGTTTACGTTTTGAGAGAAAACTGGAATGTTCAATACAAGAGGTGGCACACAGTCCACAAATCGCTGGCCCGCACTGCAGGCACAGGCAGCAACTGAATACTAGGACTAGGCCAATGCCTAGGAAGGATAGGATCTTCCATCCCCAAGCGGTTAACGTTGTCCAGAACCAACCGGACCAAGTCCAGGTGCCTGGATTCTGATGTATCTGATTTGCAATTTTATGGAGACGTGTAATAGCTTGATATACAGATGGTGCGTTTTGTGGTATGAAAACACAGCAACTTGACCCGATGACCTTACAAGCTCCACCTCTATCTGCCAAGATGACGTCAATAACAAGACGATTCTGAAGGACAACAACCCGCATAGCGGACTGTTCTTCTGTTAAGTTACCTAGGGCGGAGGCAGTTTCATTCACTACTGCTTCAAGTGTTCTAGTTAATCTGCGTATTAATTTACTATTCTGAACAGGTCCTAAAAAGAAAAAGAATCCTTTATTAAAATCGGTGTATTGTTCCCATGCCGTTTCTGTGTAGTCGACAAGTGGGATATCTCTTCTGGGTCTATTCTTTACTAGATTTGTATTTCTGTGGTAATCAGGAGGGGCTAGGAAAACAGGTGGCAGAAGGAATGCAATGTAACAGGTACCATCCCAATCTGGAGGTAGGCGTATGTATGCGGTATGACCACAAACAAAGTAAGAATGACTGATAGCTTTAAAGGACGATTTTCCATGATCACTGAATTCGATCACAGTAGTGCATTTACTATGACCTAAGTGTACTGAACCTTTCTTCCTGATACATAATTCACCAGTAACTGGTAATACTGACATAATGGGTAGAACTGGTGCAGCTTCCGCTTCAACAGTGAGAATCATGAGGCTAATTGTATAATTACCTAATCCATATACTTCATTTTCCAGATCAGTTCCTATTCTAGTGGGGAGTCCCTCCTTATCAGGGTAACAGACGTCGAGCAGGACCAAGTTCAGGTTTCCCCAAACCCAACCCCCGTCAAAAACAGCAATATCAGGATCTAAGGAATTAATTATTTTAAACCATGCACCACAGGAGCCATTGTGAGTGAACGGGTACGGAAAGAGGGGCAGAGCTCCCTTGTAATTCTGGTAGGGAGGGAGTCGGCCACATATCCAGCAATCTGTAGCATTGTTAGTTTGATGGGAATGGTGTAACATACTAATGAATGTGTTGTTGCGCAGCGCAAGTCTGTAGGAGAGTTCGTGTGGAGGTAACTCGCTAAAAGTATGTTCAGCAGAAACATTGTAAGCAGATTGTTCACGCTTGAAAATAGGGTAGTAGATAGGTAGTAAGATGCTAGCAACAATAATTAAAATACTCAGAATAAACATGATTAATAGTGTCACTATACAGTGACTACGAAGTGATTTACAATATGTACGTTTCTTGTATTCTCTCTCTCTATCTCGATCTAGGGGATACATGTCAGAAACTATTTAACCGATTCACCTAGGGGAGGACTTAAACAATTAAACTGTCTGACTTGCTAGATCGGAGCTTAAGTCTATACTCCTCTTGGGGAGTTTTTTCTCGTTCAGATACTGTAAAGTCTTTTGGCTCAACACAGTCTTTGGTGGGGGTGGACGAGTCTCGGTCTGGTTTCAGTTCATGGAATTTTTTCACATGACTCGTATGCACCCACCCCTTTCTCCCTTCGATCTTCACCGCGGTCCTCGTGGTGAGAAGGACGGTCTTCGGCGATTTCCAGCGGGGCTCCAGCGGACTCTTTCTATCAAAATTGCGCACCAATACTAGGTCCCCAGGACGGACATCATGTGGCTTTACATCAGTGTTGTCGGGGAAGGCTGCGGCAACCTGTGAACGACATGATTGGAGTGCAGACATCAAGGAGGCAAGGTAATCTGTCAACATATTACAATCAACATCAGTAATTTTTTTCGGAATGGGCGTCCCCCACATATTCGGTGGTCTGCCAAAAACCACTTCGTACGGGGATAGCCCTGATCTCGAATGGGCAACCATTCTCATATAGAATAGTGCCACTGGCAGGGCGACTATCCAGTCGACCCCTTTCTCCTGACATATTTTTGCAAGGCGAATCTTTAGTGTCTGGTTATGCCTTTCTACAAGGCCTGCGGCTTCAGGATGTCGGACACAATGGAATTTCCACTGGTATCCTAGCAATAAAGAAACTTCTTTCATTAATGCGGATGAGAATGGCTGACCGTTATCTGAGTACACGACACGAGGCAAGCCGTACCGTGGGAAAAATTCACGAACCAGCTGCTTGGCAGTGGTCGGAGCGGTGTAATCTGGGACTGGGTATGCTTCGGTCCAGCGGGACAGAGCACAAACAACTACAAGAACATATTTAAATCCTCGACAACGGTCCATCTGGATATAATCCATCTGGAGGACTTCAAAAGGGTGATCGGGAGGATGAAATCCACCTTGCTCTACAGGGACGCTTTTACCTGGATTGAACTGACAACAGATCATGCAAGTACGCACTTTCTGTTTTGCTGCTGCTCGTAAGTGTTTATTGTTCCATAGATTCTGTAAACTGTCTAGCATCGCTTTCTCTCCTAGATGTGCTGGACTATGTGCTGTGTTAATCATGACTTGAACCATAGAATCAGGGAGAAACCATGTAGATTTTCCCTTCGTCATCCAACCTTGATCTGTTTGGATCCCTCCTAGTTCAATCCATTTCTTTATTTCTTCTGGGGTGGCATGGGTCTGAATATCGATTACATCTAGTGTGGGATCTCTGACTGTCATACAATGTGTCGGTCCGGTTGTCTTTGTCATGTCAGTTGTCTGAGTGTGAGTCAATGCTGTATGTTTTGCTGTCTGGTCTGCCAGGTCGTTACCCTGGGAAACAGAATCTGTGACTTTAGTATGTGCTTTACACTTCATGACGGATATGCCTGAAGGCAGATGTATTGCTTCTAACAGTGCTTGAATGAGGAGACCATGTTGGATCTTGGTACCGTGAGAGGTCAAAAAACCTCGTTCTTGCCATAACATGCCGAAGTCGTGTACGACTCCGAAAGCATAACGTGAATCTGTGTATATGTTGACATTTCTGTTCTTGGCTAGAATACAGGCTCGGGTCAGAGCGATGAGCTCTGCCGCTTGAGCGGACAATGTGTCAATACGATGTGTTTCTTTAACTTCGGTTTCAGTGGTCACTGCATACGCGGCCACTAATTCTCCCGTACTTGTTCTCATACATGAACCATCCACATACAGTGTCAGGTCTGGATTTGTCAATGGAACATCTGTTAAGTCTCGTCGGGGCTTTGTTACGGCATTAATGATCTCTATGCAATCATGCGGGGCTGGATCTGTCATAATTGTAGGTAACAGTGTTGCTGGGTTCAGAATGCTGCAGCGTCTGATTTCTATGTGTGGCTGGAATAGCGTTAATTCATAACCTGTCAATCGTGCTATGGTCAAGTGCTGAGTCTGGGTTCTATTTAAAAGAACCTCTACAGAGTGTGGAACTTGTACTGTTAACTGATGGCCTAGAACAATTGAATCGCTCTGTCTAATTGCTAGTGCTGTTGCTGCTACTGACTTTAAGCACGCAGGAAGTGCCTGGGCTACTGAATCCAATGTACTAGAAAAATAAGCGCAAGGCTTATGTGAACCTGCTTGATCTTGAGTGAGGACAGACAATGCTGTACCGTCACGTTCTGTAACAAAAAGTGTAAAAGGTTTGCTGTAACATGGTGTCGCTAAAACTGGTGCTTGGCATAATGCTTTCTTTAATTCCTCGAAGACTTGTGTGTGTTCCTGAGTCCAAGGGAGGACAGTCGAAGTTGCTGCCTCCTGCGTCGTTAACTGGATGAGTGGTTTAGCTAAAAATGCATATTGAGGAATCCATTGTCTGCAGTACGAGGTGAGGCCTATGAAGGCCCGCACTTCCTTTTGCGTATGGGGTCGTGGCATGTTTACAATTAACTGAATGCGATCGGGAGTGAGCTGTCTCCCCACTTTGGACAGCAAGTGACCCAAGTACACAACTTGCTGAACACAGAATTGTAGCTTCGAAGGAGACACCTTGTGTCCCTTGTCTGCCAGGAAATGTAAAACTGTCAATGATGCTTGTTCACATTCGGGCTCACTTCGTGCGGTGATCAGTAGATCATCGGCGTATTGCAGTAAAGCGGTGTTAACTGGCATTTGAATACAATCTAGTTGTCTTTTCAGTGCTTGACTATAGATGCTGGGGCTTTCTGTGAATCCTTGAGGTGCGCGGGAGAATTTGAAACTTCGTCCATTTAAACTGAATCCGAAGAGATACTGGCTCTCCGGATCAATAGGTACACTGAAGAAAGCGTTCTTGAGATCAATTACAGTAAAGAACGTTGCTTCTGAATCAATAGCTGTCAATAGGGAAGAGATATCGGGGACCACAGGGTACTGTGGTACAATACATTTGTTCAGTTCTCGAAGATCAATCACCAGCCGATATACTGGCGGTGCATTGGGGTCAGTACGTTTAAGAATTGGGATGATTGGTGAATTACAGATATTGGAGTCGGTCTCTACGACCACTCCTTGGGCAATAAGCTCTTCAATGATTTCCAGTAAAGCCACTACAGCATCGGGTGGTAACTTGTATTGTCTGATTCGTGGTAGAATAACTCCTGTCTTGAGTGTAACACGGTATGGTGTGATATGCATACAACCTACATCAGTTGGGCCTTTTGCCCATAGGTGATCTGGTACATTTCTCAATCTGACATCGAATTCTCGCAACACATAGTGACCCTTGAAATCCCGTAGAAAGAGTCTAACTCCCTCCGGGGAACAGCATATTATAGCTCCTAGAGCCTTCAATGTTTTAATTCCTAACAGATTTTCTGGGCATGAGTTCGTGAGTAACAAATCTGTAACTCGTGATAATGGACCCACAGCCAAGGGTACTGGTTCTGATACTTCATTTACAATAGGCTGTCCTGAAAAACCAAGGGAAACATTCTGTGAGCCTGAGAGGGGTGCCCCTGGGACTTCATTATGACTGATTGTGGTGCGGCTTGCCCCTGTGTCAATTAAAAACTTTCTGTCTTTTCCCAATACTTGACTGTGTACATAAGGACCTTCTTGATCTACAGGAATTTCAATAAGAGGCAAGCCAAATTCCCTCTCTAGGCTGTTTCATGTATATCGGGGGTAATCTGGATATGCAGATTGGGCATACTGGTACATCTGTTGTGAAACTTGCTGAGTCGCGGCAATGGGCTGTGGTACTGCTACTGTCTGTGCTGTATGAAATGGGGCGTGCATAGGCTGTGTATTCTGCATTGGCTGTGCATTTTGTGAGGTCTGTTGCTGGACCTGGTCTTGTCTAGGCGGATGCGGTCTTTCTTTAGTTTTCCCTGTTGCTATGTTATGTTTCAGAACGGGACATTCATGTACGTAGTGACCTGGCTGCTTGCAGTAATTGCACGTTCCTTTAACGGGAGCTGTGGTGTGACTTGTCTGGGTCCCACCTTTCCTATGCCCGTCGGCTGGGACCGTCTGAGCTACTAACATTTTCATTTTTGTATCTTTCATGCGCTTCTGTTCCTGATCTTGTTCTTCTCTAATTCTGTTCTGATGATATTGGAGCATCTGTAACATCTGGGATGGCGTATTTGCCTGCCAAGTACTTTCAACTTTGTACACTCGGTTTTTAACTAATGGTAGGGAGTTCTCGACTAGTTTTGATACAAAAAGGTGTGGATATGATTCGCTACTTGGTTTTAGGCCACTATTAATAATGAAACATTTCTCGAATCTTGAATAGAAGTCACTAGTATCTTCATCATGCTTCTGTTTACAGGACGAGATGGCGTCCCAATCTTCCTTTCTAGTTGTCAATAATCTTGGCAGAACCTGTACTATTAAACCTGGTAATGCTTTAGTTCTGTCCCCAAGGCCTACCCCTGGGACACGTTTGCTTTCTTCGTCTTCTATTTCTGCCCATACAATCTTTTTCTCTCCCACCTCTCATTCTTTTTCCTTTAATTTCTCGTAAATGCCCGTGGGCAGCAGTACCTTTAACATTTTCATAATATCATCATACGTGTAATCCCCCATCAGTAACATATCTTTAAGCGCTCTATGAAAACCTGCAGGGTCTTTATCATGGCTCGGGACTAGTTTCTTCATTTCTAACAGTTCTAACTTAGTCAGTGGCGTGTGTACATATACACGTTTCAAGGCATGATCCGCACCCATAACTGGGTGTACTTCTCGTAAAGGGTTCTGACTTTCAATGCCACTCCCGCATTGCATGTGGTACATTTTCCTTTCTGGAGGCGGGGCCGGAACATATTCAGAACTTATGAAAGTGTTATATCTATGTCGTTGTTCTATAATTATTTGTATTAACTTGGTACTGAAACCTCTCCATCTATCCATGAGTAGTGCTTCTAATGTTTCGTGTAAGGGACCTGGATCGGAATGTTGGTTTCTGTATTTCGTGAGGAGGTGCTGTATCATGTATACACCTGCTAATTTCTGTTCGTCTGGGGAAAGGTTCAGAAACGTCTGTGCTAAGGTGTCATCATTGTATATGTCTGGATTTTCGGCCCATAATATGGCTGACCGGGCTAGTTCTTGTTCATCCATCGAATTGAGTACATGGTACCCCATTCTTTCTCGTAGTCTTTTATCAGTCTCCTGGAACTGATGTTCAGAAGAATTCGGGTTGGTTAAAGCAGAGAGGAAAACTCTCTTGCTTTCTGGACGGATGCCTTTCCTAAGGTAAGTTCCCTTACCCACATACGCTATAGTATCTGGAGTCCTTTCTGGTTCTTCAAGTTCTTCTTCCTCCTCGGAGGAAGCTTTTTCTTTCTGGTGTACTGTTATCACTGCTTTTCTAATTTTCTTGTACATACTGGCTATGCAAGCCCCCTTGTCATGTTTTCCTTCAGCTATATTTTGACCCCACTTGTTCAGTGCATCTAATTCACTTTGATCTGTTCCGGGCCTGTCTCGTTCTCTTATTAGGCAATTTATGAAAAAGCGTAGTATCTGTGCTTGAACGTCAACTTTCTGTTTCTCCATGGCATCCTTGATACTGTCAGGGTATTTCCCTGTCTGAACAAACTCATATATTCTATCTAGACGGTCCTTCATTCCTACATAGCATAGCAAGATATCAGTGGCAGATCTTAACCGTAGTGATGCCAATATCATAAGATCGTCTTTTCCGGGTACTGGATCATATCTACAAACTGAAATGTTTTCTTTTAATGCGTCAAGGCGGGGTGACCTGAACGTGAGAGGACTCTGCATATCTCTGAGATTGAATCTGGGTGTTAATGGCGGGGTCCGAAGACCCGCGGTCGCACCTCCTGAAGCGGATGTTTGGGCATTATCTCCCTGTGGAGTCTGTATCTGAACTTGAATTTGTCGTTTAGTAGGATCAGGTAGACGTGGTTTCGGTAGGTCAATTTTGGGTGCGGGAAGTGGCGGGGCTGGTGGAGCGGGGGAGGTCTGTCGCGGTACCGGCGGAGCATGATCTGGGGGCGGGGTGCCACCCCCGTCCCTGTCAGGAGGCAAGGCGCGAACAGGCAGATTGGTGTAAGCCGGTGCTACATCCTCTAGATAGGAATTTAGGAATATGTCTTTAGTAGTCTTATGCATTACTTTAGTTGGAACTAATGGTGGCGGTAAGTTTTTCGGTATTTCTGATAGGGCCTCAGGTGTACCCTCGGCCGCGAGATACATACCGTTTACGAGATTGTTTCGGGCACGGTCTATTTGTTCTGTTTTTACTCGGATCCCTTCAGTAACTAACTCGTTTTCTTGGGCCTTGTCTGATTCTTTAAGTCTGTCCTCTCTACGGAGTGCTTTCTCAGCACGCTTATGTGACTCCTTACGCCAAAATTCTATGGCGTCTTTCTGGGATTGTCTAGCTTTCTTTTTCCATAATGCTTCTTCTACCTTCATGATGCACTCGGCATCCCATGTTCCGGTAACAGGCCATCTGTGTCTTTCGTCTAGATGCTTGGTATAGTCGGCCCATAAGTCTAGATACAATATGGCATCTATGCCATGTTTGTGATACATAAAGTTACCTGGAGTGTCCCTAGGGGGAATAGGAATTTCTTCCTCTAGTATCCCTTTCCTAGTTCCTATCTGCTTTAACTTGTTGAAAAACGGCATCTTGTTTACTTATTACTGAATACTCAATCCTTACTACTTAATACTGGATACAGCTAGTTTATACAAGAAACACAATAATGCACATTAAAACGGTCACATTCATACCACGACATTAATCACATGAAAAGAGACATTTGAGACATAGATGACTACCCCCTATACTGGATGTACTGCTAAACAGTACAGATACACTGGTGAACAGTGCAGAAATTCAGAAATTCAGAATACTAGATATACTGCTAAACAGTATAGATACACTGCCTAAAAACAGTGCAGACCGGACTTGTGTACCCAAACCCGTCTAGATACGTCCCAGCAATGGTACTCACCGGGAAGCACGGAAACAGAAGGCCTCGGAAAACTCGACTGGACTGGACTCGACTCGGCTCGACTTCGGAAAACTTCGGAAAACTTCGGAAAACTGGTGGGCCTCTTGACACCTCGGACCTTGCTTCTTCCGGCTAGGCTCTGGTCGGGATCCTCCGCACTCCTCACCGCCTCGTCTGGGCACTGATCGCAGTCTTCGTCACCTCCGTGGGTCAGAGGGAGATGCAGGAAATCCTGCCGGTACGCGTAGGTTCCATCTAACTGATGGCAGGGGACATAGCTTGCAACGCACCAACCGGCGCGTGAGGTGGGGGAGGGGTCCCTATTCGGGCGCCAAAATGACGTAAATATATAATTTACTCTCTTAATTTCTATGCAGGTAAGTACTTAATCAATAATAACTCAAATCGGAAAGAAAGAACCAGAGTCCGTGGTGTTAGAGTTCTTAGGGGTTTTATTCCTCAAAAAGGAATGGTCAGGACCATAATATCATGTTCTTCCCACCGCAGGGGTGAAAGAAGGGATAGAGCGCGCTACATTTTATTGACAGTACATAGCTTATATACTTAATTCATGTCATAAGAAACAGTATAGTAGGCGTAACAGCTGAGAGAAGACAAGATAAGACAAGATAACAGTATACACGTGTTACTAGTACGTAATCAGAAGGCGTGGACTAGGCGTGAACTTGAGGTGTGTGCTAGAAACGTCACAGATGGGTGTCATAAAGGGGTGGCACTAACAGAAATGTTGCAATGTCAGCAGAAATCGGAAGCTTGGATGCGCGCGCAGCTGCATGACGTGTGATTGGAGGGGTGCAGGGGACTTGACATTTACACTGACGGAAAGAGACAGAAGTCTGGCATGTCAGATCAACTTGTACTTCTATCATATCTGATATCTGATGTTTAGGAACCATATTATCTGGACGGAAAGGTCTCTAGGGCAGAAGCTATTCTATACTAACTGTGGATGCGTGTATAAGCGCCTAAGTGTCTGCATGAGAAGCGTGGGGGCACGGGGCCTTCCATGGGAGCATGGTAACAGAAGCTATGAATTACTTGCACTGAGACAGGTCGGCCCTTTGGCTCTGCAGCTGGGGAGGATGTTTACTGAAGCTAGTAGGCAGGAATGCATTTTCGAGGAGCGGAACAGATAACTCGAAGGTTATAGTCAGTCTTGGCAGAAAGCAGGCTGAGCTGAGCGCGATGGGCCGCGCTGGAAGTAAGTCAGAGTTCACGGGTACAGAGGCAGCCTGGGCTGAGGCTGTCAGAGTCAGAAGCCAGAAAAGAGGCTCGATGGCAGAAATTCAGGGCCTACTCCGCCAGAGCAGGAAAACATGTAAAATACACTACAAAAAGACGGTGGCATAGCATACTTAGGAACGGACTATTCAACCCGTTCAGGGTGGATCTGAAAGAGAACAAGTTAACGTTGGACGCAAATGTATTTGCGTCTTCATAACTGACACAGGAGGGAAGTTACATGCACTTTAAGCTGGTACATGGAGTCGGTGGGGTACGCGCTAGGGAACACAACTTGACCATAAAATTTATATTTCCTCACTGGGACCCTTGAAATTGCGGCACATTTGCGATTCGCTAATTTCTAATCGTAAATAAGGAATGGCTTTTCCATTCATTCCTATGGGCCTTTAGGCCCATAGGAATGAATGGGAAAGCCATTCCTTATTCGCGATTAGCAATTAGCGAAGCGCAAATAATGAATCAGTAGGAATCGCAAATAACATGATTGCTACATGCATCCCGTTTTGCGAGTCTTTGATAGCGATTCCTTAAAATTTACTATTAAGGACTCGCAAAACATAACTTTGATGCATCTGGGGGTAAGTACCCATATTTGGATAAGGAGGTGAAAAATCTGCAATTGCATCGAGTTTGGCAACTGATAAAATCCACAAACCACTTTGCCCTCATTTGTGTCCCATTCCCAGTCCAGAGATGCCATGGGATAGAGCCAATATAGATCAGATTAGACCCTTATATGATGATAATGGAGAGACAAGATATGTTTTTGTGATGATTGATCATTTTTCAAAATGGCCAAAAGTTAACGTAGTGCAAAAAGCAGACTTTGAGTCTATAATTACATTTTTTTTATAGAACAGTTTTGAGAGAAGGATCACCCAGGTGCTTTTTAAGTGATAATGGTTCTCAATTTCTGTCAAAACGTTTGCATCCCAAGATTTTGTGAAGCGGAACCGTATCATTACACTAGACACTTATGTTTATCACACTGATGGAAATGCCATAATTGAGCTCTTTGATAGAGTCATTAAAAGCATAATTTAATTGGCCAGGAACAATAAACTTAAGTGGGGGAAAGAAATGATGAAAATGATATGTTCAAGTTCAAGTTCAGAGATTTGTATAGCACACTACTCACCCAGAGGGTCTCAAGGCGCTTGGGGGAGGGGGGATATTTTACTTATCGAATATCCAAGTTTTGAGTTGCTTTCTGAAGGAGAGGTGGTTCTGTACAAGGCGAAGGTGGGTGGGGAGAGAATTCCAGGTTTTTGCCGCTAAGTAGGAGAAGGTTCTTCCTCCCATGGTGGATCTATGGATGCGGGGAATTGCGGCGAGGGCTTGGTTGGATGATCGAAGTAGACGGGTGGGGGTGTAGAAGGACAGTCGCGTGTTGAGGCATTCGGGTCCTAAGTTGTAGAGGGCTTTGTGTGCGTGGGTGAGGAGACGGAACGTAATTCTCTTGTTGACGGGAAGCCAGTGGAGGTCTTTCAGGTGACCGGAAATGTGAGCTTGACGGGGGATGTCCAGTATGAGTCTAGCTGAGGTGTTTTGGATGCGTTGGAGTTTTTCCTGTAGTTTGGCTGTGGTTCCGGCGTAAAGGGTGTTTCCGTAATCCAGACGGCTTGTGACCAGTGCGTGGGTGACCGTCTTTCTTGTTTCGGTGGGGATCCATCTGAAGATTTTTTTGAGCATGCGCAAGATGTTGAAGCATGAGGATGAGACGGCGTTGACTTGTCTGGTCATCGAGAGGGAGGAGTCCAGGATGAAGCCCAGGTTACGTGCTTGGTCCGTCGGTATAGGTGCAGTTCCCAGGGCCGGAGGCCACCATGAGTCGTCCCAGGCGGAGGGGGATGAACCTAGGATGAGGACTTCCATTTTGTCCGAGTTTAGTTTTAGCCGGCTGTTCTTCATCCACTCGGCGACTTCTTTCATTCCTTCGTTTAAGTTGGTTTTGGCGGTGTCGGGGTCTTTGGTAAGGGAGAGGATCAGCTGGGTGTCGTCTGCGTAGGAGATGATGTTGAGGTTGTGTTGGCGTGCGATGGATGCGAGGGGACTCATGTATACGTTGAAGAGGGTGGGGCTGAGTGATGATCCTTGTGGAACGTCGCAGATGACTTCGGTGGCCTCTGATTTGAAAGGGGGTAGGCAGACTCTCTGGGTTATTCCGGCGAGGAACGAGATGATCCAGTCTAATGCTTTTCCTTGTATTCCGACGTTGCTGAGGCGTTGTATGAGGGTGCTATGACAGACTGTGTCGAAGGCTGCGGAGAGGTCAAGTAGGATGAGGGCAGCTGTTTCTCCGTTGTCCAGTAGCGTTCGGATGTCGTCTGTTGCTGCGATGAGGGCGGTTTCGGTGCTGTGTGTGGCTCGGAAGCCGGACTGTGAGGGGTCGAGGGAATTGTAGGCTTCGAGGAAGGCAGCGAGCTGATTGTTGACGGCTTTCTCTATAACTTTGGCAGGGAATGGGAGGAGCGATATGGGGCGGTAGTTCTTAAGTTCAGTGAGGTCTGCTGTGGGTTTCTTCAGAAGGGCGCTGAGTTCGGCATGTTTCCAGCTTTCCGGGAAGGTAGCGGAGTTGAGGGAGCAGTTGATGATGTCTCAGAGATGGGGTGCGATGATGGAGTCTGCTTTGTTGAAAATGTGGTGGGGACATGGGTCGGTTGGCGATCCTGAGTGGATGGAGTTCATCAGACGGATGGTGTCTTCAGTGGTGATTGGGTTCTAGGCGCAGAGGTTGTTAGGAGGGGGTGTTGGTTCGGGGGTGGGTGCAGTGGACTGGTTTCCGGACTGGTTTTCAAAGCTGTTATGTATGTCGGCGATTTTGTTGTAGAAGAAAGAGGCTAGGGAATCGCAGAGGTCTTGGGGGGGAGTGATGTCGTTGGTGGCGGCGGTGGGGTTGGTGAAATCTTTGACGATGTTGAATAGTTCCTTGCTGTTGTGGGCGTTGTTGTCAAGTCGTTCCTTGAATGCTGATTTCTTGGTGGATCGGATCAGTTGGTGGTGTTTGCGGGTAGCGTTCTTGAAGGTGGTCAGGTTGTCAGTGGAAGGGTTTTTTCTCCAGCTTTCTCGAGGGTGCGACATACCTTTTTGGATTTCTTAAGGCCATCGTTGAACCAGGGGGCTTTTTTGTTACCTTGCTTGATTTGATGGTTCTTCAAGGGTGCTAGTTCGTCCGCGCTATGGGTGATCCAGTGTGAGGCTGGTGGCTGCTTGGTTTGGGTCCGATGATTTGGCAGGAGGGTTTTGGTGTAGCGATGTGAAGAGCTGGTCGGTGGTAATTTTGTTCCAGTTTCTTCGGGGAATAGGTTGTGGGGGGTTATGGGTCGTGGTCTTTTTGAAGTTGAAGTGAACGCAGCTGTGGTCCGTCCAGTGGAGAGCAGTGGTGTGATTGAAGGAGATATGTTTGCTGGAGGTGAAGATTGGGTCGAGCGTGTGTCCGGCATAGTGGGTGGGGGTGTTGACAATTTGTTCGAGTCCGAGGTTGGTCAGGTTGTCCAAGAGGGTGGTGGTGTTGGGGTCGTTTTTCTTTTCAAGGTGGTAGTTGAGGTCTCCCAGTAGAATGTAGTCCTCGGAGGGGAGGGCGTGTGGGCTGATGAAGTCAGTGATGTCATCGCTGAATTGTGAGCGGGGTCCTGGTGGTCTGTAGATGAGGGTACCTCTGAGTGTGGTCTTAGGATCGGTGTGGATCTGGAAGTGAAGGTGTTCGGCGTTTGAGAGGTAGTCGTCGGAATTGGTTGTGATGCGGAGAGCCACTTGCCAAACGCAATCTTTGTTGGATGTCTAAATACAGACAAGCCAAATGGTCATCTGACAGTGTTAAAAGAGACATTGCCCCAATGCACAGGAGGTATATATATATGGTCAGGTGATACGGAACCCGGGGAGGTGGGTGTGCACTATGCAACATTTAAAAGAATCAAAGATGGCTGGTTCCGCATGTGAATAAGGGCTTCTCTAGCCCGAAACGCGTCATTTTGTAAGAAGTTGGTCTAATAAACATCTTGCCTGTGATTCCGTGGGTCCGTCTCTCCTTCATCGCCACCAGGAGGTTGCGGGAGTGTGTATTTCGTTGGATGTCATTACGGAAGTTAGTTGCTTCCGCGGACGGACCCCCTCCCTGTAAGCCGGCAGCCGCCCTCGACCGAACTTTGCGATAATCCATGGTGGAATTTTGGCGGCCGCCCCCTACTGCAGCCTGTATAGTTTCACAAACCGGAGGGCGAACAACGACTGGGTCGGAGGACCCGTTGATGATCCGATTCAGGTGGTGAGTAAGACGACATAAGGCGTAGGTGGGGCAGTACGGAGAAAGGCACTCAAACAGTTAGCCCAGACATTGTGGGCTAAGGACCAAGTACGGAAGAAATACACCTCACGATGTCTGCGGAAACAGTCCGTGAACGAGAGGCAGCAGCAGACGAGGTATTGGGCAATCTGCCTCCAACATCCATTAATCAATCATGTCCCCAGAATAGTGGGGCTATCGTGGAAACGAATGCGAAGACATTATTGAAGAATCTGGAGAAAAATATGAGAGTAGAAATCAGAAAGTGGTGGGAGCACACATCTCTAACCAAGTATGTGGAAGTGGGAAGAGGCCAGCGGGGACTGAGGATTTTTAATTGCTCCTAGTTTTGATAAACCAAACCCGTGTATGCTGATGGGGGGAAAGTAATCTTGCTGCCTCAATGAACCTTGGGGCATATTACCAAGCAATAGCGATAATTATCGCTATTGCTTGGTTAGAGAAAAAAATTTACCGCTAAGCTGCAGCGATTTGTAGCGCAAATAAACCTTGGTATTACCAAGGTTTATCGCAAATGCGATAAAAATCGGCCGCAATGCATGAATATCGCTGAAAAGTCAGCGATATTCATGCATTACTGAGCTAATGCTCTTAGCCATGTTATCCACCTCCCATTGGATAACATGGCTAAGAACTGCTCAGGGCAGGTGTTAGCTTTTGGAGATATTCGAGCTTAGCGCGAATATATCCAAAAGTTGGTAATAGGAGATAGCGACTTTAGCGACTGTTTCCAGTCGCTAACATCTTGGCACGCCCACTTTGCATGTCATTAGTGATAAATATCACTGACATTCAAAGTGGCGCCCAAGATGGTCGCTATCTCCTACTAGCTGTCGCTAACTGGTGTTAGCGACAGCTAGGTAATAGGGAGATAATTTTATCTCCGCTTTCTTGGCTTTTAAAGCCAAAAAAGCGGAGATAAACCCCCTTGATAATATGCCCCCTTGTTACTATCTTAATAAAGTATGCCGCAATAGATCGTTTAGCAAATTTAGAAGAAATCAATCAGATCAATGAGGAGCTCAACAAATTAGAAGAAACTGAATACATCAAGAAAACCAGGGAGGCGATTAAAGAAAGATTACGTAAACACGAGGATAAGATTAAATTCAGAAAAGCCCACAAATTTGCACTATCAGTCAGATTATGACACTGGGCAGATTTTTACGTGTGCAATCAAATTCGATAATGCCAAACTACAACAATACAGCAACAAAAGCAAGATTGGTATTATAAATGTATCATCAAACATAGTTCCAGATGCAAATGATGAGACCTGCAGTGTTGATACAATATCACTAACAAGTACTCCAGTTTAGAACCTCATAACAGGCAAACGGTACAAATGCTACTAAGTTTGGGGAGAAGAATTGGATTTTTTAGTAGAAAAAAGACTTCAGATCTTGAGGCCGAGGCAGGAAAGGAGGCCAATCGAAAAAGAAAAAATACAAGAAGGCGCGATAGGAGAAAAAGGCGCAAACACTGGTCAAAAGAAAAAAAACACAATGGCAGAGGAAACGGTAAAAAATGACAATTCTATAATCAACCTCTCATCTGTAGTGTTGATGAAAGCCGAAGAACAACTGTTGGCACTCGGACTAAACTATTGCCCAGGACAGAGCTTTGATCATGCCAGCACTCAGATCGATGTATTTTGCTTTATTAGGAAACTTAAACTCAAATAGTTTTTTGCTATCAAACCTGGAAAAAACTAATATATATTTCTTCACCGAAAGTGTCAACAGACTGAGCGATGACTAATGAGAAATTTGTAATTCAAGAACTCTTCTATGTCTGTCAATAATGTCATGACATCACCATGACAACCAAAACGAGTTGAAACTTGTCAGTCAATTATGTTACATGTAATCCTTTATATGAATTGTGGCTAAAAGTTTATGCAGATGTAGTGAACAAGGTGGAAGCAAGCTGCCGAAACGCGTCTAAGCAGCAACTGAGAGAATACATTGTCTTTGGATTATGATTCATGGAGTCAGCGCATTTCTTAATTGAGAGTTTGGACTAGTTTTCTATATATACCCATATCTTGGTTTGACATTAAACATGGTACTAAGAAAGTAAAATTAAATATAGGTGATTGGGTCAGAGTGAAGAAGGAAGGAATGGTGCCTAAGAATGTGTGTAAATATGCACTACTATTAAGGAAGAAAATTGTTTTGTAACTCTGCGTATCTGAGTGATGGTGAGGTACGGCATGTGGTTAGATTATCCAAATTCAACCAAACAAATGTGTAAAATAACTCCGGGTGCATAGTTATGACTGGATGGGTCAGGAAGAGTTGGCAGGAGGAGATATGAGGTGTACACATTCCTCACAGGACTGTGGAGATGAAATGCCGGGATTTAATAATTATTCAGAAGTAATTATTAGGGACCAAATAGGAATATTTAGTAGAGGTATTGTGAAACCCAAGAAGGTTTAAGATTATGTATGTAGATGATATCTTGGTATTGTAATACTCTTTAAGTAGATTTGGTAAAAGTTTGTATTTTGTTGTGCTTGTTTTCCTGAGCTCTTACAGTTCCTTGACCATTGTTCTTGTATTGTAATGGAAAGAAGTGTGTTGTGCTTTCAATTTAAATGTAAATTGTACCTTTGTGACCACCATACTTTTAGTTTGTGGGCGTTCTTCTTTTAGAGTGTAGGATACTTAGAATATAGAGGGCAGATGCGAAGAGAAGGAGCACACTGCTTATTCAGGGCTGTAATAAATTATACTTGGATAATCAGCACCTGAATGGAACATATATTCCACAGTGCCTCAAATCCAACCCTCACCAACCTAGAGAAGCATGGACAAATGCCCCAGCTCCCCAAGCCTGCCCCCCAATACTACCCAAAACTTCTATTGTGTCCTACCACACAACATTGCTTGCTGAGCCGGTCACCCCAGCGAGGATAGCGTGAGGGACAACCTTTTATTACCCTTTCTCCACAAAGAGCTAAAACGCTTTGCTAAATGCATATGGTAACCATGATCCAGTGTTGGCAGTGTGAGCCAAACACAGTGAGGACATGCAATAATGGAAAGGTAAATCCAGCAGGCATCAACAATCGCATACCGATTAATCCAACAAGATGAAAGGAGATCTGTTTTGTCCCTAAAGCTCTAGCCTCTGCTTAGTCACCTTCAGTCTAAAAGAAGCTGGTAATGAACAAGCAGTGGTTGTCTCCCTGGCGACAACTTTGCGCGACCTGTTCGCCCCATATCAAGGGCTTGGACTTGGCAGTCGACAAAGGCCTTTTTGTTTGCCCATGTTCAAAAGAGACGGTATGGCAGCCGGCAATCTGCGAAAGATCTGTACATCCTTTGTCCAGGCCCTACTTTGATAGTTCTGTGTAATCTGGCATTCCAACTTGACAAAGAGTGGGATAAAAGAAATGGAAGCTGTCCAGAAATGAGTGGACAGAGCACTCTCACGTCACATGACCAGGAACACAAATCAGCACTGAGAAACCATTGGAAGACATGTTTTAGTATTTTGTGAAGAAACCTTAGCATGATTCTGTATATTCAGGAATTTGTCACCCTCCATGTGCAGAAATAGTTCATGCATTGGCATAATTGGCCTCTTTCACCTTGCCTGAAACAGCAGATTGGGAGTCAAATATTTGCACATGAACTCGAATACACGTTTAAACGATTTTTTTTTAACCATGATTGCTATATGGTTATCAGAATACTGTCATACCATGGAAAAATTACAAATTTACTTCTAGAAAAACACGTGCGAAACATTCACTTGACAACTAAATTAAAATTGTAGAACATCAAAAAAACCAAATAAAATGTATTCACAATACATTAAAACAATCTTTATTTATTTCGAATCACATCACCAATTTACATGAAATAATCTTAATACATAATGATCAACCATGCAGAAAAGCATCCAATAGTCATACTTTCAAAAACGCTGGTTTGATTATTGATGAAGAGTTAAAAACATCAAATACAGACACAGCAAAACATTGGCATACAAAGTAGCCTATATGCTACTAACCGGAAAAGAAATAATTGTGTCCCTGCAAAATTGTAGCAAAAAACATTTACATCATTTTAGGAAGAAGCAAATGGTTCAATGCTAAGAATTGGGATAGACCTTCAATGTCTTCAGCAGCCTAATTATATTTGCAACATCACACCCCTAGCAACAGCCATTAACAATCAATATATTGAGCAGCAATAACAAAACATTGAGGTTGTAATTACACTACTACAAAAATAACTCTGTCCCCAGTTTAGCTGGTCAATTGAACAAAGAACAATAGAAAAGAAGAAGCAAATACAGAACTGACAAAATGCTAATTAGAAATAAGAAAGACGAAGAAAAGAAAAAGGAAGGCCATTGGAGGAGTGAAACAGAGAGGAGCAGGGAAAACAAAAGGGAAGGAAAAAAGTAAAAATAAGAAAGAACTGTTCACATGATAATGCTCTGCTAACTATGGATGGAGGGTATGTAAAAGGCTATGGGTAAGCCTATCTGGATGTCACCGAATAATGAATATATTCATCTGATTAATCAGATCGACTGTATCATTGGTACAGTGTTCTACTATACACAGCTAGCATCCATCTCTGGAGAGTCCATCCTTGAGACTGTCCTTGAAGGAGGAAAGACCTCTACAAAAGTTGGGGAGAAACAAGCTGGAATCTTGGTACCCGCCTTGAAGGATGTTAGACCTCAACCCAAGTTAGGGGGGAGCCAGGCAGTTATCCTGAGATTGGTCCTGGACGGAGACGAGGGGTATCTGCTTTGGAAGAGAGGCACATCTCTGAAGTCGAGGACTACAGGACTACAGGGTCATGACGGATCTCGAAGTGCGTAGAAATTTAAGGAGCACCGAATATAGCGCAAATTTAAGGAATAAGAGGGTGCAAGATGGCATTGCACCCCATAGTGCACGAGGAACCATTAGGAAAGCGATCTCTTATGTGGAAGTTGGAAATGTGTTCATGTGCATCACAAATGTAATATGTGCAAGTATTTGTATGTGCATTAACAAATTCCAAAATTGTTGATCATACGTTTGCATGAGCAATTCTTTAGGACTTATGCTCATACTTTTTTTTGTTAGGAACAAGCTTTACCTTAACTCATTATTAATGTGTGTGCTTCATTTCATTAATAGCCGGGTCATGCACGTAGATACTTAAAAGTCACCTCAGGAAATAAGTGTCCTGTTTCTCATGATCTATCGAAATCTCAAAAAAATCTGTTGTGGCCTTCTAGGTATTAGCTTGAGGCTTTTCCCTGGGTAAATGCAAAAAAAGATATAGGACCTGGAAATTTGGTAACGTTTGAATACCTCTTCCAGATATAGAGGTTGAGGGGGGACATGTTGGTAAGCTGACTTTGAAACAGACGTAAAGATCTGTGGCAGTGTTCACTGGTTAATAGGTACCACTTTGATGAGTCGATGTAACAAGGGTTCATACTTCACTCTAGTGCACTGTATTGATATGTGGAAATACAATTGGATGAAAAGAAATGTCCTCTAGGAACAACCCAGTGCGAGGCTGAACATAATAGCGAGAGGAGAAAACAGATGGAATGATTAAAACACCAGGCCTTGAGCTGTTTATTGAATGAAAGTGACTCATTTGACAGACAGCGAATGTGAAAGGCTGTTCCAGGGTTTATGAGTAAGAAAAGAAACAGAGCAACCTCCAACCAGGGTTGGTTGAAAAGGAGGGATTTGAGGAAATGATCGAAGCAGAAAGGAGATTATGGTGCATCTGGGATCCCTGAAGGCAGGGTTGCAGGAAAGGCAGCTTAATGTTCTACCCACTGCCATTTGAATAGAACTTGCTTCGGAACCAGTGACGTTTAAGAAGAAGATGGGGAACCGGGTCGCGATGAGCCAGGTGCTGGACTACCCTAGCAGCAGAAGTTTGAATTAGCTGACTTTGAACTAATAGATATAAATAGGGGAGTACATCCTCAGCTGCCATAATCCAGGCTAGCCTGTGCTACTAGCTGGGGTTGGTTGGCAGAAGGATGGAGGTCAGCCATTACCGGGATAACATCTTAAGATGGTGGTAGTAGGTGGTCTGCAGGAGGTGGTAGGTCAGATGTCCCGGGGACCTCACCTAAGGCTCGGGCAGGGACTGGTTGGCAGAAAGTGGTAGGTCAGATGTCATAGGGATCATATTTCGACCTGAGGGTGATCCATAGGAAGCAGTAGGTTAATTGTTACATAGACAACATCTCAGTTGGAGCGGGGGCTGTTCAGCAGGAGATGGACGGTCACATGTTACAGGGACCACACTTCAGTCTGGGGCCAGGGCCCGTAGGTTGGCGGCTGTATGTGATGTGTCTCATGAACCACATCTCTGTCATGGATTCTTCATGGCCTTCATACCTGACATTGGTATGTGTCAACAGTAAATGAAAATTCCCCGTTCTGTCATGCAATCTATATATGTCACTCATAAGTCGCAGTTCTATACATCTCAGTCAACCGTTCAGAGTGGGTCGGCCCCTGGTGGGAGCTGTTGGTGCAGTATGTAGATCTTTGCAGCCATGAGGCTGTGGATGGCCAGCGCAGGGCTGGGTGAGTCAGTGAGCGCGGTTTGATTGTATTGTGAAAGATGACCAATTCCCAAGGCGTCAGTCAAAGTGGTATGGATCATGGACCAGAAGGTCCCCAGGTCATGACAGAGATAGAGGATATGGCGCGTGTCACAGTGCAGATGACGTCATCTACAACAGTCTGCTTGGTGTAGGAGCAGAGTCTTCCAGGTCAAGCAGACCAATTAGGTCAACCGAAGGACTGTTTCCTGTCAAATGTAAACAGTTCGAAGGCTGGAACAAGTTGCCTTGCTACTTGTATGATTCACATTCACTCAGTTCCTACACCTCTTGGTATGTCCCTGCACTGTTGATTTGTCCCTCCGCTTTCCTCATGTTTCTCTCGCTTTGAGATTTGTATTTCTGCAGATATATTCCTATCTAGAGCGGCATTCTTGCTTGTTTAGATACACTAGCCATTCTTCACCGTCTACTGGTGCTCCCAAACTTAGGGAGGATCTCCAGGTACATCCTGAACTCGTTACCCACCTTATCCACAGAGCATCAGGTAAGGTGGAAGTGTTATATTCTAGAGTTAGGCCCGTGTGGTGAAGCAGTTTATTTCTTACATTGCCCTATTTTTTAGGGGTAACCTTTTGCACATATTTGCGTGTGTGACAATGTTGGATTAGTTTCCCTGAAACTAAAGTAGTTTACACATCTAGCTTCGCACAATATTATCACAATGCCCTGAACATCATGTACCAGATCTATTTTTGCACTATTTACAAATGTCATCTCTATCTTCACCCACAGAACGACAGGGCTATCTATATATCCATAACATCCCTAATCAATACGCACATCGCAAGGTTGCTTTCTATTATAAAAGATATGCATCCTGATAGATAAGCAGAGGAGGCCCTCCAGCTGAAACTAATGGTCCTTGCATGCTGTGAATTCATTACCCAGCGGTCTGACATCTTGTGAGGGGTGTCCAGTTTGTGACCAAGAAGGGGTATGGGGTTGGATCGTACCTTTTGGGGTTTCTTGGCTCTACAACTACACACCCTCTAGGTACACTTAGAGTAGGAATTGCATAATAGGAGTACTTTCTATCACTTTTTTGTTTTATATGCCATCGTATATACATTGTTTTAGCACCAGGGTAGAATAATATCTACTATTCACGCTTTTGGTGCCTGTAATCACTTTCGATCTGCTTCTGTCTGTTAATCATTGCAGAAAATGTATTCTATACAAGATTAAAGTTGGTTCAATAAATATATTGAAAACGTCCAACTGTGTATTCTATGTATACTTCTCTGAGAATGAGCACGAGTGACTGATTGAAAGGTACTGCACTGTTTCCACGATCCTTGAGGGGTCAGGGTTGTCATGTTCAGTGGTTACCAGAAACCATTCGCTCCCTAGTAAATTAGGGGTGCCCCACGGTGGCACTGTGAGTGAGCTGGTGTATAGGCCTACATATCCTGCGTCTGAGGGGGTTAATTAGCCTCGTACCAAGCCCCTAATTTATGTTGTCCAAACAATGCGCAGATCCTACAGATTAGTAGAAACTACATGACAGAAGTGTAATGGAATTGTATTTCGTTAAACTTTACACCATTTCGAGAATTTTAAATGTGTCTCATTTAAACAGTTAGAGCAGAAAAGATCCTGGTGCTGGTGGTTCCTGTAAGATTCAGAAGAGGAGAGAACCTTAAACAGAGACGTACCATCGGCCAGCTGAGTTATGTATTGTCTGCTCTCGGGTGTTTCTCTCCTCTTTTCCCATTTTCCTATATTTCAAGCCAGTAAGGAGTAGGCTTTCCCTATTCTCCACTTACAGTTCTAACTGGGCTGAGTTTGGCGTCTGAGGTCTGTTCCTCCACACGGCTCTCTTCAGAGTTGTGACACTAACTATACTTTTGTGCTCAATAAGCTTTTAGATACCCGTTTTTTTATTATTATTGACGTGTAGGGTAATTCTATAATTGTAAATATCCAGCACAATCCATGTTTGCACCTAATCAAGCATTACTGTCTTAGCTTTACTTCATTATCACACTAGCGTGGTATATTTTTATATCATGTTCCCTAGAAACCATTTTATTCCATTTCAATTTTGAGTGCATAAAATCCTATTTTATTGTGTAGCAACAGTTCTCCCGTTCTAATTGTACTAACACACCAGAAATCACTGATTTGAAGGTGAAAAGTTCAGGACTGAAAACAGTTTCAATAATGGCCTGGAGTGGTGATCACATATCTTAAATTCATTTAAAAAGAACTGCCCTCCTATAGTAAAACTTCGAACAACATACCATTTGAAGTCGATTTAAAAATCTTAGCACAACGCGTTGATTGAAATTTACATGGTAAAAGCCCACTAGGCCTCTTTGTTCCTCTAGTCTGAGTCTAGCAACAACTACCAGATCCAAGAGAGCCAGGATGGGAGGTAGGGCTTTTCGCACAGTAGCGTCCCGGCTGTGGAATGAGCTGCCCCAGAACATCAGGCAAGCCGACTCCCTGATAGGTTTTAGAAGGAGCCTAAAGACCTGGCTATTTGCCAAAATCTGAGATTTCAGTACCCACTATTCAGCCCTGCCATCGGCCGGCTCCATCTGATTAGGTTCTCTCAAAAAGAGCCAGGTTACCCGTAGGGTGGCAGTTGTGCTATACAAGAACCTAACTATATACAATACAATTGCTTTGATCTCTACAAGTGGATGATTGTGTTTCAATGTTTCACTCGCAATATCTCATGCTGTTTTGACCTGACTCTGACTCCTGAAAAAGGTATTTGTCTTAGGGGATTCTACCAGCAGAAGTGTTTATTCTGACGGACTTATCTCATCACCACCATAGTGCCTAATGCTTCTCCCTTCCATGCCACCCTCAATAAATAAAGGCTAGCGATCGGTAACATGCCTACTTTGTCCTGTTTCGCAACCTCTCTAAAATGTTGTGGGATATTTGCAAACAATTCAGCGATTTTTTGTCTTGAGCATTAAAGTACTAAACGCCAGAGGCCTGGTTAATAGGACATCACTATAAATGTAGTGTCTTTTTTATTCTGTTGTGTGTCCGAGTGGGCCATCTTTTTTCGATTTTGGGAAAAGAAGACCCTTTGCACATTGTAGTCACTGAACACAATTTTCCCTGATATTTCCCACAAGGTGTTTTTAAAGAGTAGTTTGACTTTTTTAAATAACGTTGTTTATGTGATTTGTATCAGATACTGTATAGATTTCCCACATGGAATATTATTTTTTTCTACAATTTATATTTCTTACTACTACAGCATAATAGTGTACATTTGTTAGTACAGAACAATACGCGTTGTGTACCCACTCTGTGGGAAGAGTAAGTATACACCCTTATTGAGGGGGAGTTCAGAAGCCAAAGGTTGAATCGTGCCCAGGCAGAGTTTGTGGGGGTGAACTCAATAGCACAGCATTGATAGATTACACATAGTTTGACTCCTAAAGTGAATAGACACTTACATTGATAGGGATTTATTTGTAATTAGTTGCAATGGCTAATTCACCCAGGTGCCCCTAACACAACCGTACCCCTTCATGCACAGCTAAGTAATAGATTTGAATAATTTAGAAGACTTCACGAGGGCTCGTTAAATGGCAATCAATTGCCTCATTTTGAGCTAGATGGTAATGGAAAATGTTTCAGTTTCCAGTTCTACAGCAAATACTAAATTGCCTGAATTTACTACATCAAATTCCAAATATGGAGGAGGAAAAGTATTTTTTTTAAGGTTTTTGTAAAGCACAGCAAATTATCAAGGAAGCCTCAGAGCGCTTAGGATTATGATCAACCAGCAGTGGGCTGCTAAAAAAGTTTGGTAGAAGCTGGACTAAACCAGGAGATGCCATAAAATGGTACAGCTTTAGAAAGGCACACAAGTCAGAAGTTAACCAATAAAGTGTAGGGTTTGGTTTTGTGGATCTAAACAGACTGGGCCAGGCTTAGAAGGTGAGTACCATGCCAGTGTTGAGCACATATGTAGTACCTCAGGCAAAGTCTTCCGTTACTGCAGGATGTTCTATCATCAAAGTGGTCACTGATCATCTCTTAAGTTCTGGGAGCTGTGAGGCCATGTCCATTCAATCTGACCATGCAAGAGTGACCATTGGGAGCTGCTGGTCACTGCAGAAGAGTGCTGTCATGGCAGTGGTGTGCCAGCGAGAACCCAAATCATTGTCCTGGGAGTCGGTATGACTTGGACGACTATCATAAGCTTCACTCACATAATACGCATTCCATGCAGAGCTTCAGTGGTAGACCTCTGCTCAGGTCTGTGCATGTAAATAACAAGAGCATGCACCCTCAGTTTCTAACCAGATGCTGTTTAGTTGCCATACGACTGTTGGGTTGCCTGTGGATGCTTCTTCCGCTGTTCTGCTGTGCACCTTTCCTTCTATTTCCTCTGCATGTGGGAAGTTCTCCAAGCAGCTTGCAGAGATCGCACAGCAATGTGAGAATACAGGAAACAGCACCTGAAAGCGTTTCCAGTGACCTCTCCTTGGTCTGACAGCCAAGATACACAATGACCGAGCAAAAACCATGTGTACAATATTGTGAATAGATCCTTTTTTTGCAGCAGTTATAAAAGGGGAGAATTCAGTTTGTACGTTAAGAAAATGGCGTCAGTCTCTGACGTTAATCAGGATGTGCGTGGTTTTAGAGCAATTCTCAAAATAAACCTGGAACATTAACAATTCATGTAGAGACTGCAGTAACGGTTGTAAGAATGGCAATGGCTATTTCACCAACAAGAAAAATCTAAAGTCAAATTATAAGTTGAAAAACAGTCTAATGTCTCTATATTCAATTTAGTATCCAGGAATTGCACGATTACTTACACACATACAGTGCTTCATGCATAAAGGAATAAGTACTGAGGTAGAAAGTTCTGCTCAGAAGCCCCAATCCTGTGCTAACGACTGTCGGGGCTGCCGAATACCAATCCTGGAATGGACAATGATGTGGCAGATGCTTAGTCTCGTTCACAGTGGAGGAGATTCCATAGGCTGGTTCCAGGAGCAGGTCAGAGCAAGACGGGGATGCTTAACGAGTTGTGCAAACTACGCACCTATGGTTTTGCCGAACTGGAGACTATGTAGGTGAATTTCAGCAAGACTGGTCACGAACAAGCAGAAGGGATTTTTTTGGCAAGGTGGTTCAATGAGAACGACAAAGCGTACAGGACACTAGGAGCAGTAAAGGGATGATGCATGAAGTTCATGATGTTACCCCTGTCGACTCCTCCCCACCAAGCCCCGCCCCACCGCTTTTACCTGCACAGGCCATGGTGATCTGGGAAGAACGTTGTGAAGTACTGACTGATTTAGGATAGGTGTGGAGGCTGATAGGGAAGGTTTTGAGATGAGCACATTCCAAGCTTGTTGCTTTGGTACTTGAATTGTTTTAGGAAGTTTGTTAGACCAGACAGCGTGGAACAGTTACAGTCACTGTGATGCTTAACATTGTTGTTCCATTTTCTATGCAGGATGCATTTCTAGTCCTGCAGTGTGCTTCATCTAGGTGAAGCTATGCAGCTAATGGTTTATAAAAGGGGCAGCAAGTATTCTGTGGGACTGGATGCTTCACAGCTATTTGTTCAGGATTGGTGTCAAGGTGCAATGGACAGGGGCAAATAACTGCCTACATCAGTGGGATACTGTGGATTGTAGGTCTTTGATTGCATCCCCTAGCTCTGGTATGCTGCTTTCTGCTTCTGTTACTCTCTCAACTGTGTTACGACGTCCTGATGCAAGAAAGACACGTCTGTTCCTACACTGCAGATTTTAGCATTAAGAGTTGTTTTTGAGTTATTTATGACTTGAAGAATTAGGTCGGTAGAGATACAGGAGTAATCTTATGGTTATGTGTCTCTATGAGCCAACTCCATCACTGCATCCATTTGTGGGTGCACTGTGAGGACACGGGGTACCTCAACATTTTAGTCACCCCAAACTTTTAACTGTCTCAGAATGCCCATGTTTGCTGGATTTGAAAATGTGTCAAACGTCAATTTCATGAGGCAATTTGCCCCCACATTAAGACACCTCTCAATGCATCAGAAATACAATTTTTAAAGTAAATGTGCCCACTCAAAAAAATGAGTTCTAGATCAATAATAAGTTTTAAAGTTAATGCCACCATGACTCTCAATGAAAAGGCAATACAGAGAAATGTAAAATTCTCACATAAAATCAAGGGTGTTTATGCATTATTTTTGAATATACAATGACAACTGCAGAATCACTCAGCAAATCAGAGCACGTGAAAAATAAACGTCATATAGCGTTAACACTTAAGCACTATCCCATTACGTGAATAATTTATTCAGAAGCCTCTAAGCTAATGTCGTCTCGAGATGCTAGAACAAACTAGATATACTTGAACAATAACATGTTATATGAATGAATAGTGCACAGTAACGTAGCAGAAAGATCTTCAAATCAACGTCTCAAGTTGTGATTGAGCAGGGGAATGTTCATCAAGGGCAGAATAAACAATGACGGTGGAAATAAACTAGTACATCTCTGCTTGACTGCGTGTTGCAGAATTTGTGAGGAGAAACCTGAGCAGGGGAGGAAAGCATGAATGACAGGGGCGACTTCCATCTTAGAGAAGATGGCGCTTAGACCTAAATTGAGGACTAGTTAACAAACATTAGAATAATGTACTTCTACACAGAAAGAATTTGTTTCAAAAGCATCAGTATTATGTCAGTATTTTTATCTGTAATCGGGTGTGAAAATACCTTCTGCACGTTATTGTTAACACACCAAAATATAAATGTCCAAAAGTCCCAGACAGCCGTGGGGAGGAGTTTAGTAACTTTAACAACTTTTTCCTGTGTCTGTGACGTGTGAGTCTTGTCTTTAGCCATGAGTGTGGCAGGAGAACCAATATGCAGCAATGGAACCTGCATAAGTATAAGGACATTGTATGTAGCAGTGCCAGAGGATGTCAGGTTGTGTGGTTAGAGTAGGGAATGCCCAGTCAACTAGGGCCCTGCAAGTATTAATGTTCGGAAGCGATCAGGTCACTCTTCTACTAAATCTGGGGAGCTCTGTCGACCATCGGTTTTCGCGCCTAGGGCCCAAACCTATCTGTGCTCATCCGCTGGTCAGATAAAACCCAGGGAGACTATCTGTCCCCTAGAGCACCACCAGGAGCCAGTCTGCTTCCCAGGTGAGTCTTTCAGTGATGTGGTTAATTTTTATGTAGTTGTGGCTCTACCGTTAGCCAAGGAGGTACATCCAAATCCCCAGAACCATATCGTCCATCAGGAGTTGGCCCCAGGGTTTTCCCCTCAGTGCTCGTGTCGTTGTCCGATTTCAGGAATGCGATAAAGCTATCATGCATGGGCAGAGTCCCTCCCACAGATCTCACCCCTCTCAAAGGACAACACAGGGAGGGAAAATCACGGAAGGCCTCCAAAATCCACCTTGAGGGGTTGGAGAATGTTTCCAGGTAGGAGACATTGTCCAGGATTCCTGGCCCACCTGGATCAGCCGCAACAATTCAGGGTATGCAGCAGGGGCAGCATGAGCATACTGTGGTGTACAAAGAAGTAGGGGTCCCTTTGCTATGCAGGGACCCGTACCATCACGGGCTGCGGGAGACCTGAAGGTTCCTCGCAGGCATTAAATAGGAGGCACTGCACACTCCCCTCAGCACCCCACCCTCCGTTGAACGCAAGGAATGAAAAGAAGGGGGCCTCAGGAGAAAAAGTGGAGTCCCCGCAATTAGTCCCAAGTAATCCTTCAGGCCTCATGGTCAGGGGCGTAGCTTGGTGAGTAAGATGGGGTGGTGAGCTTCACATTTACCAAAAATCACACTAGCACATAATGTTAAAATACATTATACATCAAGCATGGCGCACAAGAGGGGCTTAAGTGATAGGGGAAAGGCACAGGGTTGATAGGGGTACTATGGGAGAGAAAGCACATTATTTTGTGAAATAACCAACATCTTGAAAGAGAGAGTATGCTGGTGTTTTTGTCTATGTGTGTAAAAATTCCTAGTGGAATCCGACAGACACAGTAGAGCACCCGACTGAAAGCACTGTGACCTGTATCCAACTATTTATCACAAAATACATTTATTAGGCGGGTGTAACACCCCAAACACCCCTCATAAGCTACGCCCATGATCACAGAGCTGCACCTCCCTCTGCTGGGCTGCAGGGGCAGGGCTTGTTGGCCTGCTCAAGCAGCACTAGTCATGGCTGGCCTCTCTTTTCAACAGACCCGCGATGGCTGCTCTTCACTGCTCCAGTGCAGTGGGCTCCCACCGATCCCAACGTGGCAGTCAGTACACCACGGATAACATTCTGGCATCCTGCAGGCCACAGGAAGACCGCCGTCCTGGAGTCCCTGGAGGGGCCAGACATGTAGACTTTTCCCTGTCTTATGCGGATCCCTCAAAGTACCACCTCCAATTGTCCCGGAAAGTTGAAGTAAGGGTTAAGCAGGATTCTTATAACATCAGTGGGGTAGCACTATAATGTCTGGATGGGTAACCACGGCCCCCATTGCATGCATTTCTAATTCTTGAATAAGAGGATATTTTTTTTCTTACTTGAACACCAAACTCTGGAATGATCTTCCCCCTCTCACTCAAATTTGTGATTTGCCTCTCCAAGTTCAGGAAAAATCATAAAACTCATCTTTTTACTTAACGTCTGTCTGTAAAAGACAATCTCAAACGTAACATACCATATCATATACTCCCTGGTCCCTGAGAGCGATCTGCAATGCATACAGATCGAAGAAACTTTCCTCTCCATATTCTGGAGTGTTTCAAGAGCAAAACAGAAGGGAAATAAAATAAATAATGCACTAGTCTCAGGTTGGAAGCAGTAGGGAATTGTGAACATCTTGAGTATATTTCAAGAGCCAGGTGACATGCCTCAGTAATTTTAGTGTTGCCCATTTTTCCATGTGTGCATCATGCTCCCAATATCTACACTGAAATACATGTTAATACATCTCTGATATACAGCCCTTTCTAAATTTCCATCTGAAAATCTGATCATGTAATTGGCCATTTTTTAGTCCTGTGAAATAAAAATATATATGAAAATATTTTAAAGAGTATGACTGAGTCAGAATCCCACAGTGCCCTGGGATTGCAGTCAGTGTCACCAGATTACCCTCTTATTGTATCTGATTGAGATCAGTGATCCACAGCTCCAGCCATAACTCATAGCCGACATCTCAAGTATATTTTGGGAGATTATAATTTCTCCACAATAGCACTTGGCCTCATTTTTTTAACTTATGTTTTTACAAATACGGACATATGTCTGACATTTGCATCTGCACTGCCCGAATTTCACCTAGATCTGGAGGTCCAGCGCATACCTGAAATTTAACCCCACCAAACCTTGCTACTGTTCACAATAATAACAAGCAACAGCTAGCTGAAACCTGGCTTAACGACATGGTCCTGCATGAATCCAAACCTCAACTATAGATCAATACCAAGTCCCTCAGACCCACCCTTGACACTGACCTTACTCCAGAGGACCTCATAGTCAAGCAAACTGAAACAGCTTGGTTCCAGCTATCTCTAATGTGGAAAGTAAAATCCTTCATCCCAGAAAGCGACTTCAGAACTGCCCTTCAAGCCTTCGTATTCTGGTATCTGAATGGTGGCAAAGCCCTGTGCCGCGGCCTCCCAGACTCCACACTTAACCCCCTTAAGGGCATCCTGTGCACAGCAACACACGTCATGAAGGCCTGAATGATTATGACTACCTCCCCCCCCCCCCACCCTGATGTAGTTCCACTGACTCCCCTTGCCTGCGGCATCACCCTCAAGGCCAGCTGCATCATCAACAAAGCCATCACAACCAGCAAAGCTGCCTATCTCGCTGACAAGCTTAGAACACCCTTAGACAGGGCATCATTAGACTGAAAACATGACTAGACCACAAGGCTTCCTCCTATAAGTACCCATAATTTGAATCAACATCCCTGCTTCCATCAGGAAAGTCCTATCCTTCAATTTAGGAAAGAGCAGAAGACACACCTCTCATTCACTCTCAGAACATAGTATCCCCACCTAGTATCCTTCTCTTATTGTATGCCTCCCTTCAACCTTGTCCAGTGCTCCACTGGCATTAGACTAGGTTTGTCATATAGAAATACCACATAACTACATACATGCCACAAATAACAACAGTCCCTATCTCTCGGAATCTGACCTTACAAAGGTAGGTCTCTTAAACATTGGCAGGCCTCCATAATAGCCATATTCCATTGGTATCTGGTTTATTACTGTACACATAGAAACACCACGCATTGTAAAAAACAGCAGACTATTGAAGTACTGAGCTTATGTAGCCAAGTAATAGTGCTGCATTTCAGGAAGTGCCCGGCTTCCTTCATCTAAACTAGCTCTGTGGAGTTTTAATTGGCTAATGTGCCTGCTTTTGTCAGCCCAGAAAACAGCCACAAATGGCTGGTTACGTTTATGAAAAAGGAACCAAGCAATATTCTGCAACATCTTTAGTAAGTGTATTTGCATGTCAAACTACTGACCTAAAAAATATCGTCCTACAAAGATTTTGATTTCAGAATATCTACTATTAGTATATCCTGAAAGTAGGTATGATAGGTAAGCATAGGTTTACTAATCTTAATCTCATATTTGTGTACCTTGATGATATATTGTCAAGGTACGTAAACGTAGAGTTACGAATAGCAAATCTATTCTTACTTATTATTCAGTGGGAGCTGATATTCTGGTGTGGATTTTTTCAGCATTGTTCTCTCAGTATCCTTTATATTCAAATGTTCCATTCTTGAATGTAGATATAGGGAAACATCCACTTCATTGTAAAGGATTGTGGAAGTTCCTAGTAGTTCAGGGTACCCGTATTGAGGTCTATCTATCCCCCTTAATCTCCTGTTGTCGGATAATGAGATATGAAATTACCTACACAATGAGAGATTGGAAATTCCTGGTGAACAGGGTTGGGCAATCCATAAACTTGAGTGTATACATAAAGAAATCCCAGTTCACCAGTTGAAGGAAAAGCTCCATCTATTAACAGAAGAATAAGTGGAGTTATTGTAATCTGGCAAATCTATCACTCAACCAGTTCTGAGCGTTATCTGCTACCAAACAGTCTGGTACAAACCCATCTTGTAATTCTTGTACAACTGATGGGACCAAGAGTGCTAGCCAATTGGCATGTATTTTGAACAGAATTTAAAATCTGAATTAAATAATATAATCAGCCTGTAAAAGTTTATCTGGCACCCCTGTTGCCAGGCGTGTGAAATATGGACAGGTTACCAGCTTTACATGAAAGAGCAACTATTAATGCTATAATGATATCGTTGAAAAGGGCTGTTAATCTGGAGACCAGGATTTGTCAGAAGGTTTTTTATAACTCATTTGTGAGGCTTTCAGGGCAAGGCACCTTCACATGTAGTAAAGACTCATGGGTATCCAGAGCCTGCCGCTTTGACAATTCTTCTATTAGGTCTTCTCTTTCTGGTTCTGAGACCAAAGATAGATTGAACCTAGGGTGAAATGATATCACTGTAAGCACTAGGAGAAGAGTCATGTGATTCAAATATATGGTAGTTTATCAGAATATAATTAACAAAACTATTGACTGAAATTCATATCGTGTCCTAAATACCTTTCACAAAAACATCTTTCCTTTGGGTGTAGATTTTCTGTTATCAACTCCAAACTGGCACCATTTTGGAGAAAGATATTTAAGACCAAATATTTCTCTCAGATTATATTTTGACAATGATATTCTTCACCATACCAAATTTACATAATAATGAAAAAAGATTCTCTCGGTTTGATGCTTTAAGCCTCTCTTATACCAGGAGTTGGTAACTTATATTTTGGATAATCCAAAGGCAATGACCCTGTGCACTAACCCATAATTTCATTTATCCATCTGACATACACATTCAATTTACACTAGAATGTAGTGGGGATTAAGGCTTAAAATTCTGAATCAGTACAGAAACGAGAACTACTCACAAACCAGTTCAATTGTTACATGGTCCAGTCCCTACTCAGAGATTTTCAGACTCATAACAAATGCATAAGGGTATTGTCTGTTTTTCTATCTTCAAACTAATGGTGCAACAGGTCTTTGGTTTCCCACTGCGAGCATCGAAGGATAATATCCAGCCCTTTTGAAGTAGAGTTTGTGGCCAAGTCCCCTACTTAAAACAAGTCTCAATTTTGGCTAGCTTCCACTACTCCTATTCCCGACTTCCAAAGCTTTCTATTATTCCAGGAGGTTTGGCATCAGTCAATACCAGATGTCTGTGCCCTGGAAGTTGGCTCAGTTGGTTACCCATTAGAATTAATGGAGATTACGGGTCATTATTTTTGTCAGACTCCCGTCTCACAGGGTCCTTCCTGACAGCAATCCCTGTTCTCAGTGATTCATCTGTTGCAGCAGTAGTGCTAGTTCCTTCCAAAGAGAGATTACAAAGATACTATTCAATCCTATTTTCTTGTTCAAAAAGAATCAGATAAATACAGTCCAGTTTCGGATTTGAAGCGTGTCAACCAATATATTCTGCATCGAACTTTCAAGATGACGACCCTGTAGAACATGTTTCCATTAATCAACAAGAGAGACTACCTGACATATTTTGACATGATGGAGGCCTATCTGCACATTTCCATTCATATAAACCATCAGAGGTATCTATGCTGTGCTGTGATGGGAAACCATTAAACATTTTCCAGCCTTGCATTTGAAGGGAATTCCCCTCCTGACACCTCACTCAGTCAGAAGGTAATGCTTTGCTGCGAGAATACTATTGATACATTGTAGACAGTTAGCAGATAGGTCAGCCTATGCCAGCCCCCGAAGCCTGCCAGGAGCAGTGCGCTCACCACGGCGTGCTTGCACTCCAGCTAATCTCACAGTCAGCATAGCAGCACTACAGCTTTGCAGCCGAGGCAGGCGCTATGCCTATAATGGGTGACTTTGCATTTCAGTGCGGTGATGCGGACCACCATGAAATGTGTTGTCTACTGCCTGATGCGTGGTACTTGGCAGGGCTGGCACAATCGTCTGCAAGACCTATTGTTACCAATTATTATCAATATACATAGAGTAGGACTTGGCTCCGACCTGAGAAGAACTTTCCCTCACCTATGGTATTGCCTGGTGCCTCATTCCCATACATGCCAACGCTCCCAATTCAGGCGGGAGACTACCGAGTTCGAGGCTAGTCCCCCGCCACCCGATTCCTGTATTCAAAATCCCCATTCCTCTGCGGGCTTCAGCCGACAGGGACTGGTCTTGTGCGAATCAGAGTACGCAGTGCCAGTAACCTGCTCCTGCAGGCTAGTGCATAACAAGTTTGTCACGCTCTCTCTTCCTGCTATTGAGCTTTCTCTGAGCTCCTGATAGGTAGGGAAAACATTTCAGTTAACCAATCCTGCAGCAGCACACTCGCAACTTAAGTCCCACACTTGCCAATAGACCTCATTCAGACCTCAGTAGAAATCAATGGAGAAAAATACAATTTCCCGACTATTTGTTTTTAACCCCTTCACTGCTGGCCCGTTTCCGCCCCCGTGCGGTAAACAAACGAACAGGGGCGGGCCATGACGAACCCCAGCCGTCATCAGCACACGAGCACCGTAGTGCATGACGGCTGGGGTTCGTCATCAGCATGCAAGGGGTTAAATCTCCCACTTCCCTTTCTTAAAATGTTGCCATGTATGCATCTCACCTGTTGTGGAGAGCCTGCATTGCATGAATGACTATTTTACATGTCAAAAGTACTCTCTGAATCAACCCACAATAAATGATCTCATTGATAGGTTGTATATGTAAAACAATCTTTTTTGTGTATCTGATTGCACCAAGCTTTTTTAATGTTTTAGGCAGGTCTCAAAATGCAAGCCAGACCTATTGGCTTTGCAAATGCTTCTTTCTTATTTGAACAGAGGTGTGGAAGACGTTTTGTGAATGGACCGTTGACCTCTGTTGTCCGTCTTCAATGAACCGGAAATGCACAGTGGTGTTTTCCGCTTTGGTTGGCTGGGGTTAGGTTCGGCGTCTTTTAGACATTTTCCATTAATGGGAAAAACAAAAGAATTCTCCCGTTTCCTGTCATTGTTCGCAGCAGGGTGCGGGGCCGCAGACCTGGGCAGTCTTGTGTTTGTTTATCATGCTGTCTGAGCCTTCCCAACACCAGCATTAAATGCTTTTGTCTGATTCTTTAGAAGCACTTAGGCGTGAGCGGGTTCACACAGAGTTAAAGATTAATTTAGCCTGACTGAGAGAGAGCCTTTGTTTCACGCAGAGGCCCGTTCCCGGCACTTGAAAGAAAGCCCCATGTCTGAGGGCAGCGCTTGTAAAATGTGCGTGGGCAGCAGACGTGACTACCGGAATTATGGAATTAAAAGCCAATGCTTGCTTTACATATTTTCAGCATTGTTTTCGCATAGCCATGCTCACATAGCTGCTTCTGAGAAACTCCACTGACTACCAAGGCAGCACGGTTTCACAATCCATTTGTTGAAATGTACCTTTTAATTCATTATGAAATCAAGAAAATATATTTTAAAAAACACGTGTGCTTTTGATATGCTCTACTGTACCCACTGTAGAGAGCCATCCGGGCTCTCCCAAACAATGTTTCCACTCGTACATGCATCCAGGCATACCCCAGAGGCGGGCTCGCACCGGGGTATAAATAAAGAAAGCGGAAGACCGCTCGGGGTCTTTCCGGCCAACCTGTATCCACGGTGTCTGTGTGGTGGTGTCCTGTGCTCCCCCAGGAGCCACGTGTAAGGCTCTGAAGTGGCCCTCCACACTGGCGACGAGGCCGGTCTGAGCACACGCGTGCCTGGCCGCCCACACCCTGCAGTGCCGCAGCGCGTGGTGACAGCAGCGAAGCCCACCCGTTTTAGCTCCAGTGCCAGGCCCCGGCTTGAGACCCGCCCACGCGCCTCCCCGTCGGGAGCGCCTTCGGCTAGCGGGGCTCGCCGGGAGCATCTCTCGCGGCCATCTGGCCTTCAGCAGTTCACGGGTGAGTCGTTTTCCCCATCCGCCCGCCTGTGCAGCCTCGAGCGGCCTGCCTCGCCCAGCGTGCTCCCTCCGCAGTGATCTCCGCTGTGAGGAGTCCCGCGGGCGCCGGCGCTGCAGGACTTACCCGAGGGGAGGGGCAAGAGGAGAAGTGGAGAGCGGCAAGGCCCTGCGGCTGGCAAGGAAGGCCCGCTGCATGCAAGAAGCCTCGGCAGGCGCAACGGGCCACACGGACAGTTTAATCCCTACCCCCAACAAGCATTGGCAACACCAAGGGCCCGGTACACAACACACCTTGGCAAAACTAACAGGATACACGAACATAGCAAGCCCTGTCCTCCACAGGAAGCATTGGCAACGCCAAGAGCCCACACGGGCAATCCGAAGCCCCACCTACAAAACCACCCTGCGCATTACCGTGCTATAACCGTGGGGGAGAAAAGGAAACAAGCAGTATTTGGCCCCCTCTCTGCCACACACGTAAGCCGCAGTCTGTCAGATAGTCACGGCAAGAGGGAGAAGCGCGTTAGAGCCACCCAAGCCAGTACCAGACAACAGTCACAGAGCGGGAAGGATGTCCAATACTGCGGCAGGAGCAGGCCAGGCCGGGGCAGGACAGAATCACCCCATAGTGGTCGCCCCGCCACCCGTGGTAGTCGCACCGCCGCCACCGGGCCAGAACCAGGCCGGGGCCATTGCACCAATACCACACAACCACATGCATGCGGGCACAGCGCCAGTCCCCCAATTCAGCGAGGCGGCGGACCCTGCAACGGCGGCGCCGAGATGGAAGGCGTGGGTAGGAAGGCTAAACCTCTACTTCAAAGGCACCCGGGAGACCGATGGGACAGTCAAGAGGTCGCTCCTCATCCTGTATGGAGGTCCAGAAATCTACGACCTGTTCGAGACGCTCCCCAACACCGGACCTGAGCACGACTACGATGCCGCGGTCGCTGCACTCGACGCGCATTTTTATCCCCAACTCAACAACGACTTTGAAAAATTCAAATTCAAAAGAGCGTGGCGGACCGAATCTGAGTCAATGGGCATGTTCTACGCACGGCTGCGCCGGCTAGCCAAAACCTGCCCGTTCACCAACCCGAGGGAGGAAATCCGAGACCAGATCATAGTGGGTTGTCGCTCAAAACTATCGAGGAAGCTTATTCTCCGACAACCCGGAATATCGCTAGATGATATACTGATTCTGGCTAGGTCACACGAGCATTCGGACGCAAGAGCGAAAGAAATGGAGGTCGCTCTACGAACACCGGTGGTTGCACTGGCGATGACCAGAACAACGCCGATCAAGGAGGAGAAGGTCAACGCTCTCCAGAGGAGGCCCCAGACAGCCCGCCCACGGGCCGCCGCATCCCGAGGGAGCCAGTGCGGATACTGTGGAGAAGACCACCCTGCGACGGCGACGTGTGGGGCAAAAGGAAAGACGTTTCTGAAATGTGGTCGACTAAACCACTTCGCGGCAGTGTGCCGATGAGGAAAGTACAGACCAGTGGGTCAGAGGCCCAGGACCGTGACGCAACGCGTTTGGCAACTCGCTAGACCAAGAACCACCCACTTCAGATAGTCAAGCCCAAGGGAGACGACCCCGATGCGAGGATGATGAGGACGACGAGGTATATGTCATCTCTTACGTCAGCAGAGCGTCGACCGAGAGGAGACCGCCGCCCATGTGCTCTGTCTCCATAGAAGGCACAGAGATAAGAGCTCTTATAGACACAGGGGCCTTAGTGAATGTAATGGACTCAGACCAGTATGACAAGATGTCTCCCAAGCCTCCTCTTGCACCTTCCAACACCAGGATCTACACGTACGGTGGCACCGAGCCGCTGCGGCTGAGGGGGGTTATCCAAACAACAGTTGTAAATGGCGAATACTCTACAGAAACACGTTTTCACAGCACGGAAGGGACGAAAGGAACCCTGCTGAGCTGCCACACGGCAGAGGACCGGGACTAGTGTTCTTTGCGAACCAGGTCCACCAGGCGCACGCAGACATCCTCTTGAAGGAATTCCCAGCGCTGTTTCAAGGCCTTGGGAAACTAAAAGGGAGAAAATTCAAACTCCACATCGACACATCTGTGAGACCAGTAGCCCTCCAGCACAGACGAGTGCCATTCAATCTGAGACCACAGGTGGAAGAAGAGCTTCAGAAATTGGAAGACCTGGGAGTGATAGAAAAAGTGTCGGCCCCGACACCCTGGGTATCCCCGTTGGTGGTAGCGCCAAAGCCAAAACAGCCTGGGGCGATCAGGCTGTGTGTAGATATGAGGTTGCCCAATGTAGCTGTCAAGCAGGAGAGGCATATCACCCCTACCGTGGACGACATAGTGGCCGACCTGAATGGGGCCAAATAGTTCTCGTAATTAGACCTCAACTCGGGATACCATCCACTTGAACTGGAGCCAGCGAGTCGGTACATAACTACCTTCTCAACCCATGTAGGGCTACGTCGCTACAAGCGGCTGAGCTTTGGCGTGTCCTCCGCTGCTGAAGTATTTCAAAATGCCATACGAGAAGTGTTGTCCAGGCTAAGTGGAGTAATCAATCTCAGTGACGACATCCTGGTATATTCGGCGACACTGGAAGAGCACCATGCACACCTGAGGGCGACCCTCCAAAGGCTAGTAGACTGTGGATTGACACTACACCGGTCAAAATACTCCTTTTATCAGGAATCTATAGATTTCTTCGGGTACACCTTCACCAGAGAGGGACTGAAAGTTGACCCCAAAAATGAGGAAGTGATCAAAGCAGCCATCACTCCGCGGAACCCCACAGAAGTGCGCAGCTTCCTGGGTATGGCCATCTATTGTGGCCGGTTCATCCCAAACCTGGCAGTTCTCGCAGAGCCCCTAAGAGCCCTCACGCGGCTGGACCACAAGTGGGAATGGACAGCGTCAGTGAATAAAGCATTTCAAGACATAAAAGCCAATCTCCTGGACACGACAGTGATGGCCTACTTCCAACCCCGGCGCAAAACAGAGCTGATAGTGGATGCCAGCCCAGTGGGCCTCGGTGCCGTACTCCTGCAGGAACACGGACCGGAGGTATGGAAGCCAGTGGCATATGCAAGCAAAGCATTATCTGACACAGAAACTCGGTACGCCCAAATCGAAAGAGAAGCCTTAGCCATAAAATGGGCGTGTCAACATTTCCACCTATATCTGTGTGACCAAGAATTCACCGTGGTGACGGACCACAAACCGCTGTTGCCACTATTCGCGGGGTCCTCCCGGCTGGCACCTCCACGGAAAGAGCGCTGGGCCGTACAGCTACAAGGGTACAACTTTAGGATTGTCTTCCGACATGGAGCACATAACCCAGCTGATTACTTGTCCCGGCACCCTGGCGTCACCAGCCAAAGTCTGCAACAGGAAGACGGAACGGAGGCAGAGGAATTCGTCCACATGATCTCGCAAGCAGCGTGCCCAGAAACCATGACTCTGAAGGAGATAGGGGAAGCGACTGCGAAGGACGAAACACTATCCAGAGTGCGCCATGCTCTCGAAGGGAACCGCTGGACACACTTTCTAGACGGAACGCAAAGCCTTCGGCCAGAAATCAGGCATACGCGCCAACAGCTGTGGCAAGTCAGGAGTGAGCTAACCGAAGGAGATGAAGGGGTCATCCTGAGAGGACATCTGATCGTAATACCCGAGAGCCTGCAGCAGAGGATACTAACGCTGGCTCACATAGGTCATCAGGGAATGGCCAAGACGAAAGCCCGCCTGAGAAGCAAGGTCTGGTTCCCAGGCATGGACAGTCTAGTCGACGAGATGGTGCGCTCTTACCACGCCTGCACCATCACCGGCAGCGACCCGGCACCCGCACCGGTGATCACAGAAGATGCCCCCCAGACACCGTGGTCACACCTCAGCATTGATTTTGGAAGCTTCCCAGATGGACGGCACACGTTAGTCCTGGTTGATTCGTTCTCCAAATTCCCGGTGGTGGAAGTAATATCCTGTCAAGTCAAGTCAAGTCAATGAATTTATATAGCGCGCTACATACCCAGAGGGTCTCAAGGCGCTTGAGAAGGGTGGGGAATTACTTGTCGAATATCCACGTTTTAAGTTGCTTTCTGAATGCTAGGTGGTTCTGAGTAAGGCGAAGGTGAGTGGGAAGTGAGTTCCAGGTTTTAGCTGCCAGGTAGGAGAAGGATCTACCTCCCATGGTGGTTTTGTTGATGCGAGGTACAGTGGCAAGGGCTTGGTTGGAGGATCGTAGCTGGCGGGAGGGGGTGTAGAAAGACAGTCGAGTGTTGAGGCATTCGGGTCCGATTTCGTAGAGTGCTTTGTGTGCGTGGGTTAGGAGCCGGAAAGTAATCCTCTTATTGACGGGGAGCCAGTGGAGGTTTTTCAGGTGACCAGAGATGTGTTCTTTACGCGGGATGTCTAATACGAGCCTGGCTGAAGCGTTCTGGATGCGTTGGAGTTTTTTCTGGAGTTTTGCGGTGGTACCGGCGTAAAGGGTGTTTCCGTAGTCCAGTCGGCTCGTGACCAGAGCGTGGGTGACCGTTTTTCTAGTTTCGGTGGGGATCCAGCGAAATGTTTTTTTGAGCATGCGAAGAATGTTGAAGCAAGATGAGGAAACGGCGTTGACTTGCCTGTTCATCGAGAGCGAGGAATCCAGGATGACGCCCAGGTTCCGTGCGTGGTCCGTCGGGATGGGTGCTTTTCCCAGGGCCTCTGGCCACCAAGAGTCATCCCAGGCGGAGGGGGAGGTGCCTAGGATGAGGACTTCTGTTTTGTCCGAGTTCAGTTTCAGACGGCTGTGCTTCATCCATTCTGCTACTTCTTTCATTCCTTCATGTAAGTTGGTTTTGGCAGTGTTAGGGTCTCTGGTGAGTGATAGGATCAGTTGAGTGTCGTCGGCGTAGGAGATGATGTTGAGGTTGTGTTGGCGTGCGATGGCCGCGAGGGGGCTCATGTATACGTTGAAGAGGGTGGGGCTGAGTGAGGATCCTTGTGGTACGCCGCAGATGACTTCAGTGGCCTCTGACTTGAATGGTGGAAGGCGGACTCTCTGGGTTCTTCCAGTGAGGAACGAGGTGATCCATTCCAGTGCTTTTCCTTGGATTCCGACGTTTCTGAGGCGTTGTAAAAGCGCATCTTCGCCACTATGGGACTTCCGAACAAAATTAAATCGGACAATGGGCCACCCTTCCAGGGCAGAGAGTTTCAGAGTTATCTCGAGAGTCTCCAGATCAAGCACCGGAAGATTACCCCTTTGTGGCCCCAGGCGAATGGGGAGGTTGAAAGACTAATGAGGACACTCTATCGAGCCCTGAGAATCACAGTAGACAACGGAGAGGATCCCGAAACAGCCTTTGATCAGTTCCTAGGGGCCTATCGGCAGACGCCACATAGCACAACCAAATGTGCCCCAGCGCATGTACTATTCAAGAGAGCACCCCGACGGATAGCAGGTGGGAACCTGGAGACAGGAATGACAAGGCCATTCAAGCTCGGAGGAGAGCTACGAATCAGAAGGTGAGTGAGGCACGACACGCTCGAGAGCCGACGCTGCAAGTTGGAGACACCTCAGGCGAAGGAGATGACCAGTGGTCCGTGCGGACAATCGGGCTCAGTGGAGGGGTCATCAAGGGAGGGGTATTCATAGGAAGAAGGGAGGTGATGGTCAGGCACGGGGTGTGAATCCCAGGGACAGAGTCGCACAGAGAGAGAGGTCTTATGACCCGTACATGAGGGAGCGGGGGCAGTCAGGTACAGCTGGGGGGGGTTATGTCAGCTGAGGCGAAGGATGCTTCTTCAAGAGGAAATGGGGGGGGGCTGCGTGGGTCAAGCAGGAGGGTTACTTTTCAGAGCAGGGTCGCGCAGAGGGAGAGGGTTTTATGGCCTATGCATGTGAGAGTGGGGGGGGGGTGTTCAAATGCGCGCAGGAGGGAAGCCGGGGATTCCAATGAGCGGGCAAAAAGGCCATGGTGCCTAAAATGGCTTTTACTGGCGGAATGATGCGGTCAACGTTTTCACGGTATTCATGGTGCCTACAGGGAGGGGGATGGGAGAAGGCAAATGAACGCCGCTTATGTACATTAATATCGCTAATTTCCACTGTCGCCGCTTTTAACATAAGTGAGTTCATTTCCTAACTAATGGGCGTATATATAATACATGTGAGGTCGATGAGATAGCGTTTGTCAAATACCAGCGAATTGCATATAACCATGGCACAATCGATGCGGTTGGTGGAATGCAGCACAATTCACAGTTGCTGGGCTACTTATACAAGAGTGACCGAAAAACATTTTGAAAGCAATACAAAGTGATTGAGGGCGGAATTCAGTTCGACACAAGTAATTTAGTCAAATTGATGGGTGTCTTTGTCACAGTGTCTTTTTAGCAGTGAGCCATCACTGGTAGGCTCTAGTCCGTTTTCTTTCGTTGGCGCTGTTGAGCACCGGCGGTGGAGCTATAGGTCCAGCTCGGTACGCGTTGCAGGGTGCGGTCAGTCCTCTGCTGTTAGACCACAGTCCTGTTCCCTAACCAATTCTTTAAGGGTGCCTTATGCTCGGGACCTGTATTTCCTTTTTCCTTCTGTGGCAAACCCCATTTCCATCTGAATGCTGTTCTTCTCGTCTGAGTCAAAAAGTCATGTGGAAAAGAGGGGGTGTTGGATAGTCGAGGGAAGAGAGGGCGGAGTGGGGTCAGATCTTTCCTTGGACACATCAAGGGTCCAAAGGGAGCAAAGGAAAACGAGCAGGCAGGCCCATCAATCGGGCCCAAAAAGGGGGCGAAGACTTCAGGCACACGTGGGTTAGCAGACAGAGGGCTTCAGGGCAGCCCTTCAACCTTTCATTTTCCACGTTTGAGATTGCTGTCTCGTCCCGTATCTTGTTGCTCTGCAGCTCCACCTTTGGTCGAGGTCACATGTGTCTCAAGGTCTGCAGCCAGGCTGTACGTCACGTCCGACCCTTCTCCTCCGATGATCGTATATCTTTGAATGGGTACAAAACAAGTTTTAGAGAACTGGCAGGAAAAGACATTTATGCATTTGAATTCCGCCCCCAATCCTACGCATTTGGGGGTTACGTTCATCGGTCACAGTCAGAACCCTACCACCATGAAGTATATATGTCGGCACTCCTACTGTGTCTGTGCCAAGTCTATTTATCGTTCATTCCGGCTAACCCTTTCAAAAACAGGGCAGGGGTGCTATCATCGAGAGAGGGGGAGGGAAAACAGGCTTTCATCGAGGAGCGACAGTTAATCAAGGTCATCAGTTATTTTTCGAGGACAGCTGATATGGATCAGGGGTCAGGGAGAGGCGGGGATGCTTTGGACATTCGCGCTTGAGTGCAGAGGGGTGGGGCAATCTGGGCATTGGAGATCAATCTGGACATTGGGGCTTGTATCTCTAACAAACTGAAAAATAGGATGCCATTGACATATAGTCCCCCTATAAGAGGGCCAGATTAGGGGACATCAGCCGTCTTACCTGTCCCTTCCTTCTTAGCCAATTCAAGTTCTTTCATTTTTTGCAGAAAAGGAGAGGCAGTAATATGGCGAGTCACAATCATTTTAGTTTCTGTCAATTTTGCTGAACACCTTCGCGTTCAATAAGTATCCAATTAGGGCGGTGACGGCGGGGCACAATTTTACCACAAAGAGGAAGGGGCAATAGGGGGGGGGGGCTCTCATAGAGAGTGAGAGTCGTCCACATTCTAAACGAGCCATTCGGTACACGTATGACATGTAGAAAGGTAGAGAGAGAGAGAGAGAGAGATAGAGTGGGAGAGAGAAAGAGAGAGACGTGTACGGTAATAGGTCATTTAGTGCGCTCACAACACAGAACGGCAGGGGTCAGGTAACACGGAAACGCAAACAGAGGGAAGACATAAACCCATACATCACATACACACAAACTCAGACAAGGGAAGACAGTACGTGTGTTATATACAAAAAATTCACGACAAAACATAGAACAGTTATTGGCCAAAAGATCTCTTTCTGCATGCTGTGCATCTTTAGTATCCTATTTATCTACGTTCTGAGCTCTTTTTACCTTTTTCCTCCTTTTCCTTTCGTTTGCCGTCTTTGCGAGTGTTCTCGGTTACTAATACTTACACCTCGGTCAGTTGGTCAGGAATTAACCTGGTCGGGTTACTACTCACGGTAGGATCTTTGAATCATTTTTCCTTTTCTCCCTTTGGCGAAAAGGTTCTCCAGGCTGAGGCAACGGAGGGCGTTAATCGGGAGAACAGTCGGACAGCTTAGCTATATCTATAAGGGTGTGAGAAGGAGGTGGTACATGTTTTTAAACATTAACAACATTCCTAGTCTCCCAGACGGGCGGTGCTTAGGTAAACCTTACCCCGGAACTTTCCTTGTCCTTTCCCTATCTAGTTAAACGTCATAGTTGCATTATCTGGCGTGCTGGTTCGAGTCATAGTCTGTCATATCGTACTAACCCGTCGAGTATCTACGTCAGTCCATCCTCCCAATCACTAGGTTCTGAGGGAGGAACAGTCATGCCTAAGTAAGGGGGGGTGCTACATCTTACAAAGCTCGTCATGTATAAGCACTATGCTCAAATTCCCTACTTCCCCTTCCGTTGGTCGTTCGGTCATCACTCCTCCAAACTTCAGCCGATGTTCCGACTTGACCTACAGATGGGAGGAGAAAGAAGGGGGGTGGGGGCAACATTCAAAACACATCAGCGCGCATAAATCCGAAAATGTTTTTACTTACCACATACTCGACCTATCTCCACACGGTGCATTCTCTACCATCTCGGCGTTTAAGCCCAGAGGGACCAGTAGTGTTAGAAACATAATCATTGGTGTTCTGCGTATCCGCATGGATCACTCGAGCGTGGTCTTTTAGATCATGCGCAAGGGTGGTGGTCAGGTGGCGTTTCTTCAGTATTGTTTAAGGGCATCTAAAACGTTTTTCCTGCTGCCTGTGGCATACAATGTAACGGCTTAAGTATCGGGCTTTTTAAACTTCAACCTTAATAAAGCTGCTTACATTTCGCTTATATCTGAGACAGTAGTAACACATTCGAAATTCATTAATGCAATCGCTACAGTTGTACTTGCTTTTTCAAAGACCTTTAATAAAAATGTTGGCGCACAAATACGAGCCTACAACCCAGTGGGCCGGTCACAGAGCAGACTGGAGCCGGGCGTGAGGGGAACGAAGTCGGTGGCCATTCATTTCATAATATAAAGTGCGGCAAGTGCAATAATATCGTATCGAAATTCATTGGGAGTAAGCATCATAAATGTCGAAAAGTCAAACTTTCAATAACCATGGTGCGTTAAAACTTAATATCAATTCATTGTCCGAATGTTCAATTAGTACCTATTTCATATCAATTCATTGCTTTAACACATGGTACCCACCCTACACCAGTTCATTGTCCCAACACATAATCAATATCCATCTTATACCACATCCTTTTCTGAACACATTATCAATATCCATCTTATCTACTTTCATTGTCCAAAAACTACATACATATCTCAGAACATCAAGGCTTGAGCAATCAGGGTACAACAAAGAGCTGAACGTTTCATTTGTATCGGCGCCATTTTGGGCGAGGTCAGGCAGGTCCCAGTACAGTCAGATTGTCTACACTGACTCGTGGTTGGACCAGAACCTCTTTTGGCAGTTCAAAGAGTTTTTCGCAATAGGGTAACAGACTGGCGATATGAACCATCAGTCAAAAGTGGGGAGGGAGGCAACAATCTCTCCTACCGGGTCACTCTGGTGTTCCACCGGAACTGAACAAATCTGTATTTTTGCAGGATTTTAGTCATTTCAAAACTGAGGCTGGCGCCGGCTGGAGTGCGCCGACATCTCGTGGTTTCCATCGGGGGACGGGGGCGGGGGCACCCGTAGAGGGGTCGGCCCCCCGGCTCTTTTAGAATCTTCAAGGTCGAGGAGAAGAGCACAGGACGTGCACCGGTCCTGGGCCAAGCGCCGCTTTTCGATTGGGACCCTGTTGATCGAAGCGTTGGGGTGTCGCTGGAAGCCTCCACCTGGGGGAGGTGGGGGAGGCTCGTTCGCACCGCCTCCCCCTTCCAGCGACCCCACGCCGTTTCTCGGCTCCAGCACTTTGGGATGGCCGTACCAGGCAATGAAGAGAGGGGGGGTGGGGTCGGAGGCAGCAAGACATCCCCCCCCCCGCGGCCTGCAGGGCACCGTTTTCTCTGGACTTTTCGTAGCGGCCAGACCAGGCGATGCGAGGGGGAGGGGGAGGGGGGGTTGGTGGCATGTGCAAGACATCCCCCCCCCCTCCGTTGTCAGGGCCATCATAAAAGAAAGAAGTAGTGCCGCCGTGTGCAACCTTCCAGTGTTGTCGAAGCAGGGCGCTGCCTGCAACCCTCCAGTGTTGTCGCAGCAGGGCGCTGCCTGCAACCCTCCAGTGTTGTCGCAGCAGGGCGCTGCCAACCTCGGCTCGGTTTCATTTTTCTGACGGCCGGAGCAGGTGATAGAGAGCAGGGGGGGGTCGGTGGCAGAGGCGAGACATCCCCCCCCCCCCCCGTGGCCCGCAGGGCAGCCAAAAGAAGAGAAAGGGAAGACCATTACAACTTTCGGGCCGTCCGCCCCACAGCCTCCCCTTCCGATGGCGGCCAGCCGGGCCCTGCTCTGCACGTGTTGAGGCCTCGCCTTCCGGATGGGCGTAACCGCGGACCTGTTGCACTTCGGGAGCTTCCGGAATGGGGGTAGGTATCTGCTGATTTGTATCTATTTCATGTTACCGTTATTTGGGCGTGGCGGGCGGTGGGACAGACATGCTTTGGATAGCGAGGGGGCGGCGGGGCCTAGTTACCTCGTGGCTGTCTTGGCGTCAAGCTTGGCTTCTTTCACCATTTTATATTTCTTATTACAGACTATTTCTAATGTTTCTTATTTTTAGTGAAGTCGGAAACTCATCAGTGGGCTACTGACTTAGCTCGACTTCTTTTTCCTTCCTTTTCTGGTGTGTGTTTCATGCTAAAGTTTCTGTTAACAGGATTCGGTGATCACTTCATATTTTATGTGTCCTTTTATCAGGGATACCCTCCGGTTGAGCCGGATGATCTACCTCCAATAAATGGTCCGGGTGGAACTAGATTATCAATCAGTGGGGAGTGGGTAGGCATGACAGATTACAACGGGGACAAAAGTCTGCATTACCTACCCTTTACTACTTGCAAAGACTAGACAGAATATCTCTATTCCACGTTATTTGCAAACAGAAAATACCTCAAACGAACTATTCCTTGAACAATAAATGTCCAGTCAATCAATCAATCAGTGGGGAGAAAAACAGTCATGACGGATTACAACGGGGACAAACGTCTGCATTACCTGTCCTTCGCTCTCTGCAAAGGGAGACGGAATATTCCTATTCGTCTCTGTTTGTAGACAGGGAAGATCTCAAAGAGCAACAATCGATATAAATCGATATCAAACAATCAGTGGGGAGAAAGGTAGGCATGACGGATTACAACGGGGACAAAAGTCTGCATTACCTACCCTTCTCTATCTGCAAAGAGAGACGAACGTTCCTATTCGCCGCTGTTTGCAAACAGAGAATGTCTTGTCTCAAGAAGAGAACCAATATTTCAAGTAGCAACCAAAGCTAAATGAACCAATAAGCGAAACAATATCAGTATTTAAATACCGATTCCAATACAATCAATCAATCAATCAGATGGGTAAAGCCATCCTACCAATCTGGCGTGAAGAACGCCCTACTTAATCTTACCCGGACCGGACCATGTGGACAGTTCTTCGTCTTCCCTTTCCAGCGCCCGATCGTTCTCTTACTCCATGCAGCATTCCTGTGGGCTTCCAGTCAGGACAATAGGTCACTTGAGAGAGGTCCGTTCAGAATCGGTGAAGTTCATTCAATCGGCAGCCGGACGAGGGCCCTCTCAAGGCAGGTATACTCCAATTTTTTAGATGTTCACCCCATCGTCTGGACCTCTCTTACTGGACCCTATGTCACTGGTGGACCCCGCGTTGGGACGCCAATTGTGGAAAGTCAGCCCAATTTACAACCAATGCCCAGGCTGCTGGCGCAAGACGCCTCTTAGTTCCCATTCTGAATAGTTACCAAATAAAGAGACGGGCGCTGGAAGCAGGAACACAAGAGCAGAGTTTTATTTCTCATGAGGAGAGCCTGTCATTTCGGACACGAAACACAGTGTCTTTCGGGAGGTGCTCTAACAAGTTCTCTGAGGCATCGCCTTTTATACATCACATACATTTCTTATTACAATAACGACATTGTGAGGCAAGGAAAAGACATCCCCAACCCCTCCCCGTCCTGGCGCAATCCAACACGTGGCTACAGTACAGGTCCTCACACCATACAATGGGAGGGGGCTATCGCTCAGCTGAGTGTTCCGCTGATTCCTTTGGAATGTGTGCGCCTGATCGATTCTCGGAGAGGTGGGGAGGTCATGATCAATAGTAGCTCTTTTGAAGAGGGGCGAGTGCATACAGTGGTGGGCAACAAACTGTATCCTCAGGAGATGACCAGTGGTCCGTGCGGACAATCGGGCTCAGTGGAGGGGTCATCAAGGGAGGGGTATTCATAGGAAGAAGGGAGGTGATGGTCAGGCACGGGGTGTGATTCCCAGGGACAGAGTCGCACAGAGAGAGAGGTCTTATGACCCGTACATGAGGGAGCGGGGGCAGTCAGGTACAGCTGGGGGGGGTTATGTTAGCTGAGGCGAAGGATGCTTCTTCAAGAGGAAATGGGGGAGGGGGTGCGTGGGTCAAGCAGGAGGGTTACTTTTCAGAGCGGGGTCGCGCAGAGGGAGAGGGTTTTATGGTCTATGCATGTGAGAGTGGGGGGGTGTTCAAATGCGCGCAGGAGGGAAGCCGGGGATTCCAATGAGCGGGCAAAAAGGCCATGGTGCCTAAAATGGCTGTCATGTACATATGGGCACGGGCTTTTACTGGCGGAATGATGCGGTCAACGTTTCACGGTATTCATGGTGCCTACAGGGAGGGGGATGGGAGAAGGCAAATGAACGCCGCTTATGTACATTAATATCGCTAATTTCCACACTGGTGGGTCCCCACGAAGGTAACTCTTCTTTTCCTTGGGCTTCTCTGGTTGCTCTAGACGTGCCCTGACTCCCCACCAAGGGGTGAGTCCATCATGCCTTGCTGGTCTGCACCAAAGCCAATCTTTGCTTTCTGCGTGGGTTGCTGTTGCCAAGGCTTGTTGGGTCCAATCTGGAAACCAACACTGCATCACTCGACATCCTTTGTGGGACAGCTCAAATCCAGCTCCTGGTTATCATCGACACCTCCTGGTCCTCGTGGCTGAAGAGTCAAGCTTCACCTTCTTCACCTGAAATCACCCAACATCGGTGGGCATCTGCTCATGGCCTTCCTGATCACTGGCAAGTGACCCAGACTCTGTCCCCTCTGCTTTCATGTTCTTTACATCTCTGATCCACTCTTGGATCCACCCGGACACTTTCCACTTGGTCGCCAGCAGCACTTTGCAGCAGCTCGCCATTGAAATCGACAAGGAAACCTGACATGTATTTGAGCTTATATAGCGCACCGCTACCCGCAGTGGGTTTCCCGGCGCTTGCTTAGGGAACCCGTCCTGGTATTCCCCTGTGAGATAACCCCGGCAGGGTATCCACAAGGTGAAAGCCAGGCATCCCGCCACGAGGGGCCGTTGTGGAGATTAAGCAAGCTATTGCCCAGAGTCACAGAGTGTGAAACCGTGAGTCGAGAAGGCACCGGAGCGAGAATTATCAAGTCCGTGGAATTTTTAGCCCAAGAACCGCCAAGGCGGGGAATTGAACCCTGGTCCAGGGCTGATCTCAGCTTCCGGGTCTGCCGCCTCTAACCCCCGAGCCACACTTCTCCACAAGAAAAGACACCTATGCACCCGGCTTCCTTGGGTGAGGTATCTCGAGTACTCTGGTGCTCCCGTGGGTGTTGACTCTAGAACCTCCCAGTTCTAAAGGGTTTTGCTCCAAGTCCTCTTCTAAGTGTCCTTAATCTTTAAACTTCCAACCGCGACTTTCCCCATAGAAGTTAATGGTGATTCACGGCTGTGTTTAGACACTGCACACGTCCCCCGTGGGTCCCCTGCGTCACTGCCTTGGGTGGTTCCTGGTGGCCCCAGCGGTTCTAAAGGTTCTAGGCCTTGTATCTATGTCAGTCGTGGTTCTTATACCACTTTCTTAATATATAGTTTGGTACGCCCCTAGGGCTCAACATATATTGTGCTAATTTACTGTGTGCTAAATAAGTTTACTGAATGCACTTTTGCCTCTAGCCTCATAAAGAGACTAGAGGGATGTGTTTAGAATAAATACATATATTTTATATATATATACCTGCTGTGGATGTCCTTTCATTTGGTCATTCATGATATTATAGACTGGTAAAACAAGCTGCTTTACATTCCTTCAGGATTTAGCCAGATGGATGCTCTCCACAGCTACCACTAGGATAGCATTCTATATAGGTTGTCTTTAAAACTACCATCAATAAGGGTCGTTTGGACTGGTGCAAGGTGCCCACTAGAAGAGTGGACAGCATATGCCAGGCCAACATCTCACATATGTTGCGCGGCTCATAGAAACTAGTGACCAGAAACTGTGAGGATAGATTTTTATTTATTGCTGCCTGAGACTCACAATTGAGCTCAGTCCACTGACAGCAGTCCTGAGCCAATGGTGCCAATCTTGTAACCCAAGTACCCTCGCCCCCGATGTTTCTTATACATCTGTGCCACCAAGATACTTGTCCTTGCACATCTGGCCGGTCGCTAATGAAGAGGTGAAAAATAAAGCAGCGCTCGATGGATGGTCACACGTTCCCTTCAGGAGGAGGAGCTCTCCAGCCACTCTTGGGACCACAAACACTGGACTCAATTCTCTCCACGCTCCCTGTCCCAGAGCTGCCCCAGGCCTTGCTGCTGGCATCTGAAGTTAGTTTTATGGGAAGCGAAGGAGCCAGGGCGCTCCCTTGTCCAGGTTTACCAGAACGAACCATCCTTGGAGGGCCTGACAGATCTGAAAAGTGACTGGGACTGAGGCTCATAATTCTTTGACATGAGACACCAGTGGGATAGGAGATGTTGAGCCAGAGACAGTAGATGGAAATGGGCCCAAGGAACCACCAAGAGGCAAGATGCCCCTGAGCTCTTGACATGTCTCTGGCTGTTTCTCCAGCAGAGAGGACAGACAGATAATTTAACTTTAGCTTCCATGAATGAAAAGAAAAATACTTTAACAAGGTCTGTCTGACAGAGCCGTCATTCAATGACCTAACTTTCCTGTTCTAGGCGCTATGAATTCAATTGAAGTTATCGATGCGTTTAGCCTACTCCTTTGCTCTCAGTACCCAGTAAAGTGTGATGTCCCTACTTATCCTTCAGACAGACCTTTGGAGTTGCATCTCAGTCTGTCTCTTGAAAATCCTGAGCCCTCTGCTCTCCCTGGAAACCCTTCTAGCCAGCTGTTGGAACCCAGGCACCATGTATATGTCATTCTTGGTGCCTCACAGACATAACTCAGAAACGTGGAGATATTTTTGCTTGTGTTTTTTGTGGCGCAAGTACACATGAGTTCCTAAAGATGTCTTTGTCTTTCTGTGGCTTTGACCTATCTTTGCAGAAACACCTCTGTGGGTGTATATTCTGGTGCAGCTCTCCTGTGACTGCTTTCCTGTGGGTTGCTTATCTTTTCGTTATTATATTGCCTTCTTTCTTTATTCAAGACTCTTTCTGTAAACCTAGCATGGTGTGTTCCCTATGGTTTTCATCTCCTAGCAGTTTCCACTGGCCACCTTCATACCAGTGCTTGTGTGAACCCTGTTCAGAGATTTCAATTATCGATGTGGATGAGTTGAAAAAGACCTATACCTCGCCACTAACAATTCTTTTTTTAAATGTAGCTTGACAGCATAGCCAAACTTCTTTTTAACACACGTTGGCTTTTCATACGTCCAAAGTAGAATTTCTCTCTCACGTTGTCCTATTGGCTGTTTGATGTATTATTCCGCGCTCTGTGCATTGTTTGCATGTCAATGCATGAGGGACTATTTACAGCTGAAAAGTACACACAAACATTATGGGCCATATTATCAAGGAACGGTGATAACATTTTCGCTGCTTTAGCGGCAGGAAACTGCGGCTAAAGCGGCGATAATGGGCTTGATAATATATCCTAGAGAATTCCAATAGAAGCCCAGGGGGCATATTACCAACAACTAGCGATAATTATCGCTATGTTGGTTTAGCGGCGATATTTTTATCGCAGAGATGCAGCGATTTTTATCACTTAGGAACCTTGCTATTATCAAGGTTTATCTCCTAAGCGATAAAAATCGGCCGAAATGCATGAATATCGCTGAAAAGTCAGCGATATTCATGCATTACCGAGCTAATGCTCTTAGCCATGTTATCCACCTACCATTGGATAACATGGCTAAGAACTGCTCAGGGGCAGGTGTTAGCTTTTGGAGATAGGGATGTTAGCGACTGTTTCCAGTCGCTAACATCTTGGCACGCCCACTTTGCATGTCATTAGTGATAAATATCACTGACATGCAAAGCGGGGCCCAAGATGGTCGCTATCTCCTACTAGCTGTCGCTAACTGGTGTTAGCGACAGCTAGGTAATAGGGAGATAATTTTATCTCCGCTTTCTTGGCTTTTAAAGCCAAAAAAGCGGAGATAAAGCCCCTTGATAATATGCCCCCAGGTTCTGCTGGGAAGGACATCAAACCTGGGCTTCCATTGGAATTCTCTAGGGCATATTATCACGCCCCTTATCGCCATTAAAGCGGCGATAATGTCATCGCCCGTTCTTGATAATATGGCCCTACATTTTTTATGTCCAATATGCCTATTGTCATTCTGCCTCAGAATGATACAAAATGGGTGTCCAAAAATTATTAGTAAAGCAACAGTATCATGAGATTTCCTATGTCCTGCTGTGCCTCCAGAAAAGGAGAGTGTACACCCGATCCCTCCTAAATAATCAATCAAAGATTGAACACAAACTTTAACGATTTTCTGAAGCACAAGCCAATACAGTAATTTGGCGTCCAAAGGATACACAAGGCCTGAGGAAGTCGTGGGTACACACCCAGTGACGACGAAACGCGTTGGCATAAGGGAGTGGAAGATTGGGATCAAGTGAAAGAAATAAAGAAACAAGAAAAAGCACAATAACTTGGAGATCTATCTGTATATTGTTGTACTATCAATCCATATATTACTTGGCTTGTGCTTCAGAAAATCGTTAAAAAATGTCCTTCTGCCTCAGGCTAAAATGCTTGTTAAAGGCCTTCTCCTTAATTATAGGTCTGAGCCATAGAACTGTTACAGCCCTCAGAAGCGAGCCATAGTATTACTATTTTTATGATTATTATTATTATTACCGATGTGAATTTAAAAATGTCTGCTAGGTTACAAAAGTCTGGATCATATCCTGGTGGGCTGCGGACATTAGGTGGGCTCCTGCCTCCGTTATATGAGTTTGTGGGTGTTTGCAACCTTTAGAGCATCTAGCTTAGAAACCCCACTTCTCACATGGAAGTCTTCATGTGAGTAAATCATTTTAAAAATACAAACAGAAGACTGAGGTGAATTGCAAAAGTTGTTTTGCACCCATAAAAGGAGCTATTTGGATGTGTAAATCAAATTTACATAAGCCAATACTTTTGTGAATCAGGGCTATTATATGTAATAACCTGAAGAAGAAACCTCAGACTTACTATCACAAATATGCTTATTTTAACTGAGGAGTGCAAAGCCATTTGTCTATTTCAGAAAAGTTGCTTTTGTACTCATTAATGGATTTACTTGTATGAAGATTTTTGTGTGAGGTTACTCTGGAGTGAAAAGTGAGTGGAGACTGTGCAACAGGGCAAGGTGGCTTTGAGACCATCTACAACATGGGCACTTGTAAACATTTGCCCAGGGGGCACAAAGTATGGTCTGTGGTGTGTGACAGAGGGCCGCACTGTGGTGCTAGGGGGTCCTGGTGGGGTCAAGGTTTGTGTAAGGAGGTCTAAAAAAATGTTAGATAAACAAGCAAGCATTTATTTGCAAGTTAAGTGGTGCAGGCACCACACCAGTTAGTTCATTTAACCTGCAAATAATTGCATGCCCGTTGATTTCGCATTTTTTTCTGAACATTAGTACTCCACAGGTAAACAACAACTCGTGCTACTGTTCACCAGGGAGCCACATGTACAGGTCAAGATGGTCGCAAGAGTCATTACCCCCCACTACGCCACCCGGGTCGTACCTTGAGTATCACTGATCTACAAGCTTTCACATTGTGGGTTTGCACAAACTCCTCTCCATCCAGAAACATTTTGAGGAATTTCTGATATCAAGGACAGGATAAAATTTCTTTCCAAAGTGGAAAGGGGGCACTTCCAAATGTACAGGGTTGGATTGCAGGGGAATAGGTTTCTGTAAGGGGAAAACGATTTCTCCCATGGAGATAAAAAACATGAACAAATGCATTTGCACTTTGTGACTTAAATGTACCCAGGTCCTGTGGCAGCACAAAGTGATGCAAAGTGGCAAGTGGTATTCACTTCCAAACACAAAAGGAATTTAGTGCTGGATAGGTGCCCTTTTGACAGTACAAAATGCCTTTTTCATTGCATTGCATCAAAGAAGCGTTACTGGGGTGTTACTTGGGCAATAAAGGCAAACACCCATAAGTTTTGACGTAAAATCCAATCTGCTAAAATAGCTGGGCCAGGCTTTGCATCAGAAACAACACCTCCTTGAAGCAGGCCCTAACAAAGAGAAATGTGTTTATTTCTCAAAAAATATGCTTTGCATGTGTGATGAAGTGCACAGCACGCATCCAGTGCGTGGGATCCCTCTGTGTTTGTTTAGACATAGGAATTTGTGCTGGAAGGAAGTGCTTGTAATACAACTCCCATGTACACAGACACAGCACACTCACCGCTGTGAGGCTGTGCTTCGAGCAAGGCAGCTTTTTCATCAGGGGTGTAGCTTGGGACAACCAGGCTTGCATTTATATAATGTTTCAATACATTATACAACAAGGAGTGTGCCTGGCGGCCTAAGGGGCCATGGAAAGGGAGAGGAATGTTGATTGGTAGGATCACTAAAAGAAAAAAAACAATATTTTGTAGAATAAGCAATATTTTGATGACTTTCAAAACATTTATCAGGGAGGTGCAACACCCCAAACCTCCCCCCTAAAGCTACGCCCTGTTTTTAATGTGCCAGTGCAGGGGATACAGCAGAAGCAGGACGATATTAAAAGATATGCCTCTGCTCTGTGAATTCTTCCTTGGAGAACGCAGCACTGCAAATTTGGTTGATGCACTTTACGTGAAAAAATAATGCACTACTAATGCACTTCTTTGTGGGGGTGGAGGGGGGAGTTTTAACAGCCATTTTTGTCAGGTTTGCTTTTTCATATACCTCCCATTTTCGTATGCGGTTTGATGAGCCTTCGGTCTGCCGCAGATAAGTGAGCAGTAAAAGTGATTTATTCTGTGTTGACCTTAAACGAAGTACTGCAGCACGCGTGTGTCAATGGCGCCCTCTACTGGTCATGCAACGCATTCCACAGTGGCTGTCGCGTTTCCCCTTTGCATTTGTACTGAAAATTCATGTTTCATTATATACGTGAAAGGTAGCTTGTCTACCTTTTTCCTAAAACAGATTAGTAGGGAAGCAGACAACATCCATGGTTGAAGTAACGAAAACATTGCCTGCAATGACAATGCGACCACATTCTGGAATTATTCAGACCTAGCGGTGCCAAAAGTTGAATCTGCAACTCACCTTTAATTGGGAATTAATAAGTGAATGAGCGGCTTTGTAGAGTGCACGTCTGCTCCTAGGTATAACGCGGGAGTAAGGGTGCAAACAGGATGTGAAAGCGGCCCAAACAAGCCCCACCAACCCATTACCAGCGACGGGTTACCTTGTGGAGTAAACAATGAAAAAGCGAGAAGAGGGTGAAAAAAAGCGAGACATTGAGGCAGAAAAGAAAGAGAGAATATCACTGTTTGTGCACCTATGTGTGTGAGTGTGTTTGTTTGTTTTTAACTCACATTGTGGGGACTAGACCGACTTTTATAATGTTGTTAAACTCTAAAAAGACTCAAAGAAACACCTTACTGTGTAAACCACAAAGCTACCGATACTGGCTCCCACAGTCAGCTCAAGAATCAAAAGTGTATAAGAAAACTAGAAGCACAGACATGTTTACTCTGGTCCTGTGTGTTGTCTTTGGGCTAGTGGGCGTGTACTCAACGGCACCAGAACTAGGAGTGCTGGACGAACGGCAGCACCCCAAAAACTATGAAAGAGTTAAGATAGACAACGAACAACAAAGGCATAGTGTGTCGGCTGCAGCTCTTACCTTTACACAAGCATGTTCAAATCTTACTAACAGTGTTTAAATTGAGCAGGTGTTTTCCAATGCTCTGCACTGGCACTTAATTGTGTACAGCTGAGTTTGTGACTGTCTGCCACAAGGTGGCACTGTGTGGATAATTTAGAGATGATTACAATAACAGTCAATTATTAATTTAACATACATTAAAAATGACTTTTACCTGCCGTCCTAGATTTGTCAAAGGTTTGGCGGCCTGGAATAGTCCGAATCGTCACACATGTAGGAGTGTGATTGTTAGTAGTTGTGCTGTTACTATCATTGGCTACACGACAGGGGCAGTCGTTAATGCAAGCTGCAGAGGTGTCCTGATGGGAGCCCGGGCACTTATTTTTTTTTTTACAAATTAAGCACTGCCTAGTACTAGGTGGTGATGGAAATATGTGTTCACAGGTGCATCACCGGTAACTCATCGTTACTCATGACATATTCTTATGCCTCTTTGTGTCAAACGTATAAAGGTGAGCGAGTCAACAAATTACCAGGAACAGTCGAATAAGATTCGAGCCAAAGGCCTGGCTTGGCTCTAAGAGCCCATGCACGAGCTGATCCCTGAAAAAAGTAGCATGTAACTCATGCATCAGTGAAATAAGGGGCAAGTCAGTTGTCGTGTATCCCATTTGTGTTATGAACTTTTAGTACAGACGGGCACAATTTCAAGGCTTCCCCATATGTGATAATGAAGAAAAAGGAGAATCTGTAAAATAAAATATTTGCCTCAATCACACAATTTGGTCACGGGGTAGCCGGGATTTCATGTTTCACACTGTGCAATTGAGCCATTAGATGAGTATATGTTTGTCTCACCCATTTTGCATCACTGTTTTGGTTTTGATTCTTGGTGCATGCGTTTAGAGGGTGGGTGACAGGCAGAAACCACATAAAAGCTCGGCTGGTTTGGGGCTCCAGAGTCCAGGAGGACCTCACGCTGAGCCATATTCAGGCATCCCTTGAGTGTCTCTCAAATTCACGAGTGTAGCCTACCACAATCAGTGAGGCACAATTAGAACGTGAGAGGCAGTCCAAAGGTGTGTCCCTCATGCTTCCCGCATGAGTCCATTAAAAGTCTGGCTCACCTAGAGTCCCTAGTTTGTACAGCCCATTCCCTACACAATGAAGTAGTAGCTCGCCCTATTTCACTCAACTAATTGTGACCCTCAGGGCATCGCCCATGTATTCGCTTAGAAATCCTTTGGACTAGCTATCTCCATCCCCTCTTGAGCCTCTGTGGCTCTGTGACTATTGGAGATGTTCAGGGGATGAATGTGAACCCAGGCATCCTGACCATCAGTGGCTCAACACTGGTCTACTGAATCACCAAGGGTCCCATCCAGGCCCGGCTCCAGGATTTGGGATCTGGGAGGGCCACGAAAAAGCATGGGTAGGCCATATAGATGAGTGGGTTGTCCAGAGACTCCTAGGTGTTTGAGAGCTGAGTCTGGGCATGTTGGATGGTCTTATATGGATGTGAGGTGCATACCCTTCCTACGACTGGGTTCTGTCTACTAGTTTTAACTGTGTCATTCTAGAGGTTTTAACCGGTAGGCTCAGTCTCTTCTGTTCTCTTCACCTCACTCTCATTCCTCTCTGTCTCAACCTCCCCTCTCCTGACTTCACCCTGCTGTGCGACTCACCTCACCCTCTACTTCCACCCACCTCTCTCACTCCACTCTTCACCTCACCCTACTCTCTCTAACATATCCACCTGTTTCCCTGCTGTGCCCTTCTCTTTCTTCACTTCACCCCTTATAATTCTCTGACCTCACCCTCCTCTCTTTCTACCTTATCCTACTTTCTATCTCTCTGGACTGTACCATCTTCTCACTGTGCATCAACTTACTCTTGCTCTACTTATCCTTTCTTTCTCCTCCTCACCCTCTCTCTCCTCCACACCCTGTCTCTCTTCTTTGCCCTTTTCTCTGTTCCACACCCTCCTCTCACACTTGCTCACCCTCCTCTCTTTCTTCCTTATCCTACTTTCTATCTCTCTGGACCGTACCATCTTCTCACTGTGCATCAACTTACTCTTGCTCTACTTTACCTTTCTTTCTCCACCTCACACTTCTATCTCCACATCCACCTCACCCTCTCTCTCCTCCGCACCCTTGTCTCTCTTCTTTGCCCTTTTCTCTGTTCCACACCCTCCTCTCACACTTGCTCACCCTCCTCTGTCTTTCCAACAAGTTCTCCTTCCCTCCCCTCACTATCTTCCCTTTTCCCCACTATTCTCTCCCGCCTGCCTCAGTCTCCGCTCTATTATGCTCCCGCCTCTCTGCTTCGCCTTCTCTCTCTCTCCACCTTTCCCTTCTCCCTGTCCGCCGCCCCCGGCCTCTCCACCTCACCTCTTCTGCCAGCCTCACCTTCACTGCTGCTGCCTCTGGGGTGATGATTTTAGCATGTGAAGGAATGCTGGGCGTGCATGTGCTTGGGTGGTTTCATGGTTAAGTGTAATCGAGCATGACACTTCTGCGTCCCTGGATCTTTTCTTCACTGGCAGCTCACCACATTTTAAACAGTGGCAGCACCGAGGTCTGGATTATAAAGTGCGTACTCATGAGCACTCATGACATCCTCAAAGACCTGGGGCCATGCGAATTTTAAACTAAATAAGCACCATAACAATTGAAGAGCAATGAAAGGTGGCAACTTGAGCAACAAGGTGGTCAATGTGGTCCTCTTTCTACCTTTATCTCCCCACTGTGCCAAGAGTACCTCTTCCAGGGTTGGACACTGGACTTGTAATTTGGTGGCTAGTTTCTCTACCACTGTTTGTTCTGAGTCTTTTGGGTAGAATCTATCTTAAGGGCAACAAAGAGAATACATATAGCTCATGTATGTGCCTGAACTCTGTCTCCTAAATAGTAACTGGCATGCTTCCTCCTCTTTCCCATTCTACTGCCTCCTACCAGTCTCTGCATTTCCAATCCAATCCAATCCAAAAATTCTTTATTTCGGCCGTATAGACCATAAAAGATACACTACAAAACACAATAACATACAATTAGCATACATTTTAAAAACATAATTCATACAGGTTTTTTTGGGAGTGATTTCCCACCTAATCAAGCAAGGAGATAAAAAGCAAGTCCTAGCAGTGTCCACAGATTAGAGGGCTTTTTTCTTCCTGATCAACCATACTGCCATTAGAAATTTGGCTATTGCAAACACAATATGGCCAAGAGTACTGGTTTTCATTACTCTGTATGCCTGTGAATAATTTCTAAACCCCAAATTTCTGCAGAGCAGCGCTATCCAGTATTTTCTAGGTCTGTGATAGGCAGGACAGACAAACATAATGTGGAGTTTGTCTTCCTCATGGATGTTACAACATGGACACATTTTGTCACCCCCCTTAATCCATTTATGGGTGAATGTTCTAGTAGGAAGTGTGCCTAGCCTCCATTGTACAAACAGTTTCCTTGCGAGGATGGGGAAAATAAAATCCATAAAACTTTCAAATGCATAAGAATTTTTGGATTCCAGAAATCGCTCTGTAAGGGTGCCGCTATTTTTAGCATTCAGCAAAAGTAGGAGTCTCTTGTCTTTGTACATTTGAGCCAGGCTTTTGCGTGAAACCCTTTGGCAGCCTTGTACGGGATCCTCCCATAGCTCAGATAAGTTCATGGAGAGCAGTTCATTTTTTACAAAAGCGAGCCAGGGGATTTTATTGCTGCGATTCAGGCTCATGACATGGGTAAGGTCCTGCCTATAGTGATGCAGTTCATTAGTGGACCATAGCCTATGCCAGAACTTCACCAGCTTTGACTCTAGCTCCTCAGCAATAGAGGGGAGGCCCATATCTAGTCTCAGTGGCAGGAGTGGTGTGCCTTGTGGAAGAGCCAGTAGGCGTCTAAGAAAGTTGTTTTCCACTCTTGCCAATTCTTGGCCTGCTTTATGCCCCCATAGTTCACTCCCATATATAGCTGCTGCCTTAGCTTGGGTTCGATACATTTCAAGTGCCAGACTGATGGGCTTAAAGGTTGAAGTATTGGCCACCTTCAAGATTGCGCCCGACAGCTGAGACAGTTTGAGCTGTGATCTTACTATCTGTCGGTCCCATAATAGATTTTCCTGCAGTGTTACCCCCAGGTACGTAAAGGTAGTTACCCTCTCAAGGCTGGCAGTACCCAGGGTGGGATTGGGCCTGGCTTTTTTTGGTGGATTGAATATCATGAATTTGGTCTTTTCTGTGTTTATCTCTAGGCCATGCTGTCTGCAGAAAAGACCAAATCCATCCAGAATCCTCTGGATCCCCATCGGGGATTTGGAAAGCAGGAGGGTGTCGTCGGCAAACATGATTGCCGGAACCCGCCTGCCTGCCAAATGTGGGGCGTCGTTGTCCTTGACGTTTTCTAGGTGGGATATAACGTTGTTGATAAAAAGACAAAACAGGGTCGGTGCCAGGACACAACCCTGCCTCACCCCTCTACGGATAGGGAACCTTGATGACAGACTGCCATCCCTCCCACACCTAACCTGCGCATAGTTGTTCTCGTGTAGCCTGATTATGATACTAAGTATCTGAGGGGGTACTCCTAACTTTTTCATGACCTCCCAGAGTTTCTTACGCGGGACTAGGTCAAAGGCTGACTTCAGATCCACGAACACCATGTTCAGCCTTCCCCCCTCCAACCTTACCGTCTTCCAGTAAAGCAGGACGAGGCGGAAAATCTGATCCACGGTGGACGTGTTTTTTCTGAAGCCAGCCTGAAGGGGACTCAGGATATCATTGGCCTCCACCCAGTCTAACAGGTGGTTCAGGATGAGGCGCGCGAAAAGCTTTTGGGGGACATCTATGAGGCTGATCGGCCTGTAGTTGGCTGGGAGCAGAGGAGAACCCTTCTTGTATATTGGCACAATCTCTGCCCCCAGCCAAGAGCAGGGGATCGCCATACCTCCTAGGATGGCATTAAAAAGAATAAGAAGGTACGGGCCCCAGATTTCAGGGTGGTCTCTAAAGAGATCCCCCGGTAACCTATCTAGACCAGGGGCCTTTCCCATCGCTAGTCGCTCCGTTGCAATCACCACCTCACCTAGGGTGAATTCCAGGGCCGCTTCCGAGGAAACGGGGAGCTCAAACGCCACACCATCGGACAATAAGATGGTATCTTGGTAAAGTGTCCCAAAGTGGGTCTCCCAGACAGAGGAGGCGATATTCGGCTCCACTGCTGATTTGAGTTCCCCTGTCCCAGTGTTCACCAGGGCCCAGAATTTCCTAGAGTCTTTGGCATTTAAAGCGTCAGACAAATCATGCCAGCGGTCCCAGTCCCACTCAGCCCTTGCGTTGTCCATTGCCGCTTTGTACTCTCTCCTGAGTTCTGCAACCTTGCCCTTATTAGAGCCCTCTTTTATGGTGGCGATTAACTCAGACTTAATCTTCCAACAGGAAGAGTTGTACCAGGTCGGGGTACGTGTCTTTTTCCTGCGTAGGGGTACCACTGGATAAAAAACCTCAGCAAAGCCCCTCACTAATTCCTCATGAATGTGAGCTAGTTTCTCGTTATAGTCAGTGGGTCTCGGTTGGTTTATAAGATCATCCACTTCCTTGAACCTGGGGAGTTCTATTCCATATAACTTATTTATGCCATCTTCTGTATTAAGCAACTTTCCCCATTTTACGCGACACCTGTTTGTGGAGAGGAGCAAGTCCCCAAGGTCGTCGCCAGGAGAAGTGGTGGACGACCCGTCTAGAGGTGCGGTGTGCTGTATCTCCAGTTGGAGGGCATTGTGGTCGCTGTCTGTTCTAGGTACCACCCTGAAGTCGTGAACTTTGGGCCACATGGTAATGTCTATAAATATATAGTCCAGCCTTGACTCATGCTCTTTTCTATTAAAAGTGCACAGTGAGGGGGTATCGGACGGGGTACGCCCATTGCAGGCCCTTATTGCGAAGTTCAAGGTAAGGGACATGAGCTGTACTGCCAGCGGGGACCAGGTTTTGGGGTGGGGTGAAGAAGATGGTGGAACTCCCCAGTAGTCGTCCTCAGTGGTGAGAGCGCCCTCCTTTAATCATTCTAGGGGTTCGAAGTGACAATTGAAGTCCCCACCCATCACTATCTTGTAGTCACCTGACAGTTGTCCCAAGAAGGATGATAGTTCATCGAGAGTGGGGGATTCATTGGGCACAGCGACTGGGCGCGATTAAACGTTGATAATGGCCCATGTTATTATGCCAGGCCATCTGAGCAGCACGGACTGGATGTCCTGCGAAAGCGTGGCCATATTTTCCGCCTGGCACCCAATATGGCTCGCTACCCAGATCGCCAAGCCACACGAGGGCCTCCCCCTCCCATTCCACTTTGCCGGAATTTCAAAGATTTCATACCCCATTCTACTCTGGGGTTCCCTCGCCCATGTCTCCTGAAAAAGGCAGACATCACTGCCGTTTATCAGGAGATCCCAGTCTGGTGTGTCCACCTTATTTGTAATCCCCGCCACATTCCAGGAAAGGATTCTCAGCCCTGGGCTCCGTGGTGGTCCTGCCCCGCCAGGTGGAATTGGTGCAGTGACTATGGAAGGGTCAGGATTTTCCGGGACAGGTAGGGCAACCATTGTGGGAGGCGGAACATTCACGGCTGCAGGTGTCGAATTGATACCATTCAGGGTTTTAGGTGGAATCTGTACTTGACCCCTGGTACTTCCAGGTGATACCCTTCTCTCTTTAGGGGGATCCTGCACCCTGGTATTAGTCTTGTAAGCAGCTCTCACCACCCCCCTGCCTACAACCCCAATAGCAGTTCTTTCCGGGGCCTGTTGGATAGCGCCCTTTTGTGGTCAATCCACCTGGTCAAGGCAGGAAAATCTATTCGGGTGGAAGAAATTACCATGAGTGGGAAATACATTGTACTTGGGCCTGTATCGTGAGCCATCCACTGCAAAGCCGACTCTAGTCCAGCCCTCTTCCCTTACCACAACTGGGTTACATGCATTTGGATAGAAATATGAAAGAGACACTAATTCAATAGAGGTGTTACCAGCCCTGCCAAGCCAATTGCAAATGTATGGGGCAATCTGCGGGCTTTTAAAACTAACAATTATACAATCCCCCACTCTGTTCTTAGGAGTAGATCCAATCCATGGGACCCTTCTAACCATCAAAACATCTCCTTTTAAATTAGGTGGAAGTGGCCTATTAATATTGAGCCAACTGATTACCTTATTGCGCAATGAGTCCTGCGGCTCCATTGCACCACCGATAAGCTCAGGCACACCCACCATAATCGCAGTATAGACTACTGCCTCAGGGGGCAAATTAACCGTCCTGCGCCTGGTGTTAGGGCTAATAGGACGGCCAGTTTGCCCATTAGCTGAACTCTCCTGTCTCGGTTGTTGGGATGGGGCAGGTTGTTTAGACCTTCTAGGAGCAGGTACCGGGGGCCTCATCATTTGGGATGTCGATGGAACCAGTTGGGGGACGGGAACAGTGTTATTACTAGAAGTATCCCCTGACTGAACTAGTGGACCATTTGGGGACTGGATAGTTATTGCAGGGGTCGGAAGACTAATCCTGGCACTCTCCCTGGGGGCCCTCTGTGCATTTACGCCCAACCCCGGGTCAAGACCATTGTTCTTATGGATGTTTTCTATGGTCATCAGTCTGGCCTCTATAGAGTCCAATTTATCAGACAGAGGATGCAGTAGATTTCTAAAAATATCCGTGAGTGAGCTAATGAGCAAATCTGTAGTATTGGGGGGGACCCCACCGAAAATGAATGGTCCTGTGTACACCGGTAGGGATGAGGCTAGTGGGGGGCTTGGAAGTTCCGTCCTATTCCCCGGAGAAGTGGCCCCAGGCGAGGCCAGAGTGTCTATATTATCATCCTGAGTGGGCATAATTATGTCAACTTTAGCCCTCTTGGCGCCTTTTGGCTTCCTTGACCTCTTTCTTTTGGATGGATGATCCCCTCTGCTACTTGCGGGTTCGGTTGGAGCTGCATCCGGACCCACCTCCTGCGACTCTGTTTCTATGCAATCCACGTTGGGGGAGGGTTCTACAACCCCAGAGAGGCGTAATGACTCTCTATCCCTCTGGGAAGTTGAAGGTGTCCTCAGTTGTAAGACTGACTCAATAGTCTGATCAATGCTATCCATGAGCGACAGGTGGGTGACATCAAGCAATAGTGGTGTGCTAGCATCAGTTGAAGAACCCGGAGAGTCCAACGACAAATTATCTATACCCTCCTCAGGTTGGCTATCTAGCACAGTTAGTCCTCTATTAACCACAGCATTAGCCTTGGCGAGAAATTTCTCCATAGTGCCAGTAAACTGTTGGGCAGCCTTGCTTCTGGATACCCTGGTGGCCATGTTATATTAAAAAGAACAAAAGTCACAACCCAGGGGAGATGAGTGGTGGGAGAAGCAGGGCGTCAGAGGGATGGCCCGGTCCGGTCTCTTCCAGCCTCTAAGGGCCTAAAACGACCCGCGCTTAGCCCGGCGCCCGCCCGCGCGCGTCCCGCGATGCGCGTTAGTGGGCGTGATGATATAGATGCTCTGGGTAAAGGGGCGTGGCCAGCCGGGAAGAGTCTCCAGGTGCGGTGTCTCAGGCAGCCGCTTGGAAACCTGGGACTCGCAGTCCCGCTGGGTCGCTGTTGGCAATGTCTCTCCCCTTCAGAGCCTCTCCGCAGCCTTCCTTAGCAATGGACACACAATCCAAAATCCTGGCGCTTCGAGCGGCTCCCGCGAAGCGGGGGCCGCGAGTCGCGGTTTTGACCGCCCAGGAGAAGGGGGCGTGGCCAGCCGGGAAGAGTCTCCAGGTGCGGCGTCTCAGGCAGCCGCTTGGAAACCTGGGACTCGCAGTCCCGCTGGGTCGCTGTTGGCAATGTCTCTCCCCTTCAGAGCCCCTCCGCAGCCTTCCTTAGCAATGGACACACAATCCACAATCCTGGCGCTTCTGCATTTCCTTCACCCCCTCTTAACCTATCACCCTCCGCGTCCATCTGTCTCCCCTCCGCTTTGTTCCATCACTATACTCCAGTCTCTTCACACTCCTTCTCTTGACACCTCCCCACCACCTATCATTTGCTCATGACCCTCCTATGTGACCACCTTCATTTCCCTTCTTCCCCATACTTCACCAGCATCATTGTTCGCCTTCACCCTTCTGTACTTTTCCGCCTCTGCTCACCATTTATTGCACCGACTCAGAACATATGAACCCATTCCCTATTAGCATCACTTGTTTTGCTAATCACCATTCTCATTCCATAGTACTTCCTCAGACTTTTGTTCATCCTCCTTCATCCATTTCTCACACCATCTTCTTAAGCTTCTCTACTTTTTCACACTCATCATCCCCTACTCATCACTAATCAACTCTTTTTCATTTTTATATTTCCTCTCTTCTCTTTTAATAGCTTCTTTACTCTTGTTTAATCCAACTCGTTCCTTACCATTCTTTTGTCTTGTCCTTGCTTTTATTTTTTTCTTACTCATCTTTTCTAACGATTTCCTCTAATCAACATCCATCTCTCATCTCTGTACCCCCTCACTGTCTCCTATAGAATCTTTAATTGGGTTTGTTACCCATTGGAGTCACAGTTCTGAATGTGACTGTGGGGTTTTAAGGACTTCTAATGAAAGAACACCACGGTTTCCACTTGTTATATGCTTTCTGTCTGTAAGAAAGTTGATTATTATTCGGGGTGGGTGACTGCCCACCTCAAGGAACAATAACACTTCTTGTGAGGTGAGCCCTCAAAATTACTTAATTTAGCTGAGCTCCACCCCCTAGTAGTGATGGTAACAAGCAGAAAAGCTTAACTAAGGACAATGCGTAAAGCATTTATGTGGTACCCAAACAGTAATAAAGTCAAAACACCTAGTGATAAAAATCCCAAACTGATTTTGAAAAATAGAGTATTATCTAATAAACAAAATGATACCAAAATCACAAAAATCAAATAAGTAGAGCAGGAGATGAGAGGTTTGAAAGTTGAAATGAAAATAGCAACAAAAAGCCCAAAGCTCCAATGCTGGTCAATGGTCGTTTTGGACTGGGGGCTAGGTGCGATTTGAGGGAAACGCGATGGAGCTCTGATCAGATACTCCAAGTGGATTGGTCCTGGTGAAGTTTAGAAGTAAAAAAGTTCAAAAAGTAAAAAAAAAGTCCCACTTTTAGAATAGACCCTGCCCCTTTTTTGGTAGAAAAATCCTTTCCGTGCGGGCGTCACAGAAACTGCAACTGCTGCCATGGAATAGATTCTCAGATACCTGAAGCAGGTTGGTCACTCTGAAGCTTTTGAGAATTCTTAGTGAACATTTCCTTTGTCCCAACTCAGAAAGGGGAATTTGTTATTTTTGAGGTGAGGAGATCTCTGTGGGGGCTGAACCTGAAATTCAATCAGAACTACATGGAACTGCTGATCGAATACTTTACTCTGTGGATCCCACTGAAGCTCTGGAAGTAAGGTTTTCAAAAGTTTCCATACTATTCTGCTGTCCAGACAAGCACAGAAGTATGTGTATTAGGCCCACATGCCTCAGGGGAAGACACCTAGAGTCTCCTAGGGTGTCAGGCAGAGACCAACAGCAATCTCCAGTGTAGCTCCAGTTGCCACTGGTCAGTTGGGCACTTCACACAAAATACCTCTTGCAGTTTGTTGTGCCCCTTTACCCAAACAAGAGGTTACCCAACTGACACTTGGAGACAACTTCTTTGTCATGGGTACAAAAAGGAGCAGCTGTAGTCTTTCATGGCCCCTCTCAGGTAATAGACAGGTGGTCCGGTACTCTTCTGATATTTTGCATGTCCAGACAGTGCCCTCAGGAGGGTGCCTTGGGGTGTTACATTTATGGCTGGCATTAGCTAGTGGTGGGAGTGACTACTGGACACTTCCTGGCAATGGGGTAAAGGTTTCTACGTCTTGGCCTACGTATGTTTTCAGTAGTTCCTGTTTGCCTTTCTGCAAACAGGCCCAATATGATTTCAGGGCAATTCCAAGATGGCCAGTGCTTTCAGCCACATTAGACTTGGGCTCTTATAACAGGGGATGTGTAGGGGAGTGTGCTATGAAAATGACCAATGCCCTCCCACATCTAAAACTAAAATCCAGTTTGTAGCAGGCCCTGGGCCCACAACAAGAAATGAGGCAGAAGTCTGGTAAGACAAAGCCGGGTCCTTCAGCAACCAAGCAGAGGATACACAAGAATAGTGACCTGGTCCTGTTTGATCCTTTCAAGGTTGCAAAATGTTTCTGTGTGCCTCAGATAGGCCTTTCACGCAGTATTTGACATTTGTAACAGAAACGGCAGCAATCCTCACACTGAATGTCCAGCTGAGCTCAAAGGAATCATCACTGTCCATTTAGGTTGTCCAGTCAATCAACGTGATTTATTGCGGGGCTCCAGGAATCACACCTCATCAAATGTCTAAGGAGTGGCTTGGCAGCTGCTGGACAACTAAAACCCATTAGGATCTGGGAGCTTCAGGCAGAGTAAATATAACTTCCTAAAAGTTTCCTTTTCCTTAATACTTACTAAAAATCAAACTTCACAATTCAATTGGATTTTTACAGCTATTAAAAATAGTGGTTCGAATATTTTGCTTGCTGATCCCCAACCTGAGATAGCAATCTGGACTCTGGCTTTTTGTATAGGACTGCCAGGCCTGCCAATGTGAAAATAGCTTTTGAGGCCTTGTCCCGGTAGGGACATTGCGATATTCATTTTTCCTACTTCCCCACTTTTAAATACCATGCACCCTACATTGTGGGCTACAAGGCCTTCATAGGAGTGACTATTTAATATTTAAAACTGAGGCATCTGCCTGTCAAAAAGGTTTATTTTAACATGTTGCACTGCAGATTTTACACTGCAACAGTCAGGTTACAACAGTAGGTGCTGCAGTCCATAATTGGCATTTAACTTCCAGGCCCTGGGTGCACTTCCTACATCATATACTAGAGTCATATAGACAAGTTAATTGTGCCAATTAGGAATGCGCCAATTTTACCACATTTATAGGGGGTGCACAAGCACCTGAATTATGCTAAGCAGGGATAAAAGGTACAGATTTAAAAAAATAGGGTCCAGAAAAAATCTGGAGTGACTACGAAACAAAAGGCGGATTTCCTGCACTCTTACTCTTTTTTCAGAAATGAAAGTCAGAAAGCACAGATTGTAGTAACATCTCCACAGCAAGTCCATTTCCACAGTATATTAGCAGCACTATAATCAGGGCCACTGGAATCATGCAACAGTGGAAGATCTAATTATGCAGCAAGTGTGACTAAATAATGCAGCGTAATATGGGGTAGTATTGATTTATTATTTTATCATTTTTTGCACGTTAACACTGTCTGTAAAAAAGTTTAATCTCATTAGTACCAGTTTAAAAAGCAACCAGAGAAATAGGCAGCTGAAAGGTGACCAGTAAACCTTTGCGAAGGGCCATTCAATGTGTAGCATCAAGTCACTGCATCATTAGTAACTTTTGAAACATTTGAGATGGCTTTTTGTTAAAATCTGTACATTATACAATAGATGATGGACTATGAGGCAAATGTGATTAATTCATTATTACCCGTAAAATGCTGGGGGTACAGGATAGCATAATTAAAGTGGTGATAACTACAATCCATTTCTGTCTATTCATGTGACAAAATAAGGGAATTTGAGGGGAGAGAATGAATAAACAATCACCGGTGCCCTAAAAGAGGGTGTCTGTTCTTTAAGCTCCTTCTAATTATATCAGTGAGCTCTGCCTTCTGTGAGCAACTTGGGAGATTGAGAGACGGCAGAACAGTGGCAGCACATGTTGTCAGTGCTGCCATGGAAATGTTTCCAGTGCTTTTCTTGTATAACGGGCACTAGCACTGCTCCCACTCATTCTGTCTCTGTGTTGAATTAGTGAAATTTAACAAGTCTTTTCACTTAAGAGTGAAAACTTTGCCATTGTCAGTTTTTTTTGCTTAACATAGAGCCATAAGCATGGCCACTGTAAGTATGTGATTCTGCAGCTCTATTCCGCATAATTATGGATTTGCCACATAATCCATCATCTGCTGCATAATTTGCAGATTTTAAGAAAAGAATGTGTTTATAGCTCAAACTAAAAGGTTGACTAGCCACTTTTCAGTTGTCTATTGCTGTATTTTAGCGTCAAAAGGGTACTAATAAAGTGTACATTTTGACAAGATAGTGTTATACTGTCATACTATCACAAAAGGGTGCCATATTAAGCCGCGTACTTTGCCTTTTTGTGCCACATAATTTAGTCAACCCTGCTGCATAATTTGTTTTTTCTCTGCCATGTAGTTCCAGTGGCCCTCTTGCAACTGCAAAATCCTTCTCACTGTTTCTGCCATACAATAATTTTCATCTCTTCATTACTGTGTGACCGGAGCCTGTGGTCTCAATATAGCAGTGTGCCTCTGGTACCCATTCTGTTCACACATGTACAGTAATAGCAACCATCCCCGTGACCACAACCCTGTCCCAGGCAATTAAGTAGCACAAGGCGTTGTTGTTATACATGAAAGTTAGACAATTAGACTTTGGTAGACTGAGGCTGTAGGACTGTTTGATATTTTTCATTAATAAAATGCGCATTTCTTGCTTATGAAAGTGGTTTATGGTGGGCCGCAAGGCTATCTTTGGAGGGCATGGCCCACCCTCTATACCAGACATGTTCCCACTCTTCCTCTAGGAGAGACACTTCTGTATACATAGATCACCCTGAAGAAGATTCACCATCCCCATGTATTCATAACAATCTGTTTTTTCATATAACAATGTATACTGCGTTTTCTCAATTTCAATGTACTGCAAATAAAGCACGAGAATGAAACACTCGTCGGTGTTTTCGGAAATGCGCGCCCTCAAAAGAAGGAACACAGGAGAAAATGGCGGCCGGGCGATAACATTCTCTTTACTGCAGGGGCTGTGGAAGCACAACCAACGCAGTACCTTTGAGGGTAATCCCAAGTGAAAGAGGAAAGTGAATCCGCTGTGTAGGAGCGGATTAGAGCATTCCTCTCTATTGTGCGTGGATAAAGAGCAGGTCGGAGGTCAGGCTGCATTGTGGCCTCAGCAGGTTCCCGCTGGCTCTCAGTGGACTAAGGCTTTCAATGAATCCGTCTACCTTTCTGCAGTTGGTACATTCCACCAGATATTGCCAAGGCACATTTCAGAAGAAATTAGGAAATTTCTTTAGAGACACTTTTATAACCCTATTTAAGTCTGTTGTCCATTTTATAGAGGAGAGCGGGCCAGCAAATTAACAGGGAGAGCCGAGAAAAGGGACCGGCTCGGCTCTTAGAGCCCGCAGGAGCCGAGCCCTGAAAATGTTTTTATGGAAATCATACACCAAAAATCACATAACATATGATAAAGTCCCCTCAAAAGTCAAAAAAGTGTATTCCTTTAACATGTAGAAGTTTTGACATTGTGTCACGTTATTGCACTGCACTGAGAAATTCTTATTAAAACCATGAGTGAAATAAAAGGCAAGACAGTGGTCATGTAAACCCTGTATGTGACCCATATTATCACAGAGAAATATTATGGTCTATTAAAACAAACACAATGGGTTTTTGTACACCTGGTATTCTGATCTCACATATTTGAAGCGCTTTCTTTCATGTGGAATAATGAAGAAAAAGGAACTTTGCTGAAATAAAATATTTGTCAAAGATCACACAATTTAATCATGGAAGCCGCGATTCATCCAAGTTTTCTGCTTTCATTTTGTAGAAATCAGCCACTACAAGTGCCAAAGATCAGTGCCAAACTGTCTGTTGGCTCACTTATTCACTGGCTAATTTAGAAATGTGATGTTGTGGAGTCAATGGTACTCTCCGACTCACAGTAGTGCTGTCACTGTATCCTAAAAAACACACCCATATTCACTACTGTCGAGCAGTAAAAAGAGTGCATCTTTTAATCGTCACCTGCCATTCGATAGGCTTCTTCCCAGGCGTTAGACTTTCAGAGGGAGCTGTAGCGTCGTGCTACAAATGAGTACAAACACTTCTTAGTATCTTAACTGGAGCTTTATTCTTACATCCTCTCCTGACCCTGTCCCTACTCTAACTGCCCCTGGTTCCTGTTCTCCGACTCCTCCTGTTCCTGCTCCTCCCTCTGACTCCACCCCCCAACCACTAGACTACATCCCACAATACTACATCTCCCCCTTTCTTAACAAAATGAGCTTAATGTCCTCAGTGTTCGCAGTTCTTCAATCCACCACACGGGTTGGCGGACAGCCTGTTCTTCAAGCCTCAGTAGTGTCGAATCGGCAGTGAGCTTGACTTTGGTCAATCTTTCTGTTGTCTTGATCGGGGCACTCTTGATCACGTTGCGTGTGAACTGTCTGCTCTCACATTCCGCAGTCAGCATGTCTCCTTCCAGTGGTGTAGCTACTGTTGGTTCAGATGCTCAATCTCTTTCATGAGTGGATAATGTTCTGGTCCTCTTCCGAGCACCCGCATCTACTTTTACTTCTGTTTGTCTTGTCCGGTATAGAGCAACACTGTCCTCCAATTCAGGGTCATGTATATCGGACAGTAGGGTGCTATCGGATGAGACTGTCTTGGCTTGGTTCAGTAACTCATTCACCGCATCAGGTTGTCTGGCGGACTCGTGAGCTGTCTGTGCATAGGCATGTTTCTCTCTTATCTGATGATCTCTTTCTACTGACACGTCCGGTTTTCCTTGCGGAGTGACTGGCTGGTCTCTTCCCGTCCGGTGACCAAGGTCCACTGTTTCTGTTTTCCCTTTGTAGGTCCTTTGAGTCAGCCTTGCGGACCCCTTCAGGGGTGACGGTGTCTGATCTGTGTCCAGATATATTTGTGACTGACATGGCAGGTTGTCTTGTGGCATGACTGAGTCTTCAGAGTCCTTAGTGTGTGACGTGTTGCTCTTGACGTGAAGGGTGTCCTTTGGTTCCATGGTGCGTTTGAGTGGTTGACGCCATGACTGTTGTCGAGACCATGACTCGGTCAGCTCACGGGATTGAACAGATGAGCACTCTGGGTCAGAGAAGTCTCTTGTCGACTTCCAGGATCGGACAGACGTGCTCTCTGAACCAGAGGAGTTCCTGGCCATAGACGTGCTTTCTGGGTCAGAGAAGTCCTTTGTCGACCTCCAGGATCGAACGGACGCGCTCTCTGAATCAGAGGAGTTCCTGGCCATACTCCTTTTGAAGCGTTCCTTTGAGGGTGTATCGAGTAATGGATGTCTGAAATGAGTGGGCCGTGACACGTTGTTCGTTGACTCAGGGTTGTCTTTAAAGCGATTCTCCGGGCACCTTCGTCGACTTGTCTTTGACATTGTTTCATTTGAGAAGTTGCTCAACAACCACGTGCTTGTCTTTTGTGTTTGCTCCTGAGATTTTCCATCTTTGCTTTTCTCACATGTCAACGACGTCTTCTCAGTTTCTTCGTTGTCCCCGGTGTCCTTGATGTGTTGGTCTTTTCCTGTTCGTTGTTGGGGAGGGTCAGTCCGTCTTATGCGACCTATTTCTTCTTCCCACTTACTTGGTGCTCGGATACCCATGATGTGGGTGTGATGTGTTCTCCTGCTGGATGATCCTTCAGACTCCTCTTCACAACTTGACGAAGAGTGTTCCTGCGCCGACTTCCAGTTTTGACCATTTGGAGCTCTCCTTCTATAGTTAGTCTTCCTTACTCTCTTGTTGTGTAAGTCGCCATCTTGTCCAGGGGTGCGATCTGTCCCACTGGACGCTCCCTCCTTGTCAGACTTTGAATGACATCTTGAGAGTGAGGAACTCTTTGAGGTTGTCCTTTGACTGATTGACTCACTGATTGACTCGGGGTATTCCTTGTCACTGTGTCTCTCCCGTTGGTCAGACTTTGAATGACACCTTGAGGGTGAAGAACTCCTTGAGGTTGTCCTTTGACTGATTGACTCAGAGTGCTCCTTGTCACTGTGTCTCTCCCGTTGTCTTTTCATTGGTCTGCCTTCCCTCTCTCTATTCTTTGGTTTGTCTGTTTTCCGAGTTTCATCTGTCCAGGCGTCTTGATACTTTGCCTTCAGATTCGGGTCCTTTGATTTGTCTCTTGCCTTGACGTGCATTCCAATTTCAGCCTTCCTGATGATTTCTTCTAGCGACCACTTTCCTCGCAAGATCTTGAGCTTTGTGGCGGGGTTTGCGCAGCCTTCAATTATCCGGAGTCGAACTGCGTCCTCATTCGTGAAGGTGTTGAAGTGGCAGCCTTGTACCAGGTTTTTTAACCGAGTGATGAAAGTAGGCAGTGGTTCACCTGGTTCCTGCCGAGCTGTGTTGAAAGCGATGCGCTCTCGATCCACTTCCGCTTGTGCGGAGAGACGGGCACATAGCTTCTCTTGGAGTCTTTTATAGATGTCTGTGTCTTCTTTGGAAAATGTTTCGATTGGGCATCAGCCCTCTGGACCCACCAAATGGAGGAGCAGCATTAGACATTTCCTCTCTCTTTGTTCACCACTGGCGTCCAGGAAATCACTCAATGTGGCCAGCCATTGGTTCCGTTTGAGACACAGACTCCAGGTATCCGTCTGCACCCCTGGGGGTGGTACTTCAATGCAGGGATTGAACCGTTGTGCTGCTTCTTCCCCCGCCATGAGAGGAGGATTTTGATGGATCATATTCGCAGGGCGCGGGCTGTTCACTCGTCTTCTCATCTTCGTAGTTGATCTTCTTTAGTCGAAACCTGCGGTCTGGTCATGTGCTGGGACGTTGGCAATGCTTGTTTGGCCTTCGCCAGCACTCGTTTGGTCTTCGCTAATGCTTGATTCTGTTATGTTCGCCAATGCTTGTTTGGTTTTCACCAATGCTTGTTTGGCCTTCAGCAATGCTTGTTTTCTTCCTTTGCCGCGATTCATCCAATGCTTGTTGAACTGTGTGTATCAATGCTTGTGTCTCTTTGCATGGATCAATGCTTGTTTCTTTGCACGTACCAATGCTTGTTGATTTGCATGTATCAATGTTTGTCTAATTGCATATGTCACTGCTTGTTTATTTGCATGTGCCAATGCTTGTTTACTCTTAGCCAATACTTGTCTTTGCATGCACCAATGCTTGTTGATTTGCATGTATCAGTGTTTGTCTAATTGCATGTATCACTGCTTGTTTATTTGAAGGCATCAGTGTTCGTTTGCTTGCATCTCTACATTTGCCAATGTTTATTGCGTTCTTTCTCTTGTATTTACTAGTGTTTGTTTTCTTTGCTCCTTTCCTATTTAACAATGTTTGTTTTCTTGCATTTGTCAATGCTTGTTTCCTCAGATTGATTGCTGTTTGTCCTGTTGTCTTTGCCAAGTCTTGTTCATTTATCTTTATCAATGCTTGTTCCTTTTGCTGACTGACATTTATCCAGGCTTGTTCCTCTAACTTGGTTTGCCTGACTTCAATATGGCCGACTCCGATCCCTGACAGGGGATTGGAGGAGTCGCCTGACTCCAAAATGGCCGCCGCTATGGGAATCTCGTTTCCCACGAGATTTCGGTTTCTCCACTCATCCGGCTCCCTCTGCCACAACCGGCACTTACCGACAGCCGGTTTCTCCAGCGATGACACCTTCCCTGATCACCAGGCCAACAGCACGCTGGACCAGCAGGTAGGATTGGGGTGGGCTCCCGCAGCGCCTCGCCAGGCTCTTCACTCTGTGTCTGCGTGCTAACACTCACGCATCAGGGGTGAGGTTTCCGACGTCAGAACCGTTCGAGCTCTGTTCCAAGCTCCGCTTTCGTCGCGCTTGTTGGCGCTTGGCCGCAGGTCCTCTGGGGCACTTTCCTTCTCTCTGGGCACTCTTCACTGTGTTGAGCAGAGTCGGGGTGGACACCCGACTTCTGTTCCGCTGAGGGCACGCTTATTTATACGCATCAAGCGTGAGTCGCATTTTGGCGCGATTGAGCGTTTCCTTTCTTCCGACGCTCGGGCGCTCGTTTCTTTGGTTCTTTCGGGCCCCCGCAATCCCCTGGCTCTGGGGAGATAGTCACTCGCTGCTGGCCTCTCTTCCTTAGGCGGCAGCACGGCTCCACACAGCCGCGTTTTGCTTCTTGGACACTGCACTGGACAGGGTGCTTTCAACAGGGTTCTGTGGGCACAGGATATGCCTATCCCACCCTCGTCGCCAGTTGTAGCATCGTGCTACAAATGAGTACAAACACTTCTTAGTATCTTAACTGGAGCTTTATTCTTACATCCTCTCCTGACCCTGTCCCTACTCTAACTGCCCCTGGTTCCTGTTCTCCGACTCCTCCTGTTCCTGCTCCTCCCTCTGACTCCACCCCCCAACCACTAGACTACATCCCACAATACTACAGGAGCCACAGGCATGTTTCTTTACAGGTCAGTCCATGCCTACATATGTGTCAATGATTTGTATTTCATTTTTTATTGCTATATCTTTGTGCAGACTTTATATAGCGGGAACTGACTCTGAAGGTACTGAAGCGCTTTTCGCGAGTACCAGTTACATTACACAAGGTCACATTCATTTTTAGAGGCACCGGGAGAGAAAGTGATTTATCCAAAATCACAGGAAGTTGAGCCAACGCTGAGACTCGAGGTTCCCCAGTTCTAAAGTCTGCAGCTCTGGCCATAAGCCACATCCTGGGTAGAGGGAGAGTTGCAGGTAGAAGCCAATTAAAAGCTTGGCTCGTTATGGGCTTGAAGTTCCAACAGACCTTGAGTTGAGCCAGAGCCCGTCTTTAGGACCGAGCCTGGCTCGAGGTTTCAGTGGCTCCCCCACGGGAAACGGCCACTACAACGCGGCCGTTTCCACGAATACCTTAACCACGCATACATTACAACGCATGCATGGTTACCACGAAAGCCTTTACCACGCATACCTTTACTACGAGGTATATAGTAAAGGCATATGTGGTAAAGATTAAAATTTTAAAAAGGGGGTTTGGTGGGGGGTCTCCCCCCCCAAAAAAAATCTCACCTGAAGTCACGTCGGGATGTGCAGGCAATCGGCGTCGTTTAAGAGGAAACGGAAAGAAACTTCCGCTTCCTCCTAACGACGTACGACGTCACCACGGTAGAATTCGAGGAAAAGGTTATGCGTTGAAATACCATTCAGTTGTAACGCATGCGTGATTATGGGTCAAAACCTGGAATTCTCTCCCCACTCACCTCCGACTTACACAGAACCACCTCTCCTTCAGAAAGCAACTCAAAACCTGGTTATTCGATAAGTAACGCACCCCCCTCCCTCAAGCGCCTTGAGACCCTCTGAGTGAGTAGTGCGCTATACAAATTCCTGAACTTGAACTTGCAACGGAATGCGTTGTAAGAACATACAACTCTCACCCACCTCTACCATTTTACAGAAAAATCTCTGCTTGGAGCTAGGACATTATATTTCGTATTGTTTGTATTTGCAATTACGATTTTGTTTTATACCTGCTTAAGGATTTAGCATTACACGTATTTTAAATGCACTTCCATTTTGTTCCATCATGTTGTACACTGCACATTTAGATAAATTGTTCTGGCAAAAGTAGCCTCCTTATGAAGATTGGCCCAATGAAGAAAGAATGCAGAAATTAGTGAAGCCTGCCATTTCACTCTAGTTTACAGGTATCAAGTCTTCAAGGTTTTTTCGTATTCTTCCGTCAAGACGAGTCTGGCACCTACTCTTTAGGGCCTATCTGTAGTTTAACTTTTACCACGTGTTTTTCCTCCATTCGTTTGAATTGAGAACAAGCATTGGCAAAGCCAACAGGTCTGGTGTTGGCTGCCAGCCTTTTGTCAATCCTTGTTTTGCATGGTTTTTGCAAAACTTTATTGTTCAGGAAGCTGCCGGGCCTTCATCAATCTGAAAAAAAAATAGCTACATTGGTCACAAAAGAAACACATTACCATAGTGCTCCATGGCACAGTAGAGAATGACTCTGTGTGTGGATGTATTCCTTGCGAAAGGGCAGTCTGATGTTACCCATATAAAAGCCAGTCAATGGTTGAAGTGGGCAGATGAAGTGCACCTTGATGCATGATGGAGAGGGTGGAAGATAATTGTGAAGACACAACCACAGATTAATGGATGAAAACTGCCTGAAACACCCCAGAGGTAACTATGTCATACACATAATTTCAGTTAAATCAAAAAGTCTTGGCTAACACAGACATGAAAAAGCCAACTGACCTTGGTTGGCTGGCTGCCTCGTGTCTTTGAGAAATACATAAAAAATATAAAGAAACAAACAAAGAAAAGGCAAACAAGGAAGGAAGGACAGAAAGAAAGAAGAAAAGAAAGAAGAAAGCAGCAGAGATGAAGAAAGAAGCTACAAGAAAAGAAGACAAGAAAAGTGTAAAGAAAGAAAGAAAGAAAAAAGAGGCTAGATAAGGAAAGGAAAAAATAAGAATAAAAGGCAGAAAGAAGGAATGCATGAAAGAAGAACAGAAGGAGAAAGGAAGAAAAAAAGAACAAGAAAGAAAGAGAAAAGCTAGAAAGAACGAATGCATGAAGTAAGGAGAAAGAAAGAATGAGTGAAAGGAAGAAAAGAAGAAGCAAGAAAGGTAGAAGACAAGAACAAAAGAAGGAAAGAAAGGAACAAACAAAGAAAGAAAACAGGGAAAGAATGACCAGACAGGGTTGCAAAAATAGAGCACACTGTTGTGACCTGCATATACTTCCTATCTCATGTGTGTGCCCTGCCTGCCTGATTGTAGCGAATGCCTAGAGTGTTACTGATGTCAACATGGAATGCGAATGGTGTAAGCTTGTGTGAAGAGAGTCAGTTACAAGCAGCAGCTGGAGGCTGAGAAAGGAAGCTATCGTGCTCCAGGTGGGGCTATTCTTTGTACATATGTACTTAGTTCAATAAATCGAAGTTATCCCTTGTACCTGAATTATCTGCATGCTACACGTCTGCCTCCTTCACTTTACAACACATACTCATGAGTTTATATTCAGAATTCATTTGTGCTGCTGTGAGTGCTATTGTTGTGTTTCAAAAGGCACAGTTCTCCACAAATATCAGCAGCCAGATAAACAAAGGCCACTCAAAAAAGAAATGTGCCCTGTGCTTACTTCAAAAGTGTCACATCAGGCTCTAAACACAAGAACAACACTAAAGTGATTGCAAACTAAAAGCTAAAACAATGCCACTCAACAGACTACCTTGTGTGAGAATGTACTCATTGTGAGAGAGCAGTATGCAGCCACTCAAAGTGAAGTTAACCACACAACAAAAGACCAATGGATGAACAGAGGTGACTGAAAGCCCCTTCAAGTAAGTATATTATACATATACATTTAGTAAAATCATAAGGACTTGGGTAAGGCAAACCTAAGAAGAGTATAAACGTAGCATCACATGTAGATTTTAGCATTAGATGGTCTCACTGACAAGGCGGCAAAGCTCTGGTCCATTGTTATGGCAATTCACTGTTTATTTTTGTTGCTTTCTGACTATTTTGCATTAAACATGTGTTAGACGTCTATGAGGTTTCTCAAGTATATATTTTCTTTGACATAACCTGGGGCATTGTGAGCCAGGACATTTCTTCTCTCTGTGGAGAGGGTGGGTAGATGTTGGACTGGAGTCCACATGACAACGCCAGAGGTAAGGGTGAGACGTGGTGATGCAACTGGCTGTGTTTATTGTACTGTGTTGGTGTGCTTCGCATGTATCGTTTTCATATAATCTGTGTTGTGTTAAAGAGAACTTAAAGTGTCGTCTGGGTAAGGGGCAACTGGATAATAGACTGGTTGGGTAGGTAGGAATGGGAGGAACGTTATAGCAAAAAGAGTGTTAGTGGAATTTATGGCTTAGACCAAGTGGGCGCTAGAAATAGTGCGATAACCGGGAAGGTAGATAGACGCACCCGGACCCAAAACACATAAACTCGAAGGATGTGCAAGAAAGGGGCCCATGATCTAGCTGTCCTGGCACCTTTGCTAGCCCGTCTGGGCGCATATCCAAAGGTCACCCAAACGCAAGGGAACATGTGGGTGTGAGTGTATGATGCGTTTCCTTTCTCCCTCTACAAGATCAGTTAAAGAAATAAGTGAAGGACCCTTTACCCTACTTTCTGTTTCCTTTCAACCCCCACTCCTTGGGCTGAAGTCAGAAGGCCAGCAGACCCTTTCTTGATAACGGTCTATGAATGAATCAACAGTGATGGGAGCAGAGACATCTAAAGAAAGTGAACCTGAGTCGAAAGGTGAGGTAATATGAATTTTATGGTCAATTGTGTCCCCTATCGTAGACCCCAACGGCTCCATGTACGTGCTTCAAGTACATGTATGTTCCCTCCACTTCCAGCTATGAAGACGCAAATACATTTGCGTCCAACGTTAACATGTCCTCTTTCAGATCCACCATGAATGGGTCGGATATTCGGTTCCTAAGTGTGCCTTGCCAACGTCTTTACATGGTACACTTTTCATGTTTTACTAGCTCTGGTGAGTTAGGCCCTGATTCCTGCCATCAAGCCCTTTCTGTCTTCTGTTTCTGAAAACTACAGTCTGCTGCTTCCTGACCTCTCAATGGAAAGAACAACCTAGGCGGAAGTTTTAGATTACCTTCGCAATGGTTACAGGACAAAAACTGGGAGGGTGTGGGGGGGGAAGGAAGGGGAGTAACAGTTTCCAATAAAAAATTATAATACTTATATATACTAAATAGTTTTTATTTTTAAACAAAGACAATATAAAATTGCATATACTTCAATACACAAAACGATTACAGTTCATAAATAAGAAAACGTAATAAAAAACACATATAAATTTCTTCTGCAGATTCCAAAAAGGTGGTGTATCAAGTTGAATGTCAACGCGTTTCGGCGTCCAGCGCCTTTATCAAGACTTAAAACACTCCCTAAAGATAAAAACATATTTTAGTATATGAGGCTAAAATTGTTTCCTATTACATGTATTACATCATTACATCCTGTATAATGCAGTTAAAAACTATGGAAACTGTGAAGAATATAAGGAAGTTTTTGTCCTGTTGTTTCAAGCAAAAATCAATAAATAGACGCCCTTAAGATGAGAGCCAGATTTGATAGAAGCCTCTACTGTGGCACTCGAACATAATAGTCCGCAAGCGGATGGTAAGGAGACGTATGCAAGGTACATGATTTACAACGAAGAACCTAATGTTGGTACATGCTACATTACATCTGAATTGATAAGATGATGAGCAGAAGCACGGGGGCTACATAATTTGCTTTAAGCATACTGCTGTTGTTTATTCAAACAGATCTAAGTAAGGGTACATGATGTTATATAAGAACAGAGATACATTTTACAATTAACGACCCCTGCATTCTATCCTCTGTTTTTAAATTTCAGTATATAATGATGAACAAATTACACATTTCCATCCTCTGTTTATGAATTATAAATATATACTGATGACATAAACAAATTACACATTTCCAATAGGCATCTTAAGCTTTCGATCTTTTAGTGTTGAACATTTCAGAGTTTGTAGAGAGCATAAATAATATGCCCTATGGTAAGGGAAGTGAAATGATATTTTGACTAGCAAGTAGACTTGCTCCAAAGTAGCGAAAGAAATAGATAAGAATGTGAAAGTTGATAGAGCAAAAGATATAAGTATGGTAGGACTGCCTGAAGCATTTGAATATTGAACGATATCTCTGTTATTCATTTAGTTATACCATTTTTAAAAATTTTTTTTTTTTTTTTTTTTCCCCTAAAAAAAAAAAAAAAGATATAGTATCCGATCTCTTTCATCATGCATTCTGCTTACCTATGGCTGAAAGCAACTCAAAGTTGATTTGCGAAGATGATATTTTCTAAAAGGCTCAGTTAAAATGTTGAAAGAAATCTGTATTTTTAGATGAAAAGAAATTCAAATAAGACTATTAATAATCCGATTAAATTTGAGGCAATGGGGGAGAGATAAATTTATTTGTTATTTTAGACCAAAATTACTCAATACCTACTTTCTATTTAGTTTTCATTTGTCATGCAGCATTGGTCTATTTATCCTTTATTTTTGATGCAGCACTTAGATTCAAGCTTAATTATTCGATGAACCTTTAAAGATATATAGAGAAATAATTAAACAGGCTGTTATATTTCTTCATTTCTCTGCCTTGTATTGATTTGGTTAGTTGTTTAACTAGTTTACCTGATAATTAGTAACAATATGACGCCGCCTCCACCGGATGAAGTGATTCAGTTTGGGTTAAAAAAGGCGTCCCTCGGTTGCACCTATATTGGGATTATATTTGAAAGGTACGCTTTAACATGTAGATTTATGAACATGTAGATTTATGAAAGATTTACAGCGTTTACAAAGCATGCTACTTCCAAGTATGTGTCATAGGTATTCGCTATCAGCTTCCTGACCTCTGCCTTACTCCCTGTGCGGCGAGCGGTGCCTGGCTCGGCCTGCCTGCCTGCCAAGACTGTATTCAGCCTTCAAGTTATCTGCTCCGCTCCTCGAAAATACATTCCTGTCTAGTAATTTAGGAAAACATCCTTCCCAGCTGCAGAGCAAAGGGCCCGGCCTCACTGTCTCCATGCAAGTAATTCATAGCTCCTGTTACCATGGTAGGCCCATGGCCCCCTTGCTTTACACGTAGACACGTAGTCGCATATGCACGCACTAGCAGTCAGTATAGACTAGCCTCTGCCCGAGAGACCTTTCCTTCTAGATAATACAGTTCCTTAAACACCAGATATTAGATATGATTTGGGATTAGGTTGTTCTGACACCCCAGACTTCTGTCTCCTCATGTAGGGCTAAATGTCAAGTCCCCCTTCACCCTCCAGTTCCACGTCAATTACACGTCATGCTGCTGCGCGTGCATCTCTGCCATGTATTTCTGCTGACACTGCAGGATTCTTCTATGGATCCACCCACCGGTGATACGTTTCAAGTGACGTTGTCTAGCACACACCTCCGTGCACACCCTCATGCATGCCTTCTGTTACGTACATGTGTTCTTATCTCGTTTCTCTCAGCTGTTACGCCTTCTGCATCAATCTCTACTGTAAATGCATTGACTATATATATGATGTTCCGTTAATAAAACATTGTACATGTCCATGTCCATTCCCTTCCTGAACCCTTGTGGTGATGGAACATGATACCTGGTTCGAACCAATTCCTTTTTAAGGAATAAAACCCTTACTAAACTCAGATGCCACGGACTCGGCCTCTTATTTTTGACTGAGTTATTCTTATTGAACTTTACCGCATAAAATTCCGCATAGGTAATTTAAATTTACCACATAATTGGCGCCCGAACAGGGACCCCTCCCCCACCTTACGGGCCGGCGGTGCGTTGCAGGCCCGGTCCCCTGCCACAGCCGTGAAGGACAACTACGCGTACCCGCAGGATTTCCTGTATCTCCCTCAGGCCAACAGAGGTGACTGAGGCTGCGATCGACACCCAGACGAGGCGGTGAGGAGTGCGGAGGATCCCGACCAGAGCCTAGCTGAGAGAGCAAAGTCCGAGGTATTCAGAGGCCCACCAGTTCCGAAGTTCCGAAGTACCTACGTCACGAATCGAGTCGAGTCCAGTCCAGTCGAGTCCAGGGTCCAGTCCAGTATCGAGTTTCCGAGGCCTTCCGTTCCGTGCTTCCCGGTGAGTACCGTTGCTGGGGACGCATCTAGACGGGTACATTAGTTTGTGCCCGGTCAAGACGGGTTTGGGTACACAGACCCGGTCTGCACTGTTTAGCGGTGTATCTGTACTGTTTAGCAGTATATCGAGTATTGAGGTAGCTAGTTTTATTCTAGTTATTGTTGTTCGTTTTCAAAATGTTTTAAATATGTTTTAATGTCGTGGTATGAGTGATTGTTCGATCTACATTATCGTGTTTATTGTATTAGTTGTGTCCAAGTCCGAGTAAGTATCAAGTACCAGGTAGCACGGCTGAAACATGCCGTTGTTTTCCAAACTAAGACAGATAGGAACTAGAAAAGGGATACTCGAGGAAGCTGTTCCCATCCCACCCAGGGACACTCCAGGGTATTTTATGTACCACAAACACGGCTTAGATGCTGTATTATATCTCGATTTGTGGGTGGATTACACCAAAGATCTAGCAGAGAATCAGAGATGGCCCGCTACTGGGACATGGGATGCCGATTGCATCATGAGAGTAGAAGAGGCATTATGGAAAAAGAAGGCCAGACAGTCACAGAAAGATGCCATTGAATTATGGCGTAAAGAATCACACAGACGGACAGAAAAAGCACTCAGAAAAGCAGAGAAAAGTAGAGAGGATTCAGACAAAGCCCGAGAAAATGTATTAGTTGAAGAGGGGATACGAGTAAAAACAGAACAAGTAGACCGACAACGAAACACTCTTATGAATGGTATGTATCCTCTCCCGGCCGAGGGTTTACCTAAGGCCACTCCGGAAATACCGAAGGATCTGCCCCCTCCATTGCTCCCGACTAAAGTACGTCACAAGACCACGAAAGACATATTCCTTTCTTCCTATTTAGACGACGTATCTCCCGCATATACAAATCCACGTGTCCCTGCGCCACCCGATGATGGCACCCCACCCCGAGATAATCTTCACCCACTTCCGCAACAACAAACTCCTCCTCCCGTTCCACATCCTGCGCCTATTCTCCCAGCCCTTCCGGCACCTATTCTCCCTACCATTAACCCACTAAATTCTTTTGGACCTGGCACTTCGGGAGGTGCAGCAGGAGGTTTTCAAACACCGCCACAAACACACCGATTGACTTATAGGGATTTAGCACAACAACGTACACCTCAAACAGCGAGTTACGACATACTTAAAGAGCCTCTTACAGATTGTAGATATGATCCCGTACCCGGTAAAGACGACAGAATGATGCTAGCATCAGTACGTTTACGACGAGTTGCAAACTATTTAATGTTACTACCTGGAATGATTGATCATCTAGACAGAATATATCATTTTGTCCAAACGGGGGAAGGTCCTGAAAGTATTGGCGAGGCCATGGCATACCAGAAAGTTGACACTCAAGGCATGATATTACGTTTCTTCATAAACTGCTTGATAAGAGACCAAGATAGGCCTGGTGTAGACAAGGAAGAAATGAAAGCACTTAACAAATGGGGTCAGAATATAGCAGACGGAAAACATGATAAACAGAGTTGTATAGAAAATATGTACCGAAGGATCCGAAAAGCAGTAGAACGAATACATGAAAGAAGACAGCCTGAAAGAGAAATAGATACAGACAAAAATGAATCCTCGGAGGAGGGGGAACAACAAGAAACGACAACAGGAACATTGCAATTACCAACTAGAGAAACGATAGCATATGTAGGTAAGGGAAGACCTTTTAATAATTCAATACGTCCGGTACGTCCAGAAAGTAAGAGACTCTTTCAAGCTGCCATGTCAAATACAAAGACTCCTGAACATTTGTTTCAGGCTACCGATAAAGTACTTCAAGAACGAATGGGGTACCATGTACTCGATTCCATGGATGAACAAGAACTAGCCAGGTCAGCGGTACAATGGGCTGACAGTTCCGATAAATATAGTGATGACGCATTAGCACAGACCTTTTTGAATCTTTCCCCCGACGAACAGCGACTAGCTGGTATGTACATGATACAACATCTCCTTATATTGTATAAAAGCCAACATTCTGATCCAGGTCCCCTACCTGATATATTAATAGAGCTACTCATGAATAAATGGAGAGGCCTAGGTACAGACTTAATTAAGGTAATTCTAGAGCATCGGCACAGATACAGTGCTTTCCTGAATACACAGTTTGTTCCAGCTCCACCAGTAGAAAGAAAAATGTATTACATAGACAGACAGAATCCCTTGCGAGAAGTACATCCAGTCAGGAATGATGATAATACCTTTAGACGTATGTTTGTGTACACGCCCATAACTAAAATGGAATTATTAGAAATGAAGAAATTAGTGCCTAGTCATGACAAAGACCCAGCAGGTTTCCACCGTGAAATAAAAGACATGTTACTTATGGGTGATTATACCTATCCTGACATCATGAAAATATTGAAAGTATTATTGCCTGCCGGTATTTACGAGAAACTCAAGGAAAAAGAATGGGAGGTGGGAGACGCAAAGATTGATTGGGCTGCATTAGAGAACGAAGAAAATACTAGAACCCCAGTTTAGGGCTTGGGGACAAAACTAAAGCATTACCAGGATTGTTAGTACAAGTATTGCCACGTTTGTTAGCAACGAAAAAGGAGGACTGGGATGCAATCTCAGCCTGCAAACAGAAACCCGATGAAGACACTAGTGATTTTTATTCCCGATTTGAGAAATGTTTTGTTATTAATAGTGGCCTGAAAGCAAGTAGTGAGTCATATCCACATCTTTTTGTATCCAAATTGGTCGAAAATTCTCTGCCCCAAGTTAAGAATCGTGTTCTGAAGGTCGAGAGCACATGGCAAGCAAACACGCCTTCACAAATGTTACAAATGTTACAGTACCACCAGAACAGAATTAGGGAAGAACATGACCACGAACAAAGACGTATGAAAGACACGAAAATGAAAATGTTAGTTGCTCAGTCAGTCCCAGCTGACGGTCAGAAAAAGGGTATGACACAGTCCAATAATTCAGCAGCTCCTGTTAAAGGGATTTTTTTTTTTTTTAAATATATTTTTATTGCAGGAATTAGTACGACAATACAGTAATGACCAGCATCATATTATAGCCAACTTTTACACAACACAGCCCACCGATCCCCTTCCATAGTATTGCTATGCAGCCAAGCGGCTCGTGTTCTCGGGGTTAGGCGGTGAATGTAGCTGGGGTCAATAGGGTGCTAGAGCTGGTCCGGATAACACACTGTCCGTCATCTGCTTTTCTAAACAAACCCTAACCCCCAAAAGGAAGAAAACCCCCCCTCCTCAACTACCAAACATTATGAAACTCCCCCCCCCCCCCCCCCCACCTTCAGCGCCAGGGAGTTTATCACTGTAGGATCCACTGTGTGACCCCCGGGGAAGATAATAGTGCTGTTAATGCTAGTGTTTAAAGGGACTCAGGTCTAGTTGCTTCTTCGTTTTCGGAATCGCTGGGGGTACAATAATCCCTGAGGGCTTGCACCAGCGTTTCCCATTCTAACGCGGCCTCCTGCGCCTTCTCATTGCTTTGCCTCCAAGCCAACTGATATCGCAGCGCGCTCTCACCCGCCGCCCATTTCAAAAGTTCACCGTGCCATCTGCTGCCCGTAGGACCAGCACGTGCCTTCCAATTCCTGGTCACCTCTCGTTTAGCCAGTAGGAGCCCCAGGTCTATAAATTTACTGGAGATTTTATTCCGGGGGGTATGGGGGAACCAGTGCAGTAGCCCTACCGCCGCGTCGAACGATAAGCGCCTCCCCGTCACCTCTTCTAAGGTCGCCGCCACCTCCTGCCAGTAGGCCGTCAAACCGGGACAGGCCCATAGCATGTGTAGGAGGTCCGCCTCCTGAGCCGGGCACCTAGGGCATTCCGCCGAGGCTGTGGCAAAATAACGCCTGATCTTAACCGGGGTCAGGTACGCCCTATGGAGAACATAGTAGTGGACCAGTTGGAAACGGGCACAACGCGTACCCTTCCATGCTCGCCTCACCAGCTGGGACCAGGTCGTCTCCGGGATCTCCCTACCGATGTCCTCTTCCCAGCGGGACTTCAGTGTAGTGAGAGGGACCAACCCCTCGGCGATCAGCCTGCCGTAAAGGCATGTGACCGCCTTCACTGTTCCTGCCGACATCATTACATACTGGCACACCTGAGACAACTGAGGTTCCTCTAGTCCGTTTTGCCAATACGCCTGGATTACTCGCACAATGGCCGAGTGCAGCAGAAAGTCGCCCCGGGGGATCCCAAAGCGGTCAATGAGATCCTGAAAGGACAGGAGCACTCCGTCCTCATACAGGTCTCCGACGAGCTGTAAACCCGACTCCTCCCAGTCCGCCAGTCGCGACCAGTCTCCTCCATGGGGGAGGGCCGTCAGCATCCCCAATGGTATTTCAGGTGCATATGGGGTCCGCAGGTGACCTCTATTATGAGCCCGATTCCAACAGAGTCGGATAGTCCGCTCCTCCATCGACAGGTCCCGAAGGACTAAACGCTGTCGCAGCGCGATAAACGATAGGACGTGCCTGGCTATACCCGTCCCCCTATCGTCTTCCGGGCCTCTGAACTCCCTGGCTATCTCCTGGGTGTATGTCTGGAGCTGCGCCGCCAGATAGTACTTCTCAAAGTCCGGCACAGCGAGCCCCCCTTCGTCCTTCGGCCTCATCAGGGTATTGAGAGCCACCCGCCGCCGGCCCGTGCCCCAAAGGAACCCGATCACCATAGAACGCAAGCGGCGAAACGTAGCCGGTGGTACCCAGATCGGCAAAGTCCGAAAATAATACAATAGTCGGGGGAGCGCCACCATTTTGAGCAGGGCAATGCGTCCTGCCACGGAGAGCGGCAGCGTGGCCCAAAAATCCATGCTGCCTCGGAGTGCTCGCATGCACCGGGCAATGTTTCCGTCCAGGAGGTCGGGCTGGTCGTGGTACACAAATACCCCAAGGTATTTAAAGCAGTCGGGTTCCCATCTGATCTCTCTACTTAGCGCCGGAATGGGGACACCCCTACGCATCGGGAAGAGGCAGGTCTTAGACCAGTTCACTCGTAGTCCTGAAACTTCCCCGAACTCCGTTAGCGCTAATTCCGCTCCCCGTAATGCGTTGATCGGATCCTCCAGGAAGAGCAACAGGTCGTCCGCATAGAGCGAAACGTAATGCGGTCCCGCCGCTGTCCCTAAGCCCGTATAGTGGGCTCCCGAGCGAAGATGCATCGCTAGTGGCTCCACCGCTAGTGCAAAAAGAAGCGGGGACAAGGAACACCCTTGCCGCGTGCCACGCTCCACCGGATAACGCGATGAAATCAAGGGGCCCGATCTAACCCTGGCTGAAGCAGAAGCGTAAAGAACTGCCGTCCATTTAACAAATCCCTCCCCAAGGCCGAATCTCCGCAATACCACGTCCAAATAGTCCCATTCTAGGCTATCGAACGCCTTCTCCAGGTCCACCGACAAAACTACCGGAGACGGGACATCCACAAACGGTTCCCCAAGCAAGCGGAACAACCGTCGGATGTTCATGGTCGTATTTCGCCGTGGGATGAAACCGGCTTGGTCCTCGTGTACTAGGGAACGCATGTGTCCCAACAGCCTCGAGGCCAAGATGCTGCTCAATATCTTGTAGTCCACCGTCAACATGGAGAGGGGACGGTAGGACCCCGGGTCAGACGAGTCTCGGCCTGGCTTGAGAAGAGGAACCACCAACGCCTCACACATCGAGCCGGGGAGGTGACCCAGCCTCTTCGCCTCTCTGTAGACCACCAGTAAACGAGGGGCCAGAAGGTCAGCATAAGCTGCATAGAACTCCACCGGCAGGCCATCCAGGCCCGGGGTCTTGTTCCTCGCCATCCGTTTGATGGCCCCGCGGATCTCCCCCAAGTCTATGTCAGATCCCAGGGCGTCTGCCACTTCTTGTTCCACCGTGCGGAGTTCCAGCGGGCGAAGATAGTCAACAAGCCGGTCCGGGTCGCGTGCCGAGCGACTGCGATATAAACATTCGTAATAGTGCCGGAAGCAAGCAAGAATCTCCGGTTGGGTGCACACCTGGGTCCCATCCGTCCCACGCATCCCAGTCGTCGTTTGGGACTGGCGCGTAGGGTTGGCCAACCACGCCAGTAAAGCGCTCGATCTGTCGCCCTGCGCTATAGATCGTACCGTGTAGGCCTTGTAATCGAAACAGCGGAGCCGCTCGACCTCCACCGCCACCTTCTCCCTCGCCTCTACCGTTCGTGTTTGCAATTCCGGGTGTCCGGGTCGGCTAATTTCGAGCTCGCGAAGCGTCCGGTCCGCTGCGTCTAAATCAGCCAGGATAACACGCCGCATGCCCACCCTCTTAGAGATACAGTACCCCCTCACCACCACCTTGAAAGCGTCCCATTCGAGCGCCCTAGTACTCGCGGAACCGCCGTTGGATGCAAAATAATCCGCGATTTTCTCCCCGAGGTCTGCCTTGAAGACACTGTCCTCAAGGATCTCGGGGCGCATCTTCCAGGTGGGTACCGCTGGCGTCCCAGGGAACCAGCGAATGTCCAGTAGGAGGGGGTTATGGTCCGAAATGGTCCGCGATAAATACTCTGATCGGACCGCCGACGAGACTAATTCGGACGAACCAAGAAAGCCATCCAGTCTAACATGCAGCTCATGAAGGCTCGAAAAGTACGAATAATCTCTAGACGCGGGGTGATGCGCCCTCCAGATGTCCGTCAGACCCCAACGGGTCTGCCAATCTTGACGGCCCTTTGCCACCCGCCGGACCGGGGAGTCGGGGAGCGGGGGATGCGAGCGGTCCATGTCTACATCTACCACGGAGTTAAAGTCTCCCCCCAGCAGGAGGGGACCGGTGAAAAGGTGGGCCAACGAGCCCGATAACCCGGAAAGGAAGGCAGTCTGATCCATATTAGGGGCATACACACAACAAACATTCAAGTCCCTCCCTCCTAGCGTGCCTGATATGGCCACAAAGCGCCCCTCCGGGTCCAACACTGTCCTCGTGACTTGAAAGGGGACTCCTGCCCTGATCCATATTAGCGCCCCCCTGGCATAAGCAGAGTACGCCGTGGAGAAGACCTGCCCTCGCCACCTACGCTGAAGCGCCGCCCCTTCCGCCTTGTTCAGATGCGTTTCCTGCAGCAGCGCCATTTGCACTCCCCTACGCACTAAATAAGCGTGGACCTTGTGACGCCTGGACATAGTGTGAAGCCCCCTCACGTTCCAAGTAATACATTTCAAGTTAGCAACATCAGCCATTGTCCCAAAGTGTTCTTGCACAATCCCCCCGTCCGGGTCCCCACAAAGAAAAGACATCGTTCCTCCCAGCGCTGTCGGCGGCCATTTTCCCCAACCAGAACCAAACCCCCCGAAACCCAACAGAACCCCCACCCAACCACCCCAGAACAGGACCCAAACTGCACCATCTAGATCCCATCCAAACTTCTATGGAGAACAACCCCAAAAACCCCACAAACCCCACTAGCCCTACGGTCGCCACCGTAGGAAGGCCTTATGGGCCAGGTGCGGGCTGAGCGGAGGCAGTGGGCCCTCGTCGCCCAGGCTACTAGGACTATCATGAGCCCCCCCGTATCAGATTATTTCGGGGCAAGAGTGGAAGCCTCCCGACCCTCCCTCTCCCATTGTCAGCAATAAAGGACGGCAGCCGCCTCCCCCCTGCTGGGCCCCCACCCAAAACAAGGCAATCGATCCCATTACCCCTGTCCGTCCAGAAGGTCCTCCACCGATTTCGGTGTGATCACCGGTGTGTGGGTACTGTCTGCCACTGAGTCTTCCGAGTCCGATGGAGCCCCCCGAGCACCCGGGTTTTCTTCCTCCTCTTCGATGACTTCGCCCCTTGCTCCCGATAGTTCCGACAGAACTTCCAACACTCCCCTCCGCTCAGATGATGTCTCCACTGTCGAGGGTCCTCCTGTGCGGCCGCGGCGGTTCCTGTCCCTTTTAGATCGCCTCCTTTGTTTCGGCTCCTCCGCCTGATGGGTCGAGGCGCTATAACCATCCTTCCCCGTCCGGTACAGTTCGAGCCAGTCACAGGCCTCCTCCGGGGTGTCGAAGAACTGGGTTTTGTCGTCGACAATGACTCGGAGCCTCGCGGGAAATAGGAGTGAATATTGGATGCCTTCACTCCTGAGTTCACGCTTGACCGCCAGGAAGGAGAACCGCTTGCGCTGCGTCTCGTAGGTATAGTCAGGGAAGATATTCACCTGGCTGTTTGCAACCTGGAACGGGCCATTGTGTCTGGCGGCATTGAGGATCAGGTCTCTGTCTCGGAAATGTAGCAACCGCGCCACCACCGGCCTCGGGGCTCGTCCCTGTTGCGGGGGTCGCGCTGGAACTCTGTGGGCCCGTTCTAGAGTATAAAAGGAGGACAGGCCCTCCGGGACCACCGTGTCTCGGAGCCAGGTCTCCAGGTAGCGCACCATGTCGCCTTCCTCAACCTTTTCCGGCAGGCCCACTACCCGAATGTTATTCCTCCTATTTCGGCCTTCCGCATCTTCCGCCCTCCGTTCGAGGGTCTCGATTCGGGACATGGCATCCTTCATCGTCGCAGCCAGGGTTCTCTGCGCCGGTTCTATAGTCCTCACCGTGCTCTCCACCTCCTTGACCCGGTCCGAGAGCTTGCCATGGTCTGCCCTAAGGAGACCCAGGCCAGTCGCCACCTGGGCAATGTCCTGTTGTAGGGCCGACCGAGTTGCCTCTATAGCTTCCAGTACACGGTCAAATTGTTGCTGGAGTGGTGCGCCACCAGGTCTTTTAGGATCTCCATGTTCTTCCTTGTCCTGGGCCTCAGAGTCCGAGGTGGCCTGGCTGGATCCCTTGGCTCCTCTAGGTTTCCCCATGCTGCCAGGGGCACTCCGCAAAGGACCCGGAGTAGTTGCCTCCGTGTGCAAGTGTCCAGCACGTTTTCCCCGGGATTCCGCTCTCCAGTCCGGAATGGGCGATCTCCTCCTCCAGAGCCTGTGGAGACTCCGCCGCTTCGGCTCACGCCACCGCCACGGCGTCCGAGGGCACCGATAAGGGGGCGGAGATACCCGTCTCCGAGTCGGGCAGGCCCGTTCACCCACTATAGCTCCGGGGCACGGGTCACCAGCTCCCCCGGTTGTCCTGTGGCGCCCGAGCGTCGCGCCATCCATGTAGTTGGGGCGGCAAGGAGCCCGCAGCCCGTTGCGGAGTCGCGGTGTCGACCACTGCCTAGCGCTGAGTGCGCCCGTGCCCGGCGCCCTCCAGTGCGTGGGCACCCGCTCGGACGTCCAATCGAGTATGGTCCCGCTGTAGAGGGTCCGAACCAGCCAATGTCTAGTGTCTAAAACTCCTGAGGCTGGTGAAGCCGGGTGCCGGGCGACACCCGCGAGACCTCCTCAACTCCGTAGGTCCGATCAAGGGGACAAAGGGGTCCGGGCGCCATATTGGGTCGCACTCCGCCACTCCGCAAACTTCGGCATTTCTTCAAAGCCACCTCCGACCAAACTCCACCAGGGCCCTCGGGCGGGTGTCGTCGCCCCGCTCAACCGAATGCGGGGTCTGGGGTGCCCCTCAGCCTCCGATATTCAGGATAAATCCAGGCTCAGTCCCGGAGCCGAGCTCTCAGGCGACCATTGCCACCGGCGCCCAAGCCACGCCCCAGCTCCTGTTAAAGGGATATGCAACTATTGTAAACAGCCAGGTCACTATATAAACGAGTGTGCAGTTTTGAAACACAATATAGCTACAGGTAAAACTAAAGAAAGACCGCGTCCTCCTAGACAGGACCAGGCCCAACAACAAGTATCACAGAATATCCAGCCTATGCAAGCTTCACAACAGACAGTACAGACCGTAGCAGTTCCACAGCCCATTGCCGCAACACAACATGCAACGCAACAGATGTACCAGTATGCGCAAACAGATTATCCCGATTACCAGCGATACACATGAAACAGCCTAGAGAGGGAGGTTGGCTTGCCTCTTATTGAGGTTCCTGTAGATCAAGAGGGTCCTTACGTACATAGCCAAGTGTTAGGAAAAGATAGGAAGTTTTTGATTGATACAGGGGCAAGCCGAACAACGATAAGTCATGACGAGGTTCCAGGGGCACCCCTCTCAGGCTCACAGAATGTTTCCCTTGGATTTTCAGGCAAACCTATTGTAAATGAAGTATCGAAACCAGTACCTCTTTTAGTTGGTCCATTGTCTCGCACTACAGATTTATTGTTAACGAAATCATGTCCAGAAAACTTGTTAGGTATCAAGACACTGAAAGCTCTAGGAGCTGTGATATGTTGCTCTCCGGAAGGAGTAAGATTGTTCTTACGTGACTTTAAGGGTCACTATGTGCTGAGAGATATTGATCCCAGATTACAGAATGTTCCTGCACATTTATGGGCACAAGGCCCCACTGATGTAGGTTGTATGCACATTACACCATATCGAGTCACACTCAGGCCAGGAGTAGTCTTACCACGAATCCGACAATACAAGTTACCTCCAGATGCTGTAGCGGCTTTACTGAAAATCATTGACGAGCTCATTGCACAAGGAGTGGTTGTAGAAACCGACTCGAATCTATGTAACTCCCCCATCATTCCAATTCTTAAACGTACTGACCCAAATGCACCCCCAGTTTATCGATTAGTTATCGATCTGCGCGAATTGAATAAATGCATCGTACCACAGTACCCCGTGGTCCCAGACATCTCGTCTTTGTTGACTGCCATTGATTCCGAAGCCACGTTCTTTACTGTAATTGATCTGAAGAACGCCTTCTTTAGTGTCCCCATTGACTCGGAAAGCCAATATCTCTTCGGATTCTGTTTAAATGGTCGAAGCTTCAAATTTGCACGCGCACCTCAAGGATTCACAGAAAGCCCCAGCATCTATAGCCAAGCACTGAAAAGACAACTAGACAGTATACACATGCCTGACAACACTGCCCTGTTACAGTATGTCGATGATCTACTGATCACCGCTCGCAGCGAACCTGAATGTGAGCGAGCGTCACTGACGGTTTTGCATTTCCTGGCTGACAAGGGACACAAGGTGTCTCCTTCGAAGCTACAATTCTGTGTTCAGCAAGTGGTTTACCTTGGGCACTTGCTGACCAAAGGGGGGAGACAGCTAACACCTGACCGCATCCAGTTAATTGTAAACATGTCACAACCCAAGACACAAAAGGAGGTACGAGCCTTTATAGGCCTCACTTCTTACTGTAGACAATGGATCCCTCAGTATGCATTTCTAGCGAAACCACTCATACAGTTGACAACCCAGGAGGTAACGACATCGACTGCCCTCCCTTGGACTCAGGAACACACACAAGCTTTTGAGGACTTAAAGAAAGCCTTATGTCAAGCACCAGTTTTAGCGACACCATGTTACAGCAAGCCTTTTACACTTTTTGTCACAGAACGTGAGGGTACTGCATTGTCAGTACTCACTCAGGATCAAGCAGGTTCATACAAACCGTGTGCTTATTTTTCTAGTACATTGGATCCAGTAGCCCAGGCTCTGCCTGCGTGCTTGAAATCAGTAGCAGCAACAGCTCTAGCAATCAGACAAAGTGATTCCATAGTGTTAGGACATCAATTGACAGTACAAGTTCCACACTCTGTGGAAGTTCTTTTAAACCGAACACAGACTCAGCACTTGACTATAGCAAGACTGACAGGTTATGAATTGACATTGTTTCAGCCACACATAGAAATCAGACGCTGCAACACATTGAATCCTGCTACACTTTTGCCATTAAGTGAGACAGACCCATTGGCACACGATTGTATTGAAGTCATTACCATTACGACGAAACCCAGACAAGACTTGACAGACACCGCATTACCAGATCCAGACCTGACACTTTATGTGGATGGTTCATGCATGAGAACAAGCACAGGAGAATTAGTGGCAGCCTACGCAGTCACGACAGAAACTGAAGTCATAGAAACAAATTGTATAGACATCTTGTCAGCTCAAGCAGCAGAGCTCATCGCTCTGACCCAAGCCTGTATTCAAGCAAAGAACAAGAGAGTTAACATATACACAGATTCACGTTATGCTTTTGGAGTCGTACAAGACTTCGGTGTACTCTGGCGAGAGAGAGGTTTTTTGACCTCTCACGGAGCCAAAATCCAGCACGGTCCCCTCATTCAAACTCTGTTAGATGCAATACATCTGCCTACAGCGATATCCATCATGAAGTGCAAGGCACATACGAAGGTCACAGATTCAATTTCCCAGGGTAACGACCTGGCAGACCGAACAGCAAAGCATACAGCTCAGACTCAGACTCACGCAACTGATCTGACAAAGACAATAGTCCAGACACCGACACATTGTATGACAGTTAAGGATCCCGCCCTAGATGTAATTGATATACAGACACATGCTACACCAGACGAAATCAAGAAATGGACTGAACTAGGAGGGATCCAGACAGAACAGGGATGGATGACGAAGGGAAAATCTATATGGTTTCTCCCCGACTCTATGGTCCAAGTAATTATTAATACAGTACACAGTCCTGCACATTTAGGAGAAAAAGCCATGTTAGACAGTATTCAAAACATCTGGTTCAATAAACATTTACGAGCAGCAGCAAAACAGAAAGTGCGTACTTGCATGATCTGCTGTCAGTTCAACCCAGGTAAAAGCATTCCTGTAGAGCAAGGTGGATTTCATCCTCCCGATCACCCTTTTGAAGTCCTCCAGATGGATTATATCCAGATGGAACGTTGTCGAGGATTCAAATATGTCCTCGTAGTTGTATGTGCACTTTCCCGTTGGACAGAAGCAAATCCAGTCCCAGATTACACTGCTCCGACCACTGCCAAGCAGCTGGTTCGTGAATTCTTCCCCAGATATGGTTTGCCCCGCATCGTATACTCCGATAACGGTCAGCCATTCTCGTCCGAGCTTATGAAGCAGGTATCTCTCCTGCTCAGCTTTCAATGGAAGTTCCACTGTGTCCGACATCCCGAAGCAGCAGGTCTCGTAGAGAGACATAATCAGACTCTGAAAATTCGTCTTGCCAAAATCTGTAGAGAGAAAGGTGTTGACTGGATAGTAGCTTTACCAGTTGCACTCTTTTATATGAGAATGGTCGCACACTCTAGAACAGGGCTATCCCCGTACGAGGTGGTCTTTGGTAGGCCACCGAATATGTGGGGGACGCCTCTGCCTCGCAAAATCACTGATGTTGACTGTAATATGCTGACAGATTACCTTGCTTCCTTGATGTCTGCACTACAATCATGTCGTTCACAGGTTGCTGCAGCCTTTCCCGACAACACCGAGGTGAAGCCGCATGAAGTGGTTCCGGGAGACCTCGTCTTTATAAGGAACTTCGACAGGAGGAGTCCGCTGGAGCCCCGCTGGCAAGCACCGAAACTAGTACTTCTAACCACAAGGACAGCGATAAAAGTCGAGGGCCGCAAGGGTTGGCTTCATTCGAGTCATATAAAGAAATTCCATGGACTACCGCCAGATCTAAACTCCCAGCCCTGCCCTCCTCCACAGACTGACTCAAAACTCCCCTTGGCCGAGAAAACTTCTTCTCAAGAATATAAATTGAAATTGAGGTCTAGCAAGTCAGACAGTTTAATTGTTTAAGTCCTCCCCTAGGTGAATCGGTTAGACGAGTTTCTGACATGTATCCCCTAGACCCCAACAGAGAGAGAGATAGACAGAAACAGCTCAAGAAACGTGAATATTGTAAATCACTGCGCAGCCACTGTATAGTGACACTTTTGATTATGTTTTTTCTGAGTCTTATGATTATTGCTGCAAGTGTACTGCTACACATATATCACCCTATTTTCAAACGTGCACATTCTTCTTCAAATGACACTGTCGAGCACTCTTTCAGTGAACTGCCCCCGCATGAGTTATCTTATCGACTTGCGCTGCCCAACAACACATTCATCAGTATGTTACATCATTCCCATCAGACCAGCAATGCTACCAATTGTTGGATATGTGGCCGACTCCCTCCCTATCAGAAATACAAGGGAGTTCTGCCCCTCTTCCCGTACCCGTTCACACATAATGGTTCCTGTGGTGCATGGTTTAGTTTAATTAATTCCTTAGATTCTGATTCCGCAGTTTACCAGGGCAACTGGGTATGGGGAAATCTGAACACAGTTCTGCATAAAGTATGTTTCCCTGACAAGGAGGGTCTTCCCAAAAGAACAGGAACTGATCTAGAAAACGAAGTATATGGATTAGGTAATTTTACACTTAACTTCATGATTCTGAATGTTGAATCCGAAGCCGAACCAGTCTTGCCCGCTATGTCCGTGCTACCAGTCAAAGGTGAATTATGTGTCAGAAAGAATGGTTCAGTACACCTGGGTCATAGTAAATGTACTACTGTGATCGAATTCAGTGACAAGGGCAAGTCTGCATTTAAAGCTTCCCGTCATTCCTACTTCGTTTGTGGTCATACCGCATATATACGTTTACCTCTAGATTGGGATGGCACCTGTTACATTGCATTCCTTCTGCCACCTGTTTTCCTAGCCCCTCCTGATTATCATAGGGACATCCATCTAGTACACAATAGGCCACAGAGAGATCTCCCGATTGTCGACTATACTGAAACGGCATGGGAGCAGTATACAGATTTCAATAAAGGTTTCTTTCCCTATTTAGGTGCTGTCTTTAATAGTAAACTGATACGAAAATTAACTAGAACCCTTGAAGCAGTAGTGAATGAAACTACTTCCGCCCTAGGTAACTTAACAGAGGAGCAGTCTGCTATGCGGATTGTTGTTCTTCAAAATTGTCTCGTCCTTGACGTCATCCTGGCCGATAGGGGCGGAGCCTGTAGAGTCATCGGATCGAGCTGCTGTGTTTTCATTCCAGAAAACGCGCCATCAGTATATAGAGCCATAACTCGTCTTCACAAGATTGCAAGTCAGATACACCAGGATCCAGGCACCTGGACTTGGTCCGGTTGGTTCTGGAGCGTGTTATCAGCCTGGGGATGGAAGATCCTATCCTTCCTAGGTATTGCCCTTCTCATAGTATTCAGTTGTTGCCTATGTTTGCAATGTGGGCCAGCGATTTGCGGCTTGTGCGCCACATCATGTATTCCTCATTCAAGTCCACATTCAAAACACCGTAAGAAGAAAGAAGAGCAAATGATGTTACATGAACAGATTGATAGATTAATGAGGATTGATATATCATGAAGGGTCCGTAGGGGACAAGGAGGGAATGAGGTAATATGAATTTTATGGTCAATTGTGTCCCCTATCGTAGACCCCAACGGCTCCATGTACGTGCTTCAAGTACATGTATGTTCCCTCCACTTCCAGCTATGAAGACGCAAATACATTTGCGTCCAACGTTAACATGTCCTCTTTCAGATCCACCATGAATGGGTCGGATATTCGGTTCCTAAGTGTGCCTTGCCAACGTCTTTACATGGCACACTTTTCATGTTTTACTAGCTCTGGTGAGTTAGGCCCTGATTCCTGCCATCGAGCCCTTTCTGTCTTCTGTTTCTGAAAACTACAGTCTGCTGCTTCCTGACCTCTGCCTTACTCCCTGTGCGGCGAGCGGTGCCTGGCTCGGCCTGCCTGCCTGCCAAGACTGTATTCAGCCTTCAAGTTATCTGCTCCGCTCCTCGAAAATACATTCCTGTCTAGTAATTTAGGAAAACATCCTTCCCAGCTGCAGAGCAAAGGGCCCGGCCTCACTGTCTCCATGCAAGTAATTCATAGCTCCTGTTACCATGGTAGGCCCATGGCCCCCTTGCTTTACACGTAGACACGTAGTCGCATATGCACGCACTAGCAGTCAGTATAGACTAGCCTCTGCCCGAGAGACCTTTCCTTCTAGATAATACAGTTCCTTAAACACCAGATATTAGATATGATTTGGGATTAGGTTGTTCTGACACCCCAGACTTCTGTCTCCTCATGTAGGGCTAAATGTCAAGTCCCCCTTCACCCTCCAGTTCCACGTCAATTACACGTCATGCTGCTGCGCGCGCATCTCTGCCATGTATTTCTGCTGACACTGCAGGATTCTTCTATGGATCCACCCACCGGTGATACGTTTCAAGTGACGTTGTCTAGCACACACCTCCGTGCACACCCTCATGCACGCCTTCTGTTACGTACATGTGTTCTTATCTCGTTTCTCTCAGCTGTTACGCCTTCTGCATCAATCTCTACTGTAAATGCATTGACTATATATATGATGTTCCGTTAATAAAACATTGTACATGTCCATGTCCATTCCCTTCCTGAACCCTTGTGGTGATGGAACATGATACCTGGTTCGAACCAATTCCTTTTTAAGGAATAAAACCCTTACTAAACTCAGATGCCACGGACTCTGCCTCTTATTTTTGACTGAGTTATTCTTATTGAACTTTACCGCATAAAATTCCGCATAGGTAATTTAAATTTACCACAAAGGGACTACCCAGTACTATGTACCACCAGTAAGGGAAAGTCATGTGCACATTGGTGAAACAGTGGAGTGTGCTCACTAACGAGAATGGGAAGAAATTCTTTCCGGAACATAGAACTTTTGATCTAGAGAGGTTAGGGAACTTGCAAAAGAAGTTGAAAGGTCCTTAAATGTAAGATAGAACCTGAACAATGGCCAGCATTTTTACATTGGCATCTTTGGTATGAAACAGACCCAGGTGAAATTGGAATACCAAATCAGATTAGGGACAGAGTTGGAGATTGTGCTCCTATGATTTATTCCCCAAGATCACTGAACTACAAGATAAAGAGAAGGAGAACTAGGGCAAATGGGAAGAGGATTTGCAGGAGGTTTTTCCTATGCCTACCAATGGGGCTGCATCTCCTGATGCACCTGGAAACAGAGCAGCATTATTGGTACCACCAGCAATGTCTATGGAATTACAAAATATGCAACAAAATGTGAAAGGATAAGGAACCCCCACTAGGGGTGATAAAAGTAAGAACGGGAGAGCGGGGATAGGAAACGGGAAAGACAGAGGAGAAGCCCAGGTTTTGGGAGGGTCATGTTCTGCAGGTGGGCAGTTGAGACATTAGAAAATAGATTATCCTAATGATGCTTTGAATGTGCCTGGTCTTACAGACCCACACACATGTAACCAGATCATGCAAAATCGTTACTGTGACAACCCTTACTCTGAGATCCAGAGAAGGGCAGGCTGTGCCCTGAGTTCGCTAATTCCAGTAGATCAGATATGTCCCTATGTTGATTCGATCATAAATGACAAACCCACCACTTGCCTTATTGATACCAACGCAAGCTGTTGTGCCATGCAAACCTCTGAATTCCCTTAATTATTCTCTGAGGCTTGTCCATGGACGCAACCAGTATTTCAAACCACATTTCTGACCCTATCATCATTGGTCACATCACAGATAAGTATGATTTCCCCTTAGATCCTACCTCACCAGCAATCTAGTGGCTGAGGATTGCCTTTGGAAAATAAATTACACTGCACTGGGTACACCTGATGGAATTTACCTCAATATACATCAACATAGGGAGAATGAAGTCCTTGCTTTGCTATGTGAAAGAAATTGTCACCTGTTACAGATTACACAGAAATGTCTAAAGAACTAGCCGATATGCTTTCCCAGGCGCCCTCCGCGTTATGGTCTGCAGGGGCCAACAATGCGGGGTTCATCTATTCAAAGGAAAATAAAGATCGACTTTTTTTTTTTAATTTTTACCTTTATTCAAAAGCAAGAGATTCTTACAACAGGGCGAGTCGCCTGCAGCCCAATAGGGCGGCATCCTTATACAAAGAAACACTGCAAGCGATCAGCAACCATTTGACACAGCCTGAATGCCGACATCCCGGAGGCTCGGCGGCGAATAATGTAAGCACAATGCATTGTCGATTTAAACTAATTCCATACATCGTTGATGTAAATGCTGTGCACAGCAAGTGTCAACAACATACTGAGTATGTATGAATAGGTATCAGTGCTGAACAAGGGAGAAATAGGCACGACTCCACCCCGTATTGTAAGGGAGAAAAAGAAGGAAAGGAAAGAAAAGACTAATTCCTACCCCAACTACCCCCCCACCCAAACATCGCCATCTGTGCTCTTGACCTATGTACAACCTAACTATTACTTGGTTAAACACAGCGCTGCTCAACTAAGAAAGGGGAAGGTTTGTGCGCCGCCTAACGGCATGAGCAGCTCCCAGCCCAAAGCCCCACCGCCCGCCATGATCTCACTACAGTCTCCTGGTGGCATCAGCCGCACACTATCCTACATTCCCTACCCAGGCCCCTACTCTATATCCTCAGGTGCAAGCAGTACATCAACCTCCCCACCTTGCTCCGGTTCCTCCTCCTCCCCAGCACCGCTAACATATGCCCGGTACAATGTCCAAAAGTTCTTGGGCCTACTCATGGGAGGAAGCAATTCGCTATATACCTCAGACTGCGTGCAGCAGTACAACATATCCTTCGCCCATCTTTTCTTTGTGGGCAACGGTCCTCTCATCCAGCAAGCAGCTACCACCCTTCGGGCTATCAACAGGGCCATATCTGCCAACCGTCTCAGGGCTGCGGGCAAGGGCTTTGAATATCCCAGCAATGCCAACGCAGGGTCAGCCTCGATCTCCACCTTTAGGATCAAGCTCAGCTCCGCAAACACTTCCCCCCAGAATTTGCTGACTCCCGGGCAGACCCAGGCCATATGGAAGAAATCGGCTGACAGCGTATGGCAACGTTCACATTCCGGGGATTGCCGCAAACCGTATCTGCGCAGCCTCTCCGGGGTATAATATACGCGCTGGAGAAATTTGAAATGGACCAATCTATGCCGTCCGTTCAACGACAGCCTCTTCGTACTGAGGCAACAGTATCTCCACATGTCATCCTCTATCTGCATCTGCAGATCGCGCTGCCACTCTGTTCTAGCTTTGGAGGGCTGGGGCTGCCTATGCCGGGGTCCCAGTTTATTAATGTTCGTCACCAACATACGGGCAGACACAGTTTTGATCACATAGGTGAGTTCCGGCACTTCCGTAGGCTCCTGCAAATCCGGGCCCAGGAGCTCCCTCAGTGCCCCCCGGACCCTGTGGTATTGAAAGCGGGACAGTAGTGAAGCATCCGCCTGCAGGGGGGACAACTGGTCCCACGTCTTCACCACTCCGTCCGTGAACAGATCCTCAAGTGTGGTCACTCCCAGCTTCTGCAAAGTTCTCGTGACCCCCTTTTCCCTGAGCAAGGGGATCCAAACCGCCCATTCAATTCTCATAAGTGGGGAATACAGGAGAACGCAGCTCTGTGCCCGTGCTAACTCATGCCATGCGTGATTCGTGGCTTTTATGGAGTCCAGTCTACCTATGCTCCGGTCTACTGGCAGGCAGCGGCAGCGGTTCCGCAAATAGGCGTTCGAGGATAACATGCGGGATCATCGGGGATCCGTGAATCCAGGAATGAAGGTGCGCAGCCTGCGCCACTCTGTAATATCTCTCCATGTCCGGGGCGCCCAGGCCTCCCATTTCATAAGGTAATGTCAGAGTCTGCCATTGTACCCTGGGGTGCACCCCCCCCCCCCCCCCCCCCCCCCCCCCCCCCCCACGCCAGACGTGTGAGTGCCTGTGTCATTTGTTTGAAAAAGGACGACTGGGATGTTTGTGAATAAGAACAAAAATCTGGGCAGCACCATCATTTTCATAATAGAGATTCTGCCCATTAGGGAAAGGGGGAGTTTGCACCATTTCTCTATGTCATCTACCAGTCTGGACAATGCCGTTCCGTAGTTCTCCCGGATCAATATATCAGGGTCCATATGTAACATAATCCCCAGATACCGGACCGGATCCGAGCACCACTGGAGGGGGAACTCCATCTCAAAAATAAAGATCGACTTTATGAAGCTTTATGAAGCTCCTTTCATGAATTCCACTTTATCCCCTAAAATCAGAAACGTGGGCAGGGATTTGATTGGCCATCAAGCACTTCTTTATAAAGAGGGTTTTAGTGCACTGTTAGCAGGTGTAATGCACCCATTCTTCTGATAAAGAGGGAGAAAATGACCAATGTGTACAGATTTGTGAAGGGTCTGAACACAATTAACAATGTGTTTATCCCTAGTTTCTCTGTGTTCTCCAACCCTGTCAACATTTTGCTTGTATCACTGCAAATTCCCAAGGGTTTACAGTGGTTGATCTCTGTTTTGCAGTCTTTTCCATACCCATCCAGGCAGAGAATCACTTTCTCTTCACATTTTCTCTCTTAGCAGATCTCAGCTTGTCTGGCCTCAAGTCTTTACAGAATCTTCAACAAGCTTTTCCCAAGCTTTAAAGAAAGATTTGGACACTTTGGTCTCTCTCAGGCACCTCGTCTAGGATTGTATGTTTGATTTAATGTTGGGCTCTATTACACTGCACACTTGATTACATCTACCTTCTCACCAAATTGACTAAGAAAGGTGATAAAGCGATGAAAGAAACTGCATGGCGACTTCCTGTGGTACATTATCATGGTCATGAGATCTTTGGTGTAAAACGCTACTTGTCATCAGAATGAATTGATGCCATCAATAAGTTGCCCCATCCAGTGACTGTCTCCCAGGTATGAACTTTCCTGGGTATGGCTGTGTACCGTAGACAATCGATCCTTGGATGCACCACTATGGCAAAGATTCTGCAGGATTGTGTGAGAAAGGACAGCCTCAAACATATGCAGTGGTCTAGAGAAGGTGAACATGTATTTGTACAAATAAAACACACCCTTGCCATTGGACCTACTTTGGGGCTCCCTGGTTATGCCAAACCCTTTACTCTGTATTGTCATGTACATGATGGATTTGTCCTTGGGGTACTATACAAGATCATGGAGACCAGAAAAAGTCTGTAGTATATTCTTCTGCTTTAGACCCTGTAGTGGATGGGCTCCCTACATGTCTGGACTCAGTAGCTGCTTCTGCCCATCTTGTTGGAGCATCTGAAAATATTGCATTGAGTTCCACCCTGACTGTTGTTCTCCCCATGCTGTTATTGTTCTTCCTACCATTTTTACTTAGAATCTTTCTAATGCCAGATTGTCCCAATATGAGATTCTGTTATTGTCTGCCTCCCATATTACCCTTATCCGTTGCCCTCCTTTGAACCTGGTGCCTTTTATACCCACCAGTGGTTCGTGATTGTCTTATGATAACTGAGCATGTAACAAACGTCCCCACCCCATTTTTGTCACAAATGTCCCCAAAACAAACTGTGAACTGGCATATTTTGTTGATCGATCATGCATAAGAAATGATGACGGTGAGCTAGTTGGAGGGTACGCTGTATGTACTGTCAAAAGAGGTCATTTGTGCCACATGAGATCTGCCTTCCCTTGAGCTTCTATCCTTGCTGAAAACAAGATTTCAACTATATTCATAGACTCAAATTGCACTTTTGGAATCACACTTAACTTCAGGCTTCTCTGGATGCAGAGGGGATTGTTGACTCCTGCGGGTACCTCCGTAAAGTATGGCTTGTATGTGCAAAGAAAATAGTAAAATAATCAGCCCACCAATAACCACAAAAGGAAGAATCTCGAGTGAATGCCCTCGCTGACTCCGCTACTAGACAAGCTGCTTTGTCGCAAATCAATGATGCTGCCAGGAGCAGCCACTAGGGAAATCTAGTGAGGGCAAGAGGGAGGGAGGGGGAAATACAAAAAAGAAAAAAGAAAGGAAAAGCTCTTTTACCTTCCAGCTGCTGCCTCTCCTCCGTCCTCTTCTGTAGTCTCCGGGAAGCACACAGCCTCTCAGACTACCCTAGCCAATCGCAACACTGCTGCCACTAGCATGCCAGCAGTGTCGTGATTGGTCTGGTTTGGCGCTCAGACAGGGAGTGGGAGCCTGTGCATGTTCTCCGCCCGGCCCTGCAATACAGCTTGGTGGAGAACATGCTAAGTGTGCATGGCGGTTTGGCATGCTTAGGACGTCAGCCAAACAATCATCCGCACTCATGGTGCAGCAACGACTCCTCTTCTCTGTGAAGACAGCCAAGCCCCGCCACACCCTAACCTGGCTCGGGGTCCATGCAAAATATAAAATGATAATGTAGCGTTAGTATCATTTTATTTTTCCTTAGAACTCAGTGGGGTGACGGCCCTCCGCCTTAGCGGAGGAGCCACTGCTTCCGCTGCTATGATTGTTGTGCTAACAGCTTTGTTTCCCTACCCTCCTTTTAAGATGTAGCTCTTCTGCGGGAGCAAGCCTCCAAAAGTAAGAAACAGTGCAGACCAAATTGAATTGTGGAGAGACCCGGAAGAAGTATGGAGAGACCGCTCTGGACGGGTAGTCACACCAAATGTTTATTCGCCAACCTTGCATGGTTGTATTATGGAGCTGCCCATGTCGGCAGGAATAGCATCATCCATGTCGCTGCAACCCATAGTTATAAGACCATCTTTCCGTCTATCGCCCGGAACTATTGTCATTCCAGTGTCGTTTGCCAATCCCATAATGCTGCGAAATGAATAAAGACCACCTCTGGTGTTCACTCTCCTCCTTGGGGCCCTTTTGCTGGTCTCCAGATTAATGTCATTCAGATGCTGAAATGTGCATCTTTTCAGACTGAGTGAAACTTTTTCTCGTGTAAGAGCAGATCCTGTTACTGAAGCTAAGCGCTTACTTAGTAATTTAATACACCATTTCTCGATCCCGAGTTGCCTTTCGAGTGACTGAAGAATACACTTCATTTCAGTAGTAGTGCAGGGGACTAGCAAACATAAGTCAATGAACAGCCAAGAATAAGATAGCAATGATCTGTTGCGAAATCCAGCTGAAATGGCCCAATGCCTTGCCATTTGCTCTGTGGTCCATCAGGTCCATGCCAACCCTAAGAATCAGACTGGGCCCCTATGAGACAGTAATGGGACACCCTATGATGTTACCTTCAAACCCACCCAGCTTAACTGCTAATTTAGACCTGCATTTAAATGATGATGCTGGCCTCCAATATTGTGGAACACATATTCACTGCCACCACAGTTTCAGTTCACATGTTCAAACTGCCTTACCTGACTATCTATCTACAATCTGCCCTACACAGGGGACTAGGGGCCAGATGTATGATGCTCAAATGGGTTCGCAAACGTCGAAATTCGCAGAATTTTGGTGTTTGCGAACTCATTTGAGCAAAATGGTATGTATGTAGCAAATTTCAGTGCAAAATAAGGAATCGCAAATTTGCGATTCCTTATTTTGCGATTGCATTTAAGGAATCGCAAAATTTGCGATTTCTTAAATGCAATGTATGATGCAAAAAAAAATGCTAATTGTCCCTAAGGAATCAAAAATTACCACCAACTTCAAGTAACACTAAATAGGCCCTATATCTCATTGACATTGCCGAAAAGAAGTGGAAAGTGGCGATCTGTCTGTCTCTAGATGAAGAAAAGGCATTCAGCAGAGTAAAATGGGAAATGCTCTTTGAGGTACTCTGGCGCATTGGCCCAGGCGACAGGATGGGTGTATGAATAGCTGCACTATACTTTATCTCACTACAAAAATCAGAGCCAATGACTACTCATCACTCCCCGTCCAAATCTGCATTGGAACTAGCCAGGGATGTCATATGTCCCCTCTACTGTTTGGCCTCTTTTTTGGAGCCCCTCTTCCAATGATTTAGAAACAATCCTCAGGTTTAAGGCATCTCATTCTGCAGAGTCCCCCTCAAAGTCTCGGCCTTCACCCACAACATCATGCTCTCCTTTACAGAACCACAGCGCATGCTAAAAACCCTAATTACTATGCTCAAAGATTTTCAGGCAGTCGCTGGCCTGTGGATCATCACGACAAAATCCGAGAGCTTGATCAAAGTGGGTGGGAGCTCCCTGGTGGAAACTCTAACCACGATAACACCATTTTGCTAGGCAACCAACTCTACTAGATACTTGGATATCCACTTGACGCCCACCCTCTTCGCCTGTGCTAAACTCAACTTCGAACTGCTCTTGCGTGAGATGGACGGTCACCCAGGCCCTCGTCAGCAGCGGTTTGGACTACAGCAACACCCTCTACGCAGGAACCACAGCTAAACTCCAGAAAATACTTCATTGCATACAGAACAACTGCGCACGCCTCATACTCGAGATCCCCCGCCACAGCCACATCACTGCCCACCAAAGAGACCTGCACTGGCTACCAGTCAAAAATAAGATCACCTTCAAGCTCCTCACCCATTCTCACAAAGCACTCCATAACGCCGGACCAGGATACCTCAACAAACGAGTCACCTTCTACACCTCAAACCACCAGCTCCGCTCCGCTCCGCTGACCTCACCCTCGCCACCGATCCACGCATCCACCAAGCAACCACCGGCAGCAAATCATTCTCCCACCTCGCAGCCAAGACATGGAACACCCTTCCCATCCACCTGCAACAGATCCAGGCCCTGCTAACTTTCAGGAGACTTCTCAAGACCTGGCTGTTCGAGCAGTAGTAGCCCCTCCCCTCCCCTCCCCGGCCCTCCCCTCCCCTCCCCTCCCCTCCCCTGCCCTTCCCTTCCCTTCCCTTCCCTTCCCTTCACCTCCCCTCAGCGCCTTGAGACCCTCACGGGCGAGTAGAGCCCTTTACAAATGACTGATTGATTGTCAGCCTGGCGGAATGACACCATCTCGTGGAATAGGAGGAATAGCTGTCCTTAAATTTACTTTACTTCCATGCATACTTTACCTCTTTCAAGCTATAGCTATACCTCTACCTCTCATAAAAGAGGAAATAGCTTGTCTCCAGACAACTTGGGGGCGCCCCAGGCAGGCCACATAGACCTGCAATTGACACCTTTGAGGTGGAGGGTTGGGGTGCCTCACTTGGTTCGTTACTATCAGGCATCCCAGCTGCAATATATGATTCAGTGGCTCATAAGAGAAACCGATAAACCCTGGTGCTTTATAGACCAGAATCTAGGAACTAGGCCACTTGGTGAGGTCCCATGAGTCCCCAAGGTCATGAGAGGCAGACTCCTCTATGCCTCCCGGTTTAAAGAGCCACTTTGGCAGTGTGGGACTCGATTGTATTCTAAATAGAGACTTATGTCCTTCCCATCTCCACTCACACCCATCCTCTACAATACCGAGTTCACCCAGGACTCACTAAATGGTCGTTTCAAACCTGGAGGGAGAAGGGCTACTTTCACCTTCGAGACATTTTTGAGTGAAATCAAGTGAAAGTATTTAAGGATCTCAAAGCGGACGAGATCCCTGAATCCGAGCATTTCCACTATATCTAGAGCCACCACTGGGCCCCCCCAAACTAGTGTTAGAACACAGGTGACCAGGGTCCTCACCCAGTTTGAAAAGTTTCTCCAGCACTTTACCACTGACAAACACTTGGTCTCAACCTTCTATTCCCTCCTCAACACCCAGCCTGCAACAACTAAAACATTGTTCCAATTACGCTGGGAGACAAACCTCCAGAATACCCATGACACAAAAAAATGGCAAGTAGTATTTCACCGCAACACTGCCTTTGCCCGCCGTGCTCACGGTAGGGAGATCCTATACAACATCTTACACAGTTGGCACCTTACCCTTCACTGCCTACACATTAACCTTTATACACATTTTATGGTCATGCCCCTACCTGAAGACTTTTTGGGATGTGGTCTTTTCAGCAATTTCCCAGATTCAAGGCTACGAGCTACACAAACTCCCTGAATTTGCTATTTTAGGCACTCCTCTCCACTCCATCTAGCACCTGTTCCTTGCTGCCAAGCGTACAATTCTTTCCCTTTGGGGGAAACCTGCATTCCCTTTTACACACTCTGGCTTCAAAAACTGTGGCAACTGCTCAGCCTTGAAAAGAACCAATATGATTTGGTGGATAAACCACTACCCTTCCACAAACGAAGTACTTACCCATCTGAACTCTAACTTCTGTGGCTGGACATGCCCGCAGACACTCCATGTATTGGCCTTACTTGATCGAACGCTTATTCTTCACTTCAGCATATCTTCCACTGCTGTCGCTGATGTGTGATCTGTATTGATTTCATATAGGGATACAGGGTGTGGGACTGGAGAGATGGAAGGGTTGTCGGACACTTTTGTTTGGTCGTTTACCCGTTTAAGTATTGTGTTGTACTTGATGCATGCAAAACTTTAATAAATACTATTTAAACATAGAATTTCTAATGTTTGTATAGCCTAAGTTGGGTTTGTATAGAAACAATAACGTTTTACTGACTATAACTTACCTTTAACCTTTGTTTGAGGGAGTTGCAAAGAAAGTTGTAGAGTGGAGTGTTGTGTAGTGACAAACTAGAGTACAGTGTTGTAGAGAGTAGTACAGAGTAGAGTTTGGTAAAGTGGAGGTGCGTATAGTGTCATACAGTGGAGAACACATTCATAGAGCAGAGTAGACTGGTGTGGTACAGAGTGCAGTGTCGTACAGCATCGTGTCAGAGAGTGTTGTAAAATAGAGTATCGTGGAGTGCAGTTCCATGGTGTTAAGTGTGGCATACAGTGAAGTGGAGTGGCATACATTGGAATAGGGTATAGTGGTGTGGCATACAGTTCGGTAGAATACAATGGAATAGCATACGTGGAATAGCATACGGAGAATAGCGTGGAGTGTCCTAAACTGGAGTGGCATACAGTGGGGTGGGGTAGACTAGAATAGTATACACTGAAGTGGGGTACAGTGGACTAGCGTACAGCGGAGTGCCATAGAGTAGAATAGTGTAGAGTGGAGTGGAATATGGTGGAATAGCAGAGATTGGAGAGGCGTACAGTGCAGTGGTGTAGAGTGGAATAGTCTATAGTGGAGTAATGTACAGTGGAGTGGCATACAGTGTAGTGGCACACACTGGAGTGGTGTACAATAGAGTGGGGTAGGGTGAAATGGCATACAGTGGAGCATCGTGGAGTTGCATACCGTGGAATAGCATGGAGTAGTGCACAGTGGAGTGGCGTGGCATAGAGTGGAGTGCCATACAGAGGAGTGGCATAGAGTGGAGTAGCGTACAGTGGAGTGGCATATAATGGATAGTATAGAGTGGAGTGGCTTACAGTGGAATAGGGCAGAATGAAGTGTTGCATAGTGGAGTGGCGTGCAGTGGTCTGGTGTAGACTGGAGTAGAGTACAGTGCAGTGACATACAGGGGTAAAGTGTAGAATGGAGAAGCATACAGTGGAATAGCTTGGAGTGGTCTACAGTGGAACGGCGTAGAGTGAAGTATCATACAGTGAAGTGGCAGTGCAGTGACAAATAGTTGAGTGGCCTAGACTGGAGTGGCGTAGAGTGGGGTGGGGTAGAGCGAAAGAGTGTAGAGAGGAGTGGTGAACAGTGCATTGGTATAGAGTGGAGTAGCATAGAGTGGAGTAGCATAGAGTGGAGTAGCATAGAGTGGAGTAGGGTGAAAAATCATTCAGTTGAGAACCGTGCAGTTGTATACAGTGGACTAGCATGGAATAGATTGGCGTAGAGTGGAGCAGTGTACAGTGGAGTGGTCTTCCTTGGAATAGCGCAGAATGGAGTGTTGCACAGTGGAGTGGCAGACAGTACAATAGCAAACAGCAGAGCAGCATAGAGTGGAGTGACGTAAATTGGAGTGGCGTAGAGTGGAGTGGGGTAGAGTGGAATAGCATCTAGTGGAGTGGCATAGAGTGTAGTTGTGTACGATGGAATAGCGTATAGTGGAGTGGTGTAGAGTGGAATAGCGTACAGTGAAGAGACATACAGAGGAATGGTGCACAGAGGTTTGGCGTACAGTTTAGTGGCATACAGTGGAATAGCGTAGAGTAGTGAGGTGTACAATGGAATAACGTAGAGTTGAGTAGTATACAGTGAAGTGGTGGTACAGTGGCAAATAGATGAGTGGCATAGACTAGAGTGGAACAGCATACAGTGGAGTGTCGCAGAGTGGAGTGGTGTAGAGTGGAGATGCATGCACTGCAATAGATTAGAGTGTATTGGCATACATTGTATTGGTGTACAGTGGAGTGACATACACTGGAGCATAATAGAGTGGAGTAGTATAAAGTTAGGTGGCATACAGTGAAGTGGTGTAGAGTTTAGTACCGTACAGTGGGATGGCATACAGGTAGAATAGCATAGAGTGGCGTGGAGTGGGGTACGGTGGAGATGCTTACAGTGGAATAGCATGGAGTGGAGTTAGACTACATTAGAATGCCAAAGGTTGGAGTGGTATGGATTGGAGTGGCTTAACATGGATAAGCATGGAGTGGCGTACAGTGGAATAGCGTAGAGTGGAGTGGCATGCAATGGAGTGTGGTAAAGTGGAGTGGTATATAGTGAAGTGGCATAGAGTGGAATAGCATACAGTGGAGTAGAGGGGTGTACGGTGGAGTGGCATAGAGTGGGTTAGCATACTGTTGTAATCCAAAATAATCAACAAATTAGGTTGTAGATAAGAGGTTTATTAAGCTTAGTTACAGGATGGTAAGTAGGATGATAGGTTCAGCAGTTCAGCCCCACCAGAAGCAGCATCCTTGCTGCTCAACCCACACACTCCAACTGTCTCTCTGTCAGGCACTCCAGCATTCCACTAACTCATCAGGCATCCTAACATTCCACACACATCACATTCATACTGGCTGAGTAGTAGGGAACAGATAGCTAAAGGAAAGCATACAAAGCAACATTACAAGTTACAACACATCTTCCCTTAGGGAAAACAATTAATAATAATTATACACCAATGTACAATGGGAGTGCACGCCATTTGACATCATCAATACGAAAGAGAAATATACAATATTACAAAGAACAATTGCAATTAGAAAGAACTAAATATCAAACCCATTGATATTACAACACTGACATTATGCAGGAACGGGAGATCGGAGGACACCACTGCAGTGTAACTCACTCCCTTCTGCACACCACACATAGCACACCTGACAGAACAAGAAGTCTCAGGTAAAACACAGCACAGGGTACACGACCCTTCAATGCACACCTGGGCAAAAAACAGTACAGGGTACATGACCCCTCACCACACCCTAGGTAAAACAATACAGGGTGCATGACCCCGCACCACACCCCTAAGTAAAACAATACAGGGTGCACGCCCAGTCAACGCACACCTAGGTAAAACAAAGGTACTGGGTACACGACCCCTAAACGCACACCTAGGCAAAAAAAACAGCACAGGGGATATGACCCCTCACCACACCCCTAGGTAAAACAAACATACAGGGTACACGCCCAGTCAACGCACACCTAGGTAAAACAATGATACAGGGTACACGACCCCTCAACGCACACCTAGGTAAAAAAAAAAACGGTACAGGGTACATGACCCCTGAGTACTCACCTAGGTAAACAACTGCACAGGGTACACAACCCTCAAGCGCACACAACTCGCACACCTAACAGAATAAGAAATCTCAGGTCAAACAGTAACACTATCCGTAACTCAATAAGATTCTTCATAACAATGCCACACACTAGACCCCCACACATGTATGACATTATACACACAATAAAGAAATGTATGATAGCATACTAAACAGTATAGCATAGACTTATGACGTATGGATGCAAAAAAATCCAAATTGCAACACTCAGCATGAAAAGTAGCTCTCCATACCCCCCCCACCTAATAACTAGATGAGGTGTAAGCATACACAACAAAGCCTCACTTCGTGCAAAGGATCTCTACTACACCCTGTAGGAAGGTGGCTACCTGACTATGGTTACCCCAGATTTTTTGCCTTGTGTTTAGCTGGTTTTCGACTTAGTTGGCCTGGTTCCCTGCTAATCAGGGCCCCAGGCTATCTGCTCTCTCTGTAAAATGGATTCCATGTACCCTAGGTGCATAACTAGATTGGCTTGGGTCACCTTATCAGCCCCTGTACAGTGCACTATAGGTGCCCAGGGCATAGGTGCATCCAAGGCCTACCAGGGGCTGCAGCATATCTTTTGCCACCCCTGGCTGGCTATCTAAATTGACACAACTGGCTGATCACTCAGCTGGGGCAAGTGGGTGTAATCACCCCTTGCTTAGATATAGTATACCTATATCTAAACCTATATCTGGACACATATATAGCCTGTAAGCCACTCCTATGGAAGGCCTCATCAATCCTGGAGGCAGAGTGCGTGGTTTTATGTGAGATGGTGCTCTGGCATGAGCTGAGCCTGTCTGCAGCTGTCGGGAACAACTCCCTAAGCTGATCCGGGATAATGCCATACCATATACTCTTAAGCGCATTATAATCCTCGCGGTTATATAGCAACTTTGGTTTGGCTTTATCAAAACATGTCGTGTAAGGTGTCATACGAATTGGAATACTACCCCCTCGCCAGTTCTGGCGACGGGGGTAGCATTCCACCCTTCTAGAGGGAGAAGACATGTTACTTTACTGAAACGCGGTTGATTTAAAATGAGCCTCAGATCCACAAAATGGATGCCCCTGCCACAGACACGGGTCTGACCTCCTGCTGCTGACCGAAACCCGGCAGAGGAGGCCTGGACAAAGAGTTTCCTGTCACAGGGCGGTGTCAAACCACCCCAGACAGGAGATAGTGGATTGGAGTAGGGAGGTTTCAAAGAAACCAGACACTGCCTGGGGAGCACAAGGCTGCCCCTTGCAGGATCCGGCCAAACCGGTTCTGGGGCCTCCCAGCCCCTGTCCCAGCGCGGCCAGGATCAAAGGAGAGGGGTGTAACCACCCCCTTCCTGGGTCCCACCCATAGGAGGGGACCTAGCAGGATGTCCAACCCCCGAGATTCGAATAAGAGGGGGAGCAGTCCCAACGGACCTCAGATCATCCTGAAGAAACATAAGAAACGAAATCTGGACCCTTCGACTTTCTACACGACGTGAGAAGACTGAAGAATCTCCCTTGTGGTCAAGGAGTGACCACCCTGTGCAAACAGGCACCATCCAGCCCTCGACCCTTGCTTTGTTGCAGTTCCCGCCGGAACTCGAGCGACAGAGATCGACGAGATCAAGCTTGCCTGCCTTCTACCTGCCCGATCCACAGTCCCTGCAGAGCTGAGACCCGTGGAGGCGACCGGAAGCGTGGGGCACGCCATCTTGAAAAGGCCACGAGACGCTGACCGTGCGGCCCACGAGTGACCCTCGAAGCTGTACACCGGGGTTTGAGAAGCCCCAGCCCCGAGCTCCACTTGCATCAAAGCTCACCCCTCCACACTCGCTGAGTGCTGCGTGGGGCCCTTCTGCTTGTGTGCGCTCGACGCGTTGGCCCGGTCACTTGCCAGCTGGCTTGTGGCCCCTGTGCCGACGAACTTTGAAATACGACTAGCTTTTCTGGTTGCTCCAGATCTGCACCCGCTCCTGTGAAAAGGAGCACCCACTCTGACCCTCCTGGTTCGAGTGATAAGCAATCTCCCGGTTCCGCGTGGATTGCTTTTGCCAAGTGCTGTTTGCTGCAATCTTGAAGCCGACGGTGCTGACGGCGAGAGCCTACGTGGGACAGATCGTGACCTGCTCCTGGACGTCGCAGATGCCCCAGAGCCCACGTGACAGCGGAGAGAAGCCTATCGACAACCGCCTGATTGCGCCCGACATTGCCTGGTTCCGTCCTGGTTCCACCCTGGTCACTGCTGAGTGACCCAGACTCTGTCCCCTCTGCTTTCAGGTACTTTTCTACTTCGATCCACCCTTGGATCGCACCGGACACTTCTGCTTCACAGCGCCTGCAGCTGCAACAGCTCCAAGCACCAAGAACCTGCGTGCCAGAACCCGACGTCACTTCGACCCTGTGCACCCACGGCCTGTGGGTGAGGTAACTTTGCAACGCCGGTGTCTTTACACTGGTACACACCTCTAGGGTCTGTGTCTAAAGTTTTGTGTTCCTAGGTTCAGCGGAAGTATCATTTTATTCACTTTAACTGACTTTTACGCACCATTGACAGTGCATTGGTGCGCGCTGCACTTTCCGTGCTGCACCCGTCTCCTGTGGGCTACTCCCGACTTCTTCATTGCTTGTCCTGACTGCTCCCAGCGAATCTCTAGGCCCTAGGCCTAACCATTGTTCGTAAAGTGTTACTTATACCACTTTTTTGATATATGGTCTGAGTGGCCACCCGCCCTCATCCATAATTGTGCAACTTTATATGTTTAACAGTGCTTTTGATTTAACGCTTGTGCCCCTTTCCTCATAAAGAGTACTGGGGAGTAATTTAGAAATAAATACATATATTTTTACAATATATACTTGTGTGGTGTCCTTTCATTTGATTACAGGATTGTATGTGGTAAAACAGCTCGCTTAACACGACCTCTTAAGTTAAGCCTTTAAGGCTGCTTAGTCCATGCTACCACTAGGATAGCTTGTCTACAAGGTTGACTTACAACCTGACATCTTTGGGGTTTGTTTGGACTGATACCCAGTGGTTCCAGAATTGGAAACACTACATATCAGGCCAACTTCTCACATTGGTGTGCAGCGGTGCGGATTTGAGCTTGCTGTTTGTTTTACCATTGCAATCTTTATCAAATTGAAAGATCACATCAAGTACCTCTAGGTACATATAAATCAAAAGCTTAGCATATTAAGTTCTACTGAACTTAGTAGTTGTAGATTAAAGGGATTAGCACACCCTGACTACAACTCACTAGCAAGGTACAGTAGGAAACCACTTAGTGTAGGTAAGTGCACCACTTACACCTCACTAGCAGTCATGTCTGATACAGGTAGAGCTTCAGGCTCTGCTCCTGTAGAAGTTGATCCTATAGGGACAACATCCAGATATGACAACCTTAGCCACAAAGACCTGAGTGCCTTGTGCACAGCCAGGGGGCTAAAAAAGGGCAGAGGCCCTACCATTCCTTCCCTGATAGCTCTCTTAGAAAGGGATGACCTAGATAAGGTGAGTCAGACTCCCTTAGAAACAGAGGAAGGGATAAACTCCCCTGAGAATGAGGATCTTCAAGAAGGAGAGGAGGAGGAAGACCCAGAAGAAAGCTCTGATATAGATGAGCCTGAAGATCAGGATCAGGGGGGAAACCAGGTACAGGTTGCCAGGCTTAACCAGGCCAACTTGGACCTACATGGGAATGGAGGGGGCCAGCACCACTCCAGATCTCATAACCAAATTCTCCCAGGTAATAGAAGGGAGAGATCTCTGTCAAGGGACTCTCACCTTTCTAGTGCCTCAAGAGAATCTCAAAGAGGAATGACTTCCTCCCAGAGAAAAGAGCATAGGGCTAGAATGAGGGCTGTCCAACTCCAGATAGAGAGGGAGGAGGTAGCTCTGGCTCAAGCTAAACTGACCTTAGCTCAAGCTAAACTTACCTTGGCTAGGGAACAGAAAATAAGTGGCTTAGATGCCACTGGTGGCAGCAAAGTTCCTAAAGAAAAAGACAGGGCCTATGACAATAGAAACCTGACAAAAATTGTGCCCCCCTACAAGGAAGGGGATGATATCCACAAATGGATGACTGCTCTTGAGAGGGCCTGCATGGTACAGCAGGTCCCTGAGGATCAGTGGGCAGCAATCTTATGGTACTCCTTTTCAGAGAAAGGGAGAGATAGGCTCCTCACTGTCAGACATGAGGATGCCAGCAATTACAAAGTCCTGAAGAGTGTTCTGATAGATGGGTTTGGCTTAACCACTGAACAGTACAGGTTAAAGTTCAGAGATACCCAGAAGACACAGACTCAGGACTGGACTGATTTTGTTGATTGTGCAACTAAGGCTCTGGAGGGTTGGCTGAATGGCAGCAAAGTACATGACTTCACAGGATTGTATAATTTGATTATGAGGGAGCAGATCCTTAGTAATTGTCAGAACCAGCTCTTACACCAGCACCTGGTGGACTCAGATTTGACCTCTCCCCAAGAATTGGGAAAGAGGGCAGATAAGTGGGTCAGAACCAGGATTAGGCCTAAGAATCAGGACAATAACCAGAAGAAGGAGTCTACCAAGCCTCAAGATAAGGGTGGGGATAAAAGTAAAGAAAACACTTCCCCAGGGCCCCAAAACTCCAAGAAGGGGGGTGGGTCCCAAGACACTTCTTCAACAGAGAAAAAGCCTTATTGCCATGCCTGTAAACAGGTTGGGCATTACAAAACAGACAGCTGTTGTCCCAAGAATGGCAATAAAGAAAACATACCTCCAAAGCCAGCTCCAACACCTCCTGTTACTGTCAGCAGTAATCCCCCAGGAAGTGGGAGCACACCCAGGAATCTGGGTGGGTTTACTTTTGGAGCCCAAGGGGACCCTGGCCTATCCAGGTCTCCATCCCCAAATGATCTTGTCTATGAGACTGGCATGGGGTTTGCCAACTTCTCTGTTTGCCCAAATACCTTGAGCAAATATAGACAGGAACCCATCATCAATGGTTTGAAAGTTGAAGCTTTTAGAGACACAGGGGCTAGCATCACCATGGTGGCTGACTGTATAGTCCCCTCTAAGCAACTTTTACCAGGTGCCACATACCAGGTAACAAACATTGATGGCATCCAAACCAATCATCCCATGGCAGTAGTAAGTCTCAGCTGGGGAGGTGTCATTGGCCCAAAGAGAGTGGCAGTGTCACCAAACTTGCCTGTAGACTGTCTACTGGGTAATGATTTGGAAATCTCAGCCTGGGCTGAGGTTGAACAGGAAATCCATTCTAGAATGGTAAATTCCAATGGAAAGGTTAGTGGGGCTGTACTGGCTATAGCCCCAATTCAAGATGTCCTTCCTGAAAAGGTTGGTAGGGCTGAGCAACTCTCTGCCCCATCTTTACCAGAAGCTCTTCCACAACAGAATAGCAAAGCTGTTATGATAACAGCAGAAACCCAAACTGAGTCTCCTCCTGAAAAGGTTGGTGGGGCTGTGATGGCCACAGCCCAAACTCAAACAGATATGTGTGTTGTGAAGCCTGAAATGATGGATCACTCCACCCAAACTGAGAGCATGGAGGAGGAAGAGAAATCTCCCCCTCACCAGACAGTAGGACAGGATCAGCCTCCTCAGGGAACTGATCTTACCCCTGATGAAGGAACTGCCCCAGAGGTTGTTAGGCCTGGCCTGACAGAGCCTCTGATGGCAGTGGACCCTTCTCAGGTGGGATCCAGTCTGGAGCAGGTAACCTGCCCCTCTCTACCTTGCCTCAGTCAGCCCAGGGCTGCAGAGGACAAGAAGGACAGTGAGACCCAGAGGGCCCCCTGTCAAATAAAGCACCCCCATCAACAGATTGGGGGCACCAAAACTAGTAGGCCTAGTAAGGTGAAAACTTTAAAAACTCCTGAGGGAGCCCCCTTAAAAACAGTTAGGGACCTCCCACAGATGGATTCTGTTGGGCACAGCCAAACCTGGGACCCAAAGGGCCCAAACCTGAACTGTCCCTCCAGCAAGCCAAACAGAGGGACCCAGCCTCCAGCTTTAGGTAGCCAGAGGTTGACCCTGAGAGCTCAGTGCAACTCAGTTGAAGAAAGAAAGGCACACATGGTGGAAGATAATTGGAGGAAGTTGAGCCCAAAATTAGTGGAGCCTCACTTCAATACTCTATATCCAAACCAGCCTTTAACTTTGCATAAACACACCCAAGGTAGTGATTCCCTATGGTGGAGACCCTCTAATACCCCTAGGGTGAGGGACTGCTTAGTGGACCATGAGACAGGGGGTACCCATGCTAGTGCAGGTACTTCCTTATATGGCCACTCAGGCAATATAGGCTTACCTGGCCAAGGATAGCCTTATCTCCTTTCGTTTGGGGGGGGGTTATGTAGGAAGGTGGCTACCTGACTATGGTTACCCCAGATTTTTTGCCTTGTGTTTAGCTGGTTTTCGACTTAGTTGGCCTGGTTCCCTGCTAATCAGGGCCCCAGGCTATCTGCTCTCTCTGTAAAATGGATTCCATGTACCCTAGGTGCATAACTAGATTGGCTTGGGTCACCTTATCAGCCCCTGTACAGTGCACTATAGGTGCCCAGGGCATAGGTGCATCCAAGGCCTACCAGGGGCTGCAGCATATCTTTTGCCACCCCTGGCTGGCTATCTAAATTGACACAACTGGCTGATCACTCAGCTGGGGCAAGTGGGTGTAATCACCCCTTGCTTAGATATAGTATACCTATATCTAAACCTATATCTGGACACATATATAGCCTGTAAGCCACTCCTATGGAAGGCCTCATCAATCCTGGAGGCAGAGTGCGTGGTTTTATGTGAGATGGTGCTCTGGCATGAGCTGAGCCTGTCTGCAGCTGTCGGGAACAACTCCCTAAGCTGATCCGGGATAATGCCATACCATATACTCTTAAGCGCATTATAATCCTCGCGGTTATATAGCAACTTTGGTTTGGCTTTATCAAAACATGTCGTGTAAGGTGTCATACGAATTGGAATACTACCCCCTCGCCAGTTCTGGCGACGGGGGTAGCATTCCACCCTTCTAGAGGGAGAAGACATGTTACTTTACTGAAACGCGGTTGATTTAAAATGAGCCTCAGATCCACAAAATGGATGCCCCTGCCACAGACACGGGTCTGACCTCCTGCTGCTGACCGAAACCCGGCAGAGGAGGCCTGGACAAAGAGTTTCCTGTCACAGGGCGGTGTCAAACCACCCCAGACAGGAGATAGTGGATTGGAGTAGGGAGGTTTCAAAGAAACCAGACACTGCCTGGGGAGCACAAGGCTGCCCCTTGCAGGATCCGGCCAAACCGGTTCTGGGGCCTCCCAGCCCCTGTCCCAGCGCGGCCAGGATCAAAGGAGAGGGGTGTAACCACCCCCTTCCTGGGTCCCACCCATAGGAGGGGACCTAGCAGGATGTCCAACCCCCGAGATTCGAATAAGAGGGGGAGCAGTCCCAACGGACCTCAGATCATCCTGAAGAAACATAAGAAACGAAATCTGGACCCTTCGACTTTCTACACGACGTGAGAAGACTGAAGAATCTCCCTTGTGGTCAAGGAGTGACCACCCTGTGCAAACAGGCACCATCCAGCCCTCGACCCTTGCTTTGTTGCAGTTCCCGCCGGAACTCGAGCGACAGAGATCGACGAGATCAAGCTTGCCTGCCTTCTACCTGCCCGATCCACAGTCCCTGCAGAGCTGAGACCCGTGGAGGCGACCGGAAGCGTGGGGCACGCCATCTTGAAAAGGCCACGAGACGCTGACCGTGCGGCCCACGAGTGACCCTCGAAGCTGTACACCGGGGTTTGAGAAGCCCCAGCCCCGAGCTCCACTTGCATCAAAGCTCACCCCTCCACACTCGCTGAGTGCTGCGTGGGGCCCTTCTGCTTGTGTGCGCTCGACGCGTTGGCCCGGTCACTTGCCAGCTGGCTTGTGGCCCCTGTGCCGACGAACTTTGAAATACGACTAGCTTTTCTGGTTGCTCCAGATCTGCACCCGCTCCTGTGAAAAGGAGCACCCACTCTGACCCTCCTGGTTCGAGTGATAAGCAATCTCCCGGTTCCGCGTGGATTGCTTTTGCCAAGTGCTGTTTGCTGCAATCTTGAAGCCGACGGTGCTGACGGCGAGAGCCTACGTGGGACAGATCGTGACCTGCTCCTGGACGTCGCAGATGCCCCAGAGCCCACGTGACAGCGGAGAGAAGCCTATCGACAACCGCCTGATTGCGCCCGACATTGCCTGGTTCCGTCCTGGTTCCACCCTGGTCACTGCTGAGTGACCCAGACTCTGTCCCCTCTGCTTTCAGGTACTTTTCTACTTCGATCCACCCTTGGATCGCACCGGACACTTCTGCTTCACAGCGCCTGCAGCTGCAACAGCTCCAAGCACCAAGAACCTGCGTGCCAGAACCCGACGTCACTTCGACCCTGTGCACCCACGGCCTGTGGGTGAGGTAACTTTGCAACGCCGGTGTCTTTACACTGGTACACACCTCTAGGGTCTGTGTCTAAAGTTTTGTGTTCCTAGGTTCAGCGGAAGTATCATTTTATTCACTTTAACTGACTTTTACGCACCATTGACAGTGCATTGGTGCGCGCTGCACTTTCCGTGCTGCACCCGTCTCCTGTGGGCTACTCCCGACTTCTTCATTGCTTGTCCTGACTGCTCCCAGCGAATCTCTAGGCCCTAGGCCTAACCATTGTTCGTAAAGTGTTACTTATACCACTTTTTTGATATATGGTCTGAGTGGCCACCCGCCCTCATCCATAATTGTGCAACTTTATATGTTTAACAGTGCTTTTGATTTAACGCTTGTGCCCCTTTCCTCATAAAGAGTACTGGGGAGTAATTTAGAAATAAATACATATATTTTTACAATATATACTTGTGTGGTGTCCTTTCATTTGATTACAGGATTGTATGTGGTAAAACAGCTCGCTTAACACGACCTCTTAAGTTAAGCCTTTAAGGCTGCTTAGTCCATGCTACCACTAGGATAGCTTGTCTACAAGGTTGACTTACAACCTGACATCTTTGGGGTTTGTTTGGACTGATACCCAGTGGTTCCAGAATTGGAAACACTACATATCAGGCCAACTTCTCACACACCCCCATCCCCTTCTGTTCAAGGGGCAAATACTCAACATAAGGCACACACATAAGTATATTCTAAATGAAATAATATTATCAACATAGGACAACACACACAGAAAACGGTGCAGTGTTAGTCAAAAGGTCGCTTCTGAATGCCAACTTGTGACAATTCCATGCCTTGTCAACATCAATCAGAGCATGGTACCCATGTTGATAGAATCCGGAGTAGTTCGAGGATCATCTTAAAAGTGAAACGGCTCGCATTCCTGGAAGACAATAGAGATGCCGCAGATCTACTCGCAGCACCTTCACACGAGACGTGGGCTACAGTAAGAGGCGCGTGAACCGCTAGGAATTAACTTCTCTCGGCCCATTCAAATGCCGCTTCATTGTAAAGGCAGCTCAGCAATACAGTTTTCTATGACCCCCATGATATCGAAAATCACCAAACTCGACCAGTTCCTCTTGTAACAGTTAATTTGAAGATAATGGGTCCTGCTGCCAGAGCTTTCCACTTTGAACTTGAGTGCGCCGACTGAGTGTACTTGAAGGTGTTTATTGTAAAGAGGCCAGCAATGTTGTGCACTTTTGCAGGTCAAGAAGGTTACCGAGGATGATAACGCGGGCAAACTGGTGAGTACCTACCAGCAGCCCCCCTGGTGATGCTAACGTGAGGTACTTTCTGACCTCTCTCACTAATTTGGTCACACTTCTTTGTGGTTACAAGTTTCCTCTTGAAGCCTGTATGGAATGTGGTGCATTGACGCTTTTTTAAAAAAAAATTGAACAGTTGGACTAACAGGTCAGTGGCAGTGAGCCTGTCCTGTGAGAGAAGTTTTATGTTCGCTAAAAACTCCCCCTTTGTCTTAAAAATACAGTTAACTGTTCTGAGTAAGTCGGGCCTTTTTGTGATTATACAATATTGAGTGGGGAGCGACCTGACTGCTTACACCCTGGTGCTCCTTGTAGTTTTGACACAGAACATCTAGACTGGACTATGGTAATGCCCTATATTAAGGCCTCCCGGACTACCTGATCAAAAAACTGCAAGCGGTACAAAACACAGCAGCCCGCATCCTCCTTAGCCTGCCCCAAGAGCACATATCTCCACTCACCTGCGAGCTCCGCACTGGCTGTCAATAAAGACAATTCTCTTCAAAATACTTGTCTTAGTATATAGATCCTTTCATCATTCTGGGGCAGGCTATCCGAGGGCTTTTATGGCCCCTACAGAAATCTGAGGCCAGCCCATAGCCTCCTGGTAAGGATCCCCAAGATAAGTTTCACAAGAATGGGCAGAAGATCTTTATTATATATTGGATAAGTGGCTTGGAATAAATTCCCTTTGGAGCTATGTTCTGTAGCGGCCACCGACGTTTTCAAGAAAAGTCGGAAGACATGGCACTAGGGTACAACATAGGTTCAGGAAAGGGAGGAGGACAATCGACCAATGTTTAAACTTAAGTTTAATGATATTAAAGTACTCAGATCGCTCAGCTGCATTAGATTGCGTGATTCATACCAAACTCTGGGAGATCATGGCCCATATAGGAATTGACCCGCTGATAATAAATTTAAATCAGGCAGCTATACCTAGGGGCTACAGCTAGTGTAAGACATGGAAGAGAGGGGGGGAATGAACAAAACCGTTCGGTATAGAACATGGGGTGAGGCAGGGCTGCGTGCTCAACCCTTTTATCCCTATATACGAATCAAGTGGAGATTACATTAAAGACAAGTGCTAAGGAGACACCATATATTTGAGTCATCCCCTCTCCCTTTCCTCCTTTATGTGGATGATGCAGTCCTCTTGGCAAGAATCCCAAGAGCTCTGAGGAGATTATTTGAGGATTATACTAGTTTTATGGCTGTCCTGGGTGTTCACATCAATGATACAAAATCTTAATCACTGGACCTCGTACAAAAAAAAAAAAAGACGCTCATTCTTCTAAGCAGCCCAGCGTAAAGTTGGTGGTTGATTCCTCCCTCTATTTGGAGATCATCTTTGATAGTAAGTGGAAAGATAAGGTTACAAATAGAGCCCTCCTTTTTGAAATAAGTAGAGCAGCATCATTTAATTTTTCCCAAAAAGTTGGGACCAGACAAAGCCCCGAGATTCTGCTAATCTATGAGGCACAAGCGAAGGTCATTGCCACGTATGGCGTGGAAGTTTGCGACTTTGCTGATATTGATTCTCGCGAGCGTGTGGAGGATAGCTTTCTTAGGAGTCTTCTGTTTCTTCCCAAAAGCTGCTGCAGTTATCAGCTCCATGGCAAACTGGGTCTACCATATATATATAGCCGGCATACGCCTTGCTCCGTTGTTACTGTGGCATTCTATAAGGCGCAGTCAGACGGTGATGTTAAACCAAGGAGTTTTTAAAGATTGCCTCAAATTAGATCTGGTCAAGGAGAGTCCCTAGTTAAAGTATGTCTAGGCAATTTTTGGCTTTTTTGGGGGTTCAGTAGTGAGGAACAGGCGGAGTAAGTATAACAAGACCGCTGTAGTCCTACACCATTCTGTTCACTCGGTGGGCCACGGGTTCCACTCATATTTGGCGTTTTTTTCTAATTTACAGCATTGCATCATGTTAGCAAGCTTCAGATTGAACCTCATCCCTTTGATGAGTTTTCAAGCGAACTCCTATTGTTATAATAATCTTTCTTACACGTTGTCCATTGGATGGAGTCTTCCAATCTACCAAGCATATTCTGTTTTTTTTACCATTTTTATAAGCAGCAGAGGCACCTCGCATTTTACTTACTTTCTTACGCAGTAGGGGTGAATTGCACGATAAGGCTGCATTACTTTTTACAACACCTTGACAAACCCGTATTGGCCTCGTTTCTTTGGGCAGCCAGGCTACGTATGAAAGAAATTAATTGGTTTGAGGAGGGAAATTTGTAAGTTTAATTGGTCTATGTAATCAGGTATGAGTTACCTAAAAAAGTAAATTAATGTGCTTCAATATTATTCCTGTGGTATATTGTTTTTATGTGATCCCTTTGTCCTGTTAATCTGTGTGATGAATTTTATGTTTACTGATGTTGATGCTATTGGATTCCTCATTTAGCACTTTAAAATTGTATGTACTTATGTGATTGATATGATGGAGAGCTTTTAACTATGAAAGTATCCTTGTATAGGGTTGTACTCTTAACTCTAAATGTGCTACGCTTTTTATCAATTATACTGTGCGACTTTCATCGATTGAAACATTGCTACTTAGGTCTGACTGGACTATGGTAATGCCCTATATTTAGGCCTCCCGGACTATCTGCTCAACAAGCTGCAAGCGGTCCAAAACACAGCAGCCCACATTCTCCTGAGCATGCGCCCAAGAGCACATATGTCCCCCTCACCTGCGTGCTCTACACTGGCTGCCAATAAAGAGAATTCTCTTCAAAAAACTTATCTTGGTCCATAGAGCCTTGCATGATTCTGCGGCAGGCTATCTGAATTGGCTTTTATGGCCCCATCCAGAAATCTGAAGTCAGCCCATGGCTTCCTGGGGAGGAGTCTCAAGATCTGTCTCACAAGAATGGGCAGGAGGACTACCATATCTTGGCTTGGAATAAACTCCTTTGGTCTACGTTCTGTAGCTGCCTCAGACTTGTTCAAGAAAAGGGCGAAGACCTGGCTCTTTCAACATGAATAGATGATTGGATTGCTTATTACGGTCATTTAACAGCGCAGCGCCGGGACTCTCTATGGAGTCGCTGTGCGCTGTACAAGTGTCAGTTCATTCAATCTGTTCTTTTTCACAAAGGATCCAATCTACATCCTTTGCCACTCTTTAGTTGTTAAATTGTGACCCATCTCAAGTAATTTGCTGCATGTAGTGCTCAGACAATCTTGGTTGTATTTTTTCTACATCATACATTACTACGAGGCTCACAAATCCTCGTTTTTCTCTCACTCCCAGTAGTGCCTACGTATTGTAACCCACAAGATAGGTGATCATGTAGATTACTTGTGTGGAGTTAGTTTGTAGGTTTTTTGATAGTCCATAATGTTCAAGACACATGTCCAAGGTTTTAGTGGATGTCAAATGGCAGACACCACAATTGCCTCAGGAGTAGTGATCCACTGCATTGGGAAGGCCCCAATTGTGAAGGTCAGGGTCTCTTGTGCTCCTACATCATCTTGGTCTTGTGGAAACCAATGTGTCACTCTAGCATGTTCATAAGAGAACATAGGTTTTTCCCATTTATGAGGTCCGATGTTTAGGATGCTCTAATTCGGATTTATAATTTTTGATGTGATTAGACGGGAAACATCCTTAACGACTCCGGAACAACGAGTTCCGGAGTCACGCAAGTCGAACAACGACTTGCCTGAACAACGACTCAGCCTTAACCACGCATGAGCGTGGTTAAGGCTAATTCAATCTAGTGTATATGAAGGTAGAGTGTGCTCCTTTGTAGGACTAGCATGTCCTACTTACCTCCGTTTCGTTTACATCTAGGCGAGTCGTTCCCTCAACAAGCCCTACGTGCTATTTTCAAAAGTAAACCATCTAATTTATTCAATCTCAAAAACACGTGCACACCACTATATTTCCATAAAAGACGTTATATGCCCTGATCTTATAATACTGCCATATTTGTTTGCGGTGTAGTACAACTTCAAGAGCAGTAGTAGCGTGAGCTCACTGCACTTCCACTCCATTAGTTGTGATTTTCAGTTCACCCCATGTTATTAATCACGATAAATGCTTCTGCCCTCATATTGATAATACATGAGGCAACGCTCATTCTGTGATCAAGATACATGAAAAAGAAAATGAACACTAGATGGCAGCCTTGCATTCTGCTTTATCGATTTTTAACATCATGACATGGAATATATGATTTTTCAACGATTACAAGTTCCACGCATGGCATTACCACGCGAATTTTACATCGCAAGTGGCTTTACCACCCTGGAATTTACAACGAAGGATTGTACCACGGTAGAAACGTCTTACCTGCACGTCTTTCTCCAGCAGCCCCTTACTTCCATCTACCATGGAAACAAGCGTCAAAACACGTCTTCTAAAATAAAAAAAGGACTTTTTTTTTACGTACACTGCACGTCTTTGGGGAGGGTCATTCCTTTTACTTCATTAATACCACAGAGCGTTTTTTTTATTTATCTAACTCGCTCCTTAATTGATGTTATTTTTTTGGGGGGGGAGACCCCCCAGCCCCCGTAGCCCCCCTCCCAACCCTCCCCCAGCACGACTGGACGGAATACCACGTCTCCCCCCAACCCACGCTGAACGTACTTTCGTGGTCAAGACGGTCGTGGAAGGCACCCACGTTGAAAAAACGTTTGCGTGGTAAGTGTACCGTGGTAAACGTTATGCGTGGGGATGCCTTCGTAGTAAATGATGTTTCCCCATGACATGAAAAATATACCACGCGTTCCAAACTGTTGAAGCTCAGGATAAGTACTTCGACACCAGGAAGTAGGGGAGGTGATGCTGTGTTAGGTCGACCTAGTGACCTGACGATCCACTAGCACACACAGGCAATGTAGGGTCACGATTACAGTCCGTGCAATCAATCATGGCTTGTGTGTGGGTGATAGTGTTCATTTTTAGGGTGGGAGGAATTAGCATTTAAGGGGTGGGGGAATCAATCGAGGTACTAGTTGGAAAGCATTTTTTAACATGCATTCATTTACCAAGAAAAATCGTGGTAAAGGAATGCGTGGAAAAAGAAATCGTGGTTTAGACGGGGTCGTGGTTAAGACCTCGTTGTAAGGGAAATCGTGGTTAAGGAACTCGTTGTTCCAACATAAAACCGCTCTGTTTTCAAATGATCCTTTCTGGATAATCACAAGCCCGTAATTTATCCGAGAGAGTTTGCGCTTGCAGCTTAAAATCAGCTATTTTACTACAATTACTTCTAAGTGTAGGAATTGGCCATCGGAAAAGTTTGCCTTTTAAAGGTCTGGGATGGAAGCTGTACATTTTTAAAAGGGTGTTTTTATCAGCCGGTTTTCGATAGATATTAGTGTTTAAGACCCCATCTTTTGCAGATATAGTGACATCCAAAGATGTCAAAGTTTTATTGTGTACAGTATGTGTGAATTTAACCCCTTCCGTGAGGGGCATATTCCCACGCTGTGCTGGTGTGTGGGGGCGTGGGGTTGCAGGCAGCACGCCGGTTCTCATGACGATCTCAGCTCGTCATGAGCCACGGTGGTCATGTGTTCATGACAAGCTGAGCTAGTCATGACCACACCAGTTTCATTAGAACGCTCGCACAGCAGGGGAATTTGCCCAGCGTGCGAGCTCAGCTCGTCATGAGCATGCAAGGTGTTAAGGTTCGGATCAGGTCAGTTCAGTCATGCGAAGAATGGGAAAGTTGAATCTACATTCCCTGTCCAGATTACAAGCACATCATTTTATATATCTTCTCCATGGAGGAGTTGGAAGATTTAAGAAAATCATGGACATATAGTCGAGCCACACTTGGGCCAAAGGCACTCCCGATGGAAGTACTAAGTAAAAAGAGTTTTTTTTAGCATTCAAAGAAATGTTTTGTAAGTGCTAATCTTGCACTTTTCAAAATAAAGTTTTGGGGTATCGTGTACCCCATTCTTCTTTCTCAAGAGTTTCCTCATTAGATATAGTGTCCTCCTGGAGTACACTTGTGTGCAGATTTTCAATGTTTTTTATACCAAACGAATCAACCTCTTCCTAGGCCATGGAGGTGACCACCATATTTTTCTAAAGGCTCCTCCTATACTCCATGCTCCTAGAGTCTTTAAAAGTGCGCAGACTGGTAATTTAGCAGCCGTTTTCTTTTGGTACAAGTTCTAAGGCATTGCCATGGCCGGTTAGAGTAACCTCTTTGCCCTTGTTTTATTTCATTGCCTGATTCGCTGTTTCCTTCCCTCAGGCCCAATTTTGCTAAAAGAAAGTGATCAGGCAAGGGAAGGGAATTATAACATTTTACATTGTGGTCTAGTTCTCTAAAGAGGAGTTGACAATCCGCAATTTGGGTTTAGTTTAATATTCACGTTGTTTTATATCAAGTCTGTTTTAGTGCATTCTTTAGAGATTAATATTTAGGAAATATTAAAATAATTTAGCATTTGCATTTAGGACTAAGATTTTAAATAATTTAGAGACAGTTTACATGGCCAAGGATAAAGGTTTGCCTCAGCTAGAGTAGATGAGGATATGTTTAAAATAATTTTGCGGAGGTTTTGAAGATTTCTATTAAGGAGGCAGTCGAGGCCACTATATCCAAGATGAAGAGGAGTGCGTCTTCAGGGGAGGAGTACTTCTCTATCTCAGATTAGGATAGACCCTTAAATCTCAAAAAGGGTGGGAAGGCCATATGTAAAACAAGGTATCTGGAAATACCCAAGAACTGGGTCAAGAACAAAAAGGGATGATCTTGTCCGGATCGCTATAAGAGACCAAGGTAACGCAGTGTCGGAGCCTGCGGAGCCGACACTGCGGAACATACTGTCACCTGCACAGCATTGGACTCACGGCGGGATAAGAAGGCACCCCCGTCGAGCCGCAAGGGCGGCTGAAGCTGCGGTAGAGGGCACCACCGTAGCGTCGTAGAGGCGGCTGAAATTCAGGGAGCCGGCTGAGCTCACAAAAGCAACCGATTGCCACTGACCGGATGAACGGAGGCTGGAGACAGCAAAGTCCCGAGTTCGAACTCTCGCCGCAGACACCCCCAGCGCTGATACTCCCGGAGCCTGCGGAGCCGACACTGCGGAACATACTGTCACCTGCACAGCATTGGACTCACGGCGGGATAAGAAGGCACCCCCGTCGAGCCGCAAGGGCGGCTGAAGCTGCGGTAGAGGGCACCACCGTAGCGTCGCAGAGGCGGCTGAAATTCAGGGAGCCGGCTGAGCTCACAAAAGCAACCGATTGCCACTGACCGGATGAACGGAGGCTGGAGACAGCAAAGTCCCGAGTTCGAACTCTCGCCGCAGACACCCCCAGCGCTGATACTCCCGGAGCCTGCGGAGCCGACACTGCGGAACATACTGTCACCTGCACAGCATTGGACTCACGGCGGGATAAGAAGGCACCCCCGTCGAGCCGCAAGGGCGGCTGAAGCTGCGGTAGAGGGCACCACCGTAGCGTCGCAGAGGCGGCTGAAATTCAGGGAGCCGGCTGAGCTCACAAAAGCAACAGATTGCCACTGACCGGATGAACGGAGGCTGGAGACAGCAAAGTCCCGAGTTCGGACTCTCGCCGCAGACACCCCCAGCGCTGATCCTCCCGGAGCAGACACTGCGGGACATCCTGTCACCTGTACAGCATTGGACTCACGGCGGGATAAGAAGGCACCCCCGTCGAGCCGCAAGTGCGGCTGAAGCTGCGGTAGAGGGCACCACCGTAGCGTCGCAGAGGCGGCTGAAATTCAGGGAGCCGGCTGCGCTCGCCCGCGTGAAGTCATCCCCCCGCTACCATCAGCCCAGCACGGAATTCAAGGCGGCCTTAGAGGACACCCCCGTCGCATCACAGGGGCGGCGGAGGCTGAAGCAAGCTGAGAGAACGCAGGCTAAAAGAAGCCCCCCTCCTCCCCCCGCCCGCTACGCGGAAGAGACGCGGGCTGGTGCACCGGTGAACCGGGACAAGCCCTCGGCAGCATAAGTGACCCAGAGGCATCGGGGGGGAAGAGAGAACACACAGCACTACAGGAGCATAGGAGGGCACCCCAGGCAGAGGCAGCTGAAGCTCCGGTAGCCTGCCAAGACGACACCGCTCGCCCGCTCCACAGCAACGAGTCTAGCGCCACTACTCAGGATAACACAGGAGTGGAGCCCCGAACCAGGCATGTGTGTTCACGTACATACATTCAACTTGTCTCTGCAGAGCGAAAGGGACTGAGACACTCTTGGTTCAAAAAACTGCAAATCAGATGGGACTGAGACACTCTTTGAACAAAAACTCTGCAAAAATCTGCTGACAGACTCAACAGGAACACAGAGACTTAAGGTATTTACTTCTCCCTCCCTCCGGCTCACTTTTAAACTTTTTAAACTACCCCTTTGTTCAAAATGGCTGGAGCCATTGAACTGTAGCCATAAATCTCCTCCGGTACCTCTGTCCACGAGGCTCCTCGGCTTACTCCCCCACACAGAGATAAGCATTCCTCCCAGCTAGCCTTGAGCATTGCTGGCTCTAACAGAAAGTGAAATTCCTCCCCCTAATAGCAACTGACAGAGGACTAATAATTCTATCCCCCCTGCTTGTATGAATGGGAAGGGAAGCAGCTCTTCCCAGCTATCTAAGCAACAGCAATAAACAGAGGACTACTTTCTCTATCTCACCTATTTGGCGGCCATCTCTGACTAGTCTCTCTCCTGGGTGGGCTTCACTGTTTGAACTTATTACCGAATACTTTGCTCAGTTAGGTATCTACACCTACTCGGGTAAGAATGGCTGCCTGTTATTGCAGTACTATACTTCTACTTGTATTTTGAACTTTCTGTATCGCACAAATTGCTACCTCATATATGAAAGAATGTCTGCCTTTTATTGCAGTATTATACTTATACCTGTACTTTGATCATTTGTAAATGCACAGATTGCTACCTCATACGTTGGTTGATAACTAATGCCTAATTTTGCAGTATTATACTTATACCTGTATTTTGAACATTTGTAATGCACAGACTGCTACCTCATATACGTTGGTTGATAACTAGTGTCACTTTTGATGTGAATGTGGGATTTACGTACGTTGTTGTTTACATCTGCATTCTGTTCCTGTAATTTACTTAAACTGGTACCTTGCAGTATTCTGCACATTCTCGCAACTTGCACTTATCTCCACTTCTCTATCCTGATAGGCACCTACTGTTACCTCATATATCATATACTTCTTTATTCGGCATTATTCTGCACAGTTCTGCAAACTGCATCCATTCTCACTCTTCTCTCCTGTAATGCACCGACTGCTACCTCATATCTCTTGCTGCTCACTAGTGTCACCTCTACATGTTATTTTTTTAAACATTTGTAATGCACAGATTGCTACCTCATATAGCTTGGTTGCTAACTAAGGTCAATGTTGATTCTGGATTTTTGATTTATGTAAATTGGTGTCTGCATTTGTATCCTGCTCCTACACTCTATCAGTATTATACTTTCACCCGTATTCTGCACTATCCTGCTCACTTCCTCAACCTACACCCACTCCTACCTTTCTACATATCACGTATCTACGTAGATTTTTGTTTCCTGCCCTTATATTATATCAGTATTGTACCTACACTTACACCTTGTACTTTGCACCTTGGTAATTTATAACTTATTACTGTGTAACCTACTGTACGCATTTGTTTTATGCACATTTGTACCACTATAGTGCATTAGCGCACTCTCCCATTGTACCCTACACCTATATACTATCAGTATTATGCCTACTCTTACACCTTGTACCTTACAATTTACCGTATGTATTTGCCCTCCTGCTCACTCTTATATCCTGGTTATGCTGGTTGATTACTAGTGCCACTTGGGTAATTTATAACTTATCACTGTGTAACCTACTGTATGCACCTGTTTTTCTGCACACTTGTTTTTCTGCACATTGGTACCACTATAGTGCACTAGTACATCCTCCCATACCCACCTAATCCTTCAACGCAACATGGACCCCATCGGCAAACACACATACAAAATCAACTACCCACCATCACTCACCAAAAACGCCGCCAAACGCTTTAAACACAACTTCCTTAGGTCACACTCGGAAACGCCCTTTGCTGACACCTACTTCTCACCGGTCAATGGATCCCTGAACACCGATATCATCTTCCACACCACACGCAGAGCTCAATGGAGAAAAGCGTTCTTCACCCTACTCACCGTCTCCTCCACCAGAAAATCCGCTCACAGCCTAACTCTCTCCATCACACCATCCCAAGTCTTTCCAGGCAGAGCCACCATCACTATTTATAATAACGGGATTGTCCTATCACAATCCACAGACAAGAACCTGGAACTGCTAGACAACATGTTCCCCACCTTCAAAGAACACCTCTCTAATTCACGGACAAACACTCATATCTCCCCCAGTACCACCAACCTTGACCTCACAGCTACATACTCTTCAATCAGGGACACGCCTACCACCCCTGACCTCCCATCCCCTACCCACAACCCCACTATCCCAATTCAGCACTCCATCACAGACACAGATCGCTCCCCCTTATACACCGCTCTTTCCCCTGCCCCTTCTACCAACTTGCGGACCTCCACACATACCTTCAACACTCCTATCACACCTACAGCGGGCATTAACACCCCGCTCGCCGCTGACAGCACAGCTCCCACCTATAACACACCTAACTTAGCCCAGCACCAGAATAACACGCACTCCGACAATTCCCCCCCGTTATCCCCCCCATCCTCAGTCCTCATTACCCTCTAACCAACTTCGCAGAACATACCCCCTCTCTTAATTTAACTCCACCTCCCCTCAACAGGACCATCTCCAATCCCACTTCCCCTCCTACTCTCAGCCCCCATTACCCTCCCTATACCCCCACCACGGCTACCAGTCTCCCAGCCTACACCTTGACCCCCCCGCCTACCACCAATGCCCTCACCCATAACGCCAACTTCCTACCTCATCCACACCCCTCCCGCCCAAAACCTCTCGCCTCCCTAACCCCATCCCGCACACCAACACAACGCAGACCTGCTCGAACACCAGCCCTCCCTCCAACCTGCACACGAATTCCCTGGTCAACCATTCACCCCTGACTGCCACTCCCACCCCCACCACCTACCCTACGATGGAATACATCACGGCCACCCTCACTCAGATCAAAGAAGACATTCACGCCATCAAAGAACTACTCTCCACACCTCATACACCCCCCACCCACCTCCACCCCCCTCCCAACTTGTCCCCTACTCCGCCGGCGGACTCCCACCCTCATCACGCCCCACACCTGGCGTCAAACCCTGCTCATAGGCGCAACTGCCCTCGTCCCCCTCATCGCCCCTGCAAACCCTCACACACCTACACCTCCCCGCCAAACTTGTCCCCCACCCCTCCGACTAACTCTCGCACTCAGCTTTCCCCCAATCTGACCTCAATCCCAGCTCTTAATCGCAACAACCGCCCTCGCCGCACCCACAACTCTTCTTCTGACCTCGACACTCACCCTTCTCCGCTCCTATGACCCAGCCCCCCAAATTCACACAAGCACCCCACACCGCAACATTCCCACGATACACCCAAATCCCCTTAGACCACCCACACTAAACAGCTGATTCTCCATCCCCAATAACCTCAGAAAAGTCCCTCTCTCGCTAGAACCATCTAACACCCTCTACACACCCCGTCTCAAATGCATTCTTCTCAACTGCAGATCGGCCACGAAACATTCCGCAGCCATTGCTGACCTCCTCCTATCGCGGGACCTTGACCTAATCATCCTGACTGAAACGTGGCTAACTGAATCTTCGACACCCATAATGGACATTCTGGTTCCTCCCAACTACCACATTATCAGGCTCGACAGAACAGGCCAAATAGGTGGTGGAATCGCATGCATCTACAGGAACAACCTCTCTGTTCAGAAAGTCAATTCCACATCCCTACCATCCCCAACATCCTGGGAATACATCTGCCTCGACATTATTAGTGAGGGCAAACCGATATGCTCTCTTCACAGCATCTATCACCCACCCAGGGACAACCTCACCTTTTCCCAACAAATCATGAATATGATCTCAACCAATTCCGGATGGCAGCTCACCCAAATATACCTTGGTGACTTCAACCTCCACTGGAATGACCGCAACGACGCGGTGGTAAATAGTCTTAAAAATCTCCTCGATGCCCTTAACCTCACCCAAATATGCAACAGCCCGACAAACGAGAAAGGTTCTACCCTCGACCTGATCATCTCCAAAGAGGACTCTATCCAACTCGAATCCATCCAACCCTGTGACTGGTCAGATCATCATATTATCACATTCTTTTTCAATGAAAAAGTCAAAGTCAACCCGGCTCAACTCTCCAAGCCCAAAGTCTGGAAAAGAGACTCGAAAAAACTCAACCCAGGCTCTTTGCCCCCGAACAGTTGCAATCTCCTACTCCCACCTACAGGCGCCACGGACGTCCAAACTCTGACTGACCACTATCTCAACGCTATGACCTCTATAATTAATGAGGCTGCACCTATGCAGCTAAAAAGAGTCTCTACTAAAATCTCCAAACCATGGTACGATGAGTCTCAACGAGGATATAAGAGACATGCGAATGGCAGAACGGACCTGGAGATCAGCTCCCTCCGCAATGCACCTAAAAGATCTGAAGAAAAAGAGAATCGCCTACTTCAGGAAAATAAAACGCTCAAAATCTGACTTCAGCCTCCAACTCGACCAAGCAAAAAACCGCCCGAGAAAACTGTTTGAGCTAATCAAGTCACAATCCAAGGAGAAACCACAACCACTCAACACTGGGCGTGAGGCACCCTCCTGTGAAGACTTCGCTGCTTTCTTTATCCAAAAAACGGACAAAATAAAAAGCGATCTCCTCACTGACGCAAGCCTCTACTCCAAACCCCAATGCCTAGCACCCACGGAACCAAAAAACAATGCTACATGGTCAACCTTTGGCACATACTCGGAAGAAGAAATTGGCAAATTACTCAGCACCCTGACACCATCCAATCACCTCACGGACCCCCTCCCTGCCTTCGCAGTAAAATACTTTACCCCTTTGCTTCTCCCTCTCTGGACTAAAATCATCAACAGCTCTCTCCAACAAGGAAGCATACCTGACTCCCTCAAAGTTGGTCAGGTCACACCTCTACTAAAGAAACCAACAGCCGACCCCTCTGATCTCAACAATTACCGTCCCATCACCAATATCCCCACTCTCGCCAAACTGCTGGAAAAATGCGCACAACTACAATTGACTAAACACATTGAGCAATTCTATCTCCTCAACCCTCACCAGTCAGGCTTCCGAGCAGGACACAGCACAGAAACTGCTATGACTCACATAATTGACGACGCACTTCAAATGCTAGACCAAAACGACACCTGCCTCCTCATCCTTCTTGATCTCTCCTCAGCATTCGACACCGTTAAACATGAGAATCTACCAGAACTACTAAACACAAGAATGGGCCTATCTGGAACTGTCCTCAAGTGGTTCACTTCCTTTCTTCACAACAGGTCGCAGAAATTCAAGAGCAACAACCGGATGTCCTCGACAATACCTGTAACGCTAGGCGTCCCCCAAGGATCCTCTCTATCCCCAACTTTGTTCAACCTAGTCATGGAACCTCTCACCACCTTGCTACAAGCATCCAATGTACACTTCCACATGTACGCCGATGACACCCAACTATATCTCAAATTACAATCACCCAATGACATCCTGCTCCTGAACTCAACGATCAGGTGCACCCAATCCTGGCTTGCCGACAATCACCTCAAACTCAATGCCCTGAAAACAGAGTGCCTTCTGATCTCACCTCCAGCGAAGATATCCACCACTCAACATTGGCTTAAACTCCTAACCGCACTCAAAGTCCAACCCACCATCGTGGACTCAGCAAAATCTTTAGGCATAACACTCGACACCAATCTCAGCATGCAGCAACATATCAGCAAGGCAACAAAGGGAGCGAACTTCCAGATCAATACTCTGAGGAAACTCAAACCCTACCTCCCAGCCAAAGACTTCCAAACTGCAGTACAAGCACTAGTCATCCCACGAATTGAATACGGCAGCACCGCCCTCTGCGGACTCCCCCTAACTACAACCGCACCACTAAAAGCTTCCCTAAATGCTGCAGCGAGACTCATCACTGGGTCAAAAAAGCACTCCCACATTACCCCGGACTTGAAATCCCTGAATTGGCTGCCTTTTGAAGCCAGAATACATCTGAAAATCGCCTGCATGACACACAAGGCGGTACACCTAAACTCACCCGGCTACCTTGCTCAGAAACTGACAATCTCTGGGGGAATTAGAAACACGAGAGGCACAAACAATCTTCTGCTGAAACCTCGAAGATTCCGGAAGGAAAAAACATACAAGCGCTCCTTCTCAGGAATGGCGCCTAGAATTTGGAACTCACTCCCTCCCGAAACCAGGCTTATCTCCTCCACTACACTCTTTAAAAAAGAAGTAAAAGCTATCCTCATGGCTAAATACACTTGAACTACTATCTCGAACCCTATTAACACCCTGCACCGATCTGAACTACATGTTTGACCCCTTTACTTATTTGTTTGAGTTGTCTTATTACTCACATGATTGGCTTTGCAGTCATTTATTTGTACTATTTGTACTGTGTGATCTATTGATTTACTTGTCTGACTATGTTCCCTCATGTACCCTTCTACGTAAAGCGCTCTGATATCTGCGAAGATCTTGTTCGCGCTATATAAAACTTTTAAAATAAATAAAATAAACCACAGTGCTACTAAAGACATTGTGTCCATCGCGGCACAAGAGCGATGTTCTTCATGGCACAATAGATCCGGAGGATTCGTTTACCATGAGATGTTCGATGTCAATGAGAACGAGAAGTGGTTTGACAAAATAGTTTTTGATCCTGCTGAAACATCCAAGCTGCTGCGAGTGGTGGCCACTTACTCATGTGGCATCGTTTATTACGCAGTGGGTTAAATGACCTCTTGAGAGGCAACAGTGCAACGTGATGTAAACCGAATGCCCCAGACAGCTTTTAGATGACAAGGCAGGGCAGACGCCTAACTTGGACGCAGAACTCATTACTTTTTTTATTCAAGTCTAGCAGTGACCCAAGAAAGGGTCTGGAACAGAAGTCTGAAGCAATACAAGGACCATCTATTACATGTACTGGGCCCTTTGGCTCGGATACTGGATATGGCCGAAGAGGCACATATCAAAGACTCAGAAATAGGACCTGACATCCTTAGAGGCTGGAACCAGCGAGTGGTTTGCATGATGGGTAATGCCAATGCGAGGCTCATCGCTGAAAGAAAGGCAGCCATCCATATGAGGATGAGCCCGAAGCTTGTACAACTGGCAAATAGAGAGGCAGAAAGTAACCTGGAAGGCTTGATCTTTGGTCAGAATTGTATTACGTTGTTGGTTAAATATGTGTCCACCTTTCAACCTTAAGTGAAGACCAGAGCAATTTGCATCGTGTTTGGGTCATGTGCTTTTTGGAAAGGCTGACTGGCTGCCAGCCCAGGAACAAGAATGTCACAGTTCAGGTCCTAAAATAAATACGGTCAAGGCTCCATAGGCTACGGCCAAACCTACCATACCTCTCCAGGTTTCTACCCACAGAGAGGTAGTTTCTGAAGGTAAATGGATCAATTTGGGCTGGTTCTTTCCCCAGTAAATGTTGCCATAAGGCGGAAACTTTTTTTTTATTGACATGGGGGGGGAAGCGATCACAAACGACCACTAGGTTTGCAGTAGCAGGTTTCAAAATAGATTTCTGGGAGACCCTCGTTCAAAATTAAACCCCCAAGAGATTGATTTTTAACAAAGACAGAATGGATTTGGTGGATGTGTAAGTTTCCCAGATGTAGCAAAATGTGCAATAGTAAGAGTGGTAGACACGCACAGTGGGTTTGTGAGCGCTATTTTTCTAGTGGAAAAAAAAAAAAGACAAGGGATGGCGCCCAGTTATAAATTCAAGGGACCTAGACAAACATTTGGTATATCGTCGCTTCAAAATGGAGAATTCTAGCCACGATTAATCTTACTGGAGGTTCCAACAAAACTGTACACTTTTCTTTAGGTTTTTGGATTGACCAGATCACGCCCATCTGTAGTAGATGGTTCGACATTTTCTCCTCTTGGCTAGGTTAACAGTTTCACAATGTCTCGTCTTTCTACTTTGGCAGTGGCAAGGTGTGTGCGTTTTTGCCCCTAGTTTGTCTTCATATCCTGCTGTTTTCCAGAGCACCACTTCCTCAGGTGCACTATTTTGGGGTTCAGATTTTGACTGCTTAGTCCTTACACTAGGGAAATGCCACATACTGGCTTAAGGTTTACCTACACAGTCTGATCTACAAGGCATTTATATTGTTCACACTATACACCATTACAGGGAAGCAGGGCTGTCCCGCTCTGAAGTAAAAAAACTCAACTCTATACTCTCCCCACCAAGGCACTGTTTCTTATCTATTAAGTCTGGTACTTTTATGAGCGCTCATTAGCAAAAAATGGAAACCAGTTTGTTTTTCCTAAAATATGATTACACAGTTCCGTTTTGCCACACTAAGATTGTTAAACTAAAGAAGCTATTCTGTTCTTGGAGAAAACTTGTAAAAGGGGGGGCGGGTGGGTGGGAGGGAGGGGTTTCGAATGATCGAATTTTGTAAACTCAGGTTTCAGTAAATCTAAACTTCCTGACAGAAAAAAGAAAATGGAATTGTGTGTACAAGCTTGCTCGGTTCACACTAAAAACAGCCAATGGTATCGTACTCGCAAGAGGAATTACAATATTTTAAAAGAACTAAACACCTAGAGAATTTTTTTATCTGTAGCTGCCCGTCTAATGACATCAATGCAGTACGTGGCAATGGTCTATCACAGATGTATATACCATACCACCATTGAGATAAGTATGCTGTGGGTGATGCGACAAATGTTTATTTTAAACTTTGTTTCAAAGAGATAGAATAAACGGCGCCACAAGGTGAATACATTCCGTATTTACAGTCCTACTTGTAAGCAAGTCGAGTAGGCTTTGCCAATGTTTGTTATGGGGAGGATGGCCAGCAATATTAAAACCCAACAGTGACCAAAAACATGAACTGAAGAGCAACTGCTATATTTCCTCTCCCCTGGTTCAGTCACAAGTGATGGACAAGAAGGCAGACAGTGGTGCCAGACAGCAAAGCAGGGCTGCACTTAGCCACAAGCATGCTGTGTTTTTAAAAAGAGTAATTCAGAGAACACCTTTAAACTACAGAAAATATAACTTGCCAAGCGTCTAATGGTCAAATCGCAGTAAATTAGGCATACTTTTTTGGGTACCTTGCAAAGCATGGACCAAATTTTCTGGCACTCACATAGAATAAAATACACATTGTACGGTCATGATGTCTTTAATATTTACCAGGTACCACAGTTAACTCCCCCACCGTAAGTGGGAGCTCGACTGCTTACTGTAACCATTTACAAAGAGGAAATGTGTGCAGGAACAGAAAGGAGAGTTAACAGTTGCGGGACTAGCATGTACACAGTGTCCAGGTGAGGTACATATAATACAGTAAATACACCACAGAGCTGGTGGAAAGAGCAGCACCACAACACGTAAACTGTCGAACACATGCAACTAAAGTGCTACTAGGCATCGCCCTCGGCAGACAATCCCACTGGTTCACGCTCTGGAACCGTTCCCGCCAGATGTACAGAAGTGCTGCAGTTCAAGGTCCGAAACTAACTGAGGATATGTCCGCCCTTTAGACATTACTCAGAGCATCCACACCAGGAAGAACTTTGCCTGCAAGTTAAAGGGAGAAAAAAAATGGTGTTAGAGGTTTCAGTATCTGTAGGAAATTTGGGATTACAACTCGTTCTGGCTTCTGGACTAAGAATGCATACACTTTCAACATAACCAATATGCTTTATATTGTAAATGTAATTATTAGCAAACAGTTTTCAATTAACAAAAAAAGAAAAAAAATACGATCCAATAAAGGCCTTGAAAAATTAATCAAAATTCTACACTTGCAGGTCTAGTGACATTTTTATGATCTACTCAACCTAACTAATGTACGTGACCAGTAAACTGGTCTCAAATTGTGCGATCCTCCTCCTCTTGTTTTCTATTTTAAGGCGCCACCCTTTTCTTCATTTATCACATATGCGAGCACCTTCAGATTTGAGAGGTCAGCATTTCTGCTCTACAATGATTTATTTTTTGTTTAATAGACTAAACATTTGTTGCATGCATAATTAGACTAGAGGCCACATATAAGGTACACATGAGCCCCGACTTGCCTTATTTCACTAATAGCATCTTCATCAGGGCAGGGGCAGTAATGTTTCTCAGTTCAAGTTTAAAAACTCACTTAATATATTACTACAGCATGATGTGGTAGTGCACATTAGTTTACAGCTAGCACATTTTCCATTGAAATGGCGACTAACTTTCCCACTAACATGCAGTTTTACTGATAAAAACTATAAAGCGCATAACTAATGTTTGGATACTGGGTTTCAGCAAAAAAGATTTATCATTTGCACATCATCAAGTAGTTTCCCAATTTGTTTTCATCATAAAAAAAAATTCCACCACACAATTACAAAAATGTGCATTAATAACTGAAATATATTTGAAGACATTTATACAGTTCACTTATTTCAATGCAGTATTAGAAACAAAAAGCCTGACCTATTATAACCATTTATTTTACACGCTTTACACAGCAGGATTTGCACACAGTTCACTTTACAAAGTCCTGAAACTTCAGCGGAAGCAAATCTATACAACAAATGGTAGCTTTAAATACATAAGCCATTACACCCAAATACCATGAAATGGTGGTATGATGAAGGGCTGTATCCAGGTGATTTTTAAAATAAAATCTTGAATGAGTAAGCCATGGATCCTGCGAACCAGACATTACTGGTCCTTACTCTAGAATGGACTAGACTACTGCTTCATTGATTACAGACATATGGAGAATTCTAGAGCTAGCACATCTCCCAATTCATTTATCGGGCCAACCAGCCTTATTAAATATCAAGCTGCCAGTCCGTAAGCAGAGCAGAAGATGGAGGATTAATAGGCAGCTATTTCTCCAAGTCAGATTATGCAGGGGGAAGGGAATGGCGGACTGAAGCTGGAATATGACGTCTGCCCCAATTCATTTAATATGGGAAGCATATAAAGCCTGGTTGAGGATCACTTTAAAGAGCTTCTCTGTTGCATGGAACAGAAAGGAGAGAATGCAGGTATCACAGCTGGAGGAGACTGCCAATCTTGAACAGAACTGAAAGCAGTCTCGGTAAAGTGGGGCACCAGGAAAGGAATAGAGGAAACACTGGAGGACTTGCAGCTGAAGCTTACATTGAAAATGGATACAGTAAATGGGAAGCCAGCAAGGTCAGGGAACATGTGTATGGTGAGAGCTGTAGAAAGTGGTTAGCCTGGAAACCCAGACTGCATTGAAATCTGTATTACATCAGGAAGGTTATGGATGAGGCGACAACCTAGATAGTTGAGGTGCGTAATGATCTAGAATGGCATGTTTTTTCAGGATCTATATTTAGAAACCTAAGTAATGATTGGGGGAAGAGTTAGATAGATGGTTAATGGATAAAACACCTGACCAGGCTCACCTAAGAACAGCAATAATTCCTAGGTCACAAAATAACCAGTGGCGATATTTTGACAGCAGTTAAGAAGCTTAAAAGAGGGAAAGCAGCAGGCACAGGCAGGATCCCAAATGAGCTCTACATTTTAATGTTGGATGCGGTGATTCTTGTCTGGCGCAGGTAGTTTAATTCAGTTTGATATTGGAAGGCTCCCCCTTACCAGGGTCCTGGAAGGAGGCTAGGTCACTGATTGAATAACCTGGTAAGAACTCCATACAGTGCCAGTCGCACAGACCAACATCGTTGCTGAATTGGGATTATAAGGTTTACTAGTATTCTACCTACCAGTCTGAGTAAAGTGGTGGGTAGTTTAATGAAAATTAGAAGGGTTTCCTACTTGGAAGGCATATGTGCGAGTTAACTCGCATGGTGACAGGCTGAACCGACTTAGCCATAATTCTAGGGGCCCACCTGACACTTACCCCTCGACTCTGCCAAGTCAAGGGGTAATTGTTAATTGTAAGTATTTAACAAGTGCGCTAAAGTGTTTTGTGATGATGGACGTGTGTTCGGTTGTACTGGGTACGATTTACGGTATGCCAATAACCCAAGTTCTTGTAAATAATCTCAATGCACCAGTTAAAGCAAGGAGGGGGGGGGGGGGTTATACTAGGCAGGGCTGTCCCCTCAACCATTCTGTTTGATTTGTATACCGAACCTCTCTCAAAGTTTAAGACTGAACAGAAGAATAAAACCTTTTACAATGGGCGCACTTTTCAGAAAAACAGCTCTGTATGCTCAGGATTTGAAAGGTTTATACACCAGGCGCTGCATCTAGTATCCCAGAGCTAATGTTAGAAGTAAGGCACTTTGGGGAGTTATCTGGCTAGGAGGTCAAGGAGTCAAAAACAGGGATAATGGTGTTGAACCAGAGCTGTGAAGGTATATAGAGATAGGGATAAACAGGATGCAGGATCCAGAGAAAATCCCATTAGTTAACATGGAGAAAGTCTGAAAGGAGGTAGGTAGGGGTTATGAAGAGATGGCAGACATTTGGTTGTGGTCTATCCTACCCAAATTTACCTACCTGCTTGAAAATATCTGTTAAACTTGAAGGAAATGCTCTGAAAATACAGGAGAAAATTGCCTTGTTTGTCTGGACGAGGAAAGGAATGACTCCCTTGAAAAAAAGCCGAGAAGGAAGGCGGAGAAAGGGGACTTAAGGGCTCCCAGATTTTCAACTGTAATGCAGAGCCATAAAAACAGCCAAAAGACATGAAAAGAAATGCCCATAGATGGTTCATGGAGTACTATTTTGAAATGGCAATATCGTAAAGTATACCAGCAATCCATTATTGCTACATGCAATGTATGGCAGAAGCCAAGGTGACTGGCTGGATTTTCAGTCACAAACATTAGTTTGCACAGTGGTATGACAAACAGTAAGGACAATTTGTGGAAGTTCCATAAATACTCACTGCAGCCATTACATTTCACTCACAGACAGTGGGGATTTCTCCAAGTAGGTCTGAGTTACTTTGATAATAGAGTCGCCATAATACACCAGCAACAAGAAGTCAAGAACTGGATTAGTGTCCTTTCAAATATGAATGGGCTTCAAAGAGTCCATCACACGAAGGGCAGACAGGCATAGCTGCATGGAGCTTCAAATTGCTTTGAGGGTTAAGGGCAGCTTACATTAAACATGGCAAATCCATATAGAACCAAAAGTTCCTTTATATGTAACGCGTGTCCTCTGTCTCAATAGTCAAACAGTGGTCTTGATCATAACATCCTTTGAGAAACTGAACGATATAAAGGATCAACTTCGACAATATAGAATGCCCTTATTTTCTCAGTCCTCTCATCTTTCACAGTATTTGAGAGCATCAATGAAGGTCTAAACTACCACAGGCACGCCATATGCCACTAAAGAGATCTGCAAAGGTCAGCACTTCGTTGCCAGGTTACCAATGTTTGAACACTGCTGTAAAACTAACACAAAGATAAATGAATAAGCAGCTGTATGCTATACAAAACATAGGTGGCAAAAGTCATGACTAACTCCAAAAGAGGGCAAGGGCAAGGGAAGAAATTGCAGCTTAGCATCGACCAGGATATTTACCTTCCAGGAGTTCTAGACTGGCTCCACCTCCTGTGCTGACATGGCTGACTTTGTCCTCAGTGTCCCACTTCGCACAGCAAGTGGCAGTATCTCCGCCCCCTGTAGTAAAAGGAGTAAAATAAATGAACTAAGCAATTTCAATTCTTCAGGAATTACCCTCCAGAACAAAGCAGAATGGTTGTTTGCATTTCTGACACCATGCCTATCCAATTACTCTACAACTTTATAGCCTTATGAAAGGGCTAAGATGGGAAATTACAACAAAGGAAAAGGAACGAAGAAACGCCGGTTATTGTGAACTCTGAGGTACAGCACAAAATACTGCCACCCCCATCCGGGTACCTCTTTAAGCCACTCATACAATAAATGGGACCTTAATTCTGTATTCTTCAGCCTTATGGTTTTGTGCTTCGTCCACATACATGTAAATGTGGAGTTTCATTCTCGGTCCTGCTCTTTGAGAGTCAATGTACAAATAGGGACCCCCCCATAAAACAATGGCAGTTCTCCGGGCAGGGAAAACACAACAGAATACACAACACCCATGAGCAACTATACACAATTACATAGCATGATTACTGTATGAACAGCCTTCAGACTGATGATTAAAAGATCTACTTTATTGACGCGACCTCTTTTTAAATGCCATGATGTACAAAATATAGCAATATGAAAAACAAATCACATTTACATGCAGTCACGCGTTTCGCACAACAATACACCATCAATACATAGTGCCTGTCAAAACTATCTTATTTCTCTCAATACGGACAACAGTGGTCCAGTCATAAATTAACAATGCAACTCAATAATTTAGTGTCACAAACATGATCAGTGTTTGTGGCTTGAGTTCTGATAGGTCTTCATGAGATGTTTGAGTGCCAGCTGCATAAGAGGATACATAACCATGGGCATTAAAACAAACATGCTAAAAATATCCAAAGTCCTCTTCAAAAAGTAAGTATCCACCAACATTCAAGTACATCACAAGCGCTGACAAGAAACCCCCTCAAGGAAGGTGAAGCTGCCAAATGAAGGTTCTATTACTCACCAATGATGGTTGTACATCCTTTTGCAGTGACTTCTACCACCTTGTCCATGAGAGCTTTGGTTCCATTTGCAAATTTATCCCACTCGAACACACCAACAGGGCCATTCCAAACGATCTGCTTGGATCGGCCGACTGCTTCAACAAACTTCTTTACGCTTTCAGGACCACAATCTAATCCCTGAATAAAAAATGAACACGTTTCAGGTTCAGTATATAACTGACTCATTGTTAACTCTAAATAAGAAGTTTAACCCCTTCGCTGCTCATGGCGAGCTGAGCTCGTCGTGAGGCACGGTTGAGCTGTGCTTATGACGAGCTGAGCTCGTCATGAACAATGGGGTTCATCCAGGATCAACACAGGAGGGGAAAAGCCATAGCAGCCAAGGTGTTAAACAAATAAGAGTATTGATTTTCTATACAGAGTACGGGATACTCTGCTGTACATAAGCAGCTTAAAATATATAAGCATACAAAAGATGTAAAAACCTAGCATGTCACAAACATCTAACTTTACACCGTTTTTTCCTTGCACCTCATTTGGGAGATGTGTTTGCTTTTGGACACAGCTCACTGTTGAGGTCCCAAACTTCATTCAGAATAAGAGCATCACAGGGTTGCCTTGTGTTTTGTCCTTAGCTACAACACCGTAAAACAAAAAGGTCAGTGGAAGAGGTGCAGCTTATGTTCGTGTGTTCCCAAGCTGCCCTCCTTCCCCATGCAAATCATAGGCCGCTTGGCTTGCAGTTCTGGCCCACCTATGAAGTATTCTGCTGGAAATGGGCTTGAGACTGGTGGGCCGGGCCAGGACAAGGGCAGGCTTGGGCTGACTGTCCAGCAAACAATCGAAATACTCTGCTGTTTGGAGCTGCATAGAGTTCATGTGGAGACTGCTATGAAGGAGCAGTCTGATGCAGGATACTGTAGTCTCAGAAGCTCCTGGAAACACCAACATAGCTAAGCATGGTTTCCTAAGAAATGATCCATGGTTTGAAGGGCATTCAATGCGCTCCTGGGGGCAGTAAAAGCCTTTGCAAGGTTGGTGTCCAAAACTAGCCCAAAGAACTATAGCCTACACAAGGATATCAAGATCCAAAAGATCTAGAGTATCAGGGCCTGGTTGAACTCTCAGTCCTTCAACAAAACTACTATTTGGTGACCTTCGAGTTATGGAACCTTGGCCCAGGATCTTGGCAGAGATACAAGAAGATGCATATATGCCAACGGGCATTGCTTAGATGCTCTCCAAAAAGTGACGCATCACCTTCATGCCACCACAACCCGTACATGGAATTAAATGTTCTCCACTAACCACAGCTGATCATTCTGGACTGCGCCAAAGTAAACATCTTTGACTTGACATTCTCAACTAGTTCCTCTCCCTGCAAAGGTACAGAATGGACCAAAGCATTATGTCTTTTTCCTTTCAAGAAATTAGGGTAGTGGTGTCGTCCTTTCGGAGGATGGGACCAGCTCAAAATGTCAAACCTAAATGATTTTTAGCCATCTGAAAAAGTTCCTTAGATGTCAAACGAGTCAGATAGCCTGGATGAAGACAGCCGAGGCAACTATAGACTATTCAGTGGGTTGGTACATTAATGATATAGAAGAGAAAGTTCTTCTCCACTCCTTTCCCTGGCCACAGTGGAAAGTCGCCGGACAACAGGCTGGTTAACCCCAAGCAAGTTATAGGAACTTCTTGGCCTCAATTTGTCTTCTGGACATCTTTAGTTGAACATACACCACACCAACCCAACACCCCTGAAAGCACCTGCTTTTTGACAGTTTGAACCTCCAGAAAGTCGGGGAAGCTGCCTGAGTCTTGGAGCCAACGGAGGCTATTGACTTGAAAGGCTGCTTAGACAGCACTCAACCAGCCAGACATTGCTACAAGACTAGCACAAACTAGAGAGGACTTTTCTGGTACTCCGGCTTTAGTTCAAGACTTCACCCAAATCTATCTGCTCATGGAAAGAAAACAAAAGTCTGTGTTAATGTAAATGAGGTGCAAAAACGAATAGTTTACCTGTCGGTGTGGTTTTGCAGCTTGATGATCTTTCTGGATTCACTATGCTGTGCATATCCAGCTATCTGGTGGTTGGGTCCGGAATCGTAGTTTTTTTTTTCGTAGCCCCGGTGGGCGTGGACGTCCCACCATTTGGTGTACCTTCGGTGACATCGGCATGCTTCCGGCGGAAGCTCCCACCCTTGGGCGCCATCTTCGGATTTCTTTTTTCCCCTTGTGTCCTTGTAGTGAATCCATGGCTATGTTTGATAAACCTTTCTCCAACGTAATTCTATTCACGTATCTTGTAAGCTTCAACTTGCTTTCTATTTCATGTGTTTCCACCTTCTTCTCCAGCCTCTTCTTTCTGGCGGAGGCGGGTGGGTTTGCTAGTGAATCCAGAATGATCTTCAAGCTGCAAAACTACACCGACAGGTAAGAAACTATTCGTTTAGCAGCATGAATCTTTCTGGATTCACTATGCTGTGCATAGATTTTGAAGCGGTTTCGTTACTTTTGTGGCAGCTGGGTGGAAGATGAGCGTTGGTTGTTGAATATATGTTTAAGCACTCTTTGTCCTACTTGTGCTTCCTTATTCATCTGTACATCCACGCAATAGTGCTTCGTGAACATGTGCACTGAAGCTCATGTTGCCGCCAGGCATATGTCCTGAATTGGTGTGTTGGCCAGAAAGGCAATTGTTGCTCCTTTCTTCCTGGTCGAGTGGCCTGTGCCCCTCCTGTTAGCTCCTGCGCCGCTTGCTTGTGGCAGAATTGTATTGTTTGTGCGATCCATCGAGCTATGGTGTTCTTAGTCACTGGTCTACCCAGGTAACTGTTTGCGAAGGATACGAAGAACTGTTTTGTCTTCCTGTGTTCCTTCGTCCTTTCAATGTAGTGCATCACTGCCCTTCTTGCGTCTAGCGTGTGGAGCGCCCTCTCGGCGCGTGTCGTGGGGTTATGGAAGAAGCTAGGAATTTGAATACTCCGATTCATGTGGAACCTTGACACCACCTTTGGCATGAAGTGCAGGTCTGTTCTCATCACGACCCGGTCACTGTATCTGGATGTAGGGTTCCTGCAGTGTTAGTGCCTGTAGTTCGCTCACCCTGCGTAGCGAGGTGATTGCTACCAGAAAGGCCGCTTTCATGGTCAGCATTTGCAGTGAGGTCTTGTGGATGGATTCGAAAGGTGCTTTCATGAGCTCTGTCAGTACGACATTCAGGTTCCAAGCCGGCCGCGGCATCCTTTTAGGTGGCGCTATTCTCTTAGCCCCTTCCAGGAATCTTTTTACTACTGGAGATGTAAAGAAGCTTCTCCCCGTTTCTCCTCTTGTGTATGCCACAATCGCTGCCAGGTGTACCCTCAGCGAGGATGAGATTATCTTAGCTTTTATTAGGTGCGTGAGGTATCTTAGCACCGTCGATTCCCTAGTCAGCTTTCTATGGAGTTTTTTCTTGCAGCACCATTGAGTGAATCTTTTCCATTTTTCCCCATAGCACTTGCGTGTGCTGGGCCTTCTTGCCTCCCGCAGGGTGCCCTATGGTAGTTTTAGATGTGCGAACTCTAAGTCCTCAGGAGCCAAGCTGAGAGGCTGAGGCTCTCCGGCTCTGGGTGTAAAACTTCTCCGTTTTCCATGGAGAGTAGGTCTCTTCTTTTTGAGAACTTGTGGGGTGGACCCTGCGCCATCTCCATTATCTGCGAGTACCAGGTCTGTCTGGCCCATTGTGGTGCCACCAGGATGAGCGTCATGTTGCTAGTCATGCATTTGTTGAGAACCCTGGGGATCAGCGGTATCGGGGGGAAAAGCGTAGGCAAATGTTTTTGACCAGCTAATCCATAGGGCATTCCCCTGGGATAGTGCCTCTGGTTGTCTGGATGCAAAGTACTGGCATTTTGCATTCTGGCGTGTTGCAAACAGGTCTATTGTCGGAGCGTCCCACCTCCTGAATAGTTTTGGTTTCCTGTATGTTGAGTTCCCACTCGTGGGATGCTGAAGTCTGCCTGCTGAGCCAATCCGCTTCTACATTGTCCTTCCCTGGCAGGTGTATGGCTAGCAGGTCTATTTTGAGTGGTATTGCCTATCTCCAGATTTCCTGTGCCAAGCTTGACAGAGGGAATGATGGAGTTCCCCCCTGCTTGTTGATGTAAAACATTGTTGTGGTAGTGTCTGTATCAGCACATTTTGGTTGTACAGTGGTTTCTGAAAGGCCTTGAGGGCAAGCAACTCTTTTCAGCTCCAGGTAATTGATGTGTCTGACCGCATCCGCTGGGCTCCACAGACCCCTCTCTGAGACAGTTCATGTGTGCGCCCCATCCCTTCTGGGATGCGTCTGTGGTGATGGTCACTGTTGGGGTCCGGTGGTGTTAGAGGCTTCCCTATTGTTATCCTCTTTGGTCCACCACTTAATTTCTTCCTGCACCTTGTACGTTACAACAACTAGATCCACTCAACTTCCTGTAGCTTGTGACCATTGCTGTTGCAGCCACTCTTGGAGTGGTCTCATTTGTAGGCGTACATTGGGGACCAGGTGTATGCATGACGCCATCATTCCCAAGATCTTGCTCACTGTCCTCACTGTCAGAGCTCGCCCCTTCTGGTAATGACGTTTCTCCCTCAGTAGGCTGAGTGTCCTCTTTTCGCTGGGTAACACCCTGCATTGGATGGTGTTGATTTGAGCTCCCAGGAAGATCTTCACTTGCTCCGGTTCAACCAAGCATTTTCCCCAGTGTATGGAGAATCCCAGGCTTGTTAGCATTCTTGTGACCTGCTCTGCATGAACCTTGCATGTCCTGTAAGAGCTTGCCTTTATGAGCCAGTCGTCGAGGAAGGGGTACACGTGTATCCCCTCTCTTCGCAGATGTGCGGCCACTGCTGTGAGGCATTTGGAGAATACCGTTGGTGCGGACTTTAGACCGAATGTTAGGGTTCTGAATTGGTAGTGATCCTGGTTTACTGTGAATCTTAGCATGTGCTTGTGCTGCCTGTTCATGGGGATGTGCAGGTACGCATCTTTGAGGTCTACGGTGGAAAAGAAGTCCCCGGCCTTTATCTGTGGGATGACCTCTTGTAGGGACGTCATCTTGAATTTTTGAATCTTTGCATACTTGTTTAGGAACCGTAGATCCAGGATGGGTCTTAGGCTTTCGTCCACTTTTGGCACCAGGAAGTAGTTTGAGTACACTCCCATGTTACGTTCTTTGAATGGAACCGGTTCGATGGTCTCTTTGAGGAGGAGTTCTTGAGCTTCCTCTTGGAGCAATTGCAGCTCTCTTCCCGAGTGCTCTCTTTTCTTTGGCTCTGTTTGGTGGTCTCTTTTCCAACTCTATGCAGTATCCAAACTGTATGATGTCGAGTATCCACTTGTCTGTGGTTATTTTTCTCCACTCCTGGAGAAAAAAAATCTCAGCCTGCCTCCTACTGGTGTTACGTGTTCTTTTGTGTCTTGTCCGTGTAGCCCTCTCCTCTTTGTTTTCCCGTGCTCCTCCCCCGGAGGGTTTGAGTGGGTGAGCACCTTTTTCCGTGTGACGTCACTTAGAGGGGGGGTTGTTCACCGCCTCTCCTTCTATGGCCCCGTCCGTTTCCTTTTCCTCGAAAGGACTGGCCCCTGTTCTGATAGTTCCAGTTTTGCTTCTGCTGGCCCTGGTGACATTGGTTGTCACTCTGTTGACACTGGTGGAACGCCTGGTGTGATTGTCCTTGCTGGTTTCCACCCCTTCTGTTCGGCCTCCGCGTAGGAGTGCCTCTTCTCATCCCCCTGAATTGCAGGGCCCCCATGGACCTTGCAGTCCTCGTTGTCTTTCTTCAGTTGGGTGAGTTTCTCATCAACTGGGGCTCCGAACAGTGTTTCATGATGTTGTTCTAAACCTCAGTTTTGAAGCCTGAGATCCTGAGCCAGGCTTGCCTTCTCTCTGTGATGCCTATAGCCATCAGTCTGCTGGATGTTTCAGCCCCATGCAAGGCTGTCTTCAGGAATGAGTTAGCAATGCTTTTCCCTTCTTCCACAAGGCGCGTTGCCCTCTGAAGGTATTGCTCTGGGAGGTGCCTGAGCAATTGGCTGATCTCATCCCAATGTTGGTATTGGTGCCTTTTCAGGAGGGCGTTGGAGTTAGCCATCCGCCAGTGCATTGCGGCGTTCTTCTCAATTTTTCTGCCAGTCAGGTCCATCCTCCTGCTTTCCTTGTCAGGTGGTGGCCCAGATGTTGTTGGGACATTGGCCCTTCTTCTGGCCATTGCAGCGATTATTGAATCTGCTGTGACAGCCCCCTTGATGTAAGCAGGGTCCTGGGAGGAGAATTTGCATTTCTTCTCTGTCCTCTGCGTGACTGATCTGCATGTAGCCGGGTCCTTGAACGCTTCCTTCCCCTGATCCATGATGCTTTTCAGCATGGGCAAGAACTGGCTTTTTGTCTACGTGGGGAGCAATGTTTTCAGCAGGAAGTCTGCTTTAGGCTTCTCCTCTTCCAGCTTAACCCCATAAGCTGCTGCTGCCTTCCTGATGACCTCATTGTATGCCCCAATGTCATCTGGCGGCGAAGGCCTCAAGGGATATGTCTCCACAAGCTCCTCCGGGTTTTCGGCCTCAATGTCCTGCCATTCTAGGTCTTGGGCCGTCGAGGATCCTGAGCCGTAGCTTGACTGCTGCTCCCCATATTCACCCTCTGTGTAATAGAGGTCCTCTTCCTCTTTGTGTTCCGTGGGCTCCGGAGTTTTCGGCGGCTCTTCGACGTCGAACTCCTCGTGCTCCTGCACCTCAGCGACAGCCGTCGCTGGCTTCGAGGGGATCCTGAAACTTTTTCCTCGAAGACCTTCTTCCTCTGAAGGATGTTTTCCATCTCGTCCTTGAGCCTTCTTTTCTTAGTCTCCAACTGTGCAGCCTGCTCGTCATCGAGAGTTTCGGCTGCTCATAGACTGCGCCAGACGTCGAAGCTTTTTTCGGCTCCTTCTCCTTCGAAGTCCCTTTTTCGGGGGCTTGCTTCGACGACCTTGGCTTTTCGCCGGTCTTCGGCGCCCGGGAGTCCTTCTCGAAGGATCCGCAGGGCCCTTTATCGGGGGATGCAGCTTTGGTCGTCGAAGTTTTCGGCGCTGGTGCTCCCTTCGAGGCTCTGGACTCTGATTTTCGAGAGTGTCTCAGGCTTTCGAGGCCCTGTCGAGGTTTTCGGGGTCGTAGACTCTCCTACCTTGTCAAACATTTTCTCATCGGTCTCTGCGACCGTGAAGTCATCTGGACCTTCGGCGATGTTGTACTAGTCGTCGGTGGAGAGGCCCAGTTCGTAAAGCGGCGGGGCCTGGCCTTTGCCCTGCATCGTGTAGTGAGCTATCCTCTGCTTCTCTCGAACCCAGAGTGCCTTCGGTTTGAAGACTGAGCAGGCGTTGCAGTCTTTGCTCTCATGGTCGATCGGCAGGCAGAGGTTGCAGACCAGGTGCTCGATCGGCAGGCAGAGGTTGCAGACCAGGTGCTGGTCTTCTGCGCTAACTTGTGGTGGCAGTTTCTGCAGAATTTAAAGGGTGTCTTGTACATCCCTGCGCTCAGGGGGCCTCCTGTGTGCGCATTCTCTGAAGGGCGTCGAAGATCTCGAGGTTCTTCACCTTCTTAGTCGTCTCCTCTCTGATGGTCTTCTCAGGTCTTTTCAGTCGAAAAGTTGCTGTATTTCCTCCTTTTCTCCTCCAAAACTTCTGGAGCTTCATGCGACGATCCAGACCCAATGGCGGAAAAAAGAATCTGAAGATGGCGCCCAAGGGTGGGAGCTTCCGCCGGAAGCATGCAGACGTCACCGAAGGTACACCAAATGGTGAGACGTCGACGCCCACTTGGGCTACGAAAAAAACCAAACAAAAAAAACAAAAACAGACTACGATGCCGGATCCAACCACCAGATAGCGGAATATGCACTGCATAGTGAATCCAGAAAGATTCACGCTGCAAAACATACGGTTTTAGCTCAGTCGCTTCGTAAATATGTTAAGCATAAACTTGTATTACTATTACAAGGAACAAGTGGTTAATATTAACACATCCAATTCAAGGTGAATATGTAGTCCACAACAAAGCACGGGTGCTACACCCCATATTACACACTGCCATCAAGGGTGTAATGTCAACAGCAAAATAGTCTACACAAAACAATCTTAAACCAGGCACAATGCACTCAATGAGAGCAAAGCAAAAAAGCATGTGACAAAAGAATTGTGTTTGCAAAAACATATGCTCCACATTTCTTGATATAGTACTTTTCTCTTTCGTTTTTTAAGTGATAGGCAAGTGTAATATACTAATCTCCAAAAGGAGAATAATATTATGAACAATACATGTACGTGGATTAGTTTAACTATCAGTTAAAAGTAGCTCTCCCAAAGAGCTATGAGCCAGGAAAGGGCAGCAGAATCTCGCTCGTTTCAGAGGATTCCACCACCTCTCCTTAATACTAGAGTTAGACCCCATTACAACACAACTGCCTGGACCCTCGACAACCCACCATCTAAGTGCCACTTCAAAGTAGGAAATATAAAATGAACTCGGAGCCAAAATTTTCACCTGTACGAACACATGCATGCGCTACACATGCAAAACATTACACGCTTGCGATATCTGTGTCCACATGGATGGGGGGGGGGGGGGGGGGGGGGGGGAGGGGAAGGGCCTGGTGCATGGACTGGCAAAGCACTAAAAGCGAGAGGGGCCAGTAGGTGCTTCTCCTTTGCATACGTGGATAAAATCTGCCTTACCATTATGAAGGTTTTTGAAGCCATTACAGTCAATCCTCTTCAACCTAGTGAGCAATTGACAGTCACACTCGCCAAAAACAGTTCACCTGGTGTGCTATTCTTGAACACCAAGCCCTGCTGTGTCACGAAAGTTGCTTCAGCACACATGCACGACTGTCACAAGTGCTGAAGTGGCAGGAGGGGATGGGCCAAAAGACTAGCTGTAGTTAATTTGAGGCGGGATATGCTCACTAGAGTCATGCAAGGGGGGCTTTCTCTGTCCCACCATCTGGAAATTGGGATCAGTCAGCATTTGCACTATCCGATGCAACTTAATACTATAGATTTTTCTGCTGTAGAGAATTTACAGTTCCGGGTGAGAATGTTGTTGTCCATTGAGGATGTATTTCAGGGGAGGATTATGGTGGTAGCTGTTAAAAAGGAAGCAAACACCCACACACTTTGAACTATGGTGGTGTTCAACTAACTTTCCACTGATTATTCAATCAGATTTAGACATGCAAATCTAGTCCCAAAAACCAGGTGCAAGTGTAAAAGGGGTGGGAAGTTCAGCAAAACACCACTATATTTAAAAAAGTATTACAAAATAAAAAAAATTAAAAAAAGGGGGGGGGGGTTTAAGAAACCCAATGTTTCATGCACTAATGCACAATATTATGCAATAACTATTTCAGCAGATAATATAAATTCAGATGATGGCATGGTGAGAACTTCTGGAAATCTAAGAACACTACAGCAGAGGTCTCCCACCTTTTCTGTAGTTAGAGCTGCTTCTGCTCAGTGAAATCTTGAGCTACTGAAGGCTAAGCAACCCACGCCTTATCAGACATCCCCCTCGCCCAGCTTCATTGACTTTAAGCCGAATATCCATACAGCCAGATACTATGATCTGAACCAAATATTTTGACACGGGGCACTAGAACAAGACTGCAATTTGTGTCAGTGAAAGTGTGGTCTTTGGGGGATTTATGAATGAATGTGTGTGCGTATGAATGGGATATAGGTGTACGGGAGCTTGGTCTAACAATGTGGCCCCCACCCCCCGCTTCAGCTTCCTTCTATGGTGGTGAAAAATGTGGGTGCTCTGTTTTATGGGCAACTTTCATTTGGGCTCAGGTATCAGCTGTAGTGAAGGCCTGCTTCTGGATCTTGAAGTTAGCATTTGCTCCCTTAGGAGACTTAGGTTATCGTGGGTAGGGCTCTAATATTTTCCAGCCTGGATTATGCCAATGTTCTGTACTTGGGCCTCCTAGAGGACTTGATTCAGCAGTTACAAGTTATGCTAAACATAGAAATCCGCCTACTGTATAAAAATCCTATATGTGCGTCTGTCCGTATTTAGGGACAAATTGCATTGGCTGCCAGTTCACCAACACATATTGTATAAGACTGTTGCTTACGCACCAAGCCCTTCAGGAAAGGGGACCTAGGCACCTTAAGAACAGATCAGGGAATACATCCCAGGGAGACTTCTTCGCTCTTGTAATGCCTGCCAGACATATTGTGATCCCTAGTTTTGTAAAGCAACGGGGGGGGGAGGCTCCTCCTTCACCGTTAAAGATTCGGGAATGTGGAATCAGCTGCCGGTACATCTGAAGTCCATCTTGAAAATATACATTTAAAAATGAGCTGAAAACATGCTTATTCAGTTTGTAGTGGTGGCAGCAGAGTGGTAGTTCTCTGGTTGTACACTGCACTTATTACCTGGAGCGCCAGGACACACTGAGTAGCTGTGTGCTATAGAATTGTATTCATTCAATGGGAGGATGTGTCATATGTATTTCTGACACAGAACAGGACATACCTTACACCATATGGGGCACAGTTACATAAATAAACACAAACATACAGCCATTTTTTTTAAAGAGATCAATCTAAAGTGCAGAAAAATAGATTGAAACTATGTTCATAAGGAACATTCTTCTGCACTTTCAATTTCTCCCACTTGCAATAATGGCTGTATTTTTCATTTATAAATAGGACACTAGGTCTACCAGACACTCGAAGCAAGATGCCTGTATAGGAAACACTTTGAAATGGGAGAATATTAAACTTAGCTTTATGTTCATATCGATTCCATAAAACTCAGTTAAATTTTCTCCAATTTCAAAGTGTCACATTTAAAAACAGTAGGCATCTTGCTCCCAATGTTCTAAAGACGCGGTGTCATATTTATAACAGAAATATACAGCCATTTGTTTAAATGGGAGGAATTTAAAGTGAGGAAACATGCTTCATAAAACAATAAGACTTAATTGACTTGATTGAAAGGGGGAGAAAAACATTGACTTAATAGTACATAGAAATATTTTTTTTCACTTTGTTTCTCCCATTTAAAAACAAGCATTGGCATAGCCAATAGGTCTCGCCTTTGGGAACTTATAAGTGTTTAGCCAGAACTATTGGCTTTGGCAATGTTTTAGTGAACAGATATCATTAAGTAGAATAGCGAGCGTTTGATGTACCCAATGATTGAAGATCTTAGTGTGGATTAAAACTTAATGATTATCACCTCCACACACATGTGCGTAAACCCAAACCGCTACAACCAAGAACAGGATTCCTTCACACTTCGCGCCCACCTCAGATCATGCTGACTGCCAGCACACCTCCTCAATTGGACCCCCACAAACAAGGAGGCGTTATCAGAGTCAGTCATTAACAGACATCAACACGTCTCTCAAAGTTTAACAATGTAACTTATTTCTTTACAGAACGTATATATAGATTAAGGGACAACATACTGAGCTTCTACTTTGGCCTACCCAAATAACGTTGAAAGCTTCACATATAAAAGATTATAAACTTTGTCTTTTCATCCTACACTACTGTTTAAAAAAATAAAAAGAACAGGATAGAAATGCAAAATGGTTTGGACTCATCACAATACATTAGGGTAAAAAAAAATAGTAATTTCACAAATGTGTTTTAACACATCTCCAGCCAAAGCAATTCATCAGAATACTTGCTCTACTTCATCCTACATGAACAATTAAAACCAGGAGAGCAATGACCATAAGATCAGCTGCTACAGTTAGGGAGGATGGGCCTGTAGGGAATAGAGGTCTTAGCACCGATGACTTCAGCTTGCAGCAGGACAGGTTTCCTAGGAGCAAGGCACCAAGTTGACGCCCATGTCACCTCACCGCCCATGGTTTCAGTTCTCTTATCTGCCAGACTCAGGCAGCACCTAGAAGCTACACGGTTTGCGTTGCGAGCTATACACGAATATTGTAGCATTCACCAGTACCACCAGTTGCAATTGCTGAGACGGTGTGAAGCATGTCCCTGTGGTCAAAATCCCCTTTTTTCCTTCCTCGCCGCCCTCTTATCTATTTTTGTGTCTCTCCTTACGGTGAACTTTGAGACAGGGAGTGGCTGGCATGCTCACCTGCCGTTTGGGGGTGTGAAAGGAGAGACGCAGCAGGCATGTGCCGAAAGTGAAATACAAGTGCAAGTGTGAGGACGGCATAGAGGGGTCATGAAAAATAAGACCACAGAATTAGTAGCAGCCAGTGTCAGAATCTAGATAACAAGATGTCTTCGAGAAGAGAAGGGCGGTAGCGCAATGTCTAAACTTTCAATATTAGCAGCGAAAAGTCCCTCAAAGACGTTCAAAAATCAGACATGCCTCGTTCTGTTTGGTGCTTTGCTGCCATCTACTGAAAGCACCCATTTCTGTAGAGACTCAGACCTAAAGATCCCTCTTCAGAGTGGTAGTTTATCTTCCCGCCATTCATCAGATGTTCAATAACCTCAAAAATGCACTTGAAAATCCTCAATTTCTACGGCTCACCTCTTAAACCTAAAAAAAACGCCAGCTGTAATGTCGGATGTATTAGGAATTTCCACTTTTGTGGCATTTATTTTGTAAAAATGCTAGCTACATGCATAGATTGTGTCCACTTTATCTGTATCCATGTGTTTAATGGTTGTGAGAATATGAAGTTGCCACTAGTTTCCACATTCATTGGACGGCCATTCGTGCACGCATCGTTGGACGGAATGTTTGGTGCTATATTTCGCGTTAAATACGGTAACAATACTTTCTGAATATATCATTGCTTAGGGTGAATGGACTGAGTTTCTTCAGCTTATAAGCTTTAGATAGATTTGTTCAATTCCATCTGTTTATGTATACACACACACACACACACACACCCCCACACACACAACAGTAACCTCTTTACATTTTTACAAATTAATACAAAGTGGAAACATAGTTTTCCTTCAGTATTTTTATGGAGAAAAAAAATTACTAAACACAGAAAATTGAGGACATTAGTTAGAAGCCGATCTCCATTCCAGTTTATCCCCCAATGCATCTCCAGTGCATTCTGGTACTCAGTGCAATGGTTTAAGCAGGGCAGCAAGTCCTAGAAAGCAGAGCCAACACTCAGACTGGGTGAATTACTCAAATACAGAACTGAGACAAGCGTTCTCCTCCTGTAATACACTGCGCATTACAGACCAAAATGTTCCCGTGCTCTTCCAGACCACAAGAAGCAATGTTTATAGGGCCTCCAGAGGTCAGAAGGGGAGAGCAAAATGCAGAGTGTCACAGGAAAAGGAGTCCAGACCTGTATCTAGAGGCAGAGCCAGGACTGAAGTGGTTGGTGGAAAGCATGTTTTGCCAGGGTCTGCAGAACAGGTTCAGTTTCAAGACCTGAATGGAGTAGTATATTTTTTACTATACACACCAGACTGAATGGGACATCATGGATCCGTCCTGCAGTGTGGTCCTTCTTGGGCCAGGCTTGTTTGCTGCAGACAGACCAGCTTTCTGCCTGGATGACCCAGAGGCCTGGGGGCCTATGGGTAATGTCAAATGTACCAATCCAAGGGGCAGGCCCCGGCTGACGTCCGGGATTATTCAAGGAGCTAGGAGAGTATTGTGGAACAAAGACTGCATAGGTGCTAGTTTTAGGAGAACACACATGTTGGAAAGCCTATTATCTCACCGTAAACATAGAACAAGCAACGTCGTGTGCCAGCCAGCGGTAAGGAGAGGGCAGAAAATAAAAGTAGTGCAGTTAAACCAAACATATGGCACATACTGGAAGGATCCATTTAGCAAGGGCAGTTGGCAGGATGATAAAAAAACAGCCACATGTTGGGACAAATGGATACTATTCACCAAAGAAAACTATGGAATTAGTAAAGGCAGGCCGAGCAACAAATGAAAAGCGGTGGGTGTGTGTTCAGCATCCACAGAAAGATTACAGCATGCCTCATAGCACACTCTAGGTTCACCTAAAAAAGGCCTATTTTTCTGTTGCAAATAAGGCTCAGCGTCTACTGGCCACTGGGAGCAAGAGGACTGCTGTATGTAAATGCAAACATCAATGTGTTCTCAGGTTCCAATAGAGTTGACAAGAACTTTAAGAGTTAAATATCTCAGTGCTTCAGTTACTCACCTGTGCCCCAGGTGGGTCATACATCTGGCTGAGTACTGATTGTTAGGCCCTGCTATCGGTCACTTGATAAACAGTATTCCTGCAACTTTAAAAGGAAAACGTCACCCTGTGCTTATTTACAAATGGACTCCGGGCTGCAAGCTAAACTGAAGATAGCTGGGAGCTACTGATAGCTCGCGACCGAGTAATTTGTCTACAGCAGATTGGAATACAAAGAAAAATTTTAATTCTGTCCAACTGTCGGAGGAAATCTACAATGAATAGATAGGACATTTAAGACTTACTTTGCAGATGAGCCTCAAAACCTGTTGTAAAAATACAATAGGGAATTAATCTTTACATGAGTAATTTTTCCGTAATTATTTTGGTATGAGATCCCTGCCAACGCAGTGTGCAATAGACAGTTCAGTGTACCTGGCTTAGGTTCGGCATGGCAAGTTTGCACAGTTCCATCTGGAGGGAGGGAAATTGAAGTGGGAAAGGAGAATCAAAAAAAGCAACATTACCCATCTCCACTCCCAGAGCAAACTTTGCGCTTTGCTACAAAAAAGTGGTTGAAACGAAGTACACCAAACGTTATATTAAAATAGGTGCTTTTAGTTTTCCCGTTACTGTAGCACCAATTGCCAAATTTGCACAACATTTAGCACATTGAGCTTACAGTTAAAAAGTTATAGTGCTAATAATTGTGGTCTACTTTGACACATCCACATGATATGATATTTTGCAGATATTCAGTCTTTTGTGGGTAGGGAAAGTTTTCTGCAGATGCTCAAGGGGGTAGAGGGGTGCACTCAAAGTTAAAGGAGCAAGGGTATTTTCATGAAATCTGGTAAGCTATTAGCAATTAAATCCCAGTGTTGGAATCTCAGGTCTCATGAACATCCAAGAAAGTCCAGTTAAGGAGGGCTGGAAGACTAAAAATAAAATTGCTAATAATTTATCACAGTTTCAAAGGTCAGTTCCTCATGACACTTGACAGGTTTAGCCTATTCTTGAAACGTTGAGTTCCATGCAAATATGTCATGCAAGATAGCAAAGAACACTTGGACCACTGTTAACTTTGGTGCCATGTAATGAATCAGAATGAGATGGTGAAGGCTGTTAGCAAATTAATCTCAGTGCAGAGTTCATTTACTAAAAACGATAGTGCTATTTTGTAGATGTGCCCAAAAATTGTCAAGACACTGATCAGCCGCAACTTGCACTGGTAAATGCTATGGGGCAGGTTGAGGGTGGGAGGGGTGTAAGTGGAATCAGACGGCAATGCGAAAACTACCTAAATAAAAGCACTTCCCTTGCGCGCACCGCATCGCTGAAGTCTGCGTTGCAGCGATTGCTTTGGTTTATTTAGTTAGTTTTCACATTGCCATTGTTTGTTGGATTCCACTACTCCCCACCCTGTCCCAGTCTCACCACCCCACAGCATTTACCTGTGCGAGCTGCGGCTGCTTGCCATGTTTAAAATCCTTCGAGTATGTGGAGTTTCATACTGATCCTTTAAGGGGTCATTATTAGAGGGAAGGGCAAAGAGCATAAAACTGTTCCCTGGTTAACATCTTTGGCACCCCTTCAGAAATACGCACTGGATGCATCAGAAATATATAGGTTTAGTTTGATATGTCAAGTTATGCTCAGTGCAGGAAACTCTGGTGGTCTGCAGATCTGACATGGAGTATGAAGTTGAGTGTTTGGAGGTGAGTGAGGTGGAGAGGACTTTGGAGAGAGAAAAAAAAAAACGATCTGCTAACAACGTCGGCACCACTTGACAGATTTGCACAAAAGTGGAGATACAAGTAGTGGATTAAACTTCCAAACGGTCTATGAAGCTGGTGGTTGGTTACCTGCTGTAACCCACCATTGCACAGGACTGAAGGCGGTGGGAACTGGCTGCCAGTAAAGGGTTGTGCAGTGGACCATGCACTGTTTTTGGCCAGCTAAGGTGGGGGAATACTTGAATAGAAGGTTTAATGTAGCAGATCACAAAAAAGTTGAAATCCACAGGAAAAACAGTTAGTGTATTTATGGTTAGCATTACGCATAACATCTTAACAGTTCATTAAAAATAAAATAAAAAATAATTTAAAAAACACCCCACCATCAGTTATGGGACGCTCTGCAAACCATAGCTCGCACACCTTCCATGCAAACATTAAATCATATACCAAATGGAAGGTTTATGCCCTTTTAGTATTCAGAGCAACCACGAGGACCTTACGGTACAGCTTGAATTACTTCATATTCACAAAGGGATCATTCTGTACCCATATAGGTCATTCATAATGTTAATGTAATATTTCATGTAGTTGGCGACTTCATTTATGCCATTTATTATATTTAGGTTGGGGTTTTGAGAATTGCATTTGGCGTGCAAATTAAGGTTAGTATAGCAGGAGTTAGTTACTCTTTGAAGACAATTACTGGGGAATTTTATTTTGCAACCATAAACGAATGTGAACTTTATTTTTTCAGTGGTGATGTATGAATATGTATTCGTGATAGTGAAAATGAAGGTCCCAATAATACAAATTATTAATAGCCAATGTGCTAAAAAATACCTTCATTTCAAATGTTGTGTTACTACCTACAGCAACCCCGATTACTGCCTCATGAAATGCATGCTACAACTAATTTACAGCGAAAAACAACTCCAATAGTCAAGAGACTGCTACATTTAGATTGTAGCGCCCTGCATGAACTTAACTCCTGGCATCTTGGTTAAATAAGTTACAAAAAGACATGAAATAACACCAGGGCATAAACCGTACATGCAGATGTGAACAGTACATCTTGTAATTCATTGCCCTCCACCATTCCCCACACACTGCAATGGTAGTTTATAGCATACTATATAAAATCAATTGGTAACTTCCTAAATGCAGAGTAATCCCACTGCTTTTGGTTTGGGATCTAAATGCTTGTAAATGCTTACCATCCAGCCTGCTGGAATCCCTGTGGCCACACTGGCAGTTCCTGTGTTGGCGTTCTCGTCAAACTTATCTGCTGTAACAAAGTCAACAGGCAGGGTGATGATCACACCATTTTTCTCTGCCTTTGCCATTAGGTCCTTCACTATCTTGGCTCCTTCCTCATCATACAGCGAAGTACCAATCTAGAAAAAAAAAACAGAATATTGCAGTGAGTAACTCTGTTGCACATTGACTGGACCAGAAATAAAAATCTTTAGTGAATGTATAAAAAAGTTTTACAAAAAATAAAAAAATTTAAAAGTCGTCCATTTAGTTTCACTGCCTGCTAACAGTCTCCTGCTTAGTCTTTCCTCAAACTAGAACTACTCACTACATCTGTAGTAACTCTTTTTTCTTAAGACGAGAAAAGCTACAGTTTAGGCAATTGTAACGATACCAGCCCTTGGAAAAGAAAATTCCATCTGGGACACATAATGGGTACTGGCCTACTAGTTTGTTGGAACTCACAATTTAAGAGTCCACTGTAACCCAGCAACTCCTGGGGTTCACCACATCAGGAAAAATCCAGGATTCCCTTGGGTAGGCCTCCTATTAGGGTGGTGTTGTTTGTAGGGAGTTCATTTGAAAGTCTCTGATGCACTATTTTAGGGGTGTACTTTTTAATACAAGCAACCTTGTGTCAGACAGCTAGATGCTTGTCTGCCTTCCGTCATAATCTACTGTCAAGGAGAGCCCTGAGCAATTCTGAAATAAAGTGAGAATACATGAAACACCCCCATTAGAATAAGATTTGTGCATTTGGCCCAATGTGAAATGGTATTCTAGCAGCCAGGACAAGGGCGATGTAATAAGGTTTAGGGTTGGGTACTTGGAATACAAGGTGTTGGCGACTTTTGGTTTTCTTTGGAGATCATATTTTTAAGTGTACTATAAAGTTAAATTCCCTGTAGTAAAATTTTTCTACTAGATGTTCAAGAACTACCTGGATAAGGAAGCTGCTGCAAGTTATCCAATGCTTCAGAGTTTTCACCCGCCATCTTGAAATACACCTCGAATGCGGTAGCAAAGTGCTAACAGAGTACCCAGTCACAAAACTTGTGTGCCACCAGTGGTACACGACGGTAACTCTGAACAGTTACTGCCTGGTAACCTCCGACTGCCCTGGCACCCAAACCCTCAATAGCATCCCCCTCCCCAGCTCGCTGTCAGGCATCTTACCATCCATTTCTACAGAATCTTCTACAGAACAGACCAATGGCCAAAATATTTATCAGTTTGCAAATTCTGTGATAAGGACTAAAAAACAAAAATTGACAGGTATGCTTCCTAGGCCGGAGTTTGTGTACAGATGGAGTGGGGAGTATATATCAGACTGGACTGGCAGTGATTAGCTTTCCCTCACACAGTAAACACCGTCACTCTGCGTCAATTTCTCCTTTAGGAAGGGAGGCCAAAAGAGTGGTGAAAGGCCCACAAACCTACTCGGCTCGAATCGAGAGGCTTAATAATGAAACTAAACCAGAGCAATGCCCTATGGCCTTGGCCTCCTGGGACCTTCTTAGGCCATAATGCCAGCTCAGACACTGGGATGTGGAGAAAAGGGCCAAGGAAAGAGGAGCATCTTCAAAGACAGAAAGATTGCAGCCAGGGTACGACTGGGGGGCCACGCACTGCGTCCACCCCTACCCCCCCCCCCCCCACTTCTTTCACAGGGTGGAAGCCGTCCACCCCGCCAAGAGGTTGGGCCCCACTAAAAAAATATGCTGAATTCGTCCTGGTGCTAATTTCCAAACACCGGGACACATTCAGCAGTGCCTGCACGTTATCTGCTTTCGACCACAACAACGTGCATGCAGGGACGGTCTCTTATTTCAGACTCCTGCTGGGATACTCGGCCATAACAAAAGCCGAGTCTTAGGGGTCATCAGGCCTCCTTTTGTTGGAGTTTCCTGGATGGCAGCAGTCAGGAGCCTCACACCAGATGCAAATGCAACAGAGGGGAAACAAAGGCTCCCACTTGGAGAAGCAGCTTTTCACTTTGTTCACGCTCGGTTTAGATTTGCATGCACTGTTAGAATGTCAGATGTGTTGATCTTTCCCAGTATTTGCACTAAATAAATTGCATTTATATACGCGTATAACCCTTGAGCAGGCGTTGTATTAATTTAAATATCACAATTTCTTTTAAAGCACTATGGCGATCAAAAGCATAACGATGACAAAAAGGAACATTGTTTTAGGTTTAACATACAAAAGTGTGAATCTTCTGCCTAAAATCAGGAGGGTTTGCAAGTATACTCGAAATGTGCTCAAATGTACTCATGATACACCTGCTAAAAATATACGTGAGGGCTTAAGATCCGATATCAGTTCTTGTGATGCCAGTCCCTGCGATACCACTTGCATACTGATTAACTAGGTTAGCGCGCCCCCCCCCCCAGACTTCTTTTTTTAGGACTTGTGCCCCGATTGTAGCCACTACAAAGTATGAACCCATAAACAATTACACGTTGTGCATACCTCCATGTTATTGAGCACTTTCAGGAATGTGAAAGCCATGCCACCTCCGATTATCATTTCGTTCACCTGGTCCAGCATGTTGTTGATCAGCTGAATCTTGTCCTTGACCTTTGCCCTTGAAAGAAAAATCACGAAATCAAAAAACTTGATCCAAGCGAACATTATCACACAACGAGGACATCGTGCAACCTTCTGAACCTGAAATGTACTGTGAAGCCGCAAGAGAAATTTTCGGCACCTGAGGCGGTCAGTGTGAAGTGTAAGAAAATAATACAAGAGCACAGCGCCAAACTCAAAGAAAACGGGACTGTTCGTTTAGGGTTCAAAGTGCATTATTACACACGAAATATTTTGGCTACTGTACAATACTGACGTACATACATTCCTGTGCTGAAAACATACAAAACACATGTCCCCCAGGCACGTTTGCGCGCGCAGGTTCCTCTGGGTACAAGGTCGGGTCACGTACAGAGCTGACGCTTGGAAAAGAGCCAATCACTGCAGGCAGGCTTGACACCGCCCTGCTGGAATCCCACGCACGGAATGACGTCTGAAAGGTCACAGCCCGACACAATTTAACGGTTCCTTCTGTTTCCAGTCACCTCTTCTCTTCTGTCAAATGCAGCTCTGCCCGGCAAAACAGGTACGGCGAGCGAGGCTCATTTGGGCACCGGCGTGCTTTAAAAGAGCCCATCTAAAGTTAATAGAGCTCATAGAAACGGGCACATGGTATAGCAACGTTAACAAGAGTGCCGGGGGTAGAGGTTTAAGTTAAAGCACAGGGCCGGCGAGAAAGGAAGGCCACTGGCTACAGTCCGGGCCATAACTCAAACGTTGGGCATAGCTGCCAAGGCTTCAGATTGCTATGTGTGACCATTTTCATACTTCCAGTGTAATTGTGAGTGACATTTCAACGATTATGAGTGACACTTTCTCAAGAGCAAAATCACGGAAAGAGGACAATAAACATTTAAATATCAGAAATTTCACCCATTCGAGAAACAAGAAACTGAGAAGATCTGAAAACTGCTGCAAAGCACCATAAATGAAAGGGTGACTGCAGTTCTCAGTAACAGAGGGCATAAACTGCAGCTGCTCAGAAGATGATATTATTAATCTAATCATTCATGACTACACAGTATCCCATGACTACACAGTATCCTAAAAAGCCAATTTTATAACGTAGCAAGTGCAGCTAAGCAATTATACTGTCTCTCGGTCTCAAGCACGTAAGCTGGCAGGGTTTCCGACTTCTTATGTCGGACATTTTCATGATTTCACTGTACATATGAGTGACATTCAATGGCAACATGTGACAACATGTGTAACACATACAGTGACACTTCCACAAGTCAAATCAAGCAATGAAGTGCATTGAAATAAATAAAGATCCGAAATTCCACACTTTCAAGTAATGAGAAGTGAATGGGCAAAGGCCTGCCATTCGGCTGGGTGACGTCAGGGCTGTAGTGAGTGACTCAGCCGCGCCGGTGCTCGCGATCGCGCCGTGGGTGGAAATTTCAGCAATACATTTTTAAGATACATTGTAGCAGCAGCAGTAGTAAACAAGATCATTATTAACTCTAGCACGCTGAGTGACAGAGGTCGGCGCGCGCTAGTAGCAGTCTGGCGTTGCCACTTCAGCGCGGTTGGTACAGCAGAAAGACAGTGCCATTAAAATGCGTGACAAAGCATTTCAGTCCGACGGAGCTGCGTCTTGAACCCTCCGAAGTAAAATTCCATAGAGCTCTAAAAACACATCTTTTCCGTTCAGGTTTGGTGTAGCCTCCCCGTTGTGTATGCTCACTCTCGCTTTTTTAGCACGGGGACACGCCGGTGTGCGTAATGCCATGCGCTTTATAAAATTCCAAAATAAATAAATAAATAAAAGTGCGGTGTTGCGGAACACCACACTGAAATGCGTTAAGAGTCACGTTCGTTGCGTGATACATGGCAGACCTGGTTGGGGTTTAGATTCAAATGCTTTATGCTTCAAAGTAGAGCGCACGAAAACCATTAAAAGCAGTAGGTTACCATGAAAAATTTTACAAAAAAAAAAAAAAAAAAAGCAGTAGGTTACCATGAATGAAGTATAAATGCATATTGATTTATTCAGGACATGCAACACGACCTATTCATGAGATTAGATCACGTTACTTTCTTTAGTTTACAGAACAAACTACCTCCCGATAAGGTCACGAGAGGTCCGAAATGCAGCGAGGAGCACATTAAATTTGTGATGAAAGATCATATTATGAACGGACTGAGAATAATATATATATGAACAATGAAGGTGAAAGATAGAAGTCTTCCAAATGCAAGGCTGTTGAATAAAACAGATGTGAGAATTCAGAATACGAATACCATTTGGTTAGAAAATGCATTTTTGGAGATTTTACTGGAACCCATAAGGGACCACAAAGAGAAAGGCGGGGCCGGCATCAGCCCCTCCGCATGTATGGCGGGCGCACTGGCCCCCCTACCCACTCTCGGTGGTGGGGCGCGCCCCCATCGCGTCACAATGACGCGCCTCCAAATCGATTGGACCCCGGGTCTCCTAGTGACCCGGAAGTGATTGATTGAATCACTTCCGGGTCACTAGGGAACGAAGGCTAGGCCGGTTAGTTCCGGTCTGGCCAGTGAGGGGTTAAAAGGCCGGGGAGCGCAGGAGTCTGCCTCTTTGACTCCGCGCTCCACGGCCTGCCCCTCCAGCCTCTAGGAGGCTGTAATTCTTTCCTTTTTTCAGTTTTGTTTTCCAGGTCCTGGAACACGGTTCAAGCCTGGAGCCCGGCATCTACATTGCATGAGGAGGATTTCACACTGAGGACACGGTTGTGACCCACCATCGCAGCTCCTGAGTCGTGGAGGATCGATCGGTGCTGGGGGCAGCCTCGCATGAGGCTTTACAACGCCCTGTGTGTTTTCTTTTTTAGGCTTTCAAAGATGTAGGCTCCAGCCGTGGATTTGGCAACTCGAGGAGTGCGGTGGAAGGATGAGGGACGGTGGAGCGCGTCAGACAGGGACAAGTGCCGGCTCTGCTGAGGACGCTCTTTAGCGGTGGCTCTCGGGACCGGAGAGGCAGGGGCGCGTCCAGTGGCTGTTTTCGGAAGAAAGAGCAGCTGTCCTTGCGGACAAAACGGGAGGAGGATTTCGGGCGGAGGCTTCGCTGGGCAGCCCTATCAACGTTGGGACAACGGGGACCAGAATGTAAGTATGCCCGCTCCAGATGTGTGCTGTGACATGTAGGCATTGTTGGCTTGCCTGGTCCTGCAGTGAGGGACGTGCGCAATTTCGAGCAAGCGAGGTTGGGCCCCTTATATTATGCAATCTCCATGGTGATTGCGAAGTCCCATTCATAAGATACGTACAGTCACCACTCTGGTTACTATGGATTTAAATATGTAAATTGTAAATACATTGTAAATTGATACTTGTATAGCGCACTACTCACCCGCAAGGGTCTCAAGGCGCTTGTACGAATACCGCTGTGGATCCCATCCTGGCTTTCCCTGTGAGGTGTCCACTCCTGGGCACCCCCAAGGTGGAGGCCAGGCATCCTTAGCGTTGTGGGGGCCATTGTGGAGATTAAGCAAGCTATTGCCCAGAGTTGCAGAGTGGGACTCCAGGATTGGAATAGGCACAGAGGCGAGAATTATCAGGTCCGTGGAATTTTGAGCCCAAGACCCGCCGAGGCGGGGAATTGAACCCTGGTCCCGGGCTAGACCTCTGCATCAGGGTCTGCCGCTCTAACCATTGAGCCACCCTTCTCAATATGCCAGTTGATGGTGGAAGCAACATCCCTTCCATGGTGTAGTGCATCATTGCGGGAGGCAAGTGTCACGGCGGTTGGGCGAGGTTTTAAATGTGCATGTTTAATCGCACTACTGGTTTACTCGTACTGGTTTCATTTAGCAGATACCATTTAAGAGTACCTCTTGCTGCACTGCTCCACGTGTGGCCTGTTTGAATTTAGAAACTTTTTTGCTTGGACTCCAGATAAGCAGCAGAGGTCCGAGTGCACAGCAAGTCCTGTAAAACTCCCCGTGGTCCTGCAGATGGGCCATTCTGATGCCGCTGCCATGGTGTGCCTATGCCAGAAATCTGGATGTTTACTTTCTGCCTTCCATTGTGGCAAATTTCACACAGTCTACTGTGACACCTAGAATGTAAGGAGGGAGATAAGCGCACTCTGTGATGGTCAGGGTTTGTTTAGTGCATTACTTCCGGGAAGTAGTTTACCTCATACAGTTTGCTTAGGGCCCCTTGTTCTTGAGCGTCCTTTCACGGGAGCCCACCACATTGCCCAACCATTAAACATGCGGCGACCAGCATCTTTGCTTACACCCAAGTGAAGTAGATTGGCGAACGCATGGTGGGTGTGCCGTGAGCTTTATTTATTGGCCAACAGCTCCATATTTGGAAGCCTTCCTATAGCTGTTCACTCTACATTACCTTGAAGCACCCATTGCACGTGGGGAGGCCAGCTCCTAGTTTACACCCCAATGAAGTGGCTTATCAAAAAACAGGTGAGCGGTGTTTATTTAGCTTCATATCTGGAAGCCTTCCTTGGCTCGGCTTCCTGAAGCACGCACTACATGGGGGGGGGGGGGGGGGGTGCTGTGAAGAGAGCGGTGACATGTTTGAAAACCGCTCCGTGTTAGAAACCTCCTTTAAGTGCACCCTCCGCATTTCGATGTGTTGCACGTGCAGAGGCCGGCTTCTTTGAGTGCACCACATTGGGGAGGTCTGTGAAAGTCATGGGGTGTTTGTAAACAGCTCAGTGTGTAAAAGCATCCGTTTCATGGAGAGGTCAAAACTGGAGTCTTAAAACCATGATGTATTACTTACTAGGTGTTACCTACTGAGCATAGCAGAACACTGCGCTGGGGAGTCGGGAGCCCATCGTGTGCCAATTTTACACGTTTTTAAAACATTATCTTGCCCATACATTAGTGCCGGGCTCCCTGACATGGTGGGTCAGTCAATCACGCTCTGTACACAGACTCCAATCCTTACTCGGAACTTGGGAAAGGCTAGCTCACTTGAAAATAGCAAGTTCACAAGTAACATACCTTGTTATGTTATGTTATGTTATGTTAATATTTTATTAAGCGCAAACAGCTGCCCCAGCAACGAGGCGTCCCGGCGCTGAACCATAACAGAAACCTGAAGGGAGGGGGAGGGGGGAGAGGAACTACAGGGAGATTATGTTGGGGAGAACAGAAAAGTTTTAATCGCCTTGCGAAAGGCCAACAAGTTGGTCATGGAGCGAATGTGGGGAGGCAGAGCATTCCAAAGCTTCGCCCCTAAAAACTCTGAAAGAACGGCCACCCATTCTGCTTAGCCTAGTACGAGGGACTACCACCAGGTGTTGTCCTAAGGAGCGTAGGGCACGTTGGGGGGTATAAGGCACTAGGAGTGGGCGTAGGAGCCCGGGACAGTCAGATCTAAGAATTTTAAAAGCAGTGGTGAGAGCCTTGAATTGAACACGGGCTTCAATACGTAGCCAGTGTAGCTTCTGGATGGTATTTCTGGCTGAGCATCTGCGAGGGAGGCCTACGACAGCCCTGGCTGCAGAGTTTTGTATCCGTTGCAGCCGGGCCATCTCTGCTTTGTTGATGCCAAGGAATAGAACATTGGCATAATCCAGTCGAGCCAAAATGATAGATCCCTCCTTGTCCAGGAGGGATTGAGAGTGAACGAGCAAACAGCACGACACCTGAAGGATTAGTGTTGGATTAGTATAGCAAAATATTAAAATGATTTGACGCAATCTGTAAGAATGAGTATGTGGTAGTATGGTGCATTTGTTATTTAACATTTTTTTGTATTAAATAAGGGTGCGACCATGTTTTGACACAGGATTTGCTTAAACCCATCGTACATAGTACTCTGTGTGCGTGTGTCAGACCAGCAAGCACATAACATGTGTAAGGTTGATAGTGACAGGCATGTTTTAAGCCCAGGTTAGGCATACCTCCCTGTTTAGTGTCAGAGTATGAAACACCTGATAATCGGGGTAGAGTTGACAAAGTGTCCATATATGTTAAAGCAAGGATAGAGGTGTACAACCTAGATACGTCCAGTCTCCTGGAACAAACGTGGGTGTACTAAACAGATTGCATATGCACTAAACAGTCAAGGCAATTACTACCAGGCTTTCAGTGGGCGTGTGTGTGTGTGTGTGTGTGTGTGTGTGTGCACTAGGTTCATGAGCTAGTTCAGCTGCATGTTTACAGTGTGCAGGAGCACAGACAATGTGAGGAACAACATAGAACGATATAGTACCAGTTGTAGAGTCAGTAGGGGGCACTGAGGGTACAAGAACATACGTAGTCCGTGGGTGCGCACTCTCGGGTTGTTACACTGGGGACAAGAGACCCCCTTGTGTTGCAAGCACAAGGTAACCCGTCATGTCTGACTTTTGCCTGGATTGGGACGAAGCCTTAGGAAATTTCGTGTAGGTTTAGATGCATTTATTATGAACAGGAATTGGCAATGCAAATAGCCCGGTTTGGCAAAGTAATGTGCATGGCGTCCGCATTCCTTACATATCCATGAGTGCGCTGTTGCTCTCCACTCTGTACCCTCCCCAAGTAATTAGGAAAGCGATATTATGTTCCACTGTATACTTCCATTCTTTAACGGGGCACTTGCACATGTGGAGTAGACCTTCAGGGGGGACGGGTACATAGTATGCTGTTAAATATTAGCCCGTTCTCTAAAGAGAGTATTGGGTTGCATTAACCTCTAGTTGGGCGCAGGGGGTCAGCCATGGGCATTTCACTTTGTTGGCAACATTTCTCAAAAGGGGTCCATGATGGGATATGGTACCCATCCTTTCCCCTTTCAAAAGCTTCATTTATTGGGTTTTATCAATGATACAGGCTCGGGTGATGCGTGGGAAAGCATGTGATCCCTTGCGGGTATTCAGGAGGAGGCCTCACATTTACAACTGGGTCTATGCTAGGTCCCCTCACTGTAGGCTAATGTCATTGTTCCCCAGGTAATACATCTGATGCTGTGCTAAGCGCTTTCAGTCAATACTACCAATGTATTGTGTCACTCAGTGCCTCTGCACCACGGTGCCTGAACACTTGGTGCATTGGACGTCTGTGTTGAGCCACATGGTACCGGTATACCCTATGTGCCTGATCAAGCAGTATATGCCTATGGTGGTCACGCGGTATCTCTGCACTCCAATACTGAGTTACACCATACCCAACGTACTCATGGCTTGTGCACGGTTAGTGTTTTTGAAGGCTTACGTTATCTTGCATCCGTGTTGTGTCGCACGTTGTATCATGCAGTGTCTTTTATCCAAAGAACAGCACTAAAAGTCTGTTTGATTTTTCATTTATGGATGAATCCATGAATGTGATGCATGGGAGGCGCTACACGACACAATGGTTGCAAGATGGGGACAGGCAATGGGACCGGAGGATCCGGAACATGACTGGCAAACAACAGCATCAAGTCTGATGGGCAAACAGAGAAGCTCAAGAGGTGAGATAGTGCGGCCCATGCACTATATTGGTTGAGTATAGGTGTGTCAGCCAGTGGTTGTTGCCAGCCGGGGTACATTTTTAGCAGCACTCTGCCCTATAGGTGTAGACCGTTCCAGCTTGACAAAAACCGGGGTTGACGGGTAGATACAACACCCCCTGGTTGTTAAACGGTAATTTTTTATCATTGTGGCTACTGTGGTCGCAGGTGCTATCATAGCAGCAATAGGAGTTGCCACTGAAGCAGCAGCTAGAGTTTCATGAAGTAGCACTGATTTGTATGATCTTTGAAGTGTTTCGGTCATATAACAACGAAGGCACTAATCCTGGATCTCCGATTGTCATTTTTGTATAACTGGTTTCACGCCCAACGCCTGGGAAGTGCTCCACATCACTATGACTGCAAAATGGTGGACAACCAAGGGGACAGGTAGATCCGCAACGTGAGTGGCAAGCAATGGCATCAAGTGTGATGGGCGATCAATTCAACAGCTCAAGCGGTGCCAGCATGGGAAGGTGCTACCCATGCATTATTAGTCAAAGTGTTTAATTGTCACCCATTTGTGTTGCCAGTTTTGGGAAATTAGCAGTACACTGCATTACAGGTGTATACCGTGACAGCTGGCCCGGAGCACAGGTATTACGGACGGAGGCGTCACAACACCCTTGTTGTGAAACGGTTATCTGCTATGACGGCGCATGTGCTCGCGGGCGCCTTTGCAACTGACAATAAGTAGTGTTAGGAGGCTCCGTAGTAGGAAGGTAGGCTTGCACAGATCTTACCCCAGAACATAGTGGTCAGGGCTATAGGGGAGCGCTCTTGGGTAGCTTCACAATGGTACAGTTGCACCAACAACGATTAGCATTGGCAGGGGAGGCGTGAATATCCGGTGCACAGTGATACGAATGACAGAGGCCGAGTTGTGGCTCCAAGATGGTGTGTCAAGTTCCTATGTGTAGGCCAGCCCCAGCATTATGATCCTGCAACTTGAGCAGGACTGGGCGGTCAGGAACACTAATCTCTGAAGTGGGTTGGTTTTCCACGTCTAGGTCCAAGATACACCCAGTCACAGTGACTCCAGAGATTCCAGAGGGAAGGGCATCCGTGAGAGCACTGGGCCACGCTGTTAGAGGACTAATAACAGACAGACAAGGAAGGCTATCTAATGCGCCCTGGCAGAGACTCCAGGTTTGGAAAGGGGGGGGGGGGGGGGAGGGGGGGGAGATTGTCTCTGGGAGGGCATGGAGCCACTCTGTGGGATACCTAGTAACAAACTAGTGAGGCTATCTAGTGCTTTGCATCGGCAGTCTATAGTCCTTGGGTGAAAATGAGGGGTCGGGCCTCCTAAAAAAGATGGCGCCTGTCCTTCCAGAGTAGGAAATGATATCTGCAGAAAGATCTTTAGGCCCAGTTAGTGGTGTATAGTGGGTCAACATGTTTGTGCACGGGGGTACACCCAGACATTCAATAGCCTCCAATGGAAGGAAGAGTCTGTGAGGCCATTGGGCAAACACCTGGTAACAAACTACTGAGGCTAGCTAGGGCTGGACACTTAGACTATAGCTCAGGGGTGCATCTGGGGGGGGATGAGTCCTGCTTCTTAAAAGACAGCGTCCATTTGTCCACACCGGGGGATGAAACCATCGCAGAGCATCTTCTTGCCTAGTTAGTGGTGTTTAGGGACAAGGCATGACCTAGCAGTGAGTTGGCTAGTTTTGTGAATTTATTAGCGACAGGACACGACCTTTCAGTGTAGGGTGCAGATAGTCGGTCAACTACGCTGGCCTGTGGCGGTAAGGTCATGATTGGTGAGCAGTAAATTTAAGATCCTTAGAGGGAGGCGCCATTCTTGAATGGGGTCGCCCAAGGGGAGGGACAAGTGGTCTCTCTTAGAACTCCAGGGGCAGGTAAATCCTGTTGGCTACCTGGGTGCGGGGGGAAGTTGCGCTTTCTGTAGGCTGGTTGAGTGGGAGTACACTTTCGGTAAACTATTCCTCTACGCATGCGCACTCCGATAGGAGGGCGTGGTTTAAGTGATAAGGATCTGACACCAGTTAGTGACCTTGCCGTAGGCCCAAATAGGATATGCAGAAATTATGTATTATAAAATTGATACGTTAGATTCAGATAGGAAATACCTTGTACTAGAATTATGTTAAGGTTAGCCATCTGATATCTGTTTATATCAATTGTAATCGAATGTCATGGAACGTTTTCTGCGTAATTGTGTAAATATGGTTTATTTCAATTTTTTATTTATTTGTAGGTTTTAATAAATACGGCCAGGGGTTGTACGACCCCTGCCTCCAAAGAAATCTCTCTCATGTCCTGGTTAATAATGTTTTGTTAACGGAAGGGGGTGGGGGGGGGGGGGGGTCCTCTGGTAATCCCTGGCCATAGAGTGCAGAGGGTGACAATATATCGGATGTGATGTAGTGCAGCGCATGCAGAAAGCAGTATCCAACATTTGTGCCCTACCTGCTGCCATTACATCAGGGTCTAGATATAATCTATCAATGCCACTTGAGAAGGATTCCAGTGGTCCAGCTGAAGTCCTTAAACTAGAAGGTAACTCACTCCTCACCAATAGCATCATTTGGCTCTACTTAATCAGAACAATTATTCAGAAGCTTGTGACCATCCCTTTCATGATAATTATTAGAGGGGGTCATTGGCACGCTTTAAATCAATCACTGCTTGAAAAGAAGGCTCTTCATGAGACCTGGTGGGACACAGCTCATTTCCAGTGTTCAGCCAAATATCAGCCCCACATCAGACACCTAGCCCTAAGCCATATAAAATGACTGCAATGCATTTACTGAAGTCTGGCAAAGTTGGAGGTCTCCATTCCACGAGGAATTCCGGACCTAAAGGAGCCAAACATCAGTGGCATTATTTCCCTTAAGGTACAAAGCCTCTCCTACCCACAATTTGTTAGCTTTTTCAGGATGCATCTGAATTAATGATGAAGCAAAGGATAGATCAGAACTAAATTATCAGGATCTGCGCTTGCGGCTTTGAGGAGTGTGTGCACAGGGAATTCTCTGAAGCAGAGGATTCAGTTGGTCTATTGCCGCATCTAACTGCCAAGATTGCATGTCCGTGATCAGTGTGCCTATCACAGGAGATTCTCATATATTAGTCATGGCAGCAGCTCAGCAAAAAACAAAAGAAGTTTTTTCAGTGGGTGTGTAAGTGCTAGACTAAAAGATACCCTGGATCTCAAAACACACCTCATGTGGCTTTAGAAAAAGTTGTGAGCCTTCTCTTTGAAAGCGGTTATTCTCATTGGTAATACACGTTCAAGTTTATCCTTCTAGTCATTAGGGCACAGCGTCAGGATGTACATTTTCATACACTGATAATATTTTTTTTTTTTTTACTAACAACCGGTGTTTTCCCCCCAGAAGCACTCAGCTTCACATCATTCGGACTGCAGTGCAAAGCAGGAAAAAAAAAAAGTCGAACCAGTTTGCACTCATTGCTTTTCTATAAGAAATCTAGAAGTAAAGCATCCGAGAGGATACATTGAGGTTTGAATTATGAAAAATATAAAAAACATGCAATTTACATTTTAGAAATAGTTAAATGCTTACACATCTGCCTAGGCAAGTTGAATGGCCATTAAGACATATACATTTAATACGACATTGCATTGAAATGGAGTCTAGGCCAGTGGCCACCCAAAACCAAGTTAAATCACATACATCAAATACATGCAGTAAACAGCCCAAATGACCACTTACCCGCCAAGGATTGCCAGGAAGGGTCGCTCTGGGTTCTCCAGGGCCTTGGCAAAGTAGTCCAGCTCCTTCTTCATCAAAAAGCCGGCAGCCTTCTGGGGCAAGTTGACTCCCACCATGGAACTAGGCAAAAGAAAGGAGATGCATACAGATGCACACGCCACTGCTGTTTGTCTATCAGTGAAACTAATAGCTACACCAAGAATTCAAGAACAGATGGTCTGTCCATTCAAACTTTAACAGAACTTATGTCATACATAAAAAATAAATAAATAAATACCACCACACACACACACACACCAGACACCAAGAGAATGGGCCAAAGACACAGTGGGGGCCAGGCACATGAAATATGGCAGATATCAAGCTGCAATCAGCGACTTTAAGAGCGATTGACTCAATCAGCCATCACAGTTCTAAGGGGGAAGGAGGTTGTTGGGAGGGGTGTGGGGGGGGTTGGGGGCTGTGAACATGGCCAGAGGATGGACAGGCTGCAACGGCCCAGCCCTGCAATAGGAGGGTAGCAGGTAGCAATAACACAGCAACGCGCCGAGGTGTGGGGTCAGGCTGCCCAGAGCCGGTGCAAACATGGGGACCAAGCTTCACCTGATAGGATACATGTTTTAGGACAACTGATGAGAAAGACCAAAAGTCCCCTAATAATGCACTTTGCTCAATTACATTTTAGGAATAGAAATTAAGCTTTCAGTGACAAGGAATCATAAGATCACCCTATTTAGAAGCCTCAAGTCCGCCCAGGCATCTACTCGAGTAGCCACTCTAACCAGGGGACTCCTTAGAGTTAGGAAACCACAGATGTAGGAGTGGTGTCAGTAATTAAGACAGAGTATTTAGAACCAAGGATGGAACTGAGCTTAGTCCCTGGCAAGTGCTTTGGAGCCAACATGTGGATACCAAACTAACTTCTGCTGCCACTGTTTAGCAGCTTCACAATATTACAACAGCCATTACCAAGCTAAATGTCCCTCAGGTTATTATCAATCTGAATTGCATTTCAGCTTAAGCGAACCTCTACAGCACAGACATTTGCCGCACCAATGTCCCCTCCACAGTTAAGCAATGCCACGTGGTACCGCCCAGTACGTTACTTCTGACTAGTACTGGGTTTTCCACCCATCCCCATGAGTGACTGACGATCATGCAAATTCACTGGACACGCTCTATTATTTTGTTTTTCTGTTAGTTATCAGTGAGAGTCTCAGGTGACTGGAGGACCAAAAGTGTCACTGCGAGTGTGGGTGGTATTTAGCCCGCAGACAAGGCTAAGTAGTTAGTGGCGGACATAGCCAACAGTAGGTTAGTAGGCCATGGGCACAGTTCTTGGCACTTATATACCATCCCATTATAATGTACTTGTAGATCGGAGAGTCCCTTGGAGGGGGTGGGAGGAACACAATACTCTGGACAAAACAGGCTAGGGCGTCACAGCTAGGACTTTAGTTCCTACAGCATTATTAATGCTCTAAATTTAAAAAAGCACAAAGTCACTGGCAACAGAACCGCAACATCGGTCAAGTGAAGAGGACAAAATGCTGGATGAAGCGATTCATTACTTGTGAACGAGACTGGGAAGTGGATGCTTCGAAGCATGAAGGACTAGATGCAAATAACCACCTGCGTACCGTGGACTCCAAGGTTCAGAGAAAATGCTTACATCAACAGAAAATCAGGATCAAAGGGGTTTTGAAGCCTTGACTACCAGGCAGTAGGGTATGAACTTAGTTATATGGAAAGTTATGCAGCAATGTCAGACCCAATGTCTCGCTCTGTGTATGTTCAGTAGAACAGCCGCCTGGAGAACTGGTACACAGCCTTGTAGACTTCTCTGGTTGCTGAATAACGGCCAAATAGATCGAGCGCTTTCAAAATCTCAGAACAAATCCTTCCTCTTTTGCCAGAGGCCTTTGTAATTTTATAGTACAATCAAGTTTACTGTGTGCCTATTAATGCTGTTTCTGCGTAGTTACTTCTCCTTGGAGCAGGTTAGGACATGTCCCAGTGGCTTATGAATGAGATTTTACTGTGTATGGATTTCTGGGGCTCCACGAGAGCCCGTCCCATTAGCAATATCGGAAAGTTATTTTTCAACTGTTCTCTACTCTTCACTTTAGTAGTGGTGATGCTATTGATTTCACTGTGATCTATCCAGTGGTAGCGTTTGCTTTTCGGAACACTGTTTGGTCGCTATTAGTGGTCTGGTATCTTCTCAGTGCTCTGCACTATGTCCTTTCCCCATTCTGTTGGAGTTTCCCCAAGGCAATCTTCAGGAGGTAGGATTTCCACATCCCTCAAATCTACAGTACTTATCTTCCTGTGCAACTTCTAGTTAAGTTCCATGCATCTTTAATGCAAAGGACTCACAATGCACTTTGCTATGAAAGGTGTATCATTAACTCCTGTCCAGTCCCAAAACCTTCAAGCCCGCCACAGACCCATCACTTTTCAGGGAACGGGGTTCTTTATGGAGAAACATCCCTGCTTTAATGCCTAGAGAAAAGACTAGCACCATTCAAGAAAAGACTTGTGTCCTTTAATTACAATATGCCAGTGTTTTCATTTGATCTTTGGTATCAAACTCCTTATCCTTGGTAGGAGGCACTAAATGCTTTAGACAAATGCAAGCAATATGTAATGGGGCTCAGGCCCCATGTAATTCTAGGCCTTTTGTACAGGTAGTACAAAGTGCACCAGCTCATTGTTTTATATTGGATCTCTAAAACATCTCAGCTAAGCTTGCATATGTGGAGCTAAAATATAAATGAGCACTCATTGTAATAACACTATGCCCAGCCACAGCTAGAATTCTGGCTCTACAACAGCCCGCCCAGCGCCAATAGTAATCACCAGCTTATATTGTGCCCAAGTCAAGCAAAAATAAATCCTAGAGGTAATCACAGATTGCAATACGTGTAGGTGGAATACGCGCAAGTACAGTGCAGACTAAATAAAAGAGGGGTTAAAGAATTGCAGACAGTAGTCTTGTTGAGAGGGGTGGAGTCCTACAAGCCATGTATGTAGGATAAAAAGTACCCCATTTTCTATAGATTTAAAATTTATACCAGATACAGACTGACTCCACAACTCTTTGGCCATTTTCCATTGGAGACACTAACCCTGCACTAAACAGTATACAACGCACAGAAATCAATCCCTCCACCACTGCTTCAGCTACAGAAGCACACAGATTGTCATGACTAGCAGGGTATTTGTCTTTTATAGAAGAAAAAACTTCATCATTACACTTTGTACGAAAATAAAAATAAAAGCAGAAGATCTACAAACCATAGATTGTTCTTATACTGCAGGACTGATAGAGGTAACATGACAGACCAGATTTTGGAAGAAAGGTGAGAGGTTCATGACTTGAACGCTAGACGTCTACTACACATACATGCTGGGTTGTCTAGGTGGATGGCACCAGTGGGAATGATGGTGAAGGTCTCATCCACATAAAAATACTCTGGACATGCTGTCCCCGGGGCGCAAGGATCAGGTTTCCAAGAAATGTCAAACTTTATTTCAACAAGTATTTGTCACATTCTCAGGTTTGAGGTGCGCAGGTGGTCAGAGGGATTAGGTCCTATGGGTGGGGTTAAAGACCTAACCAATACAGGCTTTTCAAAAGTCAAAATCGTCTATTTAAAATCAATTCATAGTTTATTAGAATGAAAGTTTTCCTAAACAGAAGAATCAGTGTCCCTTTCCTTCATACTTCACTCCGGAAAGTTATATTTTAAAACTGCTGGAAAAGCAAGCATCTCGCACTTCTGATCAATTACTCACCTGTAGTCCCGCCCCCCCCCCCCTCCACCTCCCCACCCCCGAAAAAAAGCTGGAGTGAGGGAAAGTAGGGACCGTATCGAGGTAACAGCAAGTCAATACTCTTGGTGGGGTAAAAATGCAAATCTTGTGCGGAGAGTAAATCCAAGAAGAGCTCATTGCAGAAGGTGTTTGGATTCGCCTGGCTAGTAAGATGCACTATTCTTGGAGAACTGATTGCAAGAGGCTGAAGGTGAAGGACTCTGATCATGACAGCCTTAAGAGATGGGAATGAAGAGGAAGGCAAGCAAAAAGTCTGGCCATCCCTGGGTCACCGTTTACGTCTGGAGGGGGGGGGGGGGGGGGGGGGCTGCACAGTGCAGAAAGGGGAATGACCACATTTGAAGGCTCTATCGAATGCCCACTAGCGGGCTAGTGGCAGGCCTTGCCCTTAGATTAGTTGGTACCCAACTACTGCATATGGGGAGAGCCTCGTGCCAGGATTACTGCATAACCACCCACTACATCAAATACCATTTACAGTTCTTTCATCAACTTACTCCTCATCTACAAGGGATCAGCCGTACATAGACCACGGTTGCTGAAAACACTTGGGGCCCCACTCTAAATTGGGTACAATGCTTCTGGCCAGAAAATCAGCCCTTTACTTAGGAGGGTCATCACCCAGCACAGAGGTTTACAGGTCTTAGAGTCGTTATTAGACCGGAGCTGGAATTTCAAGAAATAGCGTCATCTGAGATAGGTCAAAATATAATGCTAGGCCACCAATTACTGAAGATCAACGTTACCATGAGAAGAAAAACTCAAAACTGCAGACATCCTCTAAAAGATATTAATTTCTCGTGAATGTATAGATAAGTGTACATATTCTCCAAAGACCACTGAATGAGCACAAAGCAGAAAGTCGCAGAGTCTGCCCGATAATCCACCAGAGAGAAGGTTGTGTACATGACTAAAGTGATTGGGAATATAATTACCACTAGAAACAAAAAGGTTTAAATTTCCTGAGAGTTAAAAATAATAATTTTACTAGCTGGTGATGAGAAAGATTTATATAGCGCACGAATGCCCAAGGGCGTCTAGGCGCTCACAGCTGCAGAAAAAGGACAGGTGTGGATCATTTAAATTCAGTTACAAAAGGCACTGCAAACAAAAACAGCATTAGGTAAAAAAGGAGTTTGGTTTATATTGACCTGCTTCTGTTTTTTCCCCATAAAACAATGTTTAAGACCCTAGTGTTTCATGTACTCTGTACATATGTCAGGATTTACCCACATACCAGTTAGAACACAAGTCACCAACAACAAAGACTAGGAGACAGATTTGTAGGGAGATCTCTAGTTTGTGCCCGGTGGAGCAGAATCGATGCTAGCAAAGGCTGCTCCTTGGAAGGAATAAACAAACTGCAGGGAATGCACCCAAAGGTAAGGAAGATCCTCCCCTCCCACCCCAACTTATCTTCTGCCCCACTACAACAACGTTCTTCCTGTTCAATAATAAGGGAGGAGACAAAGAAGCGCAGAGGCCTCAGATAAGCGCACCATAGACCAGGATTTCCACAAGAAGTGAAACAGCCTGTTCTTTCCAGGTGCAGGCATAATGAGATGCTGACTTGCAGCGCATTTCCCATGGGCACGATTTACTACATAGTTAGATGTGGATCCTGGAAACCGTATTCCCAGAGACGATACATTACACTTCCTCCATTTTCAAGAAGAAACAGATCATCTAAAGCTGCAATCTGTTGGTTTGATGACAGAACTCTGGCACCATGACAACGGCAAGAGGCTTGGATCATTTCAGATACCTGTGAGCGCGGTGGGCGGTTCCAAAGGCATCATTGACGTAAACATCTCCCAGCTTGGAAAGGGACGCTCTGAAGGCTTCCACCTGGGCTGCACCCGCCTTGATCTAAAAATAAAATAAAACCGCATCACTACTAAAAGGACCCCAAAACAAAAAGGAGCCAACAGACATCCTGCAGGTCCTAAAACTAGGTAGAAGCCCATGCTAAAAGAAACACAATAACAGCCTCATTTAGAGTGTGATAAGTACTCAGATGGTGTGCATTACCAGAGGAAACTAATGCACCTCGGTGTTTTAGGTTGCTAGTTTATGGTATTGTTGTGCAAGAAATGGCCACTGAGTCTTAACCACCTGCAGCCAACAGCACAACGCACTAGAACTGCTTCTTTGTATGTTACTTGATGAATACGCCCCCCACCCCCGTTTCTGAACGGTTCCTCCTCAATTATATAGATTGTATGCTCAAACTGTAAGTTAATCTGTTCCCTTTCACAATTAAAGGCTTTAATTGGTCGATCCAGATCAGTAGTCCAATGTGGCACAAACATTAATATAAACCATGATGGTAATACAGGTGAGGATTGAGTCATACCTTCCCATCAGACAGAATTGAAATACACAAATGGTAAATTATGCAGATGCATGCATAATATACATACATTGCTGACTTGTGCAAGCTTTCCTGATGTGTACCCTGGAGTAGAATTTGAAATTAAGGCAAAAATAAAAGTTTTTGCCCAGCCTCACATCATCTCCTTTTAAATTGTTTGTCTTGGGCAGCTTTCCTTCATACACACCCAGTGCACATTTAGGACAATAGAGCCTTACTACCGCTTTCTTAATCACATAACATATGGGTTATTCAAATGCTGGCTTGACCAACGAACTAGGGAGGAAATACATTTAAAATGTTTAAGCACGTGGCTGTGGTATGGTGGGTACGTTCCTCCATATCATATGGGAATGTCCTGCGGTTGCCTCCTTCTGGACCCGTGTACATGGTGTTATGTCTGAGGTGACGGGTGTTTCGCTTCTGCCTGAGGCTCAGAGATGCTTGCTTAATGTATGGGAGCCCAATGACTATAATGTTGTCCAAACGCAGTGGGCCACCTTGGGCAACATGATTGCGAAGCGTGACATTGCGCAATTGTGGGGGTCGGCGCAACCTCAGAGTCTGTCTGCATGGTCTAGGAATATGGACTGGTGCATGTTCCGTGAAAAAACTGTTTATGTTGCCTGGGGCAGGCCCAAAAAGTGGGGTAGAATATGGGGTCAATGGAATCAATACCGTGGTGAGATTTGCACCCCTCCCTTTGAGCCACCACCGGAGTGTCTCCAGTCCCCTTAGCATGACATTCCCTCCTCTCTAGGTTCCATTTGTGTATTGTTGCATACCACCTGCTCCCTCTTCTATTCCATTCCGGACATACAGTTTGTTGACAATGCATCTGTGCAGACGTGGTGCCCCTCCAGAAGGATTCTCCACGATTGTTTTCTTTTTTATTATGAGCCCGTGCAGTATTTTCTTATGTTTGTTGGTTGGGGGGGTTGTTTTCCAAAAAAGATAATATCAAAACCTTCCCTTCTCCTTTGTATGTATATATGGCGAGACATGGGTTTTTACTTGCCGCCGGGCCCTATGGGTTGTCGGCTGAAGGGCTGTGTACCTTTTATCCAGTACTGTATTGTGATAGATACCAGCCAGCCCATCGTGCAGTATACTTGCTTTTGTACTTTCATGTCTTTTTCAATAAAGGTTTTTAAAAAAAAATAATAATAATGTTTAAGCAGCTGTGGCTTCTCAATACGGAGAAGCGTCACCCCGCCCCTATTGCAGGTGCAGCAAGAGCACAAAAAAATAAACAAACAATAATAAAATTACTTTGCCATTTTATCTATAACTCTTGTCAGCCTGAGCCAGATGCGAGGGTGGGGCAGGGCCCCTACTGCACACTGGCAGCAGAAAGGAGTGGTGACTGGCTACAGCAGTTTAAAGTGTGCGTGTCCTTTTAACCGGCTTTCTTGAAACCGTCACCCTGACATGCCCACTTTAAACCTCTATAGCCCTCTGCGGAGAAGCACAGGCTGGTTAGGAGAGTCTCGATTGGTAGGGAAGTCGGCCCTAGGACCCCAGACAACCGGAGAAGAACACCAGTACTGGAGGACGTGGAGGCAGTGGGTAAGTGAGGATTATGTTTTTTAATACTTATTGAAACAAATAGTGACTAAAATCACCGACATGTATTACATTAACGTTTTAAAGATACAGATTTTAACTTAAAAAAATGTATCTAATGCATTTCGTTACTGTTTATTGCATGCATTTCATTCGGTGGGCACCGGTTTGACCCACTGTGATAAACTCGTGCTGCCTTCATTCTCAATTCCAGAGCTCAGTCGTGGTTTGTTATAAACCTGGTTTATAACGATCCACGATTGAGAGCTTATCCAACGAGCCGAAATGCATTGCAGGAGTTAGTGTCAGCTTGCTCCTCCCACCACTTTTAATGGTCACAAACCGCCACTGTGTTTAACACCCCAAAATGAAGAACTGTGGAGGTGTTAAGGTAATCTGAAATACACCGCATTTATCCAAGCACTCAGGCACGCTCATGGGAGTCCTCCACTCTGAAAGTAAGAGTGCAAGTATACCCATAAATGGCACAACAGGCACAAGATGGTGATAACCTCATACGCTTATCTAAGACCATGCTGCATTTCTAAACCACTGGTAGATTACACATGGGCATATTATGTAAACCCAGACACATTTTTTGGGAAGGGAAACAAAAACAGTGATTCTGCTTCTAAAAGATATAGTTCCAGCATTTGCTCTCGTCTGGAGCAAGCAGAGGTAGTGACATAGCGCTCTGTGTAGAATAAATTACTATGGGGGATATAGAGTGATGGATTCTGATAATTCAAAGAGCCACGTTAACCAAGGTCAACACCAGGTTGAGAAAAAAAAAAAACACCTGCGGAAGAATAAACAAGAGTCAAGCATCGAACCGACTGGCAACTTTATTTACAATCATTAAGTTACCGGTTCCAACAACCAACCGAAAAGCTTGCAATGTATAGTCCCTGCAAGATCATGAGGCATTCTTGCCCTAGCAACTACAAGCATTCCCTGCAACACAACAATTTAAATAAAACACAGACACGCCCATTAGTAGTATAAGGGAGGTGGGGAAGGGAGGACTGTATCAATTACAAATATCCCTTTTATTAAACTGACTGCTTAGGTGGAACTTCTCTTCACCAGGTAGCCCAAACAAGCATACAAAACTCATTAAGATAACGTGTGACTGCATCACCTAAACCATGGTCAAAAGAAGCATTAGCCCTGCGAGCGAAGGAAGGTCCGCTTAATTTTAAAATCTTCAGAGACACCTTGCTATGAATAGCTCTGCCTGTGCCCCAATGAAGAGTTCATCCTTACAAGTCACCACTGAAAGGTCAGCCTACTGTATGTCAGCATTCAGATGCATTTCACAGATGTCCTTGGGCGAGTGTTCCAACCCTGCCAAGAAAAGAAACAGTCTGGAGGGTAGTGCTAGCCTGACCTTCAGGAAATGTCAGGCGGTGAAGGAGCACACTTCATGCTGCCCTCAGAATAGACCTGCAGGGCATCTAAAATCATCTTACGCTGTCGCCCTAGAAGTCCTCCTTCCAAACCACTTGGGAACATTAGTGCAGGCAAGCAAGCACAAAGATTGCAGCTCGAATATTTGACGGATTCCAATGCAAGAGTGTCGCTCCGCGCAGGAGAATGAACACTCCCAAGAGTTTCACTGTAGGGTGGCCCATGTTTAAACCAACAGTTGGGGGTCAGTGTGAAAGCCTACTCCCAGTTTTCCCCCCTCCATTCCAACATTTTATTGTTCATTTAATGTAGTGAATGAGAAAATACATGTTTTCAGCACAACTGGATATGGCAATATGTTGCTTAAAAGCACATAGGGCTATGACAGAACGTAGTGATTGTAGGATTTTGACATTCTTTACATGTAGCATAATACACATTGAACCAAAGTCTAATACAGCCAGCCTTTGACGATATCCAGTTAACACATTTAAAAACACAAATCTCAACAACTCCATTGCTCCACAACACTTGGTCACTCTCAGCAGGCACGTACCCTTAAAATGATAGGACTAGATTAGACAGTAAATTCCATTTGCACCCTATTTCCGTTTTACCTGTGCAGTCATGAACATGTGAAAAAAGTCTAAGCAATTTCTGTATGTGTGGTCCCCGTAACTGCACTGCTATGTGCTTAATTTCCTTCAGAGGGAAACAGTCCATTGGAAACCCAGAACAGCACACAATTTGCGCCATGCCCAGATGTGCATGCGAATTGCTCTCAATTTCACACACATGCCAAAATGACGCTGACATGCTTGACTCATCAAGCCACCGAAGAATACAATGAAGTCAAGTTTTCAAAATAAAAATGTAGAATACATATAATAATGGGACGTACTTAAAGTTATCTGCATGTTTTACAATAATTCTGAAATTCTAACTGGGTTTTTCTGTGTTGGGTCTTAGTGGACGAGGCCACAAAATATCCTAAGGATTACACAAATGTTGGCTCATGCAGCGTCTCAAATGTTTGTCTCACCTTGTTTCCAGACGCGTCCTTGCCCTTTCCTTCTTCCTCTACATGGAATCGGAGGTTCTCCAAAAGAATGACAGAGCCCGGGGAGGGATCGGCACAGGCCTTCTCTACTTCAGCACCCACGCAGTCTTTGAGGAATACAATTTCTCTAATGAAACAAAAATGAATAGAGATGATCATTTATGCACGGACGTCAAGGGTTTCACTTCATAGGATTGTTTTTTTCTTCTTACACACCTTCCCATGAGTTTTTTCAGTTCCACTGCTACTGGTCCCAAGGAGTACTTGTCTGGCATCGGAACGCCATCCGGTCGGCCCAGATGGCTCATCAGAACCACTGATTTAGCTCCATGGTCCAAACAATACTGGATACTGGGAATAGCTGCCTTGATTCTGGAATAAGGAGATTCAAGATTAGTTAATGTTGGATATAGCCAAGAAAAATGGAGTTAAAACAGTTTGTGAAATCACGTATACAGGTCAGCCCCAAAAATGTTGGTTTTACTGAAGATTGTAGTCAAATTATTTCCCATTTTTTCAGCTCTACTTTCTCTTTTCTAGGATTCAAGATTAAAACTCAACAGAACAAATGTGGTCCCATGTTGCTAGTGATGCTACTGCACACCCAGTTACACATGCAAAATATCCTCAGATACGGGTGGAACACCAGTCTCAGTGCCAACTGGAAAAGTATAACATCAGGTGTTTGATTTAGAAACATCAACCAATAAGAAAGAATTTACAAGCAGTGTTCATCTAACAAAGTTTGCCATGTACATCACTCAGAGGCTGTGGTTAGGTTTGGCTCTTCCAACTGAGCCATCAGAGCAAGTGCCAACTCAAAGTCCATCTCAAACGAAAGACTGGCAAAACGGCCATAAGACAAACAGAATAGGTGTCTGAAAACAGTGATAGGAGAAAAATAAGCCATCTATTTCAGAAAATGAACAAATTGGATCACATAACTGACAAAAAGCTGAATTTGTCACATTATAACATTGCATGCACATTTTCAAGAAGTACTATTTGAGATGACAAATACGATTCAGCAGGCATAGTAAAAGCACTCTATGGAAACTAGTATACACTGAAACACCACTGAGGTCTAAGGATGGCAACTGGGCAGTGGTGGTAGGCAGATTTTTTAACGTGTAGTAGACATTTTCCTTTTAGAAGAGAACCATGTGGAAGCGAGACATGCTTATGGTACTCTACTACACCTTTTTGATAAATTGCTGTCACAGTCTTACCTTTGGTTGTTAGTTATTTGGTTATTTTTCATAGGAACGTTGAAATCTACCCTGTAAAGAAAAAAGTAATCTACATTAGAATAGAAAAGTTAACATTTTAACTGTAGATTCTGCTCCATTCTGATGCCTTATCTTGAATGAGCAAATACAAAGTAAACTGCTCACACAAACACTAAAATGAAACACCAAGATGCAAGGCACATTTTGTCTTAAAAAGGTTAGCAGCAAACTGTTCTAAATGCTGAAAGATGGACTGAGCTACAGGAATATTCGGACAAGGGAACTCCGTTTGGTGTGTCTGAAAGATCAATGGAAGTTGGGAGAGTCAGCTGCATGTCCTCTGAAATGGAACAGACTGACAAGGTACCATGGCCTTTTGCATCCACATAGCAACACTGCATCCTTAGGCATCTGCCGGCGCTAACAGAGGCCTACAATAGAAGGAACACCTTCACCAGTATATGAAAAAAGTAGGCAAATCCTATGAATGACTGTAAAAAAACAAAATGCTTGCATGCACTTTATTTATTCAAGATATTGTTTGTCACACCGCAAGTCTAAATCATAGAACCTTAAGCTTAACAGACAAAGATGTCTACATTCCTTTCTGAACGGAAATAAATTGCTGCATTAGCAAGGCATCTACTATTAGAGAAGGATTATCGAAAGATTAGTAAAGATGGAAATTAATTTAACCTTGTCCCAATCTTCTCAAGCTCATAAGGTATGATGCACAATAGTGAGCAATGAGAAAGGTTTATTGCTGTGTGTGACTGAATTTAACCCATAATTTGAAAATGCTAAATCGTCCATTAACTTTATGACTTGTGAATGACAGCCCTCCGTCCTTTCAGCATTTCATAAGCCATGCCTGGTGGCAAACATAGGTAAGGGGGCAGATGTATTAGGGGCAGAGCTCTGCATCAAACTTTCTGGAGTCCAGTTCAACATACAGCTGAGAAGAGCCAACCTTCCATGTCTCACAACCCTGCTGCACACCTCAGCTGATCAACAGCATCCGCATTGACAACAGTCAAAGCTCAATGGTTCCTATAGCTCAAAAGACTTGGCACCAACAATAACTGCAGTAGAAAGTAAAAAACCCTCTCCTAGAGGCAAGCTTCAGAACGGCCATTCAAGTCCTGTTCCTCTTGCATCTTGGATTCAACACATTGCTGAAAGGAGTACCAGATTCACAGCTCAGCCCTTTGATAACAGTCATTCTAAAAGCTGTGCTCCCTTTCATGGTGCCTACATTTCCCAAAGAAACAATATCACAAGGTTGAAAACCAAGAGAAGCAAGACAGACAACAGGATAGCAAGCCTTCTTCCATTACATGACATGAGAATCTGGAGCAAGATTTTCACCTAGGTACACCAAGCAACCTTCTTCCTCCACTTGCATAAACAACCAAACAGTTCTTCTTGCACCCTACCTTTCACTCCGCATTGAAACTCTTTAGTGTAATGTAATGTAAAATGTAAAAAGGATTTGTAGAGCGCTGCGTTCGCCGGACGGTTTCTTGGCGCTGATCACTAACCCAGGAGGAGGCAGAGAGGGGAGAAAGGAGAGCTTTATGTATAGACACCGCAGAAGAGGAGTTTTTAGGAGAGACCTAAAGTGAGGGTAGGAGGAGGAGAGTCTAAGGTTTAAAGGTAGAGAGTTCCAGAGTGAGGGGGCCAAGAAAGAGAATCTAAGGCCTCCGTGCTTTTTACGCCTGAACCTAGGTGTCTGGAGGAGGGCGTGATGGGAGGAACGGAGGTGTCTGGGGGGGGCGTACGGATGGAGAAGAGAGGAGATGAAAGAGGGGCCGATGCCGGCCAGGGATTTATGGGTTAGGCAGCCAAGTTTGAACTTGCAGCGTTCCGACACAGGAAGCCAATGAAGGGCTTTGAGGAGGGGACAGACGTGTTGATGTTTTGGCTGATGGTAGATTAGACGGGCGGCCTGATTCTGGATTAACTGAAGTCTCTTTATTTGGTATTGCGGAATGCCTGCGTATAGGGCGTTGGCGTAGTCAATCCGGGAGATGACTAGCGCCAACAGCGCCAGGGTGAGAGCTTCAGTGGTCAGGAAGTGAGCTATTTTCCGGATTTTTCTGAGCTGATGGAAGCAGGAAGATACTGTGGCGCTGATCTGATGATTCATGGAAAGATCCTGTGAGATGTAGACCCCTAGGCTTTTTACTTTATCAGCGGGACTGGGAGGGGGGCCAAGGGAAAGGGGGCAGAAGGTGGAGTTCCAGGGATTGGCTGGGCCTCCGACAAGATTGAGCTCCGTCTTGTTGGGGTTGAGCTTGAGGTGGTGAGCGCCCATCCAGTCGCTGATATGGCAAAGGGTGGACTGGAAATCCTGGGCCGCTTCCTGCGAGTCAAGGTTGAAGATGAGCTGAATGTCATCTGCATAGTTAAATGCAGTGACATTCCTTCCCCGGAGGGAGCGGATCAGGGGGGTAAGGTATAAATTAAAAAGGAGTGGAGACAAAGACGAGCCCTGCGGGACTCCGCAGGGGAGTTTCATCCTCTCCGCCGAGAATTGGGAGATTCGAACAGATTGGTGGCGGTTCGTCAGGAAGGAACGAACCCAGTCAAGGGCCGTCCCTCCAATACCAGCCTCCTTGACCTCATTTGTAGGTCGAGCATAGCATCGCAGTGCATGCACTGCTCGCTTTGCGAGGCATGCAGTATTCAGTATAGTGTGGAAGCTTGATAATGATATGATAAAAGAAATTTGTTAAGCGCACATTCACCAACGGTTTCTTGGCACCGAGTATATGGGAAGCATGGACAGAAAGGGGGAGTGAGTTATTGATTGTAAGCCTGGGAGAACAACGATGTTTTGAGAGCTTTACCTAAACAAGGGATATGACTTATTAAACGTAAGGAGGGTGGCAGTGAATTCCAGAACTGAGGTGCTAGGAAAGGAAATCTGAGCCCCCCATGTTTCTTGCACTTGAAGACATGGGGAGTCAGAAGTTTGGCATTAGCAGAACGAAGGGAGCGACGGGGAATGTAACGCTGGATTCTGTCGGAAATGATGATCGGCCCATGAGATGCTAGAGCTCTGTGGGTCAAACAGCCGATCTTAAAGAGGCAACGGGGAGCCAATGGAGTCCCTTGAGGAGAGGTTTGGCCTGGTGTGACTAAGGTAGACCGTGTACAAGTCTGGCCGCTTGGTTCTGAACCATCTGGAGCTTCTGCAGGTGATAGGCAGGGATCCCGGTGTACAAAGAATTAGAGTAGTCAATTCGTGACATGACTAATGCCAGGGTGACCTGAATCAGGGCCTCGGGGGAGAAAATTTGCTAACTTTTCGGATCCTGTGAAATGAAAGAAGCACGAAGAGACAACCGAGTTTCTGAGGTTTTAACGTGAGATCACTACTGATTAAAACCCCAAGGCTCTTGACCGCGTCAACAGGGGGAGGTGGGGGTCCCAGGGCTGGCGGCCAAAAACTGGGGTTCCAGGGGTTAAGTGAAGGCCTAGTAGGTATCAGCTCGGTCTTACTTGGGTTTAGTTTGAGTTGGCTTGAGTTCATCCATGTCCAAATGGCCATCATGATGGACTGAAAGGCTTCAATTGCCAAGGGAGATGGATCAATGGTGAAGAGGAGTTGAATGTCATCGGCGTAGTTGAAAACAACTACGTCCCTCCTCCGTAACTCTGATATTAATGGCCGGATGTAGAGGTTGAATAAGAGCGGGGAAAGGGAGGAACCCTGGGGAACCCCACAAGCGAGTTCCTTTTTTTCCTGATGTGAGGTCCGCTAAACGGACGGCTTGGTGGCGATTGCTTAAGAAAGAGGAGATCCATTTTGGGGGATACCCCGGATGCCGGCGCCCTCGACACGTTCGACCAAAAGTTTATGGTCAACAGTGTCGAAGGCAGCCGACAAATCCAGGAGGACCAGCGCCTGCAGGATGTTGTGGTCCGCAGCTCTTCTCAGCTCATCATGGACTGCCAATATGATGGATTCAGTGGAGTGCTCGGGTCTAAAACCCGCCTGGTGGGGGTCCAGGTAGGGAGAGCGCTCCACGAATGCGCTAAGGCAGCTTGTAACATAGGCTTCCAAGATTTTTCCCAAGAATGGTAGGAGTGAAATGGGTCGAAAATTGCTGAGTGCGGCGGGGGTCTGCGCCAGGTATTTTCACAATGGGACATACTTTCGCCATTTTAAAGCAATTTGGAACAATGCCAGTGAATAGGGAGTGGTTAAGAAGAGACAGTGGGATTTCGGGCAGCTGGAGAAAAATCTCACAAGCAATATGTCGAGGACAACTGTCTGTGGGGCACCCAGAGCGAACTTTAAGGAGGGAAAAGAAAGTCTCAAGTGTGATGGGTGGAAAGAGGTCAAATGAAAGCGAATTGAGATGTGTCTGATTGGGCTCCGAGGGGGTACGGTCTTGGGGATACTGGCTTTGATCGTGGCTATTTTGTCCAGAAATTCACAGAGCTGTTGGGAGGGAGCTAATTTGGTGGTGATCCGGTCAGGCTTGACAAGCTCGTCCTCCATGGAGAAGATTTCCTTCGCTTTGTTGTCGGATCTCAGAATTCTCACAATTTTTTTGTGAGCTTTATGGAATCTCTACCCACTCTCCACCCATCTTCATTGCTTCGGTTTAAAATGCTGGCTTCCGATTGGTTTTAGGCTCATTAGTCCCTCCTAATGACAGCCAGGTTGACAAACGTATCCTTCCAGGGCTACTGGTCCCTTTACTCCAAACACTATTTTCTTCACTGTCTCCAGAGCCCTGGCAGTAGATTTCTTCTGGACAGGTCCGCTGTTCACTGTAGATTGGAGTCTTTAAGGCAGCACTCCAGCCAGAGTTTTCAGAGGCCGTTGACTGAAAGACAGGTCGCCTTTTGGCTGCAGGCTCTTTGAAGCAAGAGACAGGCCAGTAAGGCTGGGGCCAAGGCAGTGGACGCCTTCAGGGAGGTCTTCTTTGATCATCGCTGATCTAGTTTTCCTGTCTGGGGGAGCCCACTAAATACTAAAGTTAGGGTTGTTTTAGGGGAGTAGCAGGTGGGGCCAATGGGCACCTTACCTGGGGTGACCACACCCTCAATTAGGCCACCCTCCTGTGGGAGGAGGTATGCACCTAGCCCTGATTGGAGGGGTCTCCTTCAAGATGGCAGGGACTGAGATTTGCTTCACCTCGCCTACCTTAGGGGTGGAGTTGGCAGAGGTGGGCACACCTCCTATTCTTCAAGGTTTTCCCGCACAAAGTGGGGGTGTAAACCGGGGGCTGACATCTGCTGCTAGCAGCAGGGGCTGGAGGTCGCATTACAAAGACGGCAGGCCTTTCAAGCTTCCCCTTCGAGCACTGGCCCGTCCTGGGGGAGGATATGTGACACCTCTGCCCAGAATGTGCATTGTTTTTGGTCCCAGAGAACAGAGGCTCTCCACCCAGGGATCTAGAAATCTGTGTGTGGCAGCCTGCCTAAAGCCAGTCAATGCCCACACCAGGTCAGTAGGTTTGCAGGGGCACCCGAGGTATCTTCTATGTACATGGTGTAATAAATCCCACACTGGCATCAGTGTGGATTAATTACAAGGAGTTGTTTGGAACCAAACACTCCTGGTTTCAGTGAAGCCATCATGGTGCTAGGAAACTACAGTTGTCGAGTTCCCAGCCCATTTACTCTTCATGGCTTCCCTGGCTCTTACAATATTTTAAGAATGTACTTGTATGCTCCTGCAGGTATTCCCACACCTGTGGTATAGTGCACCATGCCTTAGGGCTGTGAGGCTTGCTCGAGGGGTGACTAACCTATACCTTTAGGCAGTGCTAGCTGGCCTGGCACCCAGGCCGGTTGCCATGCCACTTTCTTGTTATTCACCTCACAGGAGCATGCAAGCTGCAAGGGCACTGGGATGGTCCCAGTGAGGGGGTGAGTTCAGCTCTCACGCCCTAGGGATCCAGGTTCTAACTTACTAGGGATTTACAAAGGGGAGGAGGGGGGTAGAAGTACCAATTGGGGGGGGGGGGAGGGGGGGGGAGGGATAGGTTTTAGGAAGAAGCACTGGCTCAGGGGACCTGGTTGGCAGGGACCCATTGCACTAGAATAAATATCAGGCAAAAAGTGGGGCTAACCATGTCAAAAAAAGGCACTCCCAATATCACATTCACTCCTGAGCTTATGGAGTACTTCACACCCACCCTTTGAAAGATTCGAAATTGAAAGGACAGATTCAAGTATCTCTGCTCATCTGTTATCAAATTTATTTCCGTTACTGGTGCAGCGTGCTCTGTAAACGAATGTATCTTCTCATCCCACAGTCTTTTTCCCAGCAGGGAAATCACAACACGGTTGTTACAACGACCGCGTTATGATTCCACACATACCATTACTCCGCAAGTCGGAATGACGACTTGCGGCGGGGGGGCGCTGGATGTTGGAATAGTAGAAGTTACTATTCCAACTCCAGTCTGTGCAGACAATAGGGAAGGTGTTATTTTAAATCCAACACCTCCCTTCCCCCCTCCGCAAGTCATTGTTCTGACTTGCGGAGTAATGGTATGCGGAATCACAACGTGGTCGTTGTAACAACTGCGTTGAGATTCCCTGCGGGGAAAAAGATTTGTGGTAAACGTGGTTTACCATCACCCACATCTGTGAACGAGAGAATAAAATGTAATATATCCTGCAAATATAGGCTGATAGTGCCTATCAAGCACAGATACAAAATTCTTGCATACAAGACATGATTTAACAACAAATAAAACAACAAAAAAAAGTTCAGTTTACAAATCATTTGTTTGGATCAAATTAAATATGTCAACACAGTCCAACGCAAAAAGCTATGAATGTCAGAGACTTGTCAGTTTGTGGCCAACATCTACAGAGAAGTTTGAGATCCAAAGCTTTATACACAGTTCAATGAACAAGGTTTCAAAACCTGGATTATATGGAGGCAGACGATGACAATCCTGAACAATGAGTTACAGTCCACTTGGAAATGACCATCAGTTTCACACAAACACGGTTCAAACCAGTCTTTTGCCAGTCGAATAGATTTAGAATGCACAGTGATGCTGTGTGGAGTATAATCAGACTGACGCAACAAGGTCAGCACTATTAGAGCAACGGTGGCCGGGGAGCGAAAGAATTTGAACAGACAAGTCTAGCCAGAATGAAAGACACAAGCAATTACAACCAAAATGCTCGACAAATCAAGTATAAAATGATGCAGCCCTTAAATAATTTGCTAGACCAAAAGAGGTGCAAAGAAAGTACTTCCAAACAAGCACGGGTAAGAATCGAATACATTGAAAAGGCAATAGGAAAACGAAATCTGAAATAGGCAGCAGATTAGCTGGTTAATGCAACAGTGCAACCATTGGCCAATCCATGTCTTTCAACAGCCCTTGAAAAACCATAAAACATCGGCTGAGTAGCAACAGTTCTGATCTTTATTTCAGTCACTCAAAGTCAATGGATTTACCAGAACTCCAGTGCACAATATCCACTGCTTTCAAGGTAATGGACTATTTTAGAACCTTTTATAATTATGCATAACAAATAAAAAGAACATTGTTAACTACCTTACAAACCCACGCAGTTCCCCAGCACGTGGCATAGTCTCCTTTTAAAAGCATTACATGGAGTACGTGTATCAGGGTGAGACCCTCCGCTGAGCAATTGCAAGAAACTTGTTCTCTCATAAAATACAAACGTGTTCTCTCGTGTAAAATACAATCAGGGAGGCAAACTCATGATTCGAATTTCAGCAGGTACCAATTTGGAAGGAGGAAAAGCCCACATGACAAAGTTTCTGCTACAGGGTCTAGCAAAAATTATGACTTTGGTAGAAAGTTATCCTTGTTTGCATAAAATCTGACTAAGAAATGACAGCATACTTACCTATCAACTACTCAGCTCACCAGCCACACTCTTTCAGCAAGCAACCATCATACATAATTGTCATTGAGAGCTTCTTCTAATCTCCAAAACTCGTACCTGAAACTATATTCCACGCGAAGCTAAAACACATTATAGAAAAAGCAGGCAGAATGAGGTCTTTGTTTAAGGACAAGGTGAAAGCATGGGTGGAGGACCACTTGTGAGCAAATCTGAGATTCACAGACACCCTACCATCCAGCTCAGCTATTCTATTTGAAGTTATACCTAAATAAACTATACTGCATGTTGAAGGGCTGAAAGCAGGAATGTCAAGTCATGGATGTTCGGATCTATGCTGGATACAGGCTACCCACTGACTACGTAATGAACCAATTAAAATATATGAGTAAATGTACCTTGTGTGACAAAGATCCAACCCTTCTGAAACCACAATAGACATCCCCCATCCTAGAATTAGTGTTAAGAAACAATGTCACTGTCGTTCATATCCGCTTCCTTCCAGAAGGTGATATTTGTAAAGTTACAATGAAGGAAGAACGTGCTCCACACAGCTGAAAGGCATTTCCTGAGAACTGCAAAAGTAAGAGTTTCCAAAAGACCAGTTAGGATAAGAAAAATTTACTAGGAGATGCATAAAAGCCAGTTACTTCAAAATCCCCAGGCTTCAACCAGCAATCACCCCACACCAAGGATTTTATCGTTCTTGAGGCAAAGCTGTTAGAGGAAAACAAAAATGGAGAATACTACTGACTCCTAGGGCAAACTCTGATAAAAAGGAGAATATAGGAACACTCACAGATAAGAAGTGACAGGAAGCAAAGATGGCCCCGCATGAAATGGCCAGGGTAACCCAATACCAAATGCTCTAATTAAAATACCTACACCGCACATATATCTCACCCAGTGGAATCTATTGCAACTTGGTCAGATAATACCAGAGTGGTCTGTGTGCGGACCACGCCTGAGACTACATCCACACCACACTGCGATTTTGTAAGATTTGACCCTTTTAGGAGGACGTTTTCCACACACTGGGAGATTGGTTGGGTTGAAGGATACAGGAGTAACAGAAGTTGGCCCTGTTGCACATATTGCTTGACTAACACATGTTCAGATGTAAAATGGCACATAGCCAAGAACTGGTGTAATGCACAACCTCAAGATTTGGAAAGGAGGAAGGCGTGCTTAGATCACTGCATGACTTTAGAGATCCCCATATAAAAATGTAGAGGTTGCCCCCTCACAACCATTATAAAATAATAAGAGGGTGGAGGGGGACTGGAGTCGGTACCTGGGAACTGGCAAGAACATGGGCAAAAATCTAATTTCAAAATATAGTTCACCGATACAGGTGACCGTATATACTGCATTGTAATTCGTAAAATATGTTGGGAACTGACAGACGGATATTCAAAAGTGATTTCGCCATGAGTTCCTAGTAATGTTACCAAGTGCTCGCGATGTACCAAATGCCATTGAATTTGCCACGATGATTAAAGGGCATCATATGTATAAAGAGCTCCCACTTCAGGGCAAGCATACTTTTACATGAGATGCAAAAGTTTATGTATGTTAATACCAAATAAGAGTAAATTGCACACATGTATGCGTCATGCCTGTACATCCAATTTTTTGTGGAATGGGAAGCCACAGAGATTTAGCAGCCATTATCTATACTAATATAATAAAGAGAGAGCCCAAACCTTTGAGGCGGGTAATCTCAGGAACCACAGCACCAATCACAACACCCAATACAGCGTTGGAAAGGGCAGTTGCAGCAGAAGGACATAGGCTATGCAGACGCCCACCATATAAATTTAAAAGGTAAAAGAACCGTGCCAGCAAAGTAGTCCCTTGTGGGCGTGTCAGCGTGCTAGGGGCGTGACAAACGTGGGGGCATGCGATACGTTCCGCCTTTTATGCCATGTCTCATATCGTGTGCTGTGGGTTTGTGCGTGTGCGGGGCGCGGGATTACGGAAAATAAAACCGAGCGTTGTGCCCAATATTTCATTGTTTTTCTTCCCAGGTTCTGTACATTCCAGCTCCGGGTGTCCACCCTGCTCCCTTTAACTAACCCTGCACCTCCTAATCATAACCCACCCTTACTCCTTAAAATACCCCAACACCCTTAAACACTAACCCATCTTAACCCCATAAATATACCCTGTACCCCAAACCCTAAAAATATCCCTGTACCCCCAAACCTAGCCCTGAACCCTATAAATACCCCTGTACCTCTAAACCTAGCCCTGAACCCTAAAAAAACCCCTGTACCCCAAAACCCAAACCTAGCCCTGAACCCTAAAAATACCTCTGTACCCCAAAACCCAAACCTAGCCCTGAACCCTTAAAATACCCCTGTACCCCAAAACCCAAACCTAGCCCTGAACCCTAAAAATACCCCTATACCCCAAAACCCAAACCTAGCCCTGAACCCTAAAAATACCCCTGTACTCCAAGCCATACCTATCCCTAAATCCTAAAACTACCCCTGTACCCCATAACCCAAAACTATCTGAACCCTTAAAATACCCAAACACCCCAAAACATATACCTCAGTATCCCCAAAACATACCCCTATACCCATACTTACCCTATCCAAACATTTAAAAAAACATGCTTTTACCATTCATGCATTTACAACGAATTTCGTTGTAAATGTATGCGTGGTAAAAGCATATAAAATATAATGCCATGCGTTATAATGGCATTGCAGAGTCATGGTACTTTCGTAATGAAAGTATGCGGAGTGATGGTATGCGGAAAGAAAGTTGCGGAATAATGGGCGTTTACCCTCCCCCGGTAAGTACATTGGTGGCACAGCGACCCACATCTCCAGCAAAATACTCCTATTTTTTCACCACCGATTTGAAAAATGCACAGGTCTCATTGATGGCCAGCACAGACATACACTTTTAGACACCTCCTACCACAAGTTCTAGAATTGCGAACTTTAGAGCTGGGGAACTACGTTCGAATCTCTGCATCAGCTCAACATCCTGTGATTCCAGGCAAATCGCTTTGTCTCCCCGTGCCTACCACAAATGAATGTTCTTCTGTAATGTAAATTGTGCTCATGCCATGTTGTCGAGATTGCGCTATATAATATTGCAAGGAAAAATAAAGTAGGGAAACTCGAGTTTACACACTACTGAACGCACACTCTTAAGTGCATCAGCAGTGCACTGTGAATCGGAGCGTTTCACAGGCCTGTCAAAGATAAGAAATGCTATCAAAACGAAATCCTACAAAACAATATACTACTGGCCGGCAGCAATTCATACCCGGACAACGTCGGGACGGGGTATGTGTGTGTGTGTGTGTATATATATATATATATATTTTTTTTTTTTTTTGTTTCTGTTTACTATTTAAGCACTCCTTTGTTTCTGGCGCGCTGTGTGAACAAGCTCTCTTGTAGAGTGAAACGCGTCATCTTACATTAAAAAACGTCTCCTCTGTTTTCCACTGTTGGATGTACATTTTTCGAGGCTTTTGTGGACTGCTGGTTACGAGGTGCTTTGAGGTCCCGCCCGTTGGTTCTGACATCTACTCAGAACCTGGACTGATAAATAAATAAATAAATATATATATATATATATTTATTTATTTATTTATCGAACTTCCACTCACTAACCGGTTGCTCACTCTAATGTTAACTTGAGAAGCAAGGTCTGCTTTTACGGGTTACATGCAAGTGTGTAGACCTTTTTTTGAGCTAGTATGGCAACATACAATGCCAAAATTGTAACACTATTAATAAAGAGCAAAATATTGGAAGCAGCCACCGCCGATAAATCAGAAAGTAGGTGTTGGCACAAAAAGACAAGTACTATTGGTTCCACCACTATACATTTTTTTACCCATCTCGAATGTCCTTATTACATGCCACTTGGGGCTGTCAGACCTTATTACATATATCATAACCTACCTAGATTTCTTTTAAAAAGAGAGCAGAACATAGGCTTCTATCGTGAACCCGATACTTCTTTAGATCAGTGTTACAAATAGGAGTTGGTCTATAAAAAAAAAAAAAAAAAACGTGCGCGCTCACTATCTGTAAAAGTGCTGCGTTCTTCAGTCATGACAAGGCTGGTGAGGCTTGCACACCTGTAAAATGTAGAACTTTTGTATCAGGCCTACTCATTTTCTCATCCGTTTTAAGTGCATCTTTAAAAGTCTGAAAACTAAACATTAAGGCTGATGCTGTAACACAACTGCTGAATCCCAGTCAACCCCAGACAAAGAGGTCTATAATAACGAATAACCAAAAAGAATGGCGTCGCTCTAAAAAGCATTACAAGAACAGGGAGGATGTGGTTGGCCCACTGTTGATGACGCTGCCCATGAATCATTTCCCTTGGATGACGAATGCTTTTTCCCCTTCTTAATATAATACTTTCAGTAAAACACTATTGTAAAAAGGTATATATGTGGCCCATATTCACGCAAGCACCCAAAAAAAAAAAGGCTATAAAAGTACAGTCGTGTTTTATTTTGCAATATGTCGATTTCAATGCTTTGCTCTCCATCGCAACTGACGCCATGTCCATTAGAGCCAGCAACCCTCTGGCATGTAGGGCCAACACCAACTTTAGGCTGCAGCATCCATGCAACATCACCGTTGGTATCTCATTTTTCAGGCAAGGCAGCGTCGTAGTGTCAAACCACTCACCTGCCGATCTGCCTTACCAAGGGAGGAAAACTCACGCCGCAACTATGCTTTTTTCCAGCCAGTAGACTCCGTGCCCTTCCCACCTTGCATCCCTAATACAGCAGCCACACCACCCCCGTCTGTATCGGGGTATCAAATGGCTCCATTACAGCGATAACCTATTGCTCCAGTCCTGGATCTCCATTCAACAACAAATGTATTCTGGGAGTTGTAGTCTTAGCTCACTCAAGTTTACCCAATGCAACGAACATAAAACATTACATTGTAAAGGAAAAGAGCAACACTGGAGCACTTCACCTCGGAGTCACCTTACCTAGATCGTGACAAGCTCAGTGTAGCGGTACACGCCCCATCCACAAAATACCATCACTAACCTCATCACAATTCTCTTGTTTTTCACATCAACCTTGTCCAGGGTGAGCTTTGTAGAGAGAGACATTTTGCACTGCCACGAACAGCTGATGCACTTAGGAATTCAGACTTCAGACCTGCACTGCGCTGCGCTGCGCTCCCTCCCCGAACCGACTGCACCAGCCTCTTCCTGCAGGTCACCTTAAGAGAGTATAACATTTCAAGGCCTCTAAGTCCCGCCTGCTCGTTCATCTGATTGGGTGAATGAAGGCTCATCTCACAGGGTAGAAAACTCTGATTGGTTAATGCTGGAATCAATTGAAAAGAGGAAGGAGGGACAGGGTAGGTTGCGCAGGCAGCTGTCACGTTCGTCACGGAGCTCAGCAGCATACACTCAATGAACGGCACGCACTCATGGCAATAGAAAGCGGGGGGCGCTCTACTATTTATTATTTTTTATTTATTTATGGGGATGCACATTTTCTTTTTCCAAGCCAGGGAACAGTACATAAAAACGCGTACCCAAAATAGTAATAGAGCATCTTTATTCAACATGTGGACTAGAGAAATGTGAGTAGAAGAGTGGAAACGAAGGATATGTTAATATTGATGTTTCTGAAACCATATTTTTAAGCCGTAAAATTCGACAGGTTTTTTTCTGAAATTTCTACAAACATATGAATATTGTGGTACTACTTATCAAATGAAAGGGGAAATGTCCTTTCCAACATGGCGGTCGGATGAAGGCACCGTGTGATTTTTATGTCCATGGCTTCACTGTCCATGCGTCCCAGAAGTGCACTTATGTTTATTTATTTATTTATTTATTTATTTAATGCGATTTTATATAGCACAAACTTTACCCGAAGGTGTTAGAGCGCTTTACATAAGAACCAGTTGCAAAACATAAGGACTACTGATTACATGTGTTACATAAAAGCTACAAACCGGAAAAAATGCAAATGTACAAGATGTAAAGTCACACAAGGAAGAGATACACACCGAAATAAATTTTGCAAATGTACAAATAGTAAAGTCACTCAAGCAGGGGGTTCCAGAGTTAAAAACCACTTTTAAAGAATCTACCGCCTCTTCAAAGAATAAGGTGGTAAGTTGGTTATCAATGTACAGACCTCTCCCGCAAGGCATAAGGAGCGAGGCCCTTATGGTAAGAAGGGTCCCATGGGTGGGTAGTTCAAGAAAATCCATCAACGGAGACTGTGTCCTGATTAGTTTCAGAGATCCCAGGACCGTCTCCCACATCTGTGGATGGTTCCCGGATGACCAGGGGAGTAATATTCAGTCCCTACCCCTTTCTTTCTTTTACCCCCGCTGAATTATGCATGTGAGGAGGAGAGATAGGGCAGCCTCCCAGAGAGGGTGGGTGGGTGGGATGCCAGAGGGAGAGGAGATTTCCACTACCCTAGAAGTCAACACCAAGCGTACTTTACAACAAATATTGAGGAGGAGGGCTGGGAAATTTGTCACGGGAGAGGAGGTGTTTGGAGGGGAAGAGAGAGAGGAGATTACCGCCGCCCCAGAGTCCACCAGCCTATATATTTTCCAACATCCAATAGGTATAGCCACTTAGACATGGTGGATTGACAGTTTATGCGTAATGATAGCGAGCATTACTGTTGCCCCAGGGAGGGTATGGAGGCAGATATCATACCCACTAGATTTACAACTGATCTAATGGTAGAGACTGGACAGCCTGATGTTCCATCACATAGCAAGGAGGTCAACCAAACCACTGCTGAGCCGCCTCGTATTATCAGGGAACTAGGGGAAGCACTATGAGATTTGGCCCCAAAAATAAGGCCCCTGGGTAGTTCAAATGATAACGTCCCCTCCCTTACCCCAGCTTCGAACCTAAGGCCACCATCTCTGAAGATAATATCATGGAATGTGGCTGGCCTGGGTAACAAGCTGGAACAACAGGAATGGACTGCTTTTATCGACTTCAAAGATATATGCCTGTTTCAAGAAACCTGGGCAAGAGATGATTACTCCCGCCAAGGCTTCGAGGCATTCTCCATTCCTGCGAAATGGGGGGGAAGGGGCCGCCCTTCTGGAGGCCTCTCAACCTGGGTGGCAACCCACCTGGGAAGTCAGGCTGCACGTCTCCCCTTGGCTTCAGAGGACATATTAGTAGTGTTGCTGGAATGGTCAAACTCCCGTAGACTTGCCGTGATAAATGTATACTCAAGGCCGGTAAACATATCACGGGAATCACCTACTATTGAGGAATTGTCAGCTTTCCTCAGTGAAATTCCCCCCAAGGGGATCTCATTTGTGGTGAGTGGCGACCTGAACTCACATTTTGAGCCCATTGCAGGCCTCTTAGATGGGTCCTCCTTAGAAGAGGACGCAAGGTGGTCAGTACCCTCCACGGTGGCTCCTCCGCCCAGAGCTTGGACCCCACTTGCACTACAGATTACTGCCCTAACCCTCAAACATGGTGTCAGGGCTTGCAATGGGCGCACCAAATCCGATATTCCCAGTAAACATACCTTTAATAGAGTAGGTAGGGAGTCAAGACTGGATTATGTTCTAGTACAACTGTCTTCATTGTCGCATATCATCGATTTTAGGGTGATAGATAGAGTTGATAGCGACCACAATGCCCTAGAATTGGACTACGCTCTCCCTGGCCAGGAGGGTAGGGACCATGTCACGGCGGCGGCAAATCCAGGGCTTCTCCTTGAAAATATCAGAAGGAGAATAAGGTGGGAAAAACTAGTTACTAGTAGAGAGAAGCTCCCCAGGCTTTATACTAGACTCATTCCAATACTGGAAAAAGTGGGCATCCTAAGTGAGGAATCCAGTACCCAGGAAACTCACAAATCACTGTGCTTGGCACATGAGGAACGCCGTCTACCACCCTATCTGGGATCCTAATCTACCGCCCACCAGGACAGGTAGGGTGCTTCATAAACTCACTAATGGACGCCATCTCCTCCCTTGCCTGCGTGACTCCAAACTTCACAATTCTTGGAGACTTAAATCTCCATTTCGATGATCACGCTAACAAACTTGCCTCAGATCTAAAAACCGATCTAGCCTCCCTCAATCTACAACTGCGGAACAATGTACCTACTCATACGAAAGGACATCTGCTAGACCCCATTTTTTCCAACCTCACCAAATTATTTGTACAAACCCCTTTGCCCCTCCCCTGGTCAGACCACTTTTTGGTTCCTTTTAAACTTCAACTTCCAGGGAAGAAGGCGGAAACTCCTCGTCCCCAGTTCCCTTCACGCCCATGGAAAAAATTGGACACCAACCTCTGGGAACGAGCGCTGTCAACCACCTTACCGATATTAGACCCAGACCCCTCTAAAGCCGATGTCCAATTGCATAAATGGATTAACGATTCCCTTAACTCAGTCTTACCACTCAAACCTCTTCCAACTAGCAGGACACCCTCCAAACCTCCGTGGTTTACTCAGGAATTACGTGAACTAAGAAAGAAAGGCAAAAGGCTAGAGCGCCAATGGAGAAAAAACTGGAATACGGAAGACAAAAGTGAATACAGAGCCCATATTAGGCTCTATAAAAACGCTTTAAAAACAGCGCAGGCCACCTACTTTGAGGAAAAAATAGCCTCAGCGGCCAATTCCGCAAAAGAGACCTACCGCATAGTTAATCTCCTCACCAAAATGCAGGACCCACCGCCGACTCCGGACCTGGAGGGCGTAAGATGTAACCAGATGGCCGAGTTTTTCTCGGGAAAAATCGAAAAAATCCTGACCTCCCTTCCGGCCCCCTCCACCTCCTAAGGATGCTCCATCACCTCACCTCTCCAAGACGCCCCGAGATTAGGCACCTTCCCCCAAATCACCACTGAGATGTTTCTAAACATCTTACATACGGTAAAAAGTGGTGCCCCGTCAGACCCAGCCCCGATCAGTAAACTCAAACTGGTTGCTTCTACTGTAGCCCCCCCTCTTACCAACTTGGTTAATGCCTCTTTCAAAACTGGCACGGTCCCTGCAAACTGGAAAAAAGCCACGGTCAAGGCTCTTATAAAAAAACCGCATCTAGACCCCATGGACCCATCTAATTTTAGACCTATCTCACTGCTGCCGGCCATCAGCAAAATTGCCGAACATGTAGCAAACCAACAACTCTCCGGGTTTCTGGAAACTAATCACCTCCTCCGCCAGTTTCAGACAGGTTTTAGACCGGGACAAGGGACCGACACCGCACTGTTAGCCGTGGTCGAAGAAACTAGGAGCATCATGGACGCAGGAGGATCAGTGGCAGTGATCCTCCTCGACCTAAGTGCCGCCTTCGACACGGTGGACCACGCAACCCTTATACACCGGCTCGGTCTGATAGGAGTGGCGGACTCCGCCTTAGCCTGGATTAAATCCTTCCTTGAAGATAGATCTTTTCAAGTGGCAGATGGGTACACCACCTCCAAGGCTCAGCCACTCAAGTGTGGGGTTCCTCAGGGATCGTCCCTGAGCCCCACACTTTTCAATGTTTACATGGCCCCCCTCGAGGATGTTGTCAAACCTTTTGGCATTAAAACTATAATGTACGCCGACGACACACAGCTGGTCGCTTCCCTCAACCAATCAGACAATTCCCTCGCCAATCTATCCAGTTGTCTTGAGAAGGTGCACCAGTGGATGTGTGACTCCCGGTTAAAACTAAACGGTGATAAATCAGAACTACTCCTCCTGGGAAATCCGAACAAAATCCCCACATCCCTTCCCTGGCCGCCATGTATGGGAATTCCACCATCCCCCAAATCCGAGGTAAAAAGTCTGGGGATATGGCTGGACCAGGATCTCAGTTTCAAGACTCAAGCCAGAAAAACTGCGGGAACCTGCTTTGCCTCATAAAGATGGCCCGAAAGATTCTCCATCTAATCCCCTCCCAATCCAGGAAACTCCTGATGCAGGGGCTGGTGAACTCCAGATTAGATTACGGCAATGTGCTGTATCTGGGGGCCCCAGCCTCTGTAGTCCACAGACTTCAATGTGCACAAAATGCGGCTGCAAGAATCCTAACCGGAACCAAAGCGAGGTGCTCGGCCAAACCAGCCCTCAGAAACCTGCACTGGTTGCCAGTGAACGAACGGGTCAAGTTCAAAACCCTGTGCATTGCCCACAGAATAATGCACGATGAAGGCCCCCCCATTCTCAGACCACTTCTGACACCGCACCAGTCCAGTAGACAACTAAGATCTAACTCCCTATCTCTCGCGAACGTCCCTAGAATTAGGAAGACCAGAACTGGCGGTCGCCTGTTCTCTTACAATGCCCCCAGATTGTGGAACTCCCTTCCACTCTCTCTGAGGCAAGAACACAATCACCTCAGTTTCAGGAAGCAACTAAAAACCTGGCTCTTCCCCTGATTTCCCTTGATTTCCTCTCCCCTGCTTCCCCACCTTGCTGGATCTATGGTGACTAGTGCTGGGATGCCCTAGGGTAGCTACGCGCTCTATAAATCCCAAATCAAATCAATCAAAATTAGGACCTTGGCGGCAGACCTTTTTTCTAAGGGACACAGTCGAGGAGGCGGGTCTTGCCGCAATACATGGTATAACGCCGCATGCCGCAAGGCGAAGGGAGATCTCTTGTCCTGTATTAAGGAGGCTAAAAGCAGACTGGAGATACAGGCCAGAAGACGGGAATATAAGAATTTGGTCACCCAGGCCAAGATTGAATGGGATCAATACAAATGAGAGGAACTCTCTAGTTCTCTAGCTACCAGGGATTACGGCAAGTTCTGGCGAATTGTTAACACGGGATCCGAGTATTTAGCATCGGCATACCAGGCGGGATTTAGAAGGGGGTTGTCTACAACTGATCAGATATTCCGCCTAAACCTCATTTATTGGAGGACCGCACTAATCGAGGGGGGCAGCTTGTACACGGTCTTCGTGGACTTGCGAGCCGCCTTCGATTTGGTGCCAAGATCCAAATTATGGAGTGTGCTTGCTGACTTAGGCGTCCCGGTAGACATTCTTTTCCATTCTGATGAAATTACATCAGAATAACTTTGCGCGTGTCAGGTGTGGCAGAAATAGGAACCTAACGGAAAGTTTCACCATTGACAGAGGGGTGAGACAGGGCTGTGTGCTTGCACCGACCCTGTTCTGCCTCTTTGTGAACGGGGTAATCGCCCACCTGACTAGGATTGGCGACATTGATGCTCCCAAATTAAATGGCAGCAGGGTGCCCGCTATCATGTTTGCGGATGACACCCTGCTATTGTCGAAATCCCCCATGGGAATACAACGGGTACTGGATGGGTTTTTAAAATTTTGTACGGAGAGGGGCCTCGAGATCAATGCTTCTAAAACAAAATATATGATCCTAAACCCCACTCCTTCAACACGCCCTAATCCCTTGCTTGGCTCAGTGCGACTAGAGAGGGTCTCTACATTTGAGTACTTAGTGGTAACCCTAAATGAGAATATGACATGGGGGACACACCAGACTAAGACTAATATGAAACTGGTGCAGATAGCGGGTGGTATTTCCAGGATGGTGAACAAATCAACATATCGTCCACTTGGCCCTGTCATTCAAATTTATAAATCTCAAGCACGGGGGGCAGTCACCTATGGGGGCGAATTGTGGGGTCACACTTCTGCCCAAAACCTGATGATTACGGAAAACAAATTCATCAGGCAGCTGGTAGCCCTCCCACCAAGCACGCCTTTACTCCCTCTGAGATTGGACTTGGGAATTTGGCCAATTGCAGAAGAACTGGGACTCAAACCACTAACTTTCTGGCAACGATTATGGAGCAGCCAAGAACTCATTAATTATAGGACTGAGCTCCAAGAGTTTTTAATCTTATCAAATGCCATCCACATCCCATGGTTAAGCTACATAAAAAGGTCATACGAGAGCCTAGGTCTATCAGAACTTTGGACTGATCCGGCAAACGCAAGTAGCAGGATTCCACGCAAAGCACTGTCAAAAGCTTACTACGACCTAAAGCTTACTATTTTTTTGGATAGCAAGCGTGAGGGATCCTTAACGAACCTATTCATTCAAAGCAAAGACTTTTACTCCCTGGAATGTGTTCTGGATGGCATGACCCCTGTGCTAACCAGGAAGTTATTTCTGCAGTGGAGATATGGCACACTACCCCTCAGGTCATTCACTAGTTCTTGGTCTTTGCGTCCGACCACAGAGCACTGCCCGGCATGTGCGCATTCCAAAGAAAATGACTTACATGTGGTTCTCTTCTGTAAAGCCTACCAAAGAATTAGAAAACACTGGCTTGTCCCCCTTCTTAAAAATCTGGGCTTTAGACAGTTCCTCCCTGCGTACAGAATCCTAAAGACTGATGTGTCACCCCCAATTGTGTTCGCAGTGGCAAAGTATCTAACAGCAATGTGGTTTACTCGCATCCGCCTTTTGAAGGCGGAGGTGGATTTTTAATAATCTTAGCTTACTAATGATTTTAAGCTTTCTAGAGGATGAATTGACTCATATGTTGTAGTCCAACATTTATAATTAAAGTTTCATTGATTCGTTTAAATTACAATGACTTTGATTGTCTGTATATCTTTTATGATCTAATAGATCGAAATAAAGATTGAATGAATGAAAGTCACTCAAGGAAGAGATACTCTAAGAGTCACATAGGAATGGTAGAGAGTACATGTCAGCCTTTAAATTCGTGGAGAAGCGAGTAACATTTTGGGGGTGATTTATAGTTTGGCATAATGTACACATAATGAGGTGGACGCGAAATTTATCTTAATTATAAGCATGCCCTTCTAATTCCAGTCTTTTCAAAACTAGAGAAAGTGTTTGAGAATAGGGCTGCCACTTTTCTTCTGGTCTGCATTTAAAAGTGCAGGTTTCGCGGGTAGAAAAAGGTGGCAACCCTATTTGTGAGCTTTGCTATTCTATTGACAAATGGGAAGAAGCAAAACGGTCAGCATGATGATGGATATTCATTTAATACTGTATATGTGTAGCAGACATAAGACCTACGTTCAAAGTCAGGAATGGCTTTGTATTTGCACCTGGGTTCCCTGGCTGCAGTACCCTATAAAGAGGACCGCAGGATTTACTGAGCCCAACCTGCTGTGGTTGAGGCCTTTTATTCCGATGTCCGATATTACCTACTATGGACTGTAAACAACTGGGCTTAGTACCCCTTCAGCACAAGCTAAGCAGTCCAAAGCTTTTTGGGGATTAGGTAGGTTTAACACAAGCAGGGACTCACAACTCTTAATATGCCCAGCAACCCCAATAAATGATTGTTGATTCTTTTAGGTCACTGTTTCCTCCATTAGGGCTACCAGCTGTCAGATTTCTTCATCTAGCTGTCACATTTCCAGTGAGTTGTGGGTTGATAATTTTTCTCATATCTATTCTCCAACTATTCTTGTTTTGGCTTCAAAGGAATCCCTGTTTACTGCTGATCTTCAATTCTGTGTATCCTTTTCTTTAAAGGAGGTTGCTGAAGCGATACAGCAGAGCCCTACTGAAAAAATACCAGGGCCGGAAAGGGTTTCTATAGACCTGGTAAAATGTAACCCCAATTTATGGGCACCACTGCTGACTTACATCTGTATTTACCTTACATATACCCAGGTCCTGGTTTTCCTCGATCATTGTTCCTATTTTTAAATAAGGTAATCGAACAGACTCACAATACTATATGCCGATTTTTCTCATCGATACCTCAATCAAAATCTTGGACAGGGTCATCTAATACAGGATCGGCGGCTGGACTTCAGAAAATAGCATGCTTAATTGTTGCCAGTATGGCTTTAGAGAAAGACTGGGGACCGTGGAGCAGCAGTACCTTCATCTCAATTTAATTATAAGTAAATATACCATCGTAAAGCAGTGTCCACTCTACCATAATTTCATGGATTTGTCCACATCTTTTGACTGCGTTATTTGCTCAAAGTTGTATCCAATTCTATTGGAATTGGGGCTGGAAGAAGCCTATGTGCACTTTTAGGAGTTTTGCATGAGAGTATAAGCGCAAGAATTTAGATTTGGCGTAAATGGAGAACTTACAGACAACTTGGATACTTCCCAAGGGGTTCAGCAAGAATGCGTCCTGGGCCTACTTTTAGTTTTACGCTACAATAATTAATTAAGCTCATTCCTCAGCAACATTTGCCCGGATGGCCCAAGGATTGGCCGCGGCCCCCTGACAGCTTTATACTATGCCGACGATGCGATGTTAATGGCCCGTACTCCAAGAGCCCTGCGCCTGTAACTAACCTCATTTTCCCAGTCTATGGCACACTTAGACTTTCTTACAAATTTTATTAAATTGTATATTATGGCCTGCAGCCACAAACTATTGAATGTCCCTACTCCGCCGGTTGAACAAAAACATTTTGAAAGAACGAATAGCTTTTCTTATCTTGGGGGAAACAATCTTTACATCGCGGTCATTAGACCGCAATGCCTTTACAATGCGGTCGTTAATACGACCGCATTGTTACAGCGCAATGCCATTACTACGCAAGTCATTACATCGGCTTGCAGTAGATAGAGCTCTAACATAAGGAATAGTATAATTTACTATTCCAATACCTTCCCAACTGTTGCGTAGGCTGGAGTTAGAATAGTAAGTTATGCATTCCTAATATTACAGCGTCATCTACTGCAAGTCAATGTAATGACTTGCGTAGTAATGGCATCGCGTTGTAACAACCGCATTTTTATGGAATACAATGTATTTGCATGCATTGTAGCATGCTATATTCACTTTAACCAGCTTGTGACCAAAGACTGTGATGAGAGCCTCACTTTTCCTTGGCTCGCTTACGTACTTAATACCTTCCAGGAGCTAGGAAAGTCATATCTTTTTGATGATCCTTTGTCAGGCAGCAGGGTGACAAAAAATTATTTAAATACAAATGTCTGGATTGTGAAATGAAATGAAATGAGGCTTTTATAGAGCGCTACATATACCCGAAGGTGTCTAGACGCTACCTTCAATACAATGGAGTTTATATAAGATTACCTTGGACTCACTCCCTATAAAGCCAAGTCTTCAGACCCTTTCTGAAGTTTAACAGATTGGTTTATTTTTTTAGAGTTGTTGGCAGGGGATTCCAAAGTCTAGTTGTAGTCTAAGTGAAGCTTTCGCCCACCCCTACTCCAATTTACCTTTACACGATCTGGGACTGACAAGGTTCCTGCAGTCCCCTGACCTGAGTGTTCTAGCCGGGGTACAATACTTCAAATAGTGTGACATTTGCAGTGGACCAAGTCTATGCAATAATTTAAACGCTATGCATAAAGCATTGAATTGAATACGCTTAGCAACTGGCAGCCAGTGCTGTTGAATCAGGGCCTTAGAAGTGGAATCAAGTCTCGAAATCCACAGAAGAACTCGAGCTGCTGTGTTTTGTGCCATCTGCAGCTTGCAAATACTTTGCTTATTTGCACTAGTAAATAATGCTTTACAGTAGTCCAGCCTGGATGCAATTAGTGCAGTGACCACTGTTTTTCTCAAATCAAAAGGGAGAAAAGGAGGAACCTTCCTCAGGAGTTTCTGACCCGACCTTGACCAGCGCCAGAACCCCTGGTTCTCCGGCCCACCAGCGCTACACCTCCTCAGCTCTCCACGAACTCAATGTAGGCAAGAACTTCAACTGCAAGCTCGCCTCACCTCTCGACACCCACAGACCCTTCACCTGCCATCGCTGCCATCATTCCTTCACCTCCACCTCCACCGAGACCCAGGACCCTCCACTTCCCTCCAGTAAAACTCCACTCCACCCCAAACCCTGAGATGCCCCCTCCACAATGTCCGCTCCTTCCCGAAACACGCCACAGAATTCTGGGACCTCCTCAACAGCACCACCCGGACGTCGCCTTCCTCACAGAAACCTGGATGAATGCCGCCTCCAGCCCAGACATCGCGATCGCCATCACTGAAGGATACAGTCAGTCAGTCAATTCAACTTTTTTCGGGTACAACGGTACTCATAAAAGCACACAAAACAAGTACATCACAATAATTAATACAACAAATTAAAATACAATATACAGGGTTCAAAAGTAACTTGTGCAAACAATCCATCATATCAGTATATGTAATTATTAGAAAAGAACACATCACAGTTTATGTTAAGCATTATCAGGGATACATCATGGATCTCCGCACCCTTATTGCGGTTTTTAAGAAAGTACCAGTGCCTATAAAAGTTCAACATCATCTAATTCTATTAATAATCAATAGGCTCTCTCCAGAGTAATTGGTCTTCTTTTGTTAAAATAAGGACATAAGAACTGTTTAAAATATTTGATGTAGTATTTGCAGGAGAATATAAAGTGCATAATAGTTTGCTCGCTCCTCCCATCACAAGAACACAAGTTAAAATTCAGGTTTGGGCTGTGGCCAAGTGGGAAGCAGAGTGCAAATCGAATTGTACCAGCTCTTAATCGAAACAATAAGCTTGTCTCCCATCGGCTCATTGGTAAGGACAAATACATGTGAAGCGGATAACTGTACCGTTCGATAGCCATGTAGTTGCGTACAGTTGTTTTCCTGACCTCTACCGTCTCCCGCTCATCCTTATATAGGGAGTACAGGGTGTTCTGCATTTCCTTTTCTGCAATTGAAGGTACTAATGTGGGGTCCCAGAAAACAATTTCCCTATTTATACTACGCAAACTACTTAGGACACCGCTCAGCCATGGTATTTTTAAGCCCTTATCGCAGCATAAACAATCCTTAATAATCGACAGTGTCAGGAAAGCTGCTTCTTTCTTCCATACTGCAATCCACATAAGTGCAGGGCGTGCCCGGATAAAATCAGTTATAAAATTGATATTGAGTTCTTTGTGGCATATGTATTGGGGGGTAGAAATAGGGGTGTTCAATAATTTTCTGCAAAACCCTTTTTTCTTCCTGCTGAATTACTGAGCAGTTGGCCGTTCCCCAGATCTCAGCGGCATATGTAGCCACCGGGGTGCACTGAAGTTTATACATTTTATGTACAGCTAAAAGCGCACCCATGGTCTTGGGGCGAGGTAAGCTTAAAATCGAGTTAGTGGCCTTTGAGAACTTGCTCCTGGCGTGAGCTAAATTCTCACACCAGGAGCCGTTCGCAGCAAAGGCCAATCCTAAATAAACAAAAGATCTTACCCGGGTCAATTTTTGTCCATCTATTGTGATCGGGCATATGTCACGCTTCCCCGGCCCACTACTCATTAGGAATAATTTCTTAAAATTAACCCTCAGGTCCAATTTTTCCATATAATTGTTACAATTTAAAACAAGAAGACGCAATGAATTTGGGGTACGACCTATAAGAACCGCATCATCTGCGTAAAGCAGCACGGGGATGGGTTCATTATTAATATATGGAACGTCTCGGGTAGCCAGTCTCAGGGAGGCATTGAGGTCGTTGATATATATAATAAAAAGCAGGGGGGCCAACACGCATTCTTGTCTGACCCCCCCCTGCCAATATCAATGGGCCCCGAAACCTCACCCCCGCCCCAATCCTTACTTGGGCCTTGAGGTCTCTATGCAAATATGCCAGGAAATTTACCAATGTTTCATCCAGACCTCCGGCCAAGAGGATTGCCCACAGCCTTGACCTATTGACTAGGTCAAAGGCTGTGGACAGATCCATAAAAGCGATGTAGATGGGGGACTTCTTTGCGGTGGTATATTTACCAATAATCAGGTTAAGGTTAAGGCATTGTTCCTTGGTTCCTACCTGACCCCTAAAACCCAACTGACAGGGATCTAGGATGCAATTTACTTCTATCCAGTTCGCAATTTTATTATACAGAACTCTGCCTAGAATTTTGAGGGTATTGTCTATTAGGGAGATAGGCCGGTAGTTACACGGGAGAGATCTATCTCCCTTCTTGAAGATTCAAACTATTATACTACTAGCCCAAGTCTCAGGTATCTTTGCCAGCGTCAAAATATTGAAAAAATTCAAAAGCAGTGGGGCCCAGAAAGCCGGGTTCCACTTGATTAAATCGATAGGTAGCCAGTCTGGGCCCGGCGCTTTATTACCTAAACTCTGGTTAATTGCTTCAACTACCTCTGAGATACTGATGTTTACAGGTGTTGGATTACCTGGAGTGAGTGTTAATTCGCATGGAGAGGGGGTGGAATAAATAGTTGAAAAGTGAGCCACCTATGCGGCGCTAGCTATATTACAGCTGATTGGCGTCAGGGTCTGGTCCATAGACCAGACTTCCCTGACCGCCGACCAGAAGATGTTACCATTTTTTAGACTAGCTGCCTCGGACAATTTGCCCCATCGTTCCCTCAAAAGTTTGTTCTTCCTGTATTTAATAGCCTCCTTATATTCCGCTATAGCCTGCTTAACTCCTATGGAGCACCTCAGGGTGGTGGTTGGTACCCTACGTAAGTTCCTATTCGCTCTGGAACAATCGTGGTTAAACCATCTAGGGGTGAGTGCCACCTTCGAGGGAGGTTTAGAGAGGATTGTTTTAATCGTCTGGCAGATCTTCCCAAAATACTCGATTATCTGCACTGGTGGTGATTCTAGTGAGAGGCAAGAGTCAATGAGTGGCATATTACCCTTTACCAATTTCTCGAAAATTTCCGAGTTATCGACCCCCTTCCAGCACAGTCTTAAGTTGTCAGTTGATACTACTAAATTTGCAGCCCCGCATTCGGTCTGAAAGATCGGTCGTCGGGCTGTGTATATCATTACCTTAATAGGATTATGGTCTCCGAACTCGGACGGTACTACTTCGGCAGAGACCAACTGTTTTTCGATCAGAGGGCATACAAAAAATATAATTGATTATGGAACTACACCCCCTACCCCTGTAAGTTGGATGATTGGTCGTAGTTGATCCTGCTACCAGGTCCATAACATTGGATAGGTTATACGATTTAATCAACTGTTTGAGTTCTCTACCCCTACTGGTCGATGATTGTGGAAAGTGAGCTGTTGCCTTGTTCGGGCCCAAGTCATTCATTTTAGCGTTAAAATCACCCCCTACTAATGTACCCATAAAGTCTCCATTATTGGATTGTTTATCCAAATCTGAAATAAAATCCAAAAGTTTTATAAAGCTCTTGTTTGGGACTGACTGGAAATCATTGTTATAAAAATGTATCAAATGGAGATGAATTTCTCTTTTGAACAGTACTGCCTGATAATCTAGACTATGAGTTGTAATTGCTTTGAAACTTCCCCCAGCTGCCACATTGATCCCCATAAACAATCCTCCCGATGGTCTTCCCATCCTGGGTGTTCGGGATAGCACACTGAAACAATGGAAACCTTCAATATATAATTCTTCAGTGGCCCATGTTTCCTGGAACATGAGAATGTCATATTCCCTTATCGAATTCACCCAGTCTCTATTATCAAGTTTTGTTCGAAGACCTGCCACATTCCAGCTCAATACACTCAAATAGGCTCCATTATCATTTTTTACTAAATCTGTGTCCCCTTGGGCACAGTTAGGTCCAGTTGGTGTGACTTGAGCTGGTATGTCACTAGCGTCAACAATGTCTGGCGACTTTGATGGTCAATCTAGCAGATCCAAACTGGAGAGGACTTGGTAGTTGTTAGATAAGGGCATGACTATACTGGTGCATCTATTTGGGGAAAACGGTGGCTTATAAAAATAGCCCAAAGGGAGTGTGCTGATATTAGTAGGAGGGTTAAATGTTTCGTCAATGACAGATAAAAGATGACAAACCTGCTGGGGCCTTCTGAAATTTAGGACAATACAGTCCCCCTGTACACATATATGTGAGGGTCCAACCCACCCTACTCTCCTTGCCATGATTATATCCTTACTTCTGCGAGGGTCAAATCTTTTATGTTTGTGGAGCCAGTCTACTGACTTTCATTGCAAATCAGACCAGGACTCCCTCTGTCCCTCTTTAAGTGCTGGAACGCCACTTAAAACCAGTACAAATGGGGCAGAGGCGGGTGGGAGGTGTAGGACGTCCGAATTACCAATAGGGCTGGACTCGCTGGACGCTCTATTTGTTTCCTTACTACCATTGATTGGCCTTATGTCCTGCTTAGATGGTCCACTTTGATTGGTGCCTCCCTTGTGAATACTTTTACTAGTGATCCCTAACTTACTACCATTGATTGGCCTTTTGTCCTGCTTAGATGGCCTAGTTTGATTGGTGCCTCCCTTGTGAATACTTTTACTAGTGATCCCCAACGACAACCCCCGCTTCTATTGCTGCTAGTATTACTTATATCGGCAGATGATGATGATGCCCCCCCATCCCCACGTAGATCTACAGACACGGCTTGAGGTGGGACCATGGGATCGGCTGCACTCCGAGAGTGCGGGTCCTTACCACAGGTTATTTGGCCAGTCAACATGGGTTGCAGAGCAATAATACCCTCCCCAACCTTATTTATATTTACTGCCACATCATTTATTTTAGGAATTTCTTTCCGTAGGACATCAAGTTTCTTAACAAAAATCGCCATTAAATCATCTAATCTGGATTCAAAGCCTTCCATTAAGGTGTCCAGAATTTCAATGCCCATATCAGTAGTATTAGTTGTATTAGGGCCATTTAACAGGCGGTCTTCAGTCTGAGTGGAAATTGAGTTAGTCGACCTTGCCTCCGTTGTTCCGTTACCACTCCCTCCTTCGTTAATACTCAGGACGTCTGTATTTGGATCTGTTGCCTTACGCCTTGGTTCTGCCAGACTAGGCTTTGCTACATTTTTCTTTCCTCCAGGTAATAAAGCAATAGGTGTCCGCCATCTGATTAACTTGCCTCTTGTGTTACTGGCTGGGGCGTGTATGTCCTGGATGGTCGGAGAGAAGGTAGGTAGGGTGTTTATAACTTCTATGTCTGGGCTCATTGGCACAGGGGAAGGTCTCTGATAATCTTTATCTATAGAAAGTGAGTCCTGGATACCACCAATTGACAGGCATGGTTGGGACGGGACAAGATCTAGAGATAACTGTCTCTCGGTTGCCTGGATCTCATGAATGAGGACCGATTCAGCCCTTATAATAAAATCGTCCAGTGTACCTGCTACCCCCTTTCGTTCACTCATTTTAAGAATGGAGACTTAACTTAATACGTGGAATAGTTTTTGTAAAAAATAAAATCAACAAGTCCCCAGAACTTTGAATGGTTTGCACGGTACCTTATATTACAGGGGGTCGGTAGTCCTTAGAAGAAGCGCCAATAGGGGTGGCCCAGCCCGGCCTCCTCTGGCCCCTGACGGCCACAGATGGCCCGCCCTTTGCCCGGGCTTAGCCCAGCCCCGCCCGCATCGCGGGAATCCGCAGGCGGTTAAATCTTCCAGATGATAAGGGGGGAGGGGCTGCTCCTCTGTTCACGGCCCCTGCTGGTGTCTGGGGCTTGAAGTCCTGGGTTATTGCCTGCCCCTCTGCTGCACTGGCCTCAAACGCGATGCGTCTCCCGCGGAGCGGGAGACGCGAGGAGTAGATAAGCCCCCGGTGATGAGGGGGGAGGGGCTGCTGCTCCGTTCACAGCCCCTGCTGGTGTCTGGGGCTTGAAGTCCTGGTTTGTTGCCTGCCCCTCTGCTACACTGCCCTCAAACGCGATGCGTGTCCCGCGGAGCGGGAGACGCGAGGAGTAGATAAGCCCCCGGTGATGAGGGGGGAGGGGCTGCTGCTCTGTTCACGGCCCCTGCTGGTGTCTGGGGATTGAAGTCCTGGGTTGTTGCCTTCCCCTCTGCTGCACTGGCCTCAAACGCGATGCATCTTGAAGGATACAAGTTCACCCAGAAGGATCGCACCAACCGCGCCTGAGGAGGCATCACCATCACTCTCAAGACCAATCTCCTTCTGAGCACCTATTCCGACGGGTCCACAGACCTAATGGAACACCTCCATTTCAAGATCCAGACCAACCCATCCTCCACCTTCTGAGGCACCCTCATCTACAGACCCACCAGACCACGCGCTCCTTTCTCTGACTCCTTCAATGACATCATTACGCTGCATGCCATCACCTCCACTGATTTCATGCTACTAGGTGACCTCAACTTCCACCTCGACAACCGCTTTTACCCCAACTCCGCCGCCCTCCTGGACAACCTCCACACCATCGGACTCAAGCTGATGATCGTACCCGAAACAACGCATTCAGCTGGGCACATCCTCCATCCCGTTTTCACAGCAGGGAACTCCGTCACCTTCAGCCACACCTCAGAACTCCCATGGACGGACCACCGCTGTGTCCATTTCAACTTCAAATCCAACATTATCCGTAGATGCCCGCACCATCTCTAACACAGGAATTGGAACAAGATCTCCAACGACCAGCTTGCCACCACCCTCAGCAGCTTCGCTCCCACCACCACAGACAATGACCCCACCACCGCCACCCGCAATCTACACAACTGGATCACCGACTGCGTCGACACGATTGCCCCATCAAGAAAACCTCCAAGACCCACGCCAAGAAAGCCAGCTGGTTTTCCACTGAACTACGAGACTCCAGACGCACCTGCAGATGAATCGAAAAACTGTGGAGGAACTCCAAAACCCTGACAGACCTCGACACCTTCAAAACAGCTACCGCTGCCCACCACAAGCTCATCAGACTCTCCAGGAAGGAAGCACTTCACAACAGAATCTACAGCAATGCTCACAACAGCAAGGAACTCTTCGGCATCATCAAAGAGGTCGCACAACCCAACCCAACAGCGAGCCCATAGACATCCCTCCCTCACAGGACCTCTGCAACAGACTCAGTGCTTTCTTCAGTCAAAAATTCAAGACCATCTATGATAACTTCGATGTCAACAACCCCCATGAGGAACCCTCTCCCACCGATCCCAGCAGCACGCAACCGACACTGAACAGCTGGACCGCCCTCTGCATTGAAGACACTCTGAGGATAATGAAGACCACTCACTCCAGTGCCCCCACAGACTCCTGTCCCTCCACATCTACCGCTAAGTTCCTGACATTATTGCCCCGAACTTCAACATATCATCAGCCACTCCTTCAAAACCACCTCCTTCCCCGACGACTGGAAACACGCCGATATCAAAACTCTCCTGAAAAAACTTTCAGTGGACCCCACCGACCTCAAGAATTACAGACCGATCTCCCTACTCCCTTATCCAGCCAAAGTCATGGAAAAAGCCGCCAACAGCCAACTCACCTCCGTCATCCAAGAGAACAACATCCTCGACCCATCCCAATCAGGCTTCAGGAAGAACCACAGCACCAAAACCACACTCCTCGTAGCAACAGACGACAACCGCGCCTTCCTTGACAGAAGGGAGACTGCGACCCTCATCCTCCTTGACTTTTCCGCGGCCTGTGACACTGTCTCCTACCACACGCTAGCCCGCAGACTACACAACATGGGAATCCAGGACAAGGTCCTTGACTGGATCCTCTCTTTCCTCTCCGACAGGACATGTGCAGCCATCCTCAGAGCACACACACTCAACATCACATCATAACCACATGACACCCAACTCATCCTCTCCCTATCCAACGAACCCAGCATCACCAAACACAACTTTCAAGATGGAATGGAAGCCGTCGCCAGATGGATGAAGAGCAACTGCCTTCAACTCAACACTGACAAAACAGAGATACTTATCATGGGCCCACACATCAATGCTGGGAACGACATCTGGTGGCCCCCCACCTTCGGGGACCCCCCACCCCCACGGACAATGCATGCAACCTCGGGATCATCCTGGACTTTGAACTCAAAATGGACCACCAGCAACTCCTCCTGCTACCACACCCTCCATCTACTCCGCAAGACCTTCAAGTGGATCCCCCACCCCCCCCGAACACAGGAAAACAGTCACTCACGCCCTCATCAGTAGCAGACTGGACTACAGCAAAGCACTTTACGCCGGCATCAACAAGAACCTCACCTCAACCTCCAGAACGTCCAGAATGCCGCCGCCAGACTAGTCCTCAACCTACCACGCCACTGCCATATACGCCAACACTTCGGACCCTACATTGGCATCCCGTCGAGAAGAGAATCACCTTCAAGCTTCTCACCTATGCACACAAGGCCCTCCACAACGCCGGACCCGCCAACCTGAACCACGCCTCATGTTCCATGCTCCCCTGTGCTCTCTCCACTTGGCCCAGCTTTCCCTCGCAACTTTGCCTCGCATCAAGAAAAGCAGAAGAGGAGGGCGCTCCTTCTCCCTACTCGCGGCCACGGCATGGAACTCACTCCCTCTGTACCTCCAACAGACTGCTTCGCTCCCCAAGTGCCTAAAGGACCTCAAGTCCTGGCTCTTCCATGGAACTCAGTGAACCTGCAGGAGCTGCGGAACCCTCCCCCTGACACCCCTCTCCCTCAGCAACTTGAGACTTTTTCCAGGCAAGTAGCTTGCACTATACAAACCCCCTTATTGATTGCTTGAGTACTTTGAGAATAAAGAAGCAAGCGGAAGTGGTGTGATTGATCTGAGCTTCAAATGAAAGATTGGTATCAAAAAGTACACCAAGATTTTTTACTTTATTTGACGAGGGTGGGAAGGGGCCTAGTTGAGAGGGCCACCAACTGTCTGTCCAGATTGAAGAGCTGTTCCCGAAAAGAAGAACTTTGGTCTTAGATGAATTACATTTAAGACAATTGTCTAGCATCCAATCGCCAATGCAGTCATGGAATCTGACTGTAGTTGAGTTGGATTGACTATTAATTGACCCAATTTTCTGTGTCATCTGCATAGGACACCAGAGCAAATCAGTAACTTTTGATTCATTTTACCAGGGTAATGACATACAGGTTAAATAAAATTGGACTCAGGGAAGAACCCTGAGATACGCCACAGAGATGTGAGAAGGCAGTGGAGACGTAGTCTTCAAGATCAGCCGTTTGGGAGCGATCTGATAGGAGCTCAGCAGGGAGAGCGCTTTATCTCTGATCCCGAGTGACAATAGAAGTGTGCCATCACCAAACTGAATTGTGTAGAACTTAAGAAACCAACAGTGTTATCTTATATGAATCTGGAGCCCTTTAGCAAACCAAAACAGTATTTACATATCACACAAGGGCTTTGGGAGAGATCTTTGCTATTCTGCTTTAGGGCAGGAACGTTTTTATTTTTACTTTGCTTTCCATTAGATTATCATAAAGATGCTTTAGTCCACCCTGCCCATGTGATGGTACTACTTTACAGTCTCTGTTGCATTTTTTCCTTTTTTTGTAAATGTTATGCATGATATACATATCAATTGTTTATTGCTGTTGCTAAGAAAGCATACATTCCGCCAATGTGGAGTAGCATTTAGATAATTGCAATATCTAAATGCTAGAGCCTACCCCGCACCTCTCGGGTCTGCCGTGAGCCACCCTGCCGTGAGAGTACCCCGAGGGAAAGCGGACCAACCGGAGCCCACCCGCGACAGCGTGCCCCCCACTGTGAGGAGGCCGAGCGGAGCCCACCCGCATCAGCCGCAACTGAACTGCCCCACTAGCGTGACCCTACACGCGGCTCCCACCCGCGTGAAGGTAAGAGGCCACAGACAAAGTGCATGTAGCATCCAGCTACAAAGAACCACAGACACAGGTTCTTATATCTTAGAGCTTTATTTCCTTACAACTTGTCTCAACCCTGTCCCTACTCTAACTGACCCTCATCCTGTCCTGACCCCTCCTCTTCCCCTCAGCCCACCTAGCTCCGCCCACCCCAGCTACTAGACTGTAAACTGTGTTACATCTCCCCCTTTCTTAATAAAGCAAAACAGACAAACTAACTTCAGTCCATCTCTACGATGAGTCTCTTAGGTGGCTGAATGTCACGACGGGGTCGCAAGGACATGGTCCCAGTAGACGCACTTGGCGAGGGCCCATCCTGCTGACCTGTGTTTTCCAGGTGACCATGGTCAGATTCTACACGTGCAGGAGTGCTGGTCGCGCTTGTCACCGGCTCCTCCATGTCTTGAGGACACCTCTTGAAGTGAGAAACATTTCTGGTAATTCGGCGGTGTTCAGATTCCGCAGTCAGCATGGTGCCCTTTTGTTTGGTAACCAGCAGTGGCTCATCACGAAAACGACAATCAGTCTTTTTCTGTTGCTCCTGTTTGACGAGGACATGATCTCCCTCATGCAGGGATGGTGACCTCGCTCTCCTTTTGGTGTCAGCGTATGCCTTCATTTTGTCTTTGTTGTGTCTGTCAATCACAGCCATTTCTTGGTGATTGTGACTTGGCGAAGCCTCTTGCAGGGCTCCTTCCCACGTCGGGATGCGATTTCTCATTGTCCGTCCCAGCATGAGGGTCGCAGGGCATTGCCCAGTAGTTGAGTGAGGAGTCGTCCTGTAGGCCCTGAGAACTTCATTCAGGGCAGCTTGCAGCTCCTTCTTCTCAGCTGTCGCTTGCTGGAATGTCCTTTTGATGGTGGCCATGAACCTTTCAACGGTGCCATTGGCTTGTGGCCAGAGTGGTGTGACTTTTCTGTCCTTGAAGTCCATGTGCTTCGCAAATGCACTAAATTCGTGTCCATTAAATGGGGGCCCATTGTCCGTTTTAACCTCTCTGGGAACACCCCAGGTTGCAAATACTTCGTCAAGCACCTTGAGTGTGCAGTAGGCGCTGGTGGACGGTACTATTTGGGCGATAGGACATCTGGAGTACTCGTCGATTATAGCAACCACATACTTCCCAGATTGAAGTGGTCCATAAAAGTCCATGGCAACTTCTTGCCACACTCCGCTGGGCAGGGTGGTCATTTGCAGTGGTGCCGGAGGATTGCTTTTGCTGGTCAGCTGACAGAGATGACAGTCTTTCAATGTATCTTCTACCATTTGGTCAAGAGAAGGAAACCAGACACGTTCTCTTAATGCGCGCTTAGTGGATACCACTCCTCTGTGGCCTTCATGGGCCAGATTGACAACTCCCTGTCTTAATTGACTTGGAATGACGAGTCTATGATCTCGTAGAATGATTCCGTCAGTGGTGACTGACAGTTCATCGCAGACGTGCCGGAATCCTTGTATCTCTTTCCGGATTGTGGGGTCGGTGTCCCTTCCTGTGGGTTATATCTCCATCTGTTAGTTTGGATCCTGTGGAGTACCATTTGCAGGATGGTGTCTTGGGCTGTGACCTCCCGGATAACATCCATGGGGATGGCAGGTGGCAATGCCTGGTCAGCCACGAAGTGGATGTATTCCTCAGCGATCGATGGTTTGGAGTCTGACGACGGCTGAGGGTGGCGGGACATGTAGTCAGCCGGGTTCTCCGCCTTCCCCGGTTTGTGAACAATTGTGAAAGTGTACTCCTGAAGCCTGAGACCCCATCTCTCGATTCTCGGAGGCATCTTGGATTTCGGGTTGCCATAAATGGTGACTAGCGCCTGATGATCCGTGATCAGGGTGAAATGTTTGCCATAAATGAAAACATGAAAGTGTTCACACACCCACACCACGGCAAGACTCTCCTTCTCTGGCTGTGAGTACTTCTTCTCAGGATCGGAGAGGCTGCGGCTGGCATAGGCAACAATCCGCCGTTGGTCAGAGTCGTGATCAAATTGACCCAAGATGGCCCCTAAGCCAACGGGGCTGGCGTCGACTGTGATCTCAGTCTTCCGCTGGGGGTTGAAGTACGAGAGGCTGTCAGCTGATTCCACAGCACACTTGATGTCCTTGAATGCTCGCTTGCACTCAGGGGTCCAGTCGAATGGTTGACCCTGTTTGGTGAGGGCCCGAAGGGGGAGACTGATGGTCGCATAGTCACGGATGTAACGGGCACAGTAGAAGGATCTCAAGTCATTGACATCTTGCGGGCTCTTGGTGTTGTTCAGAGTTGCAATTTTGTCTGGATCCGGCTTCATGCCCTCATCTGAGAAGATGTGGCCAAAGAATTTCAGAGTAGCTTGGTGAAATTCACATTTCTCCTTGTTCAACGTCAGGTTTGCCTCCAACAGGGCATGGCAGACACGGTCAAGAGCGATGTCGTGCTCGCGAACATCAGATCCATAGACCAGGATGTCGTCACTATAGTTCAAGGTGTTGGGGATGTGTTGAATAATTTGCCGGATCGCGTCCTGAAAGATCTCAGCGGCAGAAGAGACACCAAAACTCAGCCGTTTGTACCTGTAAAGTCCCAGGTGAGTGGCAAACGTGGTGATGTAGCGAGAGTTGACGTCTAACTCAAGTTGGTGATAGCCCTTGTTCAAGTCCAACTTTGAGAATACTTTAGCGCCATTCAGCTCAGCAATCATGTCGCTTAGATGCGGTCCAGGGTGTCGCTCCCTTTCAATTGCAGTATTCGGCAGGCGCATGTCAACGCATAGTCTTACTTTGTTGGGCGTTCCTTTCTTGGGTACAATGACCACCGGGGACACCCAGGGGGTCGGGCCATCAGTCCGCTCTATGATGTCCGCGGACAAAAGTTCCTGCAGTTCGTTTTCAACGGCACTTTGCAGATGAAATGGAACACGTCGTGGGTGCTGCGCAACAGTTTTGATCCGTTCGTTGATGTGCAGATGGATTTGACACCCTTTTAGCTTACCTAGGCCTTGGAACAGCTTGGGAAATTTGCTGATACAGTCTGGATTATCACTGACTTTGAATAGGATTTCCACTAAACGCAAACGCTCGGCAGTGGGGAGACTGAGTAGGCAGTCCGCTTCAGGGCCCTTGATGACGTGTATTACTGCCGGTATGGAAATGTTGTCATGCGTGAGAGTCGTGTGGAATTTACCCAGACAGGGAAGCGTTTTTTTGGACATCCACGTGAAGACACGGACTGGTGCAAAAGTTAGTGGAGGCTTCGGATTCATTTTCTCATGTTCTGTAACTGGAATGTAGTTCAGCGAAGCCCCGCTGTCCATTACAAATTTGGTGTCGTGATTCCCCATTTTGATGTGTAGGCGTGGTGAGGTGCCGGGTTTTTAGGAACCCGGTGGTGCCAGGGGATAACACCCGAAGACCTCTGAGTTCTCCCTGTTCCGGACCACAGAAACACAGAGTCTTCTATGTGAAGTCAGAGATCGAGTTTTATTGGTTGCAACCAAGTAACAAGTGTCCTAGAAGTACAACAGCACGGGATGTAGATTCTCAGGAGACTGTTCGTTTTTACAGAACCAGCCTTCTCCTTTTATACAAAAATAACAGCTGTAGGCAAGAATTCCTCAGTTTATGATACGGTCATACACATATTTCTACAATAAAGCAAAAAGCAAAGTCATGACGGCCAACCCATATTTTAGATGTCTGGTTTGTGATAGATGACCCAGCCCGGCCCAGAACTACCATCAGATATCGATGAAACCCCAATAAGATCGGGCACCTCCTCATCGTAAAACCGGCCATAAACAAGAAACATGGACAGGTGTATGTGTGTGGATAACATGGTTTGGTTGTAGTGAATGGTTTATGGCATGTTGTGCCTTGATGCTATCTTACTCGGCCACTGGGCGAGGGACTGCCTGAACAGGTTTGGCTGGAGGCAGCGGAGGCAGCGGAGTCAGCTCGGCCAGGTCATGGGGGAGTCAGCTAAGGTTGACGTGTCCTTTCAGATCAAACTCGGCCTTAGTCAATTGACTATATGAGGGCAAGACACAAGATGGATGCCGCTCACAAAATGGAGTCTGAGGGTTCGGGACGGAAACCATGATTTAAGGGTGACAGCATCACTCGAACAGGACGTAAATGTATAGGGATAATGTCCTAATCATTACCGGTCTGTAGACACCAAATTCGTCATGGTACAATGATATTTTGTGACACGAGCGTTGGACCATGGTACCCTGTTATGGCAGGGTCCAGATTTTCAGAACCACAGACCCTCCTTTTGCCCTCATATTAGGCAATGACTCATGCTAGTCTGAGGCCACATCTGTATTCATGAAGTCATGGAGATGCTGCTGTAGCATCATCCTGTTGCTCAATTCGTCCCTTGACACAGGCTTCCTTACACATGATGTAGCACAGAGGCCACATATTGCAGGAGCGCACTGCACAAACAGGCAGAACAGGAACAGAATAGCTAAGATCATCCCAATGAATATCAGAGTTTTCCATCCCCAGGCAGATATCAGTTCCCAGAACCAACCTAGCAAGGACCAGTCCCCTTTATCCATGTGAATGGAATCAGAGATTTTGTGCATCTTGGAGATGGCCTGGTACACTGTCGGAGCATTATCAGGGATGAAAATGCAGCAACTGGATTGGATCACTCTGCATACCCCGCCTCGGTCTGCAAGTATGACATCCAGGGCAACCCTATTTTGAAGAGTCATAAGGCGGTCCGACTGGAGCTCAGCAGTCAAGTTACTAAGGGCACCGGCCGTTTCAATCACGGCGGATTCAACTATCCTCGTCAATTGGCGAATGTTCCTGCTGTTCACCATAGGCCCCCAAAACGGCAGAAAACCCTTTGCGAAGTCTCCAAACTCTTGACCCGCAGTGTCGTCTTGACTCACGACACCCCTAACTGTCCTTGTCCGATGGTAATCTGCCTCGGCCGTGTAGGTGGGTGGCAGCAGAAACGAGAGAAAACATGTGCCTGAGAAGTCAGGGGGCAACCATGTATATTCTCTGTCGTGGCAGACGAAGTAGGTACCCTTAGCTGCTAGGAATGAAGGGGAGGTCTGAGATGAGAGGACATAAGTCTCAGTACAGACACTCTTCCCTAACTGGGCTCGAGGGTTGTTGCCATTTCCCTGCAGACATAGATGACCTTGGTGGGGTACTATCCAGATTGGGGAGGATTTCTTTGCTTTCTGACTCTCAGCCAAGGAAATCCCATACTTAGTTATATTCCATCGACTGTATTGTATAAGCTCATCTTTGGGAGTCGTTCTAACCGTGTCGATATCTCTACTCATGTTTCTGATTCCTGCCACTAGTGCCTTGTTGTTTGAATTTTTACCTGGAACATACGGTTCGAGGGCAAACAGGAACATGGTCTGGAAAGCCCACAGAGAACCACGATAACTAAATGGCAGGACAAAATACGGAATACCCTTGTCTGTGGTGTGTGGCATAAGTCCACATACCCAACAGTTCGTCGTGTTCATTACAGATTGGTGCTGGTGTAGGAGTTGGACGAATGAATTATTTACAAATTCTAAACTTCTGGCAGACTCGTGTTCAGATAGAGGGTGAAAGGAATGCGGGGAAACAGTAGGAGGAGGTGTGGGCTGAGGGTGGTGTACGAATGGAACTCGAAAGATGAACAGAGCATAGCCAATTAAAAACATTATTATGCTACACAACATTAAAATGCACATTACTAAAAACCGTTTTCTTGCCATTACAGCGCAAATTCTCTTTTCAAAGTTCGTAGATCTAGCAGGTCTCTCTACCCTAGAAAACTCCATCCTCTAGTTGCTGCCCGCGCTGGGAGATTGATTCTGCTAAGGAGTGCCTCTGTTCAGTCCAGGGTAATTCCCTTAGACCAACCAGAACTGTTGACCTAACCGTCTCCAACTGCACTCCCCAGACGGTGGCAACCGCGACCCTAGCAGCAGAACCGGATGGCGGTTCGAAAATCAAAAATGAGCAAGGTCCCTGGGCAAGAGAGCTGTAAAATCAAAAATAGTTCTTCGGGGAAAGAAAAATCTTATTAGTTTGCTTTTATTAGTCCGTTTTTCTTGGCCGTAGATTATACCGTTGTTTTCCAGGTATGGTGCGGTCTTGAAACAAAGCTTCAGGTTCCGTAGTGTCCAACTGCATTGACGGTGGCATAAATCCTTGCAGAATACGATCACTCTCTTTATCGGTATCAGTTCCTTTCAATCGTGCATCGCTGAAGGGTGCAAAGCGTGGTATGGACTCTGTTTCAGAGTCAGCAATTCCTTCCTGGACCCACTGGTCATAGGGAAAGGGGCAAAGGGACCCGTTTACAATGCGCGCCGTGCACCCAATTCCTCTTGCCGTGGACACGTACGGCTGAGCGGGTAGTCAGTAGTACTTGAAAGGGTCCGGTCCAGCGAGGCTCCTCGTTCTTGGTCCGCTGGAAATTCCGCACTAGGACCCAGGAGCCGGGTTCAATGGCGTGGCCCGGATCATCAGATGCTGGCGGAGAGGAGCTGTGGACCTGTTGGTGTAAAACACGCAATTTAGTTGTCAATTCGTGCAAATAGTCAAGCAGTACAGGGTGCTCTATCTCGCTGAGTTTCTTGGGCCTTGGCACTCCCCATATATTAGCTGGGCGGCCGAACACTATCTCGTGAGGGCTAAGTCCCAGTCGAGAATGGGCAGTCATTCTGGTAGATAGGAGTGCTAAAGGCAGGGCGTCAGGCCATTTAAGACCTGTGCTGGCTTGGATCTTGGCCAGTTTCAGCTTTAACGTGCCGTTATAGCATTCTACTAATCCAGCTGATTGGGGGTGATTTGCAGCGTGGAACTTCTGGTGTATGCCTAGACACTCACACACTCTCTTCATCACCCGACCCACGAATTCACTTCCATTATCACAACAGACGATTCTAGGCATACCAAATCTAGGGAAGAATTCCTTGACAAGGGCTTTGGCTGTGGACAAAGCAGTATTGTCCTTAAGGGGATACGCTTCCACCCACCTGGAGAAGGCGCAAACAACAACAAGCACATATTTCAGATTGTTGCACCTCTTCATGTGGATGAAATCGAGCTGCAAAACCTCGAACGGATACGTTGGAGGCGCAAAATGACCAGCTGGAGTTGGAGTTCCCCTACCGGGATTGTACTTCAGACACACCATACAGTTCTTGACCAAGTTCTCTGCACATTTTGGGATGCCACTATTCTGCCATACTGGGGCCAACAACTTACAGATTCCTTTCACGCTGATATGAGCCATCCCATGGGCCATTGTCACCACTGCAGGTACATATGCGTCGGGTAACAGCCATCTTTGATGTTCTGACAATTCGACCCAACATCCGTTCGCATCCAATCTTCCCTTGCTTTCTCTCCATTCATTCACCTCTTTCTCAGTGGCCTCGGACTGTATAGATTTCACACTTTCAATAGTGTCTTCACATACTCACATCAGCAATCCATCTCGCAGGACCCACAACATACATTCGACTCATTGTGTTCCTTGCAGTCTCTTTCACAACTTCATCTGCAAATGCATTCCCACGACCAACATCATCTTGAATCTTTCTGTGTGCACTGCAATCGCAACTTGTAGTGGCAAGGTCAGTGACTAGAGGAGCTCGTTAACTAGCTGACCATGTTGTATTTTTGCACCATGCGACGTCAGGAACCCACGTTCACGCCACAATCGTCCAAAACTATGAGCCACGCCAAAGGCGTATTGGCTATCTGTATACACATTCACTCGTTTTCCTTTTGCCAACACACACGCTCTTGTAAGTGCAATTAACTCTGCTGCTTGCGCAGAATGGTGTGGTATACGTGCAGTTTCCACAATCGTGTGCAATGTTATCACAGCATATGCTGCAGTCGTATCACCATTTGGCAACTTGAAGCATGAACCATCAACCCATAAAGCATCATTACATTCAGGAAGGGGAGTGTCCAATAAGTCTACTCTCCCTTTTGTCTCTTCTTCTGTCCTAAAACAGCAATCATGCATTTCGACCTCATCTGTCTCTGTTGGAATGGGCAATAACGTGGCGGGGTTGAGTGCATCGCACCTCTTTATGTGTATGTGACTCGCTAACAGTGTCAGCTCATAACTTGACAGTCGGGCACTAGTTAAGTGCTGTGTCTTTGTTCTGTTTAGCAAAATGTCTACTGCATGTGGGACCATAACGATCAGCGTGTTATTCATTACTAATCCAGCAGACTGTCGAACACAGACAGCTGCTGCAGCAGTGGCCCTCAAGCAACTTGGAAATGCCTTAGCTACAGGATCTAGAGTCACGGAAAAGTACGCGCATGGACGCTGTTTGTCCCCAAAGGATTGTGTCAGGACTGATAATGCGCAACCTTCCTTCTCATGGACGTATAATGTGAAAGGTTTACTGTAGTCGAGGTTACCCAACACAGGAGCTGAACACAATGCATTACGCAACTCGTGAAAACTCTTCTGACTATCTTCAGACCAAGGCACAGGATTGGGTGTATCTTTACAGATTAGTGCCAGCAAAGGTTTGGCTAACAATGAGAAATTTGGTATCCATTGCCTGCAATATGATGTAATGCCCAAGAAAGCACGCACTTCTCTCTGTGTCCGTGGGACACTCAATCTTGTAATTGCCTGTATTCTCTCTGGGGTCAGTCTCCTTCCCTCCTTCGATAAGATGTGACCTAGGTAGGTCACTTCTTGTCGACAAAATTGTAATTTCGAAAGAGAGACTTTGTGCTTCATGTCACATAAACGACGCAACAATGACAATGTGGCTTTCTTGCAAATCTCTTCAGTATCTGCAGCGACTAGCAAATCGTCTACATACTGAATAAGAGTTGCACCATCAGGTAGAACAATTGTGTCAAGTTGTGATTTCAGAGCTTGACTGAATATAGACGGACTTTCGCAGTAGCCTTGAGGAGCGCGTTTGAAGCGGAAGCTTCGTCCTCCTAAATTGAAGCCAAAAATATCTCTGCTCTCCTCGGCAATAGGGATGCTGAAGAAAGCGTTCTTCAAATCAATCACCGAGAACCAAGTGGCTGAAACTGGAACCATAGTTAATAGGGCAGTAATGTCGGGAACAACTGGAAACTGTGGTACAACAATCTTATTCACTTCTCTGAGATCAATCACAAATCTGTACACAGGTGGTTGAGATGGATCGGTACGCTTTAAGACTGGCAAAATAGGACTGTTACAAATGTTGCCTGTTGTCTCTTCAATGACATCTTTCTTAATCAGATCGTAAACGATCGCTAACAACGCCTTTTCGCATTCGCTAGAGATCTTGTATTGGGGAATACGTGGCAACCTAACATTGGCACGCAATGTTATGACATATGGCGCTATCTCCAAAAGACCCACATCATTAGAGCCTGTAGCCCAAAGGACGTCCGGAAGTGATGACAATTCTGTTGGTATATTTTCCTTTGACAAATACATAGGAGAAATCACTTTCTTACCTAGGGTAAGTTGTACTCCCGAAGGAGAACAGTACAAAGTCGCATGCAATCTCTTTAACAAATCCAAACCTAACACGTTTTCGCCACAACCTGTTGTAAGAATGAGGGGTGCTTCTAATTCACATGGCCCAACAGAAAGGGGCATAGGACTAGAAATCGGGTTTCTAACAGGGGCGCCAGAAAAACCTACTGAAACATTCATTTCGCCAGACAAAGGTGCGCCAGGAAGTTTTGAGTGCATAATAGAACTTTTTGTAGCACCAGTATCCAGCAGAAAAGGTTCCGACACTCCTGATGTAATCACCTCAACATAAGGTCTATTCTGATCTACTGGAACTGAAACAACTCCCTCTCTTTGTCCATGGCTGTCCTAGCAATCATTACCCTCAATCTCGTTTTCTGCATAGTAGTCATCAGCATAGTACTGAGCTGACCTAGAAGACGCATTATTCTGCTGATCAAAGCTATTCATTGAATTCTGAGGCGGAAAAGGACGAGCATTCTGGGGGACATTTCCACGGCCCCTACCCCTAGGAGCCTGCTGAACACCTCTACCTCTTGTACCAGAAACACCATTCAAACGTCGCGATAGAGCTGGACAACTACTCTTGAAATGACCCTCTTCTTTGCAATAAGCACACTGATTCGGACCATAAGGTAAATGCGGTTGAGAAGACTCATTTCTTTGTGAGTTTCTCGAATACTGCTGAGGTTGCTGATAATCAGGCTGACTAGTAGTGCGAGGCGGATAGGCTTGCTGGAGAAGGACTTTAGTTTTCAAATCTTTAGTCTTTTTGTCTGCCTTATCTAGCTCGTCTTTGCGCCTATTTTCGTAGTACTGGGCTGTGGCCAAAATCTGCGCTGATGTGGAAACAGCCCAAGCACTCTCTGAATCTTTCAATTTATTACACAGTTCAGGAAGCAGATTATGCACAAACTTGTCTACAAATAATCTTTGGCCACCCTCGGTAGCCATATCCTGACCACTATGGTCGACGAAAGTCTCTTCAAACCTCGTGAAAAAGTCAGACACATTCTCATCTTTTTTCTGCTTGCATGCAGATAACTTGTCCCAATTTACACGTAATTCAGGCATTAAAGTCTTCATATATGTAATAATTCTACCAGGAAGTTCTGCTACCAAAGGCTCAGGCTTAGAGCCACCAACTTGTCTAGTATCAGCAGCAGTGATATTAGCCCATGTGTCACCTAATTCTTGGGCATGATCTGTATGACGAATCTTACTCCATAAGGGTTGTGGAACAACATTCCCAAACAACATGTCTACATCTGCTAGATTCATTATACATGAGCTGGCAGTCTGTGATAACTCCTTATAATACCCTGTAGGATTTTATGAGGATCAGGCAATGTTTATTTATTTTATTTATTATTTATTTTATTTATTTATTTAATTTGTATGGTGCGTTATAACCACAGGGGTCTCTAAGCGCTGTCTGTCCAGATTTACGTGAAAGATGTTACGTGATGAGATGTTACATTCACTTGAAAACCAGCTGTGCACCTAAGAGCTACTCCATGCTTGTTTAAACAACACAGTTTTTAGTTTTTTTCGGAAGAGAAGTAAATTACTTTCCTTCCTGAGATCTGAATCCAATTTATTCCATAAAGCTGGGAGCATGTTGGAGAACGCACGGCCCCCCACCGTGGTCAGTTTGAAGCGAGATTGGGACAGAAAAGTGGCGTCCGACGAACGCAAAGTCCTACCCGGCGTGTAGGGGGATATTCGGGATTTCAGATATTTGGGTGCTTTGCCGTGCAGAGCCTTGTGAGCAATACACAATCCCTTGAATACAATTCGCTGACGTATTGGGAGCCAATGCAGCTCCTGCATCAGGGGAGAGGCATGGGCAGTCCTGGGTTTTTTGAATATGAGCCTAGCTGCATCATTCATAACTCCCTGAAGCTTGTCCAGTAACCGCTGAGGCAAGCCTAGGTATAGGGAGTTCCCGTAGTCCAGCCTAGCCAGAATTGTGGCTGAGACCACGTGTCTCAAAGTAGGGAATGAAAGCAATGCAGAGATCTTCCTTAGTTGTTTTAGGAGGCCTATACAGGTGCCCACTCCAGTGGAAACCTGTTTTTCCATGGATAATTTGTTATCCACATATAGGCCTAAGCTTTTGACTGCGGCTGCCGGTTTTGGTGGTGTACCCAACTCCTTAGGCCAGAATTTATCGCTCCAGGGGTTGCCCGAGATGGAGATGGGCAACACCTCTGTCTTGTCTGGATTGACCTTCAGCGAGTTCTCAGACATCCAGTTAACTGTGGTTTTCAGTATGTCCTGTAGCCTAGTGGATGCTCCTGGACCATCATCCAGCCGGATGATAATCTGGGTATCATCGGCATAGTTATACACTAGGCAATCCATCCTGTTCAGGAGAGCAATTAATGGCTGCAGGTAGATGTTAAAAAGTAGGGGTGACAGAGCAGAGCCCTGTGGGACCCCGCAGGTGATCGGCGCGGGGGTGGAGAGTAAATCGCCCAGCTGCACTCGTTGTGTCCTACCCTGCAAGAATGATGCAAGCCATGCATGTGCTGTGCCCATGACACCAAAGGAACTCAACCGCGACAGAAGTTGTTTGTGACACACGGTGTCAAACGCCGCGGAGAGGTCCAATAGTATCAGGGCACTTGGTATTTTTACATCAGCCCGGGTTCTTAGCTCATCTAGAATAGATAGCATAACTAGTTCCGTGCTATGATTAGCACGGAACCCTGCCTGATTGGTCTCCAGCAGGTTGTTACTCTCTAGATGGGCCGAGAGTAGAGCTAACACATGCTGCTCAATCACTTTGGCCAAAAAAGGCAGCTGAGAGATGGGCCGGAAGTTTTTCAGACATTTTGTGTCTGCACCGGGTTTCTTCAATAAGGGGATCAGGCGAGCCTCTTTGAAGGCTAGAGGGATCTGTCCTGTGCGAAGAGAAGTGTTCAATAAGTGCAGGACCTCTTCCTCTATTCCTGGCATTGCCACCTTGAATATGTCAGGAGGACAGGGGTCTACCAAGGAACCCGATTTAACTCGGCCTATGATGTTAAGTAATTCTAGTTTGGACATAGGGGCGAACTCAACTAATGATGGGATGTTTAACGGGGCGATAAGGTCCGGTAGGCGAGGGCAATCGAGGGGTACAGTTTCCTCAATTTCGTCTAGGATGTCAGATATCTTCTTTACGAAGAAATCCTGAAACCTCTGACAATCCTCCTGAGTAAACTCGGGACTTTGCTCTTTGTTGACCCTGAGCTCTGCAAAAACCCAAAAGATTTCTTTTTGCGGGTTTTTTGCAGCCGCTATTCTCTCCTCGAAAAAAATAGCCTTCCTAGATTGTATGGCTAGTTTATACTGGGCTAAGGATGAGACATATTCTTGTTTGGAGATGGCGTCATATTTTTTACGCCATGCCCGTTCTTTCTTCCTCACCCCACGTTTCATCTCCCTTAGGGAGTCATTGTACCAAGGTGCCCCAGCTCCTCTTGCCACCTTCTTCGTCCTGCGAAGAGGTGCTACCACATCAATGGCACTCCTCAGCTTGTACTGGAGGTGTCCACATAGAGCATTAACGTTGGCATCCTGCTCTTTTATTGGAGGGCGGTGTTCTAAGAGGTGGACCAATTTCTCTCCATCTAGATTTCTCCATTTGCGGGCCGTTTTCCAGCCCTCCCCAGGTTTGGATGGAGGGCCCTTCAGTATAAGTCTACCCTTTATTAAAGAATGGTCGGACCAAGCACAGGGTAAAATTTCCGTGCTGCCCTGGACTGGCATATTGGTCCAGACTAAATCGAGTACATGACCTTTGTCATGTGTTGATTCCTTGACCTGTTGAATAAGACCTAGTGAGGAGGCCGCTTCCTCAATCTGTAGCGCTTGTCCTTCCTTGGGGGATTTTTCCCAATGATAGTTGAAGTCCCCAACGATCACCAGTTTATCATATCTTGTGCATAGGTCCTGGACCAATTTTACAAAGAGCGTGGGGAAGTCTGGCGACGCCCAAGGAGGCCGATAAACCACCAAGAACACCACACAGACCGCTCCCCTCCTAAGCTTAACCCCCATGACCTCGGCTCCTCCAAGGGTTTCAGAGAGGAACCTATCCGCATGGAGGCATGACTGATATAGGAGGGCTACTCCTCCTCCTCTCTTGGCCCCCGCCCTGTTGAAATGAATGGCTAGATAATTATCTGGAAGGGCCGCCACTAAATCTGGCGCTGCACAATCCTCCAGCCATGTTTCGGTGAGCGCGAGGACATCTAACTCCCCGTCTTCCAAGAGTGTGAAGACCTCCAACCTATGGCTCTGCAGAGAACGAGTATTCAATAAGCCGTAGCTCAGGGTATGGGTGTTAGACGAGTGCTGCCGCCCTCTAATGCTCCTGGGTGAAATTAACAAGTCCTCACAAGCCAGCCGATGTATAGTAGCTGGCTCAAGATGAGACTTGCCCAGGTTAAGCTGCAATAAGTCATCCCTAGTATATAGCACGTTTTGGGCAGGGGTTCTGGCCCCAGGACCCGGTTGGTCACGGATGGGCAAAGATGGGCTCACCTCTGGCGAACCTCTGGCGCACCAATGGCGCGCCCGCTGCGCGTCACCGCTGCGCGTTTGCTCCATGTGAGCTTTAAATAGGAGGCTGCTGACGGTCCTAGTACAACCACTAGACCGTCAGCTCTCCAATATGGCCCCCGGAAGTGAGGGTGAAGGGCTCTGTACCGCGTTAGGCACTCCCTCCACAACAAACAGCACAAGCTGCGGTGGAACGGGGAGGTAAGCGGTAGTATCTAACCAGGTGACTAAGTTAATGCGCCCACATCAATTAAAAATGTACCGTGCAGATAATAGTCATTTACAGCACAAAAGCGGCGATTTTAAAATAATGCTATTATCAAGTATGCAGTAAAGCGGCGATTTTAAAATAATGCAGTTTCAAGTGCAAACAGATGCGTACTAGCGTGGTCAGCAGCGCGACTGAGAACAGTGTTTCTGTATCGGTAAATTCTAGATTCTATCGCGGCAGGAAGTGCTCGCCCTAAATAGGAGGCTGCTGACGGTCCTAGTACAACCACTAGACCGTCAGCTCTCCAATATGGCCCCCGGAAGTGAGGGTGAAGGGCTCTGTACCGCGTTAGGCACTCCCTCCACAACAAACAGCACAAGCTGCGGTGGAACGGGGAGGTAAGCGGTAGTATCTAACCAGGTGACTAAGTTAATGCGCCCACATCAATTAAAAATGTACCGTGCAGATAATAGTCATTTACAGCACAAAAGCGGCGATTTTAAAATAATGCTATTATCAAGTATGCAGTAAAGCGGCGATTTTAAAATAATGCAGTTTCAAGTGCAAACAGATGCGTACTAGCGTGGTCAGCAGCGCGACTGAGAACAGTGTTTCTGTATCGGTAAATTCTAGATTCTATCGCGGCAGGAAGTGCTCGCCCTAAATAGGAGGCTGCTGACGGTCCTAGTACAACCACTAGACCGTCAGCTCTCCAATATGGCCCCCGGAAGTGAGGGTGAAGGGCTCTGTACCGCGTTAGGCACTCCCTCCACAACAAACAGCACAAGCTGCGGTGGAACGGGGAGGTAAGCGGTAGTATCTAACCAGGTGACTAAGTTAATGCGCCCACATCAATTAACAAGCATTGGAAATGCAATAGGTCTCGCAGTAGTAAAGTTTGAGCTATAGGTGTTATTTATTTTTTTGTTTTTTATTTATGTGTTGTTTTTTCTAAATAGTTAATTTAATAAATAAATGTGACACCTATAGCATTTGGAATGCAACATGTTTAGTATTTACGTGACTTAGATGGCAGCTATTGTCGTTAGGCCACATCTCTAGAGAGCAGGAGAGTGCAGCAGGGGAGAGAAGCATAGCACTGCAATAGGTGTTGCATTAGGAAAGTTTGAGCTATTGGTATTGTAAAGGGCACTTTTTTATTAATGTGCTTGTTTTTAAAATTGCGAAAATAATTGCTTTGTTATTTACAATGCCAATAGTTTTATGTTTCGCAAATGTGACACCTATTGTAACACAATATGTGTTGTAGCACTGAGTGGTGTGAGGGTGAGTGGTGTGAGGGTGAGTGGTGTGAGGGTGAGTGGTGTGAGGGTGAGTGGTGTGAGGGTGAGTGGTGTGAGGGTGAGTGGTGTGAGGGTGAGTGGTGTGAGGGTGAGTGGTGTGAGGGTGAGGGGTGTGAGGGTGAGGGGTGTGAGGGTGAGGGGTGTGAGGGTGAGGGGTGTGAGGGTGAGGGGGGTGAGGGTGAGGGGGGTGAGGGGGGTGAGGGGGGTGAGGGGGTGTGAGGGGGTGAGGGAGAGTGAGGGTGAGCGGGTGTGAGAGGGTCAGTGAGGGGGTGTGTGATAGCGTGAGAGAGGGGGCGTGTGAGAGGGTGTGTGAGGGTGAATGAGGGGGGATGAGGGGGGTGAGGGGGGTGAGGGGGTGAGGGGGGTGAGGGGGTGAGGGTGGGGTGTTGAGGGAGTGAGTGTGAGGGTGTGAGGGGTGAGGGTGTGAGGGGTGAGGGTGTGAGGGGTGAGTGTTAGGGGGTGACTGTTAGGCGGGTGTGAGTGTTAGGGGGTGTGAGCGTTAGGGGGTGTGAGCGTTAGGGTGGGTGAGGGTGAGTGAGGGCCGCTATCTGATAGAATAGTTTGCCGATTATCACTTGGCCAAAGAACAAAAAGAGGCTGGCCAGCATCATAGTTCTCAATTTAGTAAAACAAAAAATGAAAAAACGGCCGCCATTTTAAATTGGTAAACGGACATCAGAGTCTTGATAAGGAACCAGGAGAAGTGGTGTTTACATAAGCCATGTGTAAAAGTAAAACATGTGAAGAGCATATAAGAAATAGTGAAGATCAAGAGTAGGAGGAGGAGAGTAGGGGAGGCACGGCCTAGCGGCCGTGCAATCAAGAGGTGAGGGGGCGGGAGAGTAGGCAAGGCAGGCGGCTGGGGGCATGTGCACGCGCTTTTAAGCTCAATGCGCATGCGCATTGAGCTTAAAAGTCACGGGCACTGCAAGGAATCGCCACGATTCCTTGCAAGTTGGACAAAGAGTGGATAAGCCCCCATAGTCTCGCTTGCTCGATGCGCATCGACAGGCGAGACCTAAAAAGGGTACAAATAAAAACATAGAAAAGTCAGGCAAACTAAAGGCTGAACACAAGGCGGGTGATGTGAAGGAGTAAAAAGGCACCTGATAGAGCGTGGAGACCCTATAATACTGTGAAAGCATGTTTATAGTGACATCAGAAAAAACAGAAGTCTAACCCAAAGTGCTTTGTGTGATATCGGATTGTGTCAAGGTCTCTGCAGATAAAAGTCGGACTATGTACAATTGCCACGATATCTGAAAATTCTGGTGAAATTTCCAGTGTTCAGGCTCACCCTAAGAGAAGACGAAATATGCATGCAAATGTGCAGTGAACTGTTGCGTCATATAATAGCTAACGCTTGCGAGGTACAAGAATCCCAACACGAGAGAAGAATGACATATGCTCTAAATGCACGAGATCAGAAACACGATTATTGAGCCGCTGATTGAGGAGGGGGGGAAGGGGGGATGGGGGGGGAGAATCACCATAAGAGAAGACAAAAAAGGCAAAGACAAAAGCAGTGTAAAAATGCGAAACCAAACAACGACTCAGAGGTGCTCAGTGGCAATGCATAATAATTGTCCGTGTCCGGTGACCGACTTAAAACAGAAGTGGGCAAATGCAGCGGTACATGTGAGGTAAACATGCCGCGACATATTACACGTGGTAAGACTGAGGAAAGGCCTCAGATATTTGCAACTGTTGGAGAGTAGTCCCGGTATGGCTGTAGGCTCTGGAAATGTATAGTGAAATAATGGCCCAAAGACTAGTCACAGCAGGATGTCAATGAAAAAAGCACAAGTAATACAGTCAATGTTGTATCCCATTAACGAAACATTTCACTTGAGGCTGTGCGAGAGAATTTTAAAAGACACTTGCCTGGTACGAATTGGCATCAAACAATGTCGAGAGTATGACAGGTAAAAAAATAGAAAAAGAGACGAGATATTGAGACATGGGGGAGTCCGAGGGAGGGAAAGAAAGAAGAAGAAAGGGGAACTAGTCCCGCTCGTACCAGGGAGATGTCGTGAAAATTACCTGTGTAAAACTTGTATCGGAAGAGAAATCTGGGGGAGGACGTGAAGAAGCCGGTGTGCAAGAACAGAAACGAGGGAAATGGAAGGCAGAGAAGTGCTCTTACCGTAGTAACGGTGAAAAATCCAAACCGGCTGCGAGGGTAGAAAAGGGCGGCTGGAGGATGAGTATACCGGTTCCAGCATGAGGTCCAGGCTGCGGGAATCTGGAAGACAGGGGTTGGCATGGGTGTCAGAGCACACAGACTGATGTGTACGGCGTTACTGCATGGCGGCCAGGGGTACGTGGCTTACCAGTGATCAAGACACTGAAAGTAGTCCGAGTGGTGTGCAGCTCGAGGTAGCAGATAAGCCGGTGTGCAAGAACAGAAACGAGGGAAATGGAAGGCAGAGAAGTGCTCTTACCGTAGTAACGGTGAAAAATCCAAACCGGCTGCGAGGGTAGAAAAGGGCGGCTGGAGGATGAGTATACCGGTTCCAGCATGAGGTCCAGGCTGCGGGAATCTGGAAGACAGGGGTTGGCATGGGTGTCAGAGCACACAGACTGATGTGTACGGCGTTACTGCATGGCGGCCAGGGGTACACACGGCGGGAAGGGGAGGGGGCGGAGCGGGTAAACAAAGACGGACGTGCACGCGCACGCGCTTTTAAGGTCAATGCGCATGCGCATAAGCTCAATGCGCACGCGCATTGACCTTAAAAGTCACGGGCACTGCAAGGAATCGCCACGATTCCTTGCAGTGTAGATAAAGAGTGGATAAGTCGCAATACTCTCGCTTGCTCGATGCGCATGCGCATCGACAGGCGAGACCTAAAAATGTACCGTGCAGATAATAGTCATTTACAGCACAAAAGCGGCGATTTTAAAATAATGCTATTATCAAGTATGCAGTAAAGCGGCGATTTTAAAATAATGCAGTTTCAAGTGCAAACAGATGCGTACTAGCGTGGTCAGCAGCGCGACTGAGAACAGTGTTTCTGTATCGGTAAATTCTAGATTCTATCGCGGCAGGAAGTGCTCGCCCTAAATAGGAGGCTGCTGACGGTCCTAGTACAACCACTAGACCGTCAGCTCTCCAATATGGCCCCCGGAAGTGAGGGTGAAGGGCTCTGTACCGCGTTAGGCACTCCCTCCACAACAAACAGCACAAGCTGCGGTGGAACGGGGAGGTAAGCGGTAGTATCTAACCAGGTGACTAAGTTAATGCGCCCACATCAATTAAAAATGTACCGTGCAGATAATAGTCATTTACAGCACAAAAGCGGCGATTTTAAAATAATGCTATTATCAAGTATGCAGTAAAGCGGCGATTTTAAAATAATGCAGTTTCAAGTGCAAACAGATGCGTACTAGCGTGGTCAGCAGCGCGACTGAGAACAGTGTTTCTGTATCGGTAAATGTCTGCTTGAGTGCTAAAACTTCAGATCTTTTCCATGGGACATGTACCCATACACGTTGGAAATGCGGCGGAATCGCTGGATTCGCGTTCGCATCACCTTCCCTCCAAACTGGAGGAACCTCTCTCATGGGGTACTGTCGCGCCTTTTTCCTACCTGACATGTCATCCTCATACAGTGATCTAGAGACGTTTCCCTTACTCCTATAAGATAACAATAAGTCTATTGCTCGTTCAACATCAGCACCTACAATCATGCCTTCATAAAATTTGAATCGCATACGGAATAATTCCTGCATTTTGCGTTTGGGATCATTATCTTGCAAATCTTCACAGAGATATACACACATCTCTTTGAATACATATCTCTGAGTGGGTGCATCCCACTGACGGAAGACTTCCATAACAGACTGAACATCATACTTTACAGTATCAGTAACCCATTTACGTGCTAACTCGTTCAGCACTACTCTTTCCTCATAATCAGGCAGTTGACTACGCAACTGTCTACGACCTGTTTTAGGGGTCGTCTTAGGCGACCCAAAGAAAGGTGAGAACAGACCAGTGACAGTACTTGCCACTCTCTGTCGAACGGAAGGAGAAGCTTGCGGAGAGGCAGATGTGCCAGAAAAGACAGGCTGATGTAAAGAGGAAGTCGAGGCAATGGCAGAGGAAGTCGAGGCAGTGGCAGAAGTAGTATCATGATAAACAGTTGGAGCAGTAGGCAAAGTCGCAGAAACAACAGAGGGAGTATGTAGCAAAGGCGGCGGCCCTTGAGAGGGCTGCGCCGGAGAAGTGGGAACCAGCTGAAGAGGAGCTGGTGCTTGTGTAAGAACTGGAGTTCGTGCGCCGGGGCGCAGTATAACAAAACGCTTCGGGGGTGCAGTAGCATCTAGTGCATATGGGGGAGGTGAATTCAGTAAATGGGACATTAATGGATCCTTTTCTGATGTCTCTTTTGAACCTTACCCTTCATGTGGCAACATTGGGTAGCACCTATCTACTGCTAATTTCTTGCTTCTGAGCACTTGTTCACTCTCTTGCTCTTCCTCATTATCCCTGTATGCAACGGCGGCTTGCACCATTGACATACCTCTTTTATTTTTCTTTGCTAATTTCATTTCTTTCTGTTTGGCTTCTTTGCACCATAAGCGAAAAGAGTCAAACATCGCCGGCCGGGCTTTCTTCTTAAACAGTTTGACCTCGAGGTTATCTAAGATTTCTGTGTCAAAGCTACCATATTGGGGCCATTTTAAAACGCCATCCTTGCGGGTGTATTTGATCCACACTTCATTATATGTGATAGGGCCTACTCCATGCTTTATATAGAGCTCATATGTTGGAGTTCCAATCGGAGGAACCGGACACGAATCCTCCAATCGGGAGTCCTTACTACAACCAAGACAAAACAAGTTTCCAAGTCTGCTAAAACCAGGCATCTTCGCTCACTAGTCTAGCTTCAAACTTCAAAGGATTATCGGATACAATATTTTCGTGAATACACGAATCCCTTGGTTTTGGCGCTTGCAAGTTCCAAACAAGGTGTATCTCGAGGATACCAAAACTAAGAACAAAACTAAGGACTGGGAGACGCTCCACTTATACTTAACTGAAGTATTGATGATCGATGACGTCACTAGAAGACTCGTCTATCGTTTCGCTCTACCAAGTATCGATGGGTCCAAAACAGGGCGATAGTCAGGGCAGCAGTCCTTCGTAGCCGTCGGGACGCGGGGAACCTCGCAGCAAAGACCTTCGGAACCACGTCGACATACAGGGGTCGCTGAAGTGGCTGGCCGTCCTCTGGAATTTTCACACAAAGCTCCTCACGAACATCTGGCTTGGACCGTCACCGCTTGATACCGCCCCGAGTTGGGCGCCAACTGAGGTGCCGGGTTTTTAGGAACCCGGTGGTGCCAGGGGATAACACCCGAAGACCTCTGAGTTCTCCCTGTTCCGGACCACAGAAACACAGAGTCTTCTAGGTGAAGTCAGAGATCGAGTTTTATTGGTTGCAACCAAGTAACAAGTGTCCTAGAAGTACAACAGCACTGGATGTAGATTCTCAGGAGATTGTTCATTTTTACAGAACCAGCCTTCTCCTTTTATACAAAAATAACAGCTGTAGGCAAGAATTCCTCAGTTTATGATACGGTCATACACATATTTCTACAATAAAGCAAAAAGCAAAGTCATGACGGCCAACCCATATTTTAGATGTCCGGTTTGTGATAGATGACCCAGCCCGGCCCAGAACTACCATCAGATATCGATGAAACCCCAATAAGATCGGGCACCTCCTCATCGTAAAACCGGCCATAAACAAGAAACATGGACAGGTGTATGTGTGTGGATAACATGGTTTGTATGTAGTGAATGGTTTATGGCATGTTGTGCCTTGATGCTATATTACTCTGCCACTGGGCGAGGGACTGCCTGAACAGGTTTGGCTGGAGGCAGCGGATTCAGCTCGGCCAGGTCATGGGGGAGTCAGCTAAGGTGCACGTGTCCTTTCAGATCAAACTCGGCCTTAGTCAATTGACTATATGAGGGCAAGACACAAGATGGATGCCGTTCACAAAATGGAGTCTGAGGGTTCGGGACAGAAACCATGATTTAAAGGTGACAGCATCACTCGAACAGGACGTAAATGTATAGGGATAATGTCCTAATCATTACCGGTCTGTAGACACCAAATTCGTCATGGTACAATGATATTTTGTGACACGAGCGTTGGACCATGGTACCCTGTTATGGCAGGGTCCAGATTTTCAGAACCACAGTGGGTATCTTTTGAGTTGATCAGGATCGGCAATCATGTTTACATACTCCACGGTGTAGGCCGAATCCCTGGAGGATGATGATCTAGACTCTCGAGATGGAGATCTGCGTTCACATCGAGACCTACGTGACTCTCGGCTGGAACTCGATGAGCTTGGGGATCGCACGGGCTCTCCTTGGACGGCCCGGATGTGATGTTTCCTTGTGTGCGAGCGAGGCGATCTCACTGCTTCACTTCGCTTTTCTTTGTGATAGTCCCCACACATGGCCTCGAAGTGATTCGATCGCCCACATTTCCTGCAGCGCTGGCCCATGGCTGGACAGGAGTCTATATGAGGGTAATCATATCCACATCTGTAACATCGTCGAGTCCTTTCTGGCTTCCGGTCTCTTCGCCCTGGTTCTTTTCTTCTATATTCCGGGCGTTGTTGGTGCGATGATTGTCTTGGCCTCCATTGCTTCTCTTGTGAATACTTGCGGCCGCTCCAGCGTTGTTCTTGAACGCGGTGTGCTTGCTCATGACTCACACTGTGTCCCGTTTCAATGGTGGCAGCGTGTTCTTCCGCTTGGTCGTACAGGCGAGTCATCTCCTCAATCTCTTCTAGCTCATTGGGTTTTCTTAGCAGCCGCCTTCTGAGCGTTTCTGAGTGGCAGCCAGTTATGATCTGCGATTTGATGGCAGCATCGGGCGAGAAGGTTTTGAACTCGCAATGCCTCGACAGCCGTCGTAGTCGGGTGATGAATGCACTCATCGCTTCCTCTTTCCCCTGACGTGCCTGATGGAACGTGTGGCGTTCATAGTCCACGTTTCTTTTATGAAGAAACTTCTTGTTTAACGCCTCACGTACCTTGTCATACGTATCAGCATCCGTAGGAGGGATGTCTTTGATCAATTTGCTTATTTCTCGGCCTGCTAAGTTGCGCAGGGCAATTAGCTTTTCCTTATCTGCTGTTACTTTAGACCCCTCGATGTAGTCTTCGAAGTCTTCTAGCCATTCTTGCCACTTGGGGCCCATGCTTCCACCTGTGGTCACGGTCAGGGGTTCTGGCGCGCGCAGGTGTGTTCCTCCCTTGATCTCATTTCGCGGTGGTGAATTGGCTGGAGTCACCATTGTGTCGCTGTGTCCTTATTTATCTTCACCAATCCTTGTTGGTTTCTGTTCGCCAATGCTTGTTTATTTGCTCCTAACAATGCTTGTTTGTTTTCAGTCACCAATGTTTGTTTATTTGCTTTTGACAGTGTTTGTTTCTTTCTATTGGCCAATGCTTGTTTGTTTGCTCTTATCAATGCTTGTTTATTTTCAATCACCAATGCTTGTTTATTTGCTCTTGCCAGTGCTTGTTTCTTTCCATTAGCCAATGCTTGTTTATTTGCTCTCATCAATGCTTGTTTCTGCTGAGTGCCTGACTTCAAAATGGCCGCTCTGCAACAATCAAGGGTCCTGTCCTGCAAAAGCGCCTGACTTCAAGATGGCCGCCGTCACTGCAGTCACACACGAGGCTTGCTCTCCAGGTTCATTCACCCCAGCTCACTCAGGACTCACCGGCGGTTGACTTCAGGGGCAGTCCACACCAGGATTCACTCCTCTTCGGCCACTGCAGCCATCAGGTGAGATTGGGGTGGGCTCCCAGCTCACTTTCTAGGTTCCCGCTCTTCGGCGCCGATAGCGTGCCAAAGCTCACGCATCGGGCGTGAGGTTTTCCGACCTCCGACGGCACCCGGGCTCCCACTTCAGCGCGCTCAGCAGCGCTTGTTACCAGGCTCTTGGGGACAGCGTCCTCCACGTCGGGGGTCCTTCGTCTCGCTCTGGGGTTGCTGGACAGGGTCGGAGTGGGCCCCCGACTCCTGTTTCTCACGGATGCCAAACTGCACGCATCCGGCGGGACTCGCGCTTTCGGCGCGAAACAGCTTCTTCTTCTCGAGCGTTTCAGCGTTTGCCGCAGTGGCTCCCTCAGGGCTCCTCAACGTCGCTGGAGCGTCAGGGTCACCTACTGCTGGCTTCTTTCTCCAGGCATCAGCACCACACGGCAGCGGATCTCTTTTCTCGACGCTGCAGGGGACAGGGCACGTTCAGGTGGTTCTGTGGGCTGCAGTCATGCCAATCCCATCCTCGTCGCCAGTTGTAGCATCCAGCTACAAAGAACCACAGACACAGGTTCTTATATCTAAGAGCTTTATTTCCTTACAACTTGTCTCAACCCTGTCCCTACTCTAACTGACCCTCATCCTGTCCTGACCCCTCCTCTTCCCCTCAGCCCACCTAGCTCCGCCCACCCCAGCTACTAGACTGTAAACTGTGTTACAGTGCAGACCGAGCGGAGCCCACCCGCCTCAGCCACGACGACCCGCCAGGCTGGCGGCGAGCCCGGGGTGTGAGCGCCGGGCTGTGGTCCGAAGGAAGTGACGCCGAGCGCTAGGAAGCCAAGGCGGAGCCCACCCGCGGCTTACCAGAGCAGCGCTAACACCTCCCCTCCCCCACCGCGCAGCATGTGAAGTGTGAGGCTGCGGCGGCGGGGTGGAAAAGCGAGAAACCAGCAACCAGCCTACGGCCGAGCAGAGCAACACTGATGGACCCCCGCGCAGCGTGTGGTCTGGGAAGAGCTGCCGCGGTGGGGGGGGGAATGCCGAGAAAAGAGGTAGCGAGGCGGCCCGCCTCGTAACGAAGCCCAAAGTGCAACTGCCCCCATTGAGCCAGAAATCCCCAGTGCCCGCTCAAGCCACAGCGCAGCGCTGGAAAAAGCAAGGGGAGTCTGAATAGCGGCCGGCGGGAACAGCGCCAGCAAAACCCCCCCTGAACAGCCAGAGGCGCGAAAAGGACTGCCAGCAACACCACAGAGAGGGGCACAAGTGATTAAAGCGGAGCCCATCCGCAGCTGTGAACATACGTGCCCCCACACACGACCTGAACAGCGAGAGTGTCTGCTGCCAGGGGCCGTGTGCATCTCACAAAAGAGACCGTGTGCGGCCGAGCTAGGAGCCATGCAAGTAGAAGGAAAAGATCCCCCACCTCCACAAAGTGAACAGACTGCCCTCAGCAGCGCTGCTCCCCGCCCAGCCCGTTGAGCGCAAGGAACTGGCTGCAAAAGGGCGAAGTGCACTGAGGGACAGTGCGCCCAACTGCTCGAAAGCTAAGATAAAAGTAATGAAGGACTGACTCACCGATAGGGCACGAGGGGTCCAGCTGTAACGCGCAAGTCCGGAGACAGGAGTTTGAAGGCACCGGTAGATTGAATGCATGAGTCCCAGAGAGAGGCCCTGCACCCAGCCTCAGGGCTGCACAGAAGCCGGGCACAGACTGCAAAGAGAAAAGGCCCCGAGTCAGAAGAAGACTGCTGGCGCCTGGGAAAGTGCTCCCCTGCCTTCTACGCCGTTTCTTGGTACTGCAGGGAAGTAGGACAAACAAACCTGCAACAATCCAAGGAAACAAAGCAACAGAACAAAACCCACTGGTGCAGCACGTGACTGAAGAACACAGACCACCAGGTGAAAAGAAAGAAGGACAACAGTGAGCGCGTGAAGAGTGCACAAGAACACTGCCGCGCCCGAGTGACGCCAAGTCACCACACAGCCTTTAAGGATAAAAAAGGGGATGGCGCAGGAACGCGCCAGAAGCACAGGAACTCCGCACAGGCAGTATAGATACGCTATGCACAGCGCACAATGACAGCAAACTAGGACCCCAAGAAGAGAAAGAAGAGCACAGCCATCAGCGCAAAAAGGGAGGGGCCAGGAGAAGGTCGACGGAACGGTGACGCAACCGTCCAGAAGCACTTAACCCACGCCAGAAGAGAGTGCAGCGATGCTTGGTGGCCACAGGCCATCGCTGCAGCAGTATGGCAAAGACAGAAGCACCACCACAGGAACCAACTGTGATTCCGGAACTCGGCAACAGGGAAGTGCGAAGGTGCATGAAGCAAATGCGCAGCAGTGCAGACAGTGAAGCACTACACAGACACTGGGCAGAAGCCAAGACAGTAGCCCAAAGCAGCAAGCCACGGAAGCGACCGAAGAGCGCATCCAGAAGTGCGCCAAAGCAACCGAACGGCGACGAAAAGAAAACAAATGGTTGCACAGACAAACAGGAGCATGAGGATTCACCAGGAGGAAACCGACCACCCAGTCTGGGCCGCAAGGAGAATAAAGCAGACCACCCAGTCTGGTCGCAAGGAAGGTAAAGTCGACCACCCGGTCCGGTCGAAAAGAAGAGAAAGCACACCACCCAGTCTGGTCGCAAGTAAGGTAAAGCGGACCACCCAGTCTGGTCGCAAAGAAGAGAAAGCTTACCACCCAGTCTGGTCGCAAGGAAGATAAAGCCAGATGATCACCCATGAAGAAAAGAAGGAGCGACCAGCAAGACGGTCGCCTGCGATGAGAGACCTGGCAGGAGGTCTGATCAGAGGGAAGTAGAAGTCCATGGAGCAGATGTCCGGAAGAGGACCCACAAGGGATCCATGAGGAGGACCCGAAGAAGAAGGACGTGACACCCATCAGGAACCAGAAGTAAAACAGTCAAAGGAAGAAGGTCGCGGCGACTGGTCCAGTCACAGAGTGGAAAGAAGACAGTGTCCTAGAGCCAGGACAAGACCAGAGGGAAACGGGCGGAGTGCATGCGGCTCGGGGAAGCCTGGTCAGGAGGATAAGAGCATCAAAATGACCGGACCGAGTCGCGAGGAAGAAAAGAATCGAAGGGCATGGTGCCACCAGAAACAACAATGTCCAGGAAGATGGAGAACAAGTGGCACGACGCCACGAAGAAAAGAAAGGTAGAAAGGAATCGAAGGGCATGGTGCCACCAGAAACAACACAGTCCAGGAAGATGTGAAGAGGTGTGGCAAACCAATACACACCAAAAGATCGAGTACAACATCGAGTACAAGGACATACATGTCCAGGGGGACATCGGTAGCACTGGGAGAAGAACAGGCATCTACTTACAGGTCCTCGGACCAACGGTCGATGGCAGGAAAGAACAGGCAAGACCATTGGTAACACCTACCTTTGGGATTGAGCGGAAGTCTGGATGGGGAGAGCGTTCAGATGTCCGGCAGAAGGAGATCTGACCACGCCACACCAGCCCGTGGATATCCAAGGGGCAAAGGCCTCAGGGACACCGGTGACAGAGGGTCCCGACAAGAGAGATGGATCCATCGCCATCTACCCTGCACGTCCCAGAAAGAAGAGGAACTTGTGCGCAAAGGCAGGAGTCAACTACCTCCCTCCAGGTGGAGCTATGGACTTTGTGGACTCTCATCGTCTCCTCCATTTACACGCAGACTGTGGAGTTGGAGCAACACTAAAGAAAGCACCCGGCCCAGTGGAAACCTGATGAAGAGGGCCTCCGGGATATCTCGTGGCAGGAGAACACCCGCGAGAGGGGCGTCCTAGCGAGAAGGATGTCTTTCAACTACTCTCTCCTTTGCAAAGGGAAGCCACGCTGCCGCCAGTGAAGAAACCAGATGGACTGGTAGAGAACAACATCCATCAGATCTACCATCTTGGCATCTGTCTGTCGTCACCACAAGAGCAAGGCTGAAAGTCCAGAAGGGCACATCCACGGAGCACCAGGACGTCGTGCCCATATGAACTAGTAGTTCCAGCTGCAAGTTTCTACCGTCGTCATCCGTCAAGCAGCTGAAGAGATTTTTGTAAAGTTGTGACAATGGTATATTTTGTGTTTATTTCCTCCCGCAGGTTGGGACTTGACTCCTTTGATTTTTATTAAAGTTTGGGAGGAATGTAGTGTCCTGCTGGACACCTTCTAGTCTTTCTGTAAGGGCAGCCCACACTGTACACTCACCCACAACCCGCGTCACGGGTCAGGTGACCCGGTCAATAAAGGAGGCCGAGCGCACGTGCTCGTGGCCCATTAACCAGCCCACTATCCTGGTGTCTGTGTCCAGTTCTTGTACCTAATGCAGGCCTAGGGCCCAACACTACACACAGATACCCAAAAAGGTACAGGGTGTTATCCTATCTTAAATGGTATAAGGCCTAAATAGTTATGTTGCAGCAAATGCACCTTTTGGAGAACGAGATAACAAAGCTAGGTAGCCGATGGAGGTCATTTATATGCTGCGACGTACCCTAACTTAGCAAGAGGGTAGTGATGTGGTAGCCATCAGGTGTCCCCTTTGATAAGTGAGCGGTAAATGCGGACCCCAGATGTAGATACCTGATAATGGTGGGGGTGCTGGACGGTTTTGAGACCTGCTTAGTGAACACGTATGCCACTAAAGTTGATGGCGGCTCATTCTTCTGGGAGATGGTACGGGTGATAGTCCCATACATGACAATAAAGTTTATTTGAGCATGGGACTTTAACTGTATAAAAAATTGGCAGCTGGACAATTCCCCACCAAGAGAGGGCCATAAGCCCCACATGGAACGGACATTGACAGAGGCCAAATTTGACCTACAACTATTAGATGTTTGGCGACATCACAACCTGAGAGACAAGGTGTTCTCACTCTATTAATTCGTAAACAAGGGAAACAGCTGTATAGACTATGTGTTGGGGAGGAAGGAGAATTTGGACTGGTATGCGTCCTCAGCCTACCTAAACAAATATCTGTCAGACCATTCACCGCTACTACTAACTATCCACGATGGGTTGATAAGATCAAAAATCCAATTGCGGAAATTGAGAATGGATGTGCCGACAGGGGGCGCTTTTTGCACACACATTAGGGAGTACACTCTCCAATTTTTAAGGGAAAACAGGATTTGCTGAGTTGAGCAGTGGAATAGGAGGCTGATAAGGTTGTGCTGTGAGGGGAGCGCATGGCCCAAGTGGTTGGAGTAAGAAGGCAGCTAGAATGAGAATTAACTGACCTAGAGAAAGAACAAGCAAGGCTGGAGAATTGCCCTACGGCAGAGCCAGATGAGCCTAGGCAATTACTGGACAGCACCAGATGGGTGGAGGAGGTATAAGCAAGGCTGAACAAACAGACACACACACAAAGTACAGACAGAGGCTATTTAGAGAGGGCGACAAATCCGGACGACTGCTGGCATGGTTGCTGAACAGGGAGAAGCCCCATATGTATATACTAACACTACAGTGAGAAAGAGAAGATACCCATATAGTTAGGGATCAGGTTAATGAGATCTGTAGTTCTTACTTCAGGAGGCGTTCCCTGGCACCCATTAGATGTCAGAGGGAGCCCTAAGAGGTTCCTAAATAGAACAGAGCCGGCGCTGCTCACAGAGGACCAAAAGCACAGCCTGAATAGTCAACTTGATTGGGGAATTCAAAAAGGTGCTCTCGGAGATGAAGATAGGGAAAACACCAATAACAAATGGGCTACCGGTGGAGCTGTATCAAGCTCCCCAAATCAGTCATTGAGACGTTCCTCTGGGTGTATGTGGAGGCACAGGAGAGGGTAGTGCCCCCCCACAGACCACGAGGGAGGCAGTGATGGTTCTGATTCTCCAGGGAGCTAGAGAACCAACACAACTCATCTCCTACAGTCCTTTTATCTATGTTAAATGCAGATGCCACGCTGCTATACACAGTCCTGGTAAATAGACTGTTGCAAGCGATACGTGAGCTGGTCCATTCCAACCAGACAGGTTATATTCCGGGAAGAAGCACAATGTATAACAATAGAAGGCTGCATCATGTCATGCATGAGGGTGGTGGTCTGTGAGATGAGCTGGTGTTGGGTGCAATGGATTTAGAGCGTGCCTTTGATAGGGTGGGCTGGAACTACCAGTGGCAATCATGCACTCAATGGGCTTTGGTCAAGGGTAAATCCAATGGGTGCAATTATTGTATACAGAGCTGGTGGCTAGAGTCTGAATAGGAAGCTTTATTTCTGAACCGTGGCACATGGGCAGGGGAACTAGACAGGGCTGCCCCCTGTCCCCTATGCTTTTTGTGCTAACGGTGGAGCCACTGGCCTGCCGCATTCTGGTGTTCTTAGGACCATGGGACACAGACTATACGTAGGTATACCTCCGGAACTCAAAATGCTCAGAGCCCCTACCGTGTGTGTGGGTTTTAAGGTCCCATGGAGTAATTTTAAGGTTCACAGTGGGTTAGGCATTGGGGTACCAGGGGGATAATTTTAGGGTTCATGATGGGTATGGGTTTTGGGGTGCAAGGGGGGACATTTTTGGGTTCAGGGCGGGTATGGGTTTTGGGGTGGGTGCCAGGGGGACAATTTTAGGGGTCAGGGCGGTATGGGTTATGGGGTGCCAGGGGGCTAATTTTAGGGTTCAGTGGGTATGAGGTTTGGAGTGCCAGGGGGGTAATTTTAGTGTTCAGGGCAGGTATGAGTTTTGGGGGGCAGGGGTAATTTTAAGGTTCAGGGTGGGTATGGGTTTTGGGGTGTTAGGGGGTAATTTTAGGGTTCAGGGTGGGTATGGGTTTTGGGGTGCCAGGGGCGTAATTTAAGGATTTAGGGAGGGTATGAGTTTTGGTGGGGTGGGGTAATTTTAGGGTTCAGGGTGGGTATGGGTTTTGGGGTGCTAGGGGGTAATTTTAGGGACCAGGGCAGGTATGGATTTTGGGGTGCCACAAAAGAAAGAGATGGCTGTGGCACAACAACCCTATGGTGTATGAGATCATATGCGGCCTGCTTCCTGCCCCCCATTGGCTCCTCCTGCACCCCAGTGTTTCTTGTGCCCCACCTGCACACATCATCTCGGAGGATGGTGATGACGTTAACATTTTGCCCCCCCCTGGAAAAATTTCTGCGGGCGCCCATGTCTGTTGCTAGAAGTGATGCACGATTTTGCTGAGTTATCAGGGCTGCGGATGAACAAAGACAAATCCAAATTATTGCCACTAGTTGGCCTGGAAAGGGAAGGTGCTGTTTTGCGAGAGGGGTTAGGCCTCGGCTGGCAGTGCGATATGATCTGGTAGTTGCGAATGTGGGTAACCATGGGCTGCTAAAAGCCATACGATCCAAACATTAGAAAGGGGATAAATGGACTGACGAGGTCGATCACATTTTGTAAATCTCTCCCGAGGTCCGTGATGCGAAGATGGCGTCCTTGCCACGTTGCCTGTACGTTCTGCAGAGAACGTGAGGGGCCTGGTGTGACATTCAGTTGATTGGATAGGCTGCTGATGGATCTCATTTGTGCGGACAAGAGGAGTCGAGAATGCTTAACCACGTTGAATCTCCCCATGTCTGACGGTGGGATGGGGCTGCAGAATATGTTCCTTTATTATGTTGCAACACAACTGCAACAAGTTGTCCAGTGGTTGAATGAAACCACTCCTGGCAGGTACACACCATCCTTACATGCTCTCAGAGGTGCTTTTAATGGGGGTTCCAAAGGAATTTTCATACCTGCTCTGACACTGGGCGGCAGTGTGGCACAAAGTTGTCAGCAGGGTCATCCAGACGGCCCCCTTTGTGGAGTATTTCCCGCTGTGGGGGCTCAGGTCATTCTACAACATAAATACAATTTGGGACGTATGTACAAGCCACTATCACCATGAGAACGTCACTTTTTGTGACGTTTCGGTGGTAATAGGGGCCTTGCCTTGTGTACAAGGCAGCGTTAAGTCACTTAATGTGGCTTAACGCTGCCTTGTACATAAGGCACCCTTTCATGCTAACTTAGCGTGAAAGGGTCGTGCAGTGGGTGTTGTGGTGGGCGTTCCACCACACCCATTGTATCTGACGCTACCCCCTATGTACAAGGATGGCATACATAGAAAGTAGCGCCAAAATTAAGACCTGGAAAATCCTGGTCTTAAGTTGGCGAAAGGAGGAGAAATTAATTATTTCTCCTCGTTTTTGCTTATTCCATATGTGCTGCCTTGTGCTAGTCTCCTTCGCTTAACGACATGCTCTGGCACTTCAGAAACGCAAGGCTGCACCATATTTACAAGAATGTGGTGCAGCCTTGCGTTATCCCCTGCAAGGGCGCTAAGTTTAACAACTTAGCGCCAACGCAGGCACCCTTGCACTCTGATTGTTTGATTGTCGAATCAAATAAATGCTTTTATGTAAAAAAGAGTATCTACTACATAAATTACAATACAACACACGGGAAAGAATATACAGAGTCTTCTTAAGGCAGGCCCACTAGCGTTACCCGTGTCAGCTCTTTTTCCCACTTCCCCATCTGTGCACGTGTGGCAATATCCAAGTTAAGCCCCACTAGTGAGTATAAGTCTTAAAAGTTCTATGATGTCTTTTAGCAAAAGTCCACATGTCCCCAGGGGGAAGGTCAGTGAGAACAAGTTCCCCGGGGCCTGATCGGTGTAGCGGTCAAGTCCGCACCATGGCCCTCCACTGGCATACAGAGGTCACACAGTGCACACAGGCAGGCGATTCAATCAGCACCCTGTTTTTGACGGACACGAATCTAACACACCGCTGCTGAGATCCTCTCGGTAGGATCCCCACTGGACCTCCCTCCCTCCAGGCAATCTCCTTCTTCTCACAGGACCAACTGGTCTTGGATCAGAGAGAAACTGGTGCTCCAGTTGAGTGTTTTTAATTCTCCTGGGTGATGTCCGCTCCCCCAGCCTGGAGGACTGGCGGACCCTTAGCCCTTAGTCCCGGTAACAAGAGGCAGAATTTGTGCTGGGCTTCTCCACGCTGATGTATAGCCTCACATTGACAATTTGGAAGTCTCAAGCCCCCCATTTTATAATCTATTTTCGCACTCACTTGTTATTTAGCATCTCTGTCTCTAAATTTCGTGTTCTGGGAGTTGCCCACTTTGAAGTGCCCACTTCTTTGTTGTGGTTTTCTTCCAAAGAGCAGTCTATCACAGCAGGACAATCTCCAATTCTGGTAGCCCCAAACACAGGCCTTTGGAGTGACTAGAGGTTCAAGTCTGGATACCAGCCTCAGTATTATGTGTATCAAAAGTATTTCAAAGGCCCCCAGTCTGTTTTTTATGATTCTCTTATCAGTCCCAGCCGCTATTGATGGACACCAAGGAGCCTAGCTCGTCCTTCATACAATGTGTGTCCCACCCAGCTTTTAGGAATGCAACAATCCACAAATGTGACTGGGAGAAATTTCTACATCTCCCTGTTCCCGCAGCAAGCTCTGGGCCTCCCAATATATAACCCAGTGTCTTCCATGTGTTGCACCAATTGCAAGCACACGCAAACACCAATGTGCACATATACACACATGCACAGCCTCCAATGCACATACCTTTACACGGACATCCATACATCCTAGCACACTCACGGAAACACTGTGTGCTATCTCCCACATGCAGTACCGGCTCACAGGCCGACATGTATTCCAGCGCACGCGTGCTGGGATACACGTGTGTCACGAAGCGGACAAATGTCACATTTGCTTATGTGTAATATGTTCACATGTTTACATTTGCAGTATCATTTCTGTCATGTCCATATGATATAAACACAGTGTTGTAACAAGAGCATAGGACGTATAGCAAAGTAACAGAGTTAACTCGGAAACATACTTTTCAAATAAAAAATGCAGAGGAGGTAGGGCCGGCCAGTTCTAAGATGGCTGCACTCTTTGCAGGTCCCGTCTGAGCCTCGTCGCTTCATTTGCCTGGCCTCTTCTGGGCTCACAAGTTCCGCTGTGACTGATGTGACCTGAAGGGGAGAGAGAGTGTCAGGCTCCTCCTTCCAGAATCCTCTCAGGGGTATTGATGCTCTGTGGGGGCCCACCTCTAGATAACCCCAAGACTGGACTGAAATACTCACAGACTGTTGGCGTCATCAAGCGGGGGAAGGAAAGGGTAGGAACATCTGGGAGGGAGACCCGAGGATGACACAGGAAACACGATAAGGAGATATACTTAAACACTCCTACTCAGTATTAAACAGGTACATTTCTATAATCCACTTATAGTACAGCTATCACACCCTACCAGAAATAACAAAGAAGTGAGAGAATGATGCCAGAAGAGAGTGGGGTGGTTAAATGTTCCTCAACCTGAACTATTGGAGAGAAAAGAGAGCATGCAATGTAAACACTTCCTATTTCAATCTATACCTTGTTTGATGATGCTTTAAAGAAACCCTCCTATCACCTACCACAGGTTACATGACATTTTGGCCATATATGAACACTGAGAACTGCACCCCTCTTCGTAGCACTCTCTTCTGGAAGACTAAAAAAAAAACAAGGAACAACCAATTTGAAAGGTAAAAGTGGAATCAAGCTCAATCACAGTCTTGCATGACGTTCAGACAAAAGAAGCAAGCCCAGGTATGTTGATACTTCACAATACTCTGGGCATTAAGAAAACGAAACACAAAGTACACATGTGACCCTTCGTTAAGAAAAAACAGTAGTCAAACAAATGTCTAGATAGTATCCATAACAGGGTGTTCTGCCCCTCGTGGTCACACACAGGGAAAACCAATGAATGTACTTTTCCTGGCTGAAACCGGACTGGTTTCTGCCAGCCGTAAATAGAGTTGGCCAAATATTGCCCCAAGACTGCAAGCGTTTCTCTGCAAGGGACCGTTGCTTACCAGTCCCAGCCAACAGAGAACAGCGCTATCCAAAATGACAGTCCCTGACACCGGTAGCCTCCTCTGCAAGAGCCCCTCAACCCGGACTCGTCCAACAGAGGAGGAGCGCCGGGGTAAGCAACGAGGCACGAATCCTCTGCCTCTTGCTATGGAGTAATGCAGTATCAAGACTGTGCAACAGCACTCTTACTGCCTTGAAATTGACATCCATAGGAGAAGTCTGCTACACTGTAAGCAATCAGGATAATCAGCAGCGTCTCTGTTCGACCGCTGCTATTTACCCCACCTACGATGTCGTCTTGCGGTCACGTGGGGCGTGACTCGCTCTTCATGCCAGGGATTGTAGTCTTCCACTCCCTACACTTCCTGGTTCGCGTTAGTGGTGCAGCGAGCGTGCAACCGGTGTCTATTCCTGACAGAACATCCCACTTCCGGCGAATGCTGGCTGACTGATGGTTTGTCCAGGTATAAGCGATGGAACCGGGCCACCAACCGAGGTACATGCACCGCCCCGGCCGTTTCCCATGTGTTCTCCGCGGGCCCATATGCCTTCCATGCGAGTAAATACCAGATTTTGCCATGTACCCTCTTGGCGTGCAAGATCTCCTTTATCTCATACTCCTGCTCCTGACGCACCCATATGGGATCAGGCCTTTTTCGTAATGGGCAATGGGAAGGCTTCAGTAGCGACACATGGAAAACTGGGTGTATTCGGAAATGGGCCGGCAACGGTAGCTTTACCGCCACAGGATTGACATACTTGACCACCCAATAGAGACCGATGAACTTGGGATTAAATATACTGTGTTTCCTGAATCGAATATATTTTGTTGACAGCCACACCCTGTCTCCCTTTTTATACTCAGGACCTGGTCTTCGATGTTTGTCTGCCTGTGTTTTATATGTCATCTTTGCCTGGAGTAGGTGGTACGTTTTGCAAGCAAGGTTTTGCGTATGTGCGATAGTCTGACGCCTATTTCGGGAAGTTTGTTGTTCTTGCTGGGAGGAACCAAAGGGTGAAAGCAAGGGTGAAAGCCATAGTTGCTGAGAAAAGGAGTGTGTTGTGTGGAAGAGTGTTTGGCGCTGTTGTATGCTATTTCTGCCACCCATAACCATTCCACCCATGCTTCTGTATTGTTGTCAACATAACATCTGAAGTATTGTTTGAGGGTCTGGTTAAGCCTCTCCATCTGACCGTCTGTCTGAGGGTGGTAGCTTGTGGAAAGGGAGGAGGCGATTTGTAACTCAGAGCACCAGGTCTCCCAGAAAAGAGCAGTGAATTGGGCTCCTCTATCTGAGACTATGACTTTGGGAAGGCCATGTAGCCCGACGATATGTGTTAACAAGATTTGTGCCAATTGGCCTGCCGAGGGTGCTTGTTTGCAAGCAACAAAGTGTCCCATTTTTGTTAGATAATCCACGACTACTATGATAGCTGTGTTGCCTTGATCCTTGGCCAACCCTACTATGAAGCCCACAGAGAACCTTTCCCAAGGCATCTCTGGTGTGGGCATGGGCTGCAGCATTCCTTAGACTTGTCTGTGGTCGGTCTTCATCTGGGCACACGTGGGACATTCTTGAACCCATCGTAGGATGTCTGGACGGACCGTGGGCCACCAACATTGACTCAACACTTTCTCCAGGGTCTTATTTCCTTCAATGTGTCCTGCACACGGGAGACTATGACACCAAGTAAACACCATCTTGCATAGCTCTTGGGTAGAAACCAGCACCTGCAAGCCTTTCATGGGACACCTTGTCTCATCTGCCATTCTGGATGTAGCTTGAGCCAGGTTCTCCATGTAAACAACTGTACCCCTCTTCTGGTCTTCTGCAGAAAGCTATCCGTTTGTACAGCACACCGCACCTTACTAGGTTCTATGATGGATTGTTCAAGAATGGAGGACTGTTGAGTAGGATTTTCTTGCCTTATCAAAGCGTCGGCCTTCCTATTGTCTGCACTCGGCTGGAAGGTGACAATGAAGTGATATTCAGCAAAAAACAATGTCCAACTGAGCTGGCGTGGAGTGAGATGGCATGCGGCTCACATAAACTGAAGGTTGCGAAGGTCTGAATAGACTGTCACCTGGTGGACCCCCCCCCCATCAACCAATGTCTCCATTCCTGAAATGCATCTCTTATAGCCAGGAGTTCCTTTTCCTCAATCGTATAGTTTTGTTCAACTGGATTTAATTTTCTGGACATGAACGCAATGGGATGCAGGTAACCGGTCGTTTCATGCCTTTGGGACAACACTGCTCCCACAGCTATGTCGGAGGCGTCTGCTTCCACGATGAAAGGCAACTTTGGATTTGCATGCGTGAGAACCGGAGCAGACGTGAAAGCCTCCTTCAAAAGATCAAACGCATTTTGTGTTTCTTCTGTCCAAAGAAAGGGCGTCTTCTTTTGGGTTAAATAGTTCAAGGGCGCCACCTGGTCCGAAAAGTGCTGAATAAACCTCCTGTAGAAGTTGGCGAAACCCAACAGGCTTTTATATTTCTTTTACAGTAGTAGGACGTGGCCATTCTAGGATTGCCCGGATCTTCCTTTCTGCCATGATCTGTCCGGAAGGAGTAAGCATGACCCCTAAGAACTCAACAGTGGTTACATGAAATTTGCATTTGGTAATTTTGCAAAATAATAGATGTTTCCGTAGGGCCTGTAGCACTTGACCCACATGGATGACATGTTCTTCCTCGTTAGCTGAATATATCAAGATGTCATCGATATAAACCACGCCTAAGTGGTCCACAAACTCTCTGAGGACTTCGTTGAGGAAGAACTGAAACGCCGCCGGTGCGTTGCACAGTCCAAAGGGCATTACAAGGTATTCAAATAGGCCATACCATGTTTTAAAAGCGGTCTTCCATTCATCACTCTGGCGCATCTGCACCAGATGATACACCCCTCTGAGGTCAAGCTTCGTATATATGCCCGCAACTCTCACCTGCTCCAAAAGAACAGGGAGAGTTGGTAAAGGTTCTTAATGGTTATGGCGTTCAACACTCGATAATCTATACAATATCGCAATTCCCCATTGGCTTTTGGGATAAAGAAGAGAGGAGATGCTGCCGGAGATCTGGAAGGGCATATGAATCAGCTGCGGTGGTATTCATTCTAGGGTAAGGTAAGAGCATACAGTCGTCTCCATGGAATCACGGCTCCTGGGACAAGGTCAATCCGACAATCGTACTCTCTGTGTGGAGGGAGCACCTCCGCCTGGGTGTCGCTGAATACATTGCTGTACTCCTCATAACATGCAGGTAGCTCTACATTCTTTTCCGCGGCTGTCGCAATCTGATGCCTGGTTGCTGATGTTTTTGAGGCTCTCTGGAGTGGATGATGACAATGGTCTTGGCAGTAGGGGGAGTTCAGATACAAGGTCTAATTCACCCAATTAATGGTAGGTTCATGTTTTTCAGCCACGGGAGGCCCAGAATTACTCCATACCGTGGAGCCTAAATGACATTGAAAGAGAGTCATTGCCGGTGGTACCCTTCAAAAGTAACCTCATACTGCTGCTAATGAGTCCTGCTTCTAGCCCCTTGCCATTGACCGCATACACAGGCTCAAGGGTTGTTTTGCTGACGAGCTGTACACCTAACCGTTCTGCTTCATCCCTGTCCACAAAACATCCTGTGGCTCCTGAATCCATCTTGGCCCTTATGTGTTTCTGCTTCTGATTGACTATCGGACTCAATGAAATAAAGAAATGATCAGCTTCCGAGATGATGAAGAAATTTACCGAAGGGATAGGACATTTGCTTGAGGGTTTCCCTTCTTGTTTCCTCAAGCGTTGTGGTTTTCCGCCCCCTGTTCAGCAGTTATTGCCGCTACTTGCCTAGCGAGAGGACGGCTGTATTTGGGTTTTACTGGGTAATCACGAAGGAAATGTCCCTTTTTTCCACAATACAAGCATAATCCTTGTTTGCGCCGATGGTCTCTCTCGCGTTAAGGAAGCTCTCACTGTCCCGATCTCCATAGGTTCTGCCTTTGTTGGGTTTTTTTCTGGGGTAAACACGCGATTATTCAAGGGCACGTGTCTCTCCCTCCGTTTGTGGTCTCCTTTTCGCTCTCTCAGTCTGTGAGCGAGACGTAAAGTAAGTTCAATCAGAGAGGCACAGGTGCGTAGTTGGGGGTCTATTTGGGCAAGGACATCTTTTAGCTCCTCTGTGAGACTTTGATAAAAGATAGCCGACTGTTTGGCTTCCGGCCAATCAGTTTCGGCTAGTAGCCCGCGGAAACTGTTCAGGTAACTGACCAAATCCGAGGTGCCTTGTCGAAGTTCAAGAAGATCCTTGTCAGCGGAGAAGGTCTCGGCCCGACGGTCAAATGTTTTCTCAAATTGAACACTAAATCATCCCAGTTGTAGAGCAAGGGATCGTCTCTCCGCACTATGGGGATCGCCCACTGCGCCTCCTCACTGCCCAGGTAAGAAATCAGGAAAGCAACCCGGTCCTGGTTGGATGCCAACATTTTTGGTTTGCAGGTGAAGTGTGGTCGTACCTGGGTCATGAACACCAGTACCTTTTTAATATCCCCTTGGAACTTCTCAGGGGGCTAAGGGTATTTGTGCTGGCATCTCCACTACTATGGAGGTCGGGTGTGAGGGGCCTCCTGCGTCAAACGGATTTCTTTGCATCCTGTCTACTCTGCTCTGTAGTTACTTGTGACAGGGTTTTTAGATTTAAGGGGAAATACTGGGCGCTCTGCTATTTATTTTAGCAAAGGTATTGAAGAACAATGGTTATGTAGTGGTGCAATTGGGCGAGGGGATAAACACTACAACCCCCCAAAATGTATGTTGTGAAGACAACACACTGAGAAATAAAAAGCGAAATGCCCACTGCACACAACACAAAGAGTAAAGCGAATTTGTGTCCCGGCGGACACCTCGATTCAGAAAAGGGGGTGGTGATGAACAGAGTGTCTGAATTGAGCAGACCACTCTTACCCAGTCAAAAGATCAGGGCTTGATCCATCACCGTTATTTATCTCACTGCCCCATCCCAGCTCAGAACCTGGCTATATGCAAATCAGTCTGTCCCTGGCCCAGTGCATCATGGGAACAGGGCAGACTAAACTACCAAGCCAATTCTTCACCAGAAAGGAGACAAGCTACCGGGGACCGGTTTCTGGCATTTCAGCCGTCTTCGGCCCGGCTTGCTTGAATCCTGATGGAGCAGTGAGAAAGGGACTCATGTCTGAGTATACCCTGCCACACCTATAGTGGCCAAAAACGATTCAGAAAAGGGGGTGGTGATGAACAGAGTGTCTGAATTGAGCAGACCACTCTTACCCAGTCAAAAGATCAGGGCTTGATCCATCACCGTTATTTATCTCACTGCCCCATCCCAGCTCAGAACCTGGCTATATGCAAATCAGTCTGTCCCTGGCCCAGTGCATCATGGGAACAGGGCAGACTAAACTACCAAGCCAATTCTTCACCAGAAAGGAGACAAGCTACCGGGGACCGGTTTCTGTCATTTCAGCCGTCTTCGGCCCGGCTTGCTTGAATCCTGATGGAGCAGTGAGAAAGGGACTCATGTCTGAGTATACCCTGCCACACCTATAGTGGCCAAAAACGATTCAGAAAAGGGGGTGGTGATGAACAGAGTGTCTGAATTGAGCAGACCACTCTTACCCAGTCAAAAGATCAGGGCTTGATCCATCACCGTTATTTATCTCACTGCCCCATCCCAGCTCAGAACCTGGCTATATGCAAATCAGTCTGTCCCTGGCCCAGTGCATCATGGGAACAGGGCAGACTAAACTACCAAGCCAATTCTTCACCAGAAAGGAGACAAGCTACCGGGGACCGGTTTCTGGCATTTCAGCCGTCTTCGGCCCGGCTTGCTTGAATCCTGATGGAGCAGTGAGAAAGGGACTCATGTCTGAGTATACCCTGCCACACCTATAGTGGCCAAAAACGATTCAGAAAAGGGGGTGGTGATGAACAGAGTGTCTGAATTGAGCAGACCACTCTTACCCAGTCAAAAGATCAGGGCTTGATCCATCACCGTTATTTATCTCACTGCCCCATCCCAGCTCAGAACCTGGCTATATGCAAATCAGTCTGTCCCTGGCCCAGTGCATCATGGGAACAGGGCAGACTAAACTACCAAGCCAATTCTTCACCAGAAAGGAGACAAGCTACCGGGGGCCGGTTTCTGGCATTTCAGCCGTCTTCGGCCCGGCTTGCTTGAATCCTGATGGAGCAGTGAGAAAGGGACTCATGTCTGAGTATACCCTGCCACACCTATAGTGGCCAAAAACGATTCAGAAAAGGGGGTGGTGATGAACAGAGTGTCTGAATTGAGCAGACCACTCTTACCCAGTCAAAAGATCAGGGCTTGATCCATCACCGTTATTTATCTCACTGCCCCATCCCAGCTCAGAACCTGGCTATATGCAAATTAGTCTGTCCCTGGCCCAGTGCATCATGGGAACAGGGCAGACTAAACTACCAAGCCAATTCTTCACCAGAAAGGAGACAAGCTACCGGGGACCGGTTTCTGGCATTTCAGCCGTCTTCGGCCCGGCTTGCTTGAATCCTGATGGAGCAGTGAGAAAGGGACTCATGTCTGAGTATACCCTGCCACACCTATAGTGGCCAAAAACGATTCAGAAAAGGGGGTGGTGATGAACAGAGTGTCTGAATTGAGCAGACCACTCTTACCCAGTCAAAAGATCAGGGTTTGATCCATCACCGTTATTTATCTCACTGCCCCATCCCAGCTCAGAACCTGGCTATATGCAAATCAGTCTGTCCCTGGCCCAGTGCATCATGGGAACAGGGCAGACTAAACTACCAAGCCAGTTCTTCACCAGAAAGGAGACAAGCTACCGGGGACCGGTTTCTGGCATTTCAGCCGTCTTCGGCCCGGCTTGCTTGAATCCTGATGGAGCAGTGATGGAGCAGTGAGAAAGGGACTCATGTCTGAGTATACCCTGCCACACCTATAGTGGCCAAAAACGATTCAGAAAAGGGGGGGGGGGAAACGGCGGACACCTCAGCATTCAAAGCCAGCTCGCTTTCCACGAGAAATAAATAAAGACCTTATACTTCTAAAGACATTGTGTTTCTTGTCTGACAGCTATCAATTGAATGCTGAGGTGTCCGCCGGGACACAAATTCGCTTTACTCTGTGTTGTGTGCAGTGGGCATTTCACTTTTTACTCTGCTCTGTAACACTGCCGTTTCTTGATGTGAGGCCAAGCTCGGTTTGGACTAACGCAAGAGCAGCCATCATGTCCTCTAGTGTGGCCATATCTCGCTTCGACACCACCAGGAGTATACAGAATATGTGGGCCGATTATTCTGTTAGGCTCCTCCATCCAGAATCCTCGGAGTGGTATCGATGCTCTATGGGGGTCCATCTCTCGATAACCCCAAGTCTGGACTGAAATACTCACTGATTGTTGGAGTCATCAAGCGGGGAAGGAAAGGGTAGGAACAGCTGGGTGGGAGACCTGAGGATGACACAGGAAACATGATTAGGAGATATACTTCAACACTCCTACTCAGTATTAAACAAGTACATTTCCATAGTCCACTTATAGTACAGCTATCACACCCTACCTGAAATAACAAAGAAGTGAGAGAATGATGCCAGAAGAGAGCGGAGTGGTTGTATGTTCCTCAACCTGAACTATTGGAGAGAAAAGAGAGCATGCAATGTAAACACTTCCTATCCCAATCTATACCTTGTTTGATGATGCTGTAAAGAAACCCTCCTATCACCTACCACAGGTTACATGACATTTTGGCCGTATGTGAACACTGAGAACCGCAAGAGGGGCTTTGTAGCACTCTCTTCTGGAAGGATAAGAAAAACAAGGAACAACCAATTTGCAAGAAAAATGTGGAATCAAGCTCAATCACAGTCTTGCATGACGTTCAAACAAAAGAAGGAAGCCCAGGTATGTTGATACTTCACAATACTCTTGACATTAAGAAAATGAAACACAAAGTACAGGTGTGACCCTTCCGTTAGGAAAAACCAATAGTCAAACAAATGCCTAGATACGATCCATAACAGGGTGTTCTGCCCCTCGTGGTCACATACATGGAAAACTAATGAACGTACTTTTCCTGGCTGAAACCGGATTGGTTTCTGCCAGCCGTAAATAGAGTTGGCCAAATATTGCCCCGACTCTGCAAGCATTCCTCTGCAAGGGACCGCTGCTTACCAGTCCCAGCCAACAGAGAACAGTGCTATCCAAAATGACAGTCCCTGACACCGGTAGCCTCCTCTGCAAGAGCCCCTCAACCCGGACTCGTCCAACGGAGGAGGAGCGCCAGGGTAAGCAACGAGGCACGAAACCTCTGCCTCTTGCTCTGGAGTAATGCGGTATCAAGACTGTGCAACAGCACTCTTACCACCTTGAAATTGACATTCGTAGGAGAAGTCTGCTAAACCGTAAGCAATCAGGATAATCTGCAGCATCTCTGTTCGACTGCCGCCATTTACCCTGCCTCCGACGTCGTCTCGTGGACACGTGGGGCGTGACTCGCTCTGCATGCCAGGGATTGTAGTCTTCCAATCCCTACACTTCCTGGTTCACGTTAGTGGTGCAGCCAAAGCGCAACCGGTGTCTATTCCCGACAGAGAGGACCACCCTTCGGAGTAACAATCTTGGTCTGACCGTGGTGGCGACCCAATTGGAATGCCTGCTCCATGCTTCCTGGCTGAACTTTAGAGACCCGCCAACATACCCATGTAACCTGGCTGATGATTGCAATGGCCAGTGCGGCACTTAGGCTGTTCTGAAAGCCATATCTGCAGTGTTCCCTTCAGTTTGTGGCTTCCCTTGGACAGTGCACATTCCTCATCTGGCAGACTGCCAATATAACTAAAAAACGTAGAAAGCTGTATGAATGTATTTAAACACCTTGTTAGCATTGAGCAGTCTATTTACAACTACAATGGCAGGGAAAAAGAAGAGGAAAGATGACTTAACCTGCTTCTGAGAACAACAGAGAAGATCTATTTGGTTCTTCAGAGGCAGGTGATGTTTTAATGCCGTACAGGGATAAATGCAGATTTGATCCATCAATGCCTTAAACCCAACGGCGGGTCATCAGCTAAGACGGTTCAGAAGGGAAAAAGAAAATGATAACGCAACGTTGTTATCATTTTATTTTACAATGCTGGCTCAGTTGGTTGGGGAGGGGTTGTTCTGTTCAGAGCTAGGGGAGGAGTGGTAGGCACTTTCTAAGTGTGCATGACAATTTGGCCGTCAGTCTTCAGATGGCCAAACAGTCATGTGCACTTAGAATGTTCTCCACCAGGCTGTATTGCACAGTCTGGGTGGAGAACATGCACATCCTCCCAGTCCCTCTCAGAGCCCCAAACCACGTCAATCAGCCCAATCACAATGCTGCTGTAAGGCAGCGTTTTGATTGGCTAGAGGATTCTGGGAGACTGTGTGCTTCCTGCTCCCGGAGAAGATTCTTGGACAGAGGAGAGGCGGTGGCCAGCGGCACCCAGCACCCAGGTAAGTGCTTTTTTTTCTTTTTTCTTCCCCTCCCCCTGTTTTCCCTCCTGACCCATCACCCCCTTTAGGTAGCAGCCACTACTGCCTAAACTAGTGATACTCAAAGTACGGCCCGATGGCCGCATGCGGCTATCCTGACCTTTAGATGCGCCCCCCTCAACAGCAACACTGGGTTGCTGTTTACTCGACTCAGGAGATGTTAAGTAAATGGCAAAGCATTTATTTAACGCCTTAACCGCGGCGGCAATACTTCCGTGGTGCGGGCGTTCTAAAGGGTGGGCGGGGCTGTGACGGCCAACGGTCGTTTGCAGCACCAGGGAGGGAGCGCTCCTGTCGGCCGTAGGCCGACGGGAGCACCGAATGGGTTAAATGGTAATTGAAGTTAAAGAAAGGAAGTAACTAGGATGTCCTGCACCGCTTAGCTTTTAAGAACACTTTCATTCTTGAAGGTATTTTGCCAGAAAAGTGTAAAAATATGATAAAGTCTCTTCAGAATTCAAAAAGGGCATTTGATTAACATGCACACTATTTTTAACATGAGTACATCAGATCATAACAGTACATTCAGTAGTATATTAAAGTATTTTTTAAGTATTTTTCATTTTAAAAGAGAAGTATTTTTTTCAAAGTGATAGTTTTCAAACACGAATTTAGAAAAATTAATTCTTCTCCTCACCTAGGCAAGAATGCTAATCGTGAACTAAGAAGCAAGTCAGTTGTTATGTGCACTCTTTGGGTGGCCTGGGTTCCCATTATACATGAATAACATTATACTTTATTTAACCAAACGCAGGAGAAGGTTTTGGTTATGCTTGAACCCTGAAGTCATGTATTTTGATGTCTTCTTATATGTGATAATGAGAAAAAAGGAGGGAAATTGAAATAAAACATTAGTCCAGAATCTCACAATGTGGTTAAGTGAGGGAGCTGGGATTAATTCCAGGTTTTGTGGTTTCACATTGTGCTATTCAGCCACTAGATTTATATGCTTAGCTTCCCCTACACCCACCTTACCTCCAACCGCCCCCAAACCCATGACCGCCACTCTGGCTGGCATCAATGCAGCCCTCTATCACATCCCTGCCCAAACTTTGTGGCCCCTGGGAAACTGTTTGCGAGTGTCCATGCTTTAAACAGTGCCCTGAAGGAGAAAACTGAACTAAAATATTTACCACATAATTTGGCGCCCGAATAGGGACCCCTCCCCCACCCCACGCGCCGGTGATGCGTCGCAGGCTTTGGCCCCGACTACAGCTGTGACGGACCCCATGCGCATCTGCAGGATTTCCTGTATCTCCCTCAGGCCTATGGAGGTGACGGAGACTGCGGCCGACATCCAGACGAGGCGGTGAGGATTGCGGAGGATCCCGACCAGAGCCCAGCCGAGAGAGCAGTGTCCGAGGTATCGAGAGGCCCACCAGTAGTGTCGAGGCGCATGCGTAGTGCGCAGCAGCAGCAGTGACGTCGTAGCGGTCCAGTCCAGTCGAGTTTCCGAGGCCTTCCGTTCCGTGCTTCCCGGTGAGTACCGTTGCTGGGGACGCATCAAGACGGGTGCATTAATTTGTGTCCGGTCAAGACGGGTTTGGGTACACAAATCCGGTCTGCACTGTTTAGCAGTGTATCTGTACTGTTTAGCAGTGCATCTAGTATCGAGATATCCAGTTATTTTTATTCGTTTAGAAATGTTTCAATGTGTTTTAATGTCGTGGTATGAGTGATTGTTCGCATTTTTACTGTGTTTATTGTGTGTAGTGTCTAGATCGAGGTAGCGATGCCTTTATTCTCTAAACTGAGACAGATAGGAACTAGGAAAGGGATACTTGAGGAAGCTGTTCCCATCCCACCCAGGGACACTCCTGGTTATTTTATGTACCACAAGCACGGCTTAGATGCCATATTATTTCTCGACTTGTGGGTGGAATACACGAAAGACTTAGCAGAGAATCAGAGATGGCCCGTTACAGGGACATGGGATGCCGAGTGCATCATGAGAGTAGAGGAAGCGTTGTGGAAAAAGAAAGCCAGACAGTCACAGAAAGATGCCATTGAATTATGGCGTAAAGAATCACATAGACGGACAGAGAAAGCACTCAGAAAAGCAGAGAAAAGTAGAGAGGACTCCGAAAAAGCCAAAGAAAAAGAACTACTAGAAGAAGGAGAACGAGTTAGAATGGAACAACACGACAGACAGAGTAACGCCATTATGACAGGACTGTATCCAGTCCTGGCCGAGGGCCTGCCCAAGGCGACCCCGGAAACACCGAAAAATCTGCCCCCTCCATTGGTTCCGACTAAATTACGTCACAAGACGCAGCAGACATTTTCCTTTCTTCCTATTTAGACAACGTAGCTCCCGCCTATACCAATGTACCTGCCCATGTACCACCTGCTGACATTAACCTACCCCATGATCATCTGCCCCCGGGTCCGCAACAGCAGACCCCTCCTGCACCGCTTCCTGCACCCGTACCTGTTGTTCCCGCTATTCATCCGCTTAATCCTTTTGGGACTGGCACGGTTCAGGTTCCGACCCCGTTACAGCAGATACCGACCCTACAGCCAGGTTATGCTCAAGCCTCCGCCTCAGGAGGTGCTACAGGAGGTTATCGCACCCCGCCACAAGTACATCGAGTGACAATGAGAGACTTAGCAATGCAGCGTACGCCTAAAGGTGCCCCAGCCGAAAAACTCAGAGAACAGCTTACAGATTGCAGATATGACACAGTGCCTGGTAAAACAGGACCCATGATGTTAGCATCCCTACGTTTAAGACGTGTTACAGATTACTTGGTGTTATTACCAGAAATGCCAGAACATCTAGACAATCTGTATCATTTTATTAGAACAGGAGAAAGACCGGAGTGTGTTGGTGAAGCCATGTCACGTCAGAAGGTTGAGACTCAAGGTTTAATAATGCGATTTTTGGTTAATTGTTTGATAAGGGAACAAGATCAGCCCAGCTTTCCACAAAGTGAGATGGATAGATTGAACAGATGGAGTCAAAATATATCGGAGGGTAAACATGATAGAGAGAGAAGTGTACATGCTATGGTTAGAAAGATTCGTAAAGAAATAATAGCAATGCATGCCCGTCGAGAATCTGAAAGACATTCTGGGTCTGAAGAAAAGGACTCCTCAGAGGAGGAAGAACCAGAGAATCCAGCTGAAACCTCGCAATTACCAAATAGAGACATGGTGGCATATGTAGGTAAAGAGAAACTCCCTAGACCGTACCCTTTTGATAGGCCCTTCGACAGACCCATTCGGTTAGAAAACAAGAAACGTTACCTTTGTCCGATACCAGAGCGATATACCCTTGAACATATATTCCAACTTACCGATAAAGTACTGAAAGAAAGGGTAGGTTATCACGAACTCAATACCTTACATGATCAGGAACTAGCCCGGTCCGCAGTACAGTGGGCCGGGGATGACAGCATATATAAAGACGATTCAGTAGTGCAAACATTTTTAAGTCTTACTCCAGAAGAACAGCGACTAGCTGGTATATACATGACCCAACACCTCATTATACAGTACGAAAATCAAGCATCTGATCCAGGTCCGTTATATAGTTTATTGCAGGACTTACTCCTGAGAAGATGGAGAGGTCTAGGTACCGATCTAATCGAAACGATTTTAGAACAACAAAACAAATATAGAACTTTCTTGACTCCCCATCTTGTTTCCGTTCCACCCCCAGTCAGGCAACCATATCACTTTGACAAACAGAATCCTTTACGAGAAGTACATCCAATTCGGAACCCTGATGATACCTTTGCACGTGTGTATGTATACACGCCCATAACTAAAATGGAACTATTGGAAATGAAGAAAATAGTGCCCAGTCACGATAAAGACCCTGCAGGTTTCCACCGTGAAATAAAAGACATGTTACTCATGGGAGACTATACTTATCCCGACATTATGAAAATATTGAAAGTGTTATTGCCTGCCGGTATTTACGAGAAACTCAAAGAAAAAGAATGGGAGGTGGGAGACAAAAAGATTGATTGGGCTGCATTAGAAGCTGAAGAAACGACTCGAACCCCAGGTGTAGGACTTGGGGATAAAACCAAAGCATTACCAGGATTGTTAGTACAGGTCTTGCCAAGATTATTGGCAACTAAAAAGGAGGACTGGGATGCAATCTCAGCCTGCAAACAGAAACCCGACGAAGACACTAGTGATTTTTATTCCCGATTTGAGAAATGTTTTATTATTAACAGTGGCCTGAAAACGAGCAGCGAGTCATACCCACACCTTTTTGTATCCAAATTAGTCGAGAATTCCCTGCCCCAGGTTAAGAACCGTGTACTGAAAGTCGAGAGCACATGGCAAGCTAATACGCCATCCCAAATGTTGCAAATGTTACAGTATCACCAGAACAGAATTAGAGAAGAACATGATCACGAACAGAGACGTATGAAAGACACAAAAATGAAAGTTAAATAACGGTGATGGATCAAGCCCTGATCTTTGGACTGGGTAAGAGTGGTCTGCTCAATTCAGACACTCTGTTCATCACCACCCCCTTTTGTAAATCGATTTTGGCCACTATAGGTGTGGCAGGGTATACTCAGACATGAGTCCCTTTCTCACTGCTCCATCAGGATTCAAGCAAGCCGGGCCGAAGAGGCTGAAATGCCAGAAACCGGTCCCCGGTAGCTTGTCTCCTTTCTGGTAAAGAATTGGCTTGGTAGTTTAGTCTGCCCTGTTCCCATGATGCACTGGGCCAGGGACAGACTGATTTGCATATAGCCAGGTTCTGAGCTGGGATGGGGCAGTGAGATAAATAACGGTGATGGATCAAGCCCTGATCTTTGGACTGGGTAAGAGTGGTCTGCTCAATTCAGACACTCTGTTCATCACCACCCCCTTTTGTAAATCGATTTTGGCCACTATAGGTGTGGCAGGGTATACTCAGACATGAGTCCCTTTCTCACTGCTCCATCAGGATTCAAGCAAGCCGGGCCGAAGAGGCTGAAATGCCAGAAACCGGTCCCCGGTAGCTTGTCTCCTTTCTGGTAAAGAATTGGCTTGGTAGTTTAGTCTGCCCTGTTCCCATGATGCACTGGGCCAGGGACAGACTGTTTTGCATATAGCCAGGTTCTGAGCTGGGATGGGGCAGTGAGATAAATAACGGTGATGGATCAAGCCCTGATCTTTGGACTGGGTAAGAGTGGTCTGCTCAATTCAGACACTCTGTTCATCACCACCCCCTTTTGTAAATCGACGGTCATAAAAGGGGTACGACACAATCAAATAATTCAAATTCAGCAGCTCCTGTTAAAGGGATATGCAACTATTGTAAACAGCCAGGTCACTATGTAAACGATTGTGCAGTTTTGAGACACAACATAGCTACAGGCAAAACTAAAGAGAGACCGCGTCCTCCTAGACAGGACCAGGTCCAACAACACGTTCCACAGAATGTCCAGCCTATGCAGATCCCACAACAGACCGTAGCGGTACCACAGCCACAACCCATTGCCGCAACACAACATGTTACACAGCAGATGTACCAGTATGCACAATCTGACTACCCCGATTATCAGCAATACACATGAAACAGCCTAGAGAGGGAGGTTGGCTTGCCCCGTATCGAGGTTCCTGTAGATCAAGAAGGCCCTTATGTACACAGTCAGGTATTAGGGAAGGATAGAAAATTTTTGATTGACACAGGGGCAAGCAGAACGACCATCAGTCACGAAGAGGTTCCAGAGGCACCCCTCTCAGGCTCACAGAATGTTTCCCTTGGATTTTCAGGAAAGCCTATAGTCAATGAAGTGTCGAAACCTGTTCCTCTAGCAGTTGGTCCATTATCTCGTACTACAGACTTATTACTCACGAAATCATGTCCAGAAAACTTGCTTGGTATAAAGACTCTGAAAGCTCTAGGAGCTGTAATTTGTTGTTCTCCGGAAGGAGTAAGGTTGTTCCTTCGTGATTTTAAAGGCCATTATGTATTGAGAGATTTTGACCCCAGGTTACAGAATGTTCCTGCACATTTATGGGCACAAGGCCCCACTGATGTAGGTTGTATGCACATTGAAATGAAATGAAAAATTATATTTATATAGCGCACACATACCCTAAGGCCTCGCGGCGCTTGAACTGATAGGTGTGGTGAGCAGATAGCAAGGTTAACACATTTTGGCGAACAGGTAAGTTTTTAAAGTCTTCCTAAAGACCATCAAATTGCTGATTTGACGCATGTTTGGCGGGAGTGAGTTCCACATCTTAGCTGCTAAGTGTGAAAACGCCCGACCTCCCCAGCGAGCCCTATTGACTTTAGTTGTCGTGGCAAAATGAAGGGTGCTGGAACGAAGGGTTCTCGATGGGACGTAAGGTACAACCAGAGGGCGCAAAATGGCTGGACCTGTTCGGTGAAAAGCTTTGTGCACAATGCACATAGCTTTAAAATGCATTCTGGCAGCTATTGGGAGCCAGTGGAGTTCTTTTAGAGCCTTCCTTGCTGATTGGCCACGGGGGATGCCAAACAGGAGTCGAGCAGCACAGTTCTGCGTAACTTGGAGTCTATTGATCACTGCTGCCGGAGCACCCAGATATAATGCATTTCCATAATCCAGGCGGGAGAGTATCAGGGCCTGAACCATGATTCTCCTCGCCTGGAAAGGAAGCAATGGGAGAATCTTCCGGAGCATTCTCAACAGACCAATGCAGATGGAAGCAGTTTTGGTAGCCTGCACAGAAAAGTCCAATGATTTATCCAGCCAGACTCCGAGGCTTTTGATGTGGGGTTTTGGCAGGGGGGGAGCACCAAGACAGGCGGGCCAGATGGGAGCCAGAATGGTCGGTGCGGGATTGCCCAGTAGCATAATCTCCGTCTTCTCCCCGTTGAGTCTGAGACATGAGGAGTGCATCCACTTGGCTACTGCCTCTAGACAGGGCCCTAAGGTGTTGGATGAACCCTCCGTGTGATCCAGGGAGACCACAAGTTGGGTATCATCCGCGTAGGTGACAATACGCACACCGAAGGGCTGTACTATCCCTGCCAGAGGACTCATGTAGACATTAAAGAGCGTGGGGCTCAGGGCCGAGCCCTGAGGAACCCCACAGCTCAGAGGATGCTTCGAGGATGCTACCTCGCCCTCGAACACCTGGAAGAAGCGCTCATCCAGGAAGGAGGTCAGCCATTTCAGGGCCGCGCCCGACACGCCCATGCCTTTTAGACGATGTAATAATGTGGCATGGTTAACCGTGTCGAACGCGGCACTAAGATCTAATAATATAATGGCTGCCTTCCCTCCCTGGTCCAGCACAGATCTTGTTTCTTCCATTACTGCAAGTAAGGCAGTTTCGGTGCCATGTTGAGGGCGGAATCCCGTCTGGGAGGCACAGAGTAGGTCGTTGGACTCCAGATACTCTACCAAGATGTTATTGATGTGCCTCTCCAGCAACTTACTCATCCAAGGGAGAAGGGAGATGGGGCGAAAGTTAGCCAGGTTGTTCTGGTCTAACGAAGGTTTTTTTAGAAGGGCCCTGACCATTGCACATTTCCACTGGGCAGGGACCAAGCTGGAAACAATGGATGAATTTAGGACATCTATGATAACAGGACATATTGCCTCGCTGACCTTAAGGAGGGTCTGAGGAGGTGCAGGATCGTTAGGAGATCCTGAGGTGACTTTAGAAAAAAATTTCTTCAATGCAGTTGGGTCGAGAAGAGGGAACTCCTCAAGCGAACTGTGGACCGGAGTGTCCACTTTAAGGTCATCAATAATGTCCCGCTTCTCTGTATCGGTGGGAAAGGAGGAGTAGATGGTCAAAATTTTTTGAGAGAAAAAAGTTGCCAAATTATTGCAACGAGCTAGTGCCCCAGCAGAGGAGACGCACTCAGGGGGAGGGGAGATTAGTGACTTAGCTATTTTAAATATTTCTCTAGGTGAGTTAGCAGCTGACTTGATTTTAGAGTCATAGAATTGGATTTGTGCGCTTTTCATTTCTCTCTTATATAATTTAATCGCAGCTCTATACTCGGATTTCTTAGATTGTGAGTATTCTCGCCTCCAGGCTCTCTCCAGTTTGCGACACAATTGTTTCATGGATCTCAAGGTGGGGGAGTACCATGGGGCCACTTTGCATCGTTTAATAGACTGTAGAGATTTTTTAGGGAGGACCTGGTCCAAAGTATCCGTGATCCAGTTCTCATAGTTAGCCGTGGCTATACTAGGATTCATGGATTTGGAAGGTGCAAGCTCATTAAGTGCCAATTCCCATTCAGACAGAGGCAATGAAGCCCATTTCCTACCCTGGTGCTTATTCTTATTTTGAGACCTAGGGGGAGTGTTAATCGGCCATGTAAAAGGTACTAAATAATGATCAGTCCAAGGCAAAGGCCTAGGAGTTTCCACTGTTAGACCATCAAGATTACTAAAAATATGGTCTAAAAGATGGCCTTTATTGTGCGTTGGATGCACACCTTTTTGCAACAAATTGATGGCTTGGAGATTGAGTCGAAGATTAGTAGCTGGAGTATCCAGGGGGTCGTCGAGGTGCAGGTTCAGGTCGCCTAACAATGTAAAATTTGCTGCCAGAAGCAGCTGATTGGCAGCCGCATCTGTCAGCTCAGTAATAAAGTTTTTCAGCGGGCCCGGGGGACGATAAACTAAAATGCCCGAGAACGTGGATGTTGGGGAGAACTCAAGAGTAAAATACAGACTTTCACATGCTCGCATGGGCGGAATGGAGATGCGGCAGCGGAAGATATCTCTGTAAATGATGGCCAGCCCTCCACCTCTATGTATCTTACGATCTAGTCGTTTTAGGGTGTAACCATGGGGAATGGCCCATACTACGGTGGGATCCATTTCCAGCTGGAGCCATGTCTCGGTTAAAAAAAGGGCATCAGGGTTGAGTTCCTCGATCAACATAGCTAATTCGGTACATTACTCCATATCGTGTCACACTCAAGCCAGGAGTAGTACTACCACGTATCCGACAATACAAGTTACCACCAGATGCTGTAGTGGCTTTACTGAAAATCATTGACGAGCTCATTGCACAAGGAGTGGTTGTAGAAACCGACTCCAATGTTTGTAATTCCCCTATCATTCCAATTCTTAAACGGACTGATCCAAATGCACCTCCAGTTTATCGATTAGTTATCGATTTACGAGAATTGAATAAATGCATTGTACCACAATATCCTGTGGTCCCAGACATTTCATCCCTATTGACAGCTATTGATTCCGAAGCGACGTTCTTTACTGTAATTGACCTCAAGAACGCCTTCTTTAGTGTCCCCATTGATCCGGAAAGCCAATATCTTTTCGGATTCTGTTTAAATGGCCGAAGCTTCAAATTTGCACGTGCACCTCAAGGATTTACAGAAAGTCCCAGCATCTACAGCCAAGCATTAAAACGACAACTTGACAGTATCCACATGCCTGCCAACACTGCCCTACTCCAATACGTCGATGATCTATTGATCACCGCCCGTAGTGAACCAGAATGTGAACAAGCATCACTGACAGTTTTACTTTTCCTGGCGGACAAGGGACACAAGGTGTCTCCTTCGAAGCTACAATTCTGTGCCCAGCAAGTGGTGTACCTTGGGCACTTGCTGACCAAGTGGGGTAGGCAGCTGACACCTGAACGAATTCAGTTAATTGCACATCTTCCGCAACCCAAGACACAGAAAGAAGTACGAGCCTTTATTGGACTCACTTCTTATTGCAGACAATGGATTCCACAATATGCATTTCTAGCTAAACCATTCATACAGTTGACAACACAGGAGGCAGCATCTTCGACTGTCCTCCCTTGGACTCAGGAACATACACAAGCCTTTGATGAATTAAAGAGAGCCTTATGTCAAGCACCTGTTTTAGCGACACCTTGTTACAGCAAACCTTTTACACTTTTTGTCACAGAACGCGATGGCACAGCGTTGTCGGTTCTCACTCAGGTACAAGCAGACAAACACAAACCGTGTGCCTATTTTTCAAGTACATTGGATCCAGTAGCCCAGGCCTTGCCTGCGTGCTTAAAGTCGGTTGCAGCTACAGCTCTAGCAATCAGACAAAGCGACTCCATTGTATTAGGACATCAATTGACAGTACAAGTTCCACATTCTGTAGAGGTTCTTTTAAACAGAACACAGACTCAACACTTGACTATAGCCCGACTGACAGGTTATGAATTGACATTATTCCAGCCACACATAGAAATCCGACGTTGTAATACACTGAATCCTGCTACACTTTTACCATCGAGCACAACAGACCCTACTCCACATGATTGCGTGGATGTAGTTGACACAGTTACGAAACCCAGACAAGACTTGACAGATGTCGCGTTACCTAATCCAGACCTGACACTTTATGTGGATGGTTCATGTTTAAGAACAAGTACAGGAGAGTTAGTGGCCGCGTATGCAGTGACCACTGAAACTGATGTCATAGAAACACATCGCATTGACACCCTGTCAGCCCAAGCAGCAGAGCTCATTGCTCTGACCCAAGCCTGTATACGAGCCAAGAACAAGAAAGTAAATATATACACAGATTCACGTTATGCATTCGGAGTCGTTCACGACTTCGGTGTACTCTGGCAGGAAAGAGGTTTCTTGACCTCTCACGGAGCCAAGATACAACATGGTCCCCTCATTCAAGCTCTGTTAGAAGCAATACATCTTCCTACAGCTGTAGCTATCATGAAGTGCAAGGCACATACGAAAGTCACCGACAAAATTTCTCAGGGCAACGATTTTGCAGATCGGATAGCGAAACATACAGCACTGACTGATACTCAAACAACGGACATGACAAAGACTGATGTATCCGCACTGACACATAGTATGACAGTCAGGGACCCCACACAAGATGTCATCGACATACAGACACATGCTACTCCAGATGAAATAAAGAAATGGACTGAACAAGGAGGGGTCCAGACAGACCAAGGATGGATGACGAGGGGAAAGACCACATGGTTTCTTCCCGACTCTATGGTTCAGGTTATCATCAACACAGCACATAGTCCAGCACATTTAGGAGAAAAAGCCATGTTAGACAGTTTACAGAATATCTGGTTCAACAAGCATTTACGAGCAGCAGCGAAACAGAAAGTGCGTACCTGCATGATCTGTTGTCAGTTCAATCCAGGAAAAGGGATTCCCGTAGAGCAAGGTGGATTTCATCCTCCCGACTACCCTTTTGAAGTCCTCCAGATGGATTATATTCAGATGGAAAGATGCCGAGGATTCAAATATGTCCTCGTAGTTGTCTGTGCCCTATCCCGATGGACAGAAGCATATCCCGTCCCAGATTACACTGCCCCGACTACTGCCAAGCAGTTGGTTCGTGAGTTTTTCCCTCGATACGGTTTGCCCCGTGTCGTGTATTCAGATAACGGTCAGCCATTCTCATCCGAACTCATGAAGCAGGTCTCTCTTCTATTGGGGTACCAGTGGAAATTTCACTGTGTCCGGCATCCTGAGGCAGCAGGTCTCGTGGAGCGGCACAATCAGACTCTGAAAACTCGCCTTGCAAAAGTGTGTAAAGAGAAGGGAGTAGATTGGATAGTAGCTTTGCCAGTTGCACTTTTTTACATGAGAATGGTAGCTCACTCTAGGACAGGGCTATCTCCGTATGAGGTGGTCTTCGGTAGACCTCCTAATATGTGGGGGACGCCTCTGCCGCGAAAGATTACTGATGTTGATAGTACTATGTTGACAGATTACCTTGCTTCCTTGATGTCTGCACTACAATCATGTCGTTCACAGGTCGCGGCAGCCTTCCCAGACAACACCGAGGTGAAGCCCCATGAATTGGTCCCAGGCGATGTAGTCGTCGTACGCAACTTCGACAGGTCAAGCCCGTTGGAGCCCCGTTGGAAGGAGCCGAAGATTGTTTTGTTAACAACAAGGACTGCAGTGAAAATCGAGGGGCGGAAGGGGTGGGTGCACTCCAGTCACGTCAAACGCTTTCATGGACTTCCGCCAAAATCCGAATCCCAGAACTCCCACGTACCAGTGACTAATACCAAACTTCCCCTTCTAGAGAAAACTCCCCAAGAGGAGTATCGCCAGAAACTGAGGTCTAGTAAGTCAGACAGTTTAATTGTTTAAGTCCCCCCCTGGGTGAAGCGGTTAGGCAGTTCTGACAATGTTAAAGTTAGACCCAAATAGAGAGAGAGATAGACAGGAGACCAAGAAACGAAATTATTGTAAAAGTCTCCGGAGCAGATGCGTTTGCACATTACTTATTATGTTTTTTCTGAGTCTTACGATTATTGCTTTAAGTTGGATGCTTTATATGTATTTTCCTCTTGCACATTTTTCTAATGACACTGTCGAGCACACGTTTAGTGCACTTCCTCCACACGAGTTATCTTATAGACTTGCGCTGCGCAACAATACATTTATTCGTATGTTACACCATTCTCACCAGATCAACAATGCTACTAATTGTTGGATATGTGGCCGACTCCCTCCCTACCAGAACTACAAGGGAGCTCTGCCCCTCTTTCCTTACCCGTTTACACATAATGGTTCCTGTGGTGCCTGGTTTGGTTTAATAACATCTGTAGACACTGACTCGAAGGTTTCCCAAGGCAAGTGGATATGGGGAAATCTGAACACAGTCATGAACAAAGCATGTTTCCCGAACGAAGAGGGTCTTCCACAAATGACAGGGACAGATCTAGAAAACGAAGTGTATGGATTAGGCAATTTTACACTTAACCTCATGATTCTAAATGTTCAGTCAGAAACCAGTCCAGACTTGCCATCCATATCAGTTCTACCAGCGAAAGGTGTATTATGTATCAGAAAGATTGGTTCTGTACATCTAGGTCACAGTGACTGCACTACTGTGGTCGAATTCAGTGATAAAGGCAAGTCTACATTTAAAGCTTCCCGACATTCCTATTTCATTTGTGGTCAGACAGCCTATGTTCGTTTACCCCCAGACTGGGATGGTACCTGTTTTATTGCATTCTTATTGCCACCAGTATTCCTAGCCCCATCTGACTATCACAGGAATTCCCGCCTTAATATTGTTAGACACAAAAGAGACCACCCAATAGTTGATCAGACTGAAACTGCATGGGAACAATATACAGACTTTAATAAAGGATTCTTTCCCTATCTAGGTACTGTCTCTAATAGTAAACTGATACGCAAATTAACCAGAATACTTGAAGCAGTAGTGAATGAGACTACTTCTGCCTTGGGCAACTTAACAGAGGAGCAGTCTGCTATGAGACTTGTCGTTCTTCAGAATCGCCTTGTCCTTGACGTCATCCTGGCCGATAGGGGCGGGGCTTGTAGAGTCATCGGATCCAGTTGCTGCATGTTTATTCCAAATAACGCGCCATCAGTCTATAAGGCCATTACCCGACTTCATGAAATTGCCCATCAGATACACCAGAATCCAGGCTCCTGGACTTGGTCCGGTTGGCTCTGGAGTGTAATAACAGCTTGGGGATGGAAACTACTGTCATTCCTAGGAATCATATTGGCCATAGTATTCAGTTGTTGTCTATGTCTGCAATGTGGGCCAGCGATTTGCGGCTTGTGCGCCACAGCTTGTGTTCCCCATACAAGTGCACGTTCCCATTCCAGAAGAAAGAAAGAAGAGCAAATGATGTTATATGAACAGATTGATGGTCTCATGAACATCGACATATCATGAAGGGTCCGTAGGGGACAAGAAGGGAATGAGGTAATTGAAATTTTTATGGTCAATTGTGTCCCCTAACGTGTACCCCAACAGCTCCATGTACGAGTTTCAAGTACATGTAATTTCCCTCCACAACCGAATTTGAAGACGCAAATACATTTGCGTCCAACGTTAACATGTCCTCTATCAGATCCACCATGTATGGATCGATAATTCCGTTCCTAAGTGTGCCGTGCCACCGTCTTTATGTGGTGCACTTTTCACGTTTTTCCTGGCTCTGCCGAGCTAGGCCCTGATTTCTGTCTTCAAGCCACTTCTGCCTCTGCCTCTGAAAGCTGCAGCATGGAGACGCATCCCTGACCTCTGCCTTACTTCCTGCCAACCGAGCGGTGCCCGGCTCGGCCTGGTCTGCCTGCCAAAAACAGTATTTTGCCTTCAAGTTATCAGCGTAGCCAGCTCAGCTCCTCGAAAACACATTCCTGTCTAGTGATTTAGGTAAACATATCCCCGGCTGCAGAGCAAAGAGCAAGTCTCCCTGTCTCCGTGCAAGTAATTTACAGTTCCCGTTACCATGGTAGGCCCATGGCCCCCGCACGTAGACACACAGACACCTATGCACGCACTAACATTCAGTATAGAGTAGCCTCTGCCCAAGAGACCTTTTCCTCTAGATTAAAACATCCTCCAAATATTAGATATCAGATATGTTATAGGGACAGGTCGATCTGACATGCCAGACTTCTGTCTCTTCTCTTAGCTTCCTCCCGTTACACGTCAATCACACGTCATATTAGCTGCGCGCGCATCCAGGCCATAGGTTTCAGCTGACTCTGCAAGAATTCTCCAAACATCCACCCACTTATGACACTTTTCTGTGACGTTTCTAGTTCACGCCTCTGTGCACACCCATATTCACGCCTTTTTGTTACGCACATGTGTTCTTATCATATACATTTCACTTGTCACGCCTACTGTATTCAATGCTATTGTGTCATTTTGCTATATATGTCATGTACTGTGAATAAATCGTTGACATCTTTTCCTGCCATCATTGCATACCCGAACCCTTGTATTGATGGACTAGATCTCCATTGACTCGAGTTATTTAGTCATTCTTTATGATTAAAGCCCTTATGACTCAGACACCACGGACTCTGCCTCTCATTTGATTGAGCTATTCTTTTGTAATCTGTCTGAAATTATATGGAAAAATAGTATACGGTAAAATATTTACCACAGACTAGTGGACTTGGTAGACGTGATGCAGCAGCAGGAGCTATCTTCAGACAGACTGGTGAAGGCTTTCCAGATTGCAAAGCACCAGCTGGGAGCAGGTCTGGACACAGAGTGTAATGGCCATTAAATCACTTGAATCACTTGAATTGAGAGCAGATTTTGACATTTGGCATGCAGAAAAATCTGGTGAAATAGGGAGAGAACAGGCAGCTCCTATTCTCTAAGTTAAGTCCCCATATGGTAACCAGAAAGGGAGGCCCAATGCCCATCAAGCAGCAGTTGAATAAGAGAGCAATAGACGCAATTAGATTTGAGATTACCAAAGGGGTCTACTTAGAAACTTTAAGGGGACGATTAGATCCTTAGCAGGATAGCTATACTTTGAGTAGGGCAGAGCATGGGCTTCTCAGCAGTGCAGCTGGAACTGAAATTGGACAGTAGCAATACTTCACAGGCTGGGCAGCTGTAATTTGTAATATAATGGAACGGACACTGTGAAGAGGACAGCACCAGCACTTCACTGCAGAGATGCTGGTGGCGAAGTGGGGGTAATAGAAATAAATCTCCGCAGTACAGGGTGGGCACTTTTTATTCGAGCTGTTGGTTTCCAGAGGTACTAGAAGAGATTTTCTCAGCTGCTCTGTATCAAATGGTGCGGAAACTACACTTCCCAGAAGCACTTGCATGCCTTCAGTGGGAGCGTTCCAGCTCTTCTCGGCAGGATGGGTGGTTGTTGTGCCATCTCGCCCATCAACAGATCACTAAAAGTTCAAGCACAGTGAAAGGCTACCAAATCCTCTCACCCAGTGAGATACTACGCACCACACCCAGCTATGCCATGATATGCCATCCTGAATAAGCAACCACCAAATCCAGGCATGAAGACTATTTATTTTATGTACACAGATTTCATTAGCACACCCTGCATAAATGAATTGCTTCTAGGCACAGAGACAGAATGGAAGACACAAGGCATGACCATGTCTCTCTTATAAGAGGGGAAGGAACCATCTACTCATCCGGAAATCATGCTCTGTCAAAGAGAGTTCACACCAGTAAACCATATGGTTTATATTAAGGTACGCAGGAAATCTTTAAGATGGATATGCAGAGCCACAAACAAATGTATGCCAAGATTCTCACTAAACAATGATATTTGGTGTTTTTATTCTTATTACCCTGATTTCGTTTACCTTTGCTAGTGTTTATATTATATTCGTGATGATTCGAATCGACATTAAGTAGGTTAGGCAGAGGTCAAGGTGGGCAGGGGAAGGTGAAATAACGTTCCCATTTTTATCAATTTTATCGAAACAGTTCTCATACTTTTTTTTTAAAAACCAAGCCTTCCTGATCGGTTGAGTTGCCACAAACCTGAAAGGGGAGAATAAATCTCTTTTTGCCTTTTAGTGAGAGAAAATAGAGGCAGCTGAATAAAAAACAAGCCTTGTGTCTAGGGTACCTGCTACCTGAAAGAAATGTAAATGTGTGCAATTGGTTAATTGGCAAATCTGAACGTTGCTTGGGAGCCAGTATAGGTTTTAATTGATTGATAAAATATGGAATTTGTCCTTATAAAGAAAATGTATTAAACACGTTTGCACTAAATGTAGCCAGTGCATTGCTAATAACATTCCTTTTGAAAGCACTGTAAGCATTTAAACAAAACATTTTGGCACATTTTGAAAAACCTGTGTGTAACCTATTTTATACTGTGTGTAATATATGTTTTAAACTAGTGATTTATTTCTGTCTTAGACTTGGACCTCTTGGCACTATAAATACATGTCACTACTTTCCCGAGGCACTGATCAGGATTCAAATCAGGAGGCGTCTGCTACTCACACACATACCCGAAGTGATCACATTAACCATGCGAACTGTCCTACCAGAAAAAATTATTTTACAAAGTTGCATTTTTTTTTCATTTGAGATGTGGACATCATATATTATATGCAGCTATCTGTATTTCACAGGCTAACACAATTATTTAGAAAATATTTAGTTTTTTTTTAGCCCTGTCTCTGACCCCTCCCCTACACTGGATGGCCACCCCCCATTTATTTATTTATTTATTTAAGTAGCTTATACAGCGCGCAGCTACCCCCTGGGGGGTGTCCCGGCGCTAGTACTCATTGTACTCATGAGTACAATTCCCATACTTTGCTTAATGCACTTCGATCTCTGAGGTTAGGATATAATAAATTCCCACTAATCCAATTACCTATGGTGTGTGTGCTAACTTGGTAGGATTGAAAAGGAGTAGGCTTCTCTTATTCCCTGCAAATCTCATCTTGTCTTGCAAGTCTGTCATCTTCCAAAATCCTTACTCCCATAGGCCTTGGGTAGTGTTGTGAGATACCTGCTTGGTTTCTCCTTCTCCTAAAACTCTGGGGGCTTGAGAAATCTAAGTGGACATACCTCCAGTTTAGGAGTGGTGGGCAGCACCCTTACTAAAATGTCACTTTCTAATGCTAGTCTTCCTGAACCTCATAAAACGTCTCCACATAACTCCCTCTCCTCTAGCCACCCATCTTTTATATTTTTCATTACCACTATCGAGCTTAAAGACTCATTCATCACTAGGTCCCACAGCTAATTGTTTTCTTTATTTTTGGCTGCTACCCACTTCCTTTATGGTATATACCACTTCATATTCATTCCGAACACGCCATGCACTCACTCAGTACATGGTTGATTCTGTACTTGAGAGCTTGCTGGTGATGAAATATTCCTCAATCCGCGCCCTCCATGCAAGTCGTTGTAAAGACTTGCGTTGTAATAACCACGTTGTAAAGTAACGCGATCTAAAAGATTGCGTTGTACTGACATACATCCGGCAAAAGTGACAGAATCATTTTGCCAGTCCCATCAGTATTTTGAATCGCACTCCCTCTACCAGTTTATATAGTGCACTGCTGGCCTGTTGTCCTGTTAGCCTGTTGTCCATTCTCAGCAGAATACAACACTGCAATCTGTCCTTTGCAAAAGAGTACGCCAATAATTTCAAATAGTTGTTTTGTGCAGACTCACTCCTTATTCCGACCAGGGGCCCGTGTCGACACAGGGCCGTAACATGCTCCCCAGCCCAGTTGACTGGCAAACAAGACTATCATCATTTCTGGGATGATCCCAAATACCGCCTGACCAGTCCATAACCCCATGTGTACTAACCGCCATTCCAGCTGTACCCTGGCATCCTCCAACCACGGTACCCCATCTTCATATAACAGACCTCTCCTTAGGCGCAGTATTTTCAACCACTGCAATGCCGAATAATGCAGTGTTCTGGGGAAGAGTGTCTGTATCAAAGCAGATAACCATCCCACTATGATGGACAGATCTCTCAGCATTATCTGTGTTTGGGCCAACAACTTCTGTATCTCTTTTGGTAACATAGTAATTTTGTTTTCTGGAAGTGTCAAAAGATTCTGCATAGATTCCATCATGAACCCCAGGAATTAAAAAAACTGCGATGGCACCTGCACAGATTTTTTTTCTAATTTATCACAAATCCCAGATCCTGCGATAGGAACCCCCAAATGACATCTGAGACTGCAGCATCTCTTTGTCTTGTGCTGTGAATAACATATCCTACAGGTATACTATCTTTCTGCCATCACTGATCCTGAGATATGCTACTGCTGATTTGAGGAGCTTTGTAAAGCACCATGGGACTAAAGACAAACCTAATGGCAAACTGGAAAATTCCCAAATATGATCATTCTAATGAAAATGTAGAAACCATCTGTAAGATTCCCAGATGGTTACGGTCATGTAAGCATCTTTCAGATCTATCCTTGCCATCCAATCACCTTGTCTCAAAATACCCATCGGAGGTGAATTCCCGCATCTTTTAAATTTATCACTAGATGCATCTCAGAGTGTATTTCATTCTATTTATTTCTGCATGTGAGGGGATCATCTCTTACCTGGTGTTTTACAGGTATTGCATTTCATAAATATGCAATGCCTAAAACCTTTACATTTACCAAGTGTATCACTGAATACCAAAACAAATTGGTCTTTTAAATAGCCACAAAAGTATGCAACTCTGGGTTAACAGACGTTTCGGGGCTAGATTAGGATCATGACAATGATCAGACTCAACACTTTTGTCATTATCTTCCATTACCAAGTTCATCCTTCGAAGCCCAGAGTTTCGACATACTCTATTGAAGTGGCCTTTTTAAAATTAAAAAAAAATATTGTTGAGAGCAGGACACATTTTGGGGTCTCCTAATTGAGAGTGAGTACCACATATGAAGCAGACTTGAGCTGTTTCTTTTTCTCCTCTCATGTACTGGTATTTTTCCTGAACCGATCATGATAACTGTTCTTGGATATGACATTAACATTTAATTTAGGGTCACCTCTAATGACTTGACAAAACATTCCGAATGTCCAGTCCTCTTAGCTATGTCAAAAGCTGCATTGTCCTGTTCTTTTTAGTTATTGGTTTCCATAAAAATGTGATCAGAGAAACACCTGTTTATAATTTATGTGCTCAAAATCACAAATAGATGCTAGGGATCTTAGTACAGATACATAATCTTGAATGGATTTATTCTCCCATTTTCGTGAATAGAATTTATTTATTTGAATAATTACATAATTATTTTGAAGTCCAATTGTTTGGAAGCATATTGATATACATCAGTGTTTCCAGGTCTTTCTAAAATAGTAAAATTCTTGAAATCTTTCAAACAACTCCCCTAAGGCAATGTTTCAGAAGGGATCATTTCCTTTTGGGTGAACATGAGTCCCCATCTAAAACTTGTACATGTGCTAAGAATACAGCTTCCCATGTTTCCCAGTCTAATGGTGGGTCACCTATTTTTTTTTTGTTTGAATATGTTTTATTGGTTTTCAGGCATGCATAGTCAGTACATAATTATGAGGTGAGCAAAAGAATACAACACACATATCCTGCATGGTGACATAGCGACAGTATGATACAATGGCAATACATAACCGGATAATCAACAGGTATCACAAATCTCCCATTAGAAAAGGTGGAACACTGTGCATCGTTGCGGGGGTCGATGCTAGTGTGATATGGTGGGTCACCTATTGATGGCAGAAATTAAGGTAGAGGAAAATGCTGGGGACATTGAGGAATAAAACCAACAAATTTAAATAAATAATGGATATTGAGAAAAATAAAGAAAGTAGTCACCATTGTCTAATGTAGCATAGGTGAGAGATATGATTATTGAGGATATAGATCCACTAATTTATAGATGGATTTGAAAACTATGGCCAAAGGTCGTTAAGATATAAATCAAACAATGTTTATGTACATTAAAGAATGACTGTACATAGATGCTGAGAGGGTTGAAGATATAGGTACTCTGGTCACTTGTGTATGAATAAAGATGCGTTTATTCAAGTTTAACCGGTTATACAACAGAAGCCGTCCCCTCTGAGGTCACAATGGCCAAAACAATAGATCCATAGACCATAGAACATTCCACCTATTTATGTCCCAAACGATCCATAGAATATTACAGCCTGCACAAACATGAACCACACCGAAAAGTTGCCACAAAATGGTTTGTTTACCCCCAAGAATAGCAGCATATCTCTCATCATTTTTCTGAGTTACTTCTGCAATGTAGACCAATTAAGGCTTAAATAACACCACAGTTTAGTGCCTAATTTTTAATGAGCGCCTCCATAGTTCATAGAGGTAATTCCACAATGTCTGGTTCGACTCCACCGTTCCATCGATCCAATACCCAACTTAACACCGTAATGATCCTTTGGGGAATAATGATTACAGATCAAACTTCATTAAGATATAGTAACTATTAATTTAGTATAATAGCAGACCTTAAATGCACCACAACATCAATCAATCAATCAATCAAAGATTTACAAAGTGCAGCAAATCACCCTAAGGGTCTCAAGGCACTAAAGTGGCTAATTGCTTGGTGGTCATCTGTTCATTCAAACAGCCTTTCCTGAAGTGCTGGAGCCAGGGCCGGCTCTAGGCTCATGCTGGCCCTGTGCAGGGAGCGTAGGTGGGGGCCCCGGAAGAAGGGGTCCGGACCCTCATGGACATCGATTCGCCAAAATGTTATGGGTGACAAAAGCGACATGTCACTCCCTTTCACACCCAGTGACATCACAGGCGTGTCTAACCTTGGACTTTCGACGGCCTCTTATTTACTGCTTGAGGTGTTATGGAAAGAGCAAGAAATGGAGACAACAGAAAAGTAAACAAAGCTCCATGGGCCCTCTTTAGTTTCTGTTCTTATCTCTCTCTCTTCATAAGCTGAATGTGTGTGGTGTGTTTGTGTGTGTTAGTGTGGTTGGGGGAGGGGTAAACGTAGGGGCTGGGGGAAGGACTTTGCTAAGGAGACCGGTCACCAAAGGGCAAGGTGGAGGTCAAAAGGCAACACACTGTAGCAGGTGCTTCCTCTGGGCACCCCCAAAATGTCATCCATGTCTATCTCTCGCTTCCACTCTCTCCCAATCTCTTTGTCAGGAAACCGACACTGCTCTCGAGAGTAAAGCCTCTTTTCAGACTCGTTAATCATAAATTGCCCTGACGTATACAAGTGTACAGCCGACGCATGCGCAAGAGCGTGAAGGGCAGGCGGTGCAACAGAACAGGTGTTCTAATGCAATTTAGTGGTCGCCCGATATCCTCACCTTTTACCCCCGCCCCTGCGCTCATGCTTACTGCTCTGCACTTCGACCTGTAGAGTTGTAAATGCAGCGCGTATTCAGTGTAGTCTGGATCAGGTAATGGCAGCGACGCTCCGGGCTTCTGCTATGTCTGGCTCGGGAGAAGCCTCAGACCAAGGTGTGCACTATGTGATTACACGTTTACAGCACAACTGAAGCCGTGCGTGTGTTGCTCGGGGTGATGACATTCACTTACAGACAAACAATGAGACAAATGGTAGAGAAAACAAGAAGAGGTAGTAGTGAGCATACCACAGGCCCACTCTGTTAAACAACTTTAGTGGGGCATTAAAACATGAAAATGGCAACATACGAACAATAACATACAACACGTTCTGCAAGAAAAAGTTACAATGGGATATGCATCGATTTTGACATTCGAAATGCGCCAACAGCGTTGGTTGCGTTGTTGAACCTCGAAAGCATCTTATTATCTGTGTACAAACGGGATTCTGTATACACTGAAAAAAATGGGTTGGTGCTTATGGAGTAAAAATAAATCTGGCATTTCACATAAAAACTGCGAAGTTCTGTAGGCAAGATAAAGTGTAACTTCTGACGAAAATACCTTGCTGCGTTTAGGCAGCCTCTGACAGAGCACCAGGCTGAAACATCTGCAAATAGCACAGAAAACCCCTGGCACTGAAAAACCATCTCTGGTTGCTCTAACGTTCTGTGGGACAGGCACCCCAACGACACCGAACAATCCCCTTCAGGCCGTATAAGTCAATATTCTGTATTATGTCAACAATTTAGGACAATGCATACGGTAACTCTGGAACTACACCCTGCATAAATTCACACTGCCCCTCGTAGTAAACGGACACTGCCCCCTGTTGTGAAAGAACACTGAGCCCTGCACTGCTATGGCCAGTATTTCCTTAAGTGAAATAAAGCCGTCCCAGTAGTAAATCGACACAAGGTGCATTTGAGCTCACATCATCGGTGCACATGCACTGCCACCAGTAGTGATTTGGCGTGGCTTCCTAAAGAGAGTAGACACCCGACCACGCAGTTAAGGGGCAGTGTTCTTGTAGTGACCGTTGCCTGCCGTGCATGAGCACTGCTCCCTGCACTGCTACGTATCCCTTGGCTAAGCATTAAAAAAAGGAGCCACATCAGTGGAGAGCAGTGTTTCTTGTATGACGGGCAGTGCAAACTTAGCCAGGCCTCTCAGCTTTCACAGTATTTACCAGACTTTGAAATATTGCCCACGATCACACAATTCATTCAAGCAGCCGGTGCTCTGGCATTTAGCAGATTCTGGACACTAAAGCAGGATGCATTACCCGGATCACAGAATATCCCCTTGTAATAAGAGTGGTCATACCTGGTTTGGAGTATCCCCTTGTAATAAGAGTGGTCATACCTTGCTTGGAGTATCCCCTTGTATTAAGAGTGGTCATACCTTGACTGGAGTATCCCCTTGTAATAATAGTGGTTGTACCTTGCTTGGAGTATCCCCTCATAATAAGAGTGGTCGAACCTTGCTTGGAGTATCCCTTCGTAATAAGAGTGGTCGTACCGTGCTTGGAGCACCCTTCTCCCCTCTGCCGTGCACCCTTCTCCTCTCTGCCGTGCATCCTTCTCCTCTCTGCCTTGCATCCTACTCCCCCTCCCCATTGCACCATTCTCCCCTCTTCCTTGCACCCTTCTCCTCTCCACCTTGCACCCTTCTCCTCTCTGCCTTGCACCCTACTCCCCTCTGCCTTGCACCCTTCTCCTCTTTGCCTTGCACCCTTCTCCCCTCTGCCTTGCACCCTTCTCCTCTCTGCCTTGCAACCTTCTACCCTCTGCCTTGCAACCTTCTCCCTCTCTGCCTTGCAGCCTTCTCTACCGTGCACCCTTCTCCTATCTGCCTTGCACCCTTCTCCCCTCTGCCTTTCACCCTTCTCCCCTCTGCCTTTCACCCTTCTCCTCTCTGACTTGCACCCTTCTCCTCTCTGCCTTGCACCCTTCTCCCCTCCCCGTGGCACCCTTCTCCTCTCTGCCTTGCACCCTTCTCCCCTTCGCCTTGCACCCTTCTCCCCCCCGTTGCACCATTCTCCCCTCTTCCTTGCACCCTTCTCCTCTCCACCTTGCACCCTTCTCCTCTCTGCCTTGCACCCTTCCCCCCTTTGCCTTGCACCCTTCTCCTCTCTGCCTTGCACCCTTCTCCCCTCTGCCTTGCACCCTTCTCCCCTCCGCCTTGCACCCTTCTCCTCTCTGCCTTGCATCCTGCTCCCCTCTGCCTTGCACCCTTCTCCTCTCTGCCTTGCACCCTTCTCCTCTCTGCCTTGCAACCTTCTACCCTCTGCCTTGCAACCTTCTCCCTCTCTGCTTTGCACCCTTCTCTACCGTGCACCCTTCTCCTCTCTGCCTTGCACCCTTCTCCCCTCTGCCTTGCACCCTTCTCTACCGTGCACCCTTCTCCTCTCTGCCTTGCACCCTTCTCCCCTCCGCCTTGCACCCTTCTCCCCTCTGCCTTGCACCCTTCTCTACCGTGCACCCTTCTCCTCTCTGCCTTGCACCCTTCTCCCCTCCGCCTTGCACCCTTCTCTACCGTGCACCCTTCTCCTCTCTGCCTTGCACCCTTCTCCCCTCCGCCTTGCATCCTTCTCCTCTCTGCCGTGCACCCTTCTCCTCTCTGCCTTGCAACCTTCTCCTCTCTGCCTTGCACCCTTCTCCCCTCTGCCTTGCACCCTTCTCCCCTCTGCCTTCCACACTTCTCCTCTCTGACTTGCAACCTTCTCCTCTCTGCCTTGCACCCTTCTCCCCTCTGCCTTCCACACTTCTCCTCTCTGCCTTGCACCCTTCTCCTCTCTGCCTTGCGCCCTTCTCCTCTCTGCCTTGCGCCCTTCTCCTCTCTGCCTTCCACCCTTCTCCCCTCTGCCTTGCACCCTTCTCCCCTCTGCCTTGCACCCTTCTCCCCCTCCGCCTGGACTCCAAAACGTAAGCTGATCACTTTCTTCAAACAAAATAATTTTGACCTAATAGACAAGCTTTTTATTTTTAGTAAATGCATGGCAGGTGCTCTACTATCAGTTTGCAGTTTTCATCCAGTATCCATATGTACTCTGGCTATACAAGGAAAGTGCCACCATCCCAAGCCAAGGATACACACTAAATACTAAGAACTACCAACAATATATCGGCCAAACAAGGGTGGGCAGAGAGCACATCACCCTCACATGCATTCATGTTTTAATGAGGATGCTTTTCTCTCACAATAAAATTAATGTTTGTACAAATGCCATTTTGACACCTCTATGTGCTGTACATAACGATTGTCACTGGAACTCAGCTTACCGAACTCAGAGGGAAGGTTGACTTGGTACACCGAGAGAATAACAAATGACTCGGAGGACTTAAACAGATGTCAAGGTGAGCGTGAAACTGACTACGATAAAGCAAGCAATTAAAATTGTATTTTGTTTAAAAGAACCATGACTTGTCGGAAAACACAATTTCTATTATGTATAAAAGTTCCTAAAAAATGTCACAGTGATTACAAACTATATTACACAGGCACGTATGTTGGAGAAAAGACCTACAGGCTGTCTGAACAGAGATAATCTTCCCTTACTTGCAGGCCCGTTATCCCATTCCACCGAGACCTCGGTTTCACCTTTCAACAATAAAAAGAAACTTACTTACTGTCTCGTTCCTTGTCCCAAACTTGGTGGCTGAGGAAGTGCTTCTGCCTCTGGAGCGTTCTTTCTAATAATTATAATTCACCATGGGCCAACCTGTGCACAAGCACATAGCAGAACACTGCGTCTTCGCCACATGCCAGCATGCCAGCCAGCTCTCCACATTTACCGAGGCCCACTCAAAAGGGGTGTGCAAATCGCTTTCACTTTCGCAATGTTAGACATGCGTAGTCGAGCCGGCTAAAATCATCCAGAAAATGTGAGCATGCTTTTAAAATGCTGATGTGGAAACACAGAGCCAGCTTCAGCATTGTAATTGTGTCTTTAGATAACTTGTGGGGGGAGGCAGGGAAGCAGTTTTTTTAAGGGTGCCACAATCACATTAAGAGGTCCCCAGCCCATGTAGGCACCCAAACCATGACAACCCCCCTCCCCCACCCCTCACAGCCCTGGCCTCCTCCCTTCTCAAAGGAATAGTGCCCTGAGGAGAATGCACCATCCTAGGGCCCCCACCCCCTACTCTTTCCGGGCCTGGCTCGTGGCTTTGACTGAAGAGAAACAATGGAAGTTGATACTTTGTTTCTCTTCAGTCAAAGGTCAGCAGCACGAGGAGCGAGGAGCAGGCTGCAGACAGCAGCAGCTGCTTAAGAGAGAGAGGGAGAGAGAGACAGCTCTCTACCGGAGAGCTCAGCTGAGGGGCCCCCTTCATCGACTGCAGAGTGGCGGCCCCTGGGGTTTGGCGGCCCTGTGCAGGTGCACAGTTTGCACATGCCTAGGGCCGGCGCTGGAGCAAAGAGGCAGTCAAGAGTTGCAGGGGCAGAGCGCCAGGTGAGAGAAGGAGCGTCCTCTGCTGTTGCTTCCGCTCATCGGGAAGGTGTTTACGAGGGAGAGGCTGGCAAGCGTCAACAGCTTGAACTGGCATCTCTTCTGGATCGGAAGCCAGTGTAGCTTATTGAGGTGGGGTGTGATGTGGGTCCTTCTGGGGAGGGGGAGGATGAACCTTGCCAAATACTTTGATAAATTGGTTTAACTGGCAGCCAATATGGAGCTCATGAAACTAATTCAGACTGGACTGTCATCATTGGAGCACGCCCAAGATTTGCATATATGGATTCCTTAACTATAGAGGCACAGTGAGCAAAACAACTAAATACACTGAAAAGCAAACCCAGAATAATTTCCAGTGTCTAAGATTAATGCAAGTGTCTGAACCCCTTTCAGAGGGCCATGGTGCATGCAGAGGCTACTGGGCCTAACCGTGGTAGATGAGGCCTTTTACTCCTGATGTCCCAGGGCACAACATACTATGGATCCCGAGCAGCAGGGCGAAGTACCCCTTTTGCACTTTGCTTTCAGTGGTAGATGTGGTCAAGCAGTCACGGCCCCCTGGGGCAGGGGAGGGGGTATCAGGTAGATGCAGGTCAGTGAACATGACTCATAGCTCAAATTGCACACAGTACGAACAATAAACCAATGTCCAGGAAAATACTTTCTTTTATACAAATAAAAAAGTATTTTATTTCTAACTTTTCACATGCGAAGGAATGCAACATTCAGAAGCAACAACACAATCCCCCTTGAGGTCGGAGCTCTAGTAGTTGTCAGGCAAATCCCTATCCCAAACTCCTTCATGTAACAAGTTTGTGGGGTATTCCCCATTCACTGGTGGCCACTTCCAGGGAATGCACACTATTAAGCTGTACTCAAGAGTTCCCCGTTTGACTCTTAAGGATTTTAGTCCAAAGTGTCTATAGTGCCACAGCGCTGTTGACAGCGAGCCTCCCGTGGCCTAACTGGCCCAGTTCACGTATTACCTGCTTTCACAGCATGGAGGAGTTCAGTGGAGCAGCGAGTGGCCTGGGAGTCAGCAACTGCAAGTCCTGCTCAGTTTGGAGAAGTCGGGCTGCACAGGCTCTCTCTTGTAAGCAGTGCTGCCAGAATCTTTCTTAATTGTTGGAGCTGCTCACAGCTTACAAAGATGTGGTAAGTTGGCGTTATCCAACGATGTGAGGGGGGGAATCCTTTCTTTGCTCCCGACTGGTGTCTAGTGAGGGATCAACATTGTCCCCAGCGTCCTCTGCAGTATTCAGGTCAGTCAGGTGCAGTTCCCTCACATTGTGGTTCCAACCCGCCGAACGTATCTTTATTCGCTCCTTCAGGTAGCAATTCAAAACCTTTGGCACATTGTTACTGGCAACCCCTCCTGCCATACAGGGTTTCGCAGTAGTTGGGCAACACAGGCACAGACTTTCATGGTGCAAACACCCACATTAAAACAGTCACGGGTTCCAGCAAGTCAGCAGTGGTAACTTTACTGGTAGCCCTCTCTGGCAAACGGGGTCACCGTAGCAGAGCGGTATGTGTTTCACTCATCGCTTAGTCTCCAGTAGCCCTCTCTTGGCATATGAGAGTCGCACAGCTACCTCACTCAGAGAATCCTCTCACAGGGCTCCCCTCTGGACCTTGCTCCTTACAAGCCTCTCCTCTTCCTCACAGGGCACTTTGGTCTTGGCAAGCAGGCAGGCGCCTTTGCTTCAGGCTCTCAGGCAAGTGATCTTGCTCCCATGGGTGATGTCCCCTCACTCAGCAGGGATATTAGCATGCATCCTTCTCACACAGCCCGTCTGGCAGTGGCAGATTTTGGGGTCGCAACCTTCCCTTCTATAGTCCATTTCCAGACACCAAAATGTAATTTAGGGTCTGAGTATTTGTAGTTTATGTTGAGGTTGTGCTTCTTTTGAAGTGGACACTTCTCTTTTTCTGCTTTCCTCATGAAAGACTGTCTGTCACAGCAGGCAAGACTCCAAAGCTGATTGTCCCACAACAGAATTCATGGGAGTGACCAGAGTTCCCACCTGGAGGTCAGCCACAGTGATATGTGCAACAAATGGTTAATCCCAGACCCCCATCCCTACTCTCTATGATTCCCTTATCAGCCCCATATCCCTTTCTGAGAGGTGTCCAGGCCCAGTCCTTATGAGCAATCACTTAATCAAAGAGCAGTCTTTTGAAGGGTAAAGGGAGGCTTTTCTTTTTTCTTTCCAGTGTGTGTCCCCGCCCAGCTTATAGGAATACAGCAATAAACGAATACAGCAATACACAATTCAATTCAATAAAGCTTTATTCCATTTGTAAAATCAGAATCATAAAAGCATACATTTAAAAACAGCATAATAAAAACTTCCAATACATATGGAATAAATACATTAAAAAGTGACAACAATTTTTGCAATACTAAATGAAATATAAAATCCTTTTTAATAAGGACGCTCTACTTCTAATGACCTAATACATTCATTATAAAACTACTGGTTAGATTGTCTGGGCCTGATAGATTACAGTTGTCCTAGAATTACATCAAGTTCCTGAGTCTAACAATCTCCTTTAAATAGATAGATACGACTTTGATGGCATGTGCCTTATCTAAAGTTTTCAGTTTGTTATAGGCCCCTCTGCAGGTTCGTAGGCCCCATGTCCTTAGTAGAGGCTTCAGTAGTCTTTCCCTCGGAAGCAGATAGAATCTGCAGAATAATATACAGTGAATGTTGCACTGGTGTGAGATTTGGTCACACGGGCAGATTTTTATATCCCTTGTCCAATCATTACACTGTGGAAAAGTAATTATTCTAAAGAGTGTGTCCGTGCGGAAGCGGGTCAGAAGCATACTTGGGAAGGGGGATGGTTCTAAAAGCAAATACTGCTGTACCCCGTCAACAATAGAGGTCAATTGATTTTCTATGACCATACTTTTGCCCTTTTCTACCAGCCATCTTTTACTATCTAAATGTTGTAAGAGCAGTTTTTTCAAACCAGGTCTGGACACCGTCTCCATACTTACAGGATTGGAGAAATATTCCGGGTGCCCGATGTCTTTAAGCATTTCTCTTTCATATTTGAACCATTTGATATTATCAGCACCATCTAAGGCCAGACAATCCTTCATAACTTCTCTATTTAGACTTGTCTCCAGTTTTACCCAGACATTATGCCACAGCAAAACTGGTGAAGATTTGATAGTGTCCGAAATGTACGGGAGACCTAATTCATTGTGAACAACATATGTGGCTGTACTCTTAGGGGTTGCCAATAAGTAGCGAAGGAAGGAATTCTCGGAGCGTTGTATAGAATCCACATGCTCGATCCCCCAGAGACCAGCTCCATATGTGCCGGTCGATGTATATTTGGCTTTATAAATCTGTAGGAGTTCTCCAACGGTTCTACCTCCCAGTCTTTTAGCAAAATTAATCAGGGCGCCCGTGGCCCTGGAGAACGGTAGACCCCTTGCGGTTACGGCCGCCTGCCACGTAGAGCTTTCTTTAGGGCAGCAAGTGCCCTGGTGCAGCTCTTGTCAAACCAGCCTTGACTCTCTTTTGGGGCATGGCGAGGCACCCTGGTTAAAAGTCTTTTATTTCTAATGAAATGTTAATGAAGGAGTCAGTGACAGTCTGATGCTCACCTTTATTAGAGAGGCATGTTTGAATTTCCTAATAGGTATTCTTGACTAAAGTTTGGAAAAAGTTTGCAGGCACCACCTTGTCCCATTTAATGCAATACCCATTGTTGCTAGCTAGCCTTGGTGTCAAATTATATAAAATGTTATTCATTGTATTTACTGCAGGATCATTAGATTTCATGGTGACAGAAATGGGATAGTGGTCACTAAGAGCGGTGTCTAATGTATCCCAGTTAAGTATAGTCCCCGAGTATCTTGATGATAGGAGCGTGAAGTCGATAATTGAATTGCATCCCCTCCCATTGAAAGTGGGTCTGAATGGTTTAGTTGGAGAACATAATTCATTAGCGAATGACAAGATGAAATGGGAAGTCAAAGTGTTCAGAAGGTCCCCTAGTTTAGAATGATGAAAATGAGTCGGAGCCTCTTCCTTAGAGTCACCCAGGCCACAGACACCTGCCTCCCCCGAGGGCAAAGAGGGCAATTGAAATCCCCTACCCAAAGCAGGGCCATGTCTCCCTCCATCTGCTCCTCTATTTGTAATAGATTTGACATAAGATTATTTACAACAGACTCAATTAGTGGAGATGGAATGTTGTTGTAGAAGTTCACTAGTGTCAAGTTTTTTAAAACTCCCCAAGGAGTAACAATAATTTGGTAAAATTCTGTTGTAGAAAACTTTACAGTTGACGATCCTGCGTTGGACGAGATGTATGTGCATAGCCCCCCCTTATGTCTACCATGTCGGCTGGGCATGGCTGGGGTATGGAAGGTTTTATATCCCAGGATGTGTAACTCGTTGCTGGTCCACGTTTCTTGTATGCATACAATACTATGCTTGAGTGCGATTTCTAGCCAAAATGAATTAGTGATTTTGTCAGACAAACCCGCCACATTCTAACATAAGATGTTATTAATGGGTAGTATCTCTGTAATGGAGACGCTTTTATTAACCCCTGCTTTAGGGCCCTCTACAATTCCCGGGATTAGCGTGGGGCTTATGTGCGGTGAATGCTTCTTATAATGTATTAGGTTATTAGTTATAGGCGTTTTGACTAGGTGCACCTTGCTCAAATTACTGAAGTTAACAGTTGTAGGAGGAATATTAGAGGCCGTATTTATGTGCAAAGAGTTTGCAAATTCCTTATCCTGGACCTTATGCGATTTTTTCACAGGTGGGCTAAGCCGATTAGGATGTTGTTCCTTATTTCTAGTCTCCCTGGGTTTGATTTTGGCCATAAGTTCATCGAGGCCTCCTTCAGTGGCAAGCAAATTGAAGTTAAACAGGAAGCCTTGTCTGCGTGGTTTCTATCTTCTTTCCTTCCCCAGCTCCCTCTCCTTAAAATATCCTGTTCAATGAATTTTGTTTCAGCCAAAGAAATACTGTGGTCCGTCGTTATAGACAGTTCATCATCGTAGACTCCCTCTGGGACAGCTAGTGAGTCAATATGCTTGGGTACATACTGGTCCATTGACTTCTCATTGGCGAGTCAATCTACCCCTTCCAGCCCTGAGAGTGTAGCAAATCGGTTAAAGGTGTAGATGTTAAAACTAAGACCCGCAGCATTACTCTCGTATGGGTTCAGAGGTCTTGATGGGTTAGGTAATAGAGATCGGGGGTAAAAGTAGCTCAAATCACGTGTCGATATCCCTCCCCACCTCCAAGTACCAATCTCTAATGTGGGAGATTACCCTGCGATCCCTAAAATTGACGATGATGACGTCCCCCTGGATATCTTTAGGTCTATGCCTCACCCAACTTAATCTTCTCACATGCAAGATTACACCGTCTATGTTAGGGGTAGTGGCCTATTGTTTCTCAGCCAGTAAACTACTTTGTTTTTAAGATCTGAATAAGCTTCGATTTTCCCGGCTGCCAGTTCGGAAACCCCAGTCAGTACTACGACGTAGGGAGCTGCTTCCGGCGGCAAATCTATTTGTTGTTTGCTGCCTTTTGGGTTCTTATCGATTTGATGCTCCCTGGCAGTATTTCCCTGTTTGTTAACTAGATTATTAGTTTTTCCTACAGATCCTTCTGCCCTCGGTATTGTATGGCCGATGTCTATTTTCAATAAGACCAGTATATTCTCGTGTAATGATGGTAAAGAGTCTGCTTTGTTCGTTACATTAGTTGTTTTCAGCCCTGTGCTTTCCCCGCATATGATCTGATTCTGCTTGTAGGATGCCAGTTCCTTTATTAATACAGTGTTTGTAGCTATTGCTTCCTCTATGGACCCCAGTTGCTCGGCTATCCTTTTCACTCTCTCCACGAGAGGTAATAGAAGAGATTTAACTAGAAGTTCAATGTTTTACATTAACCCTTGGGTGGAGAAAGATGGGGTAGGTAAATGTTCGGGCAGGTTCTTCCTAGCTCCTATAGTTCGCCCTTTTAAGGGACTTAAGAGTGTTTTAGCACGCCTGCCCTTTTGTCTATCCCACGCGCTTTCTTTTTAATGTGGCCCCTAGTGCCATTGGTATATTTTGTGTTTTATTCTTAGGGATGAATTTAGGAGATGATAATATTATCGACTCCTGTGAAATAATTTCTAATAAGGGTTCTATACTTGAGTCCTTATTACTGAGCTCCCTGCTTATCTCTGGTGATACTGTTACATCTTGTGGCTGTGATGGGATACTAGTGTCGCTTAGGTATTTTTCAGATCCTTGTAATGGGGTGGTCGCTAGCTGAATGGCTCCCAGGGATGAGCGTTTATTATGAAGGAGTACTGAGGACAGACAGCGCTCAGTGATGGCAATCTCATGTTCCAATACTGAGGCAGCCCTGGTTATGAACTGGTCTAATGTCCCTCTGTCGGACCCTCCCACCAAGGATTTACTTCCTTTGCTGGACCTTGAATTCATCTTCCTATATGGTGTATTTGCGGGGCTAGAGACCTTATGTAAAAATAATATAGGGGTCACAATTGATAATAATAACAATATGATCACAAAGTCGGGTAGGTATTATCACTTGATGGGGAAATATGGTCTTACTTTCAATGTCCTGGATTGGCTGTTGTAAAGGGAATGGCCCAGCCCGGCCTCCTCGGCCCCGGACGGCCTTAGCCCGGCGCCGCCCGCGCGCGTCCCACAACGCGGAGGGAGTGCCGGTCCTTTGAGCGCCTCCAGGCGCGGAAGTGGGCGGAGGTGGGCGGGATAATACAGCAAACGATACAGCAATACACAAATCCGCCTGTAGGGATTGCTCTCCTCCTCATCTCTACCACGGCAGGCCTGGGCATCTCAAAATGGAACCTAGGCGCCTCTGTTTAATGTACCACTGCAGGCACACTTATTCAGTGTACAGCACAGTCACTGCCCAGCATTAGTACCTCCATGCATTGTATGTACCCTTACATGTACACATGCATTCAGCACACACACTCCGTCTGCACATACTGTTCAGCAGGTAAGCTTTTCTATGTTTCACCAAGGTGTGCTAATTACAAACACACACATATTTACCCTGTGTGCACTGCACAACATTTCACCCATCATGTATAGCAATTTTCGCAAGCACACATACACCCAGCACATTCTCTCATTGTACTTGCACTGCACAGCATACCGGTTAGGCCCCCCTTCAGGTCTAATAAGACTGCAATCCATGAGACAGGCCTATATAATGGCACACATGCATGATTCATGTTTGCCTATGAAAAACAAGTCAACATTAGGGATCCAAACAGCAGCACAGTGGGGCACTCAGGGCAAGGGTAAATGTCTCCAATCACAGAGAGGACGTTTCTGTCCTAAGAGCAAGCATTCCAATCAGTCATTTTTTTAGGTCGAGTCTGGGCAGTGCATGCGCTTCGCTGGGAGGCATGCTGTATTCAGGTATAGACTTGAAGCTACGCCATATTTTTCATTGGCTTGTGTCATTGTCCTTTGTAAATTGTGGCATTTCATTGGTCAAAAGGCTTAGTAGTTTTTCCTTAGTACCGCCTTGTGTCATTTTGTAACCTCACATGAGGACACCCCATTACATGTGTTGTTACTCGGTAGACTTTAATTACAGCCTCTGCGCACTATTTTGTAAAATGTTTTTTACCTGCCTGCTGTTGCAAGCAGGACACGCTCTCCCACAATGCTTTATTTATTTATTTTTCATAGCACGACACACCACGCTGATACAGTGGCAGACGCCCCTTTGTTTTATTTGTGGCGCAGAACGTGGCCACAAAGGTTTTTTAAAACATTTTCTGCACTTTTTTATTTGTTTACAAGTATCCCATGCCGCACTTTCATGTTAATGGCGGCTGTGCTCCTTTCTTTAGACGAGCCGCGTCTAAAGCAAGGTGCACTGCCGCTATTAATGTGAAACTGCGGCATGCAGCGCTTTTACAAAAAAAACATTTGCAATGCAAAAGGTCTCGCATTTGCGAGAGTTTAAGTTATTGACATTGTAAATGACAATGCCTTTGATTTATCTGTTTTAAAAAGAAAATATAAATAAAACGTGTTGTCATTTACAATGCCAATAACTGAAACTCTCGCAAATGCGAGAACTATTGCATTGCAAATGTTTTTTATTTCAATAGAGGGACATCAGGGCATTACAAATGCATTATAAAAGCAATGTTTGCTTTGTACTGAGACGCGAGGCTGCACTGCAAATCAGGGTGTGCGCTGTAAGCGCTCAGTTGATGTTTCCACCCTGATATACCGGTGTATATTACTAAGAGCCTTGTGGCTGTTTCAGTAATGGGATACCAAGACGCTATGTACATCCGGGTAGAGGTGCACTATTAACGCCCTGTGGAAATGTCAGGGCTGCAGTACAAATGCGTTTTAAGACCTGGCTTCGAGGTACTATGTTAGACTCTTTAGTTATATTTGTATTTGGAGGCCAGTGCTTAAGTAGAATCTGTAGTTGCATGAGGCTATTCAAGACTGAAATGCAATGTACAATTTCTCTTGTTCTGCCAGTGGTGTAACAGCCTTTCCTGTTTCAGAACAGACATATATTATGAAAGCTCTGAACATGTCTCAATAGTAGGATATCACTTCATGGTGTGAGCCAAATGAGATGCTGATGTGTGCCTGAGTATTTGAAACTTCTTTCTGTGCTTGAAAGGCTTTGTCTAGGTATTTGAGTTTTTTTCTGACCACTTAAAGCTTTTGAGGAGAGCAATTCAGCATTTGGAGACTACAACTGGGCACCTGAGTTTGTTAATGGGCAAGTGAAGCAGTGCCTGAGAATGTCATGGTTAAGCCTGGGCATTTGAAACACACCTGATAATTTCATTTTCTAATCCTGTATTTGAGATTCTACTTGGACACTTCATGGCTGTCAGGCAGGTGATTAATGTGCCCCTGGCATAACACTGCAGTACCCTAGTTAACAAACAGTTGGCAAGTAAATTGCACTTTTATCTGCTTTCTAGCTACTTTATGAATCTTGCAGTTATGATAAGACTTTTTGTCAGTGATGTCCCATCCTGTGATGTCATCAAGAACAAAATTAATCTGAGGTAATTTCCTGCCATGTTTTTCGGGATGGGTGTTGACAGCCTTGTGACATCCCATCTGATGTTACTTTCCCTAAGCCTGCTATTCTGTTGACTTGTCTACATTGAAGGGTCTCACTACATGTGGTGTGTGTGCAGAGCTTCATGTATGAATGTACATTGAAAGCCTGCAGCTGCCTTGCTCTGTGAGCCTGTATGTTATGTGCATTTGTATGCATGCACACTGCAAAAAGCTGCTTTGTCAATTTAAGGTGCCCCCTTCTTCATTTAGAAGTCCCAAGGAGTAACCTAGTCTGTTTTTTTTTTGTTGTTTTTTTTAATAAAAACTTTATTGTGCAATACCAATATCATTACAAGTATGGGCCTACAACCACAGGGGCCGGCCGCTAAGACATACAATGCACCCATAACACATCACAAAGCAGCAACTGATCCCCCAGAGGTCCAGCAGAAGACAGAATACAGTTCTTTGCAGCGCAGGACGGAATCAGGATGTAGTTATTTTTGATTTTTTAGAAAAGAACAAAAAAGAAAAAACAAACAAACAAATCCCAAGGCGGAAAGCATTATGGACAAGGTCGAGCTCCGACAGGGGGGACCTTCAATACAGGATAGATAATAAGGAAGGCAATAGAGATGACCAGGGGGGGAAGTCAGTGAGGAAGTCAGATAATCAGGAAAAAGAGTAAATTCTACCAGGAATGTCAGGATCAGGGAGACAGAGAAATGTCCGGATTGTCCTCAAACGGGGGCGTACAGATGTTCCCTCGGTAGGCGTTCCATTGACCCCAGATTTTAGTCCACGCCCTAGGCTTGCCCCTAGCCAAATATACAGTCTTCTCTCTAAACATACACCAGTCCATATTTTCCTTCCATACTGACACGGTGGGGGGCCTTTGGGAACCCCACAGCTGCGCAATATCCCTCTTTGCGATCATGTTCCCAAGGGCCGCCCACCGGGCCTGAGCGACATTATAATCATTCGGCTACCACACATTCAGCAAGCATCTCCGAGCCTCAGGCAGTAGAGCGACCCCGGTGACACACTCCATTACCGCATGCACACGATTCCAATACGCCGCCACCTCACGGCATTCCCAGATGATATGAAGGAAGGTAGCACTCAATCCACACCCTCGTTTGCATAAACCATCCGAGGAAAAGCCCAAGGCAACCAAACGAGGACCAGTAACATATACCCGATGGAGAATTTTAAGTTGGACTAGATGGAGACGGGCGGGAAGGGCGACCTCTTTCGGGGAAGACAGTGCTGACTGCCAGTCTTCGTCATCCAGCTCCAACCCGTCTCCGGTCCAGGACTCCCTGAGACGTACGAGGAGATCTGCCTGATTGTTAATTAATTTCTTATAAATCAATGAAATCGTACTATCGGGCAGATGACCATCAAGTATACGATCCTCGAGTGGGGAGGACTCGGGAACAGTAGCATCGGTAGCAAAGACCGACGTCAAAGCATGGCGGACCTGCACATACCTGAAAAACTCTCTATCACTCAACTCATACTCACTCTGAAGCACCTCAAAAGTCTTGACCGCGCCTTTCACCCACAGGTCACCCACTCTACTTATACCGATCATATCCCATTTCTCAAAACCTTTCGTCGTCCTGAGGCATCCCAGTCTCTCAGAAGCATACAGAGGGGTCGCTCGTGTCAATCGATCGTTCCATCCCATGGCCGCGTTTGCATCCTTCCACACACGCAACGCAATCTTGGTGGGTCCCGTTAGGTTCCTCCCGACTGTCCGAGAGTAGAGAAGTTACCGCCGGGTAACTGATGTTTATCCATCTCGAAAGCCGGATTTGGACCGGGTGCATACATTGCGTGGTTGATGGCAGACAACTGGGAGGCCCAATAATACCTCCTGATATCCGGGAGCGCCATGCCCCGTCATACCAGGGGAGAGTTAGTTTTGCAAGAGCGATACGTGCGCGTCCGTCCCAAACGAGCCTCCTCTGTAAACCCTCCACCTCCTGAAAGTAGCTTGCCGGAATAACGTCGAACGAGTTCTGGAGGGCATATAAAAACCGGGGCAGGGACATCATTTTAAAGAGTGCAGCGCGACCGAGTGGCGACAAAGGCAATCTACGCCACCGAACCACGTCTAGCTTCAGTCTACGGAGAGGAGGAAGGAGATTATGTTCATAGCGGGCAGCTGGATCGAGCGATATAAAAATCCCCAAATATTTAAAGCCGGATTGAGAGATCTGAATGGGAAACCTACTTGGTAATGGGGGAAGGCCGCCCTAGATGACGCATACACAAGATTTAGACCAATTTATGATCAAGCCAGAGTTCTTGCCAAATGAGGTGAGAACGTCAAACAGGACGTTAAGGGATTTACGAGGGGAGGTGAGGTACAATAGGATATTGTCGGCGTACAACGAGACTCGGTCCTCAAAATCGGGGGCCCACTGAATGCCCTTTATCGAAGGCTCCCATCGGAGCCAGGCTGCAAGCGGCTCTAAGGCAAGGGCAAAGAGCAGGGGGGACAGCGGGCACTCCTGCCTAGTACCCCTCCCGAGAGTAAAGGACTGGGACACTCGACCATTGACCACCACCTGAGCCAGCGGTTCTGTGTATAAAAGTTTCACCCATCCGACAAATTCTGAACCAAAACCAAATTTCGCCAGGGCGGCCCAGAGATAGGGCCATTCAATCGTATCAAAGGCCATCGTGGCGTCCAAGGAAGCCAATATGGCCGGTTCCGGAAGAGACCCCGCCCTAGCGAGAACACCATGTAAGCGCTGCAAATTGAGAGCAGTGTTCCGGTGTGGAATGAAACCGGATTGATCCGGATGGATCAGGTCACAGATCACTGTAAGCAGACGATTTGCGAGGACCTTAGTGAGAACCTTAGGCTTAGCGTTCAACAGGGAGATAGGCCTGTATGATGCGCAGCGATCACAAGGCTTGCCCTCCTTGGGAATTACTACGATCGTTGCCAAACGCTGGTCGCAAGGGAGGGAGCCAAGATCACGTGACTCCATAAACATATCGCAAAGATATGGTGCGGCTTTATCCGGGCGCAGTTTGTACAGTTCAATGGGCAAGCCATTCGGGCCCATAGCCTTGCCCGAACGGAGAGAACGAATTGCGGTCGCAATCCCATCCACAGACAACGGAGCCTCCATGCACTCTCGATCCTCCTCAGAAAGGCAGGGCAGCGCAATGTCCCGCAGCAATGAGCGGGAGTCATCCTCATCTCTATCGGACACCGGGGAGTACACCACACGAAAATAGTCAGCAAAACACTCCACAATCTCACTAGGGTCAGTCACACTCACACCATCTGAAGTCTAAATCACAGGGACCACACGATTAGCTCTTTCCTTCTTGTCAAGCCAAGCAATCAATTTACCTGCCTTATCCCCAACATCGTACAGCCTACCCTGCTGCTCCCTGTACATTGTCTTGGCAGCATCCGTAACCAGGGATTTATAGTCAAACTGCTTCTGACCAAGGGCGTGGAGTCTATCCTGGGTAACACCTGATTCTAGGTCAGCCTCCAATTCCAGTATTTCCGCCTCCAGACTCACGACCTCGTGATGCCTAGCTTTTTTGGTCTCGGCTATTAAAGATAGAGCCTGTCCACGAATAACAGTTTTAAAGGCTTCCCACAGGGACACAGAGGACAAAACGGACCCCTCGGTCTCCAAAAAATAGTGGTCTAGGGTCTTTATCAGACTGTTACGAGTCTTGGGATTACGCAGGTACCAAGGGTTGATAGGGGCGATCCGCCCCGCAGCGTGCACCCCAGCGTCCATAGAAAGCCATAATGGAGAATGATCTGAAATTCCCCGGGCCAAGTGTCTGATCTCTCCAACTGAAGAAGACTGGGCAGCTGGCATAAGGATGTAGTCAAGCCTGGAGAGACTCCCATGAGCCCCAGAGTGAAAAGTGTATTGACATTGTGTCGGATGCATTAACCTCCAGCAGTCCACCAGACCAAAGGTGTCCAAGAACCCACTGAGCCATGACTGGGAATTAGGAAGATCCCTGGGGGGGTGGCGATCCATATTGCCAGAAAGCACAGAATTAAAATCCCCGCCCATAAGGAGAATACTGTCAGGGAGCTCCAGCATCACCTGGCCAACGTCTGAAAAGGTAGAGGTCTGGAGACCCGGGGGAACATATACAGTGAGCAATGAAAGAGTCTCACCCTCCCACCTACCAGTGAGGGCGGCATAACGTCCTCTGTCGTCAAGGATTACGTTGTCAATCTCTAGAGGGAGAGATGAACGAACCAGAATACCCACCCCTCTGGAACCAGTGGTGAACCCGAAGTGTGCGACCAGGCGATAACCCCACCTATTCATAGCATGACACATATTTCCCACGAAATGCGTCTCCTGCAAAAGTACCACATCAGGAGACAAGCGATGCAGATAATGCAGTACAACACCCCATTTGATGCGATCACCCAATCCATTGACGTTCCAAGATATTAACCTCAACCCACTACCCCCCAGCCCCACAAGTGATGCATGAGTCACCCCACAACGAGCAGGACACTTGAAGCAAAGAAGAAACCAATCTGTCGCCTTGAGAAAGAAAAACACATTCACGAACACCCCATCCCACCCCCCAACCAACGCCCGTTACAAATCCCTCCTCCCTGCACCACTGCAGTAGACCAAAAAGCCACCCCAACATGCAGTGTGCCTGTCGCCCTAACATTCCCATGCTACAAAAAGACCCTGGAGGAGGAAAGAGGCCCGTCCCTCCCGCCACCCGGAAGGGAACAACAATGAAACATAATATACAGAAGAAATAGAACCCAGATGAGCAATGTCTAGCATTCAGAGATCAGGGGCCGAAAGGTCACTTCTGTGCAGGCTCACCATCCTCGGCACCGCCAGGGTGCTCCGTCCGGTCGTTTCGGCCAGGCAGGGAATCCAGCCAGTCACTCACATTTTCCGGCCGATCAAAAAAGAATGTCCGTTCCTCGTATTCCACATGAAGCGGATTGGTGTCAGTACAACGCGATGTATTACAACGCGTTCCGTTACAACGCGATTTTTACATCGCAAATACCATTACAATGCATGCCATTACAACGCATGGCATTACATAGCAGATACTTTTACAACGCATGACATTACATCGTAAGTATAGGTAAGTATATCTTTTTAAAAAAAAATGTAATAAAGTTAATTAAATTAATTTAAAATAATAAAAATAATATAACATTTTTAAAACAGTAATTAATTTAATTATAGTAATTTAATTAATATTAAAATTGATATTAATTTAATATATTTAAAATAATATAATTAATGAAATATAAAAAAATTATAAATAGAAAATAATATAATGTAATTAATTACAATAAATATAATTATAATTTAATTAAATTATAAATAATACATAATATAATTATATTTAATAAAATTAAAATAATTTAATTAATTAAACATTTTTAAATAATATAATTTAATTATAATCGTTTATTAATACAATTAAATTAATAATTGTAAATATAGTTATAAATGTAATTAAATTAAATAAAATTAATTTAATTAATTTAATTTATATAAAGTCGTAATACCCCTGTACCCCCAAAAACAAACCCAGCCCTAAAACCTAAAAACACCCCTGTACCCCAAAACCCAAACCCTGCCCTAAAACCTAAAAACACCCCTGTACCCCAAAACCCAAACCCTGCCCTAAAACCTAAAAACACCCCTGTACCCCAAAACACAAACCCTGCCCTAAAACCTAAAAACACCCCTGTACCCCAAAACCCAAACCCTGCCCTAAAACCTAAAAACACCCCTGTACCCCAAAACCCAAACCCTGCCCTAAAACCTAAAAACACCCCTGTACCCCAAAACCCAAACCCTGCCCTAAAACCTAAAAACACCCCTGTACCCCAAAACCCAAACCCTGCCCTAAAACCTAAAAACACCCCTGTACCCCAAAACCCAAACACTGCCCTAAAACCTAAAAACACCCCTCTACCCCAAAACCCAAACCCTGCCCTAAAACCTAAAAACACCCCTGTACCCCAAAACCCAAACCCTGCCCTAAAACCTAAAAACACCCCTGTACCCCAAAACCCAAACCCTGCCCTAAAACCTAAAAACACCCCTGTACCCCAAAACCCAAACTCTGCCCTAAAACCTAAAAACACCCCTGTACCCCAAAACCCAAACCCTGCCCTAAAACCTAAAAACACCCCTGTACCCCAAAACCCAAACCCTGCCCTAAAACCTAAAAACACCCCTGTACCTCAAAACCCAAACCCTGCCCTAAAACCTAAAAACACCCCTGTACCCCAAAACACAAACCCTGCCCTAAAACCTAAAAACACCCCTGTACCCCAAAACCCAAACCCTGCCCTAAAACCTAAAAACACCCCTGTACCCCAAAACCCAAACCCTGCCCGAAAACCTAAAAACACCCCTGTACCCCAAAACCCAAACACTGCCCTAAAACCTAAAAATACCCAAACACCCCAAAACATATACATCAGTACCCCAAAACATATACTCCTATACTCATACTTATTTTAAAAAATACTTAAATTAATATATTTAATTTATAATATTTAAAAACGAAATAAATATTTTTTGATAATTAATAAAAATTAAATCAATTATAAAATATTAAATAAAAAAAAAAAAAATTAAATACTTACCAATACTTACGATGTAATGGTATGCGTTGTAATAGCATCTGCTATGTAATGCCATGCGTTGTAATGGCATGCATTGTAATGGTATTTGCGATGTAATAGCTGCGTTGTAACAGCATTACGTTGTAAAAGATGCGTTGTAGCAGTAACACACCCATGAAGCCTAGTAGGGAAAAGCATCGCGTACTTCAAGCCTAAGTCCCGGAGACGTCGTTTAACTCCCTGAAAGCCCATCCTTTGTCTCTGAACAAGCTGAGTAAAGTCCGGGTAAAAATGAACCGTTGAATTTTCAAATTTCACCGGGCCACTCACTCTCGATGCCTGCAGGATAGCATCACGATCCCTGAAATGGAAAAGTTTTGCGATGATAGGCCTCGGGGGAGCGCCCGGCTTAGGCTAACTGCCCGGAACACGATGGGCACACTCCACTGCGAAGAACTTGCTCAGTCCAGAAGGGGCAAGGTGGTTCAGGACAAGATCTTCAACCAGGAGGTCAACCGAATGAGTCTCGGGGTTTTCTGGAACACCTATGACGCGGATGTTGTTGCGTCTTGCCCTGTTCTCAAAATCCTCCAGCCAATGGGACATCAAGTCATTAGCCGATTTCAAATTGCCAAGTTCGGTCTGAAGTTCCGACACATCGGCCGTGAGGCTAGAAGTCTTCAGATCCAACAACTTCACCTTCTCATTAGTCTTGGACAGGTCGGCCCTGATAAGGGTGACATCAATGGCAACTGTGTCAATTTTATGAGCAAGAGCCTCATATTGCTGGCCGATGGTCTCCTTCATGTTGGTATTGGCGTCCATGATGTCCTGCAGGGACAAATCAGTAGGGGCGGATGGGTCCTCTTTGGCGTCCTCTGGGGTACGACTGGAGATTCCAGGGGACCCTTTGGCTTGAGTGTACCGGTCCATAACGTTGGATTGGACCGGCCCCCCACGAAGGGGGGTCTTAGTTTTCCGTTTTTCGACTTCACTCCTGGTTGCCATGCTGAAAGATCCGCCCCGGAGGGCCCCGCGAGACCTAGTGAAAATGGCCGCCTGCGGGCACGGCACCGAGGCACCAAAAGTCCACAAAAACTGGATTGTATGGCCCAGACAAAGTCTCGACTTGACCCAAGAGGCTGTGATGGTGAAGTAGCAATCGCACTGAAGAGAGGCTGGACAGGCTCCCGACCAAGCGAAACAGTCTCGTAATCAGACCATGCCAGGACCCAGAAACGAAACCGAAAGTTGGAGTAGGGCTACTGAGGAGACCCTACTGCCGTTGTTGTTCAACTTTGTCCCGGCTTCACAGGTCGCCAAGTCCCCAGCTCACCTCAAGGTGGGCCTCAAAAGTTCGAATCGCTGTAATTTCGGTTTCCCGAGTCCGAATTAAAATCTGAAAAGAGTTATGGACTCAGTCGGGGTTCATCTTCGATAATCCGTCCAAGAATTCAGGATGTTATCAGGAAAAGTTGCGAAGAGTGGCGAGGGTCCGGGGAGCCCTGTGCTCACGCGACCATCTCGGATGCGCGCTAAGCTCCTCCCGTAACCTAGTCTGTTAATACCAGAATCTAATTTAAGCAGAGCTGTTGCTGTGGGAGCAACAGGTTCCTTTGTGCAGCCATCACAATGTGGTAGGGGGTAAGGAAATGGCATTGTGGCACCCGGAAGTGATGGCTGAGGTCTCACGGTTCCTTTCAGCTTCCTGAGTTGCTGCAAACCCTTCCTTCCTACTCCCCAGGAGGTGCTTCGCTTGTATGTGCACTGTTGCCCTGTAGGGTTGGTTCCTCCTCTCCCTTCTAAATTTTCTGGCGTACGAAGCGTGCACGAGGGAAGTCGTCCCTCTCCTGGATTGACTAGGTAGAGGCCATCATATGCTGCATGCACCAGGGTTCAAACAAGACTAAAAGAAACAAGCAGAGAACAACAGAGTAAACCCAACTGTGGAAAGCCCTCACACTAAAGACACATTGAGGATCTCACCAGAGGAAGCACACCAATGCTGAAGCAGGAGCAAATACAGGAAAGAAATTAACAAGGACACTAAACGAACTGCAACGCCAAAAATATGTATCATCACAAAAAGGCTACCTTTGAAAGTCCAAACGAGAAGTGTACCGTAACAACTTTTATAAACTTTCCTAGGTGCATCTGTTTTTGTGTTTTTCCCTTTCATACTTTTATATTGTTTTTTAATTTGCACAGGTAGGTATGAAACATTACTAATACTGTAATAAAATGCAGTGCAAGAGTTATACCCTTAGTATTAAGTTGCTTGTACCTGTAAGGATCTTACCAATACTGTTCTGCAGGAGCGTCAGGGATACCAGGAACACGTGGCTAGGTCCTCAACCTTCCGCTACCACCAATTGCCCCTATCAGACTCTAGAGCACAATGGTAAGGAGGGGAAAGAAGGGAAACAAAACAAGGAAAAAAGAGGGGAGACAGTCTTCGTACTTCAGCCCTCTCGTTGATGGCAGGTAGGTAGTAGATCTTTCTGTAAAGGAAGGGAATCATTCAAAGTAAGCCCAAGGAGACAATAACAGTGCAGCTCTAGTGAACCCAATCCCAGAAAGTTACCTAAGTACACAGGTGCGATACCCTATAACAGGGCTGGAACCCTCAGTGTAGACATAAAGAACTTGTCATTCTCTCAAGGCTGTTACTAGTCACAGATTAGGATGAGATATTTGAATAGTCCTTCAAATCTCCATAAACCCAAGGTATTCCAATCGATGATAAACTCCAGCGACGGTAGTATTGAAGACTGTCAAGGCATAGAAGGTGGTCGATAATAGAGGGAATGAAGTGAGAGTGCTCCTATGTGCCGCTGAACCCCGTCCAAATGAGCTCTATCGCTGACGGAATCGTCCCCGCGAGACCCGGCAGACCCGCGGGACAAAATCCGTCTGGTCTGCGGAGCCAAGCGATAAACAATCTCGCCCACACGCTATCACGTCCTGCGTCCTGCTACACGGAGAACACAGGGACGTGACGGTAACCACTATACCTAAGGAGGAGAGCGGGAACCGGGAGTTAGATTAAAGGGGAATCTTGGCGTGAACCAGAGAGGGAATCCGGGAGATAGAAAAGCAAATGGTCACAGACTCGCGCTGAACGCAAGAGGCAAGAAGTCTGTAGTCAGGAACTGCAGCAACACTAGAACGCGAAGCCTCGATGTAAGAGGAAGTCAGGCTTTTCAACTTGCCTGACTTAATTGCACAAGCGCGGTAGAGAATCGCCATCTTGGATTAGGAAACGGCATCAGCAATCATGACAATAGACCCCCGCCAAGAGTAGTCCCCACCGGTTTGGGTTTTTCAGGATGTCTTCGATGAAATAGACGAACTAACCTCGGAGCGTGTACTTGACTTGCTGGTTCCCAAGTACGTTCCTCAACGCCATAGCCCTTCCAATGAATCAAGTATTGCAAACATCGTCTGACTCTCTTAGAGTCCATGATGGCTTCCACTTCATATTCCACATCATTGTCAATGGATACTGGAGCTGGAATTGGTGGAAGCCTGGTACCAGGTTCAACGGGTTTCAACAAAGAGACATTGAAGACAGGATGTATCCTGAGGGAAGCAGGGAGTTCCAATTTCATTGCCACTGGGTTGATCAGTTTTGCTATCTTGTAGGGTCCAATGAATTTGGGCTTGAATTTGCAGGGGCCTCAAAGAGGTATATACTTGGATGACAACCACACCTCATCTCCCTGTTTAAATGCTGCCTCTAACCGCCTATGTGAATCAGCCCCCTTCTTATAATTGGCCTTTGCCTGATCCAAGTTGTCTTGGGTGGTATTGTGTATTTTGTGTAGTTCTTGAATGATGTCAGCTACTGCTGGAGCAGTGCAATCTGTAAGAGTCTGAGATGGCAGTGTCTTTGGATGGTAACCATAAGAACAGAACAAGCATTTACAATGCAATGGTTTTGCCTTTGTTAAAGTTAGAGCTATTGGCATTGCTCTTGACATTATTTTTATTTATGTTTTTTTAACATAAATAAATGGCATTGCCATTTACAATGCCACTAGCTTTATCTCTCGCAAGTGACACACACAAACACACACAGAGCCCCCCCTTACACACACCGAGCCCCCCCACACACACCCACACAGCCCCCCACACACACAGCCACACAAAGCTTCCCACACACACAGCCACACAAAGCTTCCCACACACACAGCTACACAGAGCCCTCCACACACACCCACACAGCACAAGCAGGCAACAGGGGCACACGGAGGCACAAGCAGGCAACAGGGGCACACGGAGGCACAAGCAGGCAACAGGGGCACAGGGAGGCACACGCAGGCAACAGGGGCACGAAAACGGAGACACAAGCAGGCAACAGGGGCACGAAAACGGAGGCACAAGCAGGCAACAGGGGCACACGGAGGCACAAGCAGGCAACAGGGGCACACGGAGGCACAAGCAGGCAACACAAGCAGGCAACAGGGGCACGAAAACGGAGGCACAAGCAGGCAACAGGGGCACGAAAACGGAGGCACAAGCAGGCAACAGGGGCACACGGAGGCACAAGCAGGCAACAGGGGCACGAAAACGGAGGCACAAGCAGGCAACAGGGGCACACGGAGGCACAAGCAGGCAACAGGGGCACACGGAGGCACAAGCAGGCAACAGGGGCACACGGAGTAACAAGCAGGCAACAGGGGCACACAGAGGCACAAGCAGGCAACAGGGGCACGAAAACGGATGCACAAGCAGGCAAGAGGGGCACGAAAAGTGAGGCACAAGCAGGCAACAGGGGCACGAAAACTGAGGCACAGGCAGGCAACAGGGGCACACGGAGGCACAAGCAGGCAACAGGACTGGCACATGACACTGAGAAATAAGGATCTAGTAAAGAGAATGAATAAAAACAACTGTCATCACTAAACAAAATACATTTTTCCTCTGTGCATTGCTGACTTATGGTCCAATATCTAAGCACACGGTTTCCCAGTTCTGACTCCCTAGCTAACGGTTGCTTGGCTGCTGTGACTGTACACACACCCCATTCGTGGTAAAGATTTGCTATTTCCATAATGCAAAGAGTGGTTTGATTCAGAGTGGATGAGGGGGTCACCCATGAGATGTGGGAGTAGCTCATCCAGGTCAGGTTATTTTGCTTTGCATGCTAGGATTTGTAGAGCCGTTTTTTTTATCTTTTAAAAACATTTTAATAAGAATAAATTACATTTTTGTCATAAAATAGTATTTTGCTACACATTTTTAAATGAATATTAGCGTATTAAATATACTTCTGTAAGGTGGGCAAAATAATTTGAGTGATGGTTAATTAAATAAAAGTAAAGCAGCATTTGCACTTTTGTGTTTTAATATTCTGGGAATTGTAGAACCGTTTAAGTTATTTTATCGCCGGAACTACAAGTCCCAAAGTTCAAGAAAATCTGGAAAGGCTGTGATACTTTCACATGGCACTGTGAAACTTAAGATGTCTGGGTGACTTGTTAGTCTTTTCCAGTATGAAAATCTAATTTCACAAAGAAAATAACTGTCACTCACCTTCAACATGACGTACACGTTCTCCAGGGGGGGCTTGGGGCCTTGTAAGGGACATGAACCCCTCTGGAAATGCACATTACAAGACTACTTGTTCACTACCACTCAGTGCTTTAATGGAAATATAGCTGTGCGGGTACTCACTCCTTAGAGTACCTGTTGGCTCCTGAGAAGTGCCTGTTCTCTCCCATTAAATGTATTGCAGCAGTGCTGAAAAGTGCAGGTACTCTCCCTTCCAAATTAAATAAGTGCAAGTACTCAGTACCGGACAGTACCTGCCCAGTTAAAGCACTGCTATCACTAAATTCTAAGGGGGGAGCTCAGCCCTACCAAGTTACCCAGGTCTGCTCATGACGTTCTGTTCCAGTCCAGATTTTTTCTTTGACTTGTAATCTTGTTTATTCCATTCCATTATTAAACAGGACTACAAGTCCCAGACTGACTTCAAAGGGGGAGCCCCTGAACTGGAACAGCACATCCTTCATGGACCTGTAAAACCTGTCTGCTATGGGATCCACAGTGGTAGAGAGGATGGCTTTGTTTGAAGACAGGTGTGACGCAAGCCCATCCTTTATTGTTGTAACTGTGGTTGCGGATTTCTTCCTGGACGTTGTCCTTATGGGACCCCTGCAGCAGACGGCTGTCTCATGGGACTGCTAGTCTCCAGACTGCTGGATGCTAGTACGTTTACCAGCTCCGTGTCGCCAAGTACACACTAACCCGTCCAGTCCTGGGTTTCCATTAAGCATGAGCGAATTTTGCGGATCTCGCGTTCGCGAATTTTGCGGATTTGCGGATTCGCAATCCGCAAAATCCGCGAATTCCCGCGAATTTGCGGATTTTTTTTTTTTGTGTTCGCCCGTGTTTCTGCCAGTTCGCGAGGGTTTTTCACAATTTCGCAATTTGCGAACTTACCTGTCGGGTCGCAAGTTTTGCGAACTTGTTGTTTCTACGTGTCCAGCCTGTTTGGGACACTCTTCTTCATCACTGCCACTCTCTGTCACCACTGCCACTCTCTGACTACTCATGCCACCCTCTGGCCCACCCATGCCATTTCATCACCACACCCTCTGGTTGTCCAGTGTACATTATTTTCGGCAAAGCAAAGCACACCTTCCCTGCCTCAAGTGACCTGAATTAATTTGGGGCTGATTAATGTGTCACAGAATATTTTTTTAGCTGGCACCTGCTTCCTTAGTGCGCCCTGATTAGTGATCTTTTGCACTTGCTAAGTGCTTTCATTGTTGCAAAATTAGTTACAACACCTGCCCTGCCCCAACTGACAATAATGAATTAGGGGCTGATTAATGGATTTTAACTTCCAGCCTGGCTCCTGCTTGTCTCCCTTAGCTGTAATTCAGGACCTTTGTGGCATATGTGTAACTATTCTGAGGTTCAGAGCAGGGTCACATAATAGTTTCAACTGGCAACTGAACTCTGGAGGGGCCCCTCAGGAAGCACTACAGGAAATGGCTACTAATGATGAGCCTGAACTTTTGAACCTGGTAAGTAGTTACTTTCAGTTTTGCTAAGATCGTATTTCTGCAATTTTGCACTTATTCGCGGGGCGCGAACTCACGCGAACAGTGCGAGCAGTGCGAGCAAAATCCGCTGCTCGCGGATTTGCGGATTTTGCGGGAGATTCGCGAATCTCGCGGATTGCGGATTTCCCGAAAATCCGCAAAATCCGCGAGCGGAACGGATTTTCCGCCCATGCCTAGTTTCCATTCTGCATTCTAGTGCTTTATGGTACTGGTAACGTTGATTCACTGTAGTTGCTTCCTATCGAAATAAGAAACCTGAAACGAATGACCTGCGAAAGAAAAACCCAGCACTGGGGCATGGCGGCCTCGCTGACATGGAGTCGTCTGGTAGACTTCTGTGTGAGGCAGTGCTTGCAATAAATGAAGAGTAGTGCAGGTAGTATGGTCCAAGAGTAGCCAAGCTACTTCCATCTGACAAGTGTGTGTAGAAATGCGCCCTCGGTCAGAAGTGCTGGGCCGGGAGGTTTAATGAACTGAGTTCTGTGCAGGCACTGAGAGCCTGACGTTTAAAGAACCGACCCCGAGAGACTTGCACAAAGCTGAAAACCACTTCACTGCTAGGTTCCTTCAGTGCCTGCGCGTGCTGTTGCCAAACAGGAGCGTAGCCTGGACGCCATTTCTCCTGGTGCAAGCAAGAAGAGAGCTACTTTGACTGCTGTTGCGTTAGTAAAATGCAGCATAGCGAGGGCTCAGTGAGCCCGTGCGGCGTATGTGCCCAGTGCCGCTGCACCACAGCTACTCCCCTGTTGCCAAAGAAGACGAGCTGATATATAAACTGTCAGGACGGAGTAAAAAAAAAAAAAAAAACTTTGAATACCCGGAGTACAGCGAGTGACACAACAGGCGTGGTGGCCGGCACACATCTGCTGTCCACAGATAAAGCAACCACCCCACCCCACACACCCTCCCCCTGGGTCCAGAGCATGTAGGGGAGGCGGGGGCCAGCGGTACATACAAAACAAACATCTTCTTAGGGAGATAGAGGAGCTTGTTACGGGGATCAGCTCGCTCTAGGCCACCGCACGTGGAGACCTGGTTTTTAATCTGCAAGCAAAATGTACGCTGGGAGTTGTAGTTTGGCTCCTATTAATTAACGTAAAGCTAAAACCAGGCCGTAGATACAGATTACAGCAATTTCCTCGAAAGTCTGGCGGCTTTATGTCGTTAAAAATGCTGGCACACATTCACTTTCATCGAAGGGATGAACGGATGGATGGGCTTCTCTGTCCGCTTTCTAGCCGGTCAGGAGGCAGCTAGGCACAGATCGCTGCAAAGCACTACAGAAGCCACCAGGATATCTTTACCCGAGTCCCAGCTTCTTGCCAGACGGCTGAGACCCACGGAGAAGGAGACCCGACACGAGGGAAGGAGGAGGCGCACGGAGATGCACGGGACAGAGGCGCAGGGGACATGGTGACTTCTACTACGGGGGAGGGGCGGACACCGACAATGTGTCCCGACGCCCCTCTCCCCTTGCAGGCACTCACCGGGTCCGGCGGCTGCTGGACGAGAGCTCCCGCTCCTCGGGACTCTCCGGGGCCGCGGAGGGACGTTCTCTTTCCCCGGGGCTCCTCCTGTGCAAGCAGATCGACTCACCTGCACCTTGCGACGGCGGCACTTCTCCGGTCTCCCTTTTCGGCATGGGAGACCGGCAACGTCGACGGCGGCAATCTCTCTGGCACTTCTCCGGTCTCCCTCTTTGGCATGGGAGACCGGCAACGTCCTCCGCATCTCCCGGGGCTCCCTCCAGGCCACGGGAGCCCCGCGGGCGCCGCCATACTTCTTGCCGTCTTCCTTCTTCTCCCGGGCTGTGGGGGGGCGGGCACTTCCGGCCGGCCGCTCTAGGATTGGCCGGCCGGCCGGCTAGTCACTTCCGGGTCGCCGCGGGCAGCGCGGCGGCCCGTCTCTAGCTCAGGCAGGCGGGCGGCGAAGTTTCCCGAGGAGTGGGCTCCCTCGCGGACCAGCAGTGACGTCCACGCAGCTTCACCAATCAGGAGCAGGATAGTCACTGGTGCCGGCAATGCCGGACCAGATTCGGGGGCGTTCCCGGCTTTTGGCTGACGTCGGGTGACGTCGGCAAAAGCCAAAGAATCTCGGGAACGCCCCCGAATCTGGTCCGGCATTGACGGACAGGCCCATCGTCCAATGGCTATGCTCCATTTATGGAGCTAGCCAATAAATGACGGGGGCCGTTCCAAACCACACTACAGTTCTCATTAGGTTTTCGCCTGCGCGAAAAAGCTGCGCAGAGCGCAGCTTTCGCCAGGCAAAACCTAAAAAGGGTGTGTATTTAGTGGAGGAGTGGTACCCATTATTATATGCGATTTCCGCTACCCATACCATCGAGTCCCATTCCTTAAGGGAATGTAAGGCCTGACTTCTGATATATTGTTCAAAGCACTGGTTAACCCTTTCCGTTTGGCCGTCTGTCTGCGGGTGGTGACTGAATGATAGCCTTACATCTATTTGAAGATGTGAACACAATTGTCTCCAAAACCGGGAAACAAACTGGGCGATTCTGTCCGAAATTAACACAGAGGGGAATCCGTGCAAACGAACCACGTCTTGTAAAGAAAATGAGAGCTAACTCTTTAGCAGTAGGGAGTCCCCCTAGGGGAATGAAGTGTGCTGTTTTCGTAAATAAGTCTACCACTACTAGTAATGTGTTGTGTCCCTTTGTGGTGAATGGTAACTCTACTATAAAATCTAGTGATACAGTGTGCCAGGGACGAGGGGGTGTAGGCAAAGGCTGGAGTAACCCTATAGGACTCTTATGTGTTACCTTACTTTGGGCACAAGTAGGACATGTCTTTATATACCGCTCAGTGTCCTTTAATAAGGTGGGCCACCAGAAATACCTACGCAAAGATTCTATGGTCTTCTTGATTCCTCGGTGTCCTACGTGTCCTGGGTGGCTACGGGGTGTGAATGACACCACTCCAAAGCCTGTCTCTGTAGTTCTGGCGTAGCAATACGAGCCCTCCTTTCACGTAAACATAGCTTGACTCATAACTCATCTTTTGAGATACTGTCATCTCTTGTAGATCACATGATTCCTGGTCTGATTTCACCGTTTCCATATATTCTTTTTCGGAAATGGACCCTCCTACAAACCTATCACTGGGTATAATGTGGGGTGGTTCAACATGTTCTTCCGGGGGATCAAACCCTAAGCGGGACAAGGCGTCTGCTTTGCCATTCTTCCTGCTCGGTAATGAATGGTGAAATTGTATTCACTAAAGAATTGTGTCCACCACAATTGCCTCATGGATAAAGCTTTAGCAGACTTCAAAAATTGAAGATTGAGTTGGTCCGTAAACACTAACTGCATGGTGTGCACCCTGTAGGAGGGTAGCCCCTGACTATGGTTGCCCCCAACTTTTTGCCTTGTGTTTTAGCTGGTTTTTGACACGTGTACCTTAGGTGCATTTACCAATTGGTACTGGGCCACCTTATCAGACCCTGTAACTCAGGGCATAGGTGTACCCAGGGCCTACCAAGGGCTGCAGCATGTATTATGCCACCCCTGGCTGGCCATCTAAATCTGACACAACTGGCTGCACGACAGCTAGGGCAAGGTGGTGTAATCACCCTTTGCTTTAGATATAGTATACCTATATCTAACCCTAAAATGGACACATAGATTCCTATCAGTCACTCCTATGGCAGGCCTTAACAATCCTGAAGGCAGAGTGCTTGGAATCGTGTGAGATGGTGCTCTGGCATGAGCTGAGCCCGTTTGCAGCTTGCGGAACCAAGTCCTAATAGCTGTTCCATGATAACGCATACCATATATTCTGAAGTGCATTATAATCCTCGCGGTTATATGCCAACTCTGGTATCGCTTTATCAAAACATGTCGAGTAAGGTGTCATACGAATTGGAATGCTAACCCTTCGCCAATTCTGGCGACTGGGTGAGCATTCCACCCTTCTAGAGGGACACGACATGTATGTAACTGTGAACCCCGGTTAAAGTTAACTCGAGCCTCAGCATCACAAAATGGATGCTGCCACCACAGACACAAGTCTGACCTCCTGCTGCTGGGAGTCCTTCCAGCGAGGAGAGCTTGGACAAAGGGTTTCCTGTCAGGGGCGGTGCTAGCACCATCCCAGACAGGGTTTTGTGTATCCTGGGTAGGCAGGGCTTTAGAGGAAGGTGACTGCAAGTGGCACCCCGGTGCTCACTATGCATAGGCCGGCTAGAACCAGTTCCAGGGGCACACCAGCCCCTGAGCTGGGGAAAGTCCGGCATAGGAGAGGGGTGTAACCACCCCCTTCCTGGTCCCACCCATGGGCAGGACCTAGTCGCATGCCAGCCCCTTTCCTTAGTATAAAGATAGGAGCGGGCCCCCTTCCCAAATTAGATAATTCTGAATCTTGATGACTTTCCACGAAAGAACTCTTGAACTTTTCAGAAGACTCTCCCTTGTGGCTAAGGAGTAGCCACCCTGCACCCGCAGGCACCATCCAAGCATCGCGGTTTGCTGCTAGGCTCTCCTCCGGATCAAGACTGCCCAGCTCGACGTGAACCGGCTTCCCTGGCACCTCCGACCTTTACCTACATCGTCAGCGCAGCTGAGATTCATGGGTGTGACGAGACCTCAAGGGACCGGCCATCTTCAAGACTGCACGACGCTTGCCCAGCACGACTGCCGAGGGATCCTCGAGTGAGTGCTTTGGGGTTTGAGAAGCCCTAACCCTGAGCAGCTCCAGCACTGAAGTTCAGCCCCCCAGCATCCACGAGATCTGCGTGGGGCCCTTCTGCTCTTTGCTGCTCACCGCGTTGTCTGGCTACTTGCCTGCTGGCTTGTGGCCCTCCTGACGACGCACCACGACGACAACACCACTGGTCTGGTTGCTCCAGACTGGCCCTTGCTCCCCTCCAATAGAGGAGCACCCCGGACCCTCCTGGTCCACTCCAGACGCCATTTTAAGCCACCGCGTGGGCTTGCATTTGCCAAGACTTGTTGCTCCAATCCTGGGTCCAGCGACGTCGACAGCAGATACCTTCGTGGGACAGCTCGCACCTCCATCCTGGTCGCCGACAACGCCTCCTGGTCCGAGAGACTGCAGAGCCCAGCGTCGCCCACTCACCTGGTCGAGGTGACTTCGTCCGGTGCCATCCTGGTGCCCATCTAATCACTGGCTAGTGATTCAGAACTTGGTCCCCTCTGCGCACAGGTATCCTCCATCACCGATCCAGGCTTGGATCCCATCGAACTTCAACACTGGTCGCCTGCCAGCAACTTCTTCTTTCAGGCTCTGTAGACTGCAACGAGGATTCTCGACGTCTTTTCAGACCTATGCAGCCGCAGCCCCTGGGCTAGGTAACCTCAGCATTTCGGTGCTCCGGCATAGCTTAACTATCCAAAGGTCCAGATCCTTTTTCGTTTCAGCTCTACCTAGTCGGATTCGTCCGATAACACTAACTTTACGAAATCTAGAATCCATAGACTTTGTCCCGCATCCCGCGTGAGAGTGCACACTCTGCACCCGATCTCCCTAGGCCTCCTGCTAGTAATCTGAAGGTTCAGTAGTCCAGTCCTAGCGATCCTAAAGCCTATTAGAGTAGTACTTACCTGCTAGTATTTTCGCATTCCACTTTTAGAGTATATGGTTTTTCGTGCCCCTCGGGCATTTGTGTAAATTGTGCGACTTTGAGTATTTTCATAAGAGTTTTGTATTGTGCTTAGCACCCTGTCCTCATAAAGAGTCCAGGGTTGTTGTGTTCTAAATAAATATCCTTTTATTTTCATAACAACTTGTGTGGTGTACTTTCACTTGATGTTCAAGGGGTATATGTGATGGTATAACAGCTGGCTTACAACGCCCTCTAGAGTTTAGCCTAAAGACTGCTCTTGTCCATGCTACTAGGATAGCTGGTCTACGGTTGACTTACAACCAATCATCAATAAGGGTTGTTTGGACTGATACAAAGTGCTCACTAGAATAGTGAACATTACATATCAGGCCAACTTCTCACATTGATGAGCAGCGGTGGGGATTTCAGCTTGCTGTTGTTTTACCACACGTATCCTAAGAATATCATTTGAAAGATCACATAAGTACCAAGGTACATATAACTTAGCTTAGAATACTCTGAGTTCTACTGAACCAGCTGTTGTAGTTCAACAGGGCCTAGCACACCCTGACTACAACTCTTAGCAAGGGATCAGTAGGCAAACAAATAGTGTAGGTAGGTGCATCACTTACACCACACTAGAAGCATGTCGGACAAAGGAGGGAACTCAGAAGCCCCCCTTGTGTCAGTGGACCCTCCACAGGTCACTTCACGATATGCTGCTCTTAGCTTCCAGGAGATGAGACAAATCTGTACATCCAGGAAGCTAAAACAGGGTTCTAACCCTACCATTCCCTTTCTGATTGGTCTCTTAGAGACTTATGATGCCAGGAGGACTGCTAACACAGACCCTTCTCATCCAGATGGGAACATGCCTCCCTTAGAAGGAACCACTGGTGACCCTGACCTCCAACTCAATGGAACAGTTAGTGAAGGAGAGGAGGAGGATCAGGAGTTGTCAGGGGATGAGGCAGACAAAGGTCAGGTAGAAGTCAGTAGACTAACCAGGACCAACTTAAGCAGGCATGAGAATGGATTTGGGGGACCCCCAGGGCCACTCTCAGGCAGGCTTAACATTGGGAGTGGACGAGTTAGGTCTCTATCCAGAGGCTCTAACAGATCCATTCGAACCAATGGCTCTCAGACCTCTTCTCACAGAGGGATGACATCCCCTCAGAGGAGAGAGCATAAAGCTAAGATGAGGGAGGTCAATCTGAGGATTGAAAGGGAAGAACTTGCCTTGGCCAAAGAAAGACTTGCCCTTGCTAGAGAGCAGAAATTGTGTGGGCTAGATCCCACTGGTGGCAGCATTTTACCTAGAGAAAAGGACAGGAGTTTAGACACTAGACACCTGAGTAAGATAGTGCCCCCCTTTAAACAAGGGGATGATATCCACAAATGGATAACTGCTTTGGAGAGGGCCTGCGCTGTCCAGTGCGTCCCCCAGAGTCAGTGGGCAGCTGTCTTGTGGCTCTCCTTTGAAGGCAAAGGTAGAGATAAGCTCCTCACTACTAGAGCTGAGGATGCTAACAATTACCAAGTCCTGAAAAATACACTGATAGATGGGCTTGGCTTAACCACTGAGCAGTACAGGTTGCTGTTCAGGGATACCCAGAAAACTCAGTCTCAGGATTGGTCTGACTTTGTGGATTGTGCCACTAAGGCTTTGGAGGGCTAGTTGCTGGGCAGTAAGGTTACTGATTACACAGGATTGTACAATCTGATCATGAGAGAACAGATTTTAAATAATTGTCAAAATCAGCTTCTGCATCAGCACCTGGTTGACTCTGCTTTGACCACCCCCCAAGAATTGGGTAGGATGGCAGACAAATGGGTCAGAACCATTATTAGGCCTAAGAACCAGGGTGGCAACCAAAAGACAGAGACTAACAAGCCTCAAGAGAAGGGTGGGGATACATCTACAGAAAAGACTTCCCAAGGGCCCCAAAACTCCAACAAGGGTGGTGGGTCCCAGAACACCCCTTCAGAACAGAAAAAGCCTTATTGCCATGCCTGTAAACAGGTGGGCCACTGGAAAACTGATAGCAGTTGCCCTAAAAATAGCAATAAGGAGAACATACCCCCAGGTACTACTCCCAGACCTCCTGTTACCACTAGTGGTAATCCCCCAGGTGGTGGGAGTGCCCCCAAGAATGTGGTGGGCATTACCTTGGGAAACCAGGTGGATCATGGCCTAGCCAGATCCCCTAACACAACTCTTGTCTGTGAGACTGGCATGGGGTTTGCCAACTTCACTACTGGTTCCCACACTTTGGGAAAGTATAGACAAGAGCCCCTTATCAATGGTCAGAAAGTTGAAGCATTCAGAGACACAGGGGCCAGCATCACCATGGTGATTGACCATCTGGTCCCCTCTGCTCAACTGACCCCTGGTTTTAGTTATCAGGTGACAGATATTCATGGAGTGAAAAGAAGGCATCCCATGGCAGTAGTCGAGCTCAGTTGGGGTAATGTCACAGGGCCCATGAGAGTGGCAGTGACAGACACCCTACCTGTAGATTGTCTACTGGGGAATGACCTGGAACTCTCAGCATGGGCTGAAGTGGAGCAGGAAACCCACTCCATGATGGTAGGCCTACCCAGAAAGGTTAGTGGGGCAGTAATAGCTACAGCCCCAGTCCAAGCACCAGTCCTCCCTGAAAAGGTTGGAAGGGCAGTGGTAGCCACTGCCCAGGCTCAGACAGACTTTCCAGAACAGGATAGGAGGGCTGTGACAGTCACAGCCCACACACAGACTGAGTGCCCTCCTGAAAAGGTTGGTAAGGTTGAAATGGTCTCAGCCTCTACTCAGACAGATAGTGGGGTTGTGAAGCCTGAAACAATGGATCACTCCACCCAAACTGAGAGCATCGAGGAGGAAGAAAAGTCTCCCCCCTCCCAGACACTAGGTGAGAGCCAGCCTCCCCAGGGAACTGACTCTACCCCTGGTGAAGGAACTGCCCCAGAGGTAGTCAGGCCTAGCCTGGCAGAGCCCCTGATGGCAGTGGACCCTTTCCAGGTGGGACCCAGTCTGGAGCAGGTAGCCTGCACCTCTCTACCCTGCCTCAGTCAGCCCAGGGCTGCAGAGGTCAGGGAGGCCAGTAGACCCCAAAGGGCCCAATGTCCACAAGAAACCCCCAATCAGCAGATTAAGGGCACTGAAGCTAGTAATCCTAGCCCAGTGAAAATAAAACAAACTCCTGAGGGATCCCCCTTAAAATTAGCTAGGGACCTCCCACAGCTGGACACTGTTGGGCACAGCCAAACCTGGGGCATAAAAACCCCAAACCTGACCTGTCCCTCCAGTAAGCCAAACAGAGGCACTCAGCCTCCAGCTTTAGGTAGCCAGAGGTTGACCCTGAGAGCACAGTGCATCTCAGCTACAGAAAGAAAGGCACACCTGATGGATGGTGATTGGAGGAAGTTGAGCCCAAAGGTAGAGGAGCCTCACTTCAGTACTCCATCCCAGCATCAGCCTTTTACTTTCCCAAGACACACCAAAGACAGAGATTTCCTATGGTGGAGACCCTCAGATACCCTCAGGGTGAGGGGTTGCTTAGTGGACCATGAGACAGGGGGAAACCAAGCCAGAGCTGGTCCTTCCTTATATGGCCACTTAGGCATTAGAGGCTTACCTGGACAAGGATAGCCTTATCTCCTTTCGTTTGGGGGGGGGGGGTTGGGGGGGAGGGGGTTATGTAGGAAGGTAGCACCTGACTATGGTTGCCCCCAACTTTTTGCCTTGTGTTTTAGCTGGTTTTTGACATAGTTGGCCTGGGTCCCTGCCAATCAGGACCCCAGGCCTACTGCTCTCTCTGTAAAATTGACACATGTACCTTAGGTGCATTTACCAATTGGTACTGGGCCACCTTATCAGACCCTGTAACTCAGGGCATAGGTGTACCCAGGGCCTACCAGGGGCTGCAGCATGTATTATGCCACCCCTGGCTGGCCATCTAAATCTGACACAACTGGCTGCACGACAGCTGGGGCAAGGTGGTGTAATCACCCTTTGCTTTAGATATAGTATACCTATATCTAACCCTAAAATGGACACATAGATTCCTATCAGTCACTCCTATGGCAGGCCTTAACAATCCTGAATGCAGAGTGCTTGGAATCGTGTGAGATGGTGCTCTGGCATGAGCTGAGCCCGTTTGCAGCTTGCGGAACCAAGTCCTAATAGCTGTTCCATGATAACGCATACCATATACTCTTAAGTGCATTATAATCCTCGCGGTTATATGCCAACTCTGGTATCGCTTTATCAAAACATGTCGAGTAAGGTGTCATACGAATTGGAATACTAACCCCTCGCCAATTCTGGCGACGGGGTTAGCATTCCACCCTTCTAGAGGGACACGACATGTATGTAACTGTGAACCCCGGTTAAAGTTAACTAGAGCCTCAGCATCACAAAATGGATGCTGCCACCACAGACACAAGTCTGACCTCCTGCTGCTGGGAGTCCTTCCAGCGAGGAGAGCTTGGACAAAGGGTTTCCTGTCAGGGGCGGTGCTAGCACCATCCCAGACAGGGTTTTGTGTATCCTGGGTAGGCAGGGCTTTAGAGGAAGGTGACTGCAAGTGGCACCCCGGTGCTCACTATGCATAGGCCGGCTAGAACCAGTTCCAGGGGCACACCAGCCCCTGAGCTGGGGAAAGTCCGGCATAGGAGAGGGGTGTAACCACCCCCCTTCCTGGTCCCACCCATGGGCAGGACCTAGTCGCGTACCAGCCCCTTTCCTTAGTATAAAGATAGGAGCGGGCCCCCTTCCCAAATTAGATAATTCCGAATCTTGATGACTTTCCACGAAAGAACTCTTGAACTTTTCAGAAGACTCTCCCTTGTGGCTAAGGAGTAGCCACCCTGCACCCGCAGGCACCATCCAAGCATCGCGGTTTGCTGCAAGTCTCTCCTCCGGATCAAGACTGCCCAGCTCGACGAGAACCGGCTTCCCTGGCACCTCCGACCTTTACCTACATCGTCAGCGCAGCTGAGATTCGTGGGTGTGACGAGACCTCAAGGGACCGGCCATCTTCAAGACTGCACGACGCTTGCCCAGCACGACCGCCGAGGGATCCTCGCGTGAGTGCTTTGGGGTTTGAGAAGCCCTAACCCTGAGCAGCTCCAGCACCGAAGTCCAGCCCCCCAGCATCCAAGAGATCTGCGTGGGACCCTTCTGCCCTTTGCTGCTCACCGCGTTGTCCGGCTACTTGCCTGCTGGCTTGTGGCCCTCCTGACGATGCACCACGACGACAACACCGCTGGTCTGGTTGCTCCAGACTGGCCCTTGCTCCCCTCCAACAGAGGAGCACCCCGGACCCTCCTGTTCCACTCCAGACGCCATTTTAAGTCCACCGCGGGGGCTTGCATTTGCCAAGACTTGTTGCCCCAATCCTGGGTCCAGCGACGTCGACAGCAGATACCTTTGTGGGACAGCTCGCACCTCCATCCTGGTCACCGACAACGCCTCCTGGTCCGAGAGACTGCAGAGCCCAGCGTCGCCCACTCACCTGGTCGAGGTGACTTCGTCCGGTGCCATCCTGGTGCGCATCTAATCACTGGCTAAAGATTCAGAACTTGGTCTCCTCTGCTTACAGGTATCCTCCATGACCGATCCAGGCTTGGATCCCATCGAACTTCAACACTGGTCGCCTGCCAGCAACTTCTTCTTTCAGGCTCCATAGACTGCAACGAGGATTCCCGACGTCTTTTCAGACCTATGCAGCCGCAGCCCCTGGGCTAGGTAACCTCAGCATTTCGGTGCTCCAGCATAGCTTAACTATCCAAAGGTCCAGATCCTTTTTCGTTTCAGCTCTACCTAGTCGGATTCGTCCGATAACACTAACTTTACGAAATCTAGCATCCATAGACTTTGTCCCGCATCCCGCGTGAGAGTGCACACTCTGCACCCGATCTCCCTAGGCCTCCTGCTAGTAACCTGAAGGTTCAGTAGTCCAGTCCTAGCGATCCTAAAGCCTATTAGAGTAGTACTTACCTGCTAGTAATTTCGCATTCCACTTTTAGAGTATATGGTTTTTCGTGCCCCTCGGGCATTTGTGTAAATTGTGCGACTTTGAGTATTTTCATAAGAGTTTTGTATTGTGCTTAGCACCCTGTCCTCATTAAGAGTCCAGGGTTGTTGTGTTCTAAATAAATATCCTTTTATTTTCATAACAACTTATGTGGTGTACTTTCACTTGATGTTCAAGGGGTATATGTGATGGTATAACAGCTGGCTTAACACGCCCTCTAGAGTTTAGCCTAAAGACTGCTCTTGTCCATGCTACTAGGATAGCTGGTCTACGGTTGACTTACAACCAATCATCAATAAGGGTTGTTTGGACTGATACAAAGTGCTCACTAGAATAGTGAACATTATATATCAGGCCAACTTCTCACACACCCAACAAATACTGCCTCCACTCTTCAAACGCCTTTTTGATGGCGAGTAATTCCTTGTCCCCCACTGCATAGTTTAACTCTGCTGGTGTTAATTTATGCGAGAAATAAGCCACTGGATGGGCTTCTCCCGTTACTGGGTCTGCCTGGGACAGAACCCCCCCAACTGCCACTTGAGAGGCGTCCGCCTCTACTATATATGGATGAGTAGGATTTGGATGACGCAATACAGGGGCTTGGGTGAAGGCCTTCTTCAAGGTGTTAAAAGCCTCTTCTGCTTCTGGTGTCCAAAGAAAAGGAACACCCTTCTTCAACAATCTTGTGATGGGTGCCACTTGCCCTGAAAACCCTTTGATAAAACGCCTATAAAAATTGGCAAATCCTGGATACTCTTAACACTTTGGAGAGCTGGCCAACGTTGAATAGCCTCCATCTTTTGAGGATCCATGCTTAATCCCTGAGGTGAAATGATAAACCCCAAAAATGCAACCTTTTGTACATGGAACACACACTTTTCTAACTTACATTGTCTTGTAAGCGTTCTAGAACCTGCTGAACATGAGTTATATGTTCTTGAAGGGAAGGCGAGAAAATCAGTAAATCATCTATGTATGCAATGACAAAATGTTCTAGCATATCTTTGAGGACCTCATTGATAAAATACTGAAATGCCGATTAAGCATGACAGAGCCCAAAAGGCATTACAAGATATTTGAATAAACCGTACTTGGCAGTTTTCACTCGTCCCCTTCCATTACTCGTATTAAGTGGTATGGCCCTCGCAAGTCTAGTTTTGTAAACACTTGGGCATCCTTGATTCTGTCAAGGAGGGAAGAAATGAGGGGAAGTGGGTATCTGTTTTTAATAGTGATGTTGTTAAGAGATCTATAGTCAATGCAACATCGAAGACCGCCTTCCCGTTTCGGTATGAAAAATAACGAGGAAGAAGCAGGAGATCTAGAGGGACGAATGAACCCCATTTCTAACATGGTATCCCGATATTCTTGCAGATAGAGGTTTTCCTTCTCAGTGAGAGAGTAAACCCGACTGCAGGGTATCTTAGCCCCAGATTGTAAATCAATGCAACAATGGTAGGGCCTATGGGGTGGGAGACTCGTAGCCTTTTCAGCATCGAATATAGATTGAAGTCTTGATATTCCGTAGGAAGAGCATCCTCTTCCTTACTAGGCACTTCTCTTCCAAAAGTACGAGACGTCAGGGGAGAAGTAGTGATATTCTTGGGAAGAACGTCTTCTTCTTCTCTGGGAACCTCTCTATCATCTTTAATAGAAGCCAGGATGTGAGCGTCACAATATTCAGGCCTGAACTGCAGGGTAGATCTCCTCCAATCAATAAAAGGGTTATGGAACCGTAGCCAGGGTAGACCTAACAATATAGGGAATTGAGGGGACTGAATCAGACAAATGCCAAGATTTCCTTATGTCCAGGTTCGATAGTAAGTTGTATTGACACTGTCTGATGAGTAATAGGCCCAAACTTTAATTCACTACCATCAATAGTGGTTATCTTCTCACTATGATCCTTTGTTCTTTTTCCTATGTGGTTTTGCTGAGCCCAGGTACTATCCATAATGTTACCTGAAGCTCCTGAGTCAATAATTACAAGAACTTGAGTTTTCCCTTTATCCCAAGCTTTGACTGCCAAGGTATAAAAATGACTGGAAGGGACATTATTTGGGTCAGAAGAGGAGACAATCAAACCAGAATTACCCGAGGTCCTCGTTTCACAGGTCCTCGGGCTGGCTAGTTTTCCGCCTTCTTGTTCTGTATGGGCTTTGTGGGACACATCTTGAGAAAATGCCCTGCCTTACCACAATACATACAAAGTTTGTTTTTTCCTCTGGACTTAATGGCCCTCTTACAATGCCTATCTGCATAGGTTCTCCTTCATCAACGGTTGAACTCGAGCTGGGTTCTACTCTTCTTTCCCGAAACACTAATGCTCGAACCTCAGGTTTACCTCTCTCTCTCTTACACTCTTGAAAGTGATGCTCTAGTCTTACAACTAGATCTATCAGATCTTTACATGCCTCAGGGGGGTCTACGATTTGTGCCAAGGCATCTTTGAGGTCATCCCTGAGACCCCTGTGGAACAGAGCACTACGTTTTTCTTCTGGCCACCCCGCCTCTACCACCAACCTCTGAAATGTGGTAATGTAGGATGTGATGTCTTTAGTTCCTTGTTTCAGTGAAAGCAGTTCTGTGCCTGCCGAGTATGTTTATCAAATAATTTCCGAAACTCTCTTTTGAAAGCTGCATAATTTTGTAACAAGGGATCATTTCTTTCTATTAAAGGTATTGACCAGTTAGCGGCTGATCCACACAAATAGGAGATTACAAAAGCCACTTTTGCTTGGTCCGTTGGAAAACAAGTCGCTTTGCAGGTGAAATGCAACTGGCACTGACTCAGGAATGCTGCACACCGAGTTGCATCACCAGAGAACCTTTCAGGAGGAGCCAAAGGGATTGACTGGGGTGTTGTTACATCAACTATTGGAGGAGCTACAGAAGGACCTCCACCCCCAGCACCGGCCTGTCTCTCTCTCTGTAGTGCGTCCAACCGGGATGCCAAAGCCTGATTCTCTAACTGTAGATTGCCCATCATGTTGGCCAAATTCGCCATTGTCACCTGATCTGGTTCCAAGGCGCTCAGGCAGAACACACTACTTGGGCTTTGTGTTCTGTAAGGATCTTACCAATACTGTTCTGCAGGAGCGTCAGGGATACCAGGAACACGTGGCTAGGTCCTCAACCTTCCGCTACCACCAATTGCCCCTATCAGACTCTAGAGCACAATGGTAAGTAGGGGAAAGAAGGGAAACCAAACAAGGAAAAAAGGGGGGAGACAGTCTTCGTACTTCAGCCCTCTTGTTGCTGTCAAGGAAGGGAATTATTCAAACTAAGCCCAAGAAGACAATAACAGTGCAGCTCTAGTTAACCCAATCCCAGAAAGTTACCTAAGTACACAGGTGCGATACCCTATAACAGGGCTGGAACCCTCAGTGTAGACATAAAGAACGTGTCATTCTCTCAAGGCTGTTACTAGTCACAGATTAGGATGAGCTGTTTGAATAGACCTTCAAATCTCCATGAACCCAAGGTATTCCAATCGATGATAAACTCCAGCAACGATCGTATTGAAGACTGTCAAGGCATAGAAGGTGCTCGATAATAGAGGGAATGAAGGGAGAGTGCTCCTACGTGCCGCTGAACCCCGTCCAAATGAGCTCTATCGCTGACGGAATTGTCCCCGCGAGACCCGGCAGACCCGCGGGCCAAAATCCATCCGGTCTGCGGAGCCAAGCGATAAACAATCCCACCCACACGCTATTGCCTACCGGAGGCGTCCTGCTACACAGAGAACACAGGGACGTGACCGTAACCGCTATACCTAAGGAGGAGATGATTCAGAAAAGGGGGTGGTGATAAACAGAGTGTCTGAATTAAGCAGACCACTCTTACCCAGTCTAAAGATCAGGGCTTGATCCATCGCCGTTTTTTAGCTCACTGCACCATCCCAGCTCAGAACCTGGCTACATGCAAATTAGTCTGTCCCTGGCCCAGTGCGTCATGGGAACAGGGCAGACCAGACTACCAAGCCAATTCTTATACTAGGAAGGAAACAAGCTTCCAGGGACCGGTTTCTGGCATTTCAGCCGTCTTCGGCCCGGCTTGCTTGAATCCTGATGGTGCAATGAGCAAGGGACTCACATCTGAGTATACCCTTCCACGCTTATGGTGGACAAAATGATTCAGAAAAGGGGGTGGTGATGAACAGAGTGTCTGAATTAAGCAGACCACTCTTACCCAGTCCAAAGATCAGGGCTTGATCCATCACCGTTTTTTAGCTCACTGCACCATCCCAGCTCAGAACCTGGCTACATGCAAATTAGTCTGTCCCTGTCCCAGTGCGTCATGGGAACAGGGCAGACCAGACTACCAAGCCAATTCTTATACTGGGAAGGAAACAAGCTTCCAGGGACCGGTTTCTGGCATTTCAGCCGTCTTCGGCCCGGCTTGCTTGAATCCTGATGGTGCAATGAGCAAGGGACTCACATCTGAGTATACCCTTCCACGCTTATGGTTGACAAAATGATTCAGAAAAGGGGGTGGTGATGAACAGAGTGTCTGAATTAAGCAGACCACTCTTACCCAGTCCAAAGATCAGGGCTTGATCCATCACCGTTTTTTAGCTCACTGCACCATCCCAGCTCAGAACCTGGCTACATGCAAATTAGTCTGTCCCTGGCCCAGTGCGTCATGGGAACAGGGCAGACCAGACTACCAAGCCAATTCTTATACTGGGAAGGAAACAAGCTTCCAGGGACCGGTTTCTGGCATTTCAGCCGTCTTCGGCCCGGCTTGCTTGAATCCTGATGGTGCAATGAGCAAGGGACTCACATCTGAGTATACCCTTCCACGCTTATGGTGGACAAAATGATTCAGAAAAGGGGGTGGTGATGAACAGAGTGTCTGAATTAAGCAGACCACTCTTACCCAGTCCAAAGATCAGGGCTTGATCCATCACCGTTTTTTGCTCACTGCACCATCCCAGCTCAGAACCTGGCTACATGCAAATTAGTCTGTCCCTGGCCCAGTGCGTCATGGGAACAGGGCAGACCAGACTACCAAGCCAATTCTTATACTGGGAAGGAAACAAGCTTCCAGGGTCCGGTTTCTGGCATTTCAGCCGTCTTCGGCCCGGCTTGCTTGAATCCTGATGGTGCAATGAGCAAGGGACTCACATCTGAGTATACCCTTCCACGCTTATGGTGGACAAAATGATTCAGAAAAGGGGGTGGTGATGAACAGAGTGTCTGAATTAAGCAGACCACTCTTACCCAGTCCAAAGATCAGGGCTTGATCCATCACCGTTTTTTAGCTCACTGCACCATCCCAGCTCAGAACCTGGCTACATGCAAATTAGTCTGTCCCTGGCCCAGTGCGTCATGGGAACTGGGCAGACCAGACTACCAAGCCAATTCTTATACTGGGAAGGAAACAAGCTTCCAGGGACCGGTTTCTGGCATTTCAGCCGTCTTCGGCCCGGCTTGCTTGAATCCTGATGGTGCAATGAGCAAGGGACTCACATCTGAGTATACCCTTCCACGCTTATGGTGGACAAAATGATTCAGAAAAGGGGGTGGTGATGAACAGAGTGTCTGAATTAAGCAGACCACTCTTACCCAGTCCAAAGATCAGGGCTTGATCCATCACCGTTTTTTAGCTCACTGCACCATCCCAGCTCAGAACCTGGCTACATGCAAATTAGTCTGTCCCTGGCCCAGTGCGTCATGGGAACAGGGCAGACCAGACTACCAAGCCAATTCTTATACTGGGAAGGAAACAAGCTTCCAGGGACCGGTTTCTGGCATTTCAGCCGTCTTCGGCCCGGCTTGCTTGAATCCTGATGGTGCAATGAGCAAGGGACTCACATCTGAGTATACCCTTCCACGCTTATGGTGGACAAAATGATTCAGAAAAGGGGGTGGTGATGAACAGAGTGTCTGAATTAAGCAGACCACTCTTACCCAGTCCAAAGATCAGGGCTTGATCCATCACCGTTTTTTAGCTCACTGCACCATCCCAGCTCAGAACCTGGCTACATGCAAATTAGTCTGTCCCTGGCCCAGTGCGTCATGGGAACAGGGCAGACCAGACTACCAAGCCAATTCTTATACTGGGAAGGAAACAAGCTTCCAGGGACCGGTTTCTGGCATTTCAGCCGTCTTCGGCCCGGCTTGCTTGAATCCTGATGGTGCAATGAGCAAGGGACTCACATCTGAGTATACCCTTCCACGCTTATGGTGGACAAAATGATTCAGAAAAGGGGGTGGTGATGAACAGAGTGTCTGAATTAAGCAGACCACTCTTACCCAGTCCAAAGATCAGGGCTTGATCCATCACCGTTTTTTAGCTCACTGCACCATCCCAGCTCAGAACCTGGCTACATGCAAATTGGTCTGTCCCTGGCCCAGTGCGTCATGGGAACAGGGCAGACCAGACTACCAAGCCAATTCATATACTGGGAAGGAAACAAGCTTCCAGGGACCGGTTTCTGGCATTTCAGCCGTCTTCGGCCCGGCTTGCTTGAATCCTGATGGTGCAATGAGCAAGGGACTCACATCTGAGTATACCCTTCCACGCTTATGGTGGACAAAATGATTCAGAAAAGGGGGTGGTGATGAACAGAGTGTCTGAATTAAGCAGACCACTCTTACCCAGTCCAAAGATCAGGGCTTGATCCATCACCGTTTTTTAGCTCACTGCACCATCCCAGCTCAGAACCTGGCTACATGCAAATTAGTCTGTCCCTGGCCCAGTGCGTCATGGGAACAGGGCAGACCAGACTACCAAGCCAATTCTTATACTGGGAAGGAAACAAGCTTCCAGGGACCGGTTTCTGGCATTTCAGCCGTCTTCGGCCCGGCTTGCTTGAATCCTGATGGTGCAATGAGCAAGGGACTCACATCTGAGTATACCCTTCCACGCTTATGGTGGACAAAATATTCAGAAAAGGGGGTGGTGATGAACAGAGTGTCTGAATTAAGCAGACCACTCTTACCCAGTCCAAAGATCAGGGCTTGATCCATCGCCGTTTTTTAGCTCACTGCACCATCCCAGCTCAGAACCTGGCTACATGCAAATTAGTCTGTCCCTGGCCCAGTGCGTCATGGGAACAGGGCAGACCAGACTACCAAGCCAATTCTTATACTGGGAAGGAAACAAGCTTCCAGGGACCGGTTTCTGGCATTTCAGCCGTCTTCGGCCCGGCTTGCTTGAATCCTGATGGTGCAATGAGCAAGGGACTCACATCTGAGTATACCCTTCCACGCTTATGGTGGACAAAATGATTCAGAAAAGGGGGTGGTGATGAACAGAGTGTCTGAATTAAGCAGACCACTCTTACCCAGTCCAAAGATCAGGGCTTGATCCATCACCGTTTTTTAGCTCACTGCACCATCCCAGCTCAGAACCTGGCTACATGCAAATTAGTCTGTCCCTGGCCCAGTGCGTCATGGGAACAGGGCAGACCAGACTACCACGCCAATTCTTATACTGGGAAGGAAACAAGCTTCCAGGGACCGGTTTCTGGCATTTCAGCCGTCTTCGGCCCGGCTTGCTTGAATCCTGATGGTGCAATGAGCAAGGGACTCACATCTGAGTATACCCTTCCACGCTTATGGTGGACAAAATGATTCAGAAAAGGGGGTGGTGATGAACAGAGTGTCTGAATTAAGCAGACCACTCTTACCCAGTCCAAAGATCAGGGCTTTATCCATCACCGTTTTTTAGCTCACTGCACCATCCCAGCTCAGAACCTGGCTACATGCAAATTCTGGTGAAGAATTGGCTTGGTAGTTTAGTCTGCCCTGTTCCCATGATGCACTGGGCCAGGGACAGACTGATTTGCATATAGCCAGGTTCTGAGCTGGGATGGGGCAGTGAGATAAATAACGGTGATGGATCAAGCCCTGATCTTTGGACTGGGTAAGAGTGGTCTGTTTAACTCAGACACTCTGTTCATCACCACCCCCTTTTTGTATACCTAAGGAGGAGAGCGGGAACCAGGAGTTAAATTATAGGGGAATCTTGGCGTGAACCAGAGAGGGAATCCGGGAGATAGAAAAGCAAATGGTCACAGACTCGCGCTGAACGCAAGAGGCAAGAAGTCCGTAGTCAGGAACTGCAGCAACACTAGAACGCAAAGCCTCGATGTAAGAGGAAGTCAGGCTTTTCAACTTGCCTGACTTCATTGCACAAGCGCGGTAGAGAACCTCCATCTTGGATCAGGAAACGGCATCAGCAATCATGACAATACACCCCGCCAAGAGTAGTCCCCACCGGTTTGGGTTTTTCAGGATGTCTTCGATGAAATAGACGAACTAACCTCGGAGCGTGTACTTGACTTGCTGGTTCCCAAGTACGTTCCTCAACGCCATAGCCCTTCCAATGAATCATGAGTATTGCAAACATCGTCTGACTCTCCTAGAGTCCATGATGGCTTCCACTTCATATTCCACATCATTGTCAATGGATACTGGAGCTGGAATTGGTGGACGCCTGTTACCAGGTTCAACGGGTTTCAACAAAGAGACATGGAAGACAGGATGTATCCTGAGGGAAGCAGGGAGTTCCAATTTCATTGCCATTGGGTTGATAAGTTTTGCTATCTTGTATGGTACAATGAATTTGGGCTTGAATTTGCAGGGGCCTCAAAGAGGTATATACTTGGATGACAACCACACCTCATCTCCCTGTTTAAACGCTGCCTCTAACCGCCTATGTGAATCAGCCCCCTTCTTATAATTGGCCTTTGCCTGATCCAAGTTGTCTTGGGTGGTATTGTGTATTTTGTGTAGTTCTTGAATGATGTCAGCTACTGCTGGAGCAGTGCAATCTGTAAGAGTCTGAGATGTCAGTGTCTTTGGATGGTAACCATAAGAACAGAAAAAGGGTGTGTATTTAGTGGAGGAGTGGTACCCATTATTATATGCGATTTCCGCTACCCACACCATCGAGTCCCATTCCTTAAGGGAATGTAAAGCCTGACTTCTGATATATTGTTCAAAGCACTGGTTAACCCTTTCCGTTTGGCCATCTGTCTGCGGGTGGTGACTGAATGATAGCCTTACATCTATTTGAAGATGTGAACACAAATGTCTCAAAAACCGGGAAACAAACTGGGCCGATTGGGCATGACAGAGCCCAAAAGGCATTACAAGATATTTGAATAAACCGTACTTTGTACAAAAGGCAGTTTTCACTCGTCCCCTTCCATTACTCGTATTAAGTGGTATGGCCCTCGGAAGTCTAGTTTTGTAAACACTTGGGCATCCTTGATTCTGTCAAGGAGGGAAGAAATGAGGGGAAGTGGGTATCTGTTTTTAATAGTGATGTTGTTAAGAGATCTATAGTCAATGCAACATCGAAGACCGCCTTCCCGTTTCGGTATGAAAAATAACGAGGAAGAAGCAGGAGATCTAGAGGGACGAATGAACCCCATTTCTAACATGGTATCCCGATATTCTTGCAGATAGAGGTTTTCCTTCTCAGTGAGAGAGTAAACCCGACTGCAGGGTATCTTAGCCCCAGATTGTAAATCAATGCAACAATGGTAGGGCCTATGGGGTGGGAGACTCGTAGCCTTTTCAGTGTCGAATATAGATTGAAGTCTTGATATTCCGTAGGAAGAGCATCCTCTTCCTTACTAGGCACTTCTCTTCCAAAAGTAGGAGACGTCAGGGGAGAAGTAATGATATCCTTGGGAAGAACGTCTTCTTCTTCTCTGGGAACCTCTCTATCATCTTTAATAGAAGCCAGGATGTGAGCGTCACAATATTCAGGCCTGAACTGCAGGGTAGATCTCCTCCAATCAATAAAAGGGTTATGGAACCGTAGCCAGGGTAGACCTAACAATATAGGGAATTGAGGGGACTGAATCAGACAAATGCCAAGATTTCCTTATGTCCAGGTTCGATAGTAAGTTGTATTGACACTGTCTGATTGGTAATAGGCCCAGACTTTAATTCACTACCATCAATAGTGGTTATCTTCTCACTATGATCCTTTGTTCTTTTTCCTATGTGGTTTTACTGAGCCCAGGCACTATAAATAAAGTTACCCGAAGCTCCTGAGTCAATCATTACAAGAACTTGAGTTTTCCCTTTATCCCAAGCTTTGACTGCCAAGGTATAAAAATGACTGGAAGGGACATTATTTGGGTCAGAAGAGGAGACAATCAAACCAGAATTACCCGAGGTCCTCGTCTCACAGGTCCTCGGGCTGGCTAGTTTTCCGCCTTCTTGTTCTGTAGGGGCTTTGTGGGACACGTCTTGAGAAAATGCCCTGCCTTACCACAATACATACAAAGTTTGTTTTCTCTTCGGCATTGTCTTTCCTCTGGACTTAATGGCCCTCTTACAATGCCTATCTACATAGGTTCTCCTTCATCAACGGTTGAACTCGAGCTGGGTTCTACTCTTCTTTCCCGAAACACTAATGCTCGAACCTCAGGTTTACCTCTCTCTCTCTTACACTCTTGAAAGTGATTCTCTATTCTTACAACTAGATCTATCAGATCTTTACATGCCTCAGGGGGGTCTACGATTTGTGCCAAGGCATCTTTGAGGTCATCCCTGAAACCCCTGTAGAACAGAGCACTGCGTTTTTCTTCTGGCCACCCGGCCTCTACCACCAACCTCTGAAATGTGGTAATGTAGGATGTGATGTCTTTAGTTCCTTGTTTCAGTGAAAGCAGTTCTGTGTCTGCCGAGTATGTTTATCAAATAATTTCCGAAACTCTCTTTTGAAAGCTGCATAATTTTGTAACAAGGGATCTTTTCTTTCTATTAAAGGTATTGACCAGTTAATGGCTGATCCACACAAATAGGAGATTACAAAAGCCACTTTTGCTTGGTCTGTAGGAAAACAAGTCGCTTTGCAGGTGAAATGCAACTGGCGCTGACTCAGGAATGCTGCACACCGAGTTGCATCACCTGAGAACCTTTCAGGAGGAGCCAAAGGGATTGACTGGGGTGTTGTTACATCAACTATTGGAAGAGCTACAGGGGGCGTGGCTACGCATGCGAACGCAATGGCCGCCTGAATGTAGAGCTCCGCTGTGCGGGCTACGAAAGGAGACATTCCCATGTGATCCGACGCTGCCCGGAGCCCGAAAATGCCTGCCACCGTCCCTGGAGATGACAGGGTGAGGATGATCGCAATTTGAGACTGGGGGACGGCGTGGACGTGCGAGATCGCGGAGGGGTGGTGAGGCCTATCGGGCCTCGCCGGACGTGTGCCCTGCTGCGCCGGAGCGCCTGGTGAGTCTTCTTCGGAGCTCCTGCGCCCCCCCCTTGGCATTGGGGTTGCTGTTGGGCCCTCCCCGGCCCGTTGCTTGTCCCCGGTGGGCTCATTTGGTGGGAGTTTCGACCCCCGGAGCGTGTCCGGCCCTTGAGACCTGGTCCGACCTCGGGAGCAGGGGCCTCGATTTTTGGGCCTGCCCAGGCTAAGTGGTGACGGGCGGGGGTGGCGGACGGTTGATCCTGGGTGTGCTTGGGGGGTGACTGGAGGTGTACCGGGGGGAGCTCTCGGGGATCTTTTAGGCGGCCCACATCTCTACGTCGGGTGGGGGCTCTACATCTTCGCCCCCACCACTGAATTACGCTCTCGACACGCGCCCGTCCCCTTATCGGTCTTTCACCTTCACAACCAGCCACACATTGTGTAGGCCTGCCTTCCACCATGGGGAAGAAAGATCCTACGCAGAAGAAACTTAGTTTTGAAAAGACTCCCCTCCGCGCGGCTGAGGGCCCGCCTGACCAGCCCGCGGCATCGGTAGGCCCTGCGCCATCAGGAGATACTGCTGGTATGGTGGCTGAAATGCTGGGTGAAATGCGAGCGGGGTTCAAAGCCCTGGATTCCCGCTTTGACACCCTTGATCAGAAAATGGCTGATATGGGCGCTAAAATCTAAACACATGATAGGCGCCTGGATGTTGCTGAATCCCGAGTCTACGATTTGGAAGATGGCGCTGCATTCACGCTGAAGAGGCTGGAACGAGTGGAGAAGATCCTTAAGGATGTGGCTATAAAGAAGGAGGATTTGGAAGCGCGCAGTAGGCGCAATAACATTCGCATAATTGGTGTGGCGGAGACGACGGCCACTGGCCGCTTTGACACGTTTGTGGAACATCTCCTGATTGAGTTATTTGGCAGGGACACCTTCACAGCTGGCTTCGTGGTGGAACGAGCGCACAGATCCTTGGGGCCTCGGCCCCGCCCGGGGATGCCGGGTAAACTAGACTTTGGGTGCTATTGGAGTTTACAAGCGCTCCAGAAGTATTACACCTTCTATTCTATTACTCGACCACAATAAAAGGGTGCTTCAAAGTTTAGGGGAGGAAAACACCCAACTCCTCACTGCGTAATCAAATGATTAGGCACAATCAAAATTCACATAGATTGAAGCACTCCACTTGTAATAGCCAAAAAAAACCTGTGTCCGTATTTACAAAAAAAAGGGTGAATACATGCATTTTATAACAATAGCAGCTTATTACTCTTAACACATAATTCATCTCCACAGATTCCAGTGTAGAAACAACACCTGCCTACACCACTTTGGTGAACTTGTTCATGCACAATTTCGAATTGCTAAAGCTTTGATTGATGCTAGGACTTAGAGGTAAAAAGGCTATTAGAGATGCTGAGAGTTGGTTTTATACATGGATATATATTTTCTTTTAGAAATTACAAACATAAGGATAATATTCCCTCCGCCAAGTTAAAGTGCAACTAATAATATGTACAAGCACCCTCGTGAAAGACTGGAGGTATGGAACACAAAGTTTTTTGTAATCATAACTGAATTAAGTCGGTCCTCTTGCCACAACTTGAGAGTAAGGATTTGTTTCTCCCTTTAGGCAGGTTCAAATTGAAGATAAGGTAAAATATTGGTACTAAAATTTGATATAAAAGATTATAAGGAATTATGGGAGCAATTTCACACGATGTCTTTTTCACTTGCATTGTGCATGAACAAGTTCACCAAAGTGGTGTAGGCAGGTGTTTGTTTCTACACTGGAATCTGTGGAGATGAATTATGTGTTAAGAGTAATAAGCTGCTATTGTTATAAGATGCATGTATTCACCCTTTTTTTTGTAAATACAGACACAGGTTTTCTTATGGGCCATGTGGGGCTCTATCTTTTCTCAAATGTATGAAATTGTATAATATGGTAAGAGTATATCATTTTGTATTGTTTCCAGCCCTGACGAAGCCGAGAGGTATTTAATAACCTCGGCGAAACGCGTTGGTTGGGATTGGATCTGAACAAAAAAGAAATAAAAGAAGATAATCTGCATGGGAAATTCTTTGGATGTCTTTTTATATGGACTAAGCTACATTTTGGCTATTACAAGTGGAGTGCTTCAATCTATGTGAATTTTGATTGCGCCCGGGGATGCCGCCCCGACCCATCATTGCCAGACTCATGAACTTTAGGGACCGGGACGCTACTCTGAAAGCTGCTCGGGAAGCGGGAGAAGTGAAATGGCAAGGTGGGGTGTTATCTTTTTTTCCAGACTTCACGGTGATGGTGCAGGATGCACGCCGAAAATACGCTGGTGTCAAGGCTTCGCTGCGTAAACTGGGTTTGCGCTACGGAATGCTGTACCCTGCCAGATTGAGAGTGGACGTGGACGGCAGGTTCCGCATATTTGACTCCCCCACTGAGGCACAAGAATTTTGCCAAGCCTATAAAAACAGAGGGTCTCCGCGGGCCTCGGGCGAGGCGCAGCAGTCCCCACCGCACATTGACTCACAAGCTAGTGCTGACCTTTTTGCTGAGAGCGGGCAGGGCTGACTCGTATCTCTTTTTCTCTAGGCCGCTCACTTTAGTATTATGCAGCTAAGAACGTAGATCTTCTTGCAGTGTTCTTATAGTCGATACGATTTGAATGTCGACCCGGCTGGGATGCCTGCATGGCGGAGCGTTGCCTCCCCCCATGGCACGGGCCGTTTGGTGCCTTTTCCTAAGATTGCTTTTCTTTTTCGAGAATTGCATTGGACAATTGCTCTTGTTTGCTAATATTGGTATTGTTCTTTGGGTTGGGAGATGCCTCCTGGGGTCTAAAGAGAGGCTGGGTGGTGGGTGGGATTGTTTCATTCAACAGTTCTAATGTTCATGAAAATGCACTGTTTTTCATTTTGAGAGATGCCTATTTGTTTACCTATGTTTTGTGTGGTTTTGAATGGCTAGGATAGGTCAACAGTCCGGTCCTTCCAGACTGACTCTGATGTCATGGAATGTTCGGGGTCTAAATGACACTAGGAAGAGGAGACAGGTCCTAAATTATGCAGCGCGACACGGGGTTGATGTGATGTTCCTCCAGGAGACACACTTGGGGCGGACTGATTCCACCTCGGTTGCCAAAGGCTGGGGCGCACATAGGTATTTCTCTAACTACAGTAGATATGCGAGAGGGGTGGCAATTTTGGTACACAGGCGGGTCCCCTTTGTGTTCTCGGACAGCATACTTGATGAGGAGGGTAGATATATGGTCGTTACTGGGGTGCTTCTTGGCTTCAAGATTACCTTTGTTGGGAATTATGGTCCCAATACTGATTCCCCCGCCTTATTCCAAGGTCTCCATGACGTTTTGCTACGCATTGACACTGATATGTTGGTGATAGGTGGGGATTTTAACTTGTTGATGGACCCGTCAAGGGACAGCACATCTACATCCCCAGACTGCAAACCTCGCTCTCGCGCAGTGCTGGCAGACATGTGCGCACACTACCCCCTTATTGATATCGAGGCTCGTCTGCACCCTCACTCGCCCGCTTATACACATCACTCTGGGTATCACAATACTAGCACCAGGATCGACTATTGGCTTCTTTCCCCGGGGGTGGCTGGCTGGGTGGATACACATTTAACACTCCCACGCACGTTGTCAGACCACTCTCCTATAATTCTGACTCTACTGGTTCCTAGACTGGGTGGATACGAGAGACAGTGGCGCTTTCCTGGCAGGGCGCTGGCTGATCCGGTCTTCAGAGAGGACATTCGTACGGCGATAGAGGACTATTTTGAACTCAACACAGGCACGGTAGACACTTAGGCCACATTATGGGAGGGTTTCAAGGCCACTATTCGAGGGGTGTGCATCACAAAACATGTTGGTGCCTTACGCGAGGTCCGTGCCACTATGACACGCATTGAGAATGACATTGCCGAGTTGGACAGAGACACGCTCCCTAACACCGATGGCGCTGCAGAGGCGAAAAGGTTGGGATTGTTGCAGGAGTTCAGAGACGCCGCGGACAGGGAATTGAATTATCTGCACACACAACAATCAGCTAGGCAACACGGAGAGGGTGACAGACCTGGTAGGCTCCTAGCACAGCTACTGCGCCCGCCCCGTCAGGCTGCGTATATCTCTGACATAGTTGATGACTTTGGCGTTCGACACCAGACCACCCCTGCCATATGTGATGCCTTTCTATCTTACTACAAAACACTATACACCTCCTCCCTGACCGAGGGTCGTCGTGACCCTGGCCCCTACATAAATGAGATAGCTATGGTATACCTGGAGAAAGGTATGCAGGATTTCCTGGCCGATCCTATCACTCCCGAGTATGTTATTGAGGCCATTGACGCACTGAAGGGCTCCTCGGCTCCGGGCCTTGACGGCTTCTCGGCCGTCTAACTGGTGCCACGCCTGATGGAGGTATACGCGGAGGCACTGGAGGCTGGGGTTTTGCCGCCCACACTTCGAGAGGCGGTGATTGTTCTACTTCCCAAGTCTGGCCGTGACCCCTCCCTTTGTGGCTCTTACAGGCCCCTTTCGCTACTCAATCTCGACTACAAAATCTTGGCCAAGGTCCTCGCAATCCGGTTATCGTTGCTACTGGAGCAGATTATCTCTCCGGCTCAGTCCGGATTTGTCCCCCACCGTTCCACCTCATTTAATCTCAGGACACTGTTTTCTGTCATACACAGAATAGACCCGGACACCCCGGCGGCAGCGGTATTTTTGGACGCCGAGAAGGCGTTTGACTCTTTAGAGTGGCCCTTCTTTCTGTCCGTCATGCGGCGACTGGGAATGCCCACGATGTTCGTCGCCACTGTTGAACTTCTCTATACCGCCCCTAGGGCGCGGCTGCGCCTTAACGGCACCATCTCTGATAGTTTCCCGCTTTTGAGGGGAACCCGACAGGGGTGCCCTCTTTCTCCGCTGCTGTATATTCTAGCCATGGACCCATTGGTTCGTCACTTCCAGGAAAATCATATGCACCGAGGCCTCCAGTTCCGCACGGGCCCGCTACTAATTTCCCTATACGTGGACGATACCATTCTCTATGTCCGGACCCCTGAGACCAATTTGGAACCCCTCCTTCCCTCCTAGCCCGGTTTGGGGAATACTCTGGCCTTCGTATTAACTGGCACAAGTCTGATATTTTCCCGCTTACGCCCTCCACGGTTCGCTGGGACTGTCCATTTCCACTTGAATGGAATGCAGACTCAGTGAAATATCTGGGTATACATATTCATTTAGATACAGTATCCATGGTTCGTCTGAACTACGGCCGGGCGTTAGACTTTCTGGAAGATAACCTCGCCCCAAGGCTTCGCCTCCCTCTCTCGATGGCTGGACGTATCGCTATAATAAAAATGATAGTGCTTCCCCGTTTCCTATATTTGTTTAACAACATACCGATCCCGCTCACCAAAGTCTTCTTCACTCAGCTGCGCTCGCTGCTGCTGCGGTTGGTGTGGGGAGACAAGAACCCATGAGTTTCCTGGCGGATCCTGACTCTGCCTTATGAGCGGGGTGGCTTTGGTGTGCCTGACTTTTATCTTTACTACCTCGTCGCTCAATGCGCTTATGCACACCCCTGGTTTCACCCGGACGCTCGGATCCCTTATCTAAAGCCGGAGGCGGACTTGGCATGGCCTATTACCCTCTCAAATACCAGGAGCCTAGGGGGATAAGAAGCAGGCCTCCCCCCACTCAAATTACTCTCATACAACAATGACCTGCTCCTGATCAGCTCTATGGCTGCAAAAGAATTTACTCTTGTGGTAGAGGAATTATATACCTTCTATCAGCAATCATGCACACCGTTGCAATTTTGAGTCTGGCAATATTGCCAATATGTGTGTGTGTCTACTGGTTCCACCACCAGGCTACATGGCCTATTACCCTCCAGACGATGCTACCTAGGGGCTTACCCCGTGACCCCCAAGATATTCAGACTGTCTCCACTACATCTTGGGCTTGGATGCAGCTGCGTAGACTGCTTCAACGGGACGTACTATATTCACCAGCTCTCCCACTGCCGAATCCCCACTGGCTCCCTATCACTGCTGAAAAGGTGGTTTGTAACCCTCTATCCAAATACCACCTTACCGCAATAGGGTAATTTGTTCCCAGAGGGACACGTCTTTTCGGTATCGGAAGACCACCGGTTCACCGATCGGACGTTCATAGATTCATTCGTTTTGACCCGGTTGCGATCCATGCTTAGAGCACAGTTCGCCTCTTTCCCGCTTCCTCCGGACGAGATGGAGGCCCTGACCTTCTTAATACAGTCTCAAACTGGCACGCATATGGTCTCTAGGATGTACAGACTCTGTGTGGCTGCTCTTCCTGCTTCGGACGCACGAGTTCGCGCGGCATGGGAGGCTGATCTGGGCGGCACTATCACTGATGACCAATGGTCCGCTTGCTGCCAGGCTACCAAAGACGTCTCTGTCAATAGCAGACATAAATTAATACATTTCAAGTTTTTGCGGCGGCTATATTTCACACCGGCCTTTGCTCACAAGCTCGACCCAGCTAGGCCGCATTGCTGCCCCAAATGCAAGGCCCCACATGCCGACTTTGCACACCTTACCTGGACGTGCTCCAAACTACATGACTACTGTCTGCAGGTACACCGCATATTGGGCGACATTCTAGAATGTGACCTGCGGCCCATACCTGAGATTGCGCTGCTGGGATATGTTATTGAATTTCCCCGCACCACGCGGAAACTCGCTGCCATTGGCTTTTTGCTCGCGAAAAGGGAAATTGCTCTACTTTGGGGTTCCAAAAGACTTCCCACCTCCAAAGCATGGCTCCGCAGTCTGGCCCATTGCAATATCAACAGTGTGGAATACTCCACGCAGATCCCGACGGCCTCGCGCCCTGTAGATATCTGGGGCCCATATAGAAACTACATCAGCAGGTTAACACAGGCTGCACAGTCTCAGGCTGCGAGTTCTATTGTTCCGGAGGGGGTGGGATAGATACTGATTACCTGGCATGGGCGCATTGTTTGCTGGGTCGGGATTGTTTTGTTATTTTCTGCGCTGTGGTAGGGGTGTGGAGGGATACTGCAGATTCCATTGTTGACAGTGCCTGGAGAAGGGGTGTGTGGTTCCCTGTTTCTTTGCTTACTAGACCTCGAATGACAAGATTGTTCTACTCACATTTACCCATATACTACACCGGCATCCCACGAATGCCTATGCAGCCGCTATTACCACCTTAGTCATGATTGATGTGTTGATTGTCGCTCTCTCTCTCTCGCCGGCATTTTTCTTTTTGTTGTGTTTTGAATTATGTATATCTCTTTGCATCATCCTCGCATGTGTGCGATTCACATACAGAACTGGAAAAAGGAAAATGAGATTTCTAGAATGTGTTACACCATTTGTCATATCATTGGTCACGTCTTGCAGATGCTCATTTTGTATTGTTACTAATGAAGTTTTTGATGTAATTTACACACCATGTGATTGTATGCTTATATGGACCAATCTGATGCAAATAAAGAGATTTAAAAAAAAAAAACTATTGGAGGAGCTACAGAAGGACCTCCACCCCCAGCACCGGCTTGTCTCTCTCTCTGTAGTGCGCCAACCGGGATGCCAAAGCCTGAGTCTCTAACTGTAGATTGCCCATCATGTTGGCCAAATCCGCCATTGTCACCTGATCTGGTTCCAAGGCGCTCAGGCAGAACACACCACTTGGGCTTCGCGTTCTGTAAGGATCTTACCAATACTGTTCTGCAGGAGCGTCAGGGATACCAGGAACATGTGGCTAGGTCCTCAACCTTCCGCTACCACCAATTGCCCCTATCAGACTCTAGAGCACAATGGTAAGTAGGGGAAAGAAGGGAAACAAAACAAGGAAAAAAGGGGGGAGACAGTCTTCGTACTTCAGCCCTCTCGTTGCTGGCAGGTAGATAGTAGATCTTTCTGTAAAGGAAGGGAATTATTCAAACTAAGCCCAAGGAGACAATAACAGTGCAGCTCTAGTGAACCCAATCCCAGAAAGTTACCTAAGTACACAGGTGCGATACCCTATAACAGGGCTGGAACCCTCAGTGTAGACATAAAGAACTTGTCATTCTCTCCAGGCTGTTAATAGTCACAGATTAGGATGAGATATTTGAATAGTCCTTCAAATCTCCATGAACCCAAGGTATTCCAATCGATGATAAACTCCAGCGACGGTAGTATTGAAGACTGTCAAGGCATAGAAGGTGCTCGATAATAGAGGGAATGAAGGGAGAGTGTTCCTACGTGCCGCGGAACCCAGTTCAAATGAGCTCTATCGCTGACGGAATCGTCCCCGCGAGACCCGGCAGACCCGCGGGGCAAAATCCGTCCGGTCTGCGGAGCCAAGCAATAAACAATCCCACCCACACGCTATCGCCCACCGGAGGCGTCCTGCTACACTGAGAACACAGGGACGTGACGGTAACCGCTATACCTAAGGAGGAGAGCAGGAACCGGGAATTAAATTAAAGGGGAATCTTGGCGTGAACCAGAGAGGGAATCCGGGAGATAGAAAAGCAAATGGTCACAGACTCGCGCTGAACGCAAGAAGTCCGTAGTCAGGAACTGCAGCAACACTAGAACGCGAAGCCTCGATGTAAGAGGAAGTCAGGCTTTTCAACTTGCCTGACTTCATTGCACAAGCGCGGTAGAGAACCGCCATCTTGGATTAAGAAACAGCATCAGCAATCATGACAATACACCCCCGCCAAGAGTAGTCCCCACCGGTTTGGGTTTTTCAGGATATCTTCGATGAAATAGACGAACTAACCTAGGAGCGTGTACTTGACTTGCTGGTTCCCAAGTACGTTCCTCAACGCCATAGCCCTTCCAATGAATCAAGTATTGCAAACATCGTCTGACTCTCCTAGAGTCCATGATGGCTTACACTTCATATTCCACATCATTGTCAATGGATACATGAGCTGGAATCGGTGGAAGCCTGGTACCAGGTTCAATGGGTTTCAACAAAGAGACATGGAAGACAGGATGTATCCTGAGGGAAGCAGGGAGTTCCAATTGCATTGCCACTGGGTTGATCAGTTTTGCTATCTTGTAGGGTCCAATGAATTTGGGCTTGAATTTGCAGGCGCCTCAAAGAGGTATATACTTGGATGACAACCACACCTCATCTCCCTGTTTAAACGCTGCCTCTAACCGCCTATGTGAATCAGCCCCCTTCTTATAATTGGCCTTTGCCTGATCCAAGTTGTCTTGGGTGGTATTGTGTATTTTGTGTAGTTCTTGAATGATGTCAGCTACTGCTGGAGCAGTGCAATCTGTAAGAGTCTGAGATGGCAGTGTCTTTGGATGGTAACCATAAGAACAGAAAAAGGGTGTGTATTTAGTGGAGGAGTGGTACTATATGCGATTTCCGCTACCCACACCATCGAGTCCCATTCCTTAAGGGAATGTAAGGCCTGACTTCTGATATATTGTTCAAAGCACTGGTTAACCCTTTCCGTTTGGCCGTCTGTCTGCGGGTGGTGACTGAATGATAGCCTTACATCTATTTGAAGATGTGAACACAATTGTCTCCAAAACCGGGAAACAAACTGGGAGCTTCTGTCCGAAATTAACACAGAGGGGAATCCGTGCAAACGAACCACTTGTTGAAGAAAAATGAGAGCTAACTCTTTAGCAGTAGGGAGTCCCCCTAGGGCAGAGTTCTTCAATCTCTGGGGCGCGCCCCCCTGGGGGGGGGGGGGGGGGGCGTGCCACCGTCTCAGGGGGGGGCGCGTAGTCCGCCGTAAATCTCACCTTTGTCCTCTACTGATTAAAGAAACAGACGGCAGAGTGAAGCTGCAGGTGCCCGAAGAAGGGGTGAAAACTATTAAAGCCTCATTAAAAATACGAGATTTCTCTTTCAGCCATGTAATCCGCCGTAAAGGGACTAAGCACAGGTGTAAATGAAATGTAATTATTGTGGGAGGGTGCAGCACTGATAAAGGGTTTAAACTGCCCTTCTGAAGACAAAGCTGAACCATATGGTTGGAGAGGGGATAGAGCCGCTTATATATCTGCAAACAAAGGTGTGCAGGGGCCTCTGTTCATCTCTGCAGCGTGTGGGCTCCGTTTCACATCAAAATGCAAGTAATCTCAGAACGTGTTGCAGAGGCCTCCTAGGGACTCGTTGAGCAGATCTTTCCTGAGAAGTTTGCATGGAGTGCAGGTTTCAGCTTTAGGCCGAATTTCACTGCGCATCTTTATTTTTCTTGTTTTATTTAATTTGCGCAGGCCTGCTTGGCAACACCCCTGACAGTTATTTTTTTAGGTCTCGCCTGTTGATGCGCATGCGCATCGAGCTTGCGAGACTATGGGGGCTTATCCACTCTTTAACCAACTTGCAAGGAATCGTGGCGATTCCTTGCAGTGCACGAGAAATTTAAGCTCAATGCGCATGCGCATTGAGCTTAAAAGCCCCCAGCCGCCTGCCTTGCCTACTCTCTCTCTCACAGCCTCCCCCAGCTCCGCCCCCTCACTTCTTGATTGCACGGCCGCTAGGCCGTGCCTCCCCTACTCTCCTCCTCCTACTCTCCTCCCCTCGCCGTCTGTTCCCGCACTCCTCCCACACCCCCGCTCCGCCCCCTCCCCTGCCTGCCATGTCGCGTCGCATTTCTCCTCCCCCCTCCCCACAGCAATGCCCTCCGTTTTGACTCGCTGCCTCCTCCTTGTTGTATCTGTTTTGTAACGCTCGTAATCCTAAATCCTTATACTTTGCAACCAGTTCTCATGTAGATCGCTCTGACATCTTCCGGTAAAATTTGCGCTATATAAACTCGTATAATTAAAATAATATAAATAAAATAAAAATTTCTGCGAGCAGCCACTTCAGGATATCCCTCCACAGTGCAAGGCGCCTGTTGCGGATCTGCCCGCTCTTGAGGCCTGAGACGGCTGGCTATTCCCTGGCGTTGTTGTTGGCTGGCGGATGGGGTAGATGTTTCTTGGCCTGACTCCCCCCGCTCCGCCCCCTCCCCTGCCTGCCATGTCGCGTCGCATTTCTCCTCCCCCCTCCCCACAGCAATGCCCTCCGTTTTGACTCGCTGCCTCCTCCTTGTTGTATCTGTTTTGTAACGCTCGTAATCCTAAATCCTTATACTTTGCAACCAGTTCTCATGTAGATCGCTCTGACACCTTCCGCTGTGCGGGAGAGTAATACTGTGCAGGCCAGGGCTAAACTATAGGCCGCCGTCTGTGTAATCTCCTGCCATCGCCATCTGTTCCCCCTCCCCAGCCGCCAGCACCTCCCCTCTCTCACCCCGCACTATCAATGTAATGGTTTGAAAAATGTTGACAAGCTGGCAAATCCAATCACGCGGAGAGAGCCGTGGCTGCACATTGAGGATGCAACTGTCGGCACAGAGTCACAAATCTTTACCATCACTGACCCGAGTGGATTTTTTTTAAAACATGCCTTGTCATTTTGGATCTCAGGTGCTGGAAAACCAGGATTATAAACTGACAGAATATTTCAATAAATGAAGGATTGCCTTAAGTGGCAGCATTTAAATAGCGATCATGTAAGTGTGTCGTTCATGACCTGTTCCCTTAGGGTCCTTTCACTTAAAGCCAGAAGCCAGACAACGTGATCAATGGTTACATAATCAATAGGATTTTTCATATCCCCACGGGAATTATTCACAGGGTAAGTGGTCGAACAGCTCAATATTGATCAAAAAGGCAGCGTTTTAAAATGAACAGTTAATCTTTTACAGAACGTGAGAGGATTTTGAAATCTCATTGGCTGACACGGACGTCAATCAAAATAGTACGGGATTAAAAAAAAAAACTAGAACGCAATAACTTAAATACTTTAATATAATTATGGGACAGTCACACAAGCACACACACCACAATCACACAAATACACAACACACAAACACCCTCACACACCCTCACCCTCACACACCCTCACTCACACCCACCCTCACCCCCCCACCCTTAGAACACACGCACCCTCACTAACCCTCACACACACACCCTCACACACCCTCACACTCACACACCCTCACCCACCACCACCCTCACTCACACACCTTCACACCCTCAACCCCTCACCCTCACTCACCCTCACTCACCCACACTCACCCTCACACACCCTCAACACCTCACCCTCGCTCACCCTCAACCCCTCACCCTCGCTCACCCTCAACCCCTCACCCTCACTCACCCTCAACCCCTCACCCTCACCCTCACACCCTCAACCCTTCACCCTCAACCCCTCACTCACCCTCACTCTCACTCACCCTCAACACCTCAGCCTCACCCTCACTCACCCTCACCCTCACTCACCCTCAACCCCTCACCCTCACTCACCCTCACCCTCACTCACCCTCACCCTCACCCTCACTCACCCTCACCCTCACCCTCACTTACCCTCAACCCTTCACCCTCAACCCCTCACTCACCCTCACTCTCACTCACCCTCACTCACCCTCAACCCCTCAGCATCACCCTCACTCACCCTCACCCTCACTCACCCTCAACCCCTCACCTACCCTCACCCTCACTCACCCTCACCCTCAACCCCTCACCCTCACTCACCCTCACTCACCCTCAACACCTCACCCTCACTCACCCTCAACACCTCACCCTCACTCACCCTCAACCCCTCACCCTCAACCCCTCACCCTCACTCACCCTCACCCTCACTCACCCTCACCCACACTCACCCTCACCCTCACTCACCCTCAACGCCTCACCCTCACTCACCCTCAACCCCTCACCCTCACTCACCCTCAACCCCTCACCCTCACACCCTCAACCCTTCACCCTCAACCCCTCACTCACCCTCAACACCTCAGCCTCACCCTCACTCACCCTCACCCTCACCCTCACTCACCCTCAACCCCTCACACTCACTCACCCTCACCCTCACTCACCCTCAACCCCTCACCCTCCCTCACTCACCCTCACTCACCCTCACCCTCACTCACCCTCACCCACACTCACCCTCACTCACCCTCACTCACCCTCAACCCCTCACCCTCACTCACCCTCAACCCCTCACCCTCACCCTCAACCCTTCACCCTCAACCCCTCACTCACACTCACTCTCACTCACCCTCACTCACCCTCAACCCCTCCCCCTCACCCTCACTCACCCTCACCCTCACTCACCCTCAACACCTCACCCTCACTAACACTCAACCCCTCACCCTCACCCTCACACCCTCAACCCTTCACCCTCAACCCCTCACTCACCCTCACTCTCACTCACCCTCAACACCTCAGCCTCACCCTCACTCACCCTCACCCTCACTCACCCTCAACCCCTCACACTCACTCACCCTCACCCTCACTCACCCTCAACCCCTCACCCTCACTCACCCTCACCCACACTCACCCTCACTCACCCTCAACCCCTCACCCTCACTCACCCTCAACCCCTCACCCTCACCCTCACTCACCCTCAACACTTCACCCTCAACCCCTCACTCACCCTCACTCTCACTCACCCTCACCCTCAACGCCTCACCCTCACTCACCCTCAACACCTCACCCTCACTCACCCTCACCCTCACTCACCCTCAACACCTCACCCTCACTCACCCTCAACACCTCACCCTCACCCTCACCCACCCTCAACCCCTCACCCTCACTCACCCTCAACCCCTCACCCTCACTCACCCTCAACGCCTCACCCTCAACCCCTCACCCTCAACACCTCACCCTCACTCACCCTCACAACACATATTGTGTTACAATAGGTGTCACATTTGCGAAAGATAAAACGATTGGCATTGTAAATAACAAAGCTATTATTTCGCTATTTTAAAAACAAGCACATACATAAAAAATGTGTCCTTTACAATACCAATAGCTCAAACTTTCCTAATACGAGACATATTGCATTGCTGTGCTTCTCTCCCCTGCTGCACTCTCCTGCTCTCTAGAGATGTAGCATAACGACGAGAGCTGCCATATAAGTCACGTAAATACAAAACATGTTGCATTCCAAATGCTATAGGTGTCACATTCGCAAAAGTTATAACTATTGGCGTTGTAAATGACAAAGCTATCAATTTAGCTATTTTAAAAACCAACAAATAAATAAAATATTTGTCATTTACAAAACCAAAAGCACCAACTTTTCTAATGTGAGACCTATTGCATTTCCAATGCTTGTTTGACAGTTATTTTTTTTTTCTTGTGCCTCAGTCATGATCATCTTCAGAGCTGCCGCCTTTCTGCCCTGTAACAGCTGAGAACTGTACATTACATAGCAGTCTGTGTTCTCACTGACAGTAAGCTGTGTTAGTAGTTGCTTGCACTAACCTGTTTTGGGTCAGGTGACTGTGAGAGCCACTGTGGTGCTTGCCAACGTAACTTTTCAGCGCGCAAAGCAACACAGAGTGAGAAGAGCATGCCGGGTAGCTCTGTGTGACAGGCTGCCACTGGTGTGATGGGGCCACCAGCGGGGCTTGGCAGGCTGTGGGCAATATTCAGGACCGGGGTGCACCGCTCAGTAATACAGCTTGTGGTTTATGATGTGACTCGTCTTAGAGTTCCTTGTTGCTCACATGGGTGTCATTTCTGATATGTATGTTTCCCTCGTCTTCACTGCTTGAGTTTGCCTGCGAGAAATTGTCACTCATAGTCCTTTAAATGTCACTCATAATTACATTGAAATTAAGAAAATGTCACACATAGCAATCTGAAACCTTGGCAGCTATGTTTGGGGGGGTGGGTGGCTATCCTGGTTAATTCCTACAGCTGAAATGCTTTAGCTGCAGTGGGAGGCAAGGAGCCCCCTTTTCTAAAACTGAAAGCAACTATTTTGCAACTATTTACTGCAAGTGTCTGGGAATGTACCCTGCATTCAGACAACGTGCTCCTCATTCTCGCCCTTCACTTTCATGCTCACCCTGCACTCACAGCGATAACAATTCCCTCATACTGACCCCCATGCACTCACACCATTCACCCTGCACTCAGTGATCACGCTGCTCTCACAATGCACTTCCGCAGTTTTCCCTATACCTCAACCTGCAGCCACACAAGCACACTACCCAACCTGCACTCATGTGACACTTCACTCACCTGTCCCCCTCACTGCTCAATCTGCAATCTCACTTAAACAAGCCCATCACTAACCATGCATTCATTAGTCCTACTCTGCACTAACATGCACACCCAAATTCATATGGTCACCTCACTCGCCCTGCAGTCACTCCACACTCCACGTACCCTACTCTCACACTGTCGCATACCTCACTGTGTACTCACATTAGCACTCCTGCCACCCTCACAGCACAGAGGGTTAATGTGCCTGCTACAAAGAAGGTGTACCATGCAGATCAAAGAACTGAGGGGCATATGTTCAAGGAATTTGCGGAGTGAGGCGTTTAGCAGTCATGGGTTAAAGCCTCTCTCTGCCACTTCAGAAACGGAAGGCTGCACCATATTTACAACAATATGGTGCAGCCTTGCGTTTCCCCTTAGCAGTGTAGTGCCAACGCAGACACCAGTGCACCATAGTTCAAGGGTGTCTGGGTGCAGGGAAAATATTGTTTATGTTCAGGAGGGGGACCTTCCTGTACATAAACAATCTTTAAATGCCATTTGTCTCACTTCCATGTGTGCTGCTTAATGCAGCACACACAGAAATCACAAAATGGATTTTTTTTAAAGAGTACAAATACAAGGCATTTTGCTTTTTCCATGTGTGCTGCACAAGGCAGCACACATGGATGAATGAAAAATGAGGAGAAATAATGTATTTCTCCTACTTTCACCAGCTTAACACCAGGTTTTCCCTGTTCTTAATTTTAACGCTGCCTCACTTTTACGCTGCCCTTGTAAATAGGGCGCAACATCAAAATCAATGCCTGTTGCAGTGGAACGCCCACTGCAACACCCACTGCCCACCATTTCACGCTAAGCATAGTATGAAAGAGGGCCGTATTTACAAGGCAGCGTTAAGCCAAGTTAAGTGGCTTAACTCTGCCGTGTGAATACGGCAATGCACCTATCACCACCACAACGTCGTAAAAAGTGACGGTGTGGTGTCTATAGGTGCTTGTACATATGCCCCTGAGTATGATGAAACTATGAGTAGCACTATAAAAAAAATTATATGTTTGCCAGAAAGGTGCTATAGAGAGATGAGGTGCATTGTTGGTGAGTGGTAGCGAGGGAATTCAAGGAGAAGGAGGAAACACTCATTGTTTTGAACATTATTTGCCGGATATAGCCCGGGATATGCGGGTGGCGGTCAATTATGTAGTGTACCAGACTCCAGAAATTTCTGTCAGGTGGTGGGGGGGCCCGACATTTACAAAAATTCAGCTGGGGGGGGCTCAACCTTCAAAAGTTTGAAGACCTCTGCCCTAGGGGAATGAAATGTGCTGTTTTCGTAAATTAGTCTACCACTACTAGTAATGTGTTGTGTCCCTTTGTGGTGAGTGGTAACTCTACTATAAAATCTAGTGATACAGTGTGCCAGGGACGAGGGTGTGTAGGCAAAGGCTGGAGTAACCATTTAGGACTCTGATGTGATACCTTACTTTGGGCACAAGTAGGACATGTCTTTATATACCGCTCAGTGTCCTTTAATAAGGTGGGCCACCAGAAATACCTATGCAAATATTCTATGGTCTTCTTGATTCCTGGGTGTCCGGCTACGGGGTGCGAATGACACCACTCCAAAGCCTGTCTCTGTAGTTCTGGCGTAGGCAATATGAGCCCTCCTTTCACGTAAACATAGCCTGACTCATAACTCATCTTTTGAGATACTGTTATCTCTTGTAGATCACATGATTCCTGGTCTGATTTCACCGTTTCCATATATTCTTTTTCGGAAATGGACCCTCCTACAAACCTATCACTGGGTATAATGTGGGGTGGTTCAACATGTTCTTCTGGGGGATCCACCCCTAAGCGGGACAAGGCGTCTGCTTTGCCATTTTTCCTTCCTGCTCGGTAATGAATGGTGAAATCGTATTCACTAAAGAATTGTGTCCACCACAATTGCCTCATGGATAAAGCTTTAGCAGACTTCAAAAACTGAAGATTGCGGTGGTCCATAAACACTAACTGCATGGCGTGCACCCAACAAATACTGCCTCCACTCTTCAAACGCCTTTTTGATGGCCAGTAATTCCTTGTCCCCCACTGCATAGTTCAACTCTGCTGGTGTTAATTTATGCGAGAAGTAAGCCACTGGATGGGCTTCCCCCGTTACTGGGTCTGCCTGGGACAGAACCCCCCCAACTGCCACTAGAGAGGCGTCCGCTTCTACTATAAATGGATGAGTAGGATTTGGATGACGCAATACAGGGGCTTGGGTGAAGGCCTTCTTCAAGGTGTTAAAAGCCTCTACTGCTTCTGGTGTCCAAAGAAAATGAACACCCTTCTTCAACAATCTTGTGATGGGTGCCACTAGCCCTGAAAACCCTTTGATAAAACGCCTATAAAAATTGGCAAATCCAAGAAAGCTCTGGATACTCTTAACACTTTGGGGAGCTGGCCAACGATGAATAGCCTCCATCTTCTGAGGATCCATGCTTAATCCCTGAGGTGGAATGATAAACCCCAAAAAGGCAACCTTTTGAACATGGAACATACACTTTTCTAACTTACAATACAATTGATTGTCTTGTAAGCGTTCTAGAACCTGCCGAAAATTAGTTATATGTTCTTGAAGGGAAGGCGAGAAAATCAGTAAATCATCTATGTATGCAATGACAAAATGTTCTAGCATATCTTTGAGGACCTCATTGATAAAATACTGAAATGCAGATTGGGCATTACAGAGCCGAAAAGGCATTACGAGATATTCGAATAAACCGTACTTTGTACAAAAGGCAGTTTTCACTCGTCCCCTTACATTACTCGTACTAAGTGGTATGCCCCTCGCAAGTCTAGTTTTGTAAACACTTGGGCATCCTTGATTCTGTCAAGGAGGGAAGAAATGAGGGGAAGTGGGTATCTGTTTTTAATAGTGATGTTGTTAAGAGATCTATAGTCAATGCAACATCGAAGACCGCCTTCCCGTCTCGGTATGAAAAATAACGAGGAAGAAGCAGGAGATCTAGAGGGACGAATGAACCCCATTTCTAACATGGTATTCAGATATTCTCGCAGATAGAGGTTTTCCTTCTCAGTGAGAGAGTAAACCCGACTGCAGGGTATCTTAGCCCCAGATTGTAAATCAATGCGACAATCGTAGGGCCTATGGAGTGGGAGACTCGTAGCCTTTTCAGCATCGAATATAGATTGAAGTCTTGATATTCCGTAGGAAGAGCATCCTCTTCCTTACTAGGCACTTCTCTTCCAAAAGTAGGAGAAGTCAGGGGAGAAGTAATGATATCCTTGGGAAGAACGTCTTCTTCTTCTCTGGGAACCTCTTTATCATCTTCAATAGAAGCCAGGATGTGAGAGTCACAATATTCAGGCCTGAACTGCAGGGTAGATCTCCTCCAATCAATAAAAGGGTTATGGAACCGTAGCCAGGGTAGACCTAACAATATAGGGAATTGAGGAGACTGAATCAGATCAAATGCCAATAATTCCTGATGTCCAGGTTCGATAGTAAGTTTTATGGACACTGTCTGATGAGTAATAGGCCCAAACTTTAATTCACTACCATCAATAGTGGTTATCTTCTCACTATGATCCTTTGTTCTTTTTCCTATGTGGTTTTGCTGAGCCCAGGTACTATCCATAATGTTACCTGAAGCTCCTGAGTCAATAATTACAAGAACTTGAGTTTTCCCTTTATCCCAAAGTTTGACTGCCAAGGTATGAAAATGACTGGAAGGGACATTATTTGGGTCAGAAGAGGAGACAATCAAACCAGAATTACCCGAGGTCCTCGTTTCACAGGTCCTCGGGCTGGCTAGTTTTCCGCCTTCTTGTTCTGTATGGGCTTTGTGGGACACATCTTGAGAAAATGCCCTGCCTTACCACAATACATACAAAGTTTGTTCTTTCCTCTGGACTTAATGGCCCTCTTACAATGCCTATCTACATAGGTTCTCCTTCATCAACGGTTGAACTCGAGCTGGGTTCTACTCTTCTTTCCCGAAACACTAATGCTCGAACCTCAGGTTTACCTCTCTCTCTCTTACACTCTTGAAAGTGATGCTCTAGTCTTACAACTAGATCTATCAGATCTTTACATGCCTTGGGAGGGTCTACTATTTGTGCCAAGGCATCTTTGAGGTCATCCCTGAGACCCCTGTAGAACAGAGCACTGCGTTTTTCTTCTGGCCACCCCGCCTCTACCACCAACCTCTGAAATGTGGTAATGTAGGATGTGATGTCTTTAGTTCCTTGTTTCAGTGAAAGCAGTTCTGTGTCTGCCGAGTATGTTTATCAAATAATTTCCGAAACTCTCTTTTGAAAGCTTCATAATTTTGTAACAAGGGATAATTTCTTTCTATTAAAGGTATTGACCAGTTAGCGGCTGATCCACACAAATAGGAGATTACAAAAGCCACTTTTGCTTGGTCCATAGGAAAACAAGTCGCTTTGCAGGTGAAATGCAACTGGCGCTGACTCAGGAATACTGCACACAGAGTTGCATCACCAGAGAACCTTTCAGGAGGAGCCAAAGGGATTGACTGAGGTGTTGTTACATCAACTATTGGAGGAGCTACAGAAGGACCTCCACCCCCAGCACCTGCCTGTCTCTCTCTCTGTAGTGCGTCCAACCGGGATGCCAAAGCCTGAGTCTTTAACTGTAGATTGCCCATCATGTTGGCCAAATCCGCCATTGTCACCTGATCTGGTTCCAAGGCGCTCAGGCAGAACACACCACTTGGGCTTCGCGTTCTGTTAGGATCTTACCAATACTGTTCTGCAGGAGCGTCAGGGATACCAGGAACACGTGGCTAGGTCCTCAACCTTCCGCTACCACCAATTGCCCCTATCAGACTTTAGAGCGCAATGGTAAGTAGGGGAAAGAAGGGAAACAAAACAAGGAAAAAAGGGGGAGACAGTCTTCGTACTTCAGCACTCTCGTTGCAGGCAGGTAGGTAGTAGGTCTTTCTGTAAAGGAAGGGAATTATTCAAACTAAGCCCAAGGAGACAATAACAGTGCATCTCTAGTGAACCTAATACCAGAAAGTTACCTAAGTACACAGGTGCGATACCCTATAACAGGGCTGGAACCCTCAGTGTAGGAACCCTCAGTGTAGGCATAAAGAACTTGTCATTCTCTCAAAGCTGTTACGAGTCACAGATTAGGATGAGATATTTGAATAGTCCTTCAAATCTCTGTGGACCCATGGTATTCCAATCGATGATAAACTCCAGCGACTGTAGTATTGAAGACTGTCAAGGCATAGAAGGTGCTCGATAATAGAGGGAATGAAGGGAGAGTGTTCCTACGTGCCGTGGAACCCCGTCCAAATGAGCTCTATCGCTAACGGAATCGTCCCCGCGAGACCCGGCAGACCCGTGGGACAAAATCCGGCCGGTCTGCGGAGCCAAGCGATAAACAATCCCGCCCACACGCTATCGCCCACCGGAGGCGTACGGTTACACAGAGAACACGGGGATGTGACGGTAACCGCTATACCTAAGAAGGAGAGTGGGACCCAGGAGTTAAATTAAAGGGGAATCTTGGCGTGAACCAGAGTGGGAATACAACATTTTCTAGCTATCGCGACAAGAATTTTAGATTCTATTAAGAACACGGAGGCGAGGATTATGCTTTCTCATTTCTTTACTGCACCAACAGCAGCCAATGAAAGTAAAACTACAATAGTAAAAAACAACATTTCCCATGAGGCTTTGAACCACGCCTCCAATAATAATAACCAATCACAGTAGTAATAAGCATATAAAGTATAGAGACACTAATCTGGCCTCCTCTTTCTTTGCGCAAACAGTCTTGTCATAATGAACAAAGTCTTTAACTCTCAATGGAGAGAACAGTTCCTTAGGAATTCTCAACAGAGAAAAATCCAAAACCACGGAGGAAACATCTTCCACCAGGAAGGGACAGCAGCACAATCCACAGAAGGCAATTAACTCTTGTTGGAATCATTTCCTGAAACAGAAAAAGAAGTTTGAGAAAAGAAGCCCACAAACTACATTTCTCAGAGGGTGGGTACAAAGTTGTTAAACAACATCGCATCAAACAACTTTACAGTTACATAACTGTCCCAACGGGTGGGATAATCCTCGCCTCTGTGTCCTTAATAGAATCTAAAATTCTTGTCGCGATAGCTAGAAAATTTTGTATTCTATGGCAGGACCGGAGGCTTCTGATGATGCTGGTTCAAAGCTCATCAATCACAGCATCAGAAACATGAGGAATAGGTTTATATTAAAACACTTTAAACATTGAATCAGAAGACCAATCAGCGGCTTTTAGGATGTCCTCTAAGCGAGAACCTAGTAAATAGGCTTTAGACGCCATCGCACCTCTAGCTGAATGAGCACCATACACAGAAATATCGATGCCAGCCTCTGACATAATCCATCTAACCCATCTGGCTAAAGTAGCCGCAGCGACTGGTTTGAAGGGTTTCTGCACAGAGATTAGCAACTGGCCTAAAGGATCAACCCTGTGTGTAATAGTACGCTCTTCATAACATTTGAGACACTGTAAAACACATAGCTTGCTGTTATGTGGAAAGGCGGGATACTCCACTGAACATGACATGGTCTTAGTTCGTCGTGTAATCAAAAAGGAGACACCTTGAGGAGAAAACATCCTACCAGCCAGATCTAAAGCTCTAACATCTGAAACTCTGCGACATGAAATGAGACACAGTAACATAGTAAGCTTGGCAGAGAGCTGTTGTAAGAATAAATCACCATTATCGGGCCAGGTTTCCAATAGTGTAAGAACTTTTGTAACATCCCAAAGCGTGGAATACCTGGGCCGAGGAGGGTTGGCCACACAAACTCCTTTGAGTAACTTACAAACTAAGGGATGCATCCCTACAGGCTTACCATCGATGTGATCGTGACCAGCAGAAATAGCAGACCTGATATTATTAACTGACCTGTAGGCCAGGCCCGAAGCTGCACATTCAGACAGAAAGTTCAACACATCAGTCACATTTGATCCCACGGGATCCACCTGTTTTCGAAGGCACCAACCCACCCATTTCTTCCAAGATGCAGAGTATTGTTTCCGGGTGGAAAGAGCCCACGCCTGCTGCATAAAGCTGGAAGCTTCTCGTGAAAGGCCAGCAAGGCACTCATGTCTCCGGAGAGCATCCACACTATCAAGGTCAACTGATTCCGAAGGATTAGGGGATGGCAAGATCCCACTGGGTCCTGCAGAAGAGTTGGGAATACTGGGAGCCGGAAGGGAAGGTCCACAGATAACTCCAACAGTGTTGGAAACCACGACTGAGTCGACCAAAACGGAGTCACCAACACTATTGTCGCCCTCTGCCGGCGCACCAAGGCCGCCACTCTCGGGATCAGAGCAAACGGGGGAAAAGCATAATTCCTCCGTTGCCCCCAATGGTGTAGGAATGCGTCAGTCTCCATTGCCATCGGATCCGGTCTCCAGCTGTAAAACAGGGGAAGATGGGCATTGAGGCGAGAGGCAAACAGGTCTATCTGACAAGGGCCTCGCATAGTCATGATCTGAGCAAACAGCGAAGGGTGAAGCCTCCAGTCACAGAAGTCTCGAAGAAACCGGGAATTCCAATCCGCCACCTGATTGAATTTCCCCGGAAGGTATTCTGCCACTACAGAGATCTTGCGATCCAGGCAAAAGTGCCAAAATTCCTTCGCAATGTGGACCAGCATGCGGGACCTCGTCCCCCCTAACCGATTGATGTATCTCACCGCTGAAACATTGTCCATTCGGAGAAGTATACAACAATTGCTCTTCAGCAGTGAGACAGACCTGATGGCAAAAGACCCTGCTAATAACTCTAGACAGTTTATGTGTAGTGTGAGTTCGTCTGCTGACCACCGTCCTCCTGTGGTATAATCTCCACAGCGAGCGCCCCAGCCCCATTGACTGGCGTCCGATTTGACTACCACATCTGGGGCTGCGCCTAAGATGGCTCGGCCATTCCAGGCTGACATGTGTTCCAGCCACCACTGGAGTTCCTCCCGTGCCTCGGAGGAGAGATGAATCATGTGTTCGTAATGAAATTTCCTCTGTAGATAAAAGATTTCAGTCTCTGTAGGGCCCTGTAATGTAAGGGGCCCGGGAAAATGGCCTGGATTGACGAGGCCAGAAGGCCCACAATCCTCGCCAGCACACGCAAGGAAATCTTCTCCTTGGTCAAAGTGGATACTAATTCCCTCTTGATAGACCTGATCTTGTGAAGGGGAAGGAGAAGTTGAGCTGACACAGAGTCTATCAGAAAACCTAGGGATTCCATCTGCTGATTCGGTATCATCACCGATTTCTCGGTATTGATAACGAACCCCAGATTCTGCAGCAGGGACGTCGTCCACTCTAAGTGGGTGAGAAGAAGGCACCGGTCTTGGGCTAGAATGAGCATGTCGTCTAGGTAAACAATGAGACGTACTCCCATCTCTCGAAGGCGAGAGGTCACAGGTTTGAGAAGCTTGGTGAATACCCAAGGGGCTGAGGACAGACAGAAGGGAAGCACTTTGTAACGATACCATCGCCCTTTCCAAGGGAACTGTAAGTACTTTTGATGAGAGGGGCAGATGGAGACTGTCAGATAGGCATCTTTTAAATCTAGATGGACCATCCAGTCGTTTTCCAACAGGAGATCTCGTAAAAGATGGATACCCTCTATCTTGAATAGCAGCCGGTCGAGCGCCTCTGCCACTACCGGCCCTATTAGAGACCTGGTGTAATACCCTCTTCAGGGAGGCCTGAGATTTATCAAGGGACGCAAAAGTATTAACGAATTTGGCAATGTCTTTAACAAAGTTGTCCCCAAACAACTACCCTTTCGCCAAAAGAACCCGGTTCTGACGAGGCCAACTCCACCAACTGAGGGTCAATCCGGAGCAAGACTGACTTCCGCCTTTCAGAAGCTAAAGCGCAGTGGGCGTTCCCCAGCATGCAGATGACGCGTTGTGCCCAACCCGCCAGGACTTCAGGATGAATGGCATCACCTGTCTCTTTAGCCTAAAGGGCCAGTTCCAGGATCTTGACCAACGGCCCTGAAAGGTCAAGGACCTTATCTTGGCATGCTCTGAGCGCGCGATCAATCCCTTTCTTAGGGTCTTTTTTATATTTCTTGAGGAAGGTAGTCATGGAAGGGTCAATGTCGGGGGTGACGGCCACCTTGTGGGCCAAATCGATACGGGGGCACTCGGACTTAAGTCTTGCTCTCACCTCTTTATCAAAACCTTCACGGAGGTGGGTTTCCAAGTATTCCGCCACAGCCGGGGGAGGAAGCCAATCAGATGACCTGGTGTGCACAATGTCCGATGGGTCAAAGGAGAAGGGCGAGGGATTGTCAGAAGGGGAGGCATGCTTGCGTTTCTTAGTGCGCCTGCGCGGAGCATCATCCGAGGAGTCTGTATCCGTATCAGTGTCAGTAGTGGTATCTTTGGGGGGGGGGGACGGTAAGGTCTTATCACCAGCGGAAGATTCCTTTGATTTATAAATCTTATCATAGGACTGGATGTGGGGCCAGTCAGGGTCAAAAGCCACCTTCTTAGGGGGCGGGCGGTGAATGATCCTGTCCAGGAAGAGGGAGAGTTTACCAGGGACCAACAGCTCCAATTTTTTGGCTAATGGAAGCTGGGCAGAGGAGAGGGCCTTGTCTAATTTAGCGTCCAGCTTTTTATCAATTATATCCTCCATAGACTCCTCTTCGTAGTACTCATCATTGCCCTGGTAGTCGCACGCAGCACCCTCCTCTTCGCAGTACTCAGTATCTGCCATATTCACAAAGAATGAACAATTCCACTCTAAATCCCCAGAGGGAAGATCAATTGCCAGCCCAGGCGAGGGCGTCAATCAGGGGAAGTGCCAGGCGTAGGAGCCGGAAATACCAAGAAAGAAGTCAAATTCAGGCGTATAAGTCCACTTCTAGGACTAATGGAGGGAAAACAACCCTTATCTGGCTTAGAGAAGGGTTTCCAAAAATTGTCTCACTTCCTCACTCGCTGGGAAGAGAGGGGTTAATGCTCAAAAGCTCCGATGTAGTTTGCGCTGGAAAACGCTGCTTTTTGATGCCAAAAGACGGCCCCTCGGCTCCTGGCCAAACTGCGTGAAACCCCACTTCAGCCAGGGGCAGAGCGTCGTGCAGGCACTGAATGCGGGCTGCGCACGCACCCTGAAGCGCGCGAGACACCGAAGACGCACGTCGGGCTTCAGCCGAGCTCCGACGTGAGCCTCCTAATCGCGGACCGCGATCGCAGCGGCCGCGTTTCAAGCAGCACAAACCGGGAGAGAAGGGGGCCTACCGGCGCAACATGCGCTCCACAGGAAGCTAAGTGACACGGAGTGGGCCAGAGAAGCCCCACTCCGACGTCGGGATGGGAAAGAAGCCGTCAGCGGCGTAGACCCAACAAGCACAGAATCGTTATAAAACAGTGCATACAAGGTAAAACATTGCTATATACACACAACATAATAACGATAATCAGCAAATAAGCGCCAGGGACGATATCAACACCTTGAGGCCTGCTCTGAAGCAGAATAAGCATATAAAGTAAAGAGCACTTAGCTGGGCTGCGGAGCAGCAAAGAAAGAGGAGGCCAGATTAGTGTCTCTATACTTTATATGCTTATTACTACTGTGATTGGTTATTATTATTGGAGGCGTGGTTCAAAGCCTCATGGGAAATGTTATTTTTTACTATTGTAGTTTTACTTTCATTGGCTGCTGTTGGTGCAGTAAAGAAATGAGAAAGCATAATCAGAAGCCTTCGGTCCTGCCATGGAATCCGGGAGATAGAAAAGCAAATGGTCACAGACTCGCGCTGAACGCAAGAGGCAAGAAGTCAGTAGTCAGGAACTGCGGCAACACTAGAACGCAAAGCCTCAATCTAAGAGGAAGTCAGGCTTTTCAACTTGCCTGACTTCATTGCACATGCGCGGTAGAGAATCGCCGTCTTGGATTAGGAAACGGCATCGGCAATCGTGACAGTACCATGGTAAGTGGTGAATGATAAACAAGGGGATAACGGATGAAAACGGACTGGGAAACAACTCCTCCTTCAGTGGGACAACCTCCTAGGGAGTACAGTTCACAAGGAATTGCTTGAGCAGAGCTTTACATTTCATGACATTTCGAGCGCATTAGTTAGTAGGGATATTCAAGACACTCTAAATGTAATCAGTCAGTGGAATGCATGTACAAGGGAGTCACACATAATTCATCCAGTTACATTGAAGTTGCAGAGGTTTAGAGAATTCTTCCTCTTCTACAGTAGCATCATATGGATCCTGGAAATTTCTTGTCTGGTAGCAGTTCAAGTGATACCATGTGCATTGAAATGTGAGTTGCTTCCCAGGTCCTTAACAACAGTGTGTTCAGGATGGTGCATTTTGCGTTCCACCATAAAAGTGAGTGGTGCTGTTCCCTTTCATTTCCTTGTGACTAACTGTATGGCTGTGGCAAGCATCATGTCCTGAAATGTTATTGGATTTTAAGATAGGCCTTTCCCAGATGAAAGAGATGGACAAATTAGCTTCTCAAAGTCATAGGGGAATCTATAGGCAAGATGTTGTCGATCACAGTGTACATTTTCTGACAAAAGGTAGACACTGCAGCTTATGAGAAAATCATATGTACAAGAGTGACATCACTGTAATTACATCTCCAACCAACAACTATTGTTGGTTAGAAGGTCTGCCTTCTTATGGAGTTTTTTAAGGTACCAGAAGGCACGGTGGGTTTGTGTGAATAAGGCTGGTTTGCAGCAAACAAAAGTTCTTCTCCATATTAGGTGGTTTGTTTCATCATTAGGGTGGAAAGTTCTTTAATTGTCCCAACAAGTGTTAAGCTTGTTTCTTTGTGGTATTTTCTCATCCCATTAAGTGGCACAGAATTTCAAAGCTTTACTCAATTTCCTACATGTTGGTTGTGTACAGCCTAATAACTTGCTGTTGCACCCATGTTTTGTACAAACCAGAAGGACTACTTTGGAATTTCTTTGTCAAGAAGACTGGAGTGAATTCCAAGTAAGGCTGGAGGGAGGAAATATGAATTATTCCATTCCACGTGAACACACAGTCTATTCTAAAAGTGCCATTATTGATCAAGGCATTCCATCACACCAGATAGATTGGCTGAGCCATTCCACCTTAGTGGTATTCCATCTTCTGTTTAAGAAACGTTGGATGTTTTGAGTATTTTTCATTATTACAGTGGTCTGCATTAGTCGATTTGGTTTCATGCTGTTAAACTAAGAGAGGGGTACCGATTGAATAATTGCTTCTTCTTGTTTTATTCAAGTGGGTGTTCAGGCTTTTTTTACATCACTGGACCATTGCAGGGCCTGCTGCTATCTAAATGCTGGGGGAATTTCTCATAATTGGGGATATTTACGCCTCCTCTGTCTTGCGTACCATGGAGTTTATTTAGAGAAATACGAATGTGTTTACTTGGCCATGGAAGACTTTGCAGGCTTTTTGCCTTGCAGCCTTCCTCCCCCCATCTCCCCATCCGGAGAGATTGCACATAATACCACAGACCACACTGCAGTGTAAAAGGCCACATTTATTAGGGCAGGTCTTCATAAAGACTTAACATAGAATCCAGGAATTAAAAACCCTGGCTTCACTAATACAATACAGTGTACAAACTTGACATACCCTTTCCTGTAAAGTTCCCTCCAAAGTGCTAACCAATCCCCACAACTCACAAACACACACAACATTGTTTCCCCCTTTCACAGTCATCCCCTGCCACACCAAACTTACCCATGCACATCATATCCCTCAAAGGTCTCGCCACCACCACCCTGACCTTATGGAAGACCCCCAAACTTCAACTCCAGCTCCTCATCTGTGGCCCCTGCCACCTAGATGCGGATATTCCTGCTCGTGACTCACAACCACCCCCTCACTTACACCACCCAGCAAAATCCCATTAAGGAATTTCCCTGCCCCACTCCCTAACCCAAATGCCATACCTAATTCAGAATTGTTTCACACAAATCTATAAAATCAGCACCACAACTTATCCCCAGCAATTGTCTGCCAAACAATGCAATTCCATCAAATAAGAGTTTCCAACAATGATAAATGGACATCATCAGCTCTATACCCAGAAACATCCTCCTCATTGACATTACATCAAGTGCATCAAAACAATAATACTGTCAGAGGCACAAAAAACTCTCACGACCCTTCAATTTTCTTCTTACTTTTGCCATTGATGTGTGTTTATTGGCAACTCGCGAGTCATTCCGAGGAATAAATTCTGTCCAGACGATGCATGTCCCAGCTCACAACCTCATTAGGAGCAACCAAACTTCTTTCATATTTATCAGAAGTGTGGGTGGCAAGAGCGTAACCGGATCATTTTATCCTAGTATCTACAAATCTGGGTGTCCTCTGATCACAAAAGGTTCTGCTAAGAGCACTAGTAATTTCCCCATCTCATTCTGCTTTTCCCACACAAATATACCTCATGTCTCACACTTGGAAGACCTAAAAAGCGGCAGTATGGGAGGATGTCAGCATATCTGGCAGCCCACCGACCCAATGAATGTCCCATTTTACATTTTGTAAGCTGGACCCACACACAACCTAATGAAAAGGGGAAAAAAACATAACTAAATGCACCTCACCAATATTTACAACACATGCTTGTCTCTAGTCTGATGTACCTGTCACAACACCTCGATTTCCATCTCCCTATCCTCTTACTGAAACCCAACCTCACAGCCTCTGAAGCAGGGCCAGTCCTAAATGAATGTGTATCAAACATTCAAATCACACCTCTAAAAATGCCAAAAGCTTCTGCATCATGCCTAGCAAACTGTTGATGGTTACCCTCGAATTATCATGGTGACAAAATACTACATCCCTGTCCCGTCTTGCTATCTCCAAGTATTGCTTCCACACTAACATCGGACAAACCTTTCTCTCCATCCCTGCTTTTAAGACAACCCACTGGCCGATGCCCTTGTGATCAGTCTTGAGCCTTCTTGGGCCCTATTTTGTACACAGCTTCCTCCATCAATACATAAACTTCACACCTGATCTGCCCTTACATCCTACCAATTCTAACACTCAAAAGCACCAAAAACATCCATACCATACACAGTTTAACAGCCATGCCTCAGAACTATCTAAACAACAATAGTGTAAACTCCAACAAACGCACCCCTAAACTAGTCCTCCCTGTCCCCATCCTTGCCCAACCTGCCAACACCCGTCTCACCAATTCTCCTGCTGCCGGATCAAATCCCCACAGCCACTTACCATAGAACGACCAACCTGCCAATTGTCCAGAAATTGTCACCAATGACAGCCCTTTCTCAATCAAGTTCACTGCAAAAGGCATCAAATCACCTTTACCTAACTCCATTCCACAATCATCATAATTTCTCTTCACACCTCCCACAGATTATTTCCGGGCTTGCTAATAACTCCGACTGATCCATGTGTAGTAACCCGCTTATTGTGGGTGGATGGCTCTGTCTTAGTAATAATTAGTTTTTTATCTGTTTTAAAGGAAATTTCTTAGTTTCTGTATCCTATTGTTATGTCCTTATTGTTATATTATAACCGCACGTCAACCGATTACTGCAAATATGCTAATTGAGATCTACAATGCATTGGATGAGTTGTAAATGTATTCTTTTTTTTTAACTGTAATGTACTTTTATGGTTCATTAACAAACCGAAATAAAGTTGACTTGATTGATAACTCCGCCTTGGAGACACAGCAACAGACTGCTCGATGTCATGCAAAACCTCCTTCTCATAAAGCCCAGATGTCCTGGGGTAGTCCTATCTTCGGTTTGTCTGCTCCAGATACCAAACTCCGAAACCTCTGCCACTGCAGCCAAGATAAAGCATGAGCTATGTTATTATTTGCTCCAGGCAAATGCATTGCCTTAAACAACATGTTCCAATGCAGGTAGCCCCAAATAAATGTGTGCAACAACCTGAAAAGCCGGAGCTCTCTTGCTCCTTGCTTGTTAACCAGCACCACCATTCTCATACTTCCACGTTAAATATTACTGCCTTGTTTACCATCTCCTCACTCCAGATCACCAAAGCCACCACCAATTGGACATACTCAAGAAACACAATGCTTCACCTTTGTCTCATATAATGTGTCAACTACTGCTCTGCACACCACCAAGCAGGTTAGACACATTTCTTACCAGATGGACATTCAGGTCCTAAAAACAACAATTATCCTGCTTCCCTTGAATGACTCATACCTCCCTGGGGTACCTCAACCTTACCTTCTGGGCAGTGGCCTGTAAAAATATAATGTTCATGAGTTTCCTAGTTTTGCCCTCCACTGCCTTCAACCAATGGGCTCCAACAAGTGCGGAAGGGGCTTGCAGACTGTGCAACTACAGGTCTAAATCATGGTTGCATCAACTGTGCTGCTGTCCCGCCCTTGACACTCCTAGAAGACTACTTTTAAAACCCTTATATTTAAAAAAAGGCATCAGTACATGTGGGGAGGCATTAGCTCTCTGCTTTACTTCCCCAGATATTCAAGTGCTTGCAAGGTCTGGAAAATATGTGAGACTCTAGGACAATCTGCTTTCATCCTCTCCTGCCCCTGCCCTACCAGTTCCTCTCCCCCAAAATTTATCACGGACTTTTTTTGCACTCTGCCCTCGCGTCTCTGTAACACATAATTTTATTCTTGTTTTGGAAACCTGTCACATGATTACAATAGTAACTACAAGACTGCCTCGTCAGTAATATGTGTATGAATTTAAATTTGATGATGAGCTTCGTTTTTGCTTTTTACCATGGTAACAGTGCTATGAAGACATTTTATTGCAATGGTTTTAATTAACCGTGCTAATGTAATAAACTAAACTGCTCAGCACACCACCATCCATCTGCAATCAGAAGAAAAATGTACATTCAATATTGTCTATTTTTCTACAAAGTATGCGCTAACTCTATTGAAATCTTCCAAAAATAGTTTCCAAACCTCCTTGCTTGCTCTCACCACCATTGATATATGCACTCTATGATGCGAAAAAACACTGAATCCAAAACGCAGCCTCCTACAAAATGCCCTCCCTGGCCGTACCACCTTACCCCCAAAACTTCAAGTGGCCCATAAGTTTCTGTGTTTTACGCAGTTCAAACCACCTCTCCCAACAAACCCACAATCTCCTGTTCCAGCAGCCTTGCATGCACCTGCACAGTCCAATTCAATCCCTAGAAAAACCAGGAACGTACTTGACCCCTTCAGATTTTTCTAGCACCAGTGAAACTCCAAAATCTACAGTCAATCCTTGAAAATCCTCCAAGATTGCTCTACAGTTGCTTGAACCTGCTTTCCCTACAAATAAAAAAATAATGCAAATAGTGGGTGGCAACATTTATATTCAGCTTTCATTGTCAGAGCCCATTGCAACAAAGTACTGAAATATTCAAATAAACAATACAGAATTGAGCTGCTATTGGTTAAAAGCCAATCTACATATATTGCTCTGTCAAACTGAATACTCAACAATGCAAAATCCGAAGGGTGAATTGGCTTGATCCGAAAGGCTGACTTACAATAACACTTCGTCAATTTAACTTTCCATCCCACCTCTCCTCACCAAAGCAATAGCGTAGCCAGCAGTAGCATACTTTACTGTTGGACCTTCAGGATCAAGAAAATCATTCGCCAACAATCGTTCCAGCCAAGACAAATGGTGAAGCAATCAAAACTTTCCTTGCACTTCCGTATGCACAAAGCTGAAACCATGAAATCTAGTAGAGACCAATCAAAATATGGACCTGCAATAGGAGGAGCCAAGATGGCGACCGGAGCGGACGTGTAAGCTCCCGGCTCCGCCAGCCCTTGAGCCCCGCACTACTATCCTGCCTGATATCCTGCCCAATTCACCGGCTGTTTGAGCGGGGACGACGCGCTGATATCGCCAATGTCCCTCCGGAATCTCAGCTCGTCCGGAATGTGGAGATAGCCTGGTGCCCGTCCCGACGCCATTGCCCCGATGTAAATCGCCGCTGGATGCCGGACCTCGGTGGAGCGGAGACGGCCAGCCTGCCTGCAGGGCGCTCACAACCTGAGAGGAGCTGCTGTCCCTGGATCGCGGACCACAGCGCGTTGGATGCCGTGGAGTGCTGAATATCGCTACTACCTCGCGATTGAAGGGAGGATCGCACTGCACGTCCGGCTCCTTTGTTCCGTGCTGGGAGAGGACGGCTCCGACTCCATTACGGGGCTTGCCCGGACTTGGCTGCCCGCCCGTTCGCCCTGACTGCCTGTTCTGGCCGGCGGGGGCTCCTCACCGGCGACGCTGGACTGCAACTGATGGCGGTGGGAGACGGGGCAACTGCTGGTCCGTGTCGCACCCCCCCATGTTTCTGTGACTGGCTTGTGGGCGCTATGGATGTTCCCGCTGACTTGCGGGATGGAGATAGTCGTCCGCCCTTGCCCTGTGCCTGCGGCGCCGTGGCCGTGTCGGGGACTAACTTGCCTACATCCATCTGTGTCGTGAGCATGGGGGGCACGCAGCCTACCCTGTCCTATGGCGATGTCCTGTCTGCCCTTGGTGAACTGCGAGCGACGCTGTTACAAGACTCCCAAGGGCTAAGCGAGAAACTCGACGACATAGCCTTCGATTTGGCGCAGATTCGGAGGGACTGCTCTCAGCAACGATTGTTCACTCCCCTGTTGGTACCTACGACTGCTACTGTGTTGCCAAGTGTTTCCAGCGGTGCTGAGATTCGTGACGACTGGACTGGCGCTTGCAGACGACCGCTTACCGACTCTGCCTGTGATACATTGTTCCCACATTCGGTGACTGCTTCATTGTATTCATTACCACTATCGGCGATGGGACTGCCGGCGAGGCGAAATCTGGCCCCCTTGAAGACTCTCTCATTAAAGCCTCCGTTTTTTCCCCTGTTGTATCTGTGTTCTCAGGACAATTTAGAGACTCTTTTGGCTGTGATCAATGTATTGTCGGGTATGTGGCACCGTCCATTTTGTATTTATGAGTCTCCCCCTTCTTCTTTGCTCCCATCTTGTTTCTTTGTTGTAGAGGGGGTCGGCATTCGTCGAGGAAAGTGTACTGAGGGGCGTCCGAGATCGGGCCAGGGTTAGGCAGTTTCTCTGCTGTATTGCTTTCTTACCTGGCGGGGATTGGGTTGAGAATGCTATGTGGAGGGGCTGTATGGATCACACGCAGAATGTAGCTTGCTTTTTCCCATCTGGATTTGTCGTTATTTGTTATTGCTTGGCTCTCGCATTCAAGGCATCCTTTGTGGCATTGCAATTTTGTTTACGGCATAGTCGACGCTACAACTGGCTATCCTGGTAACTTGTGAGCCGTTGGCTCTGCTGCATTCTCTTGGGTGCCTGACTTGCCAACAATGTTCATTGGGACAGGGGGATTGTTTGAGAAGGGTGGCGTCCATTTCGCTTTTCTTTGTCTTTGCACTGCCTGGGGCGGCCATCTTGGTCTTTGTTCCAGCTGGGCTGGGCTCCGGTCGGGTACCATGGTGTAGTGGTCGCTTGCGACCTGCATAGAGCTAGGGGTTTCCGGGTGCTAACTTTTGCTGGCCTGTTAGATGTGGTCTCGAATTGCGGCGCCTTTTCGGTGCGTATTGACGTTATAGCTCCTCACATTTATTTTGATATTCTTGTCTATCCTGGCACTTTCGACTGTGAGGTGGAGCTGCTCATATCCTGTTGTCTATTTTATAGATGGGGTGGTGACTCATGTGCTAATTCCGTGTCCTGGGTGTACCTGATTCTGTCCCCCCCTTTGATTTTATGGCCTTTGACTTTCTCGATTCAAATGGCGTAGGAATTGCAAATGGCTGGGTGCCCGGGAGATCTGTTATTGTACTGGCTCCTCCCCGCCTTCTTCTTTTTGGGAGTGGTAGATTAGCCTAGTCTTTTCTTCCTCCCTATTTTCAAGTGTGAAAATTTCTTTTTCTTATCACCTTCTTTTCTGTGTTTCAAGACTTTCTTATTGTTTCCTTCTCTTCTCTTCTATTCTTGGTCTATATTTCGGGTTCTTTAATGGGCGACAGGCACTTTGCCGGGGGGGGGGTAGGCCGTAGCCTCCGCAATGATGTAGGGTGGGGGGGTAGATTTAGTTTTCCTTATTTCATTCTATGGGCCTTATTTTTCTAAACTTTCTGCGCTTTCTTGTCCTGTTTTCTGTTCTGGGTCTGTGACAGGGGTTGGTAGGGAGTGGGTGGCGCTGTGGGTGATACGTAAATGCGGACTGAGGCTCCTGTTGTTTTGCACTGTACTGCCATATTTACGGGGTGTTCCTCACTACTGTTGCTTCTTATTGCTGCTGCCTGCTCATGTTGTGAAGCTAATGTACGGACTCAGTTCTCCTGACTCTATTCTTTATTGATTATATTTAGATCAAAAAATTTAAAAATGTAACCTTCAATGCTCCTTCTCCTTGGCGACATGACTCCATTCAGTGTAACTGCTATCAATTGTTGCTATATTGCCTGATGCCGCTGAGGAACCGCATTGCTTGCACCTGTGCTTAAAGTATCGTGGCCGGCCGGACGGTTGTAGGCCCGTATTTGTTCCCTTTTTCATGCACAATAAAGGTTTTCAAAAATTAAAAAAAAATAAATAAATATGGACCTGCAATTCTGCCTTCTTGCACTTCCTTCCTCACTTTCTCTGCCACCACCCCGTTCAGTTCTTTAGCTGATCCAGTTTTCCACTCACTGCTGATGACGAGGTAATTGATAACCCAAACTAATCACCTTCCTAAAATCCCATCCAATCCTAGCAACTTTTTCTCTGTCTAAGTACCTCATCCACCACCCCATCATACTATCTACCTAACTTCACCGGTGTTATCGCCCTTTGGTAAAGGCTGTGTCCTCTTCTGTAACCATCATCCGCATCATAGCTAATAAAGTGTTGCTATTGAATGGGTACATTTCTCGTCGTATGTGTAGCTGTTGCTGACGTTACGGCAATATCCATTGCAGTCACAGCTCTGAATAGACTCAAAGGTTTGTCTGGAATAATACTTAACCTTGCCTCAAATTTGTCATCTTAATTAAACCATGCAAGGTCCTTAAAATCAAAATTAGCCTTCCCAATTACATCAATTTATTTAAATAAAGTGACACATCTAGCCGCATACCGCTCACAATAAACACTTCCATCAATTGTTCTTTTTGCATTTGTCAACCTGTCACGGGGCTGAGGATGGATTGGGAGAGGTGGTGCCTTACTCCCCTTTAGTTGATTGGACTGAAATACTGTTGCTCCATACACAGGCTAAGGAGTGTCCCTTTAATTCCTCACTGAGCGTCCTCGGGGAGGAGCCCCGTAGGACGTACAGGATGATGTTTTCTCCGGCAGCCCTATCAAAAGAGAGCAGCTTAAGCAAAGGGGAGGAGAATGCGCTTCGGAGAGAGGAAACAAACGCGAATCAATCAATCAATCAATCATAGCATTTGCAAAGCGCACTACTTACCCATGAGGGGCTCAAGGTGCTGGTGGGAGGGGAATGCTTCTACTGCTCGAAGAGCCAGGTCTTGAGGAGTCTTCTGAAGGTCAGCAGATCTTGGGTCTGCCGTAGGTGGATGGGGAGGGTGTTACAGGTATTGCCGGCGAGGTGGGAGAACGATCTGCCGCCGGAGGTCGCTCTTCGGATGCAGGGGACTGTGGCGAGGGCAAGGGCGGTGGAGCGGAGCTGGCGGGTGGGGGTGTAGAAGCTGAGTCATCTGTTGAGGTACACTGGTCCGGTGTTGTGGAGTGCCTTGTGTGCGTGGGTGAGGAGCTTAAAGGTTATCCTCTTGTTGACGGGGAGTCAGTGCAGGTCTTTCAGGTGGGGTGTGATGTGGCTGCGGCAAGGGATGTCGAGGATCAGGCTTGCAGAGGCGTTCTGGATGCATTGAAGCCGTTTCAGGAGTTTGGCCGAGGCTACTGCGCAGAGGGCGTTTCCGTAGTCCAACATACTGCTGACGAGGGCCTGGGTGACCGTTCTTCTCGTTACGGTGGGGATCTTGCGGAGCATGCAGAGGGTGTTGAAGCAGGAGGAAGAGACGACGTTGACCTGCTTAGTCATGGAGAGGGTGGATTCTAGGTTGACCCCTAGGTTGCGTGCGTGGTCGGTGGGTGTTGGAGCTGTACACAGAGCAGTCGGCCACCAGGAGTCATCCCAGGCCGAAGGGGTGGATCCGAGGATGAGGACCTCCGTCTTGTTCAGCTTCAGTCAGCTGTTCCTCGTCCATTCGGTGACGGCCTTCATTCCTTTGTGGAGGTTGGTTTTGGCAGTTTGGGTGTCCTTGTTGAGAGAGAGGATCAGCTGGGTGTCACCGGCGTACGAGCTGATGTTGAGGTCATGCAGTCGGGCGACATGGGCGAGCGGTGCCATGTAGATGTTGAACAGCGTTGGGCTGAGGAATGAGCCCTGGGGTGCACCGCAGATGATCTCGGTGGCTTCGGAGCAGAAGGGGGGAGGCGGGCGCTCTGTCTTCTGCCGGAGAGGAAGGAGGTGGTCCAGTCCAGGGCCTTCTCTTGGATCCCGGCGTTGAGGAGGCGTGTTTGTAGTGTGTAGTGGCAGCCTGTGTCGAAGGAGGTCCAGGAGGAGGAGGACCGCAGTTTTTCCGTTGTCTAGCAGGGTCTTGATGTCATCGGTGGCGGCGATGAGGGCAGTTTTGGTGCTGTGGTTGCTGCAGAACCCGGACTGGGACGGGTCCAGGATGCTGTTCTCCTCGAGGTAGCGGGTCAGTTGTTTGTTGAAGGTCTTCTTAATGACCTTCGCCGGGAACGGGAGCAGGAAGATGGGCCGGAAGTTCTTGAGGTCCTTGGGGTCCGCGTTGGGTTTCTTGAGTAAGGTGTTGATCTCAGCGTGCTTCCATCTCTCCTGGAAGGTTGCTGTTCTGAAGGAGATGTTGATGGCTTTCCGGAGATGGGATGCGATGGTGGTGCAGGCTTTGTTGAAGATGGGGTATGGGCAAGGGTCTGACGGAGATCCCGAGTGGATGGTGTTCATGATCTTGATGGTGTCGTCATCGTTGATGTTGGTCAAGGAGAGCAGGCGGTTGATGCGGATGGTGGTCGTGGGGGCGGAGGTCTGAGTGGTTGTCAGGGTGGTTGTGGCGTTGAAGCTGTCATGGATGTCTGCGATCTTGCGATGGAAGAAGGTGGCAAGCGAGTAGCATAGGTCTTGCAAAGGTGGGTTGTTGTTGGTGTTGGAGCTGGGGTTGGAGAGTTCCTTCATGATGTTGACGAGCTCTTTGCTGTTGTGTGCATTGTTGTCTAGGCGGTCTTTGAAGGAGGCACTTTTGGCGGATCTGATGAGGTGATGGCATCTGCGGGTGGCGTTCTTGTGGGCTGCGTAGCTGACCGCTGTTCATTGACGGAGCCAGTTCTTCTCCAGCTTTTGGCAGGTTTGCTTCGAGGCCTGGAGGTCTTCAGTAAACCAGCTGGCTTTCTTGCTGGTTTGACTGTTGGAGGGATTCTTGAACAGGACGAGGGTGTACGCGCAGTCGTCGATCCACTGTCTGAGGTTGTGGGCGGCGGTGTCGGGGTCGGTGGGGTCGGCGGGTGGGCTCTGGGTGAGGATGGTGGTTAGCTGGTCTTTGGTGACTTTGCTCCAGCAGCGACGAGGCATCTGTTGGGTGCCGTGGTGCGTGGTGGGTTTCCAGAAGGTGAAGTGGATGCAGCGATGGTCGGTCCAGTGAGTTCGGTGGAGTGGTTGAAGGAGACGTGGGGGCTTGCAGAGAAGATGGGGTCGAGCGTGTGGCCGGTGGAGTGGGTGGATGTTGTCTGAGTCAGAGTTTGGCTTGGTTGTCGATCAGGTGGTGGAGTTGGTGTTGTTGTTGTTCTCGAGGTGGAAGTTCAGGTCCCTTAAGAGGATGTAGTCCGTGGAGGTGAGGGCGTGTGTGCTGACGAGGTCGGCAATGGAGTCGCTGAACTGTGGTCAGAGTCCGGGGGGTCTGTAGACAAGGGTTCCTCTGAGGATGATGGTGTTGGGATCGGTGTGGATCTGGAAGTGCAGGTGTTCAGCGGTACTGAGGGTGTCATCTGTGTTGGTCGAGACTCTGAGAGTGTTCCTGTGGACGATGGCGATTCCTCCTCTTTCTCTGTTGGTGCGGTCCCTGCATGTGATCTTGTAGCCTTCCGGGGTGGCTATGGCAATTTCGTGTGCCGAGGAGGGGTTCAGCCAGGTCTCAGTCAGGAAGGCGACATCTGGGGAGGTTGAGTTGAGTAGGTCCCATAGTTCAACTGTGTGTTTGCGGGCGGAGTGGGAGTTGAGAAGGATGCAACTGAGGTAGTTGGGTTCTTTCCTGATTGGTGGGTTGACAGGCCGGATGCAGGTGAAGCTGCAGTTCCGGCAGGAGAAGGGTCCTTGGGTGCGCTTCGGGGCGGCCAGGCAGCAGATGTGTGATCGTCTGGCATTGAGTGCGTGGAGGGTGCTGGAGTCGTAGCGGAGATGTTTTTTCTCCGTGGCGTTTGCGGGGGCCAGGGGTTCTGGCGCTGGGCGCGGTCCAGGCGCAGACGGGTGCAGACGGGCTTGCCTTCGGCGTGCCAGCGGCACGGCTGCAAAGCTGCTGCCATTTAAGGGGAGGTGGGAGGGAGGAGCAGCTGGGAGGGGGGAGCAGGGTGGCGAATGGGTGAGTGAGGGGGCGAGGTCACAGGGAGACAGCGGCGGGAAGACGACAGGGAAAGAGAAGGCACAGAGGGAACGGGGGCAACCAAGATAGTGAAAAACGGCTCAAAACAGTATACACAGGGCAACACAATGAATACAATAGCAGGCGGGAGAAATACACAGAGAAGGAGGGAGCAGCAAACTCACAGGATGGCAGCAGCGGGCTCAAAGGCAGGAACACACAGGCGGAGCTGTGCGGCGTGGGGAGCTGCCTAACCTGCAAGCAGGGTCAAGAGTCGCTCCCTTTACCGCGCAGCGGGTGCTATAAAAGGGGAGATGGGAGGGAGGAGCAGCTGGGAGGCGGGAGTGGGGCGGCAAATGGGTGAGTGAGGGGGTGGGCCGCAGGGAGGCAGCAGCGGGAAGACAACGGGGATACAGAAGGCAAAGAGGGAACGGGGCAACCAAAATATTGAAAAACTGCTCAAAACAGTACACACAGGAAAAACAATGAATACAATACCAGGCGGGAAAAACACACAGAGAACAGGGAAGAGGTGAACTCACGGGACGGCAGCAGCGGGCTCAAAGGCAGGGACACACAGGCAGAGCTCTGCGGCGTAGGGAGCGGCCTAACATGCAAGCAGGGTCAAGGGTCGCTCCTTTTACCGCGCAGAGGCCACCATATAAGGGGAGGTAGGAGGGAGGAGCAGCTAGGATGCGGGAGCGGGCGGCAAATGGGTGAGTGAGGGGCCGGGGCTGCAGGGAGGCAGCAGCGGAAAGACGACGGGGATACAGAAGGCAAAGAGGTAATGGGGGCAACCAAAATAGTGAAAAATGGCTCAAAACTGTATACACAGGGCAACGCAATGAATACAATAGCAGGCGGGAGAAACACATAGAGAAGGGGGAGCGGCGAACTCACTTGACGGCAGTAGCGGGCTTAAAGGCAGGGACACACAGGCGGAGCTTTGCGGCGTGGGGAGCGGCCTAACCTGCAAGCAGGGTCATGGGTCGCTCCAAAAACCAGAGGACGCAAAGTAACGGAGCCCAGGCCGATGCTGTGGATGAGACCCCGGACGATTGAGGAAGAGGAAGCCCAAGCCAATGCCCAGGAGGACAAGGAGACGCCAGGAGGCAACAAGACCACACGTCGCCCCACCACTCTCCAGGAGGAGCGTGGCTGGACAAGGTACGCTTCCGGCTACTGGGGTTCTCAGGGCACTGGGCGGGGAAGGGAAATTCGTAAATAGAGGACACCACCTCTCTACCTAAAATCAAAGCTGGGCTGCACAAGGTGGTGGCAAGTGGTGATACTCCCTCACAACCCTTACCCCAGTCTAAGAAGTTCTTTCGGTCCCTCATGCTGACCAGAGTTTCTTTTGTTTTGTTTTTTATTTTCTGGGACAACAACGGAAATCCTTTGTCCTCGTTGTGCATCTCTGGACCCTCGGTGAAGAGAGTAATACCTCCTAAACCAGGAATCAACGTCAAGCTAAACCAAGTGTTACCATTTCTGTGTGTCCCAAATAAAACAGAGAAAGAAAAAGAATATGGTCTATAGAGCCTCCTTTAAGTATCCTCTCCTGAATAGTACCTTCCTGAGTGGAACCAGCGACACAACCCGAGGTGGACTGGCTTGCCCAGAGGTAGTTTCCGTTCTCTCCCTGCGACTGGATTTAAGCTAACCTCGCTAATGACGGGGTAATACCCTGAAACGGGTCCCAGGATGCTTGTATCCGGTCCAGGGAGGACCTGGCCTAGCAGTTCAGACTTGACTGTTCCCAAAAGGGAGCAGGGACAAGACTGATTTGTATAAGGCTGGATTGAAACTGGAATGGCATGGGGAGCAAAAAAATTATGGATTTAGGCCAAGATCTCTGTACTGGAGTGAGTGAATTGTAGAGTACAAATTCACCAAGGCAGAAAGTATTTGTACAGGTTTATTGTCTGGAGCCAACAGCAATCCTTCCAGCTCCTTGCACCGGTAACTTCTCAATGAACAGTACATTTCTCTTCACACATAAACAATTCTAATATGGAACATTGCTAGTAACCTAGCAATGCTTAAAGCAACAATACAACATGAATGTTTATCACTGTTCAGCATTCTGTCCATCACTTGTTCTTTTTGCATAATAAATACTAGTATACATTTGAAAAGGTGACATCCTAGTTGCGATGTTCACAGGCACCTCAGGACGCCTGGCCAATTCCTATTCCTTTGACCTTTCTTTTGCCTGCATTTCTCTGTTCAATAATATACACATATCAATTCCTTTCCCTTTTTAAATCTTTTATTTCATACTTACAGAAAAATGAACCCCAATAGCATTCCCATGTAGGGTAATGTCTTTATAACATTCACCTTTAGTTTTTCGCCAGCGTTTAACTTAGTACCATGGCCAACTTTCTGTGCATCAACCTTAACCACTTTATAACCCCCAGGACTCATCCCCTTAACCTCTCTCAGAGGGTCCATGCCCACAGCCTTTCAGCTGTCACCATCAAGTGCTGCTTTGTGCTCTCTTTCATACAACTGTTCCATCCCCTAACCCCACTCAATTTTTTCTGTCACCCTACACACAGGCCTACTCACATCCCACACCGACCACTAATGCCTGAGATCTTACTATAATGACCTTCACCCTCTTCTTTTACTTGCTCCTTTCTTAGAATCTGATAGACGCTGTCTTTTCAAGAGAGTCTTACCCATTATTCTGCCTGTGTGTTCACACTTGGCACCTGAAAAGCACCAAGTGTCTTCTTCCCAGTACGCCCGCCACCATCATCCCGCAATTGCAAAGTCTGCCTTTCATCCATCAAACTCATCTCTGTGACCTCATCCCTCTCACATTCATAATTCTCTTTGTCATAATGCAACACCAAACCCTCAAAACATCATCTCACAAAACACCCACACTCGCTCCTGGTTTATTTCCACCCCCCATTCCACTTTCATATGAGAACCATCCCAACCAAAATTTGGGGCACTCTTTATACAAATGCTACCACTTTCTTGATGTCAGAAAGGTCACCAACAACCCCTTCCTTTCTTTGGTCCAATGTAACTGAGCTATAGTGAGCTCAACCAATGACTGCAACCTCTCCTTAGCCTCAAATGCCAAGATAATCTGCTGCTCGCCCCAAGCCCACTGATCTGGGTGCCCCAAAAGCATGTCACACTAACTGCTCCTCAATCAGCCATAAACACCTCCTTTTTCCCTTGGAACTCCTGCCACAAATTTCTCTTGCACTTTCAGTTGACTCCCCCCTGGCCTTCCCCATTGTTGCCCCACTCAACTACAAAACCTTGGTGGCTGCTGAGTTGGCATAGACCGTGTTAGTGCTGCTGTGTCCTTGCATTTAAATGCGTCATTGACAACATTGATACTGGCAATGCAACGTTTAACTACTATAATGAATGCATATGACTATTGACAATGTTTCCATTGATTTTAATGGGGTAGCACCATTACATTAAAACATGGCTGCTTACATGAATGTGATGGCACCCTCACAAAGCCAGCAGACCTGTTATTTACAATTGCACCCTCTTATATTGTGATATTGCATCTGCTATAGGTGGGGGAATTGTAATTATTGGGTTTAGGACCAACTAAGGGTATAAAGTGATATGAGGGTAACACCAAAGGTATCTCCATCTATCTGGTATACATATTTGTCATCTAATGCATAGTATTTAGGAGTGTGTGAGTGCGTGTGTGTGTGTGCATGTGTGTGTGCGTGTGTGTTACTTTTCCTTTTTGTTGTTGTTGCCACCACATCCCCAGAGTTGGCCTTGGACTGCTACCCTGAAAGAATCAAGTCCTACAATATTTAGGGGCCTATTAGCAACAAATAGCGCTAATTATCGCTAAATGCGCTTAGCTCATTTTTTTTTATCGCCGCCTATCGCCGGATATTATCGCAGAGATAAAGTGCTATTAGCAACATGTATCTCGACAGCGATAAAATATCCGGCGATAGCGGCTCAATGCGTGAATATCGCTGGAAATCCTGCGAAATTCAGGCATTATCGCCAATGGGGACTTTACCTGAATATCGACCTCCCATTGGTTATACAGGTAAAGTCATGGCTCGAGCAGGCGTTAGGTTCTGGCGATATTCGTGCTTAGTGCGAATTTTTTAATCGCTTCGCCTGCCTTGCTAATAGGTGATAGCTGTGTTAGCGACTGCTTTCAGTCATTAGCCCACTTTGCATGTCATTAGAGATAAATATCGCTGACATGCAAAGCGGGACCCAAACCTGTAGCTATCGCCTATAAGCTGTCGCAAACTGCTGTTAGCAACAGCTTGCTAATAGGGCGATAAAAATATTGCCACTTTAGCGGGAAAAAGTTCCTCTAAATCGGCGATATCGCCCCTGCTAATATGCCCCCTAGTTCGCACCAAAAAAGACAATTGTAAACTTATTAGTTGTGAAGCATGGGAGTCCTTCACAAGTACTAACCAAATTTCATACAGATACTGGTACTCTGGTGGTATATTAAGACTCACTGTTTCAACTCCCTGACATGCATTGCTGAAACCTTTGCCTGCTTGTTTGGTGTCCCTGGGAGTGAGATAGCCCGGTCAGACTGGTACTGATACTCCTTAGCGATCGCGGCCAGGAAATTTGCCAGCCCTCAGGCAATTTGGAAGATTACAACTGCAAGTTGGTAAAAATAAAACTCAAAGCAAGCAGAAATAAAAAAAATGAGTAATACACTGGTAGGTAGGGGAAGCCTGGCTGTTGATGCATCTGCTAGAGTCAAAGACAAGCAGCAGGGGTGGAACCCACTCCCTTTTAAGGTTTAAATATTTTTCTTGATTTTCGAAGATGCGTAGATTAACATTAGCCGCCACCTACATCCAACGGCCGGTGAGGTGCAATAAAAGTTGAGAATTTCGAAGAAGGGGAGGAAAGAAAGTGATGGAAACATAGAGGAGGAACGAGTAGAGATTATGGTGCTCAGAGAGGCTGGTGGCCACATGGGGGGGTTAGTCCACTTCCTGGGGATGGTCTTCAGTGTAGGAATGTGTGGTAGGGAGTCGGAGTTCTCGGAGGTATCTTGGGCAGGTGAGCTCCCTAAAGTCCGAGGAGAGGAACTCGATAGTGGTGGCCCATGTTTTATCATATCTGGGTAAGGCGCGAGACAAGCCTGCAGTGATTGTCTCATCCCAGACCTTGTACAGCCAATCTAGTTTGGTCGGGATCTTGTCCGTTTCCCGACGGGACAGCAGCACCTGTTTAGCAGCACCCCCACTCCCTTTTACCTCATGTTGGATTTTCTGGACTAGAACTGCACTGGGAACACAAAAATTGATTTGTCTGTGCAGATGAACCTCCTGCAGGTGTGTGAATCATTTTTAAATGTCTACTTGTCCGGGAGACGGGCTGCTTCAAAAATGTACTTGTCCTTTAAAAACTCCACGTCTCCTTTGGTGTCATGCAGTGAAATATTCTCATTATATCAGATCTCTGATAATGATCCTCTCTGATTATGTTAGGGCTCATAATATGTAGAGTATTTTGATTAAACCACTTTTTCACAAATCTACATAAAAAGTCTGGAAGTAGAGAGGAAACGGTAGTTCCAGGATTGGAATTTACTATGCGTCTGTGTGCTCCCATAAACTTACTTGTTTAAAGGTATTCACCAACTCCTCTCCAATATTTTTCCACACAGGAAAGGTTGAAAATTCACTCATGACCAGGACAGGAGTAAAACCTTTTTCCAGGGTGGAAAAAAGGGGTATGTGGAAAGTAAGTGTACATTCAATCAGAAGATGTTTGCATGAGCAAATATACGTGGGCATATTTGATCATGTCAACATGAAATTCACAGATGTTTACTGGGAGCAGAGCCTGGAGGGCTACTTCTGTAAACTTTTGTGTATTCCTAATATTCACAATAGTCAAGGAAATGTACCTATGGATGCACTTCTGTGACCTTCATTAAGAATCAGACCCCTATTATATTTTCTTGTTACCCACAATGTTTTTTAAGGGATTCTCCCCTACTAATCGTTTTTTAGGTTTGGCAATAACCCAAAACCCTTTTCATTTTACTATATTTATATATACATATAATAAACTGTGGCGGTTTCTATTGTTAGGGCAGAGTTAATCTTGTTAATAACGTCGGTACAGTTTACAAATCAAACTCTAACAAGCATTTACAATGCAATGGTTTCGCCTTTGGAAAAGTTAGAGCTATTGGCATTTTAAATGACAACATTTGTATTTATGTGTTGGTTTTGAAAACAGATAAATAAATGGCATTGTCATTTACATTGCTATTAGCTTAATCTCTCGCAAATGTGAGACCTATTGTACCCTACGGACGAGCTCAGCAGGCAGCAATTGCTACCACACACACACACCCAGAGCCACACACACACACACCCAGAGCCAGCCACACACACCCAGAGCCAGCCACACACACACACACACACACCCAGAGCCACACACACACACACCCAGAGCCAGCCACACACACCCAGAGCCAGCCACACACACACACACACACACACACACCCAGAGCCACACACACACACCCAGAGCCACACACACACACCCAGAGCCACACACACACACACACCCAGAGCCACACACACACACACACACACACACACACAGAGCCACCCAGAGCCACACACACACACACACACACACACACACAGAGCCACACACACACCCCCAGAGCCACACACACACACAAACACACAACCACACACACACACACACACCCACCCAGAGCCACACACACCCACCCAGAGCCACACACACCCACCCAGAGCCACACACACCCACCCAGAGCCACACACACCCACCCAGAGCCACATACACCCACCCAGAGACACACACACACACTCAGGGGGCAGGGAAGCAAGCACAGCCAGGGGGCAGGGAAGCAAGCACAGCGAGGGGGTAGGGAAGTAAGCACAGCGAGGGGGCAGGGAAGCAAGCACAGCGAGGGGGCAGGGAAGCAAGCACAGCGAGGGGGCAGGGAAACAAGCACAGCGAGGGGGCAGGGAAGCAAGCACAGCCAGGTTGCAGGGAAGCAAGCACAGCCAGGTTGCAGGGGAGCAAGCACAGCCAGGGGAAGGGGAACCAGGGCGCGGGGGAGCAAACACAGCCAGGGAGCGGGTAAGCAAGCACAGCCAGGGGTCAGGGAAGCAAGCACGGGCAGGGAAGTAAGCACAGCCAGGGGGCAGGGAAGCAAGCACAGCCAGGGAAGCAAGCACAGCCAGGGGGCAGGGAAGCAAGCAAAGCCATGTTTCCAGTGCTTGGCTATTCTGAACAAACCATTGGTATCCGGCCTGCCACTCAAACGAAAACAACTCCCAGAATACCTTAAATAGCTAAATGAAACCTCCGAAGTAGAAATATTATGTCCTGACTACACGAGAGAGGCTGCAATTGTAACTGCGAGGGACAAATACCACCTGAACCACACAGGGCGGATCCCCTACAAAACGACAAAGTTAAATTGCCCCTGTCCAACTACCTTGCCAAGTAGTGATATTTGCTTAAAATGTTGAAAGTGACTTTGCATGTCAGAGTGTATTTCTAAATATCTAAATATAAAAAGTCGCTGGCATAAATACAGACAGAGCCGTCTCAGCCTTTCACCCGGACGTGGTCCGTTGATAAAATCCATACCTAATTCGTTTAAATGCAATATCCGTGAAAAGGCGTGCTGTGTGGTTTTGCCGGATGGCTTGACACAATTTAGTGATGGGTTAAGACGACGCGATCCCCTTAGGTGTCTCAACGTTACACTTCTCCTGTTAAAAATCGGAACATACGAGTTCTTCATTTCCAACCAGCTTTGGGCGAGTCCAAAGTAAGGAGTTTATCTGCTATTATCATTAAACAGTGGAAAGAGACACTTCATAGATGTTACATGAACCGTCAGAAATAAAAATGCCACTTCATGTGGTGTGAGCACACACACACACACAGTTCCTGCTTCCTCATGGAAAAATAGTCCCCTTAGGACGGAGGCAGAAAGAAACTGGATGCAATAGTCACGAGATGAGGTCTAACTATAAATGTCTAGAGTTAGAATCCCAGCTACTCCTACCCGACCAAAGTCTGATCGTGGGCAAATTGGTAAACATCCCCCATCTGTACTAAAGTAACGGATGCGCATTTGGCAGAATGAGCTGTCCAGACCAAAGGAATCAGCCCCCTTAAACATTCAATAGTACTGACAGGGGGAGGAGACATAAGGTTGTGCCATTGTCTGAAATGCATATCATGGAAGCAGGGGGCCAGTCACCGATGCAGCCAATTCACACAGCCATCAGCCTGGCAGCATTCAAGCTTCGTGGAAGGAGGGGGCAGGGGGTATTGTGCAGACCCAGAACGCATTAAGCAGCAGAGACTAAAGCCCTTTGTGTTCCAGATGTGTGTGTATGTAGGTTGTGGCTTATGTTAGTGCACACCACAAATCCCCTGTAGCGTGCATACTGCGCTGCACTAGAAGCGTTCAACACCAAAATATACAAGCACTGCTTTTCAAGGAGCGGGTCTACCGAGGTGAGAGCCGGCACTCTTTGGAGACCAGGCAAGATGGCACGGAAGAAGCGGACAAGGGCAGCCTGCTGGGCATTGCTGTCGAGCCCAAAGCTCCTTGAGGTGCCGCATATGTTTAGGTAGGCGCAATAAATCTACCAGCCCCCCAATCACAAGCTCCAACAACTCTAAATGATGAGAGGATACAGAAAGGGGCAGTTTGGCTTTTTTCACAAGATTTCATTTTCAAGTGGGGACAGCACAGTACATTTCTTGGGCCAAAAATGCCACAACAAAATACTGCAGAGACTAAACAAAATCCCCGACGAATGCACATGTGATGCTTAGAGGGAGGTCTTTCGAGAGGAGAAGGGGCAGTAACAATCCCAAACTCCCAGCGGTCATGAAAGGCAAAAAAAAGGGCGACACTTCGGAATCTGTCAATAATGGACAATATGACACTCCGTGCCATGCTCGACTTTTCTGGCTATCGGCACTTCCATGATGCACATCCAAGCGTGCGCATGAAACGGGGATTGTGACATGACGTACATAAAAATGGAAAAGTGTTGCACATAATATGTGAACATTTAGATGTCCAAAGGGGTACAGTGATCGAAACATGTTCAATTCTTGCGGCTGTTATTTCAACTTGGAATTATTGCCCTGGACGTACACTGGCACGTCCACAAGAGCCTTCCAAAAGAAGCAAACACCTTTACGAAACAGGGACTTGTGATTAAAGGTAATGAGACTTAAACATACAGCGAGGCTAACACAAGTAAAAGTACAGCTAAACGCATCAATCAGCGACTGTAACCATTTTTGAAGATTTTGAAAACGCAGCACAGTGAGATCGTGAGAACTTTATGTTACTATGTTTAAACTATCACGACGGGTCTGCTGCCTGGCAGCAGGCAACTTTCTGAACATAGGAATGTCAAGCTGCCCTGTATCTAGTCAACCATTTTTGCTTTCACACACGTGCAGTTTAGCACACAAAACCATGAGAAAATGTCAGAAAACAAAGAACAGTTTAAGCCAACGTTCAGCGTGGAAACAGTCCAAACTCAAAACGAAACCACTCAGAATGGAGACACCACGGGCAGATACAGAAAACACTACGGACACATAATAATCCCGCTCCATGTGTCTCTCGAGACGAATTTAAAATGGCACTAATAAAGAGATTAAGAAAACGGAAAGCAACGGGATTATACCGCGAAAGTTCCCGCACGAAAACCAAAAGGCTGTAGACAAGGTGCGAGGACTGGGCGTCATAGAATACACCCGGGTGGAGCCACGGTCCTCTAGGAATGGAGCAGCTGGTTGGAGGGATAAATTGGCCCAGGGAGTGGCAGCCCGGCTCCCTGGAACTTGTGTGTGAAGTCACACGAGGGGAGCAGCTGGCCTTGCATAGTTTCAGGGTGGGGTTTGCCCCAATGCGCCACTATGGGAACAGTTGCCCAAAGCAAAGGCTAAGCTACCGAGCCCAGTGAACCGCAATCAGGAGGAGGTGCGCGCGCACACATGAACAGCTTCCAACTCACCTTGTAGCGCAGCGCCTGGTGGATGTCCGCAGCCAGCTGCCCCTTCCACCATTGCCCCTCCAACTCAATGGCATGGGAGAGGCGCAGCTCCGGGACACCCGTGCACCGCTCCGACCTGTGGTTTCAAGAAAGACAACGGAGAGTAAAAGGGGAGGGGGGGCGCGTACGGGCACATGGGGAGGGGGGCGGAACGGACACACGGACAGCGGGAGGGGGGCGGGAACGGGCACAGGACAGGGGGGGGCGGGAACGGCGCACGGACAGCGGGAGGGGGGGTGGGAACGGCGGACAAAATACGTAAACTTACAAAGTGAAAACACATTTATAAACAAAATGCTCCTTACCTGATTGCCTCGTGGGAACTCGAATCTTGAAGCCAACTCCAACAACAAACACTTGTAAAATGAAGAAAACAGGCCGACTCAAAAAAAAAAAATAACACACACCCACCGTCGCAATGACGATCCGAAGTTGGTGGAGAGCGAAAAAATCGCGGGAACGCCCCCGAATCTGGTCCGGCCTTGACGGACAGATCCGGCTCCCAATGGCTAGCTTCCATTTATGGAGCTAGCCAATGGGAGCCTGGGGACGTTCCTGAAGTCCTTATTGTAATCAATGGATTTTGCCTGCGCCGAAAAGCTGCGCAGAGCGCAGCCTTCGGCAGGCGAAACCCAAATAGGCCATTCTGATAGGCCTAGGGAGCTTTTTCTCTCGTCGGTTATTTTGGTACCAGCGCTGGTACAGCAGTACTGAATTATTTGATGGGCTGGCCACAACACTGAAGAAATGCTGCTGCCACCATAACAGGATTTGGAGACTCAGCCCCTGATTCCTGGAAAAATGGTCAAAAAGCCACATAGAGGACCTGGTTTGGGTCACTATGACTGCCAGGGCCACTTTGTTTTAAATGTTTTGAATCGCTGGCACAGTGATTTCAGCACTTGGTAGCCAGTGAGGCCACCCCATGGCACTGTGGTACCAAAAAAACCCATTTAAAATAAATAGTATAAGGGTCTGGTTATAAACTGTCACTGTGCAGGGCTTAGGGCGACCACAGTAGGGGGTTGGCGGCCTGCTGTTTGTTGGGTGCTGGCGACCCACCGTTGCACACTACTGAAGGCTGTGTGCAGGGAGGGTATGTCTGTTTGTAGGGAGTTGGGTGCTTTGGTGATCACAGTGCCTGGCCAAATGTCATGCGCAGATAGTGTTGGGTACGTCAGGGGGGGGTGGCTTGTCACAGGACTGCTGAATGCTGTGCGCAGAAGAGTTTTTTGTTTTTTTTAACGTTTTTATATAGCGCAAACATGACCCTTGCGAGTATCAGAGCACTGTACATAGAGGCAGAAGCATGCATGAACTCAGAACAGTTGAGGTCAACATGGTAAAACAACAAGGAGTAAACAATCAAAGTTAGATACTGGGTAGAAGGCCCTTCTAGTTCAGTTTCTCATGTAGTGCAATAACTTTCCCGTAACATTCAGTAAAACGATCATAGAGTGGCTCGTCACAGCATAGTAGAGTAACTGACAAATATGTAATCGGCCCAAGAAGTATTCTTCTATTATAGTTCTGTAAGGGCCCTAGAGTAAAATAACAGTTTAACATCCAATCAAAAATACATAGCGAAAGATACATTGGGATAAATGTCAAATCTGTCAACAAGGGGACTAGAGAAAGAGTACATGTTTATGCAGTCAATGTCCACGCAGAAAAAAAGCCATTTGGCCTGTTTCTTGAAATAGGCAGTGGAGGGATTGGTTCTCATCTCCGTAGGAAGAGCGTTCCAAATTCTAGGTGCAAGGCCGGGGAAAGCACGTTTGTACGTACTTTTTGAATTTAGGAGGTTTCAAGAGTAGTGTTGACGTACTTCTTAAGTTCCGACTGGAGCCAGAAAGAACAAGCTTGTTCGCCAGATAGGCCGTCTGTGGGGCCTTACTGGAATATTGGCCTTTGAAAGGGAAGGAGACCAGTCTCAGATAGTGTGTTCACAGATCAAAATTGGTTGGCGAGTGTGTGCAAAGATCCTGTGATAGTACGGGTCACAATGTGGGCAAAATTAGAGTGGCTCTGTTTCAGGCACTCTGCTTTTCATCAGTTTCCACTTACAAAGATAAGCTGTCCTTAGCGGATGATCCTACAGGTGTGAGGGTTTGTGGACCTGGAATGATGCAGAGACTAATAATAAACTTGATATTTTAGCTACATGCAGGGATTTGCCAACAGTAAAATCAATAGGGGTAGAGTGGTAAAGAGCTGCACTGTTTGCAGCAGTACTGACAAACTTATTGTGTAGCTCCTGAAATATCTGCCATATATATATCAACAGTTTGTGTTCTACTGGTTTGAAGTAGATTTGTGACAGGTTTAGTCTACTAATTTTCCTATACAACTATGCCTAAAAATTCAAGACTTTTGAATGGTTGTGGCACAGAGTGTAAACAACTTCACTGTCCAATCCCAAGACAAATGCATAGACTGAAGGATTTATCCCAGTATTTAGGGAAAGTCTGCACCTGGCTTTCCACTGTGGAATATTCGTGGTGGAAGCACTTAGAAATACCCAGAACACAATCCTATGGAGTGCAGAACAGAATGTCAGCAGACTTGGCTTCTCTTGGCAAACACAGTGACAAAGCGGGTAACAGCAGCAAGTGAGAACGACAATAGCAAGTGTAGATGCACAATGGAGCAGAGTGTCGTGCATGTTGAGAACCAGCTAGGACAATAGCACATATGCAAGCCAGAGACATTTTTCTAAGTAATAGCTCATGATGCCTATAAAAAGTGAGTTACCATCTTGCACATCAGTTTAAAATTGCTTTCAGTGGGGGAGTGGCCAAGCATCATGGCCAACAGGACGTGAGCTCCTCCGGCTCCCGATAGCTTTGCCCAGAAATCCTGTCTAAATCATCCTTACAGGCTCCCACCTGTCGAAATCACAGGCTACGAGAACCCTTGATACCGGGGGCAACATCCTGAGGGGAATTATAGCGGCCCACCGAGTAGTGGAGCCAAGTGGAGAGCCAGGGCTGCGGAGGGCCGGCCCTGCATCCACGTGAAGCAGGGGTCTGTGCCTACTCAACGGAGGTGTCGGAGGTCGACGCGCGGAGGCACTGAACGATCCTGGGGCCTGATCCGGGACTAAGGTGCAATGCAGACGGGGCCCGCTGTCAGCCGGGGCCCCGACTTGAGGGAGATTGCTGCGGAGCTTGCCTGGAGCCACAGCTGCCCTTATGGGCTGTAGCGCCGGTGTTCTGAGAACCATTGTATCCCCATGAGTGGCTGCCCCCCCTACGTCACGGGCGGAGAAGGGCAGAGAGCGGCCGCGGGGTCCTTGTGCCAACATTGTTCAGAGCCTCGAGCCGCCAGCAGCCCGAGGCGGTGTACGAGGCTGGAACACTTCAAAATTCATTTTAATTAATGCCAATTTAATCACCATCTATCTGATGGAGATTTGATTACAGAAGGAAAGGGAGAGGGGTCTGAGAAGAAGTCCGAGTGAGGCCGATCAGATGGACATAGCAAGGAAAGGCTAAAGAATTGAGGACACTTACTGGGGATACGCTGAGAGCTGTCAGAAATGTATTGTGTTTAACATGTACATTTTTAATAAATATGTACCAGCTTTAATGCGGGGCAATACCGGCCGGCAGGTGGGGTGTACGGAGACGGGCTGTGTATAGAGGTCGGCACAAGGACCCCGTGGGCGCTTTCTGCCCGAGACGCGAGCCATATTCGAATAGAGCATGCGCAATGGTGATGTCACGGAATGATGGTGGGCGTGGTACCACGTCATCAGCCGTAATATGCGCATGCGCAAAACAGGGGGGGGCACTGCCTCACGGGGGGCAGCGGATTATGGAACACCGGCGATGGTGTGGCGGATGCAGGGGCGCTGCCTCTGAGCTGGCGTCCCTCCGGGCCGGTCTGAGGAGCGGGGGTCCCACTGCCATCGGAGACCCTTCTATAAGTACGGGGGCGCCGGGTCCTGGGCCGCTGTCACTGCTTCAGGCCGTGTGCTCTGCCGTGCCTCTGCCATGCCTTGGGAGGTGGAGTAGCCATTTGCAGGGTCCCCCCTGCGGTGCGCAGCATCTGGCCAGCCGCACCGGAAGAGCGGCTAGAAGCAGCGAAAACCTTCTAAAAAGGCGCCTCCGGCAAGGGGGGACCCAGGGAGAGCCGTGCGCGAGCCGGTCTCTCCCTGGGAAGGTTCGCGCAGACAGATTGGCCACAGGTGAGGTTAATTAGGGAGAGAGTCTATATATAGGGCCAGGGCAGGGTTTAGAGAGGGCTTTTCGGCGGGAGGCGGACAGCGGAGTTTGTTTTGCGGAGGTTGGGGTGGGCTCGCATAATCCATTCCGGAGGTGCCCACCCCCTCCCCTTGTGGCCGGAGCTTCTGGTGTCACTGGTTGGACGCGCGCGTCCTGTCAGGACGGCGGCTGGAGGCGTGGCTTCAGCGGTTGTCGCCTGCCTGTCTACACCGTCGACTCGACAGACGGCGCTGCTGCCATGCCCCATGAGCCGGTGAGTGGGGGGGTCGGGTGTAAGTTGGTTGGTGCTGCCCCCGCGCCGCCGGGCGCTCCTCCAGAGGTCTGTTCTGCCCCCCCCTCTGGGGCGGGGGGCCCGCTGGGGGGGCAGCTGGTGGTCGGCGGGGGCGGTCCTCTGGGCGGGCTGCTCTTTGGGTGGGTGTGGGTGTCGGTGTGGGTGGGGGTGGTGGGGGAGCGAGCGCTGTCGTGGTAAGCAGCTTTCACTTAGCTGTTTTCGCACCTCCCAATGCCCCTGCTTCACGGTCTGTCTTGGTCGTGGCTGGGGTTTTTTGCTCAGGCCATTCTGTGGCATTTCCGGACTTCTGTTGTGTCTCCTTTCCACCTTTGGTTTTTTGGTCATTGTCTGTGGGAGGGCCCCCTTTCGTGTGGAGGATTTCTAGTCTCCATGTTTAAGGAGGTGTCTTCGCAGTGTGTTCGTCTGGTTCGAGAGACTGCCATTTCTTGCAGTAATGCCCCCCCCCTTTTTTTGCCTGTTTTTGGCAGGATTAGTTTGACAAAGTTTGGCATGTTGAAAAATTTATTTTATCTTGCAAATATGGGATTCTTTATGTTATATCTGTGTTTGAAATCATTGACCTCTTTAATGGAATGCTTATCTCAGATGGCTTTCTACTGGGTTGGGAACAAGCCTCAATACTTTAGCCTCATGTACTGTACCTTTGGCTTTTGTGATTAGTTCTTGTCCTGTTCTCCTTTTTCGGCTGTACCTATGGTGCGGCGCTCTGACACCTTCGGGTAAGGTCCACGCTCTATACCCACACATAAATAAATAAATGTACCCTCTGTTCCCCCAGCTGGCTGGTTTGTGGGGCGGGGGGGGGGGGGGGGGTGGTTTGCCGCTTCAGGGTGAGCCTCTTCCGTTGGGAGGGGTGGTAGGGGCTGCCTTTTTTACTGCCTGCAGTGACGTTGTCATTTTTCTTTGTGAAGACATTGCAGACTGCGCATGAGGCAGTTCGACCTGGGGAGGTGGCTCAGGAGGGGGATCTGGAGCGGATTCCTCTTCTGGGGTGTGAGGCGCAGTGCGCAATGATGATTTTCTGGCATTTTTTCGGACATTGCTGCAGTTGCCTACGGGTACGGGGGGTTGGTGGTGGGTGTGGCACTATGGGGAGAGTCTCCCCGTCCGAGCTTTCGATTTCTGGGGTGTGAGGCGCAGTGCGCAATGATGATGTTCTGGCATTTTTTCGGACATTGCTGCAGTTGCCTGCGGGTACGGGGGGTTGGTGGTAGGTGTGGCACTATGGGGAGAGTCTCCCCGTCCGAGCTTTCGATCTATTGATTGGGGATGGGGCTGTTGGTGAGCCAGTTGCTCTTGCGACGCTGTAGGTGCGGCAAGCTGATGGGCATGCTGAGTCTGGAGGGGACGCTACCGCCGTCCAGGATGGGCGGACAGGGGATGCTACTACACCTATGGTTCATGACGAAGGGGACGAGACCATGTACTTAAAATTACCCTATACGGGCATTGGTTCAGTCTGGGGGGGGTGGGGCGCAGGAGGGGGATCTGGAGCGGATTTCCCTTCTGGGGTGTGAGGCGCAGTGCGCCATGACAACATTTCTTATGGCACTTTCACGATGGTCAGTGATGGCAACTGGCCCAGTGGCAGGGGTTTATGCTGGGCATGTAGATGAACTGATTCTGGAAGTTTATGATGATGACCTGGAGGTGGGTGCATTACGAGATGTGGAAGTTCCACTTGTGACAGTCATGACTCGGAGGGGAGTTTTCGGGGCATTCTGGTTCACTTAGTTTTTTGCAGGAGTCTCGTGCGGACCATGCAATGGCACGTTTTTTGCAGGAGTCTCGTGCGGACCATGCAATGGCACGTTTTTTGCAGGAGTCTCGTGCGGACCATGCATCGGCATGTTTTTTGCGGAAGTCTCGTGCGGACCACGCAACGGCACGTTTTTTGCGGGAGTCTCGTGCGGACCACGCAAAGGCACGTGTTTCATCGTTTTCTCTTCGTCCAGCAAGCTGTGACAAGGGGACCCTGTGGTGTTTCGACGGAAATTGGTTGACAAGGGGAGAGTCTCCCAGTTACGTGTACTTGTTGGGATTGGGGATGAGCATGTTGGGGAACAAGTTGCTATTAAACCACTGCCTGTGCGGCACGCTGTTGTGAATGATAAGTCTCGAGGGGACGATGCCGCCATTTCATATGGGCGGACGGGGACTTTGCTCACCACAAGGCCCAGGAGCAAGAGGGTATCCTCCACCGTATGCAATGGCCTTATTCAGGTATTGGTATGCCCCTGGTTTCTCACTTGTCAGGTAAAACGAACATCTAGGATTTGGTATACTGCTGTTTTTCATGTGTCACCTGACAGTACAGTAGGTATAAACATGTGTTCACGATGTGGGGGCAAGCACCCTTTCACATACTGCTTCCTGGGACAGCTTTTTGGATTTCAATGAGGGGGGGACAAGGGGACTGAGGCCAGTTCTCTCTGTTGTCCCGAAGTGCTCTTACTCCTTTAAAGGTCCCAGTCTTGGAACAGTGGTTGCAGGATTCTCTGGGCTTTGATGCAGCAGTGCGTTTGCTCTGGGGCTTTGCGGTGGGTTTCACGATTGGTTACGGGGGGACCCGGCAGGGTAGGGGTCGGATGAATTGCAGTCAGCGACCTAGAGTTCCCAGGTTGTGGGGAATAACTTGGAAGTTGACCTTGCTGGGATTTGGCATCTTCTGGGTGGGGCGTTGGTGCGCTGCAAGCTGGTCCGTTCACTGCAGCGTCATGGTCGGAGTGTTGCATTTTTAGAGTTGTTCCATTTGCTGGTGGCCCTGTACGTCTGAGGCTTGGAATTCCAGAACAGGACTGGGTTCTTCCAGGTTGATAATTTGGCATTTGTGGATTTGTTTCCCTGGCGAAGTGCAAGGGATTTGTGTGTGCTGCAGCTGCTGTGTGCTTTCCGTTGTGGTGCCTGCAGCTGAATATTTTTTCACAGCACAACATATTCTAGGGGCTTTCATTACACTTGGTGGACAGAGGTTTTTCGCACACCACTATCCCTGGTTACATGGTGGGATTTCTTTTTATGGGCAGCTCAGGTGGGGGAGGGTTCCGGTGGGGGGTGTTTTTTGCTTGCACAGGTTTTTGGAAGGTTTGGGTAGACTACAGGCTGGTTCTAAGCGGCTGCGGCAGCCTGTCCTTTTGCTTTACTTCGGCAAAGGTTCTCTTAGTTACCTTCTTGCTGTTCTGGTGCTTTTGAGTGCGTTATGTTTCGGTTCTGTTTTGTATGGTTCTTTTGAGGCGTTTCGGGCTTCCGAACTCTTGGGTTTGCGTTCCGGGTCGGGCATGTCCAGTAAGAAGGTGTTTGTGGAAGGGTATGGATTGCGCCTTTGGCTACGGGCCTGAGACGGATCAGCTGGGTGGGGTACGGGGTTTTTCCTGGTGAGGATGCCAGCCCAATTTTTTGTTGCCCAGTTGTGGACCGTTTTTTCAGGAAGGTACTTTTGGGGTTGGGGTTGCCTCCTTTACCCTTTAGCACTCATTCTTTTAGGTTTTGGGTGGTTCTGTGGCTGCATGTTTGGGGTGGGATTGGGCTCAGACCCGCAGGATTGGGAGATGGAGGTCGAGATGCTGCGAGAAATTTGTCAGACGGTAGTGCACCTTCTTTTGTTGATGTGTTTTTTCTCCTAGGTCCTTTGCGCAGGATGGTTACAGTTAAACTGAGGGTTTGGTTTGTTGGTCACTCCTTTTGCAATGGGCCGCAACCCCTGCAGAATGCCAATATTGTTGGGGGGGTTTCTTGGTCTCAGCAATTCACGCATGAAGTGTATTGGCATGGTAATTGGGGACTGTGTTGGGGGGATTGTTTCATATTGTCTCTGCTCGGTGAGGGGGGGGGGGGTCTGCCAGTCTTGCTAGAATTTCAACTGGGTGAAACTGATCTGGTTTTTTCTATTCTGGTCTGTCTTTGTTACGAATTATGCAGATGGATCCGGACGTCGTCACGGCTCATGGGCGAGCATCAAGGTGACCTGGACGGTATTTGTGCCGCGTCTACGCTGGAATGGAGCTCTACCTCGCACAGCTATGGGCAGAGCACGGACACTGAACCACTCTATGCAACTGTTTTGTACTGGCATGCTATTTTTCATTTTGGCTCATCCTCACTTACAGGTTTCTGAGTGGCACTTGTTTCATGAGGATGGGGTTCACCTTTCTCAGATGGGTCAGTCCTTTTATCTTTTGAATTGCGGATTTGGTCGCGAAAGTTCAGGATGGGCAGTTGTGGTTCTTGGGGCGTTGTTTCCTTTGCTATTTTGGTGGGGCAGGAAAACTCTAAAGGTTTTCCTGGGTGGCGGTTTTTAGTGGGGGGTGGGCAGCCTGGAGCGGGTTGGTCCATCCCCAAAGGGCAGGTAAAGGACAGGAGGGGATAGTACAGGATTCAGTTGCCTGGGTTTGTTAGGTTTTATTTGGTGGGGGGTTGACTTCTTATCAGGGTTGCTCAGTGAGCTGAAGGATTTGAGTATTAATAAATAATTAATCAAAATATGTTGAGAGATGTTTTGCCTACACCTGTCTTAATAAAGTGGCCTTTCTTGCTTACCAAGAAGTTGTGGACAATGAGTTCTTGCGCGAGGGGGGACCCAGGGAGAGTCGTGCGCGAGCCGGTCTCTCCCTGGGAAGGTTCGCGGAGACAGATTGGCCACAGGTGAGGTTAATTAGGGAGAGAGTCTATATATAGGGCCAGGGCAGGGTTTAGAGAGGGCTTTTCGGCGGGAGGCGGACAGCGGAGTTTGTTTTGCCCCACCCACCCTCCCTTCTTTTGTCTTTAAGGCCTTTTTTCTTGCGATTGTGCTTTAGGTAATTTTGTTGTTAGGTTTGCCACGCTAAGACAGGTTGTACTCTTTTCTTTTGTATGCGGTTTTTAGTGGGGGGTGGGCAGCCTGGAGCGGGTTGGTCCATCCCCAAAGGGCAGGTAAAGGACAGGAGGGGATAGTACAGGATTCAGTTGCCTGGGTTTGTTAGGTTTTATTTGGTGGGGGGTTGACTTCTTATCAGGGTTTCTCAGTGAGCTGAAGGATTTGAGTATTAATAAATAAATAATCAAAATATGTTGAGATGTTTTGCCTACACCTGTCTTAATAAAGTGGCCTTTCTTGCTTACCAAGAAGTTGTGGACAATGAGTTCTTGCGCGAGCAGGGGGCCGCGTGGAAGAGAGTCGGCATGCAGCGGCTGGAGCAGCGAGCCTCCCCAGTGCCTCTTCAGTGCTAAACAGCGGGGCAATAATCAGCCACGGCGGCCAGAGCCGCGAGTCTCTCTTTGCGGGTCCACTCAATAGCGGGGGAGAAAGCCTGCTCATAGCGCCAGGAGGAGCCGCGAGTCTCCATTGCGGCATGAGGCATGTGAGACACCACGAGATACCGTGACACACCCGCAGCAGCCGGAGCAGGAGCCGCATGAGCCGCCAGAGTCACTCCCAAACGCAGGGCACTAGAAGTTTGGCACACCCACACAGGAGCGTTGAGTCTTCCGCAAACGGTAGGAGCGGTAGGAGCGGCAGCGCTAGGAGCTGCTTGCATTACCGGGTCCTAGAACGAGACTGGGAAAGCCCGCCTGGCCCTGCTCGGAGATACGGAGGTACGGAGGCGGGGACGACATCAGCACAGGCCGGGACAGAGGCCTGTGCTTCCAGACGGGCAGAGGCCTGGATTCTGCCGTGGGCGACCCGGAGGCCCTGAGGCGGGGGATGACTGATGCCAGCCGGGATCCCGCAACCACCTAGAAGCCCGGAATACTAGGGACCTCTACCGCATGGACCTCCAGTCATAGAGGTACCCGGGCTGTTGATTGCGCTGCCTGCTGAGAGGGGGGAAGAGGAGTTCTGCATGTCTCAGACGCCCCAGCCAGCCATCTTGAGAGGCGTCCCGGTTGGAGGGAAGCGGCCGCTGCCGGGGCCCTCCCTGAGGCATTGGGGTTTAGAGCATTCAGGGCCCTACGGCGTGAAGCGGTGGTCATGTGAGCGGACTCAGACTACCGGCCACTTGATATATAGGTGCTACAGAGGACCAAAACGGAGGGAGCCCGACCAAGACCGGAGAGGCCCGCCGCAGAGGGGACGCCCAGGGTACTGCAGCATACAGACGCTTGGCAGGAATCCTGCAGCCGGTCTGACGCCTGGGGACACGGCTGGCCGCTGGAACAGGTGTGCTTGCAGGTAGGAGAAATGGAGGGGATATATCTATTGGCCCCCGGTACGAGGGTGGCGGACTGCAGAGGTAACAAGGGGAGACACCCCTAGGCAGCTCCTGACGATCACGGACCTCTGGGAGTGTCGAGGTGACCTGCGGTGGGTCGGGTCTGCGTAGGCCCTCACTGAGACTTGTGCTCGGAACGGGACTTGGAGTGGACCAGACGATAAACGCTGAAGAACCTACTGCCCCTGAGAGAGAGCGCGGGGGCACCCGTGATGCGTAAAGATAGGATGTCTCGCTCCTCACAGCCGAACACAATCACGCAATATACCACCCAGCGGCTGCCCTCACAGCGGATAACGCGCCAGACGGGCCAGGACGAAGGAGCCGAGGCCCCTAGCAAGCCCTCTCGGGCGGAGCTGCTGAAGGCGATTCAGGGTTCACACTCAGCATTGGAGCGACAAATAGAGACGGTGTCCATCGATGTGAACCTGCTCCGGACAGACCTCCGTAAGGTGGCCGATAAAGTTACTGATGCAGAGGGGAACATAACACAGCTGCAGGGAGAAGTTGCGGCCCTCCAAAAGACAGTCTCATAACTCACGGCCATGACTGGAGCCCTGGAGCGCAGAGCAGAGGACGCGGAAGGGAGGGCGCGCCGATGTAACATCAGGGTCCTGGGTGTCCCGGAACGAGCGGAGGCAGGGAACGCAGAGCGCTTCCTGGAAAACTGAATTCGAACAGAACTTTGCCCGAGGGGTCTATCGGAGGTCTTCGTGATTGAGAGGGCTCATAGGGCTTTGGTTCCGCCCCCACAGCCGGGGGCCCCTCCGCGTGCCCTAATTGCCAAAATCCTCAACTACTGTGACAGGGACGGATGTATGACGTTACAATGCATACTTTTACCACGCATGCCTTTACAACGTGGTATTTACAACGAAAACCTTTACAACACATAGTGCTTTGGGGTGCTGAATAGAGAATAGTTTAATTTACTATTCCAACTCCAGTCCCCGTGGACACTAGGGAAGGTGTTGGATAGTAAATTAAACGTATTCCCTATCCTAGAGCGCCCCCAAGCGCAATGCGTTGTAATGGTATTCGTTGTAAATACCGCGTTGTAAAGGCACTGCGTTGTAAAAGTTGCGTCGTAAAGGTTGTTTACCGATAGGGACTGTATCCTGAGGGCCGCGAGGGAATCGACGAACCTCAAATTTGAGAATAGCAGGGTCTTAATTTACCCAGATTACACCCAGCAGGTCCAGGAGCTTTTCTGGGTGTTAAACAGAAACTCAGGGAGATGCCTTTACAGTACATGTTACTCTATCCAGCCAAGCTTAAGGTACTGTCATCGGGAAAGGCGCATTTCTTTGACTCCCCAGAAGAGGTCTGGGAATGGTTGGAGATCAGGGGTGATGCCCTCCCTCCGGGCGAACGAGGGGGGCCCCACAGAGACTGGGGAACCCGACCTCCGCGAAGACGCGCCAGCAGGCGACGGTGCCCATCCAAGACAGCTGAGAGGGAAGAGAGGCAACGAGTGACAGTGGGGGACGATGGGGCCATACGTCTGGGACCGCCTGAAGTTGGAGATGTCTCGACGTTATCGAACCCCCCTGAGTCCAATGACATTCTGGTTCCGGATACCCTGCAGGTTACGATGGAGGACACTTTGCTTACTGCCTCTGTGATCCCTGAGACAGCGGGGGCCGAGACTCCTGAGGCAGCGGCTCCATCTCGAAGTGACTGAATAGACGCAGGTGTTGGTTTGGTTGATGGATGACATGCGTCCTGGCTTGGATGGGACTCCCCCAGAGGGGAGTGTGAGTGCAGTATAATTCATAGAGGAGCCTTCATCTCTTAGTGTAGCATGTTAGGGGAGGGAGAGATGGAGGGTTGGGGCGGGGGCCGCTGGGAGTTGGGGGGGGAGGAGTTTAGTTCCTTTCTTGAGGGAGTTAGCCTTGTTGGGCGTATGGGGTGGCTGTGCACGTCCTGGCACCAGCGGGGAAAGGGCATATTGGCATGTTTTATTGTTGCTGGTATCTTGCTCGTGGGTGGGGGGGGGACTGTTGGAAGGGGATGTTGGAAGGGGAAGTTGAAAAGGAATGTTTCAGGCATCGTTTGGACTACAGTTCGGGCACTGGAGGAGAACTGCACTGTGAACAGAAGGATTGGTGGGGTGAATCGTACCAGAAATCATGGGGTATAAATTTATGAGTTGGAATGTGAGGGGCCTAGGCACGTGCACTAAAAGGTATAGAGTCCTTTCCTTTCTCCGAAGACATGGGGTCTCCATTGCGTGTCTCCAGGAGACACACCTTGTGGATGAAGGGGCACAGAAGCTGGGAAAAAAGTGGCGTGGCCAGATATTCCATGCATCCTTCTCTACCTATGCCAGAGGGGTACTGATTTGGGTGGCACCTTGGGTTCCGTTTGCTATTCAATATGTGGAGGCAGACATTCAGGGTAGATACCTGCTTGTCAGAGGCAAACTGGATGGCAGAGACATTGTCATTCTGAATTCTTAAGCACCCAATACTGATGACCCGACTTTTTTTCAGGCCTTGCAGGACGTCCTGACCCACGACCTAGGGACTCCTGTCCTCTGGTTTGGGGACTTTAATTGTGTCCTCGACCCAGTCCTAGATAGATCTCAGCCCTGTGAGGGCACAAAACCCTGTATGTCTGCGCAGCTTAGACAGATTATGGAAAACATAGGGGCGGAAGACGTTTTGAGATTGAAGAACCCAGTACAGAAGGTGTATACTTGCTTCTCCCCCACCCACAACACATACAGCCGCCTGGATAGAGTATTGGTGGCGTACCCGGAGCTCAACATGTCAGTGGATATCACACACCAGGCTCGGTTCCTATCTGACCACACTCCAGTGGCTTGCGTGATTCGATGGGGGTCCCCGGTTGACCGTCCTCAGACTTGGAGGCTTCCGGTCGATGTCCTCCAAGACCAAGTGGGGAAGGCACATGTGGAAAAGGCCCTTGGGGACTACATGGACCTTAATTGGGGAGAGGGTAGCATTTCCGCGGCAAACAAGTGGGAGGCCCTGAAGGCGGTGGTGCGGGGCAAGTGTATGGGGCTCACCTATGGAGTCTGGAAACAGCTACTCCAGGACCTCAAGAAGGCGGAGGATACTCTTCTGCATGCCCAACACGTGTCAGATTCTAGCGCTCTACGTGGCGTGGAGGAACAGGCCGCCCGGGCTTGGCTCCACAACATCCTTGATAGATTGGACAAATATACACTGGGCCAATACAGACAGCGACTTCACAGAGAGGGCGACAAGTCAGGGCGGCTCCTGGCCTGGATCCTCCGGAAGGAACAGACCCCTGACCGTATAGTAGCCATACAGGACCAAAACGGGGATATGTTTTATTCGGAGCAAGCCATCCTTGGGGTTCTCCAATCCCACCTACGGCAAGTTTACACTGCGGACCCCGATATCGCTGAGAGCTCCTATCTCCCTTATTTACAGGGGGTGACCCTTCCGACCCTTTCGGACTCGGACCGAGAGGAAGTAGAGGTTGGCTTGACATTGGCCGAGATTCGGATGGCGCTAGCCCGCTTGCCGTGTGCCAAGTCACTGGGTAGCGACGGGTTCCCTCCGGAATTTTACAACGAGTTCCGCGAAACACTGATTCCACTTCTCTTGCAAGGCGTTTGAAAGTGGTGGCCTCCCACGGAGCATGCCCCAGGGGGAAATCTGCATGATCCTAAAACCGGGGGGTGACAAACATGACCCGTCATTGTGTCGTCCGATCACCATGATAAATACGGATGTTAAAATACTGACTAAACTCTTGACCACCCGGCTGGCACCACATATGCAGCATTTGGTCCATCAGGACCAGTGCGGTTTTATCCCTGGGCGCAACACGGCCATGAACCTGCGACACTTGAATCACATCCAGCATGAAGTATGGGGCAGGGACGAACAGACAGTCTTGCTCTCTATAGTTCTGGCTAAGGCGTTTGACACGGTTGACTGGGGCTACTTGCAGGAGGTCCTCCGGGTAATGGGCTTGGGGCCCCACTTCTGCCATTGGATTCGTATTTTGTACAGTTCCCCCCGCGCCAGGGTACGAATGGAAGCTGCCAGATCAGAGGAGTGGCAGCTGGGAAGGGGCACGAGACAGGGGTGCCCCATCTTGCCACTACTGTTTGCCATGGCGATGGAGCCGTTGGCCGTGAGGATTCGATCTGAACTGGGGCCTTGGGGCATTCAGGTGGGAGACACGTGCAATGTCCTTTTGCTCTATGCAGATGACGCCTTGTTTTACTTGAAGGCCCCGAGAGAGGTGCTTCCCTTGTTGCTGCATCACCTGGACCGTTTTGGCATGGTGTCGGGCTTGCGGCTTAACGGCAGTAAATCCCTGTTTTTCCCACTATCGGGCTTTGAAACTGTACCCCTTGAAGACCTGCCACAGCTCGGGCTGCGCTGGGAACGCGACAATTTTCGATACCTAGGCATCCATGTGACCTCTACGGAGCGCAATCACTGGCTAACAACATTGACTGGGTGATTAAGTCCCTCCAGCATTCCGTGTCTTTTTGGAGCACCCTACCGCTATCCCTAATGGGACGACTGGCTGTCGCCAAGATGGTGATGCTCCCAAGGACACTGTACGTTCTCCAGAACACGTTGTGCCCTCTTCCGCCAAGGATTTTTCGGACCCTTAACACACTGCTCACATCCCTGCTTTGGGAAGGTCGGTGCAGCAGAGTGGCACTCCACACCGTCGTGCGATCCTATGAGGAGGGGGGGGATTAGATGCCCCACGCTTTGATCTATCCTATTACACAGCGCAGCTACTACCAGCTGCCAGGTGGTTTGCGGAAGCGGATGCCTGGGAAACACGATTACTGGCAGGGAGAGCGTCTGTCCAGGAGCTTCAGATGGCGTTAATGCATGGGAAGGGCGCTGATGCCACGTTACCTTATGTAGTAAGGCACACCGTGTCCGTGTGGCAGCGATTCATACAGCGGGTCCTACGGTCGGCGCCATTCCATAGAGATCTACTGATCTGGATACTGGCACCTATGGTAGAAATAGAACACCATATGTCTTTCCGACAGTGGAGAGAGGGGGGCTGCGAGGTCCTGGCTGATCTGTACCCTTCGGAGAGCTACTTGACGTATGAGCAGGCGGTGGAGACCTTTGGCCTTGGTGGGGGACAGTACTTACATTACCAGGGATTGCGTGCCGTAGTATGCGAGGTTTGGCCTCAATGTCCGGAGAAATCCCCGATTACACATACCTACATATCCTCCTGTCCTGCGGTAGTGGACGCAGGCTGATATCCTTGTTGTATGCAGCCATGAAGCTGGACTCCGCCCCGCCTGTGCCACCAGCATGTTCGGCCTGGGAGGCGGACCTGGGATCACCGCTGAGCCAGGGACAGCGGACGCATATTGGGACCTTGACAAGGCGGATATCCTGTAATGCGCGTTTTAAGCTCATTCATTTTAATTTCCTTCACCGCACTTACCTCACCCCGAAGGTAGTGAGTCGCTACGCGATTGATAGGAGGGACAGCTGCCCCAGATGTAGTGCTGAGGGAGCGGATTCATCCATTTGGCCTGGGAGTGCCCGTTAGTGAGGAGCTTCTGGACAGGAGTCGTGGGTCATATAACTGCCACCACTGGACTTCGGATCAAGCTAACACCCTTACATTGCCTGCTGGCGTTGGTCCCGAAGCCAAGAAAACGGAAACTCTCCTATAAATTATTGCAACTGATGTTAGTGCTGGCTAGGCGCAGGGTCGCTATCACCTGGATGGGACAGAGAGCCCCAGAGATAGGGACATGGCTCAAAGATGTGAGGGAATGGACACTCGCAGAGGAAACACATGCAGAATATGAGGAGAGGTGAGAAGCTACAGGAGGACCTGCTGGCATGGCGCTCCATGTGCATGGCAGGACTGGCTATAGAAGGGCAGTCGTCACACAGTGACTTCGAGGGGACTAGTGGCGAATTATTTTCAGCGAATGAAGCAGGGTCTGAGGGGGAGGAGGGTGGGGATCATTGAGGAGTCACGAGTTAGGTGCGTGGCCTTATGCTCCCTCACGAGGACAGCTGACAGTTGCTTGTTATTTCACTGTACCTCATGAACTTCTGTATTCCGAGTGTAAGCCTTGCCAGTAATGTGCCATAATGAGTCCGTCGATCTGTATACAAATGTTTTTATGATGCCTTGGGGGGGATCTTTACAGTGTACGTTATACACTTGAAAATGAAAAATAAAGCTTATAAAAAAAAACATTTGCTTTCAGTACACAGGCAAAATACTTTTCCTCTCCAGCTTTTTGTTTTTGCAATTCCCCAGTTTTCATGCCTTCTGGTTTTCTGCTTATTCTTTCATTGCCACTCATGCCTATAACTGTCTCTCTGATGTTTGTAATCTCCATTGGACTGCTACCTATCTTATTCTAGGTACAAACACTCTTATCTCCTGCCCTTCAGTCTCTTGCAGGCTATTTCCTCATTTCAGTCCCCTCGAGTCACCAGCATCTTAGTTTTTGTAAGTTTCTAGTGTACTTCACCTGGCAATATGTCATCTACTGCTCTGACCAGCTTGGTTTCTGGATGACCTTCAATCTAATTTCCACTGGAACCGCCAAACATTCACATCTTAATAATATGTTGTTCATAATGGACAGTTCGTTGGCAGTTCTCCAAAACAGAACTAGCTCCTCATTCATATCCTAAGAGCTAAGCCAACAATCAGTCCGCACTTCATTACTTCCGGCAACACCTAATCCTTGCAGGCAGCCGCCCGCCACTCTTCCTCAGACAACACGCAGATGTAACCACGTTCACAGCACATACAAATTCAACATCATTACTTTCTCCTGTCTCGCTGTGTTCAGCCTCCTATATGGGTAATTTGGAAGGACAGTCAGCGGTGAAATTATGGAGTCCTGGAACATACTGCAACCTATATTGGAATCGTATGTAGTATTGCCACTTCGCAATACATGGGGTAGCACTTCCACAATTGACAGTATCAAATAACTCTACTAAAGGTTTATGATCATTGCGAAGGTTGAATTGAATCCCCCAAATAAAATTTCTAAAATATTGCACACCCAACCGTAAACAAAGAGCCTCCTTTTAATTGGTAGAATACATCTGTTCTGCCCCACAAAGAGTGGGCTGGGTATGCTCAGACGTGAGTCCCAGGCTCTCCACATCACTGGAGTCTAGCTATCCAAGCTGAAGAAGGCTGATAGCCAGAAACCGGTCCTTGGATGCTTGATTCCGGTCTAGGAAAGACATGGCTTGGTAGTTCGGGCTGGACTGTTCCCATGAGGCACAGGGTCAAGGCTGATTTGCATATAGCCAGTGTCTGACCTAGGGTGGTGTGGAGTGCAAAAAAACGATGGATTTAGGCCCATATCTTTGTCCTGGGGTGAATGTAAGACATTACGGAATCTTGGACGAAGGACACTTCAAATCCGGATATCTATCTAGCCACCCCCCCCCCGGACTATCGCTTCTTGGGTATTAACCGAGAAGGTAAAACTGGGGGTGGACTGGCCATCCTGTTCAAATCTCACCTTAACATCTCCATTAAAAAACTAACTAACATTGGGCTGATCGAAGCCATGTATTTTTCGATTGCTGATTCCGCGTCGGTTTATTTAACCGGCATTTTAGTCTACAATCCACCAAAAGCATCCCCCTCCTCTCTAACGCAGTTGGTTCACATCATAACTGACCTGTCTCTCAAGCACCCGCACTTTATAGTATTAGGTGATTTTAACCTACATGCTGATGACCCTACCTGTACCCAAGCCACTCGGTTCCTCGACTCTCTTCAGAGTCTGAGCCTGACGCAATTAATCCAAGGTCCGACGCACGTGGCTGGCCATACATTGGACTTAATTTTTTCCAATCTCCCAGGTATCGTCACCCACTCCACCCTTCCCCTCACCTGGTCCGACCATTACCTTCTCTCGGTCGATATCCCACTTCCTCAGGCACCTATTCCGGTGGAACTGAGAACAGACTACAGGAGAAAATGGCACAAAATCACGCTCACTGCCCTAGAGCCGGTCTTTACTTGCCCTCTGGAGCCTCACATAGAAAACATCGATGCCGGTGTTTCCAAGTTCAATGCGACCTTACTGTCTGCGATTGACGGTATTGCTCCATCTCTACCTGTTTCTTCTGCAAGATCCCGCCCCTCTGCTCCTTGGTTTTCAGCTGCCTTACGTGAAGAAAAAAGCTGCTGCAAAAAATTAGAACGCAGCTGGAGATTAACATATGATACAGAGGCAAAACTTATCTACAAAACGGCCTTAAAGCAATTTACCAAACAAAAAAAAATTGCCATGAGAGTTTTTTGCCTCGCAAATTAAAGACGCAGACAACTCGGCAAAGACATTGTTTAAAATTGTGAAAGACTTTGTCAAACCTCCTGCAATGACACCTAACAATCTAGCCAACCAGTCTCTTTGCAATGGACTATCAGATTTCTTTCAGGAAAAAATTGAGAAAATCGCATCCTCCTTTCCTCCTGATGTGACATCTGATCACTCCCTTTCCCCGGTTTCAATCAGCCATGACACTGTTCCTACCCTAGTGGCATTCAAGGACCTCACCCCAGATCTTGCACTTAAACTTCTTATACAGTGCAAATCGGGCTCTCCTTTGGACCCGGTCCCCCCTAAGATGATGAGTGAGTTGGCTACCCTACTGTTAGAGCCACTTACTTCCATATGGAATGCCTCTTTACATCTAGGCCAATTCTCCTCTGCCTGGAAAGAAGCCTTGCTTGTGCCTATTCTGAAGAAAACAGATGCAGACCCCACGCAATTCTGTAATTATCGGCCCATCTCTCTCCTTCCGAAACCAGCGAAGGTCTTGGAAAAGGCCGTCCAATTACAACTTGCAGATTACCTACAGACTAATTCCCTACTCCATGACTCCCAGTCCTGTTTCCGCACGGGTTTTAGCACGGAAACCGCACTGCTAGAAGTATCGGAGACTGTTTGAGAATGTGTGGATAAGGGCGAGGAGGCCATGTTGGTTCTCCTCGACCTATCCGCCGCTTTCGATACGGTGTCCCACAAAATACTGTTAGATCGACTGGAGCAGATTGGACTGGGCGGCACTGCCCTGTCGTGGATCACTTCTTTTCTCCAAAGACGATCACAGAGGGTTCTTCTCAGACCGTTTAAATCGGGGTGCAAACCTCTTGTCTGTGGAGTCCCGCAGGGCTCGGCCCTGAGTCCTTTGTTCTTCAATGTCTACCTGGCCCCTCTGGCCAAGGTAGTGGAGGCATGCGGGGTCAGAGTGATCTCTTATGCTGATGATACACAGCTGATATTCTCCTTTAGAGATCACTCCGACTCCAGCCTCTCTAGCTTTCGCCACTGTCTGGGCGAAATCTGTTCTTGGATGGCCTCGAACCATCTTCGTATTAACACCGACAAGACGGAGGTCCTGTTTTTTAATCAAAAAATGACCATGCCCCCCTCACTATGGTGGCCAACGGTACTCAACCCCCCCCCAATCCCGGTGCACACCGCTCGCAATTTGGGGTTCCAGTTCGACGATACGCTCTCCTGTGGCCCTCAAATTAATAAGGTTACTGCTGCTTGCTTTGGAAAATTAAAGATGATGAGAAAAATCTTTCCATTTCTGCCGATGGACACGCGCAGAACAGTTACTCAGGCCTTAATAACCTCCCATTTGGATTATGCCAACAGTCTTTATGCGGGGGCTCCTTTGTATCAAATTGAACGCCTTCAAGTAGTTCAAAATGCGGCAGCAAGACTGATTGGCAATATCCCTTTCCGACACCCGATCTCAACGTTTCGCAAAGAGCTTCACTGGCTTCCTATAGCCAGCCGCATTAAGTTTAAAACACTCACTCTTGCTTTCCGAGCTCTGAACGGATCCGGACCAGAATATTTAAGAAAGAGATTGATTCTATCTCACTCAGTCAGAGACTTACGCTCCAACAACCTACGTCTCATGGTTGTGCCACGCTTCCGCCGCACAAGAATGGGTGGCAGAGCCTTTGCTGTCCTTGCTGCCAAACATTGGAACAGCTTACCTTTGGACCTCAGATTTGCCCCATCCGAAGCACTGTTCCGTAGCCGTTTGAAAACGTGGCTATTTACATCTATTTAGATAGATCCTCCTCCTCCTGCTGACAGTCTCAGCGCCGGGACACCCCCGACGGGGGTAGCTGTGCGCTCTACAAAATTCATAAATAAATAAAATAATAAATAAATTCTGTCCATCAACTGTGTTTTCTGCCCCACAAAGAGCTCTGGACACACATGCAATGCTTTCTTCCCTGCTGTCCCCCCTCTTTTGCATCAAGACTGCCACAAAGCCATTGTTGCTAGCATCAGTCACGAAAATGCATTTATCATGTGTGTTGAAAGAATTGAGGGGCTTGGCTGCTACAATGTCCTTTTTAATAGATGCAAACACTATGTCAGGCTTGTCACTCCACACGTACCTCAAGTATTTTTTAATAGTACTTATAAGCATGCTGTTCCGGAAGCAAAACTCTTCAAAAAATTTGCATTTTATTCAATAAGTCCCAGGAAAGATCTCAGCTGATCCTTGTTGCTGGGTACAGGTGCCTCTTCAATAGCTTTCAGAATTTACATTTTCGGTTCAACCCCTTTACTCGGCACATGGTGTCCTAAATAGTCGACACCCCCACAACGAAACCTGCACTTCCCTTTCATCAAAGTCAAATAAATATTACCCTGAAATCAAAAGGCAACTACATACCATTACGTGATGTTCTGCATACTGCCATTCGTATTGTCTAATTCCCCTAGAGGAGGAGGCAGTTGCTACTATACAACATCTGGAGGCTACCTCAAGCACTACTATTGCAGCCACTAATTTTTTTGGTTTGAATATTTTTATTATTATTATTGCATTTTTAAAATAAGGTTACATGTATGTGACAAGCAGGATAAAATACAACAGCAATCGGTTTAGTGCTTGTACCACTTGTTATACATATTGCTCAGGTCCAAACAAAAGGAGAATGAAATAAGACATACGCATCCAGTAATTTTCGCTAGGGTATCCATACACAACAACAGTCCAGCACCGCAGTCAGTAGCACCGCACACGCCCTATGAGATAAATAAGCTAAGTGAGACATATCACACCGAAACCGGGCGTGGCTTGGGCGCCGATGGCGATGGTCGCCTGAGAGCTCGGCTCCGGGACTAAGCCCAGGATTATCCTGAAAATCGGAGGCTGAGGGGCACCCCAGACCCCGCATTCTGCTGAGGGTGCCGACGGAACCCTGCCGGGGCCCCTGGTGGAGCTCGGACGAGGGTTGCTCCGGAGTAAAACCGAAGTTTGCGGAGTTGCGGAGTGCGACCCAACATGGCGCCCGGACTCCTTTGTCCCCCTGTTCGGAACTACTGAGTTGAAGAAGTGCCGCGGGTAGCGACTAGCGCCCAGCTTCGCCATCTCCGGCTGTTCTGGACATTGGACACTTACTGGATTGGACCCTTTGCTACGGATTTGCACTCGGTTGACGGCCGGGCGGGTGCCCACGCAGTGGAGGGCACCGGGAGCGGACGCCCTGCGATCCGAGCGGTGGCCCGCCTCGCGACTCCGCACCTAGCTACATCTTCCTGGCCAGTCCACCTACATGGGAGGCGCGTCACTCTGGCGCCACAGATCATCCGAGGGAGTTGGTGGCCCTCACCCCGGGGCTATAGTGGGTGAACGGGCCTGCCCGACTCGGCGACGGCTGTCTCCGCCCCCTCATCGGTGCCCTCGGACGCCGTGGCGGTGGCGTGAGCCGAAGAGGCGGAGTCTCCACAGGCTCTGGAGAAGGAGGTCGCCCATACCCGAATTGAGGACAAGCGTCCGGGAAGGTAGTGGTCGACGCCTGCACACGGAGACGCCTACTCCGGGACCCTCGCGGAGCGCCCCGGGAGGCATGGGGAAACCTAGAGGAGCCAAGGGATCCACCCAGACCGCCTCGGACTCTGAAGCCCAGGACAAAGAGGAGCATGGGGACCCAAAAAGTTCTGGTGGCGCGCCGCTGCAGCAACAGTTCGACCGTGTCCTAGAGGCGATAGAGACTACGAGATCAGCCCTCCCACAGGACATTGCTCAGGTGGCGACAAGCCTGGGCCTCCTCAGGGCGGACCATGGCAAACTTTCAGACCGGGTCAAGGAGGTGGAGGGCACGGTGAAAACCTTGGAGCCGGCGCAGCGAACCTTGGCTGCGACGATGAAGGACGCCCTATCCCGAATTGAGACCCTGGAACGGAGGGCGGAGGATGCGGAAGGCCGCAACAGGAGGTACAACATCCGAGTGGTGGGCCTGCCGGAAAAGATCGAGGATGGCGACATGGTGCAATACTTGGAGACCTGGCTCCGAGACACGGTGGTCCCGGAGGGACTGTCCTCCTTCTATACTTTGGAACAAGCCCACAGAGTCCCAGCACGGCCCCCACAGCAGGGACGCACCCCGAGGCCAGTGGTGGCGCGGTTGCTGCATTTTCGAGACAGGGACTTAATCCTCAATGCCGCCAGGCACAATGGCCCGTTCAAAGTAGCGAACAGTCAGGTGAACATCTTCCCAGATTACACCTACGAGACGCAGCGCAAGCGGTTCTCCTTCCTAGCGGTTAAGCGCGAGCTCAGGAGCGAGGGCATTCAGTATTCACTCCTATATCCTGCAAGGCTCCGCATCATTGTTGATGACAAAACCCAGTTCTTCGACACCCCGGAGGATGTCTGTGTCTGGCTCGAACTTTACAGGACAGGGAAAGATGGCTTTGGCTCCTCGTCCCAACAGGCAGATGAGCCGGAACAAAGGCGGCGATCCAAGAGGGTCAGGAATCGCCGAGGCCGCACGGGAGGGCCCTCGACTGCGGAGACATCATCGGAACGGAGGGGAGTGCTGGAAGTATTGTCGGAGTTGTCGGGAGCAAGGGATGGAGCCGTTGAGGAGGAAGAAAACCCGGGTGATGAGGGAGCACCATCGGACTCGGAGGATTCAGTGGCAGACAGTGCCCATACACCGGTGATCACACCGAAATCGGTGGAGGACCTTTTAGATGGACAAGGGTAACGGGGTATACTGCCTTGTTTTGGGTGGGGGCCCGGCAGGGGGGAGGCGGTTGCCGTCCTTTATTGCTGACATAGGGGAAGAGAGGGTTGGGGGGCCTCTGCTTTCGCCCCGGAAGGTTTTGGCACTGTTTGGGGCTTGTTATAGTCCTAGTGGCCTGGGCGACGAGGGCCCACTGCCTCCGCCCAGCCCGCACCTGGCCCATAAGGCCTTCCTACGGTGGCGACCGTAGGATTAGTGGGGGTTCTGGGGTTGATGAAGGACGAGGTTTGGATGGGATCTAGATGGCGCAGTTTGGGTCCTGTTCTGGGGTGGGTGGGGGGGGGTTTGGTTGGTTTTTGGGTTGTTTGGTTTTGGTTGGGGAAAATGGCCGCCATCAGCGCTGGGAGGATTGATGCTTTTTCTTTGTGGGGACCCGGATGGGGGGACTGTGCAAGAACAAACTGGGACAATGGCTGATGTTGCTAATTTGAAATGTGTTACTTGGAACGTAAGGGGGCTTCACACTATGTCCAGGCGTCACAAGGTCCACGCTTATTTAGTGCGTAGGGGAGTGCAAATGGCGCTGCTGCAGGAAACTCATCTGAACAAGGCGGAAGGGGCGGCGCTTCAGCGTAGATGGCGGGGGCAGGTCTTTTCCACGTCGTACTCTGCTTATGCCAGGGGGGCGCTAATATGGATCAGGGCAGGGGTCCCCTTCCAAGTCACGAGGACAGTGTTGGATCCAGAGGGGCGTTTCGTGGCCATCTCGGGCACTCTAAGGGGGAGGGACCTGAACGTTTGCTGTGTATACGCTCCTAATGTAGACCAGACTGCCTTCCTTTCCAGGTTATCGGGCTCGTTGGCCCACTTTTTCGCCGGGCCCCTCCTGCTGGGGGGAGACTTTAACTCCGTAGTGGATGTGGACATAGACCGCTCGCATCCCCCGCTTCCCGATTCCCCGGTCCGTCGCACGGCTAAGGGTCGTCAGGATTGGCAGACCCGCTGGGGTTTGACGGACATTTGGAGGGCACATCACCCCGCATCTAGAGATTATTCATATTTCTCGAGCCTCCATGAATTGCATGTCAGACTGGATGGCTTTCTTGGATCGCCCGAACTGGTTTCGGCAGCGATCCGATCGGAGTACTTATCGAGGACCATCTCGGACCATAACCCCCTCCTACTGGACCTTCGCTGGTTTCCTGGGACGCCGGCGGTGCCCACCTGGAAATTGCGACCCGAGATCCTCGAGGACAGTGTCTTCAAGGCGGACTTGGGGGAGAGAATATCCGATTTTTTTGCATCCAACGGCGGCTCCGCGAGTACTAGGGCGTTAGAATGGGACGCTTTTAAGGTAGTGGTGAGGGGCTACTGTATCTCTAAGAAGGTGGGCATGAGGCGCGTCATCCTGGCTGATTTAGACACTGCGGACCGGGAACTCCGCGAGCTTGAAGTTCGCCGCCCCGGACACCCGGAATTGCAAGCCCAGACGGCGGAGGCGAGGGAAAAGGTAGCAGCGGAGGTCGAACGGCTCCGCTGTTTTGATTATAAGGCCTATACGGTCCGGTCTATCGCGGAGGGAGACAGATCAAGTGCGTTGTTGGCGTGGTTGGCCAACCCTACGCGCCAGTCTCAAACGACGACAAATATGCGTGGGGCAGACGGAACCGAGGTATGCACCCAACCGGAGATTCTTAGTTGCTTCCGGCATTATTATGAAGGTTTATACCGCAGTCGCTCCGCACGTGACCCAGACCGGCTTGATAATTATCTTCGCCCACTGGAGCTCTGCACAGTGGAGCAGGAAGTGGCGAAAACTCTGGGTTCCGACATTGAATTAGGGGAGATCCGCGGGGCCATTAAACGGATGGCGAGAAACAAGACCCCGGGCCTAGATGGCCTACCAGTGGAGTTTTATGCCGCTTACGCTGACCTCCTAGCCCCTCGCTTACTGGTGGTCTACAGGGAGGCGAAGAGGCTGGGGCGACTCCCGAGCTCGATGTGTGAGGCGTTAGTGCTTCCTCTCCTCAAACCGGGCCGCGACTCATCCGACCCGGGGTCCTACCGTCCCCTATCGATGTTAACGGTGGACTACAAAATACTGAGCAGCATCTTGGCCTCGAGGCTGCTGGGACACATGAGTTCCCTGGTGCATGAGGACCAGGCCGGTTTCATCCCACGGCGGAACACGACGATGAATATTCGCAGGTTGTTCCGTCTACTAGGGGAACCATTTGTGGATGCCCCGTCCCCGGTAGTCTTGTCGGTGGACCTGGAGAAGGCTTTTGATAGCCTAGAGTGGGACTACCTCTGCACGGTGTTACGGAGATTCGGCCTCGGGGAGGGATTTGTCCGATGGACCGCGGTTCTTTATGCTTCTGCTTCGGCCAGGGTCCGTGCGGGCCCATTGATTTCATCGCGGTACCCGGTGGAACGAGGCACGCGGCAAGGGTGCTCCTTGTCCCCGCTTCTTTTTGCGCTGGCGGTGGAGCCACTGGCGCTGCACCTTCGCTCGGGAGCCCACTATACGGGCTTATGGACGTCTGCGGGCCCGCATTATGTCTCGCTATATGCGGACGACCTGTTGCTCTTACTGGAGGACCCGGTCGACGCTTTACGGGGAGCGGAATTGGCGCTCACGGAGTTTGGAGAGGTCTCGGGCCTCCGAGTGAATTGGTCTAAAACCTGTCTTTTTCCGGTACGCAGGGGTACCCCCGCCCCTGCGCTAAGTAGGGAGATTAGATGGGAGCCCGACTGCTTTAAGTACCTTGGGGTATTCGTCTACCACGACCAACCCGACCTCCTAGATGGGAACATTGCCCGCTGCACTCGAGCACTCCGAGGTTGCATGGACTTTTGGGCCACGCTGCCGCTTTCAGTGGCGGGACGTATCGCCCTGCTTAAAATGGTGGCGCTTCCCCGGTTATTATATTACTTCCGGACTTTGCCGATCTGGGTCCCACCGGCCACGTTTCGACGATTACGCTCTATGGTGGTCGGATTCCTCTGGGGAACGGGCCGGCGGCGGGTAGCCCTCAATACCTTGATGAGGCCGAAAGACGAGGGGGGGCTCGCTGTGCCGGATTTCGAAAAGTATTATCTGGCGGCGCAGCTCCAGACCTTCACTCAGGAGATCGCCAGGGAATTCCGGGGCCCGGAAGACGGAAGAGGGACGGGTATGGCCAGGCATGTTCTCTCCTTTATAACGCTGCGACAACGTTTAGTCCTGCGGGACTTGTCGATGGAGGAGCGGACTGTCCGCCTGTGTTGGAATCGGGCCCACGCCCGGGGCCAACTGAGAACACCATATGCGCCTGAAATACCATTGGGGATGCTGACGGCCCTCCCCCACGGAGGGGATTGGTCGCGTTTGGCGGCCTGGGAGGACTCCGGTTTACAGCTCGTTGGTGATCTGTTCGAGGACGGAGCGCTCTTGTCCTTTCAGGATCTCATTGACCGATTCGGGATCTCCCGGGGCGACTTTTTGCTGCACTCGGCCATTGTGCGAGCGATCCAGGCACATTGGAAGAATGGGCAGGAGGAACCCCACTTATCTCAGGTGTGCCAGTACGTAATGATGTCGGCGGGCACGGTGAAGGCGGTCACTTGCCTCTACGGCAGGTTGATTACCGAGGGATTGGCTCCTCTCACCACTTTGAGGACCCGCTGGGAGGAGGACATTGGTAGGGAGATCCCGGAGACGACCTGGTCCCAGTTGGTGAGACGAGCCTGGAAGGGCACACGAAACGCCCGTTTCCAACTGGTCCACTATTATGTTCTCCATAGAGCGTACCTGACCCCGGTGAAAATCAGGCGTTATTTTGCCACGGCGTCGGCGGAATGCCCTAGATGCCCGGCCCAGGAGGCGGACCTCCTACACATGTTATGGGCCTGCCCAGGACTGACGGTCTACTGGCAGGAGGTAGCGACTACCCTGGAAGAGGTGACAGGGAGACTCTTATCATTGGATGCGGCGGTGGGGCTACTGCACTGGTTCCCCCATACCCCCAGGAATAAAATTTCTAGTAAATTTATCGACCTGGGGCTCCTCCTTGCTAAACGAGAGGTGACCAGGAACTGGAAGGCACGAGCTGGTCCGGCAGGCAGCAGATGGCACAGTGAGCTTTTGAAGTGGGCGGCGGGAGAGAGCGCGCTGAGATATCAACTGGCTTGGAGGCAGGGTAATGAGAAGGCGCAGGAGGCCGCGTTGGAGTGGGAAATGTTGGTGCAGGCCCTCAGGGATTATTGCGCCCCCAGCGACTCTGAAAGTGAAGAAGCAGCTCACCCCGAGTCCCGGTGAACGTTAGTACTGACAGTCCTATTGCCTTCCCCGTGGGTCCAATAGCAGATCCTATGTTGATAGCTCCCTGGCGCTGGTGGTGGGGGGGGGGGGTTCTCTTAGTTAGTAGACATTTCTGGGGGGGGGGGTTTATTTGGGGGGTTTTAGGCTTGTTTGGAAAAGCAGATGACGGACAGTGCATTATCCGGACCAGCTCCAGCATCCTACGGACCCCCATTGCATTTCGCCGCCCGACCCCAGGGTTGTGGGCCGATTGGCTGTGTACGGACTTTACGGAGGGGGGCCAGAGGGCTTTATTCTGTTAATATTGCTTATGATACAATGCTGGTCGTTACTGTACTGATTTACTGATTCCTGCAATAAAAATATATTTTAAAAAAAAAAAAAAAAAAATCACACCGAAACCATATAGTACAGGCTCTGGGCAAGGCCTATACTAGCCAGTAGGTACACCTCCAGCCAGGTGGTGTTGGCTTTTTACTATTAACGGGTACTGTTTTTGGGTAAAAGATACACCAGGGTATATGCAGTCTGGACATTGAGTGTGTTCTCCAGTGCCAGGGCGCAGCTATCCCAGTGAAGTATCCCTGCTCATGAAATCGTGCCATCCGCTTCTCAACCGAATAGTGCCTCTGGGAACCCTGATGTGTCGGCGTAATGCAATCCGCGCTAGCGGTCTCTTCATGTAGCCCAGGGGGAGTCATAACTGATGCAACTTTCAATATCCCAATCTGAGAACGATAAATCCAAACCAAAGTTAATAAAACAGGAACAGAGGGGAGGAGCCAAGATGGCGACCGGAGCAGACCTGTAGGCTCCCGGCTCCTTCAGCCTGCTACCGCCGCACCGTGATCCTGGCATAAATCCTGATGCAATTCACTACTGGATGAAGTGCGGCGCGGCGCTGATTCCGGCGGTGTGTTCCTAGTCTCTCGACCTGCCCGGCGGCCGGAGATAGCCGCGGTACTGCCTGCAGCCCGGGAGCCCGCCTGCACAAAAGCTCTCTGCCGTTCCCTGGAGACCTGATGGCGGCCAGGATGCCTGATCGGCGCTGACGACCTGAGCACCGGTGGGGACCTCGCGATGCACTGTCTGTGCTGCGACGCTTACGGCGATTTGCAAACGGAGGCCAGGAGCGAGCGCTTGTTGAACTGAGGCACCCTACAGCACCGGATCCTTTGTTTGGGGCAGGTACGAACGGAGAGTGTTGCACGGCCATGTTTGATAGCCTATGCTTGCCTGACCCCACGCCTCACTACCCCCCTCTGGTACGGGGCGCCTCTCCGCGATGTGTGCCTCACTGGTGCTGTACTTCGTAATGCTGTAGCCCCGCAAGGACGCTCGCCTGTGCCACGATTATCCTGCGATTTCCCCGGACTTTCGCCATGATGTCTTTGTTTGTGGCTCCGAGGCGTGGGGGAGAGCGCCCGTCCCTGTCGCTGGCCTGTGTTGCCCCGCCTGTGATGGGGTCCGATTCCCGAATACCTTCCTTGGGAAGTGAGAGCCGGGGGCTCCAGCCTGCACTTTCCCTCAAAATCCTCCTGACTGCCCTGCATGACCTCCGCGCTGATATGCGCCAAGGCTGCCAAGTGCTGCGAAAGAAGCTGGACGACATGGCGTCGTCGCTGCGGCGGGACTGCGATGTACTGACCCCGCCAAATCTACCCTCATCTCAGCCTGCGCTTCATGGCGATACAGTGCTTCCTCCTGCCAACTGGACAAAGGTGCCCGCTCCCGAATTTACTGATGCCCGAGATTGTCCGCCTGCTGCCTCTATCTGGGATACTTTGTTTCTCCTTTCACCGGAGAGTGCAACATTGTTGGAATGCTCATCGCGAGTGCCTTGGGACATGTCTCAGGCATTGTCGACCTCGTCACCGGCCCCTGGGTTGTGCCCTCCGACCTTGTATCCGAAGGACTCGTACGCTCTGCAGGTTCCTGGGGAACTCACTACTACAGTTGATGGAGTTACTGTTGGCTCTCGACGGCCATTTTGTGTTCCTGCGACACTCTCACTCTCTCTGGGGCCGTATTGTCTCACTGCTTCGCTGTGGCTCTGCCTGGTGGGATTCCGACGTTCGGGACAGGGCTGATGACTCTTCCCTTATTGGCACTGATTGTCTGCCTGGTTGTGACCCCGGACTGAAATACTTGTTGATGTATTGATTGTGCATTCAGTGAGACTTCCACCTATTTCATACTGTATTTCCTGTTCTGCGCGCTGGCCTCTCCCTTCATTTCAAGTCGCAAGTATTGTGTTCTATCATTTTTGGTTCCTCTTTATGGGGCGACTGTTGTTTTGCGGGCGGGTGGCTCAGGGACGGAAGTTGCGGTTGATGGCTGCGGACCCTGTATCTGACTAGCCGGGGGGGATCCGGACCGGAACACTAACATGACGTAGGGGTTGCAGATGGCTGGGAGTCCGGGAGTTCTGGTATTGTGAGGGCTCCTCCCCGCTTCCTTCTTTTTGGGAGTGGTAGATCAGCTTGTTCTTTTCTTCCTCCCTATATTCAAGTGTTAAAATTTTTCGTTTCCTGTTTTTTCTTTCTTCCTTTTCTACAATTTTCTTGCTTTATCTTACCTTTTTCTTCTACTTCTTTTCTTCTCTTACTGTATTTCGGGTTTATGGGGCGACAGACACTCTGCTAGGGGGGGGGTAGGCCATAGCCTCTGCATGTGTGTAGGGTGGGGGGTTACATTTTATTTTTGGTTAGTTTCTATGGGACCTGTTTTTGCTTCTTTTATGTTTTTCCTTTTTCTTGGCCCGTGTTCAGGCATATTGGGTGAAGGGTGGCGGAGTAGATATGAGTGGGTAGTTGGGATTGCTACCCTGTAACGTGAATATTGTGTGGCCATCCTGCCCGGTCGGGACTGCTTGTAGAGATGTGGATTGCGTGAATCGTAGCTACTGTCATGTCCCACCTGCATGGTCCTTGCTCTTACTTTATCATTTTATGAGTACGGAACAATACGACCTGACTTTACTAGTTGCAACAAAAAAAAACTTGAAAACTTAACCTTAATAACTCCTGCGACATGGTCTTGCGGCATCCTCCAGTCTGATTCCTGATTAATAGCCGATGTGCAGCTGTATTACTATGTCACCGTATTGCACGCTTTAGTGCTACATGAGAGTTCGTGGCCGGCCGGAAGGTTGTGGGCCCGTATTTGTTCTGTATTCCGTGCACAATAAAGGTTTTCAAAAATTAAAAAAAAATAAAAAAAATAAAACAGGAACAGAACAAGATGCAAATCAAAACAGGTCAGGAAGTAAATGCGTGTGTGTGTGTGTGTAGGGTGCGTGTTCTGCCGATCGCAGCATACTATTGCAGCCACTAATGATATTTCATGAGAAAAAACTTGAGAGCTTACTTCCCAGTCATCGATATGACTGTCCAAATGAACTTCAGCCAGATGCTCCAAAACATAGGTGAAGATGTATCCCCTCTTAGGACTGAAGAAGGACGTTTTGAAGAAATACATAGCAGGTAATTTACGCAAGTGATTCATACGAGTTTTTGAATTTCCTGCAAGGCCTCAGCTTTCTTTTAAACAAAAATGTGTTTGAGACTTGGGATCTTGCATTGATTATAGGGAATTGAACAAGAATAAAATAAAGAACCATTAATCTATTATCACTTATTCGAACATTACTAGAAAGCCTAAGAGGCGCAAGATGGTAGACAAAGTGAGATCTTAAAGAGGCGTATAACCATTTCTGTATCTATCCAGGAGACAAATGGAAGGCTGCCTTCCTTACACAGTTTGGGCATGTTGAACATCTAATACCCAATGGGCTACCTAATACTCTCCTTCCACAATTCAGTGGTTCATTAATAAAGGAGTTCAAAACCTTACATGGGAGTATCTGGTGGTTTATTTGGATGATATCTTGATCTATTCCCAGAACCTCTTGGATTCTAGTTAACAAGTAAGAGACGTTTTGCAACTACTATGAGAGCAAAATAGGAAACCATGTTTTCTTAAAGTGGAAGAAATTGACTACTTGGGATATCTTTGGTGGCCAGAAATGAAAGCTATGCATATGTTGATACTTTTTCAGTTTTCTGTTTCCTAAAACAGCACACAGACTACCTGACATATAAAATCCAGCCGAGTACTGACCCAACCTTGGTCATGAACTTCTCTGATCAGCCTCCTTCAGGAAAGATGACCACCATTACAGAGATTGTTAATCACACTTCCAACATAGCTAAGTTCTTAGCATCCACTAAACTACCTTCTCCAAAAGAATTAGAAGGTCTTTTTTATAAAGTAGACATACATGGATTACCTACTAAGATCATTTCAGACCAGGTTACTTCTAAATTCTGTAAAAAAAATTGACATGTCTATTATACATATGATCACCCTTTCTATTGTCTACCACCTTCAGAGTGATAAGCAGCATCTTCACCCAGATGTGGCTCATATCAGCAATACTATTAGGTAGAGCTGACCCAGATATTCTTTCTCTACTACGGTACCTATTCTCATTGGTAAAGCGGAATACCAGGTTCAGGGCTCCTACTCATATCTCTCTGTTCGACTTGACATCTTCTGTGCATATCTTTGTGGCCCAAGTGCTGGACACTGGCAGCTTGCTTCTTATGGCATCTGTTTTTTCTCTCCACAGAAAATCCTAACTGAGGCAGAGTTCCACAATTTCCACCCTCTGTCCTGCCCTTCCTCCTTTCAAAGGAGAGCAACACTGGGGCAGGGCTAAAATGCGTAGGCACTGCTACTCTGTGTTCAAAGAGGTCTGTCTTTTAACAATGTGACAGTGCACTATGTCTCATACTCTGGTGTTTCAGGCCACACTCGCACCCAAACTCTTTAAGGAAAAGGCAGATTGCACCTCCACAGTGCTCCCTCCTTTAGGTGTCTGGTGGTTAAGTAGACTAATGCAGCCACACCATGGATCTTTGTTTGACCACATGATCATGGGTTTGATTCTGGCAGGTCCACGCAGCCTTTCACCTTCTGATAAAAATTAGTGGCAAATAGTTCAAGAGGTGAACATGTGCTTTACAAATACACTTTATGTTATGTTTTAAGTCTGTCTGCGAATCTACAGAAAAATAATAAATTTGTAAGAAGAAATTGAAGGCCTGCTCGCGCCTGCAAGTAAATTTATGGGTTAATGGAGGAACAGCAATTCCAGGACATCCTTGAGGTGGAGGATGTAGGAAAGTAGGGTCTGCAATCCTATGGTCACCCCCGATTTTTGCTTTTTGCTTCACTGGTTTACAACTTTCCCTGGCTGTGGGCCTGCTAATCAGACCCACAGCCTAGCTGTTCTCTCTCTAAATTGACAACCATGTACCTTAGGTGCATTTACCAATTGGTACTGGGCCACCTTATCAGTCCCTGTACAGCATACCTTAGGTATCCAGGGCATTGGTGTACGCAGGGCCTACCAGGGGCTGAAGCATGTATTATGCCACCCCTGGCTGGCCATCTAAACAGACACAACTGGCTGCACGACAGCTGGGGCAAGGTGGTGTAATCACCCTTTGCTTTAGATATAGTTCCCTATATCTAAACCTAAAATGGACACATATATTCCTATCAGTCACTCCTATGGAAGGCCTTATCAATCCTGAAGGTGTAGTGTAGTTCCTAGTTTCCCACTAGGCCCTGCGCATTGGAATAACATAAACAGTAGTATCGACGTGGAACTGCGGATATTCCAGCCCTCCACTGACTATGCTAAACTTAATTGGGTTGTGTTACCAACTAGCTCAGAGGTCACTGGAAACTTTCTTCTCTGCATAGGAAGTGATCAGCTTCCTTGGCACAGACAAGAAGGGATTCAGTTTTCCAACAACCGTGCAACATGACAACTTTGCTCCTCAGATCAAGAGTCGATCTCTAGGGTCGTGTGAAACAATAGACATAGATTTCACTCAGTCAGTCTAGTGCAGTTTACTTTCACAGTATGTAGAGAATAGAGAGACGGGCGTTTATCAATAAAGGGTTAACATTTATTGAACAGTCTTTCTTCTCGTACAAGAGAAATGTATTGCCACAATTGCAATAACTGTTATTATAAAAAGTACGTACAGTAAGATAAGTATTGTGAAATAGAACTGTAAAAGCATTGATATGGTTTCTTAGCCATACAATGGTTTAAAAGTAATAAAACATATATACAGTCATATATACATTAGGCTAACATACTCAACTGGTGCTTCTAACTAAGCCTACCCCAGTGTGCCTGACCTAAGCCTAACACGTGAGAAGGGGGAGTAAGTAAGTAGCTTAAGTTAAGTTGGTTTTGCCAAGGTTTGTTTCAAGAATTCTCGTCTAAGGGTTTAGTCAACACCATACCTCTGAATAGAATGATGGAGGATTGGTATCTCCTTCAGGGGTCTCTCTCGATATCCCAGTCACCTGCGAGGGTAAACCGGAAGCGCCGGGACTGGATTTCTCTGCACGAGAAATGCAGCGGCTTCTCTCAGCGCGTCGGGAGGAAGGAGGGGTGACAGCGTCCGCGGGCAGCTGGGCTGGATGTCTTCGCAGAGGACGGCTGCACGGCTCCTCAAGCGTACTGAACCATAGTTCGCGCTGTAGCGGCGATAATGGTAATCAGCAGCTTCACCACCACAGGATAGCAGGCTGCAGCGACAGAGTGCTAGTTTTTACCAACACAGGGTCATGTAGGCAGCTGGCATCAGCAACAGGTTTGCTCACAGCTAACAGCTCACAGCTTCGCATTGCTTAAGGCAACGTTGGTAATATTTATACCTGACAGGTGCCGGGTTTGACGCAAGTTTGCTGGACATAAGACGTCAGTTAAAGATGTCACTAGGAAGTGACAGTTATCAGTTGCTCATTAGAGTTCCATTACTAATCAAAACATAGCAAGCGGGGATTTCCAGGTTTGCTAAGTTTTTATCTTGTTGAAGAACTCGGAGTGTTATCTAGGAATATCAGATAGTGACTGCTGCTCTGTCATTGCACTAATTGGTCGCAAAGGAAGTAGCAGAGAGTCATGCTGGAATGTGGCTCTGTTCGTGTGAGGCCAGAGATGACTTTTCAGAAAATCGCACTTGAACGGTTATGCCAATATAGGGAATAAATGGATTTATAGCCGAATAGGGGCATAAGGTCACAGTATCGAGCAGGAACCTAGATAAGCACGCAACACCCACTCCACGTATACATGTCCATCAAAATTACTAAAACTAAGCAATTAGATGTATGTGTAACATTGCCCACCCCAAAATACATAAATGCATTTGAAATAGGCGTACTTGTAATTCATGGAATTTAGGTACTGTACGTTTCTCAAAGTATAGTAATCATTCAAAGAATTATTGCATTTGAAATAAATGAACGATTATGCAAAAAGAATTACACATGAAGTATCTCTGACTGAAGAAAGGCGAGATAAATCATCACATAAAAATGCATTGTAATAACATGTGTGCTAGAGGCTGGTGTTATGTTGTTATGTCTCTAGATGTGCTTTAGAAATAGAAGTGTGAAGCTTCTGTTCTCTAAGAATAGTTTTTACGTTAAGCAAAGAATTGTTCGTGCCAAAAAGGAGAGGGTCAATATTTTAAAAAAATTGTCCAATTCAAAGAAAATAGATTTCCAAAGCTCCTGGCAGTTTTTGTTGATCAAAACTGAAGGCCGAATTCAGAGTTCATGGGAACGCTGTGTGTCGGAAAGCTTCTCAAAAGTTATTGTTTCTCTATTGGTGAGAACATCGTATCAGACAGGCTCGCAAAGAATTGGTCTACAAATTCAGGTGATAGTTCAACCAAATTAGATAGCGCTGTAACTTGGCAGGTGTGAGAATGATTGCTGTCATCGTAGGCAGGACCAGCAATGCTCACAGAACGTTGTACCTGGATGATGTTGCTTTTGTCACTCGCTCCACTGTTACCACTTGGCTGTAGTACAGGAGTCTCCACAAATGCCGTCATCAGGATTGGTAGCCGCTGGGGACAACACAATGCGTGAGCCGTTATTGGACTTAGCAAAGTATCGACGTCCATTGGTACTGCTGATGGAAGTGAAAGACAGATGTCCAACACGCATTCCTCGCCGCAAAGCATACACCGTAGCACAGGTAAAATGCAATTTTGCCATATCGGTCTGAATGAAAGGAACCAGGTCATGTTTAGATCTCTTAGCCTGGCCAATCCGAGGACGTTAGTTATCCTGTCCCTGTAGCGCATTGCTAGGATTGTCTCTTCCATTCCCATGGGAGCTATGTCTGAGCCGAGGCTTGCCATAACGTAGCAGGAGGGTCAAAAATAGAATCCCTGCAATGAGTCCCAAAAATAGTGGAATGCCGCCAAAGATGGAGTGCACAAAATTAGGAAAGATTCCCAAAATTGCCTGGAAGGGTGTTAGCAGTCCCGTAAAGACTGTCTTAAATATGCCTGGGATGCTTGTAGCACTAGACATGTTAAGGAGTTGGCTGAACATTTCTACGAAATGCACGGGGCAATTTGTTGATAAAAGGTCATGGACTTCAGTAGCCGTCTTTGCGACTAGAAGATCATACGTCTCTTTAGATGACGTTATAGGCACTGTTGTCTGTAAAAGTACAGATTTCATTTTGCTTAATGTATCAATTCGTATAGAATAGAGATTCAGACGAGGCCAGAGGGGAGTCACTATGTCTGGAGGCCCGCTCGGAAACAATGCTTGCATACAACATTTGACCATGGACGTTACTTGTACTAGATAACTTTTTCCGGGCGCGAGGCCACAGCACCTGTGATCCGTTCTAAGAATGTAACTCCCGTTAGAAAGTTGCATAAAGAAGGGCTCTATCTGAGTTGCAGGTGTGACTAGCTGGTGGCATGAGAGGTTGTTTGAATTTCCATCACATGCTCCGTGTAAATTAATACCCTGACACAAAAGTATACCGCTTAGTGAGTGTTTACAGTTGTTACCACTAAGAAATACATTTTTGTCACTGTCACTATAGCAAGAATGAGTGTATGGTAATTTCCATTCGGATTTTACATATCCCTTACCCAATTGTTCATATTGGCCAGCAGGTATGTACTCAAGGCACTTTTTAAATCGGAAAGTTGTTATCGGAATTGTGATAATTCCGTGTATTATCCATTCAATGACAGGACTCTCTGACATTGTCAATGGTAATCTCTCGAGTTTCTCGATGCTCAAGATTGTATAGTCTGCTCCTTTCTGTGCCAAACTGATCTGTTTATCAGTAAGGTTAAAACTGGAAAATAATGACGTTGTGTTGATTAAACGCCAAGGCACATAGCCTGAACGAAGATTTTGCAGCGTCCAGCCTAATTCTATAATAGAGCGTAATTGAGACTGGCCATGTTGTAACATTAGCAAATCTCTGTCTATCACATCAAAGGCAGAGGATACAATATTGTCCAAAGAATATATTCTGGAAGACAGAGTCATTAACCCATTGTCTACCACAGAAAGTGATTTCTCCAAATTAATACGATCAATTTCTCGTATTTTTTCAGCAGTTTCAATTTGCTTTACTTTCCAAGCCTCGTTGTAAGCAGCATAGATACTGGTCGCTATGAAACGCTTTTGACGCTGTTTGCGTGGTCCAAGAATGAAATCGCGCAAATCAGCACCATCTTTTAATAAAGACAAGTGTTGCTTAATTTCAGCCAGTGTGGACGAGGTTAGCCATTCAAGGCAGAGTTTCCCTACACTGTATGTTGTTATAATCCCTGGATGTTGTCTCTGGGAATATCTAGGGTCTAATCTGGTCATTTTTAACCCCTGTGTTTTATTCAGGAACCTATCTTGACAGCTATTTGTGTCTGTAGGCCAGATTAACCACTTTTTCCAATCAGGATGTGTTCTGTTGAAATGTAAAATTTGTGACACGTCTAACTCAATATCAGCTGTTGCATTTTCTGGTATTGGCTTTGGAATAGACGGTGTTTTAAGGTCTTTGATCTTAGCTAGGCCAAGACAAGATGTTTGGTGTACAGTGTCATTTAAAAATAACATTTGTTCTGGTATCATGCAGGTTCTAAACAGTGCTTCAATGCCTTGCACCTGCCAATCTTTTGTACCCCAAATTGTTTTCGTTTCAATATTATTTTTCCAATAATCAAAACCAAATGTCATCATTTTGTCATAAAATGCTTCTGAATATATCAATTTAGAATTTGTCAGCATTGTTTTCATACCTGTTTTATCTAACAGTTTATAATAAAACGTTTCTGCATCACTGGTGTTAAACCCTGAGAAGTATTTGAATTTCTCAAAAAATGCTTTAGAACTGCTTTTAGGTGGTGTAGAACAATGTTCCCATTGATTATACATAAAATCATTTCTAGGCTGTGCAGATTTATGCAAGTAATGATCCCCATAGTGGGTGTAACAGAATAACTGCTCATAACTAGATGAACCTTGTAAATAATCATGATCTGTGAATCTAGCTGACATTACTAAATCAGACATCATGTCATTAATACTGTTAAAGTCCCAATCATCAGAGAATGTACTTGGTGTCAAAAAGTCACTTAAGGAAACCTTTAGTTGATGAGGATACTTCAGGATTTCGACCGGACCATAGATCTCATAGTCTGTTTTCTCCCATACTACCCCACCAGGTATTGGAATTGCTGTGACATTTACTGTTGACAGTTCTCTTTTCTTCACGTGGGATGATCTGTGTGGTTTCAGGACTAGGTTGATGTTCTGACTTGCTGTGTCCATTGTAATATATTTTCCTTCAATGAATTTTCCCAAACATAGTACCATGATGAGCCAAAGCAGGAGGAAAAATACACCTAGACCGAACCAGAACTCTAGCCAAGGGGAAATTAGGTAGATCTCCTTCAGTTGATGAAAGAGTTCCGTTGCTTTTTCTTTAAACGACTTTTTTGTTTCTGGCATCACTTCGGGATCATTTAAATCTTCAGAGAAGTTGTCGAAGTTGATGAAATAACCAGAGGCAGTTCTGTCAATTGATGGGATTGTTCTTTCAATCTGTCTCTCGGTAGCACTTTCTGATGCCACATTAGTGTAGACTGGTGTTGTTTCTTGACGAACTGTTTCAATCTGTGTTTCAAGAGGCACGAGTTCCATGGCTGTATTGCATAGTCCATCATTGTGCACTGCAGGCTGATCGAATGTGATGAGTCTTTCAGTTTGAACCTCTTGGATTGTTGCAAGTTTGGGTATTCTGTTGTTTCTTGGGAGTCCACTGGGCCTACTGTTGATTATAGGCCACATGCTTGTGGTTTTACCAGATCGATAGACACGACTCTGTTCTCCTTTTTACCAGCAAGGGGCGGTAGCACAACTGATCTTGTTCCGGTGACTGCTAAGACAGGTACTGCTTTTCTGTAAGAAGGCCCAAATTCCTTCTTAACCGCGATCTTTTCTCTGACTAGATCCCCAATCTTTGGAATCCAGACAGGCCTTGCTGGGGCTGTTGCGGGTGGTGCCTCGTCAGTGGTACTTGGCTGTTGCTTTAACTTTATGTTGCTTAATGATTTTCTTGTTTCATTCAGTTCCTGTAAAACAGCCAAACGGTCTTTTACATCAAACTGCGTTTTTTCTTCTTGTACCACTGATATCCGACTATCGAGGTCCTGAACGTTCATTCTAATTCCGAACAATAGTTCGTATGGGCTGAAACCTTTTAGAGAATTTCTTGGCATGTTGTTAAGACTAGTCTGGACACTTATTAAATGTTTGACCCACCCAGCGCCTGAACCTAATACCTTCGCTGTTATAGATTGTTTTATGTCACGGTTTTTTCTTTCTACCACACTATTCCCTTCGGGATGCGACGGACAAGAATACCGCAACCCAATTCCCATGCTGGCCATGGCCTCCTTATAGGCTCGAGAGCTGAAAGCAGGACCCTGGTCAGAATGGAACGTGGTAATTGCGTATGTGCCGATAAAGACTCGCAAATCTTTTATAACCGTTCTAGCGTCAGCCGAGCGCTGGGGCCACATCCATATGAACCTCGTACAGGAATCCACTGCTACCATGATATATCTATAGTTGCCGTTCCTTTGTAGGGGACCACAGTGGTCCAGGTAAACGCATGCAAATGGTTTATCCGAGATGAGAAGGGGTGTCTGCGCTGGTCGTTTCACTGTTGATACTTTTATCCTTTGGCATATGTCGCATTCTAATACATACTTTTTAGTTTGTATTCTCAAGCGAGGCCACCAATATCTTTGTTTTAATAGTGATATTGTTGCGGAAATGCCAGCGTGTGCAGAAGCAAGCCCTTCGTGTGCCGCTTTGATTAGTCCTAGTCTGTGTTCCCTGTTTGGAATTACTCTATCCCCCACTCCAGGGATTCGAGCAAAAGGAACATTATTTGTATCCGTTAAGTACAAGTACTTTTCAGGAAAGCCTTTTGGGAGTGTTTTCTTATCATTTTTTACTGACGCACTGACAGCTTGTAGAACATCGCTGTCTATTTTTGTTTGTGACCGAGTTATCGCAGCTACGGAAGCCGTTTGCACAGCTGCCTTCGCGGCTTCATCAGCCAATGAATTCCCTGCAACGTGAACGCCATCACGTTGATGACTCAGTGTATGTATCACGTGAGTCTTTTGTAGTTCTTTTTGTAAAAGAACTACCTGTTCCCAAAGCATTTTATGCTTTATTGTGCCACCTTTTGCATCTTTGAAACCATTTTCCACCCAATTCTGCAAGTATTCATTATAAGATTGTACGCAATAAAAAGAATCGCACACTATTAGTGTGGGGAATTCGCGATCGGTATTTTCTAGCGCCATCTTAAATGCTACTAATTCAGCTCGTTGAGCCGAGCAATCTCCTAGAGATTGTGTTTTAGTGACCAATGGTCTAAATTTTCCTTTGTGCCAGCGACCTTTAACAATCGCGCACGCAGCACTGTAAGCTTGCTTACCCCCAACTGCGGGTTGTGCTGATCCGTCAGTATATATAATACTTCCGTATTCTTCGAGAGGCAGGATTTCAATTGGCAGAGGACATTCGTATTCATATTGTAAAAATTCCTGTGTTTTTAAGTTAGGATCAAATTCGTAAACTACGTCTGTTGCAGCAAGAGAATTAACCCACTGAATCCATCTCGGATGCAAAGCTTTAGCATTAGGAATGCTTGCTTTAGTTACTGCTTCTAAAGCCGGTATGGGTGTTACGATTATTATTCGTTTACCTTGTGCTAGGGGCCTTTCTTTCGCTACAGCAGTCTGAACCGCAGTTAGAATTTTCTCCGTTGAACTGAATTTTATTTCAGCCCTTGTGTACAAATGTGATTTGTAGGCTATTGGTACCTTTTCTCCCTCATTAGAGGTTAGGTACGTGAATCCGCATCTTCCTGGGATGACTCGGATTACAAGATCACGTGTGTTGTCACGTGTATCTAATTTAGTTTTTGCTAACATGTCTGTTTGCAGTGATCTCAAAATTTCTGTGTGTTTTTGAGTCCAATTGATTTGTTTAAAATCAGGTTTAATTAGTTCATAGAGAGGTTTAACCCTCTCTGCGTAATTTAGGATGTAAGTTCTTCCGAAATTCAGAAAACCTAGTATGGATTGTAAATTCTTCAGCGTTTTTGGAGCTTGGAGTACAGCGCACTTTTCTAAGAAGTTGTCCGCTAGGCTTTTCCCTTCACTTGATAATTCGTACCCTAAAAATAGTACTGTCAGATGGGCAATTCGAGACTTTTTAAAGTTGAATTTGTAACCCTCTGCTGCGAACCCAAGTATAATGGTGTTCACTCTTTTCAAGTGAGTATCCAAGTCGTCGTCTGTGAGATAAATATCATCTACGTAAGACAATGCTTCATCATCATAGATTTGTAGTAACTCTGTTACCCTAGCTGAGAATAGTCCTGGGCTGTTCTTGAACCCCTGTGGGAGTCGACAGAATTTTTTCTGCGACCCAAATGCGGAGAAAGCGGTCAAATATCTGCTTTCCGGTGCAATGTTTTGACAAAAGAAACCATTAGAAATGTCTAATGTCGTTTTATATTTTTTCTTAACTATGTTATTCATTAGGGCTGCACTATGCGAGTTTTGTACTGCAAAAGTTTTGCAACATGTATTAAGATGTCTGTAGTCCAAAACTAGACGATATGAATTGTCTGGCTTGGAGACAGGAAACAAAGGATTGTTCATTTGAGAGGTGCATGTTTCAATCACCCCCTGGTACTCAAGTTGATCTAAGATCTCCCTGACCTGTTTCTTAGCTTCTTGCTTTATGGGATACTGCCGTTGGGCAGTTGGTTCACTTTTTAGTTGGATTTTGTGAGGTGGTGAATCCTCATCCCATCCTACATGATTTTTATACAATGCAGGTGCCTGGGCTACTGCCCATTTCCTTGCATATGTATATTTTTTATGAATCGGAATGTGATTCGAGAAGGCAGGCATAATCACTTCTTCGCCACGAGGGCACTCCCTGACAAACTCCGGGGGCCAATCTTTTTCAGCTAACAGAATATCATAGCCTTTTGAGAGCTTATCCCAAAACAGACCCTTAATTTTCCTAGTCTTATCACCCTCTATACGCAATGTTATTTCGTATATTTTATGGGGCTCGCTAAGTCTGGCGTCGGCAGTTTCAACCTGAATGTATTCATTCGTGTCCACTGTCTCCAGATGACTCATCAAGATCTTGCGCGCTATACTGATCTCTGCTGCACTGTCCAACATTGTCAATGCCCACTCCCCGTTCTTCAACTGTGTCCTCAGTATTCTCGGCATGGTTGATTACTCTAATACTGGCTACCTTCTTTTTCTGAAATTGAGATTTCTTATTTTGAGCAGGTTCCTTGTCTTTGGACTTGGTGTGCTCTCCTGGGTCTGACCGTCCTCTTCTTTCCGAATTCTGTGGAAAAGATCGAGAGGGACGTGTATCAATACTTTGATATCTATCTGGTTTTTTTATATTATCCCTATTTCTAAGGTTATATCTTTTCTCAGAGGGCTCCCGTTGGGGAGACTGGCGTTCTCGAGTCGGAGTTCTTTCCCTCCGTCGAGGAGACCTTCCTCTGGACTGGAAAACTTTTTCCTTGGGAGTGGATTGTTTATTTCCATCCCAGCTCTTTTTAGGAGTATTTAAATTATTTTTAATAAATAATTTTTCAGGATTTTCGAGCAGTTGGGGCTTAACTGGTTTTCCACCCAAGCTGTCTCTACCTAATTCTTCATAGCATTTTTCTATGATTTTTGCAAGCTCAACAGGATCTTTTATATCTGTTTCCTTCAACTTCTGGCGGATCGCCACAGATGCTGCTTCTCCCTTTACGTTGGCTAATAATATAGCCGTGACCTGCTTGAAATCTTTCAGTAATTTCATACCTAGATTTAAAGCGGGCTCTGGACCGAATTCATTTTGAATCTGTTTTAGCACTTCTGGTATTACCGCCATAGACGGAACACCGTGTGTTTTTGTGTAAATGGAAGCAAAGACTGTACCCCAAGTGTCGCAGTCCTCCACGTGTGGTGCGATTCCCATAGGAAGGCAGATGGTCAAGATTCTGTGTTTCTCAATAGGGGTAGTATCAGGAAATACTGCCTCTATTTGAGTTATTTTCTGGGCTAACCAGAAAGGAATTTGTTCCCGTTTTACGGGTGTTTTACCAAGACATGACTGTATGTTCTGTGGTGTAATTTTATTTGTGTTCCCCTGGTGAGGGGTCAGCTGGTGTGAATTAACAGCTGGCTGGACTGTTGCAGTCCGCATTACATATTGGACTAATTGCCTATGTATTTTTATTAATGTGTTTAGCTGTGCTAACAGCTCTTCTCTAGACATTTTTGCAATGTCAGGATGTGGTGTGTAGCTGGCTAGAACCGGCCACGTGGCTCCTGGTCTACCTAGAGGACCGAGCCTAGTTATGTGATCATTGTGTTTTAGGGCGCCATTAAACCAGAGCAGGTGCTCTTGAAATTTAAGTGGAATTTCAATCTCCTCGAAAGGAGCGTACTCTTCCGGAGGTTCCTCTATTTTGTAATAGTGAAACTCTTTTGTTATAGCGTTTACCGCTGGAAAGTTTATCCATGAATAGAATACCTCTGTCTGCCGATACTCGTGAGCCTCTATCACGAAAATTACTGTACCACCTTGTGGTGTCAGTCCGTTTTCTATAAGTTTTAAAGTTATAGATCTTCTTAAGTGGACCGGGATGATTATAGCATCCGGGTCTGCCTGTAGGAGACTCGAGTCCTCCTCTATTAGTATGGAAGCCAGCCTAACTGCTTCCCTTTCTTCTTCACTGTCTGTCATTTTTTAGAAATGCAGGCTTTGCAGAGTAGGTCTCCAAGGAGACAAAGATTAGATGCACAATATTTTGGAACACTGTATCCTTCAACGTTGAATAAACCAGAGCTTTACATAGGAATCTCTTCCTACTAAGGTCGGGCGGATTTTAACCTTTCACCCACTCCAGACGTCTATTGGAGTATTTACGGGCGAAAAGGGGTGTGAAATATGCACGACTGAGTTACTCTATAAGTCTTGCGTTAGTTTATCGCCTTACCAAACGTTGGGCGCCATGTAGTGTAGTTCCTAGTTTCCCACTAGGCCCTGCGCATTGGAATAACATAAACAGTAGTATCGACGTGGAACTGCGGATATTCCAGCCCTCCACTGACTATGCTAAACTTAATTGGGTTGTGTTACCAACTAGCTCAGAGGTCACTGGAAACTTTCTTCTCTGCATAGGAAGTGATCAGCTTCCTTGGCACAGACAAGAAGGGATTCAGTTTTCCAACAACCGTGCAACATGACAACTTTGCTCCTCAGATCAAGAGTCGATCTCTAGGGTCGTGTGAAACAATAGACATAGATTTCACTCAGTCAGTCTAGTGCAGTTTACTTTCACAGTATGTAGAGAATAGAGAGACGGGCGTTTATCAATAAAGGGTTAACATTTATTGAACAGTCTTTCTTCTCGTACAAGAGAAATGTATTGCCACAATTGCAATAACTGTTATTATAAAAAGTACGTACAGTAAGATAAGTATTGTGAAATAGAACTGTAAAAGCATTGATATGGTTTCTTAGCCATACAATGGTTTAAAAGTAATAAAACATATATACAGTCATATATACATTAGGCTAACATACTCAACTGGTGCTTCTAACTAAGCCTACCCCAGTGTGCCTGACCTAAGCCTAACACGTGAGAAGGGGGAGTAAGTAAGTAGCTTAAGTTAAGTTGGTTTTGCCAAGGTTTGTTTCAAGAATTCTCGTCTAAGGGTTTAGTCAACACCATACCTCTGAATAGAATGATGGAGGATTGGTATCTCCTTCAGGGGTCTCTCTCGATATCCCAGTCACCTGCGAGGGTAAACCGGAAGCGCCGGGACTGGATTTCTCTGCACGAGAAATGCAGCGGCTTCTCTCAGCGCGTCGGGAGGAAGGAGGGGTGACAGCGTCCGCGGGCAGCTGGGCTGGATGTCTTCGCAGAGGACGGCTGCACGGCTCCTCAAGCGTACTGAACCATAGTTCGCGCTGTAGCGGCGATAATGGTAATCAGCAGCTTCACCACCACAGGATAGCAGGCTGCAGCGACAGAGTGCTAGTTTTTACCAACACAGGGTCATGTAGGCAGCTGGCATCAGCAACAGGTTTGCTCACAGCTAACAGCTCACAGCTTCGCATTGCTTAAGGCAACGTTGGTAATATTTATACCTGACAGGTGCCGGGTTTGACGCAAGTTTGCTGGACATAAGACGTCAGTTAAAGATGTCACTAGGAAGTGACAGTTATCAGTTGCTCATTAGAGTTCCATTACTAATCAAAACATAGCAAGCGGGGATTTCCAGGTTTGCTAAGTTTTTATCTTGTTGAAGAACTCGGAGTGTTATCTAGGAATATCAGATAGTGACTGCTGCTCTGTCATTGCACTAATTGGTCGCAAAGGAAGTAGCAGAGAGTCATGCTGGAATGTGGCTCTGTTCGTGTGAGGCCAGAGATGACTTTTCAGAAAATCGCACTTGAACGGTTATGCCAATATAGGGAATAAATGGATTTATAGCCGAATAGGGGCATAAGGTCACAGTATCGAGCAGGAACCTAGATAAGCACGCAACAAAGGCAGAGTGCTTGGAATTATGTGAGATGGTGCTCTGGCATGAGCTGAGCCCGTTTGCAGCTTGCGGAACCAAGTCCTAATAGCTGTTCCATGATAATGCTATACCATATACACTTAAGTGCATTATAATCCTCGCGGTTAAATGCTAACTTTGGTATAGCATTATCAAAACATGTCGAGTAAGGTGTCATACGAATTGGAATACTACCCCCTCGCCAATTCTGGCGACGGGGGTAGCATTCCACCCTTCTAGAAGACACGACATGTATGTAACTGTGAACCCCGGTTAAAGTTAACTAGAGCCTCAGCATCACAAAATGGATGCTGCCACCACAGACACAGGTCTGACCTCCTGCTGCTGGGAGTCCTTCCAGCGAGGGAGGCTTGGACAAAGGGTTTCCTGCCGTGGGAGGTGCTAGCACCACCCCAGACAGGATTTTGTGTATTAGGTAGGACAGGGCTGAAAGGAATGAGACATGCCTGGGGCACACAAGGTGTCCCTGTGCATACACCGGTCTAAACCAGTTCCTGGGGCACTCCAGCCCAGAGCTGGCGCAAGACCGGACAAAGGAAAGGGGGTGTAACCACCCCCCTTCCTGGTCTCACCCAGAGGAGGGACCTAGTCGTAGTGCAGCCCCCCTTTAGCCGGATAAAGGTAGGAGCTGGTCCCATTCCAGATTAGATTATCCCGATCAACTTTACAAGAAGAAACTCTGGACTTCGACGTTCTGCTCCACAGAAGACTGAAGAAATCTCCCTTGTGGGCAAGGAGTGTCCACCCTGCACAAGCAGGCACCATCAGCGTACAGCGGCATCCCTTTGTCGTCTTCCTGCAAGGATCCAGACTTCAGAGCCCGACGAGACCCGGATTTCCAGACCTCTCCGACCCTACCTACATCTGCAGCACAGCTGAGATCCGTGGCTGCGACGAGACACGTGGGACCGGCCATCTTGAAAGAAGCAGCACTTCGCTCCAGCACGACTTCAGAGGTATCCTCGTCCAAGTGCTTTGGGGACTGAGAAGCCCTGACCCCGAGCAGCTCCTGCACCGAAGACCAGCTCTTCAGCCTCCACAAGATCTGCGTGGGGCCCTTCTGCCTGTTTGCTGCTCGACGTGTTGTCTGGTCACTTGCCGGCTGGCTGGTGACCTCCTAGACGACGAACTCCGACAACTTCACTGCTGGTCTGGTTGCTCCAGACTGGCCCTTGCTCCCTTCCAAAAGAGGAGCACCCCGGACCCTCCTGGTCCTCTCCAGATGCCGTTTCCACTCACCGCGTGGGTTGCCTTTGCCAAGGCCTGTTGAACCCGAATCCGGAGACGACACCGCCGACAGCGAGAGCCTGCGTGGGACAGCTCGTGCCTCCATCCTGGTTGTCGAAGACACCACCTGGTCCACGTGGCTGCTGAGACAAGCGTCCACCTTCACCTGATCGGGACGACGACATCTGGTTCCACTCCTGGTTCCAAACCAGTCACTGGCTAGTGACTTTGAACATTGTCCCCTCTGCTTTCAGGTTCTTCTCTTCACTGATCCAACCTTGGATCCCACACGACATCTCCCTCCTGACCGCCTGCAGCATCTTTTCCTCCAGGCTCCATAGACTTCAACGCCGGAACCCGACATGACTTGGCACCTATGCACCCGCGGCCTGTGGGTGAGGTAACACGAGCATTTTGGTGCTCAAGGGTAGCTTGACTCTCCTAGTGTCCAGTTCCACAGTCGTTTTTGTCCTATCTAGTCAGGGACGTCCGTACTCACCTTTTCTTAAAACTGTACTGTCCATAGACGTTTGTACGCATCTCGCGTGTGGGTTCACACTCTGCACACGCGTTCCGTGGGCCTCCTAGTACTTACCTCAAGTTAGTATAGCGTGGTCCCAGCGATCCTACAACCTCTGGACAGCTCCATTCCTTTGATTGACTTTCACATTCCACTTACTTAGTATATGGTTTGTCGTGCCCCTAGGGCACCATTGTAAATCGTGCAACTTAAACGTATTTTTCCTAAGAGTTTGTCATGTGCTTAGCCCTCTGACCTCATAAAGAGTTCAGAGGTGTATGTTAATTAATAAATACTTGTTTATTTTCATAACAACCTGTGTGGTGTCCTTTCACTTGGTATTCAAGGGGTTATATGTGGTAAAACAGCTGGCTTCACATGCCAAAAGAGTTTAGCCTAAAGACTGCTTTGTCCATGCTACCATTAGGATAGCTGGTCTATAAAGTTGACTTACAACCAATCACCATAAGGGTTGTTTGGACTGATACAAGGTGATCACTAGAACTAGTGAGCATCATATATCAGGCCAACTTCGCACATTGGTGTGCAGCGGTTGGGATTTGAGCTTGCTGTTGTTTTTACCAAATATAATCTTGAGATATCATTTGAAAGATCACATAAGGTACCATAGGTAGATATAACAAGCTTAGAAATACTCTGAGTTCTACTGAACCAGCTGTTGTAGTAGAAAGGGAGTAGCACACCCTGACTACAACTCTTAGCAAGGGATCAGTAGGTAAACTCATAGTGTAGGTAAGTGCACCACTTACACCTCACTAGAAAAGCATGTCTACCACCGGAGAGAACACAGTGGCTCCACTTGTGGCAGTTGACCCTCCACAGGTCATGTCAAGATATGCAGCCCTTAGCTTCCAGGAGATGAGACAATTGTGTACCTCCAGGAAACTAAAACAGGGTTCTAACCCTACAATTCCTTTTCTGATAGGTCTCTTAGAGACATTTTATGCCAGAAGGGCTTCTAATCCAGGCCCATCTGACCCTACAGAGGGGAACATACCCCCACTAGAGGAGGACTCCAATTTCCCTGAAACTGATGAAGTGGAGGGAGATGAAGACTCGTCTGATGGTGAGGTAAACCATGGTCAGGGAGGAGTCAGCAGACTTACCAGGGCCAACTTAAGCATACATGAGAATGGAACTGGGGGACCCCCAGGCCTATCCTCAGGCAGGCTTAACCTTGGGAATAGACGAGTTAGGTCTCTCTCCAGAGGCTCTAACAGATCTATTCACACCCATGTCTCTCAGGCATCTTCTCAGAAAGGGATGACATCCCTTCAGAGAGGGGAGCATGAAGCTAAGATGAGGGAAGTCCATCTGAGGATTGAGAGGGAAGAACTTGCCCTTGCCAAAGAAAGACTTGCCTTTGCCAGAGAGCAGCAATTGAGTGGGGCAGACCCCACTGGTGGCAGCATTATCCCTAGAGATAAAGATAGGAGTTTTGATACTAGACACCTGAGTAAAATAGTGCCCCCCTTTAAACAAGGGGATGACATCCACAAATGGATGACTGCTTTGGAGAGGGCCTGCACTGTCCAGTGCATCCCCCAGAGTCAGTGGGCAGCTATATTGTGGCTCTCCTTTGAAGGTAAAGGTAGAGATAAGCTCCTCACTACTAGAGCTGAGGATGCTAACAATTACCAAGTCCTGAAGAACACACTGATTGATGTATTTGGCTTAACAACTGAGCAGTACAGGTTGCTGTTCAGAGACACCCAGAAAATTCAGTCTCAGGATTGGTCTGACTTTGTTGATTGTGCCACTAAGGCTTTTGAAGGCTGGTTACTGGGAAGTAAAGATACTGATTACACAGGATTGTATAATCTAATTATGAGAGAACAAATCTTAAGTAATTGTCAGAATCAGTTGTTGCATCAGCACCTTATTGACTCAGATCTGACCTCTCCCCAAGAATTGGGAAAGAAGGCAGACAGATGGGTCAGGACAAGGGTCAAGCAGCAGAACCAGAACCAGGGTGGTGGCCAGAAGAAAGCAGACCAGAAGGGTAATGAGAATAAGGAAAATGACCAGAACTCTTCAACAGGGCCCCAACAATCTAAGGAGGGTGGGACCCAAAATTCCCAAAAGAAGAAGAATAATGGTCAGAAGAAACCATGGTGCCAATACTGTAAAAGTAATACTCACTGGTTTAGTGAGTGCACCAAGAAAGGCCAATCTCCTACCACTACTGCCCCTAAGGCACCTGCAACCACTAGTTCAGTTAGTAGCGGTAGTGTTCCTCCAAAGGCTATAGTGGGGTTAACCTTGGTATCTGGGGGGGCTCTGACCTAGTCAGAGTACCCACCCAGGCTGTTCTTGTTTGGACTGGGGACATGGATTTGACCCCTACAACAAGTCCCAATACTCTGGGCAAGTACAGGCAAACGCCTTTAATCAATGGAAAACTGGCTCAGGCCTACAGGAACTCTTGTGCCAGTGTCACTATGGTGACACCAAACTTTGTGAACCCTGATCAGATAATACTAGGTTCAGACTAAGCATGGGCGAATTTTGCGAATCTCGCGTTCGCGAATTTTGCGGATTTGCGAACTCGCAATCCGCAAAATCCGCGAATTCCCGCGAATTTGCGGATTTTTTTTTTGTGTTCGCGCGTGTTTCTGCCAGTTCGCGAGGGTTTTTACAATTTCGCAATTTGCGAACTTACCTGTCGGGTCGCAAGTTTTGCGAACTTGTTGTTTCTACGTGTCCAGCCTGTTTGGGACACTCTTCTTCATCACTGCCACTCTCTGTCACCACTGCCACTCTCTGACTACTCATGCCACCCTCTGGCCCACCCATGCCACCCTCTGTTTCATCACCACACCCTCTGGTTGTCCAGTGTACATTATTTTCGGCAAAGCAAAGCACACCTTCCCTGCCTCAAGTGACCTGAATTAATTTGGGGCTGATTAATGTGTCACAGAATAATTTTTTAGCTGGCACCTGCTTCCTTAGTGCTTCCTGATTAGTGATCTTTTGCACTTGCTAAGTGCTTTCATTGTTGCAAAATTAGTTACAACACCTGCCCTGCCCCAACTGACAATAATGAATTAGGGGCTGATTAATGGATTTTAACTTCCAGCCTGGCTCCTGCTTGTCTCCCTTAGCTGTAATTCAGGACCTTTGTGGCATATGTGTAACTATTCTGAGGTTCAGAGCAGGGTCACATAATAGTTGCAACTGGCAACTGAACTCTGGAGGGGCCCCTCAGGAAGCACTACAGGAAATGGCTACTAATGATGAGCCTGAACTTTTGAACCTGGTAAGTAGTTTCAGTTTTGCTAAGATCGTATTTCTGCAATTTAGCACTTACTCGCGGGGTGCGAAGTTGTACTGGAATGCCGCGAACTCACGCGAACAGTGCGAGCAAGCCATAAAATCCGCTGCTCGCGGATTTGCGGATTTTGCGGGAGATTCGCGGATCTCGCGGATTGCGAATTTACCGAAAATCCGCAAAATCCGCGAGCGAAACGGATTTTCCGCCCATGCTTAGTTCAGACTACCTAGTGACCAATGCTAGCAATGTCACTACCAACCATAGTATGGCACTTGTTAACTTCTCCTGGGGAGGGGTAAATGGCCTCAAAAGGGTTGTTGTTAGTTCCGACCTCCCAGTGGACTGTCTTTTGGGCAATGATTTGGAATCCTCCTTATGGTCAGATGTGGAGTATAGGACTCATGTGGAAATGTTAGGTTTGTCAGCACATGTCCTTGCTGTGACTAGGTCACAGGCCAAGAAATGCCCAGCTGAACTAGTGCTGGATCCTGGAACAATGGACCAGACACTAACCAAGAGTAAGAGCAGTAGGGTTAAGGCTGTGCCTTCCCCCTTGCCTCAGGTAGAGGATCAGCCCTCACAGGAGGCTGACCTACAGACCCCAGAAGGAACTGTCCTAGAGGGGGAGCTTGAACCTGAACAGGTTGAGTTCCTTGGGACAGGGGACCGTTCAGGGTAGACTTGAGGCAGGCCCAATTAGACTGTTCATCTCTTGAACCCCTCAGACAGCAGGCTGCTGCTGAGGCTGCAGGGAATGCCACAGGTGCCCATAAAGTGTACTGGGATGATGGACTCCTTTACTCTGAGGCAAGAGACCCCAAGCCTGGTGCTACCAGGAGGCTGGTCATCCCCTTGTCTCTAAGAGGTTTCCTTCTCACCTTGGCCCATGAAATTCCCCTTGCAGGTCACTTAGGCCAGAACAAGACTTGGGACGGGCTTGCCCCACACTTTCACTGGTCCCATATGTCTGAAGACACTAAAGAGTTTTGTCGCTCATGTGTCACCTGTCAAGCCAGTGGCAAATCAGGTGGCACAACAAAGGCCCCCCTTATACCACTACCTGTGGTGGGGGTACCCTTTGAAAGAGTGGGGATTGACATTGTTGGACCAATGGACCCCCCAACAGCATCTGGGCACAGATTTATACTGGTGGTAGTGGATCATGCCACCAGGTATCCAGAAGCTATTCCCCTAGGACCACTACAGCTCCTGTTGTGGCCAGGGCCCTACTTGGAGTTTTCTCCAGAGTGGGGTTTCCTAAAGAGGTTGTCTCTGACAGAGGTGCAAACTTCATGTCAGGATACTTGACTGCTATGTGGAAGGAGTGTGGAGTAAATTACAAATTTACCACACCCTATCATCCACAGTGCAATGGGCTTGTGGAGAGATTCAACAAGACCCTAAAAGGGATAATAAAAGGGTTACCTGAAAAGCTTAGGCGAAGATGGGACATCCTTTTACCCTGCCTTCTGTTTGCTTACAGAGAGGTCCCACAGAAGAGGGTTGGCTACAGCCCTTTTGAGCTTCTGTTTGGGCATCCTGTAAGAGGACCCCTGTGTCTTGTGAAGGAAGGATGGGAGTTACCTCTCAAAAAGCCTAAACAGGATATTGTGGACTATGTACTTGGTCTCCGCTCCAGGATGGCAGAGTACATGGAGAAGGCATCTAAAAACCTGGAGGCCAGCCAAGAACTTCAAAAAGCTTGGCATGACCAAAAGGCTGTCCTGACTGTGTATCATCCAGGACAGAAGGTGTGGGTGTTGGAGCCAGTGGCCCCAGCAGCTCTCCAAGACAAGTGGTCTGGACCCCATGGAATTATTGAGCAAAAGGGAGAGGTCACCTACCTGGTGGACCTTGGAACTCCCAGGAGCCCTCACATAGTACTTCATGTGAACAGGCTCAAGGCATTTGTCAACAGGGAAGACATGGGCTTGCTCATGGCTACAGATGAGGGACAGGAGGAGGAGTGACCCTCCCCAGACCTGCTCACTCAGAACCCTGATGATGGGTCAGTAGATGGTGTAGTCTTTTCTGGCAGCCTCTCTGAACATTAACAAGAGGATTGTAAACAGGTTCTTCAATCCTTTAGGCAAATGTTCTCTCTGACACCCAGTCAGACAAACTGGTGCACCCATGAGGTGGACACTGGTGACAGTCTGCCTATAAAGAGTAAAATCTACAGGCAACCTGACCACGTCAGGGACTGCATACAGCAAGAAGTACAAAAGATGTTGGAATTGGGAGTCATTGAACCCTCAGAGAGCCCTTGGGCTAGTCCTGTAGTTCTAGTGCCAAAACCTCACACCCAGGATGGTAAGAGAGAGATGAGGTTTTGTGTAGACTACAGGGGTCTCAATGCTGTCACTAAGACAGATGCCCATCCAATACCAAGAGCAGATGAACTCATTGACAGATTGGCTTCTGCCAAGTTCTTGAGTACATTGGACCTGACAGCTGGTTATTGGCAAATCAGGTTAGCTGAGGATGCCACGGCCAAAACAGCATTTTCTACCCCAGGAGGTCATTACCAATTTGTGGTGATGCCCTTTGGTTTGAAAAATGCACCTGCCACTTTTCAAAGGTTGGTGAACCAAGTTCTCTCTGGGCTGGATGACTTCTGTGCAGCATATCTAGATGATATTGCTGTCTTTAGCTTCACCTGGGAGGATCACCTGATCCACCTGAGGAAAGTTTTGGAGGCCCTGCAAAAGGCAGGCCTCACTATCAAGGCTACTAAGTGCCAGATAGGGCAGAGTCAATTTGTATACTTGGGCCACCTTGTAGGTGGAGGCCAAGTTCAACCTTTGGAGAGCAAGATACAGGCCATAAAGGACTGGGCTCCTCCAACCACCCAGACACAGGTCAGAGCTTTCTTGGGCCTGTCTGGTTACTATAGGAAATTTGTCAGAAATGATGGAACCATTGTGACTCCACTTAATGACCTGACAAGTAAGAAAATGCCAAAGAAAGTTCAGTGGACAGTTAGCTGTCAAAAGGCATTTGATGACCTAAAGCAGGCCATGTGCACCGCACCTATTCTCAAGAGTCCAGACTACTCCAAACCTTTCATTGTCCAAACAGATGCTTCTGAGTTGGGTGTGGGAGCTGTTCTATCTCAACTGAATATTGATGGTCATGACTAGCCCATTGCTTTTATAAGTAGAAGGCTGACCCCTAGAGAGAAACGTTGGTCAGCTATTGAGAGGGAGGCCTTTGCTGTGGTTTGGGCCCTGAAGAAGTTGAGGCCATACTTGTTTGGTACTCACTTTAAGATTCAGACCGACCATAAGCCCCTCTTATGGCTAAATCAAATGAAGGGTGAAAACACCAAACTTCTTAGGTGGTCCATTTCCCTACAGGGGAGGGACTTTATAGTGGAGCACAGACCAGGGACTGACCATGGCAATGCAGATGGTCTCTCCAGGTACTTCCACTTAGAACAAGAAGACTCACCTGGTCAAGGTTAGTTTAATGTCCCTACGTTTGGGGGGGGGGGGGGGTTATGTAGGAGAGTAGGGTCTGCAATCCTATGGTCACCCCCGATTTTTGCTTTTTGCTTCACTGGTTTATGACTTTCCCTGGCTGTGGGCCTGCTAATCAGACCCACAGCCTAGCTGTTCTCTCTCTAAATTGACAACCATGTACCTTAGGTGCATTTACCAATTGGTACTGGGCCACCTTATCAGTCCCTGTACAGCATACCTTAGGTATCCAGGGCATAGGTGTACCCAGGGCCTACCAGGGGCTGAAGCATGTATTATGCCACCCCTGGCTGGCCATCTAAACAGACACAACTGGCTGTACGACAGCTGGGGCAAGGTGGTGTAATCACCCTTTGCTTTAGATATAGTTCCCTATATCTAAACCTAAAATGGACACATATATTCCTATCAGTCACTCCTATGGAAGGCCTTATCAATCCTGAAGGCAGAATGCTTGGAATTATGTGAGATGGTGCTCTGGCATGAGCTGAGCCCGTTTGCAGCTTGCGGAACCAAGTCGTAATAGCTGTTCCATGATAATGCTATACCATATACTCTTAAGTGCATTATAATCCTCGCGGTTAAATGCTAACTTTGGTATAGCATTATCAAAGAATGTCGAGTAAGGTGTCATACGAATTGGAACACTACCCCCTCGCCAATTCTGGCGACGGGGGTAGCATTCCACCCTTCTAGAGGGACACGACATGTATGTAACTGTGAACCCCGGTTAAAGTTAACTCGAGCCTCAGCATCACAAAATGGATGCTGCCACCACAGACACAAGTCTGACCTCCTGCTGCTGGGAGTCCTTCCAGCGAGGGAGGCTTGGACAAAGGGTTTCCTGCCGTGGGAGGTGCTAGCACCACCCCAGACAGGATTTTGTGTATTAGGTAGGTCAGGGCTGAAAGAAATGAGACATGCCTGGGGCACACAAGGTGTCCCTGTGCATACACCGGTCTAAACCAGTTCCTGGGGCACTCCAGCCCCAGAGCTGGCGCAAGACCGGACAAAGGAAAGGGGGTGTAACCACCCCCCTTCCTGGTCCCACCCAGAGGAGGGACCTAGTCGTAGTGCAGCCCCCCTTTAGCCGGATAAAGGTAGGAGCTGGTCCCATTCCAGATTAGATTATCCTGATCAACTTTACAAGAAGAAACTCTGGACTTCGACGTTCTGCTCCACAGACGACTGAAGAAATCTCCCTTGTGGGCAAGGAGTGTCCACCCTGCACAAGCAGGCACCATCAGCGTACAGAGGCTTCCCTTTGTCGTCTTCCTGCAAGGATCCAGACTTCAGAGTCCGATGAGACCCGGATTCCCAGACCTCTCCGACTTCTACCTACATCTGCAGCACAGCTGAGATCCGTGGGTGCGACGAGACACCCGGGACTGGCCATCTTGAAAGAAGCAGCACTTCGCTCCAGCACAACTTCAGAGGCATCCTCGTCCAAGTGCTTTGGGGACTGAGAAGCCCTGACCCCGAGCAGCACCTGCACCGAAGACCAGCCCACCAGCATCCTTGAGATCTGCGTGGGTCCCTTCTGCCTGTTTGCTGCTCGACGCGTTGTCTGGTCACTTGCCGGCTAGCTGGTGACCTCCTAGACGACGAACTCCGACAACTTTACTGCTGGTCTGGTTGCTCCAGACTGGCCCTTGCTCCCTTCCAAAAGAGGAGCACCCCGGACCCTCCTGGTCCACTCCAGACGCCGTTTCCACTCACCGCGTGGGTTGCCTTTGCCAAGGCCTGTTGAACCCGAATCCGGGGACGACACCGCCGACAGCGAGAGCCTGCGTGGGACAGCTCGTGCCTCCATCCTGGTTGTCGAAGACACCACCTGGTCCACGTGGCTGCAGAGACAAGCGTCCACCTTCACCAGATCGCGACGACGACATCTGGTTCCACTCCTGGTTCCACTCCAGTCACTGGCTAGTGACTTTGAACATTGTCCCCTCTGCTTTCAGGTTCTTCCCTTCACTGATCCACCCTTAGATCACACCGGACATCTTCCTCCTGACCGCCTGCAGCATCTTTTCCTCCAGGCTCCAAAGACTTCAACGCCGGAACCCGACACGACTTGGCACCTATGCACCCGCAGCCTGTGGGTGAGGTAACACGAGCATTTCGGTGCTCAAGGGTAGCTTGACTCTCCTAGTGTCCAGTTCCACAGTCGTTTTTGTCCTATCTAGTCAGGGACGTCCGTACTCACCTTTTCTTAAAACTGTACTGTCCATAGACGTTTGTACGCATCTCGCGTGTGAGTTCACACTCTGCACACGTGTTCCGTGGGCCTCCTAGTACTTACCTCAAGTTAGTATAGCGTGATCCCAGCGATCCTACAACCTCTGGACAGCTCCATTCCTTTGATTGACTTTCACATTCCACTTACTTAGTATATGATTTGTCGTGCCCCTAGGGCACCATTGTAAATCGTGCAACTTAAACGTATTTTTCCTAAGAGTTTGTCATGTGCTTACCTCATAAAGAGTTCAGAGGTGTATGTTAGTTAATAAATACTTGTTTATTTTCATAACAACCTGTGTGGTGTCCTTTCACTTGGTATTCAAGGGGTTATATGTGGTAAAACAGCTGGCTTCACATGCCAAAAGAGTTTAGCCTAAATACTGCTTTGTCCATGCTACCATTAGGATAGCTGGTCTATAAGGTTGACTTACAACCAATCACCATAAGGGTTGTTTGGACTGATACAAGGTGATCACTAGAACTAGTGAGCATCATATATCAGGCCAACTTCTCACAGAGGACACCTTCTCTTCTACCTGAAAAAAACAACCTTGGGCCCCGACTACCCCATCAACTTCTACTCTGTCATCCACCTCCCCTACATATGAAACATCAATGTTCTACAGGATTATACATCCGGCTAGAGGGCACGCTGTTGCATGGAGACAGCTACTATCCAAGTAAAACCGCCCCCCTGACTAATGACATAAATGTACTGTGCCTCCTAATCCTACCACACCTCTCCATGGCATTCAAATCAGTCAATCTTTAAGCACTTATTCACACTCTACAAACATATCTGGGCATCTCTAAAACTGTCCACCACCTTCTACCTCACCAGTCGACAATAGTTCCTGTAGACAGGAGCTGTAAGATCAGGGGAACACCTCATGCCCCGAAGAGTACACAGAGTTCCATCATTTCTCCGACTAATCATTCGTCTCTACATGTAAGCGCTCAGATCCTTACGCGACAACATCATCAAGATCCATCAATATGCAGATGACACCTATCTCAACCTTAAAGGCTCATCAAGACAGTATGGTACCACATCGCACTCATGAAAAAAGTGAACCCGTCCCTTTTAGAAACTGCTATCAGAACAATAGTGCGAGCCCTGGTTCCGTCACATGTGGTCAGAGATAAAACCTTGGTCAGCACCACTATAGGACTCCTCAAATGCATCCTACTTGTCATGGCTCACTAAAGCTTGAGGGAGTTCATCAAATAACCCTAACACTGAAGATATTTCCTTGGTACTCCATACTAGCAGACATCATCATAAAGATCTACTTCATCACCTACAAGGCTCTTACCATATATTGCGGAGTCTGAGAAACATGTATGTATTATGAATTTAAACTGGTGATATGAAGCTTCATGATTTTATTTGATATTTCAAAGTACTGCTTATGTTATACTCTGCTGTAAATAAATTGCCTATTTTTAGGAGCTTTTAAGGTCGTACATCCGACCGAATAAAGTATTATTATTGATTGATTGATTGTCCAAGTCAGTTATTCCCACTGATGAGGTCTTATTAAGACCTACCTGCAACAAAGCTAAAAATGCAGTGTTTTTCAGAAGCCTTATGGAGGCAAATAAGAGAGTACCAAGAAAAAGGAAATCTTTCTTCTATTTGGGAACAAACTTTTGGATTTCCAACAAGTTACAATTGACCTTCACTAGGCATATCCTGGATGATGATGATAATAACTATTATTCCAATTAATTTTAAGTGCTAAACACCGTAGTTTTTTTGTTTTGAAGCTCTGTAAATACCAGATGTTAATGTCATCCAATTTATGGTATTCAATTTTCCTTTCTCGGATTTCAAACTTATGACCTACAACACCCCATGGCACTCCTAGATGAGAAAATAAAGAGAATACCAAAGAATTAGAACCTACTGAGAGAAATAGGGGTGGAGCGCGTAAATACGGTTATTCTGATAAGAGTGATAGACATATTCTACATGAGTCTTGAGATGATAGTGCATTGTGCAGTAACACAGGCAGAGATCACAGAACTTGAATTGTGTCTGGAGTGTGTAGAGTCAAAAAACAGCTCTGAACTCAAGACTATGTAACTCTATTGTGCATCAAAAACTATTTTGCTTACCTCTGCATGCAGCATCGTTGTTTTCTTCGCATATGTATTTATGTTGCTGTTTTGCAAGGACAGAGGAACGAGAGTTAGAAGATGGTGTAGGGAATTTGTGGATGGAGGTGAGTCGGTTGGACCCATCCCTGGTACTGGAAATACAGTGGCCAAACAATCACGACACCACTTGCAACATTCTCAGCAGTAAATGATGACATGGCTATCCCACATGTACATGCTCTCGGGTTACCTGGAGTATAGAATGATTATAAGGACAAGGTTCAGTCTCTTGCAATACTGGTCAAACTTTGCTCTTCTAATCACTATTTACTGTATTGTAAAATTTCATTTTAAATTCAAGCAAAGAAGAAAAATCAAGTTGTAGGAAAGTACCCTTTCTGCATGGTTTCCCCAATTTTTTTGCCAGATACCTGAAGCAATATAACTGAGTGTGCTCTGGGTCCCTGACAATCGGGTTCCCAGGGTTAGTGTTCTTTCCAAAAACTGTACCATTTCTTCTACAATTGGCACAATCCTTTTTTTTTTTTAAATTAATTTTTATTGCAGATTCACAGGAAGCCACAGACAATCAATCAGGTGTTCAAGTATACATCATAAATATCGCATCTCATAGTCAACAGAAGGATACACGGCCATTTAGCCCACATCCCGAAGGTTGGGCGGCGAGCCATGAGTGAGCACTGTCGGCTCTGTTCCACATATAAGTGTAGGCTTGCAACGGGCATTCCTAGTATCTGCTTTTTTCCTTTTTTGTTACTAACCCCCCCCCCCCCCCCCACACCCCCTACCGAACAGGAACATAAGCTGGTTATCCTCAACACATATGTACAAAAGAAAAATAGCAGCAATCACACTTCCATCCCTCCCTTTGTCTCTCTATTGCCAGCAATGTCCTTCACAGTTCTGAACCAGAGAGCACAGATGCCCTGTGGTGTTCCACAAGTTTGGGATGTATCGTCTTATCCTTTGTAGAGAGGTCCTAGATCCCGGTCTCATATTCCCTTCAGGCCGCCCCCTTCACATCCCCCCATCAAGCCCATGATATTGTCTCCACTTAGACCAGACCCTGCAGAATTTTTTGGGATATCCCCTAGCCTTGTAGGTCACCCTCTCGGCCGCCATATACAGATCCAACCCTCTCCTCCATTCCTCCAGATCTGGAGGCTTCGGCGCTCCCCAGTGTTTTGCGATGTCCCTCTTTGCAACTACCAATGCAAGTACTAAAAATGTAAGGAGCGGGCGGGACAGGTCCACCTCGGTAGTCATGCCCAGCAGAGCCGGCCTGGGATCGAGGCCCCTAGCACCTCCTCTAACTCCTTGGATACTTGTGTCCAATATGTTTGTATTATGTCGCATGTCCATATTGTGTGATAAAAATCTCCCTCTCCCTGATGACATCTAAGGCACCGCGGGTCCTCCACCCTCCCCATTTTGCTTAGCCGTAACCTATCGTAGTAAGTTCAGTGGAGTACATTGAATTGGATAAGCCGTAAGCATGACTTGATTGCCACCTCTCGGGATGCATCAACACTATTTCCCAGTCCAGATCTTCCATCTCACCAACCTCGGTCTCCCATGTAGCCCTGAGTTTTGCCAAATCCCCTAGCATGTGGTTAGTTAGCGTTTTATATGTCAGTGAGACCGCTTTTTCCGTTATCTGTTCTTGAAGGAGTCTCCCCTCCAGCTGTGCATACTCTATGATGTCTGTGAGTGTGATGTGTTGGGCTCGCCAAGCATGTCGTAGTTGGAGGTACTTGAAATGTTGTGTAGTATGTAGCCCGAAGTCTGATCTAAGAGCTTGGAAGGATTTTAAGTCCCCCTTTGGCTATCACATCCCCTATAGTGGAAATGCCAATGTCATCCCACCTTTGGAAACCTCGCAGTTTATGTAGTTCCGCTAACCACTGGCAGTGCAACAACGGAGTTTGCCTAGTGGGCCTTTTATCCCAGCCCATGCGTCTTGTGGCCTTCGTCCACAAAGGTCCCATAGAGATAGCACAGTAGGTTTTTTGATGATAGCTTTGTTCTCTCCAGAACGTAGGTTGGGTGGTCTGCCGGGACGTGTAACCAATCATTTATTGGTGCTAGATGTTCTGCCCAATAGTAGGCCTCTAGGTTGGGAAGCAAGATCCCCCCACTATATTGATGTCTTTGAAGCGTGGACAGAGCCACCCTGGCATGCTTGCCTAGCCAAAGAAAGGATCTCATGTCCGGATGTATCCTGTGGAAGACCGTCGCTGGTATCGGATAATACTCATTTTGCAGGGCATAGAGGAATTTCGGCAGGATGATCATTTTGTACATGGCCGCTCTGCCCAGTAGTGTTGAGGGGAGCTGTCGCCATCTGTCCATATCCGCCACCGCATTGGTCATGATCCGTTCCAGGTTCCTATGGAACGAGAGGGTCGCGTTCACAGTGATGTAAATCCTGGAAACCATCTGTGGTTGTCAATAGGTTTTCCGGCAATCTCCCCCACTGGTTGTGACCCTCCGGGTCATAAAGTACGGACTTATGCCAGTTTATTTTATGTCCTGCCTGTCCACTGTACCGTTCCAGTTCTCTGAAGAGCTCTGGGACTGAGATTTCTGGTCTAGTTATGTAGAGCAAGACGTCGTCTGCGTATAGCGACAATTGGCACAATCCTGGCCTACCTCTGACCCCTTGTAAAGGGAACCTGGCCATGGTAACCAGGGAAAGGCCTTTAAGGGCCGCATCATGTATTGTGCCACCCACAGAGACCACAAACATTAACCACTGCCATTGCAGCCTGCATGTTTGAGTGCAGCTAAAAGTGAAGAGTCGACATGGCACACATCGTTGTGAGCCATGCCTGTCCAGCACTGCATGAGGTTTAGGCAAGCCACTCTTAACGGAGGGTGCACTATGTCTCATTGGAAGGCCTATCGGAATGAGCAAAAAGGCCCCTATAATATCTAAGGCCATTCTTAGATATTATAAGTACTAAGTAAAGCCATCCAGAGTATATTGTCTGCAAACTGGTCATTATGAGCTTTATGTCACTATGATGGCTTTACTGAATCCTGGGATGTTTAGTATCTAATATCTCAGAATAATAAGTCCAACATATGCACCAAAGCCCACCAAAACACTGTCACTTTTATCCCCAATCAGTAGTTCAATAAAGATAAAACTAGTTTTTGAAGTTCCGTTGGCAAATTTCCAATGAATGATCTACAGAGGTTGATGTATCAGGTCACTCTATTTTATTCCATTCAGAGACACAAACACAGCAACCGACGGGCGTTTCGTCTTCCTGGACTTTCCCAAGGCTTCTCTCAATATTTTGAAAGGCAATCCTTTCCGATGTATAACATGAATAGTTCATTAGAAAAATGTCTCACTGAATGAGTTCTGAATCTACCTCTTTTGATTCGAAAACAAAAATCTCTTTAAGCTAGGGTAGACTTAATGGCATTTGTTTCACCAATGTCTGTCATTTCAGTTTAACAGACCACGTAACAACCACACAAACTACTATACCCCTCTGATGGGCGCTTCCACCTTGATAAGTCAACGCAAGTATATCAGAATCCAGAACCTCACCCGGACTCCTAAACTGCCCTTGTTCTAGACTGCAGTCGCAGGTCTAGTGGACCTATACCCAAGGTGGGTGGGTATTGCAGCACCATGGGAGCACCCTTTGAAATTAATGAGCTATAAAATTGTTGTTGAAACATGAATTACTGACTTATAGATGTGTTGATCTGAAAGCATATCCACCGGTTATACCAATGTGATCTCAGAATAATAAACCTGCACTGATCCCAGTGTCAGATGTATCATTCCCAGCAGTCAGGGGTACCCTCTAGAAGGGACCCCTGAACCAAACCAGCCTTTTGTGGGTTTCTGATTGGTGACACCATCCTGTCACCATGAGACACGTTTCTGGACACCAGGAGTGGGAGCATTCGCTCCCTGGCCCCAGAAACAAAGTCTTTCCTAGGCAGATGTGTTCACACTTCCTCCAGGTCAAGAAAAGCCATTGCCACCTTTGCAAAGAGATCCTCAGCCTCTCCTGCTATCAGGAGCAGAACCCCTTCCTGTCTCACCCCCTTTTCGGTGAGGGAAAAGTGGAACATCTCAGAAGGTGTGCCCACCTCTGCCAACTCCAACCCACAGGTGGGGGCAAAGAGGTGAAGTCCACTCTACAGTGCCTGCTACCTTGCAGAAGGCAGGCACTCTCCAGTCAGGGATGTGGATGGTGGCCACCCCCAACCATGTGGGATGACCAGCCCACGGGTGTAGTCAACCTAAAAACAGTATTACATTGGCTACTACCTCCAGACCCCTAAACCACCCCCTAAATATAATATGTAGGGGGCAGCCCCGAAACTAGATTTGATGTGACAAAAAGAAGGAGAACAGAAGAGCTGTGCTGCCGAAGAGGACGACAACGACAACTGCTTTGGCCCCAGCAGTACCCCCCTGATAAGTCTTACTTCTTAACCACACTACCACAAAAGAGAGTATGGTATCGACTTTAGCCTCTGCTATACCTATGAGGATCCCCTGGACTCTGTGCACACTATACCTTACTTTGCTATAGTATATACAGAGCCTGCTTACTACACAAATCTAAAACAAACTCAAAAAAGTACATTTATAGTGAAGACTTTATCTTGATTTAAAATAATTTAATTTGGGATTAGTTTGGTTTTTATTTTATTGATACACCCTCTCCATTCCAATGCCTTCCGTTCGGATTTCTCTTGCTTTTCTGTCTGATCTGTGAAATCCACATCCTTCAGTTTGATACCCCTCCTCCCTCCTTCCTATACTCTCTGCTTGTGATTGTGCCAAACATAGAATGCATTGAAATTCCCCTGCACCTCTTCCACTACACTCGGTACACCTTACTGCACCTCTTTCACCACACTCGCTTCACCTTACTAGCACCTCTTCCACCACACTCGCTTCACCTTACTTGTACTTCTTCCACCACACTCACTTGCGCGTCTTCCATCACCCTCGTGTCACCTCACTTGCACCTCTTCCACCACACTCGCTTCATCTTACTTGTACCTCCTCCACCAAACTTGCTTTACCTCACATGCACCTCTTCTGCCACACTCGTTTCATCTCACTTGCATCTCTTCTTCCACACCTGCTTCATCTCACTTGCACCTTCTCCACCACACTTGCTTCACCTCACTTGCACCTCTTCCACCACACTCCCTTCACCTCACTTGCACCTCTTCCACCACACTCCCTTCACCTCACTTGCACTTCTTCCACCGCTCTCGCTTCACCTCACTTGCACCTCTTCCACCACTCGCTGTACCTCATTTGCACCTCTTCCACCACACTCGCTTCATCTCACTTGTACCTCCTCCACCACACTCACTTTACCTCACATGCACCTCTTCTGCCACACTCGCTTCATCTCACTTGCATCTCTTCTTCCACACTTGCTTCATCTCACTTGCACCACCACCACCACACTCACTTCGCCTCACTTGCACCCCTTCCACCACACTCGCTTCATCTCCCTTGAACCTCCTCCACCACACTCGTTTCACCTCACTTGCACCTCTTCCACCACACTCGCTTCACGTCACTTGCACCTCTTCCACCACACTCACTTCACCTCACTTGTACCTCTTCCATCACATTCGCTTCGCTTCACTTGCACCTCTTCGTCTACACTTTCTTCACCTCACTTACACCTTTTCCACCACGCTCGCTTTACCTCACTTCCACCTCTTCCACCACACTCGCTTGACCTCATTTGCACCTCTTCCACTACACTCGCTTTACCTCAGTTGCACCTCTTCCACCACACTTGCTTTACCTCACTTGCACCTCTTCCACCGCACTTGCTTTACCTCAGTTGCACCTCTTCCACCACACTTGCTTTACCTCACTTGCACCTCTTCCACCACACTTGCTTTACCTCACTTGCACCTCTTCCACCACAATTGCTTTACCTTACTTGCACCTCTTACACCACACGATATTCACCTCACTTGCACCTCATTCATCACGCTTGCTTCTGGTAACCCTCATTCTCTACCCCTGCACTTGCCCTGTATTCTCGCAGTAACCCCTCATTACTTACAAACTCCTACTAGTTCTCACCTGCTCAATTGGCAACGTCTATATGCTCAAGGTGCAATCAGAATTTTCTACAACTACATTGCTGGGCAGTGATGCAAGCCTGGCGATGAGACACTTCCTTCTTTGGCACTCTAAAATCTGACTGCTACGTACTTTCATATAATTTTAAATAGCCAAGAAACATTTCCAGAGTTATTGCAATTTAAGGAGTTGTTTAAAATACTTATTTTGGCTCCATATTAAGATTTCAGTTGAATTTTGATTAATCATTTTCAATTTTTTTCTCTTTTCTTAGAAATGTTTTTTTCTTTTTAGAAGTATTTGATTTTTTTTTCTTTTTTAGAAACTGTTCATTGAGCACCCCCTCACTTGCACGGTTTAAGAAAAAAAATGGGTCCAGCTAGCCCGTCTCTAGTATTACAGGTGCCCGACAAGGAACTCCACATACGGAACACCCACGACAACATTAGGAACCCCAGTTTTATGTATGTGGGATCTCTACAGGTAGCTCAGAAAATAAATGTGACAGCTCCTACTGGCCCTTGGTCCTCTATTTACAAAGATTATTTCAAACACCAACATTATTAACGAATCCATCACCCAAATAATGACAAATCAAGACACCTATGAGTGAGCAAATGTCATTGTGTCGCCTTCCACAGACGTGGTGCAATGAAGGTCATACTTTTCTTTCATTTATTTGTATTCTCTTAATTCAGCTGGTCAAAAAGTGAAGCAAAATTTTAAAAAATAATGCACAGATAGTTCCTCTTGATCTGTACCCACTCAGCTTAATCTGCAACCATTGATCTCAAATGCAATCTCATAAACTTACTGATATACACTCCACAATGCCTCACCTCCTGCACTATGTCCCTTACTGGTGCAGTTAATTTACTGTGTAATGTAAATGTAAATGTATAGGCATTTATATAGCGCACTACTTACCCGGAGGGTCCCAAGGCGCTTCGACCGCTGCGAAACACTTCCTGGCTTCCCTGAGAGATGGTCCCTTAATGGGTATCTCCAGGGTGAGACCAGGCATCCCCGGCGGTCCGGTGGGGCCGTTAGTGAAGATGAGGCAAGCTAATGCCCAGAGTTGCCGAGTGTGATCGCTGATCAGAGTGGGCACCGAGGCGAGAGAATTATCGAGTCCGCTGACCCTGGTCCTGAAACCTGCAGCGCCGGGAATCGAACCCTGGTCCCGGGCCGTCCTCTGCTCTCGGGTCTGCCGCCTCTAACCAGTGAGCCACACTACTGTAACACTCTCAACCTAAGGTATGCACACTGGCTGTTCTACAACTCTCCCAATGATCTGTACACAGCTTCCCACTAACTCTGTAAAAGAGATAGCTGACAACTACCATCCTTTGGACGGGATGTCAACCGGCAACAAATGCACTTTTCTTTAAAGTGGAGCAGAAGTAGTTCTCTGGTATGCCAACCAGTGTCTTTTATACTGGTCATAAAAGCAACAACAAAAAAGTTACTATATTGGGGTTGTAAATTATATTGTTTTTACTAATTTTTTAGTTTGTAATGGGGTGGATGCATGTTACTTGTAGTGAAATTATTTGGTTTGAATTTTAAAGGTTAGTTGTGGAATTGTGTGGGGTGGAATTGTGTGGTGTGTAGTTTATTTGTGGTGGAGTTATGTGGCATGGTGAATAGATAGTTGCGAGAGCTGTATAAAATAGATAGAAAGTAAGATTGAGAGGGACAGTTAGTTTGTGTATGAATGAACTGCAGATAGAGTAGCAGAAAGAGTGTGTGAAAAAGACAGAAAGAAGGGGAGAGAAGGTTATAGACGCATAAACAGGTTTTTTTTATGTAGGCAGAAGAAATTGAAAGAAGAGGAGGAGAGTGCGTGTTTGCGGCTTTTAGTTTTTGTAAAGTTATGGAAAACAAACAATGCTGAAAGACTTGAAGTGAATTAATATAGGAAATGTTCGATTAGTGCGTTTAAAGAGTGAGAAAGTGGCGTGAGAGTATGAGAGATAGAGAGGGAGGGAGTAGTGGGAGGGGCATCTGGGGGGAGGTGAGAGGTGGACCTTTACCTAGCATGAGAATCTCCAGGGAGGTAGCATGTGTAAAGACAGTGATAATTAAAAAAATGAATGATAAAGATACTTGCGAAGTTGCGATGTAAAGGTAAGCCCATTATAGTGACTCTTGATGCAGAGACCACACTGTAGTGAGTCTTGATGTAATTACCTGTGAAGTAACGACTAACAACCTCTTAGGCGTCTTTCACTTTAGCTAATCCGCCACTGATCCAATGGTGTGGTGTGGCTCACTGGTTAGAGGCGGCAGACCCGGAAGCAGAGAACGGCCCGGGACCAGGGTTCAATTCCCGACGAGGCAGGGTCGTGGACCAGGGTCAGCGGACTCGATCATTCTCGCCTCGGTGCCTACTCTAACAAGGGATCACACTCGGCAACTCTGGGCATTTGCTTGCCTCATCTCTACAACGGCCCCCCACATTCGCCGGGGATGCCTGGTTTCACCTTGGAGATACCCAGTAGAGACCATCTCACAGGGATAGCCAGGACGGGTTCCCCAGCGTTCTACAGCGCCACGACGCCTCAGGGCAGCAGTGCGCTTTACAAGACACATACATTTACATTTACATCCACAGTGCCTCCCCCTCACGTACGGATATAAACTGTATTAATTGTGCTGTTTTCCTCCAAATATTTTACATTTTCCTCCAGCTACCGAAGAATCAGTGAACCATTAGAATGTTGGAGAAGGAGCCATTGGCTCAAAAACCTGAATGTGAAGGAATGTTGGAGAAGGAGCCATTGGATCAAAAACCTGAATGTGAAGAAATGATGCCCTATGTTGCCTTCCAAAATAATCAGTACATACTATTATCATTCTTATGTGTGACCCAGGCACTCATACTGTCAATAACCCTACTTTTATTATTTTTATTTATTTTGCATATGCCTGTTGAAATTGTGTGTGAGTTCTATTGGGGCTGAATAAGTGGATGAATGCAAGGATGAGTCTGTAGGTAGATGAACAGATTCATCTGTGCAATGATGAGTGGCAGCCTGCATGTATGCCAAGTTACTGAATTCCTAAACTTCCTAATGAAAATGGCAAAGTTTTCACTGCCCGTGGGGCTTCGGGTGCAGGGGTGTCTTCTAGAGATGAGTTTTCTTGCCACCTTCGGTTGTGGTCGGGGGAGGTGGCGCCTTCATGTTAGGCTACAGGGGTCGTCTTGAGGGAGGTAGGGGTTCTTCAGATGCCAGGTCAGGATCGTTGGAGAGACCTCCTCGTGGAGTTGTGCCACTTGAACTCAGGCCAGGGCGTCAGGCGCAGAGTGGTGCAGAATTGTGGAGTCGTCGGAATACGTCTTTTGGTCTTGGGGTCTTTGTCGAGCAAATCCGGTGTTTGTGGGAGACAGAGTCTGTAAGGTGAGTGCAGAGCAGTTCCTGCAGGCTCTGGGGTGGGGGCTACTGGCTGAGCCGGGTTCTTCTCTGTAGGCAGGTCAGAGGCACACAGGCCGATAGTGCTGAGGCCTTTTCTTCCTGGGTGAGCATGGCTCTCCGGTCCTCCTTCTTTTTCTCATATCTGCAGAGGTACGATTCAGGGTGGGATGGTTGGGTCCCCTCATCTTCAAGATGGAGGGGACGGAGATGTGTGCTTCACCTCACCTCCCCCACCTGAGGAGTGGAGTTGGCAAAGGTGGGAACACTACAACTAGCTTGGTTTTCCCGCAGATTCCCACACAAAAAGTGGGGGGAGCAGAACCAGTGGGAGCCAGTTGCTGGGCAGGGACAGCCTTCAAAGGCAGCAGGCCATTGAAACATTTCCTTCGTAGACCCAGCCCATCCTGGGGGAGGAGGTACGACACCTCTGCCCAGGATGGGCTTTGTTTCTGGACCCAGAGAGCAGAGGCGCTCTACCCAGGGGTCCAGAAACCTGCCTGGGTGTGGCAAATGGTGGGTAGCCATTCAGGAACCACACCATGTCTGGTTGTTTTTTAGGAGGCATCTCTAAGATGCCGGCTGAGTGCATTTAACATTAAATCCCACTCTGGCATCATTGCGGGTTTAATGTGCTGAGAGGTTTGCTACCAAACTTTTCAGGTTTTAGTAAAGCCATTATGGAGCTGTAGAGTTTTTAAATGACAAACTTCCAGAATATATACTCTTTATGGTTTTACTACACTTACAATGTCTAAGAATGGGCTTCAACACTGTAGGGGTATAGGGCTCCTGCCACTGTGCCCTCACCGGAAGGCTAGTGCACACTCCTAGAGGGGTGGCTTACCTAGGTCTCAGGCAGTAGGTTGTCGGCACGGCACAATATGTGCAGCAGCCCTTATAGGCCTTCTCTGGTCAGAGTGCCCTTAGTACCCCTGGTACCTTTTGCAAGGGGCTTACCAGTGGCCAGTGATGTGCCAATTGGGGAACAACAGTACAGTTTTGGGAAAGAACACAGGCCCTGGGAGCCAGATTGGCAGGGGCCCTCGGCATATCAAGTCAGGTTGCATGAGATGTCTGGCAAAAAATGGGTGGTAACCGTGCAAAAAAGGGGCACGTTCCTACCCTAAGTCTGATGGTCTGTGTACAGGAGTCGAGAAGATAAGCATGTACACGTTGCACTCAAATGATAACCCCACTATGTCCATAGAAAATATGTAATTCTATACTAGGAATGTGGACTTACGGCTGTGATCACAGCCCATGAGGTTTTTTCTGCAATGTTTATGAACTATAGCATGAAAAAGTAACGTTTCTATAATGGGCTTAATACACATCTGCCAAGGCAACATTTGATACCATTTAGAAAATGAGAGTATGCCATTTAAATGCAAACTTTACAGCCAAGTCTTAATTTTCCTCTCTACTGATGAGAAGTATAATTCACGTCTCCATATTTGACTTCTTTTTAGGTCTCGCCTATTAATCCCGCAAGGGATAATAGACAAGAGTATAGAGGGCAAACCAAGGTCTGAAACCATCACGGATTTCGGGCAGTTTGTGTGGTGCACTCGTGCGGAAAGCACGTCCACATCAAAGCCATCAGCCTCCCTCCCAAAGGCATCTGAAGCTTCCCCCAGCGTGCGCTCGGCCTCAGGCATTTCTCCTCCCCCCTAATTATTCAGTTCAGATTAGCTTTATTCGATTTTAGTTTAAAACCATAAAAGCAACAACAATACATGCATGCATAGATATCACAACATTTCATTACAAGGTAAAAAACCAACTATTAAAACAGGATTAAATCAATGTAGCGAGTCAACTAATCAATGTTCGTGCATATTCAAGACTAGGTAAAAAAACAACTATTAAAACAGGATTAAATCAATGTGACGAGTCAACTAATCAATGTTCGTGCATATTCAAGACTAATTAGAGGCTAGATGGTTAATAGCACAGGGTACACGGGATCCCCTTCTCCAAGAATTATAGTTCATTGTCATTTGTCTTAGTAGCGGATTATGGTGAGAGCCGGGATAAAAATCATACAAGTCCCAAATGCAAATGGGGCCATCTCCTTCTTTGGGCTGGCAAGATCGTAGGTAGGGGACAATGTTCCTATTCTTAAATTTGATTAAAATCAAGTCCCCCAAGATGTCTTTGGGCAACGTATCTAGCCACCCCACCCTCCTGACACTCAGGATTCCACCATCTAGGTCAGGTGGCAACGGTCTGTTGTGCTTTAGCCAGAAAATGACTTTATTTAGCAGGTCCTGGTGTGTTTCGAGTTTGCCCCGGCTAAGTGCAGGGACCCCAGAGAGGACAGTCACGTATGGGGCGGCTTTGGGAGGTATATTAATGCGATGCCTTCATTCTAGAGCGACCCTGGGAGCTCTGTGAGGTACGAATGCGGGATTAAAAGTAACGTTAGGGCCAGTTGGAATAGGTGTAGTAAGAGGGGATTCAAGAGTTTGGACTTTCCTGCGTGCAGTGGACTTAGGCTTTTCGTGGTTGATGGGAGAATTAGGGTAAATAGGTATAGCAGTTTTTCCAGTTAATAGATAGTTCCTTTTAAGTGGTTTTTCAGTGCTGGTCAGCCTGTCCCCTAGATCATTAATTTTTGTGACCAGAGGTAATATTGCAGATATTAACAATTGCTCAAACTGAGCCAATAAGGTCAATTGGAGGGGCCATACAGGGTCGTATGTTCTATTCACAGCCTTATCCGACACTAATATAGTTAGGTTAGAGGGGGATGATGAAGGGCTGGTGCACGATTTGTGAGCGTTAGATTGATTCTTATTGTCATTATCTTTTTCCTCATCATGCTTCCTTTTACAGTTTAAACCCCGGGACAGTGTGTTGACTTGAGATTGGATTTTATTGGGAGATAGAGGTACATCCCGTGGAGTGCAGTTTAGTTGGTCAGCGTCTCTACCCATTATAGGGGGGGTTGATGCGTCCGGGACATACTTTGTGCCACACAGGGCATTCAGCTCCTCCCAGATGGACATGGTTAATAGTATGAAGAACTCCAAAAGCACAATAGGCAGTACAATGCGAGATAAATAAGGAGTTAAAGCGTCTCTATACCTCCTCCTTGGAAAGAGTCAAGTGTGGTGGCCCGTCCCGTCCTCCCCTGGCCTCTGAGGGCCACAGAGGGCCCGCCCTTTGCCCGGGCTTAGCCCGGCGTCCCGCGAGGGAGGTCCGTCGGGATTTTAAAACGCCTCCTGGCGCTGCTGTTTGGTCACGTGGTTCGCAGGGCTGCTGGGGATTGTAGTGACCTGCCCTGCACTCCACGCAGCGTGCAGCGTTTCCCTTGGTAGTAGTGGGAGCGGGCAGCGGGAGGCAGGCAGGCAACAATCCCAGCAAGTACCAGAGGGTCAGCAGTCCTCCCGGGCACCCCAGAGGCAACGAAAGGCAAGACCCAAGATGCTCCCCCCGCTCTGCAGGTCCGTCAGGATTTTAAAGCGCCTCCTGGCGCTGCTGTTTGGTCACGTGGTTCGCAGGGCTGCTGGGGATTGTAGTGCCCTGCCCTGCACTCCACGCAGCGTCCAGTGCTTCCCTTGGTAGTAGTGGAAGCGGGCAGCGGGAGGCAGGCAGGCAACAATCCCAGCAAGTACCAGAGGGTCAGCAGTCCTCCCGGGCACCCCAGCGGCAACGAAAGGCAAGACCCAAGATGCTCCCTCGCTCTGCAGGTCTGTCGGGATTTTAAAGCGCCTCCTGGCGCTGCTGTTTGGTCACGTGGTTAGCAGGGCTGCTGGGGATTGTAGTGCCCTGCCCTGCACTCCACGCAGCGTCCAGCGCTTCCCTTGGTAGTAGTGGGAGCGGGCAGCGGGAGGCAGGCAGGCAACAATCCCAGCAAGTACCAGAGGGTCAGCAGTCCTCCCGGGCACCCCAGCGGCAACGAAAGGCAAGACCCAAGATGCTCCCCCCGCTCTGCAGGTCCGTCGGGATTTGAAAGCGCCTCCTGGCGCTGCTGTTTAGTCACGTGGTTCGCAGGGCTGCTGGGGATTGTAGTGCCCTGCCCTGCACTCCACGCAGCATCCAGCGCTTCACTTGGTAGTAGTGGGAGCGGGCAGCGGGAGGCAGGCAGGCAACAATCCCAGCAAGTACCAGAGGGTCAGCAGTCCTCCCGGGCACCCCAGCGGCAACGAAAGGCAAGACCCAAGATGCTCCCTCGCTCTGCAGGTCCGTCGGGATTTTAAAGCGCCTCCTGGCACTGCTGTTTGGTCACATGGTTCGCAGGGCTGCTGGGGATTGTAGTGCCCTGCCCTGCACTCCACGCAGCGTCCAGCGCTTCCCTTGGTAGTAGTGGGAGCGGGCAGCGGGAGGCAGGCATGCAACAATCCCAGCAAGTACCAGAGGGTCAGTAGTCCTCCCGGGCACCCCAGCGGCAACGAAAGGCAAGACCCAAGATGCTCCCTCGCTCTGCAGGTCCGTCGGGATTTTAAAGCGCCTCCTGGCGCTGCTGTTTGGTCACATGGTTCGCAGGGCTGCTGGGGATTGTAGTGCCCTGCCCTGCACTCCACGCAGCGTCCAGCGCTTCCCTTGGTAGTAGTGGGAGCGGGCAGCGGGAGGCAGGCATGCAACAATCCCAGCAAGTACCAGAGGGTCAGTAGTCCTCCCGGGCACCCCAGCGGCAACGAAAGGCAAGACCCAAGATACTCCCCCCGCTCTGCAGGTCCGTCGGGATTTTAAAGCGCCTCCTGGTGCTGCTGTTTGGTCACATGGTTCGCAGGGCTGCTGGGGATTGTAGTGCCCTGCCCTGCACTCCACGCAGCGTCCAGCGTTTCCCTTGGTAGTAGTGGGAGCAGGCAGCGGGAGGCAGGCAGGCAACAATCCCAGCAAGTACCAGAGGGTCAGCAGTCCTCCCGGGCACCCCAGCGGCAACGAAAGGCAAGACCCAAGATGCTCATTATTTACCCCTGCTGTTGCTACCCACGGCTGTACTTTCACTTTCACGGCCGCCAGGCCGTGTCTCTTTCAACATCCTCCCCCCTCCCAGTGTTAGACTCGTTTTTTTGTGCCTCTCTGCCCTCTGTTATACTCGTTCTTCCCTTGTTTTTCTGCCCTTCTGCCCTCTGTTAGACTCGTTTTTGTGCCTTTCTGCCCTCTGTTAAACTCGCTTTTTGTGCCTTTCTGTATTTTGTATTTGTATTTTGTATGGGGTATTTCTAGAGCGCAAACTGTCGCTCCGGAAGGAGCATCCTGGCGCTGAAAGACACGTGTGCACCCCAGGTGAGAGGTTCTAAATGGCCGCCATTACAAAACCGTCAGGCAAACTGAAGATACAGGTTTTTAACTGTCTCCTGAAGGCATTTTCTTGTACAAGTAGTCTGAGATTCAAGGGCATGGTATTCCAGGCCTTAGAGGCCAGTACTGTAAGCGTCTTTCCTCCTTTGGTTTTAAGCTTGAATCTAGGGATGTTGATTAGATTACCTCCCGATGACCTCAAGCATCTCAGCGGATCATAACGAGTAAAACGACTTGTAAGGTATTTCGGGCATGTCTTGTTGAGGGATCTGAAGGCCGTTAGCAGGATTTTAAAGAGGATCCTTTTGTGTAGGGGCAGCCAGTGAAGGGTTTGAAGCGCAGTAGAAGCAGAGGATCTTCTAGATAGTTTCAATACTAGTCTCGCTGCCGCGTGTTGAACGCTCTGCAGCTTTTTTAGTGTGTTTTTTTTAACACCGGCCATTAGTCCGTTGCCGTAATCTAATCGTGATAATATCAGAGCTACCGCGGCAGATTTTCGAGAATCTGTAGGCAAGAAGTCGAAAAACTTCTTAAGGGATCTAATAATGCTGAAACAGCATCCTGCTGTGTTCCTTACATGCTGAGCGAAAGAAAGAGAGGAGTCGAATAGGACCCCTAAGTTTCTTGCAGTTTCGACTGAAGGAGGCGGTGCGGGAGAATCTTCCGGCCACCAGTACTTAGAGCAAAAGGCAGCCTCTTTTCCCAAAGGTAGTATCTCTGTTTTGTTGGTATTACATCTTAGATGGTTGTTATCCATCCAGCGGAATACATCAGTCAAGCAGGTCTTAAGATTTTGTTCAGCTTTAGTAGAATTTTTATCCAGAGAGACCACAAGTTGGGTGTCATCGGCATAAGATGTTACAAATATGCCGTATGACTCTATTAATGTAATAAGAGGGATCATATAAATATTGAACAATAAAGGGCTTAAGATTGAGCCCTGAGGGACCCCCCGATAAGACCTTTTTGTCCTTGGAAAGAAAAGAACCCAGAGAGACCAATTGAGTACTATCGGTCAGGAAGGAAACTATCCAAGACAGGGCAGCATCTGTTATCTATATACCTCTCAGTCTATCAATCAAGATTTCGTGAGAGATGGTATCAAACGCTGCCGTGAGGTCCAGCAGAATCAGGACAGCCCTACTCCCTTCATCCTGCAGGAATTTGAAGAAATCAGTGAGCTCGATGAGCGCAGTTTCGGCGAAGTGTCTGGGGCGGAAGCCTGACTGTTGCGGGTGTAAAATATCATGAGTATCTACAAAATCCTTTAGTTCTTGGTATACTATCTGCTCTGTTATTTTACCTAAAACTGGAAGGAGTGATACTGGGCGGAGATTTGACAAGTCAGTGGTGGATTTGTTAGGTTTCTTCATTAACGGCTTGACAATCGCTTTTTTCCAGTCCCGGGACACGATTCCTAAGCTCAATGACACATTAACAATGGCATTAATAGTGGGGTTAACTATATCAATTAACTGATGGAGTATCTGGGGAGGGCAGGAATCAGAGGGTGCTCCTGACTTACAGACCATAATGACTTCTCTAGTTTGAAGAAGGGAGGCAGGTCGGAAAGTACTCGGAGCGTAAGGGACATTGTCCCCCCTCTCCAGTTGACTAGTAGGAGCATCCGGGGAAGGGCTAGGAAAGTCCTTTTGGATGAGCGCAATCTTCTCCTCAAAGAAGTCGGCAATTTGGTTGCAGAAAGCTTCTGAAGCTGGAATTGTCGGCTGGAGAACTTTAGGTTGCATGAAAGATTTGACTATAGATAAGACAGTTTTTTGCTTTTGTTGGGCAGCACTAATAGCCTTAATATAGTATTCTCTTTTGGCCAGCTTAATATTAGCCAAATAGAATTTGCGTTGTTGAACGTAAGCCATTTTGGCAGATTGATCATAAGATTTCCTCCATTTACGCTCCATTTTCCTACATAGTAGGTGACTTTCTGCCAACATCTGTGAGAACCAGGGGGCATTTGATTTTTGCTTTGTGCCCTTACATTGGTGGGCTTTAGGCGGGGCACATTCTGTGATGACTTGGTGCATCCAGGAGTGGAAATTTCTAGAATCATAAGAGGCATCTCCTAACAAACTAGGAGGTTGCAACTGGCGTGGGGGTTAGCTTTTAAAGTTTCAGCAACCTTCCTCCAATTTATATTAGAAGCAAACTGTTGGTGAGCACTAGATGTTTTAGTCTGACCTGAAAAACAGATATTAAACGGAATAAGACTGTGGTCTGTCCAAATTTGTGGGACTGGGTTAAGAATAGATAGTGCCGGAAGATTAGAACAGACTCCGTCCAATGAGTGCCCCGCAGAGTGAGTGGGTAACTCTACCAATTGGTGCAGCCCAAAAATGTCCAGAGTCTGGTAGAAGTTGGTAGCTTGTGCATCATTTCTAGATTCCAACTGGAGATTAAAATCCCTCTTGAGCGTAAAATGAGGGTAGCGCACCAGTAGTTGTCCTAGACATTCTCCTATTGAGTCAAGAAATGAAAAAGCATTACCTGGAGGGCGATAGACCAGACCTCCTGAAAATGACACAGAAGCATTCAGCCTGATGGAAAAGCCTATACCCTCTGCCCCTTTAAGAGGGCTGAAGTTAAATGTATGACATTTGAGGGTGCTTCTAATGATTAAAGCAACCCCACCCCATCTACCAAGTTGCCTATCCTGCCTAAAGATAGTGAAGCCGGCAGGGATAGCAATGGCGAGATCTGGGTTGCTAGTGTCATTAAGCCAGGTCTCGGTCACAAAAAGGAAGTCCAAATCGAGGTCAAGGATCAAATCCCTGATATCCTGACTGTGGCAGCAAATGGACCGGGCATTGATCAAACCGCCCTTGAAATTACCGGTGCAAGACCTCATAGGGGCTACACTTGGCCAAGACTCCGAAAGCCATGGGGTGGTCCATTTACAGGTTATGCATGAGAAGGGACCCCATATCGACTCCGTAGGGGGACAGTTTGAGCATTTATTAGTGTCCTTAAACATCAGGAGATCTCTCCCCCTGTATGCAAGAGTTGGTGGACTGAAAGGGCTAGGAGAGGAGATAAAATGACTAGGAATGGAGTGGGTTTGGTCAGTGAGTCCTGCGCCTGTCGCAGTCTTGGCGCGGACGGGCGCAGACGGACTTTCCTTTGGCGCGCCCGCTGCGTCATCGGATCCATATGCTTATTTTAGGGATGGAGAAGGGCGGGAGTCAGCGAACAACTAGTGCGCTGCCCTGTGATCCACCAAAGATGGCGGTACATTCTCTGAGCGCGCGTCTGCGCCGATTATTCCTGATAGGGGACTAGGATTGCAGTGCAATGAAGGTGAAGTGATTAAAAATTTCCAAAAATTAAGTCACAGGTAAATTATAACACAGCGATTTATAATAAATTAACAATTTTAAAATAGCGTGATTAGCAGCCTAGAACCCCCGGCTCATGCCTCAGGGGATGGCAAATACACACGAACTAAGCGCGCGAAAACGGGCTGGGTTTAAATACTCGAAGGGCGGGAGTCAGCGAACAACTAGTGCGCTGCCCTGTGATCCACCAATGATGGCGGTACCTACTCTGAGCGCGCGTGTGCGCCGATTATTCCTGATAGTGGACTAGGATTGCAGTGCAATGAAGGTGAAGTGATTAAAAATTTCCCAAAACTAAGTCACAGGTAAATTATAACACAGCGATTTATAATACAATAACAATTTTAAAATAGCGTGATTAGCAGCCTAGAATCCCCGGCTCACGCCTCAGGGGATGGCAAATACACACAAACTAAGCGCGTGAAAACGGGCTGGGTTTAAATACTCAAAGGGCGGGAGTCAGCGAACAACTAGTGCGCTGCCCTGTGATCCACCAAAGATGGCGGTACCTTCTCTGAGCGAGCGTCTGCGCCGATTATTCCTGATAGGGGACTAGGATTGCAGTGCAATGAAGGCGAAGTGATTAAAAATTTCCCAAAATTAAGTCACAGGTAAATTATAACACAGCGCTTTATAAAACAATAATTTTAAAATAGCGTGATTAGCAGCCTAGAACCCCCAGCTCACGCCTCAGGGGACGCCTCAGGGGATGGCAAATACATGGCAAATTTCTACCCTCTGTTAGACTCGTTTTTCCATTGTTTTTCTGCCCTCTGTTAGACTCGTTTTTTGTGCCTTTCTGCCCTCTGTTAGACTTGTTTTTCCCTTTTTTTCTGCCCTTATCCCCTCTGTTAGACTCGGTTTTTGTGAATTTCTGCCCTCTGTTAGACTCGTGTTTTGTGCCTTTCTGCCCTCTGTTAGACTCGTTTTTCCCTTGTTTTTCTGCTCTTCTGCCCTCTGTTAGACTCGTTTTTGTGCCTTTCTGCCCTCTACATCACCACATCATCAGTCAGCGCTACCCCACCACCCCACTCAGCACCACCACATTATCACTCAGCACCACCACATTATCATTCAGCACCACCACATTATCATTCAGCACCACCACATTATCATTCAGCACCACCACATTATCACTCAGCATCACCAAAGCACCACCCAGCACCACCACAGCACCACAACATCACTCAACAGCACCACAACATCACTCAGCACCACCTGAGCATCAATCAGCACCACCACAGCAGCACTCAGCGCCACCACAGCAGCACTCAGCGCCACCACAGCAGCACTCAGCGCCACCACAGCAGCACTCAGCGCCACCACAGCATCACTCAGCACCACCACAGCATCACTCAGCACCACCACAGCATCACTCAGCACCACCACAGCAGCACTCAGCACCACCACAGCACCACTCAGCACCACCACAGCATCACTCAGCAACACAACAGCACCACTCAGCACCACCACAGCATCACTCAGTACCACCACATCATCACTCAGCACCACCACAGCACAACTCCGCACCACCACAGCATCACTCAGCACCACCACAGCACCACTCAGCACAAACACAGCACCACCACAGCATCACTCAGCACCCCCACAGCACCACTCAGCACCACCACAGCACCACTCAGCACCACAACAGCATCACTCAGCACCACCACAGCATCACTCAGCACCACCACAGCACCACTCAGCACCACCACAGCACCACTCAGCACCACCACAGCACCACTCAGCACAGCCACAGCACCACTCAGCACCATCACAGCATCACTCAGCACCATCACAGCATCACTCAGCACCACAACTGCATCACTCAGCTCCACCCCAGCATCACTCAGTACTACACCAGCATCACTCAGTACTACACCAGCATCACTCAGCACCACCACAGCACCACTCAGCCCCACCACATTATCACTCAGCACCACCACAGCCACTCAGCACCACCACAGCATCACTCGGCACCACCACAGCATCACTCAGCACCACCACACCATTACTCAGCACCACCACAGCGTCACTCAGCACCACCACAGCGTCACTCAGCACCATCACAGCGTCACTCAGCACCACCACAGCGTCACTCAGCACCACCACAGCATCACTCAGCACCACCACAGCACCACTCAGCACCGCAACAGCACCACTCAGCACCGCAACAGCACCACTCAGCACCGCAACAGCACCACTCAGCACCGCAACAGCACCACTCAGCACCGCAACAGCACCACTCAGCACCGCAACAGCACCACTCAGCACCGCAACAGCACCACTCAGCACCGCAACAGCACCACTCAGCACCGCAACAGCACCACTAAGCACCACCACATTATCACTCAACACCACCACATCACCACTCAGCACCACCACAGCATCACTCAGCACCACTCGGCACCACCACAGCACCACCACAGCACCACTCAGCACCACCACAGTGCCACCACATTATCACTCATCACCACCACAGCACCACTCAGCACCACCACAGCATCACTCAGTACCACCACAGCATCACTCAACACCACCACATTATCACTCAGCACCACCACAACACCACTCAGCACCACCACATCACTCAGCACCACCACAGCACCACTCAGCACCACCACATTATCACTCAGCACCACTCAGCACCACCACAGCACCACCACAGCATCACTTAGCAGCACCACAGCACCACTCAGCAGCACCACAGCCCCACCACAGCGCCACTCAGCACCACGACTGCACCACCCAGCACCACCGCAGCACCACCACAGCATCAGTCAGCACCACCCAGCACGACCACAGCATCACTCAGCACCACCACAGCACCACCACATTATCACTCAGCACCACCACATTATCACTCAGCACCACCACAGCACCACTCAGCACCACCACAGCACAACCCAGCACAACCCAGCACAACCCAGCACCACAACAGCACCACTCAGCACCACCACAGCATCACTCAGCACCACCACAGTGTCACTCAGCACCACCACAGCGTCACTCAGCACCACCACAGCGTCACTTAGCACCACCACAGCGTCCCTCAGCACCGCACCACCACAGCATCACTCAGCATCACCACAGCGTCACTCAGCACCACCACAGCATCACTCAGCCACGCAACAGCACCACTTAGCACCACGACAGCACCACCCAGCACCACCGCAGCACCACCACAGAATCAGTCAGCACCACCCAGCACGACCACAGCATCACTCAGCACCACCACAGCACCACTCAGCACCACCACATTATCACTCAGCACCACCACATTATCACTCAGCACCACCACAGCATCACTCAGCACCACCACAGCACCACTCAGCACCACCACAGCACCACTCAGCACCACCACAGCACCACTCCGCACCACCACAGCACCACTCCGCACCACCACAGCACCAGTCAGCACCACCACAGCATCACTCAGCACCACCACAGCGTCACTCAGCACCACCACAGTGTCACTCAGCACCACCAGTGTCACTCAGCACCACCACAGCATCCCTCAGCACCGCACCACCACAGCATCACTCAGCACCACCACTACAGCGTCACTCAGCACCACCACAGCGTCACTCAGCACCACCACAGCATCACTCAGCACCGCAACAGCACCACTCAGCACCACGACAGCACCACCCAGCACCACCGCAGCACCACCACAGAATCAGTCAGCACCACCCAGCACGACCACAGCATCACTCAGCACCACCACAGCACCACTCAGCACCACCACATTATCACTCAGCACCATCACATTATCACTCAGCACCACCACAGCACCACTCAGCACCACCACAGCATCACTCAGCACCACCACAGCACCACTCAGCACCACCACAGCACCACTCAGCACCACCACAGCATCACTCCGCACCACCACAGCACCACTCCGCACCACCACAGCACCACTCCGCACCACCACAGCACCAGTCAGCACCACCACAGCATCACTCAGCACCACCACAGCGTCACTCAGCACCACCACAGTGTCACTCAGCACCACCAGTGTCACTCAGCACCACCACAGCATCCCTCAGCACCGCACCACCACAGCATCACTCAGCACCACCACCACAGCGTCACTCAGCACCACCACAGCGTCACTCAGCACCACCACAGCATCACTCAGCACCGCAACAGCACCACTCAGCACCGCAACAGCACCACTCAGCACCGCAACAGCACCACTCAGCACCACCACATTATCACTCATCACCACCACAGCACCACTCAGCACCACCACAGCGTCACTCAGCACCACCACATCATCACTCAGCACCACCACAGCATCACTCAGCACCACCACAGCATCACTCAGCATCACCACAGCATCCCTCAGCACCACCACAGCACCACTCAGCACCACCACAGCACCACTCAGCACCACCACAGCACCACTCAGCACTACCACAGCACCACCACATTATCACTCAACACCACCACAGCACCACTCAGCACCACCACAGCATCACTCAGCACCACCACAACACCACTCAGCACCACCACATCACTCAGCACCACCACAGCACCACTCAGCACCACCACATTATCACTCAGCACCACCACATTATCACTCAGCACCACCACAGCACCACTCAGCAGCACCATATCACCACATTATCACTCAGCACCACCACATTATCACTCAGCACCACCACAGCACCACTCAGCACCACCACAGCACCACCACATTATCACTCAGCACCACCACATTATCCCTCAGCACCACCACAGCACCACTCAGCACCACCACAGCACAACCCAGCACAATCCAGCACCACCGCAGCACCACTCAGCACTACCACAGCATCACTCAGCACTACCACAGCACCACTCCGCACCACCACAGCATCACTCAGCATCACCTCAGCACCACCACAGCACCACTCAGCACCACCACAGCACCACTCAGGGCCACCACAGCACCACTCAGGGCCACCACAGCACCCCTCAGCACCACCACAGCATCACTCACGGCCTCCACAGCATCACTCAGGGCCACCATAGCATCACTCAGGGCCACCACAGCATCACTCAGGGCCACCACAGCATCACTCAGGGGCACCACAACATCACTAAGCGCTACCACAGCATCACTGAACGTCACCACAACATCAGTCCGCGCCATCACAACATCACTCCGCGCCATCACTGCATCAATCTGTGCAACAATTCAACAACAACTGGTTCAAATATGTTCTCTCAATGTGTCAAGCTTAATTACAAATGTCACAAAAAGATGTTAATATATATTTAACTTCTGTTCTTGGATTTTTATCACAATAAAATACACTAAACATAATCTTCACAAAAGTTATTTACAAAAGTTTAAGCTATTGCCATTATAAATCACAATCACTTTTATTTAAGTATTAATTATTTAAAAAAATTAAAAGCCATCGTTATTTGTAATATCAATACATCCAAGTCACGTAAATACAAAACATGTTGCATTACAAATGCTATAGGTGTCACATTTGCGAAAGTTATAACTATTGGCATTGTAAATGACAAAGCTATTAACTTAGCTATTTTAAAAACCAACACAAATAAAAATATTGTCATTTACAAGACGAATAGCTCAAACTTTCATAATGCGAGACCTATTGCATTGCAAATGCTTGTCATATCGTGCTTTGTACCTGTGATGGGTGTCAAAATCACTACAGCCTGATGTGGGTACTTCAAGGCATCCCAACACTGTTCTTTCATTATTGTTTCACAGTACACTTTTGGAGTTTGTTCTTAATCTGATATCTTTACTGCTGGCAGCTGCTCTCTATCCCCAGTGTCCCCTTTCTGTGTGCCAGCATGAACGGTACACATAGGGACGGCTCTGGTGCGGAGAGGGGCAGGTGGTGGAAGACAGGACAGAATTTGATTGGCTACATTTAGTTTAGTTAAATCGCAGTGATGTGACAGAATAGTGCGTTTCGAAAAAATAGCGAGGCATGCGGCACAATATTTTTTTTTTAGAAAATCTAATAATACATTGGTAAAGTACAAAGATGAGCAATTTATTTGTTGTTGCATTTTATTAATCAAATTAGTATTTTTAATTTTATAGGGCCTCCTAATTGCGTCAGGTACCACAGAATGTGCCTAATAAACCCCAGTGTGCTCTGTAGGAATGACCCCCTTTCAAATCCGTTCAAGAAATAAATGGTTCGTGTCGCACCTTCATAATGCCTTGCTTTCTCTTGCCGCCTCGTAGATTACCTACAGGCCTGACCGTGGCTCCCAGTGTGTGTTATAAGTAAACAAATTCACGCAGGAACCTTACATTGAACCGGCTCAGCAGCTCAAAATAAAATTGGATGACAAGGGGGAGAGGCGCACGGATGCTGATCAAATGGCGCTTTATTCACTCTGCCTACTTGTCTGAGCCAATTTAGAGGCTCTCACCCTTACACTTGCGTGGTCTGAGCACTGCGCTGTGCTCCCTTTCCATTGTGCAGGGACGAGAGAAAGGAAGCACTGGAGTGACACTTTTCTCACTTACCCAGACACCAGTGTGCTTTTAGCAGTAGAAAAGTGGTGTCGCACTCCGACAAGCACTAGAAATAAGGCCAGCCAGGGAAAAGAAACCCGAAACAAGCAATCTCTAAGTCTAAACGACTTCACTGTGACACTAAAGACAAATTAAAACTGAGAGGATGTGGCGTAACATACAGAGCTGACGACTTTGGGACTAGGAAACCAGCCAGGTTCGAGTCTCGGCTCTCCATGTGCCTACAAAAAATAGAAAGGGCGATCATAAAAATTAAATTAAATAATGGCAGACTGGTTGAACTCACTTTAAATACTAAACATTATAAGCCAATGCCAAACATAACACTAAAATTAAACAATGGCCCACCTGGAAGCCGTCAATGGTTGAACTCCCTTCCATAAATACTAAACAAGATAAGCAGTAATGGCATTGTTGGGAATGGAGCAGTGGTGAGCCTAAAACTAGTCCTATGCAAAGGTGACATCATCTGACATCTCCTCAGAGGAGAGTTTGTTTAACATGAGAACAACCAGCCGCAGCCTCGCAGAGCAATACAGGTGCCTAAAAAGTTAGCAATGTGGCCTAACAATAAGAACTGCCGATTTGTGCCTGGAGAACAGGGTAGTCTCGGAGACGGCTGTACAAAACAAATTAGGACGGTAACTATTCAATTTAAATGCATAACAAATATAATTATACAGTTACAGGATCAGGCGACCATACGTTCCTGGAGCAAAGGAAAACAAGCGGGAGCGAGAAGTGCACAGAGCAGGCGCCATCGGCGACTGATGAGCTGAAAACAAAACATGCAAATGTCGTGTTTGTTCGCTCCAAAAGGGAAAAGTAAACAACAACAAAAAAAAGAAAGAGTGAACATAAAAGCGTAACAGCACATCTAACAGGGGCATTCCTCATGGAAGGATACGAAATTCCAAAAGAACGAGTTACTTACCTTCAGTAACGATGTATTTGGTAGAGACGATTGTAGCCGCAGATTCCTTCACGTAGAATTATCCTCAGGCGTGAGACTGGATCTGGAAAACTCTTTGCCACAGCATCCTGCGCGCCGGGGGAGGGGCGGCATCCCGCGACTCTGCCCAGGCATCGTCCGCCCACGTGACGTCAGCAAGGTCACATAAGCCCCACACCAGCGCGCCTACGCCAGTTTTCTACGGAGAACTTTTCCGCGTCACAACGAGGAGCCATCAGACAAAATTGTAGGAACATGGGAACAGAGTGCGAAGGAGCAGAAAAACTGGAAAAGAAGAATGGTGACGAACAACACCATAAGGAGCAGTGTCAACACCCACCGCAGCACCCGAAGGCAGGAGAAGAAAAAAGAACAGAGCACAGCCCGGAGAAGCCACCCTGCCAGTATGTAGACAGCCCCCCCTCCTCCTGGAGACAGGGAACACATGCAAAAATGTCATGACAATATGCAGCAGGACTACAACCCCAACTAGGAACATCGAAGGGGAAACAGTGTCAAGAAAAATAGGAACGACAACCTCCAAGGTAACCCCAACACACAGTGCGACAACCCACCAAGGGGTAAGGGCAAGGATGGAGGGCCCCAACCCAGAGGGCCAGCACCCTTAGTAACCAAAGGGGAGAGGAAGGGAAGTAGAGAAGGCAATCTCTGATGCTGGACCAGAGCATAGGGGCACAGGAGCACCGATAAACCCTTCCTGCAAGACGTATCCTCCAGTCAAAAAGGACGAAAGAATGCACTTACAGAAGGCATAGCCATCCACCGGGAGGCGAGTGCAGAAGACCAAGTCAAAGGTCCTCGCAGAACGGGGAGGAAGGGTGCGTCGTGAAGGAATCTGCGGCTAGAATCGTCTCTACCAGATACATTGTTACCGAAGGTAAGTAACTCGTACATCTGATAGGGACTACTAGCCGCAGATTCCTTTACGTGTAATAGATACCCTAGCAATACCCAGGGGGAAGGAGGGACTGCGAAAGGACCCCACCAGCCTAGACATCACAGAGGGCCCTACAGGGGACCCGAGCCACAGACAAGCGAAAGCCCTGTCCCCCCCCAGGCAAGAGGAACCCCTACACGCAGAACACCACCGACCGCCAGAGGGATGTAGGAAGAAAAAAGAAGCCCATACACTCACAACATTAGAGCCAAGGGCAAGGCCAGAGAGGCCGAAGCACCCCACTCCATCACAGGGCAACAGAGCTTCCATCCAATGCCAGGACACGGAAGAGGAGAAGAAAGCCCAGAGGGCCCAAGGAAACGAGGGAAAAGAAGGCGAGCCACCCTAGACGGAAGGCAACAGACCTGACAGAGCAGCGCCAACAGTAATAAGCCGCCGAAAGCAAGAACAACAGCCCGGGGCCCCAAGAAAACTGGGCAAGCAACGCCTGACAAGGGAAAAACACAGAATCATCCCAGCCCGCAGGACAGGAGCGGGAAGGTGAGGAAAGGCCCGGACACACCACTATGAGGGGTCCGCGTACAAGGCCTAAAGAAGCAATAGCAACAACGTAAACGCCACGGAGAGCATGGGCCCAAAGGCGATCCTAACTCCCTAGCAGATTGCAAGCTATATAACAGCTACCACTACCCTACATAGGGTAAGATAAGTCCCAAGACATGGGAACCCTCTTTGGAAGAAACTTTTGCAGCAGAGGAAGAAACGAAAGAGCCACGGGGAAAACCCCCCGGCGGAAGGCTTGTCAAGCAGCCTGAGAGAAAACAGAAGGCCTGATCCGAGGGCCAAGTCCGTACAGACAATTCCAGCAAAACCCCACGGTCAACGAAGGGGACCGTCCAGCAGCCAACAACGCCACAGTTCCAACAAGGAGGACTTGAGTGGCCATAAAACACACTCCACAACAAGGGCAACCGGCCCAAAAGAAGGTCCAGAACTAGCTCAACTCAGCAATCACTGAGGAGGGGAAGGAGGAGGATAAGGAGGAGGAGGAGGACGGAGCCCTGCCAAGAACCTCTGGATGGTGGAGTCCGCCGGGCATGGAACAACAGGGTACCATCTAATGGAAGATCAATCAGCCACTCCCGAACATTTTCAGGGAACACGCCATCCCGACGCCAAGCATGGCGACGGAGGGCGACTGAGAAAGCCATGGCCCGGCAACTCCGAGATGTCCAGAGCCGGGCGGAGATTAAACGCCGCTAGTTCCCGGCCATCCAACGCATGATGCCGTAAGTCCAACTGAACAGTCTCCTATGAAGCTGCGGATCCCAAGGACTCAGCCAAATCCCACAAACAAGAGGTGGCCCTAGCCAACACACAAAAGGTGTTAAGGGCCCGCAGGGCAGCGCTGGTCGAGGCGAACATGTTGTGCCCCCAAGAATCCAGAATGTGAGCCTCCCTGGACGTCAGAGTCAACAGTGGCGGCAGGGAAGGACAAGCAGTCCGCAAAAGTGGACTTGAGGCAGAGGGGTGGGGGGAAAGACATGCCGGGTCACGCGGCGCCGGAAGGTGCGGGTGCAGAAGTTGTTGAGGCATCGAATCCCCTGAGGCGGGGTGCCTCCAGGCCCCTGTCAGGGAAAAAAGAAGCGAACCCTTAAAGGGAAGCAACAGCTGCCTCCCACCAGATCCCTGGTGGAGAACCTCCAAGAGATGGTCTGCCGGAAAATGTGCAACCGGGTCACCCATGAGTAGAATGCCACAGCCGTGGACAACGCGTGAGCGATGGCAGCACCCGCCTCCGTAGGGACCCGCGGTGGAGAAAGCAGCTCCTCCGTGGGGGACGGAAGCAATCTAAGGAGGCCATCCCCGTAGCCAAACGGGGTGGGCCAAGGCCAGACATGGAAGTCAGAAGGGACCGAAGAGTGGGGGACCTGTCGCTCCTCCGGCGAGCACCCTGGCCGCGGGAATGGCGGAGAGCCACCCTTCGATGACGCCGGTGAAAAAGCCACCACGCAGCAACCTGTCCCTGGGGGGGATGACACCAGTATGCACCCAACCTCCGGAGAAGAGGGAGCGTCCGAAGATGAATCCGCGACTCAACGCCTGTCTGCAGCAGTGGAGTTCACTATCCTGAAGCAGGACGGCAACGCTATCCGGCGCCGAAGGAGACGGCGGATAGGGCTCCCCTAAACCACACTGCACTGAGGACCGGAGCGGAACAAGAACCCCCTTTTGCCAAGGGGCGGCGGCGGAACAGCGCAGACAACCTCCACTGAGGCAGCCGCCTGCGTGGAGGAACGAGAGGGACCAGGGGAGTGACACGAAGCCCTCCACCAGCCTCAGCCCAGCATGTGACGGAGGTGGTCGGGCGATCCATGCGGCGGCGCCAAGCAGCCGCCTGCGTGGAGGGACGAGAAAGGCCCGGAGGAGGACGAGGGGTCCCCATCCAGCCTCGACCCAGAGCGGGACAAGGAGGGTCCACCGACCCCTGTGGCGCCGCCCGGTCCAGCAGCTGCAGGCGCTGTAGCAGCGTCACCTCAGCCTTAGACAGGACCACCTTGTCCAAGGACCGAGAGGGGCTCGGGATGCGACCCGAGCCCTGGCGACCTCCCGCGACACTACAGGGACTCCTGCAGGAGTTTGCGGCGAGGCAGAGGTGCTGTGGTCCGAAGGAGGGACCCCCGAAGGGCCGCATCCCAACAGCACCACATCCTCAAAATCTGGAGCTGAACCAGTTGGCGCCGGGGCCGGAGCTACCGGCGACACCGCGGAAGGCCAGCGCAATGCAAGGGATCCGCTGACGCCCCAGGAGGGGAAGGAGGAGGAGACGCCAGCGAGGCCTGCAAGGCCGCCGCATATGTCTCCATCTGGACTCTCGACACCCCTTCACCGGGAAACGGTGGATAGGAGGACGACATGCGGGCCGCATCACCCGCGGAGAGCCCACGTCCCCGGCAGGCCGAACACCAGCCCCCGGGGACAAACTGCGACACACACCCACCAGGGAGCGACATCGGAGAGGGACGAGGACGCAGACGACGGCCGTGTCTGAAATAGTCCACCGAGACTGAACGAAGGGATGAAGCCGGCCTTAAGAGACACGCGGAGAGTATTTTCATGTGGTGCTCCCACCGCGACGTCGGCTTCAACTGTTGGCACGCCTCACAATCAGTGGTGCCGCGATCCTCCCCTAAACACCACATACAAATGGTGAGGGTTAATAGCCAAGAAATCAAGAACGCACAGTAAAGGGTCCAGAGACCTAGTTTGTAAGTATGGTTACTGCATGATTTATGTCAGTGTTTTCCAAAGAAAGAAAAATTTCTTTCTAGAGTCCCCTCACTCACCGGGGTTTCCCCACGGTGACATGCTTCATCATTGGGGCCATCCCAGTTCTCTACGAAAAGGGGCGTGCTGCGACTCGCGAACTACGCAGGAGCACTGTATTTGTGAAAGACTATGTGTGGTGTGAAGTGTTGTGGTGGTGGAGTGGGTGTGTGATTAACAATACCGTGCTAGTGGGCCTCAACAATTTATTCTGCTCCTAGCTAGGTATATTAAAACGGGGTAACACTGCTATTTAACCTTGAATTGGGCTAAATCAGTGTTTTCTGGTCGACATGTTTCAAACTCCCCAAGCTTTTCATCAGGACCATACAGGGTCCAGCCTGTATATACCACTCCTATTATTTAAATAAATAGGATTTATATCACAATGCGCTGTTAATTTAGAACATGCGCATTATACATACGATTTGTACGATTTGTATCTTACTGTCGTATCTGTAAAATAGAATGACACATGGTTAGTGGCAAACATCCCCTCCTTAAGAGCAAAGGGGATCACACATGCGTTTCACCTTGTGCACCTTAATGGTGTGTGCAGGCTTTAAAATCCAGTGAAGATAAGATCATCATGAAAAAACGTGGTTTTGTGAATTCACACATATAGACAACACAGGGTTAATAGCCGACATTGGACGCCCACACGACGTGCAAGACTTGAACCCCGAAGGCATTCACACACTGTTCACCAAAACATAGCACAATGAGGGAGTAAAAAAAAGGGGGCCCAACAGGCCCGAACAGAGACCGGATCCGCGTTGCACGCGAAAAAGGAAAAAACTGAAGTAGGCGCGCCGGGGTGGGGCTTATGTGACCTCGCTGACGTCACGTGGGAAGACAAAGCGTGATGCTGCCCCTCCCCGGCGTGCAGGGATGCTGTGGCAAAGAGTTTTCCGGATCCAGTCTCACGCCTGGGGATAATTTTAAGTGAAGGAATCTGCGGCTAGTAGTCTCTATCAGATGGAGGGACTACTTTTATCTTCTTTTATTGCGGATGCCCTCATTGCTGTGCTGACAGTTTAATGCGCTAAGGCACTTGAATTTATTTTTAAATAAAAATCAATTTACTCTTGCTAGCAACAATATTCTTCTGTGCTCCCTACTTACCTGAGAAGGAGGTGTGCTTCCCTTGCACCGTTCCACTGCGGCTTCTTGTGCCAAATGAGTGGAGGGCAGGGCGCCATCTTGGTGGGAGTCCTGGATCCCGGCGGGCCTGTTGGCTGCGGCCTAGCTGGGGGAGGGAGTTTTACATAAAATGCACGTTATCCCGGATGCGCAGAGGACGCGTGCAGCGGGTGCGCCAAAGGCAAGCCCGTCTGAGCCCGTCCACGCCCCGGGAATGTCCAGCGCCAGCCATACTGCCCGAGCCCCGGCTGATGTGCTGGGTGGTAAGAGGGTGTATAATCGCGAGGATCTCATGGCACTGAACGTTTCAGAATGTAAAGGATGTATGCAGTGGGAAGTTCTGAATAGCCCTCTCTAAGTCGTGTCCCTCTTGTAAATTCTGCCTCCAGCCAAGGCGCATAGATCCCCCCCAACCAGCTGGAAGCGAGACTAGGATTCATGCAGCACTTATTAACTCCCATTCCATGGCCAAGCACGCAGCAGATATTTATGAGCTTCTCTCCGATGCTAAACTAGATGTTTTATTCATAACCAAGACGTGGCTGAATGATTCTTGTGCCCCGGTGGTGGAGCATGCTATTCCAAGGGGCTACAAAATCGTCCGAGCCGACCGGAAAACTGGGAGAGGCGGTGGAACGGCAGTGGTGTTCAGGGATACTTGGTCCTTTTCCAGCGAGGTCTCTGGTGAGTTGGGGGAGGGTGAGGACTTGGACCTTTATTTTATCTCCTCATTTCATGCTGGGAGGCACGTTGGTGTATCGCCCGCCTGGAGCGTTTTTAAAAGCCCTGGACGATGTTAACATTCCTTGTGCCCTCCGCTTCTCCAAGTTCTTACTCCTGGGGGATTTTAATATTCACCTGGACGCACCCGAAGCCCCTGACTCCAGGGCCCTCCTGGACTCATTCAACCTGGCTCAGCTGACCCAGTGGGTCAAGTTGCCGTCGCACTCAGTGGGCCACTTACTGGACCTAGTTGGTACTAATTTTGATCGGTCTATAAGGGAACCAGAACAAGTTATCTGGTCTGATCATTATCTGATAAGGTTCTCGTGGTCCATGGGAAAGTTTCTGTGTACTTCTGCCGTACTTCCTGGCACCTGCCCCCAGAAGATTAATCTTCCGGCGTTCTCTGAAGCTTTGCTTCAGGCCCGCCCAGTACCTGCTCTCGATCTTGCTGGGGCGGTGGATTGCTTTGACTCCTGGATTAGCCGAGGGGTTAGCTCCACTTCCAAACCAGCTTCTAGTGGTGAACAGTGTTTTCCACCTTCGTAGCCTTGGTTTTCGAATGCCCTAAAAGAGCTGAAATTGGGCTGTAAAAAATTGGAGCGCAGCTGGCGTCTGGAGTACTGCCCTTCTGCTAAGTCTGCGCTCCGTACAGCTCAGAGGGAATATTACACTGCTATCAGGAAAGCGAAAAGTAACTACTATGCTGGGCAGATTACCAGAGCTAACAACAACAGTAAGGACATTTTCTCTATTGTTAAGAGCTTTTTATCACCCTGCGCGGAGCAAAGGACTCAGCCAGCCTCTGCACAATGGTATGAGGACCGGTCTTCCTTCTTTATTGAGAAAATAGCAAAGATTCAGGACAGCTTTGGAATTCTTTCCATGAACAGAGGAGTGCCCCTTTGGCACCCCTTCTGATTTCTAGCCTACCCACCTCCCTGTTTATGCAACTTCTGCCTGTGGCTGAGCCTGACATTATAGCTATTCTGAAATCTTTGAAATCAGGCTCGCCTCCACATCCGTGCCCGGCCCGAGTTTTATCTGGCGTAGCTGAGGTGGTTTGCTCAGAGGTAGCTGAGATTATCAATCTCTGCCACAGTTCCCGTGTGCTGGAAGCAGGCTAAACTTTTACCCCTTCTTAAAAAACCTTCGTTAGATCCCTCTGTTCCATCAAATTATCATCCCAGCTCTCTTCTGCCAGCTTTGGCAAAAGTCTGTGAGAAGGTGGTATTCCAGCAGCTTGAGGCCTTTGTGGAAACATCTAGTGCTCTGCACCCTACTCAATCCGTGTTTAGAGCCACCTATAGTAAGGAGACTGCGCTGGTGGAAATGACTGAGGCGATCAGGGAGTGCCTAGATGGAGGCGGCAGGGCGGCTCTGATTTTGTTAGACCGCTCTGCCGCCTTCGATACGGTGCCCCACAAACTTCTTCTTGCCCGGCTGTCATCTATTAGCATTGCTGGTCCTGCATTGGAGTGCATAGAATCCTTCCGGGACGATTGTACTCAGCAGGTCTGGATGCCTCCCCATTCGTCCTCCGTGAGTAAACTTTCAACTGGAGTGCCTCAGGGCTCCACGTTGAGCCCCCTGCTCTTCAATATATATCTGCATCCCCTGATTATTTAGCGGAGGAACTGGGTGCAAACAATATAGCCTACGCAGATGACACCCAGCTGCTATTCACTTGAAGGGATTCTGATTTGGATACCAAGGCCGCTCAGATTTGCCTTTCGTCTGTCTTCCACTGGCTTGCACATGCCCAACTTAAGTGCAATGAGGATAAGTCGGAGGTACTCCTGTATGGCCAGTTCCCTCCTGCCTTCAGAGAATCTTTGTGGCCTCCTAATGTTCCATGCCCCAGCTCTGTGGGTGACCCTGCAAAGAACTTGGGGGTGTGGTTTGGGGAAGATCTACGGTTTGCAGAACACATTAAAAAACTTACTGGAGTCTGCTTCGGGACCCTTAAGGCCTTATGAAGATTCTTTCCCCTGATTCCGATGGAGGCTAAAGAAATGGTAGCGTGCGCCCTCATCCTCTCCCACCTTGATTATACCAATGCTTTGTTCATTGGCATTCCAGGCTATCTGGTTAAGAAACTTCAAATCATACAGAATGCCGTGGCCAGACTCCTGTTTGACATCTATTGGAGATCTAGTGTCCGGCAGCATTTGCAAGATCTGCATTGGCTACCTATGGCCCAGCGGGTGCAATTCAAGGCCCTTATACTATCTCACAGGGCCATTCATGGCCAAGGGCCAGCGTACCTGAGGAGGCGTTTTGTTCTGTATACGCAGAGTCGCCCTTTACGATCTGGCACTCAGCACCGGCTGGCCATCCCGCGGTTTCTTAGGGCACGCTTTGGGAAGCCAGTCCCTTTCTGTCAAAGCAGCAGCTGCCTGGAATGCCCTCCCCATGGAGCTACAGCATACACAGGACTTTTGCCTTTTTGAAAATTATTTTAAAACTCATCTGTTTAAACTGGTCATCTAATTCATCCTGGCCCTGCTTCCACAGCCCGCGCACGCGCCAGGACACTCTAGAGTATTAGAGCGCGATACAAATCTTTTTATAACATAACATATTCACCAATGAAAAGTCAGCATTTCTAAAGGACAGCAAGAGGAACCAATTAAAAATGTGTGTTTTGAAGCCCATATCCTAGATGCACAAGTTACTTACCTTCGGTAACAATATATCTTTAAGAAACATTAGTTAGTTAGATTCCTTACCTTAGAATAATCCCCAGGCGACAGACTGGATCCGGAAAGTTTTTGTCAGCAGTATCCCTACGCGTCGGCAGACGTCGTCTGCGGCTCCACGTCAGTCGTCGGGGTTGTGATCGCTGGGATGACGCCGGAGTACTTAGACGCCGCCCTCGCGTGCTGACGTCAGTTCTGTACATAGCTTTCCGCGCCAGGAACGCAGAGCCATGTAAAAACCGACACTGGTGCCATGAAACTAGGGCCCTGAAAGGGATGACCTTCACCCTAGATATCGGTTCGCAGAACAGGGAGGATGGGTGGGGCAATAAGGAATCTAACTAACTAATGTTTCTTACAGATATATCTTTACCAAAGGTAAGTAACTTGTGCATCTGAAAGAAACATGTTAGTTAGATTCCTTACCTTAGAAGAGATACCCCAGCAATACCTACCCCGGTGGTGAGTCTGCGAACCAAGATCACACCAGGAAGTCCTGGAGAACCGAACGGCCAAAGAAGTCATCCTTCCGGACTTGGCTGTCGAGGCAGTAGTGCTTGGCAAACGCGTGCAGAGAGGCCCACGTAGCTGCCTGACAAATGTCCTGCAAAGGGACTCCCCGTCCCAGGGCAGTAGTAGCAGCCGTGGCCTGAGTGGAATGGGCGCACAGCCCCTCAGGAGGATCCTTTTTAGCCAAGGAATAACAGACCTTGATGCACAAAACGACCCACCGAGAGATGGTCAGTTTGTGCACTGCCCGTCCCTTCTTAGGGCCCACTTAGCCAACAAATAGTTGGTCGTCCACCTGGAACTGTTGTGTGCGTTTCAGGTAAAAAGAAAGCGCAAATTTTGGGTCCAGACGGTGGAGCCTCTCTTCCTCTTTCGAAGGATGCGGAGGCGGAAAGAAGGTGGGCAAGGTAATGGTCTGGCTGATGTGAAAGGCAGTAACCACCTTGGGTAGAAAAGAGGAAAGATCCTGCAGCTCACTCACTCTTCTGGCAGAGGTGATGGCAACCAGGAAAGCAGTTTTTACGAGTCAGAAGACGAAAGAGGACAGTTATGGAGTTACTCAAAAGGAGCACACATCAGATAGGTTCATACCAGATTCAAGTCCCACTGAGGCATTACGAAAGGAACCGGAGGAAACATGCGAGTAATGCCTTTCAAGAACCTATTTACAACAGGGGACTTAAAGAGAGAAGGCTGATCAGGACAATCGGAAGGTTAAGGACACAGTTACGCGAACAAAAAATTTAAAGGAGCAACGCTTCATTCTACCTCCTGTATAATTAATCATTACAGAGGTTTAAGGAACATCGACACTGTCTGAGTCGGCCGACCGGCAGTACGCTTCAGATAGAGACCAGGACTCCAAGTGGAGCAAGGTCAGCAAGAGGCTGTCCTACATATATACAGTCCTGATGAAGACCCGCCCTTGATGCGCTAAATCACCGCATAGCTCCTCAGGGTCGAAACGTCGACGCAATCCCTTCTGACACAAATCAACTATTCAAAATCTTTTAGGAACCAAGATTAAATTGATGTTCCTACTAGATTACGGTACATATAGTTGTCACTGCCAATAAGTATATGAATTAACAATTTTACTTGTTTTAATTGTGTACTTTTTTTTTGCACAAAATCTGTGTGTCATGTATGTTTTAAGTGTGTTTTAGGGACAGCAATTGGAGTAATTCATGTTTAAATTTCAAAATATGAAAGTGTATGAGTAAAAATTTACTTTCATTTTTTACTTTTTGGTCAGTGTGTTTGTTTGTATTGGTAGAAGTACCTCTATCTTTGTATCCTGAGTAGGGACGAAGTATACAAAAAATATTGTTGAATTACTAAAACACTGTATTTCTGTCCGACAGAAACATTATTATTCAGTTTATTACCCACCCAGGTTCTGAGGGTTACAGGGTCACCCCATTACATGTAATCGTCCCTTCTTAGGGCCCACGTAGCCAACAAAAAGTTGGTCGTCCACCCGTAACTGTTGTGTGCGTTTCAAGTAAAAAGAAAGCGCACATTTTGGGTCCAGACGGTGGAGCCTCTCTTCCTCCTTCGAAGGATGCGGAGGCGGAAAGAAGGTGGGCAAGGTAATGGTCTGGCTGATGTGAAAGGCAGTAACCACCTAGGGTAGAAAAGAGGAAAGATCCTGCAGCTCACTCACTCTTCTGACAAAGGTGATGGCAACCAGGAAAGCAGTTTTGAGAGTCAGAAGACGAAGAGGACAGTTATGGAGTGGCTCAAACGGAGCACACATCAGATAGGTTCATACCAGATTCAAGTGCCACTGAGGCATTACGAAAGGAACCGGAGGAAACATGTGAGTAATGCCTTTCAAGAACCTATTTACAACAGGGGACTTAAAGAGAGAAGGCTGATCAGGAAGCCTCAAAAAGGTTGAAACAGCTGAAAGATATCCCTTGATGGTGCCCAGAGCAGAGCCCTGCTGGGCCAGGGAAAGAAAAGAAGAGGGGAACCTCAGAAAGAGGGGCGGAAAGGGGATCCACAGCCTTTGCTGTGCACCATGCCACAAATTTGTTCCATCTGCAGGCGTATACCGTTTTTTCGTGGAGGGACGCCTGGCTGCCAGAATCACATCACAGACTTCAGGAGGCAAGTAAGATGGCATCAACTGCCGCCGCTCAATCTCCACGCATGGAGGTGGAGGCTGGACAGGTACGGGTGGAGGACCGTCCACTGCTGCTGCGACAGAAGGTCCTCCTGAAGAGGCAGTCGAATGGGGGATCGATTGACATACTGAGTAGCTCGGGATACCAGTGTCATATAGCTAATTCTTTTCTATATACTGTGTTAAGTTAGAATGAGCTTATTAAATGTTTAAACGCCATCTTACCTTTCTGCCTCATTTTGCACACGACACATAATTGTTGTTTTAGCTTTCAACCCAAAAGAGCTTCGTGATTTACTTGAGAATTAATATGTTATTGCTCTGATATCAGTTTTGCTCGGTACACTGTCTGCACAGTGAGTGCTGAAGGCTGCAAGGATTACTCGACACAATGTTGTTGTGAGGTCTGATCTTCGCACCTCCATAGACATAACACACATGCTGCTGCCAAAATCTGGCTCAAGGCGGGTTTTATATTGTTGTTCTGAACACACACGTAACACACGTGATGGTGCTTCGCATGCAGAGAGCTGGTGGAAGATGATGTGATCCTCTGCCACTGAGATTTTGAGGTATGGGCCCGCCCTGCTAAAACCCAAATGAGACCTTCAAGATATAAAATACTATGCTAAATAAGTAGGGTGTGAATTAGGTGTTGTTAATTCCTATTCATTTTAGCATCTCAGTATGCTGTCACCATTCGCCTTTTATGGACTAATAACTATGGTGATAACTTTGTTGCTTATAATATGTTTGATAGTATTGTACAAGATACTGCGTTTGAGAACCATGCATTAGTAAATAAATATTTCAAACATGCACGTGTCCTCATTTACTTCCTGTTCTGGTTTGCAATGATTATATAACGAAAGAGTGTTCATGTGTTCCACAATACCTGAGGTAATCTAAGTTCATGTTCTGGACAGTCTAAGCATTGGTAGTTTGTTATGACCAATGAGACACTGTAGCTGGCTCGGTAAGGGGATTTTGGGTACTGAGGTGAGTTTTGGGCCATCCTAATTCACCGAGGTTCCAGGTCTCTATGCACAGTTCTGTAGGAGAACGGAATTCCCGCTACACCAGCATCTTCGTGCGCAATCCGGAGCCACAAGGATGACTTGGGCCCGGTCTCGCCTGATCTTCTTCAGCACTTTGGGCAGAAGTGGTATAGGCGGAAAGTTGTATAACACACCGCAACTCCACTCACGCCGAAAAGCGTCTCTGAGCGAGCGCCGCCTTGGAAACTCCAACGCGCAGAACTGATGACATTGCGTGTTCTCTTCGGTGGCGAATAGATCTAACCAAGGCTCACCCCACTGCTGAAAGAGACCTTGCGCCACGTCCAAGTTCAGACACCACTCGTGATCCATCTTGCACCAACGGCTGAGTTAGTCCGCCCTGGTGTTCAGAGAACCTGCCAGGTGTTGAACCACCAGGGTGATGCCCTGATGTTCCAGCCATGTCCAGAGGCACAGAGCCTCCTGACAAAAGGGTCCATGACCCCACCCCGCCCTGCTTGTTGCAGTACCATATGGCGGTGGTGTTGTCTGTGAACACCTGCACTACGCTTCCCCGGACAGGGGGAAGGAATGCCTTCAGTGCAAGTTGGATCACCCACAGCTCCAGAAGGTTGATATGGAGCCAGGACTCCGTCGGAGACCAGAGGCCTCTGATCTCCGCCTCTCCCATATGGCCGCCCCATCCCAGGAGGGACGCATCCGTCACCACTGTGTGCTTTGGTTAGGGAAGGGAGAGGGATTCGCCACTGACCCAATCGCAGTTCGTGAGCCACCACTGCCAACTGTCTTGCAGTGCCCTTCGAGACCAGGACGTGGTCGGACAGGTTGCCCTGATGATGTGTCCACTGGAACTTCAGGTCCCAATGCAGAGCCTGCATCTGCCACCTGGTGTGAAGTATCAGCAGGATGCAGGAGGCCATAAGACCCAGCAGTCGTAGGGTCAAGCGAACCGAAATTCAGTATAAAGGCTGAAAGATCGGAATCTGAGCCTGAATATCCCGAACCCGCTGCTCGGGATGATAAACCCGAAACTGCGCTGAGTCCAGAACCGCTCCGATAAAGAGGAGCTTTTGGGAGGGACTCAGGTGTGACTTCGGCACATTGATGGAGAACCCCAGCGAATGCAGGAGGTTGGCCGTAGTCTGGAGGTGGGAGACGACTGCTTGAGGGGAGCCTGCCTTCAACAACCAGTCGTCGAGATAGAGGAAGACTGAAACACCTGATCTGCGTAGATGAGCTGCGACCACCGCCTTCATTTTCGTGAACACCCGAGGGGCACTGGTGAGGCTGAAGGGGAGCACGGTGAACTGAAAGTGCTTGTGGCCCACCGCGAACCGCAGGCAACGCTTGTGGGTCGGCAGGACGGGAATGTGGAAATAAGCGTCCTGCAGGTCCAATGCTACCATCCAGCCTCAGGGTCCAGGGCAGCCAAAACCTGAGCTAACGTCAGAATCTTGAACTTCTCCTTCCGGAGGAAGCCGCTGATGCTCCTGAGGTCCAAGATAGGGCGTAGGACCCCTTTGCCCTTCTTGGGAACCAGAAAGTAGTGGGAGTAACAACTCTGTCCCACTTCTGGGCCAGGAACGCGCTCAATGGCCCCCTTGGCCAAGAGGGCCATAACCTCCTCCCGTAGAAGTTGCAAGTGATCCCCCAACATGCGGTGGTACTGCGGTGGCATGGCTGGAGGAGTTGCCTCGAAGGGGAGGGAGTAGCCACTTCAGACGATTTGCAGCACCCACCTGTCCATCAGTGGAGCAGGTGATAGCGAACTCTGCCTCCCACTGGCGTGGAATGGGTCTTAATGCGCAGACTAGGAAGGCTTTGAGGCAGATGCTGCGGGAGCGGATGTGGACTGACGGGCTCTCTGTCCCCCTACTTCGCCACAGCGGAATGCACGTCCGCGTTGAGGCTGGTTCTGCGGGCTGTGGCTGGTTGAACGTGCGGTGGTGCCCCTTCTGTGGCCACAAAAGGAGCGAAAGGCAAGAAGGTTGCTGGCGCTGGTCCGACAGGCCTAAGGACTTGGCCGTAGTCCTGGAGTCCTTGAAGCGCTCCAGCACGCTATCTGCCTTGTAGCCAAAGAGGCAACAGCCATCAAAAGGCATGAGAGTGCTCTGGACATCCCCTGAAAAGTATGTGGACCTCAGCCAAGCTTGACGACGAATCGCCACCGTGGTTGCCATCGCTTTACCTAGCGAGTCCGTGGTGTCAAGTCCACATCGGATGGAATACCGTGCTGCATCCCGCCCCTCAGCAAGAGCTTGGGCACGCCGTGCCCTGGCCTCCTCCGGACACTGGGGCAGGACGTCCGCCACCGTATCCCACAAAGAGTGGGTGTAACGGTCTAAAAAAGACATGCAGTATTAATGCTTAACAACCCCAAACTGAGGGAAGAAAACAGTTTCTTGTCAAACTGTTCCATCCTTTTGGATTCCCGGTCCGTGGTGAGGTCGGGAAGGCAGTCTGGGACCTGGACGCCTGGATAACCAGACTCTCAGGGTGGGATGTACGGACAGAAAGCAGGGGTCCCCCGGAGCTGGGAGGTGGCGCCGGGCCACGTTCCGATCCACAGGAGTGACTGTGGTGGGCTTGGACCAAGTGCCCATCAGAACGTCAGTGAGGGCCTCATTAAACTGCAGCAAAGGCTCCGAAGAGCTTACTGGGGGTTGAAGCGATCAGTGAGGGGGTTAGTCCTCATGGCCGCTGCAGGGAGCTTAAGGCCCAAGGCTGTGGCCGCCTTGCGCAGCACCACAGAATAAGTAGCTCCCTCCTCCGTAGCCATGGAAGGAGGAGAGATAAAACCAGTGTCTGGGGAAGTGTCTAGACCACTGGCCTCCCCTAGCCCATGCCCAGTCCAGACTTAACTGGGACTGCTGTGCCAGAGGGTCCTCAGACCCCTCCCAGTCCTCCCCTTCATCTGTGTCCTGATAAACAGGCATAAATGACGGAGGTGGGTCATAAGCGAAGGGCTCACTAATCGACACCGGAGATGCCGGCGTCGGAGCAGTGCGCTTCGACGCCGGAGCCGAGCGGCGCCGCTCCGACGCCGGAACCGGACTGGGGCTGAAACCAGGGACGGCATCATCCGTGAGCGGCACCGTGGGTGTCGGCGACAGCGGAGGAGTTGTAAGGTTAACTGACGCCGACCGGGATCCAGGCCTGGATCCCATGGGGGCCTGCGGCGTCGGGACCGAAGTCAACGACGGCGCCGGCGCCGAAGCCGCTGGCCTGCTAGGACCCCCAGTTGGACCTGCGGGCCTGAAGGAGCGCCGGCAGGCCTCTACGGCGGGAAGAGAATCCTCATGGCCACGAGAAAGTCTCGAACCTCGCCCGGGGTCACATTGAGTCCCGGGACCGGAGGGTCCCTGGACTCAATGCAGCTCAATGCGACCCTTGCAGCTCCGACTTCTTTTTGCCAAACCTCGACTTACCTTAGTGCGAGGTCTTGGTTCTTGATGAACCGTGAGGACTGCGGCTCCGCGACCGGTCCCTCGACTTCCTCCTCGACCGGGACCCTGAGCAGCACGGAGCCGACTGCCGGATCTCGAGGAGCTTGCGGGACTGCTCCCGCCTAGCTTTCGATGTCAAGGCCCGGCAGTCGGGGCACAACTTGTCATCATGGTCGGGCCCCAGACAGTAGAGACACCGGCAGTGGGGGTAGGTAACCGACATAAGTCGGTGACAGGCGTCACATGGCTTGAAACCGGGTATCCCTACTGGCACCAGGAGTCGAAGTCGATTCGAAAAAGACAGACAAAATTGTCCAAAAAGTTAGTAAAAAAAAAAGTAAGGGTAAGCTCTTCCCAGATCTGCGCTTGCTGGCGCGGAAAAAAGAACTGACGTCAGCGCCCGAGGGCGTCGTCTAAGTACTCCGACTAAGTCATCCCGGCGATCACGGCCCTGATGGATGCGGAGCCGCAGACGACGCCTACCGACACGAAGGGGTACTGCTGATGACAACTTTCGGGATACAGTCTGACGCCTGGGGGTTTTTCTGAGGTAAGGAATCTAACTAACGTGTTTCTTTCAGATACAGCATGTCTCGAAGAGACAGCGCACACACTGCCTAGACGAGACCTAAAAAAGTGACGAACATTCTGTAGAGCTAAGACACTCTGCTGGTCCCCTAAGACACACACCTGTTACCAGGCAGGAACCTGTCCTGGGGATGACTCAGGTTAGATACAGCATAACAAAGTTTAAGACATAACAATCGGTGTAGGATCCAGGAGTGGTTACATTCATAGTTTAAAGAATAAGCGGACATGGGGCCAGATGCACGACCCTACCAATTTTCAAGTCGCAAACCAGGTCTGTGACTGCTTTTTAAACAAAAAGTTTTTTTTTTCTTAATGCATCCCGTTTTCCTTCAAGGAAAACGGGATGCATTTAAAAAAGAAACATGAAACGTTTCCATTTCATTTTTAGGTCGAGCCTGGAGCAGCGCATGCGCTGCTGCTCGACTTTTAGTAGGAGGTAAAAAAAGTGCTACCCACAAGCTTTTCCTGGCCTAAAGCTTTTGTGCATGTGTGCGTGAACGAGCGCAGCTGCCATCTGACTTTCTTATCTCTTCCTTTCAGTTTCGCTGCCGCGCGGCCAATGCTTTTCTTACTAATGTATATATTTCAATTATAGCGTGTCTGCTTTAACTATAGCAGCCACGCTAATTTATTTACTAAGCGCTGGCCGCTTTCTTAATGTAAGCAACCTTTATTTTTGCCACTTGCTCCTTTCAATATGTATGCGTTTGTACAAGCATCACACACTTTAATTTTATCTGCCGCACCCCTTCCGTTCTTTTTATTATCTATTGAGAGCATTGCAGTTTGCTCCTCATTGCTGTCCCGCTCCCCCTCCACCCCCAGCCCCGCGCCCGCCTTCTCACTCCTGTAATAACCATGGTTCTTGCGCCGGATCTGCAGGGCCTCTATCGGCCAATATTGGATCTAGAGGTGAGCAGTTCCTGCGGACCTTGAAATGCCCGGTGCTTTCTACAGAGGTAGGGAGAACGCGCACTGCCTGCATACAGTATAGATTTGCGTATATATGTTTTGTGATAAAATATGTAAGTGTTTGCCACTGGTGATGCACGTGGATGCCTGGATTAGCATCAGCAAAGTGTAACACGTCCGTTTAGGGATTCCCGGAAATGCTGCTCAAAGTCTCTGCAGGTTAAGTACCACTCTTCGAGAGTAGATGCCTCCACAGGGGCTCATCCGTGAGCAACTCTAAGGAGGAGTCAATCCAGAGGGGAGGGGAGCATGCTGCCTGGCATAGGAGCACTCATTTTCTTTCAGATGCATTATGGCGAATCCAGTGCCCAGCAGCAGACACTTCGGTAACTTGCAATGTTGAAAGTGTTTTCCACTGCTGGCGCAGCCAGTGCGGTCTGTGTACTTTTGCACATATGCTGGTGTGTCAGGCAGTAAGCTCCTCTCCCACCTTTTGATTGGTTCCTACTTGAAGTTACTAGCTGACGACATGCTCTAGTAACATATGGTGCTGTATGTTAGCATCAGAAGGTGCATGCACCTTTTGTTTTTTGTATATTTTTTTCTGTAACTGAAGTATATACAAACTTGTAAAATAAAGGGGCTTCCTTTCCTAGACTAAAAAAAAAAAGGATTGAAAATTAATATTACCTCCTCCGTGACCTGGAGTAAGCCTTGAACACTCGTCCTTTCTACCCTGAAAATGTCAGGTGCTCAAAAGGAGTAATTTGGTTATCCATGTGCAGTGCTTTAATATTGTGGCCCTGCAGTGAACCAGTACACCAGTGCTTATTTTGAGCCGATGTTGTCAGTGGGGGGCACCAGCACTTATTTCCTGCATCTGATGTTTACAGAGCGCAAGAGCTGGAGAAACACACAGATTGGTAATACAGAGGAACAGAAAGGCGACAAAACCGTAACAAAGAGAGCATGCAGGAACCTGCAGGAGAAAAAGGGACAGGGCATGTGTGGAAGTGTATTAGAGTATTTAACAACAAGGGGTGGTGATGGACAGAGTTTCTGAATTAAGCAGAATACTCTCACCCAGTCAAGAGATCAGGGCTAGATCCTACACCGTTTTTTAGCTCACTGCACCATCCCAGCTCAGAACCTGGCTGTATGCAAATTAGTCTGCTCCTGTCCCAGTGCATGATGGGAACAGGGCAAACCAAACTACCAAGCCAATTCTTACACTGGGAAGGAAACAAGCTTCCGGGGACCGGTTTCTGGCATTTCAGCCGCCGTCGGCCCGGCTTGCTTGAATCCTGATGGTGCAATGAGCAAGGGACTCACATCTGAGTATACCCTTCCACACTTATGGTGGACAAAATATTTAACAACAAGGGGTGGTGATGGACAGAGTTTCTGAATTAAGCAGAATACTCTCACCCAGTCAAGAGATCAGGGCTAGATCCTACACCGTGTTTTAGCTCACTGCACCATCCCAGCTCAGAACCTGGCTGTATGCAAATTAGTCTGCTCCTGTCCCCGTGCATGATGGGAACAGGGCAAACCAAACTACCAAGCCAATTCTTACACTGGGAAGGAAACAAGCTTCCGGGGACCGGTTTCTGGCATTTCAGCCGCCGTCGGCCCGGCTTGCTTGAATCCTGATGGTGCAATGAGCAAGGGACTCACATCTGAGTATACCCTTCCACACTTATGGTGGACAAAATATTTAACAGCAAGGGGTGGTGATGGACAGAGTTTCTGAATTAAGCAGAATACTCTCACCCAGTCAAGAGATCAGGGCTAGATCCTACACCGTTTTTTAGCTCACTGCACCATCCCAGCTCAGAACCTGGCTGTATGCAAATTAGTCTGCTCCTGTCCCAGTGCATGATGGGAACAGGGCAAACCAAACTACCAAGCCAATTCTTACACTGGGAAGGAAACAAGCTTCCGGGGACCGGTTTCTGGCATTTCAGCCGTCGTCGGCCCGGCTTGCTTGAATCCTGATGGTGCAATGAGCAAGGGACTCACATCTGAGTATACCCTTCCACACTTATGGTGGACAAAATATTTAACAACAAGGGGTGGTGATGGACAGAGTTTCTGAATTAAGCAGAATACTCTCACCCATTCAAGAGATCAGGGCTAGATCCTACACCGTTTTTTAGCTCACTGCACCATCCCAGCTCAGAACCTGGCTGTATGCAAATTAGTCTGCTCCTGTCCCAGTGCATGATGGGAACAGGGAAAACCAAACTACCAAGCCAATTCTTACACTGGGAAGGAAACAAGCTTCCGGGGACCGGTTTCTGGCATTTCAGCCGTCGTCGGCCCGGCTTGCTTGAATCCTGATGGTGCAATGAGCAAGGGACTCACATCCGAGTATACCCTTCCACGCTTATGGTGGACAAAATATTTAACAACAAGGGGTGGTGATGGACAGAGTTTCTGAATTAAGCAGAATACTCTCACCCAGTCAAGAGATCAGGGCTAGATCCTACACCGTTTTTAAGCTCACTGCACCATCCCAGCTCAGAAGTGTATTAGAGGCCACCAGCCGTGGTATTCAGCGTGCGGACACTTAATTGCACCCACTACGAATTTCTAGCAGAGTTAAAGCACCAGCATTCTTTCTTTCACTAATTAACACTGTCAGTACCCATACAGGATACTGCCCAGTAACCATTGTCTGTCCCGCAATCCCAATGAAAGGTCTGAGGGGCATCCCAAACTTTCTAGGTCGAGCCTGGGTAGCGCATGCAGTGCTTTGCGAGGCATGTTGTATTCTGGTAGGGACTTGAAGCTCCGCCCACTCGCCACCCATTTTTAAAATATTTTTTCAGTGGCTTGTGTCATTGTCCTCTGTAAACTGCGGCTGTTCATTGGTCAATAGGCTTACTAGTCCCTCCTTAGTACCGCCTTGTCTCATTTTGTAACCTCCCATGCAACACCCCTTGTTAAGTGTGTTGTTACTCGGTAAGCTTTAATTGCAGCTTGAAGCACTATTTTCTTAAATTGGGGACACGGTCTCTCCAAACTTTTTTTTGAAGGCACGGGCGCTGGCATTTGCAATGAAATAGGTCTCGCATTTGGCATAGCCAATATGGTCTCGCCTTTGGGACCTTTTAAGTGTTTATCCATGCAACAGTTGATGATGTTGCACCAAGGAAATTGTGCTGCATAACTAAATACTTATAAGGTCCCAAAAGCAAGACCTTTTGGCTATGTCAATGCTTGTTTAATAGTAGGCAATGGTCCGTGGGATCACTGCCTGCTCTTAAACAATATTTTGGCATCCAGTCACAAAGGGGAAAGGGTCCCCTGGAGACCCCTTCCTGTTTGCAAGTGGCTTACCACCTACTTAAAGTAGGTGGTAAACTGCTTGTGTTTTGCAACCGCATTTGTGGTCGCAAAACAATCATACATTGAAGTGCGAGTTGCCATTAAGAAGGGACGCCCTTGGCATGCACCTTTCTAATAGCGAGTCACAAACCCTATTTTGCAAGTCGGTAATAGGTTACCAACTCGCAAAATTGGGTTTGTACATGGGCAGACCAATTTTAAGGTCCCAAACAGGCCGATTTCCCGTTTGTTGCCACAAAAAAGGGTTGTACATGGAGCTATCAATCATGAACAAAAAGGGTTGGGGCCCAGCCCTTGTGAAGAAATTGTAAAACCACTTGTGAGGTTTTGCCTCTGCCACAGAGGAGGGAATGATGTGCCACACTGCAGCACTATGCATCACAGCAGCTTCAAGATGTTAAACAGAGTGGTTTGAGCAATTACGTGGCCAGTGATTCGAAACCTAGCCGAGTGGGATGGGTATGCTCAGACGTGAGTCCCATGCACTCCACACCACTGGATTCAAGCAAGCCGGGCTGAAGACGGCTGGAATGCCAGAGACCGGTCCTCGGAAGCTTGTTTCCGGTCCAGGGAAGGCATGGCTTGGCAGTATGGGCTGGACTGTTCCCATGAGACACAGGGTCAGACTGATTTGCATATGGCCATGTCTGAACTGGGGTGGTGTGGAGTGCAAAAAAACGATGGATTTAGGCCCAGATCTCTGTACTGGGGTGAATGTATGACATTATTCTGCATTCTGTCCATCGACTGTGGTTTTTGCAATTGAAACCTACCCTGGCATGTCAATCATGTAATAAAAAAATCTCAATCCAAAGTGCAAGTGGAACACATCGTCTGCTTAGAACTCTGCCCCACATGACTCTCCATTCCCAACCCAATGGACACCGCTGGATCAAGAGTGCTGTGTGAGGATGAAGCTTTCAATAAAATCATGTCTTTATGGGCCTTTTTACTTGTCTCAGGCGCTCCTTGTGTAGCTTAAATCTCACCCCTGTTTGCCAGTGTGGAACTACTTTAAACCGTATATGATGAGTGTAAACACTTCTATTTATCACCATCTCCAAATAGCCACACTCACCAAGAAACAACAAAGTGACAAGGCTTGTGTAACCTCATACAACAAGTGACATCCAGATAACACGTTTAAGTGCGGCCTTCCATTTGCTACAAGACAATCATAGTGTTTTACAATCACACCCTGTAAAAGAAAGTTAGGAGTATGCATTTTTTTTTTTAAAATTTAGGAGTATGCATTTTTAACAGTCTTATAAGTTTTTTAGTCCAAAAGCTACCTAACTTAAAAATATATTCTCTCACAAGGCCCCCTGCAGCATTCAGAACAGTGAAAACATTTGAGCATCTTAGAAACGGTCATAAAACACATCAACTTCAACACAAGTCCATACTCTCCATTAACTGGAGATATTTTTTTAATTTCAAATTGATCATATATGGTTTGCATGTGTGTACGCGGCAAAATACATCATGTGCCAAGATTTTTAATATACCACATCTTTGGTCTTAATGTGACTGTACTTTCAAAAGTAACATTTTATCGTTAACGCCAGTTTGGTTTTAGTAATGGAGGCGTTTTGGCACATTAGCTCAAACGAAACCTGTTCCAAATGATCACACAGCCGAACTGGTTGTACGGAATAGGTGAGCCTTTTGTCAGATAGCTACTACTTTACCTTGCGGAAATAGCCATAATCCCAGACAGAACAGGCCCTGCGGTCTGGGAAATGGTTGTTTTTTTAAAGTTCAGCTTCGTCAAGAGAAAATATGTAGAATAATTTCCAATATCTATGTCAGTAGCATTTATCATTCAGGGTATTTAGATATAAAATTATAAATACAAATCACTTCATTAACCATAGCTGTTCATTACTGTACAGGGTAGTTCAAAAGCTTATCCGTCATTAGCACATGAGTTCCTTTAATGCACTGTGTTGCTTCACATCCGTAATAAGCATTCAGGCGTAATGTCAGGTGGGGTTCAGCACAGGAGAAGGACAGCAAGAAGCCATCTCCAACAATCCAAACATTCTTCTTCGAATGGCCCTTGGAGTCGCGAGTCCTGCACTGGGGAGTGTGAAGGGTTTGATTCTCTGTGCAAGATGAAAACACATTTAACCAAGGCAACATGGTGCTGTACAATTTTGCTTGGCAATAAAAGGGTGGAATACCCTCTTTCAAGTCTTCTAACCACATTTGTTCTCTTGATTGCTGAGACAGGATTATGAGGTATGCAGTTTTTATTCAACTTTCCAAAAAATGTAGTATGGATTTGGAAAACCATGACATCTACTGACATCCAAATTAGGCCTCAGGAACACATCCATTTTTCTGGCCACGATTATAAAAAGAAAAAAGATATTGAGTCTCAAGCTGCAAGGCACTGTTGCCTGTAACTAAAGTCTTTGCTCATTGATAAGCAATAATAACGTACAGACATAAATATTCTATTACTTGACAAGTTCTTGACACGGAGGCTACAATAATTGCTGAATTGTAAGTGCTGTGGGAACATCTTATGCCACATAATTTTTGCAGACGAACCACCATGGGGTATCTGTTCCAAATACCCTTTAAGCACGCAGGAGTTTTCAAAATAACATGATGTTTTTTTTTGCAGCAACAATACTGCTATGAATTATGTCTATGTCTATTGAAAGCAAAGGGTTCCTTTGTTTCCAGTACTGTAGCTCCTTGAAATAAATTAACTGTATCCAAACGTTAGATTTACTTTAAGCCTGGTTGCTTCTGCACAGGCCCTGGCTTGCAAAAACGCAGGACTAAATGTTGACCCACCAAAGAGGTTTTGCGGTGCTCGAGGCAGCATCAGTGCATCTCAAAATTTGGTAACTGCTATGTGAGGTGGTCAAGTGCTCATAGCGTGGTTTCTTCGTCAGCCGCCCCTAAGCCCCCGACAAGGAGAGAGTGCTTGTCTGGATCACTGAGATGGTTGCTGTGCATAGAGCGTTTGTCTGAGAACAGGGAGTTTATTGAGGCACGGCTGTAGTTAACCACGCGGTCCAATAGGCTCAACTTGGGCGAGTTCCTCTGGGTTTCATCGATCCCAATGTGAACGCTGATTTCTGATGGAGACTTCTGAGCCATCTGTCCAAGGGCCCGCCGTTCAAGGCTCTCACGACTTGGCTTCTTGTAACTGAAACAAAACCAAAATTCATAATATTAGATTTTCTTCTTTAGGTGCATTAGATTACCTACATTTAACACAATGACTGTTATTAATGGGGATATGTTACATTAGTCTAGCCGGGAAGTGCAAAGGTGAAATGCCGTCAAACTGAAAAAAGTTACATATGGGAAAGCGACCTTGCTTCAAATTTACCTTGAAAGGTACCCTTGAGAGCACAAGTCTAGCCCGAACAACCAACAGTAACTACAGAAGTAACCACTGGCCTTGTGTTCTGGAGCAGCGTGTTGCCTGGTGTAAAGCGCTTCCATGCCTTGCAGGGGTAGTACGCGCTATATAAATGCAAATACCAATTCTGTTCAAACATAGTAACCTCATTTGCTACACCTGGAAAAAAGCTGAAACGTAAACCCAAGAAATAAAGCTAAATGAATAAAGAGTGAAAGAGATGGTAATGGGTAGGTCACAACACACGGATACAGAAGACTGGAGCTATTAACCTATGGGCTCAGCTCTGATGTACTGTCCCGCCGAACCCTCATGTGGCCATTAGTTTATGACCATTAGGCATAGGAGTATCCACTGAGGTAACAAGCACAACACATATGATACTAGCATGTCGTTGTTTTCCTTTCTTTTCACTTTTTAAAAAGGTCCTGAAGAATCGCGGGTAATCAACCCTCAGCGAGAAACATGTCGACCACATTCACTTCTAGCCTCTTCTAGGGTCACATAACCTTAACTAGTTGACATCTAGCGAGCTAGCCCCACCTTTTAATTGCAGCCAAGGGACCCCCAGAATAAAGCTAATTCGTGTACCCTTTGCTACATTTTAATTACCTTACCACAGGAGAATACCATCTTGCCCACACACCCCCACCTCACCATAATGCTGTTGGAAAAAAGATCTCCGCTAAAGAGCCCCTCTTTGAGGTGAGCCCGTCGGGGGTTGCACCGCCTCCCCGACGAGGAGCAACCGCCAATGATGAAGCATGACACCCTTCTGGGTGTGTGAGGCAACTACATCCAACATAATGGATGCCCCAGGGTATCATTGGAACACCCTTGGTCACGCCAGGTAAAACTTTCCCTCCTACCTTTTCTCTCAACAGGAACAGTGCAGCTACCTCCCTTTTTTGCATCTCCAGTACTTTGTACGGACACTCAGCTGCTACTGGACCTTCCACCATCCTGAGTGGTAAATAGTGTCCGCTTGCCTCCCTTCTTTTGAAATCCAAACATAGTAACCTCATTTGCTACACCTGGAAAAAAGCTGAAACGTAAACCCAAGAAATAAAGCTAAATGAATAAAGAGTGAAAGAGATGTTAAAGCATGGGATATAGGCATGTGTGATCCACTCAGGACAGAATGGAGGTGCAGGTGAATGGAATGCAGAAGATCTCTACTGAATAGCAGTATAATCCTCTCCTGTGCCTTTACTTTGAATATCTTTGCAGATAACACCCAAACCGGGCTGAGGCTGTAGGGTAGAGAGGTGAATTCCCCTGGCAATACTGCCATATACCGAGAATAAATTGACATTGGTAGCCATTTTAAATTGAACCCTAACTTAATGGAGGTGATTGAATTCAGTCCCAATATACACATCTTCATTCCAGATTTCTGAATTACTCCAGTGGTTCCAAGCTCCTGACTTTATTGGAGGATACCAGGACAAAAATACAAATATCTTGGTTTCCTCAGTCAGCTCCAGAGGTCCATTCATCTACTGCTTGCATTTTTCTCCATCAGTCGCAATACTACACAACACCAGTAACTTCACTCACTTTTCAATGCTTGAGTCCAAGCTGTGGTGCATGCTAAGCAGAGCGTCTTCTACATGAACTACACAAAATGGAGAAAGAGCCCTGAAGAGTCTGCTCACTGATCTAACCTAGTAGATTAAAAAAGTGGAGAGTGAGTGTTTCTTGCGGCCACATTTATGCCACAGGAACAGGATTTTTAAATTGGCGAGGCCTTCTACAAACAAGCAATAAGTGTTTTTCCGTAAGAGGATACATTATCTGGCCATTTGAGATGACAAATCAAATAAACTGATATATTCTGTACTTTCTGAAGCAGGCTGAGAGATGTGCGACTCCACTTTATAAATAAATAAACTTGGAGCACAATTGCATTTTCAAGGTGGTAGCTTTTTAATGCTCCTTCTGCCAAAGGGCCGTGTCTGACTGTAAAGCGTATAAAGACAAAGTGTATTTGATGAAACCTAAATTGTGTATTCAATGTAGCTACAGGATACTTGATGGAAAATAAGGGACTCTTAGAAATAGTTTTGCTATGCAACTAGTTGTCGCCATCATGGTTATTATTACCCCCAAGCACTGCTCGAGACTGGCTAGAGAATGCCACAGTCGATCAAGCCTGCTTATTAATCACATTCCAAGTAGGTGCCCCTGAATGCCTGGCATGGCTGTGTCAGGCAACTACCGGTCAGTCCTGGGCCCCTGGTTGTGGCAGAGTCAGTAAAAAGTCAGATCTTAAACTCTTAAATGTTGGAACGGTTGTGTCCGAGTCTTATCCAATCATGCCTGCTCATCTGAAAGGGAAAAGTAAATGGTAATTTAGACCTATGTGCCTGAAAGGCAGCTAGGCCTGTGATTGAGTAAGATGGGTGCTCTGAAAGACCAATGTGGATGGGGAGGAGAAAGTCACAAACCAATCTTAAACTACAGCGTGGCTTTCACAGACAGTGCTACTTTTCACCAGGGGCAGCTCCTCCGCAATGGCGGAGAAGCATCGCCTCACTGGCTTGGAGCCAGTAGCTGAAAAATAAAACGAAATCCCATCATCATTTTATTTTTCAGCAGCTGGCTTGGCCAGCGTGTGTAAGAAGGGACAGGGCCATGGGAACGGGAGGATGACTAGTATGTGCACTTACGTTTCTCTAACCTGTCTGTATTAAACAGCCGGGTTGGAGAAACAGCACAGACTCCCTGTGCCTGAGCGAGCCTCTTTTCAGCCCACTCAGCACAGCCCTATTTAGAAATACACATGCATTGATTCTGCTCAATCACAACTAATAAACACCGCCCCATCAACTAAATCACTGAGGTTTGTGATCAACTGAATAGCAGTAAAACGCCTGAAACAGGGGAGTAACTTTTCTTTCATCCTTTGTCCATGAGTTTCATCTGACTGACTGTGCGTTAGGTAGGCCCAGCCATACTTAAAAGTCCACACAATAAATATGCCAGTGGGAACACAAGGCTGTTTTCAAGGCTGGATGGGCGAACTGATCCACAGACCATCCCCCCTGAAAGCAGGCTTGAATGAGGGGCCCACAACTTTCACAGTAACACACACAATTTCCTGCTGCAGAAAAATATGACTCCTAGGTATTGTGCCACATCATTAGGTATTTGAATACTTTACATGCTAAACTTCAGAACTCCCCGTTAAATTGGTCCCTGTTTAGCCACTCTACAAAGGAACTGTAGGAAAACGCCTCTTTTTGAACAATTGTTTTGGACTGATGCTGCTGTTTATTTTTACTCTGTTCACTCAGTGTATCTGGGACTCTGCTAACCTGGCCCCTGTACATGTGATCTGACCCCTGAAACATGTAAAAACTGGCCATACTCCTAATTTCACAATATACTAGGGACTAAATTTGCCAAAGTGCACATAAGGCCTGTACGTTAAGTGTCACTGGTGGACTGCAGGACCCACTGTGCAGCCAGTGCAAACAAGACAGTATTCAAACCCTTTGACAGGTCAAAACCTTATTTTCTTTTTAAATATTATTAAGTCACCCCAACATGGGCCTCACAAGCCCTAGTGCAAGGTGCATAGTATTTAAAAGTAGGACACTTCGAAGATTAATGCTAAACATGTCCTGTACGAAGCTGGTTCTTTGTATAAAATACCATTGAATGATTATATTGTGCAAAAATTCCCACAGAAGTGTACCGGGCTCAATGTAAACCCAAAGCGCTCGGTTTGTGGTAGTGTGGTCTAGCAGCCTTAGGCCTAACACAGAGGAGTGATAAGACATTTGCTATGCACACAGTGATTAAAAAATGGCACTCGACTCAAAAAGGATACCCACACTCATTTTAGAAAAATAAGCTTATTTCAAGATTTATTTTAAGACCAGGAAATACGTAAAAAGGTAAGCACGTTTTTCAAGAAAAATACTTTTCACGTTTAAAAGTGGGCAACTAGTGCAAATTTCAGGGTTTGCAATGTTAACCTACGGGAGGAAAACAAGATTGTGGTTTTGAAGGTAAGTATACAACTTACACTCTTGGGTTTCAGGATGAAGAATCAGCACCAGACAAAGTTCAGGTAAGTAGCAAATCTGCACCTCCTGTGGCAGGATGCAGGGTTCAAACTCCGTATCTGGAGCCAATGTTATCCAATGGAGAAAAGCGGTACTCGAAGAGATGCTGCTCACAGGTGAGTAAACGGTTTGGTATCCCAATGTCCCGAGCTAAGATCGAGTTAGCACGGGGGCACAAGACAACCCCAATCTTACACCCTCAGCGGCACAGAGGTGGCTGAGTGCCACCACAGCATTGGGCACCCAATGCAAGTCAATAGGGGAATTTCGGTTTTGCAAAAAGGATGCTGGCTTAGGCCATGAGGCCTGGCGAAGAAAACTCACAGCTGACCAGGTAAGTAGAGATGCTAGGGACGAAGGGACACCATTGGTCATGCTCTCCCAGGGCTTCAGATGCAGGGGCTTCCTTAGGCTTTGGAAAGTCTTATAGGGCAGGTCGCGGTCGTTGGAAGTCTTCGAGTTGAGGCTGCAGGCGTTGAGTTGGAGTCCGGCAGCGGTCAGCCCGCAGTGGACTCTTGCTCAGAAGTGGTGGGGAACCTTCACAGAACCGGTGGGCCACTTAGACCTGGGCCGTGAACGTCGGGGGTAGAGGTGGGACCGGCAGTTTTTTCGCAGTTCCTCAGAGCAGAGATTTTTGTTCTTTAAAGATGGTTACATCTGCACAGGTCCGCTGTCCTCGGGAGATCTTGATCTTTGTCTAAGGCAGGAAGTCCTTCCAAGGCTTCGGAGGTTGCAGGGCTACAGGATGGGTCGTCTTTTGGCACAGGATCATCGAGGGCTACAGACAGGCCAACAGGGCTGGGGCCAAGCCAGTTGGTGTCTGCAGTCTTCTCTGCTGCTGCTACGCTGTAGTGTTTTGCTCTTCTTAGGTCGTCAGGGATCTAATTTCAGGGTCTGGGGAGCCAACTAAATACTATATTGAGGGGTGTTACATGGGAGTACCAGGGAGGAACCAATGGGTCCTTACCTGGGGTGTCTACACCCATTATTATGCCAACCTCCTGTGGGAGGGGGATAGCCCTAGCACTGATTGGATAGGTCACACAATCTTCAAGATGGTGGGCACTGAAAAATGTACTTCACTTCGCCTCCCGCACCAGAGGGGTGGGGTTGGCGAAGGGGGGCACACCTCCTTTTCTCACTAGGTTTTCCCACCTGTTCGCCCACCAAAAGTGGGTTTTGAACCGGGGGCTGTCATCTGCTGTTAGCAGTAGAGGCTGGGGTCGCATTACTAAGGTGGCAAGGCCTTTCGAGCTTCCCTCTTAAGCACTGTGCTCATCCTGGGGGAGGAGGTGTGACACCACCACCCAGAATGTCCAGAAACATGTCTGGTAGTGGCATGCGGACTAAAGCCAGTCGCAGACCACATCAGGGTTGGTAGGTTTTCAGGGGGCACCTCTCAGGAGTCCTCTGAGTATATGTTTTAATAAATCCAACACGGGCATCAGTGTGGGTTTATTAAGAGGAGTTGTTTGGTACCAAACACACCTGAGTTCAGTGAAGCCATCATGGTTCTGGGGAACCCGAGTTGTCGAGTTTCCAACCCATGTACTCTCTATGGCTTTCCTGGTACTTATAATATTAAGAATACACTTCAATATTGTAGGGGCATATCTGCTCATGCAGATATGCCCACACCTGAGATATAGTGCAACCCACCTTTAAGTTTGTAAGGCCTGCTAGAGGGGTGACTTACCCATACCTTAGGCAATTCTGCTTGAGGGCACAAAGGCAGTGTGCCATGTTGACTTTGGCATTTTTCTCTGCACCAAGGCATGCAGGCTGAAGTGGCAGTTTGCATAGCCTTGGTGAGTGATCCCTGGATGGCACAACCAGTGCTGCAGCACCAGAGGACCCTCTTCAGTACCCATGCACAAGGTACCAGGGCTACCAATAACTAGGTACTTATAGGGGTAATCTGAATTTGAGCCAGTTGTGGTATGGGTTCAGGGAAAGAACACTGGTACTGGGAACCTGTTTAGCAGGGACCCAGTACTCTACAGTCAAAGTAGCATCAAAAGCCAGGCAAAATGTGGGGGGAGAGACTGCAATAGAAACCCATTTTCCCACATGTTCTTACACTGAAAAGGCCCAAATGCTATTTCCACTGTAGCAGGATTGGCTGTTCCATAGGAAAGCATGGGGATACTATATTAAATGTAATAATGTTATCTCCGACTAGGAAACAACTACAAATGTCATTCTTCAACTTTATGAACTATTATTTACAAGCCCAGTTCATTGCATGAGTGCCAACTGTCACCTGGCAGCTGAATCGACCCTTGGATGAGGTGTGACAACTGTTCCCAGAGCAGACCAAAGGCATTGGTTGTTTGGAGGTGTTCTCTTTCTTTGGCAAAATGACCATATGGGCTGTGCCCAAGAATTGATTACCTTGAAAGAGGCCTACCCTATCAAGGGGAAAATGTTAGTTGACACCTGAGCAGCAGTATCCCCCTTTGCGCCCAGCAGTCTGCCTCAGAGCCTAGTGTGAGAGGAGCTGCCCCCAGAATTGGTTTGAAGTGAAAACAAAGGAGAGGTTGCTTATTTCCCAAGTCACAACTCTGGGGCAGGCACACAGGCTCTGCACAAGGGGAAAAGGGTTTTTGAATTCAGGTAGAGAGGTGCACTGTGGTATTGCACACAGGAACTTCTGCAAACACTGATAGGCTTACTCATGGAAACATTTTACCTATTGGATAGGGAGTGGGCAGGAGTCAGACACATGTGGCACCCCTGAATACCTTTTTCAGAACACTACTGGACCTATGGAAGACAGTAAAAGGGCTGCACCTGCTGTTGAGACCTGTGAGGGGACCTGAAAGGCTGCCCTGCTCCCACTTGTATCCAGAAGTTAACTCCAAGGGACAGTTGGCGGATCTCCTGATAAGCTAAAGGGCTACAAAAAGTTGCAGGAAGCCCATTTTCCTGATGAGCCCAACTGACCAGTTCCATCTTGGCCTACTCTGGATATTGTTGGTGGCTTTTGCTAGAATGAGTATTGACCCCCAAATTATTTTCCAGAGGTGTCAAAGTGTACTCCTATCGTCCTGAAAAACCTGGGAATTTCACCGCAAAGACATCCAGAGGATTGGGACACAGCTGCCAAGTCAATCAGATGAAGGTAGGTTACCACTGGGCCAATGATTCACGTTGCTCCCGCTCAGAGCTTTTCCACAATAGCAAATCCGTTTCAGGAAGATGTCACGGAGAGGCTATCTGGCCTTGTGAAGCCTTGCTCGGCTACCGCTTGCAGCCGCCCCCCATTTGTCCCACTGGAGGAATCGAAGCTGCAAAGCAGCGACTACATGTGTAAACAGAAATTTTACCAAGTGAAGGAGCTAAAAGTATCCGGCTGGCAAGGCACCTTCATTGGGCACAAATTTTAAATTTCTCCAGACAAGGCCTTCTTGCCAAATTTCAACGGCTTTACCAGGACTTCATTCAATCGCTATCCAGCCTTGCAGAGCCCTTTCTCTCCACAGCCTACTGCCTTGCCCATTGGGGATTTTTGACTTCCTTTTCAGAGACTAAGTAAGAAGGTAAAATGTCTGACCTGGTTAAAACCTGGTTTCTGTATCCGACCTCTGCTCCAGCATGGTCGGTCTTAAATAGCACCTAGGCACTGGTTAAGCACAACCAGAAGACCACGGTTGGCACTGAACACTTTTTGGCGCGATCTTGAATGAAAATTTTTTATTTTGGTGTAATGTTCATTAAATTATTCTCTATTGTTATAAACAGGAGCCCGATTCTCATTGTGTGGTGTTTTCAACTGTTTTGGTACTTCTCAATGCCATGACTACCAAGGGTTGAGCTCAGGTTTAAATTACTGAAATCTGTACAGGACCTAACTAGATACTGCAATAATAACTTGTGGTGCACTCCCCTTCACCCTAACTGATAATCCACTTTCTCACAGGAATCTAAGTTGCTATATGGAAAAATAATCTTTCTGCACCATTTGGAATAAAAATATGTCCTTGTTAAGGTCATCAGACACTCAACCGCTTCTTTAGCAGGTCAATTTGCCTGCTATGCTCAATCTCTCCATGTTCATCACTATAAAAGAAGCGGAACGTGAGAGCATTCCCCTGGTCCTCCTCTTTCTTGGCGCTGAGATAGCACTTGACCAAATGGAATGTTGCTACCTATTTAATGTTTTAGCTAAAATAGATCTGAGCGCGCGCATCAAACAATAAATGGGTCAATTGTCCACCCACCAGCAAGAAATGAAATAAATGGCAACACTAACTAAGGGAACAAGGAAGGGTTTTCCAGCCTCACACTTAGGAAATGTACTGTCACTGGAGCCTCTGATTAAAAAAATAAACATTTCCTACTCAACATTATCAAGGGATAAGCACTGGATATGGCTCGGACAAAATATTTTTTGTTCTTTACCATACAGTGCCAGTTCACTGCTTGCCATGGTGTCCACACTGAAAGACTGCAAGAGGGGTTCTGGTTTTAAAATTAACTGTTTAAAGCGCACAGGTATAGGACTTGATGTCAATACAACTTCATGTGCTTGCTTATGTAAAGACCATGACTTACGTTGGTTCAATGGCCCAATTAGTTATCTGGGATTCAACCTGCTTGATAAAAAAAAGATATCTATGGCTGCAATCTGTCAAATTTCACGCGCACTGCTTAAAGATCTTTACAGAGGGGTGGGTGGGCTTCCTTAGAATTGCTTGTTTAAAAGATCTTTGTTTACTAAGACTGTATTATATGGCATAATTGCTTCCCTAATTAGAGAACCTTAAAGTTGATTAGGCAGAACCTGGAGGTCTATCTCTGGAATGATAGGAAGCTGAAAATAGAGAGATAAGGCTCTACCAGCTGATAGGCGATGGTGGACTGGGGCTCCTAAATACTGAAAATGAACTTTGCTACGCCATGCTATGTGGACTTCTAAAGCGTGTGGCTATCCAAAGGCTTCCCAGGGCTGTTTGAGTCAGGGTAAAGCTTTGGCTGGCTTTGGAGTGGTCATGAACAAAAAGCACGCTAGTAGAGCAGGAGTATGGTTTGATTCCCTTACACTACACCTTCTGACTTCAAGACAGAAGCAGATCGGCTTGGGCACCCCACTGGATGTCACCACCACTCTGTTAAATCACTGGAATCTGTAATTCTTAATGGTTGAGTGACCACATATCATTCTTCACTCGACCCATCCATAGCATATATGAGTCCTGGATCATCAGTTTCGACTTTGGGGGTGTGAGCATCCATTTGTGCTGAATGGCTTGCCCCAATGTTTGTGGGAGAACCCCAGAGTTGTGCTTTACCCTTTTCAGTGTGTCCCCTAACAGAGAGTGTCACCGTACACAACTATTAGCTTGGGCAAATGTCCTTGTGATAAGGTATCTTATATTCATAGGCAAAATTCTTGACAATGGAAGGACCCTATGTGGAGTTGCACCTTTATATTAAGGGGTTGTTTACCACTGGCCGACTCAGTCTCAGATATACATGGTTACATGGAAAAAGATCTGGGTCTCACGATTCCAGCTCACATTTGTTCAATTATATGGACAAGAGCAGTGAAAACATCAAGATGTAAGGAGCCAGGTCTTAATAAAATCGTACTTCACCCCATAACAACTTATATGCAAGCATGGTGGTTCTGATGGATGCTGGGGAGATTGTGGCCATAAGGGGGTGCTGGAGCACATGTTGTGATCCAGCCTGCAAGAGAGGCATTCTCTCTACCATATGGGCCGGAAAGGAAGGGTTTCTCCCATTAGAACCCTTGTTATTGTTGCTTGACTACACTGGTGATGTAAAGGTCGCACACTGATGTCCCTGTTGGGTAAGATAACTTCTCACATGCTTCTCACAGCCAGACTCAATGTACCCACGTCTGGAAACTCCCCTGAAGCATCTATGGAATCAAAAGCTATGGAACATCTGTGGCTAGAAGATTGGTTCTCATTGTTAATGAGAACGCAAACAAGACTATCATATTTGGGCTCCGTTTAGAAGCAGCTTAAGCAGGGAGTGGTTATGTATAGTGTGGAGTGAGGGCTATCTGATGCCATAAGGAAATCTGCTTTCTGAAGGGAAGCCTCACCTCAGACGCTCAGAATCAGGCATCTATCCGACTCGTTATTAGCTCTGATCTCTCCTAAGAAATATTTTATCTGTGTAATCAATGCATGTATTTTACTTGCTATCCTCCCGGGTATTTTATTTCATTAGGTACTTTTTAGGTTGAGCATTCGAGACCGCTTGTATATACTTTAGTATATACTTATATATTAGTATATACTTATATGTGTATGTACTTTGTGGGCTCTGGAGATCAGTCCTAGGACTTGTCTGCTTCCGCTTAGGGACTTTTTTCCTGTTTAATTGCCTCTATTTAACTGTCTTAATAAAAAAGGACCATCAGAGGTCAGTAAAATACCAAAATTGCTTACTGCTGAGGGACTTTCTTTTTTTAATTTTTCTGGCAACTGCCTCTATTTAACTTTCTTGAGAGAAAAAGACCAGCAGAGGTCAGTAAAATACCAGAATCACTTTAGCATTCTCTAGATTCCAGTCCATAGAAACTTTCTTCCACAAGCACCCATAGGCAATAATATTTTTTTCAAATCTTGTATTTTCAGTGATATGACCACCAAAGGCCCTGATTTTATATTAAATCAGAGCTTTGAACTATATCATTTCCCGCTGAAAGGCAATATTTCTTTCCATGTGTTCCCATACCTGGTGTGTCAAACGGTTTGGAGATTATTTTCCACCATGTTAAAGAACAGTAGTTGTTTCAGCACCCAGGCTAATGTGCTGCATAGCTAATTACATATAAGGTCCCAAAGGTGAGACTGATTGCATTGCAAATGCTTGTTGTATAATGTATCTAGTATAACTTTGTGTTAATGTTTCATAATGCATCTCTGTCCCTCTCAACATTTCAAAATACAGTTGTTTAAAAAATAAATGTCCAGGGCACACTGAAGCTCCGAGTGAATCCCTAATCTTTCTGTGAGGATTTAGCTGTGAGCGTCCTGGGCCATAATTTAAAATGTTTCCCAAAGTAAGGTGGTCCTCGCTGGGGCACAGTTGAATGTGCCACAGTGGCATGTACTTTACTCGGTCCACGACACAAAAGAATCATAATGAAAATACTGCATACCCCTTTTTTGCCAGAAGGGAGTGCCATACCCACACACTGGGAACAGACGATGCAAGATTGGAAAGTATTTACCTTCAAAAGAAATGTAATATCTATAAATCACGTCGAAAAGTGTTTACAAAAAGGCAGGAGCAGCTCCTCCATTAGGGCGGAGGAGCATCGGCCCACTGCTTTCTTGCAGTGACAGAAACAAAAACATAAAATGGTAAAACTACCATTTTATGTTTCTGCTTCTCGCACTGCGAGAAAGGAGAAGGGTTTGGTTAGGGGCAGGTCTGGTCTAGGGCAGGGGAGGAGTAGCTTGCCCACTGCTGAGGGCGCTGACTTTTGTCGGCCCCAACCGACCAAACCAGTCATGCGCACTCTGCCTTTTCTCCATGTAGGCTGTATGCAGCCTACATGGAGAAAATGGCATCCACATAGGCGCCTGGCTGGTTGGCATCCCGACCAATCACAACGCTGACATTGCAGCATTGTGATTGGCTTAGGGGAAGGGAGGGAGGGTGCCTGCTTCCTATTCCTGCTAGAGGCAGGAGAGCAGGAAAACATGGGACCCGGCGAAAGGTAGGTTTTTAAAATGTATTAACCCCCCTTTTTACCCCCGTGCGATTAATGTCGTCCACGACTGCAAAAAGGAACGTGTTATTGCAGGTCGAAAGAAAGGCAAAATGGAATATCGAAAGGAAGGCGAAATGGAATATCGACAGAAGTCGAACACACTGACGCACTCTTTCACTTTTGAATTGGAAAGGAAAGTACAGCTTGTTTCAGTACTCTGCAGTTAGATAAAGCACAAAATAGACCACTAGGGTTGACAGTCTCTGAGAAGCAGTAGAGGTGAGCGAGCCAACAATTAACAGGGAGAGCCGAGTCAAGAGTTTAGCTCAAATCTTAGAGCCTGTGCACGAGCTGAGTCCTGAAAATATTTGTTATTGTAAATCATACAGCAATTATCATGTGAAATATGATAAAGTCTATTTAAGGTTCAAAATTTGTTTTTTTTTAACATATGGACACTTTGACATTAATAGGGTACATCACAGCACTGCGCTACAAAGAACATATCAAATATGTTCTTTTTTTTATACACTTGGCAGTGTGAACTCATATTTGAAAGTGCTTTCATACATGATAATGAAGAAGAAACAGTTTGGCGAAATAAAACGTTTGCCTAGGCCACACAATGTTAAATGGGGAAGCCGAAACTATCCAGGTTTTCTGATTTTACTTGGTACAAATCAGTCACTAAATGGATATTTATTTGTATTTCATTATGTTAAGACTTTGTTTTCACCTCATAGTGCATTTTTCAGCAATTTTTTGAAATATAGCGCAAACTCGACCCAAAGATATTGAGAGCTTTACATGAGCACCAGTTACATTAGACGAGGGAGTGGCAGCTGGCATGTAAGGAGTGTTGGTAGGGCGGGCATTGGGACTAAAACAAAAATTAATAAGTAAAAAAAAAAATTATACTTACTTCTTGGTGCAAGGTCCTCCTCGCTCGGGTCTTCTCCAGGCACGCAGGCTCCGAAACGGGACTCAGGAAACTGCAGTAATCAATCCTGGTGCTGCTCTAATGCAGCATGAAAGAAGCACCAGGAATGGAGGGAACGGCCTCCTTCAGCGCTCCCAAGGACACTTGAGCCTTATGCTGTCTCTAATCCAGCTGTCTGAGACAGCTTGGTTAGAGAGGTTTAAAATACGCATGCCCTGACGCTCAGCTTGAAACAGGGTTTTGAAGAAAAAAAAAAGGTAATAAATTAACTTTATTATCATTTTAGTTTTCCATCTCTGGGGGCAATCGCCTTAACAGAGGAGCCGCACCTGAGACAAGGTCACATGCATTGTTTACAGGAGGGGTTAAATGGCTAGTTAACCATTCCAAAGTATGTATCTCTGGCTTTAACGGCCTATCCTGGGTAGAGGAATGGAGGCACATGAAAGCTCGGCTACTTATGAGATCGAGGTTCCCACAGGACCTCGAGCTGAGCCTGAGTCAGGCCTAAAGCTCGAGCCTGGCTCAAGCTGTCAGTGGCTCGGTCACCTCTAAGAAGTCAAGGTAGTTCTTAGGAACAAGCAATATAAAGTATGTACAGGAGTTGGGCTCTGTAGGGAGGGGTATAGAGATTTGTACACGAGATTGTTACCCCTACTGTAAGCCCATAAGTGAAGTAAGAGCGAGTCTGCGGATCTCAGCAAACCTCCAGTTGACGACTGTGTTGCTATACCAGTCAGCAGAACAGTAGTACTTGGATCCTTTCTTGAAGGTGACATATAAGCAGAGGGCTAGTTCTTAGAAGGCGGATTCTTAAATTGCACACATTCAGTACTCCTCTGAATATTTTTAACCCGGATATTAAACCTCAGTATTACCTCGTATCTTATGTCTTAAATGACATTATAAATACTTTTACATTCCATTTGCACTACAAACAGGTTTCATTTGTTAAGACATCCGATTTTGTTTACAGCTGATATGGCTGTTGTGCGTCACATGAACGGGCCCTACTGCTCCAGCTTACTCACATAAATGCAGTCCATAGTATAAAAATGAAAGAACACTATGTATCTTGCCCAACAATCTATACACATTTAAGCCGATATAGTTCAATTTCTATTGGTAAGAAAAATACTCTTGGAAATTCTCGCATTGGTCTCCTTGTAGTGTCAGTTTTATTTAATCGGTAGCTCAGTCTCTCTTGCATATTTTTAGACCGGTTTGCAGGGTTTTCTACTTTATGAGTAGGCTGTCCGGAATTCGGTTAAAACCGACTCTGCCCGACAGTACCCTACCGAATGAAAATTAGCTGACCCAGTTGAAACCAAGTGTCACTGATTTTCATTGCTGTTGCACCACTTGTCCACTTGATGGAGCCAAAGCACTGCAGATCAAACTGCAATTTAGGTCAGAGAAGGAAGCAGCTCCGAACGTGCGTAGTTTTTAATGCAGCCCATGATCAAGGGCCCCCTGCCTGGCTAACGTGGGGGAGAGAAGCTGTTGTGGTCTGCAGTTTGCCTGCCTGCGGCCGCACCCAGTTAATTCACAGGTCTTTAAAATGACCATGTACGTAACAAGGCTTTGTTGTTGGATGGCGTGTTCCGAGGTTACTTGGGTAGGAAGAAGTTGGACTTCTGTGAAGAATACTGAGCTGACAGAATGCATTACCTTCTTCTTAATAAAATGTTTTACTTTTTTTTTTAATTAACCTTAACCATTGTTCTGGTGCCTCTATATGTGTGTCTTCGGCTCCACCAACGGTACAACATATTTGGCTTGTCTACCTGGCATGAGTGAGTAAACACGCAACACAAGCAGTGTGTGAAATTAGAGGGAAATATTTGTTGGTAAAGTAGGTGTCCTTTTTCTTCCACTCCGCCCCCTAGCACCCTCTCCCGCCCCGGAGTGTGCATCTAATTATATTAAAAGTGATGCAAAACAGGAATGCCCAAGCCCAGCAACCCATACAATGTTAACCCAGGAGGAACGACAATTAAGCATTACTGTTTTATTAGAAGAAATTCAAAAGTGATTGGGGAGGAGGGATCTTAGGGAACCATTAGTTTCTACTGTCCGCGACTTTAAAAGAGCTCCTGGCCAGAGGTCGCCATAGCAACGAGCACTCTAAAGGCGAGGTGTAATGTTCAGGTGTGAGAATGCACGAGGACAAGAACCCGTCCTTTATACCACGCAGAAGTACTGGTGTGAAATGGGCGGGGATGTGACGCAGTCACTTGTTATCACCCTCAAACTCATATACATATCCCAAGACTGGCTGCCCATGTGTACCTAGACCGGGGAAATGAGCTAGTATGTCAATGAGGGGTTACTGCATCATTCTATCTCATAGATAAGACTTGTATTTCAGCGGTTTATTCGTCAATTAAGGATCATGCATTTCTGCTGTCCAGGTTTACTTATGTTCTCAACCAAAATTATGACTGTTTTTTTTCAAACAGAAAGAAGTGATATATTTTAAATAAGAAGGTAAAGTACTCTTTATAGACACTTTATATCAATAATAGACAATGCAAGTGCTTCTTAGCAGGAGAGTAATAACTTCTCAGCAAGGTTGGTACACTTTTAATGGGACTGTGACAGAACTTCTCACCAGGGCTGCATTTAATGGAGCAGGGAAGCACTTTCGAAACGGGCAGGGATACTTTTAAAGTGCCCGCACCATCACTTCTCAGCAAGGCTGGTTCACTTGAATGTGAGAGTGACAGAACGTCTCGTTTCGAGCACTATATTTTTGGTGAGACAATCACAAGAGATTGCAGCAGGGTTCTGTACTTTAAATAGCAGAGTACAGCACTTTCCAAGCGCGTGGGTGTGCATTTAATGTGCCACCACAGTCATTTCCCATCAAGGCGTGTTCACTTTTAAGGGCGGGAGGCAGAACTTTTAAGATGGGCTTGTATACCCTTTACTGGAACATTCCCAGAAGCTGGGAGCAGCGCTTCTACACTTTAATAGCACATTAGCTTCACTTACGTGGCACTGAGCATTTCAAACACAGCTTTGAATGTGGCAGAGGTGGTATCCTGAGGAGGTGCAGCTAAAGCTGCCTAGGATTGGAACATTCTATTTTCAGGAAGTGCCTTCAAGGTCACTAGCACTATAGGGCCAGTATTTATCTTGAATGGAATTGTACAGAAGGTGGGTGAGCCACTGAAGGCTCAAGCCTGGCTCTGTCTCAGCTCGAGGTCCTGTTTGACCCCGAGGTCAAAATGAGCTGAGTTTTTATGCGGCTTATGCCTGCCACCTACTCCTAAACCTCACGTACTAATCATTAAAGACAGACATTAACAGTTGATGTTAAATAGGTGAGAGAAAGAGATTTCCATGTAGGGGCTGCATTGTACAATGTGAGACCAGAAGACATGTGATCAATCCCAGCTCCCCTCCTTGACCTAGCTGTTCCCTCCTTGACCTAGCTGTTTGATCCGAGGCAAATGTTTTATTTCACTGTGCCTCCATTATCTTCATTTTTGCATACTAGAGCATCTTAAAATACCTGAATTCAGGCTGTGTGCTGCACAAAAATGTATCTTGTATTTAATAGAATACACTATTTAGGGTGGACATAATCAAAAACCTACAGTAAGAAAACACCCTTGTCCACCAAGTGTTCAGCATAATTGGTGTTGATGTCAAACATCTCCTCAAGAGTAGGCTAGGCGACACTTTTAGTAACTTTGGCACTGCAACATGTTCCCTGTTAGAATGCTTGCCACTTGGTAAGCAAAGAAGTGTTGAGGACCAATTCAGAAATTTTAATTTTACCATGCATGAGAAATGGCTAGCTATGATGCATAGAAATGTCCCTTCACCAACCATGACGTTTGAAGCCAATGAAGCCTCACTGTGGTACTCTGAACAAGTATTAGATCCGTCCGTGGAGGGGACTTTTCTCCGGACTTTGAAAAATACAGCTTCATTTTTGACCACTTTAATACCTCTGAGGCCATATGCACCCAGTTCAATACATATGTCGCAGAACCTGGCCCAGAGAATGTCAACTTTGAGGTGCACCAGTATTGGCATGGAAAGCTACGTCAGTGGCCAGAGTTGGCAAATTGTGTACTGTCTGTTTTGACGTTGTCAGTCTCAAGTGCCAATGTCGAGAGGGCCTTTTTACAAATACAAGTGTACATGGGAAGGAAAGCGAGAGCGCGAATGACCAAAGGATCCCTTAAGAAATATTGTATGGTGTACTACAATAAATTTGACTTGTAAACATTTATTTGGACTTCATATACACTGTACGGACACTGTCTGTATACCGTGAATCATTGGAGAAAGCCAGCAATAATGAAAGCAAAGCGTTCCATAAACACTGGTAAAACACCATTTCAGGAGGGGCATGGCTTGAGGCGTCAAGATGGCGGTCGCACTCTAAGAGTGCTCATGACCCCCTAAGTCATCCGCCTTGCATCCGCCCGCTTTCAGCTGCCATCGGAGTTCCACGCTGTTGAGTGTGACTCCCTCATCCTGCCTGCATCGCCCTGATCCTTTTGGAAGGCTCCCCGATGTCCATGCTGTCCTTGTTGACCCCCTCCCCCTGGCAGCCCTGATCACCCAAAATGGCGGCCTCCTCGCCGTCTCGTCCTTGGGCCTGAAAACTCGGCCCGGACGATCCGGCGTTCTGTCTCCCCGCCCTGTCTGCCTGTGACCCACCTGGCGTAGACGGATTGAACCGACGGCTGCCTGTCTTGCCGCGGAGCCCGGAGTTGCGGTGCGGGCTCAGCACCAGTGCCTGCTGGGTCGGAGAGGAGCGGGGAGCGGTCTCAGGCGCAGTGGAGGCGCCCTGGAGCGTGGAGAGACGCCCTTGCCCCCCCGGAGGTGGACGCGACCGCGGGAGGTTGCCAGCCATCCTTCCGAACGACGTAGTGCGAGGCAGCGCCCACGAACTGAGCCTTGGCTGGAGGAGAGAAGGCCGGGACTGCAGGACCAGGCCGCGCCGCTGTGCCGGCCCTGCCCACGGGCGTGATTGCAGTGAGTGGCGGCGGGGCCTAAGTGGTGCGGCCTGGACGCGAGAGTGACAAGCGCCGACTCGACGTGGTGGCAGAAAGAGGGCCTCAGCCTGGGTGAAACCTGAAACTTGTCTCTGAGGCTGTGTGGAGGGGCCCGGAGGTCTTAGGGTCACGGGGACTGCCTGAGGGAATCGCCACCGCTGTCGGAGGTTGGGCTTCCCCAGGGAGCGGCCGCCTCCCTTCAAAGTCGGTGCGTGGGAGAGGAATCGCCCACTACGCCGGGTGGCAGGGGCTGCGGCCGGGACGCTGGTGTGCCCCCCCCCACCCTCCGGCCACCTCAAGCTGATTCTTCAGATACATGGGCAGAACCCGCACCACCCAGACCCCCATTACCCCAACCCAAACAAAAATGGACCAATTTACTAAGTCAGACCGGGACCCGACTGTCGGGTCCCTGACTGTTCCTGGGACCTCTAGGAGAGATCTCTCCACCATCCTGCAGGCGATAAGCACGTCACAGGCCTCGGTGGAAAGCAGGATCGGAGAAGTGAGGGTGGACGTGGCCCTAATTCGACAAGACCTCCGTAATGCCACGGCGCGTATCACGGAAACGGAGTCCCGTATCTCCACGGTAGAGGACGACGTGGGTGCTCTCAAATCCCAGGTGGCCCGCCTTCAGACACAGACCACGGAGTTACACCGCAGGGTCGAAGATGCCGAAAATAGGGCACGAAGAAACAACCTGCGCCTCCTGGGTTTTCCGAAGGGAGTGGAGAAAGGCCGCACTGATACCTTCATTGAGGCCTGGGTCTGCTCCTGGATGCCCAAAGAGAAACTCTCCCCCTGGTTCGCGGTGGAGTGGGCCCACCGCTCTCTTGCTCCCAAACCCCCTCCCGGAGCTCCCGCTCGTCCAATCATCCTTTGAATCTTCCACTTCCGGAACAGGGACGAGATTCTGGGGGCGGCCAGGGACCTGGGGCTGTTACACTTCCAGAACTCCAGAATTATGGTCTTTCCGGATTACACCAAAGAGGTGCAGACTCAGCGCCGGTCCTATGACGAGGTCAAGCAAAAACTCAGGGCTATGGGTCTCCGCTATGGTCTCCTCTTCCCAGCTCAACTTAAGGTGATCTTCCAGGATAAGACATTCTACTTTGACACCCTCCAGGCGGCATGGACCTGGCTCACGGAGGAGCGGCCCCTCCTACCTGGGGCGGCCACCTCCCATGCCCGAAGAGCACCGATGCAGCCAAGCCAGGATGCGCCAAAGGCCCAGCGGCGCCGAACAGGATCTCGAAGATGGGGAACCGCCGAGGGGGGAGTTCCCATTCGCCGGAGGCGCAGTCGCAGCGCTCCCCACCTCAGACCCCAAACCAGAGAGCCTCCTCCCCCACATTGGCCTCTTCTCTGATTGATATGGGCAGCATCCCCGGGCCGGATGTCACTCTGCGACGGGCCATGTCAGACTCCGACCTGTCTGGGAGCCCCGTGATGTATGTACCAGAATGCGAAGGAACGACCCGGCTGAGAGGTCAGGAGTGTGCTCCCTCCCCGTTTCCTGTGATTCCTCAGTTGTGTTCGCAGTTGACAAGCAGATCACCACTTACCAATGCCCCTTTCCCTAGGCCCCGGGCCCAGGTGGGTGATTTCCCGGGCTGGAACGGCCCCACGTCTGCATCCGCCCCTCCACACATCATTCCTCTAGATGACCTACACCCTCAATAGGCCTATCCACATCCTCTCCTGGAATATCAATAGCCTCCTTGACCGAATGAAGCGCACAGCCGTCCTCCGCGCAGCTCACCGCTACGCGCCGGACATCCTGTTCCTCCAGGAGATGCACCTCCTGGGTACACAATGAAACTTCCTAGCCCGATATGGATTTGACAGGGTCTGGCATGCTGATTTTGCAAGGGGCTCGCGAGGGATGGCTATTTTACTCAGAAAGGGGCTTCCCTTTACCCTGGCTAAAACCGACACTGATGCACAGGACCGATATGTGGCCATCTCGGAAATGATTGAGGGGCGCCCTATGAACCTCCTATGCACTTACATTTCCCCTGCACTTATGCCCTCCACCCTTCGACACCTCAAGCTGGAATTCTCCTTACCACAGGGCCTCACGGTGGTCGGGGGGGATTTCAACGTCGTTCTGCAACCTTTGCGTGATGCGACGGGGACCCCATCGGAGGGCCGTCTTGCCTCCGCGAAGGCCCTCTCGAGTTGGTCTTCGCCCCTGGGCCTTTGTTATGTATGGAGGGTCTGGAACCCCCGCAGAGAACAATACACTCACACGTCAGCGCCCCATCAAACTCACTCCCGTATAGACCTCCTCCTGATGCCTGCCACAGACTGCCAACTGGTATCTGGGGCCATGATATTGCCTAGGGGTATCTCGGATCACTCCTCCATCTTGGGACCTCCTCTGCGGGTCCACGGGCGATTTAGCGGCTGAACACCTGGTTCCTGCGGGACTCCGAGCTAGTAGAATCACTCGGACAGGAACTGCGTCAATACTATTCCATCAATACTGGCTCGATTCCCTCACCAGCGACGCTGTGGGAGGCTGGCAAGGCTGTTGTCCGGGGGTGGCCAGGGGGCTGGTCCACGCGAAACGGGTGGAGTAAACAGCCCAACTTGTGCAGCTGGAATCTCAAGCAGCGCAGCTGGAAAGAACCCAGCTAACTAACGCCCGCGCAGACTCCTCTAGGCAATTGGCAGTGGTCCGCGAGGAGATTCGCCGGATCTCGTTGGAATCTGCTAAAATGCTCTGGCGTTCATCGGTGGCACGTATTTATGGGTGGGGTGATAAAAATGGCAAGCTCCTCCACAACCTAGTGTCCTATCCCAAAGTCAACCGCGTTATTCCCAAAATCCGCTCGGATACCGGGGTCCACCAGGTGACGTCTTCAGCCATAGCACAAACTTTTGCTGATTACTACGCAACCTTATATGCTGCTCGCCCTCCTGGTGCTCCACTGACAGACCTGCTGGAGGGGACCGATAATCTGCTGCTGTGTCTCCCCCGGGAGACCGCGGAGGCTCTGGACCACCCCTTCACCCCGGAGGAAATGCACGAGGCGATTTCACTATTACACCCCGGTAAAACGTCTGGTCCTGATGGCTACCCACAGGAGTACTACGTGTCCTTTCGCGATATTCTGGTTCCTCATTTAGTGGAACTATTCAACCATGTGGCGGAAGCATGATCCTTCCCACCTGAATCTGATGTGGCCACTATAGGGGTCATTCCAAAGACGCAATCGCCCTCCCTAGACTGTGCGGACTACCGCCCGATCTCGCTGATTAAAACAGAGATCAAGATCTTCGCTACTGTGATAGCCCAGAGACTCCGACCCCTTCTGCAGGACTTGGTCCATCACGACCAATGCAGGTTCATGCCTGCCAGAGGCACTCGTCAATGCACTTGTCGCCTCCACCTGGCCATGGCCCACGGTAGTCGCCTAACTCTGTATCTGGCGTTGCTTTTCATCGACTTTGAAAAGGCCTTTGATACGGTGGACTGGAGGTACCTTGAGGATGTGCTGGAGAGGATGGTCTTTGGTCTCCCCTTCCACCACCTGATCAGAGTCCATTATACTAACCCCAGAGCCCGTGTTCTCATTAATGGCAAACTTTCCGAGACATTCCCAATCCGGAGGGGCACGAGTCAGAGGTGCCCACTCTCGTGACTCCTATTCGCGCTAGCGATGGAGCCCCTGGCGGCGCTCATCAGGCAGAACCTGCTCATCCGGGGTTGGGCCTGGGACTTGAGTCAGGTTGATAAGATAGCCCTCTATGCGGATGACATCCTGCTTTATCTGGCAGACCCAGACAGTTCTGGCCCCAGATGCCTGGAGGTCCTTTCCGCTTTCGAGTGGGTCTCTGGACTCCGGCTCAACCCGGCAAAATTAACTATGGTCCCTTTAAATCCCTCCCGGGCTTGCTTTGACTGGCAGATGAATATCTCCCTTCGGAGGCAATCGTTCAAATATCTAGGCGTCTGGATTACCCTCCTGCCAGAGCTCGAATGGGCTTTGAATGTCGCGCCTTTGGTTACCAGACCTCAAGAAATGGCAGACCCTCCCCCTTAACCTCCTGGGCAGAAGTGCTCTCTTTAAAATGATGATCCTCCCCAGTTTTCTTTACATTTCGCAAAACATCACCATCCACCTCCTGGGGAGTTGGTTCCGGGAACTAGACGGCGTTCTTACCCGGTTTCCCTGGTGAGGGGGGAGGTCACGTTTATCCCTGGGGCACTGTCGTATCCTCCGCTTCGATGGCGGCATGGGAGTGACTAATCTCCACCTTTACTACTTGGCCACAAGACTTATCATGATCCACGATTGGTTTGCGGGCGGCTGGTCCGACCCAGCGTATCGGGTGGAACTCAACACATCTTACTTCGCGCAGATCCAGGCGTTTTTATATGGCAACCCGGTGCCGCAGACTCTACCCCCTGTCACGAGGATGGTGCTCATGGCCTGGCGCACAGCCCTGCGCCATGTGCAGTGGGACCGGAAGCTCACTCGACAAACTCCGCTCTGGCATGGGGCCTGGTTAAAAGAGGTCTCGTCCCTTCAAGGGTTCGGCCGCTGGGACCTGCTTAGGATCTCGTTGCTCGGAGACATATGGGTGGGAGACCACAATTGATCCTTCGCTGACCTGCAACAACGTCACGCCCTTCTTCATTCTCAATTCTATAAAAATCTACAACTCAGACACGCCCTCCATACACACATTCCACCCCCTACCTCTTTTCCGGAGTTCAGCCCGCTAGAGGCTCAGGTGATGATTGGGAACCTGGGAGGGGGGGGTCACTGGTCAACAATGGTCCTGCATCCCTGGACCGTCTCAGGGCTCGATGGGAGGGATGGTTGGGCCCCTTAGAAGAGGCGGACTGGCGAGATGCCCTTATGGCACCCAAAACCCTGACCACATCCTACAAGTTGCGCCTGGTCCAACTCTACTACCTTCATGCAACCTACCTCGCTCCGGCGCGCCTATTCCGGGCCCGTATGAGATCATCCCCAGTATGCACGAGCTGTGACTCTGCCCCAGCCGATTTCTATGACATGATATGGCAATGTCCGGCTTTAGCGCCGTTCTGGAGAGGGGTTGAACTCGACCTCACACAGGCCCTGGGATAGGAGGTCCCCCACGATCCAAAACGCTTGCTGCTGGGGGTGTTCGACTGCCTGGATGGCTCTAGGGCAGATAAGCGCTTTCTGGGGACGGAGGTGGCTGTGGCAAAAAGGGATATAGCTGCGCTTTGGTACCAGGCTAAGGCACCAACTGTACAGAAATGGAAGAGAGGAGTGGATTGGTGTGGAATGCAGGAGGAGTCTCTCTTCGAAGCCCGGGCTGCCCCGAATTATTCGGTAAAGTGTGGTAAATGGTTTAATCTGCTACCAATGTGATGATCTGTCTACTACCCAGCCCAGATGGGCCGCCCTTGCCTTGTCAATTGTGTACAATGTCATGTTTCTTCCAATGATAAAATATCTGCTGCCAATGAATTTTCGTGTTATTGAAAAATCCAATAAAGTTGATTATCAAAAAAACAAACACCATTTCAGTTGTTTTTTTATGGCGCGAAAATGAGTAACCACTGAAAAGCACAGTTTTTTTCAGGTATTGAAATCACTGGAAAACACTGACAAAACACCACTAGAATGACCCAAAAATAGAAACTGAAAACAGGAAAGCCTATTTATGAGTTATGTTTAATTCATGTGCGGCCTCTGTATCTGCTCCCTATCACAATATAGGGAATGTTTCTTTTACCATATTTGTTTCCGTGCGGCACAATGGCATACTGTGCATCCTCTTAAGCATATACAGGCACGGAGACCAGTGCTCACTCCAACCTGCCCCTATTATTTCACAGTAACCACAACACCTTCAGGTTCTTGCATGTAGCAGCTCCTAACAACTTACTGTACACAACTTCTAAAAATGCATTGTTCATTTGTATTTGCATCCTATTTGTTTCTATTCCTTAATCTGTGAATGTTTTATTGTTTCACTGTCTTGATTTAAAGAATGTTTACTGGAATTATTTTGGCCGATTTAACAGTGTACAGTAGAAATAACCTTTAGATTTAAGGGAGTTTCTTTTTTGTGGATATAAGGGTTGTAGCTATGTAGAGAACTTACAGTTTCAACATCAGCGAAGACACTACAACCGAAACCGATGATGCTGCCATAGCCGCAGATCCCATCCAGGGCTGTAAAACCAATCCTGCTGGTAGAAAAACACCTAGAAGAGCCAGAGGAAAGAGGGATACATTTCATCAAAGAGGAAACTGTGCTTCAAAGACAGATAAGAATGGAACGTTGGCTCCAGGCTTCTGAACAGGTCCTAGGTATCTTAGATATTTGATACTTTCCACTGATTAACAGGTCTGTTCAGATTTAGGGCCTGATTTGGATCTTGGCGAATGGGATACTCTGTCCCATCCGTCGTATTACACGTTCCATAGGATATAATGGAAGTGTAATACGGCGGACAGGGTATCCATCACATTTGTGTGACGGAGTAACCCTGTCCGACTAACTAGTGATCAGGCCTTATGCCTTTTTTTATTTATTTGTTTTTGTATAGCTTGATTTTAGTCCTATCCATGTAGGCTACAGTTCTTCACATATTATAATACAGGTGCAAATGTACATAAGATGAGAAATACAGAGGATATTTGACAGAGAACATAACTCTAGTTATATTAATACATGTATTTAGAGGACCAGCCCTTACCTTAATATAAACAATCTTTGTACACGTTTTAGTTTTTTTGTTTTTTTTACTGTTGTAAGATCCATTAATAGATGCATACTTATTATTGTAAACAATATAATAACTACACAATAAAATTCCATTCATTCATTAACAGATATTATCAAATGTCCAAGGAGCATAGGGCAGCAGTTAGCCAGTGTGTGTTTCCCTAGGCTGTTCATTAAAGAGTGTGAAGGAGGTGATCATTTAGATATTAGTTGGAGGCTCAAGATGTTCGGGGCACTGCTGAAGAATGCAGGGTTCAGAGCATCGCCTTTTTAAACTTGGCTATAGTCAAGGCATAAGGAGTTCTTACCTCTCAAGTCTTAGAGCGAAAAAGCCAAAAAGGATCACTAGCAATATCATGAAAAAATTTGCAGCCATATATCAGAGTTTATCTGTTTGACTGGGTAAACTACACCTGGTTTGAAAACCTGATCAGACTATTCAATAATCATTAAGCACCCTACTGTACCATACTGCAAAAGCATTTGTGTAGTGTAGAAAAAAAGCAATACTGCTAAGGAGGTGTATCTTCTCATCGTGGCTGTGGAGAAGTCTTGCGTTACGCCTAAAGCCCTAAAGCCTCTTGATCTGTGCTTGTTTTGGTTTTGTATGCATGTTACTTCCTTTCAATAAACCCCATAACGACTCACTAGGGATGCACATCATACATAGGATCATTTCATACAGGCAATATTAAGTAACCTCCTACAAACTGCTTCTAAGTGAGACGCAGAAGCAATAATGAGGCGTGGGGTGGGGGACAGGAGGCAAAAGAGGGGACTGCAAAGCTGATATTTGATTATTTCTACATAACACACAAAAGGTTGGTGAGGTAAAGTTCCAAACTTGTTACCCTATCATGAGACCCATTTAGGATGTATAAGTGCCCTCACCCACTAATTAGTGGTATGCTTCGTCATAGGGTTGCTACAACACACTTGTGATACCATCTTCAGGGGTGGAGCAAAAAGTATTCTTTCAATGGCCACTAATTAGATAGATATCATGCTTTGTCAAACAGTTAAAACTGTCTTGAGGATGCTCTATTGATTATAATTCATGTATTCGTGGGTTCCACAGGCAGGATTGCTCTGTCATCCTGATCAGTGGACAGTAAATGAAAAAAGGAGATGTTACTCCAAACATTTGAAGCCTATTTCTTAACTTGGGGTTGGATCAGGTACATCGACCTGTAGTTACACATTTGTCAAGGGAACGATACCGCTGTGCAAGCCGCTCCAGACCGTCTGACAAGGCAAGAAATAGCCTACAGATGTTTGGAGTAATATCTTCTTTCTTGATTTATCTGGTGACAAGTAAGGTCACTGCATGGTATTATAACCAAAATTTTTAGCAGCCCACCGATCATGTTGACAGAGTTATAGGGACAGTGTGTCAGAACAAGGATCTCTTAGTCCTGACGAAGGTCATTGACCCGTAGTGGCAGTTGATGAATGGGCAAAACATGTAGACGACATTCATGGTGGGATGGGAGGGTAATATGCTCTAATACCATCCATTTTAGGTTTTAATCCTGTCTGTGGAACCCATGAATAAATATAATATGATCAATAGAGTATCTATCCTCAAGACAGTTTTAACTATTTAAAATAGAATGACCACTATCTAATAAGTAACCGTTGGAAATAAAAAGTTTTACTCCATCTTGATGATGGTAACATAGGATGTTCTATGATGAAGCATGCCACTAATTAGAGGGCAAGAACACTTTTATATCCCAAATGGGTCTCCTACGAGGGTAACAAGTTGGGAACTTTACCGTACCAACCTTTTGGCTTGTTATGTAGTGTATATTAGGAGGCTGAATGGGGAGTAAATGACTCTTGTCTCTTTGTGTGTGTGATTTTTTTTTTTTTTTGTAAAACAATTTTTATTGCAGAGTTCAATGTAAGTAGTACAACATATTTGCATTATTTTGTTGCGGGACCTTCGGCCCGTAGGCTCCATCCGGTTATCATGCACACAGCCGTACAACCCACATCCCGGAGGCCGGGCGGCGTTTCTCGCATTAATAGCATCTTGTAAACCCCATTGGTTAGTGCTGTCAACACAAGTGGTCTACCGCTCTCTGCTTTTAATTTTTTCACCCCCCCTCCCCCAACAACCATGAGATGTTTATTGTGTCCTCCATTGTCACTGTGATTCTCCTCTCTCCCCCCCTCCCTCCCCCCCTGGTGTCTCTTTGTGTGTGCGATGATTGGATTATTTCTACCCTAAGCAATCCACCCTAAATATTACAAATTAAGCCAAGTATATTTTCGATGCCTTACATTTTTAAAGTTGTCATTTACTTTTTAAAACATACTTCAACAAGAAAATTGTGAGTGTTCTGCTGGGATACAACAAAGGAAAACTATTTTTGTTTGCTGAGAACATGTGATGCTGCAATGGTAAAATGGTTTCAACACAGTCAAGGAATAGAGGGGAATATTGAGGATGAAGCATATACCACCCTGTCATTAAGGGAAAAATAAAGTAGGCAGAGGAATTAAATAAAACAATCATCCACCTACATCCCTAGGTAACAGTTAGAAAGAGTATGCTTACATAAATCCACTGCTAATATTCTGGGCCCTTATTACATAGAGTACCCCAGGAACACAATGGGCATGTGCGCATGTTGTTTTCTGTGCCCTGGTATTATTACAGAAGAGGAAGCAGATGTTTGAGCGCCCTTCTTTGTAATACAGGTTGCTCTGGTGCACATAGAACTTTGGCACTATTCAAAAGGGGGGTTCCTTCATTTGCATGGAGAGGTGGCCCTGTGCAAATGAGGGAATCACTTGGCTCTGTGCCTGCAACACATTATGATTCAGAAAAGGGGGTGGTGATGAACAGAGTGTCTGAATTGAGCAGACCAATCTTACCCAGTCCAAAGATCAGGGCTTGATCCATCACCGTTATTTATCTCACTGCCCCATCCCAGCTCAGAACCTGGCTATATGCAAATCAGTCTGTCCCTGGCCCAGTGCATCATGGGAACAGGGCAGACTAAACTACCAAGCCAATTCTTCACCAGAAAGGAGACAAGCTACCGGGGACCGGTTTCTGGCATTTCAGCCGTCTTCGGCCCGGCTTGCTTGAATCCTGATGGAGCAGTGAGAAAGGGACTCATGTCTGAGTATACCCTGCCACACCTATAGTGGCCAAAAACGATTCAGAAAAGGGGGTGGTGATGAACAGAGTGTCTGAATTGAGCAGACCACTCTTACCCAGTCCAAAGATCAGGGCTTGATCCATCACCGTTATTTATCTCACTGCCCCATCCCAGCTCAGAACCTGGCTATATGCAAATCAGTCTGTCCCTGGCCCAGTGCATCATGGGAACAGGGCAGACTAAACTACCAAGCCAATTCTTCACCAGAAAGGACTGACTGGGTGAGAGTATTCTGCTTAATTCAGAAACTCTGTCCATCACCACCCCTTGTTGTTAAATATTCTGTCCACCCTAAGCGTGGAAGGGTATACTCAGATGTGAGTCCCTTGCTCATTGCACCATCAGGATTCAAGCAAGCCGGGCCGACGACGGCTGAAATGCCAGAAACCGGTCCCCGGTAGCTTGTTTCCTTCCCAGTGTAAGAATTGGCTTGGTAGTTTGGTTTGCCCTGTTCCCATCATGCACTGGGACAGGAACAGACTAATTTGCATGTAGCCAGGTTCTGAGCTGGGATGGTGCAGTGAGCTAAAAAACGGCGTTGGATCTAGCCCTGATCTCTTGACTGGTTGAGAGTATTCTGCTTAATTCAGAAACTCTGTCCATCACCGCCCCTTGTTGTTAAATATGCAACACATTATGGCTGTTCGCAGAGAGGCAAACAGGCCCTTAGGAGGCACACTAAAAGTGCGCCACAAAAAAGGTGGTGCACTATTAGTGCACCTTGTGGTGGCAGCCCTCTGGTCAGCCGCCGCCGGTGCAGGTAACAGCGGAGGGGCAGGATTTCGACAGAAGACAATGAGGGAAAATGTATTATTTATTTAATTTTCCATCGTGGTCATCTGTCGAATCTCCCCCAACCTGGCCCTACCGCTCTTATCTGCACAGGCAGCGTCTGCCTCTCGTAGGGGGACCCCCCCTGAGACAAGCCCCCTGCAGGCAGGTGCAGTCACTGACCAGACTCACCTGCAGGGGGTGATCTCTTTCCCTTTTTGAAGTGCAGGAGACTGCTGCCTGCACTGTGAAACAGGAAGCGCGGGCAAGTTGCTGCTCTGTATTTCACTGAATGTGCTGCCCTCCCTCCCCCGCACCCCACCCCCACCCCCCACAGCGAGTCTGAGTTTGAGAGTTCCCAAGGGCAGCACATTGATTGAAATAGGGCACACTGCCCCTATTGGCATCCGCTACACATGCTTGAAGCTGCACCGTGGTGCAAACAGGGACAATCGACACATTATATAACACAGGCCCTGTAAGCAATTCCACTCTTTGAGAAGTCTCAATACTTCCACGGCTACAATTTTGTGAGCTAAAGGCTGATAGAAAGTGGAAGGCTGAAAGGCCATTAAAATCTGTAAGCATCCTGATTTAAGCATCTGAAATGTGTAGAGGTTGTCAGGGGAGGGCCTCAGGGAGCCATAAATTTAGTCAGTTTAAGAATACCTCCAAGACACCAGATTTAAAACTAAACGGGGATTAATATAATCGATTAGTAAGTAACTGGAGTAATTGCACGCAATTTTTCTTGAGAACACATGAGTAATCTCAAAAACCACTAGATAAACCGCTCACCTTGGGTTCTGGAATAGTGTGCTACTCACTGTAGAACGCGTTAATGCCTAGTAAGAGGAAATAAGCGCTACATAAATGCAATTACGATTACAAAAGGAAGCCCAACTTTAAGCACAATACAAATGCCAAAAGTCTAACTTCTTGACAAATGTTATTCGAGGCCTTTTGGTTTTTTGGGACTTAAAAACATCAAAAAGAGCTAAAGTGACACATTGTTTCTCTGCCTAAAAGTTTCAGGAAGAAGACAGAATCTAAGTAGCACTTGTCCCTTGGTTTTTATTTTTATGTTTTCTTCAAGGTAAAACCAATTAGAGCATATATATTGTGTAATATATATGATTTGCCGTTTTGTATTTCAAGCAATTACCTTCAGACACTTAAACGAATGTCAGAGTTATATTCAAGCTCAGTTTTATAATTGTAAGAATTGAGAATGTCCCTATTGAAGCACAACCTCGATAGTTATCCCAACATTTAAATGGCTTTTAGTGAGATTATAATATGATATCAGTAAAGCCCACAAGGACTGTAATTCTGAAATGTGTTTACCAGTGACTGCATTCTATCCACTCCATGTATGGTCCATTCACTCTAGCTTCTATTCACTGCTCTGGGCCGGACTCAGGTTATTTTAAACTACAAAAAAATGAAAAACCTCTTCTTTACATACCAGCTGCGATGGGGACGCCAACTAGATTGTAAATTAATGCAAAGACGAAATTAATCCGTATCCGTCTGACTGTCTTCCTCGACAAGTGGATGCTGGCCACCACATCCAACAAATCATTCTGCAAAGAAATGACAGTATTAGCAGGTGAAACACCTATCAATGACAATCTTCTAATGCTAGTGGCACCCTTCAGTCTTCATACAGTCTTCATACAGAAGTGTCCTGACGTTCATCTATATTTTTATCACATATTCTCTTGTGTTTATAGCTGGGAAGGGGTAACATTGTCCTCCTATGCATCAAACATGTCTCTCATTCTCTCATGTCTCTCATTCGGTTTTAGCAGAAAACAGGGCGCGATGCCTTTGAACGCTTCTGTGTGAAAACAAATTTCTTTCCTCTGTGTGTAGCGGGAAAGGGGGCAACAGCTTCTGTGCATTATACAACTCTCTCATAAATATATGACAAAAGGAGGCACGTGCAGTGGGTGTTTGTAAAATAAGGTCATGTCATGAATTGAGCTCAGTGAAAATGGGCTTTCACTGGATACTGGAGGAGTTTGGGCTTTTCCATATAATAAGATGCTTCAAGACAGTTGTGGGATAACAGTGAAATAGATAAAGGGGAGATGAAGCAGAATGAAAAGTACCAAAGTTGAGCCCGGACCGGAGGAAGACTTGCAATGGAAATAATTAGTCATCAACTCAATCACGGAAAGGCCTTATTCACGGTGAACAAACAGACATTTTATATGACCTTTGATAGCGGAGTGTTCTTCAGCTTGCTGAGCTAAGAGCCTTGAATGTTCCAGGCTTGTGGCGAGTGAGAGGGACATAGGGCAGAAGATATAAATGATGACGTCAAGTGATCTATGCTGACAATAGTTGTTGTCTGTTTCTATTCTCTCCCCATCACCCCTTTAACTCTTTTCTTTTTTCTCTTTTCAAGGGATGGATTACTGGGTCAAGATGAGTCATGTGGATTTGAATTAAACTTACTAAAGGTATATGGTGATCTGGTGGGAGATGTGTAAGGAGCAATGAAGCTGTTATTTCATTCCTCATGTTTCTCAATAACACTTGGTAAAAAACAATTTAAACTAAATGCATGTCAAACTGTACCTAGGATTAGAAGAAAAGAGAAAACAACATGCAGTGAAGCGCACCATGCAAAAACAACAGTTGATGGACAGAATGCAGAACAATGTCATACATTCACCCCAGTACAGAGATCTGGACCTAAATCCATCGATTTTTACTCACCACACCAACCCAGTTCAGACATGGCCATATGCAAATTAGCCTTGACCCTGTGCCTCATGGTAACAGTCCAGCCCGAACTGCCAAGCCCTGTCTTCCCTGGACCGGAATCAAGCATCCAAGGACTGGTTTCTGGCTATCAGCCGTCATCAGCCAGGATAGCTTGGCTCCAGTGGTGTGGAGAGGACGAGACTCACGTCTGGGTCGAGGAGAATTGTGTCTGGGTCGAGGAGAATTGTGTCTATAAAATAGTCAATCTAGCGAATGTTTACTTTTAAACACTGCTTTTAAGTACTTGCTGGTAAGAGCTAGTGTTACACTAAGCACTGCTAGTGAGCACTGCTTTCACAGAGTGCTGTGCGCTGAATGGGGTATCCAGTGGAATATAGTTCCAAATAGTAGTTACCCACTAATGATTTGATGTGCTATTAAGGCCAGCTGAGATATAAACCAACTTTCCCCTGGCTCAGGAGTGTAGTGCAGCTATAGTGGTAATATTAAGAAGCCCAGAGTAGCATTCCTCACCCTTATGAGCACGATGTCGGCAGCTTCAATGGCTACATCGGTGCCTGTGCCGATAGCAATCCCAACGTTAGCCATGGCAAGCGCAGGGGAATCGTTGATGCCGTCTCCCACCATCGCAACCCGCTTTCCCTCGTCCTGCAGCTGCTTCACCTTCGCTACTTTGTGGGACGGAAGAACTTCAGCAAACACCTTTGTGATTCCTACCTGAAGAGGGAAAATTGGATTAAAAAGGATGTGAGCGTTTCACTGTATTGGCTCAGATTTCGATTTAAGACAGAGTTATCATCTAAACAAAAGCAAAAAATACTGTTTCTTCATAGTCTTTCCTTGATCTTTCCTATGCATGGATCTAACCATCAGGGCTGTTTAATGATTTCAAATGTTTTACTGATACTGCAAAGAATAACTGGTGGTATGTCTAAATGTTGCAATTGTATTTGTAATCTACCTTTAGAGTCCTCATTTTAAGTCTGTTATAGTGCTACGACTGATGTGATGTCTATGCATTATACAGATTCAAATGAGAGATATCTGTGAGAAAGTGGCTCTATATATACTGGACCAGAAAAATGTACAGTGTGTATAGAGTCCACAAACCCCAGAGGTATAACAGAGGTTAAAGCCAGGTATGACCTTACACTCTAAAGTGGTAGCTTGGTCGAGCAGTAAGGCAGTACCAGAGGACAGTGTAAAGCACGTGTTGTACACACTCAGTCAGCAAAAGGTTTCACACACTCAAAGATTGGACTCCAGGCCAATTGTTTTATATCAAAGATATAGTTGTTTTATTTTTAGAACCAACAGGTATCAAAATATACTGTTCTCAATAGGAGAGGTCTCAGATGAGTACTTTGCAGAAAGGCAACAAACTTTGTAAACACAATAGGTACAGGGGTTGCAGTAGGCAACATAATTCTACACACAATTTAGCATTGAGCTCAATGGGTTTTCCAATATAACCACAGTTGATTACTTTGTAGATTACTTTGGTAGTTCCAGGACTGGATCCTAGATTCAGTCCTGTGGTGTAAGCTGAAAACAATTTAGTAAAAACGTTGTAGTTCTTGCAGGTTATCGTTTTCCGCTGAGCCCATTCGGAGCCAGTATTATCCAGACGGAAGGCTGTCTGCACCGTTTTTCGAATATCCAAGGAAAATATTGTCAAAGGAGGTTAAAGCGGCAGCCTTCAATCGCAACATGTAACACTTGGCGGCGATTACTAGACCGTTTAGACTCAACCATTCACGATTCAGGTTACGAAATTCGATTAGTTTGAGTTGCCCCTTTTTTAACGAACCTCTGAATCTGGCGCCGCTGCCCATCTAGGACTCCCACCTGAGGAGTGTCCTATATCTTCATCTACATTGAACCTATATGGGCCTGTTGCTTGCTTTTAACACGAATCCAAGGGCAGATACCTTGAAATCGATTTTATCTAAGTAGTGGACGGCTACCTGATGAAGGCATGTATGCCGAAACGCGCATTGTAGACATCTGCCGCACTGCCTGAGTCAACGTTTTCGTCTATCACATGGATTTGTATATACTTTTGACTTTGTATAAATTTATTCACATGTAATCAATTTGATTCTCAAATGCACAATTGAATCATTGTTTATTGTTTCATCTATTCAAACATGAACTTTATATAATTCAAAAAAGAAAAAAATAATTTATATAAAAAAAATAATAATAAACTGATCAATATAAGTGCTTTATGCTTATCATGTTGTTGTAGAGTGCTTGTCCTACATATGTCTATATCTTAGACACAGAAGGGTATTCTTTAGGATAGAAATTGTTTAGAACATTTTCTAGCTATAACTTTCTTTCACTAGTTATTGCAGGTTATTGCAGTGATTTTTAAGGGATAAAGAGCTATTTTAAAAGTTCACACTTAGAAACTTTTCAACAGAAATATGGCAATGTTATCCAATGGGAGAAAATTCAGGTTGCAGGTAAAGTACGATCTCGTTACTATTGTAATCCAGTACTGGTCTCCTAGGTCCAGCACTGGGGTCTCAACTTAAAACAGGTAAGTAATTTCATTTCAGTATTTCGTATGATTTTTAAAGAATATTTCTAGTTTTCAAAAGTAGACACTTAGAAGAAATTTCATAGAAAAGCAGCAGAAATTTCATAGAAAAGCAGATAATGGATTCCTATGGAGAAAATACAGGTTACTAGTAAACCCAGTAAGAATTACTTTTGCGGTTCAGTACTGGGCTACAAGGTACAGTACTGGCTTCTCTCCTGATCACAGGTGAGTACTTCAGAATTCGGTTGATTTTATATGAATATTTTAAGTTTCCAAAACTTCACACTTAGAAGATTTTTCGAGTCAAGCCAGTCAATGTTATCCAATGGCAGGTAAGTGAGTTACCGCTTTCCAGGTGAGTACTCGACTGGTGAAGTTAAGGTTCTGGGCATAGACTCAGGGGTCCCCCAATGTCAGGTAGGTACAGTTGGTTCACCCTCAGCGGCACAGGGGCGGCCGGGTGCAGAGGTAGTTAGGCCCAATGTTACCGAATGAGGGGCAGAGGGCCTCCGGTTGGTGGCTGCTGGCTAGCAGGCCATGCGGCTGTGGGAGCTGGGTTCCTGGTTACTTGCTCAGGGCAAATGGGGAAGTAGGATAGGGCAAAGGCGGCACGGCCAGCGGCACTCGGGCGGCTGGGTGCAGGGTACTCTTGGGCCGTCGGGTGCTCAATGTTATTCAATGGGAAAGGTAAAAAATGGCTGGCACCAGGGGTGTTGTTGCAGCAGAGCCTCTGCTGATGGGAGTCCCAGTCTTTAAGAGGGTCAAGGCAGGTAGGTCCTCTGGGTGTCCCAAGGTTGCGGTCCGCTGGAGTCGCCGGGGTATAGGCAGGAGCATGTTCCAGGATCGAAAGGCCTGTAGGGCTGGGGCCAAGTCAGTTGTGGTCGCCCTGTTGTTAGCAGCTGCACGGCGGGTCTTCTTCCCCTTGATCTTCTTTCTTCTTTTTGTATCGGGATCTCCGGAAGGAAGGTTCAGGGAGCCCCTAAATACTGAATTTAGGGATGTTACAGGTAGGGCAAGGGCAGGGACCAATAGGTCCCTGTCCTGGGATGGGTACACCCCCTAGCGTGCTCCTCTCCTGTGGGAGGGGGGGCAGGAGCCTAGCTGTGATTGGGCAGGGCTCCTCATCTTCAAGATGCCCGGAGCCGGGGGTTGTGCTTCACCTCGTCTTCCCCACCTGAAGGGTGGAGTTGGCACAGGCTGGCACACCCCCCTTCCTGACGAACTTTTTTCCGCCAGTCTTCCCGCCAGAGTGGGGGTTAGGACTGTTGGGGGCCAGTTGCTGGGTACAGCAATGGTCTGGAGAAGCTCACAGAGGTGGCATGCCATCGAAGCTTCCCCCTGCCCATCCTGGGGGAGGAGACCTAGCACCTCCCCCAGGATGTGCATTGTTGCAGGGCCAGGAGAGCGGGGGCTCTCCACCCAGGGGTCCAGCAACATGTCTGCTGTGTGGCAGCCTCTGCAGCCACTCAGCCCAGACGTGGATTGTAGGTTAGGTTTTCAGGGGGCATCTCTAAGATGCCCTCTGGTGCATTTTACATTAAATCCCACACTTACATCAGTGCGGATTAATGTGCCGAGAAGTTTGGTACCAAACTTGTCAGTCTTCAGTGTAGCCATTATGGTGCTGTGGAGTTTGTAATGACAACCTCCCAGCACCATATACTCTTAATGGCATCACTGCACTTACAGTGCCCAGGAATGGCCCTGGGTACTGGAGGGGCACAGGGCTCATGCACTTGTGCCCACACCTCTTGCATAGGGCACCCAGCTAGAGGGGTGACTGAAGTATGCCAGGGCAGTGGGTTCTGTGGGCATGGCACACAGGGATGTGTGCCATGTCGATTCTTTGTTTAGTTCTGTACTTAGACACTCAGCCTGCAAAGGCACTGTGTGGGTGTCAGGGTGCAGGGCCCCTGAGGGTGGCACAATATGTGCTGCAGTCCTCTCTGGTCACCATGCCCTGGGTACCTAGTGTACCATTTACTAGGGGCTGACAGGTGCCCAGAGATGGCAATTGGGTTTTAGTTTCAACACAGTTTTAGGGAAGGAACACAGGCCCTGGGTACCTGGTTGGCAGGAACCCAGGGCACACTCAGTCAAAGCCCATCAGAGAAAAAGTGGGGGCATACCAATGCAAGAAAGATGGCACTTTCTCACAATATATCTATATCTATATCTATATATAGATATAGATATACACACACATATATATATACTCCTCCAACCGGTCACCGTGCAGCAAACGTCCTATGCACGTTACCCAGTACGCGGGCACCAAATCAAAAGTCCAAAGCCAGTCTTCAGGTTGTTCTTATTTTATTTTTTTGAGCATAAAGTGCAGGGGTGAAAAAACGTCGAACAGACTCGTTTCGGGCGTGAACGCCCTTGCTCACTGTTGCGCACATATATATATATATATATATATATATATATATATATATATATATATATATATATATATAATCCCAAATCGCCCTGTAGCTGTGAGAAGGCACACAACAACATTCTGCTCTCCAGCTATAAAATGCATCCTGCCATTTACATCCATGAATCATTTAGTTGCCGACGCGTTTCGGCAACTAAATGATTCATGGATGTAAATGGCAGGATGCATTTTATAGCTGGAGAGCAGAATGTTGTTGTGTGCCTTCTCACAGCTACAGGGCGATTTGGGATTATATTTACACGCGGCTGTCCTGGCCGCGGAGAGGAGCACCGCCGTCAGCTGGAAAAGCACGTTACCGGCTGACTGAGGCTGGGTTTCCAAACCTTTGGGACAATCAGCACAACGTTCAATATGCAAAAACAAGCCTGCATTTTTCCATGACCTACTTAAGGAAGTAAGAATGAGCCTAATGTGGAACTGTACTTTTGAACTTACTGAAAGTCATCACGAACTGTCGCATTATAGACTACATGCCCCAGTATGCATCATGGTCGCTGTACACAGTCAACGCCCATTAAGGGAGGCATGGTAATTGAATAAAGTCGGCAATGAAAATGCGACTCAGTTGTTCAGTTCTTTGTTTGTGGTCCTGTTTACCAATTAATCACAGCAGTATCTATACCTATTTTTCTTAATATTGCTGTATTTAACAATGATATTGTTGTATGTATTTTTTTTTCACCTTTTGATATATTTTTTATTGTAGGTCTTCCTTGCTTGGTTAGGAAGTGAGAGTGGGGTCTGAACTGAGTGAAGGAAGCCGAGTTACTATTGGGAATTACAACTTACACCCAAAAATTTAATACCCCAAGACCTACTTGTGCAGCAATGTTTCTGGCTGTCCTGCTGTTGTCTCCAGTCATTAGAACAACTTCTAAACCCATCGACTTCAAGGTGTGGACCGCGAGTTGTGCCTCTGGTTTCACGGTATCCGCAATAGCAATTAATCCACAGAGAACCCCTGTCAAAAAAACAAAAACAAAAATTAAATGTGAAAGGTTATTGACCTCACTAAATTATCAGAACTTTTCGTGAACTAGAACTGAACTAAATATGGAAAGTCTTCGATGCACGCTAAAAAAGTTAAAGATTACATCAGAAATTAAACAAATCTGAGGGGGCAAGATGGCCGCTAGCGTGCTGTAGTGGGAGAGTCGCACCTACCTCCTCTCCCGACTCACAGGATATGTATGCTGTTCTGTGGAAACGCCGGCACTGGTGATGTGGCTACTCATCTGGCTATCGAGAGCACAGCTTAAATCGGCAGAAGAGAGAATTAAAAAGAGAACGGTGATACTGATTGAAACAGTAAGTACAACTGTAAGAAATCACTGTGAAGCGTTCCGCGCTAGACTGGGCAAGATGTCACAGCGCGGCAGGAATGAAAAAACTGAAAAAGAAAAGGAGAAAATGCCGACTACAGCGGTCACAGTGAGCAAGCTTCCAGGGCCAGGTACAATCCCCAAAATACCGACTCAAGGCAAGCGCGGGACCTAGGCACTTACTATGGCTCAGAAAACCCAACAAAGAAGAGCGGAAAGAGAGAGGAAAACAGACGCGAAATCTGTTAGTACACAAAATGAGGCTCCCCCCGCAGCAACAGCGCTAAACAAAGATACAGCTACAATCGCTTCTGCAGGAAGTAATAAAGCAACGGCTGTAAAGGAAAACAAGGAGTCGACGTTTAGACAGCCTACCTTATCTGAGTCATTCAGCGCGAGGACTCCAGCAAATGCAGCAACAAAAGCCTCGGTAAAGCATCCCTCTGTAGAGATCGACTTACACACGAATGGAGCAAGCGAGAACGCGATAGGAGACGTCCTCGAGGACGCAAGCAGCCCAGTAGCTAAGCAACAACGAGACCCAGCTGCACGCAGTGAGCCGGTGGCGAGAACGGAGGAGACAGCAGCGGAGGCAGGAGAGCTGACAGAGGTGAGCGGCGCTTGGAGTAAACAGGGCTTTGAATCAGAGGAAAACAGAGCAGCAGAAGGGATAGGCAAGGATAATAACGCTCAGATGCTGGACGCGCTTTTACAGGTAGAAGAGGAAATGACCAATAAGAATCTGAACCAGCCCAAAGGTGCAAGGTGGGGGAGCCTTGCAAGTATTGATTCACAGAGAGAACGTGAGGGTGATAAATTCTTCTCTGTCAATGAGGGTTCAGACACTACCTTCAGCGAAGAGGAAGGCAGAAGCTCATTAGAAAATAGCTCGGATACAAAGGCAAGCGACAATAGAAACACAAAAAGAAGGAGGAAACCGACTGCAAGGCGAGGAGACCCCCTGGATAATACAAACAAAAAACTCCTATGGGACTATTCAGCAACTTCAGGGTTATACCAGGAGGCTATACAGGGGGGAGGCGGTCCAACAGAAGAAGGAGAACACAAAGCCTCTCAACACGCTACAATGGACATGGTACTCAATATTCTAAAACAAATGCAGGCGGAAGCAAGAACGGAGAGCCGGCGAGCTAGACACGACACAAAGAAAATTCAAGCTTCAATAAGAAAATTGAACAAAAAATACGAGGAGGTGGAAGAGAGAGTTGAACAAGTAGAGGAGAGGACAGGTAGAATGGAGGATGAGATCACGGACTGGCAGTCATTCAAAGTGGAACAATCAAAAGTAACAGAGGATATACAATGGAAAATTGAAGATTTTGAAAATCGACAAAGAAGGAACAATGTACGACTTCTTGGGCTTGAGGAAGTAATCGAGGGGCAGGATCCAAGAGGATATGTTATTAATCTACTGAAAGAGGCCTTTCCAGAAACCCAATGGCAATGGGAGTTAGAAGTACAGCGAGCACATAGGTTTCCACTGGCAGTTCGTAAGAAGAAAGACGGCAGTCAGGATAATCTACCGAGGGCCATGCTAGTTTTTTGTGGGAACTTCTTGGCAAGGCAGGAAATAATTGAAAATGCTAGACCGGACTCCAAAAAAAAAACGCCAAAGGAGTGACTTTTTTTGCCCGACCTGATTTCTGCCATGTGACTGTAGAGAGGCGGTGGCGGATGAGGCAGTTGATAACACCTTTCCAGCAACAAGGAGCAGAGGCCTATCTGTTGTTTCCTGCTAAGCTAAAGATTATTACCAGTGGTCGTACCAGGTTCTTCACCTCCGAAGTAAAGGCTGGGGAGTTTCTAACAGAACTTACTGAGATGAACAAGGGAAGAAAGAAATAGTCTAAGAAACAAGCTAGCCAAGGGTGTATTAATGATAAGATTGAGTTGCAGTACAGGGAGTCAGAACAGCAGAAATGGAAGAAGGGAAGGGAGACGGAACAAGAGGAAGGAGAGGGGGGCGACTATACACCATACAGCAGCCACACATAGGTCATGTGTGACCTATTTGCCTCAGAAAGGGGGGGTGGGAGTCACGTGGGAGGGGGGTAGTCCAGGGAGGGAAGGGGGGGAGAGGGAGGGGGATAGGGGGGGAGGCCGAAAATTGGAGAAAAATGGCACAAAAAATCAAAGAAGGAAACATAAGTAAGAGTGCAAAGAACACAATACTAAGAATGTCAGCAAGATTGCGAAGAGTTAGAACGAAATTCAAGGGGACTAACGAAATGGAGAGATCTAAGAAAACGTAAATGGCATTAAGAATTATTTCTATAAATGTGAGTGGTTTGAATAATGGAGACAAAAGACAGAAAGTTGCTGCCCTCCTAAGAATGCTTAGAGCAGAGATAATGTGTCTGCAAGAGACACATATTGTAGGAAAGGAAACATTTCTGTTGGAACAAATGGGGTTTGATATTCTGGCACACACAAAACAAGACACTAAAACAAGAGGGGTCGCTATAGTAGCTAAAAAGGGGGCTGTTAAACTTAAGAAGAAAAAAGAAGACCAAGACGGAAGATGGGTAATTGCAGAGGTAGAAACACAGGCCGGCAGTTACACGGTAGTATCAGTTTATGCCTCAAATGATGACGAACCAGGGATTTTTGAGTTTTTAGATGTGGAATTGGCTCTTTGGTCGGAACCAGTAATATGTTGTGGAGATTTTAACATCAATGGACTCAATGGAGGGAGTATGTCAAATAGAACAGGATATGCTGGGCGAAAGAAAAAAACAAGTAAGGCCATATATAATATGGCGGCACATAATGCATTAGTGGATGTTTGGGCAGAAAAGAACCCAAGTGGTACAGGGAGTACGTTCTATTCTGCCCCCCATAAGATGGTAGCAAGACTAGATTATTTCTTTATTTCAAGCTCAATAATGAATGATTCTAAACTAGAAAGGCTGCCCAGGGTAGTTTCAGATCATAACCCATTAGTGTTAACCCTGCCATCGGTCAGTAACACAGCGGCAAAAAACAGCAAATGGTCATTCGAGAGAGCCCTATTAAAGGAGCCTGAATATATTAGTCATATGAGGGGATGGATACCACAATTTTGGGAGGTTAATAGGAACACAGCAAAGAGCAATATGGTGTGGGATGCGTTCAAGGCCGGGGTGAGGGGGGAAACATTAAGCTATACACTACGGAGATCTAAGAAGGAGAAAATCAGGATGGATAATAAGATGAGGGAGTTGGAGATTTTAGAAGGGAGATTAATCAGAGCTATATGTAAGCGAGAGCCAATAGAGGAAATACTACTAGATATAGAACTGAATAAAGCAGAAGCAGGGATAAGTCTGGCACAGAAGGCGGCCGGGAACTACTTGATGAAGAAAGAAAAGTGTTATGAATTTAATGAGAGTAGGACATCTGCTAGCATTACGTACCCGACAAAATCTATCAAAAGGGGATATAAAAGAAATTAATGATAATTTGGGCAATAAGGTTAATACACCAGAAAAAATACAGGAGGTTTTTAAGAGCTTTTTTGATAACTTGTATGACTCAAATATAAGTAACACAGATGAGAAAATAACTGAATATTTGGTAGGGATACATCATGAAACATTAGACCCAGAAGCCAAAGTAGAATTAGACCTCCCAATAACATTACAGGAAGTCATGGAGGCAGTGAACAAACTTCCAGCGGGGAAAGCTACAGGACCAGACCAAATACCGGCCGAATTTTACAAGACATTCTGGGATCTACTGGGGGGGGGACATGTTAGAGATTTTTAGACAGGCACAGACAGGACGATCGGTACCACAGTCATGGGCAGGTGCCGATATAATAGTGATTTTAAAGAAAGACAAGACACCTTTAGAGCCTGGATCCTACAGGCCAATCACTCTATTAAACGCAGATACAAAAATCTTCTCCAAAACACTAGCTCAAAGGCTGAGTAAGGTCATAGAAGGGATAGTTATCAATACACAGCATGGCTTCATACCCGGGAAAGGCACGACACAGCACATCAGACAAATGATTACGATTTTGGATGCTGCCGAGGTGACACGGGACCCTGTCGCGGCGATATTCCTCGATGCTGAGAAGGCCTTCGACAGGGTCTCGTGGGACTACCTGTGGAGGGTAATGAAGTGGTTCGGGATAGGCGAGGGCTACATTAAGGCAATTCAGGTCTTGTACGAGCAGCCAACAGCAAGGGTTAGAATAAATAGAAATTATACAAAGGCAGTACAGATTAGGCGTGGGAAGAGACAGGGCTGCCCTGCTTCCCCCTTGTTATTTGCTCTATACTTAGCCTTTTTTAAGGAAATTAGCAAGCAATGCCAATATATACCCGGTTATGCTACATGGTATGGAATATAAGTTATTTGCATACGCGGATGACGTGGCTATTGTAACACCAAACCCAGGGAGATCTATACTGGAAGTAGAGGAAGAGGCTTTTAATTTTGGGATAATCGCAGGCTATTCGATTAATAAAGGCAAAACCCAGATTGTACAGAATAAGTTTACAATATACCAAGACACTAGAATAGTCACTGCAGCCACATATCTAGGGATAAAGGTGACTACTGACTTAGATACTCTAGTAGGACTTAACATGAATCCATTACTAAATAAAGTAAAAAGAAATACCGAAAGAATCCATAATTTACATCTAACATTAATGGGTAGGATAAACATCATTAAAATGATCACTTTTCCGAAGTTTTTATATCTTTTTAGAGCAATCCCAATATTCTTTGATCAGGTTTGGTTTAGGAAACTGGAATTAATAATCAATAGATTGATATGGGCTCACGGGAAGACGAGAAGAGCATACAGATATATGGTACTTCCGAGAGCGAAAGGAGGTTGGGGGGCCCCAGACTTTAGACTTTATTACTGGGCAGCAGTTCTGCAATATACACAAGGATTATTAGGTGGGGGGGGGGGGAAAGAGAATCAAGAGGGCAGATTAAGGTACATTAATGTATATAGAGTATTAATGGGAGAGGAAGCCGAGAATGGCCTACTGAAAACAGTTGATTTCAATTACTTTAAGCATACTAAGTTTAAGACCTTGCGAGCAGCATATAATGTGTGGAAAGCGGTGGCAAAAAAGCTTGGCATTGGAAGATATAATTACTATACACGCCTATATGGTAATCACTCACTTCCAGGAGATATATTTAGAGATGCAACCATGAAGGTATGGGAGAATAAGGGGATCAGGAAGATAGGGGATCTACTGGACACAGAGGGGGTGTTTAGACAATTTCAGGATTTACAATCAAAACACGGGATAATGGGGAACAATTTTTTTAAATATCTACAGATAAGAAGTTATTTTGTAAATAAAACAGGTGGATTAATAGGTTTTGAACACAGTAGAATTATGGATTATCTGGAGAAGGCGGACCATTGTACAATCCGACAGTTGTATGCAGAACTGTATATACTATTTATTATTACCCTTTATTATTTGCTGACACCTGTTATAACCCAGCCACTTTAGACTCTCTCCCCCCCATAGACGATATCAAGCTACTCAAATTACTAACTAAAGTCAAAACAGGCTCTCCTGATGACACTTGCCCCCCTCACATCATGAAAGAAGTGGGCACCAACCTCCCTGAGTGCTTACTTTCTTTACTGAATGGGTCACTTGCACAGGGCAAAGTCCCACGCAAACTGAAAAAAGCTCTCCTCGTTCCCCTCATAAAAAAGGCAGGAGCCAACCCGCTAGATCCCATCAATTACAGACCTATATCGCTGTTACCATACTGTGCCAAGCTGCTGGAGTCACATGTGTGCGAAACTATCTCCAGCTTCTTGGAAAAGTCTGAATATCTGGCACCGAATCAAGCAGGATTCCGCCCTTGCCACTCCACCGAGGCGGTCATCCTCTCGGTGTTAAACACTCTGAGGCGGAATGCAGACGCAGGAACCCACCAGGCGCTTGTACTTTTGGACCTCTCTGCTGCGTTCGACACGGTCGACCACACCATCTTGGTGGACCGTGTCGAGCAGGCAGGTCTCAGGGGCCCTGCACTGAGCTGGATCCGCTCTTTTATCTCTGACCGCACACAATCGGTCAGACTCGGCTCCTTCACCGCTCCCACTATACCCACCACCTGTGGGGTACCACAGGGCTCCTCGTTATCTCCCCTTCTTTTTAATGTTTACTTACGCCCTCTTTTGCACTCCTTGCGTCATACTAATGTAACCATCTTCAATTATGCGGATGATTTGCAGCTCATCTTCCCTCTCAACAACACTGACTCAGTGGACGTATTCCAAAGAACCATGTCCCATATACTGAGTTGGATGAGCTGCAATCATCTGAAGCTCAATCCGGGCAAGACCGAGCTGGTCCTGCCCGGACAGAGCCCACTAAGCTGGAACCCTAACTTCTGGCCCACTAACATGGGAGCCCCCCCTACTAAATCTTCCGTGGTTAAAAGCCTAGGCATTTTTATCAGCGAGGATCTCTCGCTAAAAAGACAGGTTGGAGCGGTGGTATCTTCCAGCATTTTTCAATTGAAGAAAATAAGAAAAATTGCCCGCTTTTTCTCCTCAGCAGCCCTTACACAGATTGTCCTCTCCTTGGTTCTATCCAGGCTGGACTTCTCTAACAGTCTTTACCTCGGCCTCCAAATTGGTGAGCTTAAACGCCTCCAGCTTGTTCAGAACCAAGCTGCCAGGCTGCTGCTGAATATACCCAGGAGGCAATCCATCAGACCTGGCCTTAAGCAACTACACTGGTTGCCAGTTGAGCAACGTGTGGCCTTTAAGACTGGGTGTATTCTGTTCCGCTCTCTGAACGACTCTGGCCCTTCCTTTATCAGAGATCTTTTCAAAAAATACTGCCCCTCCCGTCACCTTCGATCCACCTATAAATCACTCTTGACTGTGCCTCCTTTCAAGAGGAAACGCCACGGAGGCAGCTGCTTCGATCACCAAGCTGCTGTACTCTGGAATTCGCTTCCTCTCCATATAAAGCAGATTGATAACATACTTAGCTTTAGGCAATCGCTGAAGACCTGGCTGTTTTCTCAAGCTTACTACCGATAGCACTGCCTGCCCTTTGACTGTCCTGTTTGGCTCCTTCTACAGCGCCATGAAGCCTCCGGGCGTACGAGCGCTTAACAAATCCCAACTAACATTGTAACATTGTAACTAAAATCGGATGACAGAGAAAAATATGCTATTAAATGGGCGGCAAAGGTGGGAGTGACAGCAGAGGATTTACAGATTTCGCTGGACTTAGGGCAGACAGTTCTTTGCTCTGCGACACTCCAATCGCAACATTATAAGACACTATATTCTTTATATCACACGCCAGCCAGAATTGCACAATGGGGGGGAACACAGGAATTACCTGCCCGCGTTATGATTCAAATGAGGCGGATATTGTCCACATGTTTGCCCAATGCCCGCAATTACAAACATTAAAAATAGCAATAGAAAACTTCTTGGAGAATTCTTTGGGAGTTAAGAGTAAACTGTCAGATGATATGATAATATTAGGTGTGTCGGGAGGAACAGAGGTTCATCATATCGAATTTATGTTTATGATAGCTACGGTTTATAGAATTGGAATTGCAAGGGCTTGGCTTGACAGGGTCCCGCCAACATTCCAAATATGGATAGCTAGATTGATCTCAACATATAACCTGGAGAAAGCTATCTATGAAAGGAAGGGTAGGAGAGCGAGAGCATTGGGAGATAGAATCTGGCAACCATTAGATCAGTGGAAAAGTAGACAGAGAGAAAAGTAGAGATAAAAGGCAAAGTCTAAAGTTATGATTTTTAGCAATTCTGCTGTTAATGTTTTTGTTTGAAAAAGGTATTGTATGAATATGATTTCATGGCTTTGAATTTCCTTTTTTTGTTTTGTGCTATAATGGAATGGAAAATATTGTAAAATGGGGAGAAAATTTTGAAAAATAATTTAAAAAAATGCTATAATGGAATGGAAAATATTGTAAAATGGGGAGAAAATTTTGAAAAATAATAATAAAAAAAAAAAAAGAAATTAAACAAATCTGATTTCAGACCAGCTTCTCTATGCACATTTTATATCGGGCATCCCAAAACACTGATTTGAAATCGGTTTCACAAACACAGCAGAAGGAGCAGCCACAACCGAATGAAATACATCTCATTCAATGTGTGGTTTTGAATTCAGTTCCATAAACATTTCCCAGTGGCCTGCTAGTTGGCCACCCTGTGAGAGTCATTTGCTACAATGAGGCACTTGGTTCCCAGTAATAACATAATTGTGGACCCTTTACTTGTGAAGAATTCTATCCTTTGCAACTAATAACACAATTTCTTTAACAGGAGGTATGATTCTTTACCCATTAATGAAAACTATTAAGAAAGAAATCTTAAAAATGGGTCGGAATTCTATTTTGCCAATGCGCAGAAACTGTTGCTAAATGGACTCGGAAGGAACTGCAAGCCAAGTTTGATTTTTTACTGTGTGATACAGATTAAAAAAAATAATGTTGTGCCTCGTCTTATGTGCTGTTATCAACAAAACGCTTCAACTTGGTATTTTTTTTTTTAATTTTAGCAAGCTCTAGTAGTAAGCAGTCTTGATTCCTTAAGAATGGCTGAGCATTCCTGAGGTAGTAGAATATATTTATACACAGAGGAGGAAAGGGTAGGAAAGAGAACACCTACAATATAGTCTCCCAAAGAAATGCTACAGAACAAGTTATTCTCTAGGAGACAATGGGAGAAGCTTTTTCACATTATTTGGGCACATGACTGGTCCCGGAGTCCATCACTACTGTGAGACAAAAGATAGGGAGAGTTCTAGCATTTAAAGGGTGCCAAGCTCTCACTCACTCCAGGGTGGCATCCTTCATCACACAGCCCAGTTCTCTGGTGTATATTTCAAATTGTTACACAGATGGAGCAACCATATATTAAGGATGTTCTGATAGAGCAACCAAAGTTAATTGTGTGATAAAGAAGCAGCCGTTACCTCAGGACCTCGCGGGAACAAAAATAATCAGGAATCGAAAAAGAATTAAATTAGCTTGTGTTTGACCCTGAGCTAATGTTAACCACACTCTCAGATGGCCAGATTCGGTGATCTCAGATCTGGATACACCCTCCCTTGCTGTTGAGAGGTCATGCTTGTGTTACAGTCTGAGGCTGTGAAATAGATGCACAGACATCTCTAGGTTGGCTGAGAACCAAGTCTATCATGGCCTTATGGGAGTTATGGGTATCCCATGGAGACTGCTTTTATCATTCACTCTATGTAAGGAATCAGGAGAAGTAGGGGAAGGCGCATGCAAAAATCAATGACCAGTACATCCACATAGCATTCCCTGGAGACTGGGGTTTGGAAACATGATAATACAGCATTGATATTTCCTGTTTCCCTGACTGCCAACAGATCCACGTGTGGGGTCTGCCACTAGCAAAAGTATCTCTCCTATAACTTGGTATTTTCCCCGTGTGAGTCCCTCCATGTGATCCTTGTTTAGGAGATCCATGGAATCGCAGTCTACCCCTGAGGATGTTCTACTAGAAGGTATAATTAGAATACAATGTCCTGAAAGGTAAAAGTCAATAGACAATTAGTCATAGCATGCACATAGCATTACTTAGGTGGGCAAGAAGGAGATAACTCATTTTTTTGTCAAAGGGTAATTATTCAACTTTATGTGGTAACATTCATTTCAAGGTCGGATATACACAGTTAGAAACAGCACTGCATAGAATGTAATGACAACCACATGGAACTTGGTGCAACAAACGTGAATAAATAGTGCAGTTGGCGACGCAAGTGAGAGAGAACAGCGTAAACGGCGCACTGTGCATGAAGTGCAGACTATTTACAGTGGGTGGCTAGAACGGCGCATATGACATTGTGATATCACAGTGGGCACAGTTAATTTTGGTTCAGGTCTAAAGCCACTAAGGAGAAGTGCGCCTATTAGTCAGGCTGTTGGGTCGACGGCGTTTCGATCCAGAGGAATTAGGATCATCATCAGGAATCTGCCTTTGCGGACACACGGACGGTCGCGTTGATTGATTCAGCGCCGACACACAGCCCGGTCAATTGACACGGCCGGCTGCAACGCTGATCTCACCATCAGTTACTCTCCGAAGTACGGCCAACCCACAGGGCAGAGACACACGCTGATTTCCCGCAGCGAGCACAGCCCAGCGATGACACCAATTTACCGATGACCCACCAAGCTGCCTCCTACTCAAGCTACCTCAAACCATCCAATTCTACTAGGTCATAAGGATTCATATTCCCTTGGATCATTCGAAGCACTTCCTAAATCAGACAACCAGTCCTGATGATGATCCTAATTCCTCTGGATCGAAACGCCGTCGACCCAACAGCCTGACTAATAGGCACACTTCTCCTTAGTGGCTTTAGACCTGAACCAAAATTAACTGTGCCCACTGTGATATCAGGACATTGTATTCTAATTGCACCTTATCTACCCAGTCCTGACTTGGTCTATGGGTTATACTCCTGTCTTATCTGTAAAACTACTAGAAGGTAAGCGTGCAGACTATCGCATCATATCCAAATTGCTTGAGTCATGATGGTCTGCTGTCAAGAATTCTTTGAAAGGCTTTCAAGGCAAACTGTACTGCTTTCAATTGCACCAAACTGATGCAATTTGACACATGGCCGGAGTAAACTTGCACCGTCATTCCTGTTATAAGTGCTCCCTACCCTGAGAAGAAGGCATTTGTGCTGAGGGTACCTTGCAGCGAAGGGTCTAAGAGTGAGCAGCCTTTAATGCGTTGGTTGGATTCCACCACTGCAGTTTGTGCTCAAGCTTCGTCCAACACAATGTCCTCCCATGCCCAGGTACACTGCTGCAGTGGGAGCATGTGCACTACAGCATTCGGTACAAGCGCTCTGCATGATGCAATTATTCTTCATTTGTGTCATCTTTCCCGCTGTTAGGGGATGAGACATCTGGTAAAGGAGTAGCTGTGTCTGAAACGCCAGCGCCTTCTCTTGAGTAGGATAAGGTTTGGCTCATGTCGCATTTAGCGTGGCTCCCAAGAAGGCATGAGTATTTCAGAGTTGTAAATGTGATCTGGATTCTGGAGTTCAAGCCCTTCTTTGAGTCGGACCCTTCAATGAAACATAATTCTCTTTTCGGGTCTGTTCCGTATGTTGGAGCTCAGACTCCTCTGCAGGCTGAACCTCTCATGGTCAATGCTGTGTGCTCTTGGGCAGCTGATTCTCTAAGACTGAACTTTTTCCTGGGATTTGTGGTTGTAGTTGTGGGAATTAATGGTGCCCGGAATCAGAGCCCTCAGCTGTGCTCCTCCATGTCACCATCAATAATATCCCCTGACCTATATTACTACCCTAAAGATGGGTCTACATTAGGCTTCCTGGGGCCCAGAAGGGTACTGTTGTTCCATTAGGGCATAAATCACCAACAGCCTCTCCTCTTTATAGAATCATTTTCTTACAACAATTAGCCTTACACGCCTCAACATTATTAAAAAGTTGCCAGTAGCAACTGTTAAGCTAAACACTTGTAAGCTCTGATTGATTAAAAATATTATAGGATAAAAACAGGCACGAATATATTTTGGAAAGAGATATTAAAAACAATTCAATAAAAACTTGAGAATTTCTGCTTCAGCGTCTGGTCCAAAAAGACAGTGACTTTTTTTCATTTTGATTAAAGCGGACACTTTCAAAACATACTAAAGCAGGTTGAAGCCAACTCTTATACGAAGAATCTTCAGTATCACCTTCCTGGCTGCACTGTGAAGTCTGCTTATGACTTCCTGTCTTAGACCATCTAAAGTCCAGCTGATAACTCCTGTGTCAATGTATACAAGTTTCTATTGGCTTTCAGTTTCTCATGAGTTACAGGAGTAGCGATTTTCAAAACTGAAGTACATCCTGACTGTCCTTGCCCAAGACAATTCGAGGAATCGAAGTTAATTTTAAGGATATATATTTTAAAGATATATATTCAATGAACTAATCAATGACAGAACAATATATATTGCGGTTACAAAGTGGCACTTAAAAAAAAGAGTGTTATATACATTTAAATGTAAACATGTTGGCACATATAAACTATAGGGCCTGAAGTGTAAAAGTACTTTAGATGATTAACACCTTACTGATGCTGGAGGGTCAAGGTGACAAATGCAAAAACAACAATTGATGGACAGAATGCAGAACAATGTCATACATTCACCCCAGTACAGAGATCTGGTCTTAAATCCATAGTTTTTTTGCTCACCATGCCATTCTAGTTTGAATCCACCATATGCAAATCAGCCTTGACCCTGTGCCCAATGGGAACAGTCCAGTCTGATTTGCCAACCCAGGTCCTCCCATGGACTGGAAACAAGCATCCTAGGACCGGTTTCAGGGTTTCACCCCTCATCAGCCAGGATAGCTTGACTCCATTGGTATGGAGAGCACGAGAACAAAGTCTGGGCATACCCGTCCCACTCAGGGTGACAAATGCAAAAACAACAATTGGTGGACAGAATGCAGAACAATGTCATACATTCACCGCAGTATAGAGATCTGGGCCTAAAGCCATCGTTTTTTTGCTCACTATACCATTCAAGTTTGAACCCAGCCCTATGCAAATCAGTCTTGACCCTGTGCCCAATGGGAACAGTCCAGCCCGAACTGCTAGGCCAGGTCCTCCTTAAACTGGAAACAAGCATCCTAGGACCGGTTTCGGAGTTTCACCCCTCATCAGCCAGGATAGCTTGACTCCAGTGGCATGGAGAGCATGTGACCCACGTCTGGGCATACCCGTCCCACTCGGGGTGATAAAAGCAAGGTGAGCTCAGACACGTCCATTCTGCGGGACATGGTGTCTGTTCTGTGGCGGTGCTCTTCGGGTGGGCGCAGGGTTCATCACCTTCTAAACCAAGCAGTGAATGGGTCACAAACATGCACTCAATTTCCTAATAATTGCTGCAATGTGTTTATCAATTGCCTTGTTATATTTTAAATTGGCGGGGTTTTCACATAACATGTTTCATATTATTATTTTTTTTTTTTTAATATATTTTTATTGCAGGAATTAGCCAAAGTTACATGTCAGATCAGCAACACATTTTCAGGAATAAAGGGGTAGACACATCCGATCCCCCGTGAAAAAACATTGTGGGTACACAGCCATTCAGCCCACAACCCAAGGGTCGGGCGGCGTCCTCTTACGAAGAACACAAATGGGGATCTGGTAGAACGTCAAAGCTGATCCGGATAATCCCACGGGCTTCATCTGCTTTTCTAGATCAACCTAACAGAAAAACTCCCCCCCAACAGTCTCATGATTCAACTCCCTCCCCCCACCCAACCCCGCCATCAGTGTGTAGTGGTATGTGTAGAAAGAGCTTATGGGAAAAACCCCAGATGACTGTATAGAGATTCGTATCGTGCACGTCTAACGGGACTCAGGTTGTGCTGCATCATCACCCTCGGAATCGCTGGAAGCGCAATAATCTCTAAGGGCCTGCACTATTGTCTCCCATTCCAGAGCTGATTCTAGCGCCTTCTCATTGTGTTGCCGCCTCGCCAGTTGGTATCGCAGTGTGCTCTCCCCCGCAGCCCACTTCAGAAGTTCGTTGTGCCATTTAGCTCCCGTCGGACCAACTCTTGCCTTCCAATTCCTGGTTATCTCCCGTTTAGCGAGGACGAGCCCTAAATCAATAAATTTGCTCGAAATTTTATTTTTAGAGGTATGCGGGAACCAGTGTAAGAGCCCCACCGCCGCGTCGACCGACAAAGTTCTCCCCGAAATCCCATTTAGAGTATCCTCGACCAAGAGCCAATATGAGGACAGCGCCGGGCAGGACCACAACATATGAATGAGGTCTGCCTCAGGCGCTCGGCATCTGGGGCACTCCGCTGAATCTGTGGCGAAGTACTGCTGAATCTTCGCCGGGGTCAAGTAAGCCCTGTGGAGTATGTAAAAATGAACCAATTGAAACCGGGCATGGCATGCTCCCTTCCAGGCTCGGCGCATGAGTTGTGACCAGGTCGTCTCCGGTATCTCTTTCCCTATGTCGGCTTCCCAACGATTCCGCAGTGTGGTAAGGGGGGGCAAGCCCTCGTTAATCAGCCTGTTGTACAGGCATGTGACTGCCTTGACCGTCTCCGCAGACATCATAACGTACTGGCACACCGGAGATGTAGGCGGTTCCTCTAGCCCACTTTTCCAGTACGACTGAATCGCTCTAACCAGAGCCGTGTGCAGGAGGAAGTCGCCTCGGGGAACATCAAAACGGTCCAGAATCTCTTGGAATGGCAGTAATGCCCCGTCTTCATAAAGGTCCCCCACTAATTGCAATCCCGCGTCTTCCCATTGTCCGAGGCGCGACCAGTCTCCCCCGTGAGGCAGGGCCGTCAGCATCCCCAGCGGTATTTCTGGTGCATACGGAAGCCTCAGCTGTCCCCGGGCGTGGGCACGATTCCAGCATAATCGAATAGTCTTTTCTTCGAGCGTCAGGTCCTGCAGGGCCAGACGCTGGCGCAGTGCGATGAAGGAAATAACATGCCTGGGCATTCCCGTACCCCTCCCAACCTCCGGGCCACGAAACTCCCTCGCGATTTCCTGGGTGAAGGTCTGCAATTGAGCTGCCAGATAATATTTCTCAAAATCTGGCACCGCAAGGCCTCCCTCTGACTTTGGTCTCATCAGCGTCTTGAGAGCCACTCTCCGGCGGCCCGCTCCCCAGAGGAACCCCACCACCATGGATCGCAATAGCCGAAAAGTGGCCGGCGGGATCCAAATCGGAAGCGCTCGAAAGTAGTATAGCAACCGGGGAAGTGCCACCATTTTCAATAATGCAATCCGCCCCGCCACCGAAAGCGGCAGGGTAGCCCAAAATTCCATACTACCACGCAACGCGCGAGTACAGCGGGCTATATTGCCGTCCAGGAGGTCGGCGGGGTCATGGTATATATATACCCCCAGGTACTTGAGGCAGCTAGGTTCCCACCTAATCTCTCTGCTGGTGTCGGGTCTGGGCGTTCCCCTGCGAATCGGGAACAGACAAGTCTTGGCCCAATTCACCCGAAGGCCCGAGACCTCCCCGAAAGACGTCAGTGCCTCAGCAGCCCCATTCAAAGCGGTATTCGAATCCTCAAGGAAAAGCAGCAGGTCATCAGCATATAGCGAGATATAATGCTGACCAGATAAGGTCTGCAAACCGCCGAAAGAAACCCCGGACCGGATTGACAGCGCCAGTGGCTCCACCGCTAACGCGAAGAGCAATGGGGACAGCGAGCATCCCTGCCTTGTGCCTCGTTCTACCGGATATTGTTGGGATATCAGCGGGCCTGCCCGCACCCTGGCCGACGCCGAGGCATAAAGCACCGTGGTCCACCTGACAAAGCCCTCCCCCAGGCCAAAGCGCAGCAACACTCTGCGCAGGTAATCCCATTCCAAACTATCGAAGGCCTTTTCCAGATCGACCGAAAGGACCATCGGGCACAGGGCTTCCGTGAGCGGTTCCCCTAACAAGCGAAACAACCTGCGAATATTCATGGTCGTGTTACGTTTGGGTATGAATCCTGCCTGGTCCTCGTGCACTAAAGAGCGCATGTGTCCTAGCAGTCTCGATGCCAATATGCTGCTTAGGATTTTATAATCGACCGTTAACATTGATAACGGTCGGTAAGACGCCGGGTCAGTTGACTCTCTACCAGGTTTGAGGAGGGGGACCACTAAGGCCTCACACATCGAGCTGGGGAGACGTGCCAAACGCTTCGCCTCTCTGTAGACTATCAACAGCCGGGGCGCCAATAGGTCCACGTAGGCGGAGTAGAATTCGACCGGAAGTCCGTCAAGGCCCGGGGTCTTATTCCTCGCAATCTCCTTAATGGCGCTACGGATTTCCCCCAGTTCGATGTCGGAGCCCAGGGCCTTCGCCACATCCGGCTCCAGCGCTGGCATCTCCAAGGGTTGCAAATAATCATCAATCAGGGCGGGGTCTCTGGTCGGGTTACTGCGATATAGTAGTTTGTAGTAGCGCTGGTAACAGCCTAATATCTCCGGTTGGGTGTGCACCTCAAGCCCCTCCGCTGTGCGCATGGACGTCGTCAGAGAAGTCCGGCGCGTGGGATTGGCCAACCATGCCAGCAGCGCGCCCGACTTATCCCCCTCCGTGAGCGACCTAGTGGTGTAGGCCTTATAATCGAAGCAGCGCAGTCTTTCGACTTCCGCCGCCACCGCCTCCCTCGCCGCAGCCGTATGCTCCTGGAGTTCAGGATGGCCGGGGCGGCGAAGTTCCATCTCTCGGAGCTTCCGGTCAGCCGTGGTCAGGTCATCAAGGATGACACGTCTCATACCCACCTTCTTAGAAATACAATAGCCCCTGATCACCACCTTAAACGCGTCCCATTCTGACGCTCTCGATCCAGCGGTGCCCCCTTTGGTCGCAAAATAATCAGAAATTTTGTCCTCCAGGTCTGCCTTAAAGACTATGTCCTCTAAGATCTCCGGGCGCAATTTCCAGGTGGGCACACTAGGGGTCCCGGGAAACCAACGGAAGTCCGCTAGGAGGGGGTTGTGGTCCGAGATGGTCCTAGTCAAATATTCAGAGCGCACCGCTGCGGACACCAACTCCGCCGATCCCAGAAACCCATCTAACCGCACGTGCAATTCGTGTAAGCCGGAAAAATAGGAATAGTCCCTTGAGCCGGGGTGCTGCGCTCGCCAGATGTATGTGAGCCCCCAGTGCGTCTGCCAATTCTTCCTCCCTTTGGCCACTCGCCGGACTGGAGAGTCCGGGAGGGGGGGGTGAGAGCGGTCGGCCTCCACGTCCACTACTGAGTTGAAATCACCACCTAGTAAGAGGGTTCCCGAGAGAAAATGGGCCAATGAGCCCGATAACCCGGAGAGGAAGGCAAGCTGATCCACATTAGGTGCATAAACACAACAAATATTCAGGTCCCTGCCCCCAATGTGCCGGAGATAGCTACATAGCGACCCTCTGGATCCACTACTGATTTCGTAACCTGCATGGGAACCCCAGCCCTTATCCATATTAGCGCCCCCCTCGCGTAAGCTGAATATGAAGTGCAGTAGACCTGCCCTCTCCATCTACGTTGCAGCGCCGCCCCTTCCGCCTTGGTGAGATGCGTCTCCTGTAGCAGCGCTATCTGTACTCCTCTACGCACTAGATAAGCGTGAACCTTGTGACGTCTGGACATAGTGTGAAGCCCTCGTACATTCCAAGTGATGCATTTTACATTAGCGATCTCAGCCATTGTCCCACATTGTCCGTCTCGGGCTTTCCCACCAACGCTCAAACAAAAAACAAGCTACAGTCAAGTCAACACTGATGGCGGCCATCTTCCCCAACAACAACCCAATACCCGTCTGAAACAAACCCCACCCCACCCACCCCAGAACAGGACCCAAATAGGTCCATCTAGTTCCCATCCAAACCGTGTCCCCAGCAACCCCCCGATCCCCGACTAATCCTGCGGTCGCCACCGCAGGGAAGCCTTAAGGGCTAGGTGCGGGCCGGGCGCCAGTAATGGGCCTTCGAGTCTCGGACCACCGAGACTAATTCGAGCCCCGAGTCAAAAAGCGCCAGCCCGACCGGGGCCCCCCAACCCCATCAGCGGATCATGGCATTAATCGCATCCTCCACAACCCCCGCTGCAAACCCCCGCCCAAATGGAATTAGCTCACCCAATCATCCCTGCCCGTCCAGCATGCCCTCAGCCGAGTCTGGAGTAACCACCGGCAAGTGAACACTATCGGTCTCTGACTCCTCTGTGTCCGTATGAGTCCCCTCGCCGCCGGGTTCCAAATCTTCAACAATGGGGCCGCCTTGTGAACCAGACAGAGTAGAAACCATTTCCAGTACTCCCCGCCGCTCCGCCATAGTCTCCATAGACGAAGGCTTGCCTGGTTTGCCGCGGCGGCTTCGGAGTCTCTTAGAGCGACGTTGTTGTCCGGGTTCCGTAGTCCACTGGGACGATGAGCCGGAACCATCTTTGCCAGCCCTATATAGTTCGAGCCAATTACAGACTTCCTCCGGGGTATCAAAGAACTGGGTTTGTCGTCAAGGATAATGCGGAGCCTTGCCGGGAAGAGGAGCGTGTACTGGATACCCTCGCTCCGGAGCTCTCGCTTGACCGCCAGGAAAGAGGTCTGTTTTCGTTGGGTCTCATACGTATAGTCTGGGAAAATGTTCACCTGGTTATTCTCCACCTGATAAGGGCCATTGTGCCTGGCAGCGTTGAGGAGCAGGTCCCTGTCCCGAAAATGCAATAAACGCGCCACCACCGGGCGTGGGGAGCGACCTTGTTGCGGCGGCCTCGCCGGCACCCTATGTGCTCTCTCCAGGGTATAGAAGGAGGACAGACCCTCCGGAGCCACCGTGTCCCGGAGCCAAGCTTCTAGGTAGGCCACCATGTCGCCATCTTCGATCTTTTCCGGCAGGCCCACCACCCGAATATTGTTCCGTCTGTTGCGCCCTTCAGCATCCTCTGCCCGTTTCTCCAAGGCATCGATCCGGGACAGGGCATCTTTCATCGTCGCGGCCAGAATCTTCTGTGCTGGCTCCAGAACCTTCACTGAGCTCTCTACCTCCTTAACTCTGTCCGAGAGCTTGCCGTGGTCCGCCCTGAGGAGGCCCAAACTCGTCGCAACCTGGGCGATGTCTTGCTGCAGGGCTGATCGCGTGTTTGCGATCGCCTCCAGGACCCTGTCGAATTGTTGTTGCAGGTGGGGACCTCCAGAGCTCTCCGGGTCAACTCGATCGTTCTTATCCGGCGCCTCCGTGTCCGAGGCGGCCGGGGTGGTCCCTTTGGGCCCCCTTGGTTTCCCCATGGCGGATGAGTCTCGTGGGGGGAAGTTCGGCAGAGTCACTACCAAGTGTGGGCGTCGACTATGGCTCTTCTGGTACGTGGTCGTCGTGAAGAGGGCCTTCGATCGTCTTCGCCAAGGCCTACCACTCCTCCGACTCTTCGGGACGTGCCACCGCCGTGTCCCCGGGGGAGGCGGGGCCGATCGGCGCCAATCTGGGTAGGCCCGTCGGGTCGAGGAAGACCTCGAGTGAGAGTCACCAGTGCTGCCGGAGACTCTATGGCGCCAGGTCGCCGTGCTGCCCATAAAGAGCTCTGGGCTCCGGCAAGTTCAGGTAGGCAGTGGTAGGCAGCCGGGCGCTTCTCGTGGTACTGTCGTTCCGCTCAGGGCCTCCGGCCTTTCATGACCAGTCTGTGCCGAAAAAGTCACCTAACAATCCATTCAGGGATGGCCACGGTGCCCGGACACTTCCAAACCGTCAACCGGACGGTCGCTTCTCGGAAAGATAGGATGTGGAGAAGATGCATGTAGTTCTGCTAGGTGTCCACGGGTCTGGGGTCTCGGCAAAGCCATCGAGAAGGTCCGGGCGCCATCTTGGGCTCCGCTCCGTGCTTCTCGCAACTTCGCTTTTTCGTCGGAACAACCGGTTTTCGAGTGTCTCCGGGTGTCTCAGCAGGTCCACTCCAACCCGATCTTCAGTTTGTGGGGGTTGGGGTGCCCCACGGCCCCCGATCAACAGGATAAAAGCGGGCTCAGTCCCAGAGCCGAGCTCTCAGGCGACCATCGCCATCGGCGTCCAAGCCACGCCCCTCATAACATGTTTCATATTATTTATGTAGTTTATGTATAGTGCCAATGATTTGCATAAACATGAACAATACTGTGTTATTGAACATACTGCTGTAGTAGGTACATATGGGGTCTTTCTGGGTTTGAAAGCATTGCTTGCATTGGGGCCATGGGGGTGTTCTCAAATTGAAATGACATGTAACAGGATGTATTTAATGTTGCTCTGCTGGACAGTCGCTTGAAAAGGGTTCTCAACTAGCACTAGGCTTTCTTTTTTCAGTGTGGTAAGTATCTGTGCAACCTCTTACATACCTCTAGACAGATTGTACAAACGACATCCCTTTAGAGCAGAAATTAAAACTGTTTGTTTCAACTGGTTTACATCCACAGTCTGCATGCAAAAAAAACTCTACTGCTGTATTCCTTAAAATCCTACATTAAAAATCTAGTTTCACTGAAACTTTTACTTACTTCCATCCTTTATTTTCATAATGCACCTTTGCTTCCCTTCTACCTGCCACTACTATTCTAAATCTCGTGCCATTCTGTCTTAAGCTCTTTTTGGAAACAATAACAATGTCTATTCTCACATAGCCAGCCCCCTCAAATGATCACACCCAAGTTGCTAATCATCTCAAAGAAATTAATGCATGGGGTGCTTTCCTTTAGCATGCAGAACTATCCTCAATAGACACTAACTTTGGACTTCCGGATAGCGTGCTACTGGTCGTAAAGCGCTTCAACGCTTCGTCAGAGGTAATAAGCGCAATATAAATGCAATTTAAACGCCCCCCACCTCTGTGTCTTACTTATGTAACCTGCACCCTAATTCACTGTAGCCAGGGGACCTCGGTCAAAAACCACCCATCTTCTGTGTTGTAATATGTCTAGTTCTTCTCCAATACAACATCAATACTCTCCCACATTCATACTCTCCCCCATCAATTCCATTGCAAAGTCTGCTTGATACCAACTGCGCCTTCTTTGGGGGATTTGTCGCTTCTTCCCAGAGCAAAACCTTGAAACCCCAATCGCTGGTTCTCTCCAGACTGGACTACTGCAACTCTCTTCTTGCTGGCCTCCCCAAATCCCACCTGTCCCCATTTAAATCTGTTCTCCATTCAGCAGTTCGTTTCATATATGGGGCCAAAAGAAGTGACCAAATCACACCCATCTTATCCACCCTCCGTTGGGTTCCCATCGAGGCAAGATCTATCTACAAGACTGCCTGTATCACCTACAAAGCCTTGCAATCCTCCTCTCCTCGCTACCTGGCGAATAAACTGAAACTCTCTGGAGGCTCTAGACCATCACGTAATGCGGAAAATCTATTGCTTGAACCTCCCACTTTCAAGAAGGAAAGATCGATGGCCAAATCCTTTTCAGGCAACGCAGTGAGAATCTGGAACTCACTTCCGCCTCTTCCCAGGCCTTCAAAACTGACCTCAAAGCTCCTCCTTCAAAGACACTTCCAAATTTAATTCACGCCCTCTTTATCTGAAGGAAGTCCTTCCATTATAGGAAATTCTGTTCTACATGACTATAAGAAGTGCCTTCCCAGTGTGTTCTTGCAGTATTATACTTCTACTTGTATTGTGTACTCTTTTGTAACATACACACGTCACTTTTTTCCTCTAGTAACGTATCGTTTGCTACCTCTTGTATTTTGTTTGCTTTTGATACAAGCACAATTGTCACTATTGCCTCATGTAACGCAACGTTTGCTTTTGTAACATGCTCACTGGTAATTTTGTCCTCAGGTATCACTACTGTTCCTATTGTGAAGCGCTCTGACATCTCCGGGTAAAGTCCACGCCATATAAAAACGCATAAAATAAATAAATAAATAAAGATACAACTCGCATTGTGCGTGCCTTCTCTGGTCTCAAATTCTTCAACATTACGCCTCACCCGAAAAGGCGGCTCGGGTTACGTCAGAACCCGATGACGCAAACGGTGATACAGGGGTGGAGTCTGCGTCCTCGTGTCTAGTGAGTTTCGAGGCTGTAACACTGTCTGCTTGAAACAAAGCATTCTTCGAAGAAAAACAACTTGTAATAGTCTGAATCCAGCACTAGATGGCAGTAAAGTGCAAATATTAAATCTACAACACACGCTTCGGAGAATGCCTTATTTGTCATCAATTGATTTGGCTTCTCTATTGGTGCAGTTTCACGTTTCTACCGCAGGGTTCTCAAAGCTGCAGTTACGTCAAGATTCCCAGGCATCCGGTTCAAAGTCTGCTGGAGTTTTCAACCTTGAAATGCCTCCCAGCGATAACGGTGCGATGCACACTATTGTTCTGCGGGGAATGTTTCACATTGGAAAGAGGTTCCCAGAAACCATATGAACACAAAATAAACCTTCAAACGAGCCCCTCCAGAAGACCAGACTTAAACAAGGCTCGGAGGCCCAGAATAAAAGAGGCGCACATTCTATTGACAGAACTGTGAGCAGTAGGTTTGCATTTTACTTTTGAAACATTGTTTACAATGTAAACAAATTATTTTATTCAAGGGGTAGAAGGCCATTATTGATTACATATCATCATGGAAGACGAAAGCAGTAATGTGCTTTTCCTGGTCATATAATGTAGTCAAATATGCAACATCATGTATTCTCTGTTACGTAATTCCAGAGACCCATGCAAGACCTAGATATGTCCGCTGTTAACTTCTGTGTTTGCTCTTGCCAGAACTCGGGTCCGGGATTGCAGTCTCTGGTTTGCATACAGTAGTGTTTCTTTCTACAACAGTCCTGGCCTCCCTTGACCTGGGGGTTACTGCTGCTTCATTCCAGGCAAGAACTTGCAGGCTTAAAGGGTCGAGTTGAGATTCTGATTGAAATCTGCTTGGAGAAATGGCCTGGCCCCGTGTGTAATACCTGGAGAGTAAGTATTTTGAGGCTTTGCATTGGTTTCTGGTGTTTTTGGCTCTAGTTTCCTGGGGTCACACACTGGTGCTCCCGATCTTTGTGAGGACAGTGTGTCTTCTGAATGGGGTCGCCCTTTCTTCAAGAAAGCGAAACGCACCCTCTTGCTGGTCTGAAGTCGTCTGTCCGTCTTTCAAAATCAATCCATGTCCATTTTTCAGACAAGCTTCATGTTATTGTTACTGCATTCAACAACCTGATAGTCCACTGCAAGGCTCCACCTCTGATAAAGAAGGGCTTGACTAAAAAGAGGTGCACCCAATGTTTACCACCATCCACAGTTGGGGTGACTAGTGCGCCGCCTTACGATCAGGTTATAAAGTGACTGACAGTGCGCAGTTCAAGAGGGCAGCCATGTCTTATCTGCACCTATGGTTTGAGGCTGGCTAGAGGCTTATCCAGTCCTTAGTTCACCTGTTATAAGGTACTTAGATGTGGTGGGTGTCAGCATGGGTAATTTTGGACAAGATTGTAGTTTCTGTGAAGGCTTGGCCCTCTTTACTCTGAGTGGTGCGCTGTCTTTCAGTAGGATCAGAGCCCCTCATTGAAACTAGGCTGATTTGTGGAGCTAAGCCCGTCTGCGCCCGTACGCGCCTGTACCGCGCCCCACGCCAGACCCCTTGGCCCCCGCAGAGGCCATCCCACCCGCCGGACGTACGACACCGCCACCCTCAGCGCACTCAACATCGGACGCCTCCCCGGATGCCACCAAGCCACCCCAGGACGCACCCACGGACCCTTCACCTGCCAAGCCTGCAAGTTCACCTGCATCCGGACCCGCAACCCACCCGCACCCGCCAAGCCAAGAACCTACAGCAACCACCTGAAGTGCATCCTGCTCAACACCCGCTCCGTCCACAGACACGCCGTGGAACTATGGAACCTGCTCAACACCACATCCCCAGACGTCGCCTTCCTCACGGAGACCTGGATGAACGCCTCCTCATCGCCCGACATCGCCATAGCTATCCCGGACGGCTACAAGATCATCCGGAGGGACCGCGCCAACCAGACTGGAGGAGGCATCGCCATCGTCCACAAAAACACCATCCGCATCTCGTCCAACTCCGAAGACACCCTCACAGCCGCCGAACATCTTCACTTCCAGATACACACCGACCCAAGACCACACTCAGAGGCACCCTCATCACAAGACCCCCAGGACCCCGCACACAATTCAGCGAAGACATCGCAGACTTCATCAGGCCACACGCCCTCCCCTCCGCCAACTACATCCTCCTAGGGGATCTCAACTTCCACCTGGAGAACAACAATGACAACAACACCACCACCCTACTGGACAACCTCGCTAACCTCGGACTCAAGCAACTGGTGAACACCCCCACCCACTACGCCGGACACACGCTTGATCCAGTCTTCACTTCCAGCAAGCACATCTCCTTCAGCCACTCAACCAGACTTCACTGGACAGACCACAGTTGCGTCCACTTCAGCTTCAGAAAGAACACAACTCACCACCTCCCGCAACAGGTCCCCCGCAAGAACTGGAACAAGATCACCACCGACCAGCTCACCGCGTCACTGAACCAGAACCCTCCCGCCAGATCAACGGACCCCAACCAAGCAGCCCACAACCTCACACAATGGATCACCTCGCACCCCTGAAAACCCATCCCAGCAGGCCCGGAAGCAAGAAAGCCCTGTGGTTCAACGACGACCTCAAGAACTCCAAGATGAACTGCCGCACCCTCGAGAAAGCCTGGCGAAAGAACCCGACCACAGACAACATGACCTCCCTCAAGCACGCCACCCGCAAACACCACCAGCTGATCCACACCACCAAGAAGACAGCATTCAAGGAACGATTAGACAACAACGCACACAACAGCAAGGAGCTCTTCAGCATCGTCAAAGAGCTCTCCAACCCCAGCGCCGGAAACAACATCACTCCCTCACAAGACCTCTGCGACTCACTCGCCACGTTCTTCCACAACAAGATCGCAGACATACACAACAGCTTCGGAGAACAGTCCACGCACCCAACCACAGAACCAACGCCCTCCACCACCACCCTCCGCGCCTGGACCCCAGTCAACACCAAAGACACCATCCGAACGATGAACACCATCCACTCCGGATCACCAACCGACCCATGCCCTCACCACGTCTTCAACAAGGCCGACTCCGTCATCGCACCCCAAATCCGGGACATCATCAACTGCTCCTTCAACACCGCCACCTTCCCGGAGAGCTGGAAGCACGCCGAACTCAGCGCCCTCCTGAAGAAACCATCGGCTGACCCCACCGACCTCAAGAACTACCGCCCCATCTCGCTGCTCCAGTTTCCTGCCAAAGTCATCGAGAAGACCGTCAACAGACAGCTGGCCACCTTCCTCGAGGCGAACGGATCCCTCGACCACTCACAGTCCGGCTTCCGAGCTAATCACAGCACCGAGACCGCCCTCATCGCAGCCACTGACGACATCCGAACCCTGCTCGACAACGGGGAAACAGCGGCCCTCATCCTCCTGGATCTCTCCGCAGCGTTCGAAACTGTCTGCCACCGCACCCTAGTGCAGTGCCTCAGCAACATCGGAATCCAAGAGAAGGCACTGGAGTGGATCATCTCGTTCCTCGCCGGAAGAACCCAGAGAGTCCGCCTCCCCCGTTCAGATCCGAGGCCACCGAAGTCATCTGCGGCGTACCACAAGGTTCATCACTCAGCCCCACCCTCTTCAACGTGTACATGAGCCCCCTTGCAGCCATCGCACGCCAACACAGCCTCTACATCAACTCCAACGCCGACGACACCCAGCTGATCCTCTCCCTCGCCAACGACCCCGCCACCGCCAGAACCAACCTACACGAAGGGATGAAAAAAGTTGCCGATTGGATGAAGAACAGCCGCTTGAAACTGAACTCAGACAAGACGGAAGTCCTCATCCTTGGATCAACACCATCAGCCTGGGACGACTCCTGGTGGCCCCGGCCCTAGGCAGCGCACCCAAACCAACGGACCACGCGCGCAACCTGGGCTTCATCCTGGACTCCTCCCTGTCGATGACCAGACAAGTCAACGCCGTCTCGTCTTCATGCTTCAACATCCTACGCATGCTCCGAAAGATCTTCAGATGGATCCCCACCGAAACCAGGAAGACGGTCACCCAGGCACTTGTCACCAGCCGACTAGACTACGGAAACACCCTCTACACCAGAACCACAGCCAAACTGCAGAAAAGACTCCAACGCATCCAGAACGCCTCCGCACGACTCATCCTGGACATCCCCGGCCACAGCCACATCTCCGGACACGAGAGACCTGCACTGGCTCCCCGTCAATCACGTTCCGCCTCCTCACCCACGCACACAAAGCCCTCCACGACCTAGGCCCCAGGTACCTCAACAACCGCCTGACCTTCTACACTCCCACCCGCCAACTACGATCGACCAACCACGCCTTCGCCGCCGTTCCACGCATCCGAAGAGCCACCATGGGAGGAAGATCCTTCTCCTACCTGGCAGCCAAGACCTGGAATTCCCTCCCCATCCACCTCCGTCTTACCCAAGACCACCTCTCCTTCAGGAAGCAACTCAAGACCTGGCTGTTCAAGCAGTAGCGGACCCTGGATCAGGACTGAACGTTTATTGTGTGATTACTTAAAATCATTACAATTTACAAAAAGATAAAATATCATGAAATGCTCAACGAAAATAGTCACTGAACCATAACAATCAATGTTCACGAGGCAGTGCAAGACAACATATGGTTAATAAAATACCAATAGTATAAAATGTGATACACAAATGGGTCTTGGGCTAAAGTGCTGACTGCTGGACCGCAGGCGAGAGTTCTTCTGAGTTATTCAAGTATCATATCAGACACGGATGTCTTTCTGAGTGCCATATAGCCTTATAAGAATTCTTGAACAGCAGCCATCGGCATTCACTGCTTAGTGGAGCTTACTCAACACAGTTAATTTAAAGGTGTTGCAGTGACTCAAGCCATGTATTTAAAGTGCTGAAGTGCCTAGAAGAATTGGGCCTGTAAAGTGTAAGCTACCACAATGATGCTTATGTCTATCTGTATTTGAAAACTTTAAAACAGGAAGTTAAGTGAGCTTAGAAGTTAATAAAAATATTTGTCATACTTCAAGATCCTGCTGTAAGTTTTATACAGTTTAAAAATTGTGCCTGGGACCCTTGCTTCTGTTAATGTATAAAGTGCAACAGAATTTGGGCCATGCCCCGTTCCTGTAGCACAGCTGGATCATACCTCCCCTTTTCCTGTGTTGCTGAATGTCACCAGACAAGCGGACAGGTGACAGGTGTGTTTTTTGCTGGTCAGGATACATTTTTCACCATTGACCAGTTCTGAGAAACCTGACCTCTGGCTCTACCTCAAGAAGTATCTGATGTAAAAAGAAGGACAAAAAACAAAGAAAGCAGGATTTCAAAATGTTACTCAGCTCTACAACGTCTGACCAGGGCTCTCCTCCAGTGCCGTCAAAGTAGGACAGACTCGTACTTCCTGTACTTTACATGGTCTTTGAGAAGACCCACTGCTGCTCTGTAGAGCAGACATTTATCATGGACCAGACCTTCATTCATCAAGGACCGGACCTTCATTCATCAAGGACCGGACCTTCATTCATCAAGGACCGGACCTTCATTCATCAAGGACCGGACCTTCATTCATCAAGGACCGGACCTTCATTCATCAAGGACCGGACCTTCACTCATCAAGGACCGGACCTTCATTTATCAAGGACCGGACCTTCATTTATCAAGGTCCGGACCTTCATTTATCAAGGACCGGACCTTCATTTATACCTTCATTTATCAAGGACCGGACCTTCATTTATACCTTCATTTATCACGGACCGGACCTTCATTTATCATGGACCGGACCTTCATTTATCAAGGACCGGACCTTCATTTATCAAGGAATGGACCTTCATTTATCAAGGACCGGACCTTCATTTATCAAGGACCGGACCTTCATTTATCAAGGACCAGACCTCTGCTGGTGGGTGCCCTCCTAAAGGGTCGGAATCTCAAGCTGAAGTGACCAGTGATGGGAGATAATACTAAGTCTGTCAGGAAGGCCGGGCTGAGAATCTGTGCAAGGGCAACTATCAGGCCAAGACATCTTTGACGCTGCAAGATCGCGGTCACTCAGGTGATCAGAGTAATCACTGCTAAGACGCAGACTCACATAGGTCCAGGAGTTGTGAGGCCAGTTGGATCTATTGCTGGTTTGAGGATGAACTGTGTCCCACTGGCCGGCTGTTTACTTGGAAACAAACTCTAAGAGCAGGTCTTAGCACCCCTACCATATTTGGTACTTGGTTGGGATCCCTGCTCCTGTTCGGGTAGTGTGAGAAGGTGGCCTGATATGCAGTGCTCACTATTCTAGTGAACACTATGTATCAGTCCAGCAACCCTTATTGATGATTGGTTGTAAGTCAACCTTATAGACCAGCTATCCTAGTAGCGTGGATACGAGCAGTCTAAGGCTAAAGACTCGAGAGGGCGCGTTAAGCCAGCTGTTTACCACACATATACCCCTTGAATACCAAGTGAAAGGACACCACACAAGTGTTATGAAAATAAACAGTTATTTATTTAAAGATCACAACAGCCCTGTACTCTTTATGAGGACAGGGTACTAAGCACAAACCAAAACTCTTACAAAAATACTTAAGTTAGCACAGTATATACAAATGCCCGAGGGGCACGGAAAACCATATACTCTGAAAGTGGAATGCGAAATTCCTAGCAGGTAAGTACAGTACTAATAGCTTTTGGAATCGCTAGGACTTGACTAGGGAATCGTTAGATTATGTCTAGGAGGCCTAGGGGACTCGGGTGCAGTGTGTGCACTCTCACGCGAGATGCGGGACAAAAGTCTATGGTAGCTAGGAATTAGAAAGTTAGTGTTCTCGGGCGAACCCGACCTGGTAGGGAGAAAACGAAAGTAGATTCTGACCCTTGGATAGTGAGGCTATGCTGGGGCACCGAAATGCCGAAGTTACCTAGCCCAGGGGCTGCAGCTGCATAGGTCTGAAAAGACGTCGGGAATCCTCGTAGACGGACCAGGAGCCGGAAGAAAAGATGCTGGCCGGTGACCAGTGAAGAAAGTTCAGTCGGATCCAAGCCTGGATCTTGAAGATAGATGACACCTGAAAGCAGAGGGGACCAAGTTCGAGACTACTAGCCAGTAGTCAGTGGGCACCAGGAGGGCACCGGATGGTAGCCACCTCGACTAGGTGAGTGGGTGACGCTTGACTCGAAGATCTCACGGACCAGGAGGCGTTGTCGGCGACCAGGATGGAGGATCGAGCTGTCCCACGAAGATAGAAGCTGTCGGCGTCGCTGGACCCAGGATTGGGCAACAAAGCCTTGGCAAATTCAAGCCCACGCGGTGGACCTAAAATGGCGTCTGGAGTGGACCAGGAGGGTCCGGGGTGCCTCTCTTGAAGAAGGAAGCAAAGGCCAGCCTGGAGCAACCAGACCAGCAGTCGTGAAGTCGTTGGGCGTCGTTCAGAGGGCCACAAGCCAGCCGGCTAGTAGCCAAACAACGCGGTGCACAGCAAACAGCAGAAGGGCCCCACGCAGATCGTGGAGATGCAGGGGGGCTGATCTTGGGTGCTGGAGCTGCGCAGGGTCGGGGCTTCTCGGACCCCAAAGCACTCACCAGTGGAGGACACGGTGGGCTTGCAGTAAAGATGTCGTGCAGTCTTGGCGATCGTCGGTCCCTTGAGGTCTCGTCGCACTCACGGTTCTCAGCTGGGCTGTAGAGGTGAGTAGAGGTCAGAGGGGCCAGGGAAGCCGGGTCTCGTCGAGCTGGGTCGTCGGATTCGTGATGAAGGACTTGCAGCAGACCGCAGTGTTCTTTAGGATGGTGCCTGCGGATGCAGGGTGACTACTCCTTAGCCACAAGGGAGAATCTTGAAGAAGAAATCGTGAAGTCCTTTCGAAGAAAGTGGTATCTTGATTCCAAAGATGATCTAATTTTAACAGGGGGCCCGCTCCCATCTTTATACTAAAAAAGGGGGCTGACCCGGTGACTAGGTCCTGCCTATGGGTGGGACTAGGTGGGGGGTGGTTACACCCCTCAGCCATGCCGGACTTCCCCAGGCCAGGGGCTGGTGTGCCCCTGGAACTGGTTCAGACCGGCCTATGCGTAGTGAGCACCGGGGTGCCACTCAGCAGTCACCTTCCTGTAAAGCCCTGCCTACCCAGGATACACAAAACCATGTCTGGGACGGTGCTAGCACCGCCCCTGACAGGAAACCCTTTGTCCAGGCTCCCCTCGCTGGAAGGACTCCCAGCTGTAGGGGGTCAGACTCGTGTCTGTGGTGGCAGCATCCATTTTGTGGAGCTGAGGCTTCAGTTAACTTTAACCGGGGTTCACAGTTACATACATGTCGTGTCCCTCTAGAAGGGTGGAATGCTAACCCCGTCGCCAGAATTGGCGAGGGGTTAGTATTCCAATTCGTATGACACCTTACTCGACATGTTTTGATAAAGCAATACCAAAGATAGCATTTAACCGCGAGGATTATAATGCACTTAAGAGTATATGGTATGCGATATCATGGAGCAGCTATTAGGACTTGATTCCGCAAGCTGCAGACAGGCTCAGCTCATGCCAGAGCACCATCTCACACGATTCCAAGCACTCTGCCTTCAGGATTGTCAAGGCCTGCCATAGGAGTGACTGATAGGAATCTGTGTGTCCATGTTAGGGTTAGGTATAGGTATACTACACCTACAGCAAAGGGTGATTACACGACTTTGCCCCAGCTGTCATGCAGCCAGTTGTGTCAAATTTAGGAGGCCAGCCAGGGGTGGCACAATACATGCTGCAGCCCCTGGCAGCCCTGGGTACACCTATGCCCTGAGTTACAGGGTCTGATAGGGTGGCCCAGTACCAATTGGAAATGTACCTAGGGTACATGGAATCCATTTTAAAGAGAGAGCAGTAGGCCTGGGGTCCTGATTGGCAGGGTCCCAGGTCGACTATGTCCAAAACCAGCTAAAACACAGGGCAAAAAGTTGGGGGCAACCATAGTCAGGATGTACCTTCCTACACAACCCCCCCCCAAACGAAAGGAGATAAGGCTATCCTTGTCCAGGTAAGCCTCTATTGCCTAAGTGGCCATATAAGGAAGGACCAGCTCTGGCTTGGTTTCCCCCTGTGTCATGGTCCACTAGGCAACCCCTCACCCTAAGGGTATCTGAGGGTCTCCACCATAGGGAATCTCTGTCTCTGGTGTGTCTTGGGAAAGAAGAAGGCTGATGCTGGGATGGAGTACTGAAGTGAGGCTCCTCTACCTTTGGGCTCAACTTCCTCCAATCACCATCCATCATATGTGCCTTTCTTTCTTTAGCTGAGATGCACTGAGCTCTCAGGGTCAGCCTCTGGCTACCTAAAGCTGGAGGCTGGGTCCCTCTGTTTGGCTTACTGGAGGGACAGGTCAGGTCTGGGGTTTTTAGGCCCCATGTTTGGCTGTGCCCAACAGTGTCCAGCTGTGGGAGTTCCCTAACTACTTTTAAGGGGGATCCCTCAGGAGTCTGACTTATTTTCACTTGGCTGGGTTTACCAGCTTCAGTGACCCTAATCTGCTGATTAAGTGGTTCTTTTGGACAGGGGGCCCTTTGGGGTCCACCACTGGCCTCCCTGGTCTCTTCAGCCCTGGGCTGACTGAGGCAGGGTAGAGAGGTGCAGGTTACCTGCTCCAGACTGGGTCCCACCTGGGAAGGGTCCACTGCCATCAGGGGCTCTGCCAGGCTAGGCCTGACTACCTCTGGGGCAGTTCCTTCAACAGGGGTAGAGTCAGTTCCCTGAGGAGGCTGGCTCTCACCTAGTGTCTGGGAGGGGGGAGACTCTTCTTCCTCCTCAAGGCTCTCTGTTTGAGTGGAGTGATCCATTGTTTCAGGCTTCACAACCTCACTATCTGTCTGAGTAGAGGCTGAGACCATTTCAACCTTGCCAACCTTTTCAGGGAGGACTGGTGCTTGGACTGGGGCTGTAGCTATTACTGCCCCACTAACCTGTCTGGATAGGCCTATCATTCTGGAATGAGTTTCTTGTTCCACTTCAGCCCATGCTGAGAGTTCCAGGTCATTCCCCAGTAAGCAATCTACAGGTAGGTTATCTGTCACTGCCACTCTCATGGGCCCTGTGACATTACCCCAGCTGAGCTTGACTACTGCCATGGGATGCCTTCTCTTCATTCCATGAATGTCTGTCACCTGATAAGTAAAACCAGGGGTCAGTTGAGCAGAGGGGACCAGATGGTCACTCACCATGGTGAGGCTGGCCCCTGTGTCTCTGAATGCCTCAACTTTCTGACCATTCACTAACACTTCTTGTCTATACTTTCCCAAAATGTGGGGTCCAGTAGTGAAGTTGGCAAACCCCATGCCAGTCTCACAGACAAGAGTGTGGCCAGGGAACCTGGCTAAGCCATAGTCCTCCTGATTGCCCAAAGTAATGCCCACCACATTCTTGGGGGCACTCCCACCACCTGGGGGATTACCACTAGTGGTAACAGGAGGTTTAGGAGTATTACCTGGGGGTGTATTTCCCTTATTACCATTTTTAGGGCAACTGGCATCACTTTTGTAATGGCCCACCTGTTTACAGGTATGGCAATAAGGTTTCTTCTGTTCTGAAGGAGTGTTCTGGGACCCACCACCCTTGTTGGAGTTTTGGGGCCCTAGGGAAGTCTTCTCTGTGGATTTATCCCCACCCTTCTCTTGAGGCTTGGTTGATTCCTTTTTCTGGTCACCACCCTGGTTTTTAGGCCTAACCCTGGTTCTGACCCATTTGTCTGCCCTCTTACCCAATTCCTGTGGAGAGGTCAACTCAGAGTCTACCAGGTGCTGATGTAATAACTGGTTCTGACAATTATTTAAGATTTGCTCCCTCATAATTAGATTATACAATCCTTTAAAATCAGTAACCTTACTACCCAGTAGCCAGCCTTCAAAAGCCTTAGTGGCACAATCAACAAAGTCAGTCCAATCTTGAGACTGAGTTTTCTGGGTGTCTCTGAACAGCATCCTGTATTGTTCAGTGGTTAAACCAAACCCATCAACCAGTACATTTTTCAAGACTTGGTAATTGTTAGCATCCTCCACCCTTGTGGTGAGGAGCTTATCTCTACCTTTACCATCAAAGGAGAGCCACAAGATAGCTGCCCACTTACTTTGGGGAACACCCTGCACAGTGCAGGCTCTCTCCAAAGCAGTAATCCATTTGTGGATGTCATCCCCTTCTTTAAAGGGGGGCACTATCTTATTCAGGTGCTTTGTATCAAAACTCCTTTCCCTATTGCTAGGTTTATTGCTGCCACCAGTGGGAACTAGCCCACATAATTCTTGCTCTCTAGCAAGGGCAAGTCTCTCTTTGGCCAGGGCAAGTTCTTCCCTTTCAATCCTCAGTTTGACTGCCCTTTCTTCAGCTTCATACACTCTCCTCTTAGGGGAAGACATTCCTCTGTGAGAAGAGTTGAGAGAGCCATTGGTTCGAAAGGATCTGCTAGAGCCTCTTGATAGAGACCTAACTCGTCCATTCCCAATGTTAAGCTGACCTGAGAGTGGGCCCAGGAGTTCCCCAGTACCAAGCTCATGTCTGCTTAAGTTGGACCTGCTTAGTCTGCTGACTTCTACCTGTCCCTTATCTGCCTCATCCCCTGATAACTCATCCTCATCCTCAGCAACATCTGCCTCAAGGAGGGGATGGATATCAAAGGGACCCTGTAAGGAGGGCAAACTTCCATCTGGATTAGAAGGGTCTGGGTTACCAGCCCTACTGGCATCATAAGCCTCTAAGAGACCAATCAGAAAGGAAGTGGTGGGGTTAGACCCCTGTTTTAGTTTCCTGAGAGTACACACTTGTCTCATCTCATGGAAGCTAAGAGCAGTATATTTTGAAGGGATGACCTGTGGAGGGTCAACTGACACAAGGGGAGACTCAGTGTTTCCTCCTGTGGCCGACATACTGCTTCTAGTGTGGTGTAAGTGATGCACCTACCTACACTATGTGTTACCTACTGATCCCTTGCTAAGAGTTGCAGCCAAGGTGTGCTAAGCCTTGAGGAGCTACAACAGCTGGTTCAGTAGAACTCAGAGTATTCTAAGCTTTAGTTATGTGTACCTAACAGTACTTATGTGATCTTTCAACAAGATATTCTTAGGATACGTGTGGTAAAACAACAGCAAGCTCAAATCCCAACCGCTGCTCACCAATGTGAGAAGGTGGCCTGATATGCAGTGCTCACTATTCTAGTGAACACTATGTATCAGTCCAGCAACCCTTATTGATGATTGGTTGTAAGTCAACCTTATAGACCAGCTATCCTAGTAGCGTGGATACGAGCAGTCTAAGGCTAAAGACTCGAGAGGGCGCGTTAAGCCAGCTGTTTACCACACATATACCCCTTGAATACCAAGTGAAAGGACACCACACAAGTGTTATGAAAATAAACAGTTATTTATTTAAAGATCACAACAGCCCTGTACTCTTTATGAGGACAGGGTACTAAGCACAAACCAAAACTCTTACAAAAATACTTAAGTTAGCACAGTATATACAAATGCCCGAGGGGCACGGAAAACCATATACTCTGAAAGTGGAATGCGAAATTCCTAGCAGGTAAGTACAGTACTAATAGCTTTTGGAATCGCTAGGACTTGACTAGGGAATCGTTAGATTATGTCTAGGAGGCCTAGGGGACTCGGGTGCAGTGTGTGCACTCTCACGCGAGATGCGGGACAAAAGTCTATGGTAGCTAGGAATTAGAAAGTTAGTGTTCTCGGGCGAACCCGACCTGGTAGGGAGAAAACGAAAGTAGATTCTGACCCTTGGATAGTGAGGCTATGCTGGGGCACCGAAATGCCGAAGTTACCTAGCCCAGGGGCTGCAGCTGCATAGGTCTGAAAAGACGTCGGGAATCCTCGTAGACGGACCAGGAGCCGGAAGAAAAGATGCTGGCCGGTGACCAGTGAAGAAAGTTCAGTCGGATCCAAGCCTGGATCTTGAAGATAGATGACACCTGAAAGCAGAGGGGACCAAGTTCGAGACTACTAGCCAGTAGTCAGTGGGCACCAGGAGGGCACCGGATGGTAGCCACCTCGACTAGGTGAGTGGGTGACGCTTGACTCGAAGATCTCACGGACCAGGAGGCGTTGTCGGCGACCAGGATGGAGGATCGAGCTGTCCCACGAAGATAGAAGCTGTCGGCGTCGCTGGACCCAGGATTGGGCAACAAAGCCTTGGCAAATTCAAGCCCACGCGGTGGACCTAAAATGGCGTCTGGAGTGGACCAGGAGGGTCCGGGGTGCCTCTCTTGAAGAAGGAAGCAAAGGCCAGCCTGGAGCAACCAGACCAGCAGTCGTGAAGTCGTTGGGCGTCGTTCAGAGGGCCACAAGCCAGCCGGCTAGTAGCCAAACAACGCGGTGCACAGCAAACAGCAGAAGGGCCCCACGCAGATCGTGGAGATGCAGGGGGGCTGATCTTGGGTGCTGGAGCTGCGCAGGGTCGGGGCTTCTCGGACCCCAAAGCACTCACCAGTGGAGGACACGGTGGGCTTGCAGTAAAGATGTCGTGCAGTCTTGGCGATCGTCGGTCCCTTGAGGTCTCGTCGCACTCACGGTTCTCAGCTGGGCTGTAGAGGTGAGTAGAGGTCAGAGGGGCCAGGGAAGCCGGGTCTCGTCGAGCTGGGTCGTCGGATTCGTGATGAAGGACTTGCAGCAGACCGCAGTGTTCTTTAGGATGGTGCCTGCGGATGCAGGGTGACTACTCCTTAGCCACAAGGGAGAATCTTGAAGAAGAAATCGTGAAGTCCTTTCGAAGAAAGTGGTATCTTGATTCCAAAGATGATCTAATTTTAACAGGGGGCCCGCTCCCATCTTTATACTAAAAAAGGGGGCTGACCCGGTGACTAGGTCCTGCCTATGGGTGGGACTAGGTGGGGGGTGGTTACACCCCTCAGCCATGCCGGACTTCCCCAGGCCAGGGGCTGGTGTGCCCCTGGAACTGGTTCAGACCGGCCTATGCGTAGTGAGCACCGGGGTGCCACTCAGCAGTCACCTTCCTGTAAAGCCCTGCCTACCCAGGATACACAAAACCATGTCTGGGACGGTGCTAGCACCGCCCCTGACAGGAAACCCTTTGTCCAGGCTCCCCTCGCTGGAAGGACTCCCAGCTGTAGGGGGTCAGACTCGTGTCTGTGGTGGCAGCATCCATTTTGTGGAGCTGAGGCTTCAGTTAACTTTAACCGGGGTTCACAGTTACATACATGTCGTGTCCCTCTAGAAGGGTGGAATGCTAACCCCGTCGCCAGAATTGGCGAGGGGTTAGTATTCCAATTCGTATGACACCTTACTCGACATGTTTTGATAAAGCAATACCAAAGATAGCATTTAACCGCGAGGATTATAATGCACTTAAGAGTATATGGTATGCGATATCATGGAGCAGCTATTAGGACTTGATTCCGCAAGCTGCAGACAGGCTCAGCTCATGCCAGAGCACCATCTCACACGATTCCAAGCACTCTGCCTTCAGGATTGTCAAGGCCTGCCATAGGAGTGACTGATAGGAATCTGTGTGTCCATGTTAGGGTTAGGTATAGGTATACTACACCTACAGCAAAGGGTGATTACACGACTTTGCCCCAGCTGTCATGCAGCCAGTTGTGTCAAATTTAGGAGGCCAGCCAGGGGTGGCACAATACATGCTGCAGCCCCTGGCAGCCCTGGGTACACCTATGCCCTGAGTTACAGGGTCTGATAGGGTGGCCCAGTACCAATTGGAAATGTACCTAGGGTACATGGAATCCATTTTAAAGAGAGAGCAGTAGGCCTGGGGTCCTGATTGGCAGGGTCCCAGGTCGACTATGTCCAAAACCAGCTAAAACACAGGGCAAAAAGTTGGGGGCAACCATAGTCAGGATGTACCTTCCTACAGGTAGCAAATGTAAAAACAACAGTTGATGGACAGAATGCAAAACAATGTCAGACATTCACCCCAGTACAGAGATCTGGGCCCAAATCCATTGTTTTTTTGCACTCCACACCACCCCAGTTCAGACATGGCCATATGCAAATCAGCCTTGACCCTGTGCCTCATGGGAACAGTCCAGCCCGAACTACCAAGCCATGTCTTTCCTGGACCGGAATCAAGCATCCTAGGACCGGTTTCTGGCTATCAGTCATCATCAGCCAGGATAGCTTGACTCCAGTGGTGTGGAGAGCATGGGACTCACGTCTGAGCATACCCATCCCACTCGGGGTTGCAAAACCAACAGTTGATGGACAGAATGCAGAACAATGTCATACACACCGGTCCTAGGAAGCTTGTTTCCGGTCCAGGGAAGGCATGGCTTGGCAGTTCGGGCTGGACTGTTCCCATGAGGCACAGGGTCAGACTGATTTGCATATGGCCATGTCTGAACTGAGGTGGCAGAGTGGGCTAAAGAACGGTGATGGATTAAACCCAGATCTGTTGACTGGGTGTGAGTGTTTGATTGGTTCAGATGCTCCGTCCATCACCACCCCCTTTGGTACCGCTTTGTTCGCCATAAGTTGGCAGGGTATGCTCAGACGTGAGTCCCTTGCTCCCTTTGCCACTGGATTCAAGCAAGCCTGGCTGAAGACGGCTGTAATGCCAGAAACCGGTCCTAGGAAGCTTATGTCCGGTCCAGGGAAGGCATATAGATGGGTCTGAACTGAGGTGGCGAAGTGAGCTAAAAAATGATGATGGATTCAACCCAGATCTGTGACTGGGGATAAGTGTCTAAAAAGTTTCAGCGCTCCGTCCATCATCTCCTTGTGTTTGCTTTGTTTGCCCTAAGTTGGCAGGGTATGCCCAGACATGGGTCCCTTGCTCACTGTGCCACTGGATTCAAGCTAGCCTGGCTGAAATGGGGTGTTACCCCTAAACCGGTTCCAGGATGCTTGTTTCTAATTCAGGGAAGACCTGGCTTGGCAGTTCGGGCTGGACTGTTCCCATGAGGCACAGGGTCAGACTGATTTGCATATGGCCATGTCTGAACTGGGGTGGCAGAGTGGGCTAAAGAACGGTGATGGATTAAACCCAGATCTGTTGACTGGGTGTGTTTGATTGGTTCAGATGCTCCGTCCATCACCACCCCCTTTTGTACCGCCTGTTCGGGTAGAGTCTGCTTGAGTGATGGGAACTAGGGCAGTTGGCAGCAAATCGTATCCACCATAATTTGTAGCTTTCTGTCTGGCATCACGGACTAAGATCCGTTTACAAACATTCTAGTAAAATTATGTGACCCTTAGCTCAAGCTTCTAGACAGAGACTTATGTCAGGGTGAACCGGTTCAATGCTCTGTACACAAAATAACAATTGCAATAGGACCACAAGGTACTTGTTTTCTAATGCCTAGCAGGTAAGTCATAACCCTATATTCAGAGACTTCATCTAACCTTCAGGAAGAGCAGCTTCTAGATTTCTGGGAGTGCATCAGATTTAATCTACCCATTTCTTTTTTAGTTAAGTGAATTGAAAAAGAAAGTACATCCTTTTATGCGTCTATGGTTCTACATATTAACATATATCTGACGTACATCACCACATCCTAGGCACAGATATCTAACCTAATGACAAAAACAAGACACACAAATGTCACTCTGTCATTGTAAAAAAGTAAGTACGCTCTCACGGCTTCCAAATCAGTTAAGAATGTAATTCGATATTTATGGCTTATTAGAAGGAGTACATCATTGCTCGCCCGATTTTCTGCTGTCAAGGATTTACGTCTGCCTACATAATTCGTTCTTTTAGAGTTCTTCTGTCTATGATACAATCTAACACAAAAATGGATGTATAACACTTAGCAAGTTAGCAGATTTTAGCATTTCATCTACTTTACTCTATTTCCAGTTAAATGAATCATATTTTACCTGTCAAGTTTGATACAGCTTGGGGCATGCCAACAGGAACTGAACACAGTCAAATCATATGTAATAGGACACCACTGAATCAGTAAACATTTCAATCAATACCAAACATACGGCACAAGACTTCCCAAAAGCATCCAATCACTGTTTACACCAAGCACAGCTGTAGTTACCGTCAACCGCCACGAGGACAGCAGTGCGCCCTTTGCGCTCGTGCTCCGTCATGAGAAGGTCGACGTCAGTTTTCAGACCGAGGCCGTTCCGGTTCATCCACTCCCGGTTGCCAATCAGCACGGAGTACGCCTCAGAAGTCTGGATGACTAAAGAGAACACAGTTATCAATGTCTGTTCGGACATGGGATGCACAGGCGCAGCAGTAGCCCCCTCACCACACAACATGCATCACATAAAGGACGGGATGTAGCGCTGGGAGTCACCTTTTCATTTACAGAGCGCTTTACAGGTTAAAAAGCACAGCTCAAAGGGGGAAGGTGGAGTACACTCGAGCAGGGTGAATGAACATAGTCTACATTTCTTCAGTGACGACCCCTCTACTGTGATATGCTCAGTTAACCGCCAATTATTAATAGACTTCTCAACTCGCTCTCAGAGGGCGGTACCACGCTTGGAAGGTGTTCCTAGTTCACTCATGTTTGGATTAAGCGGCATCAAAAATATGTTGCCTGTTTTGGACCAACGCATCCAAGACAGCTACCCTCCTAGTGAAGACTTGCTGGGCAATCAAGTTAAAAAGTATTTATAATTGGTATTTATAGAGCGCAATGTGAGCCATAGAGATTTGTGCTTTCACAGCTGCAAACCCCCAAAGCTGACCCCAATGACCTAAACAATCTCCGCCCCATCACTAACCTCCCCCTTCTCTCAAAGGTCCTTGAAAAATGCGTCCTACTACAACTAGATAAACACATCGAAAACTTCAACCTACTCGATCCCTTTCAATCAGTGCTTAGGACCCGCTTCTGCCTTAATGGTACTGCCTATAAATGGTTCATCTCCTACCTACAACATCGAACTCAGCAAATCAAAATTCAAAACTGTCTTTCTAACCCCACTCCTGCCTCCCTTGGAGTCCTCCAAGGATTTATTCTCTCTCCCTCCCTCTTTAACCTCTTTATGGAACCCCTCACCCTCATTCTTAAACAAGCAGGCATCAACTACCACCTCTACGCCGACGACACCCAAATCTATTACAAGATTAAAAACCATGCTGATATCCTACACCTGAACAACACCCTCACCAAGATCCAAACCTGGTTCCATTCCAATCATCTCAAACCTAATAAAACTGAAATCATTCTCTTCTCCGCAAAAAAAAACCGTCTCCCCATAAAAAAATCCTGGGTCTCTGACCTTGACGCACTCAACTGCTTACTCACCCTGTCCAGCTCCGTCAAATCTCTTGGTATTTCTATCGACAACACCCTAACCCTTAACGTCCACATCAAAAACTCTGCTAAAGGAGCCCTCTGCACTCTCCATCACCTCAAGAAAATCAAACCCTTTATACCTACCGATGACTTTAAACTTGTAGTTCAATCACTTGTACTTTCACATATTGATTATGGTAACGCCATCCTCAACTGAATCCCCAAGGTCCACCTTGCTCCAATCAAAGCTGTGCTCAACCTTGCAGCCAGGCTCATCACAGACTGCAAACGCTTCTATCATATATCCCCAGCTCTCAAATCTCTTAAATGGCTCCCTATTGAAGGCTGATCTGCCTAAAAAAATTCCTGCATTACTCAAAGTCCTCCACACAAACACTCCGGAGTACCTCCTCAAAAAACTCCTCATTGCAGGCACCACACGACCTCTGAGAAGCAGCAACTCCCTCCTTCTAATCCTACCACTGCATAAAAAGAAATCCACACAATCACACTCCTTCTCTGGTAATGCCCCTATAATTTGGAATACCCTCCCAAAAAACCTGCACTGTAACCTCTCCTATTTCAGCTTCAGAACAAAGTCCTAAAAATCCACCTCCTCAATTATTACTGGGGATCATAATCCTGTGACCTGCACTTAATCTCCAATTCACCATGTTGTTTTTAGTTCAGTAATATTTGTCCATTCCCTGAACATCCTCTACCAAACTACCTGATTTGTATAGTTCTTGCCCCTATTAATCTATTAGATTTGTATATTTTGCAGTTTGTTTTTATTATATTTTATTTACTTGTATGGTATGTTGGCCCAATTATTATTGGGGGTCATAACCTGTGACCTGCACCTGATCTCCAATCATCATGTTATATTTGTTCAGTAATTATTTGTCCTTTTTCCGAACATAATCTTCCTAATTACTTGAAGTGAATAGCTTTTGCACCTGTATATCTATCTTGATTTGTATACTTTACATGTTGTTTCACTATCTTTTATCTACGTGTATGCCATGTTCGCTTTAGATTATCTTCTCATGTAAAGCACTCCAGGTCTAGCCTGCGCTATATAGAACTTTAAAAATAAAAATAAATAAAAAACCTCAGGCAGAACCCTGACCCGAGGATGCCGTGTTTATCCATGGGGTGCTTCAGGTGCATTGCTACAGCCTAAGGAAGGCAGGTCGGTGAGGGGGTGGAGGTGTGTGGAGTTGTCAGGGTCCAGGTGCATCTTTGAGTTGTTACAAGGACAGAGGTAAGACTTAATAATGTCCAGGTGAAGAAAGATGACCGAAGGAAGGTGAGATTTGATTGTGGTGTGAGTAGGTGGAGGGGTTTAGGGTTTGGAAAATGATGGTTGAGCCAGCTGTCGCTAATCTGTAGGAAGAAGCATGGGCAGTGATGTAGGTCCTAGTGAGGCCAATGTTGTCACGCTGCTCAATGGTAACTGCAATGGAGGGGCAACAATTCACAACTGAGCTTTTCTCTTACATGAAAGGCACATTCATATGGTTAACACCTCGTGGTCCACGCTTGCCATTAGTGGCGTTCGTTTCGTAGACCCCATGTACATTTTGGGTCCAAACAGATGGGAGTGTGGACAAAAATGGGCCTGCGGATTACAGGTTACTCATCATGTGAGTTACTTTCCCTAAAAGGCCTGACTGTAAAAAATGACCTTCCAGCTGGCCAGTTCGTAACACCAGAAGCATGATAAGCAAGTGCCGGGGTAATGGAGATCCAGAATCCCAACTCATTAGGTTAAGTAACTTAGAGTCACATCGGGAGAGAGCTGAAAATCTGTAGCTTACTTCTACAAGGTGCTCCTCTCAATGACCAAGAACAAATGATCGGGTCTCAGAGAAGAATGGGAACATACCCTGTGAATAGCGCAGGAAGAGGAAGAATGGATAATATCACATTAATGCACACTGAGCAGCTCTCAGGGAATGCAAGACTTACAAAGACCCAGTTATGCTATCGTTAAAAATTGTCAATATATCACATTCAGGACCCACGGTGGACTTCAATTTAAAATACAATAGTATTTTTCTTGGTAACAGTCAACAAAATAATGCAAAATACAAAATGTATGCAGTTATTTTATTGTGCAATATATACCGAAGAGAAATGGCAACCTGAAGTTACTTCCACATAATGCCTCAAGATGCAAACATATTTAAATGTAAAATATAAAAGCATTACTGTAAAAAAAAAATCTGCATTACTTTTCAAGAACACGTCATCATAAATCTTCAAGTCGGTTTTGGACTCAATGTTATATGAATCTCCATGCAATATGGGCCTAAGCTGAATGTGCATAATGAGAACGAAGACAATTAAATAGCTGTGTTCTTCTGTCCACCATGTTTACTTGTTAATCTGGGAAACAGTTTTCATCCCTTTCATCTCTTCTCAACCTACACGCGCTGCTCTATCACTCCCTCAATGAGAGCAGCTGTCCAGGACCACAGTAAGACCTCATCAGCTCCACCCATCAGAAGTCACAAGGCACCAGTCATACCTCATTATCAGCTATTGTTCAAACATAACTACAATCTCTTGTAGTTAATCCCTTAAATACCTACTTAGGAGCATTCTGAGTCTTCAAATTACCGCCCAGTCTCCTTCGTTATGTTATGTTAAAATTATTTTTAGAGCGCACGGACACCAAGCGGTTTCATGGTGCTAGGAGCGGAAGGACTGTGGCAGAAAGATTTCTGGAGCATTATTCATATGCTTGCAAGAACAAGAGAGTTTTAAGGAGAGTTCTGACTTGAGGGTAGCTCGTTACCAATCTCAGCTCATTCGGAAGGGAATTCCAAAAACGGGGGGCCAGAAAAGAGAACCTGAGACCACCGTGTTTTTTTCGTTTGAAGGTGGGGATGATGAGCAGGTTAAGGTAAGAGGAGCCAAGATCACGTGAGGGAACATATCGTTGGATCCTGGAAGAGATGAAAACAGGGCCTTGACCAGAGAGTGCTTTAAAGATGGTACAGCTTAGTTTAAAAACACAGCGTTTGGCTACCGGGAGCCAATGAAGGCTCTTCAGCAGGGGTATAACATGTTGGTGCTTAGGTTGGCGGAAAATGAGCCTAGATGCCTGATTTTGTACGAGCTGTAGGCGATGAAGCTGGTAAGCCGGAATGCCAACATAGAGAGCGTTTGCATAGTCAATGCGAGAGGTGACCAGGGCCATGATGACAATAGTGAGGGCTTCCGTGGTCAAGAACCTACAGATTTTCCGGATTCTGCGGAGATGGAAGAAGCAGGAAGAGACTGCAGCATTGATTTGTGGCTTTAGGGACAAGTTGCTGCTGATAATGACACCAAGACTTTTTACAAAGTCTGCTGGACGGGGTGAGATGCCCAGAGATGAAGGCCAGAAGCTGGAGTTCCAGGGGTTAGTGGGCCCTCCAGTTAGGACGAGCTTTGTCTTATCGGGGTTAAGTTTTAATTGACTAGAATACATCCATTCACTAATGAAAATCATGGTAGATTGGAAATTGCTGATGGATGTATTGGAGGAATATATATTAAATACCAACTGGAGATCGTCAGCATAGTTAAAGATTGCGGCCGGGCCATTGCATAGAGATACGATCAGGGGTTGCATATATAGATTAAATAGGAGGGGCGTTAGAGCAGAGCCCTGGGGGACCCCACAGGTCAGTTTTGTTTTCACTGCCGAGAAGTTAGACAGACGGACAGCCTGGAAGCGTCGAAGTAGAAAGGATGTGATCCACTTGAGGGCCAGACACTGGATGCCGGCATTACTGACATGGTCGATCAGAAGTTCGTGATCGACAGAGTCAAAAGCCGCCGATAGATCCAAGAGTACCAGGGCCTGGGCGATGTTTTTATCAGCTCCTCCCCTAAGCTCATCCATTACTGCCAAGATGACAGATTCTGTGGAGTGTGCTGGCCTGAAACCCGCCTGCCGGGGGTCAAGAAACTGGGAATGCTCAATAAATGAGCTGAGGCAATTTGTAACCTGGGCCTCTAATATTTTTCTGAGGTAAGGGAGCAGAGAAATGGGGCGAAAATTGCTCAGTACCGAGGGATCTGCGTTGGGTTTTTTCAATATGGGAACAACTACGGTGCATTTAAAAGGGTCCGGGACAATGCCTGATTTAAGAGAGTTGTTGAGGAGTGAGAGCGGTGGGTCAGGGCAGGCAAGAAAGGTCTCTTTCAAAATGTGGGGAGGACAGCAGTCATTAGGAGAGCCAGATCCCACTTTATTCAGAAGAGTCAGGAACTCTTCTCTAGAGATCAGGGGAATGTGATCAAGCGTGAGGGGGTTCTTGCAGGGTGTGAGAGGGATGGTGGGGGAAGGAATATTATTCTTAATGGAGGTAATTTTGTTGATGAAAAATGAGTTCAGTGAATCACATAGTGTTTGTGAGGGGACAGATTTAGCGGTCACCCGATCAGGTTGTGTGAGTTCATCGACAATTGAGAATATATCTTTAGCCTTTGTGGATGAGTTGGTGATTTATTGGGAGAAATACGCGGATTTAGTCTGAAGGATGGAGTCTTTGTAATGTTTTAACAGGGCTACATATGCCGCTTTCTCCTCAGAAGCATAGGCTCGCCGCCAACGGCGCTCTGCCTGCCTGAGGGCCAGTTTTTCCTTTTTTAGGTCCTCAGAAAACCAGCGTTGGGCGTCATGGGGGCGTTTAAGTTTGATTTTTTTCAGAGGGGTGCCCTTGTCACTGGCTAATTCTAGCCAGCGATCAAGGTTAGAAGCCTGGAGAGAGATAGGGACCTGTTCATTGGGAGAGGTGGCTATTAAAAGAGCGTGGAATTCGCCCATATTAGCCCGTTTCCAGTTTCTTGCCAAAAGGTTACCTGCCAAGGGCAACATGATGGAGGGGGTGTAGGCCATAGTAAAGGAGATAAAAAAAATGATCAGACCAAGAGCAGGGAGAATCTAGGGGGAGTGTGATATTGATGTTAGAGGTCCAGACTTGGTCCAGGGTATGCCCCTTGGCGTGAGTAGCTTTGTGGACATGTTGGGTGAAGTTCATGCCTAACAGAAAGTCTGTGAACTTGACCGAAGAGGCACTTTCACGAATATCAGACAGCCAGTAGTTGAAATCGCTGAGGATAATAATCCTGGCACGATTGAGGACTAGCTGGGAAATTAATTCACCGAAGAGTTCAGGGAACAGGGGAATATGATCAGGGGGTCGATAGAAAAGAGCACAAATAAAGGAAAACCTGGGGTGTCAAACTTTAAAATAAGACGGTCAACAAGAGGTAGGCTATTGATCTCTAGGGTGGTAAATTTGTGTTTTTGATGGATAATAGCTACCACCCCCTGGTTTACCCGACACCCTATTAGCTTGGAGTATGTAATAGCCGGTAGGTATTGCTGCAAGGATGTCGGGGGTAGAGTCAGCCGTAAGCCAGGTTTCCGACAGGAGTAAGATATCAGGATTGTCGGCATCAAGCAGTTGAAAGATTTCACGCTGAAGCTTCACCATAGAGCGCATGTTTAAGTAGGTGATGACAAGAGGGCCTGCTACCGGTGTGTTGGGATTGGTGGGTACAGGGGAATACTTGTGGGGTGATAGGGGGGGGGGGGAAGAGTCTTGCTTAATACGCTGAGTGTAGTACTCAGGAGATGCAGCTCTGGGAGCCAAAATCCATTCTTTCATGGCGTCTGTCCTGGCATTAGCGCTGATAGGCCAATCGTGCTGTAAATTGTAGAGCTCAGAAGAGGTGTAAGTGATCAATTGGGCATTGTAACTGGCCCCTGGTCCCGGCTGGGCATGGACGGGCGCAGACGGGCTTGCCTTTGGTGCGCCCGCTGCGCACGTCCGCTGCGCCTCCGCCTTGTGTCCATCTTAATAGTCCTGATGATGGTAACAACTGGCCTGCTAACCTCGCCGGAAGTGAGGGAGCAGGCGGAAGTTGTGTTGCTCACTCTATGACCCTCCGAACAATCGGCACTTGCCGCGTCGGAACGGGGTCAGGAGCAATGGAGGAAGAAGTTGCCAAGTACAAGTAAAAGCAAAGTTTAAAAAAAATAGAGTTTTGGCAGTAAGATCTTGCATATAGAGTCAAAGCGCTACGCACGCATCTAGCAGCTAAATCGCAGCGTCCGCTGCAGGAGCGCCTCTAAGCCCACCTAAAATAGTCCTGAGGCTCTAACAACTGGTCCGCTAACCTCACCGGAAGTTGTGTTGCTCACTCTATGACCCTCCGAACAATCGGCACTTGCCGCATCAGAACGGGGTCAGGAGCAATGGATGAAGAGGTTGCCAGTAACCTCTTAAATGTCTTGGTGTAAGATCTCACTAGGTCAGTTTGGATTGCCATCCCGGATTACTAGAGCAGGACTGTCAAAATTGCAAATTTGGAGTTGTTTGACCTGCACAACAACACCATTTTGTCATGTGGTTTGGCAGACTGTAGCTCATGGGGTCTGCCCAAAGATCTATTAAATCCAGGCTGTTGGCTGCCACAAGGTTCTTTCACTTATTTACGTCTTCCATTTTTCGTTGCCTAGTTGTTTAGTGGACAAGTAGATTTTCTAAACCAATTCAAATTTGGTGACCTTCCACAACTTCTAGATGTGGAAACTTTGCAGAGGAAGGAATCGCAACATGAGCACTGAAGCCTTACACATGAGCTAAAATGTTGGTTTCAAAGAAATAGCACAGACGTGGGCTGCCCCATGGAAAAAAATGCCCTTTCAGCTAGCTAGCCAGCCATAAGCTTAAGACGAAAGGCATGTCAACATGTCCAAGTGTATCACTTCTGCTGCATTAAATTTCATGAAGTCTAATGATTATTAGTATGGCTACCGCTTAACCTCTGGGTTGGGAACTGAATGGACAACCGTAGCTCAGGGCCTTTATCTGATTGGGGTGAACTGATGCAGAGGGGGGCGATACAAAATAAGAGAATGACTTGATCTTTGGCATTGTTAACGGGGAAATTGCTAGCGATGCAAAGGACCACAACGAGGAACCGGCACACTTTCTGAACTAATAGAAAGAGATGAAATCCAGGATGAATCTAGCTCCAGGAACTAGTACGATGCTGTCAACCAAGGAGTTTCTATTAAAAATGGTATCATCTAAGGTACGAAATATGCTATGGCTACTACATGGAACAGTGACAGACAAAATATACTTTTGAGAACCTTGAAGTCTTAATTCAAACCATTTACTGAGATGAAGCAGATGTCTATGAGCCAGTCTAGTGCAAGTAGAAAAGTAAACTTTCAAACTAGGAGGTCAAGCTGCTTTATTTGACTGAATCAGGAAATATGTCTTGGACTTGTATGATAAGTGAAAATATACTGAATGTAGACTGCATATTGGTCACCATAGAATTACGTGTCCAGTTTGTCCCGCTGATGTGTGATGTTTCCCCGGTTATGAGATTGATTTGTATGTAGGAATAGTATCTATATCACAGAGCATTATATGGGGCTGGAGAAAGGGTCAATCCTTCACCCCTTTCTTCCAGGCTGGGAGGAAATGGTGACACCCTTCCAGAAGCCACTTTGTCTGCCCAAAGGCTATCCTGCTTTTCAGAAGAGATACCCTCTAGAGAGTAATGCCAGATAGTACAAGGAGGAAAAAGCTTGAAGGCACAAAAAACCTTTTGGTTTTTCTCCAGGTCCCTATTGTAGGATGCTTCTTGCTAGGCTGATAGCTTGTTTCTCCCCTGAGGCGGAAGCCGGGGGCATCTTTCTGTACACTTTAAGGAGTGACTGTTTGAAATTGAAATCTTTTAAAGCGTGCGTGTGTTGGGATAATTAATAACTTTCCTGTACTCCTGGTGATTTCTACTTTGAGCACAGACGCCACCACGTGCAGCCTATTTTAAAACTGTTTATATTTTAATTGGAGCACTTTTATTGAAATACTGACCTCTTTGCCGGTCCGGACGAGATTTCTTCGTCCCAGGGGCCCGACCTTGGTCTCTCTCCCCCGGCGCAGCTGAGCACAGCGCTCTCGCCGGCCGGGAGAACGCGGAACCGCCATCTTGGGGGGAGGCAGGGTAGCGCTCCAGCTCCTGGACGCCTCCCGCCCTCCCTCACTACTTAAGACCCCCCGCCCCTCTCTACTACAGATAGCTTGTTTCTCCCCTGAGGCGGAAGCCGGGGGCATCTTTCTGTACACTTTAAGGAGTGACTGTTTGAAATTGAAATCTTTTAAAGCGTGCGTGTGTTGGGATAATTAATAACTTTCCTGTACTCCTGGTGATTTCTACTTTGAGCACAGACACCACCACGTGCAGCCTATTTTAAAACTGTTTATATTTTAATTGGAGCACTTTTATTGAAATACTGACCTCTTTGCCGGTCCGGACGAGATTTCTTCGTCCCAGGGGCCCGACCTTGGTCTCTCTCCCCCGGCGCAGCTGAGCACAGCGCTCTCGCCGGCCGGGAGAACGCGGAACCGCCATCTTGGGGGGAGGCAGGGTGGCGCTCCAGCTCCTGGACGCCTCCCGCCCTCCCTCACTACTTAAGACCCCCCGCCCCTCTCTACTACAGATAGCTTGTTTCTCCCCTGAGGCGGAAGCCGGGGGCATCTTTCTGTACACTTTAAGGAGTGACTGTTTGAAATTGAAATCTTTTAAAGCGTGCGTGTGTTGGGATAATTAATAACTTTCCTGTACTCCTGGTGATTTCTACTTTGAGCACAGACGCCACCACGTGCAGCCTATTTTAAAACTGTTTATATTTTAATTGGAGCACTTTCATTGAAATACTGACCTCTTTGCCGGTCCGGACGAGATTTCTTCGTCCCAGGGGCCCGACCTTGGTCTCTCTCCCCCGGCGCAGCTGAGCACAGCGCTCTCGCCGGCCGGGAGAACGCGGAACCGCCATCTTGGGGGGAGGCAGGGTAGCGCTCCAGCTCCTGGACGCCTCCCACCCTCCTCCCATTGCTAGATGGACATGTATAAAAAGAAGGGCTCTTCCCGTCCGTCTGCGCCCGTCCGCGCCAGTCCCGCGCCCAGCGCCGGAACCCCTGCATCTCGCTCCCCTAAAATTACCTGGACCCTCGATCAACTACTCCAACTTCGTCAAGACTTTTGCAATCCCATTACTTGCTGTAAACCCTATAGCCTGGAATCTATGGCATAATCCTGTCCACAATGCAACTTCACTATCCCTGGTGTTTCTAAAGCATCTCAGCTGCCCCCGAGTGTGCATGGCCAACCCTCAGTCATTTTAAAAGCTGCTTTAATTAATTGCAGATCTCTCCCGGCTCATGCCACCGACATCTGGCTATCGCTTGATACTCATAAATGGGACTTATTGTTTCTTACAGAAACCTGGATTAAAGATTCGTCCAAACCGGATATTAACTTGGCCATTCCACCTGGTTACTGCTTTACTGGCATTAACCGAGAAAATTCCAGACCATAGAAAATTCCAGACCAGAGATAATTGCGAAATCCCACCTGAAACTGAATCTTACTAAAATTCCTAATCCCGGTCTTATTGAAGCCGCTTATTTTACGGTTTCGGACCCTGCTGGCACCATCTGTGCCGGTATCCTGGTCTATAACCCCCCTGCTGCCACCGTCCCCTCTCTCAATGCCCTGACGCATTCTATTGCAGATTTTTCTCTTAAACACCCCCACTTTACTGTGCTGGGAGACTTTAATCTCCATATCGATAATCCTTCCTGCTCGCAAGCCTCTTCCCTGCTGGAAACATTACAAGGCCTTACCTTGCCCCAATTAGTCAAAGGCCCGACTCACATTGCAGGTCACACTTTAGATCTTATTTTTTCTAATCATCCTGGTATTTCCGCCCTCTCCCCCTTCCCCTTGACCTGGACTGATCACTTCCTTCTTCCCTTTACTATCACTTCTCCTTCCCCTCCTCCTCCTTCCTTCATTGACAGAGATAGGGGTCGCAAATGGTCCAAAGTCACATGTGAGTCCCTGGAAGCTTGTCTTCAATTTCAACTAAATCAGCTGGAGGATCTTGATAAAGAAACTGTAAGATTTAACTCGACCCTTTCCTCTGCTCTGGACTCTGTCGCCCCTCTTGTCCCACTGACTTCCTCCAGATCACGCCCTTCTGCCCCTTGGTTTTCCCCCCTGCTTCGTGAGGAAAAGAGCAAGTGTAAACAATTAGAACGCAAATGGAGACAGGATTATGACCCTTTCGCCAAACTGGCGTATAAATCTGCCCGCAATAAATTTCATAAATTGAAACGCTCTACGATGAGAGCTTACTTTTCTAATCTCATCCAACAGGCGCAGAACTCTTCTAAAACTCTTTTTACCATCGTGAAAGATTTTGTAAATCCTCCTGCCACGAAAACCCAATGTACCCCTTCTCAAGATCTGTGCAACGGACTCTCGGACTTCTTTCAGAACAAAATAATCAAACTGTCGTCCTCCTTTGATATTGCCCCATCTAATCACCTTTCTGACATTGAATGTTCCACTCATTATTCATTTAATTCCTTCAGTGAACTGACCCCTGACTTGGCGTTGTCCCTGCTATATAAAGTCAAGTCTGGTTCCCCTCTGGACCCAGTCCCTGCGAAAGTCATGAGTACTCTTGCCCCTGTTCTAGTGAATCCTCTTCTAGCCATCTGGAACTCCTCTCTGTCCTGTGGTCAATTTCCCTCAGTGTGGAAACAGGCTAGACTAATTCCCATTTTAAAAAAACCCGGTGCAGACCCCACGCAATTTGGTAATTTTCGGCCCATATCACTCTTGCCCAAACCTGCCAAGATACTGGAGAAAGTGGTACAGAAGCAGTTGGCTCAGTTTCTTGAATCAAATCAGCTGTTACACGATTCTCAGTCCGGCTTTAGAACCGGCTACAGCACCGAGACGGCACTGCTAGAAGTCTCTGAGATTATCAGGGAATCGGTGGATAGGGGCGAGGAGGCCATGCTGGTCCTCCTCGACCTATCCGCCGCATTTGATACTGTCTCCCATCACATACTGGCAACTCGTCTACAACAGCTAGGGGTCGGTGGCACAGTGCTGACATGGATTAAATCTTTTCTATCTAGTCGGTATCAGAGGGTTTCGATGCACCCATTTGAATCAGAGGATAAACCTCTCCTATGCGGAGTGCCCCAGGGTTCGGCCTTAAGCCCTTTATTGTTTAATGCCTACGTGGCTCCTCTTGCCAAGGTAGTTGAGTCTTGGGGTGTCAGGGTGGTCTCCTATGCTGATGATACTCAGCTTGTTTTTTTCATTTAGAGACCACTCTGACTCCCTCTTTTCCAACTTCAGAAACTGCCTTGGCAATATCTGCTCCTGGATGTCAGCCAATCACCTTGCTCTTAATACCGACAAAACTGAGGTTCTCTTCTTCAGTCAGAGATCTCCCCCCCCTGCACCCCTATGGTGGCCCACCGTATTGAACCCTCCACCTACTCCAGTACAAACTGCCCGCAACCTAGGTTTTACCTTTGACAACACCTTGTCTGGTAGCTCCCAAGTCAATAAAGTTGCAGGGGCTTGTTTTACCAAACTGCGTATGATCCGGAAGATCTTCCCCTATCTCCCTCAATCTTCCCGTAAAACAGTCGTCCAGGCACTTATTACGACCCATCTAGACTATGCTAATAGTCTTTATGCAGGTGCCCCCCAATATTTGATTGACCGTCTGCAAGTTGTGCAGAACGCCACTGCTCGGCTCATTGGTAATATCCCCGCCCGTTCCTCGGTCAGAGCATACCGGGACGAGCTACACTGGCTCCCCATAGCCCGGCGCATCGAATTTAAAATCCTGACTCTGGCATTCCGTGCAATTCATGGAACTGGCCCGTCCTATCTGAGCAAACGACTCAAGATCTCGTCTTCAGTAAGACATTTGAGATCCAACAGCCTTCGTCTTTTGATCGTGCCTAGATTTAGGCTCTCTCGAAGTGGCGGTAGAACTTTCACCGTCATAGCTGCCAAGCTCTGGAACAGCCTTCCTCTTGACCTCAGGTTCATGGAGTCTGAGCCTATCTTTCGTCGTAAACTTAAAACCTGGCTGTTTACTAAACGTTAAAATTCTTCAGCACCTTGGTGGATTTGAATCTGGTAACTTTCTCTGGGGATACTCTAGCTATCATAGCGCCGGGACACCTCCGCCGGAGGTAGCCGCGCGCTTTACAAGCTTCTAAATAAATAAATAAATAAATACGTTTTAGATCTGGGTAATACCAAGATTGGAGCAGAGCAATTGCTGGCAAGACTGGAACTGAGATGGAACTGAAGAGCCAGAGCTAACAGGGCTGGAGCAGAGAAGGAGCTGAAAGAATAGTTAGAATAAATAATCTAAATGCAGAAGAAAGCCAGAGGATTTGTGTTGCATTGGTATACTGATCAGGAGCTGTTTATATTATGGCAGAACAGATCCCACCGTCAGGATGGGGCTAGTCTCTTAACAACAACCACCTGACCAGAAGACACTGTTCTCAGAAAGGGACATGTTGGAACAGTGTTGATGTCTGAGGCAATCTTTGCACAGAATCTGTACTTGGTGGCCATCTTAGAATGGAGTTGCGCTAAAGAAAAAAACTGTAGCTTACAGTTAACAGCCTTCGCTGCTGTTGGAAGAGAACCATAAAAAAGGTATCATATACTCCTGATAAAAGCTATAGGAAAGGCTCAACAGCTAGTACTTGGATTGTTAAAACAGTTCTGCATTTTAGTTGCGAATACTATAACTTATTTTTGTGCTATAAAATTCTTGATGATAATATATGTAAGATAGTACATGAACATTATGGATACTATCTGATGACATGTACACCTTTGGCATTAGTGAATCTAATAATAAAACAGATATTAAGGGTCAGGTGTTTTAAAAAACAGCAGTGTTATGAACCAGCAACCATAAAGTAGAGCTTAAAGGCTCAGAAGGTAACAAAAAAGTAGGATACAGAATCAATCACTCATTCAGGATTTATACAGTGCAGTTATCACCCAATAGGATATCAAGGTGCTTAGAATCTGTCTGTTGCGAGTCTACCCTCTTCTATATCCATATCACATTCATGTAGAAAGGCATTTAGCTAGCTTTACCTAAAATGTAATATACAGTACATTTAAAAGGAAATTTACACTTAAAGTGTGTCTGTGCTTTGTGGGTAGTTATTAACTTAATAATGAACAGGGTGGGAAGGTGATGCCAGCAATTCAGTTTGCCAACACTTGGTTTGGCCTTTAGTAGAATATCACATTGGTCACAGGATGAACTTTTCTTCTAAGTGAAAAGAAACAAGACACACTGTGAATGTTGTTTCGGTGCCAAGGTTGCACTAGTACAAATATCCATAAGCAGGAGTCCAGGATAGGTACATTTGGAGAACACCCAGTCTCTTGAAAGAGCATATAATTAACAGCCGTAGAGTTCACTCTAAGTCTCCAAAGAACGAGGTAAAAGCGCACAAGTTACATTCTGCCGTTTCTGTTATGGGATTCATTTGGGTTTAATCTAAAGGAGGACTAGTAAAACAACAGTTTCTCTCTCCGACTGAAACCAATATTATGTATCCATCCTTTCTGTTCAGGAGTTGGCCCAGCTAACCACAAAGATGTACCTAGCCTAAATCCACATCACAAGTAGGAAGTCAATGCATCAACGCCACACAAGTGGAACACAAAGCTTTACTATATCTTTCCTCCACACATTTTCCAGGGTTTAAAGTAAACAGTGAAGGTACTTGAGCTACCTCCTCATTGCAACCACAGCAAAAGTAAATTGAACCAAACTATCTTTCTAGAGCCCCAATGCACTCAATAAATACACTGTTTTCATCTGGTTTCTATAATAAACAAAAAATGCTCCAATGTTGCAACAGATTTTGGAGAAGTATACCAAACAAACAATCCAAATCACAACTGCTCAGTAATTTAAACCTCAATCTGACGACTTTAACCTTCCTAGATAGTACACGTGGGGACAAGGATCACCAACCGTAATACGACGGAGAAGAGCAATGAGCCAATCACAACAATTGCAGTGGACCAGTAAGATACAGTTCCAATTTCTAGACAATGTGAACAAACAGATCAGGTTGTAGAGAGAAATAGAAAGAAAAGAGTGAGAAATCAAACCATTATGCAATTAATCAATCTCATGTCTAAAAGTAAAAAGAAAAAGGGATAAAAACAACTAGTCTGTAATATTGGACTGTAATTGCAGCATATAAGGTTGGAAAGGCCCTCTCAGTCTTTGGTTAAAGAAGTATTCAGCAAGATATTGAGGCCATCTGAATATTTCGTTCTGACATTTCGTCTTTAGTCTCCAGACACTCCCCAGGAAATTCATAAAGTCAGGTCTTGGGCTAACACCCTCCTCAGCTAATTCCATCTGCTCCAGTGTTGTGGAAAGGGCACTCAGTCAGTACTGGATCTTGACTGTGTTTATCACAAATGTCTGTTGTGATGGTTTCAATTGTAACATTATCACTGATGACATTGATCTGTATTAGCAGGAAGATATATTTCGACTATATTTAGTCTGAATATTAACACTACGCCCTCAAGACAAATTACTGTCTGGTCTGCGTAGCTGACACTTGCTGGGTGATAAAATTAACCAAGAAACATTTGTTCTCATGACAAGGACAACTACATCTGAGAAGTATCGCTGGTCATGGGCTTTGGAGGAACGGAGAGTCCTAATTATCTGGAAAAACATTCGTAATAGACCCCATTTTTGTTTTGCAAAAAAGTACCATTAAATGCTGGGAGTGAATTTCTCTTCAGTCTAGTTTACTTACTTGAAAGCTACTCTTCTTAATTCTAGGAGACCACTGTGATGGTCTTCTTGGTCCCTAGCATTCCCCTTCTGAGTGTCAGAAGCTACAGAAATGAGACTCCGTTTATGACTAATATGATAACCTGAGATTGCATCGTTCTCTTTTGTATCTCTGATTGTGTGGAAAGTGGGCCTTATTCCCCGCTCACTAAATATACCTCACTCTGCTGGGTTAAGGACAGGAGATGATTTTGCATCATGGTTTAATTGCAACAGTTATCATGACCATGTTTAAACAGAACAATTTCTACTCTTCATCATCAGTAGCTATTTTACCATTCGCAATGAAAGAGATGCCAAGCAGAGTAACCTATTGTAACCTAAGGTCTCAACCTTTGCAGGACAGTGGCTAGAATAGATGGCCATTATTCATCAACTCTCCTTCTGCGATGCAAAGGGTTCAGTTGTTGATAGCAGACAATAGGTTGAATGGGTAGCAAAAATGAACTATACCACTTCCAAGATTTGGCTCTAAGATGCAAGTCTATGGTCATGAAAGTGTCAACCTTTAGACCAGCAACATGCTAGAGAAGATCACAATTATGTTAGAAAGCAAGAAACCTCTGATAAATGCTTCAAAATCAAATAGTATTGTGTGGTAAGGTCAGTCTTAAACTCTGGCACGTATAGCAAATAATATAAACAACTGTCTGAAAATTCTACAACCAGCTTTTGAAAATTGTTTTTGAATTGCAATAGAGCAACATTTTGTTCTCTCACTCTCTCTCTGTCTCTCTCTCTCTTGTGTGATATTTCAGAGAAAGAGTTTACTTCTTGTTGGAGGAACTTTCAGTCATATCACAGGTAAACAGGTTGGTTAATACTAGAGAATTCAATGGTCTTGCGCCAAGCAATCCGACTCTTTTAACTGACCTCTCAAGTGTATCCATGAATCAATGGGGTAAAGGAGAGTGTGGGTTTGTAAACCCTACCACAATCCTTGCCCAACCACACATTCTGAACCAGTTGCATCCTTCTGCTAAGAAGTAATCTATAACATGAACAATGGTCCTCTGCAGAATGTTTCCACTTTCTTGCCCTAAACGTGTTCTATGCTGCTTTTAAACGGTCCTGGCACTAGTCAATGTCTAAGCGCAGGGGTGGACCAAATGGCGTTTTTGACAAAGTTAAAAAAAAGCAAGTATTGGGCAGGTCAACAAAACAAACGCTCATGAAGACAATTACTCACGGACAGATATTCATGGCAAGCACTCCCATCATTGTCATGTTCACACTTCAAAATAGAAATTTTCTATAGAAAATTGATCTTTTATTTAGCTTTCTCTGAAGTTGAGACCTTAAGGGCCAAAGGGAATGCAGAGTAAAAAGAAGAGGTCTAATGACCAGGTTAAGGAAAGCATAAGAGATATTCTAATACATAAAAAAGAAATGTAAGGGGAAGTTCCAAAGATGCATGCAAGCAGACAACACAAGCACGAAGAGGGAGGAGCATGAAAAGTTACTAACTAAAGTGATAAGAACTTTCCAGTCCCAAAACACATAAGTGTCGGGCCTCCATAATACGCTGATGGCGTTAAACTGGATACAAACAAATAGCAGATCCAGTATGCCTTATTTATCATCCTCAACCGTAACTCTGAGGCTGTAGCAAACCTTCAAAATGGCAATCTTTGCCCTACGCAGGCCCTGATTTCTGATTGGATGGGCTTGTCTGAAGAACTGTGCCACCACATTTTTTTCATAATACTTTAACTAAATAGAAAGTGTGGCAAGAAGATGATCGATCAGTTCAAGCCTGAGTGGGAATGAGGAAGCGATTCCCAAATAGGGGATAAATATGGCATCAAACTAAATGAAGATAATGGAATTATCACTATTTATTCAGTCTTCATAAAGACTACTGTGGCATTTTACTCAGAACATCACTCCAATTTACCAGCTTCTAGGGTCTGAATGGTGAATTCTAAAATGCAACTGTTTGCCACGATTCTCTATCATTCTCTGTAAAAACGTGATTCGACTTTGAAGGACATTTCCTTTACAAAATTCTTTATCAGTTCATACATTTAAACATCGCTTAAACCCTAAAGCACAATTAATTACCTTCGGTAACGATATATCTGTAAGAAACAGTAGTTCGTATTAGATTCCTTACCTTAGAATATCCCCAGGCGTCAGACTGGATCCGGAAACTTTTGCGTAGCAGTACCCTTGCGCGTCGGTAGGCGTCATCTGCAGCTCCGCGTCCGTTGTCGGCGTCGTTGGCGCCGGGATGACGTTGCCGGAGTACTTAGACGCCGCCCTCGCGCGCTGACGTCAGTTCTTATACACAGCTTTTCCGTGCCAGAAACGCAGAGCCATGATAAAAACCAACACTGGTGCCATGAAACTAGGGCCCTGAAAGGGGATAACCTTAACCCTAGATATCGGTTCGCAGAACGGGGAGGATGGGTGGGGCGGTAAGGAATCTAATATTAACTACTGTTTCTTACAGATATATCGTTACCGAAGGTAAGTAACTTGTGCATCTGAAAGAAACAGGTTAGTATTAGATTTCTTACCTTAGAATAGATACTCTAGCAATACCAACCCCGGTGGTGGGTCTGCGAACCAATAATCACACCAAAAAGTCCTGGAGGACGGAACGGCAAAAGAAGCCATCCCTCCGGACTTGGCTGTCTTGCGAACGTGTGCAGCGAGGCCCACGCAGCTGTCTGACATATGTCCTGCATGGGGACTCCCCTGCCCAGGGCAGTAGTAGCCGCCGTGGCCCGAGTGGAATGGGCCCTCAGCCCAACAGAAGGCTCCTTTTTAGCCAGGGAGTAGCATGCTTTGATGCACAAGACGACCCACCGAGAGATGATCCGTTTGTGTCCCGCCGCCCCTTCTTAGCGCCCACGTAACCAACAAAGAGTTGGTAATCCACCCGGAACTGGTGTGTGCGATCCAGATAGTATGAGAGCGCACGTTTTTGGTCCAGATGGTGGAGCCGCTCTTCCTCTTTAGAGGGATGCGGAGGCGGAAAGAAGGTGGGCAAGGTGATGGACTGCCTAATGTGGAAGGCTGTGACTACCTTGGGCAGGAAAGAGGGTCTTGTCCGCAACACAACCTTGTCCGGATGGATAGAAAGGAAAGGAGGCTTGGATGAAAGAGCCTGGAGCTCACTCACTCTCCTGGCAGAGGTGATGGCAACCAGGAAAGCAGTCTTAAGGGTAAGAAGACGGAGAGGACAGTTATGAAGTGGCTCAAAAGGAGCGCACATTAGGTAAGTCAGAACCAGGTTCAAGGCCCACTGGGGCATCACAAAAGGAACAGGGGGGAAAATATGAGTGATGCCCTTCAAGAACCTATTTACAATCGGGGACTTGAACAAAAAGAAGGATGATCAGATAGCCTTAAGAAGGCCGAAAGGGCAGAAAGGTAGCCCTTGATAGTGCCCAGAGCAGAGCCTTGCTGGGCAAGAGAAAGAAGGAAGAGGAGAACCTCAGAAAGGGGGCAGAGAGTGGATCCACAGCCTTTGCTGTGCACCATGCCACAAATCTGTTCCACTTGCAGGCGTATACAAGGATGACGTGGGCCCGGTCGCGCTTGATCTTCTTCAGCTCTCTGGGCAGAAGTGGTATAGGCGGAAAGGTGTACAACGGACCGCAACTCCACTCGTGACGAAAAGCGTATCCGAGCGAGTGCCGCCTTGGAAATTCCAATGCCCAAAACTGAGGACATTGCGTGTTCTCTTCGGTGGCGAATAGATCTAACCAAGGCTCTCCCCACTGCAGAAAGATGCCTTGCGCCACGTCAGAGTTCAGACGCCATTCGTGATCCATCATGCACCGTCGGCTGCGTTCGTCTGCCCTGGCGTTCAGAGAACCTGTCAGGTGGTGAACCACCAGGGTCACGCCCTGATGTTCCAGCCACTGCCAGAGGCGCAGAGCCTCTTGGCAGAGGGTCCACGACCCCACCTTGCCCGGTTTGTTGGAGTACCACATGGCGGTGGTGTTGTCTGTAAACACCTGCACTACACTCCCCCGGACAGAGGGGAGGATTGCCTTCAGTGCAAGACAAATCGCCCTCAGCTCCAGAAGGTTGATGTGGAGCTGGGACTCCGCCGGAGACCGCCGGAGACCAGAGACCTCTGATCTCCGCCTCTCCCATGTGCCCCCCCTCAACCTTGGACGGACGTGTCCGTCACAACTACGTGCTCCGGTTGGGGTAGGGAGAGGGATCTGCCGCTGACCCAATCGCGGTCCGTGAGCCACCACTGCAGCTGTTTCGCAGTGCGCTCCGAGATCAGGACATGGTTGGACAGGTTGCCCTGATGCTAGGCCCACTAAAACTTCAGGTCCCACTGCAGAGCCTGCATCCGCAACCGGGCGTGATGCACCAGAAGGATGCAGGAGGCCATCAGCCCCAGAAGCGCAGCGTCAACCTGACTGAGACCTGGGATAAACTGCGCCGAGTCGAGAACCGCTCCGATGAAGAGGAGCTTCTGAGAGGGACACATGTGTGACTTCGGCACATTGATGGAAAACCCCAGCTGGTGCAGGAGGTCGGCCGTAGTCTGGAGGTGGCTGACGACTGTCTGGGGCGAGCCCGCCTTCAACAACCAGTCGTCGAGGTAGGGGAACACTGAAACCCCTAACCTGCGCAGATGAGCTGCGACCATCGCCATCACCTTCGTGAACACCCGTGGGGCGCTGGTAAGGTCGAAGGGGAGCACGGTAAACTGAAAGTGCTCGTGGCCTACCGTGAACCGCAGGTAGCGCCGGTGGGCCGGCAGGACGGGGATGTGGAAATAAGCGTCCTGCAAGTCCAACGCTACCATCCAGTCTCCCGGGTCCAGGGCAGCTAAGACCTGACCCAGTGTCAGCATCTTGAACTTCTCCTTCCGTAGGAAGCCGTTGACGTTCTGCAGGTCCAAGATAGGGCGTAGGCCCCCTTTGCCCTTCTAGGGTACCAGAAAGTAGTGGGAGTAACAACCACACCTTACTTCTGGCCCAGGAACGCTCTCGATGGCCCCCTTGGCCAAGAGGGCTGTAACTTCCTCTTGTAGAAGTTTCAAGTGATCCCCCGACACGTGGCGGTACTGCGGTGGCATGGCTGGAGGGGTCGCCTCGAAGGGGAGGGAGTAGCCCCTTCGGACGATTTGCAGCACCCACCTGTCCGATGTGACAGTGCGCCAGTAGAGGTAGTGATGGCGTACCCTGCCCCCCACTGGCGTCACATGGGCCTGAAAGCTTGGACTAGGAGGGCTTTGAGGCGGATGCTGCAGGGGTAGGTGTGGACTGGCCTCGCCGTTGTCCCCGACTGCCGCCACGGCGGTTTCCACGTCCGCCACCGCGCTGGAAGGTAGTTTGCGGCCCGTATCTGGCAGGACGTGTGGGGGCGTCCCTTCCATGGCCATGAAAGGAGCGAAAGGCAGCCGTTTGCTGGCGCTGGGCCGAGAGGCCCAAGGACTTGGCAGTAGCCCTGGAGTCCTTAAAGCGTTCAAGCGCATGGTCTGCCTTGTCGCCAAAGAGGCGACGGCCATCAAACGGCATGTTCATAAGGGTATTTTGGACATCAGCCAAAAAGTTGGCGGACCTCAACGAGGCGTGGCGACGTATCGCCACCGTCGTTGCCTTTGCTCTGCCCTGTGAGTCCGTGGTATCCAGGCCACACCGGATGGAATACCGTGCCGCATCTCGACCCCCCGCAAGGGCTTGGGCGAGTTTAGTCCGGGCCTACTCCGGACATTGAGGCAGCACGTCCACGACCGTGTCCCACAGAGAGTGGGTGTAACGGCCCAAGAGGCACACGGTGTTGACTGACCGCAACCAAGAACTCAGGGAGGAGAATACCTTTTTTCCGTACTGCTCATACCTCTTGGATTCCCGATCAGGGAGAGCCGTCGGAAATGTGGTCTGGGAGTTAGAGGCCTGGATGACCAGGCTCTCGGGGGTGGGGTGGGTGGACAGGAAGCAAGGGTCGCCCGGAGCCGGGCGGTGGCGCCTTGCCACGTTCCTATCTACAGGCAGACCTGTAGCGGGCTTGGACCAAGTGCCCAGAAGAACGTCCGACAAGGTCTCATTAAACAGCAGCAGAGGCTCAGCCGAGCTTGCCTGCGGTCTAAGGACCTCAGTGAGAAGGTTAGTCCTCAGGCTGCGACGGGGATCTCAAGGCCCAAGGCCTTGGCAGCCCGCGTCAGCACCACACTAAAGGCAGCCCCCTCATCCATAGCCACGGTAGATGGGGAGACAAAACCAGTGTTGGCGAGGTGTCCAAACCACTGGCCTCCCCTAGCTCACCTGTCCAGTCTTGAGAAGACTGTCACTCACGTGCCAGAGGGTCCTCAGACCCCTCCCAATCCTCCTCATCACCCATCTCCTGATACTCAGGGTCAAAGGATGGGGCCCGGTCATGGAAATCTCCCATTGGCGTCGAGCGACGCCGTTCCGGCGACGGACCCAAATCGAGGGTAGGACCAGGTACGACGTCGTTCTGGGACGGCGCCGGAGGCGACACCCTGGGGGTCGGCGCTGGCGAGGTCGTAAGGTCGACCGGCGACGACCCGGATCCAGAACCGGATCCAGCGGGGCACTGCGGCGTCGGGACCGTAGTCGCCGACGGCACCGGGGCCGAAGCACCCGACGACGCCGGGGCCAAAGCACCCGGCACTCTTGGGGACCCAGTCGGGCCGCTTGGCCCGAAGGCGCCGCGGAACCCGACGGAGGAGTGAGCGACCTCATGGCCTAGATGAAGGCGTCGATCTCCTCCGGTGTCGTGTTCTGCCCAGGGACCGGCAGGTATGGAGCAGGCCGCGACGCCTGCGGCTCCGGCGGAGTTGTGGGGGCGTTGTCGCCTGAACCCCAGACCGCGTCGCGCGAGCGTCGGGGGGAGTCAGAAGAGCGATGACGCCTCTTCGACTTCTTGTGCCTCTTACCTGAGGACTTCGAGCCCCGAAGACTGATGACGACTCCCGGAGCTGTGGTGATTCCGGCCCCGTGACCGGTCCCTCGACCTCCTTCCGGGCCGGGACCTCTAGCAGCATGGGGCGGACTGCTGGAGCGCGAGTCGCTTGTGGGACCGCTCCCGTCTAGCTTTGGACGTCAGGGCCCGGCAGTCGGAGCAGGACTTGTTGTCGTGGTCGGGGCCCAGACAGGTCAGACACCGGCGATGGGGGTCGGTAACCGACATCATTCGGTTGCAATCGACGCAGGGTTTGAACCCGGACATCCCTACCGGCACTGTCTGAGTCGTAGTGACTTCGAAAGATGATCAAAAAGGATCGAAAAAGTTAGTCAAAAATTGACTAAGGGTACAATTTTTTCCAGATCGGCGCTTGCTGGTGCGGAAAAAAGAAGAACTGACGTCTGCGCACGAGGGCGGCGTCTAAGTACTCCGGCGACGTCATCCCGACGGACGCGGAGCCGCAGACGACGCCTACCGACGCGCAATGGTACTGCTACGCAAAAGTTTCCGGATCCAGTCTGACGCCTGGAGATATTCTAAGGTAAGGAATTTAATACTAATACTAACCTGTTTCTTTCACATGTATACCAGCAGTAACCCCTAACTACAATGAAAGCCTATTTACAGATGGCCTGCCAATACACCTTACGACTTTCTTTCATCCCTTATGTGCCTGCTTTGAAATTTGTTTTTTCTTTCCACTATTGATTTTAATGTTAGCAGCTGGATTGAAGGTTGTATTATCCTCAGTCTTTACTCTAGGGTAGAGATTGGAGAGTTTAAATTTGCAGAGCTCAAATTCACAATCAGGGCGGCCTGGCTCTTCTGAGAGATAACCAACTAAATAGTATTAATGATGCTGACTTTAGAACGAAAACAAGAACCTGTTGGAATTCAAACCTAAGACCAACGAGTCAAACAAATATTTCTGCCATGGATGCAATAGTCTATTTGCCCCTAGGAACAAAGACCGAATGATAATCATGCACATATATTCTCATTTTGCAGACATTTTGTTGTGTTTTTGGGAGGTGCTAGGCGTGTTAGAGCATATAGTAATGGGTTTCGGTGTAACCAAATCATTTTGGCTCTCTGATCATTTTCTATAAAATGTAGATTGAGCAGGTTCCGTTCGCTTAATGAAGGAAGAGGTTAATGTTATTCCTTTTTTTTTTTTTGCAGAGTTTTATATAGCGCGAACTAGACCCGAACCGAATCGGGTATCAGAGCACTTTACATAGAACCAGTTACGTTACAGGAGGACACACATTCATTTTAGGCACGGGGAGATTAAGTAATTTGCCCAGAATCACAGGAGGTTTTGGCGTTGTTATTGAGACTCGAACCCAGATCCCCAGGTCCAAGAGGACGTGTCTGCATTATCTACTTAACATACCTTGATACAGGTTCCTTTCTCTACCATTTGGGACATCCCACCAGAGGTCACAACCTCGAAATGAGGAAAAAACAACAAGGGTAGCAGAAAAAGTTGAATTGACACCCTTCCAGGGTACATTGGCTTCATATTTTATAACTGTTTATATCTGGACACGTGGCCAAAATCAACTTCATCTACCCCCTGAATCCAGAGAGGGCTCTACCATTCTTAGGCCTAGATTCAAGAGCGGATTGACAGGGCCTTCTAAGGCAGGTCTGTGGCATCAACTACCCATTAACGAGCATTGATTTACGGCATCCCTCCTGTCCAGGTCTGCACCAATATTGACACTGGGCTCTCGCCTTCAATGCTTCTCATTGTTCCTGCTTGCTTTTGCATGCAGGAGCCTACCAGATACACAAAACTCAAACTCATTCTTCCTTAGGACTCCCTCATCCCTCTAAATAGCGCTTTCAAAAGCAAGCAGCACAGGCAAACCACATTTTATGCAGTAACTGCCTCTGCTAGTTGCCTCTGAGCATGAACATGCTTGCTTGAGGATCTAACCTAGTTTCTGCTAGCCTCTCCCAGACAGACCTTGTCTGTTCAAAATTGTAAAACTTTTACTCTTTAAATCCTTGAAAACATCTACCGGTTTTACACAGGCGAATGCCGAGGTGTTACAGCAATCCCTTGCCCTCACATGTAGCACATTAAATACAAACTCATATGCAGTATAAAGCAACTGCAACAAGTTGAGCAAGTGATATGGAGGAGGAACAGGACATTTCTAAATTCAGGTCTCACTCTCACATAACATAAAGACCTCCTTCAATAACCTCCCAAACAAATGAAATACAAATAACATAAAATGCTAACCGATTACACTAGTTTGCTAGGGAAAGTGATTATTAACCACTTCATCTACATGTAGGGATAGGTGATTATCTTCAAGGGTAAACAATCAAATACACTTCAGAAGAGCCTGCTTCTTGACACCTGCCTGGGTCAATGATGGGTCTGGCTAGTTGGTGACAGTATTACATATTTACTCCCGAGTTTGTGACAGCGTGAGGTTGCCTCTTGCTGCAACGTAAATAATGTTTGCTAACATGTAATGAAAGGGGCCCTCGGCAGTAACTCTGGAGTGGTGGCAGCAATTAGCAAAGTTTATTTATTTTATATAAAGGTCTTAAGATAGTGCTTTTATCACAATTTTCACAGTTTTCATGCTAAACAGATTCAAGGACACTGACTGCGTTGCCTTTGTGGGAGAGGAAGTGTGAGTAGTGAAGAAAATTGATGTAGGTGGGATTCCTCTCTGCACCCTCCCTGTCCTACTATAGTCATTCTTCCCCTGGCCCGCGTTAGTCCAAACTCATATCAGCGGGTTGAAATGATATAGGCATGTCTCAGACATCGTCCTTTAAACACGGCAGCTATAATAACTTCTTAAGGATAGCAATGCATCATATTTGGCTAAAGTGTGCCATTACTGACGGGTACTAACCTTATGGATATGTTCGAAGCTACATTCCAAAAGGATCCTTTAAGTCTAAATTGAAGCCCTTTTGTACGAGGTAAAAGCAAGCTAAAAATAGATGGATTGACACTGGAGCACAAAAGCAATAATCCAGTGTGAAACATTTAGTTAAATGACCCCATTATATTGTGGGAAATACCATATATGGGCACATCAAATGATTTTTTGATTGCGTCTGCAAAAGCTGAACTTTGGAAGCGTGAGGTAGCTTTTGTTTCTTATTCACCATCGGTGAGGAGTGATTACCCGCTTATAAACACTATTTTGGTATCTTAAAGAACTTTCACCAGGGCAAACGAGGCCTTTAATACCCCTGTAAAAGATGTTGGGTTCCTCAGGCTGCTTTCTCTTCAGTCTGCTGTCCAGCAAGATTCGAAATCCTTTCCAGCACAACAAAAGATCTGGCATGCAAAGGGGATTGTATATCTCTAGGACTAATGCTCGCGAGGCATCCAGTGATATGCGCTACATAAAAGAAAACTCCAGCACTTATGGAAAGTGCAGGAATATTTCAACGCAGAACCACGGTCTGCGGGTATTCCCAATGCCCTCACTGGCGGAAAATCTAGAAGTGGAGAAGTCAATACAAAGAGCGCACTGATTTTGATGACTGGGAGTAATGCTCAAGGAAGTAGGTTTTGTTTGAGGTTTTGGAGCAAGACGTTTACACAGGGATTCCACAAGGCTTTCCACGTTGAGTAGGAAGCTGGGATTTGTGAAATATTTTATTAAATGTGGTATCTGATCGTTTGAGATATTTTTGTTCTTTATCAACTTTACCCGATACTAGACAGACTATATAGTAAAGACCAATTGCCCTATTCATATTCCTTCCTTCTGCCAAGACGTGGGTCCCTTGATCCCAGGATGCTCGTTTCCGGTTCAGGGAAGAGGTGGCTTGGCAGTTCAGGCTGGACTGTTCCCATGAGGCACAGGGTCAAGTCTGATTTGCATATAGCTGGGTCTGAACTGAGGTGGCGAAGTGAGCTAAAGAATGATGATGGATTCAACCCAGATCTGTGACTGGGGATGAGTGTCTAAAAAGTTTCAGCGCTCCGTCCATCATCTCCTTGTGTTTGCTTTGTTTGCCCTAAGTTGGCAGGGTATGCCCAGACATGGGTCCCTTGCTCACAGTGCCACTGGATTCAAGCTAGCCTGGCTGATATGGGGTGTTACCCCTAAACCGGTTCCAGGATGCTGGTTTCTAATTCAGGGAAGACCTGGCTTGGCAGTTCGGGCTGGAAGGTTCCCATGAGGCACAGGGTCAAGACTGATTTGCATATAGCTGGGTCTGAACTGAGGTGGCGAAAGTGAGCTAAAGAACGATGATGGATTCAACCCAGATCTGTGGCTGGGGGTGAGTGCCAGAAAAGTTTCAGGGATCCGTCCATCATCTTCTTGTATTTGCTTTTTTCACCCTAAGTTGGCAGGGTATGCCCAGACGTGGGTCCCTTGATCACTTTGCCACTGGATTCAAGCTAGCCTGGCTGATGAAGGGTGTTACCCAGAAACCAGTCCTAGGATGCTTGTTTCCGGTTCAGGGAAGACCTGGCTTGGCAGTTCAGGCTGGACTGTTCCCATGAGGCACAGGGTCAAGACTGATTTGCATACTGCTGGGTCTGAACTGAGGTGGTGAAGTGAGCTATAGAATGATGATGAATTAAACCCAGATCCTTGACTGGGGTGAGTGTCTGAAAAGTTTCAGAGCTCCGTCCATCATCTCCTTGTGTTTGCATTGCAAGATCCATGCCATTAGCTGCATGGCAGCACTTTATGAAGAACCGGGAAAGCAAGGCATGGGTGGTTACAGGAAACACGCAAGAACGTTAACGTAATTTAAGCAATACACCAACTAAAAATGTAATAGGTTTTGATGATGGGTTGGTGCTTGGCACCTGGATGAAGGCTGGTCAAAGAAGGCAAGGAAATAATCTATCAACTGAGGGTGCTCTGATTGCCTTCTTATAGCATTGCAGACGGAGGAAATCTGAGTTGTGAAAGTAGATAATTCCAGAACATCGGTGCATAGCCGGACAATGCTATTTTCTCTTTCTCAAATTGTTTTATTAATCTTCCTTTTGGGTTCTCTGTATTTCTAACTTTGTGAAGGTAGTGTTGCCTGTTGCTTGGAGACCATACCTGATGAGGAGCTAGTCTATGGGGTAGTCTTTTCAGCAAATATATAGATTTGTACATCACATGGTATGATCAGAATTTGAGATGCTGCGATTGAGTAAGTAAACTGAGTAGTTCATGTTGGAGAGCTGGCTGAATTATTTCAATTGACTGGTGATCAGGACGGTGGCTGCATGCAGGAAACCAATAAATAAAAGGCCAGAGTGGTACATCGGAGTCTGACGACCAATACACATTTGCATCAATGTGGGACAAGACAAGGGCACGGAGAGGGTAAGCGAAACCGTTGATAAACAGCCATATTGAATTAAGCTAGAGATCTACCAGGTTGTCTGGTATTATTTTTACTTGGCCTTTGAAGGGCAGATTTACATCTATGTGGAAGTCTGGGGACTTGGCATGCAGGGTGAAAATGGTGAGAGAAGCCGCTAAGGTTCATATTGGAGAGAAAGTGTAAAGTTACAAATACCTGACTCTTCTACATAGCAATGTGTTTAAAAGATCACAGCCTGGGGTCCTGAATAACATTTGTTTTTTAAAACACGGTCTGAAGTTGTGTTAACTTACTTGGAATCTGGGGGTCAATGATCAAGGAATTTGGATATAGTTCCTCAGTCGGGCCATCAATGTGAATCAGGATTGCGTTTCTAGCATTCTTGATCTCTACGTCTGGGCTCGGTCTGTTGAGTAGTGCATCAATATTGTTGACTTTGCAACTGATTCCGCAGCCAGACACTGCCTGAAACTCTGTGCATGAGCCAAGGGTCTCCACATTCAGTGTCTATTCAAAGTTAAAAATAACAGAAAATATCATTAAATGCTGAGCATGCACCCTCCACCCATGTCCAAAACATCAAAGCAATAGTTTCTAATTGAAGGCATTGTTATGGATAATTCCGCTCACCTCTACTCTTTGAGATATACATGCACCATTATGTAGCCCTACATGCAATCACAGATGTGCACAGGCAACAGCCATACCATTATCAGTCTTTACTGCGAAACTAGGAGCCAGGGCAGAATGTGTTGGGAAATACCGTAATTTCTCCGCCATATAGTTTGTGTTTAAGTATTTCCTGAAAATTTATGATAGGTGTATATTTCACTGAATTCCTTACAAATAAGAATTCTCCTCTAACATTTTGAATTATCCCACCAGAGCAGATTTTGAATTTCTGTCATAGCTATGAGCTCTAATGCAAGCAAGAATAATTCCCCCACCCTTTGGCTCCCAGTGAGAAAGTAAAAGATATTTTAGAATTGGGTTGCAGGAGCCACTCACAACCGTCAGCCCTAGGTGGTTCGATCCATAGCACCTGCTGCACTAATCCAATTAGAGTAACAACTCTATATAAGCCTGGGCTTTGTGAAGCTGGTCTTGCGAGCAAATACAATCCTTCTGAATATTCCATTCAAGTTTCTGACCACGAAAACGACTGCCTTGAGAAATCAGTGGTTGACAAACGGATAGACAAAGACGAGGCAGAAAAATTGGCCTCATGTGCTTTTGACGGATTGTAAGTAAACTCCCAAAATATTAACCTTTCTCCAAAGGATCTATGAGTTTGCTATAGCCAGGCAGCCATGGATCAATACAGAACATAAGGCTAGCTTGCAATGTTCAATTTATCCGTTCAGCAGTTTTAATTTTCAATATGCCTTAGGGATGTTATTTCAAGCCAATTCATCTGAACTACGTCTTCATATTCTCATCACAACATAATTACTCCTGCTTAATATATTTCCAGGATGTGAAGAAACACTCCCATATTTAAGAGGCAGTGCTGAGGAAGCGACTTCTCCACAAGAAAAGGCATTTCTTCCAAAGGTGAAAAAACATTTTCTGGAACAGTGCACTAAAACCCTCTACTAAACCCACTTTGAAAACCTGAGAGGGTTAGGAGGCTAGGGACCTAGAAATCGATAAAAGATGTATGACCTCAAGGTTTAACATCTAGAATTCTGTACATTTCCCAAAACAATAGTAAATCCAGGAGCAATGCAGCCTGAAGTCTACTCACCTAGATTTACTCTTTGTGAACAAGCCCTTATGTATTTTTCAAAAAGGTGGATTCAAATCAATCCTTTTATGTTTCGGTGGTATTGGGGACTGACCAACCTCTTGTGTGTTCACCTTACTGATGATGCTGAAACAATCCAAGGCGTTAGTACTATTTACCTTCTTACAATACTTGGTAACTGCTGATCCGAGGGGATGCTCGCTGTTACTCTCTGCAGTCCCCACAATCGCCAGCAGCTTATTTGTGGGCATCCTATTCTTTTCCACCAGCACCTTCACTTGCATCACAACCGGGGTACCGTGGGTTATGGTACCAGTTTTATCGAACACCACTGTTCTCACCTGCAATTAGGTAAAAGTTGATTACTTCAACAGTTTTATTCCCATCACATCTCATATCAAAGTGGCATGGAACATATTCTTTGCTTTATCCTGCTCAGATTTGAAGAACTCTGTCATAAATGGCTTGGAGAATTCAAACAGTAGATCTACACACCCAGTCAAACTCATGAAGTGAGGAGTGTGCACATTTTAATTTTGTTGATTATTGTTAACATCAATGTCGTGTCTAAAAGTTATTGAACAGTCAGCTTCGTTTTGGCCTGTTTAGCACAATCAATACCACGTATTGTACATGTTTTGAAAGTAACAAATGTTGAGTGTGATTCACAACAGATCTTCTGGGCTGTACAAGAGAATGTTATTACTTTTTGGTAAATAGTTCTACACTTTACTGCAGACATTGCTTTTTAAAACAAGCAATCGCAATAAAGTTATTTGATATTCCTATTCCCTACCACTCCAGCCCCACTATATCACTCTGAAGAGCCCTAAGCAGCTTGCCCGTGTGGCAGCGGGTGAAAGGTCGCGTTCCACACGCACAATATATTGATCACCTAATAGTAACACCTGCCGAAATACACTCTAATGAACATGCAAACACGTAACTCCGTATCATATAACTGCAGCTCATGTAAAGCCATTTCAACAAAACACAGGCTTTTATAGGTTGGGCACATCGCATATTTATTAATTCCCACCACCAATCAAGCTGGTTTCCCACAAAAAGTAGGACGAGGAAAATGATCACTCTGTAGTTTGAGGATATTTGGAGACAAGTGTTTGATGGTGATATGAGGTACATTTCAACAGCACAGTAGTAGCATATGAAGGTAGCCAACTACCCACAAGAGTGTCACACAAACCACATAGTGTCACACAAACCACAGGATACCGGCAAACAAGAGCACAGTAATCCACAACGTCAGGAGTCTAAAGAAAATAATCAGAGAGGTAATACTAGGGAATAATGTAGCTTCGAACCCGACCGAACAAACACAACCTGAAGCAGTTTGATGCAACCGGTAATGTACACAGCTTTGCATATAATCCCGAACAGGAAATGAGAACTGAAATGCCCTGGAAGAAATGTGAAGCCATGAAAAGTTGGGGACAAAGCTTGGCTGCTATGTTGGATTGGGAAGAGGAAACCATCAGCATTGCCCCATCATGGTGCCTCGCATTCAATGGCATAGATGGCATTGTTTTCTTTACTGCCATTGCCCGCCTAGATAACAAGTTACTTACCTTTAGTAACGCCACACCTGATAAGCATGAAGCCTTATTGAGGTGGAATGACCAGTGTGCCAATCGCAGAACAGGAAGGATGGGAGGATCAGTAAGGAATCTGCCACGAGATAGTGTTTCTACCAGATAAGGCATTACTGAAGGTAAGTAACTTGTTCATCTCATACAGATTTCTAGCCGCAGATTCCTTAACTTAAAATAGATGCCAAAACAATCTCTACCTGGAGGTGGGTCTGCGAATCTGTGAGACCAAAAAGTCTCTAAGGACCAAACGGGTGAAATTTCCAGCCTCGATGATTTTCATTTGAAAGGACCACAAGGGACGGCCTTGTTTAATCGGGCATTATTGAAGTATTTTATGATTGGCTAACCATGTAGCCAACGAATAAGGACCGGGGAGGTGTGTCAGGCAAGGCCTTTTAATTGCATCACCGGAGTTGTTAGCCGCAATAAATATGGCAATATGCTGGGAGTGGATTTCCGGGCTCAAGGTAACATTAAACAATTTGTCTCAACACAATGACAGACAACATGAAAGAAAGTAACCTGTATGCCCCAATAAATTCACTTACTCAAGATACATTACAGAAGCCAACAGTGGCAAACGGCACAGCTGTTTTAAATAATTATAGTGTCCGAGTTTGTTTTCAAGTGAAAGACTTAACTAACTTTTTTCCCGAGATGGCTGTTAAGGTTCAAGAAAGTGGAATTTAATTCCGGACTTAAAAAAAAAAAGACACTTTCCGAAGTGGTGCAAAGCATTTGAAAATTAGATTTAATTAAACAACTAGTATTATTTCAGGCAGCAGTAATATTTACAAGAATATTCCTTGTTATTATGCCAATTATGAGATCTCACAAGTATCCTTGATAATAAGCTGGCTGGACACATTTTAAATGTCGCTGACCACTATGCTACTGCACGCCTTAAAATGAAGTAATATGCACATATTCATTTGTTTTCTGCCCAAGGAATTTACAGAGTACATTGTCTATGTTTACTGATCTTGCGAGCACAAAAGCAGCGTCAATATGGCGCCTTTCAGATTGAGAAAGACTGGTAACACAGCCGAAACACGTCTCAGAAATGCTTTTTAAACTGCCAGGTCATGGGAGGCCCAACACATTAAAGGAACGTGAAGCTATCAGCCCTCATGTGCGTGCCCTCTGTTCATTGCATAGTGAGTTGTGTGTATATATATATATATTATATGCAACATTTCTAGGGGTTTTTATTTTTAATACAAAAACATCTTTTTATCACACCCAACTATAACGTTTTTTAACGTGTGTGTGTGTGTGTATTTATACACATGTATATATATACATATATATATATATATATATATATATATATATATATATATATAAATAAAAGGTTAAATAACGTTATAGTTAGGTGTGATAAAAATATGTTTTTGTACTAAAAATAAAAACACTTAGAAATTCACTGAAAAAAATCAAAAGTAACATTAAAGTTAGGTGTCAGTGACAACATTAAGGTTTTGAAACAAAAAACACACAGAAATTCACCAGTTGTAGCTAATTAAAACTTGTGCCCCCACAATACACTGCACATCAACTCACATATTGCATCACTCATGACATATTCTATGACATCATTTATGACATCATTGATGACATCACGGATGGCAACATCCAATGAGTGCGTTTGTTTTAAAATTAACATAGTGGTGGGTAGGTCTCGTATTACTTTTCTAGCTAATTTTGTACAATTTGTGTCCAGCTAATGGGTGTGTTTACCAAAGTCATGGGTTCCTAATGCACCATAGATGTGTAGAGTTATTGAACACGTTCTAAATCTTTGTATTGAAGAGTAACTCTGTTTGCTGGTTTCCAGCAGGGCAACGATTCTACATACTAAGTTATTGTAAACAGCCGTTAGTTACTATACAGAATCGTCTCAGCATGACAATTTCTACTTAGCTTATAAGACTGTGTGCACCAGGTACTAATCTATGTACATGTGCATATTTTGCTTCAGAATATCTTCAGGATGTCTCCCAGGAAACGTGCCTCCCTGGATGGGACCAGAGATGATTTGTCTTTGTTTAAAGTGAGTCCTAGATTTTGAAACAGGTTTGTACATGCCTGAACCGCGCCTCGCGCAGCTCTCCTAAACGGGGCCTTCAGCAACCAGTCGTTCAGGTAAGGGAAGACTTGAAAATGATTCCTTCGCAAAAAAGCTGCTACTGGCGCCAGCACCTTCGTGAAGATCCTCGGGGCCGAGCGAAGCCCAAAGGGTAAAACCTTGAATTGAAAATGGCTCTTGGCTACTGTAAATCGTAGGAACCTTCAGTGCGCTGGGTGAATTGGTAAATGAAAGTACACATCGTCGAGATCGAGCGTGGCCATGAAATCCCCTGGATTGATCAGCCGCAGGATGTCTTGAAGAGAGACCATCCGGAAAGACAGGGAGATGAGATAGGTGTTGAGCTCCCTGAGATCTAAAATGGGGCGCCATTTCTCTAGCGTCTTCCTTACCAGGAAGAACCTGGAATAGAATCCTTGTCCTCTTTGGTCGGAGGGAACCGGCTCTATTTCCCCCTTCAGGAGCATTTGATGAGCTTTGAGCCGCAGAAGACGCTGCTGTTTTGATAGAATGGCTGCAGGGGGCTTGGATGGTGGGATTTGAGTGAATTCTAAGGAATGGCCCTTTTGAATGATCTTGAGCACCCAACGGTCCGATGTTATCTTAGACCAATTCTGAAGGTATTGGGATACCCTGCCTCCGACTGATGACTTCTTGGAGGAGGGTCCAGTAGGAAGAGCCAGGAGGCCGCTATTGTCGTTTGGACGTATCACGTCCCTGTCGAGCCTGCTTCCCTCTGTTGTTAGGCCTGGAGTAATTGGAGAATTGGCCCTGCCTCTGCTGATAAGGATGGCGGTATTGTTGCGAACCTGAGCCGTAGGATGAGTATCTCTGTTGTTTGTACTTTTACCTCTGGACCCTCTAAAAGGAGTCTTGCGGTACTGAAGCATACCCAAAGATCTGGCAGTCTCAGTGTCCTTCTTGATGTCTTGGAGAGTGTCGTCAATCAATTTCCCAAATAGTGCTTCTCCATCGAAAGGAAGATCCAGGACCTTATTTTGGATCTCAGGTCAAAACCAGGTCGGCTTCAACCACCCCTGGCGACGGAGGACTGCAGCCCCCGCCAGAGAACTAAACGCCATCGTGGCACTGTCCATGGCACAGTCAATGATCTCCATTGATGTAGCCTCCCCTTCCTGTAGGACCTTCTTTGCTTCTACTTTTGATTCTGGAGGAAGCTGATCCAGGAACAGTGCGACATCACACCATAGTTGGCGGTCATATCTGCCCAATATCGCTAGGGCATTAGCTGCCCACACCAGAAGACTCGCCATTGAAGAGAATCTATTCCCGGCATTGTCCAATCTCCTTCCTTGTCCGGAGGAGTTGTTAAAGGAGCAGAGGGGTTGCAGGATTTTCTCTGCGCCGCTTGAGAAATAACGGAGTCCGGTTTTGGGTGGCCCGTCAAGGCAGCTGGACCATCGTCAGGCGCGTTGTACTTTTTAACTAGACGCGGTAGTACAGGGACCACCGTCGCTGGATTTTTCATTGCCTTAAGGCCTTCATCCCACAGATGCGGCACTATTGGTATGGACCTTGTCGACCTCCTATAAGGTTCCTTGAAATCACACAAGAAACATTCAGAGGCCACCGCAGGCATTGCCAACTTGAATCTGCCAGTCACTCTTTCCATCAGCTGATGGACTCCTCCTATATCCGCTGGAGGGGAATCCACCGGATCCGGACACAGAGACGGAGGGTCCGGAATGATGTACTCATCCCATTCAGAAGCTTGATCAGCTCCATCGTCCGAATTATGATCCTCATCCGAGGAATAATCATGGGTGTCTGCAGGTCTGGAAGGCTCTTGTGGACTTGGTGCTTGTGGCTGAGGGGACACCTGAGCTGGTATCTCAGGAACAGCCGTTGAGGTAGGTGCCGGATAAGGAACGACTTGCGCAACTGGAGCCGGAGCAGGCTTTGCAGCTTTAGATTTGTAATCCTGCAGCATCCTGTGCAGGTCCTGCAGGAAAGAAGATGGAACCGAAACCATATCTTGACCTGAATATTGTTGTGGTTGGTCAGAATGATGATTATGATGATGATGATAATCACCTTCTTGGTCATACCCTCCTTCTGAATCCGTCTCCTGGCACTTGACCAGAAGTTGAGAAGGACTGTCAGCGTAGTCATACGAGTTCTGATCCTCCTCTTCTGACTCATTCTCATCAAACGGTACAAAAGGGGGTGGTAATGGACGGAGCATCTGAACCAATCAAACACTCACACCCAGTCAAAAGATCTGGGTTTAATCCATCACCGTTCTTTAGCCCACTCTGCCACCCCAGTTCAGACATGGCTATATGCAAATCAGTCTGACCCTGTGCCTCATGGGAACAGTTCAGCCCGAACTGCCAAGCCATGTCTTCCCTGGACCGGAAACAAGCTTCCGAGGACCGGTTTCTGGCATTCCAGCCGTCTTCAGCCCGGCTTGCTTGAATCCAGTGGCAAAGTGAGCAAGGGACTCACGTCTGAGCATACCCTGCCACACTTATGGCGGCCAAAAGCGGTACAAAAGGGGGTGGTAATGGACAGAGCATATGAACCAATCAAACACTCACACCCAGTCAAAAGATCTGGGTTTAATCCATCGCCGTTCTTTAGCCCACTCTGCCACCCCAGTTCAGACATGGCTATATGCAAATCAGTCTGACACTGTGCCTCATGGGAACAGTCCAGCCCGAACTGCCAAGCCATGCCTTCCCTGGTCCGGAAACAAGCTTCCGAGGACCGGCGTCTGGCATACCAGCCGTCTTCAGCTCGGCTTGCTTGAATCCAGTGGCAAAGTGAGCAAACCCTGCCACCCCCTTTTGTACCGTCATCCTCATCAAACAGCAGTGCTGGTGGCAAGGGTGTTACCCTCCTCGAAGAGGTCATCTCCGGTGTAATTCTGGTCACTGAAATAGTGATTCTCTTCTCCGATGCCAAAATCGTCGACGGTCGTGTCGACAATGGAACTGAAAATGCAGCCGTCGTTGGCTTCGTCGACGGAATATGCATCGTCGACACAGAAATACTCGACGACATGGTAGGCGTTGTCGCTGCCGTTGACAACGAGACTGTCGACACCCCGCCGTCGTTGTTGTCAATGTTGCCGTCGTCGAAGCACTCGTCGACGACACAGTCGTCGTCGCCACCGTCGACGAACTCGTCGTCGACGCCGCTGTCGTCATCGGCATCTTCATCGAAGATGCCGTTGTCGACGACTCCCTCGTCGACGCTCTTGTAGCTGTCGTCGACGATTCCATCCTCATTGACGATCCTGTCGTCGTCGATCATCCCGTCGATGAGTCTGTCGACGAAAACAGTTTCAGCTTAGGCTTCTTTTTCTTCGTGGACGGAGCCTCCGTCGACGACGCCTTCATCGACGCCGCCTTGGAACTTCTGTCACATTTTCCAGAAGATGGGGAAGAGGGTTTCTTGAAGGCTGGATCAGTCTTCAAACCCTTCGAAGGCGTAGATGGTCCTACCCTCTCCTTTTCACCATGGTGAGGAGATTCGCCTGGACCCTGGCTCTCAGACCCTCTGGGAGTCTTTTTTGAGGCCTTAGAAGTATGCTCCACAGAAGGAGAAGGGGAACCCCTACCCCTTTCGACTGACCTTCTTGTTGAAGACGCAGATGCAGCGTCCTCACTGTCGCTGGAGACAGTATCTTTCCTGGACTTCAACCTCTGGAGCCATGTCAGAAGCCTACCCTCACGGTCCCAGAGGGTCTTGGTTGAAAAGGTGCGGCAGATCTTACAGTCCGCAGCCTTGTGATCAGGATAGAGGCAATAGATGCAGTCTTTATGCTTTATGGGGTGAGGCTCTTCTGATTGGCTGATGCCTAAGTTTGGTCTCCTTTACAAAAAGAGGCATATATGCTACAAAAGGGAACGAGGCCTAGGCCTGTTTCTTTCTCTTTTGTACCTACTGCTATGTTATTTTTGTTTACGAGACTCCCATTCAGTCGACGGGGAATGATACAAAAGCATGGGAATCTATGAAAGTTCCAATACTGGGGCAAATACCCCTTAGGTGAGGCAGACATCCGCGACTCAGCTGCAGAAAGAGTAATCCTTGCAGGAGCTTTGTCCTGGACCTACCCTCCTCTATCAGCCTGTAGGACCTACAAACCCCAAAGATCACTCTTTCCGCAGCTGAGTCCCGGACCTCTGCCCCACCTAAGGAGTATTTCTTCCCAGAACCCTGGGTGGAATCAACCCTCGCTGCATCAAAGCAGGTGCAGTATTTCTAATTTTAGAGGGCACCCAATACTTAACGCTGGCCCCCATAACTTTACCATATAGGGTAGCTGTTATTATGGTGTCAAGGGACCCTTATATGATAAAAAAAATCCCTGGGTTCCCTTATACTCTTTTATATCACTACTGTTACCACCCTATCTCTGACCCCTCACGTGCATTCATCTTATGGCATTAACGGATCAAAAGATCTCTGCTAAAGAATCCACAGGCCCATCAGGCACTGCAGCGCCGGCTTGACGAGAAGCGTCCTATGATGACGCCTGGCTCTACCAGGTGCGTGAGGGCACTATGATCTGCCCACACGAATCCCCTTGATCTATGTGGTTAAGAGTTAAAATGGGTTATTTTAACATGCCATACTGCAGGTTTTACACTACAGCACTCAAGAGTGGTAGGCCTGAAGCAATGGTTTCCTTTTCACACTAGTTGATAGCAAAATAAGTGCTGCCGTCCACAATTGACATTTTAACTTTCCAAGCTTAGATGCATTTTCTTCAACACAATCTATGGCCTCACAATAAAGTTAGAGAAGTCAATCAGGGATTTACCAACTTCTACATGTTTTAGGGGTCAGAGCGCATATAATAGACAGCAGTGCTACAGTGTTTAGAGTGTGAAAGCCAGCAATAAAACTCAGCAAAAAATGTGGGCATTTTTCACAGTATTATTCTTATAAATAACAATCTCCATGCTTACCTTGTGTGCCATTTCCAAAGGCTCACCTCCTTTAATCAGGATGCCATTCTGAGCTCCAACCCCGGTGCCCACCATAACAGCTGTTGGGGTTGCCAGACCCAGTGAGCAGGGACACGCAATACACAGAACTGTAATTGCGGCTTGAAAAGCGAAGCGGATAATAACTTCTTCACGGGAGATGCTCTTGTTGTAGCCCTTTGACAAAGAGGAAAAGGGGTTTCAGTAATATGAAAAACTTAAATTAAACACTGAAAACAGAGCCGAGTAGTGTGGCTGCAATATTCACTAAGAGGTTCTCAAACAATTACTCTTCACACCCAAGGTGATCCAGCCATTACTATAAAACAAAAGTGCCTACAACGAAATTCCTCTGTGTGTCTGCATTTAATATTCGTATTGCAGAAATGGAAAATGTACTGGCTACTACCGTGAAAGCAGATTGTGTACATAGGCCTTCGTACCATTGATTAAGTGGGCCTCCACTATTTGATAGCAACTTTCAGGCAATCTGCACAAGAATCTTAAAAACATTTAGATTATGCATGTAGAACCTGCTTTAACTACTGTACCAAATCTCAACTTGTCATTACTCAAGCTTTCTGCCTCCATTCCATCACCTTACCAATTTCATCTTGTCCAACCCATTTACTTACATCCGTTATTGCTCCTACAATTGACAAGAACAGACGATCACAGACTATGAAGCACACAAGACTAGAAGTAGTGGTGCTATGGTCCAGTTTTCACACATCCTAATATTTCTGACTCTGGAGTTCAGCAATAGTAAGAGCCCCACCTCAGTTTTCACCTTGAAAGGTCAAATGATGATAAATATTTCATAGTTTGTGCGCTTGCCCCAGAGATATTAGGTCCCTATTACAAGATTACCTACACAACAGGACAGAGCGCGAGACGTCCACCGCCATGGAAAAGGAGGAGGTTATAACTGAGGAAATTACAGAGACAGTGGGTTGAGGGTCCCCTTGCCACTGTTTGGAGGGTCTGTGCGCACACACTCACTTGAATCGAGGTATGCTAAGAAATGAAATCAGCAATCATACCACCCTTCCTACTGCTTACTCTACTATCCTAACATCCTTGCTGTGGTGTGTTTTCCTATCCTATACCCTTTTAATTCCTTTCAAATATTGACTTGCAGTACAACGTAAGATATATTGATGATGTTCATGCAGAAATAACATATAAATACCCTGTATTGCTATCGGTGAGCATTGTTTTTTTATTTTTGTTTTGCCTCATAAAATTAAATAACAAAAATTAAAAAAAGAAATGTATAGCTAGATGGAGAGTAAGAAAAGAGACACTGGAAAGTTATGGATACCACACGACTCAGGTTTGCAAATTTAAATGTAAGTAACTACATTTTCTTTGTCTTGAGCAATGTACAAGACTTCATCCTTTGTATTGAGTGCAACAGCAGTGCGGAGAATGTGAAATAGAAAAGCATGAAGTAAACTAAGACAACAGAACTGGTAGGAATGACTAGATACAACTCATACCAGCACTCAGACACACATTACTCAGAAGTTTAATCAATGCACCCACAGATGCGTAATTAGCAGTCAACTTGTTCAAAGCCAAAGACAATACAATGTTGAAAGCAGCACAAATCACAAATTCAGTGGTGCAGTTTTTGTTAAACATTAACACAACAATTCCTCATTAAAAACAAGCACTGGCAAAGCACCTCAATAATGCAAAGGTGAAGCTTTAGTAAAACATTGTTAAAAAAAAAACTAAGTAAAAGAAAAAAACATTTCAAAATACTGGAGGAAAAGCAAACACATATTTTAAGGTATCTCAAAACTGTACATGAAATTCAATATTTGGACCACGTGGCATGCAGGGATTACTGGGTCCAACAGTGGGGGTGAGGCCTTTTAATCCTGATGTCCCAGGGCCCAACATACTATTGATCCTGAGCAATTTGGCCAAGTATCCCTTCTGCACTTGACTCTCACTGTTAGATGTGAATGAGCAGTCTAAGCCTCCCTCGGCAAGGGGAGGTTTGGATGCAGATTAGTGAACAAGACTCAGAACATGCAGCAGTAGCTAGAAATCAAGGTCGAGTTGAATACTTATTTTTATAATAAAAAGAAGTATTTTATTTGTAACTACTTATGCCTAAGAAAGTTACAACATTTGCAGACAATACATACCCCATTCTGGGCGGTATTCTAGTGTTTCAATGGCAACTCCCTGGGCCACCCGCTCCTTACAATGTGATTGGGGTTATTCCCCATTCACTGGAGGCTACATCCAGGGAAGGCTCCCTAGCAGGCTTGAACGCAAGAATCCACTCCAACTCTTAGCAAATAGTCAAAAGTGTCTTAGCACCACAGTGCTCTTAGTAACGAGTTTCCCGGGAGAAGGTAGGCCTGTACTCGGTCCTACCTGCTCCAGCAGAGAGGAAGCGTGCAGTATCTTGGAGGGTCCGTGGGCACTCTCATCAAAGCCGGTTCTGGTGGCTCAGTGGACTAATGCTTCCACTGCAGGGGTCGGTGTTCGACCTCATGATCACAGGTTCAAATCCCGGTGGGTCCACTCAGCCTTTCACCCATCTGAGGTCAATAAAATGAGTACCATTGAGTTGGGTAACAAAAAACATCTGTTATTCAGAACCAAGATGCCCACGGGTGAAAATGCGCTTTACAAATAGACATGTTATGTTATGGACCTGCTTGGTAAGCTGGCTGCATACAGGAGGCGTGGCAGCACTTGACAGGAGCAAGTTCTCCTTGGAGCCTACACGGCCGGCTCGGTGAGCAATCAGAGATGTTTCCGTGCTCCTCCTGCAATGTACGTTTTTGTGTTTCCAAAATGGGGGTGTTTCCGATGCTCCTGATCTCAATCCCAGTGATTAGGTGATGTGTTTACAGTGTCCTCATTCAGTTTATGGGTTCAAATCAGTTGCAGTACTCGTTGCTGCTCATGGCCCACGGGTCACCGTGGTTCAGGGTTCTCAGGCTGCGCTCCATCTGCAAGGCACAATTGTTTCCGGCAGTTGCTCCTGGGACACCGGATTGTCACACCACTGCCATCCAAGGCACCAACCCTTACCACGAGGTAATCCGCACCATGGCAGCCCTTCTGACCTATGGTGTCATGGCTGCAGTCCTGCACAGGCTCCGGCTTTCTACAAAAGGAAGTCACTCCTGGCATAAAGGGTTGCCACTGAGGTGCCATTCAAGCTTTGCCCTTACTGCACAGACCTCATGCCACAGCTATCTTCACGGCACCATATGCGGGTCGTTGACTTGAATCTGCACATGGGCATCAACCCAATTGGTGCAGCAGCCTGTCTTCAAACCTCACACAGGGAGCCCACAGGACTCCCCAGTGGACCTCTCTCTCTCCAACGCTCTCCTCTTCCTCACAGGTCACACTGGTCTTGGCAAGCAGATAGGCGCTGATGTTCCAGGCTCCAGAGCAGGTGGTCTTGGTTTCCTTGGGCGATGTACCATTATTCAGCAGGGACACTAGCAGGCCTTGGCCCCAAGTCCGGCAGAAGTCTTGAAGAGGTTCCCCTTCTCACACAGCCCGTCTGGGTGCTTGGCAAATTACAATTTTTGGGGTCTCAACTTCCCCCTTCCATTTCCAGACACCGATTGTGATTTAGTGTCTGAGTTTTTGACGTTTTATGTTGGAGTTCTGCTTCTTTTAGAGCCCTGCTTCTCCTCTCCCTATTCTTCTTGAAAGGCAGCCTGTCACAGTGGGAGAGACTCTGGAGCGGAGAGACCCACAACACAAGCCATGGGAGTGACTAGACTTCACGCCTGGATGTCAGCAACAGTGATATGTGCATTAAAAGGTTAATTCCAGGCTTCCAGGCCTACTCTTTAGGAATCCCTTATCAGCCCCATCTTCTTCCTGAGATGTGTCTAGGACCTTTACTAGTGATCTTATACAGATTCAAAAAGCACCCTTTGAGGTCTCGATCTTCCTTCTCTAGTGTGTCCCACTCTGTGAATCTACAAGTGGTAAAGACACAGAGGGTTTGCCCCCTACATTCTCTATTTGAACATCCCTGCAAAAAATGCCCTCTAGAGCTCACAAATAGACACTGATGTATACAACAGCTGAGAACAACATTCTTAAAAAGCAAGAAAAAAATTAAAATGTTACTTACAGGAAAATATTTTTCCACAATCTCGAAATCCACATAGCCAATCACAAGCCAGGCGAAAAGGGTGAGAACGGAAACAGCAACAATGCAGGGTACAAAATAACCACTGAGTTTATCTGCAAACTGCTGTATCGGAGCCTGGAAAACACCAAAGCAAAACAGACATTAGAGCGGATCTTATTCACATCATTTTATTATTAGTAAATGCAATATGCAAGGGCTCTGTCCCTCCCCTCACAATTTCTCTGGTAGGCACCAGTTAGCCCCCAGCTACACATATCTTGCTTCATTCCAAGGTTAGCCTCTTCTATGGATACCTCTTTATTTCTAATACTCTTGTCCACTGGCCTTCAAACCCTCCTTGTGAGTATTCCATCCTTTAACATTTGCTAGGCATTTGCTGTCTCGCTTACCCACCTATTACTGGGTTGCTGGTCTTACACTTATAGACGAGCCTAGACGTGTCACCATTTGGTTTAGGGTTGATTAGCTGGGATGTTAATTCTTAGTTATCTTAGCTGTGGGTACTTAGGCAGCACCTGATGTTAAACAAAACAACACCTAAACTTTGAGCATTTAAACAAAGAGCCTCAATATTCTAGAGAATTAGCCTCAAGCCTCAATCTGTTCTTTAGCAATGCCTTTTAAGCGAGGTTTCTTCTCACCCATAGCAAACTTCCATGTTGTTTGAAGTATGACTAATTTGCATGGCTCCAACATTATGAGGTCAACATGCTAATAACTTCTCCCACGTATTTCAACAGGTCAAAGGCAACCACTTCACTCATCAACACCTTCTCTGCTCCATTAGTGCAATTATTGGCAATCACATTGCATTAGGTAAGTAGGAGGTGACCATTCATTCATTCATTCATACGGTGAGACAGAGCAACACGGAGACAGTGACAAAGACACATGGTGATACAGCAACACAGAGACAGGGATAAAGACGCACACAGTGAGACAGAGCAACACGGAGACAGGGGTAAAGATGCACACGGTGAGACAGAACAATACAGAGACAGTGGCAAAGACAAACGCAGTAAGACAGAGCAACATGGAGACAGAGGCAAAGACAAGCGCAGTGAGACAGAGCAACATGGAGACAGAGACAAAGACACACATGGTGAGATAGAGAAACATAGAGACTGGAACAGAGATTGTTCTGGAAGCAGTAATCTGGTGAAAAAAGCCTCTAGAGCAGTTGCCTGGAAATAAACTATGACAAAATTCTGCAATGGGACCCAGTTTAAAAGGGACAACTTATTGTTAAAGTAAAAGCAGATAGGTGCAAATGTGGAAAAAGGACACGCTATCCGGATACTTCCATATTTAACAAATACATAAAGCTTTCTCATGGCAAGTTGGTGGTTACTTTTTTCTACTTTTCACTTATTAGGATTTCACAGTGAGATACTTCTTTCACTTTAGTTTGGAACTTTAAGACTTAAACAGCAGCTAAAATGGCTGTGTACGTTAAATCTTTGCTGGGGGCTTGTGGTGAGATCTGCCAAGTCAAGAATTGTAATATCAGCCGGACCAACTCACCCTGCCATTCTCTGAGGTCGATATACTATGTATATTAAAAATGCTTATAATTTATAGTATTATTAAAAAAAGCAATTTGTTTATTAGCAACACCTTTTCATTTACCTCAGGCACGGTTAAGTCCGTTTCTCTACGAGGATGAACATATTTAGAGTCTGGTCTTTGTCTTTTAAAGCACCCCCACTCGTCGGATGAAAGATACCTCTATATTACACACAGGCTCAGTAATTGCACTATGGTGTAAAAAAGCAATGCGACAACACGACGACCACCATTACTTTTTTCAACCTGAAAGACTCTGAAACACAATGTATGTGGAGTAAAGTACACTTTAGCTTTTTCCTACACCCCCACAAGGGCCTAAATGCTTTTCAGCATAGATCACGGAGAGGAATGGGCATTTCAATATTTTAAAAACATCTTCGCTGTACGAGCAGATGACATTAATTAAAAGATCCGATTCTTTTATTGTAAATTAACTAAACTTAAACGGAAGATGCTAGCAGATTATTGAAGCGTTCTAATACTGCATTTAAAAGTATAGATCAGCGCATTATTTCTGGCAAGTAACACCTTGTCATACAAGATCAAGTTACATATGTTTATCTTGTGCACAAAACGTTCAGACTTCCTTGGGAATAACGGACACCAGGCGGAAGTAACAGCGGCACAGGAAGGGTACTTACGAAAAAGGTGAAATAGTACCTGAGTCACAGCGCGAGGAGTGGATGGCCAGTGGAGGGACATTAATCAAAACAAATTAATTTGTACATGGGCCATGTGCCACAGAAAGAAAAGGAAGTGACGCATTTTTGCAGAAAAGAAGAGCAACAATTATGTCAATTCACTGGTAAGCTATGGGCGAGTTCCAAGCCCATTAGTAGAGACAAGAGTCTAGCAAGCGAGAGAGCATGCGCTAGTGCTTACTCTCAAAGGCTCGCCCTAAAAAAGGAAATTGTCTTTAGGATTGAGGCAACAAAGATATTAGAGCCAGAAAAAGCAGTTCATCACTGAATATTATCGGATAGAAATTGAGCTATGTCTTCAGTTGCTTTACAAATTCAGAAGAAATACCTCTGAACTGTATTGGTAATAGTCCATCTACAAGTTCAGAGTCCTACACTTAATTTCAAGAGAAGTTTGGTAGTTACCAGCACTGTTAGCAACTTCACTTACTTCCCTATGCCTACCACCCTCCTGGGGTATAGGTCATCAACCAGGACTCTCCAACCTCTTGGTCTTGGGTTTTCTTTCAATCTGACTCCAGGTGTAACCCATCTGCTTGCAGTCAAAATTGCCAGGTGTTTCTTTGCCTTACTCTTTTCCTTTTTCCGTGGGGGTTCCAGGTGAGGGCTTGCCAGGTGGTGTTTGATGTGGGCTGTGACCTATCCAGCCCCAGAGTCTTTTCATGATTTCTTCATGAACACAGAGTTGAAAAGTCTGCTGCCATATGTCATTGTTGCTGATGGTGTTTGGTCAACGGATTAGGAGGATTTTCCTCAAGCAGGTGTTGATGAAGGTCTGGACTTTGTTGGTAGTGGTCACTGTTGCCCAGCATGTTTCTGCTTCATACAGAAGGACCAATTTTACGTTGGTATTAAAAAGTCTGATCTTGGATTGCAGCGTTAGGTCCTTGGAACAAATGTTTGACAGAATTCTGAGTGTATTTTTCACATATGTACCAGGAACTCTGTCATTTGAACGAATGTGTCTTTAGCACACATTTGTTATGCACGCAAACCATTTTAACAACTTGCCTTAGGGGAGCACTGGATATTGGAATAGTTTAATTTACTCTTCCAACTCCAGTCTGCGCAAAAGTAGGGAAGGTGTTGGACTTTAATTCCAACACCATTCCACCACTGCACCCCCAAAAGCAAGTCATAATGACTTGTGTGCAGAACAAATGCATGCTAAAGACCCATTTGGTCTGTTGCTGGTGCTGTGAAGGCACATTGTGATTCCGACTTTGTCCTGAAGGACATTTCCCCTTGAAGCTCCAGATCTTTTTTAGCTGAATGCAAGCAGCCCCTGCTGTGCCGATTTTTGTCTTGATGTTGCTGTCTATGCCGCCCTGTTTGTCTAGGACACTGCCCAGGTAGATGAAGTCCTTAAACTCTTCCAGTGCATTGCCTGCAAGAGGGTTTGTAGTTGTGTAGGCCATGTTAGCCTTCATAATCTTGGTTTTTCCCCTGTGGATGTTGAGGCCAGGTTGTGCTGATGTGGCTGCCACATTGTTGGTCTTCTCTTGCATCTGCAGATGGTTATGGGAGAATAGGGTCAGGTCGTCTGCAAAGTCCAGGTTGTTTATTTGTGTCCATGATGTCCACTGGATCTTATTTATTCTCCTTGCTGTGGATGTCTTCATGATCCAGTCTATGGCCAGCAGGAAGAGAAAAAGTGAGAGCAAACAACTCTGGCGGTCTCCGGTCCTCACTTCGAAGGCTTCCAAGAGTTGTCCTCCATGGACTATCTTGCAGGTCATTCCCTTGTAAGAATCATCAGGAACTTTTACGAGGGGATGATCTACAAGAAGTTCATGTAGCAACTAAACTAGCTGGACAATATGCTGTTTTGCATGGACCCACACCTTAAAATCCTTCATTGTCTTAAGGAAGGAACCCAGCAACTGATCTCTTTTACTAGTTTGCCTGGAGCAGGCTGGTAACAACATATTCCTATAGTATTCTAGCCCTATATTTCTATTACTACAGTATATCCTGTCCTTCTGAACTGTTTCAAGTAAGACAGTGAAGAAAGCATGACAGTACAAGACATTACGTCTTTCAGCACAAATATTCTGCATTTTAAAATAGAGACCTTAGTTGTGTTCCGCAAATTGTTCTCCATGCTTCATGTTTCTGCACCAATGAGTCAGCTGCATGTCCGGTACCATATGTTAATATTAAGTGCTCTTTCTCAAGCAAAAAGTTTGGTAAAACAGAAAATTATATTTATAAATGAAAATAGTGTATACTGTAGAAGCATCTAGTCATGGAAATAAGCTTTCAGAGTGGTGCCTTTATGCCAAAAACCGGCACAAGACATAATAATACAAATCATTTACTAGTCTGACAAAAGTCAGAGGGATCGCATGTTCGCTATATCACTCAGTATCTGCTATGAATTCATTCAATGTTTTGATAGAAATTAGAAATTACCTTTGATGTCTGGGCTTCTTCAACAAGTTTGACGATCTGGGAAAGCGTTGTATCTGACCCCACGTGAGTTGCACGAATCAGCAGTGAACCATTCTGATTGATAGATCCAGCAATAACTGTACTTCCAGGCTTCTTAGTCACCGGCATGGCCTCGCCTAGGGTAAAATCAAAGAAGAAAAATGCTGTCAGAAAATGAAGGGAATTCTCCTTAATGTCACATAAACTGCTAATGTTTCCACATCTATTCTCCATCAGGACTTAGATGGTTTTAAAAAAAGTAGATTCATATTCTCGTTATTTCACTTTACTGACAACAGTTTCATAAGCTGAAACACCAAAATAAGACTATAATGCTCATCCAACCGTATTGCACCACCTGACAATGGTACTTAATGCACAAGTTACTACTTGTGTAACGAAATATCTGTAAGAGACATTAGTTAGTGATAGATTCCTTACCTTAGAATATCCCCAGGAGTCAGACTGGATCCGGAAACTTTTGCGTAGCAGTACCCTTGCGCGTCGTTAGGCGTCGTCTGCGGCTCCGCGTCCGTCGTCGGCGTCGTGGGCGCCGTGATGACGTCGTCGGAGTACTTAGACGCCGCCTCCGTACGTCAGTTCTTAGACACAGCTTTTCCGCGCCAGAAGCGCTGAGCCATGTTAAAAACCAACACTGGTGCCATTGAAACTAGGGCCCTGAAAGGGGGTGACCTTAACCCTAGATATTGGTTCGCAGAACGGGGAGGATGGGTGGGTCGGTAAGGAATCTATCACTAACTAATGTCTCTTACAGATATATCGTTACACAAGTAGTAACTTGTGCATCTGAAAGAGACACGTTAGTGATAGATTCCTTATCTTAGAATAGATACCCCAGCAATACCAACCCCGGTGGTGGGTCTGCAAACCAATAATCACACCAGAAAGTCCTGGAGGACGGAACGGCCAAAGAAGCTATCCCTCCGGACTTGACTGTCCAGGCAATAGTGTCTTGCAAACGTGTGCAGCGAGGCCCACGTAGCTGCCTGGCAAATGTCCTGCAAGGGCACTCCCCGGCCCAGGGCAGTTGTAGTCGCCGTGGCTCAGGTGGAGTGAGCCCGCAATCCAACAGGGGGCTCCTTTCTAGCCAAGGAGTAGCATGCCTGGATACATAGGATGATCCATCGGGAGATGGTCCTCTTATGTGCCGCCTTCCCCTTCTTAGCGCCCACGTAGCCAACAAAGAGTTGGTCATCCACCCGGAACTGGCGTGTGCGATCCAAGTAGAATGAGAGCGCACGTTTTGGGTCCAGACGGTGGAGCCACTATTCCTCTTTAGAGGGGTGCAGTGGCGGAAAGAAGGTTGGCAAAGTGATGGACTGCCCGATGTGGAAGGCCGTGACAACCTTGGGCAGGAAAGATGACTTAGTACGCAACACAACCTTGTCCGGATGGACAGAAAGGAAAGGAGGAGTACAAGAGGGGGCCTGGAGCTCACTCACGCTCCTGGCAGAGGTGATGCCAACCAGGAAAGCAGTCTTCAGTGTAAGAAGGCGGAGAGGACAGTTGTGAAGTGGCTCAAAGGGAGCGCACATCAGAAATGTAAGTACAAGGTTCAAGTCCCACTGAGGCATCACAAATGGAACAGGTGGAAATGTATGTGTGATGCCTTTTAAGAATCGATTTACAATAGGGGACTTGAACAAAGATGGTTGATCAGGCAGCCTTAAGAAGGCTGAAAGGGCAGAAAGATAGCCCTTGATAGTGCCCAGAGCAGAGCCCTGCTGGGCAAGAGATTGAAAGAAGAGAAGAACCTCAGAAAGAGGGGCAGAGAGAGGATCCACAGCCTTTGCTGTGCACCATGCCACAAATCTGTTCCACCTGCAGGCGTATACCGACTTTGTGGAGGGACGCCTGGCTGCCAGAATGATGTTACAGACTTCAGGAGGTAAGTCAAATGGCCTCAACTGTCGCCGCTCAATCTCCAAGCATGGAGGTGGAGACTGGACAGGTTCGGGTGGAGGACCGTCCCCTGCTGCTGCGACAGAAGGTCCTCCTGAAGAGGCAGACGAACCGAGGGATCGACTGACATACTGAGTAGCTCGGGATACCAGTACCTTCGTGCCCAATCCGGAGCCACAAGGATGACTTGGGCCCGGTCGCGCTTGATCTTCTTCAGCACTCTGGGCAAAAGTGGTATAGGCGGAAAGGCGTACAACAGACCACAACTCCACTTGCGACGAAAAGCGTCTCCGAGCGAGTGCCGCCTTGGAAATTCCAACGCGCAGAACTGATGACATTGCGCGTTCTTTTCGGTGGCGAATAGATCTAACCAAGGCTCTCCCCACTGCAGAAAGAGACCTTGCGCCACGTCCGAGTTCAGACACCATTTGTGATCCATCATGCACCGGCGGCTGAGTTCGTCCGCCCTGGCGTTCAGAGAACCTGCCAGGTGTTGAACCATCAGGGTCACGCCCTGATGTTCCAGCCATTGCCAGAGGGGCAGAGCCTCCTGGCAGAGGGTCCACGACCCCACACCGCCCTGTTTGTTGCAGTACCACATGGCGGTGGTGTTGTCCGTGAACACCTGCACTACACTCCCTCGGACAGAGGGGAGGAATGCCTTCAGTGCTAGACGAATCGCCCGCAGCTCCAAAAGGTTGATGTGGATCGGGGACTCCGCCGGAGACCAGATGCCTCTGATCTCCGCCTCTCCCATGTGGCCTTCCCAGCCCTGGAGGGACGCGTCCGTCACAACTACGTGCTCCGGTTGGGGAAGGGAGAGGGATCTGCCGCAGACCCAATCGCGGTCCGTGAGCCACCACTGCAGCTGTCTCGCAGTGCCCTCCGAGATCAGGACGTGGTCGGATAGGTTGCCCTGATGCTGGGCCCACTGAAACTTCAGGTCCCACTGCAGAGCCTGCATCCGCCACCTGGCGTGATGCACCAGTAGGATGCAGGAGGCCATCAGCCCCAGAAGCCGCAGCGTCAACCTGACCGAGATCCGAGATAACGGCTGAAAGATGGGAATCAGAGCCTGAATATCCCGGACCCGCTGTTCGGGCGGATAAACCAGAAACTGCGCCGAGTCTAGATGAAGAGGAGCTTCTGAGAGGGGCACAGGTGTGACTTAGGCACATTGATGGAGAACCCCAGCTGGTGCAGGAGGTCTGCCGTCGTCTGGAGGTGGTTGACGACTGTCTGGGGCGAGCCCGCCTTCAACAACCAGTCGTCGAGGTAGGGGAAGACTGAAACCCCTAACCTGCGCAGATGAGCTGCGACCACCGCCATCACTTTTGTGAACACCCGTGGGGCGCTGGTAAGGCCGAAGGGGAGCATGGTGTACTGAAAGTGCTCCTGGCCAACCATGAACCGCAGGTAGCGCCGGTGGGCCGGCAGGACGGGGATGTGGAAATAAGCGTCCTGCAAGTCCAGCGCTACCATCTAGTCTCCTGGGTCCAGGGCAGCTAGGACCTGAGCCAGTGTCAGCATTTTGAACTTCTCCTTCCGGAGGAAGCCGTTGACGTTCCTTAGGTCCAAGATAGGGCATAGGCCCCCTTTGCCCTTCTTGGGTACCAGAAAGTAGTAGGAGTAGCAACCACACCCTACTTCTGGCCCAGGAACGCGCTCGATGGCCCCCTTGGCCAAGAGGGCCGTAACTTCCTCCTGCAGAAGTCGCAAATGATCCCCCGATACACTGTGGTTCTGCGGTGGCATGGCTGGAGGAGTCGCCTTGAAGGGGAGGGAGTAGCCCCTTCGGACGATCTGCAGCACCCACCTGTCCGACGTGACAGTGCGCCAGTGGGAGTGGTGATGGCGAACCCTGCCACCCACTGGCGTCACATGGGCCGAAAAGCACGGACTAGGAAGGTTTTGAGGCGGATTCTGCGGGGGAGTGTGTGGACTGGCCTCGCCGTTGTCCCCGAGCGCCTCCACGGTGGTTTCCACGGCCGCCACCGCGTTGGGTATTACCCTGCGGAGCGTGGCTGGCAGCACGTGTGGGTGCACCCCTTCCGTGGCCACGGAAGGAGTGAAAGGCAGCCGATTGCTGGCGTGGGGCCAAGAGGCCCAAGGACTTGGCCGTAGCCCTGGAGTCCTTAAAACGCTCAAGTGCATGGTCTGCCTTTTCGCCAAAGAGGCGACGGCCATCGAACGGCATGTCCATAAGTTTGTTCTGGACATCGGCCGAGAAGTTGGCTGACCTCAACCAGGCGTGGCGTCTGACCGACACCGTCGTTGCCATCGCTCTACCCAGTGAGTCGGTGGTATCCAGTCCACACCGGATCGAATATCTGGCTGTATCCCGACCTTACACAAGGGCTTGGCCGAGTTTGGACCGTACCTCCAACGGACACTCAGGCAGCACTTCCGCGACCGTATCCCACAGAGAGTGGGTGTAGCGGCCCAAGAGGCATGCGGTGTTGGAAGACCGCAGTCTCAGACTAAGGGATGAGAAGATCTTTTTGCCATACTGCTCATACCTCTTGGATTACCTGTCCGGCGGAGCCAACGGGAATGCGGTTTGGGAATTGGAGGCCTGGATGACCAGGCTCTCAGGGGTGGGGTGGGTGGACAGGAAACATGCGTCACCCGGGGCCGGGCGGTGGCGTCTGGCCACGTTCCTATCTACGGGCGAACCCGTAGCGGGCTTGGACCAAGTGCCCAAAAGAACGTCAGTTAAGGCCTCGTTAAACGGCAGCAGAGGCACGGTTGAGCATGACTGCGGCTTAAGGACCTCGGTGAGGAGGTTAGTCCTCACAGCCGCGACGGGGAGCTCAAGGCCCAGGGCCTTGGCTGCCCTCATCAACACCACACTATAGGTTGCCCCCTCCTCCGTAGCCACGCTAGGAGGGGAGACAAAGCCAGTGTCAGGTGAAGTGTCTAACCCACTGGCTTCCCCAAGTTCACCTGCCCAGTCCTCATAAGACTGGTACTCACGTGTCAGAGGGTCCTCAGACCCCTCCCAATCCTCATCACCCACCACCTGGTACTCAGGTTCAGTAAAGGATGGGGCCGGTTCATGGAAAGTGAACTCTCCAAACGGCATCTGAATCGGCGCCGGGCGGTGCCGTTCCGGCGCCGGAACCGGGTTGAGGGGGGCGTCGGGGACGGTGCCGCTCGAGAACGGCGCCGGAGGTGACACCTGTGGCGTCGGCACCGGGGAGGTCGTTAAATCCACCGGCGACGACCCGGATCTGGAACCGGATCCAGCGGGGCCCTGCGGCGCCGGGCCCGAAGGCGCCGGCGGCGTCGGGGCCAAAGAGCCTGACGGCGTTAGGGCCGAAGCCCCCGACCCGCTAGGACCCCCAGACGGGGCCGCTGGGCCCGAAGGCGCCACGGAACCCGTCGGGGGAGAGAGGGACCTCATGGCCATGATGAACTGCTCGATCTCCACCGGCGTCTCGTTAGGCCCAGAGACCGGAGGGTATGAAGCTGGACGAGACTCAGACAGAGCCGCGTGGGCGGTGCCACCTGACCCCCCCCCCCCCCGGCCGCGTCGCGCAAGCGTTGGGGGGAGTCAGAAAAGCGATGACGTCTCTTCGACTTCTTGTGCTTACCTGACGACTTCGACCCTGAGGAGTGATGTCGACTCCCGGAGCTATGATGGCTCCGCTTCCGCGACCGGTCCCTCGACCTCCGTTCGGACCGGGACCTCTCTTGGAGCGGGGCCGACTGCCGGAGTTCGAGTCGCTTACGGGACCGCTCCCGTCTAGCTTTCGAAGTAAGGGCCCGGCAGTCGAGGCAGGTCTTGTCGTCGTGGTCGACGCCGAGACAGTGGAGACACCGACGGTGAGGATCCGTGACCGACATCGGTCGATCGCAATCTTCACAGGGCTTGAAACCAGGCATTTCCTTATCGGCACCGATCGGAGTCGAAGACTCGAAAAATGGAAGATCAAAAGATCAAAAAGAGTTAGTCAAAAAGTGACTAAGGTACCACTTTTTCCGGATCTGCGCTGCTGGCGCGGAAAAAAAAAAGAACTGACGTCAGCACGCGGAGGCGGCGTCTAAGTACTCCGACAACGTCATCACGGCGCCCATGACGCCGACGACGGACGTGGAGCCGCAGAGGACACCTACCGACACGCAAGGGTACTGCTACGCAAAAGTTTCCGTATCCAGTCTGACGCCTGGGGATATTCTAAGGTAAGGAATCTATCACTAACGTGTCTCTTTCAGATCCTGTGTGCCTCACACAGACAAGTCTCAGATAGCAAGGATTTTCCAAGGAAGGCAGGGAGCATTTTAAATGCCAGGCCTGATCCTCCCTGGACTGGAAACTAGGCATACCCGTCCTACTTGGGGTGACGTATGCAAATAGAACAATTGATGAACAGAATGATGAACAATGTCAAACACTCACCCACAGTCAGAGATCTAGACCCAAATCCATGTTGTTTTTCTCACCACGCCATTCAAATTTGGACCCAGCCATTTGCAAATCAGTCTTCTTGACCCTGCTCCCCATGGGAACAGTCCGGCCCGAACCATTGCCAGACGTGGGTTCCGTGCTCACCATGCTGCTGGATTCAAGCTATTCTGACTGATGAGGGGTGGTAACCTCAAACCGGTCCTAGGAAGCTGGTTTCCGGTCCAAGGAGGGCCTGCTCTGGCAGTTCAAGCTGGACTGTTCCCATGGGAAGCAGGGTCAAGACTGATTTGTTTATGGAAGGGTCCAAACTGGGCGAGCAATAAAATGATGGATATAGGCCCAGATCTCTGACTGGGAATGAGTGTTTGACATTGTTCAGAATTTTTTCCATCAATTGTTTTGTTTTTGTGCACATAGTGAAGATAAAGCAAACACCTCACAGAAAGCCACCAGCCTACTCATCCAAATCAAAGCTCCACTGCCCTCCAACACCAATCCACTCTGCGATGAATCATACTTCAGTCAAAGAAAATGCTATACATTGCTAGAATGAACATGGTTTACTTGGTATCCTAGTTTTCCATGATACGTTTCGACTTTGAATATCTAAGACTTAAGGATATCTCTGCCTAGGTGTGGAATGCCTGAACACACATTCAAATTGAAAATCATTTCATAAAGAGAGGAATATTTTCTATTTTGTTTTAAGCAAATCAAATCAGATTAAATGGAACAATACAAAGCCTTTTGGATAGAAAAATTGTTTATGTGATATACAAATGAAAATAAAAACAAACAACTAAATTAAAGCAGAAAATTGTGCATATGAGCACAACTCTCACGGGAATATCCATACTATCGCTTTATGATACTACTTTACTCCAAAATCCCAGAGTGCCCTGGAGTGTCAATTACATCATTTTGAGGTGATGGAACAGTTCGAGTAAGGATCTACCCTAGCAACCCCAGAAATCCTTCTGTACCAACCACTTTAGTTCTAAGTCCCTCTTCCATCCATCACTATCAAGTGCTTAGCACTTGTGTAACATTTGGGCAGGACACATATTGTACTGGAGAGTGGTAAGAGAAAGTACAAAAAAGTACAAAGATTTGTTAAAAAAATGGCAAAAACTTGTTGCGGTTTTTGTTTTTCTAAAACTACATAAGAATTACTGTGCTGATTGTCAACCTACACACTGCCTTGTAAATCAATGTGAAAAGAAAACAGGTGTTTACCATGTTTTCGTCATTTTTGTAAAAGGTGGTCAATATTTTAAGTGGGAAAAATGGGAGATCAAACTATGGGTGAACCCATATGGAGCTAGATATTTAGACAGAATGCAAAGTTTTTTTTAAAAAAACATTGGGGGCGTGGCCTAACTGGCGAAGATGGCGGTCGGAGTTTGCTAAAGCTCCGACCAGCCTACTAACATCCTGTGGTATTATCCTGCACTCAGACGTCCCCTAAGCAGTGCCCTGTACCGGAGACCCACATAGCGTCTGCCGGGTTCTCCAACGCAGGCCGGGGGTCCGGGTGAGTGGCGGCTGTGGTGATCGGGATCCCGCGGCCTGAAGCCGCCCAGTCGGGGTCAGAGGAGGGAGAGTCGGGGCCTCGATTTGCTGGCTGGGCCGGGAATAGAGGCCCAGAGGCCGGCGCAGCTGTGGTGGGGAAGCCGGGGCGGTGCCAGCCATCTCGCGGCGACGTCCCGCGGCTGCCCCCACCCCTCCGGGATTCTTGCGGCGAAGGAGTCCTTGTTGTGGGCGTTGGACACCGGACCAGAGAGGGGCCCGTCCAAGGGGCAGCCCAGTAGAGTGATCAAGACGGGCAGAAGCTCCAGAGCGGGAGCGGCCATATTAAGACAATCGGAAAAGAGCAGCGGTGAGAGGGTGAGTTGGCTGTGGGGTGCGGCTGCGATCGGAGGCTGCTACCGGGGGCTGTCTTTCTCCCCCCCCACCCAGACTCCACCCTCTACGTACTCTGCGGGCCTATCCAAGGGACATCAGGGGGTTCGGCGGCCGGGCCGCGGTGACGGCAGTGGTGCAGTGAAGGGGGGGGCAGGGCCCTCCAGGATACCTAGTCTCTCGCCTTGGGCTGCAGGTGGAGGATTAGCTGCTTGAGCGTGTGGTGTGACAAGTGCACTGGGGCCCCATCATGGACAGCACAGCGCAGCCCCCAGGAAAGGGAAAGGCGGTCCAGCTCCGGCCTCCCCCATCTGGATAGTGGTGTACTTAGGCCTCGCTGGCCTTGGGGTCATTGGCTGAGCCCGGGAGGGGCCAGGGTCCGTGGCGCGCGTCGGTGGTCTGGTCGGGCCACGGATTGGAGGATCAGGGCCCTTGGGGGCGAAGACAGGGGAACATTGGAGGACATTGGGGCTGTCCTCGAGGCGACGGTCACCTACTGGGGGGCTTGGAGTGGGACGGATCCTGCGTTGGGCCCGGTGTTCTGGTCTTTGGGCTGTATTGGTGCTCAGCCGGCACGACAGCTGCTCTTGAGGACTTGGTGGCAGGACATCCACTGAGACAATGACGTGGGACAAAGATGGCAGAGGGCCCTACCAAACAGGGCACCATAGATAAATTCACCGGAGTGGGTGCGGCTGCAGGGGCTGCGGGAACGCAGAGCCAGGTGCCGGACAATACAGAGTTAATGGCATCCATCACCCAGTCTCGAGATATGATACATGTGGAGATTGGGGCTGTTGGCTCCGATGTCATGCTGCTGCGGCAGGATTTGCGCAACGCCGTCGATCGCATAGCAGGGACGGAGGTCCGAATATCGGAGGTGGAAGATGATGTCACGACCCTTAAAAAGAAGGTGGCGGCTATGGAGAAGATTCAGAAGGGGTTGGCGCTGCAGGCAGAGGATGCTGAAGGGAGGGCTCGACGCAACAATCTCCGCTTCGTGGGATTTCCGGAGGGTTGCGAGGGAGATAGTGTGGAACGTTTTCTGACACAGTGGCTGGAGGGCTGGCTCCCCCCTGATGCCCTCTCCCGTTGCTTTGTGGTGGAGCGCGCTCATAGCGCCTTCATGCAGAAGCCCCCTCAGGGGGCGCGTCCCCGGCCGATCATCGACAAATTCTTGAACTATATGGACCGCGATACTATCCTGAAGCAGGTCAGAGCTAAGGAGTCTCTTACTTGAGACAATGTCAAGATCCTCATCTTCCCAGACTACACACGCCTGGTGCAGAGGCAATCCTTCTTAGCGGCCAAGGCTCGCCTTCGACAAGTGAAGATCCAGTATGCGCTGTTGTATCCAGTCCGCCTGAGAGTTGTATATAGGTCTCACACTTTGTTCTTTGACTCGCCGGAGGAGGTCTTTACATGGACTGATGAAACTGTGAGGGTGCGGGTTCACACACCGCCTGGCCGAAACTCGGATTTATCGTCCAGTGAAGTGGCCCGGAGGGGACAACAGGGCCAGCGGCGGGGCAGCAGGAGATCGAGGTCCAAGCGGCGATCGCTGTCTGGCACGGCCCCCCGGCAGGGGGGGCGGTCGTCAGAAAGACAGGCTTCAGTGGATTGATTAACCGGCTTTACGGGGACTGACATCCTTGTGAATGTATCTTGACGTCCGAATGGGCACATGTGTGGGGCTGGGTACCCGGTCACGTAGTGGTGGGCGGGAAGGGGTGAGGCTCTGAGGGGTATGGGTGATCAGTTGGGGATCCATTGGAAGGGTTGGTACCGGTCCCTCTGTTGGGGACCAGGCTCCTATCTGACCGCAACAGATGCTTCCATGTTTGGGAGGTATGGGGTGGGAGGTGTTGAGGGGGTTTGTTCAGTTTGTTTGATTGCGCATTCACGCCAATTACTTGGAAATCTTGCTGTATCTTGGAGAACACGTATGTATGCTGTAAGAATGTTTGCTTTTTGCCATGCTCGATACGGAGGTTGATCGGCGGATGACCACTGGATCCATGTGTGTTGTCAGTTGGAACGTCAGGGGGGCATTGGACAAGGTGAAGCGGGGAGCTCTTCTTCATTATGCTAAGAGGGCTGGGGCCGATGTGCTCCTGCTTCAGGAAACACACCTAATGGGTACCAAAGACTTTTGCCTCCAACGATATGGATATCTTCAGGTGTTTCACTCACGATTCACGAGATGCTCGGGTGGTGTGGCAGTGTTGATTCATCGTAGGGTCCAGTATGAGCACGAGAGACTTTGGTCTGACACGCAGGGACGGTATGTCTTCGTACAGGGCAAGATTGGGGGAGAGGTTGTGATCCTGGGTAGCGTATATGCACCGCCGCCACTACAGTGGTCCCCGGTGGAACGGATACTAACACTATGGGGGATATGCCAGATGTGCTCTCTTTGGTGAGGGAGATTGGAATGATGTCATGGACCGGGACCCCCCACCAAGTTGCATTCCCTGGCTGCGGGGTTAGACTGGACAGATGTCTGGAGACACATACAGGGTCCTCGCAGGGAATACATGTACTTTTCCTCAGCACACGATTCCTTTTCGAGACTCTATTACATATTTATCCCTAGGAGGATGGTACACAGAGTGATGTCAGCAAACATTATGCCTAGGGCCCTGTCTGATCATTCGCCCGTTGCACTCACAATTCGGATTGGCCCGGGGAGGCAACCTCTTAGATGGCGCGTGTCGGGGTGGCAGTTGCAAAAAGAGGAATATAGGGAACACCTGGCCAAGGAGATCGATAATTACCTGGTTGAGAATGTAGGGTCAGTTGAGTCATCAGCTGTGCTCTGGGAGGCAATGAAACCCACGTTGCGGGGGTGGATATTTCCTGGTGTGTGGCTGCGCGGAGGCAGCGGCAGAATGATCTGGTGCGTCGGAAGGTGGATATTGAGGCACTGGAGCATAGGGGTAGGGAGGTGGATGGGGGACCGGCTAGGAGACAATTGGCGTTGGCTCAGCAGCAGTACGTGGCACTCCTGCTGGATGAGGCTCGTCAGGCGTGGCTGGCAACGTGCAGTAGGGCCGGTCAATGGGGGGATAAATCGAGCAAAATGCTTCACCGTCTGTGCTGAGGTACATTCCATGCCCAGCCCTTACCACGGGTTGTGGACCCGGCGGGGGAGCCAATACTAGAGCCCTCTGCTATAGCAGAGAGCTTTGCAGCGTACTTTGAGGACCTGTACTCTTCCAAAGAATGTCTCGGGAGGAGGTTATTGTGAAATTTATCAATGATCTCCCGCCTAAGACCGTTTCGGATGAGGTGCGAGAGTACTTGGATCGGCCTCGGTCGGATGATGAACTCGGTGTGGCCTTGGGAGAATTGAATCCGGGTAAGGCTCCGGGTCCGAATAGGTTCCCCTGAGAATTTTTTAAAAGGTTTTTTTATACAGTTGGCCCCACACTTTTGGCCGGTGGTGGAGGAGACGCGGGAGGGTGGATTACTTCCCCCGGACTGGAGGCATACGGAGATAGTGGTGTTCCACACAGGCGCGGTTTCTCCTTGAGGGCGTCGGGGCTCCGCCCCCTTTACTTTAGCTGGCACAGTGGCACTGGTCAAAAAAAGCAAAGTGTTGTGTTTCACTGTTTTGTGTTACAGACACAGTGAACACAAACAGCCTAAACATGCAGCACTCGTTTTCGTTTCTTCCTTTTGTTTACAGGGTCTGGGGTGCGCGCACACTGCCTGCGATGATTCATTCTGCAGCGCCAGCAAGGCCGACGCTGAGTGACAAAGTCTACAGCTTTTGCGGGGCTGACGATCTCACAGCCCTGGGGCTTGTGATGTCATCAGCTCGGCAAAAGCATGGACTTGCAGACCAGTCTCCACCCCCTGATGCCGTGGGAATGAAATCAGCCCTGGGCGTTTTACAGTGAAGCCCTGTAGCGCCAGGGCTTCACGTCAATCAGGGAGTTGAGAATTGGTCACCCCACCCTTTCCCAACTCGTCACTGTGACGTGTTGGGAAAGGGTGGGGTTGAGGCTGTAAACAGACTGGAAGCTGAGAAATCGAGTCTGCGCAGACTCAAGATGGCTGCTTCCAGTGTGTTACACGTGGGTTGTTTTCAGAGCAGCCAGAAACCAACTCGTGGTCAAAGCCTCGTCTCATAGGCTGTAATGAGCAGGCGATTTTTGTTCTTTCAGGTATTTGTTTTTAAAAAAAAAAAGTTTCGTTCATTGTGGCCTCACATGACATCTCTTTTCACACTCTCTTCTTCCTCCCCCCTCCCCTTGCTGTTCACAAATTACGAGTCCCCTCCCTCCCACCCCCCTCCCCTTGCTGTTCACTCGCACCTTTCTGCTCACACTGGCCCTCCTGCATACATTGCCTGCCAGCTCCGTGATAATGTGCGGTATTTTCTGTAATGGCCCGGCTTTAGCACTCAGTAATTACAGGGTGGAGCATCCACTGATTCTTCCCTCAACCATGGTAATTTGCTGCTCTCACTACTACGAGTCTTGCTGATGAACTATGTGAAGGCGCAAATCTTACGTGAAAGGTGTTAAGTGTGTTTGTTACGGCATAACATGTTGTTTGTTAATTGATTGAGTAGTGCACAATCTTTGCAATGAAGAGATACTGGAAATGTTGCTTGGGAAACGGTTAAAATATAGGACCTGGCTTGACAAGTGATCTGGGATGGCCTTTTGTCTTCCAAAGGGAGCACAACATACCTTAATGCACGTGGTTATATTCAGCTTTATTTGGGGTTGTTCACTCATTTTTCACTGTTAAGTGTTTCAAAGAAGACAATGAGGATGGATCTTATGGCTCTGTCAAAGTTATGTTTCATTTGCTGTGTGGTCCTAGCGCTGTGTACTGAGTGTGGAAGCATTGCCATTCATAAAACGAAGCGTTCATAAAAAGTAAGTTTTGCCTGCATAGGATGGATACGTATTATGATCCTTCTCACAGAGGCCAGATCCATGCTATTCTCTACGACACACTATTTATGTTAGTAGTTCACCTAGTAATGGTAACTTTTGTTTTTTTAGCTGCATAGCATCCAGAAAACAAACGTTATTCACCAACACTGCAGCTTTTATAGACGATTGTGTGCTACGCCTGTCCTGCTTTATGTACATTTTTGAGAACCCTGTACAATTTTTAGATTGTGTGTCTGCCTTTGCTATTACTGGATCTCCCTGCATTGGCAGATATGATTGTCTAGACATCTTCGGCATTACAACCAGAAAAGAGATAAGTGTCACACTGGCCCTCCTGCATACATTGCCTGCCAGCTCCGTGATAATGTGCGGTATTTTCTGTAATGGCCCGGCTTTAGCACTCAGTAATTACATATTGCTGTGGGTGCCAGAGGGTGTCCTGGTTAGCACACCTATATCATGGGCCATGGAACACTCGTGTAAAATCACAGCAGCTCACTAATGGACTACTGACTGTTTGTGAACTCCCTGACATATTTTCTCAATCTTTGACAAGCAGTAGGTGTAACAGTTCAATCCCTTTGTCGTTTGGTTGTTTCTACATTCAATTGGATGCAATAATAATACTTCCCTAGTGATTTCCTTGGTTTTCTCGCCAATGATGAAATTAGCATTTGAATTTTCTAATTTCTACTCCCCTTATTTAATTTGGTTCATTAACATGGCTTCCACTGTGCACCACAGCGTGCAAACAGCACTTCACCCTCTGTGTTTATGTATGCATGTACTTTGCATTTCAATAGGCAAAAGCCAATACCCTGACTGTTTTTCATTATTATTAGAGCTTTCTTTCAATTTAACTGTGAACTTAAACGAATAACCAGTGATATGGCTGCTGTGGAAGGCCTTCAGTGGTGTAGTTGTCGGCAAGGACTTTTTGGAAAACTCTTGGAAGCCCTTGTGTCACTTGGGATATTTTAAGGAGAGGGGACCAAGCTTTACTTGCTAGGTGAAGTTTCAGAGGAATTACGTAACCACTAGAGTACAATTTTGTCTGTGCCAAAAGTGGTCACTGGCACATTAGAATATTTTTTTTAAGCTACTGTATCGAATACATTAAGCATGTCTACGAGGATCCTTACTCTGGTCTTTGTGGAAAGCAGTTGTTATTTGATGCTTAGTAATGTATTTTCCGTACCGCTACACAGTCTGAACCTTGACTGAAAGTCTCTGCAGAGGTTATTTGTTTCCAAATAATTTGATAATTGTGAGATAACAGCAGTTCTGAGGATTTTAGTGCTAGGTGGTAAAGGGACATCGGTCTGTAGTTGGGTAAAGTTTGATTCATGGGCAGTCAGTTTCTGAAGATGCTGAGTAAATATGACATCAAGCGTTTGAGGCACAATCCCCAGTAACGTGTGTAGATCAGTTTGATAACAGACTAGAACAGTTTGATGTTTTTTCGGCACAGGGATCTGTGGTTGAGGCAACAGTTTGAGATTATTCAAGGTCTTGTTGAGTGCATCTCCAGAAACAGCTGCAGACATATTCATGGTTGGTTACTGATTATCTAAGACCTTCCAGGGATTTGTGAGTTAGACCTAGATTAACCTGAGCATTGGTGTCTTGCTGCTGAAGATCGGCATCCGGCCAGCATAACTCTTTGGTGGGAGTTGCACATGTGTATAAGTGTGAGTCTTAAACTTTTTTTATAAATTTGAAATAGCTGTATAAAAAAACATTAACTTTTCACTTCAAATTTGGGAGTAAGCCCTTTTAGCTGTATATAACTGATTTGTAGGCTTACTCATTGTTCTAACATGCAGTTTCACAGGCAGGGCGGTACAATATTTCCCTGCAACTTCCTCTTTGTTTCAAGACTCAAAAGACTTCTGGGAATCATTTGTTGTGCCGTGCTTGGGATGCTTTAGGGTTCTAAAACTGTGTGCACAAGCTGGCTGCAAGCACCGTGATAACGCTGCAAAGAGAGAGACTGAATAGTGTATCAAACAGCATTTCTTCACTAAGATATGCGATTTACGAATAATAAAAATATACTCACTGATTGTTAGGGGCCACTACTAGGTGTCATTGAGCCGAGTAAAGGAACAGAAGAGGATCACAGGAATACTGTTTCATTTCGAGATGTTTACTTATGTTCCTTTATTTTCCCAGTAACAGCTTTTTTCAGACACAAAGAAAGAGACAGGAGAGGGGGAGTCAAAGTAAGGGAGGGGCGGATAAAGATGGGGAAAGACTGAGAGAGGAAAAGATAAAGACTTTAACAGCCAGTGTGACACCAAGACAGACACTGAAAGAAAGAGGAAGACATAAGACAGGGACTCTGAGACAGCCAAACTGAGGCAGAAAATACAAAGGCACTCATAGCCTGGGTGAATTCCAGACAGGAACAGAGAGAGCAGTAGGACATGCAAAGAGAGGAAGAGAGAAAGTGGAATATCAGATAGGGAGAGAGGCAGAGAAAGGGAGAGACAGAATAAATACAAAGATGCGGAGAGACATAATTCGGGATTAAATTGGGAAAGACACAGTTTGAAAGAGAGAAAGATTTAGTGACAGCAAGAAAAAAGAAAAAGCCGGAGAAAAGAAGGCGAGAAAGCCAGAGAACAGGAGAAATGAATGGGGAGTGTGAAAGAGACAGAAGAAAAGATGGAGAGAAAGAAGAGAAATATAAAATGAGGAGAGAATAGGGAAATAGGGAAAGAGAGAGAGACAGCACAAGACAAACAGACAGCTGAAAAAAGGGAGAGAAAGAAACTTGAAGAAAAAAACAGAGGACGATGAAGCGACAGGGAGGGAGAGGCAGGGAGGCTTCAAACAATGAGGGAAAAAGTGAAATAAGGAGGGAAAAAGGAAACTAAACACATTTCAGATTTGTAGAATTTGTGCCTTTCCACATATGCCTTAAGATTTGTTGCAGATGACAGTGAAGTTTTTTTATTCTTTGTCTCTGTAGTACTTGCTAGATTTGTTGGCCTTGGCAGAACTTTTTTCTTCCCTGAGTTGGTGTGCCTTAACCCTAGATTTTGAGGCACTCCTTTCCGAGCACTGCAGCACTGCCGCTCCAAGCCTTCCTCCAGGACTAATATTGCGGCCAAAACCCACCTGTCTACATATATGGTTCTGGTCTGGCGGCCCTCTTCTGATCGTATGGCGAACTGTGGACATCCACAAACAACTGCCCCTGCACACCCCAACTTACTGCACCCGCTGCCGCTGTTTCTTCTAGGCCTGCCTTTCCAGAACCAACACACAGTGCACTAATGGCTTATCTCTGGAGGCTCTATACAGCACTACTTGTAAGGCTGCGCCTCTTGTTTCACACCTTTACGTTGCACATTGTCCTTATTTTTACAGTATTGTTGTTGCTAACTGAGCACTGCTCAATCCCCCCACCTTTCCATTCCCCTTTGGGGAAGCCAGATGACAACACAGGGCAGATGGGAGGGCATGGGAGAGCAAAATGAAAACAGGGGGAAAGCAATCATGAGGTGGTGCCCAATAAGGAATGAAAAGATACATTTTGCCCCAAACGTTTGGTCCTTGTTTTTTCAGTGGAAAAGCCTTAATGTAAGATTCCAAGTGAAGGCAGGGTGAAGAAGCAGTCGTAAGCATGTAGAATGCCTTAGAAGAGCCCCAGTCACCAGCTAAGGGCTTCAGGCACCTCGGGCTCCCACTGGTTAATTGCTGACCAGAAGAGCCAAGGCTAGGCAGCATAGATCACAGCCCATATCAAGTTCCTAAAGGTGTTGTTGCACCAAGGATATTGTTAATGTTTTTCCTAGAGAGAGATCAGAGTTTTGTCTAATGGAAGTTTTAACTCATTGAAAGGTAGCACAGAAGGTTAATGTGCCTGCTGCAAAGAACATGTACCTGATGCATATCACAAAATGCACATGATGTAAATAGGTCAGTGAGTCACTGCTTTTGTCAGAGAGATCCTTTTGTTACTTGCAGTTTGTAAGTTAAAATCCTAACATACAAATGCGAGCTAATAACGGTCATCTAAGAGCTGCATGCAAACTGCAAGGATAAAATTGGAGTGGTATGTATGAAGCTCTGTGGTTATACTGAATAAGCAGCTACCTATGTTATGACATCTATTAATGTAAGAACTGCACTTTCACAATTGCTTTATTAACCTTCCTGCTTTCTCAAATTTGCTTGAAAATGCACCATTTGTCCACGCTTTTTTCAAAATTTTCTCGGGGGGAAATCCCCCCGAACTCTCCTTAGGGGGTTCGGGCTCGCTCGCTGCGCTCGCTCGCTACGGTGCAGTATGATTATCATTTTACGCCACACCACTTACAAAAGTCACCAGCCGCCACTGGTTCCACAAACCAGGCAGACCTCCGGATCAGCATGCATCATATCCCCCCATCTCCCTCCTCAATATCGAGGCAAAGGTGTGGGCCAAGGCTGGACTCTGGTACACCCGGACCAGGAAGGGTTCATGAATCAGAGGGCGACCCGCCACAACATTAGGCGTGCGCACGTGGCTGTGTCGACCCATGGGCAGCCCGGGGAGTCGGCGGCGATACTGCTGGCAGACATGGACAGGGCCTTCGATTCTCTGAGTTGGGTATACCTGCTCGCATTTCTGCGGAGGCTCAATCTGGGACCGCAGTTTTTGGCTTATATGCAGCTGCTATATACTACCTTAATGGCCTCGGTGCAGGTGGTGGGGGCGATTTCTCGTTCCTTCCCTATCCGGAGGGCTACCCGCCAGGGCTGCCCCCTCTCCCCCTACCTTTTTGCGCTCGCCATGGAGCCGCTGGCAGCCTGGGTGCGAATAGATGCTCAGCTTAATGGGTTTAGATGGGCACCAGGACTTACAGATAAGATAGCATTGTACGCGGACGACGTCCTGTTCTTTCTTACAGGCTTGGATAGATCGGGGTCACGATTACTGCGCATTTTCCGGATTTTCGGTGAGAACTCTGGGCTATATATGAACCCCTGTAAATCCACACTCTGGGTCCTGGGGGGTGGTTCTGGGGTGGGGGAATGGGCATCGGCCATACAATTGGCGACGGGGGTATTTTTGTCCGATGTCCCGGCGGTAGCCAGGGAGCGTAATTTGGCCCCAGTGTGGGATCGTACTAAGGAGGATCTCAAGGTGTGATCTTGCATGCCCCTAGCTATATTTAAGATGGTGACGCTCCCTCGCCTTCTCTACCAGTTACAAAACCATCCCTACCAGATTTCACCCCTATGGTTCCTGCAGGTCAATTCGGCACTGGGCGGGTTTTTATGGGGGGGAGGCGCGGTTAGGGTGGCCCTGCGCACATGCTTCCTATCTACGTACATGGGGGGACTAGCTACTTCGGATGTTCTCTCCTACTACCAAGATGCACACTTGCTGGTTCTCAACAAATGGTGGTACGGGGATAGGAATGACCCAGCGTATGCGGTTGAGCGGCAGCTCATGGGCGGTCACTCTTTGCATACGTTACTGTACCCCGCGCCGCGTCGGAAGACTCTGACCCTGGCCACACAGGTTGTGTTTCATATTTGGAGGCAGGCCCAGCGTAGGATGGGGTGGTGGAATGTTCTGACTAGAGAGACTAGAGAGACTCCCAGCTTGCTGCCCTGCAAGGTTTTAGGGGGTGGGACTCCATTGGCATCTCGGTTCTGGGGGATGTGATGTCCGATGTAACGCTTAAATCATTTCAGTATCTGCGGGATGAGTACGCCATACCACGTTCCCAGTTTTTTAGATACCTCCAGTTCCGGCACGCGCTGGCGCCTTGTCTGGAGGGCCTGGAATCTCTCCCCGACTTCAGCCCCATCGAAGCTAAGGTCTTTTTGGGGGAGCTGCCAGACCGCAAGATTTCCCGCATATATCAGACACTGATCATTCACTGTTCCGCAACTCTACAGCGGCTCAAGACGGCTTGGGAGGAGGATCTAGGGGACCTGGAGGAGGAGGATTGGGCTGAGGCCCTAGCAAGTCCGCGGGGCGGCAATAGCTACGCGACTGCGCCTGATTCAATTTAAATACTTACATCGGGTGTATTTTACCAGGGTGCGCTTGTGGAGGGCAGGAATGATTGTATCCCCCGAGTGTCTTAGATGTGGCTCAGAAGAGGGCGCCTTTTTGCACACAGTCTGGAGTTGTCTTTCGCTACACAGGATTTGGGAAGGGGTGTTTTCCTGTCTTTCAGAAGTGCTGGGTTGGGAGCTTCCTCACACGCCGCGTTTGGCACTATTACACGTCATGGAGGGGGCGGGGGGCAATAGATATAAGCGACATCTCTTGTTGCTTGGTCTCACGTTGGCAAAAAGGGACATAGCGAGGGCGTGGAAGGCACCCCAGGCCCAGCCGCTGACCGCATGGAGAAATGGGCTAGATTTCTGCATGGGCCTTGAACAGCCGATCTTTACTGCCAGGGGGTGTCCCCGTAAACATTATACGATTTGGAAACGATGGGCAGACTACCAGGGACTGGACTTGGATACGCCGATGGAAGGGGATGCCCCTCTGACAGGTTGATGAGTGTGAAGACGAGACCTTGGAGAGGGGAGGGAGGGTTTAGTATGTGCTTCCAGTGTACTGCTACGTGTTTCCGAGGGGGTGTGGGCGCAATCAGAGGGAGGTGGGGTGGGGTGTTCTTGTTAGTTTCTTCAATATAAAAAGTCACTGTCATTTGCTATTGTGCATTGGATGTGCGCAGCTGTCTCTGGGGTTTCGGAGCTCTGCAGTGTATGTGAAACATGACGAATAAAGCTTGTTTAAAAAAAAACATTATTACTGAATTCACAAAATAACGAATATATTTTGGAAATAGAATTGGTGTCAAGGTTTGCATCTGTAAACATTCTTATGGACTACTGACCAATGAGATTGTCAATGACAATCAAAAACTCCGGCCACAAATGTCAACTTCATTACAGCAGTTTTCCATGATGGCATAAACTTGTACTGAATAGCCATCTCAGAGTATACTCTTTATGCCTTATCAATGGGATGATTTCTTGGTCATGATATACGTTTTACTTCTCGTTTTTATGGGGGGATCACGTTGGATATTTCCTTTGATGCAGTTTTAACCAGCATCGAGGTTCCAGAACCTTTATAGGAAATCACCATCGCAATTGTAGTGACAACTTACAGAATTTCTTTTCATTCCGAACTATTGTTCAGGATCAACATTTGAGGTTCATACACTAACTTTGGCCTGAACAACTTTATCGATGTGGATTGGCAAGCAAACTATTTTCCTAGCAAGTCAAGTAACTAAACAGAATCGCTCATTTATCCAGTTTGGAATCTATTGATATTATGGCCCTGAAACACCAATGCTAGACAACCTTTTCACATATAATTAGGATCAGTGAGCAAGGTCTGTTCCAGCATCCCCAAGGAAAGATTTCTTAAGATTCAAAACAATATCTCCGACTCTGATCATCACCCACCCTTCAGCTTTTCTCATCCAAATTCAAAACCAAGATCATGGGTTACATAGAAAAAGCTTTGCCAGCTCTTATACATACATGGTGAAGCAGACAGAACAATTATTGTGACGTTCAGTTGCCATCCATTACAATAAATATGAGACATAGAATAGGCCCCGGTATCGCTTTGCTATGATTAGTCAGATAGCATGTGCTAGTTTCCATCCTAGCAAATAGGATCTTTTACACCAGATCAATGTGATTAACAAAGTAAGTGAAGCAATCAGGAGGGGAATAACAAAAGTGGTTTACACAGCATGACCATTAAGTTACAAGAATAGAAAAAGCAAAAGAGGTTTACTAAAACGGAGTAACCAATATATTAACACTGTGGAATGATATAACAAACTATTGTCAAATCAAGAAATCACTCATGAGACCTGTACCATACATTTCGAGATTTCCCAAACCAATATCAATTATCACTACCCACTGGATGTTTATAGTAAAATGTTGTAAACTCCATTATTTGTTTGTGAACATATCCCACACACAAGTCTTTCATCTCTTCTCTCACCCTAAAGATATGCTAAAATATTCTGCAATAGGAAAATAATTTATTATTGCAAACATAATTATCCCCCAATGAACTTTTGTCCAAAAAACAAAAGTACCTGTGATGAGGGACTCATCAACCAAAGAATGGCCCTCGATAACCCGTCCATCCACTGGAAACTTGCCTCCAGGGACCACCTTAACAATGTCGTTCCGCTGCACCAGCTCGACTTCCACCTGGTCCTCACTGTTCATGAAGCAAAAATGAACATAATACCATGGTATTAACAAACAAATATGTTGACCAAGTTATGAAGCACTGATTAAAAAATGTAAAAAAACTAAGGAAAAACATTAACACCTGCTGAAAAAGATAATACCTTATGATGGAATTGTCGGCTGCCAGATGCACTACGGTAGCCTCTGTGGCCTGTAAAGAAATTAGTCGTGACAGAGCCTCCGATGTTTTACCCTACAATAATAAAAAAAAATACAAGAAAGCATTAGAACTACAACCACATTTGCTACAGTGCTCCAGGAAACCGTAGAAAGAATGCTGATGGTATTAAAAAATATAAAGATAAAAGATTAATTGTCCTCTAACCATCAAACTTATTATAAGATGACATTGGGGAGAATGAGTGTTAAGCAAGCCTCACTGGTCTCACTCTCTTGGGAATGACATGGTTCAAAGCTTTAATTGATGCAAGTAACATATTACAAAGACGACAACTCAATTTTGGCTTACCTCTCAGTCTTTTATGTCAGGAGCCAGATTTACCTGGAAAACCATGACTTTACACATTGTCTGAAACCTTTAGACAGGACCGCCTCAGCAATTCAACATGCAGTTCACAGAAGGAATTAAAGAGGCACTTAGGAGTTAAAATGTTTAAAATATCTAAAAACTGCATTTCACACATAGCCTTTTTAGTCATTGCATTGTGTAGACATTCTGTAAGGTTTCTACAAATATAGCCAAAAGTTGACATCAAAGGTCTAACAAATAAAGATCTATCTCACAAAGTACCAATGAATACCTTACGGAATGAGGATATACAGTGAAACCTCAACTGGCTCCAAATGAGATAACATTATAAATATCAAATATCATGCTGAGTAGCATATAACACACAGCAACCAAAGTGAAAATGACAGGCATAAAATACATTACCTACCGAAATGAAAAATCTATATGTCAAACTACAGAACAGATTGGATATACAATCTAAGAGTGCACTGGAGCCCTTTATATTGGAAAACCATTATCGGCCAATCATACACGAGTCAGAAAACAACAAAATAAAGCTGTAGCACCGGATTACAAATATAAACGTTAATTTCCTGTCATGTTCAAGGATGCTCAAACAGATTATTAAACCAAAATCCATTCATAAAGAACTCAGATGGTATGAACCAGGGGGAGGCCTGCTGAAGTATGATGTTGAGAACACTTATTCTTATGAAGGGTTTGTGTAAGTGGGCACAAGTAAACATTCAATATAGAGAAAAGAGGATGGGAGGAAACGTGAGAATATCAAAATGAAACAAAACAACATAAAAGGCAAAAGTGTGAGTAAAATGAAAAAGATAAGTCAAAGAATACACTAAAAAGCACTGAAACTGACCACAGAAATAACATATGCAAATAAAAAAATCCCTATGTAACAAAAGTCATATTTCTCAGTTAAGGGTTAGGAAGCAGGATACTACTAGTTATGGGTAGAGCAGAGGAAGCACATATATATAAAAATAACAAGGGCATAAGAAGGAAGTGGCGGAAAAGCAGTACTTCTAGTAATAAGAGGGTGTGCTGATGTTGAAGAGGTGAGAACTTCTTTAACAGAAAAGAGGGAGTGTGAGCACTGAGGGGAAGTGGTCATACATAGTGCACCATTACCTTCAACCCACTCAAAAAAAACATAACACCAGGAAACAAGAAGGGAGAATAAACGTCTACCATCAGCTTAATACTGTTAATAGAGGAGTTTTTATAGCCCACACTTACCTTAGCAATATGCTCCAGCCAGCGGCCTAATGCAATAAACACAAACAACATTGGTGGGGTGTCGAAGAAGGTGATCGGGTTCACTTTGGCTTTCTCGATCATGGCGACCAGAAGAACGATACACGAATAGACAAAAGCAATGGTGGTGGCAAGTACGATCAGCACATCCATGTTGGCCGTCCTGTGCTTCAACGCTTTGAATGCTTGAATGTAGAAGTACCAGCCACCTAAAAACTGCAACATGATTAACAGTTAATAACCAGTGACAAGATAAGTGTGAACTTAGGTTACGTTAAATTCTTCTGAGTTGAGAAGATTGAAAAAGAAAGGGATCTTGTCATCTAATATTTGTAGTCCAGCCTAACAATAACAAAACTTTTTGGGGGATATATCGACATGATTTTAACCTTTAGAACTTGTCAACAAGAATGGATGATGTGTGGTTAAATTAAAGGACTCAAGAGGAGGATTCAGGGGAGTGCACTTATTTAAAAGTGGGTAAAAACGTCAGCTTTCTCTGGTATCCTCATGAATCTTACACCTACATATGATATACGATGACTGTGTCCTGATGAGCTTACCTGTCTACATTACTCTGGTTCATGCTCTAAACTTGGCTACATGTATGTTTCAATGTTAGTTTAAAGGCACCCCTTTCAAAATATAAACTAAAACTTTGCCGGCATACCAAGTAGCAGCCTTTGCCAACAACTGACCGGAGAGTGCAAAATAGCATTTGGGGGCATGAAGATCATGTAATATGAGAGGATACGAAACAGGATTTGTGGACTAATGGGCGTATAAAGGTAAACCCTGATCAAAACTCAAGAGCAGCCTAAGGGAGATCAGGTGCCCAGACATGCATGTATCTGCCTCTCCAAGCATTCTCCTTCCCATTTTCATTAGTGGTTGCTGGCTTCTACACGCAGAGTAGCAGCCCGCTATTCTGGACCGCCCTTCACTTACCCTTTGAAACACACTTTATAATTACTTGAAAATACAACAAAGAAGCCACACCCAGGTTTATGACTCCCTCCCTCAATCTTTACTGTTAAATGTCCACATTCAATAGCCACATGGAACCATGTAGTGTCATCTGGCAGTGTCAAGGAGCTGACGCCGCCAGAACTGCAACAGGTTTTGGCCATCAAAATATTTCATCCTGGGTTTTAGCCACCATTTTGGAGGCCAATAACTCTTGTACCCCCAGGACCACCTATCTCCAAGGAATTAAAAGAGGGAAGAAAAAGCCAAGAATATCACCATAAGCTACACACAGTGAGTGTGTAACACATAACACAAACCCCCCTTCCTCAGTCCGCATGCACGCCCCAAAGTGATACAGAATGTAGAAAATTAAGTTATAGTTTCATTAAATATCAATGACACCAGCCCGCCCTAATATCCTTTATCCCTTTGTTGGAATGAATATCTTGGCAGGGGATTAATAGCTTAAAAACTACTGGAGACAGTACCATGAAGCTAAAAGCAGAGACTTCTGCTCTAACTGGCCAGCCGTCCTATGTATCGGAATAATTCAACTTCCCCTTTGTAAAAGTGTTTAAAAAAGGAAGTTTGGGGTTTGGAGGTCCCAGAACAACTTGAAGAGCAAACCTGAGACTGTATCGCTTATCATTGCAGGATGTACTGCACTTCTGTTAAAAATGTATAGATAAGACAAGAGGGTGCGCCTTCGGAGGTAACCTGGCCCAGCACTGAAAATAAAGAACAAAAAATAAACCTCTGGACTAAGCAAGGGTACCTAGATGCTGGGCAGCCGCAAAGCCAAAGCATCATAAACAGGGTTAAATGCAGTCTCACAATAGTTCATACCATTTATTAATTTCACACCAACATAAATAAAGTTATTGGAAAGAAGAGCTGCCGTTTAGAATTACCTGAACAGGTACACACAACAGGAAGGAGAGCAAATTCATGATGGATAATCCAGGGACGAGTTGGCGCTCGAGGAACATATTGCTGTGAAACTGTTCTGCGTCATCCGTACTCATGTTGTGGTGGTGAACAACAGAATGGTGATCTTCCATAATCATCATGTGAATCATTAGCCCCATGACAGGAATGCAGAAGAACAAGCTCACCAAAAAGGACCTCCTCCACCTATCAAAAGGATGCACAAAATAGATCAGTCCAAGGAGCACCCAATGGATGCCAAGCCAGCAGAGGATGAGGTGGCTCAAAACTGTCCTTACTGTATAGGGACCTATACTTCTTAGAGGAAAATGTTTAAGTGAACAGAGACTTTTACCCAGGCAAATAAAGAAATCAAGGCAGAAGTACGTGCATTACCCTATAGTTTGGCTGAGCAACTTGTAGTTGGGCCCAGGAAGCATTACACAAATGAATCTTTCACAGTCCTACGAAAAAACGAAACACGGCAGTAGCTTGCAGGACAAAGCTTTCATGAAAAAGTGACAGCTGAGATGAAGAGGGATACATGTATCCAGACAGAACATAACTGTCTGGACTCTCGATGGGAACAGATTTGGTCCCAGCTGGCTTGATACTGCCGGAAGTCATAATGCTGAGGCCCTGGGTCTCCTGCTGCTTTGTTGATTTGTATTTGGGCTGAGAAGCTAGCACATATTGTTTAGACATCTACACCGATACTGGGACAATGTATCAAATCAGTGTCTATTTTTTAGGTGAGTATCTGCACAAGAACTGAAAATTACAGAATTCCATCTGGTGAATAGGTCATACAGTGCAAACTTCGAGCATCAGAGAATTGCCACTAAAGTACTTCCATCTAGAGGCTCGAGATAATTATCCAGTACAACTTCAACTTAAAATTGCATGAACGCAGGATGGCACTCTATGCGGACGATGTCCTGTTCTTCCTCACTAACCTCAATAGGTCAGGACCTCGTGTTCTTGAAATAATGCAAATCTTCGGTGAGACCTCGGGCCTATACCTTAATCCCCGTAAATCGACGCTAGGGGTGCTGGGAGACCGGGCTGGAGTGGCCGATTGGGCTTCAGCGCTGCAGGTCGCGGATGGAGGTATCAAATATCTGGGAGTATTTCTCTCTGTGGTCCCTGCTGTCTCTTGGGAGCGCAATGTGGTACCAGTATGGGATAGGGTCCGGACTGACATGAAGACTTGGTCCCGCATGCCTCTGACTATATACGGCAGGTCTGCCATTTTTAAAATGGTAGCACTCCCCCGATTACTCTATCAACTGCAGAATTACCCCTACCCTATATCTCCCCAGTGGTTCCGTCAAGTGAATACAGCACTGGGACAATTCCTTTGGGAGGGAGGTGTGGTGCGGGTGGCGCTGTGGACGTGTTTTCTCTCAACGTACTGTGGGGGTCTTGTGTCCACGGATGTCCTGTCGTACTATCAGGCCTCTCATCTCCTAGTTCTAAATGACTGGTGGTACGGGGACAGGAGCGACCCAGCATACGCCCTGGAACGCTATCTGATGGGGAACAACTCTTTACATCAGATATTATACGCGGCACACCTTCGTAGGGGGCTCCCGCAGGCAACCCAGCAGGTATTCCAGATTTGGAGACAGACATTGTGTCGTATGGGATGGTGGGGCAGACTGACTGTGGAGACCCCGCTGTGGCGGAATGGACGCTTCCCGGCTCTGGAGTCCCTTCGGGGATTCGGGGGTTGGGACGCCATCGGGATCTCGAGATTAGGGGATGTTATGTTGGGTACTACGCTTAAATCCTTTCAGGACCTTCGAATGGAATACGGTATGCCCCGGACCCAATTTTTCAAATATTTGCAATTCTGTCACGCCATTACACCAAGTCTAGTGGGATTGGATTCTCTCCCAGAGTTTAGTCCCGTGGAGGCCAAGGTTTTCATGGGGGACTTGGGGGACAAAAAGATATCACGCATATACCAGACTCTCACCACACATTGTTCCTCGACACTACAGAAGCTTAGGGAGTCGTGGGTAGGGGATGTTGGGGCACTGGAGGAGGAGGATTGGCGGGAGGCACTGGAGGCTCCTAGAGGTGCGGCGATAGCAATGAGATTGAGGCTTATTCAATTTAAATATCTCCACAGAATTTATTATACTAGGGAGCGGCTGTGGAAAGCAGGTCTTATCGCAAGCCCGAACTGTCTGAGATGTGGTGGGGAAGTGGGGACACTGCTACACACGGTGTGGGACTACACCTCACTAGCTAGATTCTGGGGAGGAGTGTGGGGTTGTCTGGCAGAGGTTCTGGGGTGGGAACTCCCGTGAACGGCACAACTGGGCCTGCTACATGTGATGGAGGGGGTAGGTGGGAATAGGTACAAGAGGCACTTATTAGTCTTAGGCTTGACCCTTGCTAAAAGGGATATAGTAAAAGCATGGAAAGATCCTCGAGCTCCCTCTGTTCCGGTGTGGAAGAGGGGGGTTGGACTTCTGCATGGGTTTGCAGCAGCCAATCTTTGTGGCCCGGGGCTGCCCACGAAAACATTATCGGATTTGGAAGAGGTGGGCCGACTACAGGGGCTTGTGGCTGGACCCTCCGGTAGAGCGTGAGGTTACAGTGGGGAATGTGTGCTGAACTACAATTATGGATCTATAGATGATACAGACCTGAGCCACATAGTACTGACCAAAGGGGACAGGGTTGTGTGACTCGGGGGGGGGGGGGGGGGGGACTTTTACCAGGGAAGGGGGAGGGTTGGAGGGGGGAAGGGGGGACTTTTACTGTTTTCAGTTAGATATTGTTGCCGTATAAAATGATATACAGATTGCTGTGAAAATGATGCTTTGTATTGCCTGGTGGCTGCTTCCGACATGTGGGGGGTCGCATTATATGTGCAATCTATCAAATAAAATCTGTATTTAAAAAAAAAAAATTGCATGAACGGGTCACTTCATGTTGCTCAATGACTCTGACACAGTAACAGTTCTTTAACACTACTATCTACTGACCCACAGCACCGCAATCACGAGCGGTTCTTTGCCCAGCAGATTAACTATATCTTGCTCTACAAGAAGAGTGCCTGCAGAAGACAGTCTCGATTTCAAAGTCAGGCCGGGAGACCATCTTGCTTCTTCTTGCAATACAGCATGACTTAACTAGCATGCAAATGGATGATCTGACTACTGTGCAGAGGAGGTTTTCCCAATAGAAGTATCCAAGGGACTTGTCTTTTCCAGATTCCTAACTAATATGGGAAACTCAAGGCATTTGCGTAATCTCTTCATGTGTTCAGAGTTAACTCTGACTATTTTGTTTGGAATCCCATCCAGGTACTGCCACACAGGTAACCCCCATTCACTTACCCATATTGGTCAGAGATCTAGGGTGGGTGAAATAGGAGACCTGGGTTTTAATCCCAGGCAAAAGAGCTTCTAATGTAACATCAGGACCAATTTCCTTCTTCATAACACAGTGGCACTTTATTCGAGGCTCAACGTCCTTGCAGTACAGTAAGGGATCCTCTACAAGACCCACAACCCATAGCTTGCTTTTGTTTGTACAAAGTGCTGTTCATACCTAATGCAGTTCCATCAGTCTTCATCAGCATGTGGCTACATCAAGACACCCAAAGTTGCACCAATACATTTGCTATTGGAATAGGAGTATCAGATGACTTCATGCCCTGCAGAACGTAATGCTCCAACCTTGGGCTTTCCTTTTTCAAATCATCGTTTTAAAGTGTGCTACTCAAAATGGCTAAATTGATGTGAACCAGGAATACAAATTCCAGAATGCAAAATGTTGTTAAAGGCAAACCACAGACTGGAAAATAGTGTCACTGGTCTCATGAAGTCATGTGACAACCTCAAGGAAACAGTGCGGGTAGATCTTTTGCATGAAGTGCCCGAAGAGAAGGAGAGATTGGGTCTCGGGGATACAAAATTGCCAGCAAGGAATTGCACAGAAGACTCTGCGTAGAAGGCTAGTTAGGAAGAGAAGAAGGCAGAGTTAACAAGGTGCGACAAAAGATGTGTGGACAAGGCATTCTGCATGTCCACCTCCATGTTGCCTCTTCTTGCTTCACATCACCCAAGAGAACCACCTGAATAGAATAAGGGTAAAGCAGGACATCTTTTAAAAACAGCAGGTATGATGAGACCGGGCAAAAAGGAAACTGCCCTACAGGGCCAAGAAGGTGAGAGCGCACCCCGGAGCACATATGAATAATCCAGGAGTCAGGAATTGAGGGCAGATAATCTACAGACTGATAACATGCTAACATGAATTTACTGCACTGAAGTCATGTAGAACTGTCAGCCGCCGCAAGTCTCTGATTCCCAAGTCAGCGTCAGCTTTATTAACAGACAGCATCTAGGTCACTTTAATGTGAATTAATCTTTCTGCATGGAGCCCAGTCTTGAAAATATACTACACTGATACTACAGTTTGAAAAGGAACACATTTTTCCTCAAATCACAGATTATTTCATAGATCTCATTTAAAATCTGTTAAGGAAAATGATACCTACTGCCTTATTTCTTGCTTGTGATCGAGGTGACTTGCAGATCTATCCTTCTTGACAAAAGTTGAGTCAAACCCTAAGTCCTGTATGAAAAAAAGCAGATCAATTATGAAACAATTTCACACCAGTTGCGCTAATTAAAATAAGTCAACAATAAGTTATATGATCTTATAGATGCTACTAAAGAAAATAAATTAACAATTTCCACATGCTCCCCTTGCTAGTAAGATTGTCATAGTTTCCTTGTATGTAGTATCCCAGTGCTCTCACACCCTCCACACAGTACAAATCAGCTTGGGAAAGTACACACAGCCAACAACCTGTGTGTATCGCACACACCAAGGACTGAAAATCAGACAGCATTGCTAGCTGCCATGATTTGTGTGTCTATTTTCTTAATTTGTTTACATTTATTGGGCCCACGAAAGTCAACCTCTAGCCCATATAATCATTAAAACCACAACAGCAAGTCAAATTATCAGCATAATTTATCAAAACGACAAAATACACCAAATGATAAACAGAGAAAGGGGAAGTAAAGAGATACCGTAGAGTGATGCACAGGGGGCGAGGGAGTGATTAATGGCACACTGAGTCACTTAGGGTAGTATTGCCATTATTGGATGGGAAATGATACTGAACAAGTATCAATTGAAAAAGTGACAGAAAAGAGTAAATAACCAGAAGCAGAGGACCTAGGTGTAAAATTCTACAATCATATCTAGTACTTATCACTATGGTTTTAAGTGATTGGGTACCCCTGGGTCTCAGACCCAGCAGTAATTAAAAACGAATATTGAAACAGGCCCTATTATTATTATTATTATCATTAAGGTTTTATAAAGCACGTAGCTACCCCTGACCGCTAAGTAACAGGAGGGCAGCCAAGGCACACAACTTAAAATAACCATGTTTTCAGATCCTGAAAATGGAGAGGTTCAGCTTCTTAGAGGCACCGGGGGAATGTTCCAGAGCTTGGGACCAAGGAAAGAAAAGGAACCCAACACCATCGGAGTTCATTTAATTCTGTAAGGTGGCCAACTGCTTGAGCGGAGTGTGCGAGAGGGGTGGCATGGAGTTACCAGTGGTCCAGACTGAGAGCTGATCTTGTGCATATAGCTGAGCGCCTGAAACTGGATGTGTTTATCCACCTACTGTGAGCCAATGTAGGTCATGGAGAAGACCAGAGACCCCTGCCGGGGCCTGGCTGAGATGTTTGCCAGGGCCGGTTTCGGCTCCCAGTCCGGCCGTGATGTTTAGGCAATCAGAAGAGAAGCCTGGCAGCAGAATTCTGTACCATCTGTAGGCATCTGATCAAGGTCTTGTCTGTCCTGAGACAGACAGATATTCAAATCCTTAACTTCACAGGCAAAACACTAATCGAATTCTGAACAATGTCTGTAAAAACTGTATAGGTAGTCCAAGTCAGTGGTGCATTGTTTACATTTCACTTGCATTGTTTGCTTTTTCCAGGATATTATGTTTCTGTAGTTTTTCATGCAGCATATTACTCGTTTGTGTTTGTGTGTACTGAGAACTGATCTGTGTGAGTTCAGGTTGTGGGTGAGTGTCTATGATGGGACATGAGTGAGATCCCTGGAGGTCAGGCAGAAGGCAGTGCAAGTTTCTCACAGTGTGCGTGTCAGGGAGCCCTAAAAGTATCTCATGAAGTACTCATGCCTATCCGTGAAAGTCGTAGAGCATCAAACATGCTCCCGCTTGTCGTGAACGAACTGCAAAATAAGCATGATCAAGAATAACGAAAATTGGGATTCCTCCTATTTTTTGCTGTTTAGAAGGACCTTCCCATGCATGCCTATAGAAGGTGGCTGGTCTCTTCTCTTTCCCACTCTGGAAGCACACTTGCTCCCAACTCCTGCAGGACATGCAAAAGGGCATCTGCAACCCTTTCCGAATTGCAAATAGGCAGGGTATGAAAGGGGCATTCCCTTTCAATTTGAAATTTGGAAAGGAAGGTACTAATGATCAGTTACCGCCCCCAAGTCAGGATGGTAACTGATTCACAAACAGAAGGCTGTCCCTGTGGAACAGTTTTCTCTTTGGGAATTTTGTGGAGCAGCCTCAGGAAAAGTAGGTAGTCAGCTAGAGGAGCACATCCTGCTCCCCTCCTCCAACCCCAGGTCTTCCCAAGTTGAAAACGTTTTATTTTACAGGAGGACCTGCCCCTTTGACTGTTTTGTGACTCTTTGCAAATGTAAATTTGCGATAGGACCTCAAAGTGGATAGGATGCATTGAACTGCATTCCAATTCGTAAACCAGCACCATATGAAAACAGCGCATCCCAGGGTTGTGAATAATAGCCCATCGGACACTAGATTGCAATCATCGTTTGATCAGATGGCAGAATTTACAAATGCATTCATGAGCAAGTCGGAAATCAACAAAATGCATACGGAAACTAAAAAGTACATTTGTGAACAAAGATCAAACACTGAGAAACACTCGTGAGAACGGAGTCCGAGTCCAATATCCTTGAGGAAAGCAACGTGAGCAAATGTAAACATGCATATCCTGCTGATATTAAGCCAACTAACCAACACAAAGGAATCAAAGAGGTTGTGATAGAAATATAAGCGAATATTCACAGAACTGAATCGTTCCTCTGGTAGGAAACAATAACCCCAAACATTATTTTAAGGTCACATTTGTTACAGTGGTGAAATAAGCATAAAGAAAAATCACATGGACCAGCGTCTGGCTACAGCTAGAACCACATCAAATAATCAGCAAACTCAAAGCAGACTTACCCTAACATTCTCAGAGTCCAGTTGTGTAGAGGCCTTGAGGGGCACCCGGGGGGTGACAGGGTGGCAATGTCGTTCCTGCCATAGGTGTCCAGTGGTGCTCCATCCCTGATTTAAGAGCGAGTTGCGCTGCACCACTTTGGCTCACCTCTCCCTTGCATGACTCTTGCAGGTTCAAACACATTTTGTGTGAGCGTAACACTCACAAAGGAGTTTAGAGCGCCAAAATGGAGTGCTCATGGGAATCCCAATGCCCGTTCTAGCTAAGGTGACGAGACATCACAGGTTTGCTGGCACAGCCCCAGTTTTTCACCACATATCCTGGCACATTTCAGGATATTTAATTAACAGAGCTTATTCCATATAAAAGTTGTATAGTCATTTCCTATTGACCGTTTGTCTGGGTTTTCTATATGCCAGACTGCTGTCAGTCATTCCTCACACTTTGGGACATGCAAAATTGTCCTGCTTCTATGTGTATAAAATGTCCCGGATTTTAGGTTTCGTAAGCGGCAGTGCATGCGCTCTCGCTTGTGAAAGATATTGTATACAACAAGGGGCTTGGAGCCTGCCTACTGCTTACCATTAATTGGCTTCATTGTCACACATATTTGCTGCCTTCTAATTGTCCAGCGTGTGCTGGCGTCACTTCCGCCTTCTTTCGGCTGGAGCATGGACCAAGTACTGATTACTTCAGCTTGACTGCTGTCCTTCCGCTGATCGAGATGTGATTGAGGTACTACTTTTATTTTTTTCTTCCTCTGTCATCCTTGTTGGATCACTTGCCATTTGTAGCTATGTTCTACTATGCCACATGCACTTCAAAGAAGCCCTTTTCTCCTTTAAAATGGATATCTATTGTGACAACAGATGTTATCTGCTTCCAAATGTATTTTCACTAATACATGGGTGCAATTACTTTCTTTATGTGATAGGATTTTTTACCAAATGTCACATTTTCATTTCTTTTCATGAATCAGGAGATTAGCTATTTACTGCGAATTACAGGGGTGGGTTCCTGAGACCTAACAAGCATTGGCAAAGCCAATATGTCTCGCCCTTGAGATTTTCGGCTATTCCATTGCCTTTTGCTCATGCTGTCCATCATGGGCATTTGCAACTTTGTTCAAGGATTTGTAGCCATGCTGTACAGTAGCATGGCTAAAACTAATCATAAAAAAGGACTATGATGCATCCAGCTATAATGCACTTTAAAAAAAGCACATGAGCTCTTGCTGCATCATATCGCTTTTTTTAAAGTTGTTTTAGACACAGTGCAAAGCATTGGGGCTGCTATACAGCACGGCTACAAAACATTGCCAAAGCCAACAGCTTTCATAGGCAACAGTTACTGGCTTTGCCAATACTTGTTGGATTTGTAGATCTTATCAACGAAGTTATAGCAACAAGGATCAGGCGTCCCTAGTAACCGCTGGGGTGCAGTTTGGCACCCAGATAACAACTGCACCTTATTTGCAGGTCGAATTCCTGGGGAGGGAGGTAGAAGCCCAAGACCTTCGTAGGGCGGAGGATGTCAGAGCCAGGGATGGCTTCTTTCAGTTCCTTGCTCTTGTGCTTGTAATGTATGCCAGGGCAGATCCACATTTGCAATCCCTTACAAGCACACATGGGCCCACGATTGATGCCTGTGGGCTCAAAAAAGAACCAAACAAATCACTTAAGCCTCTGCCACACCCACAATCCTCCTGTCTGCCCTAAGGGGAACTGCAGGAGTACAGCCGGTGCTGTAGCATGAAAATGAATTCCCTGCCCTTTACTCCCCATGTCCACAGGTCAGTCCTGCAATGCACTAAAATAGACATTTAATGAAGCTCCACAGAGCAGACGCCTCACTGTGGCTGTGCCTCGTCCTCTTCAGCTCAGTGTAAGCCACTATACAAATGAAATTGGGGCCTTGCACTCCTTCTGTATGGGCATCAATGGGGAATATCACAGCCCTGCCCCTGGCTCAGGCCAAAGTGCACGTTATTCCAACAGTTAACTCTGCCTCAGAGGCATAAATGCAGATGAGGACTACATAAAAGCTTACCCGGACGAGGAATAAATGCAGATGACGACTACATAAAAGCTTAGCCGGACGAGGCATTCTGAGAGATTTTCCATGGATTTTCTACATGGTACTTCAAATCTGAACCTCTGCATGGAAGCCAATATTTTTACATAAAGTAAACTTGATCACTTTATTTAATATGATCAATGGACAACGAACAATGCTCTCGTCCATAAGGGCATTCATGACAGCAGATCTGTAGCCTACAGAAACCCTTTGTCCATTTTCGCTTTCTCAGCTTCCAATGCTCCTAATAACAAGTACCTGACTTGCAGAGGGGAGATGCGTTTACAACACTCTCCTTCTACATATGGAGCCTAGTACTGGAAGGAGATTCAGTGTGGCTGTAACTTACCTGCTAAGCTCTGCCTTACTCAGTTATCATGGATGCCACAAACAGTTACTACAGCATGATGTATCGCAATCAGTGCTTTAAATAGAAATATAGAAGTGCAGGTACTCACTATTCAGACTATCTGTTTGCTCCTGAGAAGTGCTGGTACTCTCTAATTGAATGTTCTGCAGCAGTGCTGAGAAGTGCAAGCACTCTTCCTTTCAAATCAAAGAAGTGCAGGTGCTCAGTACTGGACAGTACCAGCTCATTTAAAGCACTGATTGCAACGCAAGCAAGACACATGAGGTACGCAAAACTCATCTGGTTCTCTAGATCTACAAAGTCCTGGTCTATACTCTATGTAACTGGTCCATATTCTGGTTAGAAGTTAGTGGGTTTCTTAAGTTCTATTGGACCCTCGTAATGACTCTCATGGTGAAGGAGAACTGGCAGGGGTTGTTGCCATGCTCATATGTCTATGGGTATTTGAAGATCGGCTATGCACAATGCTGGGCAGCCTGAACTTAGCTTGAGATTAAGCTATGGTGACTTAGTTAACGGTAACTAACAGCAGGGAGAATAAACCAGGCAATCCAGGCCACAATACCCTTGCATCTGCTGTGTGACTACAGCGGTCCAATGCTAGCAGATAATAAAACCCCAGAGAAAGGCATGAAATGGTGAAAGACATCGCAAAAAGCAGATTCCAGGTTGTATCTGATCATAAGGAGCAGGTCATCCCATCCGCCAACAGCAGGCGAGAGAGGACCTCTCGCTTAGACAACAATCTGAATGCATGAAATGCGTCAACTTTCTTGGATGACACAAAATGTTGGGTCTTCATTTTCCATTGAATGATTCAGTAGTTTCGTCAAAGAGGTTTATCAATCTGCAGGGCAGACATCAAGACATGCAGGAATGCAGCTTTTTCTATCTGGCAGCTGCTCTTTCTGACACTCTCAGCCCACATCATTCAAGGTGATCACATTATCATTCTGCCCCCCCCCCCACCCCCCGATCTTAGTACAACTCACCACTATGAGACCCATTTGATGGCTTAAGGTCCGATTCCTTCCTTCTGTCCCCAAAAAGTAAAAATCTCCTCTGTCTTTATTACCCCTTCCATTGAAAATCTCTTCCTGTGCACTCCCCACCCCTGTTCAGCGCTCTGTTGCTTTGTCACCATTAGGTTTGAGTTTTATAAAAACCCTAAACACATTCATTTGTTTCAAGACTCAAGTATGGATCCCTTAACAAGTTTTTAATTCTTGCTAACAAAAACATATCCTTGCAAGTGACAGCAATAATGACATCAAGCTTTCGTTAACAACTTTCTTTTGTAAAATGCATTGTTTGCCAGTGAGATGTCTCTACAACTTTGGATAGGACAACTAGGAAGTCTTCACCTGCACCATTCCAGCCTCTAGCCATCTTGAGACTTAAGAATTGGCTATTCATTTAAGGTAATTTATTTTTCCAAAACCCATTTCCTTTCACTACAAGCCATAGTTCATGTGTACTTCAAATTTGTCAAAACAAGGGCAATTAAACAACTAAGGAGACAAGTGGCGATAGTCACAAAAACAGAACGTGTCAGTCAATACAAACTGCACTTGCCACTCGCTCATCTTCTCCAATGGACAGTACTGTGGCCGCTGGGAAGTAGGACACAGCAAACATAACCGAGAGAGAGGTAGAAGAGGTAAATGGAGGCCGAAAGAAACCCACCTTGATTATCTTCATAATATCGCGAGGACCCACTACTTCCGGGTCATACTTGATGTGAGCTTTGTTGGTAGCAAGCGCTACCGAGCTGTACTGCACACCTTCAACTTTCATAAGCGTGGATTCGATCTTATGGACGCAGGAGGCGCAGGTCATCCCTCTTACCTAAAGGGAAAAAAATACAATGACAAAGATTACAGAAGTCAGCAATGTATTTCAAGAACACGTTTCTGCATTCAGCTTGAGTCACTGTTTTCTTTTTACAGATATAAAGAACAAAAGCAGCATACACCGTAGATCACAGTCCAAAGATAGAGGCAGACAATCATGAAACCAAAGAATAAGATGCACAGGTCCTCAATGCACAGCAGGACAGAGGGCAGACCAACAACCAGGAAGGGAGAACATCAGCCAGGGATCACACATCAACTTACAAATATCAGGATCTCGTGATCCAGTCAAAACGAGACCTCAACACTGGAGATGGGCCGTGCTGCTCAGGAAGCCATCAGACAGAATACGGCGATAAGCTATCTGTAGGGAAGGTTTATGGTACTTCTATTCCATGTTACTCCCCTATACACATTCCATCTGCAGCAGTTGTTGTAGTGCCAAAGCAGGGACCAGCAGACACTTCAGACCACTAAGGTGTTTGTGTATTTTCTTGGGAAGGTCTGTGCTTCTACTAACTAATGTGTCTTCCACCAATGTATGGTGTTACAACTTCTACCGGTGTCACTATAGACTTACATTGTTATTAGGCATCGAGTGGGGGCCCCAGTGTGAATGTGGCACCACAATACCCATCACTGAGAATGACCTGTGACCTCGGATATTCAATCAGAACAGTACTGCATTTCCACGTACAAAAGGTGGACAGGACTATACTTGACACCTAAATAAAGGATTATATATGGGGCTGTGTACAAACAGGCATTCCAGAGTAGCATCTCACATCCGGCATTCTCTTGTGTTGCTGCTAAAGAGAATCCTTCATTCTTATGTGAAAACCTGAGCTAAGTTTTCCAAGTCTTATGTATGAAGCATACATGGGTAACAGGTTTGCAGGGTGCAAACGGTTGTCCTTTTAGTCTGAAATAACCTCAGCACTCGACCCTTGTCAGGGGAAAGTAGAGACACTTAGGTGTTTGTGTCAAAAATGTAGCATATTTTAACTCCTGTTGGGTGGAAACAGAGACATTCCTTTACTTTCCGGGCATTTTCGGATTGGAGATTAACTGAACTGTCGACCCGACATTGAATGAACTCTGGTCAGAACCGCCTGAAGAAATCACTGCTACCTCTTCTAAGGGCGAGGGATACCCACCTCTGGTTAAGTAGACCTGTTTTGCTGGCTGGCCAAGGACTCAGGCCTATCCTCTACAACAGCCATTTATGCCATGCAGTCAAGCACACAGAAACTCACACAAAATATGCAATGCTCATAACCTCAACTTTAATGAAACAGATGTAATACATTTATTGTAAATAATCTGACAGATGAGACTTCCTTCTACAAGATCCTTACAGTTTTGATAGAGATTACTGTGTGTGTACTAACATTCATTGGTTTAATGATGTATTTTTGTTTAATTACATTTTGCTCTTCAGTGTTATTAATCGGCTTAAACATTGAGAGGTCATAGGTATTGCATTTGTTGTGCATCTGCTCGAACCCTGCAGCTATCCCTTGCTGTGCACAGCTGCCTGTGCTCCTCCTACCACGGGAGATCGACCCCACTGCGTAACACCTTCGACCATGCGCAGGATGTTGGCCGCAGTACATGGCCTCCAGCCCCTCACATCACCCTCCACAGCCTACGAATCTTCACTACTCCACAACGCATGGACTTCAGCAGTGCACAATAGGGGTTGGAAATGATGCCTGACCCCTAGCAGTGAGGGTTAGCTTAAGGACCTGCCCTGCATCTAACCCACTACAAATGACAAACCCATCTGTGCATAGGCTGCGTATAGCTGGGGTTGGCTTCAAGTCTTAGCCTCCCAACCCGTGTGGGTGGCCAAACCTTACTGTAGAAGGCATTTGCCAAGCACAGAAGCAGCTGGCAGCAGGGACTGGAGTACGAATAAATCTAGCTCCCAACCCACTGCTTCCAACCTATCACACATGGCCAACACAGAAGAACAACACAGAATACTATTATATCCTATTGGTTTTTTACTGGATTTGCACATCTGGTGGATTCAAAATTCATGGTCCCAGAGGAGGGACCAGGATTTGCAAATCTACATTGGATCCACAAATCCTACAAAAAAAACATATTGAATATATATTTCAACACCATCGCTGCTTGAGATATTCTTCTTCTGTGCAGAGGATCAATATAAATGGGTGTGGTCTTGACGATCTCAGCTCGTTATGAGCACACGAGCACCGTGCCTCATGACGAGCTGAGCTCGTCATGAGCACGGAAGGGGTTAATGCGCTAGTGGCTCCCTTTGGGATAGCCCCACATGGTTCTGGGGGTCAGAGTGTACTCACCCTCCCCCAGTTTGGCCCTTTGATTTTTTCCTACCCGCTATTCAGTGCACTGTGTTGAGTGATTGTGCATGCAAAAGAAATGATTCTGTGACGGCCAATCAATCAAGATGGTGGTGTATTCCCATATCTATCAGCCGATTTACAAATCTGCAATGCAGAAGAGGAAGAAAAGATTCTGTGTCCAATGGTATGCCATTCTTTTATTTTTATTGGATTTGCAAATCCTCCATTGATTTTGGAAATCGGGGAAAGATCCGCTAATTAAATGTCCAACTATCTATAAAATGTAACCTCTTCATGCACTGTTGGACCCGGCCCTTTAGGCATGTTCACCCCGAGACTTTTTGCTTTTTCCTAGCCTGTTTCTGGAACCTGGTGGTGGTGATTTTAGGCCTCTGCGCACTTTTTCACTGTGGTACAGTGTAAAGTGCTTGAGCTCTCTGTGTATGTGTGGTGAGTGACCTGCCCTCCCATAGGAATGAATGGGGAATATGTATGCCCATGGTAGTTCCTGATGTGTGGGGAGTGCAGGGGCGAGTTTGATATGTACAAACTCGTGAGATTGAATGCTGCGAAATGATATATGCGGCATGACTGTGTCTAGTGTAGAAGTGTCACTTTTAGAGGTTGGCATATTTGTGTAATTTGTGTCTGGCGTGTGATTGGCTGGTGAGCCTGGTCCAGGAGTGCCTGGGCCTGCTTGTGGATTGACTGTCTGGTTGGAGGATGGCAGTAGCTGGGGAGCCACAGGAGGTTGTCTGAGTCAGCCCATGGATGAAAGGCGGCATCTGCTGCCAGGGAAGTGGGAGGAGATGGCACCTGGGAGTGACTAGGGCTGTGCCTGCCTGACCACAATCCTGGCTCCACCTCCCACTGGGCGACTGTCACCTCTGTCCCTGACACTGAAGAGAGTTCCCTAAAACCAGTTCTAGCTGGTTCTCACACTGCCTGCACAAAGACTTCAAAGACTTTTCTCTGTATAAGTAGGGGCTGTGTCCCCTTCCAATTTGTTCTTGTTTTTTGGACTTGAATCTGCCAGGGGCGTGCTGCTGCTTGGGCCCAGGGGAATCCCTGGGCCCTGCCCAGCCCCTGGACACCCGATGTACTTTCCTTTTCCTGGGAGCTGCTGTGCTCCCCCTTGTGTCCTGGACTGTGGGGGTTCTGGACATCTGAAGGACATTATTTTTTTGTGTTGCTTTATTATTCTCTGCCTCTAGCGCTTTGGAACGCTTTATTTCTCCCCAAGCCTTATTTTGGCCAGGAAGCGCTGATGGTTTGATTTCCTTAGAGGAGGGAAAGGAGCGTGGGCTGTGCAACGCGATGCTGCAGGCCCCAACAGAGGATTCCCCCGAGATTACATTGGGGGTCGTTGCGAGAGCCCACCTCGCTTGATTTTTAAATTGGGAAAACCTTTACGTCCACAGCCTTGCCGTGGACGAAGCACCGAAGGGGTCGCGCTGGGATTGGGCCGCTGCTGGGGGCTCGTCCCAGTGGGCCGCGCTGCCATTGGCTGACCGGCCCGGGATTCCCTGATGACGCGTCCCCGGGCCGCGCCGTGATTGGCTGCCGGTCCGGGGAGAGAGAGGAAGATGGCGGCGGCTGCTGCGGGGCTCCCGTGACCGAGAGGGAGCCCCGAGAGAGGGAAGCATGGCGTTCGTTGCCGGTCTCCCGGCAGATGAGGGAGACCGGAGATGTGCCCAGGAGTTGCCGACTGCAAGGCTCCGGTGCGGGAGAGCACTACCCGCGGCACCCGAGGAGAGGAGCAGGTCGGCTAAATGCGCAGGCGGGGCTCCGGTGTTGCAGGAGAGCCCCGCCGTCCAGAAGCAAGGACCTGAGTCCCCCAAGAACCGCCCGGTGAGTGAAGGAGGGCTGGTGGGGGCTCTGTTAGTGCCACAGGGGAGCCGGTCCCAACCCGGCTCCAGTTCTGAGCGGGCCCGCCGATGCGGGCCGCTCCAACCCGAGAGGCCTTTTGCTTAGAGCCTGGGAGGCTCCCCCATTAGTAAAGTCCCACGAGGCTTACGGGCACATTTGAAGGGAGCCATGAGAGGCTCTTGGGTGCCATTTTAGTTAAGAGGGGGCGTCGGGGCACATTGCCGGTGCCCGCCCCCTCCTGCCTGCGAGAAGCTTGTGTACAAGTCCGAGGTGCCACATTTGCTTTAAGAGCCCAGGGAGGCTCATGGGGCATATCTGTGCAAGAGCCTGTGTGGCTCCAACGTTTGGGGCATGTGATATGCCCAGAGCATGTGTGGCTCCAGCAATTGGCCGCAGTGTTTGGTGACAGAGCCTGTGTGGCTCCAGCAGTGGGTGCAGTTTGCGCCTAAGGGTCAGTGAGGACCCTGTCGCAGTTTGGATTACCAGCTGCCCAGCAATTAGTGGGCAGCTGCACCGTTTAGGTCTTGTGATGTTCCCAGGTGCCCAGCAAGTAGTGGGCACCTGCACCGTTTAGGTTTTACGCCAGTGGCGCACCCCTGACTGGCGCTGCATGGCAGCGCGCCCTGAAATTCTGGACACAGGGCTCATAGTCCCTTTATTAGATCGGGGCTGATATGTGATTTCTGCGCAATGTGATTTCTATGCTTTTAATAGTAATTACTAAGATGTTTTTGCGCTATTGAGTTATGTTCTGGCACCTCTGAATGTGTTTATGCATCATGTGTCTTCCTTGATTTCTCACCTCTGAATGTTTTTATGCATCATGTGTCTTTCTTTCCCTGCGCTGCACCTCTGAATGTTTTAGGCGTCATGTATCTCCTAGCGCTGCACCTCTGAATCTGTTTGTGACTCATCATGTGCCTTGTTCTTAACACCGCTGAATGTGTAGGTTTATGCATCATGTGTTTCCCTTTACTACTCCTCTGAATGTATATTTATGCATCATGGGTAATGTGTTCCTTCCTAGACCCCTAAACGCTGTGTGATACTTAGGTGGTTGTCCGTACACCTCTGAATGTTTTTAGGCATCATGTGTTTTCCTTTATTACTCCTCTGAATGTGTTTCATGCATCATGGGTAATGTGTTCTTGTTTATACCCCTAGGTGCTGTGTGATACTTAGGTGGTTGTTCTTTTTAGTACAGGTGGTCTTAGTGAGGTCCTGGTTCCTGTTACCAGTGGTTACTGGATGTGATCTATAGTTGTTATGTTGTGCTATACTTATTCTAATTTCTAAAAGTGTTGATTGTGACAGTGGCCCATGTGGCCCTGTCCTGTAAGTAATCTCTTGCAAATATTGCCTGTGCCAGTTGGCACACTGTACATGTGTGACTTCTATCTGATGTGTTTTTACAATACAAAAGTTATTTTATAATAACCCTGTGTGGAGTTCCTTTTGTGGTGTGCCTAGTATGTTGTTGCTGTTGTGTGCTGGCGCAAATGCTTTACACATTGCCTCCGAGTTTAGCCTTACTGCTCGTGCCAAGCTACCAGGGGGTGAGCAGGGGTTATCTTGGCGTGTGACTCCCTTGCCCTGACTAGAATGGTGGTTTCTGCCTAGCTTTGGCGTCAGCATTAGCCTACCAGAAATAGCCAGTTCTAACATGCACTAATTAAGATTTCTTTTTTAATGCGGATGTCTCAAAAACTACTGAATGCCGAACGAAGCTCAGGTAAGTACTTGAGTAAGTTTCTATCTGTTGTGATTGAGACAACCAGGTGCACTGTACTGAAGAATAAAAAGTTAACGTGAGAAATGGCACTTTTGAGATCCGGCCTTTTTCTTGGCACTCCTTGACGAATCTGCACAAAAGGTGCCATAAAGAACCAAAAGTGGAGGCCCTTTGTATGTTTTAGAAGGTTTTGTCAAGATCCTTGAACAACGCCAAAGTTATTCTGCAAACGAAAATGCCTTTCCCATGGGAATTCTGCTTAGCCATAACTGCACTGGCGCTATATTTTCCATTACGTAACTACACATTGTCATTCTCTGTGTTCATGGAAGTCTTTGATTAGAAACTGCTGCACAAATAGATACTTGGAGAAAAGGAGGAGTATTTTAAAGTGGAGTTTTAACTGATCCTTCAATTGCAAATTTAGCATTTATGGGTTGGGTTTTTTTCTGAACATTTTCCTGCAATGTTGCCAAAGTGACAGACAAAAGTAAAAAAACACTCTATATACTATGGCAGAGGCACCGAGGAGTGTGTATACTGTGGTCAGGGCTACATGGGAATGGTGTCCTCTCCTTCGTGTATTTCTCCGTCTTTCTGTTGCCACACACAATACATTCTGAAAAGACTGACGCCCAAACGTGTTTTACATCAACGAATAAACAATTTGGAACCGCTAGGTGGAAAAATATGCACAGTATGTGAACGTACAATAGCTTTAGGCCTTTGCATTGGAAGATCAAACAGAAATCTTCTCTTCAGTCACCACAACTACAGGTTTTGTTTCTTATAATGATATCACTGTCCTGTAACACCAGTTTTGCAGCTTGATGTGGTTAGTCTTGTCATCGAATAGATTAAATGTATAAAAAACAATCTTATTGAAGCTCTGTATCTAAGGCTAACGCTGACCCAGAGGTCCCTCTAAACTTAGTATTCAGGTCTAAACTTATACTTTTGGTCTAAGTTTACCTTTATGAATCAGGCCCTCAGAGTATAAACTTACTCCAAAAGTGTACATATCTACACTCCCAGAGTAATGCAATTGGATTATTCTTGTCTGGGTCTCTCCCTCACAGACCCTAAACTCCTCATTCTCCTCCCTAATCCTGTCCAGTTTAGTAGTAGATCTGCCCTTTTCCCCACTCATCCCTTGTCCCTCCCCTATTTACCACTAGACTCTTATGCAGTCGGGGCAGAGCACTCCTAACATAGAGGTGTAGACCACCCGTACACTCTGTAATATGATGTGTATGCACTACAAAGTGCAAATTAAGAATCAGGCCCTGGGTGTGTAAAAGAGGCGGGCAGCATGGCCATGGTAGGACTGATCAGCACGTCTCAGCCTCAAAAACAATGCAGTGGAGGGGGAGGGGGAGGGGGGGGGGGAGGAGGGAGAAATGAAAGTCAGCGATGCAGGGAAAATCTGCTCCCTCAGACTCAAAGGGAAGCGGACAGCACCGCCTTCTGAATTCTTTCTCTGGGCCTGATAAGATAAGCTGGCACGTGGACAGCAGGGCGTGTTGCCCTGTGAGTGCGAGAACAAACTGTGGCTGTGATTACACGGAATACCTTTTCAGAGCAGAGAAAGAGAGGAATCCTCTAGGGAAAAAAATAGAAGTAAAGGGAAGCGTGAGGCAAACGCCTGGCCTTTTCACTCCAAAAACAAGACCCGGACAAAAACCCCAGGAGTCGGACAAGAAGCCAGGTTTAGAAGTTATTTATTTATGCATTTTGATCTAGCGCGTACTGCACCTGGACGTGTCAGAGCGCTTTACATTAGAACCAGTTACATTACATAAGGACTTCAGAGTTCATGAATTACATTAAAAAAAAAAAAAATAACTCTAAACTCACATTAGAATGGTAGTAAGTACATGTCTACTACAGATACTAGCAGTTAGAGTTACATATACATAAGATGCAAATTCACTCAAGATTATATTTCAAGAAAATTTGAAGCGTTTAGTGCTGGACAAATATATATTACATATTTACACAGCATGAGCTTCTCGTCATTGCTGGGGTTCTTACGGTGCTTGTTCAGCCAGGCCTACAGGGTGCTGTTGCACTCACAGGCGGTGTTCTTTGGCATGGGGGGACCCCAGAACTGGTGCTGGCCCTAGGGGTTGAAGGCTAGGTGGTGGTGGGTGAAGGCGGCTTGCTTTATCCCAGGATGTCCAAGTCGGCCCACACCGTTACTCCACGGACCATCTGGGGGATTATCGCTCGCTCGGGCAGCCCCCATGTGAGTGCACTAAACTCCTCTTTGTCTCCCACAATGACCACCCACACGGAGTGTGCATATTCCACTGGGTTGCAGGCCTTTGTTCTCTTTGCATAGAGTGTGCGGATTCCACTAGGATGTACTTCAGTGTGCTGTTCATGTGGCGTGTGCATATTCCACTGGGTTGCAGGCCCGTATTCTCTTTGCATAGAAGGTGCAGATTCAACTAGGTTGTACTTCTGTGTGTTGTGTGTGTGGAGTACATACTCCACTGGGAGAGAAGCCCATTAAGATTACTGGGGTTGAGGTTATTTTTTGGCTGTGTGCCATTTGTGGGTGTGGTGCTGAATTCCCAGTGTGTGTGGGTGGGGTAGGGGGAGTGAGTTTGTGCACTGCAATTTGCTTGTGTGAAATGATTGTGAATTTAACTGATTGTATCAAAAATACAAATATTGTTATTGAACTTGCATTCTAATTTTATGGACTAAAAGTAGGGGTCCTTTGCAATTAACAAATAACAAAATATTAGCAAATTATATCAGAACTCTAATGAGCGTGGTAGGTTAGGAGCCTACCAATAAGAACAGGTTGAAGGAAAATAGTAAACAAACATTTCATTCATAACTATAATAGTTTGCATCTAAATTGAATGGAGAACTGTTGACTTACAATGAGTTCCAAAACGCCGTCACCCGAGTCATAGTTCTCCATTACTGTGGCGCCAAACCCGAGCTCTTGGATGAGCATGGCTATGGATGGGGGCTGTAGGATCTCTGGGTTGTACCTCACTTCAGCCTTTCCTGCCATCAAAGCCACAAGAATAGAGTGTACTCCTGGACACAGAAGGCCACATAAAGAGCATTAGAGCATGATTATAGGCATCACATAAAATACATTTCTAATTTTGTAAACATTTCAAAATAGGCAGTAAAATCATTTTTAAATGTTATCAGCTGAGACTTCACACTACCTAGTTCCTGCAGCTTATGAAACTAAATAGCCCAGCAAGAAGTGAGGTGTGAATAGCAGATGATACAAAACATGAGAGCACACCATAACCATCTTCATAAAATTGAAAATAGTAAAGTTACAAGAGATACAAAAAAAAACAACTGAATCAAGATAAACTCGAATAGCAGCCAACCGTACACATGGGAAAAATTAAAAGTAAAATTCATAGGGAGGTCCTCTGATCCCACAAGAAGTGGACCCATGTCATTCCCAACCTACCCAGCTCAGAAATGGACTTGGATATGGAAACTAATGTTCAAGACTGCTACCGTCATAAACTAAGGAATACCCTGTGGGTTAACATTTTAATAAGGACTACAGAATACAAGAACCTACCCTTTCCCAGAGGAGTCAAAATAGTTCTTCATCGTACTCCATACCGGATGGGGGAAGGCACAGAGCACAAGTTAGTCAAAGTAAGGAATGATCAGGACTAGACCCAAACAGGAAAAATAAACTTTCCTCTAGTGTGGGAATGCATCTTAGGCAGATGCTTCCAAAGTCCCCGAGTAAATTAACGCAATGACATGCATGCTCAGTGTTTGTAGCGGGTTCCAAAGAACAGATTTTAGTAAGAGTTGACACCATATTCATCTTCCACTGGAATCAAAGGCCACACAATGTAGACATATTGCTGGTTTGCTTGAAGAGGTGAGCATTTAATCTTCACATACCTAAACTGGAAAGGTTGAGAAAAAGTTCATCCAGCACACATTGCGTGTCAAGTCCCTGCATTACCTTGACACGCTTTTCGTTGCAAAGGAATTACTACCACAAGGAATTTATGTGCACCTAAAGAGACTGGTCATGTATAAATGATCCCAAAATCTAGCCCCATCTCCTTCCTGAGATGTGCCCAGGCCCCTTCCCAGTGATCAGTAAATTACTTTTTCAGCTTTGGAGAATGAAAACTTTTGTTAGCTTAGTGGGAAATTAAACCTGTGTCTTCTAGATCCCACCAACAGCAGACAATTAACTTAATGATCCAATGTTTGTGTTGGCAGAAACAAATAAAACATTAGTGCTCGGAAGTGACCTAGAATAAACAATTATTGCCTTTACACAAATCTCCTAAATTAATGTAACATCTGAAAATTACAAACTTCCACAAAGGCTGTCTTTATACAGCAGGAAAGCAAAATAAGTCTAAAGATCGACAATAAATAAAGTCGGCTTAGTTTTAACACTATTTCTGACAAGATTAAACATTCAGTGTAAAACAAGAATCTGAACTAGCAGAGTCCTAGATCTACAAGTAAACCAACATAAATCAAACATAGGTTCATCAAGTTAATTGTCTGCTGCTGGTGGGATCTAGAAGACACAGGTTTAAATGAACACAAATCTAACAAAGATTTTCATTCTCCAAAGCTGAAAAAGTGATTTACTGATCACTTGGAAGGGACCAGAGCACAGCTCAGGAAGGAGATGAGGTGGATGAGAGAATAATACAGAGTAGGGTTGAGGCCCTGGGGTGAACCTTTGATACGCATACCACTGTGGCTGACATCCAGGTTTAACACTTTATCACTCCCATGGCCTGTGTTGTGGGGCTATCAGATTTGGAGTAGCTCCTGCTGTGTAAGCAAAACTCCAACAGAAACTACAAAGACGCACACTCTAAATCGTATTTGGTGTTTGAAAATGGACTACAAGCAGGGAAGCTTGAGACATGAAACACTGTCAGCTTTCAAACAGCTAGTAGGGCAGTGTGATGAGATCAGCTCTACAAGACCTTTGCCTTTGCTCAGGACTGTGGGCCAAAGCATGCTAGGCTTCCGCTGGGTGAGGGGACATCACCCAGGGAATACAAGGGCACCTTCCCTCGAGCACCAGTGCTTGCCTGCTTGTCAAGACCAGTGTGCTTTGTAAGAAAGAGGATAGATTTGGAGAAAGCAAGGACAGTGAGGGAATCTGGTCAAGTGGATCCCTGCAGAGAGGTGTGAGAAGATAGCTGCTGCACCTATCAGGTTGTTGCCCATGAACAGGAAGAAGTCAGCGACCCATCTTTGCCAGAGGAGGGCAGTTATAACGTGAGCAGTTACCGTTGCTGCCCTAAACGGGTCATCGCCTGTGTACAGTGGCAAGCCGGCAAACATGGACGCCAGGGCGGGCCACCACGAACATTGCTGCTGTGCCAATAGGGCCGGAGCCCATACGCAGAGGAACAGTGATCCGGTATGCCAGAGGGAACCACCAAGATAAAGCAAGAAGCATGGTAGGGTTGAGACCGCCAATGGAGGAGAGAGGCTTTCGTGGTGACCCTAGCGGGTCTAAGCTGTGACTGAGGAACAAGAACTAGGATCATTGCATCCCTCCCCTGGTTACGGAAAGAACCTAGGAGCATTAGCAGAGCATCAAGAACCCACCCTGCTGAACCAGGACCGCGTGTGAGGGACTTGAGGCCAGTCGACTGCAGCCTACCCGGGGCGCATGTACAAGAGTTATCGGAGACAGCTGCTGAAGCTCCAGCACCCGCAAAGGAGTCGTGTTCAGAGGCTCCGGACGCTTCAATCTTGCTGGTGCGGTTAAGAATTATTTATGGCCAGACAACCCCATGGGAAACTTGCTTACCAGATAGCGCTTCCGCGCTGGAAGACTTTTAACTTTAAATAGAGAGTCAGAATGGAACTCAGGGGAACTCAGGAGTCTCAGACTGCTAGTGGGCTAAACCTGGACGTCACCTATGTTGAATGAGGAATCACCACTACCACTAGCCTAAGAGGGTGGGACTCAGGGACCCCCTATGAAACATTAGAGCCCTGACCTCAGGGGACTGAGTGTACAGTTTGGGAAGATGGAATTCTACTTTGTGGTCTATGTAAAAACTCCTTTCTCATAAAAACAAGTATTTGCCTAGTCAAACATTTATTTATTGTTTATTGTCTGCTGCACATATTTTGAATTGTGAGACTGTATTCACACCCCTGTCTCTACCACTCTCCTAAGATGACTGGACCGCTCGACAGGCGCTACCACAGAGTCAAGTGCTGAAGGGGTATTTGGCCCTGTTGCTCAGGATTCTTAGTAGGTTGAGCCCCCGGACATCAACACTAAAAGGTCTCAGCCACAACGGTTGGGCACTTTAACCCCTTCTTGCCCTATTGCCCTCTGAACAGGGTTCTAACAAACATCAAGCAATGTAACATCGCTGGAAAAATGACGGCAGCTCTGTCATTCCACGCAACGTTTTCTAAAGCAAAGAGAAACAATGCCTGAGAGTACACAACAGGGTGCAAGGGGAATAAGAGTGTCCCTCTGAGAAGAGTGCACACTATCTAGCCTAAACCTACCAGATGAAGTAAAACGGAGACAAGAAAGGTAGAAACCGGTTTTAACCCCCAAAATGGAATACATATGAAAATGATATCTGCATTGAAGCCGACTTACCTTCTTCAGCCCTGAGATTCCGCTCAATGTTGGCCACGCAGGAGGCACAGGTCATGCCAGTGATTTGAATGAAGCATTTAGCTGGAGTCTTGGTTTCTTGGTCCTCTTGCCTTAGTGTTGCTTTTGGAGGTCGTGGCAGAAGCTTGCGTGGGTTATTGGCCTGATAATCCATCTGCCTCTCTGAAGAAGGATCAATGACCAGCACCAACGAATCTCCTACCAAAGATATGCAAGTTTCAACTAAGATTAGTAAAGGTTCTCTTCCACAGTACCTCACTTGTTGCATGCAGTCACACATTCAGGGCTATACACAAATTAACAACATAACATGAATAAAGCTGCAAGCGTTTATGTATAGCACCAAATCAGGTGGATACCAGTAATATAAGTCTCTGCTTTCTCTTTACAAAGTTGTGCACCCCAGAAGTCCGTAGAGCCAAACCGCTCCAGTGAAGGATCTATGTATTATCACACCTTACCAACAACAACTTGCATCAGGCCCAATACATTTTCCTGCGCAGGTTTTCTAAAAAGTCTTTGTTGTTACTCAAATGCTCAAACCCAAGGGCCTTATGTGCAGAACACCACTGGGATCATCACTCCAACACGTAAATGACTATTCTGGCATGCACTCTTCGTTTTCGGAAGCTTCTGAAAACACATCTCTTCCCGTCTTAATACGTTGGATTTGGCTTTGCAACGGGCTGACGGACACCTTGACAAGCGCTGGGATGCCCAAGGGTAACCACGCGCTATATAAGATTCACAATAAATAAATCACAATAAATAACTTCATCCTATCCCTCAGAATCAACATTATCTCCAATGCTGACAACACCCAGCATTTCCTTCTCATATGACACCGTCACTACCAAGACAAACTTCAAACAATGCATGGCCAGTGTGGCCAATTGGATGGAAGAAAACTGCCTCAAGCTCAATGCAGATAAAACAGAAGTACTGATCTTTGGGAATAAGAGTGGACCATGTGACTCCACCTGGTAGCCCGCCGAACTTGGACCCACACCCACCCCTACCGACCTGGCTAGGAACCTAAGCGTCATCCTGGACACCAACCTCACCATGAAGTCCCAGGTCAACAACACAACATCACATCCTCATGCTTCCATATCCGCAGCATGTTATGTCAAATCTTCAAGTAGCTCCCACTGGATCACAAGCAGATTGGACTATGACAACACACTCTACACAGGCATCCCACCCCATCTTCTTCACAGACTTCAAACCTTCCAAAATGCCACCACCAGACTCGACCTAGGCCTCTTACGCCGAACCCACACCATATCAATCCTCAAAGCTCATCTGGCTCCCCACCTAGAAGCATTGCCAGTTCAACCTTCTTACACACACATTCAAGTCACTACACAACACGGAACAAGTATACCTCAATCACCGGGTTCACTTCCACCAACCCCCCGACCACTAAGCTCAGCCTCACGCTCACTCGCACGCACACCCCATACCCACAAAAGCAGAGTGAGAGATTGATCATTCTCCTACTAAACCGCCAAATCCTGGAACAACATCCCCCAACTAATCAGGGCCTCCTACGCACTTCTTAAATTCCACAAGAAGCGGAAGACTGGCTTTGCATTTCTTGTGGGACTATTGAGACTGACTGTAATTAGGCCAAGCCTCACCACATACCTACACTCACCTAATCAGGGCCTGGATACCCTCACGGGTGACAAGCAGCGCTCTAAAATCAACCTTACATTACATTAGTTCTCAACTCTACTGGAGTCCAGAGGACAAAGGAGAACTTCCTTTACTACAGGTGACTAGCATCCAATTGTTCAAGCCATGACACAGCTAATTTGGTGGCAACTAATTAATAGTCTTGGAGTATAGGCCTCTTAACCTGCAACCCACAATAGGGCATTTCTCATTGGCTTTTCATAATGTCATGACTAAACCCGCTCAATGTGAGTGAGAAGGATGGGTAAGGAGGAATATGTCTGTATGTGTCACTGAGAGCAGTGCTTAGATACATGAGTGAATAAGAATAAAAAAGGCAAGATCCGGCGGCCGCTTGTTTGCCTACAACGCGCCTAAACTTTGGACCTAAACTTTGGAACACCCTCCCAGTAGCCATGAGGAGAGAACACAACCTCCTCTCATTCCGGAAGCAATTAAAAACCTGGCTCTTCCCCTAAACACCCCTTCCTCCTTACTGCCACCCCCTCCCCTCAGGAAAATTAGGTCTTGTTAGCGCTGGGATGCCCAAGGGTAGCTATGCGCTCTATAAATCCCAATCCAAATCCAAATCCAAAATCCAAAATACTCAAGTCTGCGGATTCTCCTTTACGAATATAGCCTCAAGTTTGAAGAGTTCTGTAAATGCATAACAGCAGTCCATAAAGGTAACAGGCACCACTTCCTTGCATGCACCCCACCACGGAACTTGCCCCCTCTTTCTGCACCAGCTGAGTGCCTGGTTCTGAATCCACGTCAAACTTAGTTAAGCAGTCATATTTTTCTTTGATCAAGCCTGTTCCAGAAGGCTGGCTTTTAGAGTCAGAGAAGAAACATCTGAGTAAATGACTGTGGTCAAGGGCATGGCCACTGTACAACAGCTAATAAAGGATTTTGGGATACCCACAGATGACGAAAGGTGTGGGCCTGTCAAACACCTAACATATAATATGCAATGTCCACACATTGCGATGGGCATGACCATTATAAAACTTCTAAAAAGGATGTGGGATACCTACCCCTGGCTAAGGCAGTGGCCACGGTGCAACACCGAAAGGTGTCAAGTATCTGTATGTACAAATGTCTATTTTCACACTCATCGCTGCACGTAGACGTGAAATTTTGCAAAATCAAGCACCTCGCCCAAAACTTCCCACTTAGACCAAATCTAAACCAATACTCTTCCCGACCATTTACTACAAAAATGGAATCCAGGAACCCAATGCAGACTGGAGGACTTTGCACACAGTCAGGGATATGAATCGGTGTAAAACATCAATAATGCAAGCTGAGAATCAGAAATCCTAAAACATTGTAAAAGGGCACGCACCATGCAACCGCAGAGATGGTAGAAACACACTTTTTAGATCATGACAACTTGGCATATCGCAAGATGTTCACTCTTTTCCTCTCATGCTTCCTCCTTTTTTAATACCGACCGAGAGGGAGAGAGCGCGATCGAGAGAGAAAAGGGGCGAGCTTCACTGTGTAAATGGCAGGGTGACAAACTCAACTAGGGTAAGTAAGCCATCATCATTAAAATACTTATTCGGCTCAAAAAGAGCCATGAAAGTTTGCAAACATATATGTAATTAAAAAAACAGATGATCATATAAAAACAGTAAAATACAGGTTAATAAAAAAAAGACCTAGCATTTACTACGAATCTTAACAGTAAAAAGGTAACTCCATATATATCTGTAGTTCCTAAGTAAAGCAGATAAACCATCACCAACTCATGAGCTCTAACCCCCAATGTCAGTAATCATGGACGAAAAAACTGCCTCATCTGGGGAATATAAAATTTACAAAATAAAATAAAGTGCTTGTTGCTTTGAGATGAAAGTCTGTCAAAAGGACAGACAGGAAGTGAGGAAAACCATGTGCTCTGGGTAGGAAATGCAGCCAAAAAATGTATGGTATGTAAACGGAACTTGGTCAGCAGAAATGTGTGCCTTCCATTCGGACTCATTTGCAATTAAAGGGCAAGTTGTATTTGTGGCTGACGAGAAAGCAGAAGTAAATCATGGTTGCAAACTCGTGCATCTTGAAGGATCATAAGTAATGACAGAACAATAATCCCTGTTGATCCAAGTTTGCCACCTTTGTCCCAGAGCGTGGTCACATTGCATGGGCATCACTACGTAAAACGCACTGTAAAGGTACAATTAACATCCTTATGTTGTCGCTCAAATAAGTGAGCATTTACAAAATACCAAAGATCTATACTGGAGAATTTGAACAGTTAAGAGGGCAAAACTGAGATTTATCTGAAAACAATGGCTCATGGTAGAAGTTCTTTGCACAAGAACAAAGGCTCTTTCACGTTCTAACTCACCTTGCCAATGTGTTTACGTTGGCACAAAGAGAAGACTATTGACTCTGGATTAATGAACATATTGTCTAAAAGCACAATAAAGTGTTTTCAAACCCCCAGCAAGTGCACAGAAAGCCTTTTCTGAACTCCCTCACAATATCTCATTATAAAAGTGCGTACAACGGAGGGGCTACTTCCGGTCAAGCGTCCTTGAATCTCACCTTTAACCAGCAAAAAATGACATGAAAAGGGTTCGAAAGGACAAGTGCCCTGCGAGATTCAGCACCCACTGTCAGTGGCGTCTACTGGCACATGTTTACAGGATTCACCTGCCTGTGGTAAGTACGTGTGCCACCATTGTATGTTAGGCATACTCACTGGCCCATGAAGGAAGCTTCGGTAGACCATGAACAGAAGGCTACACCAGATCGTGGCTTAGGAGCATATAGCACATGTTTACAGGACTCACCTGCGTGTGGTAAGTACGTGCACCGCCATTGCATGTTAGGCATACCCACTGGCCCATGAAGGAAGCTTCGGTAGACCATGAACAGAAGGCTACGCCAGATCGTGGCTTAGGAGCCTATAGCGCATGCTTACAGGATTCATCCGGGGGTGGTAACTGCGTGCACCACAACTGTATTTTAGGCGTACTCACTGGCCCATGAAGGAATCTTCGCTAGAGACTGCAGCATGCAGGGATTCGGTAGAGCATGTGCAAGAGCCTACAACTAGATGGTGGCTAAGGAGTCTGGGGCCAGAATTCAGAAAACGAATTATGCGGCAGTTGCTGGCTATAGGCCAGTCAGTGTTGGATGTGCGGTGGGAAACTGTACCCTATGGGGTAAAACTGTGTTTAAATGGGCCAGCAGGAAGCTTAGTGATGAATAATTGATTATCAGTGAAAGAACAGAATAACGTGAGGTTGCGTTATTAAAGTTAAATAGACCCCCACTTCATGTATGATGACCATGGGACCTATTTGCAAACTACATTTTATAGTGCATACAGTAGCACTAAAACACTACCAGTACTGCCACTGTTCTACAAAATATTATTCACAAACCTATGTGCAGAAATCTCGGACTCTCCTATCTTTTCTGTACAGAGATTGCCACCAACGTCTTTGCAACACATGTATGAGGGACCAGGGGAGTATGGAGAATATTTAGCACTACTTAGGAAGGGTCTAGGGTAATTTAAGGAGCGGTTTAGTGAATGGTAGTATGGTGGGTCATGCTAATACAAACTAACACACAACCAACTACACAATGCTAAATTCTATTGCTAATGTCAATCTACACTTCTAAAGCTGTTACAGTTCTAAAAGTAACAACACAGTGGTAAACGTACTCTCTACCCAGTCTTTGAGTAAGTCTAGCACCACAGATGGCAACTTACAGATACTGCAACACACTCACATTGAAAATAATAAAGTGATTTACTATAACACCCTATAGAAAATAATGTTTAAATTATTGAATTATGTGGACTTAAAAAAAATATATATATACATAATACATATATAATATGCATATATACACACATATATACACATCAATATTTGTATTCAAAATTATACATAATAGGTTAGTTTATTTTAAAAATGAATAGTTAACGTCTTTAAAAAAAAGCATATTTAAACGTGTATCAAAAATAAAAGTTCATCAATTATATACAGGTTATAATTACATTTACTAAATATGAATGCAAATGCTAGTGAGGATATTTTTCTTATTTAAAAAATATTTAGAACAGATTAATATATAGAAATTCTTTAATTTTCTAATAGCCCTCCTTCAGGGCTAAAAACATTGTGTATGGGGAGGGAGCACGCATGCCTCTCTTCCCTGAGCAATCAGAGGCCTCAGAGGCCCCAGGGATCCCAGCCCGAAATCATTAAAAAAGGGGAGGAGGGCCGAGCAGCTCCCCTCCCCGAGCCATAACAGGGCCGGGGAGCCCACCGGGGCTGATATTTTTCAAAATGAGGAAGAGGGCCCTCCAGCCCTCCTCCCTTAGCCTATAAAGGCCCCTGTAGCCTACCCACAGGGCCAAAATGAATCAAAATGATGGGGAGAGGGAGCCGCGCTGCCCCCTCCCACTGACCCATAAATGGCTAGGGGATCTCATTCCCCCCTCACCCCCCCCCCCCCGGGCCTGCTCACATTCTATGACCCCTGGAGCGTTTTTGATCTGTTTCCCTGCCTGCACTGATGCGGACAGGGAACCAGATCAAAATATTGCTCCTGCCCAAAAGGAGCAGTATTAGTAGCTGCTTCCTCCGGGCAAGAGCAATGCCAACTCCCGCTGCAGGGGTCGTAGGGTTCCCCCTACAGCCACCAACTAGTATATATTAGGTGCCCTGAGAGGGCACCAGGACAGCCACCTTTAGCAGCGCTGGCCCGGCAGTGAACTTGCTGGGGCCGATAACAGCTTGGGGTGGGGGGACTTTATTTAAAGGAGTATCCCAGGGGAGGGAGGTCTCAGGGCCTAATAAGGCCCAGGGAGGAGCGTCACAAGGCCCAACTCCCCTTTAATTTTCAAAAAAGGTCCCTAGGTGATTGGGTCCCCAGGGCCTAATAAGGCTTGGGGATAAAGAGCCCCCCCTCGCCCCTTTCCCTTTAATTTAAATAAAGGGCCCTGGGGGATTGGGTCCCTAGGGCCTACCAAGGTTCGAGAGGAGGGACATGTGGCCCCTCCTCTTTCAATTAAAAAAAGAAAAGAAAAAAACAACCCTGGCAATGGGGTTCCCAAGTCCTAACAAGCCTCAGGGAGGAAGGCCATGCAGCCCCCACCCCCTTTCAGTTAAAAAAAAGGGCCCTGGTGTATGGGGTCCCCCAGGCTTAAAAAGGGTCCGGGTGGGGGGCCACTTGGCCCCCCTCCCCTTCAAAAAAACATAAGGCCCTATGGCCAACGTATGGAAATAAAATATTACTTTACAATAAAAAAAACTCTAGAAATTCCTCTGAAAAAAAAAGGTTAAGGTAATGTTATAGTTAGATGGATTTGTCAGTGACAACATTAACATTTTGAGCTTAAAAAACACAGAAATTCACCAGTTCTAGTTAGCAGAACTTATGACCGCACATACTACATCACTAATGACATGTTCTATGATATCATTTATGACATCACTGATGACATAGCAAACACAAGGAGATGATGGACGGAGCGCTGAAACTTTTCAGACACACCCCCAGTAACAGATCTGGGTTGAATACATCATCGTTCTTTAGCTCACTCTGCCACCTCAGTTCAGACCCAGCTATATTGAAATCACTCTTGACCCTGTGCATCATGGGAACAGAACAGCCTGAACTGCCAAGTCAGGTCTTCCCCAAAATTAGAAGCGGACCCGCTCTTTTTAAACGGTGGTGTCATCCCACGACCTGGCCCGGCTGTATGAAATGAGAGAAAAGTGGTTGCCACTAGGCGGGACGCACTCGCAGCAAGCCGGTCACAAATCGGGGAATGTCCTTCTGCAAAACACACCTCAGCTGTATCCTGACGTGTTTTGGGCCTGGCGCGCTTATTCATAGGCAGACTGCAGCGGAAATGACCAGCATACACGACATCCATCGATTCCATCTCTATTTATTGTGGGAATGGAAGTCCATTAACATACTGCCCAAGTGGGTTGCCGTTCTCTCGCACTGACAAGGGTCTGTAAATTACATACGTTTGCCTACGGACTGCGGTTCAATCCATGAGCTTGTGGACCAACAGTGTATAAAGAAGCAACAAGCATGAAATGGATGCAAATAATTTTTTCCGACTACCATTCCCACAAAACATTGCGCAGCCTCATCACGAGCAGCCCATCAGAGGGCGCGCTATTTGGTAATAAAAGTAACTGTGGTTGGACAATGCACGTTGCTTTCCTTCACCATCAGCCTCTGATGAAGAAAGTTATTCGAAATAGGTAAGGCAAAGATAGCAGCGGGACTGTGAAAGGGAACAGCCGGCTGGAGCCTTTTTAGTGGAGCTGAGGCTTGGCGCTCTTCATCTCTGCTCGAGTGCATCTCGCACAACGACACCAAGCTGGGAGAATTAATATATATTGTTTGTTTATGATATATATATATATATATAAACATGATCATCACTATGATGCAGTTTTGTCTTGAGCACAATTATTTTGTGTTCAATGATACGTACTATCGTCAGTGCCAAGGGACAGCGATGGGAACTTGTTTTGCTCCCAGTTTCGCCAACTTATTCATGGCGAGCTGGGAGCAGCAAGTTGCCAGGACCAACCATCTGTACCGCAGCCATGTGAAAATATGGCTGTGGTACATAGACGACCTATTTATCATCTGGGATGGTCCTAACAACATTGCAGAGTCATTTATTGAAGAACTGAACAAAAATGACCTCAACCTGACCCTAGAGTGTAATATCAGCAAATCTGGGGCAGTGTTTCTGGATCTATCTGTGGAGGTATCTGCAGGCAAACTTGCGATGAAATTATTTTGCAAAAAGACCGCAGGGAACACCCTACTCCACGCGGAAAGTAGCCATCCCAAGGCCTTGATTGAAAGTATCCCGTATGGAGAATTTCTCCAGGCCCGGAGGAATTGCAGCAGAGACTGTGACTTTGTCAAAGAAGGAGAGTGTATGAAAAAACGGTTCATAGAAAGAGGCTACAAGCAGGACATCATAGATTGTACTTTTGATAAGGCTAGCAAGATCAGTCATCTGTCCCTCTTGACCCCAGAACAGAGAAGGGAGAACGGGGAAAATGAAACGATCAGATTCATTTCCACGTTTCACTCAAAATCATGGAGGGTACAAAAAATTCTACATAAACATTGGAAAGTTCTTATGACTGAACCTACCCTCAATGATATCCTTAATGAAAGGCCCAGTAGCACCTATCGGAGAGCAGACACTCTCAGGAGTAAGGTAAGCCGCAATGAGGTGAGCATGACTAAACCTAATACCTCCAAGATCCAAGGCTTCTATACTTGCATGAAATGCAAAGCATGCAAGTATAGTACGAATGTCAAAAAAGTGTATTTTCCTGTAGAGGATAAAGAAAGAGCCATTGAAAAGCACCTTACATGCCTGTCAGAATACTGTGTTTACGTTCTCACATGCCCCTGCCACAAAAAGTATGTATATCCAAAGAACAATGGTTCCTGTGGCATACGAATTTCAAGAATACAATACTTGACAGCTTAAATAAGCAATATTCACTTGTAGCAGAGAAGGGTTTGGCAGAAAAAGAAACACACACATATGCAAAATTTATAAGAAAGAATTCTTATATTTCAAATCATGAGAAGTGTCCATATTTACAACAGCAACACATATACAAAAGATTGTATGTACAGTGAAAAGTGCAGTGCGTCCCAAGTGATTGTGTGAACACAAAACCAGAACAAACACAAAAAATAAAGGGTCTATACAGTTTTTGTGTTATGAGTATTTACACAGGGAAAGGACCAAGCAATATAATACAATAGTTGCTGACAGTGACTACATAGAATCACAAATCACTGTGCTGAATGGGTTCCTTCCCTATAGCGTCGACGGCGTTTTGACCTGGAGAATGGAGGTCTCGTCAGGACTATACAATGGGGGACATCTCGTAGTGTCTTGACGTGGTGCAACCCATGCGTGATAAGTTAATTTAAATCAGACTTACAGTATACCCAGCCGGGCACACTGTGGTTGATTGTGGTATTTCAGTATATTGGCACTAAGGTTGCGTTTGAAGAGACAGGATAATGCCTGCTCAAAGGACGAGGACTCGCTCGATCGCACTTTCCCGGTCGGCTGTTTGGTAAACAGTGGCCCTTTTTCACAAAAAGTATGTAGGCAGTACCATGTTTCCTGCGAAGACTCGGATCCTGCAACACATGAGGGCAATTCAAAACAAAGAACAGAATTCCCCCGTTGCCCGACACTTCGAGGAATTACATGGAGGGAACCGTAACCTCCTAAAATTCTTTGTGATAGACAAATTACCACAAATGAAGAGAGGGGGGGATAAGATTCGTAAGCTACGGCAACTGGAGAACAGGTACATTATCGACCTAGACAGTCTGATTCCGGGGGGCCTGAATTCGGAGGAAGAAATGATCTGGCACCTGGGAGAGTAAAGGATACTTAATCAGTTTGGTACAATCCTGGGAGTTCTCCAAGTCTTGGTTCTCAAAATTTCTGAGCAATGGAATTATTGATTAACCATGAAGATTAACACTGTATGTTCCAAATTTCCTGCAAAAACAACATCATTTTAACTGTTTTTAATCACTGAAATCACTGGGGCACAGTCGGTGTACCGATATCGTTTGAACATAGTCTTGAGCATTATTATTATTGGCTTAATATTTTGTATATGCTGACAGGCTGTATTTTCTGTTTTCTCTCGCTGTTGTACAGGATCAAGAAGACTTGTCACCTGAAGTGAATAGATGTTGAAATTCCCACTGGGGAAGAAAGGATGAGAACTCTAAGATGAGCGTAGCCAGGTTCAAAGCCACTCACCCCTCAGTGGAAACATTGCTTAATTATATGGTTATTTTGAACGTTTGAACATTTTGCAAACTGGCCACTTGGCACAGAATCAACAAGTCTTATTCTTATTTTGTATATATACTTAATCAGACAGGATCAAGGTACTTCACGTTTATCCAGTCCACTTGGACAATTACTATTAATCAACAGCCAATCATAAAGATCATGTGAATTTGACCACTCAAGAGTGGCCGCCGATAATGTTAATATTATTGAGAATAGGGGTCACAGGTAGAAATACGTTGGGCCGTCTCAATTCAGCCACTTGGCTTGTAATTTGAATGTATGCATACCGCAATCCAGCATGTCAATATTATATGTAAGAATGTGCCAATATCCTTGAGTAACAGTGACAGGTAACTGCGTGTAGAATTGGTTTCTTGTTTGGCACACTGTTATTTTCACCATGCTAAGATGGCCACCATAGTGACTTTAACTATGTCCCTTGTCTATGTTCATGACCGGGTCACTGACCACATGTGCACTTTGGGTAAACTTTATTTAATTGTTTGTTTTCATACACAAGTTACCCGTGAGCAAGGCGAGAGTTTCATCGCCGAAACGCGTTGGGTTTTTGTTCCATACTTGCCGTGTATCACATGCTGGAACCTTAAATGGAGAATTAAATCTATTTGAGCACACGCACTGTTTCGTGGTTTCCTTGAACTAACTGGATTGGAGTGCATTGGCACAGCGGCTGCTGTGCTTGGTGGAAAACAATATATATATATATATATATATATATATATATATATATATATATATATATATACCGTAAACAAACAGCTGTAAACCCCATATTGCACGCTACAAGTTTCCACCCGTAACACCTAATACATAGCATCCCATCTGGAGAAATGCTTAGAATTAGAAGAATTTGCAGTAGTAACATCGATTTGATAATAGCCCAAAGAGACAGCAAAAACTGATTTTTAGCAAGAGGTATACTCAGATTATACTATCGAGACAGCAATCAGAAACACAACTAGCTTTAAGTAGATCAGATTTGCTGTTTAAAGCATCAGACAGGGAGGTAGGTCCCGTAATAACAAATCAAAAAGCACTGGAAGAACAAAGTGCAAGGGAAATTCTAACTTACAACAAACAGAAAAGCAGTTTATGCAATATAATCAAGAATAATTGGCCAATTGTTCTAAGTGATCCTGTTATAGGGGACACATTACCCAAAAGACTGGCTATTCCCTTCAGAAAAGCAACTTCTATGAGCAATATTCTAGTTAGTCGCAGCCCGAAACTGAAACAAAGTCTAATTGGCTGGCACAAAGGAAGGGGTTCGTAAAATGCACCTCATGCAGATTTGGTATGAATAAAAAACATCCTATTTAGCACCTTTTAAGGATCAACCAACATACGAAAATTCTTAACCGCTTCCGTGAGGCAGGAATTCCAGCCGTGTGCTGAACCTTCCAATCGCGGGCGTGGTCCGTCATCAGCACAGCCCAACTGTGACTCATGACGAAATGGTTCCGTCACGTGCATGGAAGGGGTTAACATGTAAAATCGACCATGCAGTATATGGTTGGAGTGCTATTGTGGACCACGATATGTAGGCAGCACAAAGCTACAGGTTCACAAGAGAGTACGTCAACACATCACAGCAATTACCAACTCTGACCCATCATACCCAGTGGCAAGTCGTTTCAAAGATGTGCATGAAAACAAGTTAGAACATCTAAAGTATTACGTATTAGATTCAGTGTTAAGTTTGAGACGATGCGGAAACCGTGAGGCTGCACTAAGAAGACTGAAAACACAATACATTCTAGAGCTTGACAACAAAAGACCACATGGGCTTAACTCCAGTGAGGATTTTTACACCTGTCTGTGATATCATTGTGATATAAATATTAGATAACAGTACAATAACTTTTCTCTCAACAAACTGATATGACGAAGTGCAACATCTGCATGTCGCTGTATATAAAATGGCAAATGCTGCTTCATTTTAATTATTAGTTATTTTTAAGTTAGGTGGCACTGTGGGTATTTTCTATTTGCACTGTAGCGCTTCAAGATGCACTGGATGATGGGAACAACAGCAATATAGGTCCACTTGGGCTACACTACACAGCAATAGTGATTGGAGAACAAAAGGTCAATAACTTTACTGCAGTTGGCTGTAGATATAGTAAAGGGAAAAATAAGAGGTAGCCCATATACAATTATGATTTACAAAAGGGGGTGGTGATGAACAGAGTGTCTGAGTTAAACAGACCACTCTTACCCAGTCCAAAGATCAGGGCTTGATCCATCACCGTTATTTATCTCACTGCCCCATCCCAGCTCAGAACCTGGCTATATGCAAATCAGTCTGTCCCTGGCCCAGTGCATCATGGGAACAGGGCAGACTAAACTACCAAGCCAATTCTTCACCAGAAAGGAGACAAGCTACCGGGGACCGGTTTCTGGCATTTCAGCCTTCTTCGGCCCGGCTTGCTTGAATCCTGATGGAGCAGTGAGAAAGGGACTCATGTCTGAGTATACCCTGCCACACCTATAGTGGCCAAAAACGATTTACAAAAGGGGGTGGTGATGAACAGAGTGTCTGAGTTAAACAGACCACTCTTACCCAGTCCAAAGATCAGGGCTTGATCCATCACCGTTATTTATCTCACTGCCCCATCCCAGCTCAGAACCTGGCTATATGCAAATCAGTCTGTCCCTGGCCCAGTGCATCATGGGAACAGGGCAGACTAAACTACCAAGCCAATTCTTCACCAGAAAGGAGACAAGCTACCGGGGACCGGTTTCTGGCATTTCAGCCTTCTTCGGCCCGGCTTGCTTGAATCCTGATGGAGCAGTGAGAAAGGGACTCATGTCTGAGTATACCCTGCCACACCTATAGTGGCCAAAAACGATTTACAAAAGGGGGTGGTGATGAACAGAGTGTCTGAGTTAAACAGACCACTCTTACCCAGTCCAAAGATCAGGGCTTGATCCATCACCGTTATTTATCTCACTGCCCCATCCCAGCTCAGAACCTGGCTATATGCAAATCAGTCTGTCCCTGGCCCAGTGCATCATGGGAACAGGGCAGACTAAACTACCAAGCCAATTCTTCACCAGAAAGGAGACAAGCTACCGGGGACCGGTTTCTGGCATTTCAGCCTTCTTCGGCCCGGCTTGCTTGAATCCTGATGGAGCAGTGAGAAAGGGACTCATGTCTGAGTATACCCTGCCACACCTATAGTGGCCAAAAACGATTTACAAAAGGGGGTGGTGATGAACAGAGTGTCTGAGTTAAACAGACCACTCTTACCCAGTCCAAAGATCAGGGCTTGATCCATCACCGTTATTTATCTCACTGCCCCATCCCAGCTCAGAACCTGGCTATATGCAAATCAGTCTGTCCCTGGCCCAGTGCATCATGGGAACAGGGCAGACTAAACTACCAAGCCAATTCTTCACCAGAAAGGAGACAAGCTACCGGGGACCGGTTTCTGGCATTTCAGCCTTCTTCGGCCCGGCTTGCTTGAATCCTGATGGAGCAGTGAGAAAGGGTTTTGGATCTAGCCCTGATCTCTTGACTGGGTGAGAGCTTTCTGCTTAATTCAGAGACTCTGTCCCTCACCACCCCTTGTTGTAAATACATATACAATTATGACACCGATTAGTTCAAGTGAAAACAAAAGGACAAAGGATAAAAATTTATATATATAATATTTATATGAATATATATCCCTTTTTGTGGAAAGTTTCATGAAGATTTATCAAATTGCACCAAAGTTATTAACTAAGTAAAAAAATCAATTTCCTATGAAAATTTGATTGTAACTGTAACTAAACAGTAGCAAACACCACTGTGAGAAAAAAATAAATATATAAACATTGGAACATTGGACCACATGCGTGAATGTCTGGCTCCGCTACATAGACGACGTCTTTTTTGTGTGGGAGGGGAGTGAAAATGAGCTACTCAAATTTGTGGATGCACTAAATTTGAATAACTTGAACTTGAGATTTACTATGCAACACAGCCAGAAAACAATCGATTTTCTTGATATAAAACTCAATATCAAGAACAATAAGATTGAAACGGAGATCTTTAGGAAAGCAACAGCAGGAAACTCTGTGCTCCACTGCAAAAGCTGTCACCCCCCTAGTTTCAGATGGGCAATTCCTTTCGGCGAGTTTTTGCGCGCCAAAAGAAATTGCAGTACTTATGAAACATACATGAAACACAAGAAAACAATGCATGAAAGGTTTAAAATGAGAGGTTATCACGCTAACATGCTGAAAAAAGGCGAAGATAGGGTAGCCCTCATTGACCGGAAGGATGCACTATTTAAAGACTCCAGAGCCAGACAACAAAGTCCCAAATCTCCTATAAGACTGATAACCACTTATAATACACAATCCTCTGCGTTCAGCCAGATAATAAGAAGGAGGTGGGATATCCTTTTACAGGACAAAGTGTTAAAAGAAAGATTAGACCCACACCCCTCCATAACATACAGAAAAGGCAGATCCATCAAAGACCTTATAGTGCAAAGTCACTTAGACAAGAAATAAATATGGCTGGCAGCAAAGGGTGGATTTTTCAAGTGTGGAAAATGTAAGGCCTGTAGCCACAGTACCAATGTAAGGGACGTTGAACTCAAAAGAATAAAGAAACAATGGAGAATCACTAAAAACATCCAATGTACCACTGACTATGTCATCTACGTAGTAACCTGCCCTTGTGGCAAATGGTACATCGGTTCAACCACCTTCCCTGTGAAGAAGCGAATCTTGGAACATTGGCGTGCAATCACGAATAAAGATTTCGCATATAGCACGGCCAAACATTTCCACCAATACCATGATGGAGATTGGACCAAAGCGAAATTCTTCGCTCTTGATTCGATCCCTAAACAGATCAGAGGAGGGGACCGTCTAACAGCATTGCGCAGAGCAGAGTCCAAATTCATATTACAAGCAGGATGTATTGGGATGAACATTGACGAGGAGATGTATGTACACCTGTAAATAATTAAACTGTGAGCTTCCCAAACCCCCTTCACTGATACTCCGATTCCATGACATATACCTCAAAAATGTTTTTTTAAAAATTATGATTTAGATTCTAATAATGTTTGGTTGACACAATTTCAGATATAATTTATGAACTATGATAATTAGACAGGTTGATTTGTTGAGAGAGGAGAACGATGTGATAAATGCTATCATGTCTAAATAGTTTATATGTGTCACATTTGCAATTGAACTAATGATTTTTTTCCATTTTCTTACTTTCCCTATAGTGATATATTTCGTCCTGATAAGAAGCGACAAACCACTAATAGTGAATACTGTTATGAGCACTACTGCTACACGAGAAATATCAAGTACGACTATGAGCACGGGATAGAATATCTTGGGAGAATATCAATTATGAAATAGTTTAATTCACTCCTTTTTGACTAGATAGAAACTATAGCCACCCACTGACTTATACTGAATAATGAGAGGGATACTTAATTTTATGGAGGCATGATGCAATGGGTACTAGACCCAAGCGACTTGATCAATCAATCAATATTTGACATTTTCCTTCTACTTACCTCTGGTTAATCTAACTTAAAACTTACCATTCATTCTTAACTTATCCATATCTCTCATAAACTCCTCTCGCTCCCTCTTTCTCTCTAAACCTGTCTTCTCAATAAGGCAATATGGGTACTATACCTTTATGCGATTTGTTCGCTTGTCTTCTGAGTTTAAAACCCACTGACTGTTTGTAATAATTTAACACCAAACGTTTGGGAAATGTGCATTATTTGAATTCTGTTTATTTTATTTTTTAGAAACTGCACTTTAATAAAGTTTCCGTGTGGTGTTTGTAAACACGGAAACTTTCTTCCCTTTTTATTATTTTGCACTATTTAAGCAAGGTTGAAAAAAATGGTGGTCATGTGACCAAGAGCCCGTGAGCTCGAAACGCGTCTGTTTATGCCCTGAAATAAACAATCTCTCCGGTACCTGGTGGTGTGGCTTATCGTCCTTTTTCCTATTTGAAGAGGAATCCGTGGAGAGATATATATATATATATATATATATATATACATATATTATACATATATTCCTGTCACTGCATAACCTTTCTCTTTGAAGCTTGAATCATCAAGGAAATAGACACTTAGAAAGTAATTATGTCATTAACACAGAGACCAGGATGCACTAGCTAGATTCAGATTTTCTTCCATCATTCCTTGCTCGGCCAAGATTCTCAACCTGACCAGTCTCCTTTTTTTCCTCGAATTCCTTAACCAACTTGGTCACTTCCCGACTGGGTTCTACCACCAGAGAGGGATGGGAAAAGTCCTTCTCAATATGTAGGAATAGCTCCGTTAATCACGACCTGCACTTCACGTTAAGTGCATTAATCAAACCTCTTGCTGCATTAAACACTATTAACTACAACATACACATTAAATATTCAGAAGAAACATGGAGATCGGAGGAAATGCGCTTCATTGGATGACCCAGAAAGTCAAAATTCACATCCTTAACATGTAAAAGATATCCATCATGTGTGCAGTACCATACGGATTGTTTTCATCCTCAATTCTGGTTGATGCATACAAAGTCAATTAATGGCTCTGATCGTAACATCAAGCAACACTCGGTATTACACATGTGCTGATAAAATTTATGAATACAATAAATCCATACTAAGTAACCAGTTTGCTTGGCCTGCACACAAGAATTGATGCTACAGCCAAACTGTGCTTTAATGCATCCAAGACGGAAATTCTGCGCATAGGCCTATGAACCACAATGTCCACCCACTAGGTTGTCCAACATCTATGTTACAGCCTCCGTCACATAAACCCACCCAAAGACTGGCAATTTTTATGCAAATGGACTTTCCCACATTTAGATACCATTTACGAAGGTGTCTTCCAACATCTTACCAGGTGGTGTGTAGGCTCCAACTCTGTCGTACAGGATCGCCTAGACATCATGGTTACAACATCTTGCCTGGACAACAGGAGTGCCTTTTACGCAGAGATCCCAGTCAGAACTATCAGTACCCTCCAAAAACCTTGGAACTACAATGCAGCCATATGACCTTCAGACAGTATTGTTCAGCCGACAGCACCCTGGTCACTACAGCACTCTCTGACATTTAAAGTGCAATTAGTTTTAAAAGCAGTACACAATGTATTGCACAGACAAGCATCAGATTAGTACACTACAAGTCGATCAGATGGTTATGGTTGACTTCTCTTCAAGTAGTGCTTCTAAGTGCTAGGAGTTTGAGGAAATCCGCTCCACATACAAGGCTCCACCTGAGGATAAGTTTGCAGAGCGCTGTACACTCACCAGTTCACCGCCGCTTAGGGCTTGCGGATGCCATAACTCACCAACAATGGTCAAGACTGGTTTTATAAATAAGTCACCCCCACCCTATACGACTTGGACGCGTCTGCTGGAAAGTAGCATAAATGTGATACAAAATTTTCTAATAAAAGAAAAACTAAAAAAATGATACTGGCAGCAAGAAAAAAGAACGATTATGGAAAGGTTAAGGTGAGCAGGTAAATATCATTTTGATGGATGGAATTTAATTTCCGTTCATAGCATGAAACTTGAATGGAATTGCTCTTGGCAGTCTAATTAGCTAATATTTGGCGGAGTAGGATCCACTGTAACGCAACCGTTCTAGTAAAGAACAGTACTGTCTCCTCATACAAATTGGCATTTCGAAATATTACCAACATCTTAAACACAATACCTGTCAGTGTATGTGGGCACTATTTTAAAATCCACCTCCCTCTCAAAAGGCCAGTCTGTGAAGCCTCCGAACAATAGAAGGTCAATGATGTGCCAACAACTTGAACCCATAAAGAAGGGAGGCTGACTGGCACCCATTCTGCAAAGGCGGCACACATCATGTGCGGCCGAGCCAAAGCTACACGTTTCTCAAATCCAAACGGACCTGTAACCCTTCATCTGCCACCACAGCTTGAACAGAAAGAAATTATACTAACTAGCAATTAATGACATGCACAATAGTTTTTGTTGCGATGAGAGCTCCCAGTTATGTTGGTGTGTGAGGTATGGAAATAATGGCTGCAAATGTAGAATGATGGACTGTGAAGGTAGATGTATACATGAGAGGATAGATCATTGGGGGTGGAAGCGGACAGCTGGTGGACCTCTGTGGGGGTAGATTACGGGGCTGCTTCTATGTTGTAAACCTTGGAAATAAACTAACATTTACTCAGCCTACTGGTTCTGAGAGATCCTCGTCAGGGACATCACAACAAGTGGTGACAAATGGGAGTATTACTCCATGAGGAGCAGTACATTCTGTGCCGCGGCTTCCTTGTCGTGAGTTGGCAGCAACGCTTCAAACATGCAACGGCGCTTAGTGTTTGGTGCCAAAATTAACGCTATCCCGAGTGAGGCGTTGCAGGGAGGCAACACAGGCGGTGTCAATGGTTTAGTACCACAGGTAGCTGCTTGAACCCAAAAGATTGTCCCTCGCACTTCTGCGCCGGGTGCTCATGAACATACCAGACAGCAGCCTGTGTCCCTGCAAGCTTAGCTGCTCAAGCCATTTTTTAAATCAGCAAAACTCACTGAGGTGGCCCAATATGTGCAGCGCAAACAACCTGAGAACCTCCCTGTGGGACGTCACAGAATGGCGGCCATCTTAAATGAACTGTAGTTCACGGTTTCATTAGTATGCTTTGAGGTACTATTGGCAGAAAGAAAAATCTGCCCATTAAACTAACGAGTCCCCAGATCCGCAGCCAAACACAGTAATGTTTTTACGTCTAGATTTAACATACAATTTACACAAAGAATGTGGGTGTGAAGTCATAAATAAATGCATGGTGGACTATCTAGTTGCAGCATCAGCATATTACAATTAGGGCTCCCAGTTTTCCGTTTTTAGGTCTCGTAGCGATAGACAGCGCATAAGCGCTGTCTCGCCAGAGATCTTTTGTTACTGACTCTGCTTCCCAGGAGACAGCACCTGGCCGCGCGCATCTCGCAAAAGGCGTTCGGCGCAGGCCACGCGCGCGCGCACGCCGTGGCTGTCTCCTGGGAAGCATACATACACAGGCACACCTCCCCCTGCACGCATGCGCACACAGCACCACACACATACACAAGCGCACATACAAGCACGAGGAGACGTCCCCCCCACCCCTCCGCCGTCGCACACACACACGCACACATACAGGCATCCCTCCTTCCCCTGGTGTTGTGGGCTCCCTTGTGAAATAAAGACTAGGGATTCCCTGTGATGATAGTGAACATGATGTGGGGGGTGAGACAGAATATCAGAGCTACCCCAGATGACCGTATCTCTGTGCATTAATTTTTTTGTCCACATAGTGAACGATTATGGTATTGCAGACACGGCTTGGACATAGAGTGCTCCGGTGATAATTGTGTGGCATGGTCACAGAAATGCAGTACAGCACAGTCACATAGCTCCCCCCAGCTCCCACAGTGCCCCGCGCGCTGCCGCGGCTCACCCCGGCTGTCACCCATCCCGGGAAAGGGGGGGTCACTCGCTGGTGCCGGGTGCCCCCCTCCCCGGTGTGAGCCGCTCCTTGCGGGCTGCCGCGGGTCCTCCACACTCCTTTCCAGCTACTATCTCCCAGGGCTCCGTCAGCCGGGGCCCGCAGCCGCCACCGCGATCCCAGCCTGCAACACGCGCGGCCGGAAGGAGGACCTCCAGCGATCCCATCGACCAGCGCGCAGCGGGGACTCCGCCTATCACTTCCTGCTTTCCTCTATCATTAGCATACATAGCAGCCGGCATGAACATAGAAAACGGAGCGGGGCTCTGCGTGGCCTGCGGAGGCAGCCGCCATCTTTGAAAAGGCTGGTTAGAATAATTCTGAACAGGAGCACGTGATACAGGGGGTCCTAGGGCGTTCTCTCGAGGGCCTACAAGTGCGTTCAATACTGTGTCCATAGTGGCCAAGGTTTCAGAATGCTATGCGTTACATTTTCATAATTTCAGTGTAATTATGAGTGACATTTCAACGATTATATCTATGAGTACCACTTTCTCCTGAGCAAAATCAAGCAAAACATAAACCTCAGATTACACCCATTTAAGCAAGGAACAACTCTAAGAAGATCTCAACACTGCTGCAAAATACCTGAAATGGAAGGGCACTAACTGGAGACAGACTGCCTGACTGCAGTTCTCAGCAGAGGGCAGGCTGCACATAGCTGCCAAATTGTCAGTTTGCTTATGCATAGCTGCCAAGTTTTTGGTTTGTGTATGTATGTGTGACATTCCCATATTTGCATTGTGTTTATGTGTGATATTTCAATACCTCACGTGTAACACTTGGAGTGACACTTTTTTGTGAGCTGTGTGAATAATAACAGCTGTGAGCCCGTGCCTGAGGTGCATCACCAGAGCTTTGTGAATAATAACTGCGTCAGCCCCGTGGTGAGGTGCATAATAACTGCGTCAGCCCCGTGGTGAGGTGCATCATTACAGCTGCGTGAATAATAACAGCTGTGAGCCCGTGCATGAGGTGCATCATCAGAGCTTTGTGAATAATAACTGTGTCAGCCCCGTGCGTGAGGTGCATCATTAGAGCTGCGTGAATAATAACAGCTGTGAGCAACAGCACTCTTGCACACACTCAAACTGCTCACCAATTCAAAGTATGCTAAAAAATTTATGCAACGCATTGTCATACACAATGCCAAAAACTCAAATTTTAATGCTGCGAGACCTATTGCATTGCAAATGCTTGTTACTGATTATTACAGATAAATGCAGACAGGGTACAATGTGTTTTCTTTCGGTATTTATTTTTTTTAAAGTGGAAAAATACTGAAAATTGTGCTTCTAATGAGTAGTTTTCCATGTTGTCTGCTGGTGAATTCCAAGACAACAGATGAGGAGAGAGAGAGAGCATGGGAAGTTAAAAAACAGGTTAAGATATCTTTAAATATAGGCATCTGTTAAAATATAGTTGCAGTAAATTGCTAATATTTACCTGTGTGTGTAGTGTTTTGCTATATTTGGCTGCTGAATTTGCTAAAACGTGGCAAGAATCAAAGTATGAGCGCATGTTTATCAGTTAAATAAATGTGGAAATGTACCAATTCGGATTCTCCTGATTCACAAACCACAAAATATATGGGTACATACTAATAGGATGGCCAAAAAATAAATATGGATAAATACAGACAGAAAGGTAAAAAAAGAAATTCCATGAAACCGGGAGCCCTAATTACAATCCTTTGCTAACCTGCAATAGTGCAATTGCGAGCATTATGATTTTCACCTCATTGACAATGGTGGCTACTGTAATTACTTTAGTTATTTTTCCTTATTGCAGCAAAGGTTATTAATTAACCATCTTCGCCATTTCTGGCAGACCCTGATTAATTCTTTTTTTGTTTTTCTTTAGTTTTTTTGAGAAACGGGACTCCAGCCTAGTCCGCCAGAAACTTTATCAACGATTTGCCAAGGGGAAGGGATCACAATGGAAACCTTTCCCTTTTACAAATGAGTTATAATCCCCAACTTGGGAATCGGTTACCGTTGAATGATTTTCCACCAAAATTACAGCTGAATGCGACAGATACATATGGTACAAAATCGCAAATAGGAATAGAGACTCTAAAAACACTGCTTCTAAACTGCGATTCGTTATCCATTTCTAAACTCATTTAGTGATGCGAAAAAGCTTTTCTGAATTCCTAAACGGGTCCTGTACATTGGAAAAATGGTTTTATTGTTCGCAAAACTTCTGATTCAGCACATCAAAATATTTGCAAATGCCGAGGCTACAATTTGCAAGCCTATCAATATGCTATTGAACAGGTTTCAGGAATATAAAGAACACAGCAAATGAATTGTTCTGATTGCCGTTGACCTAAATGAACATTGTTGGTGGTGTGAATGAGCTGGATAATGATGTGTTACAGGTAAAAACACAGATCCAGGAGATAGAAAAGGACATGGATTTAGTGAAGGTTAATGGCTACTTAGTGAAGGGTTGGCCCAAGGAGAAAATTCAAGAGGTGATTTGCGACATCGTGGAAGGTCAAAGTTGAATTAATGTTCAGTAAAGAAGTTATGAGATGACCTAAGTTTTCTCCTCCTGCTGCGTTGAGTAATAGCAGAGCCAAATTGTGCCCTTAGACACCCAGTGGCATCTGAAGATCTAAGAGGAAAGCAAAATAAAATTGCTGCTGTTCTGGAAATAACGCAATGGTTGATAGATATTTGAGGCATTGTAGAATTTGCTGCAGAAGCTATAGAATCGGTCAAAACATATTTCCCACTAGTAGGAATCTGTAGAGTGGCCAGATCAATCTTGGTGTATACTAGCAATTGATGATGGCCCTGTTGCCGTTTTACCTCAAAAATAACTATATGCCATAGTGTCGGCTGACTATTGCTTTAAGTGGCATAGGTATGCAAAGTGGTAGGTATCACAACATACGTTATTGGGTTCTTTTTTAAGGAAGGGATACCTACAGAGATAATGTCTGCTAATGATGTGCATTCACTTTGCAGACAATTTTGGTGGAGTTGTAACATTAAGCATTCTTACATGACAAGGTATAATCCTGAGGATAATTGGTAAAGGGGTCTATACAATTAGCACTGATGTCTAGAACTTGTTGGAGAAAGTCATTGTAAGCAACTGTTATATTACCCAAATATTCTAACCGCCTTAAGTGGCAAAATACCACGTGAATTGTTAATAGGTTGTAAACCAGATACTACGTTGGCTATTTAGTCGCTGATAAGTAAACAAAGAGAATTTGGTGCCTAGTGGCAACAGTGTTAAAAAGGTATGGCTAAGGCATACCCAAAAATAGAGAGTTGTGGCTAGCAGGAAAAGGGAGAAGGTCATCGGCTCCCAAAAAATCCACCTTGCACAGGCATAATTCTGCCATCACATTGTCCACCATAGTGACATGACCACAAAAACGGACAAGCGACGCACCACAGAAGCATGCCCCAGTAATACAGGTCAGAAAAGTGCTATTTCTTGTAGTACAAACGAGACAGGAGATAACCATGGCCGGCAGGTGCCATGGTGCCAATATCAAAGTGGGGCAAGAGCAGGCGGCGATGCTTGCGCCATCTGTAACAGGCTGTGAAGCTAACAGCAAATGAAGTGGTTGGAGCAGGTGAAAGACACCAACCTGGTCAGTACCAGTGATGCTGGTGGTATGCTGGCAGAGGGCCAGGAGACCCGTCTGATGACAGAACCCTGGAGACTGGCCGAAGACATGTCCCCAGAGAGGCGGCGAGGGAGAACAAAAGGGCCCATTGACGTCGAAAAAAGAAATAGGTGAGGACAATGGTGAGGTGGGCCCCATAGAAAACTGCTGAATGAGCAGGGGGCCTGCATTTCTTTACACTCTTATAATCACTCTGGTACCAAATAGCAGAGGTAGAGTTGACCTAAAGCTGAGCCTGGAAGAATCCACATAGGAGTTGGAAACAAGGCATGTAGAGGGGTCTGGTGCATAGTCCTTTGAGACAGAAATCAAAATATAGCAAGGTGGGTCCCGGATTGGTTGGAGCAGGAGAACAGCAGTGCGGGCCCACATCTCTCAGAAAACAGTATGTATCAAGTGATAAAGGCCAGGATGGAAATGTGAGGGTGAAAATGGATTGGACAAATAGAACTGGAATCTTTGAGGGCAATAAACACCCCACTGATAGCTGGAACACAATGGCCAACGTGGCAGAATGCATCCACAAGCAAGGAGGCCGTATGGAGCATCACTGAACTATAGCGTCCTCTGGAAAGCTCACACCTACACCTTCCCACAGTTGCAGATAAAGCAAAAGTAAACAGAGTGAGGATGAACTTCTCCTGCACAGTGACCCTGCACACTTGGGTCGTAGAGGTGTGATGTGGGAGAACTATATAAATAAGCATATACTGGGGCAGGGGAGACCAAATGTGAATTGACTTATAAAAGTGATCCACATCTCCTGGCTAGAGCTGGCTGCATAAAAATGGCAAAGTCGAGCAGGTCAAATGCAGGACTGCCCCCTGTTGACCCTGCAGTCTAACAACAGCAGAACATCAAGGCAATAAAGGCGACACTAAACAAGATACATTTAAGGTACATGTTCCTTTTCCCCATAAAACTACAAGTAACCGCGGAAGGGGAGTCACTTCTTCATAGATCATCATGAAGCATGGGACTGGGTGGAAGAGGGAAATAACATCTGGTAAAATGAAACAGCAGGATCCCAAACCCCAAGGCGAAACAAGACATAGAGACTCAGCACATCCGGCAAGCCACTGTTAGACCAAGCAGCATGTAAGGATGCAGTAGAGACAGGAGCAGCATTTAGTACAAAGCAAGACAAGGTTGTGCTTGAAAACTCAGAAGTTGAGATAGTAGCCAGAGCTTAGCAAATGGCAACACTGAGAACGACCACGAGGGCGATCGGACAACTGAAGCCATGGACTTACAATGACATTGTATAGCTAAGTGGTGACAGAACAGCTTATTAAATATCTAATTGTAATAGCTAATATTGAACAGTTGCTGGGAACTACTGGTTTTCTTTTCAAGTACCAAATGCTTTCAGATCTGTTGGTCTCACTAACAGTTCACAAGTTGCCACATATGTTTGGCAAATGGTAGTTCGGAACTTAGCCCAGGGAAAAGGGTTACAGTTCAGGAAAAAATAATCGAACCAGACGGCTCCACAACACAAGCTTTATTATAATAGGAGAACTGAAGTCACGAATGAAACTGAAACATAGCTGGAAAGGGCAACTCTACAGCAGGTCATAACTCATAATGAACATATGCAGAAGGGGTCCATATATGGATAAGACCTGGTGTTCCGTATAGAGTTAAGGAACAGCAAATAGACAAGGAAAATATATACAGCAGTGTACAACTAAACACCATAGCATTTCACATCCTGGAGCTATAGGTCCCTAATCCCAAGCAAGCTGATGATCCAAAGCAAATATCCCCACCACTCACTAAATACGTCGCCGATCCATGTCCAATAGGAGGGAACTTCAACTGAGTTAGAGACGTTGAACTGGGCAGGTCCCATCCTTCACTTCAGGGAGCACCCACAAGAAAACTGGCAAAGAAGTTAGTGAACTGGGTAGAGGGCTTAACCCCAGGAATAGGGAATACTCTCAATACTCCCCACTGCCTGCACTACACACATGCACAGACATACTGCTAGCACTGAAGTGTAGCAACTGAAGCAGAATATCCAGACAAAGCATTATCAAACCACAAACCATTGTTGATGTTTAGCAGTGGGATTCAAACAGAGAGCCTTCAACCTGCAGAGCTCACAACTGCAGCCTTAAAAGCCCTGTAGTACAGGACATAATCACATTTTCCCAGTCTAATGAAAGCACAGTAGATAATTCATTGATAAGAAGGGAAACTTTTAAAGTTAATGTATAAGGAATCTGTATTAAAAAGCAGGTTCGAATAAGTGACTGAAAAAGCAGCTGTGGTGACTGGGGGAGAAATTGCTGTCCCTGAAGCGGAAGCCCTGTGAGGGTGCATCTTCAGAGGCGGTGTGGGGGGTGGGGCGGAGGTGGGAGGGGGGGGGGGAGGAATTCTGGCCGTCCCCTCCCAAAAAATAATTGCATTCTTGGCTTGGGTGTTGAGTCTCTGAGTCCTGAATCGGGTTGGTTATCTCTGTATCAGCTATTATTGTACTGAGCTAAGAATGAAAACCAAAACAGTGACCTTTAATGGAGGGAGAGAGGGAGGGAGGGAGGGAGGGAGGGGGGAGGAAGGGAGGGAGAGGAAGGGAGGGAGAGGTAGGGAGGGAGAGGGTGGGTGGGTAGAGGTGGGTGGGTAGGAGAGGGTTGGTGAGAGAGAGACTCATCTGGTGGCTGAATTTCAAAATGTGAAACTAGATAACCTGGAATTCATACTGGCTTCCCTGCTTGTCCAAACTGTGTGACAATATGCAAATACTTTATTTCAGAAAGCCACCTTTTTATTTACTAGGCCATACGGGCACTTAGGTTTAGGATGGGTGCTGTACAAGCATCCCTTATGTTTGATTTAATAGACTGTAATGATGGTCCATCCAGAAGAAGAATCTAGGTCACGTTTAGGATTTCCATGGCTACTGTCTCGCCTCTTAGTTCACTAATGGCATTGTTGTTGCTAGGGGCGAGACATGAATGTTTCTGAACACTAGCACTCTTAATAAATGTCTGTCTATGAAGTGACATAATCTGATGTACTAAGGGGAAGCGCTTCTGTATCCTAAAGAAATGCAATCGCTTCAAAATTCCAAAAAGTGTATTAGGTTTGTACATTAATTTGGCTGTACGATATACATGCCAAACGTTTTCATGGCATCATCTTGTGCATGGACTCTTAGATCCAGGTCAGACTCATGGTTTGGTTTGCCCTGTGAATTTGGCTTCAGGACCTCTTTCATTTGTGACTCAGGCTTAGTACATGTAGTTGTCAGTCACTTGATAATAACTTGTAAAAAGGCGAGGACTAGTAACACAGTCCCTGGCCAACTGTATCGATTTGACAACTCTACTGTAAAAGCTTCATAAAAGCAGCAGAGACAAAGAAGTGTGTACGCAGAGAAAAACAATTTAAAACAAGTGATCCCATGGCAGGTACTCCAGGGCGTTGTGCAGTACATGAAGACAGTTATGAGTTGCCATAGACAACTAACAGGTCCAGGTGGGAAGGCAAAGGTGTATCATCAGCGGGGGTGTTTGAGGTGCAACACCCCTCAAAATGCATTCTCGGTTTGGTAGTTGGGTCTGGGGCCCCGATTCGGGTCTGCTACGTCTGTGTCGTTTTTTTCGCTGTTCTCATTTCACTAAAATGGTTTAACTTGTTCATTATTTTAATCAGAATCTTAAACATATATAGTGACTAGTTTAAAAAAAAGTAGTAAATCTTCACCCACAAAAGTACTCCTTGAAGCAGTGCAAATGTACTACTTTTTGTAATTGACAATTACAATTATTGACACTAGTAGGCTTGGAAAGTTGTGCCAGTCTCAGCTTTCCAGGCATACTAGTGGCCATCAAACACCCAAAAGATGATGGCAGGAATGCTTTTAAATAGTCTGACCAGTGACTATCGCTTGGGGTAAAAGTCCATCCCTTTGTTTTTTATCCACTGTACCACTCTAGACAGAGGTCCACCTAATGCAAAACAGCGCTGACCCTGTCGCTATTGGAAACAGCCCATCCCGAACCTTGGTCATCTCCTGCCAGCACCTTGCAGACCACTGCTTTTTTAGTTATGGAAATTAAGATTTACCTCCCCTTCCCGAATCTCACTAACTAAGCTATGCTCCTAACACCCAGATTTCACCTATCGAAAGTAGAAGTTCATAGATAAAAAGAAAGCTACACATAGAATCAATCAATCAATCAATCAATCAGTCATTTGTTAAGCGCACTACATACCCGCGAGGGCCTCAATGCGCGTGGGGGGGGAGGTGGGGGCCGCTACTTATCGAACAGCCAGATCTTTAGTGTCCTCCTGAAGGTCAGCAGGTCTTGGGTCTGTCGTAGGCTCAGTGGGAGGGTGTTCCATGTCTTGCCGGCGAGGTGGGAGAAGGTTCTCCCGCCGGTGGTTGTTCTTCGGATGCTCTCCAGGATCAGCTTGTCTGATGACAAGGAGTATACAGAACTGCAGCATTCAGAGGGCAACAAGACTGGCTGCTTATTGGGTAGATTGGTGCGCTCTGAGACCCACACCTAGGAATGACAGTTAAACGTTGGCCTGATAGTAAACACACAGCCGAGAGTCACTGACAATTGTCATGTTCTGTAAGAAATTCTACTCGACAGAGTCAAGGAGAGCCATACAAGCCACATGTATATATATTTATATAAAGCAGCACTGAAACGGTAAACCCCAGAATAGCCAGAGACTTGCAAACTTCAATATCTATAAAAGAAATAGAAACAACCATATCACAAGTGGGCACTGGTAATACACCAGGAACTCACGGGCTACCCTTAGAATTTTACAGTGTTCCAAAAACAGCTAAATATCTGTTCCAAATGTATCATGTAGTGGATGAGAGGAGGGGATCAATGAATACTACAATGGAAACACAATAGTGGTATTACCAAAGCCAGCCCCAGATCCATTAGACATTGCCTTATAGGCCCGCTCTTATCCTGGGCTGCAAGACACTGGGTATATTCTAGTGAACAGGATATTGAAAGCACTCCAAAACTTGATTCCTTAAGCTCAGAATGGTTTTACAGCAGGCAGGAATACATCATCCAACTCCAATATCCTTAGGCTATCACACTTCCACAGTTCAACACCACAGCAATGGCCTTTATAGACCTAGAAACGGCCTTTAACAATTTGGACTGGGAATACCTGTACATGGTGTTACAGGGAATATGATTTGGCTACAATGGAACAAATGTAATCCAAATACTAATCTAGAGTTCATTTGCCTATGTAAAAACCAAAAACTCATTTCAGAATCGGTATGACACCAGGCAAGGCTGTCCCCCCCTCTCTATTGCTGTTTCCATTGGCAAAGGAGCCTCTTGCTTGCCATGATAGACAAAAATGAGGACTACAAATAACTAAATACATGCAATTTCCCTATACATGGATGAAGGTCTTCTGCATGTTAGAGATGTAGGAGGAGGATGCTACTGCTTACATTCAAAATGTATATGGTGTACTAGTAGGCGCAGTGTTGTGCTAAATAAATGCTATCTCCATATAGCCAAAGGCATGCTAGGAGTCCAGGATTAAAAAATATACTACATGGCAGAACAACTGCAATGGGTTGCAGTCTGGCTCAATTTATGGAATACTTCAGAGTTGGCAAACACTCTTAAGCAAATAGCACCAGTAACTACTAAGTAGAAATATGGCACGCATAAGGATCTACAACCCGGATACATTATTCTCACGGTAGCAAAGCATAACTGGAACAGATATGCACAGAAAAGTACAGACAGGTGTACTAAATGCTTCATAATTACTACTATGGGGATCGTCCAGACTAATTGCTTCTACGGTGGATAAGGAAGTAAAGACAACCTAGGTAGGCAAAATGTTCGATTCAGGTACACTTATGAACCCTTAATAATTAAAAGAGGAATGCAATGTCCTCTTGGGGCAATCAATTCCTCACATACAGCATTGAGGAAACAAATCAAGTCCAAATAGGATGGCGTAGATGCATGATAACTACACTGTATAGTCAATCGAGAAAAACACGAGCGAAATCAGAGGGTACTGAGAACCAGATGGGAAGAGGTCCTGGCTGATGACATGACAGGCAACAAATTTTCATTGGCTCTCCAACATGTCGCTAATTTACCTAGAGATGCCAGACCGGCCTAGCTGGGGCCGGTATGTACCTGTTAAAGACAGAGGGCTGTGTGCCCCCCTCCTGGGGCCATTAATGACCTTGGAGAACGCCACCCCCCCAAGACGGACTCCCGCTATCTCATGAGAGAGAACAGGCTGCTAGACGAAGTACGCATGTGCATAAGGTGCCAAGGCATTTTGCCAACTTTCAGTTAGGTTACTTATGATAAGGGTAACAAGAGGGAGAGAATCGTTTTTGTACATGTGTTCTGTTATTGGAGGTGTGTATAGGGGGGACGGAGAAGCGTTGTGACCTGGGTGGAGGCAGATTATGTTGTAAATCTTTGAAATAAAATACCACTTACTCCGCACATCGGCTCAGAGTGAATCTTATCAGGAACATTGCAATTCTACGCTGTACTGTAAATGCACCCACTAACTTAAACCTACCCATCATCTTACACAGACCCTCTCTAGATAAATGGCAATAACGATTATAGGTGAGTTCATTTTCAGCGCAATGTCTTAAAACCAGTTTTGATATGCAATTAAATATCTTAATTACCTGTCTACAAGATGAAGTGAGATGAAGGACAACTTCTAATACATTACAAATATTTTGTCAAAAAGGAGCTTTAGTTACCACAGACAATAAAGAGAAATGAACTGATTAAGACCTTTCAATAGTTTCTTAGTTTCATTCAGAGCCAAGGAAAATGAAGAAAAAGAATGCTAGATAATTACCTGGTGGGACATCCAACCCTTCAAGGTTATCCTAGTGGTTGTAAACTTATTACTTGCACATTGTCAAGTATTCAACCTCTAAGTGAAGAATAGTGGTAAAATAGTGGTAAAATATAAGTGACCACTTAAAACAGGGAAAAAAGGAACTTCAAAATCTAACCACAAAATGCAACGAAGCCCCACTCCCAACTCCCTCGCGATTGAGCCCTGCAACTCTTGATTAGACTCATTATCCGTATGGGGTACAGAATTCAGTATGACAGACTTACAGGCAAAAAGAAAAGTGCAACGTTATGGAGAGTCAGGACTTCAGGGTGGTCGAGTTCAATCCCTAATATCCTTAAGGAATGCTTGCAGTAGGGTATCCAAGTACTCCACGATCGGGTGCCTTTAGAGTCGTCTTACATCGCATAATTATTTAAAACTAATCTCCCCAGCTTTTACTTTGAATGAAATATCCTGATTATGTATGACTGATCATTAGGAACCACAAGAAATTGGAAGTGACAAGAAAAATCATATCTAGAAATTGGACAGTTACCAGGGAAATTCAAAGTGAGTACTGAACTGAAGGGGTAAAACAGTGTTGCAATGAGACTAGTCAACATACAATCTATAGACAGGATATACTGTACGAGACTGAAGGGTGCATGATAGCAATGCAATAATCAAAGGTCATTTAAAAAAAATCCCTCAGGCCTACTTAGAGCCATCCTGCACATGACTTTCCAGCTTGTCAAAGATTCTACAAAATCAGACTATCCATCATGATAGTACTAGAAAGGCATGGTGCCAGATGTTTGTTCAAAGTTGCATGCATCAACCACAAACCCCTATACCTAGGGCTACCTTCCTATTTGAAAAAGTGTGGTGACCTGGTTGGAGGCAGATCACGTTGCTACTCCTATGTTGTAAATTTTCAATCCTTTTTGGCACAATGGTGATAAAACTCCACATTGAGTGTACCACCACAATGTTCTACAGGTCACCTTTTTTTTTTACTAGTCTAATAACACTAACACCCATGTGGGATAAGTAAACTAAAATATAAACAAGCATTTGCAATGCAATGGTCTCGGCATCATTAAAGGTAGAGCAATTGGCATTGCTCATGACATTTCTTTTTTTTTCTTTAAATCATAAATAAATGGCATTGTCATTTACATTGCCAATACACAGCACTCTGCACTCAACAGCACACACCACTCTGCACCTGCACTCACTGCTCTGCACACTCACTGCTCTGCGCACTCACTGCTCTGCGCACTCACTGCTCTGCGCACTCACTGCTCTGCGCACTCACTGCTCTGCGCACTCACTGCTCTGCGCACTCACTGCTCTGCGCACTCACTGCTCTGCGCACTCACTGCTCTGCGCACTCACTGCTCTGCGCACTCACTGCTCTGCGCACTCACTACTCTGCACTCACTACTCTGCACTCACTACTCTGCACTCACTACTCTGCACTCACTACTCTGCACTCACTACTCTGCACTCACTACTCTGCACTCACTATTCTGCATTCTGCACACTCACTCTGCACTCACTACTCTGCACTCACTACTCTGCATTCTGCACTCACTACTCTGCACTCACTACTCTGCATTCTGCACTCACTACTCTGCACTCACTACTCTGCATTCTGCACTCACTACTCTGCACTCACTACTCTGCATTCTGCACTCACTACTCTGCACTCACTACTCTGCATTCTGCACTCACTACTCTGCATTCTGCACACTCACTCTGCACTCACTACTCTGCACTTTGCACACTCTGCACTCACTACTCTGCACTTTGCACACTCTGCACTCACTATTCTGCACTTTGCACACTCTGCACTCACTATTCTGCACTTTGCACACTCTGCACTTTGCACACTCTGCACTCACTACTCTGCACTCACTACTCTGCACTCACTACTCTGCACTCACTACTCTGCACTCACTACTCTGCACTCTGCACTCACTACTCTGCACTCTGCACTCACTACTCTGCACTCTGCACTCACTACTCTGCACTCACTACTCTGCACTCACTACTCTGCACTCACTACTCTGCACTCACTACTCTGCACTCACTACTCTGCACTCACTACTCTGCACTCACTACTCTGCACTCACTACTCTGCACTCACTACTCTGCACTCACTACTCTGCACTCACTACTCTGCACTCACTACTCTGCACTCACTACTCTGCACTCACTACTCTGCACTCACTACTCTGCACTCACTACTCACTACTCTGCACTCACTACTCACTACTCTGCACTCACTACTCACTACTCTGCACTCACTACTCTGCACTCACTACTCTGCACTCACTACTCTGCACTCACTACTCTGCACTCACTACTCTGCACTCTGCACTCACTACTCTGCACTCTGCACTCACTACTCTGCACTCTGCACTCACTACTCTGCACTCACTACTCACTACTCTGCACTCACTACTCTGCACTCACTACTCACTACTCTGCACTCACTACTCTGCACTCACTACTCACTACTCTGCAATCACTACTCTGCACTCACTACTCACTACTCTGCAATCACTACTCTGCACTCACTACTCACTACTCTGCAATCACTACTCACTACTCTGCACTCTGCACTCACTACTCTGCACTCACTACTCTGCACTCTGCACTCACTACTCTGCACTCTGCACTCACTACTCTGCACTCTGCACTCACTACTCTGCACTCTGCACTCACTACTCTGCACTCTGCACTCACTACTCTGCACTCACTACTCACTACTCTGCACTCACTACTCACTACTCTGCACTCACTACTCTGCACTCACTACTCTGCACTCACTACTCTGCACTCACTACTCTGCACTCACTACTCTGCACTCACTACTCTGCACTCACTACTCTGCACTCACTACTCTGCACTCACTACTCTGCACTCACTACTCTGCACTCACTACTCACTACTCTGCACTCACTACTCTGCACTCACTACTCTGCACTCACTACTCTGCACTCACTACTCTGCACTCACTACTCTGCACTCACTACTCACTACTCTGCACTCACTACTCACTACTTTGCACTCACTACTCACTACTCTGCACTCTGCACTCACTACTCTGCACTCACTACTCTGCACTCTGCACTCACTACTCTGCACTTTGCACTCACTACTCTGCACTCTGCACTCACTACTCTGCACTTTGCACTCACTACTCTGCACTCTGCACTCACTACTCTGCACTCTGCACTCACTACTCTGCACTCACTACTCTGCACTCACTACTCACTACTCTGCACTCACTACTCTGCACTCACTACTCACTACTCTGCACTCACTACTCTGCACTCACTACTCTGCACTCACTACTCTGCACTCACTACTCTGCACTCACTACTCTGCACTCACTACTCTGCACTCACTACTCTGCACTCTGCACTCACTACTCTGCACTCTGCACTCACCACTCTGCACTCACCACTCTGCACTCTGCACTCACCACTCTGCACTCTGCACTCTGCACTCTGCACTCACCACTCTGCACTCACCACTCTGCACTCACCACTCTGCACTCACCACTCTGCACTCACCACTCTGCACTCACCACTCTGCACTCACTACTCTGCACTCACTACTCTGCACTCACTACTCTGCACTCACTACTCTGCACTCACCACTCTGCACTCACTACTCTGCACTCACCACTCTGCACTCACTACTCTGCACTCACTACTCTGCACTCACTACTCTGCACTCACTACTCTGCACTCTGCACTCACTACTCTGCACTCTGCACTCACTACTCTGCACTTTGCACTCACTACTCTGCACTCTGCACTCACTACTCTGCACTTTGCACTCACTACTCTGCACTCTGCACTCACTACTCTGCACTCTGCACTCACTACTCTGCACTCACTACTCTGCACTCACTACTCACTACTCTGCACTCACTACTCTGCACTCACTACTCACTACTCTGCACTCACTACTCTGCACTCACTACTCTGCACTCACTACTCTGCACTCACTACTCTGCACTCACTACTCTGCACTCACTACTCTGCACTCACTACTCTGCACTCTGCACTCACTACTCTGCACTCTGCACTCACCACTCTGCACTCACCACTCTGCACTCTGCACTCACCACTCTGCACTCTGCACTCTGCACTCTGCACTCACCACTCTGCACTCACCACTCTGCACTCACCACTCTGCACTCACCACTCTGCACTCACCACTCTGCACTCACCACTCTGCACTCACCACTCTGCACTCACTACTCTGCACTCACTACTCTGCACTCACTACTCTGCACTCACTACTCTGCACTCACCACTCTGCACTCACTACTCTGCACTCACCACTCTGCACTCACTACTCTGCACTCACTACTCTGCACTCACTACTCTGCACTCACTACTCTGCACTCTGCACTCACTACTCTGCACTCTGCACTCACTACTCTGCACTCTGCACTCACTACTCTGCACTCTGCACTCACTACTCTGCACTCTGCACTCACTACTCTGCACTCTGCACTCACTACTCTGCACTCTGCACTCACTACTCTGCACTCTGCACTCACTACTCTGCACTCACTACTCTGCACTCTGCACTCACTACTCTGCACTCTGCACTCACCACTCTGCACTCTGCACTCACCACTCTGCACTCACCACTCTGCACTCTGCACTCACCACTCTGCACTCTGCACTCACCACTCTGCACTCACTACTCTGCACTCACTACTCTGCACTCACCACTCTGCACTCACCACTCTGCACTCACTACTCTGCACTCACTACTCTGCACTCTGCACTCACTACTCTGCACTCTGCACTCACTACTCTGCACTCTGCACTCACTACTCTGCACTCTGCACTCACTACTCTGCACTCTGCACTCACTACTCTGCACTCACTACTCTGCACTCTGCACTCACTACTCTGCACTCTGCACTCACTACTCTGCACTCTGCACTCACTACTCTGCACTCTGCACTCACTACTCTGCACTCTGCACTCACTACTCTGCACTCTGCACTCACTACTCTGCACTCTGCACTCACTACTCTGCACTCACTACTCTGCACTCTGCACTCACTACTCTGCACTCACTACTCTGCACTCACTACTCTGCACTCACTACTCTGCACTCTGCACTCTGCACTCACTACTCTGCACTCACTACTCTGCACTCACTACTCTGCACTCACTACTCTGCACTCACTACTCTGCACTCACTACTCTGCACTCACTACTCTGCACTCTGCACTCACTACTCTGCACTCTGCACTCACTACTCTGCACTCACTACTCTGCACTCTGCACTCACTACTCTGCACTCTGCACTCACTACTCACTACTCTGCACTCACTACTCTGCACTCTGCACTCACTACTCTGCACTCACTACTCTGCACTCACTACTCTGCACTCACTACTCTGCACTCACTACTCTGCACTCACTACTCTGCACTCACTACTCTGCACTCTGCACTCACTACTCTGCACTCTGCACTCACTACTCTGCACTCACTACTCTGCACTCTGCACTCACTACTCACTACTCTGCACTCACTACTCTGCACTCACTACTCTGCACTCACTACTCTGCACTCTGCACTCACTACTCTGCACTCTGCACTCACTACTCTGCACTCACTACTCTGCACTCTGCACTCACTACTCACTACTCTGCACTCACTACTCTGCACTCTGCACTCACTACTCTGCACTCACTACTCTGCACTCCCTACTCACTACTCTGCACTCACTACTCTGCACTCACTACTCTGCACTCACTACTCTGCACTCACTACTCTGCACTGCACTCACTACTCTGCACTGCACTCACTACTCTGCACTGCACTCACTACTCTGCACTGCACTCACTACTCTGCACTCACTACTCTGCACTCACTACTCTGCACTCACTACTCTGCACTCACTACTCACTACTCTGCACTCACTACTCACTACTCTGCACTCACTACTCACTACTCTGCACTCACTACTCTGCACTCACTACTCTGCACTCACTACTCTGCACTCACTACTCTGCACTCACTACTCTGCACTCACTACTCACTACTCTGCACTCACTACTCACTACTCTGCACTCACTACTCACTACTCTGCACTCACTACTCACTACTCTGCACTCACTACTCTGCACTCATTACTCACTACTCTGCACTCACTACTCTGCACTCACTACTCTGCACTCTGCACTCACTACTCTGCACTCTGCACTCACTACTCTGCACTCACTACTCACTACTCTGCACTCACTACTCTGCACTCACTACTCTGCACTCACTACTCTGCACTCACTACTCTGCACTCACTACTCTGCACTCACTACTCACTACTCTGCACTCACTACTCTGCACTCTGCACTCACTACTCTGCACTCACTACTCTGCACTCTGCACTCACTACTCTGCACTCTGCACTCACTACACTACTCTGCACTCACTACTCACTACTCTGCACTCACTACTCACTACTCTGCACTCACTACTCACTACTCTGCACTCACTACTCACTACTCTGCACTCACTACTCACTACTCTGCACTCTGCACTCACTACTCTGCACTCACTACTCTGCACTCACTACTCTGCACTCACTACTCTGCACTCACTACTCTGCACTCACTACTCACTACTCTGCACTCACTACTCTGCACTCTGCACTCACTACTCTGCACTCACTACTCTGCACTCACTACTCTGCACTCACTACTCTGCACTCACTACTCTGCACTCACTACTCTGCACTCACTACTCTGCACTCACTACTCTGCACTCTGCACTCACTACTCTGCACTCTGCACTCACTACTCTGCACTCACTACTCACTACTAATAAATATGTTATCAACAGACTAACTCGATGTACTCCCAGGCCGATCTAGTTTGCAGGGTTAATTGGAATTGGCCATAAATCAGTAATTTAGACAACTGATGGGTATACAAATGTAAGAAGTTAAGACCGAAGCCTACATTGAGCTGCACATGATGACTAATGGGGAAAATGTCCTGTCATTTAGAATTTGGCATTCATTTACATCACACGCCTTAAATTAACGATGGGAAAACCACAAGTGCTTTAAGGTTGAACTAATCGATAAGGAAATGGCCTGCTGATATGAAGTACAATACAAGTACAACATTACTGACATGAAAAACCTATAAATGAGATTAGCCTAATCACTATATAAAACGGATGTGACACACAGGCTAAACAATTCCACTCATCTCAGCTACGTGCAAACGGCGCAGCTGTCATCGTACTTCTCGCGCATTGCTGGGTTTCCCAGAGTTTATCTGATCACTTTTCCATCACAGCCCACAAAACGTTCACCCGCCAAAGGAATATTTTTTTTCCAGTTACAATCATGACACGTCTTTTTTTCTGCTTAACTAAATCACGTAGGTCACGGAAAAAAAAGTAAATGTAAACGTTAACCAGACGTTCGCCATGCACATGTAATATATTAGACATGATCGTGAAATCTTCACCATGATGCTGAGCTCGAGCCAGACAGACAAGAAAAAAAGAAATACATCCCGAATCTAGACACCCACGCAACAAGCGAGGGTGTGCAGTGTATTGGGACAAAGGCTGCCTTTTCAATCAATCCAGCGAAGCATGAACCTAGAGAGGTATAGCTAGCGTCTCAGCTTCCGAGGAGGACAGCGCGTTCGCGCGCGCGCGGCCGGCGCAAATTGCCTTGCGCGCGGCCAGGACTGTCCTCCTGGGAAGCTGAGTCGCTAACAATAAGGTCTCTGGCGAGAGCGAGCTTCGCTCGCTTCTAGCCGAGACCTAAAAACGAGAGAAACCAGTTATGTGAAATAAGAAAACTATGCAATTGGGCCGGTGTATGTCCATATCCAAAAACGAAGCGACTCAAAACCGATAGACTCACCAAAGAACAAAAAAATAATTTCACCACGTTTCAAGTAGGAAGCAGGACGGCATCAGGAACTAAAGGGGTGGTGTAACTAGAGGGGAATATATATTTTTTTTAAAGTGAGGTTTGGGGAGAGGGTGAGAGAAGCAGTACCCTGCCCACACCGGATGGTGAACTTTATAACATCCTGACCATTCACTATGGCTTGGTTGAGGATAGCTCTGCTCTTCTCGGGGACCAAGGGAAGCAGCTTGCAACCAAGTCCCACAATGCATAGGAATAGTGGCCTAAGAAGCATGCTGTGTTCACCGCCCACAAGGCTAGACTGATGGAAGAGAAAAAAGCATTCCAGCTTCTTGGATTCCTTGTCCGGTGGAGTGGAAGGGGACACATTTGGCTGACCACAGCAGTTGAGGCAAGCACAACGAGACTCTCAGGGGAGGGGTGCTGGGAGAGCAAGGATTGGTCGCCTGGGGTGGCACGATCACATCGGGCACAGCAGTCCCTGTGCAAAGTTTGGCTCACACCCTCAGGAGAACGTTTGTGGGGCTTCACTGAAAGGGAGCAAGCGTTCAGCCAAACCCGCTTCTGGGTAAAGCAACTCTGTCAAGACGTTGGTTGTAAGCACAACTGCTGGCAGCTGTGGATCAAGGAGCTCCACTACCATGTAGCTCACCAAAACCGGGCCCGAAGGGCAAAGTATACCAGGGTCTGGGGAAACCTGCAAACCACTGGTCTCATCTGCTCCTCATACTTTTTTCTGCTGACTCAGGATCGTCCTCCATGGGACCAAACCCTTCCTGTCATCCAGCCCTTCAGGGAGGAGGGCTATCTAGGGAAAAGAAGCCCAAGCGTTGATAGGGCTGGACTGGTGTCAATGTAAAACAGTGCCGAATCGGAGTTGTGGTTGAAGATAGACTCGTTGTCGAGTGCTGCTGGCGGAGTTGGGGATGGCACCGGATGGAGAGGAATAGAGGTTGAAGAAGGCATCGATGGTGGCGTTATTTTGTATCTTGGGGTGGATCCAGAGAGCCCACTAGCCTCGGGGTCAGACCCACCGGCAGTAACCAAGCTGCTGCACCTCTGTTGGGACCAAAGGCTGGCCAGAGGGAGTCATTGGCCCAAATATGGCATGCATGATATTGCAAAATTCCTTCAGGTGGGTGGGCGTCGCTCTAGGAAACTCTGGTAGGGCAGTGCTGGCCTGGACATCTGTTCCGCAGGTGGTGTGCAGAAGCAGGGCCTAGAAGCATAGCATTTCGATGAGGAAGTCAAAGAACGAGTCCTCGATTTGGAGAAAGAGGACTTGGAATGCAAGATTCTCATCCGCAGGAATGGCACAGAGAACGACCCCGAGATATGCCCCAGGAAAGTGGGGAAGCCTACTGCAGTCACACCACCAGGAGCTTCATCGCCTACTCTTGATTCGTCTTGAGGTCAACTTGCACTCGACGCAGACCAAGTTGGCATCAGAAGCAGACATCTGTCTGACATTCCCTGCAAGATTTGTTCCCTGTAGGCTAGTACACCGGGCGCAACAGCTAAAAAATAGCCGAAAAAATGCTGAAAAGGCTGGTAAAAAGACGACCAAGGTAGCTCTACGGATCCTCGCGGTTGGAGATGACAGAAAGAAACTGAAGTCTGTGCACCGGGGAGGCTCTTACATGGACACCACAATGTCACTGTAGACGAAGACAATGCCAAAGCAGAGTCAATCGACACCACCTAAAGGTACGCAGAAGAGGTACAGCTCAAGTTTTTCCTGATCCAGTCTGACGCCTGGGGAGTAGTCAAAGGTGAAGAAAAACACGGTTAGAAGGCTCTATCAGAAACAACAGAACACTTTTAAAAATAGTAATTTATACTCATTTTCAATAACACACAGGAGATGAGGAACAATAAAAGAATAACCTGGAGGAAAATAAAAGGAGAGCCACTCAGTCGATGTACAAAAATAGGGTATACAAGTGCCACATTATTTAATGGCGGTTGGATGAGGGAGGAGAGAATGGTAGAAGGAAGTGGGGTCTTGAAACCTCAGGACTAAGGGCAGTTATTCCTCAGAACACACAATGTGTCCAGCTCGGTCCCCAAATTTTGCCTAACTTGTGGGTCAAGCACATTTCTTGTAATGTCCCACTCCAACACCAAACACTAGTTATGCCTATTCATCATGTTTCAAGCTGCTCGCCATACACTCTTACGTAATGTAAACTGCCCATTCTCAGGTAATGTTCCTTCAAGATACCAAAGCCAGATGTGTGGAATTTGATAAAATATCTACTTGTTCATGGGGAAGGTTGCTTCATAACTCTATTTGTCTGTAATAAACTGCACTTGTCCCTTTTGTACCATGTAATGTGGCAACAAATTATAGCATCAATTTTGTTAAATAAGACCTCTGATCTAGGCTCTCCGATTATGCCAGGGCTCATTTACTAGCAATTCCATTATGTTGCCAAATTTCTGCAGATCTACATACTGGGGCTCAAGGCGGTAAGCAATAGTTCCAGGGTTGGAATTTCCTTTCGAGTCTGTGCAAACCTACTAACTTGCATGTTTTAAGGGTTTTCACCAACTCTTTTCTAATCTTTTTCCATACTAAGAAAAGTTGGAAATTGACTCCGGACAATGACATAAAACTTCTTCCAGGGTTGGGTAAAAAGTGGTTGGAGGGATAGTGAACTAGCAAACACTCAGATTTTTGCATGAGAAAATCTACACATGCATATTTACTCATGCTAAAATGCAGTTCACAAATATTTTATAGGAGTACTATTTCTTGGCCTGCTTCTGTAAATTATTGTGAATTCACGAAAGCTGCATTTCTGCAATTAATGTAAAAGCAAATACCATGGGTGCACATTTGAGACTTTCTTTATTAATTGGGCCCCAATTTAAGTCTGGCATTAACCATGGCTTTTTGTGTTTATTAAGATATTGTCAATGGGCTGGCTTACTGTGAGTGACAGCATTCTGCTGGTTCACAAGGAGCATATCTGCACACAAAGTAGTTTTGTTCAGTACCAGTAACTACTGAGGCAATGCGTGCTTGTTGAGACCAAAACCAATGTTTGCTTCTGACAATGTTTGTTAAAATAGTGAGGGCCTGTCAGCTCTCACATCAATAAGGTTTTACAAAAACCATGCCAAAACAAGTCACCCACTGACAAAAGCAAAACGCTGACCACCATTTTCAGATCTACTGGCTTTGTCAATGCTTGTTTATTTTGTATGTTTCCCATAATCTTATTGAAACTGGTTACACTGATTTTCCATTATGAATGTTTTTGGGAAATACTAGCATACATGTACACATTTTACTAAATGATGCAGCAAAGAAATTGTACCTAACATTTTACAGTAATTTAGCAGTGTATTTTTTTCTACTTGCATTTTTTGTGAACATTTTATTTTGAAAGCAAAGAAGCTTCAATCTTGCGTTCAAGCTTCTACAAATATTTGCATCTAATCAGAGAGTACTTTGGGAGCATTCTACATAGCCTCATATTGCAAAACTTTGAAAACTTGTGTACACATTTTTATACTGTAACCACTGTCAGTAGTGCAGTCCAAGCTTACAACATTTCCTTGTAGAGCTCCCCATAATAATAAAGTCTTACCATTAATGAACCATAAATACAAGTTTTAACAGCATTAACACATAGACACAAATATTACTTCAACTGCAGACATTGCCCTTCCCTGATCCATAATGTGGTACTGTAAATTAGCATCCGAAGGGTTTGTGCTGTAGGGAGTTAGGCCTATTTGTCCCAAGGACAAAATGCGCATGAAAATTAGTTTCCCCTGACCCCAAACAGCATGTCCTGGCTGACAGGCTATACAAATCCCACATCCCTGACCAAAGCCCCAGACAACAGAACCAAATTATATCTCAACAAGCTGAAGTCACAGAATACCTCATTTTGGCAGTCAAGAGGATTTCCCTCACCAGAATTGTATTCACTATTCTGTATATTTTATCTTAAAGCCATGTATCCTAACACTTTGCCACATAGTATGTATTAAAGTGCCCTCACTCACACCATACCTCTGACAAGTGCTGTTGTGGATCAGCACCATCTTACCGAACCTAGTCCCAAACAGAAAACTTTTCATGCTTAACACACCAGAAATATCTGAGGTGGTGGGGCATTCTGGTCAACTGTCCCATGTGAGTATGGATTGCAGAGAGTGGACTGATGAACCAATAGTAAAATTACATAGCTGCCCAATGTGTGTGTGGATTGTAGAGTGTAAATTAATTAACAGTACTTAAATTCCATAGCTGTCCGGAGACAATGTATAGTAGAGAGTGGACTGATAAATAAGTATTCAATTACATAGTTGTCCACTGTATGTGTTTGGGTTGTAAAGAATGGATTGATGAACAAGTGGTACAATTCCATAGAGCGATAACGAACCAGAAGGCTACTAGGGGATGATACGTTATACAGAGAAATGCACATCATTCTTCTTTACTGGATGTTAGACAAACCAGGCTTTTGCTGTGCTATAGAGAGAATGGACATCTTGAAGTATCTTAGGAAAGACAACGTGTAAAATTATAAACTTACTTTAACTGCTTTTACATGCAACACTGTTACTAACCATTAAAATTCTGGGAATGTTATCAAAAGATTTCAGACAAAGGCAGGCAGAGAAATTACATAAGTGTCAAAAAACATATGGTCCCAAATGACCAAAATTGGGCATCTACAAGTTTCAGATTTAAAACCAATTTTAGATTGCTCCAACAGATCTGAACATAAACAATAGATAATGTTAGAGCACAGCTATAAAAAGATGCCACTAGGCACACAACTGCGGTATGGACATGGACCTAAGATATTTCTAGACACTTCATTACTTACAATTAAAAATTGAGATGCAACACTGTAAAAGCACAAAGTGACAAAATTATCTTATATATTAACAATGATTTTTGAAATACAGTGTATTCCCCACCATTCACTAATGATGCCTTCTGAAAATAGGGAGGTGGAAGAGGTTACTGGCTGAACCAATTGTACGAAAATAAACCCATAGAATTTGAAAAAAGGGATCAGAGATTTAGGGTTAATGAAAAGGAATACTTTAGGTACACACAACTTTGGCACTGGGCATTTCAAAGTAGTGTCAAGAAACGAAGGTTCCGCAAAATACACTACGGAGGAAGCTCTAGTTTTGCAGGAAATAAAATAGATCCTCACGATATAAAGATCCTAAACCAAAGGCAGACAAAGCCAGGCAGAGTCAAATGGGAAACATTTACATTTAGCTACATTGAAAAAGACCTGGCCCAAGATTTGGACCAGGTCAACCAAATCATTGCGATGATCGACATGAAAGGGGTCATCAAAACTGTCAAGAAAGGAAAGAGGTACAGCTGGTGCTCTAGATGTGGTGCACACTGCTCTTTAGAAGTAATAATTTAGAAACATTTCACACGTTCTTAAAGTTGTTTCAATCGTCAGACACTTTAGGAGGAGCTCTACAGCACTTAAGACTTGGCAAAACTGTTGACATAAAGCTGTGTCCACAATAATGAATCTTGTGGTCCCTGTTTATTTGTCTCGATAGGTCAGTAAAATGACGAAATGGGATGACATGAATGGAGGAACAACATTAATGATATTTGTTTTATATATAATTATGTAATAAATGAACGGAGAATCTCTTCACTGGAACTACACTACCATTACAATGGCTACACAAATGGAAATGTGTTTCATGCTTCCAAAATATTATAAGGGACTCTATATATGAATTATGTTTACTTCTTAATATGTTGTAAAAATATATCTTTCCAGACAATATCTGTAATGAAGACAGAATAAGCGTATCCGTGGAGTATTGCTTACTGGTGGCATAATACCAGTTATTGGAAAGATTTAGCATTGAAACTAAAAAAAGCAAATATTTGTTTGCTGTAAGCTTTGAAATACTTTTGAGATTGATTTTCCAAGCAAAGCTCTGCACCCAGCAGTGGGGTCTCTGTGTCCACTTCATGCCTGTTTTAGACCAGGATGAGGTGACTGAGTGTGTTTCTTGTTCTCGCTGATGAGCTCCATCGACAGGAAGACAGTAAAGCGGTTGGTGCTCTTACCTCTGAATCCATGGCAAAACACAACAACAAAGTCAAAATGCAATGCATGAATTCATCTCAGACACTGGTAGTCCTCTGGGCCACATTGTAGTTTCTTGTTTATTGGATGACTTTTACACTACAGACTGGGGACACACCATTGGACTATTTGCATCATCTCTGGGCCCAGCCCCTTTGACGTCAGTTCCCGCGGAGCGTGGCCTTCAGTCTTGAGTAGTGATCTAGGGCAAGGTGTGGTCTTTAGCCACGCCCTGCTCCAGCTGCAGCCGTGTTCAACGCAATGATGTCTTACTGTAAGTGAACAATTGCTGCTTCTAAGGAGCATAGCAATCAAGCATAGTGTTACCCCATAGATATGAACGAAAATATTGCACAAGAGTGGACAGTCACAAATGCAATATTTAAATAATTGGTAAATAAATCATTCCTGCGTTGGTTTTACAAAGATGAAATATGAGTCAACCAAGGTGTTTCAGCTCTTAAGCAATGAGGGTGTGAAGAAAGAATATTACATAAAAGATTATAAAGTGAGGACTTCCGAGATGCTTAATGCAGCAAGGGAGTAGCCAACAGAACCGGCTCGACCTGTCCAATTCATCGTCGTGCTTTATCAGGTTTAGGCTACATTTCAGCAAAGCACATACTTCAATCTATAATCAGTTAATTTATTTGATAGTCTTTAACATGTTAGTTATTTGGAAATGTGATGCTCTTGCGTGGACCAACTCTGGATAGGGCAGACTACAAAAGCATTCTTCGATTATTTAGTATAAAAATAAAGGAAACAAAAATATGGTTCCGTAACTCTGCCCAACACTAGCAATGGATAAGTCAAAGTGAATACTCCCTTCAAGACCTAATGGAAAACGATTCTGAAGACTGAAAATATAGTGCCTCAAAATGTATAATAGGTTCCTGAAACAGATGTGAGGTCTACGGGCGTAACTGGTGAGCGGGTAAAGCGCTCTGATACCCGATATCTTTGGGTCAAGTTTGTGCTACATAAAACTCTGTAAAATAAAAAAAATAAAACCGAGCCCAATCAATGGTGGAAAATGGATTAGCTGCAGAAAAATGCACACCATTTTTGGGGGGAAGTGACGAAACATAACCATGTTATAAGCTATACATTCAAAGATAAACACAACTGAGTGCAGTGTTACAGCACACACTGAAAAACAGACTAACACTGGGAGAACTCATTCATGCACGCGCAATGATGAGCTGGTTCTACTCGCTGAACTTGTTCCAGAAGGTTACTGAATAAAAATGGCAAATAAAAGTGGCACAGGAAAAGAGAAAGAAGAACATCCGCTGTGGGCGGGTCCAGCAGCGTCCCATCAAACTCTAACTTCTCCTAATCACAATTTGCACAAACATTTAGAAACGACTGAAAGACCACAAAGAGCGCATACAAAAACTACCAAACAATACAGGGCCGCAACAAGAAAGAACTTTATTTAGGAATTTAGTGGTTCATATGCAAGGAACTATGGTGGTGCTGAACTAAACTACCACGGGATGGTCTAAGGTCCTTGGTTTAGAGCTGACCTTGCTAACCAAATAAATATTTGACATCCATTAGAAATAAAATGAACAAAACAAACAGCAGAGACTGTATATCAACGAAATATGCTATGACTAGGCACAGGAAGGTGATATTTACTTACAAAAGGATCCTTTAACATGAAAATGCATTTTAATGATCTGTCCAGGGAAGCATCGTGAGTGATCTAGACTTTTTTCAAAATTTCAGAACTACGCCTTTCATTCTTAATATTGTATTTTAGGAGAACATACATTTTCCCTTTTAAATAAACAGTCAAAGATTTTCAGAGATTAATAGTTATGAAAAGAAGCGTTCAGTACTAGCAGATGGCCCTATTTGAACCATAGCCAGGCCAGACTCTTTACGTTTAAAATGAATGATATCATGGAAGCTATAGAACTACTAAGTGCTTTAAATGCACAAATATCAAAAGCTTCAGAACTTTCGGCTTTTCCAGGAATACTCTAGTTCGGATTTTTTCGTTGAATGCTGGTACTTAATTTATAATGAGATAAACTGTTGTAAATAGGATGGCGATAGATGACAGGATACTTCTAGTTAATTACATGTAGATTTATTGTAGGACACAGCTGAGTACAAAACCTCGCCAGCTGACCAGACCATCAACTGACACAGGTAGAACACTCTGGTACAGGTTAGAACACTCACAGGTATTCAGGAAGGCTGAGAAGTTGAAAACACTAAGGAAGGGCTAATGACTACTGTCAGCCATATTACAAGAAAAATCAATGTACAACATAAACAAGGCTACAAGAACCTGAAGGTAAAGAAAGACCTTTAACTACAACCATATGTGGCCGTCAGAATCTTGATTAAACAAGGCCAATAGCCCCCAAATTAATGTTGTGCCTTTAAGCCCCTCCCCCCACTCATAGTTACGTCTCTTTAGCCACACCCCTTCAGAGACAAGCCACCCTTTTCACCCGATTTAAAGCCCTGCTGCTGGCTCCCTTCTATACTCTGAAGAGTGCCGCGAAGCACGTGAACGGCGCACAGCTGCCACGTGAGGGGAGTGAACTGCTCGAGTGATCTTGCTACAGAGCAATGCCGAGAACTACTCGTGAATGGAGTAAGGAGTGCCGCAGACACTCTTGGCACTAGCTGTTGGACACTACTCTGTGGGAGCTCTGGAACGAGGTAACTCTGCCTGGCGGCTCCCGCCACATCCACCCGGAGACGGCGCGTGGCTCTCCGCCAGCAGGCGCGAGGGGCCGGGCGGGTTTACCAGCCGCTTTAGCTAGACCTGAAACTGCCGGAGCTTCAGCGGCCCTGTGACCGTGTCTCGGTGACATGATACACCCCATAAACCCGAGGACATTGCTGGGAGAAAAGCAGAAGCATTGTGACACTATCATATATTTAAAAACTCGGGTGGACGGCTTTGCCAATGACGTCAACTGTAAATTAGGTCAATAACGCAATAATAACTCGATACAACTGGATTAAGTTTTCACACGGAATCACTTAATTAGCTTCCTGGTTTTTGCCTGCAGACAACAGCCGTCATTTAACAACAGCGAACATTGTATGTCATAAACTACAACCTTTTTATCTCTCCAGGTTAAGAGCTGCGTTTACTGCCGCCAATCTGAATCCTAATCGTTTATGCGACCGGTCAAAGGTGTCGGTCAAAGGAGCATTAACCCGATGAGCTGCCATACTGAGAAACAGGCCTCTGGAAGTCTCTTTCAGTATACAACTCTGATGTGGCGTGATCCGCCCCAGTAATAAGATCTCTGCTTTTCATCGCCCCTAGGATGAAAACATTTAAGAGCCCTTCAGGGAGCAGGTGTGCATGACTGTCGTCCATCAAGGGTAGAGCAGGGTAAAGACAACACTTACACACATGATCACTCACGCAGGCAGAGCAATCCACGCACACGCATCTCTGCCCACAGACAAAATGGAAATAATGTGCACAGCCTGGCCAAAACAATTACAAAGAATCAAAGTACGCAGACCCAAAGCCGCAAACAAAAAGACTCCTTGTTTTTACTTGACAAATGTGCTAAAAGCTAAATTTTATACTTGTGCTAAAGTAGATTTTGTATAGCAATGGTTTTAAGTAACTGTGCTAAATTAATAAAAACTTGAAACTTGACTTAAACCAGCACAACTTCCTTTGTCTCTTGGCACAATCTTCCTCTTTCCGGTTATCCATTCTTTCCCCTTCTCTCCTCGCTCATTCATTAATCACTTTCTCGCTCCCTTCCCACCCTCCCTCTCTTTCCGTTTTCCTGTAGCCTCCCTGTGCATGCTGGAAAGTGGCAGCAGCCCTGGACTTTCAAAACCAGGACTCCAGCCCGCCAGGGAAATGCCTAGTGGAACAAAATTGTCTTGCTCGGACGTAAACTTTTTTTTACATTAATTGTTCAGAAATGTATCAGTGTTTTTGCCTGTAACCTAAGGACCTTAATATAGGGCCCCAAGGCGTGGCCTGACACCAATGGAGTAGGTAGCAATTTCCAGAGCGCCGCTATCCGGCACCATCCTGTCGCCTGTCCTGCCATCACAGGCCCGAAATGAATATGAAACAACTGTGCCCTGCTCGTCTATGACAGCAAAGGTACAGAACAATATTTTATTTACTAGAACCTGACTTTCGAGGCCGACAGCTGGGGCCGCGAGATCTAAGATGGCGGCTGCTGCCGGCAAATAAGAGAAGGCAGATTCCCGGAGAGGACGGGGCTCCGCATGCGATCACTCTGTGTTGTAAACTATGTACTTGAATTTTTCTATGGTTTTGATTGTACTCTATGCTCTCTGTGCCCTGTTCTAGAATGGTTATGTGTTTGTGGACTCCAGGTTCTGCTAGGTCAGTTGGTTGACTGGTCAGCAGGCGCTGGGTCTTACTCTGCTGTGCTTAAGAATAAACCCCTTATTCTACATAACTTGTTGATGGCGTTTACTCACAACATTTTGGCGACGAGCTGCTACGACCCGCTGTCAGCTGGAGACACAACAAGGGGGCATGGGCATTCCCGCCCGAGGGACCGGGGGCTTGGCTGGTCTGATCTACCTCCTGGAGGCCGCACAGTGAGTTGCTACTGTCCGCGGTGTGGGGGAGGTCTGCCCCGCAGGTACCTTCACAGGAAGCCTGAAATTTCATACTGGGCCACGGAAATACACTAAGAGAGTGGCGCGTTCTCTGTGGGGGGGCTACCCTGACGGAAACCCCCAGGAGAGCAGCAAATTGATGGGCACACGCTACCCCCTGGATTTCAGGGAAGGGGGTTCCCGTGTGTCCCGGACGGAGGAGAAAGACCCGTATCACTACAGCGGGACAAAATGCTGGGTCAGTACCGGCCCAGGAGGAGGGAATAGCCGGAAGGTGCCAAAAGGACAGGAGTGCCCCTGACCCAAGACACACGGAGCAATCAGAGACCAGAGGTCTCTGAGTCTGAGCACTAAGAAACCGCCGTAATGATTTTGCAGGGAGTAGGGGAAAGAGAACTCATATGTTGAGACGGTTTCGAGATTGAGGGACAACTGATGATCCTCCCTCACTCCCCTCCTCTGGTGCTAAATCACCTCCTCCTTGAAATACGTCTGGACTCATCACAAGGCGGCTACTACTGGGTCGGGGGCCAGATTGGGCAATACATCCTCCTATCATGCCACAAAATCTCAAAGGACCATGGGCATGCACTCTAAATTAAAAGACTTACCTGGTGATAAACAGACTATTATCACCACGACTGGCCCCACAGAAGACGACACTGCCTGCTCGACCCAGACCGCAGGGGATGCTTCTGTGGCTACATTAGACTCTATCCTTATTTGCCATCAAAGATACGAGAGAAATGAATTGAATTGAATTTAATACGCATTTCTATAGCGCATGGCTACCCTAGGGCATCCCAGCGCAGTCATGACACCTAGACATTCTTCACTACTCATGAAAAAAGAAAGGTTTTCAGCTGTTTCCTGAAAAGAAGATAATTAGGTTCAAGACGGCCAGGGTCGGGGAGCTGGTTCCATAATTTTGCCGCATGAAGTGAGAAACGTCGGCCGCCCATACGTGCCCGTTGATCCCTAGGAACTGTCAAACGTTTTTTATTGTTGGATCTGAGTGTCCGAGAAACCTGATATAATTGCAGCATAGGCTGGATCACAGAGGGTCCGTTCCCGGTGATGGACTTATGCACAGTGCACATGGCCTTAAACCAAATTCTTTGGTGCACTGGAAGCCAGTGCAACTGACAAAGTGCTGACTTAGCAGAATTGCGCCTAGGCACATTCATTAAAAGTCGAGCAGCACAGTTCTGGACAACCTGTAAGATCTTAATAGTCCCCTGCGGTGCGCCCAGGTAGACCGCATTGGCATAGTCCAGCCGTGATGAAATAAGGACTTGAACCAGAGACGTCAAAATTGACACTGTAGTAGCAGTCATTGGTATACTGCTTGATGATCAATGTAAGATGGCGGAAAAAAATGTTGAAAACTGAGACCGATTACCAATACCAGTTACAAGAACATTGAAGGGTCAGATACTGGAGCTAGAGGAGGGACACTGAACAATGGAATACAGGGCTAAAGATGCTGAAGGTAGAGCTCATAGGAATAAAATAAGAATAATAGGCCTACCAGAACGAAGTGAAGGGACAGATATGAATACTTGTTTGGAATCCTGAATAAGAGACAATAGCACAGGAGGAACGGTCCCCCTTGTTTGATTTGGAACAAGCCCACAGAGTTCAGGCTCAGCCGCCCCCACCAGGGTGGTGGCCAGATTTTGCATTATCGTGACTGGGTCATATCCTGAAACAGGCGCACAAAAGAGGAGAACTGCTCATAGAAAACAGTAAAGTGCTTTTGTTCCCAGACTTTACCACGGCAGTTCAGAAACTACCGGGTGTCCTTCCTTGAGGTTAAGAAACTACTCAGCCAAATGAACTTGAAGTATGCAATGCTGTTCCCTGCAAAACTCAGACTAGCAACAGGTGCTAGAACCAAGTTCTTTAGAGACCCGCAGGGAGTGTGAGAATGGATTGAGGCACAGCTGTGTAGCACTGGATCCGCAACAGCTTAACAGCAAGACGGTGATCACAGCGACCAAGAACCCAGAAGGTGACTAAACAGCACTTCCAACCTACTGCCTAACTACAGCAAGACAAACAAAAAGTAGTTGCTGAGGCAGTGACCATCACCTGCGCCAGGAACACTCAAAACCTCGCTGTGGACGAAGAAGTAGAACACAGTACCAAAATTGTAGCAGATTCCACTGTGGACTGTGGGCCAGAACAAGACCTTCCCCACATCAATCCCAGATCTTCTTATGATATTATATGATGCCAGTTGACTTTGAACCCCACACATTGAATTCCACAGAGAAGGTACGCCCTGCCCTGGGAACGGGAAAGGGTCTATTTGAAAGGCTAACAAAATACTACAAGGCAAGGAGGAGCAATATACCTGGCTAAGAATACTGCCACAGCGGAATGGTGCCTTGCAGAGCCGGGGAGACCGCTCCATGAGGACCACGCCACCCCTCGAACTGTTGTCGCTGGAGTTTAAGAATGTTTTCTTATTATGGGTTTGCATAGGGGGATGTTGCTTTGCTGTCCTGGGGTGGGCAAGTTGGGTTTGGTTCTTTTTTAAGTCTGGAATGGTGCCCAGATGCTGCTAAAAACTACAACTACGCTCAGAGCAGCACAGTCAGACAGGTCATCAGAAAGGTCATCTGCTGAGGCTAAGGGGAGGGAACTATCACCGCACTACAATGTAAATGTAAATGTATTGCGATTTATATAGCGCACGTATCACCCGAAGGCATCAAGGCGCTTGCTTAGGGAACTCGTCCTGGTATTCCCCTGTGAGATACCCTGGCAGGGTATCCGCAAGGTGAAAGCCAGGCATCCCACCGCGAGGGGCCGTTGTGGAGATTAAGCAAGCTATTGCCCAGAGTCGCCGAGTGTGAACCCGTGAATCGAGTAGGCACCGGAGCGAGAATTGTCGAGTCCATGGACATTTTAGGACTCAAGACCCCGCCGAGCCGGGAATTGAACCCTGGTCTCGGGCTGACCTCTGCTTCCAGGTCTGCCTCCTCTAACCAGTGAGCCACACTTCTCCATGTATTGTGTGTGTCCCCCCCACAATGGTGGGGGGGACACACACAATACAAGATTATATCCTGGAATGTTTGACGATTAAACAATATGACCAAGAGATATAAGTTAAAGGTGATTGCACCTCATATGCGTCACTTTGTTGTCATTGGGGAGGGGCTTTAACAGGGTTGCGGTTTCTTTGAATGATCGCTCCCACCCTCAACTGCCCAATCCTCCGACAGAGCGCATGGCGTCGAAATTTATAGACTGGCAGGAGCACTGGTAAGTAGTGGACACGTGGAGAATCGTCCACCCACAGGCCTGCCACTACTCCTTTTCAGCACTGCATGAGCTTCATGTTAGACTAGATGCCTTTCTATGTACACCGGAAGTACATGCAGCGATTACCAAGTCGGAATAACAGAATGGTATCAGATCATAACCCTATAGTTATAACACTGGCCTGGGTGAAAATGCGCACTAAAATACCTAGTTGGAGGTTGAGAGTTGAGAATCTAGAGGACCAGGATTTTCAGCACACAATATGGGAGGAGATCCAGAACTACTTCACAAAAAAAACGGCAGTACTGCCACTTCAGCACTGTCGGAACGGGAAGTCTTTAAAATGGTTATTAGCGGGCAGTGCACAGCACAGGCAGTGTGAGTCTGCCACATACTAGAAGACGCAATCATCACCCTAGAAGCAATACTACCAGAAGTAGAGAACGACAGACCTGGGAAACCAGACTTACAAAACACGGTCTTAGGAGGCGAAAGAGAAATTGACAGAGCAAGTTGAGCGTCTCCGCTGTTTCGATTATAAGAAACGTGATGAAAACACATGCTGAAAGAGATAAAGCTGGGAAACGGTTGGTATGGTTAGCCAACCCCAATAAAAGTGTTTGGAAATAATGGAATAAGAAAACAGTGATGGAGTCAAAGCCCATAGGCAAGACAACACAATTGGGGTCTTCAGACACTATTAATCTGAATACATAACACAGGAGATCAAGATGGCAGTAAAGGGCACGGCTAGGGGAACGGTCCCCGAGACTGATGGAATCCCAGTGGAGTTTTACGCCCCTTATATTGAACAGTTGGCTTCACACCTGGAGGAGGTTTGTAGAACGGCGAAACAATCACTCATTAACTGCATCAACTACAGAAGTGCTGATTATCCCCTTACCTGGCAGAGAACACCATGATGTAAAAATCCGCTGTCTATGTTAAATGTCGATTACAAGACACGAAGCAGACGTTTAGTGACCCACCTGTAGCCCTATATGCAGAAGCTCTAACACTCAGATCAGGTGGGTTTTATACCAGGCCAAAACACTGCGATAAATATAAGGTGACTGATAGCCATTCTACAAGACTCCTCCCAATATCACCACAGACTCCATAGTCATGTCTGTTGATATTGAAAAAGCCTTTGACAGTCTTGACTGTACTTAACTTCATACTGTCACAGAGAAAATTGGAATAAGATCTGGCTACTGTATTCTAACGCGATGGCAAGAGTTAAAATGGATGGAGTGGTATTAGGCACCTATCGAGTGGAGAGGGGTACTAGACAGGGGTGCCTATTGTCCCCGCTGTTATTTGCAATAGCAGTTGAACCCCTAGTGTGTAGAACATGGATGGGCACTCATTTTAAGAGCATAACCAGCCACGGTATACTGTACCAAATCACATTATATGTGGACAATACGCTGCTCTTTCTAAATGATAAAAGCTCAGATCCTGATAAAGCAATGCAATAGCTTGACAGATTTGGGACCCTATCTGGCCTGCAAATGAATTCTCAGAAAGCGAGTCTATTCTCGATTCAAACACCTCTGAATGCCACCACACCACACAGGAAGTAAAGGGGGAACACCCAGCAATCAATTACCTGGGAGCCCGAATATATTGAACCCTACCTGTTATTGTAGAAGGCAGGATAATGTGCGGTCATAACTTCCCTACAAGCAGCAATACACTTCTGGAAGACTCTACCTCTTTCAGTGGCTGGGAGAGTAGCGGTTGTCGAGATGGTGGCATTACCCAGGCGCCTATATCATTTTATAACACTACCAGTAATTATCCCCAGGAATACATTTAGGGAACTAGCTTCATTGGTAGTAGATTTAATATGGAACACAGGTAGGAGACGAGTAGCACAAATTAAACTACAACGCTCAACTGGCAGCCCTGAGACTTCGAGATATATTACCTCCCAGCGCAACTGCAATGGGTGACGAAGTGGGTGCATTCTTATAAGGCAGAGCTACCAAAGAATACCCTGATACACCGCCACAGAAATGGTTCATACGATTGTTACTGGAACTACACTGCACAGCAACAGAGGTACACAAATTTCAAGTAGTGGCTAAACATTGCAGAACTAACTGTTTACAAAAGACCAAACCAATGACCCCCTACTGATGAATATCCAGATGAAATAGCTACTCACCCTAGTCCCAGAGAACTTCTGGAGTATGCTGGCCAAGTGGGTCGAGGAAGAAATTGAAACAATCTGAGATCTCTACAGAGAGGGAGAATTACTAACATTCAAGGAGTTGCAGGCCAACTCTGGCATCCCAAGAGTGCACTTCCTACTATATGGAGCACTCGCGGCAGCTATGAAGTGCAGAATCGGGGCAGAAGAGTCTAAACTGCATCAGGGCTCCACCACAGTGGACTTTGGGGCTGTCTTGCGACTATACCAGGACTTAAATCTATACTCCTCTGGCTTCACAACAAGACACATGGATGACAGATGTGGAAACACCCACTACAGATGGCGATTGGGAAAAATTATTGGAAAGAGCACCAAAGGTTTCTAGAATGCACCGTTTAAATTACTTAATTTTTACTTTATACATACAGCATACTTCATACTTAGCAGGATTAATACATTCTTTCCACACGCTCAAGCTACATGCCCTAGATGTGGGACTATTGGAGCAGAAATGCTTCACATGGTCTAGGATTGCCTGCAGCAGTCCACATACTGGAGAGATGTTATAGCATTAGTCAATTAAATCACGTCCCGCAATATATCGGGGGCACCTGTGGTGTGTTTACTGGGTCTTTACCCGCACCCTTCCAAACAAGACTTCATCCAAATTTATCGATCTAGCCGTCATTCTGGCAAAGAGGCAGAGCACACTGCTAAGGCAGAAGAGCGTTGCCCCACTGCTTTTCATCAGTGCAAAAAAGGACAAATAAAATGATAATACAATGTTATTATCATTTTATTACTCAGTGCTTAAGCCAGTTTTGGAGTTAGCGGGGCTTGGCTGTCGTCACAACTAGCAAAGGGAGGAGTGGTGGACACTCAAGTGCACATGGCGGTTTAGCTGGCGGTCTTGGGCCAACCAAACAGTCAAGCATGTTCTCCACCCGGCTGTATTGCACAGCCTGGGTGGAGAACATGAACAGGCTTCTCAGTCCCTGTCAGAGCACCAAACCATGGCGCTCAGACCAATCATGACGTTGCTGTCATGCTGGTGACAGCAGCACTGTGATTGGCTTAGGAGAGCCTGTGTAATTCCTGCTTGTGGGACTCGTAAGGAAGAGAAGCTGAGCGGAGATGACGGCGGCCGTGAAGAGGTAAGTGTAATATTTTTTTCACCTGCCCTCCACTCCTGATCCGTACCAGCTGCCACTGCACTGAGCCCTACAGTGGATAGGTGGAGAAGGGAAGTTCGGAAATGGGTGGAATACGAAAGCTTCAACCGCATTAGAGAAGCAAAGAAAGACCAGGGCTCCTTGAGATGACTATAATATGTGAGGAACTGTTGGAAGAACTTAAAGGAGATGACTATGACTTAGAAAGCATTCCCCCCCCCCCCCCCCCCCCCCCCCCCCCCGAGAATAGAGGGCTCCAAACCCGGGGCAGGCCATGCAAGGGACAAATGGTATACAGCTGGAAGAAGGTCATAGAATAAAAGTTGGAGATCACCTAACTTTCCCTTGAGCAGCACAAGTTGATATTAGGAACCCTAGTTGCTCTCAGCACATAACAGAGAACAGGTCTGCCAACATAGTACACAGACATGTGGCACCAGACAGGACCAGGGAGGAGTAGGGGAATTGGGCAGAAGAAGGGAAGATGTTTGAAAGTTAATTTATTAGATGGCACAATAGATGTGGACAAGGGAGTTATGGCTAGCAGCACAATGGGCAACGAGATAAAGGCAGTAACTGCCTATGTTTCTAGGCTGAATAAGTAACAATCTGGTGGTAGGATAGTAAATGGTCAAAATCGAAATGCTAATACCAAAACAAAATATGAACACAGAGCCCCATGGAGACTGGTTTCAGTGACTGCTTTTAATAACTTCCAGGTCTGAGACCTGGAAGGCTCAGCCGATGTAAAGCCCTGCTCACTGTCTGTCAAGATGCATTATCTGTGGGAGTACTGGTCAGGCTCCTTTAAAATACAGGTTGAAGCAGACACCAAAGTAAAGAGCCAGCCGCTCTAGCACGGGCTTCACAGCCAGTGAGCAAAAAGCAATAATTTCCTCAGCCAATCCAAGATCACCACACTTTCCCTCTGCTGACAGAATATTTCACCATACCAGATTGGCGGTGAGCCCCCAGATGCCACTTTCTCTGCCCTGATCACAGCAAGATGTCGAAGGAGGTATTTTTAGCCTAACGCGTGACTCGACACCGTCCAACAGATTTACAAGTCTTTTATGGGAGGGAGATTATAATAGGATTAGAACAATTACTGTTCTTAACCTATGATGTGTGACATTTTGCGTATAAGAGTGCTTTACATTCCTTGTATGAAATGGCGGTTGATCAGCATCACTTAAATTATATATTAAGGGAAGGGATTCATCAAAATTGCAATTTAATTAGGAGACGTAAACCATTTAATCACCTGGATGAAACATCACTCTATATTCAACAGCTTCAGCACGCCCTGTGTTTACCAATGTGTAAAGTGGCTTGATTTACTCTGAGTGGAGGTGCAAAATGTGATCCAGTGCCCACATCCCATAAACCTGACAAAATAGAACATTGAGACATGTTGTGGCAGTGGCTAAAGCCCTACAACACCAAAGCCAATAAAGAGAGAGAGGCAGGGAAGTGCACAGCTTGTTTTCCAAAAAGAATTTAGGAACAAAATCCATATTTCACCGAAATTGTTTTTATAATCCTTCTGTGGCGTACAACACACACTTCAAATGCTGTATGTTGTTTACGGACTAGAGGCCAGGGTTAGTGGTATTGTATGGTCTGTTTTTGCCGATCGCCTACTAATTGTACGTTTAGGCATGTCATATTACGGATGTAGACGTTACTTGTTACCTCTCTTGCTAGAGGCAATTTCTTGTCCTAAGAGAGTTAATTAGAATAATACATTTGTGTACAAGATTCACTTAAGCTTAAATCACCAACTGATCTTCATTTTCACCAACTTAACTGGGATAAATATTGAACTCCTATGAATACCCAATATAATACAATTGTCCTCAAGGAAAGTCCAGGAACATGATGTGAATCACTACATGGATCAAACAAACATCAAATAGGAACCTCATATACTGCCTCCCCTCTACTGCCTCCTCATCTCATCTACCACTGGGCATATGAGGCCTGCACTTACAGCCAAGGAGCCTTGATATTCATGTAAACTTTTAAATGAGCCTCTCAACTCTAACATACTGAGAATCTGCCACCATCTTTGGTTCTTACTGCCAAAAATAGTTATCAAATGCCCTATCTAAATTTAACTTCTCTAAGAAGGATTCCAGCCCAATACACTTCCAAACACTGAAATGAACTGTACCTCATTAACGAATAATGTCCAGGTCCAACCCAGTCTTCCAATAAAGACACGAGAGAGGTTTCAAGGCTGTCCACAGACTTGCATTCACTAGTCTTGCTTGCAGCATCAACCACCACGTGTTGCATTCTATTTAAGGATTTGTATCTACTGGAACATTTTCTCTCTATACCCAAAAATCTCATGGCCATCGAACAGACGTGTCAAAGACCCAACGGGGGTTCGAAGAACCTTTGCTTCCATAATACAATGCGATCTGTGGTCATAGCCAATCCAAACTGGAGTAAATGCTATTATCTGTTCAATCGAGCACTCCCAATCTCCTCCGCCTCAACAGAATAATGCTCCCACCTACTGTTATTTTTCCTATGAAGTCTATTGGTAGCTGCATGCTATTGTAATACAGTGTGTTACATATATACTCCATACAAAAATGTATGTACAACTTAACATGCTGTAAAAATGCTACTTCTTGCAAATAAATAAATACAAACACATGGCTATTTCTTAAGCTTGCAGAGTCAGTCTTATTTCTGGTTGCAATATCATTTTCTATTTTATGAAATAGCACTACTCGGAGATAGCCTTGCCAATAAGACATAAGAACTTTGCAGTTACCCTAACAAGGGGTCAGACCCTATAGGGCAGAGAGAAACTAACATCCAATTCCTAAAACAGTCCCACTCTAATGCACATGCACATTAGAAGATTCTTCCCGCTACAAAGTCTGTAAGGCTACACACAGTTGAAAAGCAGACCCTTAATCTACACACAGAAAGCCATGTTTGCCGGGAACGTTCAAACAAATGACATAGTTGAAAACAGGACTGATTCATATTGTGCTCTCAAGTGTGACTGAAGGGCACAAAAACACTTTCCAAACATACATTTACAATCCTGATTCCCAGTATGTGAAATTCCAGCATTTGCACATTTAATATCAGGCTTTCCAATGTTAGGATGCTAAATGATAAGGTGAGCACCTTATGGAGCGAGGTGGTATACCCCTCGTGAAGTCACTTCCTCATAACAATAATATGAATTGTGTGGTTTTGAAAATTAATCAACGTAGAATAGAATGCACACACACAAGTACACGTGGAAAACTAATATGCTTATGTTGCAACCAGAATCGACTAACTGAGTGATCTTGTTACGTCTAACACTAATGCATTCGTTATAAATTAACCAAAAGTGGCATGAATATGAATGTGCTTTTTGTTTATGTATTTGTGGCAAAAACATGAAGACAAGTGGGTATAAAAGTGAATATATGTTGCTTTATTTGCTTGGTAACAACTAACAGGGATACAAGGGGGAGGTAAACAGAAGGGTTATAATTCAATAATTAACGTTTAATTGTGTATAATGGTTCCCGTTCTGGCCTGTGAGGCCAAGTGCAAAGATGGACGTTTCAATAAACTCAGAGATTGAGATGCAGTACGCATGTGCGCGTTTGAAAAAGCTGTAAGTCAAGGATGAGCTGCTTGTGCTCGAGCGGAATGGTTCAAGGACAGTGTGCCCTGAAAAAACAGTTGAGTGCGAACAAAATGGACGTTGTTATGTGAAAGCGTGAGAAAGCAGACCAATATTGCCATTGAAAGGACAAGAATGGAGCGGATATGTAGTGAACAAAGAACCTTTTACATTTTCGATGATCATGCGGAAATAAGACAACAAGAATGATGAGGTTATGCTCATCCACCCCTTGGACTATCCAATCAGAACTGTTGAAGACCCCGAATGTTTCATAATTTAGATAGATTAGCTAGAGAAAAAGGGTATAAAGAGTACGTCCAGACTTAAGAAAAAACTCTCTTCTTCGATTTCTATCTGGGTATACCGACATGCTGTCCGAATGCTGAACTTTCCTGAGGAGTAAGAACTTTAATATTTTCTGAACTTTTAATTTACTTGAATGAGTACGGAGTCCTTAGATGAGGTTAATAGCTAGAGAGAATAGGGAGGCAAGCTTTGGGAACTATTATGTCTTTTGCTAATATTCACTGACTCCCAACAGTCTAAATAGAATACTTCATTCCATAAATATTGTAAAGAATTCCTTATTCTATTTGAATTCATTCCCTTCCAATTGTCTGAATTATTTATTTAGTATTTTATTTCACATATTTCTATAGCGCTCCTTCACTACGAGGTATAGAGGCGTTGCTTTACAATATAACACGAACGGTAACGCCAAGTTCTTCCACCGAATAATAAACAGTATGAACAAGTGAGAGCACAGACGAAGGACATGAAATAACGGAATGGTTGAGCCCAAGTGGCGATCAGGGAAGCGACGGAGGAAAGAAGGAAACTCAGAGGTAAAAGTGAAGTTAGGGAGGAGGGGAACCAGGAGGTCAACAAGGAAGAGAGACAAGTGGAGAGAGAGAGTGAGGTTGAGGAAGAGGGGGAACAGCTGAAGCACCCAAAGGGGAACACGGAGGAGAACAAAGGATGGGTTGCAGAAGAACAGTGGTGGGGAGAGCAGGAACAAAGATGCAAAGGCAGCTCTTCTGCTAAGGCGGGGGAGCGTCGCCCCACTGCTCTTAGAGCAGGAAAAAGGAAAAATAAAATCATAATATCGTTGTTATTATAATTTTATTTTTAGAAGGTTTGAGGTTGGGTTAGGGCGCGGCTGGTGGCACAGGAAGAGGAGAGGTTTGTGAACACTAAGTGCGCATGACTGCTTGGCCGGCCGTCTGGGGCCGACCCAACAGTCATGTGCACTTAGCACGTTCCCCACCAGGCTGTAATGCACAGCCTGGTGGGGAACATGCACAGGTTCCCTGTCCCCGTCTGAGCGCCAAACCATGGCGTCCAGACCTATCACAGCGCTGTATTGCAGAATTGCAGAAATGTGATTGGCTCAGGGGAGCCTGTGTGCTTTCTCCTTCCAGGTCGAAGCATCAGAGGAGAGACGGCGATCGTCGGCTGTTGAGAGGAAAGTGCTTTTATTTTTTTTATTTTGTTCCTATTTCCACTCCCCCTGCCACCCCTGTTCCCTGCTAGTTGCTACTGCACAGATGAGGCTGTCATGTGTGGAGGGCGGAGCTTACTTGTAATAATAATGCAAGAGAGTCCTGACTGCATGTAAACATGATAGCATTTAATATTAAGAGAATTCGAGTGATAGGCACAGGGCTTAGAAAAGCAGGCTAAGGCTAACAATGTGTCCTTGCTCACCATGTTTATCTGGAAACTCGATGCTTTTGACATTGCTTAAACTAACAGAACAGAGATGGAAAACTTTCCACTTCTCTGGTGTGCGTGCTGTAACTATAGCTGCAAGGGAGGGGGAGGAAATGAAGAAGGGAGATGTACCATTTGCTCCTGTATGTTTCTGCAAAGGGGCATTGTTTGCACATTTTTGAGGCAAAAAAGAGCTGAGCACAAGTGACCAATCCACAAGACGCAATTGGCAATGAACATATATAAGATACTGGTGCACAGGTGGGGCTACATACAGAGACCAGTTGATTTGGGGAAATAGTAAAGGGCTGAATTTGGACATCTTATCTGATGACAGCGTAAGGTGTGCAGGAAACCTGTGAATTAATAAAGTCATAACTTGGATGTCTGACAATGAACTGATATTTTGGGTAGGGAATAGCACAGAATACGGATCTACCATTCACTCTGATTTGCATGTTATCTGCTGAGTTGATTATAATAATCACGATCCTTTTAATTCATAGGATTTGTAGACTATAATTATGAAATAAACAAACAATCATACAGTTGTAAAGTACCAACCATTATGTGTGTCAATTGATTCTTAGGCTACAAGGATGGGGCTCCATCTATCATCACCAACTGATACAAGATTCTACTGCAGTGTGTCTGATTCCTAACACTCTGTCCCACAGAGCATATCTCGCTGGAGAGGAAGTGAGAGACACCAACCAGTTCGACTTTTCTTCGAAAAGGGCAAGTTTTCTTTTGTTGACTATGGGATCTATCGGGGTGATCGTACAGTGGAGATCAATGTGGAGCCTGGGGACCCTGAAAATAAGATGCACACCCTAGCCCAACCAGAGATTTCCATAGGTATTTTTAAATTTTCCTCAGTAGTAGGAAAGGCATCCCCCTTGTCCTAAGATACAATGGATCTGCCAAAATTGCCATTTGAGTCTTTGTGAGCAATGCCAGGAGAAACAGAGGAGGTAGAGCTAGACACAACAGATATAACAAAACGAGCACATCACACGTACCGCCCATTTAAAGCAAGGAGTGTCCTATTACCTAATAGTTCTTGGAAACCTAAAAAGCGGTGAAGACGCCGAGACACCTTCGGGTATTTGTTGCGCTATAAAAGTTGCGTAAATAAATAAATAATTGGTTATTTGCCAAAGATATGCCAGGACTCCATAAGATCGTAAGGAAGGTGAGTTACTAAGGTTTATCTTTCAATGTTATGCCTCCATGTGAACAGACACCCAAGGCACAAAGCTGTAGACACCTCAGTTAGAACCAAGGTCAGAAAAATTAGAATAAACAGAGATAAATAAAAACATGGGGAGCAGGGTCAAGACTGATTTGCATATGGCTGGGTCCCCACTGGGGTGACGTGGCGAGCAGAACAACAAATGATTAAACCCAGATCTGTGACTGGGGGATAGTGTTTGAAAAGTTTCAACACTCTGTCCATCATTTTTTTTGTGATGTTGCTATGTGCGTATTAAGTGGCTACGGGTATGCCCAGACATGGGTCCCTTGCTCACTGCGCCTCTGGTTTCAAGCTAGCCTGGCTGATGAGAGGTGATACCCTTAAACTGGTCCCAAGATGCTTGTTTTCTGGTCAATGGAGGACATGGCCTGGCAGTTCGAGCTGGACTGTTCAAACGGGGAGCAGGGTCAAGACTGATTTGGACATGGCTGGGTCCGTACTGGGGTGACGTTCGAGCCGAATAACGATGGATTAAAGCCAGATCTGTAACTAGGGGTGAGTTTTTGAAAAATTTCCAACACTTCATCCATCATCCTATTTTGTGATGTTGATTAATAAAAACAAGACAGCAAACTCCAGGGGGAAATTGCGAAAATCCATTGTTGATATAAGAGAAAGAAAGTCCAATATAGCAGTAGAGATCAAGAACCAGGAATGTAGAACTTGAGAGATAAGAAAGAAATTACAACTCCTGCGAGAGGTCAATCATTATCATTCTACACAGGATGGTGGCAACCAGTTCTAAGAGAGGGTCTCAATCTTCCCAAGGACCTGACAAGGGACAGATCTATTAGCAGGGTAGAGGGGATGACCAGGGATCAGGAATTCCTAATCAGTAGTTTCAAAACAAGAAGGTAGCTGCCTCGCACAATGAGGGACATGCTGAACAGCAAAGAATTGGCAATAGCCGTCCTTGACAGCATCGTGCAAAAACAATAGTCCGCCTGCCGCTAAACTTCCAACTGAATGTGGAGGGAACTAATGACTTTGTTCAAGTAGAAATACTGGATGAATGAATAGTTTACAAAGTTCAGATTCAAATTGAAGTGGACAGCTCAATGATTTTCTTAACTCAGTTGAATGATCCTTATGATATAATACTTGCAGAAGAAGAATGGACCCACAAATTATAACTGATTTTCCCAGCCGTGGCCCGTGCAGGTAAGAACAGTGAGGCGGCAGGCTGGGTGGAGGGGGGATTTCGAAAGATGACGACGAGAGAAAATTAATTATTTAATTTTCCCAAGTTGTCTGTCGAAAAAACCCCCTCTCCAACCCCTCCTCCCCCCACCACTCAGCCCCACCACTCTTACCTGCATGGACCGCAGCTGGATGGATGATCAACATAGTGAGGAAATTATAATGGTAGTCTTTTCTTTTTTTAATGCACAGTGCACAGTCAGTGTGCTAAAAATGTGGGCATTACAACTGGCTCCAGGGCTATATTAAAATCCAGTTTCGGATTATCGCAATATGTACCAACGTAAAACCTAGGTCTCCAGTTCACATCCTTTTACATCTAGTTCAAATGGAGGCATCAAGGGAGATGCTTTCATAAGCCTTGACAGCAAGGGTCTAACAATGGTGCATCATGGTTAAACAACCTATATAGTGCACAAACATCTTTGAATAATATGACAAGACATGCTTTCCTGAACCGTACGCCTTATGGTCATGGTCAAAATGTGTGTGTCGGATCATCTCGAAGGAGAGAATCCACATGTACACAAATGTCTCGGTCTGTAACAGGATTAAAAGGAAACCCAGCAAAGCTTTATCCAGGCCGACACTGTGAATCATCGACCGCTTTGATTGGCTAGTGGCCAGAGAGCTAATAGCTAATGGCAGAGGGATTGGGAAAACGGGAGACATATTCCCTAGTCTAGATCTACTAGATCTAGCATCGAAGGGATCACCGACACTGATGCTACTACCTTTACTAGTAAAAAGAGAGAAGCTGCCTTATGAAGCTCCATCTTCAAAAGAAGTAGAAAGATGTAGCACTTGTGCATCTTCTAACCATGGCTGCAAGGGAGATGACCTTGTGGAGATCTGCCTTAAAAGGAAGTACATTTGCTCTTGCAAGCTTCTACAAAGGGGCAATGTATGCAAGTTTTTGTAGCTAAATATAAGTCGAGCATGAGTGGCGCCTTCTGGCTCCACAAGACACTAGTACGGTCTTTTGTTTTTTATAGAAATCTTTGCATTGTTTCTTTCAACTATAACGGTGTATAATATAGACAGCAACCACTGCATACAAAGTAATATAACCATCAAATATATATTTGAAGCAACCACGTTACTTGTATCCATCCCATCTTTACCAATCTATTCCGATTCTTGTCCCTTGGTTCCATAATATTCAGTCCATCTCCCCAAATTTGCTGATATTTCTGTGGACAGATGTGCAGGTCCTAGACTTGTTTTTCTAGTACCAGAGAGAGGTCAAGTCCAGCACAGTGGGGGATTAGAGACATGGACCGGTGCCTGAGGGAAGTTGCCGAACTGATGACAGCATGAGATATGTGAGAAAATTATACATGGCTTGCCATAATTAGGCCTTAATGAACTAATAAAGCCATAGAAGTTAAACAGCTGAGAATAAACAGATATGTCAGTAAGGGAAACAGTTAGGGATGTGTGAAGTAATCTGATCAGAGCCTATCTAACAGATACTCTGATTTGCAGATTATCTGTTAAATTGTTTATAATAATTATGATCATTTTGATTCACATGATTTTTAGACTAATACTATGAAATAAATAATCATACAGTTGTAATAAACCAATCGTGTATGTGTGTTTGTACAGATTTTACGGTACCAGGGCGGTGCTCCACCTGCCATCACCTGCAGATGAGAGATGTCCTTCTATGCTTATCTCCCAGCACTCCTTGTCCAACACAGCACAACTCAATAGAGAAAAGTGAAAGACTTGTGCCAGCTCCACAATTGTGTTAAAAGGTCCCTTTCCCTCTGGGGCTAGGGCGATCTTTCTGGTGTCACCCCAAATGCAAAGGGGTGACCACAAAAAGGCAGCTGGACCTATACAGTCAAGTGGCGATTAGTCCCTTGGAGTACGATACACTCGGAAGAGGAGCATTTTAGATGCTGGCAGAATTACAGCTAAAAGAGAGTTCTATAGAAGAGTAGCTGCTCCTTGTTGGTATTGCTGCTGTGCATGGGTAGTTTTAAAGCATGGGGTTTCCAGTAGTAGGTTGTTTTTGTTTTGGAACCCTCTCGTGCCACCTGATAGTTTGTGAACACAGTGAATAATTTCAGTCACTGGAACTACATACTTTTGAGGAGTACATATTCGAATGGAACTCCACTCTTTTCCTGTACTCTCTCTCTTAAAGGGAGTGAGCACTTTCTGTGGCCACTCAACCATATTCCCACAGAGTTCAAGGGTTCCTTCATTCCTCATTTTTTCTCAGTTCCACTTGAGTGCTGATTGTCACGTCAAGGAAAAAGGGAAACAAACTCAGTTAGGTCAATGCTGTCAAATGTTGATGGTTTGTCTGGGCTTTACTGTATGAGACCCAGGATAACAGACTTCTCACAGTATAAGCCTGTGAGACCCCTACAGGAGCTCCCTAATTAGTTAGCTATGCAAGGCCTATCAGTGCAAAGTTCGCTTCGGGTCACTGACAGTAAGATGCAGCTCCTAGTCCCCATCCTTTACCTTGTCAACTGCTCACTTGCAATTTCTGCGGGTCTGAACTCCAACTGTAAAACTAACCAGCATCCTCTTTCACAAAAGCACCAGCTGCAAGACTCCAGTGAGGACATTGGAAGAGATTTCAGCTCTGAATGGCACTGAAATATTCTGCACAACAACACACATACCCAAAAGTTGTACAGGTAAACAATAAAACCCTGGTGAAATGCACTCAAAATCAGTAAACAGGGTACATGTGGTTTCAAATCTTGTTCAGACTAAATGGCACTAAAGACTATATGTATCAAGCTATTTAGTATTCGCAAAGACCGAAATTTTGCGAATTTCGGCCTTTGCGAATGCTAAATACCTAAATGGTATGTATCAAACATTTTTGCATCACAATAAGGAATCGCAAAATTTGCTATTCCTTATTTTGCGATTGCACTTAAGGAATTGCAAATATTGCGATTCCTTAAATGCAATGTATCAAAGAAAAAAATGCAAAAAATGCCATTAAGGAATCGCAAATTACCACCAACTTCTAGTTGGTGGTAAGTTGCGAATTCTTTTAATTATGCATTTTTCAAAAAAACCAAAGGTGTCATAAGACGCCCATACATGCCCTTAGGGCATGTATGTGCGCCATATGCCCCCAAATGTCTTTTTCAGGGGGGCAGCAGGGTGTTCTTGAGACACCCCTGCACCCTTGAAAAAATTCCTAATTTGCGATTAGCTAATTGCTAATCGCAAATTGCCCCTTCATTCCTATGGCTATGGGCCTCCTGGCCCATAGAAATGAATGGGTAATTTGCGATTAGCAATTTGCTAATCGGAAATTAGGAATGGTAAGGAATCGCTATAAAAAAACGATTTTGTACATACATACCGTTTTGCGAATTCCAAATAGCGATTCCTTAAAATTCGCTATTTGGAATTCGCAAAACGGTACTATGATACATATGGCCCTGTGTATTGTGCAGCTGTATGTTATCCGTCACTCCTAAGAAACTATTGAATTATCAACATATGTGCTCCTCTGTGATCCTGAATAATCGACTGTTTCCCCCCACACACATAGGTTATACACCTTCTTGTTGTATACATTTCAGAATCACAAACTTAAAATATTCAGTAACACTGCATCAAATTCTTCATTGTGCATCAATAAGGTTCAGCCTTCCCCAAACATTCAAAAGTCTTGTTTGTGCATTTAGTAACTCTCCAACTCAAAAACACATCAGTTCTTGTATGGTACAAGTCATCATATTAGTAATAAAGAAAACTTTATATTTTGAAAAAAGAGCACAATTGTGGGACTTTAATAAAATGATATTTTTTTTTGATGAAACAGTTTCTAGAATTACCTGAAACGGAGGCTTCGAACCCCATGTCATCTATGGCGTCTCTCAAAGCTTGTGGGTTGGTTAACGCAGGATCATATTCTACTGTTCCGTTGTTATTTGCCAGAGAAACACACACCGACTTGACCCCATTTTTTTGGGAAATGACCCCCTCAATAGATTGCACACAGGAATTGCATGTCATCCCTTGGATGCTGATCACTGTAATCTGACTTACAAGTTTCTGGCTGGCATTGTTCAATGGGATCGCAGGCGGGCGAGGTGTGGGTAAAGCACCCTCTGAGGGAGTCAGACTCGCTCCATTAGTGCCCAGACTGACTCTGAACTTGTCCGGGGACACTGCTTCCACAGCTTTCTGGAGCTCCTCTGGGTTGGTGACTCTCGGATTGTAGGTTATGATAGCACGCTTCTTCGCCAAAGACACCTGAATACTGGCGACGGAGGGGAGTGCGGAGAGCTGGCTTTCAATGTTTTTGACACAGGAGTTGCAGTGCATTCCCTCCACCACAAGTTCCACGGTTTTGAGGTCAGAAGATTGCTTTGGCCTTTGCTTCGCTTCCTCAACGTCTTTGGTGGGAGCATTTTTTAGCCGCTCAACGTCAATGGCTCCGAGCTTGAGGGGCTTTGGTTTGTTCTTGATGGATGCAATAAAGCCAGCAACTTCGATCTGGTTTTTGATCTCCGCCGCGGTAATGAGGTTAGGCTGGTAAACAATGATGGCCTCTTGGCTGTCCAGAGACACTAAAGGTGCAAAGAAGAGAAAAGAAAAATCAGATACTGTTAGTATAACTGAAGCCTCTGGATCTCAATTCTACCACCAGAACTTGCTTTCTAGTGCTTCTGTCTAATTTTATACGGCAAACTGTTTTAAAAAATGTTTGCAATCAGCAAAGTAAGATGTAATGGGGGGCCTCACTACAGGCCTTTATATAAAATATTTATTTCCTATTGCTGCTTGCACAAATTATTTCAGTGCCCTCAAGGAGTTTTCAGAATACCTCTAATTGCTCCTTCCCAGATATTAAGGTTTGCCCTGTCCACTAAATTTTAGGACATGGCTTGCCGAGGCGAGGGGTGAATTTAACATGAGCTGGTGCTACGTCCATGGATGATATCGTGACATTTCTCAACATGTATGGTTTTATCCCTTGAAAAAATGCTGGTGGTAAACGCACAAAACGAAAATATGATGGAACTTGGGGAACACACAATAAGTAAATGGAAGATCCTTATGTTCGGGGTTCAGACGCTATTGGTTGTGTGGTAAGGTTTGTATTCTGCCTCTGAAGGAAGGCGTAAGTGCAGAAAGGGCAGGTGCGCAGTGTGCAACATTAACAGTTCTGCTTCGGGCAGAGACTGCGCCCAGGATCAGAGACCATAAGTGTGTGTATGTTTGGCTGTAGCACAAGTCCTGATGATGGGGTCTGACCTAGAGAGTTAATGTTAGATCTGTACAAATGGCTTGTTCTGGTTGTTAACTCTCAATAGAGTTGAAGGAGAGGGAAGAAGTCAGGCTGCTATCTATTGCCTATCTTCACTTTGAACATTTAGAACCTCATCATGGAAAGATGCTCACAAAGTAAAGAAACGAATCCTGTATGGAGTAAATACCAGCATGGTGCAGCAAAGAAAAGGTCAAGGGGAGTTGGCAGTTCAGTTAGGGACAATAATGTCAGAAACGTTGTGCACCAGCAACAGTGCTAGATTTATTCTTAAGAGCAGACCTGCTAAAACTAGACTTTTAAACAGTCATGTCAAAGAAAGCAACCAAGGCATTGAAGAGTGCCATGGTGGCAAACAGCTCTTGCAATCACTGATAACTGTGTGGGAGAGGTGTAGGCTTATGTAACTTTCCAAGAGTGAATCAGTGCATCATCAAATACTTTATTCGGCTAAAAATGGCCTCAAAGGTACATGAGCGAAAACAATTGATGTTGAATATATAATAAGAAAGAGCACAGAAAGAGATGAAATAACAAAACGATTCTCCATTGCTATCCACAGAATAAAAATATAAGATTCAAATCACAAAGATAATAAAAGGATCCTTACATGGTACCATATCTTTTTCTAACCATCATTGCGCAGCGGGATGTAATTAACCACTGCAACACGTGCTGAACTACTCAGCTGTTGCCGGAAGGTTAAGGCTATCTTATGTTGCCTAATCCTAGTAACACATAGAATTGGTACCAAAAAGCTTTTCCGTGCAGAAGAATATAGCTTACCGAAAAAAGCATAAAGCACATTGTTCCATGAAAGCAACCATTATCACAAAGAAAATACGGAAGTGTGGAATCCCAATCAACCTGTCGAGGGAAGGGGGGGGCGCTAGAGGGCGCCGGACAAGATGGCCGCACTTGCGTGAGGCTCTGTCGAGACCATCTGACATTCGCCCATTAATCCTGCCATCTCCAATAACTGCACCCTGTAATTAAGCTGGGGGACCCCCGCTACCATCGGGGGCTCGCTGGAACCCTTTTTTTCCGACATCCGGGGCCGCACTGAGCGCCCTTGGGACCGAGCCGCGACCACAGACTTGGAGGAGGGGGCTGGCTGGAGGAGAATTCGGTGACTGTGGTACTGACCCTGTGACCACCTTGCGGACACCGGCTAGCTGTGCCGGGGGGGGGAGCATTGAGAACGCCTGAGATCGCTTAGGGGTGATTTTTCCCGCCGAGCGCGGTGGACTTCCCTGAACTGTGGAAAGGTGCACGGCTGCGGGCTGGAACTGGCGAGGGACACCTAATATAAAATCTAGAACCACTCTGTGCGCGTCGCCTGGCACATCTGCGCTGCAAGACTGCGCACTTGTATGTGCTGCATTATTAACCACCATGGGCAGACCGGAGAGGAACCAGCCGAAAATCACGTTTGAGGCGAAAAAAACTGCGCTCATGTCCTCCCAGGCGCCCGCTGACGCTAACCAGGGGGGGGCTGTGGGGGGCGCCCCGAATTTGGAATCTACGTTGATAGCCATGCAAAAAACCCTACAATCCATTGAAGGCACCATGGAGTCAGTCAATCACCGCCTAGACCAAATGGCGACGCAATTCGACCGCCAAAACGAGCGAATGGGAGAAGTGGAGCAGAGGGTATCTGCCACGGAGGATGGACTTGCCACAGTCTCGTCTAAAGTGTTCAGCATGGAAAGGGTGCTGGCGGTCATACAGGCGAAGAACGAGGAGTTGGAAGGGAGGTCCAGAAGGAACAATGTAAGGGTCACGGGCCTGCCGGAATCTACAAACGTTGGACGCATGGAGGACTACATGGAACGAATGCTCATTGACATATTTGGGGCTGATCAACTGTCTCGTGTCTTTATAGTGGAGCGTGCCCATCGCTCTCTGGCCAAACGGCCTCCGCCTGGGGCACCGCCGCGGCCAATTGTGGCCAGAATTCTGAACTATAGGGACAGGGATACTATCCTTCGGCTTGCAAGGGAAAAGGGCTCCATTGAATATCAGGGTAACAAACTTGAGTTCTATCCTGACTTCACCATGGCGGTGCAGACAGCTCGTAAAGAATTTGCTACGGTGAAACAGATGCTGAGAACTGATAACGTTGCATACGCCATGTTGTATCCTGCACGCCTCCGGATAGGGCCTCCATCGGATAATAAGATTTTTTCTTCTCCCAAGGCGGCCATGGACTACGCCAAAAAACTGAAAAAACGTGCCAAGGAACCGAACGGACGACGGGATGCTGAGGATGAGGGGCAGGATGAAGTTGCCTGAACAGTTTTGTATTGTTGACTGCAGCGGGAGCGCTGCTGCGGGGCACCGCGATGTGTCGCCCACACTGTCCTACATTTGGTTGTCATTGCCGGGTCAAGGGGCCCACTGGTGCCTGAATTGCTTTGTACTGATAACATGAAGGTTGTGGAGGGAGGGACATGTTGGCGGGTGATGTCTCCACAACTGCTGGTGAATTACGATTGGCTGGGTTATGTCTCCAGTGAGCATAGTAGAGACTTTTGCTGGGGATTGTTGGGTCTGGAGAGACTCACGCAAGTACTGCACTGCATGTTGGTAACGATCTCAGCTACGCATATTGCTCTATTGGTTGTCGGCACATCGGGGGCGCTCCTTGCAATGTACTCAAGTTTGATGGTTCATTACGGGATGTCTTGATCACAGGATCAGGGATGCAGGGTTGGAGATATCATTATTGAGTATGGTCTACACTCTCGTCACTACCTGGCGGGAGAGGTGTGCCGCTACGCCCCCCAATATGGGAGATCCCCACACACTGTTGTTTGCATCGTTGGGGGTTGTGGAAGGGGGGGGTTTGGGATGGCTTTGGCAAATTGGGTACGCTGAAGTGGGTGGTGGGAGGTGGGATGGGGCTTTGGGGGTTGTTGGGGGATTGTTCTCTTTCCTGGTCCGGGATGTGGGATCTGAGATGCTGGTATACTTTTTTCGACACTTCTGGTTGGGATTCAGCATGTGTTACAGAGGAACTCCTGTCAATTCCGGGCTGAGGGGTGCAGTGGGTTGGTATCTAGGGTGGAAGCGGGGACAGATCTATTGGCTTTTGGGAGGCTTGAAGACCTGGCGACATGGACAGGGGGGTAAAGTAAAGTGTGTTACCTGGAATGTGCGGGGTCTCAATAGGCCGCAAAAGACTAGACAAATGCTTGCTTTTTTGAATAGGCATGGTGCACAGGTAGTATTCCTCCAAGAAACACACCTTCAGGGTAAGGCGGCTGAAATGGTGGGCAAACAATGGGCGGGGGTGCGACTGGCCACTAAGTACTCTTCCTATGCACGGGGGGTGATGATTCTGATAAAGAGAAATATTCCCTTTGAAGTGATACATGAAGAGATTGACCAGGAAGGTAGATATGTCATTGTGCAGGGGAAACTGTGTGGTACGCTGATTACTCTTCTCAATGTGTATGGTCCAAATGTCGATGATCCTGATTTCTATGTTACACTCTGGAACAAGCTCTATCTGCTCGCACCATCGGCTATCCTTTGTGGGGGGGACTGGAATGTCACGCTGGATTCAGATTTGGACAAGAAACAGGACAGACCTACTGTGCGCAAGAAAGTGGTGGATGCGGTATGCGAGGGTATGAATGGGCTACAACTGCTGGATGTATGGAGGCTGCGAAACCCGACCAAGCGGGAGGGCACTTGTTACACATCAGCACACAATACATGGTTGAGACTGGATTACTGGCTGGCGACTCGGGATGTTAGTGGTTGGGTGGTGGGTGCTGAACATCTGCCTCGCACTATTTCTGATCATGCGCCTGTTACACTGGTACTGCAGATCCCAACGCATGCTCCAGCTCCTTTCACCTGGCGGCTGTCTCCAGGGGTGCTGACTGATCAGGTGTTGTCTGAGCGACTGAGGCAGATCATTGAGGAGTTTTTCGTGAAAAATGTGGGATCTGTTGACAATATGAGTATGGTGTGGGAGGCCTTCAAGGTGACGGGGAGAGGTGCGTGTATAGGACTAAGATCAGGGGTGCTCACGTCCATCAGGGACTCCATGGCCAGGTTGGAAAGAGAGTTGTTGTCCCTCGAGCGGCGACTGGAAGGGGGTGCGGAAGGCACAATACTTGCAGACATTAGATCAAAAATCACTGAATACAACGAGTTGGCGGAGCAGGAGGTGAAATTTCTATCTAAACATGCTACTGCTAGATACTACGGCGAAGGGGGCAGACCAGGGAAAGGACTTGCGGATCGCATCAGGGATCCATGGGCACGACACTGCACGGTGCAGGAGATTGAAGATCAAGGGGAAGTGGTGACTAACACGGGGGGTATCTTAGCCTGCTTCACGAAACATTATGCGCAACTCTATGAGCACAGGGACACGGCTGATGAGGAGGAAGTGAATCAGTACTTGGAGGGCGTCGCCTTAGTATGGCTATCCAGAGGTCAGCAGGAATTCCTAATGCATCATATCACAGAAGCCGAATTCAGGGACGCAATCGCAGCTCTTCCGAATGGGAAGGCGGCTGGCACGGATGGTCTGCCCTCCGAATTTTATAAAACGTATGCGGATTTGCTGATTCCGCAGCTAGCGCAGGTCTTGGAGGAAGCGTTTGAATGTGGACGACTTCCAGCGACTATGAGAGAGGCGCTGTTGGTGGCGCTGCCTAAACCAGGGAAACCACCGAATAAGTGCGATTCATATCGTCCCCTTTCACTTATGAACACCGATGTCAAAATAATTGCCAAAGTGTTAGCTACGAGATTACGTTTACTTCTGCCAGTCATGGTACTGCCGGATCAATCAGGATTCATCCCCCTTAGATCCACTACACATAATCTAAGGACACTTTTTGCGGTCCTACACCTGCTTAAACCAGACCTGGCTGCAGCCGCAGTCATGCTTGACGCGGCCAAGGCCTTTGATTCGGTGGCGTGGAAATATATGCTGGCCGTCCTGCACCGGATGGGGGTACCGCTCTTTTTCACATCACTTATTGCTTTATTGTATACAGCGCCCATGGCGAGAGTTAGGGTCAACGGTCATGTGTCCTCCTCGTTCCCGATACAAAGGGGGACGAGGCAGGGATGCCCCCTGTCGCCGTTGCTGTTTGCCATCATGATGGAGCCTTTGGCCTGTATTTTGCGGCAGAGGTACGCGGAAGCGGCGTTGAAGTTCCCTCTCAGATCTTTGGCTGTGTCGATGTACGCGGATGACATGGTCCTGTATGTCAAAGACCCGGTAATCCATCTTGAAAATATACTCCGCGAATTCATTAAGTTCGGTCGATACTCCGGCCTCTCTATAAATTGGGACAAATCCATAGTACTACCGCTCACGGATGCGACTCACCAAATCCCGCTGGAGTTCCCTCTGGAGTGGGCAACGGAGTCGGTTCGCTATCTAGGCATCTGGGTGCATAGGGACAGTCAGGAAGTCATACGGGCTAACTATGGTGTTGCAGTCTCTAAGTTGGAAGATCAGGTGGCGCGATGGACTCGTCTCCCTCTGACACTGGCTGATCGAATATCCTTAATTAAAATGGTAGTGCTGCCAAAATTTCTTTATCTTTTTGTGAATATCCCTATCCCGTTGAAATCGCATTTTTTTGCAAGGTTGAAATCTCTATTGATCTCACTCACCTGGGCCGGCAAGAAACCACGTGTAACTTGGGAAGTACTGATCAAACCGTATGCACTGGGTGGGTTCGCCATGCCGGACATGAAGCTATATTATCTATGCGCTCAGGCGCACTTTGCGAGTTACTGGTTGAATGCTCCACCGTATACCCCACATGTGGCGCTTGAGGCAAGTGCAGTTTTGCCATATCCGCTGAGGGCCATGATGGCTAACAAGCACTCGGTATTTGAGAAGGGGGAGATCGATACTGTGCGAATCACGGCGAACGCCTGGGAGGACCTTGGTAGACGGGCTGCCAGATTGCCATTGTATGCACCGGCTATGCCGCTACTGTACCACTCAGATGTCTCGGTGTCCTGTGAGATTGGGGGATTGCAGGTTCTGAAGGAAGCTGGAGTGCAGTCCATGGGGGACCTCTTTCCAGGGGCGTCATTTCTCTCCTTACAGGCCATGACAGCACGCTCCACTAACACTGTAATGGCTACCTTTATCTATGCTCGTCTGCGGGCAGCAATAAGAGATTTGTTTCCAACGTACCCGGCGGAGCCGCTAACGCTCGGGGCATTACAACTGCTCTACACAGCTAAAGACAGAACCAAATTGCTCTCTAAACTATATAAAGCTGCACAGGAGGATGAGGGAGGGGGGCGGCCTTGGCCAGAGCACGCTGGGATAGGAGCCTTCCAGAACCTCTGAGCGATGACGAATGGAATGAATGCTGTAACATGACTGGGGGATATGTGATTAATGGCAACTTCCGCCTTCTGCACTATAAATTTTTACATCAGTGGTATTACACCCCGGTCCAGTTGGTCAGGTATGGGCTTCGGGCTACTGCCCAATGTGTCCGGTGTGGTGCTGACGATGCCGATTTTGTACACCTGGCCTGGGGATGTCCGCGTGTGTATGACTTCTGGAAGGGGGTAACTGAGAGACTGACCGTCATGATATCCAATGAAGTCAAGCTGGATGTGCGCCTCTGTCTTTTGGGCATTGGCTCTGGCGTATCAGCACAATCGCGTCGGCTTGTGGTACTGGCACTGCAGTTGGCTAAGAGGAGAGTTGCTATAGGATGGGGAGGGAGGAGGACGCCTGATGTGCAGCTGTGGCTGAAGGACATGGCCTATTGCAGGGACCAACTGCACTGTTACTATGAGGGACTGCCAGAGAGGTCTCGCCCGCAGGACGTATGGGCTCCGTTTACGCTTTATGTGCTGTCTCTGGAGGACTCGGATAGTGAGAGGAATGAGATCGCTGATTTGTCGGGGGGAGAACAGGAATCCGCTTGAATGCTGCCTAAATGCGTATGAGACGTATGAGCTATGTGGGTTGTGTGAGCAGCGGTACCCTTTGTGCTTTTCACATTTGACCTGGGAAATTGATGGGAATTAGCCACCTTTTGGTGTTTCGCTGAGATTTGGGTGTTACAGGAGAGACTGTGGGACGATACCTACCTAAGTCATGTACTCTCTGCTAACTACTGTACCGGCTGCCTCTTGGATACTATACATATTAGACTTGGAATACTCACTGGGACCAGGATCGGGAGGGTTGGGGGGGAGTTGGGGATGGTTGTCGTTTACCTTTGTTCCTGCAAAAATTGAAAAAAAGACCGAGATCACATAAGGGCTGTACGTCCGGAATCACTGGTGTGCTTTGACTATTGCATATGAACATCTGTGGTGCCTTCATGGGCGAAGCATTTCCTGAACATGCGCTTGTGTCGAAGTACTGTATTGCTAAGCCTATCTATATTGTGTGGTGCACTGATTGCGGCCGGCCCTGCAAGTGGGTTGTAGGCACACCGCTGTGTATATGAATAATGTGCAATAAAGGTCTACCAAAAAAAAAAAAAAACCTGTCGAGGGAAGCCATAAATAAGTGTGCATCAGTTAGTTTCCAGAAGGGTCTTGCCTCAAGGCGAGGTAGGGCAAATGAAGACCACAGACCATAAACCAAAGTCTGGACTGCACAAAGATGACCAATTAGCACAAGATGTATTTTCCACCAGTCCTCCCCAACAACCTCCAACTAGTGATTTTAGTGTAATATGAGGTCGCACAAAGCTCTAACAAATAACCAACAAAACCTGAACATTCTTCAAGTCCGTTAGACACAATTGGTCTTGCAGTATCCTGTTTTGAGGTGTGCTCCTGGGGATTAGCTGCAGGTTATGGGTTTGGTGATCAGGATGCGAACAACCCGCACATTTTACTACATAGGGTTTCGCCAACAAAGCATTACACTTCTCTTGGTATTTTGGTCTAGGAAGCACTCTAGGGAGGTCTGTAGGTTGTGCAGTAGGTACAGGCAAGGTATGAAACCTTGCCAGCAATCATTAAGCCATACCTGCACTGTGAATATACAACACCCTTGTTTACCCTTTGACTGTAGGTCAGTGCTGTAAAGGGGTTGCACAGGCAGCGCAGTCAACAAAAGCTGTCACATAAAACTTTGATCATACTACCGCATAGAAACAGCTAAGAGTTTCTGTTTTCAACATTAAAAAAGAAAATGGTGCTAGGCATTCAGTAACCCATTGCCCCTGCCAAGTGCATGAGTCACAATGAATAGGGAAACCCAACATCTTTCCTCTGATGTAACAATTGACATTAATGACCGTAGTGATATCCTGATGAGCTGCTTAGAACAATTTTCTTCTTGCTTTTTTAATTTGTGAGGAATCTACAAAAAACGTCGCAGAATTCTCATTAAAATATTATCCCTTGCGTTAACAAATAAGAATTGTTTTTGTTAATTTACTTGCATAACTCGGTCTGTGTCCACGAGTATGGGTGTGTATATGGGAGGGTTTCTGCTCCCATTGCATTTGCAATTGCTCATTGGAGCTGCTGAGCTCAGGTACCACATTGCACTTTGCATCAAAACTCTAAAAAATGTTTTCTTTGTCTGTATATAAATTATCTGGAATTCGTTAATTTTTTTAATCGTAGCATTTAGTTGACACACTTTAAGATCTCTCCCTAAAGGCCAATACCGGGCACACGTAGCACATGGGAACAGATTTTATGTAGCACAATGAATGGCTGAAAGTCTCAAAAGAATGATGTAAAAACATTTACCCAATGCAATGGTACTCATTTCATTCTTGAAATGGAGAGAGGCTGAGTGGTGAGGCCTATTACACCCTGTGAGCTTCAGATTCAAATCAGGCCCAAACTAAGCAGGATTATCTCTGTACTGGATGCTAAATGTTCCATCAAATTTGTGAGAAACTGCCATCTTTCTTGCATGGTATGCCCCCACTTTGTGCTGAATTTCTGATGTGCTTTGACTGAGTGTTGCCCTGGGCTCCTGCCAATCAGGTGCACAGGGCCTGTGTTCCTTCCCTAAAGATGTGTTGAAACTAAAACCCAATTGGCATCTCTGGCCACATGTCGGTCCCTGGTAAATGGTACCCTAGGTACCCAGGGCATTGTGACCAGAGAAGACCCCTAAGGGCTGCAGCACTTATTGTGCCACCCTTAGGGGCCCTGTACCCTGACACACACACACTGTCTTTGCAGGCTAAGTGTCCTGGTGCAGAACTAAACAGAGTCGACATGGCACACATCCATCCCTGTGTGCCATGCCCACAAACACACTGCCCTGGCATACATCAGTCACCCCTCCAGCTGGGTGCACTATGCCAGTGGTGTGGGCACAGGTGCATGAGCCCTGTGCTCCTTCAGTACCCAGGGCCATTCCTGGGCACTGTAAGTGCAGGGATGCCATTAAGAGTATATGGTGCTGGGAGGTTGTCATTACGAACTCCACAGCACCATGATGGCTACACTGAAGACTGAGAAGTTTGATATCAAACTTCTCAGCATATTAAACCTGCACTGATGCCAGTGTGGGATTTGATGGAAAAAGCACGACAGAAGGCATCTTAAGAGATGCCCCCGAAACCTAACCAACTCCCAGTGTCCTGACTGCGTGGCTACCGAGGCTGCCACCACCAGACATGTTTCTGGACCCCTGGGTCGAGAGCTTGCCGCTTTCGGGGGCCTGAAACAATGCACATCCTGAGACGAGGTGTCAATCCTCCTCCCCAGGATGGGCAGGGGAAGCTTCAAAGGCATGCCACCTTTTGTGAGCTTCCCCAGGCCAATAGCCGTACTCAGCAACTGGCCCCCACCGGTTCTGACCCCCACTCTGGCGGGAAGACAGTCGGGAAACCCTCAGTGAGGAAATGGGGTGTGTCAGCCTCTGCCAACTCCACCCCTCAGGTGGGAGAGGCGAGGTGAAACACAACTCCGGGCTACCGCCATCTTGAAGATGGGGAGCCCTGCCCAATCAGTACTAGGCCCCTGCCTCCCGCCCACAGGAGAGAAGCAGGATAGGTGGTGTATTCACCCCAGGACAGGGACCCATTGGTCCCTGCCCTTGCCCCACCTGTAACTCCCCTAAATTTAGTATTTAGGGGCAACCTGAATCTTCCTTCCTCAGATCCCGATTTGAAAACAAGAAGAAGAACAAGAAGATCTGCTGTACAGCTCCTAACAAGAGGACGACACCAACTGCCTTGGCCCCAGAGCCTACAGGCCTTTTGATCCTTGAACCTGCTCCTGCTAAACCCCGGCGTCTCCTGCGGACAGCAACCTCGAAAACCCCGGATGGCCTGCCTGCCTTGCTCATCTAAAGACTGGGACTTTCATGAGCAGTGGTTCTGCTCAAACAGCAACAACCCCTGGGGCCAGCCGGGAACCGCGAATCCAGCACACTCTGCACCCGCCGAGCCCAGCCCGTGTCTGAGTGGACAAAGACCCTGAGGACATCCCCCAAGCGACTGACCCCGAATCCAGTGCCCAAAGACCCTCCTCGATGATCCTGACGATGCCTGCAGTCTCACAACAAGGGACCCCTCCAACCGCGACCAGCTGAGGGTAAGATTTCTGGACTTGTAAAGACACTGCACCCGGCGCCCCATAGCCCCTGTGCCCAACTCCTGGGTGTCTACCTATCCTCGAAGATCCAAACTTACCTCTCGAAGTGGTGGTTGCACCTGAAGAACTTCGCCCCAGAGCCTGCAGCCTTTGTTCGGTTTCCAAGTCACTCCTTGAATAACATTGGGCGCCCGAAGGTCCAAAAGCACCCTGCACCCAGCCGCCCGAGTGCCGCTGGAAGTACAGCAACTACCCTACTCTACTTCCCCACTTGCCCTGTGTAAGTGACCAGGAGCTCAGTTCCCACAGCCGCGTGGCCTGCCTGTTAGCAGCCACCAACCGAAGGGCCCCTATCCTCCATTGGATAACATTGAGCCTACTCACTCTGCACCCGGCTGCCCCTGTGCCGCTGAGGGTGTAACAACTGTACCTACCTGACCCTGGGAGACCCCTGAGTCTATGCCCAGAACCTTAACTCTGTCAGTCGGGTACTTACCCCAAAACGGATAACTCACTTTTCTTCCATAAGGTAACATTGAGTGATTTCAATCAAAAAGTGAGGAGTTTTGAAACTTTAGAATATTCATCTAAAATCAGCCAAATTCCGATTTACTCCCCAGTTATCAGGAGAGAACCCAGTGCTGTATCTTTCAGCCCGCAAAAATAACAGTTGATGGACAGAATGCAGCACAATGTCATACATTCACCCCAGTACAGAGATCTGGGCCTAAATCCATCGTTTTTTTGCACTCCACACCACCCCTGTTCAGACATGGCCATATGCAAATCAGCTCTGACCCTGTGCCTCATGGGAGCAGTCCAGCCCGAACTGCCAAGCCATGTCTTCCCTGGACCGGAATCAAGCATCCTAGGACCAGTTTCTGGCTATCAGCCGTCTTCAGCCAGGATAGCTTGACTCCAGTGGTGTGGAGAGCATGGGACTCACGTCTGAGCATACCCATCCCACTCAGGGTGACAAATGCAAAACAACAAGTGGATAAGTATACCGCTGATTAATTGGAAATGCATGGTAGTGAGATGCAAATCAAATCAAAACTACAGCCAGTAGGTATCTCAAATGCCAAGATGTGGCATCTAAAAAGTCATACTTTCTTTCTTGAAGTAAAGGACAAGATCAGAAGACAGTCAGGTGCAGGGGTTAAGATGATATGTGAAAGAGATCTGTGAATCCTTGGTGCTACAAGACAGCACCCATGCAAGGCTGAAAAAAGATAAACATCAGTTTAGGTGGGCCACTGTGGATATTCAAGCTCTCCTGCTTGGAGTCGGAGGTCCGCTCTCTTCTATAACTATGGTTTGAGATTTAAAGTAAAAAGCAGTAGCGCAGGCCAAACAATTAACTGGTCTAAACCTGCTTCAGAAATTGGCTCAGGAGCTGGTTAAGCAGGAATCAAGAGGAGGTGGTTAATTAAGTTAATACAGTCAGAGATATATAGGAAGCCATTAGCAAGATGCCAAGAGAGCACAAAGTCTGTTACTGAGCAGCCCTTAGGAGCTCCCTTCACCACATCAAGAAACCCAATATCTTGCCACTCCCGAGCTATTCCACTGTCCAGATCCAATCACATCAAACCTGAAGACAAATTCACCGAAGGATGAGGCAACCTGCCCATGAAACAAGCTCATTTACATTTAGAATCTTACTCAGCAAAACGTTGCTGCATCAGGATTGATCAAATAGTCACTGTTTTAGGGAAGCCTTAAAATTTTAAATGCTTTTCAACAGGTCTCCTCCGTCTACCCTGACAAGTATTGCAGTTCAATATGCTTTGCAGGTTCTCTTCCTCAGACAGCGAATGCAAGGATAGGATTCCACCTACGTGAACTGCCATCGACAGAATGTCAAACCATTTCATCAGAACAGGTGCACCACAATCTCCATTAGCAGGTGTCTACCTGGCGCTCTCAAAAGGCCACAAATCAACATGCTGGTGGTCTACGAAACAAAAGGCTCTATTAAAAGAGTAAATTAGTGAAATGTGAAAGGGCTGGAAGGAGATTTTCCTATAACCAAAAGAGTGCTATGATGGACCAGAGAGATTCAAAGAATTGTAATCAGTCAATACAAACGAAATCAAAGACCAAACACAAATGAGAAGTCATATAGGCTTAACTCAACAGGAGGAGGATCTGGAGATTATGGATATCCAATGACCTCAAAAGTCAAAAGAGAACCAATGGAATGTAAAGTTTAAGACAACTCGGATGAAGTGCTCACAGATGATAGGTGAGGGCAAGTTCAAATGTTAACAAGGCTATTTCACCCATACCCCCACATGCTATAAATGAGTTCACGATGAACAACCATGTACTGGATAGAAGACTATTACCCAATATATAGAGTATTACAAGTATGCTCTAGCAGGAGATACGATTTCCTTATGACCAAATTCTGAAACAAGCTTTTAATTAAATATAGAGAAGGCTGCATTAAATCAGAAACCCTAGAGATAATCAGGAACATATATCTAAAATGAAATTGTAGTTGGGTTACCTTTATTGAACTGAAGGTGGCTTAAAAGTTTAGGGCTTCATACGATCACTGTACTCCGAGGTGCTTTTAGAAATAGATAAATATAAAATGTATCCATTTCATGACTTGGTAGCAAACCTAACAAATGTAAGACAATGGTTCATGTCAGGTTAAGGTACACCAGGGATGGAGTACACGTCTATAGGGTTAGATGTAGACCAACTGTTTAAGATGTAATATAATGCATGATCAGCAACTCACAAGTTAGACCACTAGTTGTTTCTCTATATAATGACTGAAACACGGCTGGCACTTTCATGCTTCTGCTACTAAACATGAAACCAACCATTGGACGTTTTGCAGGAAATGTAAGACCTGGCTCTGGGAAAACAGAAAGTCATTAACCCGGTCAGTGGATGCTATGATAATCGAAAATGCAGCCAGCCCTCTTTTCCATACCATGGGCCAAATATACCAGATAACTACGTCTTATTTGTGGGTGCAACCAATCAGGACTAAATCTGGTGGTCGCAGTTTCTCTTACCTGGCTCCTAAGCTGTGGAACTCTCTCCCACTTTCACTCAAGACTTCTTGTTCCCTTCTCTCTTTTAGGAAATCCTTAAAAACTTTGCTCTTCTCCCATCCTCACTAAATTCCTATTGTCTAATCTCAGTATCCTATCAGCGCCAGGAAACTCACAATGACAGTGCGCTAAATAAATGCCTCTTAACATTAACATTTAAATAAGTTATGAATCATTTTTTATAAGATAAACTGTTTGCGGCTCCTTTTGTCCGCACAGAGAGAGCTCAATAGTGGACTGCCAGTATGTTTTCTCTGTCAACCTTCACGTGAGCTGTGTGGTACAGAGGAATTTTTCATTGAGTATTTGTCATAAGTGCTTGCGTTTATGCACTTCATGTAATAAGTCTTAAAATACAACAAAAGGTTTGAACAGGAAAAACATGTTTTAATTATGTTTTAACAATTAATTTCATATTACCTGACTCCAAACACCATTTCTATATCATTCGAAGCAGTGTTTGACTAAGCACCAATAAAGCAAGGTGACTGACCAAAAGAATATAGGATACAGGACCAGTTGTTACATCCTGCTAGACTCTACCCCCAAAAATTAAGCACAGTTTGCTCTATGTGTTATAATACTAGCACCCTCAAGTGGTCAGGGTAGCATGTGGACTTTCAGAAGGCTCTTTACAAAGTAAATAAATATCACGCTCATAAAGCACTACGACAACACTAGATATAGTGCGAGCTAATAAAAATATAACTGAGGCTGCTAGTTCTTCACCCCCACTTCTATTCCAATGACAGACAGACATACAGCTGGTAAACTGTAGTTGCACAATCCTAAATGTTTTCTAATGCGCATTCTTTGGGGCAAACAGTAAACTTGGGTGTCCACCACAGATCCAAAAGGGCTGGATCAATGCTGCATTTTCACATCAACAGTGACTGTAAATTACTTCCATTCGGATTTAGATAGACATCTAGAATCTGTCATGGATCTAGTAATTACGGGTCTAAGTTGGACATTAGGCAGCAAAGCTTGAGCCACAAAAAGAAAAAGAAAAAAAATCAATACATTTCATAAACAGAGTACCTTTAATTCGTTGTATCCCCTGCAGTTTTCCAAGTTTCCCTTCAATGGTACTTGTACAGGAGTGACAGGTCATGCCGTCCACCTTAATCTTCACTAGCACTTCACTGGCCTGGGCCAGGCGAGGGTCTTCCAAAGACGAATCGGTTTTCTCCAGGGCAGGAAGCTCCAGCCCCAGTCCTGGAATCTGCTGCATGATCCGGCTGGAATCGACTAAGCTGGGGATATAGGTAATGGAAGCGGCAGTGAGCTCAGAGGAGGTCTTCACATCCAGGACTCCTTGGACCTGTAACAGTTTAGTTCTAATCTCTTCCCCTGATAAGGTTGATAGAGCGGAGATGTTAAGAAAAGTTGTGTCTGTTGCCACCGGTTGAGGATTGGGAGAAGAAAGCGCAGCATCGAAGCCCATGTCCTCAATAGCATCTCGCAGAGACTCCTGACTCTGAATCTTTGGGTCATAAATGATGAAAGCATTCTTTTCTCCCAGGGACACCTGAGAAAGAGAGAACAGTGTGTGAAGTATTGGTACAAACATCATTTTATACATGTGCTACAGAAGACATCGGCCAAAGAAATTTCTTTAATACATTTGAAATATTGCTTGCCATTGCCACTTTCCACCTCTACTCCTAACAGACATGTCCACAAGAAATGAGAACATCTCCCAGCCTCCTTCATGCAAGCCCAACTAGTGTGTGTGACTACACTAGTTTTGTAGGGAACAGAACTTCTGTAGTGCGGAGCCACATCCCGCCGTTCTTCTGGTGAACTCACCAGCAACGAACTCTTACTATGTGGATATCGGGCAATTATTCACCCTACTTGAGCTCCCATGCTTTAGTCGGGCCCATAAGTCAGCGTTGCACTCATGTAAATACAACTGGTACAAAGTAGGCTTTATTTCAAAACCAGCACAAACGTCGAACTTGTCAAAAAAGACCATTGTAAGGCTCATAGGAATGAAAGAAAACAATTAGAGGTGAAATTGGCTGGAAGAATGTCAGCCAAGGAGAAATCAAACTGAAGGTAGTTCAACAAATAACTATGGGCCAGATGAAGGTGGACAATTACCGGTCGGTAATGGCCGAAATGAACGAATTTCGGCCGTTACCAACCGGTAATAGGCTTTTCGTATGTAGGGTGCCGAAATTAAGGATTCAGTATTTTACCGAATCTGTAATTTAAGGAATCAGTAAATTACCGATTTCTTAAATACCGATTCGTTAAATTACTGAATTCCTAATGTAGGGAGCACTTAAATGAGTGTTTATCCCATGTTAGGATTCGTTATTTACCACCAACTACAAGTTGGTGGTAAATAACGGAAAAAAAACAAAAAGCAATTTAATGCAAATTGCTTCAGTGCCATGCTGCAGACATACATGCCCTTAGGGCATGTATATCTGCAACATGTGCACCCATAAACAATTGAGGGGTGCAACAGGGAGTCAAAGTGACCTCCTGCCACCCTTCAATGTTTTCCCCCTTTTACCGAATCGTATTTACAGATTCGGTAATTGACATTCATTCCTATGGGCCTTCAGGACCATAGGAATGAATGGCAATTACCGAATCGGTAAATACCGATTTGGTAAATACCGAATCTTAGCGATTCAGTCATTTTTACCGAATTTTTAGCTACATAGCATTTACCGATTCGTAAATACCGAATCGGTAATATTCGGTATTTAGAATCGGTAAATACTATTTACCTACATCTAGCCCTATATTTGTTGGTAATCATCTACTCATCACCTTTGCTGGCAAAGGAAGGTTCATAGCCAGGCAAAAAGTAGCCTCATTAAGAGAATCTAAAACCAAATACACAATAATAGTATATTTAATGTGCGAAGGGCATACTCCTAACAGGAGGGGGACTTATCTAGTTATTAGGGGTCTTCAAAGAGTAGCTCAGGAGGTGTAGCCAAGCATTTCATTCAGAGAGTCTGTGCATATTAAAGAAGAGAACACTGCTAATCTCAAGAGCCTTAGAGTGACAGCCAGTCAAACCAATGACACGCCTCAGGATAATCAGATGCACACTCTGCCATCCTATGAGGTCTACATAATCCCCATCGGTCTCCAGTATCAATCTACCCAAGTCCCAAGGGGATTGGACATGTTGTAGGCCCTGCTTTATCAGTCACACACACAGTGTGCGACGAATGGGCCATGAAAGAAGAGTGACAACAGTAGCCTGAGCAGGAGCCGGTGCTGACCCACCGAAGTGTCAAACGACAGGAGGCAGAGTGAATTTATTTTTATTTCTGTGCATGCTCAAAGAGCGGAGGAGAACGGGGTATGGATACAGAGCTGAGACAATTAAGAGCCCCATCTGGATGTGTGCATGCAATTGTGCACATTTAGTGCCTGTGTGTGTGTGACATTGTGCTCCTCCATAATAAACTGCTTTGCTCCCTGAAAGCTTTGCCTGGTGTCAAGGACAACAGAAGTATAAGCTCCCTCTCCATCATAACGGTTTAATCTCTGCACAATTGTCTCTGTTGATGTCATAATCGTGCATATGGCATAACAATCAGACCCTCTTGGATTTCACGAATTGCAAAAAAAATCGCGAAATCGGCAGTTTTATTACATTTCAGCCTAACATGGCAGAATTTTGCACTTCCCCAGTCGCTTTTTTCTCTTTACACCACACCTTCCTGTTCAATTCCATGCAGTTTGTGCTACTAGGCCCGAGCCCGCACTGTCCCCCCCCGGCCCCCCCCTCCCCAGTCCCCTTTCCCTCTCTATAGACCCCCTTTCACTCATCCACTAGAACAGATTTCAATTTGCATTTATTTAGCGTACTTCCATCATCATTATTTTCAGCCCGTTGGCTAGACTCCCATCCTCCTTCCACCCCACCCCTTATATCGTGCTCCTTCGGCCACGGATAGGCCAGCTGCAGCTTCAAAGACACCGTGCAGGACACACGTCTCTCCCTGCTGCAGGCTCCAGCTGTGGTACATTGTTAATTTCCCATCTACTTTCTATGTCACAGACCAACATTCAGGAGTCACGTGTTGATGACATGTGTTCGTCTTGCACACATGAGGTTGGCTGCTCGGCCGTTGCCCACATATTCTGACAAGTGCTTGGTCCTTCCCAGTATGTGGATGAAGGTGGGAGCCAAACATTTAGTGTGATGTGGTCTGGATGGAATTACTGCAGCAAGCTCACTAAGGGCCAGTAGAATGCATATGTAACTCACAGCGCTCACTTAGTCTTAGAGGTCCAAGTACACCTAGAGGTTGACTGTGTTCCCATTGAAAGGGGACATGGATAGAAGATTGGTCTGGACTGTCCCTTTTAGAGCAGGGTGACAACTGATCTCAGTATGTCGGGCCATGTCTATAATGGCGGAGTGAGCAAAAAGTGATGAATTGGAAAGCCCCAGAGTAATTTTTAGTGGCTACAAATAATGTAAGCATTAGCATCCAAAACATTAAGGTTTTCCACATTTGGAATTCGTTCATCAATATGACAATCTCCTGTGATAACAGCAGAGCCAGTTTGTACAACAAAGAGTTCTTCTGTTGATCCCAGGCCAGTTTCCATTTGGTTTGGAGGAAGTAGTGGATAAGGAAGTAGGCGGATCGATCCGTACATTGTTCCAGAAGGAGACAATGGAGTACCAGGAAATCGTGGGTTGTTGTGACACCTTCTCCTTCTACCCTCTTGACTATCACTATTTTGCTCGGTCCAAATTGAAATACCAGGTGAAGTGGAAGACAGCACTGTTAATTGCTCAGAATGTTTGTGCCTATGGGTGCGAGGTATGTGTTCCATACTGCAGCACAGAACAGAAACGGTGTTGTTCCTGTGCACCAAAAATCCTCGTCACCGACTGTCAGTTTCAAGAGACTCCAGAGTTCCATTTTCTATTTGACCCAATTCAAGTATTCATTCCAGTCTTACATGAACCAACCCAACTGCCTCAAAATTAAGCTCGGTTCAATGGGCCCTCAGGTCTCTGGGCACCAACGCCACTGCACCTGCTGCACCAGTGGTAACTACATCCGTGTGGGAACACTAATACAATCATGATCAGGCAGAGCGGTATCCCATCTGGGGATACCACCGTCCTGGACTACTACTCGGAGCCATGAAGCGGACAACAGCTCATAAAAGTGTTTCAGAATCAGGCAGCGTGTTTCAAGGCACGCTGCCACTTTATGTGGCACAGCAGCTAGCCTCCCACAGCGTTCTGCTACTTGTAGTGCTTAATGTTCTCAGCCAAACTAGACAGCCGCCCAGTCCCACTGCCCTAATATCGGTCACCACATACCTCAGCTATACTCAACACAAAGGCGTAGTACTGGGTCTCAAGGGGGGTGATGGTGCCTGGACCTGGGTAAACAGGGCACGTACTGCATCGCCATTTAGTCGCCGGGTTGCACCTTAACTACACCATGTTCATATGAGGCACTATTAGCACTCCTAAGTATGTCCCTTTTAGCTTTTGCAGCACGCCAGGTGTTTTGCTGCATTGGGAACAGCGCAGATGGGGGCGGTCTCATTGTGCAGACTATTTACACATGCCTACTTCACAGCGGAATACTCTGTTAAATCAGTTTACATTGATTTAAGGCTGAAAACGAATGATTACGAGTGCAATTGAATGCTGCTAAATTTCCGTTATTATGGCGCAAAATTTCCATTTTTGTGCCACTAGATGTGCAAATCTATGCCGCAATATCCTGGGGTGTCTGAACAATAGATATCCTTGACCATTTTGGGCGTTCTGGAAGCCATTAAGAGCATGACTGGCCAACTTGTAGCCATCCCGGACAAAAGTAGTCGCCCCTCACACAAAAATGGCAATGCCTGAGAGTTGAAAGATAATTCAAGCGGAGTTGGGGCGACCTATTGCTGTGGTTATGTCCTTTTCGCTGGAGGGCATGTGATGATTTGGCTGTTATTTTATTAATTAGGGAGAATCATTTAATACAGATATCATTTATCCTGGTGATTCTTGTGGTAACCTCAACTGTATTGCTTGAGTGGTCACTACTTATAATCTTGTTTAGGTTGTGTCATATCCGGTCACTATTCTACAGTGATAAAATATGCGAGTAGCTCGTGAGGACGTTTCTTGAGCAGAAGTAGCTCTCACTACAGAAATCGTTGGAGATCCCTGTATCAGCCAATGATGTGAACGACGCCTAACAAAAATCGTCATTTCAGGTTGGGAAATATTTCTTGGGAAATGCACTAAGGTTTGTCTGCAGATACGGACAGGTTTGTGAGTTAACAGTAGGAAAAAACTATCTGAGGCTGTTGTACAATAGTTTCAGGGGAGAAGCGACTCTCTAAGTCTCCATCTTCATATACGGATGATGTACTGAGAGGACATGCAGAGACGGGACAATGGATTGCCACAAGTTGGCTAACATCTTATAATACACAAAGTAGTTTATAATTCCTTTAACAAGATAAGTTCATCCTATGCGTAAAATGAAGTTTTGTTTTGCTCTTAGATGTACCTACATCAAGGCTAGTTCCATGGCAGCTGTATAGTAATAGCAGGTGCACAGTAGCATTCCACAGCATCAGTCTCCTACAGATTCCCAGGAGCACTTACACCAGCATACCTGCACATTCATACAGAGTAATAAGGGTGGGGTGCGCTGAACCATCAGGTTTCAGGATGACTTATCTGGCTTCCGAAACATCTCTTGCAAAACCTAACAGGATCCAAACGCCTTAGTGTGAGATTTATTTATAAGCAAGGCACCACCCTTGTGAACTACCACATGCTGCTGCTGGGAGCACGAAGCAAGATTCCCATCTTGTGCCAAGCAGCTCAAGCCATTACTAACTAACCACTCATGGGTTTTCTAGAACAACCAATGCTGAGGCAGGAAGTCAGGTGGGTGACAGGACTTCTAGGGCATGGCGAGCTTGTCTTACGTAGGTCCTGTAAGCAGCGTCACCTCCGTGATATATCAAGGGTCATTGCAGGTAGACTTGCCTGCTTCATTAGTGAATACAAAAAATATCCTGCCTGTATTTGTTTTTGGTTGACGGAGTCTCTTGCCATCTTGACAACGCTCAATGGAGTCCTAAGGAGGCCAAGTAACAACAATGACTATCAACCCTACTGAGGGTCATGCAGATATATTCAACAAATATCCAAAAATTAGAAAACAAAATAAATGTTATCATTTTTATTATCAATATTGAATAAAAAATAATGTAAATAATATACAATCACATCTATATATGCTTGTAAATAACTAGACAGAAAAAAAATGATAAACAGACACCAAGAGAAAAAATGTCAAAACCTCTAGTCAAAACTTCCACACATACAATATTCATGCAACATCCAATTAAAACATTATAAAAACATCAAAAAGTGACAAAGTCTGGGGAACAAGAACTTATACAGTTTTCGGGAGGGCCTGAGAATATAATAAATGCTTCCGTTAGGATAGTTATGATGTAGTGTGTCTCGGTGTCCTGAGTTAGTGCTCTCTTTAATGACTTGTTGATATATTTCAAAACAATGACTGTGTACAGCAATCTCATCCTGATGGTCTCCAGAGCTTGCGCCACCAAGCATTTCGGTCAAGAACCCTACATTCAAGTCACACCGTCTTCAGGGCACTAAAAGCATAAGGTGATCAGAGGGTCTTGATGCTAACAGTAGTTAAATACTATCTAGTAGAGGAGACTTGACGAGTCTAGGAGCTGATGTGACGAGATGCACAGGAAAGGATAGAAACCTCACATATGGAAAGTCTTCCTGTATTTACCTTGGCAGTACTGGCAAGGAGGCTTTAGCACACAAGTTTTTAAGTGCGATCACCAGCCAGCCAGAGCCCTCACTTCTGAGCGCCTCTGGCAGAGGTCTGGCTCCAGTGTCAATACCGGAATCCTTGCAAGAAAAAGACTGGCTGCAGAGTTGAGACAGGAGCAGCAGCCAACCCAACAACCGAGCGTGACAGCAGCAAAGCGGCAATTTATGAATGAAGCACCTGACATGTCAGCAGCATTTTAAAGGCTAGCCCAGTGGTAAGTCAAGTGACCATTCAGAGCCTGCAGTTTGTTATGGTGGTGAGGAGGACTGTGGCCGTGATCCCATTTGTAGGAACTGGCAACTCTGAAAAGTTCTTGGTTCTATTTGATGTAAGTTCAGTCTGTCGGTTAATGCTCTTCAATTTCTGATGATTTGCAGCAGTTTTAATATGTTCTTAGACTTTCTTGTTGCTCAAATGGGCCCAATTTCTGATGTTTATAGGTTTACCTCATCTTCATTGATTGATTTTTGCTCGCGATAAAGTGTCACTCACAGTCACTAATAATTACAATGAAATTATGACAATGTCACACATAAGCAATCTGAAACCATGGCAGCTGTTGTGTCGAGACCTTGGTTATTAATCGTCCCAACATGTGAGCAGAGATCAGGCCGTTTGGCAACATGCAGCACGCACAGTCCGCAATAATTAGAGCACACAAAATTGGTGTTAATTTGTGCTCACTTGTGCCGGCCATGACACCGTGCGCATGCCCATCACCATTTATTTGGGCGAAACCAAAAACATGGACGTAGTCGGGGGGGTCTCAGATTACCCCAATGACTAGTCATCCTGATCAGCGATACCCAACAACAGATATTTCGATGAGAGATACAAGAGTCCTCCCCAAAAATGAGTTTTAACAATTATAATGAAAACTTTACTTGAGAAGAAATCACCACACCTTCATAAGATATGTCATTGTCAGACAGCTTATCAAAACGTCAGCGATCCCAGGTGCAGTTCTAGCAATGATAGTCCCGTAGACTACTGGACGGCTCAGGGTTCTTTCTCAGGTTATATTGAGTGTGGTTGTCCCGGCATTCACTGTCATCTTCCATGATCCCCGGAGTCCCAGACAAACCTCGACTGACATTAGGAGACTGTGAAGATGAGTCCACACCTCCAGCTCTCAGTCCTTCAACATCAGCTTCTGACCATCCTTCCCAGACTGGATCACAGAATCCTCCATCCTGGCGACTCAGCTCCGCTTCAGGATACCCATGATACTTCTTGAAGACCGACACATTTCTGGTGACCTGCTCCAGGCCTCTTGACTGCAACTTGCTTACCCCGAATTTGGACAATGCACCAGGGATCTTTTTCAAACGGAAGCCTGAACTTGCTGCCTGGATGTTTGTCTTGGATTAGGGCCAAGACTCCTACTTTGAGACGTTAAACTTCCGCTCTGTGCAGTTTGCCGACTTGTTCATTTAACTTTTTTCTCCTGCACTCAACATCGTGGGTGGTGTGGAATAGAGTCACTCACAACTCTCCCCATTGACAAATGTCCTGGAGCACGACCAGTGGATGTGTGGGAAGTTTGCCGGAAACCTCTAAGAAAAGAATATATGGACCGTTCCACTGTCACCATTTGCCACTGCTTCGTGGATAACCATGTTTAAAGTCCTCATGAAACGCTCAGCTTCTCCATTTGCTTGTGGCCACTTTGGCATTTTCTTTTTGTGCACAACTCCTAGTGATGTCAGGCATGATGCAAATTCCTGCCCCTGGAAGGGAGGACCATTGTCAGTTTTGATCTCTCTGATAAGTCCATGGATAGCCATTACCTTTTCCATCTTAGGTATAACATCTCCTGCGCTCAGTGATGACAACACATCTACCTCCGGATATTTCAAATAGTCATCTACCACTACCATGGAATGTCGGCTATCAGGAAGGCTTCCAAAATCCATGCTCACACTCGTCGCCTTTCCATCGCAATCGGCGCTGGAGGATTCGGTTCACCGACACCACAGACACGATCTCACTACCTCTTCAACTTTTGTCATCCATGAGTGGGAACCAGACTTTTGGTTTTCACCATTCTTTGGTGGCCTGCATGAGCTAAACCAACCACTCTATCCACCAAGGTTGAGAGTATGACCAATCTGTGACCTCGGAATAAGCACCCATTCGGATAGGCACTCAGTTCATGCCTCACCTGATACAGGCTCTCAATCACTTTCCGGGCCTCAGGAGTGAATGTTACCTATTGACTTCTGAGAACATGCCATTTGTTGGTTTTCACTGCCTCCAATGCTTTCTGTAGACAGTCATCCTGGATAGCTTCTTGGCACAATTCTCCTAGAGATATGGGCAACGCACATGATCGATCTGCTACATAACAAACATATTCCTCAGTTTCCTATGCATTCTCCATCTCGTTAAGCACAGCTTCTCTGGGATGACGAAACAAATAGTCTGCTGGGTTGCTTAATCCTGGGTAGGACTCAATTTTGCAACTGTATTCCTGCAACTGCAGCATCTATTTTTCGATGCAAGGGGCTTTGACACAGTTCCTGTAAACAACGGGATAAGAGGCTTGTGGTCAGTGGCAACCAGGAATGGTTTTCCATAAACATATAAGTAAAAGTGTTGACATCCCCAATGCATGGCAATCACCTCTTTTTCCATTTGTGAATATCTTTGTTCTGTAGCAGTCAATAACCTACTCGCAAAGGCCACTGGAGCCTACTCATCTTCTTTCCTTGGCCATTGTAGGACAGCTCCTAATCCTTTTGGGCCGGCATCGACAGCGACTTGAGTTTGCTGTTGGGGATCTAAGTATCTCAGCGTGGTGGTGCTCGATAATGCATCCTTGGTAGCCTGGAAGGCCATCTCCTGTTCTGGACCCCACAGAACAGACGCTTTTGTCAGCTCTCTCATTGGCGTGGTCAATAAGGAAAGGTCCTTGATGAACCTACAGCAGTAGTTTGCCATCCCCAGGAAGCTGCACATCTCCGTCACATTGGTGGGAGCTGGGGCTTCTTTGATGTCTTTTACCTTTTCAGGGTCCGGAGCCACTCCTTCTGCTGAGAATATGTACTCAAAGAACTGTAGCCTAGGAATTCACGTTTGTTTCTATGTAACGTCAGTCCGGAGTCTTGTATCCGTTGAAGCACTTGCCTCAGCCGACCGCTGTGTTCCTGTATGGACTTTGCGTGGACAAGAATATCATCACTGACATTAACTACTCTTGGGAGATACGCGAGAAGTTCTTTGATGGTATTTTGGAATACCTCTGCTGCATTCGATATCCCAAGGCTCAACCTCTTATATTGTCGCAGGCCGACAAGCATTGAAAATGTTGTGATGTATCAGAACTGTTCGTCGAGAACGAGTTGATGATACCCAGCCCGAAGGTCAAGCTTTGAGAACCAGCTGGCTCCACTTAGTTCCCCTATCAGGTCATCAATGGTTGGGGTAAGAGGTCTTTCTCGCTTGATCGCAGCATTGGGGATTCTCATGTCCACGCAGATTCTTACTTCCCCCGGCTGTTTGGGCTTTCTCGCAGCAACAATTGGGGATACCCATGGGGTAGGGTCTTCCACTTTTTCAATGATCCCTGCTTCTTCGATTTTGCTCAGGTGAAATGCGACTTGCCTGTGTCGAAGGGCCACTGGTTGCACCGACGGATCAATGTGTAGATGTATCTGTTTATCACATAAGCACCCAATGCCATTGAACACTTTCGAGAATCCCTCTAGGATTTGAATCACTTTTCTGTGTATTCCGAAGGTAAATGTGACAATGCCCAAAGCTTCTGCTGATTTACACCCCAGCAACATTCTATGTCCTTCCTCCATCACATACACTAGTGCCGCCACCTCTTGTGTGTCATAGGCGATGGTGGTCCTGAACTTCCCTCGGATGGACAGCGGTTTGGTTTGACCATACGCAAAAACCTTTATCTTGGCAGGTATTAGTGGTGGAGGAGGTGTCATCTCTTGGTAGGCCTCAAGTGACAGGATGTTTATGGTAGATCCGGTGTCTATGATGGCAGTTGAGGGGCGCCCTCCTACTAGGACTTGGTACTGTGGCAGGCGATTCTGTGCCATAGATGCTGACCCTACAGTAGACACTGAGTGTACCATGTGTTCTTCTCGATCGGCATCATCCATGTCACTGTTTTGTTCCTGAGACTCTGGAATCATGTTCACTTGGGATCCCGCAGCCTGTCCTTTGCTGGATCAGCATACTTTCATGAAGTGATTGATTTTTCCACATGCCGTGCACCTCTTTCCTTTCGCTGGGCACTCTGACAGCCTATGCGACGGTCCTTCGCAGTATCCACATGATTGTACTCTGGTGCCTCTTGTCCGAAATGGTGACACCATGGCAGTTGGGGCAACTACATTCACAGGCTCATTTTTTATGGGAGTTTGGAGAGCAGCCTCCATGTGTGTTGCCCTTGCTTTGGAGAGTTCCTTTGTTCTTCCTAGGGTAAGTATGTCTGCCAGTGTCTTCCCAAACTCCTCCAGGATTCACTCCCTCAATTTTGCCGAGGCACACCCCTGAATAACTAGGACTCGTATCTCCTCTGTCTCATCTTGAAACCCATAGGTACTTGCTAGTTCTTTTAAACACACATGGAATACATCTAGCAACTCTTCAGGCAGTTGTCTCGCTTGTCTGAACACTAAGCGTTCATAGTCTTCATTCGCCATGGGCTCGAAGTAAACGTTAAGGGCTGTAATGAGCGTGAGGTGAGTCTTTAGCGCTGCCTATGCCATTGACTTGGCTATTTTGTAAACCTCTTTCCCACCAAGATGGAGGATCATTGCATGCTTCTGGTCATCTTCAACCTTTATGGCCTCAAAGAAGAGGAGCACGCGCTCCAACCATTCCTTCCACCTCTAGGCTTGAGCAGATGGGACCCCTTCTACCACGGATGGCTATATGGCTCGGATGTGAGACATGTTCTGTGTGCTAACATCGCTGGTATATCACCTGGGCGATGCTTGCTGTGGCCGAGCTGTGATACAGTTGTGTGGGTGCCTTTGCGCTAATTTGCTGCTACTCACCGTTTTACTCAGGGGCGTAACACAGGGCCCCGCAGCCCCCGCAGTGCGGGGGGGGCACGCGCTCCAGGGGGCCCCTCCCTCTGCGGAGCCTTCATGAATGGCGAGGTCAGCCACCTCGCCATAAATTCAATGGTGCACGCAGCCGCGCACACCACATCCATGCGGCCTCTTTATTCATTGAATGGCTGGCGCAGGGGAGTAACACAGGCCCCCCCCTCCCTTCTTGAACCGTGAACCTTTCTCCGTGGTGGGGGCCCCCGGGCCCGTCCTCCAGGGCAGGGGCCCCTTCACTCAGCTGAGCCTTCATGAATGGCGAGGTCAGCCATGAAGTCGCACATCACATCTAGGCGGCCTCTTCATTCATTAAATAATGCCGAGCGCACGCCCGACGGCCTCTTAATTAATTACATGGTTGGCGCGGACGCCCGGGCCCTGGCCCCGCCTTCTGAGGCTGTTTATGATTAAATGGTGCACGTGCGGAAGCGTGCACAGTTGTTTCCGGCCGCGTTTGCGCCATCGTCTTTAGGGTAGCAGTTAGTGTAGGGCTGGTGACCTGTGACCACGTGTGACTTTTGATACCCATCCCATGACACAGCCAGAGACAGGCCTCTGCTGCTAACTTGCTCACCTGCTTTGCCCGCCGGCTATCTGCCTGGTTCGTCCTCCACCTGTTGGCTCTCCCTTGTCAATCTGCTTGAGGGGGAGTTCCGGCGGCAGCCGAAAATGTGGAAACCTTTCCCCTCTTCATATCTGGAGCGAGGCCCTGTTGGTTGCAGTCTGTTCACTCCCTACTCTACAGGTGTGACCGATGTGAGCAGAGAGGTGAGGGGGCAGGGGTTCAGACTCCGCTGTGCTGCGCGTGGCAGAGAGCGGGGAGGGGAACAGCGTTTTTGTTGTGGGCCGTGGTGTGTCACTTATTTGTTCGGTGCTTGGTTTAGGTTTTATTGCTGGTTTTGGGTAAAGTTGACGTAATGACAGTTGTTTTCCCGAGGCAGCAAGTGGTGCTATGGTGTACTTTTTTGGGATGTTTACATGGCACCACCATATTAGAATTCTAAATCCCCTGCTATGTGGTGAATTGTTTAATTCTTCTATTGTGCTTTAATTGAAAAACACACGCACCTCTATACCATATTGCTGGTAATTACAATGTTAGTCATGTTAAATTTTTAATTTCCAGAACTTTGCTTGCCCATACATATAGCTGCATTGTACAACTGCATATGCCCAGATACTTTGAACTGCTCAATTGTTAGGACTTTTCAGGGGTCTCAAGAGGCGTGTATTCAGTGGCACAAAACCAGTGGCAGCAATAAAGCTTTCTCACACCCCTCTGCTTAACTCAAAATACCTGAACCTGGGGCCTGGCTACAGCAACACACAACCTCCAGGCAGTCCCCCCAAATAAGGACACTAGTTAAGTGCCCTTTTTGTCACAGTTTGAAGGTTTGTTTAGAGTTTCTTGTTGCACAAATTAGTGTAATTTCTGCTATTTATATGTTTCCCCCATCTTCAATGCTTGATTTTACTTGCATAATCGTTCAATGTCACTCATAATTACAATGAAATTATGAAAATGTAACATAGGCAATCTGAAACCTTGGCAGCTATGTATTTCATTTCGGAGCAGCCGGGCCGGCCAACTCGAGGGCACTGGGTGAGGGAGAGGACCCTGCTGCATCATGCAGTCAGGAGACGGCCGTCCGGTGAGAGGGTGGTCCTCACCAGTGAAGAGTCACGCCGGCTCAGTAAGCCTGGGGGAAGAAGAAGAACAACAACACAAACCAAGAGGATTGTGGTTTGGGCTTTCAGGAACTGTGCTTCAAGGGATTCTGGGAGGAGAGACGATACGTAAGTGATCAGGTAACAGGAAAGTGGTGCATTTTCCAGTAAGGGCACATCAGTGCCACACACGGTGAAATGCTGTTTTCTGTATTTGTAGCAACAGTTGCAGAATGGTCATCCTCACCAGTAGTGGGGGCTGTGTCTGGTAGAACCAGCGGTATGTAACTGTGCTGCTGCTGCATCGGGGTTTCACGAACTTTCGCCCACATCGATGTCTGCTGTTGACATTATGTCACGGTCTGTGTCGCACCTGAGCTTTACTTGACCATTATAGTGGTTCTTCTGGTGATTACCCATCCCAGACTGGGTTGCTTTTGATTGCAAGCAGACACCTACTGAGATTCTCAGCAGATGGCGCATTGAGTGTACAGCCTTATTTCCAGGTAGGGGTGCGTTGTACGCTTCTTGTGAACATGCACTTATCTGAAGGTGGGCATTATGTATCCATAGGTGGTGCGTGTGCACACACCACTCCTCTGGAAGTGAGCAGCTGAGCTCTGCACACATCGCCTCTGTGTACATATTTTTGTCAGATTGACACCTTGTGTATAGTGAACGCTCCTCAGTTTATGGACACTGTGTGTCCGCAGCACCCTCTGTAAAGGTAAAGTGGGGCTCATCCTCTTGCTAATGAACTCCCTGGGACCTTTTGTTATTCATAGGTGGGCACACATTTCCAGATGGGAACCTTTGACATTGCAGTCATCTGCATATAAGCATGCTGCGTACGCAGCGCTTATTCACAGGTGTCCCACTATCTGTGCACAGCGCCTCGCTACAGCCAGGGCACCTCTACTACAGAAGGTGCATCCTATGTAAACCGCAACTCCCCATAGAATAGAACCTGCACCAAAAGGGCTTTAAAAATATAGGGAACTGTACACCGTTTTTCCCTTACTCTAAAAACCTTTCTAAGGTGAAGGAGGGCCAAATATGAAGGATGGGCTCTCTGGGTGCCAGGGAGGGGTGAATAGAGAGTGAGAGGAGGTGAACACAACGAAATGATGGCAGCTACAATTAGACGATAAGCAATGGGGCTTCCCACCCTTGGTGGCACCTACACAGACTGGAAGCAGGGTGGCAGCAAAGGAGAGGCAGACTGACCATTGCCCAAGAGGAGGCGGTATCCCCATGCCAGGGAGGGCACATGAAGGTCGTCCGGACTGGGATAGTACAGGAGGAGGGAGATTCAGTCCGAGATTTGGAAGTGTGACAGGTGAGGTCTAGGCCATGCATGCATGCAGGATGGCAATCCATGATGGTGTGAGTGTAGGCAGGGTTAGTGCATAGTGATGGCACACCAGACGCTGCCGGCAGTAAGTTTCGAAATGTACAAATGTAAAAAGGGATGGGTAAAGAAAAATTGAATTTTGTAAGGTATGGAACTCGTCAAAAGCTGTATGAGGTAGGGTAGTTTGGCTGGAGACTAATGAGGGTCTGCTTGTGCTACATATGTAGGGATTTATTTATTTATAAAGTTTCATATAGCGCACTTGCACATTTGCAGGCCCGGGGATTTTTTTTAGTTTGCAATGAACGTTTGACATGCCTGTTTTAATTAAAACATCAGTTTATAAAGCTAACAGTGGTACCCAGAAAGTATGTGTAGTTCTCAGAAAAACGGTGCACAAGGAGACCGCTATATATTCATTGTCGGGTATGAGTGTTTCACGCTGGATTAGAATTTTCTTTGCATTGTGATGTTTGTCATTATACGTACCACAATGCAAAAAAAGGAAAGAAAAAAACCAGACCAAGGCGAGACACAGTGAATAAGTAGAAAACACTTTACCCCCCTCCACCCCCACCCATTACAAGGCACTAGGGTAGTGCCCTTTCATTTCCCTCCCTACATCCCCTCTGACTAACAATCTACTCCTGTGTTTCTGGGCCTCTTTTCTCAGCCCTGCATACAAGGTGCTCATGAATGACACTATTAGGCAATATCATGAGAGAGGGGTGTAGGTGGTGTACTGACATGGAGCAAGGAAATAGAGAAAGAGAAATTAGGGGAAACACCTTGATAAAGGGACAAATAGAAAAAGTGAATATGAGCGAAAGAAAAATTAAGAATGTGAAATAGCAGATGGGTATATAAAGAAAAACTGGAAGGAAAGAAACATGAAATGAGATAAGGGGGAAAAAGGCAGGAAGGAAGGGTGAAAGGAATGATGAAATAATTAATGAATAGAGTAATGGAAGAATTGATAGAGGGAATGTTGAAATGATGGCTGGAAGACTGAAAGATCAATTGTTTCAAGGGTGAATGAATTGAAGAATGAAGAATAGATAGATGGGGATGAGTGAAGGATGTATAGTTTAAATAATGTGAAGAGTGATCCATGGATATAATGATTGATGGATACATGAAAGAAAGGCTATACATATGTATTTATGAAAGCACTACAGTCTTCCGCTTGCATCAACCTATCGGGGATGGTGCACAGTAGTGGGATATGAGAATGTCACACATGGCATTCTGAAACCTTGGTAGCTATGACTCCAGCAGCCCCCGTTTTTTAAGCCTCCAGAGGCCCCATCAGGGCTGTAGCGCACACAGGCAGCACTACACTCTCTCGCCGGCGTTAGTTGCACCATTGAATTGCCTCATAACAGTCCTACGTCATAAATTGTACATTTACTGCTGTAGTATGAGAATGCATTTCATGAAAAGGAATATAAAGTAGGGTTGCCAAAAGAAAAATGCCATCCATGTGTTTAAAGAACCTGGAAAGACCTCGTCTTGGCACTAAATAGGGTTATAAAAATAAAAAAGTATGCATTCATTTGCAATGTGACTTTTCTGTCTTTGTTCCCCTTAATTATCAATCATGGATCTCATCATTCAGGCAGCCCCAGAAGACAATTAAAGTGCATTCTATTTATATTTGCTGTTAGAAGTATGCACAGATAAGTGCTAAAAATATGGGTTTAAGTGACTGCTTGTTTTTGTTGGTGGGGCAAAGTGGTAGGTGGTGTGCCCGGCCGCTGGGGGGGGGGGGGGGGCCTCATTGTACTTTGCAGGGGGGCCCCCTCAAGTTTCGTTACGCCACTGGTTTTACTGTTGGCTGTGCCTCCACTGGACCAGACACCTGCAGCCTGATCTGTAGCCAGGACACAATGGTGGAGCACCCGGTCCGTCCAGACTGCGCTGTGAGCAGTTCCTACCTTTTCACGGATAGCCTGTGGGTGTGGCACTTCAAGTAGCATGAGCACCACGCACATGTGAGAATGTGCGCAGCTGCCGCCTACAGCCAAGTGGTCTCTTCACCAGCCTCGTCACCAAATGTTGTGTCGGGACCTTGGTTATTAATCATCCCAACATGTGAGCAAAGATCAGGCAGTTCGGCAACATGCAGCACGTGTATGCCGCAATAATTAGAGCACACAGTATTGGTGTTAATTCGTGCTCGCGTTTTCCGGCTCCGACACCGTGCGCACGCGCATCACCATTTATTCAAGACGCCCGCGTAACGCAGGTGAAAGCAAATACATGGACGTAGTCAGGGGAGGTCTCAGATAACCCCAATGACATCGCGATGGGCAATAGCCAACATTAGATATCGCTATGAACGATACAACAGCAGCCATGACTCAATAAACAAACAAAAAAGGGAAAAATGATCAAATAAACAAGAGCTGAGAGGGCACAATTAACAGTAAAAAGGAGAGTCTTTAGTTTCCTGTAAAATAGATTGTAACCAGGTGACCGGGACAATGTCTAATAGTAAGGGCGGCGGCAGAGAAGTTTCCTGGTGGTCTGTTCATGATGAAGATATGGTTGCTCCTTCTTCACAGGACGAGCCTTTTGCTTGGGGAACCCCGTCGCAAGAAATACAACACGGCCCCTTTAACTGGCCGACGGAATAGGACGCCGGGACTGCCCATCGTGACGTATCCTTCCTCTCATTGGATAAAGCCCCGGAACCTTGGAGGTCGGCGTGTGACGTCACCTACAGGGGAGGAAGCCGCGGAGAGGAAACCGAGGAGGAAGAACGCCGGAGAGACGAGGAAAACGCCACGCCAGGACGAGAAGCAGACGAGGCTGGAAGAGGGGAAGCCCTGTCCGAAGAAGACGTGCCAGGAGGCCAACGAGACCGCGCAGCGCCGTGCCACACTCCCAAGGGAGGAGTGTGGCTACGACAGGTACGGGATAAAATCTCGAACTGGGTGGGACGGCGGGGACATTCACCCGCGGTAAAAAGCCTCTCAACCCCTTAGTATCCTGCACTACCCTTCCCCGTTAAAAATCCCCTCCCTCACGCCTGTCACTTAGCCTCGGTAAACGCCTGAAACACTTGAAGGTGTCCCTCACTCCCTGGTACCCCGGAAAGGAAAAGTATAGGACGTGGCAGTAATTGGTCCTTTTCTGTTGTTTTATTTCCGGTATATCTGATGCGAGAGGTCCTTCGGGAAGAAGAGCCATCCTGACCCGACCCGCTCTAGAGGAAAGAACACCCCTCCACAGTCGGCACCACGGATCCTGCCGGTTTTGCAAATGAAAGACTAACTTTGCGCAAAAAGAAACTTTATGTTAAAATAAAACCCTCGTTACCAAGGCACCGTGTCCAGTCCATTCCTGACCCCCCTTTACAAGTGGTGTCAGAAGTGGGATCGCCTGACCCCCACCAGCAATCACTGATGGATCAAGTAATCCAACATCTTATCGAAGGACAAGACAAGCTGGAATGGGCTATAAAAAATCAGATTACAGTAGCTGACGCTGATCGGGAACTGTTCAAGAACGCTCTTAGCGCCCAGATAGAAGGTCTACAGAAAGTGGCCCAGACCCAAGTACTTGGAGCCGACCGTAGAGCCGGAAGTCCCCATCCTTCAGGTGTATCACTACAAAAATATGTTCCTGGGGAAGACCCGGATGCTTTCCTCTCAAATTTTGAGAGAGCAGCCCAAGCGTGTGGCTGGCCCCCAGAGAAATGGCCCTTTTTCTTAGCCCCTTTGTTATCTGGGGAAGCTCAGGCCGCCTATCAGGTGGCTAATCATGCCGGCAATACCCCTTATGCAACTATTAAGGAAGTTATCCTGGATCGCCTGGGATTAGATCCCGAGGCTTACCGCGTCCGGTTTAGAAAGGAAAGAGGAGTGGCTGGGGAAAACCCCAAAACCCTGTATCTAAGACTGAAGATGGCGGCAGAAAAATGGTTAAAGCCAGGCCAAAGAAGTAAAGAGGATGTTATGGACAGCATAGTCTTAGAACAATTCATGGAGGCGTTGCCTTACGGAACTCAAAGGTGGCTACGCCAACACTCTGGTTTAACCGTAGCCCAAGCTATTGAAATGGCTACCAATTATTCACGAGCCCAACCCAGAACTTTTGCTTGGGACTCTGAAAAAAACAGCAAGCCACCGGTAACCTTGAGAAGTGACAAAAAGAAACCGGAGCTACCACCTCCTGTCAGGCAAAAACCGTTGAGGGTGGATAACGTACCGTTTAAAGAACCCCAGTGCTTTGACTGCGATGAGTGGGGACACATCGCTCGGATGTGTCCAAAAAGAAAACCGACCGAAGAACCAATGGAGGTTGGCTATATACCCCGAGCTGTAATGTACTCCGCAGAAATGGGTCCATCATTCTATGTACGTATCCGGATTAATGATACAAATATACGGGGTTTGTTAGACTCAGGGTGCCGACAATCTGAAGTACAGGAGAAATTGGTTCGACCCACACAGATTATTCCTAATGAACAAGTGCACATAAGGTGCGTCCATGGTGACGTGCGACCTTATCCTGTAGCCCAGTTGGTCATTGAACCTCAGAATAGACCCCCAGTGCAAATCAAAGTTGGGGTTATATCAACCTTGCCGGAAGATATCATTTTGGGCATTAATAACCCCGACTTTATGTCCCTCTTCCAAGATAAATTGTCAGCTCAGGACAAAACAGCCACCGCTTACCTAGTAAAGGAACCGTGGGTACTGGATAGGAATTTTAGGTTTGCACAGGCTAACGACTCCACACTGCTGAATGCTTGGGAAGCCGCACATGTTGCACAAACTCTTACTTCCCCGACGTATCCCAGATTCATAATAGAAAAGGATTTACTGTACAGAGAAGGAAAGGCAGGGGATGACCTTCAGTTAGTGGTGCCATCTGCTTTTCGGGAACAGATCCTTTATTACGCCCACTCACATCTCACAGCAGGTCATTCAGGGGCAGAGAAAACCACCCAGAACATCGTACGACATTTCTTTTGGCCAGGCCTTTACAAAGAGGCGGAATTATACTGCAAGAAATGTGCAATCTGTCAAAAGAAAAACTAGACACGTCCCCAAGCTGTCCCAATGCAACCTATGCCTCTCATAGGGCAACCGTTTGAAAGAGTTGGGATGGATCTTATCGGACCCTTACCCCGGTCTTCCAGCGGACATACATATGCCCTGGTCATAGTGGATTATCATACTAGGTTTCCTGAGGCTTTTGCATTAAAGGCCCCCACTACCAAGAATATAGCGGACAAAATGGTTGAGTTGTTCGCGAGAGTAGGATTCCCAAAAGAGATCCTTACGGATCAAGGTACCCCTTTTGTATCAAAGTTAATGAGGGAAGTATGCAAACTGTTGGATGTACATCAAATTAAAACATCAGCATATCATCCTCAGACGGATGGCCTCGTGGAGAGGTATAACAGATCATTGAAAACAACATTGAAGAAGATGCTAACTGTAGAAAGCAAGGATTGGGACAAACTTCTACCCCTAGCCCTGTATGTGTTGAGGGCTCAAGTACAGAGTAGTTTGGGATGTTCCTCCTTTGAGTTATTGTACGGCAGGCAACCCAGGTCCCTCCTAGAGATAACCAAAGAAGCCTGGGAACAGGAAGGCTTTGAGGAACAAAGATCTCTCCTAGAATATACCCAACAACTACAATCCAAGTTGGGAAAACTCAGGGATTTGGCATATTCCCATGCAGAACAAAGGCAACGAAAACAGAAGTTCTATTACGATAAGGGGAAAAGGTGGCGCACTCTTGACAAGGGAGATTGGGTGTTGGTATTGCTTCCCTCTTCTACACAGAAGTTTAAAAGCGAGTGGTTAGGACCAAACCCCGTAATAGACACAATAGGACAAACCACCTACAGAATCCAATTATCTCCCTCCAGAACCCAAACCTTTCACATAAACCTGCTAAAAAAATGGATAGGACCCCCTCCTAAAGCAGCCCATTTTGGTTTACCGGTTAGTGATTCACAAAGTACTATAGAGCAGTTACCAGTCAACCCAGAGTTAACGAAACAAGAGAAAGATGGTCTGTTACAGACTCTCAGTCCCTTTTCTCCCATATTCTCGGATACCCCTGGTCTAACTCATCTGACAGAACACCACATTCAAACAGAGGAAGGAAAGATAGTCAAACAACGACCATATAGGATTCCGGCCGCTAGGCGAGGGGATGTAAAAAGAGAAGTCAAAGAAATGCTCAAGTTGGGAGTCATCAGGCCCTCTCACAGTAACTGATCATCTCCTATAGTGATGATACCAAAACCAGATGGATCCACTCGTTTTTGTATGGATTTCAGGGCTTTGAATGCCATATCGGCCTTTGATGCCTATCCTATACCACGAGAGGACGAGTTAGTTGAAAGGATTGGAGAAGCAAAATTTATAACCACGCTAGACCTCACAAAAGGTTACTGGCAAGTGCCCCTGAGAGAGGAGGACAGGAAAAAAACAGCCTTTTCTACAGAGGAAGGACTCTACAAATTCAATGTACTACCCTTTGGCTTACATGGGGCGCCTGCCACCTTTCAAAGGTTAATGAACCGAGTCCTCTCTGACCTGAATCAGTATTGTTCCGTCTATCTAGACGACATTGTAATATTCAGTAAGACCTGGGAAGAACATTTGAGACATGTACAGAACGTCCTACAGGCCCTCAAAAACGCAGGTTTACATGTTAACGCAAAAAAATCAAGAGCCGCGTTTCCCAGGGTAAAGTACTTAGGTTTTCTACTAGGAGAGGGGGTCATAGCTCCACAAGAAGAGAAAATAAAGGCTATCATGCAGACCCCTTTCCCATCCACCAAAAGAGACTTGAGGGGATTCCTAGGCCTCATAGGATACTACAGACGCTTTATAGAGAACTTTGCTGCTAAAGCCAGTCCCTTGACAGACCTACTCAGCAAAGCTTCCAAACCCTCTCAGTTGACTCAACCATCAAAGGAGGCTAGGGAGGCGTTTGAGGCCCTCAAAAGAGCTATCACTACAAATCCAGTGTTGATACCGCCTGACTACAACAAAGCGTTTTCCCTGGCTACTGATGCCTCTGAGGTAGGGATTGGTGCTGTGTTGTCCCAGGAAGGGGAGGACGGTACCGAACACCCTGTACTGTTCCTAAGCCGCAAGTTGCACCCCAGGGAAAGGAAGTACCCTACCATTGAACGGGAATGTTTGGCTATTAGGTGGGCTGTAGATAAACTGAGGTATTATCTGGAGGGCCGTCCATTTGTACTCTATACCGACCATGCTCCCTTGCAGTGGATGCAAATGAACATCTCCCTCAATCCCAGGGTCCTCAGGTGGTCCTTGTTTCTGCAGCCCTTCTCTTTTGTCATTAAACACCGCAAGGGGAGGGACAACGCTAATGCGGACTTTTTGTCTAGATCGCCCCTTCTCCCCGATCGGGAGAATCCAGGGGGGGAGGTGTGTAACCAGGTGACCGGGACAATGTCTAATAGTAAGGGCGGCGGCAGAGAAGTTTCCTGGTGGTCTGTTCATGATGAAGATATGGTTGCTCCTTCTTCACAGGACAAGCCTTTTGCTTGGGGAACCCCGTCGCAAGAAATACAACACGGCCCCTTTAACTGGCCGACGGAACAGGACGCCGGGACTGCCCATCGTGACGTATCCTTCCTCTCATTGGATAAAGCCCCGGAACCTTGGAGGTCGGCGTGTGACGTCACCTACAGGGGAGGAAGCCGCGGAGAGGAACCCGAGGAGGAAGAACGCCGGAGAGACGAGGAAAACGCCACGCCAGGACGAGAAGCAGACGAGGCTGGAAGAGGGGAAGCCCTGTCCGAAGAAGACGTGCCAGGAGGCCAACGAGACCGCGCAGCGCCGTGCCACACTCCCGAGGGAGGAGTGTGGCTACGACAGGTACGGGATAGAATCTCGAACTGGGTGGGACGGCGGGGACATTCACCCGCGGTAAAAAGCCGCTCAACCCCTTAGTATCCTGCACTACCCTTCCCCGTTAAAAATCCCCTCCCTCACGCCGGTCACTTAGCCTCGGTAAACGCCTGAAACACTTGAAGGTGTCCCTCACTCCCTGGTACCCCGGAAAGGAAAAGTATAGGACGTGGCAGTAATTGGTCCTTTTCTGTTGTTTTATTTTCGGTATATCTCATGCGAGAGGTCCTTTGGGAAGAAGAGCCTTCCTGACCCGACCCGCTCTAGAGGAAAGAACACCCCTCCACAGTCGGCACCACGGATCCTGCCGGTTTTGCAAATGAAAGACTAACTTTGCGCAAAAAGAAACTTTATGTTAAAATAAAACCCTCGTTACCAAGGCACCGTGTCCAGTCCATTCCTGACCCCCCTTTACATAGATGAAAGCGAGGGACAGCACAAAGATCCAGTTGAAGGGTTATCCAGATCTTTGCTGCATTCACAGAAAAAGCTCTATTGCCAAAAGTTAGACTTTTGGGTTTAAGGAGTTTTAGCAACCATCTGCTGATAAATCACAAAATAGGTTGTGCACCCCGGAAAATGTCGATGTATGTTTCCAAACAATTATAACCAAAGGGTGCAAGTGTCCATATGATGAGCAGCACCCCTTTAAAAGCCGATTATAGACAAACGTTTTCCTGAAATTTAGAGTGTAAGACTCCAGAAGACCCATTTCGAGCCTGTATTGCAGCATCTAAGGTTCAAAAGGGTTCAATGACTAGTTAACATGTAGGAAAAATGCAGCCTGATAAGCACTAAACGCTGTGAAATGGAGTCCTGTCTTTTTAATGCTCCAGGAGTTTCCCCTACCCGTGATGTATTGTACTCACAATTACCTCTCAAAGCTTGCTTTATTTTCCGGCTCCTGACAGAAGGTTCACAATGACACGAGTTTTTCCAGTTCTGTGGGGCTTTTTTTTACTCAATTTTAGTAAAGTTTCACTATTTTCCATTTTCACGTAACGTTTTTTACATCATGCTCCTGTCAAGTAAAGTGATTTTTTTCTTACTCTGAAAGGGATTTTCGGTCAGAATTACATTCGTTTTTGTTAAGGCAGAATCAGATCTGCTTAAAGTGTTTGTGGCATGCCTCCCAGTTTCATAAAGACTTCCCCACTCAAATATAAGCCTCAGTTTTCAAGGTAAGATAGCACCTAGACATTCTCCAAGAAGGCAGCCCATTTCATTCCACTGGCTTGCACTCATTACACCAATCAACTGTTTCCTGTTCTGCTGCACTGTATTAAGGGTTGGTAGCAGGACCACTGAATCACAGTTCTGTTTATTACCAGTAAGTCCACCACACCTTTGCCTTTGATTTCGGTCCCTGATCTTTTCTTGTTTTTTGGGCTCCTCGGCTGCTTCTTCTCTGGTGTATCCCTGGTGCATTTCAACAATCTCCAGACTTTGTGGAGACGATGCTAGAGTTTCATTGTGAGAAGAGGCTAACTAAGTGGTCACAGGGCTACTCAACCAATTCATAAACTTTCAGGAGCAGTTACTGCTCAAGGGCAAAACCTAAACGTCTTGGCATCGTCCTCCTCGTAATGAGTTGGAAGGAAACCGCAACCACCCACAAAACAGTAAGAGCAAACTGCAATTTTAAAGTTACTACAGACAAAATGGACCCAAAACAGTAGTCAATGTACTCCAGCTCAAAGTGGAGGGTGTTGCTGTATCAGTGGTAGGCCATGTGTGATGCTGGACTAACTACAGCTCCTTTTTTGGCAGTAGTAACTTAACACTCAATTTTTGGTATCCACTCCCTGTTTCTGGGGAGACGACATGCAAGTACACACTTTTGGGTAACTTTACATTCAGATTTTCTGAATAGCCCAAAGTAGTAAAGTTACTCGGAAGTATAAGAGTAAATTTAATAGTAGTAAATCTATATGTTTATATTTACCTTTGTGAATAGACCTCCATGTTGTTACTTTTCCTCATACGAACAGTTAAAATCACTACCCATACTTCAGGTAACATCTTAGATTGAAGAGTCAACAAATTAGTAACTTTATCTGAAATAAAATACCTCCAACTGGACTGGTGTTACCATGGGAGGATTGTCTTTAAGCTTAGTCACTTCCTTCTTTAGGCTCCAGTCTTCATCACTGGCCAATTCTTTGTTTGTGCTTCTACAATAGTACTGGAGGAATTTTATTCCAATTGGCTTTATCCTCCAGTGTGAAATAATATCCTTACTAGAAACTTGTGGGCATCATATCTTGTACATCCATTATCTGGAGCAGTGGTTACTTAAAGGGGGGGGGGAGAAAAGAATGATTAAGAAGATACAGTTCCCCTTATCTGTGGCACCCTTCTCTTTATCTTGATGGGTTTGAGGTTATTTCTAAAAGGCCAGAAGACCTCACTCTTTGAAGAAAGGGATGAAGCAATTCCTCAATCCAGCCATAAATCTTCTGTTGGGTTGCTGAGCTGGACTTAATTCATGGCTCATGAGCAGTGTGTCACTCAAGCTGCCCCATGCTGGACCTTTCAGTTAGCGGACTCCTGCTTTCTTGTCATCATCAGGTCACTCCTTCCGACATGCATAGTAGAGATCCCAAAGGCAGGAAAACCTAGGTCGTCTTCACGGGTCAAGTAGCTGAATAGTTCTACATCCATCACTGGACTTGTGGCTATTGTCAATTTCTCTCTAGGGTTGGTGCAGTGGCCTCCCGGGTGTGGAGTCAAAACTATGAACCAAGTACTGGTGAGGGGGATGAACTTATACTATGCTCCTTTGGCATGAAGGGGGTCATGCCACTGCTAATCAGAGTCTGCAGTATTTCAAAGTTGAAATGCTCATCCTTTCTTGGGGGAGTTTCTTCCAGTAATTGTTATTCAGATGTGCTCTCTGCCTTGGAAGCCACAATAAGACCAGTTTGTGCTGGTTCAGATGTGAATTTTTGTCTGTCTGGAAGGTTTTGATGTCCAGGGAGATGGAGACAACACAGGAAAACGAGAAGTGGTAGGTGTCACTGTATCAAAAGAACCTTGAGCTACACAAAGGTTTCCAATTTGCTACCTTCTTACTCTACTGGGAAATTATACGTTCAGGTAGAGGGAACAAGGCTGTGTGAACCCATGCAGCTTAAAGGTCCCACAGGTAACATCTCAGTTCACTACTAAGGAGGCAACACGTATTCTGCAGCACAGACACTATTCTGTTCACTCCATCAATCACCAGTTCTTTCTTTTTATCTATAATATTGAATATAGTTTGTATGCACTGAAAGGAAGGCGGAAAAGAGCATTGGGGCAACTAATCTGGGGACCGGTTAGAACTTACATGGATGAAGAAGACTGATTATTTCTGATCATCTCAGATTTTCACGGCACCTTGAATCACATTCTTTCTTTTCTATTACTACTATGCTGTATTTTTGCTTATATAATGTTACAATCTGTGAATCAGCGGAATTCCCCTGCATTTTAGTTCTGATTTGATTCTTGTTTTGCTTCAATCTTACAATGCATCGTATTGTACACTGTTCTTGCAACCCCACAACCGCAAGATGAGAAGTTTTGTGTTTGATATGTGCTTATGACCTATTCCTCAATAAAAATATTTAAAAAAAAAAAAAAAAAAACAATCACCAGTTCAGATGGCGATGAAGCATAGTTATAGGTCACTGAACAATTATATCCTCTGCCTGACAAAGTCAAACAAACCAGCACTCGCAGTAAGTTAAACCACAAGGTTTATTGCACAAAAGAAAAACGCGTTTCGGCACTTGCCTTCGTCAGTTTCAACTGGCGGCGGCGAGGCGAGTGTAAATAATGGCAACATAAGAGACATAAAGGAAGGACCAAAGTCCTAAATCATAGGCGCCATCTTTGAATGGTCAAATAAACCAAATAATAATAATAAAGTAAAGTGCAAATTAAACATTCAAATAGAATAGTTTGAGTACATTGTACTGCCTGATTCGTCCATTAAATGTTGGTAACAGATTATCAAGCCCTGGATGGGCAATTGTAAAGTTCCAATTCATTCATTGATGATTTTTAAAAGAAAAAATTAATTCATACAGGCAGATATTTTCAGATGCACCCAAAATCGTCAAGCAGAAGTAGAAGACAGATGTCTAAGTATGCAAATTTCATAAAGCCCTGAATGGGCATAGTAATAGAATTGTTACAATCACTAAAACCATTTTCTTAATCATCCCATAATCGCTCATACTTCCTAATACTCGTTCACTGTGGGTATTAATTCATTTAGTCTTCCAGCATACTGCTTATAGTGATGTGTTCAGGACATTTTCCAAAACATCCTCAGGTTTCTCGGCAGCTAAACCTCTCTATCATTCATCAGTATTTACAGGTGTGATAATAGTTCTTCTCCTGAATTCATGCCTCCTGGCGATTTTGTTTGGAGTTCGATAATGTATCTCGACACCAAATGTCTCAATCTACGCTTGTAGTCACCCCCTCTCAAATCTTGTGGAATGCAGTCTAGATTGAAGAAACTAAGGAGAGTTCTGTCGCTATTGTGACGGGCCATCGGATAGTTGTCATCTTTATTCGCGATAAACCGTTGATGTTCCAATATCCTTAGTTTGACTGCTTTCGTAGTGCTCCCTACATAACGGTGTCCACAAGGACACTTCAAACAGTAAACAACAAATGGTGTTGAGCAGGTTAGGAATTTTGGGATTCTGATCTTCATTTCTTTATGGGGCACTTGGTAGGATAGTACTCTTTGACTTGTACTACAGGCCTTACATTTTCCGCATGGGAACGATCCATGCATGGCCTGTAATTCTCCTTTCGGTCTTACTCTCGACAGATTACTTTGTACTAACTTGTCTTTTAATGACTTCGTTTTCCTAAAAGTTATCATAGGGTGGTCTGATAAATCCCTCCCTATGACGGCATCAGATTTGAGAATACCCCAATTCCTGAGCATAATGGCTCTAATTCTATTCGCTGCCACCGAATAGTTAGTAATTAGTCTTATTATGCCATTTCCGCCTTTCTTTTCCCTGCTCTGTTTCTCTTTCAAGAGTTTCTTCCTGTCAGTGTTTGTAACTCTTCCCTTTGCATGTTTGAGTATCTTTTGAGAGTACCCGCGTGACTTAAAGCGTTTAATGCTATCCTCTGCTGCCATCTCAAAGTCTCTATCTAGGGAGCTGTTACGTTTTATCCTCAACAGCTCTCCATAAGGGATGCTTCTTATGAGGGTTCCAGGGTGGCTGCTACGTCCATGAAGAACGGAATTCCCCGCTGTCTCTTTCCTATAGAGGGCGGTCTGGATCATACCTGACTCTACAAAGACCCTCAGGTCAAGGAAGTTAACCTCTTTTTTGCTCATATTGTAGGTGAATTTTAAATTCAAGTCATTGATGTTGAGTGCCGCTATGAATTCCTCAGCCGAGGATTCAGATCCCTTCCAAATGAGGAAGAGATCGTCTATATATCTCTTCCTGCAGATTACTTTATCCACCCATTCTGCCTTGTCGTCGGCCCAGGCCACCTGCTTCTCCCACCAGCCTACGAATGAATTTGCGTAGCTGGGGGCGAAGCAGGTGCCCATCGCCGTCCCTCTTGTCTGTCTATACCTTTGATCCTGGAAAATAAAATATTGTTGTTAAGACAAAATGATATGAATTCTATAATCATCTTGCTATGTTCCAAATATTTTGAAGGACGTAAGTCTAGAAATGTTTTTACTGCTTTTATCCCATTGTAGTGCCCGATACTTGTGTATGGGCTGGAGATGTCCATTGTTATCATGATCAGATCATTTTCCCACTCCACGTCTTGTATCTGTCGCAAGAAGTCTTTTGTGTCCTTAGTATAGGAACATAATTGCGTTACCCATGGGGCCAGGAATGAATCAATGAACTTGGACATCTTTTCTGTAAGTCCCCCTATAGAGGATACGATGGGTCTCCCAGGTGGTCTAATGGGGTCCTTATGTATCTTAGGCAGATGGTAGAAACTGGGTAGCCGCGGTTGTTTATTTTGCAAGTATAGGTGTTCTTCCCTGGCCAGGATCCCCTTTCCATACCAATGATCGATAAGGGTATGATATTCGCAAATACTGGTTTGATATTCCTGTTCTGTGGTAGGTGAATAGTTAGCCCGGTCTTGTAGCTGGTGTAGGGCCTCTTTACAGTAATTCTGTCGGCTTTGAATTACGATATTTCCGCCTTTGTCTGAAGGCTTAATCACGATTGAGTCATCTTTCTCAAGAGTTAGGATTGCATCCCTTTGGTCCTGTGTTAAGCTCCATTTTATGGTGTGCTTATTCTTTTCTTCGTCTTTGGACAGTTTTTGCAGTTCTTGATTGACAGTTTCCGAAAAGATGTCTATAGCATTTACGGGTGTCTGTGGTAGGAAGCGTGAGGAAGGTTTAAATTGACTTTTCTCTCCAATCTGGACAATGCCAATGGTCATACCCCTGTCAGCTATATTCCTTATGGGCAGCGGCTGAGGATCGCTTTCTTCCAGTAATTCTTCGAGGACTGCCATGTTCTCCAAATCCCTGATATTCATATCGAAGGGATCTCGTGAATCAGTTTGTCCCTCTGATGTTGGTCTTTGTACATCTTCTTTGAGGGTTTTTTGTTTGAAGAACTTCCATAACTTGAGTTTACGAATAAATAGGAATAAATCTATACGTGTCTGTGTATACTCGTATCAGTTTAGTAGGACAAAATGTCAGTCCTAATTTAAGCACGTTTTCCTCACTCTTGGTTAGTAGTCTTGGGGAGAGGTTGATTATGTTCAGATCCTCTGTCAGTTCATCTTGTTCCTGTCTTGTCGATTCCTCAGCTGTCTGGTTCCTCTTGCAGTGTTTCCTCCCTCCTCTTCTCGTGATGCGCGTCCGCTTTTGTTTTGTGACTGTTATATATATATATATATATATACACACACACACACATACACACAAGCATAGCATAAGATAGTGTCTAGGTAGCTCAGAAAGTGAAAGTGTACTGCCTGTATACTGTGGGTGGACAGTGAAGACACAGCTACTGAAGTGAGGATGGATGGAGACTAGGCTCACCCATCGAAATCCAGTGCCTACCCTGTTTTACCTAAGCACTGCAATAGGAAGCTGGCTCTGTATATACTATACCAAAATAAGGTAAAGTGTGCACAGAGTCCAGTGGATCCACAAAGGTATAGCAGAGACTAAAGTAGATGATAACACCTTACTCTCTTTTGTAGTAGTGTGGTTGAGCAGTCAGGCTTATCAGAGGGTAGCTTCATGCATTTGTTGTACACACTCAGGCAAGAAATTATGTCACACACTCAACGATTGAATCCAGACCAATTGTTTGTGTAAAAAGTTTTTATTTTGTTGTTTTAGATCTAGAACCAAGATTTACTTAGTAGTAAGTAAGTGATACTTTTCAAACAATGTTTCTTTTCAAAACACAGTGAGAACAGGTTTTGTAGGAACATTCAGATCACTTTTGCAGTTGAAAATGCGTATTGTGAGCTTTTCAAAAACACTTGAAATTATTTTCAGATTACTTTGCAAGTGTGGCATGAAACAAGCTCATAACACAGATTAAGCAACCGAGGGCATCAGTAAACAGATTAACTCTTTTAAAGGCACTAAATTGCCTTTGTTGCAGTACAAGACAGTTCAACACTTAGAAGATTTTTCAGAGAAAACCCACCATACAATATGATGGAGAAAAACGAAGTGCTAAGCTAACATGTAAGTAAATAGTTAGGCATATAGAGTTTTGGGGGGTAGAACCAAGGTTCAGGTTGGCACTCAAGCAGCACCACCAGCGGCTGGGGGCAGAGTGCAGGGTGCCAATGTTAGCCAATGGGGCACCTCGGTTAGGGGCTGCTCACGGGCAGGTCACTTGACCTTGGGGGCCAGGCTCCTAGGGTTAAGGTCATGAAAAAGGGGGTCCCAGGTTAGCTCTAAATCCACACCAAAAGCGGGGCAGGGGGTTCCGGGCGCAGTGTACTCAGGGGGTGTTGGGAGCCCAATGCTTTCCCTTGGAGGATGTTGGTTGCGGAAAAAGACTACAGGCTGGAGCCAGAAGACTGGACTAAGACTACCAACAACTGGAGGGTGAAGTGGACGAGATGCTGGGCACCAGGACACCGTCGGTCGGGAACCTCATGTCTTAAGATCTGTGGATGAAGGTGTGTCCTTTCATGTTGGGTTCTTCTCCCAGGTTCCGGTTGTGGGGCCCTTCGGGATGAGGATGCAGGCGTTGAGGAGAAGGTCGTGTGGTTGTCCAACGATAGAACCCAGGTCAGGATCACCCGGGGGGACATCGCTGGGGTGTTAGGCCACTCCAACTCAGGCTGTGGACATCGTGGAGCAAAGTGGTGAGGACTCGCAGATCCGGCTGGATCTGGAGTCCTGGCAGGTCCCCGGGGGTTTCTTTGAGGCTGCAAGACACACTGGGTTCCGCTTGCAGGGAATTCAAAGCAGTTGTCATCGTCCTAGTCTTCTGCAGCACGACTCTTCGGTCCATATTCTTCTGGTCACGTTGGATCTGGGTTCAGGGCTGCCCCCTAAATACAGTATTTAGGGAGTGTTTTAGGGGTCTCGAGGTCAGTAGTCAATGGGGTACTGACCTTAGGGTGACTACACCCTTGGTGTGCTCACCCCACGTGGGGGAGTGGGTACAATCCCAAAACCTGATTGGAGGGTGCCTGCCATCTGCAAGTCAAGTCAAGTCAAGTCATAAAATTTGTATAGCGCACTACATACCCAGAGGGTTTCAAGGCGCTTAGGAAGGGGAGGAGGATTATTTGTCAAATATCCACGTTTTAAGCTGCTTTCTGAACGCTAGGTGATTCTGGGTGAGGCGAAGGTAAGCGGGGAGTGAGTTCCATGTTTTGGCAGCCAAGTATGAAAAGGATCTGCCTCCCATGGTGGTCTTGTTGATGCGAGGTACAGTGGCGAAGGCTTGGCTGGAAGAGCGAAGTTGGCGGGAGGGGGTGTAGAAGGACAGTCGAGAGTTGAGGCAATCTGGTCCGATGTCGTAGAGTGATTTGTGTGCGTGGGTAAGCAGTCGGAAAGTGATCCTCTTATTGACGGGTAGCCAGTGGAGGTCTTTAAGGTGACCAGAGATGTGTCCGTTGCGTGGGATGTCTAATATGAGCCTGGCTGAGGCGTTTTGGATTCGTTGTAGTTTCTTCTGGAGTTTAGCGGTGGTACCTGCGTAGAGGGTGTTTCCGTAGTCCAGTCGGCTCGTGACTAGAGCGTGGGTGACTGTTTTCCTTGTTTCGGAGGGGATCCAGCGAAATGTTTTTCTGAGCATGCGAAGAATGTTAAAGCAGGAAGAGGATACGGCGCTGACTTGTCTGTTCATTGAGAGTGAAGAATCCAGAATGACGCCAAGGTTCCGTGCATGGTCTGTCGGGATGGGTGCTTTTCCGAGGGCTTCCGGCCACCAGGAGTCGTCCCATGCAGAGGGGGATGAACCTAAGATGAGCACTTCTGTTTTGTCTGAGTTCAGTTTCAGACGGCTTTGTTTCATCCATTCGGCGACTTCTTTCATTCCTTCGTGTAAGTTAGTTTTGGCGGTGCTGGGGTCCTTGGTGAGAGAAAGGATTAGTTGAGTGTCATCCGCGTAAGAGATGATGTTGAGGTTGTGTTGGCGTGCGATGGCCGCGAGGGGGCTCATGTATACGTTGAAGAGGGTGGGACTGAGTGAGGATCCTTGAGGTACGCCGCAGATGATTTCAGAGGCCTCGGACTTGAATGGTGGGAGGCGGACTCTCTGGGTTCTTCCGGTGAGGAACGAGGTGATCCATTCCAGTGCTTTTCCTTGAATTCCGATGTTTCTGAGGCGTTGTAAAAGGGTGCTGTGGCAGACTGTGTCGAAGGCTGCAGAGAGGTCGAGGAGGATGAGGGCGACTGTGTCTCCATTGTCCAGTAGAGTTCGAATGTCGTCTGTTGCTGCGATGAGGGCGGTCTCAGTGCTGTGTTTTGCTCGGAAGCCAGATTGTGAGGGGTCGAGTGATTTGTTGGCTTCGAGGAAGGTGGCGAGCTGGTTGTTGACGGCTTTCTCGATGACTTTGGCCGGGAATGGAAGAAGCGAGATGGGGCGGTAGTTTTTGAGTTCGGTGGGGTCTGCTGTTGGTTTTTTCAGAAGGGCAGTGAGTTCAGCGTGTTTCCAGTCTTCCGGGAAGGTGGCGGAGTTGAGGGAGCAGTTGATGACGTCTCGGAGGTGCGGAGCTATGACGGAGTCTGCTTTGTTGAAGATGTGGTGAGGGCATGGGTCTGTGGGGGATCCAGAGTGGATGGAATTCATCAGGCGGATGGTGTCCTCCGTGGAGATTGGGTTCCAGGCCTTAAGGGTGTTTACGGGGGGAAGATGGTCAGCAGATGGTAGGGTGGGTTGGCTTCCGGGTTGGTTGTCAAAGCTGTTGTGGATGTCGGCAATCTTGTTGTGGAAAAAAGAGGCTAGGGAGTCGCAGAGGGTTTGAGAGGGGGTGATGTCGTTGGAGTTGGCCGAGGGGTTGGAAAATTCCTTGACGATGTTGAAAAGTTCCTTGCTGTTGTGGGCGTTGTTGTCGTCAAGTCGATCCTTGAATGCTGTTTTCTTGGCTTTTCGGATCAGTTGGTGGTGTGTACGGGTGGCGTTTTTGAAGGCGTCCTTGTTGCTGGTGGATGGGTCTTTTTTCCAGGCCTTTTCAAGGGAGCGGCACAGTTTCTTGGACTTCTTGAGATCGTCGTTGAACCATGAGGCCTTCTTGTTGCCAAGTTTGTGTTGACGTTTTTTCAGTGGTGCTAAGGTGTCGGCGGTGTTGGATAGCCAAAGGGTGAGGTTGGAGGCGGCTTCGTTGGCGTTAGAAGAGAGGGCTGGGGAGGTTTGAAGGAGCGATGTGGAGATCTGATCCGTGGTGATTTTGTTCCAGCTGAGGGGTGGGGTTAGCAGACTGGGCTGTCCTAGTTTTTACCACCTGTCTTCCTGCCGAATATAGGGTGACACAGGAAGGGGGACTGCTCTTGATAGCAGGAGAGGCTTGGGGTTGCTTTGTAAAGTTTCCCTGCCACAGATGGCTCTTCCTGACCTGGGGAGGTGTGAACAGCTCCACTCACGAAAGGCTTAGTTTCTGGGCCCAGGAAGCGAAAGCTCCAACCCCACGGTTCCAGAAATGTGTTTCGTGGTTGATGGCTGGTGGTCATCAGTCAGGAATCGCCTGGAGGCTGGTTTGGTTCAGGGGTACCCTCTAGAAGGGACCCTTGAGTGCATGGATTAATAAATCTGACACTGAAATCAGTGCAGGCTTGTTATTCTGAGATGTTAGATACCAAAAATCCTAGGATTCAGTAAAGCCAATATGGTGCTGGGAAACTCGTAATGACCAGTTTCCAGACCATATACTCAGTATGGCTTTACTGGGCATTTATAATATCCAAGAATGGTCTTAGATATTATAGGGGCCTGTCTGCTCAAGCAGATAGGTCCTCACATGTGGGGTAGTGTACCCTGCCTTAGCCCCTTCGCTGCAGTGTTAATTTTGCCGTGATGGAAGGGGGCGGGGCTGGGCGCCGTGCTCATGACGGCTCCCGGCCGTCATGATTGACGGTAGTCATGTGCTCAAGACGGCTGGGAGCCGTCCAAAATCCGCCCATTGATTAATTCGCCCGCACAGGCGGGGAATTAATCGCGCCTGGGCGGAGCGGCAATGTTCGGACGACTCCAGTCTGTCATGAGCACATGACTACCGTGACTCATGATGGCCGGGAGCCGTCCTGAGCACGGAACGAGTTAAGGGTGATTTACCTAGGCCTCATGCAGCGCTGGGCAGGCATGGCACACAGGCATGTGTGCCATGTCGACTCTTCACTTTTAGCTGCACCAAAATATGCAGGCTGCAATTGCAGTGGTGCATGTCTGTGGTGAGAGGTCCCGGAAGGAGGCATAGTACATGCTGCAGCCCTCAGAGACCATTCCCTGGCTACCATGCCCTTAGTACCAAAGGTACCCTTTACAAGGGACTTACAGGTAGGCCAGAGTTGTTCCAATTATGGAAACAATGGTACAGGTTAAGGAAAGAACACAAGCCCTGGGTACCTAATTGGCAGGGACACAGGGCACACACAGTCAAAGTGCATCAGAAATCTGGCAAAAAATAAGGGGGTTACCCCAACATAAACCCACTTTCCTACAACTGCCATTTGGTAGATGGTGGGAGGAATGACAGCAGTTTCTGATGTTGAAGGTGAATATGTTTCTAGGTGGGCCTGATCTTTTATATGCCGCTGATTAGCACTTCAGGAAGACTGATGACCGCTAGATCTCACACTTCAATGGGCCCTTCTTGTGGGTACTCTTGTATGGCCACAGCACCATTGCAACCTTCTGTGAGAGTCATCATCTTGCACAAAGAATTTGGCTGGGGAGTTGCCTGAAAAATGAATTGGAGGTTTCAGCACTGGACTGAGTTGTTCCCTTTCAGACAGTGTATCCGCAATCCTTCCATGAAGATCTCCAAACAAGTTGTATCAAAAGTACCCTACTATGTCCCAGTTCCAAGTTCTTCTTGACCAAGGAAGGGAGCGCTCCGCAGAGTATTCGAAGAATTGCTGTGTGACCAGATCTGTTGTTTGTGTGACGGCCAGTCTCCCAGAGGTGAGGGTGCATCATCTAAACTCTGTGCAACTTGCTGGAGAAGCTCACGCTCGGCCTAATACTTAGCAGCCTGCCTACTCGTAGGGAAAGAGTGTTTGGCGGTGTATGTTGACAGACTGTTCAGGAGAAGAAACCAGCAGGGTTCCCAGTGTGAGGAACACTCAGAAGTTGTGGACATTCTTTGGGAGCAAAGCCACAGCAAACCTATGTTGTGAAGGGTCTCCGATTATAGCCCCTCTACTGGACTGCGTTCAGAGTCAAGCCGAGAAATTATCCACAATCCAATTATTCTAGGCTATACAGCATCCCTGCAATGTCTGAACACTTGGTGCTGCTACAGACACAGGTCGGCAAATACAGATGAAAAGCAGCCATATCCGCCGAAGCAGACCTGGGCCTGGAAGCCCCAACTGCCCAAAGAAGCACCATGGGTATGAACCTAGGCCAGAGGCTGCAACGGTTCACAAGAAGCACCCAGCGGCTCTAGGCCTGGAGGTTTCATTTAGCACGACCGGTGCCTGCATTGCTGCTCCACCACCACGCCTCAAGTCCCAAGTGAAACTGCCACTGCAGACCCAAGTCACCTGAAATACTTCTGAGAACATCCGCCAGAACAAGCTGACCCGGACCGCATGCGCAGGTAACAAACATCTGAGCTCGATGTGAAAAGTGTGTTCTGCAGCTGGAACAGTGAGTGTTACCTACGCCATCCTTTTAATATGACTACAAACTACTGAACTGAACTCAAAGGTACTACAAAGTAGTAAGACCTTGTGAACTACACCTGTGCCTTCAATTACATTAAAGTTGAATCTCTATAAATGAGATAACCACTCTTAGAATGGAGGCAAGGCACTATAGTTAGAGGGTTGTTTAAACTAGGCATTGTATGGGATTAGCGACCTTGCAACTGAGCCACGATTAAGAGGGTTGTTGTATGTTTTGCTATGATAATTTTATGTTATGTTAGAATATTTGTAGAATGCATGGCTGCCCCAGCAATGAGGCGTCCCAGCTCTAGATTCAGAAAAGGCAAGACCGACACGGGAAAGCTTAGACAGAGACTAGCCAGGTCTTCACGCCCCTTCTGAAAGCCCAGTGGTCATGGATACACCTGATCGATAGATGAAGTGAGTTTCCTAAGGTGGGGGCTTTCCATAGATAAAGCTCCCACTGGCTCTTGCACTTCTCGCACGGGGCACATAGGCTAAGTGAAGGTCCGTCAAGTGCAAGGTACAAGAGGGAAACATATGGGCGGAACATGTTAGCCAAGATGGTGGGTCTGGAGCCCGTGCAGATTTTATGAAAAATAAATAGGGCCTTAAAGCGAATTCTCTGCTTCACTGTGACCCAGCACAGTCGGCGAATAAAACCAGAGATACAGCAATGCTTCGGAAGAGCAAAAAGAAGTGGTGCTGCAGCATTTTGAGCTCGCTGGAGCCTTTTCATCACCGTCTTATTAGATCCAAGGAGCAAAGCAAGAGAAAAAGCTTTACCTCAGATACCAATCTTCCGCAACCGGTGCAACCAGATCTCCTGAGAGACAGTAAGTACTTTAACCCCTGCATGCTGTGCACATTTTCGCGCTGTGCGAGCGACCCCCGGCCGTCCGAAGCATGCAAGGGTTTAATAAGATAAGCACTGGGCCTTACAACATATGCATTGTGTCTATTGTTTGACTGTTGAGTTCTGAGCCCTTTCGCCCTCCCACCTCCCCACACTACCTCCCTGAGAATCCTGGGACTGCTCGCTCCCGCTACCTTCAGAGCAAAGTGCGGAAAGTGTGTACTTGGCCCAGATTGCACAGCCAGAGTAGGATGGACTCCAGGATCTCAGTGGCAAATTATCTTACTCACAACGGTTGGGGCCCAGAGGCCCCCTGTCTGTTATGAGCCCCTCCACCCCTAAACAGGGTCTGGGAGGGTCCAAGTCAAGTTTGCAAGGGCCAGATCCATGCCAACGTTTTAACATAACCACTGCCTGTGTAACACAGTCCCATCTTGATTTGCTGTATCTTCCTTCGTGGGTTTATGTGATGATCCTGAAAACTTGAAAAGGGTCAGTGTATGCTATTCTGAGCTAGATGAATACACCTGAATGCAGGCTATATTGTGAAATATAGGCAGGAAGATGTTGTTTTTCAAACAAATGGCCTGCAAGAACTCACGCACACCTGCACACTGTATGATGAGAAGCAAGTGGGATTTTCTTTTCCTTCAGGTCATGATCAACCTTAATTGGGTCTGCACTTTACCTTCCAGAATCTAAAAGTCTCATTAATGTAATTTGTATTACGCTAAAACTAAAACAAATACTTCTTACCTACTGGCAAAAAGGCTACAACATAGGCCAGTCAGAGAGGATTTCATTAAAAGGAGCTGCTGCTATAGCAAGAGCAGTCAAAACAGCCCGGGGACAGAGGTGTGATTGAATTATACATTAGAGTCATCATTTACACCACTTTCCTATGACATTTCCATGGCCGGACCCGGCAGAAAGAGCAAGGAGAGCATGATGTCTTCTGCATTATCCACTTAAGTGCAGGTTCGAATGGATGTAATTACATTTTGCATGGGTCAGGACAGATTAGATTGCTCTTGCTCAAGGCGTTAGAAAGTTGGAAGGTCACATTGAAAACTCTATATAAACTAATAATGTATCTCTTCCAAAGAACTGCACACAGCTAGTAGGGCTTCAGAATGTGTTGCATGTGTTATATGAAGATGGCTTTTCACTAATAGGAGCTCAATTGATTAATGGCTCTATTTTTTTAGAAGCAAAAGATCATGTGTACACATTGTAGGAAAGTGGGTTTCTGTTGCAGTAACCCCCGCACATACTTTTTGCCAGACTTCTGATGCACTTTAACTTGATGTGCCCTGGGTCCCTGCCAATCAGGTTCCCTGTGCCTGTGTTCTTTCCCAAAACTGTACCTTGTACCCCCAATTTGCACCTCTCTGGCCACATTTAATTCCCTTGTAAAAGGTATCATGGGTACCAAGGGCACTCTGGCCAAGGAAGGCATCTATAGGCCACCCTTGGAGGTCCTGTACCTTAACAAACACACACTGCCATTGCAGGTTGCGTGTTTTGGAGCAGGGAAAAGTGAAGCGTCGACATGGCACACATACATGTGTGCCCCGCCAGTGACCCACTGCCTTTGGTATAGGCAAGACATCTCTCTAGCAGAGTGCAGAGTGCACTATACCACTGGTGAGGGTACAGTTGCATGAGCACTGTGCCCCTACAGGGTCTAAGTCCATTCTTAGACATTGTAAGTGCAGTAAAGTCAAAAAGAGAATATGGTCTTGGAGTTTGTCCTTACGGCTTTATTGAATTCTGGGAAGTATGGTAGCAAACTTCTCAGCACAATAAACCCACACTGATGCCAGTGTGTGATTTATTATACCACGCACTCAGAGGGCATCTTAGAGAAGCCCCCTGAAAAACGACCATTCTTTGGTGGGTTCCCTGATTGTTAAACACCAGCCTGCCACCATCAGACATGTTTCTGGACCCCTGGGGTAGCAGCCTTTGCTCCCTGGGCCCAGAAACAAAGCCACACCTCCCCCTGGTCAGGAACAGCCATCATGGTAGGGGAGCTTCTAAGACCGTGCCGCCTTTTCAACATGAACCCCAGCCTCTCCCGCTATCAGGAGGAGGCCCCCTTCCTGTCTCACCCACTTTCAGGTGGAGGACACGTGCGAAAAATTAGAACAGCCCAGAAGGTGTGCCCACCTCTGCCAACCCCACCCCTCAGGTGGGAGAGGCTAGGTGAACCCCACTCTTCAGTGTCCGTCATCTTGCAGATGGCAGGCACTCTCCAATTAGTGTTAGAGATTGTGCCCACTGCCCCCACTTGGGGTGAGCAAACCAAGGGTCAGTAGCCATTGACTACTGACCTCAAGACCCCTAAAACGCCCCCTAAATACAGTATTTAGGGGGCAGCCCTGAACCCAGTAGCAGATTACCGCAATTCATGAAGAAGGACGAAAGAGGAAATACGAAAGAAGACATACAGCAGAGGAGACTGCAGAGAAGTACTGGCTTGGCCCCAGCCTTACCGGCCAGTCTGCAGTTTCCAGAGACCCTGTGCCAAAAGTCACCTTGTCCTGCAGCCAGCGACCTCCAGAACCCCTTGGAGGACTGACTGCCTTCAACAAAGACCAGATCTCCTGTGAACAGCAGCTCTGTTCAAAAGAATCTCCAAAGCAAGACTCTGAGTCTGCTAAAGACTAAGAAACCCGACGCTTGGTACCACCACTGCACCAGATGCCTACGGCCCGAATCCGGGTGGTCCACCAGTCCCAGCGAGGTCCCCCAGCACTCCAGAGTCCGAGTCCACCGTAGGTTGACCCCTCCAGGACTCCCCGATGTCACCTGTAGCCTCTGCAAGGAGACCCCCCCACCCAACTGCGAGTGGCCCGCTAAGGTGAAATCTGAATTCAAAAGACACCCCTGCATCCAGCCGCCCTGCGCCCCTGAGAAGAGGATTTGAGGTGCACCTACGTCCCTGAGCCCTCCAATTTACCCGCCCAGCTGTTGGTTCCTCCCGAATGACTTCCCGGACCAATACTGCAGCCAAAACCCCAAACCAGCAACTCTAATTGAAACAACAGGGCACTCAATGCCAAATCAGCACTCTGCACCTGGCTGCCCCCTGTGCCGCTGTTGGTGCACAATGTGAGCTAAATCAGATCCTCCCTTGCCCTGAGCTAAACCCTAGTTGCTTTGCTCCCACATCCAAGTGGTGTGCCCGAGAGTAGTTACGAACCCGTAGCCCCGTATTCCCCATTGGTTAACATAGGGCCTCAGCACTCTGCCCCCGGCCGCTGAGGGTGATTTTTGAGTGCATCCGTGACCCTGGGGGAACACAAAAAACTCAACTACAAAGATCGTTTACTTACCTACAAACCAATAACCTCGTTTTCCTCCATAGGATTGCGTTGACTGTTTTCCTCTGAAAAACTTCTGTGCTGAGGGTGTTTGTATGGAAACCTGAGAAACTTGTGTTTTTCTGAAAACTGTCTTACCTACCTTTTAGCTAGGAAGTGTCCCAGTGTGATATCTAGGCATATCACACTGAGCAGAAAACGTTATCTGAAAAGTAATCTAAAAAGAAATCACAAAGTAATTACAAAGTAACTACAAAGTAATTTCAACTGTTTCTGAACATTTGACCTACCTGTAACAAAGCCAACTGCATTAAGCTATATTTTTCTTGAAAAGTACTATTTTACTTACCTGCATCAAGTCCTGCTTGGGTCTCAAAACAAAATACACCTAAGAAATATTTTTATACAAAACAATTGTTCAGAGATCTGTCTTTGAGTGTGTGAAATCCTTTCTTGCCCGAGTGTGTACAATGAATGCTTAACACTACCCTTACTGCTCGCCCACACTACCATAAATAGAGAGTAAGGTATTATCTAGTAGATTCTAGTTTTACCTCTGTAAGCCTTTGGGGATCCACTGGACTCTGTGCACACTATACCTTACTCTGGTATAGTATATACAGAGCCAGCTTCCTACACACATCATGGCTTTCTACATTTCTTTAACTTTGAGAATAGTATTTGCTTAGTTCATTGAGGAAACCTCAACCCACGGAGTTGAGAACTAATAAAATTGGTTTCATCCTTCAATAAAAAAACAGCATGAAGCATACAGACACAAGGTGATTTTCAGCTGTTTGTGAAAAACTACCAGGAGAAAAAGTCTGAGTGATCAAATGCTACAATTTATTCAAAATGAATTTAACTCAGTCTTTTGGTGGAGATTGAGGATATATAAAAGAAAAAAGAAAAAATGGATTCTGATAAAGGAGCAGGAATCAAAGGGCAGTGAACTGCGTTTCAGGGACTGGATTTCAGTGGCTGGGATATATGGGATACTGTTGATTAGTACTCTTTAAATATTAGTATTTAAATACCTTCTATAGCTTCTCCAACTTCTTTTTACTATGTTGTTGGCTTTAATTATCACTAAACCTTTGAATTCTTGATGAGACTAAGTACCTAGAGAATCATGTGCCAACCAAACGTGTTAGTAAGTAAAGATGAATGGTCGTGGGCATCTCACTGACCAGCTATGCATAGTAACTGGTTGGGCTAGTTAGACTTCTGGTCAGAGGCTGATCAGGGGAAATGGGTCATCGGTCAGTGTAAAATTCTCTCAAGTCTCTTCTTTAGAGGTGTGGAGGGAGATCATCCAGGCTTAGGATGGCAGATGGCAGATTATTCAGAAATATTTTATATCACCACGGGCAGACGGGAATTTAGTTTTGCAAGGCTGGCTTCAGGTGTCTGGTTGGCTGATAGAACTGGACAACTTTCAAGAGATATCCCTCGGGTACTGCTGTAGGAGGCCCTATGACTGAGACATAGTGTTCTTTCCTTGATAAGTAGTCAGTGTAAGGTTCTCAAGGACTGCATGATAGGAATGTAGCATCAAAAACCAACAAGGAATCCGGCAGCACGGATTTGTACTTTTTGGAGTTTGCAGCATTTCATTTTCAGTAGCCATATGTAGATGGCATTGAAACGGTGGAGCATAGACATTGCTAGAAGACGCCGATACGAGCCACTGATCAAGGCCTTTAGAAAGCACAATAGGGCCTTCAGTATCAAACACTGGTGGGAGGTCAGCAGACTGGGCGCACAGATTTGGTCTTGAAAATGAGAAAAAGTACTTCTGCTGCTCATATTAAACAGCATCATTTTTGTCTCTTGTCCTGCTCAGAAATGTGACCAAAATTCACTCACCCGGTTGTTGGTTTCAAGGTGCGAGGACAGTTGGTCAGTTGCCAGTTTCCTATACACCAGCAAAGCAAGGTCTGTTCTTAGTAACAATAGGGCCTTCTTTTCTGTTCTTTTAATACCAGGACATAATCACATCTTCTAGATTGATGTGGAGGTTGACAGGGTTAGGGATCTGAGGAATTAGTGATGTGATGCTTCAAGGATCACAGCGAAACAAAAGGGGATGATGGACGGAGCGTTTGAGCAAATCAAACACTCACCCTCAGTCAACTGATCTGGGTTTAATCCATCACCATTCTTCAGCTCACTCAGCCACCCCAGTTCAGACATGGCCATATGCAAATCTATCTGATCCTGTGCCTCATGGAAACAGTCCAGCCCGAACTACCAAGGCATGTCTTCCCTGGACCGGAAACAATAATCCTGGGACCGGTTTCGGATTCATAATCCTCATCAGCCAGGCTATCTTGAATCCAGTGGCCAAGTGAGCAAGGGACTCACGTCTGAGCATACCCTGCCAACTTAGGGCGAACAAAGCGAAACAAAAGGGGATGATGGACGGAGCGTTTGAGCAAATCAAACACTCACCCTCAGTCAACTGAGCAGTTAAGATGTCGGTGAGCACAGGTCACCACATCTTCCACAAAGAGGAGCTCTTGATGCTTTCCTCTTAGGCCCGATTCCATAATCAGATCAAGCCGTTGTCGTACATACTGAAGAGTTCTTTAGAGTTTTTTATCTGGGCTCTTATAACTGTTTGTCTTTGTGATGCTAAGCTCCTACCCAGCTCTTCCCAGGCCCGGGAGGCTCCGTTTGTATCTTGAGGTTCTTTATTTGTTATTTCATCCCATGAAAGTTAGCTATTTTCTTTCCAGCGGTAGAGTTTGGATACATGGAATGTTAGTCAGGGACTAGCAAGAGGTTCTACCAAGTGCTCAGGGATGTAACTATGAGGTGCCAATGGTGGATCTTCAGTAGTGAGGAGGACTTGGCAGGAATTCTTCCAATTCACGTACAGTAAAGTTATTATCTACTCTATTCTTAGTTTCCATCCACGTTTACCCCAGACTGTGATCTCTGGTGTAGGAGTGCTGTTGCAGCAGGAGGGGGAAGAGGGTGCAAATCGCTAAGGATGAACATACGGGGCATAGGATGTGAAGACCTGGCGGCAGAGAATCTGAGTAGAGTAGGAAGAACGTGTGAAGAGTAAGGGCACAGAGTGCGAAGAGAGCATGTACGTAGTATGGATGGTATACGTGAGACAGTGCATACATTTCTCAAGAACGTGCGGGACATAGCTAAGTGGCTGACAGTGAGAGAGATTATGGATCAGAGTTTGGTCACAAAGCCGAGACCAGTTCATTTCTCCGCCTGATATTATCTTAGGTGTTATCATGCATACAAAGGCTGCATAAAATACAGGTGCAAGCCTGGAGGTCTAGCAGGAACAGATGTCAGCTTTTTACAGCAGAGTTGGAATCTGGTCAAAAGATTATTTTGAAACACAATCTTCCTTTATGTGTATGCAAATGGAAAACACTTCAGTACCAGGTGGCCTCAATTCTCAATGGTCTGTGTGCATCATGCATATGCATATTATCATACTAGCGAGGAAAGTATTACATGGAAATGAGCTGCTTCTGAAGCTGTTGGAAGGTCAGAAAGAGAAGCCCAGCTCAGATTTTTCCTGAGGAGATTCAGAATGAGGTTTGGCAAGAGTATGTGGACTACACAGAGTCCATGCAGCCTCCATGCTTGAATGTCAGTCTCTTTTTTTAGCCGGAGGTAGTTGATTGGCAAAGGAGGCCAGTAGTGAAAATAATCATTTTTAAAGGTGGTGGTGCTTTACTTTTTATGACCCTAACATGGAACTCTGCAAGATTCACAGTAAAATTTGTAAAGCCTGCGTTTATGTACTTCACGAGTAAAGGGAGCGCGCCATTGCAGCAGTAAGTACTAAGCGGTTTGAGTTTCATATTCTCAATACCTCACCATTGAGTGCCAAACTCAAAAGCGAACAAACACATGCATATCATATACATTAATAAATACAAACCATCGTTAAACAATACCCTTGACCAACGAATCTTTGCTATCCATAGGCAGCGAAAATACACATCTGTCAAAATCCCAGAATTGTACTGGTGGACAACTAGACTCTGCGTGCGCCAGGATGATACAAATGCGGATAAAATAACAAAACAAGGAACTCGTAGGAATGGAAAGTGCATTTACTTTTGTTGCCTCCTAAAATATCCCCTGTCTAAAACTCTGGATGAACTGGGGCTTAGGAATTAGTAACATGCGGTTTGTTCAGATTTACATCTGCAAACGTATTAAACCGGACCGCCAGAAGTAAATGGTGTACTTGTGCATTTTTTACTCTTTACAGATAACGTAATTCCCAGCATATGTAAATTCACGTGGTCTCCTGAGGGATGAAGTCCCGAATAGTATCCAAATCAAGTATGACCCAACAAATAAATCTCACACCCAAATTTGAGGTGATATGCTTGAAATGTCTGGCTCGGATAGTTATAACACCCATATTTATAAAGTGTAGACATCCAGGGGAATCCAGAATCTAAAAAAATAACTTCACAAAACAGGGCCAGAGGAGGTTTAAAGATCGGCGAGGGCAAACCCCCCTAACTCCTATAACACAACTCACTAAAGCCCTCGGGTCTGAAAAATGAAGTATTAGGCTAAATGAAGAACATCAACTCAAAAAAGGCGTCCCTTTAAAGGACGGTTTCTTATATATATTCTCTAGGAGAGTAGTTTGTAAATACCCAATGTGAGTTGCAGGTTGTGGTGAGGATCGCAGTGCAGGTGAAAAAGTGAAAGTAAAACTAGCTACAGGTCGTGCCACATATATTTATTCAGGCCGTCCTGTGCTAGGATTAAAACCAAGGTGTACGATGGGAGGCATTAAACCTGATCGTGTTGTTCACGGACCAACATGTTTCGGCCTGTGACCTAGTCAATGATGTGGTCTTCTTCAGGATCTATCAAGTGTTACTGCTGTGAAAGTGAGGAGTGTAAACGAAAGATGAATGTGTCTTATCTATACAAATGATATGTTCTTTATATACAAAACCAGTGGTCCATGGGTTTTTGCAATGGTGGGTTCACTGGTAGTACCCGCGATAGTCTGGTTTGATGCCTTAGCTGTCCTATTCGTAAACGCTCCAAGGGCAATCACCTTTCTAACCGCAGTGTGACGAGCTGGTGTGCCGCTGTCTATACCTACGAGTTAGCCAGAATCCAGAATCTAGGCAACTACTTTAGTTCTAAAACCTTTCATTATCTCGAACTCCACGTGAGCAGTAGCACTAAGCACAAAAACAAGTTCCTCGTATTCATATCTGAAAACAGAGAGCCACTGCTAGAAGCAAATGCCATTCTTTCTGCCTTTCATAATCACTTTAATACATCGGCCATCTTACCCGGATGTCGTGCTTAAAATAAAAAAAGCAATTTTTTCATACAGGTTGCAACATGTTTAAATTGTGTTAAGAAGTGCACCATTTGCTCCTGTGGCCCTCTATTATTTAGTCTCAAAGACAAACCAATGGTAATTTTGAATATTTGCCTGCCAGACCACCAGTGTTCTCTGGCAACCTCATGAATTAAAACCGCAAATCACTTTGCAGAAAGGTACTTCCAAGAAGCAGGGTATCATGAAGACACCAACACTGAGATTATGAGCATTCAATGTCTACACTTGACTTGGCTCCTTTTTTACCCCAGATTAAACGTTAAATGTTTCTTATGAAGGGTATTCATCTTCTGGCTCTGGGGCTCAGATTAATACAACGCCTTACTTCAATGTCATGAAATGGGGCGCACAGCAGCATTCAAGTTGCTGCCCAGCACTGTTTCACATCTGAGAGGAAATAGCAAACCTTGCAGGGGAAACGCTAAAAGAACTTCTACCCCAACCACGAACTTCTAAATGTCTGAGATTTCAAACACATACAAAACGCGAGTCACCTTCGCTGCCACAGAATATATCCTGAAACAATACAGCAAGCTGGTCAGTAGGCGGCCAAAGCAAGCGGGCATTTTTACCAGGTCAGAGGGAATGGTTTAGCAGCCAAGACTAGGAGCAGGTCCAAGAGATTTCTGGAAGTAGCCAATAAGTTTAAAAGGCTAGCACAGTTTCCCACAAACAGGAATCAGCCTCAGACTGTAAGGAGTGTGACAATGAAGAGGAAAAACTCAGTATAATCAAAGTTACCAGCAAATAATCGGAGCACTCCAGGACTTGAGTATCCAAGATGCTAGGAGACGTTCAAAGTTCACCGTGTTGAATGCTGCCGGTGAGAATACTAGGGAGATTGGCCCCTATAGACTGCATCCAGATCCTATACATCTATAAATTAAATACTAAAGGTGTTGGTGCTATCACATTGTCAAAAGCCTCTTAGTAAAGTTATATTTTACCAATACAAATGTTTAATCGAGTGGTGATGCAGCTTTCAATAGTGTTTCTCAAGCCAGTGCCTGGTAGAAGTACCAGAGTTTAGTTATTTTGAATAAGAGACTCACTCACTTGACTGATATGAGGCTTTCAGATTTTCCTTTGTTCCAGGCAGCTGCTGATAATCTACAGCCCACAAGGACTGATGGCCCCTACCCATACTATAACCAGGGGAACTAGGATTGGGTCAGTTCTGAAGCCTTAAGTTAGGAAACAGCTTATTGAAAAGGGTCTACATAGAGAGGAGTAAAATATTTTTTAACTTGATTAAACAAGTTAAGAGCTGCAGCAGGCTCAGCAGTAGAGGAGATCGCGTACAGATGCAGCCTGTTTTCACAGCAAATACTTAGGCAAACCCTTGCCATTTTTGTGGAGTAGGAAAGCACTGCAGGATTCACGGGATTAAATCATCCCTGACGAAGTCAGATAGTGTCTTTGGTCTGGATTAAGCCTCATCTTTCCTGACCTTGTAGAAAGAGGCTTTGGCTTTTGAAATGTTATTCTAGTATTATTTTGCACATCTGAGTGTTTAATGAACTATGTTGTAATGTGTGTTAGGGAACAAATTAATTCATTTGATGCCAGTGACACTTGTGGCATTCTGAATTCCATGGCACAGACAACACTGGTATTGAAGCACCTCAAAGGGTAAGCTAGCCGTGGCCATCATATGGATGACTATGGAGAAGTGTGGCTCACTGGTTAGAGCAGGCAGACCCTGAAGCAGAGGTCAGACCCGGGACCAGGGTTCAATTCCCGACGTGGCAGGGTCTTGAGCTCAAACGTCCATGGACTCGATAATTCTCGCTTCGGTGCCTGACCTAATCATGGGTTCACACTCTGCAACTCTGGGCATTCAGCTTGCTTAATCTCCACAACGGCCCCCGCGGCGGGATGCCTGGCTTTCACCTTGGCGATGCCCTGCAGGGGCTATCTCACAGGGAAAAGCCAGGACGGGTTCCCAAGGCAAGCGCGGAGATACCCCTTCGGGGGTCGATTCAGGCGCTATATAAGAAACATAATAATAATAATAATGACATACATAATCCATTTACAGTAGCAACTTCACCCAAGCAACCTGAACTGCTATTGGCAGGGTTTTTCTTAAATGACTTTATCAGAGGAGAAGCTCTTTATGCTTTTACATATGACCACTTCAAAATACTTACCCCCACCCTTTCTTCTAGAACTTTAGGTCTAATTACGAAAGTTGAACAAAGGCACACCTCCAGAAAATATGCAAACATCTATACCATATTGATAAAACGCAACTCAAGTGCAAGTTTTGAATTGCCAATTAATAAAAATCATTGCAATGTAAACAAGCATGAATAACATTTTTGCGTTTGATAAATTATGACAACAATATTCAAACGTTAAAGAAGAGACCGCAATGTGGGCCGCAGCAAATCACGTTAAAAACAATAAATTACATTAAAATTAACTTTCAAATGTTAGTTACTGGAATGCTCGTATTGAGATCGATGCTTCTACTAGCTAGAGTCATTCATCAGTTTTAGTTTGGAGAAGCAGGTCTTTGCTGAGTGAGCAGCCTTGCTACATGGAGCAAACACCTCGTGGCCTTACATGGGGTGCGGGGAGAGGAGGTAAGGCCCTAGGGCTGGGGATTGTTGTTAATAGGTGCACAGGCGGCCCGCGTTAGGCCGGTGAGAGTTGTGCCTTACTGGCGCAGGGCAGCGTGGCCGCTCCGCTCCCTATACCTGGTCACAGATAGACCTCAAATTTCTAGTTCATCCTCGCACCATTGCAGCTCACACAAGCAGCGCTAAGTATTAACACTGAACTTACAGTTGACGTGTTCGACCAAACCTCTCCTCCACGGTGCTTATCCACAGTCACTCGGGTCCAAATTGCCGCACACCATGGCCTCTCAACCAAAATTTAAGCTTCCTCAAGTGACATCTTGAGGGTATAGGAGGGTACCCACGCATAGTCGCAACCACAGCACCACAGGACTAAGAAGAGCCACTTCCACAGGGTTCACCCTGGTCAGCTAGGGCAGGGCCTAGCTTCGAGATTGCGTGCCTGCTGAGTAAACAATCTACTGCCTGTTCCATCTTCGGCTTTCGCTATCATGGATCTGGAAAGTTATGCAGCAGTGCAAATCCCGTAAAATATGGGGGGTTAAGAAGATGGTAAAACAAAGTCTGCGAACCTATAATGCATCTAACAACATCAACAACTGCCAGCAACAAGGGGGCCAAACCAGTGGCTGCCCCACAGTCCTCCATGTCCAGTGACTCCAGGAACCCACAGAACCAGGCCCCTCCCCTCAGGGCAACAATCCCATCTGGACCCATTCCCCACCGGCACCATCGAGTAGGCCTTTGTTTGAGCACAACCAGGTTCAGTCTCAAAAACAGGAGTCATAGGTCCTGGTCCACCTTCCAGTCACCCTCAATTCAAACCTACTCCTTGTTGAAGTTGAGGTGCAGGTGCACACACCAGAGCAAGAGCAAACACAGTCAACTCAGCATGCACACCCCACCCTACCTCAGTTAGAATATTGCCAAGCACCTGGGATAAAAATACCCTACATCTAGCACCAAGTGCACTCCAAAGGGATTTCCTCTCACCCCTCCATCCATAGTTTGGACAATGCTCTGCTAGAAGGACTAACTAGAGTAGCAGGACCTCTTATTAAGCCCCTCTGACCAGTTCCATGGTGGTGCCACGGACCAGCATAGCACCTCATTCAACTCCAGGCCGAAACACGAAAACAGAGCCCTGCTTTCTCCTATCAGACTGCCCCAGGATAATCCAGCTACCCAGACTGAAATTAGCCTGCAGGGCATGGCAACGAAGGTGGGACAAACAGAACAGAACATCGGCTCACCCCATGTTCAAGGGGTGTTAAGGCTCCAACCCCTACTCCTAACCCTGCAAAGGCGAACCCTTTGTCGGTTGAAAAAAGCAGAACCTTCCCAAATCCAATATGGGCACTGCTATTGGATACCATTGAAGCGAACTTCTCGTCTCTATCGTTCCACTCGGACAAACTAGAAATTTAGGTTGACTTACTGAAAGCCTTGGTCCTCTATGTCCTAGGCACTGACCAAAAATTATAGGCCCTAAATGGCCTGATCAGGAGAGTACAGGAACACTCAGCCAGATCATATAATTCGTGCAAATGTAGCACAACCATGGACCTCCTTAAAACAATCCCAACCATTCTTTCTGATATTTTAGCAGAAGTCAAACCCCCGCCCCAAACAACACAGTAAATCTGCCATCCATCTTCCTTCTGACATCCATCAGGCACTCCTGATCGAGCTCTAGCCCAAGGACGACCTGGTTAGCTCAGAGGAAACAAAGCTGACCAACATTGCAAAACAAACAGCAGAAACATCAATTAATCAGCACCCCAAGGAGATGTTCATAATCTCGGACCACTCTAATCTGCCACAGGACCCACCTCCTCAAGGCCTAAAAACGTCCTTGAAAAAAGAGAAAAAAACACCTCAGAAAAGCCAGGAACAGTAAACAAAAAAGGACAGAAACACAAAGCCCTCCTACACCCAGTCACAATAACGGGGAACCAGGCAGCCAGCAGACCTCAATGGAGACTCAACATCATCAATCCAATCAAGGGAGAGTCCCTCCCAAATCCTTTATTTCTACAAAAGGACCCATCAATTGTACTTTGCCTCCAGGCTCCAGACAACTTGACTGGAGCATGATGGCCATTTTAACTCAAGAGCCATAAAAGAATTGTTCCCCCCTCATAGTGATGACAGACACGGTATGCACCACTTTCAAAGCAACAATATCATCCCATTCTCTGGACACAGTTCCCTTCACTATAACCAGGGAACATTGTCCTCCAACAACCAGCACACTCCCCACCAGTGACTGGTCAAGCCAAGTCTCTCGACCCTTTGTAAGGCCAGAAGGTCATTCCCACTTCATTATCCCATCAGCAAATTTTGTGACGGGGACCTGCCCTCCGACAATTGAGTATCTGCAACCGCCCAGTCAATTGCTTCAAGGATGCATGGTCTCGGTTGAAACCAGCCTCACTCATCCACCACAACATGAGCCTTCCCCTTGGTCACTCCATTACCCTATGCAGATGGCGTTGCTACAATCACATGAAAACATCATCGGTACTGCCTCAGTAAGGCTTGAACTGATCCTACGATACAATACCAGAGGACATCACGATGTATTAAACAGAAGAAGCACCATTCTAAAACTGGCCAGTTCTCTGCATAACCGCAAACATTTTCAATCAAATCATATAGAAGGATTTAAACCTAAGCCCAACTGGTCTATCCCAGGCAATGCAGCACTTAGGTTAATACAACTATAGCAACCCAGGTATGGCAGAACAGGGAAAACTTCTCTAAATGGGGCATCGAAAGCCCTAGCCCTCTGCTTTCCTTGCACGGACCTCTATCCAAGTGGCGGAAACCTACAAATGTAGTGCTAAGGGGAGCAATAGGTCCAACAGACCAAAGAACGCCTAGCGCGTCTGCAAATCTCAAGCACCCAGCAATCTAACACTCCAGGAGCACCAACTTACACAAGGCATGCCCTCCTCCAGCCACAGCAGGGTCTACCCTCAAGGGCGATGTGGTAGGCATGAACTCAAAAACAAGAGGACCTCAGCCATAAATATCTTCCACTAAAATTGTGTTCCTAGAATGTGAATGGTCTTTGCAGTAGGGCGGGAGAGTATGACTTCACTGCCTATCTCCGACACTTTGACATATCTAGGCTGTATATTCTGCCACGAATCCCCCTGTTTGATGATCCAACCCCATTACCTGTAGGGAAAGAGTGTAGGACCCTCTCTTGGTCACAAGCTGGACACACCTCACAGAGATATCAGTCAGCTGCTGGGCGAAAACATTCTTGCCCTGGGCTGAGACTGTAATCAGGCTGCCGTTGTTTGAGTGCTACAGATAGCTATGTCGCTATATGTACAAAAATAACAAGTGCATTTGCCCAACGTATGTGCAGGCCTTGTACGCAGTTTCAAGGCAATATGATAATATTCTTGCAAATATGACTCGAGTAGGTACACTTGGTGTTTACAAGAAACTAATCCAAACTTTCATGAATGCAATTGTGTGTCAAAAGGTCAATGTGAAAAAAGTGAGGGCAATTTTAGGAAGTATCCATGTTCATGTAAAATGGCAACGTTTCCTTCTAGGCCTAACTGGGACACATAACTGAAGGCGTATATTTAATTTTGCATAATACGTCTACAATGACTTTACAATGCTCTACAGATATCCAAAGCATTAATCCAAGTTGAACATTGCAGTAATGTTTGTACAAATCACAATATAAAAGTACGTAAAGCTTCATCTGCCGACTGTCAAAGCAGGAGTCCGACATACAGAAAGAGGTTATCAAGTCAATATTAATGAGTTGAGTTGTTGGAGGCTAAGAGCAGTCCCACAAGTTTCACTGATCGCAATGTGTTGGTCGATAATGCGGAGGCAATCCATTCACAAAGAACAATGGCCAATGGTCCTTTAGCAGAAGCAATCTAAACCTAGGCAATGTCTGAAACTTAAATATGACTGTCACAATTAACAAGTGTCCAAACCAATATCAGAGTATTGACAATACAGAGCTTGCCCAGAAAAAAAAACACATGCATGGGCAGTCCTGCATTCCTACACTTGTAGGAGCCCACAGCCATATCAAACGACCCATATTGCAGCACCCACTCAACACTCAATAGTATGATTTCAACAAGGTGCTTTTTTCATCAAAGGACCTGGTTCCCTATTCAAAGTAGTCACTGGCCATTCAAGAAAGCCATAATTGCAGGGTGGCAGGCCCTATCTGAAGGGCACTTAAAGATGGACATAGCAATTGCTGTCTAAGAGGTAAGATGGCAGGACACAGACCGTAAAAATGAAGTAAGCTTTTTTGGTTGTGGCTCCATAGGCGTTATTGACTGTCCAGACAAGACTGCTGGTCCATGGCTGCCTCTACTGGTGGACAAGGCAGTAGCTCCACATGCTGAGAGAAGTTCTCTCTCTCCACCCTTGCAGTTATGCCATCATAGTGGAGAAGTGTGGCTCAATGATTAGAGCAGCAGACCCTGATGCAGAGGTCTAGCCCGGGACCAGGGTTCAATTCCCCGCCTCGGCGGGTCTTGGGCTCAAAATTCCACAGACCTGATAATTCTCACCTCGGTGCCTATTCCAATCATGGAGTCCCACTCTACAACTCTGGGCAATAGCTTGCTTAATCTCCACAACGGCCCCCACAACGCTAAGGATGCCTGGCCTCCACCCTGGGGGTGCCTAGGAGTGGACGCCTCACAGGGAAAGCCAGGATGGGTTCCACAGCGGTATTCGTACAAGCGCCTTGAGACCCTTGCGGATGAGTGAAGTAGTGTGGCTCACTGGTTAGAGGCGGCAGACCCGAGAGCAGAGGACGGCCCGGGACCAGGGTTCGATTCCCGGCGCGGCAGGTTTCTGGACCAGGGTCAGCGGACTCGATAATTCTCTCGCCTCGGTGCCCACTCTGATCAGCGATCACACTCGGCAACTCTGGGCATTAGCTTGCCTCATCTTCACTAACGGCCCCACCAGACCGCCGGGGATGCCTGGTCTCACCCTGGAGATACCCATTGAGGGACCATCTCTCAGGGAAGCCAGGAAGGGTTTCGCAGCGGTCGAAGCGCCTTGGGACCCTACGGGTAAGTAGTGCGCTATATAAATGCCAATACATTTACATTTACATTTACATGAGTAGTGTGCTATACAAGTATCAATTTACATTTACTTAGTGGATGATCATTGAAAATCACAGACACTGACAAATATACAAATCAGAACTATGTGCCTACAACTGTAAAAAAAGGTCAGCACGTAGGCATTTCATTGTCGACAAGACAGAGCAAGCAGGCAATTCTTCAAAGGAATTATTCAAAATTCTAAATGACTTTACCACATGCCAAGCCTTCTCCTTGGTTATTCCTACTTCAGAATTACTTTGTGACACTTTAGCTAACCACTTTCAAACCAAAATAGACCATATCTACCGTAGTTTTCATTCTGTGGCTAATACTTTAGCGTACCTCCAAACAATTGAATCACCTCAAAGTACTGCTCCAGTACTTCTGGAAAGATGTGAGAAAATCTCTCGGATGCTTGACCTGCTGGCTAAAGAAAATCTGGGCCTCCCTTTGATATTTGCCCCCGCCCCACACACACATATCATCGCCACTCTCTCTTCTCCTCTTGATCCAGTTATCACATCTCTGAGCTACCAGTCTCTGACCCTAGCTTCTATCCCAAGGCTTTGGACAGCAGAAAATGTCACACCATTCTAAAAAAATAAAAAATGCAGACCTGAGCGACCCAGCTAACCATCGCCCAATATCTCTCCTCCCTCTTTTGGGCAAAGTTCTAAAGACCTACGCCAACGAACAACTCTTCTCTGATCTGGAAACCTACAATTTGTTGGATGCTTCTCAATTGGGCATCAGACCTTCCCACAGTCCGGAGACTGCCCTTCTTGCAGGAGCAGATACTATCAGGCTATCCCTTGATGCTGAAAATCCCGCCATACTGTTTGTGCTTGACATTTTGACGGCGTTTGATACCATTTCTCATTCTATTCTGATACAACGTCTCCATCAGATAGGTATTCAGGGCATTGCCCTTGACTGCTTCAAGGACTTTCTTACAGACAGGGTCCAGACAGTCTCCATTGGCACTCATCCCTCTAAAACCATCCTTTAGGACAGGGCTCCTCTTTGAGTCCCATGCTTTTCAACATCTATGTGCCCCCCAGTCCAGTTGCTCAAATCTTGTGGGTTTGAAATACTTTCCTATGCAGACACCCAATTGATTAGGGTACGCATAGTAGGAGTATGCCAGATTGTTATACGGTTTCATATGCTTGTATATAGAAATTGTTTCAGCAAGATTGTGGAACTTTTTATTTTATTCACTGTCATGATACTTCTAATAACTTTCATCTGCTTCTGTCTATTGATCCACAAAGGCACAGTTCCTACGGATTAGTGGAAACTACATGACCCTTCCAAACATACTTGTTATCAGTTTGGAAGCAATGCACAGAAGTGCCCGAATAAGTTTCAGCGTGAGGAGGACAGATATAGAGGCTGCTATTGTGGTGTGAAAGGAAGACTAAGTATTGAGGGCATGCTAGAATAAGCAAGGTCAGCAATTCTTTTCACAAACCTCCAATCAATGCTATAAATGGAGCCATTTACTTGTGTTGAAATCAAGTGGAAGGAGAATCACCAGAATTACAACCGATCACCGACCAGATAGTGAAAGTTTTTTTTAATGATTCGTCGGTCTGCAGGCAAGGCATTAAAGGGACAGGTACAATTCGTTTTATTCACTTCGTTTCTTTCTGATCTCATTTAGTACTTTCTGCACCAGGAAATGAAAGGTAAGGAAAAGGAGCACAAAATACATACAGCTGCAGACCATTACTAATAAAGCAAATTAGAAAATTAACATAAGTTAACATAATTACAGGATACCAATAATTAAATATATGTGAACAAAACAAATCCCAACATACCACGCAGCCTCATACTTTATATTTGGACCATGAGCATATCCAACCCGACCTACTGAAGATCATATATATTTTCCATTCGTAAGGAACTTTCAAAACTAGTGTTGGTCTGCTGCTGCTCACTGCCCTAAGGGTTCTCTTCCAGTCCCATTCCTCTGGAGAGCTATTAGAGAATGCCCTAATACACATCAGAAGAACTCAGCACAAATCAAAACAGGGCACCTATAACTAGGGCGGGTCAGTCACACTCTAAAAGGAGGAGGAGGGTGGTAGAATGAGTGGCAACTGATAAAATAAATCAAGTACTTGTATAGCGGACAAATCACCCCCGAAGGGGCATCTCGGCGCTGGGGGCCGTTGAGGATGTCCTCTTATACCATCTAGAGGAAGGAGACCACAAGGTAAAGTGGATGATAGTAATCTGAAGCTGATCTCCACAGACTTTATCATCATCTTCTTCTCTCCATGACCAAACATGACATTAAAATAGACTTGGAGAATTTTGGTTTGTTTCACTTTGGTGGTCAGGTTGTGGTGCGTAGAGTCGAGCAGCAGTCAAGCAGCAGAGCGGAGCAAGTTGCGCGGAGGAAATGGACAGCACGGAGAGGTGAGGAGGGTAGCCAGCAGCTGGGACCCAGGCTTTGGAATCCTCAGAACCTTCAGAAGCCTAGGAGGTGTTGCTGGTCAGGCTGGCAACTGGCTCTGTCGACCCGGATGACCTGGAAAGCTTCACAAGCGGCAGCCTACAGGAGATTACAGGTCTGTGCCCACCTCTGCCCTCAGCTGGCCGCCACAGTCGGCCACCCCACCCGCCTCTATCTGCCTCATTTTCAGCAGCCGGTGCTTCCAACCAGGCAGCCGACAGTGCCCGGCCAGCGGGCGGTTGTATCAGCGTCCAAGTGAGACCAGCTAGACCAACATGAGGGTGGGAAAGTACAGTTTTGTGGTACACAATCAGATACCATCCTACTTTCTCTTTAAGAAAAGCATTTAATCAAGTATATATGGGTTACACATGAAACGAAAAATACCATGATACAATATTTACAATTCTTCCTTCATTGTCCACTGGTTATGTTCCAACAACTTTAAACATCAACAGGCTAGCAAACTTTAAATGTTGCTAGGTTTCTGATAGCATACAAAAGGAAAGGAAGACACAAACCCAACTTCCTTCTGTTTCACACAATAAATCATGAAGCAAAACTTCACTTGGCAGCTGATTATCACAACTGACCTCTGACCAGCAAAGTTCTCTATTAAAATATTCTGTACATTACGACATTAATGTTAAATCATATCAATGTTTGGATTCACAAATTTCCTCTCTCATTCCTTGCCTCGGATAGTGGGTATGGGTGGTTAGAGGTAGCAGCTCATATCCACCCACTAATACCGCATCATTTCTTTTTAGTCCAGTGTCTGGGTTTTAGCTACTGTGGAACTTAGAAACCAGGGTTTTTGGCCAGGAGAAATTCTATTTTGCATTTCTTACACCTACCCACAATATCTTAGGTGGGAAAACATAAATAAAGAAACTAAAATATGTTATTTGCTTTCACATTTAATGTTTTTCGTAATTAATATTTTTTCCTCCTAGAGATGTTTTAACACACAAAACACCAGCACTGCATTCTCACCCTACCTTCTACCTACTGGATGCAAGACTGGCTGTCAACGCAAACATAGCTGTCAGAACACTATCAGATGGAGACCAACCTGAATTCTGTGCACTCCACTCAGCTTCCCTATCATCTGTTCAATACTCTGGACACAGGAATTGCAGGTCATCCCCTCGACGAGGACGACGGTAGAATTCGCCCCGGTCTCCATGATGCCCTCACTGCTTCACCTTCCTGGGAAATCTGAGGGGAAACAAAAATTCTGTTAGATCAACACTTTGGATGTGTAACCACCTAACGACTAAAGTATTTATGAGCTATGAGTAAAAATCAGGAGTAACTACTGAGGGAGTAGAAAAGTGGTCATGGACTAATGGAGTGATTTTATACGCCATATCCAGTGTCAATAACAACATAACAATTTACAGCAATACTTTCATCTGCTTTAGAGCACCTGGAACATGAGGCACTGGCCTTCATGTATAGGTTGGGCTATGGCTAAGAGTGGATTGCACAAATTAGGAAGGGATGGGAAGAGGGAACTGAAAGGTTTAACTAAGAGCTTAATAGACCATACTCCGCACGATAATTTGTCTACATATTACATTGCAGTCAAAAGTGCAGGAAAATGGGAGGGCGGAGCTAGCCGGCGTCAATGGTGGACGCATAAGAGCAGAGCTCCGCGGCGGCGCCTTTGATTATTCGGCAAATATCCTCACCCAGCAACGGAATCGAGCCGAAAACGGCTGTGATCGCCGACCCAGCCCCTGCTGCACCTCCGACCGGAGTTTGGGAGCGGACCGCGCTCGGACACAACACTTTCCCTCGCTTGCGAGGTGGCGCGGGACCAGGCCTGGATCCCCGGCCTCCCCTGGGCTCCTAGACCGAGCTGCGTGACCCGACGTGCGGCAACGCGGACCTGGCGACCCGGCCCCTTCCAGATCCCGGCGAAGTAAGATTTCCTGATCTCCCTCCACCACAGGGCCACGTAGGGGAGCCCAGACGGACATCTGGTGGGGGCTCCAGGAGACACGTGGATCGGGGATACGCCGCCCCAGCAGCGGGAGAGGAGGCACACCTCACGGCGACATTAGAATCCCGGCGGGACACGAACATCCACGGCCCCTCAGTGATTGGGCCCCCTCAGCGTTGGGGCCTGCAGAACGACTTGGGGCGAGACGAGAGCCCCCCCTCCGCATGCCCTGTGCTCCTCGGGGAACTCGGTCAGCGCCACTGAGTCAAGGGGGCGGACGCCCAGCGGAAGACCAGCACTACCGGTGCCTCGGCAGAGCCTGGCACGACCAACTGGCCACGTGAGCAGACCCTTGCACCCACCCCAGCGGCAGACACGCAGCGGGAGCGGGCCGCAGACTACACGCGCCTGGCACACATCAAGGCCACGAGGCCCCCAGATCGTCGGAGGGCAGCAAAGATGGTAAAAGGGGACAGGACCCAGTCGAAACTGTCGTTCGACCAACGCAGGCAGAAGACACCGGACCCCCCGTCCCCCCAGGCTGCAGGGGCTACCAATGACCCGGGCTCCTCACTCTGCGCGGAGATAAAAGGTATGCTCACGACCATGGAGAAGGGCCTACAGGAAGGCATGTCGGCCATAGGCACCAAGATCGACGCGCTGGCGTATCGAATGGACCGCATGACGGAGAGAGTGGATAAGCACGCAGAGAGACTCGATATGGCCGAGCGCAGACTGACGGAGGCTGAAGAGGCGCAGACGGAGTGGGACACTGACCGAAAGCAATTTGGCCGCCTGCTCCAAGTGATTCAGGAGAAGTCGGAGGACTTGGAGGCGCGCTCCAGGCGCTCCAACATACGCATAACGGGAGTGGCCGAATCGACCCAAACGGGTAAGATGGAACTCTTCGTTGAAAAACTGCTGAAATCGCTTTTGGGAGAAGACACGTTTTCCCCGATGTTCATCGTGGAGCGCGCCCACCGAACCCTCGGACCAAGGCCTCCGCCGGGCGCAAACCCTAGGCCGCTGATAGCGAAATTGTTGAATTACAGAGACAGGGACGCAGCGCTCCGAGCGGCCCGGGAGAAGGGCTCACTCCAGTATGAGGGTATGAACATATCCTTATACCCAGATTTCACCACTAAAGTGCAGGAGGAACGGCGGCGCTTTCTCCCGTACAAACAACAGTTACGGGACCTTGGGTTGGACTATGCTATGTTATACCCGGCACGGCTGCGCATTAACAGACAGGGCCACTCGCACTTTTTCACGGACCCCAAGGAACTGCAAAAATCCCTGAAGGTGTGGGTAAGGGAGCACAGAGGAAACTCGGAGACCCGCGCACCGGACCAATCTGGCACCGAGGACCTGGAGGAACAGGACTGAGTAGGAGAGCGTACACGGGGGCACAACGGTGAACTGCGCCCATGGGGGCATTCAGGGCGTCTCTCCGCCCGGACAAGAGACAGACTCCTGCTTGGCCCTTATCGCGGGTCTGTTTGAACTACTGGACGCCGTCGGATGGGTGAGATCCAGACGTTCCGAACTGGTGCCCCTGGGCCAACATTTGCGGTACGATGCTGCCCTGGGCGAGATCCCCCATCCTGGGGCTGGACATGATACAGGTCAGATGCGGTTTGGAGGGAGGGGGGCGGGGGCCTGGACAATGAGCCGGACCCTAAGGTTCGATTTTTTCTTGCTGGACTACTTCCACAAGGCGCTGCTGCGGAAGCAGCTTACATTACTAGTGTGGTGGACCGGGAGGAACGCTGCACAACGAAAGGATAGGGTAGGCTACCTCTGCCCTGGCGCTTCTAGCTGTCACAGCTCGGACAGAGCTTGTACGGGGTGTTATTGAATGGGGTTGTTGAGGGGCGGGGGGGAGGGACGAGGGGATCTCGGTTGCACCAGGTTGGGGTTGGTGGGCTGTGGGAGGTGGGTTGGGACACTTTTTCTGAGTTTGGGGGAGTTGGGGGGGGGGTCCACAATGTGTTCTGCAATGTTATGTATCTTGGAGAGGACTGGAGGTGGTGGCACGCGCCGGAAGGCGCGACAGGTATTGTTGGTAATGGCCAATTGCTGCTTCTTTCACTATGGCTGACACACTACCCAGCGGTTCGCTGAATAGCACTGCAACCCTTACAGCACTGACATGGAACGTTCGGGGGTTGAATGATTATCGGAAACTCCGTAAGGTATTGCACTATCTCCAGAGACACCACATAGACCTGGCCTTGCTGCAGGAGACACACCTACCCAATACCAGTAGAATGCATACGCATAGAGGCCTCCAGGGTCACTCCACATATGCTGGCTTCACATCACACGCCAGGGGTGTACTTACGTGGGTAAACCCTAAATCCAAGCTATCCCTCACACTACTGGAAGCGGACCCGGAGGGTCGATTTGTGCTGAGCCGATGCACGGGTAAGGGACATGACCTCCTGGTCATGAATGTGTATGGCCCGAACTACGACACCCCTGACTTTTATACAGCAGTAGTGGGACACTGTGCAGACCGGCCCACAGATAGCATGATCTGGGGGGGGGACTTTAACTTCACTTTTAACCCAGAACTGGATAGGTCGGGGGGTCCCCTTAGACGCCCGGCAGCGGCTGCGCAGAGAATGCAGGCGGAAATGGTGCGACTGGGGCTGGTAGACGTCTGGAGAGAAAGGCACAGCGCGCGGGGGGGTTTCACACACTACTCTGCGTATCACAACATTCATACCAGGATCGACTACTGGCTGACGACACTCCCCCTGCTGCAGAAGGTGAGAGACTGCAGGGTGCTCCCGCGGACACTATCAGACCACTCCCCCATTCTGTTAGTCCTGAACACTCCACAACAGAGAATACCCCCTTTCACCTGGCGCTTCCCACCATACTCCTTGCTGGATGAGTCATTCCGGGCAGAACTGGGGGAGGATATCGATACGTTTTTCTCTAATAATATAGGCACAGTGGATAGCTTCGGGACGGTGTGGGAAACATTCAAGGTCTACGTTCGGGGAGTGGTCATGGCCAAGCACTCCAGTGTCCTAAAAGCCATCAGGAACAGACTGTCTTACCTTGAGGGTCGGATTGCGGAATGCGAGCGCACACAGCTGGCAGACCCGTCTCCGGCGGGGGATGGGACACTGCGGGAACTCCTGACAGAGTTCCACGAGGAGGCAGACAGGGAGGTTAGACACCTGGGAAAATACGCGACGGCTCGCACGTACGGCGAGGGAGACCGACCGGGCGCACTACTGGCCAGAATTATGAAGGGAGCCAGGCGGAGACAGGCAATTTCGGAATTACAGTCAGCGGATGGGGCGACATTAACCGCCGAGGAGGATATCCTGGCGGAATTCAAGGGATTCTATCAGGAACTGTACTCTAGTAAAATCTCGGGAGTAGAGGGGCAAATCGACAATTACCTAGACTACATTAAAATGCCGTTCCTAGAGAATTGGCAGAGGGAGTTCCTGGCGACACCCATACTCCGAGAGGAGATAGCGGACGCCCTGGACAGCATGAGGTCGGAAAGCGCGCCTGGAATCGACGGCCTAACTGTGACCTTTTATAAGGCGTACAAAGACAAACTGTTGCCCTATCTTTCCACCCTCTTCGACGAAATCTGCGAATATGGCGCCATGCCCCCTTCTATGAGGGAAGCACTAATAGTGACGATCTTAAAACCAGGCAAGCCACACGAGCTCCCGGGATCGTACCGCCCCTTGTCTCTTATCAACGTAGACGCGAAGATCTACGCTAAGGTTCTGGCAACCAGACTGGCGCTTGTAGCTCCGGAACTGGTGGCCCCAGAGCAGGCTGGCTTCATCCCTGCCCGGAACCTTACCTACAACATTAGGACGGTTATGGGAGCTATGCAACATACTAAACACGACACCAAGGCCATTGCAGTCTTCTTGGATATGGAGAAGGCGTTTGACTCCGTGGAATGGCCTTTCATGCGTAAAGTCCTCAAAAAGCTGGGTCTGGGAGACCTTTTCCTCCAGCTGCTGGGCGCACTCTATCACCGGCCGACCGCGAGAGTTCGATTGGGCGATATGGTCTCTGAGGCCTTCACTGTGAGTAGGGGCACGAGACAGGGCTGCCCCCTCTCGCCACTACTGTATGCACTGGTGGCGGAGCCACTGGCCTGCGCGATGCGGGAATACCACTCCTACGAGGCAATCAGCTACCCAACCTACAAAATCGGCATTTCCACATACGCGGACGACACACTGTTGTACATTAGAGATCCAGTGAACAACCTCTCATCGGTCTTGAGGGAGGTGGTACGGTTTGGGGCCCTCTCGGGGCTGAAGGTCAACTGGTCGAAGTCCGTGGCATTCCCCCTGACCCCTGTAACTGAACCCTTTGAGATGGAATATCCACTACAGTGGTCCGTAGACCCGGTCAGATATCTGGGCATTCGGATACACACAGACCCTGAAGTCGTGTTGAGGGAGAACTATGGAGTTGCATATAGCAAACTGGCAGATGATGTTGAGCTCTGGATCAAGCTCCCACTTTCATTGATGGGCCGCATCGCCTTGATGAAAATGGTAGTCCTCCCGAGATTTCTGTTCCTCTTTAACAACCTCCCGATCGTCCTCTCTAAAGCTTTCTTTACGACCTTAAACAAACTCCTCGTCAGACTCGCCTGGGCCGGAAAGCAGCCTAGAGTCCGCTGGACGGTATTGCAGCTCCCATATGAGCAGGGGGGGTTGGCAGCCCCGGACTTTGAACGTTACTATAGAGTCGCGCAGGCCTCCCATCTCCATACCTGGATACATGGCAACCCGGACATACCGCATGTGATTCTAGAACGACTATTCGCTGCCCCTACCCCGCTCCCGGCGACTATCTGTAGCCCTGGCGACCGTAGAGTAGGAGTATTGGACTCTATTCGCTCAACCAACCACGCTTGGCATACCATAGTCCAGAGGCAAGATAAAGTGTTGTTGTACGCCCCTAGTATGCCGACACACTGGGCGCTTTGGCTTCCCACACTGACGGAACCGGGTGTACGCAGAGCGCTTAGTGATCTGGGTGTACGCACGCTGGGAGATCTATTCGAAAATGGCACGGTGAAGACGTGGGAACAGCTTGCGCGGGGGCGCGATACCCCCTCCTTGCTACACCGCTTCCAATTCCACAGGGTCCGCAGCGCCCTCCTGGACCACTTAGGCCCTGACATGGAGGAACCCCCTGAAATCCCGGAACTAGAACACATTATACACGCTGAATCTCCGAGGAAACTTATTTCAAAACTCTATAGCATGGGACATGCACACACGGCACAGCGGTACACGAGGGCGCGACTGGCCTGGCAGACCGATCTAGAAATACACATAGATGACGGAACGTGGACGTATTGCTGCGCGGCCTCCAGGCGAATTTCGCTGAATGGGAGACACCGCCTGGTGCACTTTAAATTTTTGCAACGGGTGTACTATACGCCGGAAAGGCTGCACCGATACCGCCTCCGCGACTCCCCCCGCTGCGAGAGATGCCCAGCCCCGGTGGCGGACTTTATACACGTGGCTTGGCTGTGCCCGGGAGTTCGGAGATTCTGGACCGGAATATTTGCAGAAATGAGCAGAATAGTGGACCTGACTTTGGACGTAGAACCCGCCATTGCCCTCCTGGGAGATGTGCGGAAGGTCCCGGCGCCGGTGCGTAAAATGGTCAGCATGGGCATGCTACTAGCCAAACGGGTGGTCGCGGCCTGCTGGATGCGTGGCCCGCTCCCGACTCTGAAGCGTTGGGCCAGCGACATGCTGTACTGTAACACGCAGGCGGAGGTGTATAGCGAACTCCTCCCCCCCCGAAGTCGCCCCAAGAACTTCTGGGAACTTTACCGGGCCTATCTCACTTCCAGGGTGGACGAGGATGACACAGCATCAGGGGAGGACGAGGGACAGGGGGGTGCAGCGACCTATGACCCGCCATGACTCCAGCAGCGGCTCCCTTCCATAGCCAGTGTCACCAAGCCCAGTAGGCTTTCCACCCCTCCCAGCCCCGCGCGAGCGCCCGCGCATTCGGAGGGACGTGCTATGCACCACACGTAATGTTGCTTCATTAGACCATACGTAACTTGCAGGGAACACACAGACTGGGGACCAGTTATGGGGGTGGGTAGTTGGGGTTGGGGGGACGAGTTGGGGAGAAAAAAGTAAAATTTATGATATGTTACACTTTACACAGTGCACGTTATACTATTGATGATGTCACCACTCTGGAGTCGCAGCCGAATGGCTAGTACATTGGACTGTCCCTCTGTTAGCACTAATTTTTTTTGTGATCTTTGCTCGATGTACTCCTACCTCATTGACACGACGATCGGGCCTGCCGCTGGCCCGTGAAGGGATGTAGGCGGACGGCTCTGTATGCATTGTAATGTGCTGTTTTTCTGATAAATAAATAAAAAAAAAAAATAAAAAAAAGTGCAGGAAAATAAAATGATTTCCCCATAATCTAACAAGTTTGTATTGAAGTGCTATAGTTGGAATATAACCCATGACTTAAGGTTCCATGCTGCACTGCAAAGCAGATCTTTTCTTGGAACTAAAAATGTTGCTACCTTGGAACCATATTATAAACTTCTATATGGGAAACTTACATACACTAACAAATCAGGACTGAAAGATTGGGAAAAATATCCTACATTCATATCTTCCTCCATTAGCACCTCAAGATCACTGGCTTTCTCATGGCTCTACCTGCTCTTTCTAATCTGCAGTTTTAAACACGTTTCTTTGATGTTTAATACTTTTAACTACTTCACAAATTAATATCGGGATTTCAACTCCTTCCACTATTAGTAAAATTCCCTGCAGGAACAGCCCAGAATGCTTTTTATGGTCTGGCTTGACAGCACAACGGTCACCAAACAACTATGTGAGGGTCACTAGAGAGAGGCTTTGGCTCTGCCCACATGTTGGGAGCCAGGAGTCCATGTTTTATTGGGCAGAAGTTGTGTGCTTCCACAATTTCCAGAAAACAAGTGTATGTCCTTAACACAGCTGTGATCATTTTGTGTTTTTATCCAGCCACCGGCATTTGAACTTTCAGAGACAGGCGTATGACACTGTAATGCTAATAAAGTGTTTTAGATAACTCGATGCTTTATGGCGTTTTTCTCTGGCAGGAGCATAGAAATTAAGAGGGCAGTCATTAACCCACATGGATGAGGAGGTCTGGCTCGACAGTGCACCTGACCATTTAACCTGAACCAATATTACTCTACAGTTCTTTGCTTCCACACAAAGACATACATCCATTTCCATGCTATTTTCTTGTAATGCTTCACATTCCATACAGCATGCCTTAAAAGCCAGACCAATTGGTAATGACAGTGCTTGTTTAGCCTTGTAGATGTGCTCGAACACAGAGAAGGGTTTCTACCAATGAAGCTTCACAAAGACCTTCCAAATATCTGGCATAGTACAACTAAAAGAGAGCCGGGACAGTTCATCTCCAACAACCCGCATGAAGATTTGTTGTTAAAATGAAAAGTTACCCTCACCACCTTAAATGGCATGCTTCATCATCGGGTATCTCATCGCTACTGCCAATGATTTAGGTAAGTTGGCTTCACTGGGAACACTTCGAGGGTTGATGCTTTTTGTTTTTCTTTTTTGCGATGCTTATTTAGTGAAGAAATGGAACAGGTTTACAGTCACAGGGTCTTGAAAGATGTTTCTGGTCTGAATTTTGTTGGGGAAAAAACACCAGGGTTATAGTGATTTCTCTGTTTAAAGGGACAGGAGGTTTTCTAAAAATGCATACGATTACGTAATTTCATCAATTCCATGTTTTGTTGTTTTGCTGGCCCTGTCTTTGTCAGGTTAAAAATAGTGATGCTAAAAGTTCTGTGCAATAAAAGCTCTCATATAGCGAACATGTTCTTGTTTCGATTAAGTCGAACATAGGCCAGGGACATTCGTCAGGACTAGTCCCTTTTAGGTTGTCACCCTTACTAGAAACCTAGTATTATTATTACTACTATACCACAGTAGGGTAAGTAAAGATAACATCTTGCATTTTTTGGAAGTTCATCTACTTGTGTAGACCTGTTGGGGAGAGATAAGAGCACATATCGCAAAGAGAGGTCACCCATCTCCTCATTATCTTTAGCATTTGCATATCACCCATCACCTACATAATATGCTGATTTCGTATGATATTACTCTCTAGCACACAGTCTATGCCTATTTTCGTGATTAAAGTGCCAAACTCAGAAAAACACACCAGCATGCCCACTACCTGCAACCGCCTCGCCCAGTGTCAGAGCCCACATTATGGTCAGGTAGATGACTTTCTCCCACTAGTGTTGCTGGTAATGGCCACTTAAGCATTACGTACTGCTCCTTGCATAATTTGAGGGACATTTTGATTAGCATTGTCTTTTTCGCCCCTTTTTGGTAAGAAAATTAGCATTCTGGGCCAATAATTGTCTTCAACTTAGCTTGTTTTTATTTATTTATTTTCAGAGTTTTGTATAGCGCGAACAGGATCCTTAACAGATATCAGAGCACTTTACATACATATGAAAAGAGGACAATAGGAGAGAAAACTTCATAAGGCAATTTGTGCAAACTTAGCGAACAGTGCAAGGTAATAAAATGTGATTGTGTGGTCGATTCAGGCAGAGAAATACCAGGGAGAGACAAGCAGGCAAACAGAATTTGCAGCGTTTATGTTCAAGTGAATTTAGCCAGGAGGATCGATTTGACTTCTTTTTTGAAGGATGCAGTGGATGAGAGAATTCTAGTTTCTGGAGGGAGAGCATTCCAGATCCTGAGAGCCATCCCTGAGAAGGAGTGCTTGAATGTTTTTTTCTTGTGGAATCTTAGCGGTTTCAAAAGGAGAGTTTCTACGCATCTTGTGGTTCTTGAGCCTCCTGAGTTTGTCAATTTCTGCGCAATGTAACTGGCCGAACTGTGGTGCAAGGCCTTGTGAGTAATGCAAGCGATTTTCAGATGTATTCTGGCTTTGAACGGTAGCCAATTCAGAGATTTTAAGTCAGGAAAGATGTGTGAGCGTTTCTTTGATCCAGGTATGAGCCTTGCAGCAGCATTGATAGAGGCTCTTAATGGAGCGGTTGTTGATAGGGGGAGGCCGCAGAGGGCAGCACTTCCATAGTCAATCCGAGGGATAACTAGCACTTGGCCTGCAGTTCTAAAGTCGTTGGCTGGGAGGAAGGGTTTCAACTTCCTCAAGGTATTAATTTGGAAATTAGCTCCCTTGGTTGCATTGTTGATATGTCGTTGCATATTGAGATTGGAGTCGAGGGTGATACTTAAGGATTTTTCTGAGTCTACAATGATAGGTTGGACGTTGAATGCAGTGAGGTGTTTCAGCCAGTCCTTGGTGATGGGGATTTTGGAGGCCAGTCCACTTGGACCGAGGCTTGCTTTTCAAGGCCAGCGCTTCTACGCGCAAATCCTAACGCAGCATGGAATCGGACGTCATACGCATTAGCGTGGCATTTGTCAAATAGATCTTTTTTGAGATAGGGCAGCAGTCTAGCCATTATTCAAAGACAACTATGTGCCTCTTTCCTGGTCCAATCGGATATTTAATATGAAAGCCATTGTGTGCTCTAAAAACAATTTGGATATATTCTATTATAACAGGAAAAGTATGCGTTTGATCCAGCTGCACACTACTTCTTGTACTCTCTGGAGTAGCCGAGCGCGCTATAAATGCATATAACATAACTTAAAGCAGAACTGCTGTGACAATTGGCACAAATAGTTTTTGTTGAAAAACCGGTCACTTGGAGAGTATTTAAACAAAGACTTAAACACATTCCACGTGAGATCACAGTCACAGTCTGTGTAGAGGGCAAATACATTTGTAGTCTGCCTTGCAGTGAGGATATTGCCATGATGTTTATTAACCCGGATCCGAATTTTTCTAGGTGTTATCCCCACATATCTTAGTCCGCAGGGACAAGTGATCATATATTCACTTATTCACTACTGCAATTAGTGTGGACAATGAGGGCAGATACAGGTAGATCCACTGAGAGCCTATACTGCAAAAACTTCGTGATCACTTTTTAAACCCAGAAAAAAACATAAAATGACCTTGTCATATGCTTTTTTTAGCCTTTCATTTCTTGTTACAGAGGAATCATAATGCCTGTGTTTTTTCTACAACAAAACATACACTAGGAGGGCTAATACTCTATTGGTGTGAAATAGCAGCATTTCTTCAGTAAAAAAGAAATCATTAAAAAAAACAAAAACGCCATCCCATGAAGTGTTCCCACAAAGAAGGAACTTTCTGACTGCTACTAAACCTCATCATTGGTAGCCGCGGGGAGGTACCCCGTGATGAAGCCAGCCAATGGAAGTGGGTGCTTTTGAAGGAATATCCTCACATGGTGTTGGAGAAGAATTATTCTTAGTTCTCTTTCAGTGACGCGATACCCTGATCTCAAACCGGTTTATTCGGGCTCCCTGATACCGCTTGTGATACTTCTGTGCATTGGGAGGCAGTATCAGGTGAGTCTCTTGCTCAGGTTTTGCAGACCGACATTACACCTAAAAGCGCACATCCTCCACGACCCACCTTTTTAAAATGTATTTTTTTATTCATTATTTTTCCATTTTGTGACAACTACACCGTGCTCCATGACCCTCCTTAGGACAACTTCAGCTTCTGCCAACATTCAAAGCTGGAACATTCTGATAAAGTACTGCGGCTGGGAGGATTTGGCAATAATCATGCGGCAGTAGCTTTGCGATGACAAAACCACAGAAAAAGGCATGGTTACTAATTTGTAAACTGAAGGCTATCCAACTGATCGCCTGCCTGCATACAACGAAGGGCGAAGACCCCCAGAACCCAGACCCCGCCCATCAAATCGCCTGGTTCCCCCCGATGGTGTATCAAAGCTATGTAAAAGCTTTTTAATGATTATACTAATAACAAGGCCTACGAAAGCGTTGTGCAATGAACATTGTTAATCTGCATTTTTGCTCAAGCTAATGTATGCATTGTTTCACCGTGCACCTGCAATCTCACACATTGTCACTTTAGTTTCACTTCACTCGTGTAATTTTGCCCCTTTTATTTATTCAAAGCGCTCTAGAGACCTGGGACCATGTTCACGTTGCAGAACATTACAAATATAAATAAACTAAATAAATAAAGCCAGAGGCCTCTTCTCGCTAAAACTAAAAGGGGTCAAAAGACGCCGCTGAGCACCACTCTGCCACCCACAGCACTTTCTCACAGCTCACGAGGACGGCACACCCCAGGTCTACTAACTGGACAGCGTAAGTAACAAGGGCACTTTACAATTGAAACACATCGTGTACACAAAAGTACCTCTACCATGTAAGTGAAAATCAATGTCGGACAATTAAACGTTATCTGTAGCAAAGTTCCTAATAAACATACGTGTGTGCATTATTCTTTTTAATTCTTTGTTATTAGGAAGGAATTCCTAATTATTTTCAGGTAACATGCTTGCTCCCTCGCAGGTTATAATTCCAATCATTTTTACAGAGAAAACCAATTTTACCAAAACCCACAGGGCCTGTTCAGTGTAACTTCATCTCACAACAAGGACGTAACCTCCTGTGTCCTGGTTAGTTTGATTATAAATATTGCACACGAAAGAACAGCGAGGCATAAACCATATATGCAGATCCCAAGTGCAATATGCTCTTTATAACTATTATTGAGGGGGGAGGGGCATCATGATCATCATGAGGCTTCACCTTTCAGAATCATGAGTCATGGTCCCTTCCGCACTCCGCGTCGATACAAAATGGCCGATCACACTGGGTGTACCTGTAAATATAAATATGTCTATGATATCTGAAAATTAAGATGATGATAGAAGCAGACTACAGCTCAGTAAAAAGTTAAGGCTCCAACTCACTGAAATGCAATAGGTAAGATAGTATAAAAAAAAAAAAATCATCCAGTGTCATACAAAACCAGTGAATAATTCGCAGAGAATAATGCCTTGCAGCGTGGACGGTGCTTTCTCATAATGCAGTTAAGTTGTTCACACTTGTAAAACTGACAGGCTACCTTAAATGGCCCATTGGTACTGTTAATATTTGGGGCAAGTTAAGCAGTTTCGATCGCACTATAAAGATATTAAAAAAAAAAATATATATATATATATATATATATATATATATATATATATATATATATATATATATATATATATATATTACTTTCAGCAATAACTTCTCAAAAGAGAAAAACGCCGCACACTACTTCGTTAGTTGAATTATTGGTTTATTTTCTGTAGGTTCCCCACCAAACAGGGAACCTACAGAAAATAAACCAATAATTCAACTAACGAAGTAGTGTGCGGCGTTTTTCTCTTATGAGAAGTTATTGCTGAAAGTAATTACCGCGAGGGTGTCCTGAACCTTGCCGCCGGCACCAGCTACGGATGCTCCTCTCATCTTGGGACATTTGCTCGTTATATATATATATATATATATATATATATATATATATATATATATATATATATATATATATATATATATATATATATATATATATATATATATATATATATATATTGTAACCTTAACTCCCAGTGAAATTTGTTTTAAATACATTTGTTTCTCTTTTTTGAATAACAGTGTTTGAATTGTGTAGTGCACAGTACCGAGTCGTGGATTCCAATTGGGTTCTTTCCACTGTTGTTTATTGGTACACGTGTCCTATGTTGGAATTTTCTTCAAAGAATAATGATGCCTTTGGGATCTAATACACAATTCTGTGTAGCTGTGCTGAAGACAGCTTGTAAGGCTTGGTGCACAGCATTAGTGAATTTCCCTACATGGAGGGCTTATTCTGGACAGACAGCCGGGATCTCTCAATAGCTATGGTGATCAAGGCCATACACAGAATTTGGAGGCATGCTACTGTTTAATTAAAAAGTGGTCATCGCTTTTTTTCCCCATGAGGAGCGGGGGGGGTTACACTCGATGCAAAACTATGGAAGGCGGTGAACGTAGGAATATGATGAGAAGGAGGGCGGTTTGGGGACTCATTTGAGGGCTCCAGGTAATGTCCTTCCCAATCGGTCAATTTCTTTTTATATGCATCACTTTTACAGATTTTTTGATATTTCAACTAAGGTACTTGAGCAACAATGGAACTGCACCAACACCTGAGAAGGTCGAAATAAAGCTGAGGCCAATCAGAAGACCCGTATCAACCATGTACGTCAACCTTCTGACCAAACTGAAAGTCAAGTCCCACTGGCGTGAAGCTGGTCACACATTTAGAGTATCATCAGCTATCCATGATAAGCTTGTAAATGTAACAGGTACAGCGTAACGTGGGGATCAAACTAAAACAAAACTTCTATCTGCACGGATCATGAGCGAGCCTTTAAGGACGCATTCTTCCATGGCGTCTGGATATGTCCTGCTATCAGATCTTGTTGAAAAGAGGTGGTGCACATTTTGACTTGAACAGTCGATACACCAGCAGAGTGTCATATGTCTGCTAGGTCAAACACCTTGGAAAACAGGTGGAAATAAGCAGCATGGCTGGTGGACGTAAGGATAATGTTGGCCAGAAAACAAGGGGCAATTGCTTGGAAGACGGGAAAGGGTCGGTGAAGGAACCGATCCAATAAGAGTTTTATACGGTCCACTAGAGAACTGGGAATTAGAATGCAGCACAGTGATGAGTTAGGTAAGTGAGAATGGACTAAAATTTAGAAATTGTGTGCGTTGAGCAGGATCTGGGTGCATGTTTGCACTTGGAGCCTGCTTCTATGTGATTGTGAAAGTAGCGCTATTGCTGCTACAGCTAATGCTTCCATCTGCCCACTCAATATCTTATAGATGTCATGTTTCTACTAGCTCTAAACTCTACATCCATTCACCTTCTGTCCTACTTGAACACTGACTATATATGTAAAGCATGTGCTACTCTTCTAATTTCCCACTTATTATACCTCACAACTTGTGCTCATTTTGCCTTTTTATCCGAAACATGTGAATCGTGTTTATCCCACTCCATCGGACTCAGCACCACTGTTCCACTCTGAATAATCGGTGCCTTAACACCAAAAAATGGTCTGCATCACTTGTTCTCCTTAGCAAGATCTATGCAAATACAGATTTGGGGTTTAGTCCTCGACACAATGTTGATCATTTAGGGCGCCAATGCCCATCAAATAAATAACAGCCCCCGGTGAGAGAAGTATGTTTGTCTAAACATACTGTTATACATGCAGATACAGATAACGAAAGATGCCGTTCTCACTTTGAATTTGTAGGAGATGGCTCCAGCAATGATATACTTATTGGCTACAGACCTAACATGATGTAAAATGTAATGCTGAAGTATTGATAAGTGAGTATGTTCATCCTAATGCAAATGCCAATGTATGAGGACCCATGCAAGGACTCCAATTGATAAAAAAATAAATATGACCTGTATTTAAAAAAAGGTTAGATTTGCTGATTAACTCCCAGACTGTGTTTGTGGTACTTTGCACGAAATGGTCATACAAGAAAATAAAATGTTAACTCTAACTTAAAGTTATTTTAAAACCATTTGATTAATACCCTGCTGCGAAAGACAATAGGGTGTGCTTTAGGACAATGACTTCACATTTACTATTACACTTAAATAGCAAGCTGTTGGATTTGAAACTTTGTGCTTGAAATGCATCACATAATATCAGATTGACAACAGAAAATTACAATAAAAGTAGAAATAAAAATAGATATATCTTAAACATTATTGTACATCTACCACCAGGATGAATTTGGAAATACGCATCAATGTTTTCTTGCAAGAAAGTTAACGAATACTAGAGTAAAATAGTGTTTGCTAGCACTGCGCATGTCAGGAAAATTATGCATGAACAGCCGGATAATGAAAGGTTCAAATCACACCAGTGTCTAAACAACATGTGAAAATGGATCTGTCTCAAAGACAAATTTCAGCTCATGTGAAAATATTAAGTGTTCGCTGTTTAGGTATTGGGATTAATCCTGATGGTTGTGCAGACACATTTCTGTTCACAAAGTATCTAAGTGAATTAAAAATGTGATGCAAGTTTATACAATGTTTATGAAAAGATATTTATTTTACAAATAAAGACTATTAAAAATATTGGGCATTCATAGATTTAGAATAAATTCACATTAACATAAAGTGATTAAAGTAGCTCGAAAAAGGAGGTTAACAAGGAAATTGTGGTCTTTTAAAAATAGGGCGGTCATCTTAACTGAATTGTAGTTAATCAAATGTGATTCAGGAGGCGATTGTGTAATGCCAGTTCAAGAAAATAGGGATTTGAATTCTGAAAGGTAGTAAAAGAGCGAGAAATACACATTGTACAGTAACGATGTTTACTTTGGAATAATGATGTGGCCAGAAATATGTTATCAACACTTGATAAAAAATATGGTGAAGTACAGAGTCTGCCAAGAATGGAGTCTCACACGGGAAACACAAGGACGAGGTCAGTGCTTCATATTCACCCACAGCACCAGTAAGGTGCATCTCAATGCCCAAGCCTCTGAGTCCTGAGTGGAATCGAGCTCCTTATACAGCGACAGAGAAATATAAGACTAGAAATAGCAACTACAGCCTGGAGCACACCAGCGGCAGGCAGGGGTTCCAGAGTTTCAAAATCTGCATAACATTTTCAAAAAGTGAAGACGTGGCCAACGGCCAAAGATGGAGGTCTTGAGATCCGCGGCTGGTCCCGAGCCATCAGCCCTGACCCAGCTTAGCAGCGCCTGCCATAGGTAGAGACGGAGCTGCAAGGGCCAGCCTCCCTGTCTACCTTGTTCTGCAGCTGCAGAGGGAGATGCCCAGAGGTGGTGACTGGGGCATCGTCCCAAGGAGCTCCTGATTCGCCCCAGCCTGGGGACTGCGGCGCCGCATGACTTTTGCTCAGCCGCACCACTGGCTACAGTTGGCCCGGAGTGCCTGGGTGCTGGAGCAGGGGATGGACTGCCTCAGCACTCGCAGGAGGTGGCGCTTTTGACTTAGTGTGACTGGGAGGGAATTGTGCCCTGGTCGGTGAGGTGTGTCTGCCCAATTGGTGGCATCGCCTGCCTGGGGGGGCCGGGGGGAGGGGGGGAGGAGGGGTTCTATTCAGGTACCAGTGACGATCATCTTTTGTGGACCAGCCCCTGTGACAACAGCCTGGGCAGCACCCTCCCTGTATTGTTGGAATGCGGGGGACCCGGCCCTTGGCTCTCTCCTTGGTGTGTTGTTGGGCCTGCATTCACCCTCAAAGACTTACCTGATCACCTACGCGATGAGCTCAGACTTCACTACTGGAAACTCTAAGGTTATAATACCATTTTATTCTGTAATGTAATTGGGGTGAATGAAAAACCTCAAAAGAGGAGCGGTTAATGCTGTATCTCAAGTGGCTCCAACCTGCAGTCCTGTTGCTCCAAGAAACACACCTATTGAGTGCAAACTGTCCTTCTTGGACAGACATGGCTACACCAGAGTTTACAATTCGGGCTACATGTGGGATCTAAAGGGGTGGCCATCCTCCTGCAGAAAACCTTCCGCATTGTAGTTCAAAAGGTATCCTCAGAACCACTGGGCTGCCACGTCCTGCCAATAGGACACTGATGACAGCAGTGTATGGATGTTACTTAGCTCCTAGCGGCGTCTGCCACGCGCTTCACCCTTATTGGTGGCAATTATAACACCATAATGCATTGTCGACTGACACAAAGTCTTAATAGGAGACTGGTAGGTCACCGCTCCTTTCTGACTGCTTGAGGGTAATAAGACTCATCAACATCTGGCGGCTACACCACCATAGCACCAGGCAATACATATACTACTCCCCTCACACAGTACATCCTTATGTGTTGACTACTGTTTAGGTCGAGCTTGTTGGCAGCGCGCATTTGCTGCATTGCAAAGCATGCTGTATTGGAGTATGTACTTGAAGCCTCGCCCAGTCTCTGCTCATATTCGTCATTGCCCTTCGTAAATGCTGGCTTCTGATTCGTAAATAGGCTTGTTAGTCCCTCCTTAGTACAGTCTTGTCTTCATTTGTAACCTCCCACGGCGACCGGCCCTTTTACTTGGGTTACACGGTGTTTGATATTTAATCTGTAAGCACTATTTTCTTTATTGAGTTTCTCTTACTGCAGGCAGGACATGCGCTGCTTCAGCTGGATGAACGACGGGCCTCACGACGAAGACCGGATTATCCGAAGGACCTTGGGACACCTGGAGACTCAACTTCATTGAAAAATTGAATGTGAAACATTGTGTTCCTGTGAATCTGAAAAACTGAAATAATTAGAGAAAGATGTAAACCAATTCATTTAGCCTTGAGAAAGCCCTGGTGCTACGTGCCACATAGGGTGAAACACGTGCCAGCTGTTTTACCTCTTTGCTCAATAAATAAAATTTGGATAAACTTAACGAAAAAGAATTGAATCATTTAAGAGCCAAATGGATGTGGTGATGGCTTTTGTCAAGATCAAATAAAAGTAAAGAAGGATTTACCCTGATCACTTATCTATTCAAAGGAAAGGAATACATACTCGCTTCTAACCTCAAATTTGTAAATTTGAAGCTCTTAGGGTCCGGGGCTTTGAGTATGGCTCCTTCACTCCCTTAACAATTACGAATAAAGATATAGGCCTGAGATCTATGGACCTTCTATCACAGTTGGAGCTGCTTCAGCTGCAACCATTTGTGTTTATATAAGCAGCATGCACACGTTTTATCTTATCTTATGTGTTTTTACATTAAACCCTTGCATGCGGCCGTGATTCTGTGCCTGTGCGGCAAAATCGCAAGTGGGCGGGTTTATGATGGCCCCCAGCCGTCATCAGCACATGAGCGCCGTAGTGCATGACAGACGGGGGCAGTCATCAGCATGCAAGGGGTTAACAGTATGGGTGCCCGCTTTCAATAACAACACAGGCGCCTGCTTTCACTTTAACCCAGGCGACCGGCATTATTTTAGTCCTCCATCGTGAGGGTTTCTCCCACCGACTAACCAGACCTAAAGCCCGGTCTCCTCCAAAAGACAGTCTACGTTGCCTCCATCCTTGCTTGTTACATACACCCATTACGAATATCAAGCCTATGTTGGATTGGGGAGGGGGATAGTCATGGGAAAGTTAGCATACATCGCAAGGTCAATGATGTGTTGTATTTCCAGAAACAACTTGCTCCGTCATCCTCCAAAAGGCATGTCACAGCTCAAGAAGGCGCTAAATGTAAGTAGTAAGGGAATGATACCTTTCATCACCATTCATTTTTTGACAGGTGGGAACGCCCCCTGGAAGTGACGTAGGAGCCGGATATCCCGCCCCGGATGTCCCTCCCCCGGATATCCCTCCCCGGAAGCCCCTGGCAGGAAGTCTGGGGCCGGAAGGCCCTGGCCGGAAGGCCCCGGCCGGATTTCCGGGGGGGGTGGAAGGCCAGGGCCGGAAGTCCAGGGCCTGAGGACGCCCCCAGAGGGACCGTGGTGAAAGAGGGGGCAGGTGTAGGCAGTGAGTGTCCTTCACATGTGAATTAATGGCTGTGTGTAAGGGCTGTAGTAGAGGGCTGGTGTGAGGTGGCTAGGGTTATCGCCAAGGCATCCAGTAGGGCCTACAGGGTGTTTAGGTCTGTGGGGTGGCTGCGCAGAGACTTAGCTGGGGGCTCAGTGCTTGTTGGGGCAGCAGGGACATGCCTGGGCAAGCATGGACATGTCTGGGCATGTCCACTGGCTAGTAGAGGCTGCAGCCTGATGTTGCTTGAGCAGCGTCGTGGGCCATCTGTGGAATGGGAGCCCTAGATTGTTGCAGGGTGTTTTTGGGGCGATAGGCCAGCCCCCAGGAGGCGTGCCTGTGGCCTTTGGAGTTCCTGAGTGGTGGCCGGAGTCGTGGTGGCGTGCCATAGGCATCAGGGGGCCGGAAAGCCATGGGTCCTAAAAGAGGAGGGGAGGTAGGCCACTGGATTGCGAGGGTGGTAATTTTGCCGCCTAATTTTAAAAAGTCTCAGGTCGAAAATGACAGCATTTATGAAAATAAAAACAAGTGTTATGCATTTGTGATTTCTTTTACATATATGGTAATGTATTTGGGGTGATAAACATGGTCATCTTGTAAAGCAGCAGCAGGGGATTGACAACATGTCCAGGCAGTGTTCTGTAACATGCAGGCCTGTGTAACATAATGCACAGCCAAAAGTTGAAATGCACAATGTGAGTGACAATTACTAAAAGAAAATAATAAAAGAAACGTTTTTAAATGTCTCTGATGTAAAATGATGTCTGTTATGGAGACCAAAAATAGGGGAAATAAATAAAAACACCCTCTGGGCAGTTGTCATTTCTTTCTTTCTAAAGGAACTTAATGTTTGAGGGATAAAAAGCACGGGCCTGTATGCAGGGATAGCTGGGGGGCTGTGAAACAGGGTAATGCCTGTTTCTTTAACAGGGTAATGTGCGGTCACAAACCTAGACTGTCAGTTCCATGGTGCAACATAATGCACAGCCAAAGTTGAAATGCACAATGTAAGTGACAATTACTAAAATAAATACATAAAGACATGTGTTGTGTATTGTGTTTTCTTTCTAAGGGAGGGTAATGTGTTGGAGATTATTAATATGGGTCAGTATGTAGGGACATCTGGGGGCTGTGAAACAGGGTAATGCCTGTTTCTTTAACAGTGTAATGTGCGATCACAAACCTAGACTGTCAGTTCCACGGTGCAACATAATGCACAGCCTATTTGAAGGTCTCTGAAACAAAGGACATCAATTACTAAAAATAAAACTAAAATCTTGTGTTATCCAACTGAGGCTTTGCTCTACCTATGAGTGTGTGTGTGTGTGGCAGGACTGATAAATATGGTATTCTTGTACAACATGCACATTGTCCAGCAATATGGTTAGGCATATTTTTTATAACAGTAACACAGGCTGGCCCCAACCCAGAAAGGCGGCAAAACGTCCTGGATATTCAACATGATGGAAAATGTACGTTTTTTTTTTGTTAGGGCCTAAAGACACGAAGAGGCTTCTGCGCTGGGCGGCAGCTGGCATGGTCTGATAAGCACAGCTCGACAGTGAAAGCGTGGCGCGAAATATGCACATGGGCCTCATAGACGGCCGGCTAGTGAAAGCATGACATTTTAAAAGCTCTTACTTTTACATTTGAGGGGGTGTAGAGAAAAATTGAAGGGTAATACGTAAACTATCTCTCACCAGTTTTTAGACACTTAGAGGGACCGTACATACCACACCACTCTCAACACACACACACAATACCACACCATGCCACACTTTCTCTGACTTTGGCACACCATATCAATACGTCTCACCTTAAAGGTCTGTGTACCACATCACCAAATGCCACATAACACCATACCTCACCTTACCACACGAAATTGCCATGTAATTACTATACAATTCAATGTAGTACAATAGCCAAGAACACACTTGACTCCCCACAGCGCCCTATACCACCCACTGCAACACCACATCTGTCTAAACCATACCTACCTGCTTCTTTACATAAGTTACATCAAGACACAAGTCTGACACAGAAAAGGAGGGTGTTCAACATCTAGTATAAACCATCTATCTATTATGGCAAAACTCTTCCTGTCACTTTGCCGCCCCTCACAGCACCCTTGTTGGCTTCATAACGCCACACAGGACCATACAGTCTATGGTGTACAACACAACACACCATACTGTACCACAACACCCCTCCCTGTTCACCATACCACATATGCCACATAGCAACACTAAATCTAACACCACACTAATGCACACCACACCAATCTACACCACACCAAAACGCAACATCCTACACATTGCACCACCAGATACAAGTATAGTTATACCAAATGACAACATCCCACACTTTATACTAAGCCACATCACATGCTATCATATTGCACCACACCCATCCATCAACCCTTCTCACAGTTCCCTATGCTTCCACATCAGACTACAACACACCATGCAGTATACATGCCATTCAATACCACAACTATCCATATAAGAGCAATTACATTGATCAGCACAGCAGAACTATACAACAACAAAGTTCAGTTAGTACATATCACAACACCGCACCATCGAACACACCAAAATACCACACAAGACAATCTCATATTGCACCACTCCACTTGAGTCTACCTCACTACAGCCCATTATATCATGTACCAACATATTCCATCATGTCACATCATCAATTTTCAACACCACCTCTATCAGTACCACACCACTCTCAACACACACACTACCACACTATGCCACCCTTTCTCAGACTTTGGCACACCATATCATTAAGTCTCACCTTAAAGGGCTGTGTACCACATCACCAAATGCCACATAACACCATACCTCACCGTACCACACTAAATTGCCATGTAATTACTATACAATTCGATGTAGTACAATAGCCAAGAACACACTTGACTCCCCACATCGCCCTATACCACCCACTGCAACACCACATCCGTCTAAACCATACTTACCTGCTTCTTTACATAAGTTACATCAAGACACAAGTCTGACACAGAAAAGGAGGGTGTTCAACATCTAGTATAAACCATCTATCTATTATGGCAAAACTCTTCCTGTCACTTTGCCGCCCCTCAAAGCACCCTTGTTGACTTTATAACTCCACACAGGACCATACAGTCTATGGTGTACAACACACCCTACTGTACCACAACACACCTCCCTGTTCACCATACCACATATGCCACATAGCAACACTAAATCTAACACCACACTAATGCACACCACACCAATCTACACCACACCAAAACGCAACATCCTACACATTGCACCACCAGATACAAGTATAGTTATACCAAATGACAACATCCCACACTTTATACTAAGCCACATCACATGCTATCATATTGCACCACACCCATCCATCAACCCCTCCCATAGTTCCCTATGGTTCCACCAAAGGCTACATCACACCATGCAGTATACATGCCATTCAATACCACAGATATCCATATATAGGAGCAATTACATGCAACATCACAGCACAGCAGCACTATACAACAACAAAGTTCACTTAGTACACATCACCACATCGCACCACCGAACACACCAACATACCACACAAGACAATCTCATATTGCACCACTCCACTTGAGTCTACCTCACTACAGCCCATTATATCATGTACCAACATATTCCATCATGTCACATCATCAATTTTCAACACCTGCTCTCTCAGTACCACACCACTCTCAACACACACACAATACCACACCATGCCACACTTTCTCGGACTTTGGCACACCATATCAATAGGTCTCACATTAAAGGTCTGTGTACCACATCACCAAATGCCACATAACACCATACCTCACCGTACCACACTAAATTGCCATGTAATTACTATACAATTCAATGTAGTACAATAGCCAAGAACACACTTGACTCCCCACACCGCCCTATACCACCCACTGCAACACCACATCATTCTAAACCATACCTACCTGCTTCTTTACATAAGTTACATCAAGACACAAGTCTGACACAGAAAAGGAGGGTGTTCAACATCTAGTATAAACCATCTATCTATTATGGCAAAACTTTTCCTGTCACTTTGCCGCCCCTCACAGCACCCTTGTTGACTTCATAACTCCACACAGGACCATACAGTCTATGGTGTACAACACAACACACCCTACTGTACCACAACACCCCTCCCTGTTCACTATACCACATATGCCACATAGCAACACTAAATCTAACACCACACTAATGCGCACCACACCAATCTACACCACACCAAAACACAACATCCTACACATTGCACCACCAGATACAAGTATAGTTATACCAAATGACAACATCCCACACTTTATACTAAGCCACATCACATGCTACCATATTGCACCACACCCATCCATCAACCCTTCTCACAGTTCCCTGTGCTTCCACATCAGACTACAACACACCATGCAGTATACATGCCATTCAATACCACAACTATCCATATAAGAGCAATTACATTGCTCAGCACAGCAGAACTATACAACAACAAAGTTCAGTTAGTACATATCACCACACCGCACCACCGAACACACCAACATACCACACAAGACAATCTCATATTGCACCACTCCACTTGAGTCTACCTCACTACAGCCCATTATATCATGTACCAACATATTCCATCATGTCACATCATCAATTTTCAACACCACCTCTCGCAGTACCACACCACTCTCAACACACACACTACCATACCATGCCACCCTTTCTCAGACTTTGGCACACCATATCATTAAGTCTCACCTTAATGGTCTGTGTACCACATCACCAAATGCCACATAACACCATACCTCACCGTACCACACTAAATTGCCATGTAATTACTATACAATTCAATGTAGTACAATAGCCAAGAACACACTTTACTCCCCACACCGCCCTATACCACCCACTGCAACACCACATCCGTCTAAACCATACCTACCTGCTTCTTTACATAAGTTACATCAAGACACAAGTCTGACACAGAAAAGGAGGGTGTTCAACATCTAGTATAAACCATCTATCTATTATGACAAAACTCTTCCTGTCACTTTGCCGCCCCTCAAAGCACCCTTGTTGACTTCATAACTCTTCACAGGACCATACAGTCTATGGTGTACAACACAACACACCCTACTGAACCACAACACACCTCCCTGTTCACCATACCACATATGCCACATAGCAACACTAAATCTAACACCACACTAATGCACACCATACCAATCTACACCACACCAAAACGCAACATCCTACACAATGCACCACCAGATACAAGTATAGTTATACCAAATGACAACATCCCACACTTTATACTAAGCCACATCACATGCTATCATATTGCATCACACCCATCCATCAACCCCTCCCATAGTTCCCTATGGTTCCACATCAGACTACACCACACCATGCAGTAAACGTGCCCTTCAATACCACAACTATCCATATAAGAGCAATTACATTACACATCAAAACACAGCAGAACCATACATAAACAAAGTTCACTTAGTACATATCACCACACCGCACCAGCGAACACACCAACATACCAAACAAGACAATCTCATATTGCACCACTCCACTTCAGTCTACCTCACTACAGCTCATACACCAACATATGCCATCATGTCACATCATCAATTTTCAAGACCACATCTCTCAGTACCATACCACTCTCAACACACACACTACCACACAATACCACACTTTCTCAGACTTTGGCACGCCATATCATTACCTATCACCTTAAAGGTATGTGTACCACATCACCAAATGCCACATAACACCATACCTCACCTTACCACACTAAATTGCAAGCTATTACTATACAACTCACTGCCGTACAATAGCCAAGACCACAAATGACTCCCCCCCCCCCCCCCCCCCCTACCACTCACTGCAATACCGCATCAGTCTAAACCATGCCAACCTGCTTCTTTAAACAAGTTACAGCAAGACACAAGTCTTACACAGAAAATTAGGGTGTTCAACATCTAGTATAAACCATCTATCTATTATGGCAAACCTCTTCCAGAAAAACATCACACTGCTGGCCAAACAGAGCTGTAGTAGAATATAAAAATATAATGCAAGCCACAAAGCCCTCACCCAGAGGCATCTGCTTGTTTACATCCATAAATGGACAAACAATAAACTCGAGGCGCAGGGATAGAGACACACCACCACAGTGCAAATTGAGCAAAACCACCACAAACACACTGACAACAAATCAGGAATACACAAGTCTGATTTCCCCAATAAATGAACCTTCTGTTGGAGAGCAAACTACCATAAAAATTAAGGGTATTAACAGACCATGTAAATAGTGTAGGGTGGCTAAATAAAAATACCTACCATAACATAACAAAGAGTTCTTTCCCATTTGCACAGTTGCTACTAACACAGTATCAGGTTTACTTCCCCGCTTTCTGGACATCCAAGTCCATTTTCTTCTTTGGCTCAATACACTACAGAAAGTCCTATTTTGTAGATTTTAAAGGTCGTTGTGGTGATGGAGGGATGTCTATCTTGGTCTGAGACACTTTTAATTGCATCAGGAGTTGGAGAACAAAAATCTTCTGTCATCTAGAACATGAAAGGTTTAGACTCGGCCGCAGAAGTGCTCTATGGCATGAACTGCTTCCGAGGGAGCTTGAAAGGGGTCATCTGGTGAACAATGTCACATGAGCTCTGAAAAGCCATCAGTGATGCTAGAACACATTTCTGATTCAGGATGCTGGGCCAGGGGCTACAGCAAGCTAAAACTGTAGGTGTTCTAAGAGCATCATGCTGCTACTAAACATGCAAGTGTATCAAATGAGCATGACAAAAAGTTTTAAGTGGGGAGCTGAAGAGATGGAAGTGGGTGAATGATAGTCAGACATTTTTTAGTGAAAATGTGGTTCAGTTTGCATTATGGTGCGATATTATGAATCATGTGAATACATTGTGCCATTTTATTTTACAATAAAAAAATAATTAAAGAAATGAGTTACTTAGAAGAGACCATTAATAAATCAGAGAGGTTTTAGCCATGCATGCACACAAGGGTAAAATAATTTGTGGATTGGTTATTTTCGCGCCCTACTTTAACACATGTCTGTCTCCACATTTCCCAATTAAAAGACGCAAATGATTCTTGTCTGCTATGTTGGCAAACTTTAAAAAGGAGCTATTGGTTACATTAGTGCCTTTCATGTGCCTCATTCTTGTAATCTGATATATCCCACTCACAAGAGTGGCATGCCTTTGTTCTCTGGGCTCTCCTTAATTTCCGTTGATCTTTCACTGCTTTTGAGCACACAGCTCAAATTGAAAATTTCACAGATTGAAAGGCTTCACTGTTTTCCATCACCTTTCTTAACTCCTTCCAGGTCTGGGGGTGCTGTACCACCTGCTGCACCCCTAGTTCCAACACCCGGGGCGCCAGTTGGTTGTAATTGTGAGTGACATAGGGGTGGACAAAAAGGAGTTTGTGTTTTCTATCTACACTGGATGGCACCTTTGGGAATGTACAACACAAGGAGTATACTCTGTGTATGGGGAGTATGGATCTGTCCTCCTGCCTCAGCACATGCACTTCAAGGCACTTTTATTTAAGAATAGCTTCCACAGATTGACAGGTTCATGTATGTTTTAGCTCTAGCACAAAGAAGCAGAAGAATCAGTGCTTAACTTGAGCCGGTGTTTTCCAGTGCTCAGCTGGCACTTAATCATCAACACCAGTGCTTTTCATTAGCACCGGTTAAGGACACGTTCATTTATGCATAGGGAGATTAAGTGATTTGTCCGGAATCACAGGATGTTAAGCCGATGCCGTGGCTCAAAACTGGTTCCCATGCACCAATGTCAGCAACTCTGGCCATTACGCCACACCCTCTCCCCACTTTCGTGGTTGGTAGTTGGCTCTGTTTTAGGCGGTGCTAGCAGGAGAAATGGTCTGGTGGAAGCTGCCTCCTGACAAGAGCCCCAGCACTTAGTTTTTTACAAATTAACCACTGCAATGAATGGTCTACAGAGTACAATTTTTGCAACTGAGATCAAGAGAGCAAAACCTGTGTATCCATGAGCCATGGAATCAAAGCAGTAAAACTACAATAAAATAGTGTTGTCAATACAGCAGTCGACTGAACAGAAGACAATCACGAGTAGGCTATCAGCGGTGCCAAATAAGGGGATACAATGGCAGTGTGCTAAGGAATGTAATGCCACGTCTGTAATTGTTAAATGCAATGGTGTTGTCTGAGCCCTCTGATGTGCACTTTGTATCCTGGCTGCTCTAAATACAAATGTACTAGACTAACAGCATCATGGCACACTCACCCTGAAAACATCAATAGTCTTCTCAAATGAATGCTAACATGCATAGAATGTTGATAGGAAGTATTGTCATTGTCGATTTCCCAATAACATTACTGTACCGCCCCTAAACAGTATGAGACTGAGAATTGCCAGCACTACAAGTACTGGAATGCTATCTGTGTTAAGTAAAGATCTTATATCAGTATGCTGAGGATTGTGCTCCCAGAAGGTGCAGCAGGGGAAGGCAAGCATTCAATAAAATGTAGTATCTGGGGTACAACAAGTGTGCAGAGCCGCAGTAGCCAGTGCACCTACCACAACTGGCCCCTTGTAATACAGCAGACGCCGGAGACCACCAATACTTAAGGTATGTGTATAAAAGGCATTGTTTTATTTTGTAATTTTTACCCTCTTAAAGCTGTTAGGTCTCTATGACATAGTACTTCAATATTACCTATATGCATGCTAATTTTACAGTTATTCCTTGTATAAAGTGTTTAACAAATACCAGAACTGTCTTATAGAATAAAAACAAAATCCATAGCTACTTACATTATGTATAGAGTGTGTTTCATCAGCATGGCTGTTTCCCCTCTGCACCATGTTAACTCTGTAGTCTTCTGCCAAAGCCTGTTTACCCGCAAAGATACAATTAGGTGCTCCAATAAATTTCAGAGTGCAAGTGTAGTTACATCCCTATTTCATTTTTTTCTCTGCGCACTCCCAAGGTGTAAAAAGCGCTCCTTAAAAATGTCATACTTTCACCGACCTCTCCCTGTCTAAGAACATCATGACTGTGCATATTACTAGACCCTCTACGCCACTTTTTGAAAGACTCTCATGCTTATCAGTCCCTGACAGCTGACTCCTATGTAGAAGCCTCTTCGTGTCTTAGCAGTCTTTTAGGTGGTTTGAAATTAGGCGCTGAAAATGTTACATCAGCAAACTTACATTTTAGTTTTGCCGCTCTTATGAAACTCTTGTTCGTCCCGCTCTTTCTGTGATGCAACAGCATTTTTTTTTAAACCCTGTTACAACTCCATGTCTGGTTTGCCACCTTTTGTGGAATTTGCGCCATCCAGCCCTTTCTGGGCTGTAGCAGCCTATTTTACCGTTACAAAAATATGTCTGTCCATGTTACTGAACCCTTCTGCATGCTTTACAAGACTGCCATGTTTATCAGCCTTGGCCCCTCACTCACACATAAAGCATAGTCTGGGGTGCAGAAGGGTTCAGTAACATGGACAGACATATTTTTGTAACGGTAAAATAGGCTGCTACAGCCCAGAAAGGGCTGGATGGCGCAAATTCCACAAAAGGTGGCAAACCAGACATGGAGTTGTAACAGGGTTTAAAAAAAAATGCTGTTGCATCACAGAAAGAGCGGGACGAACAAGAGTTTCATAAGAGCGGCAAAACTAAAATGTAAGTTTGCTGATGTAACATTTTCAGCGCCTAATTTCAAACCACCTAAAAGACTGCTAAGACACGAAGAGGCTTCTACATAGGAGTCAGCTGTCAGGGACTGATAAGCATGAGAGTCTTTCAAAAAGTGGCGTAGAGGGTCTAGTAATATGCACAGTCATGATGTTCTTAGACAGGGAGAGGTCGGTGAAAGTATGACATTTTTAAGGAGCGCTTTTTACACCTTGGGAGTGCGCAGAGAAAAAAATGAAATAGGGATGTAACTACACTTGCACTCTGAAATTTATTGGAGCACCTAATTGTATCTTTGCGGGTAAACAGGCTTTGGCAGAAGACTACAGAGTTAACATGGTGCAGAGGGGAAACAGCCATGCTGATGAAACACACTCTATACATAATGTAAGTAGCTATGGATTTTGTTTTTATTCTATAAGACAGTTCTGGTATTTGTTAAACACTTTATACAAGGAATAACTGTAAAATTAGCATGCATATAGGTAATATTGAAGTACTATGTCATAGAGACCTAACAGCTTTAAGAGGGTAAAAATTACAAAATAAAACAATGCCTTTTATACACATACCTTAAGTATTGGTGGTCTCCGGCGTCTGCTGTATTACAAGGGGCCAGTTGTGGTAGGTGCACTGGCTACTGCGGCTCTGCACACTTGTTGTACCCCAGATACTACATTTTATTGAATGCTTGCCTTCCCCTGCTGCACCTTCTGGGAGCACAATCCTCAGCATACTGATATAAGATCTTTACTTAACACAGATAGCATTCCAGTACTTGTAGTGCTGGCAATTCTCAGTCTCATACTGTTTAGGGGCGGTACAGTAATGTTATTGGGAAATCGACAATGACAATACTTCCTATCAACATTCTATGCATGTTAGCATTCATTTGAGAAGACTATTGATGTTTTCAGGGTGAGTGTGCCATGATGCTGTTAGTCTAGTACATTTGTATTTAGAGCAGCCAGGATACAAAGTGCACATCAGAGGGCTCAGACAACACCATTGCATTTAACAATTACAGACGTGGCATTACATTCCTTAGCACACTGCCATTGTATCCCCTTATTTGGCACCGCTGATAGCCTACTCGTGATTGTCTTCTGTTCAGTCGACTGCTGTATTGACAACACTATTTTATTGTAGTTTTACTGCTTTGATTCCATGGCTCATGGATACACAGGTTTTGCTCTCTTGATCTCAGTTGCAAAAATTGTACTCTGTAGACCATTCATTGCAGTGGTTAATTTGTAAAAAACTAAGTGCTGGGGCTCTTGTCAGGAGGCAGCTTCCACCAGACCATTTCTCCTGCTAGCACCGCCTAAAACAGAGCCAACTACCAACCACGAAAGTGGGGAGAGGGTGTGGCGTAATGGCCAGAGTTGCTGACATTGGTGCATGGGAACCAGTTTTGAGCCACGGCATCGGCTTAACATCCTGTGATTCCGGACAAATCACTTAATCTCCCTATGCATAAATGAACGTGTCCTTAACCGGTGCTAATGAAAAGCACTGGTGTTGATGATTAAGTGCCAGCTGAGCACTGGAAAACACCGGCTCAAGTTAAGCACTGATTCTTCTGCTTCTTTGTGCTAGAGCTAAAACATACATGAACCTGTCAATCTGTGGAAGCTATTCTTAAATAAAAGTGCCTTGAAGTGCATGTGCTGAGGCAGGAGGACAGATCCATACTCCCCATACACAGAGTATACTCCTTGTGTTGTACATTCCCAAAGGTGCCATCCAGTGTAGATAGAAAACACAAACTCCTTTTTGTCCACCCCTATGTCACTCACAATTACAACCAACTGGCGCCCCGGGTGTTGGAACTAGGGGTGCAGCAGGTGGTACAGCACCCCCAGACCTGGAAGGAGTTAAGAAAGGTGATGGAAAACAGTGAAGCCTTTCAATCTGTGAAATTTTCAATTTGAGCTGTGTGCTCAAAAGCAGTGAAAGATCAACGGAAATTAAGGAGAGCCCAGAGAACAAAGGCATGCCACTCTTGTGAGTGGGATATATCAGATTACAAGAATGAGGCACATGAAAGGCACTAATGTAACCAATAGCTCCTTTTTAAAGTTTGCCAACATAGCAGACAAGAATCATTTGCGTCTTTTAATTGGGAAATGTGGAGACAGACATGTGTTAAAGTAGGGCGCGAAAATAACCAATCCACAAATTATTTTACCCTTGTGTGCATGCATGGCTAAAACCTCTCTGATTTATTAATGGTCTCTTCTAAGTAACTCATTTCTTTAATTATTTTTTTATTGTAAAATAAAATGGCACAATGTATTCACATGATTCATAATATCGCACCATAATGCAAACTGAACCACATTTTCACTAAAAAATGTCTGACTATCATTCACCCACTTCCATCTCTTCAGCTCCCCACTTAAAACTTTTTGTCATGCTCATTTGATACACTTGCATGTTTAGTAGCAGCATGATGCTCTTAGAACACCTACAGTTTTAGCTTGCTGTAGCCCCTGGCCCAGCATCCTGAATCAGAAATGTGTTCTAGCATCACTGATGGCTTTTCAGAGCTCATGTGACATTGTTCACCAGATGACCCCTTTCAAGCTCCCTCGGAAGCAGTTCATGCCATAGAGCACTTCTGCGGCCGAGTCTAAACCTTTCATGTTCTAGATGACAGAAGATTTTTGTTCTCCACTCCTGATGCAATT